>NC_071467.1:118898341-121398341 GCF_028500815.1 Rissa tridactyla
GGACTAACCCAGACTGTCTTCCCTAGCATATTCTTCATGTGCACTACGGGGACTTTATCCCCTTCTACAGTACGTGGAAGTTTTGATTGGGCAGGGCCAGCCCGATTGTTAGATCCCCTGGTGTTAACTAGCCAGGTAGCTTTTGCTAAATGCGTATCCCAGTGTTTGAAAGTCCCACCACCCATTGCTCTCAGTGTAGTTTTTAACAGTCCATTGTATCGTTCTATCTTCCCAGAGGCTGGGGCGTGATAGGGGATGTGATACACCCACTCGATACCATGCTCTTTGGCCCAGGTGTCTATGAGGCTGTTTCGGAAATGAGTCCCATTGTCCGACTCAATTCTCTCTGGGGTACCATGTCGCCACAGGACTTGCTTTTCAAGGCCCAGGATAGTGTTCCGGGCAGTGGCATGGGGCACAGGGTATGTTTCCAGCCATCCAGTGGTTGCTTCCACCATTGTGAGCACATAGCGCTTGCCTTGACGGGTTTGTGGCAGCGTGATATAATCAATCTGCCAGGCCTCCCCATATTTGTATTTCAGCCATCGCCCTCCATACCAAAGAGGCTTCAAACGCTTGGCTTGTTTGATCGCAGCGCATGTCTCACATTCATGGATGACCTGTGCAATAGTGTCCATGGTCAAGTCCACCCCTCAGTCACGAGCCCATCTATATGTCGCATCTCTCCCTTGATGGCCTGAGGAGTCATGGGCCCACCGAGCTATGAATAGTTCACCCTTATGTTGCCAGTCCAGATCCACCTGAGCCACTTCAATCCTAGCGGCCCGATCCACCTGCTGGTTGTTCTGATGTTCCTCCGTGGCCCGATTCTTTGGTACGTGGGCATCTACATGGCGTACTTTCACAACCAGATTCTCTATCCGGGCAGCAATATCTTGCCATAGGTCAGCAGCCCAGATGGGTTTGCCTCTGCGCTGCCAGTTGCCCTGCTTCCACTGCTGTAACCATCCCCACAGAGCATTTGCCACCATCCATGAGTCAGTGTAGAGATAAAGTACTGGCCATTTTTCTCGCTCAGCAATGTCCAAAGCCAGCTGAATAGCCTTCACCTCTGCAAACTGGCTCGATTCACCCTGTCCCTCACTGGCTTCTGCAACCCGTCGTGTAGGACTCCACACAGCAGCCTTCTACTTTCGATGCTTTCCCACAATACGGCAGGACCCATCAGTGAACAGGGCATATTTCTTCTCATTTTCTGGCAGTTTATTATATGGTGGGGCCTCTTCTGCACGCGTCACCTCCTCCTCTGGTGACATTCCGAAATCCTTGCCTTCTGGCCAGTCCATGATCACTTCCAGAATTCCCGGGCGACTGGGGTTTCCCATTCGAGTTCGCTGCGTGATCAGTGCAATCCACTTACTCCATGTAGCATCGGTTGCATGATGTGTGGTGGGGACCCTTTCTTTGAACATCCAACCCAGCACCGGCAGTCGAGGTGCTAAGAGGAGCTGTGCTTCTGTACCAACCACTTCCGAAGCAGCTCGAACCCCTTCATATGCTGCTAATATCTCTTTTTCTGTTGGAGTGTAGCGGGCTTCGGATCCTCTGTATCCACGACTCCAAAACCCTAGGGGTCGACCTCGAGTCTCCCCTGGTGCTTTCTGCCAGAGGCTCCAGGTAGGGCCGTTCTCCCCGGCTGCAGTGTAGAGCACATTTTTAACATCTTGTCCTGCCCGGACTGGCCCCAGGGCCACTGCATGGACTATTTCCTGTTTGATTTGTTCAAAAGCTTGTCGTTGCTCAGGACCCCATTTAAAATCATTCTTCTTCCGGGTTACTTGATACAGAGGGCTTACAATTTGACTGTAATCTGGGATATGCATTCTCCAAAAACCCACAATACCTAAGAAAGCCTGTGTTTCCTTTTTACTAGTTGGTGGAGACATAGCTGCTATTTTGTTGATCACATCCATTGGAATCTGACGGCGTCCATCTTGCCATTTTATTCCTAAAAACTGGATCTCCTGCGCAGGTCCCTTGACCTTACTTCGCTTTATAGCAAAACCAGCGTTCAGAAGGATTTGGACTATTTTACTCCCTTTCTCAAAAACTTCTTCTGCTGTGTTTCCCCATACAATGATGTCATCAATGTACTGCAGATGTTCTGGAGCTTCACCCTGTTCCAGTGCAGTCTGGATCAGTCCATGGCAAATGGTGGGGCTGTGTTTCCACCCCTGGGGCAGTCGATTCCAGGTGTATTGGATGCCCCTCCAAGTGAAAGCAAACTGTGGCCTGCACTCTGCTGCCAAAGGGATTGAGAAAAATGCATTCGCTATATCAATCGTGGCATACCACTTGGCTGCCTTGGACTCCAGTTCGTACTGGAGTTCTAGCATGTCCGGCACAGCAGCACTCAGCGGTGGCGTGACTTCATTCAGACCACGATAGTCTACAGTTAGCCTCCACTCTCCATTAGATTTTCGCACCGGCCATATGGGACTGTTAAAGGGTGAGCGAGTCTTGCTGATCACTCCTTGAACCTCTAGTTGACGAATCAGCTCATGGATGGGAATCAGAGAGTCTCGGTTAGTGCGATACTGCCGCCGATGCACCGTTGTGGTAGCAATCGGCACCTGTTGTTCTTTGACCCTCAACAACCCCACAACAGAAGAATCCTCTGAGAGACCAGGCAAGGCAGACAACTGTTTAACTTCCTCTGTCTCCAAAGCAGCTATGCCAAAGGCCCAGCGGTACCCTTTTGGGTCCTTAAAATACCCTCTCCTGAGGTAATCTATACCAAGGATGCATGGAGCCTCTGGGCCAGTCACAATGGGATGCTTTTGCCACTCATTCCCAGTTAGGCTCACTTCTGCCTCCAGTACAGTCAACTCTTGGGATCCCCCTGTCACCCCAGAAATACAAATGGGTTCTGCCCCTCTATAGCTTGATGGTATTAAAGTACACTGCGCACCCGTGTCCACTAGAGCCTTATACTCCTGTGGGTCTGATGTGCCAGGCCATCGAATCCACACCGTCCAATAAACCCGGTTATCCCTTTCCTCCACCTGGCCGGAGGCAGGGCCCCCCTAATACTGGTCATAGTATCCATTACTCACTTCTTGCATAAATGACTTGGAAGTTCCTTCAAGAGGATCAGAAGCAAGATCAAGCCTTCTGCTTTGTCTGGGGAACGGCCCACTGGAAACTGGGGCGGCACTTTTCCTGGAGGGATCCCCTTTTGTGGTTGTCCTTCCTTGCAACTCCTGTACCCGTGTCCGCAGGATCGAAGTAGGTTGTCCGTCCCACTTCCTCATGTCCTCTCCGTGGTCCCGCAGGTAGAACCACAGGGTGCCTCGTGGTGTGTACCCTCTGTACTCTCTCTCTTGAGTGGGGAAATGCCTGCTTCTAATAGCTGAGATGCTGGCCCGTGCAGGTGGGGAGTAGGACATATTCTCTTCAAGCTGCTGGACCTTCCGCGACAGTTTCTCCACAGCTGAGACAAGGGGGGAAGAGAGACTTTCTTCATATCGCCGGAGCCGGCCAGCTACCTCATCCACCGTTGGTCCCTCTTCACCTTTCCATTCCATTACTGCCAGGGAGTTGGCATATGACGATGGTGCGCTCCGTACAAACTTCCGCCACATGGGCCTTGTGCATCGCACCTCATCAGGGTCTGTGGGTAAGTCTGCATTGTCCAAGTCATAATAAATCATCTCCCGCACGGCTAATTCTCTCAGGTACTGGATACCTCTTTCCATGGTAGTCCACTTGCTTGGCTGACATACAACATCCTCGCTGAAGGGGTACCTCTCCCTCACGCCTAACAGGAGTCGTTTCCAGAGGCTGAGGGCTTGGGTCTTTTTCCCGATCGCCTTGTCAATGCCGCCTTCCCTAGACAGGGATCCCAGCTGCCTGGCCTCCCTACCCTCTAATTCCAGGCTACTGGCCCCATTATCCCAGCACCGGAGCAGCCAGGTGACAATGTGCTCGCCTGAAAGTCGGCTAAAATCTTTTCGCATATCCCGCAGCTCACTCAAGGATAGGGATCGAGTAATTATCTCTGGTTCTGCCTCTTCCTCCTGCTCTCGTGATGGCCCTGGTTCATCATCATCTCTTACTAAGCGAACTGATTTCTTTGTGTACTTCTTCTTCTGTATGGGGGCAACTGATACTGGCATGGGTTGGTTCCCTGGTTCAGTGGCAGTGGCTACCACGGGGGTTGCAGTAGCCGCAGTGTCTGTCGCAAGGATTGCAGCAGCCGCAGGGGCCGCCGCAGGGGCTGCCGCAGCCGCAGGGGCCGCCGCAGGGGCCGCCGCAGCCGCAGGGGCCGCAGCAGGGGCCGCCGCAGGGGCCGCCGCAGGTCTGGTTTCCATCTCTTCCCCTTGAGGGTGCTGCATAATTCTGAGCAGTGCCTGGTAGATACTGGCCAGGGCCCAGCACAGCGCGGTGAGTTGTGCCTCTCTAGAATAGCCACAGCATCTTCCCTTCAAATATTCTACCACTTTATCAGGGTCCTGTAATTGTTCAGGGGTGAAGTCCCAGACCATTGGAGGTGAGTAGTTCTCTAGGTACCTGCCCATGCTCTCCCACATGCCATGCCACCCCTGACTATCCAGCCTCGGAGCAGATCTCCGGGTGGTAGTCTTAAATAGTCGCTTAACCCTAAACAAGACCTGGAACGTATTCAGGAGACATAGCACTACGAACACGCTAGTTTGAGTATCCCAAGGATATTCAAAATTCTCAAAAGCTGTCATACCTGACCCGAAGGAGAAAAGGGAGGCAGAAGGGCTGGGGAAATTATTAACAAATTCTGAGAGACGGTGTCCAATGTACGGACAGGACAGCAAAACCGCATAAACACCCCAAAATAGCCGTCTGAACAGTGATGTTATCATATCATAAACAGATATCGCACAGGACAGCAGAATGATAATCCTCATCCCTGTTCCAGACATGATAAACAGCATCGCAGGGAGTACATAAGCCATATAGGAATTTATGTAACACAGCCATGAGAACAAACCAAGCAACATGATGACCAGTGACTACTTACCTAATAAAATAAATGCATACAAAAAAAAAAAACCAAAACCGTTTTTTTCCACGTTCTAGTTGGATTCTGTCGTTATCTCAACCCTTCGAGCCCCACGTTGGGCGCCAAAAAGGACTGCCGTGGTTTAGCCTCAGACGGCAACAAAGAACCACGTGTCGCTCGCTCGTGCCTTCCAAACACAGGAAGAATCGTAAGAAAAGGCAAGACTCTTGGGTTGAGACAAAGGCAGTTTAATAGAACAGCAAAGGGAACAGGCAAACAACAACAACAACAACAACAACAACAACAACAACAACAACAACACGGATAGGGGAATATACAAACGCGATTACGGAACCGCCGCTCCCCCAGCCGCTCGCCGGCCGGACCCGGGCGCCCCAGCCCGCTTTTAAGCAGCAACTTCCTGCCCCCTCCCCCGGCAGCTCAGGGTGGGCGTGGCTCACATGGCATGGAATACCAGGAAAAGTTAACCCTATCCCCACCGGAACCAGGACACATATATAATCTGTTTTGTAATTACTACAATGCTTACTAAATGATTTGCAAATGGCTCTTTAGCATAAGTGAAAAGTATATCAGTAAGATGGCATTTCAGATAAAGCTTGTTACCTTTAATATACATTTTGCTTGAGAAAAGATTGTACATGTTTTCCTGTGACTTCTTTTTTTTTTTATTTTAGGCAATTATGCTTTTAACTGAACTCATCAGAGAGAACTTCAGAAATAGCAAATTGAAACAATGCCTTTTACCTGCACTTGGGGAGCTTCTTTACCTCATAGCCAGTGAGGTAAGACTGTCAAATGATCTGTAGAAATTTAACAAATGTGAAAAAAATCTCCCATGGAAAAGTAAACAGAAAGAGCAAAGTACTTTGTTATTTGTATCCTCAATAATTTTTTGTCTTTGTATGTAGAGTTTTAACTTCATAAAACAATTTCATATAATAATGACTGCTGGCCTCCAAGGGCAGATAAAAGTGTTAGAACATCTTACCTAGAGACTTTGATTAAATAGGATGTATCAGTACAGCCTATGATATCAATAAATTAATATATCTAGTCCATAGTAAGCCTTATCCTGGCATGGTTGGATTCACAATGCCGTGGAAATGGAATGATCCTGACTAATTTCAAATGGAATTATGGTGATTCCTGACTAGAACTAATTTAAACATTCAGTCTAGAAATAGTACATTCACATTAAAAATAAACAGAGGTTATTTGTAAAAAAGAAATACTATGAATAGTAGGAATTGATGTAGCTTTCTTTTTCTTTATTCAAAGAGTTAAACACTTTCTTTTACTTACTAGAAACGAAGGTGTTTTCAAATAGAAAAAGCCTAGCTGTAGCTTCTCTGAAGCCTTTGTATTAAATGCATCATCTAATTGCTCTGAATGCTACAATATTAGTTATCAGTCTGTGAGGTCACTTGATAAAGGAATGAAAATACCAAATTGATCTGTATTTTGGCTTACTGTAGTTATGGCTTCATGCTGAACTTCCATGTTTTATTGTCCCCATTCCCTAGCTCCTTTGCGTGTTCCGCAAGATGAAATGGTTGCCTTGGTTTTTTGTAGGTTAGCAAGCATTGTCCTTTTCTGGTTAGACAATTGCCAAAATATCTATCAAACACGCAAAGTCATGGAACTTGTTCTAACACTGAGAAGTTATGTTATGGAAAATGCATCCACATTCATGGTTTAATTTCATATTTTAATACTTTCTCAGTTTTCCTTGGGGGGAGGAAGGAGAATATTTATACTTAGCATTATCAGACAGATTGCAAAATATATAAATTTTTAACCACTAATAAAACCAAATAAACTTAAAACTTCAACTTGAAAATTATATTTGGCAAGAGTATTTTGCACTGCTTGTTTTTATTTTGAAATTAAACTTCAGTGATCTTTTGCTTTAATTTTTGCTTTGCTGTTTACATTGGCTCTGTAATGGCAAAATGATTTGCATGCACTGATCCTAAAAGATTTTTTTTTCATCTGAAAATGTGAACTGACAAATTTTTGGGACTATATGTATTTATGAACTTCACAACGTTTGAAGCATGATAACTTGTATTTCAAAGACAACTCTATCTTGTTTCTGGAAGATCTATAGTAATGGGTTGCATTGGTTTGAGTTATACCTAAGAAATTATTAGATAATAGGAAGAAATATTTGGAATTACTCTACACATATGAACACAAGGCACTGCATTTTGGTAGAACTTCAAAAATATCAGTGTGATTTGTATGCTTGGAGACGCTAACATTTATTTTTTATTAATATTTTGAAGAAAAGCCCTTTATAAAGCTTTTCATTTCTCTATGCTGTACCTACTTGACCTCAGAATACTGTAGTGTTGTAGGCATTTTATTGCTCATTAAACTGCAAAATGGTAGTATTGAATGACCTTGCCAAGATCAAACACCAAGTCAATGGTAGTATAATAAGGTGAAACAAAAATGTTTATTCCCAATTTATGCCTTTAAACAGCAAAGCTTTGTGCCTTGACTAATTTAAGAAAAAAAATCATAACTGCATCTGATTCATTATGAACTGCACACACAATGTTTTTGTTTTTCTCTCTTCCCTTTTTTTCTTCCATGTTGCTGTTCAGCCTGCTTGATTGTTTTATCAAGCTGCTAAATATTTATCATTCATACTAACTGTTTTGGGACATGGCTTATTTCATTTATTTATTTATTCCTTCTGTGGTTTTGCTAAGCATTTCTAGGTCCAACCACAATATTAATATTAAATAATGATAATGATTATTTCTTTTTCATATGAACATTTGGTAAAACATTAATTAAATAAAGTTCAGCTGTCTAGGTGCAAGCACAATTCATTAAGTTAAATATAGGATCACTGGTTGCACTTCTGTGTCTTAGAAAATACCGGGAAAAAGTCCAGATACTGGTCCTCTGCAGTCCTAAACTCTGATATTATGTGTGTACTTGCATATGAGATCTCATAGGTAAGATCTTACACTCCATCTCTGCATTTTCCTTCCAAAGAGAAGCTAAGAGCAATGCACAAGTAGCCTGAGCAGACCCCAGGGAGGATGTTCTGTTACTCTTAAGCGAATTGCCTTGAGGGAAAACTTTCAAGTTCTATGTAATATTTCTATTCGTTTCCTGCTGTTTGTGTTATTAGGGTGCAGAACCTAAATTTTAATCAAAATCAACACAGGCTGTGAGCAAAAAGTAGGAAGATTCCCCCAGTGTTTGCTGATATATTTAAATTTATTAAATGTCAAATTGTGTGGGTGTTTTTAGGTAATTAAGAATGGTGCTAAGTTTCATACACCTTTTTCCTTTTTTTTTTCCTAATTTCTAACTAGAGATTAAACCTTGCAGAAAGTCATTAAGAAGAAAGTCTGAAGAATGGAAGCACTATTAATGTTTCAGGATTGCACCATTTCTTAAGGCATTTTATTTTATAATACACTTAATATGTATGGTTACAGAAAAACTTGACAAAATTTCTGATTAAATTAGAGGAATGAAATGAGAAACAGACCCATGCCATTTCCAGCATAGGCTGTCATTTTAACTCTGTCTTGACTACTAGTCTTGTCCTGCCTTTTTCAGTGGAGAAGATTCCACTTTTGACTGTTAGAAAGAAACCTACCATTCTTTGAAACTCGGGCTGCATTTTCTGAAACTTAAACACTAAGCCTTGAAAGGCAAACTGTGATCACATGTCAACATGTTGTTACTCAGATAAGACGAAGGAGGTGGAATGTAGTAGATCTGATGTCTCTGTCGGATGTCAAACCACTTTTATTATTATTGTCTGTAAATGACTTCCAAGGAAAATTTGTTCCATACTAATACAAAGTTAGCAGAGATAAAGCTTAAAAAAAATTGGACATTTAACAAACTAATTTTCTCTATTGCTATATGTTGCAAGTAAAGTTTTGATTTATTTTCAATAAAGAAGGAAAATTAGTAGGCAATTCAGTAGTAGTCTTCCCTGCTAATATGCCATGCTTTAATTAAATGCCTGACATTATCTCATCATGTATGTTGAATTAGTGTAGACCACTGAGAAATCAGGAAATTCAGAATGTATAATTTGTTTCTGCACCGTTAACCCCACCTTGCCCATCCTATGCTTTTACTAATATAATCAATAGAGTTCAAGAAATGTATAATTTCTGAAGGAATTGTTGCTTGTCATCTTTTGTCTACTTACTAAGACAAATCGCACATTGATTTCATGGCATGTCATTTTCATACCATGCAATGCCTATTATTTCTCGCTTTCTTTCCCAAAAGAGACTATTTTTTGTTTACTTGGTAATATCTCTGTGTTACTAGCCTAGATATGGAGTTTGTTTTAGTTAAATCTTAAGGATATCCAAGTGTCCTCTTTTAAACTTGGAGTTTTACAGTATGCTATGGGATGGTGGGGGCGGAGGGGAAGTGGAGTTCATTAACTTCTAATGGAATTATCAACCCCCTGATTCAACTAGCAGTGAATTAGCCTCTCTAACAGGATGATTTCAAGGAAACATACATAAAGATCTTGGAACAGTGTTGATAAGTACTGAAGGCTATTCCATACAGTAAGCCTCATTAAACAGTTTATATCTCCCTGTATGACTTTGAATGTATTTTTTCCAAAGTAAGCTTACTTTTATTTGGTTGCTAGACAAAAGTATTTTTGTTTGTTTGGTGTAATTAAATCACATTTAAAGAGAAGCACTTCTACTTTTAATAATCACTTGTCTCTTCCTGTAGTAATCAAAATGATTGAGAGGAATTCAAGAATATTTTTGTGTGTGTGTGTGAATTAGAAGGAATTGATGAAACCCAGAAATACTAGGACAAATTCTGTTATGGATTTTGGAGACTATTTAAATAAGCTAATAAAATATCAATTTCTGTGCTGCACGTGAAATAACATTAAATAGTAATACTACTCTGGAATTTAATATATTTTCTAGCATATGTTAATTTGAAATATGTATAATATGAACGTTATTAAGAATCTGTTACCCATTTTTTATGTGAGTGAGATTATTGTGATTTTTTGATTTAATCATTTGTGCCGTTGGCTTCATTTCAGGAGGAAAAAAGGGAGCACTCCAGAGAATGCTGGATTGTTCCCTCGGCTGCTTACACTGTGCTAATGAGGTGTCTTCGGGAAGGGGTAAGGCTCTTTCATTGTCCTCAATAGAATTTCTCTACTGTAATAACCCTTCAGGCATTATGTGAGGATTGTAGCCTGCAGCACTGCAGTACCTTGTCAACCAAGTATTGCTCTTGAATTTAAATAATCATGATAAGACCATGACCTAAGCAGGAGATTAATGCAAAAATACGGTGTTGTTCTCTGTACATTCAACATTTAGGTATTGTTGCTTGGTTTTTGGAAATAAGATAGTAAATATAAATTACTGTTAATAAATGTGGAATTTATTAATGCTATGGCTTTCTTTTGAGAGATGTTCTGACAGTTTGCACTGTCCTCTTGCAATTCGATTTTTGTACAGTGTATATTTGAACAAGATTTACTTACTATTTTGAAGTGACTGATGTACAGTTTTTGAAAACTGCATTGTTATCCTACTGGGTTGTTAGCATTCTTTTGAGGCCAAAAAGTAGTATTTAGTTTTATTCTCATACATGCGCTATGCTGTATTCTTCATTTTTCTTGGTGATTGCTTCGCTGTGTTAAAAGAAGGGAAGAAAAACATGCATATAGGTTCAATTTGTAAAATGAAAAAGAATTGAGTAGAGGGTTGGCTTACTGTTTATACGAGACCACTTGACTTCATTTTTGCCCAAGGCAAAGCTCAAGACAGAAAATATGTCGGAGGTTGCTGGAGGGGGGAAAGCAAGAGAAATGCCTTTTTTCTTCCTTTTTTGAGATCTTTATTGCTACAGATTGTGATTAATATAGGAAGAGTCTAGATGCATTTTAACATCTTCAAACCTTCAGGTGATCAAGAACACACAACTCTGTTTGTGTTGTGGATTATTTCCAGCTCATAAATTAGAGGAAGATGTCATTCTAAGGCACATTAGTGAGAAGCTATTTAATTCTAAATGTAGTAATGCAAGGCTTACTATTTCTGAATATTCAGCGTAGAGAAACTAAATCAAGACATCCATAAGACACTAATTTATTCCTATAGAATAAAATCACTTCTTAGTCCTGAAACAGGTCAAAATTTTCTTAATAATTTACCTTGATATATTTTTCTTGAAAAAAATAACACAAAATAGAAATATATTTCCCAATTTAATTAAGTGCAAATTTAAAGTTATGTCTAGGCTAACCAAGCACACCTGTGCATTTCTACACCGTGAAGATACTCAAGGTTTGTAATGGAGTTTAAGTACTCGTGCTTCTTTGTGTGAGTATAGTGTAAATGTACTAATACAAATTGCTTTGTCTCAGTTGTTAGCAGCCTCAACTTTCTAGAACAGCACCATTTGAAGAATCAAAAATAGCCATGAATATGTATATTTCACAACATATGGAAATGGAGATAGAAACTTACCACACACAACTTCTTTTGCTACTTTCTTCTTCCACTCTTGTAGCAATCCTCCTCTTATACTCCATAATTTACCAGCCACCCGTCTTTCTTGGAAAATGATATTGCAGCATCTAAAACTAGACAGTTAAAATCATATTATTGTTAGACATCTGTTTGCAAGATATTACTTTTTTTCCTTAAGGAAATAATAATCAGATATAAAATAAGTTCTTGTGCCAGATATTTTACATGTGGGGTTTTGGGGTTTTTTTGGTTGGTTTTTTTTTTTTTTTCTTTTAATGAGTCAACTTTGCATTGCTCTGGTAGCAGGCACAGAGCTACGTTGTCTGGGCAGTGAGTGGCTCACAATGTCTACTGACTGATATGCAGGTGTGGTAGGCAAGTGTATATCAATGATACTTTCTCCCGCTATCCTGCTGCAAAATAGGAGATGATAGAAATAGTTAAAATGAACAATCTGGATTTTTTTAAGTTCTGACTTAAAACTAAAATGAGGTTCTGTGTAAATTTTATTGCTTGCACTAGTGAAGCACTGGATATGAAAATCCTGAAAATATAATATAAATTTGCCTTCACTGTGCTTAATGTTCTTTGACTGCAGCGTAAGATCTTAGCTGCCATATTTCTTTATTTTACATTTGTAGCCTGTAATCTGCTATTTATTCAATAAATTCTCCTGATTTAGCTATTTATTACATGTAAGTAAGCTTCACATTCTTACATTAGTAATTAAGAAATTATAATTAAATTTAATTAAATCATAAATTTATTTTAAATGTTCTAAGCTTATTTAATGAATGTTACTTTAGTATGTTTTCTGGAGTGAATATTTGTATATGGTCTCAGTATTTATGAAAATGGCAAGCTAACCTTTTGTAAAAAATTCTGAATTACCAGAGTGTGTTAAGTATATGCATTATAAATAATTAATTGTAGTTTTTATTGACAGTTAAGAAGCTTTTTTTGGTGTATTTAATAAGATTTAAAGAAAATAAAACAAATTTATGTCATTCAGTACTATTGTTTATATAGTTTTGAGTTTTGTAAGGTAAATTTGCCGTTCTTCTAGTTTCGTTATGAACTACTCTGAAGTGTACTTGGATCTCTGCAGTTTTATAAGATTTGTCGTTATCAGAGCGGAATTGCCCCCTGAAACAGAACTGTGGAGCAGAAAGGAGTTTAAAATGTGTGTGTGTCCCTTTTATTTGCCTATAAAGGAACAAAATGTTCAGAAAATGCAGGTAGTGTCATTTCCACATACCTTCTGTGCCTGAAAATCTAACAGTGACAAAAGCATATGTATAAGTGAAAGGAGTTTTAGCATGGTGTAGTAGAAGATTGGGAAAGTCTTTTATCTGTAGGGGGTCACAAAATCAGATTTCTTGCACTTGAGGTAGAAGTTGATTTTCAACTAAGGCAAAGAACAGGCATGTTCAATGATGTGTCAAAATAAGGAAACTGGTACACTCATAAGTAAATGACAAACCCAATTTGACGTGTTTAGTAGCGGTATAATGTTGCAGTCTGTCAGAACCCATGTAGTAAATATTCCAATTTATTTTTTTTTTCCAACAATTGTGTCCAACAGTGACACAAAAATGCCTGTTCCAGGCATCTGTATTTGTGTCTAAGTTCAACTTCTAAATATTTGCGTGCAGTCTCTAAGATAGCAGGGTCCTGATTTCTACAGCGAAAGTGCTTAGTTCTTACACTTCCTATGTTGTGCAGTCATGAAAGATACTTTTCGTTTCAGAAAGTTATTTAATATTAAGTACCTAATGCTAATGTGGCTACCCTTTTCCTTTCATCCATTTAACTTAGTTTATTCAAAACTCCTTTGCTAAAGTTACCCTTGTGTACTTCACCTCAAATGTATCAGGCTGTCTCTTGCTCGAATCGCCTCATTGACTCTGCATATATTTTTTTTGCTTTTCATTATCACATTTAAGGTTCAACCTAATCTTAACTAAGTGAAATCTCAGCTTTAGTTTCTGCTTTACATTTGCCCCTCTTCACACTTATGTTCCAGTCAATCCTCTCACCTTTCTGCTTCCACTGTTTTCTGCCTTATGTTTGCCCCTCCCTTCCTTCACATCCTCCTTTTAAACTTTTTTTTTCTCATAGTCATCTTGTAACTAATCATCCTTCTCATATCCAAACTACTTTTTGATGTCTCATAATTTTTGTTGTCCGATTTGGTCGAGATTATGTTGCTTTGACGAGGTCCTTCACTGAAACTAGACAGCGGAGTCCGAAACTGTGTGCAAACCTCCTTTTAAGTATTCCTGTGTGAAAGCAGAGAGGAACCACTGAAAAAGCTTTCAGGTGCTTGGTATCTGTCCATTTCTGCTTACAAATGGCATGTAAATATAAGGTACATGATTATATGCAATTTTAGTAGTAACTTCATAGAACCTGGAAAAAAATAGGTAGGCAATACACTTGCATGGATAAATTATACATGCAGCTGTAGCTTATTAGCTGTATATGGCTTTTAGAATGTGTGTAATCCTCTCATTTTAAAGCACGGCATGTGGCAAACGTATTTGAATCAGAAATAGTGAATGAAGTTACAAAGGATAATGTTCTTTCTCTTGTATGTGCAAGGTACTGCGTAAGCAATATTTTTAATAAATAAGAGCTTGCCAGGAAGCTATATAATACACATTTCCCTCTTTCATATGGACTTCTTCCTTTATGAGGGAGCAAGATAAAAGTCTGAGAGTTTTGGTTCTGAACTGGTGAAGAAATTTAATAATAAAGGATAACTTAAAAAAAATTTGCGAATATATAATATAGGGCAGTATGTTTTATAATGTATATTCTTAGCCAGAGCAGTTCCTTTACAGTGAATTTGGAGGGGAGAGGAGAATAAAATCATAACTATTTGCTCAGAAAGGGTAGGACAGCCTGTAGTATAGAAGTATAGTCTGAATCATATATATTCTCACTTTTATTTCTTCTTTATGTATCAGTTTTCTAGTTTACTGTCAAAATTGCCTATAGCATAAAAGTGATAGTCTGAATCATACACATTACCACTTCAATTTCTTCTTTAGACATCAGTGTTTTAGTTTATTGACAGAATTGCCTATATTGTAAAGTAATAGTCTGAATCATATACATTATCACTTTAATTTCTTCTTTAGATATCAGTTCTCTAGTTTACTGCAGAATTTTTTATTTTTTCCACAAAAGGTATTTAAAATTTTTATTTCTACATGTTCATCCTTCTCTATGAAGGCTTTATATTGCAAATTGTTGCCAAATTAAGATTTAATTCTTATAATTATGAATGCTTAGGATAATACAGCTTTACTTCATTAATTTATGTTTGTAGTTTCTTTTTAATTTGTCTTCTTAGATTAAAGGAAGAAGTGTATGGAAGTTGATTTAGAATAATGATGGAATACAGTGTTACTTCCTGAGTCTTCCAGCTTTCCCAATGTTTCTTTATCAGTATTATGCTTTTACTCAAGTGTATGTATCTATACACAGTATAATATAAAAAAAGATCGTAAAATATTTTATCGTAACCTTTAAATGAAATTATACTATTTTTAGGTAGTATGTTGGTTAGCGTGGTGACACGCTAACGGTTAGTGTGGTGACATGTGGTGACAGTATCTTAAGTGCCTCCAAAACTTCCAGTGCATTGTTAAGTTTTTAACAATCAATAAAGATATCCAGTAGGTTCAGTTACTCCCAAAAATGAAGTTAGGTTCTTTGATGACTTTGATTTGCTTTTTGCTTTCACCCCCCCATCCCCCACAATTGGAATAGACAGACTTGATTAAAAGAAGTTCTCTTTTAGCAGTTTACATCTATTTACCCTTTTGGTGTTTGCCTTCTCACTCAGGGCTCATTTTCATTAAGCGTCCATGACTCTAACTGGAAGCAGATACATCTGCAAGTGTTAAACATGACTGAAAAATAGGAGCTTTATCTTTAAGTGCATTTTATAAAACCAGTTGAAATCTAAACCCAGTGAAAGTAGAGTATGTGCTTCTTTTTGATACAGTTCTATTCATAGATTTAGATTTGATGCAGTTTGTGACATGGACAGAGGTTAACTGTTACATGGAACTGCTTTACTCATATCTTGAAGATCTATTTCTGTTCACTAACATAGCTTATGTCCTGGTGACATCACAGGATGACTCCTTTAGTTAAGAGGCCAAATATTAGTTTAGGTCAGGCTTCCCTTCCAGAGAGCTAATTAAGCAGAAAATGGCACAATTAGATGGTGTTCAGGAATAGATCCCAGAGGAGCTGGGATAGTCCATCTCAGGTGGCAGCAAATGGAATTACTCTGACAGCCTCACTGAGTTTTTAGAGCACTGTGACGATACATGACCTTCCTCCAGACAAAGTACCAGGACTCTCTGGCACAGGGCGTAACCCGTCTCAGCTGTGGCTGAAAGGAAATAAAACACATCCTCAGGACCAAATTTTTTGAAGAAAAGCTGTAATTTCATCTGGAAATCTGTTAACATTCATAATGACTATTATCTGCTGCATAATGCTTTGATTATGATTTATTAATGGGATTATAGTGCATTTATTAAGCGTTTCTGCCTGCTTAAAGTAGGAGTAGAGTCCCAATTGACATTCCTAGTAATCACACCATAGAGTGATTTAACTTGACTATTAATATTTCAATTATGGATTTGATTTTAAATGCATATAGTCAGTTTGATAAATCCATGTGTTTTTATCTTAACTGTAAAAAAAAAAACAACCCAACAGCCAAAAACCCCTGAAATTCAGAAGTATAATTAACAGAAAAAGATTAAAAATTGACATTATTTATAAAAAGTTTTGAGAAACTTAATTTTGATGAACATCTATGTGTATTTGTGTATTTAGGTCTTTAATACATTGAAATGATACAATATATTGCAGAAATAAAAACTGTAAAACAAGAGAAGCCTAAATCCTCTTTGATTTCATGGCTGCAAGTCAGGAGGAAGACCGCAGAAATCGGTAGAGTTTTGTAAAATAGTGTAACTGGTTAAGATGGGAATTGGCTTTGGTATTTCTTTTAAGTATTTTGAGTAGAGCTGCAGTTCTTTGGGAGAACAGGAAGGATTAGCATGAAAATGATAAACACAGCTTTTTTTTTTTTTTTTTTTTAACAGTGTTATACTAGAGTTTCCAAATATTTCTACATCAGTGTCTCTATTTTAGAATACCTGTCAGTAGAAGGAAGAGTGGATATTGAATATATTTTTAATGAAGTATAAGTTCTCCCCTTCTGGAAGGCTTTTGTACAGCTTTCTGAAAGGTTTCATTATCATTGCTCACAGTTGTTGGTGGTTCTGATTGTGAAGATAAATGTCAGAAATCCAAAGGTTAGTAGGATAATGTGGAGATTAGTTTAAGAAAGAAATCAATTAGATATTATGATGAATTATTTGTGAAGCCAGGCTATGAGACTTGACGAATTAAATTGGTTGCCCTTCTTATATTAAAATTCACTCTTGCTGAACTCAAGAACACCATTTAAGACATTGTTGAAAGACTTCGCTTATTCATAGTTAAAGACTGAGATAAGGTGAGGCATTGCACAGCCAAAAAACCACCAGCAATGAATCTTACAGTTCTGTTAAGGTAAAGAGTCTGCTTCTAAATGAAAGCAGAGTGAAAAAAAAAAAGATATACTAAAGAAAGGTGAGGGAAAGAAGAGAAAGAGAGAGAAAGTACAGACTCTGCTTTCAAGTGATCTGTATTAAGTTAAGCTTCCACTGCAGTCAGTTTTCTTGAGAAAGAACTGCTGCCATGTGATGTTCGTGATGTGCTGATGGCTCGTGATTATTCCGACATGATGTTTTTTATTCCATGGAGACACTATACTATGAATAGTCTTATGTAGATATTAAAGCTACGTGTACAGTGGCTTTCCACAAACAATTTTGCAGATAAAATTATTGGATTAGTATTAAAGATACGAAGGAGTCAGAATCCCTTACAGAAATTTGGGAACTGATGTAGTACATGAGACTCAATGGTTTATCTTAAACATTGGTCAGGATTGTCTGTTTCAGAAGAGGAAGAGAAGGGAGTTATGGAATAACTTGACTTGCAAGAAGGCTTTTTCTTTATCCCACAGAGTTGCTGGCTTTCTGAATAAAAAGAGTTTAATAATTTCATTTTTCCTAATGTAACTGTATGTCTCATAATCTTGCTATTCAGAGCCTGTTGTAGTAATGAGTTTTGATACACAGACATTCATTTATAAAGCACTGGTCAGGGGACACCTCTAACATAACAAAACCTTTTCTTTTTTTAGTGACTACATTTAATTGGAGTGATCATTTGGAAGTGGAAGATTTTGTATTAAATTATGCTTGTATTAAATTGTCTTTGCAGTAGAAGAGAAAGGGGAGGGAAGTGTGATCTGTAAACATAACTTTGTCACAAGTTGAGGTTTCCTATGAAATGACTTTGGCAAGTATCAAAATTAAGAAACCACTTTATGACAATATACAGGGAATAAAACATGGACATAGGCAGTATTTTAAAAATAAATTAGAAACATTTCCACATGAGTTTTCCTTTCCTCTCCATCCCATAGGAAGACCGGGCAGTGAACCATATGGCAGCAAAGATCATTGAAAATGTTTGCACTACTCTCTCTTGCCATGCACAAGGATTTATTACAGGAGAAATTGGACCTGTCTTGTGGTACCTTTTCACACATTCTACACTAGATTCTTTGAAGATTACTGCTGTTTCGGTAAGGAATTTCTTTTTGTGATACAGAAATGTTCTGGGGTTTATTTCAAAAAGCATTCTGAATTGAAACTGCAATGTTTTTGAGCATGTTTTCTGTGTGTATGTGTGTTTATATTTCAGATTACATTAAAATACATGTACAAATTTTCTGAAATTGAAATATGTATGTATTACAATCCAGTGCTTATGAAGAATTCTTGCCATTCATCATTTTCTGGAACACGTATTTTCTTATGCTGGTGATCATGAGTTATGTTTCAAAAGTTAAATCTTTCAAAGAATAGATTGAATTCTTGAAAAATTGAAATTTCTTTTTTTGTATTATTTTTTTTACATTGAAAGTGTTTAATGTTTTTATCACAGACTTGCTTAAAAGACATATTTGAAATTATCATGTTACTTTTCATAAAATTGTCAGGGCTAGTCTTTGCCCAGAATTTGTAAGTTAATATAGGGTGATAATAAGACAACCAGAGCTATGACATGCAAGAAACAGATGTGGAACAAAAAGATTTGTGAGGTAGAAAATACTTATCAGTGCAGTGAGTTTAACCATATCTTTGGTTGACAAAACAAAAGCCTTACCCACCAATACAGGTAATATTTTAGAACTGAACAATAGGTTGACTTATTTTAAATGAAGTGTGATAACTGGATGCTCATTTCCGGAGTAGAGCTCAGGTTCACTAATGAGTTTACTGTTGGCTTGCCAGATGGAAAATGGTAATGTTTCTGCTGCAGCAGTATGCACTTAGACGCATCTCGCATTGAGGTGGTAGTAGAGAGAGAATTAAAAATATATCTGAAGTGTGACTGAAGAGATAAATGGTAAAATAATTTTATAATTTTTAAAAAGATACGTATTTATTAAAGATTTACCTGAATGTGTAGTTTTGTCAGAGTCATGTCTGGGAAATAAAATGCTCAAATACTGGGAAAATATGTTGACCTATTAGAACAGTAAACTTGTTTAGTAAAATATATGTTACAGTAGCCTTTGTTCTGTGGCATCTGAAATTCTTTGTACAAACTTAGTCTTAGAACTGGTATGTGTAGAGGATTTTCCCCTCCACTGTTTTGGGGATTGTGTCCTTTATCAGAAGTCTGAGATTTCATTATTTTATACTGCACATGAAGTGAATTGGACAAGGAAGCTTCTAAAGTAGGATACACTAAGGTGGTACTCTAATCCTTTTGCTGCTTTGTAGTGAAACACTAGAGGGTGAACTTATTTGTTGGATTTATTATTCAATGACTGATATAAATCATGGTTATGTATTAATGCTGCTGGGGTATTTGGGTATATAATCTTAACTTTAGAAAAAAATAACCAATCAGTATTGAAATCTAGCACAGGCAGACCTCTTACCAAGTGAAGTTTATAGAGATTTCAGTAACATACTAATCTTTAAAGTAAAATACTAATGTATTCTCCAGCTATATTGCACTGTACAATTTATATGTTCATTAAATTGTTGCTATGGATATGTAGGCATTTTTATTCTGCATGACCACATAAATTGAGATCATCAGTGTCCTATTGTATTTTATTATGCAGTCATTCCTGCCTTGTTTGAATGTATCCTGAAGAATTTATTCTTGACTGACATCTATATTCACATGTAAAAATACATTTCTGTTAAGAAATACATGTGTCATATCCTTACCTAGAGCTAGCAGGCTGTCTGCAAAGTATATCAGCAGTAAGGCACTATGGAATTTTACTTATGATTATTTCAATCAATAATAAAAATATATCAAGAAGATTCTCTGTCTTCAGTCTCTGGAGTGAAAAAAATGACACTTTGCCTTGTCCTTCCTGTCAGAGGTGGCAAACAGGGACTGTGTCTCAGTATTTTTGCTCACTTTGGAGTCCAACATGCCTCAGGTAAATATCACAGATTTTGCCTGTAGGAAAGCTATATCTTTTTATCATTTTACTAGACTCGGAGAAGAAATAATTCTGTGAGATGTCAAAGTGACATTCTGACAAGCTTGGCAGCAGGAATAGCATTTTCTTTCCAGTATACTGAAAGTTTTTTAATTTTCTTAAAAAAATAATTTTTAGTTTAATTTCTAAGAGATGGATTTTTGTGCTGGAGGAGGAGTAACAAAACATAAGCTACTTAAGTGGGAACTAATTTGGGAAAGCTCAACACAATCTTTTGGGGGTTTGTTTTTGGGTTTGTTTTTTTCATAAATAATTGGTGTTGAATAGCTTCTTTCAGAGACTTGGGTATTAGAGATACATTAATGCATTAATTCTCAAGCTTGAGAGAGTCATGGAGTACATCCTGGAAGGGTTAATGTTATCCAGCCATTGTATGGCATGTAAGACCAGAAAGCAATGGATAGGGCATAGATGATCGTAGAATATCTTAAGTTGCAAGGGACCAATAAGGATCATGATGCTCATGGTTGGAGCTGCTGGGAGAAAAGGTGCTGGTTAAGGCTGTGCAGAGAGCAAGGACACAGAAACCAATTCCAGGAGAGGCTCTGCCAATGCCTTACCCTCACTGGGATCATTTCCTGTTCCAAGACTGCTGCTGAGAGATGATGGTGTGAGCTGTACTCTTACCTCTCCTCATTGGTTCCCAATTCCTGCTCTACCACTGTGTGACCTACCTCCATCTGCTCTCTCCAGATACTGGATCTCCTGAAGTGATTTAGGATACTTTGTCTTCTATCCCCCATTAAACTCTATCTTCTGTTTTTCTGCTGAAGTGTTAGTTTCACTCATACAGCAGAGTTCTCTGTGACATACAAGCTAATGGGAGTTTAAAGCGTCTTCCCTTGGCTGTTGGTGGGCTGGAGCTTTCCTGCTGTCTCCAAAACCGCAATGTGATCCTGGAAGACAGCCATGTCTTTCTTACCAGTTTTGCCTGGAGGTCATCTGATGGCCTGTGGCAATGGTCACCCAAAGCTAAGGCACTGGCAAGTCTGCATACATCACGTTAGCACGCCGAGGTAGCTCCATGTCGCTTTGACACAGTCTGTCTCTAGGTCCCAGCAGTTCGCTGGTAATATCACCCTTGAGGATATGTTTAGTGAATGCGCATACCTCCTGCTCACTCATTTTGAGAACTCAGATGAGAAGTGAAGGGCTGGATTGTATTATTGGGGAAATCCTTGCTACATCCTTGCGCTACTAAGAAACAGAGATTGAGTATCTGTGTTTTAAAAGGGGGGCATGAGGGAGGGGGAAGAAGAAAAATAAAAGGCTGCAATCGATACGGCTCCTGGACCAGAAAGGACAAGGCAGAACAGGAGCAGAGTAGATGAACAGCATCGATAAAGCATCTGTTTAAAAATCATAAGTTCTTGATTTATTGTCTTTTATGCCTGCCTTTTTTTTTTTTTTTTTTTTTGTAATAGCGTGTTTCGAGTAATGTTTCTAAGGGCACTGGTAAACCGGAAAGTTTCTGAGGTTCTTACATGGAAAGCTTTTCTCTGATGCTAGTATTCTGTGGGTGTAATTGACTATAGTTTCTCTTAAATGACACCTCACTATTGAATGTACACCAAGTAAGCAGCAATTTCTAAATATAGCTGTTCTGAAAAGAACAAAGCCTACTTTTCACAGAATAAAGTTGCCTTCAAAGTTTTCCCCTTAAACCAAATCAGATTTTCATACGAATCAAATAATTGACATAATCTGTTTTCCTGTCCTAAAATTACATTCAAGGCAAAGAAAATGAGATTTTAAATGTCTAAAGAGTCTTATCTCCTTTATCTGGAGAGAACAAAGTCGGTTACAGTATCTTGAATGTTGCATTTCCAGAGGTACCAAAAGGAAAAGCTATGTTGACTTAGAGATGAATCCACCCTGGAAGTCATTTGGTAATCTTTGTTATGAAATAGCTAAGTTAGTATACACTGAACAGATTCGTGCTCATTTCACTAGAGTACAGTCAGTGTCTGCATTTTCTGTTGGAATTGGTTTAATCGCTGGTATTTGTAAATCAACCATTTGGAGAATAGTTTGCATGTTTATTATAGTAAACACTGTCCTTAACAAGTATCTAGATCTAAAGTAGTATCTAGATCTAAAGATAGACTTTAGATAGTGAACTACTACATAACAGGTTATGGTTTCCATGAGCAGAGAAAGACAAGAAAGACGTCCACCTTTACGGGAGACCAAAATTTCTGTGGTGTGTGCCATCTCTGTATTTTCTGATGACCGTGCTCCTTTCTGGTACATTGCTATCTGATGCTACCTACATTCTATACTGATAAAAGACTCAAGCATGGACTACGCTGCACCATAATTATTGTTCTCTAGAGAGAAAGAGTAATGTGTCTCTGTTTGATGTTAATGTTGGTGTACCAAATATTTCAGTTTCAGCTGTATGGAGTGTATAGCAATACATTTAGAAGAATTCCATGTCTCTAAAAACAAGCAGCCTTTACTCCTAATATTTGTTGTATGAATGAAACTGTATGAATTCTCTATATTCCTAAACTATTGGAAAAATCACCACCTGGTTTTATTCTCCATTATTTTTCTTGAGCTAATAATCCCGTTAAATAAAAACGTCTTTTTTTTTTTTTCCATTTTTGTAGGCTTTATGCAGAATTACTCGTTACTCGCCCAGTGCTTTCCAGAGTGTCATTGAAAAAGTGGGATTAACAGCTGTACTAAATTCCTTGGCAAATGGAATATGCAAAACTCAGCAGTACATGCTCACCATGTTTTCAGCCATGTTGTCATGTGGGATTCATCTACAGAGGCTGATTCAAGAAAAGGTTTGATTTCAGATTAGTATTATTCACTGTCGTGGAATTTCACTAGTGGAAAGTTAAAGTTGTCTCTAGGAGTGTTTTTGTGTTTTCAAAATGCTGAACTCAGTGACACCTACGCATCTGAATAGCAGGAAACGAGGAATGTGTTTATTTTATATTTTTATTTGCTTAAAATCTAAACAACGAGGTGTATAGTTTTTCTTTCTCACAGATCTTCAAGAGCGGGTACTAATGGGTATATAAATTGCTACTGCAGCTAGAATTCAGTCAATTCAGAAAACTCTAGCTTGACTGTAACTGATAATGGCCCTAAGGAAAAACAATAAGGAATGCACGAGGACAACTGTTTGACATAGCTCTCTTAGATATTTAAAAGAGAAATTAACAAGTGTCCTGATTGAATCTAAAGCTGTACTTTATGCTCTCTTTAAAGGACCTTAGGCCGTGTGGAATATCTTGCAGGGTATTAGCATTTTAATAACCTAAGCTTTTCTTTTTAGTGTCACTGAATAAAACTACTGATTCAATTTATGTCTAATATTATTTTTGGAAGAGATGATTAAAAGCTTTCTATTTTGATCACCAAATTATTTTGTGTTTAGAGAAATAGTGTTTATTTTTTTGGCAGTAAGTCTGCACAATTCATAAACAAAAGTAATCTCCCTCTGCTTGGAAAGAATAAAAATCACAAATTAAATAGGAACTCTAGCTCGTGTTTTCATCAAATACTCTCTTATAATATATGCTGTAACCTGACAGTCATCTTGACTATAACAATCTATTAGGCTTTAGTCAAGAGAGATTAATTTGGTTTCTATACATACTGTTCTAACAATGTTTAAATTAAAAAATAATCTACTGTTTTCCACCCATCCCTTCTTGCAGCCTGAAATCGCTCACTCTTCCTAAAAGTCATTTCTGTTCCTTGTCAAAATTGCCAGTGTGTTTTTGTAAACGCATGTTAGCTGTCCTTAAGCTTTCCACAGATTCCACTATAACAGCACTAACAGGTGGCAAATTGTCCTCTAATGTTGCACTTTCTAATAGTGCACGTTACTAAGTTGGTGGCTACAGCATAATGTTTCTGGGAAGGATTTCTTGTTTATAGATTTACATTGCTAAAAAGACTCCCTTTCTGATACTGCAGTTCTTACGAACTATTTTAATCAATTTTTTGACATTATAAAAATAATCAACTCTGAAGTTCTCCAACTAGTTATAGAAAAATAGAAAGTATTTTGTTGTTATGCGGTACAGCAATGGCTGACACTTTGTGGGTTTAAAATTGCTGCTTAATCATTAATGAATTGTCACAGGTGTTTTGGGAGCAAGTGTTGCAATTTTGCTGATTAGAAACTTTAAATATAGGCAAATATAGACATTCTTTTACCAGCACATATCAAACTAATGATAAAAGTGGGAATATTACCCAAAGCCATAACTGAAAAAACGTTGCACTTTAAAAACTGGCAAATAGAGTCTAGTTCTACTGCATGTGTCCACATTTGGTAACTGTATCTGCCTTACAGCTTGGATAAATCTGTATCTCATAGAATGTCTATTTTGCTCAAGTTAGATAGTAGGATTTTGGAAGCTGAAACTAGACTTCTATTTTTCTTGAATAAGATCTAAAAATGTAATCCTGCTCCTGAATTGAACTGCCAGGTACTGTCATATTACATGGAATAATAATACTTTATTGTTGAAAACTGAATTTAATAATCAATGCACTTTTCAATATTACATGAGCATGACATCTTCATGAGAGGAGGGGAAAAAAAACAACCAAGTGTGTAGTGTTGGCCTACAAAAGTTTTTGCCTTCCATAGAATTCTTGTATACTATAGCTTAATACGTAAATGGACCTCAATGCTATACAGAAGGTAGTGACAAGGTTGTGACTCTCTTTTAATACAGCTGCAAACCAACATATTAAAAGATGTTTAAAGATATAAATTCCAGATGGAGATCATTTAGCTTTGTATATGTTATCTTGAAACTCCCTTAGCTTACATGACTTAAGGCTGCCTTTGTTTTCCACTCCCTTCAAGAACAGTGATAAAACCTGTTAGTAAGTAAAAGCCAGAGAATACAAAGGAGAAATGCAGTTCTGTGGTCATCTTCTCTAGTATAAATCGTCAGAGCGCTACAATAGCTACAAGGGACTGGTTTTTGTCCCTGTCTGATGCAGAGCCTTTCTATTTTAGTCTCTTGTCTTGGAAACAAAAAAAGGCCGAAATGATGTTTTTAAAATAAAGTGTGGAAAAGAACTCAAAATCAAAAATCTTTGACGCACTATAGCAGTAGACAAAAAACAAAACCACTGCTAATTACTTTCAGCTGGCTGTTAAGATTCTCCTTTGAATGAGTGGAAACCAGTCATATAACTCTGAATGCAGTTAGGTTCTTCTGGAGGCCAGATAATGGGGATGGGTTTTTTATTTGGGTTTTTCTTTTTCTCAAGCACTGGTAAGTAAAATGATTCAAATAGTTACAGCAATATGTTGTCACAACTGCATTGTTTCTTCGCTTCCCTGCACCATTGGCCATAGCCTCTTTTTACCTTGGTCATTTCCAATTATGGCACTGAAAAAAAAACATTATAAATGCATTATAAACGTTGTCCTCATATTTCAGTTACTCTTTTCAATTCTTTGTCTTGTACCTGAATGTGGACAAGTAGCTACCTCAGATGTTGATGTTTTTGTTGTTATCAGTATGAATTAATAAGAGGATCTAAATGTCTTTAACAAAATCTTTGTAAGTCTTAAGTTACACTGTTATGGAGGCATTTGCAATGCATAGAAAGGAAGTTTGAAAATACATAACAACACAAGAAATGATTGCTATTGAAACTTCAGTTCTTGTATAGTGAAATAGTGGTCTAAAGGTTTTACCCTTGTGTACCCAATTTGAAAATATCATTGCTTTTTGAGATTTGTTTTAAACTTGCTTTGCAGTATTACTAAGAGTATCCAATATAAAATCATGATCTTGTTCCAGTCGACAATGTGTTCACTTGCTATGAAAAGAGTGTCCTTACCCTGCAGAGTCTCCATGGATACATCAAACAGTTGCAGGGGAGGAAAGAACAGTGTAACAGTGAAACAACTAATAATTAATGTATTAGATAGTATTTCAGCAATTTTTGGCTTTGGACTCAATGATCTTAAAGGTTTTTTCTGACCTACATGATTCTATGATTCTATATTGAGCTCTGTAGGTCAGCAAAGATGTGCTTCAGATTTTCTTTGGGTAAACTGTTGCTGTTTTGCAGTCCTCAGATCAGCCAGAAAAGCAAATTCCAAAATGTCACATTTATTTCTTAAGCCAGATGATTAGAAAATTCCAGATAAGTTTGATGCAGCTGATTCTAATTGAGAATGTTGCCTTAACCCATGGTAACCCCCACATGTAACACTGAAATATTCTGCTTTCCAGAGCATGAGGACTAAAAATAGTCAAATGTGCATTGGCTTGTAGTTGCATATGTCTTTGTTATGGTGTCCCTGTGCTTGGTCTATCAAGTCCATTCATGTTAGCAGACAGTGTTGCGTTCTATATACTCTTTCTTAACATAAAAACTTTTTTGGTTGTTTTGAGTAATTTTGTAAAAAAAACCCAACCAAAACAAAAGAAAAAAACCAAACAAAAAGAAACAAAACCAGAAAAACCACAAAAAAAACACCAAACCCCCAAAAAACAACCAACCAAAAAACCCACAAAAAAACCCCCAAAAAATGACAAAACCCCACTTTAGTAAAATTTCAACCTTTGCTTTTAGTAGTCTGTAATTTAAGAACTTTACTGCTGTAGATTCATACTGGAGGAGCTACAAATCATGCTCCATGAGCTGTTGAAGTGTTTAAAGCGTGAAAATTTACACACTTTATGCTTATTAACCACAAGATTGAGGAACTCTTCGGTTTATGAATTAAATTACAGAAATACAACAAAACACTTCTCGAGTAATTTTTTTGTTTGTTTTTCTGGAATTTCTGTAGCTACTGTCTATGCTGACGGCTTTTGAAAACATTGTTAAAATGGTATCAGAGTAAAATCTGATGCTTTCTTGACCATCTCTTACACTCTTGTTCTTTTTCCAGCCTCTATAAAGAGATATAGTTAAATGTTGCAAAGATCTTCTCTAATAAATTACATTTCAGTTTTATGACAATTAAGTTGCCTTTCAGTTATTGTGTCAGCAAAGGAGGGAATTTGAATAATACTGGGTATGTCACACAGCAGGATTTTAAACTTTGTACACAACATGCAGGCATACGCTACATCCCTCTATTCTGTAGTGTCCCTCCCCTGAGAATTCAGCTCAAATGGTTGAAGGTAGTTTCCGTTGATGAGACCATTTGCACCCAGTCTAATTCTTGGATAGAGCTGATTGACTCAGTTTGTAAATTCAGGCTCAGTTTTTAGTTCTGGGTTGGCTTTTTTTTTTTTTGGGGAGGGGGTTTGGTTTTGTTTGTTTTTTGAGAGAGATCTGAAGTAGGGTTTGTGTTTTCAGAACAAGGCATTCTGATCAAAAGCTGATCCAAAACTACTGTTGCTGCTGCCAGCAAGGCCATCTTTGAAGACAGATTTTTTTTTTTTTTTTTTTTAAACCAAATAGCCCAATTGGTCTTCATAGAAGAGTACAGATGAATAGCAGGTATATTAATTCCTCAGAGGTGCAGGATACTCTGAGGCTTTTTCTTTTTCTTTTTTCTTCTTTGGTTCATCAGGAGTTACAATATATTGTTGGACAGAGCATAAATGATCCTTATCTTACGCTCTTTACAACTCATAATACCTAAATCTGTTATCCTCAATATGAGAGTTCTTTTTTCCTTCCACTGAATCTCAGTTTTATTCCCTTGGAAGCTGAGGCAGTACTCATGAATCTCACATCTTTCCACATGTCAGGCCACATTCCAGAAAATAGAGAAGAAAATTATTTCAATACAGAGGGCAAAATAGAGAGAGAGAGAAAAAAAGAAGAAAGCTGTGATTTCATAATCCAGGCAGCTAACCATTGTTAAACTTTTGAAGAGAAATGTTTTGTGGTTATTCTTTTTCTCACTATCCTTGTTAAACTTTTAAAATTATTCTTTCATTTGGATTTTTCATTTAGAAGGAGTTAGCAAGGATCTTAGCATCTTATACATTGAGTTTATCATAGGAAGGGAAAACAGATTATGAAAGTCATGGCTCCTTAATGCTTACGGTATATCCTTTTTCTTTCTTTCAAAGTCCTAATTTGGGTTGTTCCTTGAAAAGGTGTTCTTCACTTCATGAAGCCAAAATAAAGTTTGGTTAGATAAGTACAATCAAAGAAGGTAGAAAACAGTTTTGCTGCCTATTTGGAGCATCTATTTTATAATTTAGGGTCTGATGTAGACATGGCTGTATCCAACAAAGGTGTTATTTTTAATCTTCCTGCATATATGGGAATTAGTAGGTAACCATTTAATCATACTTGTGCTGAAATATTTATGTATTCTGAAAATCCTTCTGTCTTTTAAAATAATTAAAATAAGCTATGTTTATCCTTAAAGTAAGACATTTTAAAATTTAAGCTCTATGATATTTTGAAGTTTGTTTTGTACCATTTTGGACATAGTACATTGGATAGTGTTTACTTGTTGCAGCTCTTGAAAAGATGTACAAAGCAGCTTTGCACTGGGCCAGTCTGTCTTGGATAGAATTTATTTAGTAGTGTTTTATAGATGGTTTTTTTTCTATGAGTGGCATGAAAAGTACCTTGCTAATACAGAATGCACATGAAAATGAGCAAATTTTAAACGTATACAGTGTTAAAATACAGTGCAAGTAAGCTTTTTCTGTAAAATAATATTAAATAATATTAATGTGTTTGTGTTTATTTCCACCAAGGATTTTGTGACTACAGTTACTCGTTTACTTGAAAGTCCTTCAACTTTTATTCGAGCAAAGGCCTTTCTGGTCCTGCTACAAGTTTTAATTAATAACAGGGAGATGTTGCTACTCAGTTGCCAAGCAAGGTAAGGTGATAATGGAAGATAATCAGAGATGTAGCGTTCATTTTTGAAGTCGTACCTCAAATACTTTAAAATGTGTGGTATTTTTGAGCCAGTGTTTTAGGAATGAACTATTTTCAGTGTAATATGAATCCTTTTATTCATGAGAATATCAAGAAAAAAGCGTTCTCTCTTGTCTGGGGTCATCAGGTAATGATTACTCACAAGGGAGAGACTGTCCTTTAAAGTAACTTGGGGTCCCAGTGACCATTAGCAGGAGCAGATTTTGCTTTGGGTCGGGCAAAACAAATACTGCAACAGTGAATTGTTGCTATGGTGGGAAAGCAACATAAAAAGGTCTGTCATTTACCTTCCTCATCTTGGGGTGTGGTACGATCCATAGTCTTTTCAGTATAGCCACATTCAAGATAAAATAATATTTCTTGCCTATATGTGGTGATGCAGTGATTTATATAATGATCACTGAATTCCTGTGAGTTTTAAATGAAATATGTTATTTGTTTCTATGTTTTAAAATACTTTGCAAGGAATGACTGATCTAAAGTTATATTTGAAATATGTTATTTGTTTCTACGTTTTAAAATACTTTTCAAGGAATGACTGATCTAAAATTATATTTGACTGACAGTGGAATAGTTACTTGAATTTTTGTGTCTTCTGATGGCACAAAAATGTTCCCATATCAGACAAGAGGAAATTAGACTCTGTTAGAAAGTGGAAGAAATTTTATTTGAGATTTATATCTTCTACTGTTCGTTATGAAGAACAGCAACATGTAGTGTAAACCCAGTTTTTATGATATTGGAGTAAAGCAGGTTTGGAACTGAAAGTGAAAAAGATAAGGCTTGTGGGTAGCTGTAAATCTAATTACGTTTGCAGCAAATAAAACTTTGTATCTTATATTCATGTTTGTGAAGAATTAAGACATATACATTGGACCTAAAGGGATGGATTGGAAGCAACAGATGAGTTATACTATGAAGCCATTGTGAGAGGACATCTTGTGGGGTCCTTCATTATATGCTCCTCCACTCACCTCCAAATCTGTCGATACCTCAATTTTTGTAGATCATAGAGAATAAGTACTGAATCCAAGTTTCTTTTTCATGGGTATCTTTTTATACTTCCAGAAATGTTTTATCAGGTGATGTGTTCTAGTTAGTGCAAAGTGTCTCTACTGATTTGTGAGTGACTTTTTGAATGGTTACATTTTTAATGACTGCTGCTATTCATATGGTTGTTATACCACGTAGGACAGAGCTGTGTGTTTGGAGAGATGTCTGACAGAAGTCCTGTACTGACAGTTACTATTTGTTTATTTATACCTAAGATCTTATGTGAAGGAGAAGAACTTTAATAATTTTTATCAGCCATTTGATCTCTTTATTTATAATGCTTTCCAATCAGCAGCCTTTCTGAAGAGAATGTGTTGTGAATTTGGGATGTTTCTTTGTATTGCAAATTTTGGCTTTATCCTGCCGTTGTCCAGAGCTGATTAGGGGTTAATACATAATATAACACATTAGGTAAAATCATAGGCAAAGCTTATAGCAGCTTTATTGAATTGATAAACTGTTTTTCTTAATTTATGTTTTCTTCATAATTGTTCTTCAGTGAACACTGTATCTCTTAGGCAGGATAGGTTATCTAGACTAAAACTGTTCTCTTGCATCCAGAAAGTAAGATGGCTACAGCAGGACGAGAGAGGAGAAATGACCCGTTATATGTGGAGACAGCTACTTTCACAATATCCTGAACTCTGGAGGAATTTTATTAAGCCCAGTAGAGATAATGGATATTCTTTGACTTATACTGTTGAGTTCCTATTGGAGTGTTTTAGTTAAATGTCTCCAGTTCTGTGACAGAAAAGTTACTTCAAAATTAAGACTCATAAATTTAAAATTGCTAATACAGTAATCAGTTTGATATACACAAATTCTCTTTATGAATGTGTTAGATTTGAGAAATATAAAGAATATGTAGTAAAATGTACATAATTTCTACTTATTGGTTTGTCTTTAGCAGTTGCAGCTAATTCTTGTAACAGGATTTCTATTGCTTTAGATAATAAAATCTGTGTATGATAATCAATATAAGGCAATTTTTCAGTGTGCCATCAGTTAAAGGATATGATGCAGATGATAAAATAGTCAGTAATAGCTGTTTCATGGCAACATTGCATATATCTCTACAGCTTCAAATTAAATGTTCAGCATGGCATTGGAAAAGTCTTTTGTTTAGTTTAGTTATAAAAATTGTACGTACCTTTACAGAGATTTTTGTGATTTTTTTTTTTTTTTTTTAAAAACCAAACCCAAACAAATTCTATGATTCTGGCATAGCGTATTTTTAAATTATGACATTAGTTGTAGTGGGACTGTGTAATTCAAGAGCTTGACAATGGATGTCACCGAGGAAATTCCACTAGGACTTTACAAAATACTTTGAGGTTTCAAGATCTATGGATGAAATGCATTTATATATGTATGTAAATATGTATATATGTAAAATGTAATTTTGAAGTGAATTTTTTTTCACTCAACATTGATCCATTCACCTGTTACTCTTTTTTTCTAGCTGTCTCATTGTAGTTCATTACATACCTTTTGTTATTCCACGTGTGATACAGGTAGAGAAGATATGAGACTTTTTAGGCTGAAATAGCACTTGTTTGCTTACAATGTGCAAATTCATTTCTTTTGCTAATCACCCTGAGTTTTCTAGTCTCCTTGTTTTCTCCATGAGTTGCAAAGGCAGGGCATGTGTTAATGAGGAGAGGGATACAATCTGAAGTTTTGTTGAGACTTATAATTTCACCCTTTTCTGAACTAGTAGTAGTTTCCAGTTCGTCTCACTGAATTGTTCTTTCTTGTTCTAAATAGTTTCAGAAAATTTCATAGAGTGAACTGCCCTGGAGATTGAACTTCCTCCCTAAGGAATTTATTTAGACCTCTTTTTCTGCTGTCTGCAGAGGTGGATACTTGTAGAAAGATAAGGTAGCGTTCCTGACAGACTTTCACAGTTTGCAAAAGCCTAACTATGCACAAAAGCATAACTTTAGAGCAAAATCTTTCTCTCTTATGTGTCCACCTCCTATATTTTTAAATTTTTCAGATATTGTATATGCTCTCAAAGGAAAAACTTTGCCTGGAGAGCTCTGACAATCTCACATCTAGCATAGCCTGTTGGCCTCTTGTGTCTAAGATTCACCTAGAAAAATAGTCAGAAAAAGAATGGAGAAGTCTGGTGAGCGGTCAAATGGGAAAACATGGACATGGAAAGTGGGAGAAAACAGTTACACAAGTCAGTGATTTCAAGAAAAAACCCAGCAAGCTGGTATCAAACTTAAAAAAAAAAAAAAGCATAGAAGGGGAGAAATAGGGATTGACCCTTCTTACTAGAATGATCTGCCATCCAGTGTTGTATCTCTGTAAAATAAACAATATATCTATATTAAATATCCCTTAAAAATATTCATCCTTTTCTGTTAGCAGTTGTTGACTAGAAAAGGTTCCTTGAATTGCTGGGCTAAATGGACTATTTATGTCCTCAGAGCATGCAAGACATTCTTTAGTTTTTTGGAGGTCTGTCATTCTCTGTGAACTTAGGGAATTGAAGGGAGAATTAGGGAGAAGACTGCTAGTGAAAGACCTTCTGCTTTTTAGGTTCAGTCATCTGGTGGCTGCATGCATTTTTACCCCTGTTGAGATGCTGGTAAAGTTGTAGCTGAACCTTATTGATGTCTAAAACTGATTTTATGGGTTGAGGGTAAATGTCACTGATAGAAGGGAATAAATTAATTTTAGAAAACATTTCTTAAGAGAGCTTGAGAGGTTGCAGAATCTACCCTTCTGATCCAGGTCAAGGTCTGTTATGCTTGAGAAACTTTTTTTAACGATTGGTGGAAATTGATGGGTATTCCATGACCTCTTTTTGACCACAATTCTAGTTGTTAGCTATTCCTAACTCTCAAAAATTTTTGTTGTTTTCTTATTGAAATTTCAATTGTACAGTTTAAGCACAGAAAACAATGTAGTCTTTTTCCTTTTACAGTCACTTCTGTGTATTTGAAGGCCACGTTTTACCACATCTTTGCAGAGTCTTCTGAATTTTGACTAAATCGTGTCTTTTTCATTTTGATCATCTTTATAAGTGAACAGTTCTTCTTATTTTTAAGGAGTAGACCTCATTCTCATTCCTATTACTCAGGACTGTTAACTTTCTGCAATTCTCCCATTTTGGCTCCACTCTTCACATCTTGTCTCAGAAAACTTGGGTTGTTTTGCTTTTTTTCTATAAAAGCTCCTTGCTGGCTATATCATGTAATACAGATAATTGAAGAAATTTTATTGAAATCAAACCTGGATTCATAGACAGTAGTTTATTCCTCGTGATATTTAATTTATTTATAGTAACACCTGCATATTTTTTCATGTATTGTTGAATGCAAGACAAATATGTGCATTACATGAATTGAATAAATGTATTTCCTAGACCTAGTTTTGCCCATTAGACATAAGACCGACATTCTTCAGGGAATAAAAGTAACTGATGAATTGTTCTACATATAACTGAGGAATTTGTCGAAGGAAAATAGAGATACTAATGCTTTCCTGCCTGTATAAGGAGCTGTACAATTTTCTCAAGACAATGTTGTAGTACTGTCAGGGAAAATAGTACTATCAGGGAAAAAAATGTTGTGCATAGTTTTAGAAAACCTTTATGTGAAAGACAATTTTGTGATGGGAAGGACAACACAAAAAGAGAGACCTTGGGAGTTTACATGAACTTTCTGTCTCAGAATAATTGAACATACTTTGTATGCTTCTCTAATGTGATTAACTAATAGAACATGCTTTTAAAAAATGAACCCACTTCCTCCCCCAGCTATAACACAGCTTTCTAATTCATGTTGAAATCTATTCAGCCTATTTTAAGTAAAACCTTAAACAGATCTAAACATATTTCCATATAGACTCAGATGATTGTTAAATCATGGAAGTGTTTTCCTAAAGAAAAAAATCCATACAAACTCTGCTCGTTTGTCATGTTTTTGTTCAAAGTTAAACAGTTTTTGAATAAAAATTACTTGTCTGTCTGGAAAGACTAGAGGGCTTTATACCATTTTTATTTCAACATTCAATTTTTTATATTTAAAAAACTTAAAGCTTTATTTAAGGAAAATTCTATTTGAAGCATAATGTCAAATTTTTAAGTAGTTCTCTTCTACCAGAGAAATCAAAATTACTTGTAATTTAACACAATTTCCAGAGTTTGCAAGAAAAATAAAAGATGTTTCCATAGTCTCTGGGAAGTGCAGCTGAATGGGTTGTCTGGACTATTACAGAGTTGAAAGGTTGTTACTGAACGGGTATTTTGATTTATCACTATCTTTATTTCTGTGGCACAGTTCAGAAAGGGTAAGGTGAGTTGTAGTGTTCCATAACAATCTCGCATTGTTTAGAGGCCTAATCCTGAAAAATGCACTCATAGGTAGCTTTTATTTCATTGAGTAAATCAGCTTTTTGATGGAATTACAGACCTCCTAGGATAAAATTTTGTGCTTGTGAGACCAGCATTTTTGTTGTGTACACTTGAGGCAATTTGAATAAGTTATTTTCATACTTCTATACAAGAGTATTGACTATAAGAAGGGTATTAAAAAAACACCACAAAATAACACTGAAGTACATTCTTAAAATCCAGAGCATGGGTTTCACTCACCAGAGACTGATGGTTCTTTGCACTGGACCACCAGGGAGTTCGAATATGAAACAAAGATGTCAATATTATGCCCCTAAAGGGGAATCTGGCCCTTCTGTCTATTTGAATGAGCATTTTAAAATATCGCCTGAAGCATTGTGTTACAGGTGCATTAATAAAACAATCTCTTGTAAGTTAGCCAATGGCTGATAAATCACTTACCATAGTTTACTGTGAGAAGTGTAATTCTGCAGAACAGCGTAGCTACAGAGCACTTATCAGTTAGAATGTAAGCATTGAGTTTGTCTTTAGGAATCTTGAACACTAGATTTCTAGAGAAAGGATGTAAGGCTAGTTTGGACTTTTATCTCTTTCAATATGGTCATTCTGACTAGTGCTAACATTTTGATAGGCTGTATTATGATTCTTCTTGACTGAAAGATTGATCTCTTGTTACATTGACCTAAATTATTCTTGCTTTTGGAATTCCTATATGTTGAAAATTAATGTCTTTAGTCTTTTGCTCAGATTGCTCATATATTTCAAAATGAAGTGGATTTTAAAATTAGTCTCTCTAAGTCTGCAGTGGGATTCGCTCCTTATGTTAGCATCGTATATTTGTTTAAACTAGTAGAGGTGTACTTACTTATGGTAGCTTAAGGTTTCTTTCCTCTTCATTCCTTGACTTAGTAATTTGTGGTATTTTAAAAATCTATTTATTTGAAAGGAAAGTCTAAAATCTCAACAAAATTACAGAGCCAAAGCTAATGTATCGTCTTGATTGTAACCACAGATACTAGAAATGTCTGGTTCAGTAGTATTTTTGAGATATGGTGTCATTTTTTTGTTATGAGAGGTAATGTTTTGCACTTGCTTAAATGTAGACTCGTGATGTATATTGAAAGAGACAGCAGAAAGACCACACCAGGAAAAGTGCAGCAAGGCGGCAGTGAATACCTGTCAAAATGCCTGGATCTTCTCATCTATCACATTGTGTGGGAGCTGCCAGGAATTCTAGGTAAATTCAGTTGGTTAACTGAACAAATCTTACCTTTGCTTAATCCCTCGAGAAAAAAATATCTCCTTGCATGTACAGGTGGAAAGATTCTATTGTCTGATTAAGTAAAGTTTGCATGGTGCCAGCTTCATGAAGTTTCTTAGTTATGTCATGATCAGATATTTTGTATTGGAATGTATGATTTCCTGTATTAATGTTTTGTATTTGTTGAATGCTAAGCCCTATCAACTCAGTCAGGAATGAGGCCCAAGTGTACAAGAAGTTTTATCAATGTACTAAAGATATTCCAAACATTGCAAAACCTGAGAGTAAATTTGCCTCATAAAGCGCAGAGCTAGGAGTGATGCAACAGGGCATATCTGTGAGTGCGTGTTAATCACTTACACTGAAACTTATATGTTGAGTATTTGCTTCAGGAAATTTTTTTCTGGAAAATTTCAGCCTAGATACTTCAGTTGTTCTAGATGTCTGAAACCGATTTGCTCACGCATAAGAAAGATGGAAGGATTTTCTCTGAGAGAACATCAGTGCTACTTAAGCCCCTCCCTTATACTTAGGAATAAGGACTTGAAGTTTCAGCAAAGTAGCTTTTGTGCCAAGGATATGCATTTGGTTTGGACAATCTTGTGAATATCTGCTCAAATTTCACTAGTATTTGAGCCTTTGGAATGATAAAAAGCTACTTTGAACTTTGTGCTATTCATATATGTTCTTTGAACATATATGCCTAAGCATACATAGCAGCTAAAGTCCTGTCATCACAGAATATGCTCAAACTTGTCATAGTCGGATACTTGACATACTGGGGAAGAGGGGACTTGCAGAAGGAACAGAGAAAGGCATGCACACGTATAGGACAAAACCTGCAAATTGTAGGGCATAATTTGGACTCACTGGGCTACCAGAGAAGAATCGGTAGTAGAAAGAAATTAGCTCAAGAGTCTGTGGATTCAGTTAAGAGAAGGTGATGAAACAGGATGAGAATTTTGGCCATTTGTACAAAAGCAATGGATAAAATCTTGAAAAATTATGGAGGATCTGTTGGTGAAATTTGAACATAGGGTTGATATTGAATAAAGAAATGTCACAGAAATTACCCTAGATGAGTACGAGTGGTGGGATTGTCTTTCCTTGAAAAAGCTGTGCTGTATGTTTTATGAGGAAAGATGAGGCTTTTGTTTGAAAAAGTTAATTAGGAGGAAGTGAAGAAAGAAAGGGAAGAAGTGAAGGGAGTTAGGGAGGAAAGGGACGAAGAGGGAAGGGAAGTGGGAGGAGGCGGAAGAGAGGAAGTGAAGAGAGGAGGGTAGGAAGAAAAGGAAGCAAAGAGGAGGGGGGGGAGAAGGGAAGGAACTGAGTGGAGGGAAGGGCAGAGGGGAAGACGACATGGAGAAAGAGAGGGGGAGGGAAGGAAAGAGGGAGAAGGGAGGAAGAAGGAGACAAGGAGGAAAGAAGGAGAAAGTATGAGATTGGTGTGGCCAGTATGAATTGTCATTAAAATTCTTATTAAAACTTCTGGCGTGTGAGATCTCCCACGGAATAGAGTAAGAAAACTAAATAGGAAGACAGGGAAGAAAATGCTGTTAGTATTCAAGAAAAGAAAGGGCGCAAAACCAACCCTGACTGTGTGTGCTTTGTCATTAAATGATAAAACATTTTTTTCATAAAATTATTTTCTGATGAGATGATACCAGATTTATTTTTCATCTTCTCTACATTATTGCCAGAATATTGAAAATGAAATGGTAGCACTGCAAAGCTCAGTAGACCTAAATGTCATGCTGCTATTTTAAAAGAAATTTCCTATGACAATGCAAATTTTTGCCTTGCTGCAAATACCTGAACATTTTTCTAACTAAATATCAAGTTCACATATTGGCTATATTTCAGGGCTTGTAAGTCTTAGACCGTAAATGTTTGAGGCAGAAATTCACCTCCTACTGTCTGTATGCACTTTATGTAACTAATATAGTAGGCCCTGATATTGCCTCAGAACCTGAAAGTACTATACATCAAATATATAGTTGCTATCTTTATAACACATAAACTGTCAATTGCTTTAACATGTATTCTGTGGGGATTTTTTACTACTGATGTGCAAATTCAATGCATTATTAACACCTGATGTATCAAGCATAATTTTTATACTTTGTTTTCCTTTCCAAGCTAGATTTGTGTGTTGGTTGTTTTTATTAAGATTAAGCTATCTGTCCATATTTGTCCACATTTGACAGAAGGCCTTTTCTTTTTATTGCTGTGAGTATGACAAAGGAAAATGTCCTTCTTGAGGAGGTAAAAGCTATGGGCTTCTAAGAAAAATAACCAGATTTGCAAACTGGAACAGTTAAAAGCAGTTTAACTCTTGATTTAGAATTAATCCTTGCTGGCTTTTTTAATATGCATTTATGTAAGCTCCTTACTGATCCCATCTTCTTCCACCAGATGTAGCTATAAACCAAATAGATTAACACGTTGGAGAAATTGGCTTCAAAGATACATTTAAACAAATTAAATAAATGGTTAATCTTGTGGATAATTTTAAAAGTTTTCAGTTGTTGTAATAAGAAAGTAATTTTATTTCTGCTTTTATACTATTTAATGTATTTTATAGGAAGTAGATATAAATTGCTTAGATCATGCTTATTGTTGCTTATATCATCATAAAAAGTAAAGGAACGATATCAACCTATTTATCAACTGCAAAATTGGCAAATGTGATGATTATATAGGCCTTAAAACGTAGAAAGAGAGTAGATTGTTCAGTAAATTATTTGTTGCTAACCACAGAGGGGTCTTGTTGAATTACAGTATTGTGAGTAATTCAAAACAAAAGTGTGTTGAAGAAAAAGCAATATTTCGGTTCATGTATTTGGAGAGTTTTAGGCAATGCTTTATTTTTCTTGAGCAGTGTATTATAGAACGAGTCAAATCTTTAAGGCTACGTATTTTTACAACCTAGTTTAGTGCCAGGCTCTGTCATTTCTGCTTATGTTGAAAATTGAACTCCATGGGAGCAGAAGAAAAGCATTGGTATTATTCAACATGAATAAACTCTGTGACTTACTCTGAAAGGAAGGGCCTTTTCTGGCATGAAAATTGTATAAAATATCAAATCCTGTCCTTTATTTGTTTAATGTCTAAGTGATTTCCCTTTTAAGTTTTGTGCAGCTCTCTCATTAGGGAAAAAAAATATACTAAGTGTTCTTTCAAGACAGGATTTGGCTTTTAATATTTTCAGGGTATAGGAACAGAATTTTCCTTCTTTGCATATGAGTCATGACTTTTCTCCTGCTGCTTCTGTACTTTATCCCATGCAGAAGAGGTCTCGCTTTTCTGAGATAATAGTTGGTGTAACACAAATTTAGCATAGTGTTCCTTGGTTTTTGTATGACTCTTCTGAAGTTTGAAGTATAATTTTCATTATTGGAGTTAAAATTTTCTTCCCTCATTATTGTGTCTAGAGGTTTGTTATGGAAGCAACTAAGTTCTCTCATTGACCTGCTGCTACCTCTTTTATGAGAATGTGAGAATTCCTGTTGCTGTAGGTCACTTGCACCATTGTTAAACTTGTGTATGAGAATGCGTGCATGGCTGGTGGAGGGATCTTTTGGAAGCGGGTCGGGGAGGATGTTTGTTTCTTTCTTCTAGTGGTACTATGCTGCAGGAAAAACATACTGCTTGAGCATTATGTCACCCACTAATCATGGTGAATTCAGCTGGAAGTCATGAAAATTTTGCTTTTTATTTCACTGGAAAAAGAATTGCATCCACGGAATTTCAAGAGTGTAATTCCATGCATATGTAGCCACCTAAAGCCAGCATAAGTCCACCCTGCCAAGAAGGGTAATTTCATCCTTGCTTCTACACCTGCCTTATATTTCTATCCTTACCATTTTGCCAGAGGTCACATTTGCGTGCCTGTCCCTGTAGCCAGAGCAGGAAATTGGCCTGGCTGAACACTGAGCTAGAGCAGTAAAGTGCTGGATCAACCTGATTTATCATGTAGTCGCATAAACACTGCTTTCGGCAGGAGGGAGGAGATAGGATTGAACAGAGGATACTGGAAGAGAGTTGTTTTATTTGTCATTTGTTGTTGTTTAGTAAAGCAATTATGTTAGATCACTCTGAAATGTTTTCTGTAGGTGACATTCTCACTGCCTTAACTAATGTCTCTGGACGCAAACACCCATCAACAGTTCAGGCCAAACAGCTGAAGATGTGCCTTCCTATGATGCCTGTAGTGCTTCATCTTGTAACATCCCAGGTAGATTTTTATTATTTTTTTTCCCCAAAATTGTTACACAAAGGACAAACTCTTGCAGTTTCCCAAAATCTAATTTCTGCTGATCATAATCAGAATTGATAAAATAGAACTTTTATTAATGTGTAGATATGTTGATGAGTATTCTAGCTATGTAACTGCATTAAAGTTGTAAGCCTTATTTTTGCACATTGTAAGACAACTCTAGTGATAGAAGCAGATACGTATTTTGTCCTCTTTTTTAACATGACTGTGAAACACATGTTTTAATTTTTCTGGTTATAAGATACACATTTAATACAATTTTTCCAACTTTTGGTTAATTCAAATAGGTATTTCGTCCCCAGATAGTCACAGAGGAGTTTCTTTTCAACTATGGGACCTTACTTGTAAGTATAACCATCTAAGTTAAATATTGTTTACAAAATATACATATGCATAAAATTTTGGGAATTGTTTTCATGTAATAAAATTACATTATATTTATAAATCGTAGGGAGAAATTTAAAAAATAATACATTTAAGGTAATCTTTCCTTTTGTTGCCTTTTTCTTCTTGCCAGTACTTTTACACTGTATTTTGTTGATGAAACGCTGAGTATTGTAAGCTCTATTATCTCATGTAAACATCTACATCCTATTTATGATATTAGCAATAGTAAATGAGATTTTTAACTGTGCCATAGGATAGCATAGCAAAAATGAGGTTGTACTGTTGTAATGTAATCTCCTTGTATGAAAACAGTTGTTTATGCTAAATGAGAAAAAAACATTTTCAAAAGTTGCGAATCAGAGTTAAACAAATACTTTTTAAGTACATGGGTTCATAAATGACAACTAGGTATTTACTTCCACAAAGGCATGGAGTCACCACAAACAGCTTGATTAAAGTTTACTGTTCAGATTCCCTTTTTCTTCTTTGACTCGTGATTCCTAGAAAATGTTTGTTTAATTTAGCTCTACTAAAATATTTGTACAAAAATTAGCATTGCAATGAAGAAAAAAATTTTAAACTCATAGATGTTGAATTACAAAGCCTTTTATGTCTTTGAGGCATTTGTAACTAGGCAGTAGATTTATTAATGGTTTTGGATAAACCTTCTAGAAGGTGAAATTCTTCTGTCAACACTATAGGTACAGCAGACCAGGTACAATGTAAGTTTTCTTTTGATGTTACTCCAGCTTGCTTGAACTACTGACTGAGGAAGTCAGGCTAGTTATACTAGCACAGCTTTCCTCTCAGATCAGGGAGGGAAACATTACTTTACTGAATATTTCCTACATCTTGTCCTTCTGTCTCCATCGAGCAAGGCAATTCAGGAACTTACACATGCTATTTCAATTTAACATAGAAAAGGGAGAGGAAGTAGTATATCTGAAAAAATATTATCAAATTTGAATCCATTTTCTATAACTGTGTTATGATATGACTAATGTAGTTACTTCTGGAAGAGTAACTAACCATTGTACGAGGCAACTTTCTACTCTGGAATTTTGTTTAGCAACATTCCCACTGACATCTATAAAGGGACATTCAATCATCAGCTTCTACCTTTTCAAAGTACAGTGCTATAATTGAGGCCTCTAAGGCTTCAACAAGTCAGTTGTTCAGGTTTTGGTGTTTGGTTTTTTTTTTTGTTTTCTGTTTTATTCAAAAATCTTATTCTTAACAATAAGAAATGATTAGGAGCGCAAAGATGTGTACTTTGTATCCGGAAGGAAAAGAATAGTTATTTTTCTGTAACTGTTGTTCATTGAGAATTTTTTTTCTTGTTGCTTTGAAGTTATTTCCATCATCACTGTAATTTTCAGTAGTGTTGTGCAAAGAAATTGAGAGGGAGTCGGGACAGTCCTTTCATGTTTTCAGCTGTGAACAGAAATGCATGGAGGAGGACACTCTCTGCCCCAAAGGCACAGCTAATAGTAGGCTCCTAGGGGAGTGCACAGGGCACAGACTTGCCTGTAGAGGAATACACACACCATACCTCTTCATTGCTTAAAAAAACTGAGATAGTTGGGCTTTTTGTATAAATACATCTTCTTGTTGTGTTTCTAACATGCTTATTTCCTTAATTTTATTAGTAGCCAAAACAATTTTTGCACCAACTATATTAATTTTCCTAAACTGGTCTTGAGACTATGGTTAGGTGTGAAACTGTCTTAAATGAGCAACCAAAATAATTTACTCTCTTCCAAAATTAGTTTATTAGATGATAACTAGTAATTTTCTTCAAATGATCAGGAAGATAAAATAACTGTGTTTTTTGTAGAAGCAGTTGTTTTTTATGACTGCCCCTGAGATGCATTTGAATTATGAAACATACAATTAGTTTCTTACTGTATTTCTGATTCGAGAAGAATCCTTCAGGTGTTTCTTACATACTGAGAAAAAGATAACCCATGTAAACACTTCTGCCAATTTAATATATAATAACAAAATTATAATTGATAGTAAAATATAAACCAAATGTCATTTGCTAAATTATTTATATCATATAAATAAATAGATATGTATGCAAATTGAAAACGAGAAAGCTGTCTATCCATGGTAAATTCTCTGTGTATTAAATACTGCATTAGTAAAAAAAGAGCATACTATAAGTTCTGCTGCATTTTTTTCCTTCTTTACCAAATGTTAATAAGACATCTTTTGCATCCCCTATGAAATAAACAGCTATGCGTCTTATTGTACAGTATTTACCTAACCCAGATTATTAATATTTCATTGTCCCTGTTTCTCAAGATGATGACTAATTTAGGTGATTTTTAATAGAAGTTATGCATTTTTGTATGTTCTCCTGTGTGTAACTGTATTCATAGCCTGTGTAGTATGCAGGGAGATCAAAAAGATGGTACAAATAACAGAAAATTGCATGTTCTGGAGGGTCTTTTGTCTTTTTAGTGAGTTATTTTAACACAGCCGAGTTCAAGATAGTTCAAAGTCTTCTTAGAACTTAGTTTTCTGTTAACAATAAAGACATTTAATTACTGTCTATTTAGCTGGAAATGTTATAATTCCTGACATTAGTGAGAGTAATAGTCCTTACCGTACTCTACATTTAAGTGTCCAGCAGCATTACAGACTTGTAAAATTATTTCATAACGGATAGATCATGAATGCTTTCAGTCTTTCCTATCTTAATTATTATGACAGTATTTCATAATGTAGGTGCATTAACATTTTGTATTTACACAGGCACTGAAAGAATTTCATGTTGTAATTATTCAGTGATTATGCTTCTTAAATTTTGTTTCTAAAATGTTTTAACACAAATGCCTCCTCTTCTGTAGAATTTTATCAGATCAATAGATTCAGGAGAAACAAACTTGGATGGAGCAATAGGTAAGGTAACCTATGATATTGCTGTACTTTAATAAGTAGGCTTTAAAATTGTTGTATTTTATAAAGAAATACAATGATTTTTACTAATAGGGCAAGCTGCATCAGAAGAATTGATTAAGACCACTTTATCAACCTTTGAAGCAGTAACACAGCATCCTGTCTTGTTGACAGCCCATCGCTTGACTGTAAGTCTGACAACAGGTTAAATAGTTGCAGGCTAATTGGCCTAATTCCATTGATAATAGAATGTTTTGAAGATTTAAAAACTGTTTAAATTATGGCTGAAAATGTGTTATGGTTCTATTTCACAGGAAAAATCCTTATTGTTTATAGAGAGATTTATTTTTAAAGAAGCAGCAAGGCACCTAGCCTCTGTTTACCATATTTAGTTGAGATGTTAGAGGGAGAATGAGAAGGGCTTAAAGTTTAGAAATAGCAGTTCTTAAAGTGATTTTCTTGTAAATGTAACGCTTGATTCTCTAAGTCTTTCTTCAGCCTCAAGGCAAGTGTGTTGCTGTATATTAGTGAAAATTTCACCACTTCATTTGTCATTATACTTTTAACATAGCTTGGAAAGACCACCTCTGAGGGTTTGAAGATCCCATTCCATCAATACTCTTCCTGATGAGATCATCATCAAGAGTAACAGTTTGTAGCAGTTGTGGTGGGGGTTTTGTTTAAGTATAACAGATTGCCTACTAAAAATTGCATTACAATTACCAAACCCACATACTGTAAGCTTCTTACATCACTAAAGATTTGTTTTCTTTGAAGTTTTTTTGTTAAATGATTTACTTTGAGTTAAGCTAGCTGAAGCCAGAACAGTTATGTTGTGAAATAGTTGTCAGCAAATCAGTAGATTGGAATGCTTGAATCAGTAATTGCCAAGTCGGCGTAACCTGTACCAGTGCACCTTTGTGCCTGAATTCCTACCAAAAGGGTAACTCACCGTACTTACTGGGGTGACCATTTAATTCAAATAGAAATTTATGTGTTTGTATTTGAATTCAGTATAGCACTTAAATCAAGAAAGGCACTAGCAGATTGATAAATTCATAAGAATTAATGATCTTAGGGGTTGTGCTAGAAAGAATGGGTGATCTTAGAAATTAAGTGTTTTTTTAGAAACTGAATCCTATTTGGGGTGTGTGTGTTAGTTGAGTATTTAGATTTTAAAGCCTTAATAAGTGAAAATATTAAAATTAATGAAAATATAAATAAAATATAAATAACAATTTAAATAAGTTTAATGTTAATTTTCATTAATGCTCACAAAAGAGTGTTATTCAAGAAAATGGTCCTTATGCACAAAGATCTAACCAATTAATAGTCAGAGGGGGAATAGTACAGAATTAAACAGTTCGGTTCAATATGGCAAAGGATGTTCTAGAAAAGAAATGTAAATGTAGGTGAGGTATGAATACCTATTGGTATCTCCTTACATGCCTGTCAGCCTGCAAGTCACTGTATGATGACTGTATCATTCTAGAATCACCTCAGTTTTTAAAAATAGTTATTTTACTTCTGTGGGTTATCAGTGTGTCTTATGTTGACAGAAATATGTACCATTTTTTATGGAGGTCCATCAACATTTACTGAAATTGCAATACCTTGTATCAGTACATGAAATAAAATTCCCCTAGCTGTTTAAACTTTAATGGTCTGGGTTTTTTTTCCCTGAAAAAATAGCACCAAGGAGACAGCTCCCTTTTGCAACCCTTCTTCCCCTACTCCCATCCCCACATTCAGCAGAACGTTATATTGAAGCCAGGGAATGACTATTCTACTCTCTTTTAAGTAACCCCTGGCTACCAGTAGGTGAGTTTTATTTAAGTGTGTAAATTTCTGGGGAACAGTTTACTTCATCACATATGTTGAAAGTTTTAGATGTTTATATAAAATCCATCTGAACAAATGGGTTAACCTTATGTAGCTGGAGAAAAAACTTCCTGCCTGTCCAGTGCTTGTAAATTTATGACACATAGAACTTCTGTAGAATAGTTTCCCTGATTTGGAATAGGTATATATTCAAATTTATTAACTAAAAATAATTATATCCTTGTCAATGAACTGCTTTTTTTCACAGAAAATAAAATCTATTACTTCACTTGCTCATTTTCATAAGTAACAGTTCTTCCTAATTCAAAAGAGCCCTCCTGACACTCAGTGTGTAGCCATTCAGATACAAAATAAAGTGGAGAAATTGCCTTCTATTTGGTATGTTAAATTCAAGAAATTGTCCACTGTAATTAATAATCTCTAACCACATCTGCCACTAGTGGTGCAAACAGTAATTAGTTTAATACTATTTACGAAGTCTAGTGTGCTAATTATACTTGAATGTACAGCATACATTACTTTAGCAGAAAGGGGTACTTCATCTTCTATGATGCATACAGAATATTTTTAGAATTGCTGTTACTCAAGGGATATCTTCTAATTGCTGCTCGCTGAGCATGACTGGAATCTATGAATATAAATGCCAGCACCCAGTGGAACTTGGTGCTTTTTTAAAAAGTTGAAGCAAGACATGTTCGAACTTCCAGATCAATATTTTAGTATAACAGTGGTTAATAGGAAACTCTTTTACTGGAGGGGAATGCGTATCCTAGGCTGATCTCTGAAGCCTGGATTGCTCATTTAGACGCAGTTGGTTACAAACAGCGTTTTTTGGAGAGGTTGAGGGGAAGGCCAAAATCTTATTCAGAGAATGCATTTTTTCCACTACAACTGTAACACAATTTAAAATTTCTAATCAGAAATTAAATGCATTTCTAATAAAGTTTAATGAATTTAATAAAAAGTGAGGTTATATTAAACAAGCAGAACAAGGAAGTTGTTCAATTCTGTTCTGGTTTTAGTTTAGCTGCAATGGAAATTGTGTAAGTTAATAGGAATTTAAGAGCAACATTTCAGGTTCTTTTCCACTTTGAGAAGAAAAGAATTGCTTGTTCTGGGTTTTAGTTCATGTTTGATTTGCCTTTGTATTTGCACCTGAAACAAAGAAGTTGAATAAATTGATTTTTTTGGTGATCAAATTTCTGATTACCATCAACCCAGAGTCAGTCAGTGAGGAGATTAATTTCTGTATTAGATACTGTATTAAATACTTCTAAGTGTGATAAAGTCAGGGGAAATTAATTGAAAGTGCTCAAATGAAAGCTAGTAGTAAGCAGTCATTTAATTTTGCATGCAGTTTTGTGCATTTTACAAGATACAAAGTAGCACATTAACAGTAAGTGTGACTCGGCAAATTTTGACAAAACTGTAGATTTTTCAGGTGTGCAAATATGATGATGAAGGCCATCAAAAAGAGTCTCTGTAGACTGGAGTGGAATATAACCCCCTATTTCTTAAACTGGCACAAGTCGAACTGCCTGTTTCCTCCACATACCTAAAATGGAAAAATATTAATTAAGTTCAGATAATAAATGTTATAACAATATTTATTTTAAAATTTTGGTAAAGGTTTAGATTAAATTAACTGGAAGAATTCTGTGCTGACTGTATCATTTGCATTTTTCTTTTCTCTGTTAAGTATATTTATTTGTTGGAAAAAAGGCCGTATGCTAATTCAGAGCACTTTGAGCGGTGATGAGGTTCATGATGGCAGGCAGTTCCAGTGGGAACTTTCTATACCCTAACTAGCTCCCAAAAATGATCTGTATACTGCACAGATGATCTTTTACCCAAAGCATGACAGTTCTTCTCTGGTTGAAGCAAAAGTTGTCAGCAGTGATTCTCCTCCTCAAGGTTTTAAAACTTATTTTTAAAAATCAAATTAAAATAAAAGCATCCTGAACATGATGAGTTGCTTGATGGGAAGTCAAGGGAAAAGCAGTATGACATGGAAATCTACTGGTTGACAATATAAGAGTTATTATTTTCACCAAAGATGACAACACAAGGTTTAGAAACTTCTGCAAGTGCTTTTTTCCTGCTCATCTTAGTCTTTTCTTGATTCATCATCAGTGATGTTCTTCATTCACGGGCTGTTCTGATCTAACCACTGACACCTTAATTTTGTCAGTGTACGGTATGACTATATGAACATATTATACAGCATTTCTTCAATCACTTTCACTTTCCAAGTAGATTAAAATTCTACACCCCATGTGGCTTTCTGTCCAGTAAGCTAATCCACATGACATGAGACTTTTTTGTGATACCAGTTCTGTAGTAATTGACATATTGAGTCAATCAGTGCTGTCCCTTCCAGAAGTAAGGAAAAAAAAACAACCCAAACTCAATGAAGATTCTGAAGTTCTGAAGATTCTTAAAAAAAAAAATAATTACAGAAATGTCATCCTTCTCCCCAATTCATTCTAACGTGCATTAGATTATTTTTTCTATTACATTCTGAGAGATTACTGACAATATTAAAACACTGAGGAACATGCTGTGCCCCCAGCAAATGCTTTTAAGAAACTTGAAGGCAGCATGATCTTAATTCCATGGTCACTTTCAGCGATAACTTTGTGTGTAGAATTTTAATGAGAATAAGTGTCAAGGTGATGTTGGATGTCAGGGATCTTACATGAGACTAGAAAAAAAGGATTTGGGAGCTGATGGTCTTTGCTTTGGTATGTTCTGCTTTGAATGGTGGATAAGGAGAAGATACTTGTCAGTAGTTGTAAGTTAAACATATGCATACTGAAAAGAACCAGATACCTCTAGAAAAATGTCTGGAAGTAAAGCTTGGATATGATAGCTGCATGGAATGGATAGCATAGTTTCTTTATGTAAGTTTAATTCTGGAGCCTGATTTTCGCTTGAGAACAGCGTGGTATACAAATGCTACTGGACCAGGCTTTAAGTACTTTGTGCTCTTGACAAGTTGTGGCACCCTCTTGGCAATATCTTGGACCTTAGCTCCCAGAAGGCAGTGTACCTCTCATGACTCCCTGTTGGGCCAGCAGGTGGGCACCTCAGTGCCCCTGAACAGAGAGACAGACATCTCCTGAAGAGTGGAGACAAGCAGAGAAGGACTAAAATTACAGTTTTCTCTTTCAGGCCCCTCCCAGTAGTTGGTGAATGCTTAGTTAAGCTCTGAAACTGTGGCTTGTCTGTCTTACTCCTTTGAGGGTTAAAGTAACATACAGACTTTGCAGAAGAATTTCTATAAAATTTTTGCCTAGTTTTCAAAAGATCTGATTTTTGTGAGTAATAGAATACTGTAGAAAAGTGAGTACAGCTTTTGCTGAGTGTTCGTACCTCACTAGTAGAGCTTCCCTTGCAGAAATCGGTGAACGTTATGGAGACAGATGTTCTGGTTAGTATATTTGGATTTACAAAAAGTTTTTGAAAAAGTCATGCTCAAAGACTCTTCAAATCCATCAGTGGCCCTTCCCTCTTACCTTCTGATAGATCAACTTCTTCTAAGTAGTTAGAATTTACTAGGTAGAGAATAGAGATCAGTTTTAAAAAATGTAGGTGTATTAAGAATGGTGCCTTACAAAGATCTGTGTTGCAACATGTGCTATTTATAACTAATCCAGAGAAGGGAATGAATAGGGAGGTGACAGAACTGACTGATGACACTAAATTATTCACAGTAGTGAAAATTAAAACTGACAGAAGAGTTGCAGAAGGTTTCAAGATATTGAGTGAAAGGACAATAAAATGACATGCAATTCAATACTGATAAGTGTCAAGCGATGCACATGGGGAAAATCATTCCAACTATGCATATGCAGTGTCAGGCTCTACACTACTTGTTGCTGTTCTGGAGATCTTTTAGCATTGTTTTTCTATGAAAATGATAGCTTTATACTCAGCAGTAATCAGAAAGACAACTAGATTATTAGAAATGACTGGTAAAAGATCAGACAAAAAAGCAGAAAACATCACTATGCCAGGGTAGGTCCATGGTGCCCTCAAGCCTTGAATACTGAATGCAGTTGTGGTCATTCACTCTGAGAGGATGAAGCTTAACAAGTACAGCTTGATGATGCAAGGAGGAACTGAGTAGATGAGAACTTCAGCTTGGAAACAAAAGACTTTAGAGTACAAAATTAGGAATGGCATGGGAAAAATGAATTGGGAATAATTATTCATAGTTTTCATAAAATAAGAATAAGTGGGTATCAAGTTAGCTGCTTTAAAATAAACAAGGAAGTGCCCTTTCATAAGGCATAATTGAAATGTGGCATTCAGTGCTGTAAGTATTGCACATGCTAAAAGTATGAATAAATTTAAGATAGGATTGGGCAAATATATGGGAGAAAACGCTAATATGCATTATTAAATGTAAAAATACAGATACAGCATCAGTTTAGGAAGTTTCTTAACTCAAGACTTAACTTACTAGAAGCTAGACTTGTGCTTTATGCTTGGTCTATTTCTCCTACTCTTTTTCTTCTCCTTTCCAATTGCCAGAAACAGGAATACCAGGTTTGAGCTACATTTTTGTTTGGTCCTGTACATACGTATTATAGCTGGGAGCTGTGAATGTGGTGCATATGGAAGTTTCTAGTATTTCATTGCTTTTTTGGGTATCGATAACAGGACAGTTGTGTCAGCATAGCCTTTGAATGCCATCATTACAGAATTACACAATGGTAGCTTTGTGCAGTTAGGGATTTATCATGAATGGGGTATCAGGATATTTAGGATATCACGGTTGCAGAGTTAGGAAGTATCTGATTTAAGGTTCATGTACAATTTTATATTTGCTTCTCCCTTCAGTGTGTGCATTCTGATATGCTCTTGTGTCACAAAATAATTTTCCGTAGGATTAGTGCTTCATTAAGTTGATCTCCCCACCAGATTGAACGGGCATGAGGCAAACAACTGCTATGGAGAATTAATTTCTAAACAGTTTGTTTGCCAAAATCAAGGTTCATGTTAGAAAAAGGTCATAAAAAGCTACCACAATTATTGAAGACCTAAAGAATCTTCTTTACATTGACAGTTTGAAATATATTTATTTAGCAAAGAGTTATGACTGGCTTAATGACATTCACTAATGTGGAAAGATTACTGTTAATACTGGAATAAGGTGAAAAAATATTTGAAGTTTTAGAAATTGAAGTTGCATCATACTGCCATCTTAATCAGTATCAGTCTGAGTCAATGCTGCTGCTGAGTGATTCATAATATTCTGACTGCCTATGTTGCTTCAGAAAATCGAGAGCTGCTTTCTTGCCTCTTTTCTTTCTTACACCTTTAATTTACCACTTAAATGTGCCTCTTTGTTTGAGAAGCATTGCAGTAGCTTGAACTGGTTTTTTTGGACTGAAAGACCTTAAGTACATACATTTTTTTATCCTGCCTCACAGGTATGTTATGGCTGATAAATTACCATTTGTAGAACAGTGTAGAAACTTGTACTAATGGAGTTGTTGTAGAGAAATGTAGTTTTATTATTTATTTGATTGCATATTAACTGAAAAGACGATGAAGTTTCAAAATTATAAAGTGTTACAAAGGTCACTACATCTATAATATATAGCATTATCTATATAGGCGTAAAGGCTATTTGTACTTGCAAGAGTAGTTTGACTTGCATATCTCAAGCGGAGTCCTTTATCTTTTTTATTGAAAGCATGTAACAAAGGTATCTTTTAGTAATTTTTTCAGAAGTGAAAACATGCTAGGCTAAATGAATCCCCTAATGACAGAGATTCATTTAACAGAGACAATCAACTACCAATGAAATAGTTGCTAATTGTAGTTTTGCTGACTGAACGCTAACTTCATTTAGTGACCCCTTTTCATATATATTTTCAGCTTCTATAGATGTTTCTTAATAGTAGCTGCATAAATCTAGAGAAATTCTATTTTCTACTATTAACCACTAAAAGAAAACACATGGGGGATTATAATGCAGTCTTGTTACACCAAATCCTGTCCACAGTGTAGTGAGAACTTACACAGTAATTTTATTTGTATAAATAAAGGGCAAGGTGTGTATCCGTGATGCATACTTAAAAATTGCAGGGCTGCACATCCATCTTCTCCCTAAAAACAAACCATGTCCAATCTAAATAAATTGTATTTTACCAATGATTTAAGACTTATCAATTCATTCTCTTATAGAGAATACTAACAATACACTGTTTTTGTAATATTACATTTAGAAAACTGTTATGCCCTAGGTTGCCATAAATTGATTTCAGATGGAACTAAACTGTCTAGTCCTGTGACAGATGATTAATCTGTAACAATATACTCATGGACAATAAAACATGACTGGAATTTTTTTTTCATAATTCAAATCTTAAGTCTGTAAATTTAAATTTTAATGGAAGACTCTCTATTACCAGAATGGGAGAAGTAAAAATTTTATCAAGACTCTCTACTAAGCTTAAGGATATTTCATTAGGCGTAGTAGAGGTAGTACATCTTTCCGGATGTATTTTAGTTCTATGCAGGTTTGTTTTAGAAGGACGTTTCTTCTGAACTCTGTTCAGTGATTAGTTTATGGATTAAAGCATCAGGATTAATAGGTATTCTAATACTCTTTTTTCTTAGTATCTTACATCTGCACTGAATTATGTATTTTAAATTAAAATTCACTCTTAATGAATTATACCAAAGTCACTGGTTTTTTTCTATATAAAAGTACATTACGGTCTGTAACTTTATGACAGCTTACCAGAGAAAAGTGAGCTTGGTGGCTTTATAAGTGTGATTATATATGAATTTCCATGATTATTCGTCTCTTTGATTACGGGCTTTAGCAGTGGAATAAACATAGATGATAGTGTATCTGTGTTCTATTTTTTTCCCCTGTGAATAATCTAAGCCAGATCTTTCTAATTCTGTGTTTTAGGTTGAAGACTGTATCCTCCCACCACTAGTTTCTTTGGTCGACAGTCAGAATGGTAAGTAATATGGCCACATCAACTACAGTTTCCATGAATTCCACATTTTGTTTTAATTAGACTTCAGTGTGGTCACATTCTTGGCACCTTTATTTTCAAGTGGAATGGAGACTCTTCAGCTTGCGGTTGCTCTCGGAAACCACATCACTGCTTTTAAGCCATGAGGTCATGGCTGAGGAGAAAGGGGAGAGCCTCGACTTGAACAGCAAGCTTCTGTCTCTCATTAGAGATTCATTGCTGCCTCAGTAAGTATAATATTGCTCCTGTAATGGCGAATAACCTGATACTCAATGTATTTTGACAGTGTATTTGTTTAAACTACCCTTTTTATGTATAAATGGCAAATTGAAAAGAGGAGTAGCAACTAACTGCTGCCAGAGTTCTCTGCCTAACATCTCTCTCCTAGGTTTATTTAGTACTTCGTCATATACAACACAAACACAGCTTCTGTGTGACACTCATTTCTGATACTGTGCCTCTGGCTGCTCTTGGAATGAAGCAAGTTTCCCTTAGGTTTTGGCCTGTGATTTAAATGATAACATTTTTTTGTCTATTTTGGATATTGTGCCCTCACGTCAGATGTTCTGAAATCACATGGAATGGCATATAACTTTTTAAAAAAGGAATATTACAGGGTGGATTAGTCCTCCATGATCTACCCCAACGAGCAGAAAAACCCTACAGCAGAGTAGATGAAACTACAGCCTGTGGGCCAGATGTGGCCTGCAACCTCGTTTATATGGTTTATGGTCAAATGAGGCCTGTCATTTCAAAATGACTTGCAGGTGAGCACAAAGACAGCTCTCTGTTTTGCACATGCATACTGTGAGCTGATAACATCTGTGAGCAGAGGGAAGGAAAGCACGAACAGAAGATGAGTCATCATTTATCTTTCACATTATTCTAATAATGTTACAGTGTATTTTAATGTGTGGTCCTCAAAAGTTAGTAATTGTAAATACTTATCTGCCTTAAGTGAGAAAATTGTTCCCCAGCCCTGCATTAAGTAAGTGGCAGAAGGGTGGAGGAATGGATGCGGGATTATGATCAGAAACACAGTGCCTTACCCAAAAATGAGACTGTCTCTTGCTAATTGACTAATGTTCTTACAGTTTGATGACCAAAGTTCTGTCCATGCAAGATTGTAATCTTTTCTATGTGAGGAAATCTTAGAGCTCTGTAGAGAAACTTATTTTCACACCTTTCTTCACATTATTTTTTTTTCCTCTGGGAAATACAGAATTTATCAATAAGAATTAAAATGGAAACTGGAGATATTATTTTAAAAATAGAGTACATGCATCATTAAAAGCTGAGAGATAATTTTCTTCAGATAGAGGAAGAGACCTGGAGTCAAGTGAGACCAAGTTCTGTCCTTGCTCTGAAACTTGCCCTTTGTAGACATATCCATATAATAAAGTATTTCTCATTGAACTGGAGGGCGTGTGAGGGGGTGGGTGTCATGTTAATTACAAACTAGAAGGAAAACAGCCAGTGTAGTCCTGTCTCCAAGCTAATTAGCTCAATTGAGTGGCAAGGCTTTTTGGTCTGAGACTGAGTATGATCCTACTCTGGGGTCTTCACCTGTGCTATCTTTGCATGCCTTGCATTGTAGATGTATGAAAGAGGGTCTTGTCGTAGCTCAGAATCTTGGTTACAGGGTTTAAGTATTTTCTGAATCAGTTCCTTTATCTCACCAGTAGAGATGATGATACTCGTATTTGGAAAACCATTTGAGATTATCTCAAGAAAATAAATATTGAAGTTTATGAAATTTGGAATATTTTGGAACTTGATATAAAAAAAATTTACCTTATCAGCATAGTAAAACAGTATGTAAATCTCTTAGTGATTCAGAAAGAGTTAACTATTGTCTGCATATTTAACACATTACTTGAACCTGTGAGTTGAGCCAACCCCTAGTAAATATGTTCACCTGTGGGGAGCAGGTAATCAATGCAAGAAGGCACAGAAGGAACAAAAGGTAGAGGAGGGTTTGAGGCTTTTCTGCAGAAAAGAAAACTTAAACTCAGTTTTGACTTGAAAGCCTCAAAACTTAATTTGGAGAAGACTCAAAAAGAAACTAAGATAAGACCAAAGCAGCTGCTTTGGGTAACAAAAAAGACATGAAAGGTAAGTTTTGTTCAGCAATGTTCTAGATAAGAAAATAATTGATGGGAGGTAGGTAGGAATGAATTCTCTTACACTCTCTACAGTTCTCAAAAGAAGCTTTATCTGAATGCAAAGAGGTCTGGCCTAAATCTAAAGAGAGGGGAGGTCTAAGATTCAGTGTAACCTACTCATAAAGATAGTGTAAAGCTCTATCCCAAGAAGTAAAAGTTACCTGAAAACTCTGAGATAGGAAGTGAAGAGACAACTGGCTTGTATTTGGAGGCTGAAGAGGTTGTTGTTTAGTCCTTCTGTTGCTGGACAAAGGATGGGACAGAGTGTGACTCAGCTGATGGATAATCAAAAGAGGAGAGGAGGTGTGCAATGGCTGGTTGCTCATGGGCAGTCTGTGTGGGGAAGTAGTTTCAACCCCTTTTGATTCTACTTTTTAAGAACTGAGAGCTGTTGAGCATGGATGGGAGGGACATCGGAGTTTAACATGTAATGTTCTTTTTAAGGAAGGTTATATTGATACTCGTTTGCATATATATTTAATTACTATAAGTATCTTCCATAAGTTAATTTGTTTAAATGTAAAACTGACTTGGGAAATAGAATTTTGGTTACTATGCGTGAAATTCAAATGGTCTTCATTTTGAGATAAATGTAGGAATGCAGTGGTTATCGGTTTTTTCTCATCTTCTGTATCATCCATTTAATTTCATTAAATATTTGTGCATTTGTAGATCAGAAAGTTAAATTCCTCATAGGATTTTGATTGAACTGAATGAAATAGTGTTATTAAATTTTAGTTCACTGAAAGGTTATTTTCCTGAGCGTTTCACAACTAAAATGGAACTTTCAGCTATAGAAAATGAATATAAGGCAAATGCTTTCTGTTATGTGTCCACATTTTTTTTTATCAGAAATTGAAACTTTAGCTCTTTTGCATTTAATTCTTAATATTCCTAATTATATATCATTTGAAATTTGAGCCAGAACCAGCAAAAGGAGAGGAATGCGTAAATAAAGTTTTATATCATTTGAAAGATTATGTAGCTTGTTCTTAGTAGACTGCCAAGTCAGTTCTGCAAGTACAAAGTCCAGAATACTTGAGATAATTTGTAGGTAAAATGTTAAATCTTTTTTAAGGGTTTAAGAGAATCCATATCCCTGAATCTTTAGGTTCTGTTGTTACTGTTGCTTATAGAAAAGATTGACAAAGTAACTCCTTGCAGGGTAGTACCTGGAGTTTACAGAACCATTATAAATGCTCTCCGAAACTATTATTAATAAATTAGTTTGTGTTTTGAAGTGGCAGGGAAATCATTGGATGAACTCATTCATTTAACAACGTATCTCAAGCACGGAATATTTTCCCTGCAGAGAAGATTCATATATTCATAGGTCCTAATGGTCTTTATTCTGTCAATGTGTTTATATAATTGCTAAGACATTGACTTTAGTAATCTCTGTTTTTGCACATCGTATTTGGTTTGATGGATCACTACACCTTCCCTTAGAAATATCTTAGGAATATTTACTAATGTTATCTTGGAGGGAGGGAGGGAGGAATCGAGTTTCATGTAAAAGGAAATAAAGTGAGACTGTTTCTTGTTGAACCTCAAGGAATTAGGATGCTAAGTGTGCACAATAGAATAGTCTCTTTCAAATGTAATACATAGAAGGCTTAAAATAGTTTAAAGTGGATCCTGTTTAGGGAAGGTATTGATATGTTTATAATAAAACAAGTATATTGCCAAGTGTCAGATTTTTAAGCTAGCATGCCTGATTCAGTCATTGTTGCTATTAGGAATTACCGTTTTGCAGATGTAAATCCATGTCTTATGCAGTGAGCAGATGACTTCTGGCACCTAAGTCTTTGCTTGCCTCAAAAGATTTAGTCATGGATTCTGCAAAAAAAAATGCAAATAGTTCCCTTATGTTTGGTAGGAATACGTATTGATCGCATGTAGGGCTTCCAGGATCAGTGTCTATTATGCACCATAGTATTTTTTTTCTTTTATGAAGAAAAGAACTTTTTAATCACCAATGAGAAATAATTTTCTTTCAGGAACTGGAACTTGTTATTTGTAAAGGAGAGATTTATATCACCGAATATACGAAGCCAACACTGACTTCTCATTGATTAATTGTGCAGATTCTCCAATGTGGTTTGCAACTCTACAGCAGCACATTCAAGTTAATACGTAGTAGCCATGATGCATTGTCTATAGGCTGTGTGCTTGTGTGGGACTGTTAGCCTCTGTGAAGGAGCTCTCACAGGCCACATCAAGAATGCACAGCTGGTGTTCTTCACCCTTCTTGTCTTAGAGTTGTCCAGATTGGAGACTTGGCCAGAAAGCACCACATTTCCTTCTAGATTTCCTTCTAGATTTCCTTCCCATGTAAATCAGCATTGCTGAGATGTGGTGCCTAGGGAGAGGAGATCTTTATTCTAGTGAAGAGCTAGCACACAGTAGGGTACGTGCCAACACCCAGGTGGTGGGAAGTGATCCAGATTCCTCAGTTCAGGCAGCACGAGGGATCTCAAGATGTGAAGTAAAATTCTTGGTGCATTTAGTTGCACAAAACGTGATAACCTACCACGTTCTCCTACAAATCATCCTTTCATTTGTACTTGATTAATTCTTCATGAAGAAATTTATGCTTCCAACTCTATTACTTCCACATGTTTAGAGTAGCACTATTTGTAATCAAAGGCAGTGTTTTGACATGACTGAGTCTGGGTATTTTATGCTTACATCCTTCTCTCTTCCATCATTATAATCCCTATTGCCCTCCAGATAGATTTTGATTTTTTTTTTTTCTTAAAAAAAAAAAGGTCCTATTTGTTGGGTGGGCGTTACTGGAATGTTATCAGCAACAGCGAGTTCCACTTTGGTTTTGGGCTGCCTGTTTTCCCTTATCAAGACTTCCGTAAGGTGATATTTGGAAATGTTTCATAGATGTTTTTCTTGTAGTTTTATCTCACTGCCATAGCTCTCAATAAACATTGTTTAGAAGTATTTTTGTATTATTCTGTTCTGTATTACTTGGAGAATGGAAGTATGCTGTAGTTAAAGCAGTATTTTTTTTAAATTTGAAGTAAAACATAAAGCTCAATGCAAGTGTTCTGTAAGTAAAATATTTCATTTTGAGAAAAATTACTATGTAAACAAAATATAGAGCTTAATCATATATAAGTTGATTGATGATCTTTCTGAGCATCCAGTAAATCTTCTGCCTAATACTTTGAGGCTTGGTTTCTACTTGTCTCTTGAAAATTAGATTTTTTTAAATATATATAAATATATTCATATAGATCAATAAATAAATCATGCATCTAGAAAAAATGCATGTTTTATAAATATATATTATATTTCAATATAACTTTTAAAACCATGTGTATATGTTTTATAAATATACATTATTACATCTTTTATAATGGTGTATCTCTCTCTCTCAAGATTAATATGTTTTTTTGTTAGTGCTGCTTTTAAAGTTAATGTGATGGTGATTTTAAAATACTGTTGCAAAGCAAGTTTTGTTTATTGCTTTGTATGTTTCCAGGCAGCATTGTATTTCTATTGTGGTTACTAGAAAGTTTGGAAATGGGAAACAATGTATTTTTAATATCGAACTTTTTAACATGCATCTCTTCCCTTTCAGGTATGAGAACATTCTGATGGCTCCGGACCCAGTACCAATGTATGCTCTGAAACTGTTGGTGGCCCTGACTGAACACAGCCCTGCTTCTGTGAGGTGATACAACTACACATTCTCTGGTGTTCTGGGTTCTTTCTGTTTCAATTAATTTTGTTTTCCGTAAGGAATTAACAATACCTTAGATCTCACTATCATACTATTTTGACTAGCAGTTAGGAGATTTAGAAAATCCTTGGAGAGTATTTGTTATAGGGCACAATTTTATGTCTTTTGTGCCGATTTTATATGATCATGGTTAGTTTAATATGGATTTAGCCAATGAAACAGTAAAGACAAAATCGTAAGAATGTTAACATTAAAGTTATCATTAAAAACTTAAAAAAAAAAAAAAAAAAAAAAGAAAACCAAAACATTATCAAAACTGTTGTTCAGCTAAGCATATTTGTACTAGGACACAGGTGATGCATTTGTAAAAGTTTGAGACCAGTCTATTCACTTTAAATCTGTTCAGTTTTTCTGCAAATATAGCTACCCTCCTTTAAAGCCCCTAAATACAGATTTTAATGTTTGGTGTAGGTACACTCAGCATGTTTAAAAGTATCTTAATGTCTCTTTCTTCTTGTTCCAAAGTTTAGGCTGTGATGGACTGAAGAAAAAAAAAAAAAGTGATACATAACTTAAACTGCATTTGTTGATAGTAATAAGGAAGCATCTCTCTTGTATATGCGTACGCACATGCAGCTATTCCTCTTCCCAGATCTGCCAGAAAATCGGGTTATTCTTGCATTCACCATTGTCTGTTCATGGTGTCTGATAGTGTTATGGCTAAGAAGTCACTGCGTACCATACTGTCTTGCTTTGATTGATTGAAATGAGCACAAGATTAAAAAAAAACACAAGGAAGGAAATTTAATTTGTTTTCCCACTGTTTTTATTACAAAAGATGAAAACATCCTCTTTTAATCTTTTATGATGCTACTGTGAGCAGTCTTTTAATATACTAAGTAGACTAAAAATGAACTAGAAATAGAGTGGCTTGAGATTTTAAAAGGCTTGAATACAGTAAATGTACTTAATTTTATTTTTATTATATAGAAGCTGTTTATCCTACTGCAGGATTTTATGTATTATACAAACAAATAGTACAGCTTTTTTTTTTTTAGAATTAACCTACAGATATTCTCATACTTCAAATGTTAAGAAAAATATTTCTGTAACTAGAATGCTGGATATTATAGCAGCACTTTTCCTCTGCCTAATGAATTCTCTTTATTTGAGGAATTGTATTTGTCCTTATGCTCAATGTAGATAGATTATGAATGCGCACTCATCCTCGTGGTCGTCTTACAGCAGACAGCAGTTCTTTTTTTAATATTATTAAAGAACAGCTGTGGATATCCAATGAAATATTAATAATTTTATGGTTATTGAAGTATGGGCTACGAGATTCCAGATACTAACACATCTGTAATTGTTCTTTTCCTCACATATTTTACTGGCCCTCTTCTTTTACTTTCACTAAATAATTTCTCTGGCTAGATTTCTGAAGCGGGAAGCAATTCTCTTGGTCTGTCTTCTTCCTGATTCTTTGACTTCCCAGTAACTTTAGCTGGAAGTAGCCGATGCATCAAAAGTGTGACAGAGGTGAATAATATATTCATACTTGCACAAACCGCTATTGCACAAAGTGGGAACCAGATACATGCTATAGTGAACACTAGATCACAATTGATTCTGGTTTTGTTTGATGGCTAATTAATCAGTATGCATGGAGCTCAGAATTACTGAAGGCATATGCTCTCTTTTGCCCCTTTCATGAGGAACATGGAAAGGATCTGTGTTTATTGTGATGGGAAGTAAATAAGTAACATTGGACACAAATCTTTTGGGATTAAATTTGTTCTTTATGGAAAAACTCTACTATATTTTCGTACTGATGATCGTATTGTGAGTCAGTTTTCATTGAGTCTCTGTGGCTTCTCCAAGCTTACTTTTTGTCCACAATGCCTGGCTTTCGAGGATGTGACTAACTTTAAATGAATAAAAATGATGGTGGCAAAAAGATGGTAAAATGACAAAATGTTAAATTAGTATTTATCTTATTGTTTCCAAATCTTTCAAAATCAGCTATTATTATTAACCTTATTTTGAAATAAGAGTGAATTGGGAGGAGGATGAGGGCTGCTGTGTTTTATTTAGTTTGTTCTGTATGATAGCTTGTTCTCAGACATGTTCACTTAACCCGTTTTCTCTTTCTTGCTCTCTCTATTCTTCAATACCACCATTTTTCTTCTATCTCACGCTTATCTATCTTCTTCTTCTTCCCATCCCCTCAGTCTTTTCTTGTGTGCTTCCCAATAGAGACATCAGCATTTGAGCTGTTCTTATTGTAGCACTTGAAAGGAGACAGATGCACTCCAATCTTTTGTTTCATATTTTTTTCATGGGTGAAAAACAGTAAATCAACTAACTTGATATCAGAGGAAAACCATTCTATCTTCTTTTTACCATTTTTTGACACTTCTTTTTGTATAACAGGTAGTTTGTTCTATATGGCAGAGGCACAGATATTCAAATATTATAATATTTTTAATGTCTAGTAAGCTTATGATAAAATACTGCTAATGTATGATACATGTTTTGAATGCCTTTAATAATTAATATTTCGTAATAATACAAAAAAAATCCTGGTAATGTTTGCCGTTGCTCTACTCTTGGGGGTCGTTTTTAACATTCTGTATTATGGGAGCTCTTCCACTTTATTGGTTTTCAATTTAGCAGTGGAGAATTCTTGTGATATCCCATTAATGTGCTGCAGAATTAGATGTGTCACAAACGTAAGTTCCAGCATGTGTAAGATGGTAGCTGTAAAAAAGCTTTAATATGAGCACGTTAAGTATTTGGATGGCTGATCATATGAGCATCCACGGGAAGAAAATCCAGTTTTAGAGAAGGGTGACCACTTTCTTGTTTGTTTTCACCTTAATGTGTTAGAGTGTAAATGAGTCAGAATTTTCCTTTATATACCTGTTCTTACATCATGCATCAATTGCTGTCTGATACAACCTCACTTAGAGGTTCTTTACTAAGAAAGCAGCAGATACAGGGAGGGTGAGGTTTGAACAGAATCTGCCCATCAGTTGCCTATTTTGTACTTGGCTCAAAGCTAATAGTCTGGATTTAAGAGTGTTAATCGTATTCTGTTGTGGCTCTCCTAAATACCTATTGCCTTTTTTTCTTCAAGAATTTTTAATGTTTTATGATAAGAAAAATTGTGGACATTAAAACCAGTGTGAGAATTAACGGTAGAGTTCATCTTTAGCTATTTTGAGATTGATGATTTTTAAAAGAAATTGCTGATACTAAGGGAACATGTAGTTTCATTTAATGATTAATCTCTGGACTACTGGGAATTTACATTAGGGTTTTTTTTCCATTTGTTAATTACTCTTGGTGGATTGTACTTGTGTAAGGAGTTGGAGAAACTGAACTTCTCACAGTGGGAGCAAATGTCCGCAGCAGGATGAGATCTGATTTAACTATCCAAAGTCTGTATTCAAAAGGAGCAGTATCATCAGATACCTTGTCCTTTTGTATGTTTTTCAACTTAATATATAGGTTGTACATATGTGTATATGTATGGATAGAAAGTCTGACGTGATCTATTCATTAAGGGTTGGGGTTATTTTGGTTCCTGCTTTGAGTTTTGTACATTGTTTTATTGTGGTCTGTAATGATCAGATTGCTAAATTTTTATAGTAATAAGGAGGAGCTGATGTGAATTTCTTAGTTTCTATTAATATGATATATCAATTAGCTCTGCTTAAATCATCTGAAAACTAATGGTGTGACCTTTCTTAGAGTTATGGTGGATTGAAGGACAGGGGAGCAAATTAAGGAACCTTCCCCACCTTCTTACTTACTTTAAATTTCTCAGACATTAGACGCTGCTCTAGAAAAGGGGAAGAGGCTTCAGAAAACAAAATAGGAAGGTGCTGAAGAGCGACAAAAATTCTGCTGTTTCTAAATGCCACAGATCTAGTACCTGCGAAGATGATAGATGGATAGACCTTGTACACCACAGTAGATTGTCTTGACTAATTAAAGTAACTTTTTATCACAATGTCTTTGGAATCATCCAAGAATGGTCCAATTTTCAAACTTCATTTACGCTACTGTTTGTACCCATGCATTATCTATTAAAGACCATTAAGGCACATTTTAGAGTCAGTGTTAGTAATGGATTGATCCTCTTATCATCACGAAGTTCTATGTTAGCATTTGTTTACATTTCAGTATATTCTGAAATAGTCTATCTCGTATCTATGCCCTCTAGTTAAAAAAACAAACAGTGAAAAAAACCCCAACAAACTCTTTGGAGTTCAGTGTGGTGCTTTTATTTGAGTTGGTAGAATTGTGATTTGGTTCACAAGGACTTGTTAGCATTATGCATAGATTTATCTTTGAACCTGCTGTACTTTCTTTGCCGTTAGACTAGAGGGTTAGCACTTCAGTGCTTTTATTTCCTGGTGAATTGATTAATGTGGGCTTATATTAATTGCTTTAAAAACACTTTGTTCTTCTCGTTAGTCATTTTAATTTTCTAGCTTATGGTTGAAGTGCTCACTTTGGAAAGTAGACCTATTTGCTTCTAAATTACTTCTCCGTTTTTATGTGTTTTATTTGTTTCCTGTAACGAATGCGAATAAAATAATATGGAGTAGTTTTGGTAACAGGTAAGCTTATAAGGCCTAGTCCTACTGAACTGAACAGTGGAACTGCATGTTAGAGATGCACAAAATTAGTGAGAAAGTCACAATGCAAATGGATTGAGAGAGATTGTCAGAGGATGATACAGTTTTATTAGAACTTTGGGCAATATTTATTGCCCAGAGGCTCAAAAAAATCAGGTTTTGAGCCTGATTCTGATTACACTAGTTTCATGTCTGAAAACTGAGTTGTAAAAGCCCTCATTTTCTTGTTGGAGAAATAATGCTAATATAAAACAGCAAAGAATTCGTATGGTCTTTGCTATTCCTATTATTTGATATAATGTTTACATATATGCTGCTTTATTGAATAACACCAGGCATGAAGACTTACCCAGAAAACAGAGTCTTGAAATGTTAAGTTGTGTGTCAGCTAATAACAATGTTGTCAAGTCGCACATCATTGTAATTCATATCAAAGGCAGTGGTCAGAGTTCATTATTGCAAGTGAGTTCTCATAGTCTAGTCATGTACTGACTGTAATACTAATTATCATTTTTAATGTAAAACACAACTCCTTAGTGTTACATTTTATAAAAGTTACCCTTTAGTAAAGAAATTAGCTATTAACCTTATACCTGTAATTTTGTTTCCACTTTCGTGTTGCTGATCAATTGCTGAATGTCCAATTTTTCAAAAATGCAAGGCTACTATTTGATGTTCCTGTTAAGGCAATTATTGAAAAATGTCATATTGTAAGGTTCACAAATTTACTCTTTGAAAGTAAAGCATTAAGCAGAAGGAGAAAATAACATTCATTCTTTGGTTATTTTTACTTTCAATAGTGAATTTTTGACATTGTGAATATAAATAGCAAATAAAAAATAAGCAGGTAATGAGGAAGGGTCAGCTGTTTAGGGTGCTACAGTGGGAGTTGCAGACTTCAGTTAATTAATTTAGTTCTACCACAAATTCTCTGTTCAGCATGAAGCGACTCTAAACCACCATCCAATCCATTGACTTGTGTTCAACTGTAGGTGCCCAGAGAAGAATATAGGAACAAGGCAAGCGAGTGGCAATACTTTCTGCAGGCTATCTCAGCCCCCCGTGAGTTATTTTTTCAGAAGCTATATAAGAAGAAGAGGTGTTCTGTAGATAGTAGCTATTGATGAGTAATTTTCATTCTATTTACATGGTTTCAAAAAGATATTTGACAAATAACTTTCAGCATTAATAGTTACTCCATAGCATAATCACCTTCATATGAAGATTTATCATCTTTAGGCATTTGCTTTGGTTTTCTTTGTTTACTCTGACATTTGCCACTTAATTTGATGACATCAAGTTCTTACAGTGAAAAAGAGGCACACACTAATTCATAAATTTCTGGTATATTGTTTACTTTAGCTGTACCTTTTGCAATCTGAACAGTCCTGGTTATTTTTCAAGAGTCTTTAGTAGTGGTCCTTAGAAAGCACACTTTGAAAGCTCAAGAATAGTGTATCAACCAGCTCTCCGTTGTCCACTTGCTGACGTGACTTCTTCAAAGATCTGTCATGGATTTGAAATTTCATCCCTTTAAAATTAATGTCTTGGTTCTTGCTCTGTGCATGCCCACCAGTTCTGTTCTTCAGAATAGCTTCTACTCATTTGTTCAGCTGTAATACCCAGATTTTCACACCCCCATCCAACTTTTCTCAAAAGTTAGTATCCGATAACACATTTTCTGTCTTTTAAATATCTCCTGTGAAAGCAGAGAGTTTTGAATAAGGTACTCCCTTTGATCTCACTTTTCCAGATGGTGAACTAAAATTATAGGTGACAAAGTCATTCTGTCCTTCTGTGGTCTAATAAACCTCTAATTCTCTTTCCCTTTGGTAGGACAGCTAGAGGTTGGAGCATAACCCTCTGTAGAGTAAACTAAACTAGCTACCGACTAGCTAAATTTCCCTGAAGAGAGAAGGCTTGGGGTTGAAGGACAGGTTTGGAACCTGGGTCTCCCTTACGCTTTTAAGGAAGACATTTGGTAATCATTAAAACAAAACACAACACACACACACACCCCCAAACTACTCTTTTTAAAAAGAAAACAAGAGAAGCAAGTAATGCATGAGGCTGTGAATCCTAAATGGGTATTGATTACTGAACCTGGAAGATAGGAGCATTTTAAGCCTTCATATTGGCTAGATTAGGCAGATCCCTGCTCAGTGTTCTGAATATTGCAAATCTGATTTTAGGCCAACATTCTCCACATATATAAAAATAGATGCTTTTACTTTTTATGACTGGAAATTGTAGGACCATGAGGACACCTAAATCCTCATACAGATCCAACTCAGAAATGCTACTACTCTCAAACGTTTCCTCAACTTTTTTTGCTGGTGCTTTTTTTTTAATCAATTTAGGTTTAATAGACTTTTAATATTTTGCTGTTTTTTTTTCTTTTTTCTTTCTTAAATGGAGGAAATGTTTAGAGGACTGAAAGATAACCTTGTTATTGTGACACTGAATGGTGGTGTTCTACCTGCGTACAGTTTTATTAAATGAACATAGATAAGGTTGTTTCATAGCTATGTAGTAATACTTACTAAAAATATTTTTTTTAAAGCTTCATTTTTACCTAGATTTTTTTTCAGCTGGATGGATCTGCCCTTGTGTCCTCTTTCTTTCAGTAACAAAAAATGGGTTTGGATTTTAGCAAGTTCCAAAATATTTACCAGTCTCTTCCCTAGAGACTCTGCGTAGAAAGAACAGTTAGATAGAATCAAACATGCAAGAATTGCAGTCTCTACACAAATTAAAATCTGAAACACTGATCTTCATTTTCAAATCAGATTTTAATCCCACTGTCGAGTGGATGGCTTAAGTTCACTTTAATGGCTCTTTTCTCCTTTAGATATTCCTTTATTATTTTAAAAATATCTAAGAGATGCTTGATTACAAGTGCTTCTGTGAAGAAAAGGTCTTGCTTTGTGGAATGCTTGCCAGCCTTCTGTTGTATCTCTCTTTCAATCTTCTGCCATTCTTCAGAGACTGTGATAGCCCTTTTGTCATGTAGTAGAATGAAATTTCGTAGGAATTGAGAACATTTAAAATCAATGTTAGTTGACTGCCTGAGTAAGCAATCTGTGCTGTGTGAACTGGGACCTTTGCTTTTGTCTCACCCACTTCCTTACATTTTTCCCTGCTCAACCATCTCTCTATCAATTGAAAGCTTTTTTTTTTTTTTTCTACTTTAAAATCGGTAAGATTTTTTTTTGGTGGGGGAGGATATGTAGAAGGATTTACAATACTGTAGACTATTTTAGAACAAGCCCCAAACCCACTTCATGTCCTTTATGCTGTTTCCTTGCTTCTTGATGTGTCATGATCTGAAGGAAATATTAAAAGAGAAGAGTCTCAAATGAGCTAGATTGAAGGTGTAAGGCTTACTTTACCTTCCTTATTTAGTGTATTGAAAACATAGGTCAGTAATTTAGCAGATGGGTGTGTTTGTGTTTACACTTTACAGATCACCTTTCAAAAAAACATGTGGGTTCAGAAGCTTTCATTAAAATGCTAATCTGACTAACAAAGTGTTGGAAGTCTGATGTGTAATGTGAAGGCTTTGCAGTATTGGAAGTGTTCCAAGGTTACTGGTTGAGTGTTGATTTCGTTGGTGAAGGAAGTACTTTCTCGCACTCATTCTTTCTTTTAACAGATCATGTTTCTTAGGGATAAGAATAATAACCAAAGATCTTGCTTGATATAAGACTGATTGCAGTCCTTATTTGTGCAAACAGTTCTGTATGAACACTCTCAGGCATGAAAGTGCTTTGCTACAGAAGGCCAGAAGCAAGAAAAAGTTGCTTGACATGCTATTGTGTTTTTCATATCATAGAATATCTCAAGTTTGAAGGGACCCATAGGGATCACTGAGTTCCACTCCCTGCTCCTCACAGGACTACCTAAAACTAAATCATGTAACTAAGAGCGTATGAGTAAAAGTTTTTTCAGAATTGTCTGAGGCTTTTTCATATATGAAATTAGTTAAAATTATTTAGCAAAAGATCATTTACTTGCTTTTCAGCAGGTCAACCCCTAACCTGTACCGGTGCATGGGGTTATTCCTCCCTAGGTGCAGGACCCTACGCTTGCCCTTGTTGAACTTCATCAGTTTCCTCTCCGCGCAATTCTCTAGCCAGTCCAGGTCTCGCTCGATGGTGGCGCAGCCTTCTGGTGTGTCAGCCACTCCTCCCAGTTTTGTGTCATCAGCAAACTTGCTGAAGGTACGCTCTGTCCCCTCATCCAGGTCATTGATTAATATGTTGAACAAGACTGGACCCAGTACTGACCCCTGGGGAACACCGCTAGTTACAGGCCTCCAACTAGATTCTGCACTGCTGATCACAGTGCTCTGAGCTCTGCCATTCAGCCAGTTCCCAATACACCTAACTCTCCACTCATCTAATCCACGCTTCCTAAGATTACCTATGAGGACGTTATGGGATACAGTGTCAAAAGCCTTGCTGAAGTTGAGGTAGACAACGTCCATTGCTCTCCCCTTATCTACCCAGCCAGTCATGCCATCCTGGAAAGCTATCAGGTTGGTCAAGCATGATTTCCCCTTTGTGAATCCATGTTGACTGCTCCTGACAACCTTCTTTTCCTCCACGTGCTTAGAGATGACATCCAGAACGAGGTATTCCATCACTTTTCCAGGGATGGAGGTGAGGCTGGCTGACCTGTAGTTTCCTGGATCCTCTTTCTTACCCTTTTTGAAGACTGAAGTGATGCTGGCTTTCCTCCAGTCCTCAGGCACCTCTCCCATTCTCCATAACCTTTCAAAGGTGATGAATAGTGGCTTAGCAATAACATCTGCCAGCTCCCTCAGCACTCATGGGTGCATCCCATCAGGGCCCATGGATTTGTGGGTGTTGAGTCTGTGCCTAAATGATCTCTAACCCAATGCTCCTCAACCAAGGGAAAGTTTTCCTTTCTCCAGGCTCTCTTATTTACCTGCAGGGTCTGGGATTCCTGAAGGCTGGCCTTAGCAGTAAAGACTGAAGCAAAGAAGGCATTCAGTAACTCCACCTTCTCTGCATCCTCCATCACCAGGGCACTCACCTCATTCAGCAGCAAGCCCATATTTCCCCTAGCCTTCTTTTTGCTACTGATGTACTTGAAGAAGTCCTCTTACTGTCCTTGACATCCCTTGCGAGATTTAATTCCAAGTGGGCTTTAGCCTTCCTCATTGCTTCCATGCATACTCTGACAATGTTCCTATACTCCTCCCAAGAGGCCAGTCCCTTTTTCCACATTCTGTAAACTTCCGTCTTTCATTTGAGATTTTCCAGAAGCTCCTTGTTCATCCATTCAGGTCTCCTGCCTCTTTGGCTGGATTTCTTTCTCATAGGGATGCACTGATCTTGAGCTTGGAGGAAGTGGTCCTTGAATATTAACCAGCTCTCTTGGACCCCCCTACCTTCTAGAGCCTTAACCCATGGGATTCCTCCAAGTAGGTCTTTGAAGAGGGCAAAGTCAGCTCTCCTGAAGTCCAGGGTTGCAATTTTACTTTTTGCCCCGCTTCTTCCATGCGGGATCCTGAACTCCACCATCTCGTGGTCACTGCAGCCAAGGCTACCACTGGGCAAAGTAATACAGTCCAGTTTTCCTGAAAATGTTTTCTTTCAGAGTGAAATAAAACCAATGTTAAAATGTGTTAAGACAGTTTGAATAGAATAATTTTGAGTGTATTTGCAAATTGTGGTTTAGACTCAACTTAAATTTTGAAAATCTTCCCTAAATGGAGCTTTTGTTCTTTAGTAAATTCTAATTTCTAGTAACAGTCATGTAGAGCTCAAAATACAGTTTTAATTGTTATGCACAGTGAGAAAAAAAAAATCTGTAAAATGATCTTGGAAAACTGAATTAATCAAAACTACAGTTAGCGTCAGTTTATGTCTTTGTAAATCAGTTTCTGTCATTTTCTGCAAGTTTGTGTAATATATAAATCAATGCATAGTTTTCCTGTTTTTGTTTCTTAGAGATAAGTGGAATAGAAAAAAATATCAACCATGTATCCATATTGAAATATGCCACTGAACAAACTGAAATAAACTGTGGCGTGTAGGTATTATCACTGGCAATCTTGGACTATTTTTGTGGCCCACAATGAAACCAACTAAAATTATTATATACAGAAAGCTAGGTTCTTTATTAAAAAAAAAAAAAGAAGAAAAAGTAAATATCTAATCTCAGGAGGAACGTTGTTTTTTTTTTTTATCCTGATGGTACTGGTCAATTAGGAATAGGCTGGCATATTACTTTACATTATTATTGCAGATATTTATATTATCTACTGCAGAGTTTATATTATTACTGCAGATAGTTCATTCAGAGAAGTAATTTGTCCTTTCTAGAGTGTCATCAGCAATGTGAATTGGAACATTGTGGGCTTAAATCTCAAATTCTTGATATTGGAGAGAGCGAAGATATTTTTGTCCTTGATGAGACTATAAAATAGGAGACTGTTGAAAAGGTCTTGAATATGTATTTTTAATGTTTTGGAATAAATCAATTATTTTTCAAAGCTAGGAGGAAACATCGACTCCTAGGTGTCAAGAGACCATGAAGATAATACATAATGGAAATATTAATATAAATCTTTCAAGCAAAATATCCTTCAGGACTTAGTAATCAAGGGAAAGAAAGACAGTTTTTTAAATCAGATGTTTTTAAGGAGTCAAACTTCATGTAATTTCTTTTTAAAAGTGAAATAAAGAATATATACCCTAAAAGGCAGGAAATTGGTATAATTCCAGTAGAGCAGAAGTTTTATGTTGCCACTGAATGTGCAAAGCACAGTTGCAGAGGCTGCAACTTTGTCAGAGAGCTTCGAACATTTTTATTTATGACTATAACCCTTAGTGCCCCTCAAGCTTTTTGTTGTAGTGTTTTCTTATTTTATACCATGTTGTATGACTAATATTTGGGGCCGATAATACATACACTTCACTTCTAAATTTTTTAAAAATTTAATTTCATTTTCATGCCCCCTTGCAATTTCTGCTTCACTGAATGGGAATCGTGTTGTATTATGATTCTGTATTTTAAAGGGGGAACATTTTGTTTTAGGATTGTTGGTTAGTTATTCTATGCTATTTGTGAATAGGCAAGGGTATAAATGTAGTAAATAATGGGAAATTGGTGAGACACCATGTTGTGGTTTAGACATATCAAAAGACAAATATTCCTGTAGAATAGGAATTTTGAAGTGCAAAACTGAACAGGAACTGAAAATACAAGCTGTTCTCCTTCAGTAAGCTTGCTGAGACTGCTGGCAAAATGACTAGGACTGCATTGTCACCCTTCCAATAAATGTGTGCAACAGACAGTTTTTGAGCTTATGCTGAGACTGAAAGTAAGCCTCTTTCATTTCATCACATAGTTCCTGGGAGTTATTAACAATTCAACTGCTGATACATGATAAAAACAAAACTGCTATGGATCAGTACATTTAATACAAATCTTCATATTATACTTATTGAAAAACACTTTCCTTGAATTTCACAGACCTTGACAGTTGTAGCAAATAAGGTATTTGAAAGAAGAAATATCCTGCTTCAGATATTTTTCTTACAGTGGAGTTGTACATTTATTTTAATTCTCAAATCTTGTTCCTTTGTGCTTATAAATGGCAGTCAGCCTTTCCATGTCAGGTTTCCCATGTTCAATATTAATTATACACTTGTGAAGGATCTTTAAAATATAGTCATCAAATAATGGTGATGTATATCTCTCTCAAACACTATAATTAAGATCTATATGTATCTTCCTTTTCTGTCTACTACAAAAAGTAAGGCATTAAATAAAAATCTAAGTATTATATATCCAACATAATTTTCTGCCTGCAGAAAGCCCAAAAATCCTCTCTTCCTCCTTGCCCACTGGGTCATTTGAGATGTAAACTACAGTAGCTGAGAAGGCTTAGGAACAGGAATTGAATAATAGCTCTTTTCAATGAAATTGACTTTAAAATAACTGGGACCCCTATAGATATGGTTGATAGATCTTCTCCCTGATGTATTTTATGGTAGACACCATTGTAAATTGTGCCTTGGTATAATATTTCTTAAAATCAATGGATCATCGTCTTTGCCTTTGAACAGCTACTTAAAGGCATGGTATGAAAGTGTGGCAGTAAGATGACATTGAAACTTTCCAGTTCAGTGGTGGGTCTTTATTATTTGGGATTCACCTAAAAAGAGTAAATTTATATGAACTCTTCTGTAATTTACTCAAGGCAGCAATGGCCCTGAGAGGCTATTCTAACTTAAAAACTCATATCCCTTAGTTTACTTGCTGTATGAGATTGGGATCGAGGAGTTTCCAGTTGAACATCTCCACGAACTTTTTATCTTTCTATGCGGCTAAAGTGGCATGAGATCATGGGTGTTTTGTGTTTATTCTCTAACCTTTATTGCAGCTTTTCAGTTTGATAACTTGTGGGTTTGGGGTTTTTTATGAACTATCCAGACCAAAAATACTGACATGAATAACAGCAGACTGCAGCACATCATGATGTAAAGAGCATGGATTCTTAAGTCATTTCTCATAGGTCAAAATCAAATTCTGTTTGTGTACTAACTCCTGGTTTTTATTGTGAGGTATGTCTTATTTGTTGCATCGCTGTCCTTCTAGAAAAGATATTTTTTCTGTATAACGAGAAGCAAAAGACTAATTAGTAGTGTTTACTCCAGGTGTAGCAATCTGTGACTTTTTATGAAAAAAACTCATGACAATACTATAATGTAGTGATTTTTGAAAAGGAAGAGACTTAAGAGCACAAATATTAGTGTTTTGGAAAATTCACAACGCTCTATTTTTATAGAAGAATTTTGCCATTTCCTTTATTTAGGGACCAGCTGCCACCGTAGGTATAGCCTGCCTACAGGAAAATCCTACCTATAGTGGAGGAAAACAGCAATCTAGATGTGGAAGGTATGGGTTTGTATTTGAGCAGAGAATTTACTTTAAAAGTTTAGTTTGAAAAAAAAAAAAGCTAAATAAGAATATGTAATTGTTTTAATGTGACTATTTTAATTGAAGGAATAAAATAGTGACAGTATTAAATTGCTTTGCAAGTCACACAAGATCAGAAGTTTTATTAATTTCTCACTTTTTTTTTAACTTGGTATAATACCTATCTTGAACACGTACAACTGAAATATCCCATCACATTTTCATCAAAGAATTCTGAATAGGGAACCAGTACAGATATTCTTGATGCCCAATAAGAAAGGAGATTAGTCTTATGCTCTCTCCTCAAGACTGCCTTCATTAGTGTGTACCAGAATGAGTCATGTGAGAAGTGAATGCAAGGCAGTGTGAATTCATATATGGTACTTCCTTTTGCATGCAAATGCTGGGACAGAAAACTCTGAACCAGAAGTTCTGTTGTAAGGCTTTAACTTCAAAGTAGGTGCCTGGGATTGTTAAGGGATCACACCTGTAGCAAAAAACTTCTGTTCTGCATTGTGTCCTGCAGTAGGTTTGTATTTTGCAAGAAGGCAATTTAGGATGTCTTAGAAAAACAAAACGTGTCTATTTTTTGAAAGCAAAATCAAAGGTATAATCTCATTCTGAAAATTGTTAGAGTTAAAAATTCAGATTGTACTGATGACAAGTCTTATAAAATCCGATGACTGGTTACTTTGAGCCAGTATTGTTTATTTCAATTTAAAGAAGAAAAAGGCGAGTACTTGATATTTAGAATTATAATTTGCTTATATGTACAATTATGATTCTATATGTTTTCCAAACAGGATAGGACCTAATTTAATATAAATTTTTAAAAAGTCTACAAAGAAGCAAACTACTTTTGATTTAGAATATGACCACTCTCTGAAATAAATCCCATAGCTAAAATCCTCTTCTATCTCCTTTAAGACTTTTCCTTTGTAAAACTTTTTTTTTTTTTTTTTTTTTTTTTTTTTTTTTTACAAAAGATATCAATGAAGAATGTGATAATGTCACTCTCTCTCTAATGCACAAAGTTGGGATAAATCAGATTTAAGCTTTGTCTTAATACATTGTTTGATGTGAGTTTATGCTTAAGTTATACATATAACTTTCTTGAAAGGCTGTAGCTATTTCTTGTTTGAATCATAAAGGTTTGCAGGTGACCTTTAAGAATAGCCATATTGGCTATAGTTTTCATATTAGCTTATCTCAGCAGAAAGTATAGCTGACTTTGTAGAAATCAGGACTGCTTAAAGGTTTTGAAACCAATTGTTTCATATTTACTCCTTACCACAAAGGAGTTTTTCTGTTTTGCCTCAACTAGGGTTGCTTACCTATTCTTGGTATTTGATTGTATTTTACTGGCAATGTGTTCTCAGTTTAAATGCTGCTTACATAGCAAAGTAAGTAGCTTTTGCTGGGGTAAGTAATTCCAATATGCCCTGAACATAAGGTTTGTGCTGGCAAAACTTCATTTTGTCATTATGATTGCTGTTACAATAGTTGCTCTTTTTGGTAGTCTGTGGTGGTTAAATGACCTTTTTTTACATCCAGGAGTTTTATAACCACGTCAGCAAAATTCTGCTTACAGGCATGGTCTAAACTTTTAATTAAACTAGTAGATTTGGCCCTGGAAAATGAACCTCAAATATAATAACTCTTCTTATCTGCAGTCCTGGGACTCTCTTATGACCTGGCTGTGTCTAAGGTGCCATAACTGTCTATTTAAAGGTTGTTAGATGGCACTGGGGAGAATGGCTTCTAGGTTCTCCTGACCCGTGTAGGGAACTTGTTGGAATTTCCCTTGCATATGGATATTTTTTCCGTCAACTTAAAAAGAACACAAATTGTCCTTAAATTCAGGCTTCTCAACTTTAGAAATAACAAGTTTCTTTCCCTATATAAACCCTTCTTTCTCTCTCAGAATGTATTATGTTTTCTGTTGGGTATAACTTCTTTTACACATTCCTGTATGCAAGAAAGATAGAACACACCTGGTTGAACAAGGCTGCTACTTACCTACATTAAACATGTTCATAGAGGTGCATACAGTTATATTGTTCTGTTATGCCTCGACCAATTTAGTGGATGAGTTTTACTTGTCTCTAAGTCTGCATGCTGGTGCTGTACAATGTAATAAAGCTTCTTAGCTAAGCCCCTACTCCCACCCTGACTTCATATAGATTCTATATGGTCATCATTAATACATTTAGGTGAATGCAAGGATCACAGAAATGGGAAAACTATATGAAACAGGAAATCATTATTTATACTTAGTGCACATATATGGCTTCTAAGTAATTCTCAGTTCTTCATAAATAGTGGTTGTTAGCATGTCTTTCATTCCTTGTTACTGTATTATATTTCCTTACATAACATGATTTCGGTAAATATAAGCGACCAGGGCTCTGATAGGTGACATTAATGTAAATAAAGCATTTTATGATTTTATGAGCCTTGGATGTTTCTTCTAGCCGCCTTTCAATTTTCTCATTAAATTCATAGAAGAGAACGTGCTATTCCTTTTAGTTGCTTCAGTCCACAGTCTAGTGCTTTAGCTTATACTATCCATAAAAATAGTACCTTCTCCTCTTTTCTTACTGGAGATGAATAAAAACTCTTAAATGGAAAAGTGTAATTTTAGGAACATATGGGTTCTTTTTAACAAATAGTTTACCAAACAGAATTAATCTGATTATTGTTGTACCAGAATCCCATATAGGGCATTATACAGTAAAGCTTCAAACATGAAACTAAATGCTTATTTTAGTCAAATATAACTCCTGTTTATGCACAGAGAACTATATTATATAACTTTGTGTTTTTAACTGACATACTACTTGCAAGACAATTTTGTAGTATGTTGTATGCCGAGTTCCCTGAATAAGTATGCAAATGCATCTGCTTCAGGTTGAGCATACAGTAATAGTGGACATCCTCAACACTTTCAGATGTGCTCTCTGTGTTTGAGTTTTGCATTTATTAAATGGACTTCCTAATACAATCTTATCTTATAGCTGTATCATAAGGCTAAACCTACCTATTGTTTATGAAGCAGTTCAGTAACGTTATAAAGACACAAGCGAAAATCTTCAAAACACAAAAATTGGTGTTCTCTGTGGTGTTTGGTGAGGGGGCATCGAGTGCAGTGTGTAAGGAAAAGGGAGAATCATTCTTCAAATTAGTATAATACAGGAAAGACTGTGTAATCTTATAGTTCATATGTCATCTTAGTGTTTGTGAGAGAGACATACTTTACTAATAAATATAAAGCATATTGGGTTCTAAGACTAGAAAAGACTGCATTAATGTACAGTATTACTGTTTTTTGAGAATATTCCTCTTTCTTATAAATATATATATACTGGTTTGTATCTGATTTTAAAATTCTGGAGAATATAGTTAAATTCTTTTGGGTAACCACTCCTTGGTATTGTCAAGAGAAGTGGCTGGCAAACGTATATGTTAAACCCAAGAAGTCAGTTAACGTAGCATGCTTTAAAAAACACAGCATATCTATAATTTCACTATATGCTCTGAGTCTATTAATTCAGATTCTTTACTGGTGCACACTGACTGTTCCATAGTATGTATGGTGTTATATTTCTGAATTTTGATTAATTTCTGCTATTTAAAAATATTAATTTAATTACTGTTCCGCTCACTTGAAACGCATCAATGAAGCAGACCTCAAACTAATTTCCAAAGCAGTATAACATTGCTGTTTCTATTTAATAGCTGAAGCGGAGCTCATTTTGTTGAGAGCTAGTCAAAGGCTGGGGTTCTGGGTCATGGATTTTGGCAACAGCTATTCTACTACTCTTCTCCTTTTGTGAATTTAGTATGTTAAATAAGAATTCGCTACTTCTTCTCTTTTTAAATAAGTCTTAATTTAAATAAATATGTTTTTACAGCCTTGTGGAAGAAACCCGTCTTTTTCCAGTTCTTTTCCAAGTCATCTTGGTAAGAATAATTTTTATATATATATATATATAAATAGATAGGTATCATGTCTCCTAAATCATGTCAAACTAATAATTTTCATTAGGCATGTTGATAAAATCATAAGATGTGAATAAAATGAAATTGACCAGTCTGTCAATACACAAAAGAATCTAGAGTAAGCAGCCATGTATGTGGTTTTCACCAACTGATCTGTGTAAAAAGTTTCTTTTATAAGATAAATACTTTGTTCCTTGAACAAAATAAAAGCCTCAAAAATAGAGTTAATGAGCTTGATCCTTAATTAGAGCTATAGATTTACCCAACCCAAGCAAGAAATACTGAGGGATTTGCATTTTATTTAACAATATCAAACTTGAGGTTGATCCTGTTGGCATGATAGTGCCAATTCCCAATATTTGCTTTTAGAATTTCTTTCAATATAAAGTATCAAGGATATGATTTTCAGATAGTTGCATGATGAATTTCCATCCTTAATAAGATCTGCCACTTAGGAAGGTCATAAAAACTGTTGATGGTTTTGTGTCTCTGAAATGTTGCAAAACAAATATGTTAATGAAGAAGAAAAATGTGTAGGCTAATTTGGAAGCTGGGTACTGTGCTATCCACTATCCTTTTTATTGCTAAATTCCACAATCTCTTGTTTATATTTTCAATCTGTTTGTTCATTAAGTTGTATGAGGTAAGTTTCCTGTCATGTAAGCATGCTCCTGATGAATACTAAATAGGCATTATAAATAAATATGCATAATTTATGCAGTGCATGCTTGGTTTTATATCATTCTTGAAATTCAGTCTTACTTGGGGTAGATGATGTTCATAAATGTGATTCTGAATCAACTTTGATTTTTCCTTTCTTAAGTATTTTAATCTTCACTCTTCCCTTGCAGTGATTTATTTCACTGCCTATCATTTTAAATCTCTTTAATACCGCACACCCTTTTTTATTAAAGTAACCTCTTTTGTGATAGATATAGTGATAGATTTTTCCAGTAGCATACAGAACACACTTTATGATATTTTGTGTACGTATATGTACAAATCACTTCTTGTGATAAGTATTAACAATAAAAACAACATTTTACAGTAGTTCATAAATCGTTTTGACCTGGGATGAGTACTGCTTTTAGGTAATAACAAAAGAGGAACACAGTAAAATATGACAGTCAAATGTTTCGTGTTAATATCCTGAAATATCAAATTAATGTTTGAAACATTTCCAGGTGTTGGAATCTCAAAATTTAACTGCCAGTATATACATATGCATATATATGTTAGTATATAGCTATGAGTATTTGAACATGGTTATGCTCTCTAGAAATATTGCCAGATCTTGAAAAACTTTTTATATTGTATCTATAGTCATGGAATTTAAAATGTGCGTATGTCGTGCCATGTAATTAGGATAAATTGCAGTCAGTCATAAATGCTCCCTCCTTACCTCCCCCCACACAGCTTGACCTCCTGAGTTCTAGAAATAGGTTTTTTTGAGAGTAAAAAGCAGTTAAGCTTAAAATTGTCTGCATGACTGGTGGTCTGTGAAGGTTTCACAGCTCTCTTATACCTGTGTTGCTATCTTTGAGCTTACGGTTAGAGTTGTGACAGGAAAAAGCTTATGGCTTTTAGGGAGAAAAAAATTAATCCCCTTACAACACACTTTGTTTGAGAAGGACGCTTGCAGTAGCTTCAGTCGTCATGTATAGCGGTCGAGCTTTAACAGTACACTGGCTGTCAGCTGTGGTCTTGTTTGGCTCAAGGGATGTGAGACCCTAAATAGGTTGCCACCTACCTTACTGTTCCCCTTTTTTCCCTACAGAAAAGTGAATTCAGAAAAGGAACGTTGGGCAATTGGGGGAAGGCTCAGGAGCCAGGACTAATCAGACTGTAAGGATTAATCATGAGGGTGTTTTTCCTTATGACTAGAACAAATTAGCAAACTCTTTCATTATAGGTTTCGGAAATAATTTTCATGGTCATATGAGTGAGTGAGGGGAGCTGCATATCTTACTTCCCATTACTGTCCATAAACTAGTCTTTGGCTAAGTTTATACTTTTATTGGTTTCGAGAAACACCACAGATCAGTAACATTAAGCTCTGTGGCATTGTACCTAGTTTTGTACCTGGTTTTACCAGACCCTGAACTATTGAATTTGAATTATGCTTCAAAGTCAATACACTATTTTATAGTATTATTAAGTTAATGTAGAGCTATTAGTATCAAGTTCAAGGAATATCACTAGTATTTCATAATTTTCCATGCCAAGACCAAGTGCCCAATGTGTTTGCTATGTATCATTAAATGTAGTTCATGTTATTTCCAGCAATGGCATTGACAGGACATTGACTCTTTTAGGCTCTGAAGGGAAATTGGGCTCAGAATTGGAAAGTGTCTCCAGGAGCAGTCTTTATTTCTAGACTTTTAATACAATCAAAGTGGTATTGAACATACTAGCTTTGATCTAGCTATCACAACAGTGAGGACATGATGGCTTGCAGATACTGGGCAATTCAGAAGAAATAAGTTTTAATGTGACTGCTTCTCGCTGATCGTTGACGTAGAGTTGCACTCCTTCATATACTGCTTACTACCCTATGTTGCGGTCTAAGCAATAACACAGAGATCTGGCAGTTTCTTACCATCTATCATGTACCTGGATCAGTTAGATCTCTGAACTCAGCTGAATCACACCAAATGTACCCTTTCATATAATTTCTGACTGTGATTCTAAAAACGTTATAGCTGCCGAACAAAAGGAGCTGGGTCAGTGAAAAAGGCTGTTATTGTCTACCTAAAAAGTTGTTCTAAGAGAATAGCTATTAGTTTTATTCACCTGAGCTAGAGTTTAGTTACTGATCTATTAGTAAGAGGCATTAAATATGGTTGCTGTTCCCCTGGAAACCCTCAACACTCATTTAGCACTCAATACTAAGTTACATTTAGGAGATGCAAATTAATAGTGCACTTTGTGAATATGTGAAAGACCTGGATACAGTTCTTTGTTGCAAAACTTCAGAGAGGAATTTCTTGTTACACCTGAATGCAAATTAATTTCATCAGTACTCTGATGCCAGATCCTAGTGCTAGTGGTTACATAGGTGATGAATAGTTCTACAAAGCAATATGAACGTATGACTGCTGCATGAGCAGGCATTTCTCTTGCTATAATGTCTAATAAGAACAGTGAAGATATTGTGATGTGTATCTGTGGAAAAAGGGAGACGTATTGCCAATGCTCAGGACAGTAAGTGATTGAAAAACAGAAGGAAAGCTGGCATCATAATGTGCAAAATCTAAAAGGTACAACCTCCCCCTTGGTAATGAGATTAAAAATAATGAGCCAAATTCCATGATGACGTAAATGATCCAAAAGTTGGGTTGATGTGAGGTATAAATAGGAAATTCTGCTGTTGATGAAGTAGAAGGGATTGTAGCAGGAAAAGTTACTGTGGGATGTGTTTCATGTTTTACTTTCCTACTGCCTTTTTCTGCTATATCCTTAGTATTATGTTTGTAATATATTTTATGGCGTCGAACCTGTGATCTGTCTGAAATATCAGTATATTATATACAAAATATTCTTTTTTTAATAGTATCTTATAATGCTGGAGTGAGGTTGATAAAGGTATTGGAAGTGTTTTACTCCTATATTTATAAATCATGGCTATTTGTATTTTAGATTGTTGCCAAGATTTTGCTGAGTAGCTAGTGATGAAGTTGGCATATATGTTATTTTCTGTGCTACGTTACTTTTTAGAGGGGGTAGAATGGGGGGCCTCCACACATAAATATTACCAGGCCTTCCTTTAGGGTTATCTGAATCTAAGCTATTACACGGAATAGAAATTCTGTGTAGTTGGTGAAATTCTATTTTTCTGCCTATAAGTTTTAAAACTAAAGCTAACGATGCTTGTGATCAGGAGCTCAATGCTATCCTCTTTTTAAAGCTCAGTAGTCAATTGTGTGCTTGTCCTATTAAAATCTCTAATGTATCTTTTAATTACACCAGCATCTCATAGACTTCAATTTTTGATGTCAAATGTTTTTTTCCAATATTCTGTATTTTAACAGTCAGTGATCACATGACAAACGTGGCAACATGGATTTAAAAGCATATCCTTCTAATAAAAATTACTTCATAGTAAGATTGAAAGTTATTATATGTATAAATTGTATCTTATTATTAAGTACCGCCAACCAGTGGTAGATATTGTCTTAGTGTCTAAACTGTAAAATCTAATTGAAAGGTAAAAATGTAATGATTATTTTATTTATATGTTAAACTATCCTTAACACAAGCAAGTCCGCATCTTTTCCTCACATTTTTTGAAATAATGAAAATTAATTTTAAAATGACAAATTTTAATTTATTTTCCTTTAAATACAGTGGAAAGCTGTTACTATAAAAAGAAATATTTTTCTTTTTGTAGTCATATTCATATATATTTATTTGTTTTTTCCTAGTTGTGTCTAGGTTTGAGGTTTTATACTGTCTCTGTGTATTTTGGGACTGCTGTATGAGTCCATGTTAAAAAGTTTAATAGCAGAATTGGACGCCTTAAACTAAAGGATCATATATACTGCTCATGTTTTTGATAGACTGCAGTAAACCTGTGCTTGAATGCTCAAAAAAATTCTTCAAAATCATTGTTGTGCTGGCAGACACTGATCCTCTTGAAAGCTGTGCTTTGCTTACCTTGTTGTAATTGCAGTTGAAAATTAAGTTCATTATTCTATTGAGCACTCAGGAAGAGAGTATCAGTTATGCATGATTATAAGAAGAATTGTAACACATCAAAATTAGTTAAACATATTCATACTTTAAAAGAAGAAACAAACCACTCCGGTTTTATTTGGGTAACTCCTTTTCACGAAACTAAGTATTTTGTGGAAATTTTGTCTAATGAGGGGATACATAGCCACGCATAACTAGATTGCTTTGGTTTTTTTTAAAAATTAAAAATAATTTTAACCAAAGCCCTTAAAAAAAAAAAGTTGTGAGAAAGAAGTTGCATAGCAACCAAATGGAATCAGCGGTTGGATTTTATATTTCATTTTGAATTTTAACTGGAGGAAAAAAATTTAGCTTCAGGAAATGGTTATGGTCAGAGATTCCACTCGTTGTGATCCAGTTAAAGCAATGAAGCCACCCACTTAGATCAGTTTAAAAATAGTTCTTGTTGTCTGACAAGCCTTTCCTGTGAAAATACTATAAAAAAAGAAAAAAAAAAAACATTGGAGAGGAAAAGTAGGAGCTTCATCATTCCCATTTTGCTTGGTTTCTGTTTCCTACTGAGAGACTGCAGTCAAATTTCATTAGAGGGAAGAGGTAGAGGCGTTTTTCTGTTTAGCAGCCACGTGGATGACGGGTACGGAGGAACATGTATCAGAGGTTATTGCAACAGTTGAAGAGTCAGTTGACTTCTGTCTGCTAAACTAAACACCTTGTAGTCCAGCATGGCGCATGCTTTGTTGGATGTCTAGAAGAATGGGGAGCATGTTTCTAATTCTTACAAATACTTGTAGATCATGCAGGATGGATACTTAAAACAGTAGAATAGGAGACTCTTGTTCCTATATTCTGTAGAGAGTACAAGCTTATGCTGCCGAACTCATCTGCTGGAAAAAAATTAGGATAGCGAATATGGCAAATGATACAAGCTCTAGCACTTAGTGCAGATAGGCAGTTGGTCCTCTGTGCTGTAAATGAGTCTTGAGCTGAAGTCCCTCTTTAAGCTCTGTGCTTGCATGAGAAGGTTAATACTGTTAGTAACTGATAGCTATTGACATTTCACTCCAGTCTGCTGGCATACTCAATCCTTTATTTAGCATCATTCCTCTATTAAAAAAATCAATGCAAAGATATCTGGGAATGGTTAGGCAACATATGTTTTAAAGAACAGCAAATAGTATTTATTTTAATAGCTTAGTGTGTGGTATTCTTGTTCCTGGCTGTGTATTCAATGCTGTTATAAAAAGTTAAATGCAATGGCTCATTTTGGTGTATTTTGTCTGCTCATTACTGCTTTTAGGGAAAATCTGCATTTATAAGGTATCTGAAATTAGATTCTAAGAATGATTTTTGTGGCTTCTACAGGATGGACATTAGTTATAGTTAGGAACGGTACATTTATCCATATGAATATATCTCTTTTTTTGTGTTTGTGAAGTATGCATGTTTCCTAAAATCTACTAGATTTAAAACCCAAATTGTATGCTGGGGCAATATATGTAAAACTGCTGTGACAGATTAGGAATGTAATCTATGAGGATTTATGAAAGTGAAAATGCCAAAATCCTATTTTAATGGGTGGTTTATAAAGCAAAATAATTGCTTGTTTTGAAAGAGATTTAATATCCAAAGGTAGATTAAGGAGAAACTAGTGAAAAAAGTGTTAGGCTATCTTAAAATTTGTATGTTTGGAATGATAAAAAATTATGAGATACAGTTTAAAGAAGATGACTACTGCAAATGTAAAAATTAATATGAGTAGAAGAACACTTTAACAACAGAATGGTCTAAATCTTTTCCAAACTGACAAATTTCTTACTAATATGTTGAAGTCTTGTGTCAACATTCAGTAAGGTATTATATTTATTCCTTTTTAATGCTAAATCAAATAAATAGACGTGTTTCTAAAGACTGAAGAAGATATTGTAAAAGGCAGTAGGGTACAGTATGTTAATTTCCAGTTTTCGAGGAGTAAAATATGTCTCCTCTGGTAGAAATGTTGCTTTTTTCATTACTCCGTTAACTTGCTTAAACATATTAAGGATGAGAAGCCTGAGACTACTTATCTCTTTTAAATTGCTGACTTGAAAATAGTGTATGCTTCAAAGGGATAAGCCTGAATATTAGAACGCACGCTCTTGGAAATAAACATGTGTAAGTATAACTCTCCTGAGAATTTTTTAGCAGAAAGCATAATCTTACTAAAAGAACACTTTTATGGAAACTTTTTTTTTTTTGGTCAGTAGTTTTTCAGTCAGGAGTTTCTGGGGAACTGTTTATATATCTATACATCTGTAAATGTTTGATTAGTGTTGAATCACGTTGTTAATGTGTTATGGTCAATTGTTCTAACTATTAACACTGTACACAGAATGAACTCTTAACGGTTTTGTTTTATTGATGTCTAATTATCATCTTCTTAACTGATGACGATGAAACTATTGGAAGTCAAAATGCATGGTATAAAAGCCGTTTCTGATTGTGGCTAATAATGAGAACCCTGGTATATGATTTGTTTTCCCAGATATTGTTAGATGATGTGCAGTGTTCTTCCGTATGGATAACGCAGTCATAGAATCATAATCTCAAGTTGGAAGGGACCCTGAAGGGTCATTGAGTCCACCTCTCTGTTCCTTGCAGGACTACCTAAAACTAAATAATATGACTAAGAGCATCACCCAGACCCTCCTTGAACTCTGTCAGGCTTGGTGCCATGACCACTTCCCTGGGAGCCTGTTCCAGTGACCTAGCACCTTCTCAGTGAAGAACCTTTTCCTAATGTGCAATCTGAACTTAACCGTGATGCAGCTTCATTCCATTTCCTTGCGTCCTATCACTGGTCACCAGAGAGAGGAGATCCACACCTCCCCTTCCGCTGCCCTCCTTGAGAAAGTTGTAGGCTGCAACGAGGTCACCCCTCAGCCTTCTCCAAGCTGAACAAACCAAGTGACCTCAGCTGCTCCTTGTAAGTCTTTCGCCTGAGACCTTTCACCATCTTGGTTCCCCTCCTCTGACACACTCTAATAGTTTGATGTGCTTATGTTGAGGTGCCCAAAACTGCACACAGTACCCGAGATGAGGCCGCAGTGTAGAGGCGGACAATCCCCTCAACCGGCTGGCTATGCTGTCTCAATGCATCTCAGGACACGGTCAGCCCTTTTGGCTGTCAGGACACACTGTTGACTCATTTTCAACTTGCCACCAACCCAAACCCCGAGATCTCTGTCCGTGGGGCTGCTCTCCAGCCTCTTGTCCCTAGTGAAAAGGTCAGCTAATTTTGCTACAAACGCTAATAGGAGAAGGATTTGACTTTTTTGGTATCATTGTAACTTATGCTAGACTTTCAACATGTCTTCACAATTAATGTATGAATGTCCTCCCATACTTGCAGAAGACCTACGTAGTTTGAAGAAATCTGATGGAAAGGACTGGAACTGGAATGTCAGAAGTGACGGGAACATATTCTAGGGACGTAGGGACCATGTGGCAACCACATGCTCATCATTTGGAGGGGTGCCATACACCTCTGAGTTGAAGTGTGCCACTTTTGTGTTCTTTTTATGAATATTGTAAGCTTGGGATAATGAAGGAAATACTGTATAATTAAAACTTTTGCATGTACAAGTTTGAAAACTTTTTAGAAAGTTCCTCTTAACAGCTGCTAGCTTTAAACAGAGCTGAAATTATTTACTTTCCCTCCAGAACCTTGAGAAAAGTACTGTTGTTGGAGGTTTTTTGTTTTTCTGAGTGGTATTAGCTGATTTTCAGCTGTTCTTGTAGAATTGCTTGAATCAAATAGTTTTGACTGGTTTTAATTCAACTAGAAAGTTGGAAAATATTGAGAGGTCATAATGGTGGTAATTAAATGTGTATTTGTTACAAATGAGACAATCTGAGAACAGGGTTTCAGGTTTTTTCATTTACCTGAAGTACATGATTTGTGGGATGAAAAATGGGCTTGTTTGCAGAGTACTGAGAGAATTGAGTGCGCTGCTTCCTATTCCTGCTGATGATCCATATTTCTTCTTGACCCTGGGCAAATTGCATAACCTTTCTTTTTCAGATGTGCTTAGTGTGCTTCTATCCTTCATGTGTCCGATGGACACATTTACTCTTATAAAATTATCAGAAATTGGTGCTCGTCATTCTGAAACTAAGCCCACTTAAGGTCCCAGCTGGACTTCCTTCAAGCATAATTCTTTAATGGGTTTTCCTTATGGCAAAGTAATGTCTAAACTATAAATGTACATCACAGGAATGTAGGGATGATAAATTAATTAGGATTTAGAGGGTATTCAGACTTTATTATGAGAAGCACTGTATAATTTCTAAATAAATGTGAGCAGCCTATTTTATGACTGTATGTCTGTGTAGATCTATCACCAGTAGGATTGCTGGTGGAAAAAGATAAATATGTGAGGGGAAGCAGAGCCATCCTTTAAATCACTTTAAGGTTATAAATTGATATTGTACATAATAAAATGGCTTTTAAAAAGGAAAAATATTACTAAAGCATATCCTTCTATCACTCTTTTTCTTATCTGCAAAATTATTTTGAACCAGTGCTCCTGTTAGGGGAGGGAATAAAGTTATTTACAAAATCACCTGAAGCTCCACTTCTGAGAGAAAAATTGAGTCCACAGCATTTGTGACAGCATTATGTTCTTTTATAGGAAGGAAATTCAGCTATTTGCATCCTAAAGGAATTGCTTTCTATTGCTAGACCCTAATATTTTACTGTGTATGCTATATAACTATTTTTTTATTTCTTATTCAGTGCTAAGGAACGTAAGAAAACTCATGTATAAACAATATTCTTATGTGTTTCTTGGTATTTTTTTTTTATCCTGTCCCAGAGGTTGAAAATTTTACAGGTAATAAATATGAGTCTAAAAGACTTTAATAAGGTTTTTAAAGCTAGCTACAACGTACTAGAAAAGGAAATCACAAACAAGTAGGGAAATCTGTCGGTCTGCTTTGCAGAAATAGGGACCATGATTACTGCTGATACTAGAACACATTTCTAAGTGTTGTGATTGTTTTCCATCTCTTTGATCTCACTGTTTGTGTTTTATTTTACTGGTCTTCAATAAGCAAGCAAGCATACTGTTTTTGCAGAGGTTTTCTTTTTATAAAATGCTTCTAAGCTAGTCAAAAGTGGATGGTTGTTTTGTGTGTTATGGTATATAATGTCTTACAAGTTGTCTTTCGAAAGAAAATATTTTTACAATGCATTTCAAAGGAAAAGTTGTTACAGAGTAACAATCACTATTGTGCTTTGCATGGGCAAAATCTGTCATTATCACTTCATTGTTTTGACTGTCCCAAGAACATTTCACAGTGTTGCTTCAAAGTGATTTACGGCCCAGCTGAGGCCTCTGTTCTTTTTGCTTCTTCTGTTGATTGGGTCAAACAGCCCAGTGTTACACGGGTGCATGGTCATGACACAGTTTAAACTCTCTTCAAAACAATTAACAAATAACTATGACCCTAGTATTTGTCCAGTGTTACAGTACGGAATACAGAACTCCTGTGATCCCTTCAGGGATTGACTTGGGATCCAACACAACAGGTGTCCAAAAGTCTCCACCCCTGCAAAGGGTGGAGCATCTGCTTATTATTGTGTGCTGGCCCTTGGCTGTTGCTCAAAATCCACAAGGTTCCTACTATATCTAGAGGTTTCCCTGTTGTCCTTTTGACCTTGCTGGGCTCTGGTAGTTGACACTTTCCTTAAACCCCTCCAATTACAAAAGCTGTAATGGTGCTTATTCTGAATAACTTTTAAAAGTTAGTTTTTCTTGGAAGGCTAAATTGATTAGGAATACCTAGTTTGTCCAAATACTGAGTTCAGAAAATAATTTTAAATATATTGTAAAAGACTAATAGTGCTTACCCTGAACCTTTGACTTCTTGGAGCAAGCCCAGTTAATATACACCCTGTGATGATCAGGGCACCTGGAGCTCATGGCAGACACAGAAAGGCTGAGAGAACAGGTTTCATACAACCTTAGCAAAGAAGGCTTGGGGGGATCATATTCCTCTCTGTAGCTACCTCATGGCACAATACAGAGAAGATGACAAGTGACTTGTCTCAGCAGTGCACAATAGAAGGACAAGAGACTGAATGCAAGTTGGAAGATTTCAGCTTGATATAGGAAGAAACTTTTTGCTGTGGGGGAGGGTGGTCAAACAGTGGAACAAGGGCCCAGAGAGGTTGTAGCATCTCCATCCTTGGAGACTAAAAATTCAACTGGATGCAGACCTGACCTGAGCAAGCCTGCTTTGACAGGACTGCTTTGAGCAGGGTATTAGACTAGAGAGTTCCAAAGGTTCTTTCAATCATATCTGTTGATATGCTGGATATACATATACAACCAACTTCTGTGATTTGATTGGCCCAATCAAGTCCATCTTCCTAAAAACCAACAAAACAACCAAAACTACCCAACAGGTTGTCTCCTAGCATGTACTGTTCACTGTGTCCTACCGGTAGTTAGACATGTTAACCCCTCTAGATTGGGATCCAAGTCAGTAGTCTTCCAGGTGAGTTTCGGTTTCTGAGCTTCTACTTCCTGCTTCCTTGTATTCTTCGACCTTTAAGTAAGCAGGGTGGATGGACTGAAGTGACAATGCTTATTCAGCTGGCTTGGCTTCACTTCCATTTCTCCCCTATCTGAGCCAGCTACGTTGTATACTGCATGAGGGTGTTTTATGAGCCAAATCCAAGACAGACTGTAGGTCAGGGTTGGACGGATGGGTGGATGGACGGATGTATAAAGTCAGTGAGAGTTTCTACCAACTTGTTTTATCTGGTAATTCTCTTGGACAATTCAGGTACCTTAAATATTAGTCTTTTGTGGTTTTTGAACAGTGTTCTGAACAAATTTTTTAATTAAGAGGTGTATATATATGAGAGTTTTGTGATTGGGTGTGCTGCTATGGAGAATTTAGGGTAGCTAAAGTTGATGCTATTAGATTTTTCTCGGAAAACTGGAAGAGTTTCCTCTAAAAGTAAATGGAAAACAATTGTTCTTAGATGTTAACTAACACCTTTCTTTTTACCTCTGTCATCTTTGGAACAGTTAAGATTTGTAGAATATTTGAAATATGTATTGAGAAAGAAATTTTTTATAGTGTTTATGAGAAGAATTATTGTTTTAAAAAAAAGACAAAATTAAGGACTCATTGATGAATTCTCTATTGCAGTTTAAACTATGTTATTAAGTATTTTCATTGTTTTTTCTCTGCAATTCAGACATCCTATAAAAATCTGTTGTTTTCTCACACTAAGTAAGGATGTCTTGAATCCATGCACAGTTCAAAACACTTTAAAAAAAATACAGAAGGACATGAATTTTCACCCTGAAAGGGAAATCATATTAGTTTTTGTCATTTTATATTGATATGTAGCTTTAAATAATAGTCTCCGGTACTTCATTTTGGTGTGTTCTTCTGTCTAGCCCATTCCATCAGGAATAATTCTGTTAGTGTTCCCCCAGTTTAGTCTGAATGAGAGGGGTTTATGACCTTTTTCTCTGGTCACTGAACATTGCACCAGGAATTTCATTTCAGTCATCAGATCAGTCCGTCAGTCTTGGGATCTTACAGCAGAAGGGGGTTGAGCTTATGTTCCTTTATGATGGATGTCACCAGCAGCAGGAGTGAGAGAACAAGACTGACCATCACCACAGACTGCCATAACACTTGGATAGGCACATAAATGGTGCTCATGTTCCTCTCAGTTTTTCTGCAAACACCAAGTGTTTGAAGATCTTATAAAGTTCACCATGCAGAGTTTCTGGCTCAAGTTTTTTCCTCCCTCATCAATAGTTTTGGGTTGGGGTGTTGGTTTTTTTTTTTCATAGTCATAAAGCTGCTTAACATTCGCGTATTCTTTCATCGCACTTGATTTGAGCCTTTTTTGATAGAAGTTTTGTATATAACCTTCAGGATCTTGTGAGTATCTGTGTAATTAAAATCCTCACAAGTTTTTTTGACACCTAATATTACTCACTTTCAGTTTAATTTGCACTCCTTTTCCAAGCAACCATGAAATCTATACATGTTTTGAAGTATTGCACAATGTGTCTACTTACAACAGTCCTGACTCCACATACGCAAGCGATGCAAGATGTGTTGCCGTTATCACTCAGGAATGACATATGACGGTTAGATAAAAACACAGTCTAATAAAAACATCTGCTTAATCCTTAGTCCTGGTCAGAATAGCAAACTGAATGTTATAGATTGTAAGAGGAAGTATTACAACGGTAAGCAGAAAAACATTGTGCCACATTAATCCAGGTGTGGATTTTGGGTTTCCCATCTCAAAAAGGTTATAGTAGAACTGCAAAAAGTGCAAAGAAAAGAGACGCAGATGATCAAAGGTCTGGAATGGCCACTGTAGAAGAGATTATTCTTCTGTATGCTTTAATCTGGAAGGCGATGATTGAGGGGGAAGTATGATAGTGTACAGTCATGAGTGGCCTCCTACAAGGTGAATAGGGAACAGTATTGCTGTTCACTGTATCTTCTAATATAAGAACTGTATTATAAGAACTACAGAAAAATTGCAGTTGGGATCTTAAAAACTGACAAAAAGGGGATGCTACTTCCTGTAGGGTTAAATTCAGCTGTGCCATAGGGTCCTGGGTTTACTTGAATTAAAAAAAGAAACTGGAGAAGTTAGTGGAAGAAAAATCCATTAAGAGCTATGATGCTCAAAAGATCTGCTTCTGGCTAAAAGTCCTTGGGCTGTGAATTCCTTGAGGCTGGGGAAAGTGTTCTGTATACCTGACTTGTACTTGTAGGGCTGCTTCTGTTGCTGAGTGTTTTAGATAGGTTGTTGGAGTAGGTAGACTTTTAGATTGAACTGAGTCAGGTTCTGCTTTATATACTGAAAATGCATGTATTGGAACCTTTCTGTATTGTAAGTTTTTAGTTATTAGCTGTAGAAGTTTGTCTTACCACTCCTACTTGTGTGTGACAAAACCAGCTTATTTTTTATCACTTAAACATATTGACTTGTTTCCTGAAGCAACAGTTATTCCTTTGAGGAATTAGCAGGTTAAAAGTACACGGTATTAGTTTTGAGTTACAAGGTTAACTTTCAGCCTGAGCTGTTTATTTGGTTGGATGCAAATACATTGGTATTAACGAGTACATGAGTTAAAAATAAACAGTAACTTTGAGAATTCAGAAACAAATTTGGGCATAAAATTCTTATTTAAGCTCTTATTTTTAAGTTGTATGAATTACAAAATTTATAGTGTTTAATATCAACCTCTGTTTCAGGCCTTTAACTCCAGCAGAGTTTACTTGTGTGAGTGTAGGTGCCTGTATCTCTAATTGTACCTGACTTAAGAAATGTTTTGGAAATTTCATCTTGATTAAGGAAGGAAATAATAATAATTAAAAAGATAATCCATTCCTACTTTGAAGTTGCATCCTGCCTCATCTCAGCGTGGGTTATTCAGTTGGAATATCCTGAATTTTTAATATAATTTCCGAACATAAGTTTTATCATAGTATTTCTAATTAATATTTACATTGTCTTGTTTATATGTTAAGAAATATGTATCCTTAAGCAGATAGCATATGCAAAAAAGTATTTTTCACTTACTCAAAAATGCTTTTTTTAGAATACCAAAAGTAATTTGGTTCTATAATTTGGTGTCATGAGTGCGTTGGCTTTTTTGTTGTTGAGGTTGGGTTTTTTTGCCTTTTTTTGCCCCCTTTTTTTTTTTTTTTTTAATGTGTGTTTGTGTTTTACTACAGAGAAACTTGCTGGGAACTGTAGCCACAAAATAAAATGTGTGCTCTTAGGAGTTTTAATGGTAAAAATTATGTCTGTTTTTTTTTTTTTTTTACTCACTTTCAGTTCAAGGAGAATTATTGGCAGATTATAAGACTTTTAAGTCTCTTTACGCTTTTAGTTGAATAATTAGTATCTATGATAAAACAACGAGGTTAATGGTGCTAGTAAAATAATGTCATGGCTTGAGGTATTTATTAATTTATTATGCTAAAATAATTCTGAAGGCTGGTATGTTTCAAATAGTGTGTAATTCACAAATAAGTAAAATAATATTTTCTAGTTAGAGATTTCATTTATAAAAGGCCAAATATTTATCTAAATTTTTATCTAAATTACAATTGGAGATTGACTATTTCTGTGTCTAAATATATAGCTGTCTTGCCATGTACTGAAGTCGTTGCAGTTATGTCTAAATGCCTAATCTACTTTCCATGTTAATTCATGTTTTTTTATTTTAATGGGAATTTGATTCATCTGAGGGCTTTTGTTTGCATGAAAAACGTTGGAAATTCTTATGTTTGAATAGACTTCTTTTTGAGGGTTTTGCATGCTTTCTTTGACTATTGTGGGTTACTTAGACTCCATATGAAATGTGATTTTTGTCATACCTTATTTTCTTCAGGTCTTTTTTTTTTTGAAGTATGGTGGTAATCGTGTTAATTTTTGTACAGGCAACTAGAAGGAACATAAAAAAGGCTGGACCAGGTCAGATCGAGTCTTGACTAGTCGTGTTTTTATATCTCACGGTGGCCACAAGTGGATGTCTAGAAAAAAATGATCAGAAAGAGTAAGCCTATCTGACGTATCCACCAAGTACTGTTTCTACATCCAATCACTTTCAACTCAGGACCTTTCTGAGCTGGCTCTAGTAACTATGTGTTTAGTATTTGCAATGAACATCTTTTCCATGGCCTTTTCCAACCCCACCTTGTAGGCCCATATAAACTGCTTGAGTTCCCAACACCATGGCAAGGCGCTGAACAGCCTGGTTTTGCATAGAGTGAAGAAACAGCTTCTTTAGTCTGTTTTGAACATGGCTCCTGTCAGTTTAATTGATTATTTCTTGTTTCTGTATTCAAGAAACCAGCAAACAATGACACCTTATGACACCCTTGATTTTTCTAATTTCAGTATTCCCCCTCAGTTTGCTAAAACAGTTTACTGGGCTGCAAAGCCATTGTTATTTAGGTATTTTAAAATGGAAGCTGTTCCACAATTCTGATCATTCCTGCTGCTTTCTCAGAATATTTTCCATTTTCATATATAATTTTACATTTCACTTTGGTTTTTTGACTGCCATCATTGAGCTGTCATTCGTCTGAAATTGTCTTTCCTAACCTGAGATTAATTAGTTCATATATGAAGTTAGGACTTTTTCCGCACCATGTGCATTACTTTATGTGCATTAAATTTCAGATGCAACTTCAGATACAATCTCTCTCCCTCCATTTACACCGGTTCCCTATCTATGAGCAAGTTTGAGCTCTCAATCTTTAACATAGAACATTTCCACAGGATTTGTATTACATTAAAGCTCTTTTCGCTCAGTCATTATAATTGGACAATTTTCACACTTATTAGAGAAAAAATATTTGGGAGGTGTTTGGGGATGGGTAAGGGGATAATTGGACTCCCTTTTAATTAGAAATTTAACTGGTATCATCATCTTCAGAAACTGCATTACTTCTGTCACACCCCTTTTGTCCAAATGTTCCTTAGCATTTGCTGCCTTTCACCTACATTTTAATTTAAATAATGCAGCAAAAGTAGTTAATCTTCTGGATTGGTAGCTGTTTCTGCTGTGAATAAAATTTAAACAAATTAAATTATTTTATCTTTCATCCTCCATCCTCCCCCACTTTTATCAGTAGCTGGTAAATCTCACTTCCCATTCTTTAGGCTTTTTTTCTCGTTCTCATAGTCATGCAGTGCCCACACCTTGGACACGTTTCATTTTATTTAGTTGTTCTTCTATAATCAGTTTGTAATTTTGTAGTATTCCTATATATATATATATATATATATATATATACACACACATATATAATTATATGTGTGTGTGTATATATATGAAAATGAACATACATATATGTGACATTATTCATGTTAGCAATGTCCATGTCTTTGTGACCTGATAAATGTTCTTCGTACCGGATCACGTGACATAAAAAAGAAATGTGCTTGTTCCAGGATTTACATGTCGGTTGATTTTGAGCAGGGGAAGAGGGAAGGGGGAGAGCGTCGGCTTTGGGAAGCTGATGGGGCTGCTCTTGCTTGTAGCTGCTGCTTGCCCCAGGACTGGCTGGAGTGCAACCCTGCAGCCTTCCCTTGCTCCCACCCCAGCTTGGCCAGTCACTGCATCACAGAGCAAGCCAAAGGGCACATGGAGACCTCATGAAAAGGAGAAGCAAATCCTGCAAATATGTGAAAGGGTGTGAGTGACAATTCTTCCGAATGTGAGACTTCACAAGTCTAGTACCAAATTATGTCCTTTCTGAGTTCGAAGTTAGGGGGCGGAATCCCGACCTTACCATAGTTTGTGTGAATTTTATGAAAAATTTTAAATGGGTCATAAAGAAACAAATCACTGTCAATGAAAATGTTCACCCAAAGTGATTAATTTCTATATTTAAATATTTATTTTTACTGCAGAAGCAATATTAAAGCAAAATCTCATTCCTCCCAAGGTTTGTATTTGTCAGGCTGATTAAGAGCAGTCTTCCAATTTACTTTTCCTGCAAATGCAAATGTCAAGGCAGAGAAAGCTTTTAAGGAAAAAATACATACTGAAGTAAAGCTGAGATGCATGCTTTTCAGAACAGGAGTTATTGATCTTGTGACCAGAATTTTACTGTGATATTATCTTTGTTCTGTCGAACAACTGAGGAATATCTCCTGACCTCATCTAAATAAATATTGGTGTAGGAATGTGGCTGTTGCTGACTGTACGTTTATTGACCAGCTGCATTCTGATGACTAAGGTAATAAGCTATTGTGTGGCTCACAATAGAGCTTGTAAAAGAATATTGAATGTCCGTGAACAGTCTCTGGCTGGCAGAGGTTCCACGTTACGCTTCTGAACTCTAATCATTTATCTAGAAATTTGTCTGGTTTGGCTTCAGTCATAATATAATACATTCCTTATGTTAATGTTTTCCTGAAGAGTTCGTATTGCGGGATGATAATTAGATTTTAAAATGTCAGTCTTCCACAAAGCAAAACAATTTAAATCTTAATATTCTGCTTTTGACTTTCTGTTTTTAACTGTAGTCATTTACTCATCGTCTTATATGTTAGTTTCTAGATACATTTTGTTTTATAAAATGGTTTTGTAGGCAAGCTTAAAAATTATTGCTTTGCCAAAATAGATTTATAGTCAAATATATGCAAAAAGATTAAGCCTACCATGATCCCATCTTAGTTAAGCCACTCTAACTTTCTAATTATAACAGTAGCGTCATCTCAAACTGTCAGCTGAAATTTTGATAGTCTGTTTCTCTTAGGTTTGTCTTTCAAATCCCCTGTTTGTGTTACATGTTTCAGTTTCTGTCCCTTGTTTGCTTTGAGCAAGTAGTTCTTTACTATTCACACGGGTAGAGGAAGCAAAATTGTGCTGTAGAACGGTTCTTTTTTTTTCCTTTACTTGACCCCTTTCAAACTCCTGCCTACCAAACATAGTAATAACCTGTTCAAACATCATGATACTATGTATGATCGCTGACAGTTCTCACTCTGCAGTTTAAGTGGTAGCCATAGATTGTTCTCCTATGGCAGATGCATAAGTGTGGTTTGGTGGGTGATGTTACTTTTAATTTCCCATTGCGATGTCATGTGATTTGATATGGTGTTTGGCAATAAATTAGATTGTGTACAAGTACAAAACAGATTTCTTTGAGTTGCTTTGCTCAAATGGGTAAAGTATGCACCAGAAAGGGTGCGTACAGGGGTCGATAGCTCCCTTCACTACTGCAGAGAGCCAAGGATTATTCTGTAAACAGTCCAATTCATTTGTTGCTGTATATTGTGAAGTTCCACATTTGCTTACCCTGTAACAAGTTCTGGAGCAGGATTTAAATTCCCTGCACGTAGCTATCTTTAGGGCTCACATCTGGATGGCACTGCAGGAGCATATTGCTGAAAGCAAACAGACTAGCAGTTTTGATGGTAACAATGGAGTCTGAGAAAACACTGGATGCCTGAATAAGATTCCATTAAAAAAGGGGGAGCGAGAGGGATGTCTAATGCAGTCCATTTAATGCAGAACTCTCCAGAGAGTGAAGTGGGGATTATGCCTGCTGCCCTTCTTATTAAAGACTAGTATAGAAGATGCTTGTTGGGCGAATGGTATCTCCATATCAGACGCTCTATTACTCATGAATACGTTTCTAATTATATCTTAATGATCTCAGCCACAAATAGGAAAACAAAAATCTTTGTCTCCCTGAGTGGTTACCTTAGTGGCTGCAGGATTGGCAAGGTTTAGATTATCCATCTCCTCTCACTAATCCCAGGGGACTTCATTGTGAGAAATGAGACTTGTTTATGATGGTGAATTAAATTGCTGTAAAAGGTTATTTCAACAGACAGTTGGGAAATCATAATAAAATAATTTAGTAAAAATGGGAGCTAGAGTATGCTTAATGAAACATGATTAGATTTAATTTTCTTGCTATTTCAATCATTAAAGGTACATTATCCTTTCTCAGACCTCATTTGGGCTCTTTGCCACGGACCTACTCTTAGTAACAGACCGAAACTTGCATGTTCCATTAGGATATGAAAATGGCTAATGATACCCTACTCTCTTCTCCCTGGCTTTTGTAAAATTTCTGTTACCAGCTTTTCAGATATATTTTAGCTGTTTTCCTCTTTCATCCTTTTATTCCCTTTCACATCTATTTACAGATTTTTCAGTGTGAATATCACTTCAGGGAGGATAGGTTGAATGAGAGGAAGTAAAATACCAATATAGTTACCTTACTAACTGTAAAATGACTTATTATGAGTAATTAAAAAATTAACTCCCTTAGTTATGGGTAGGACCCTGTGTTCTAACAAAATTAATATTTTAATCAGTTCATATAAAACATGTTTCTATGCTGTCTTAATCCAGTGGCCCAATTATTTGGGGTTTTTTGGTGGTGTTTTTTCTTTATTCTTTCCCTTTACAGTGCAGTGACACATTGTGTGACATTGTATATTGGCTAAAATTTCTGTCTGGCCTCTAGTGATAATAAGTGTAGTTCTCAGTGATATTTTATGCCTCTCAGCATTGGAATGCTAGTTTAATCTAAAAGTGTCCAGCTTCTTTTCAGGCTACGAGTTCATATGAGAATAAAACTACTCTTTGTTGGTAGACAACTTGGGCAGAGCAGCAGTATCTTGCTGATAGGAACTGGTCATGGCTCCATAGTTTTCAGGACTCGCGTGTGTTTTTTTGAGGGAGGAGTTATTTGGGTTATTTCAGTGTCTCATGAAATTATTCCAGTTTGAACGTAGGTTTTACTGAGAAAGGCTCCTTGTGTTCAGGGTGAAATATCTGCACAAAGTGGCATGGGAGGCAGAGGAGAAAGACAGACCTCGGGGTAGCCAGTAACCTATTAATCAGGAATGCCTTAGGGGAAGGGGCCAAGTGCAGATCCCAAGTTCAGAATCACCCAGAGGGTGACTTTTTATTTTATTTTTTTTAAGTCTTGAATGTTTGAGGGAATGGAAAATCTAGCTGTTTCGAAACAACATGGAGTCTCAAGTCATTCATTTTTCAGTGTTTTTAGAATAGTTTCATTTGAATTTTGTATGTCATAGTTAAAATAATTTATGAGAAAATGTGTTTGTATATTTATGTGTGTGTATATGTATATTTAATGTTTCCTGTTCCCCTTTTAAAGCCATAGACATAAATTCTCATATAATCATTAAGTATCTGTTTACTACTGAAATGAGCTACGTTTTGGGGGGGGAACAGTCACTCTTTTGTTGATTGTTGAAGGTTGAAGGCACTATGTTTCCAGTGCCTTCATAGCGTATCTTCTGTGTTTCCAGGAGGTAACTTCCTTAAGAGTCACAGAAAGCAGGAAGGTTTGAATTGAACCTGTACTCAGAAGAAAACACGGATTGATGACTGGAATATATGTCAGAAAACTATAATAAATCATTTGGAGATTACCCTGGAAAGATGTGCAAATTAAAAAAATAGCATTCAACATTGTTAATAATAGTAATAATAAAATGCAGAGTAACTTTCTCCGTCTTTGAGAAAGAAGTAGGTCTTGTTTAAAAGAGCTTCCTATTTTGCTGATGTTAGTCATTCTTGATTCTGTCTTTGATCCATCTGTTAATCTCCTAGAAAAATGGAATAAATTTCAGGTGAGATCATATGTAGCAGCAAGAGGTGTACTTTCTTTTAAGTTATGGCCTCTGATACTGCTTTGCAAATGCTTATGAGAAGCAGAATTGCTGTCCTTTCCTTGTATTCTTGTAGATCTGAATTAAGACCAGCTTTTAAATCCAAAGTTGTGTCCTTGACAGCGAGATTTTTCAGAAGTGATGCTTGGCTTGTGCCAGGCAAGCACATAAAGAGTGCCTGAGGGAGTACCAGTGGGGTACCAGCTGACCCTGTAGTGCTGAGTGTATCTGTACCGTGAATTTTTCTAACTGTCTACTGACTTGGCACTATTTAGGTTGCAGCCATGGGAGCAAGACTCAAGCCATTTCACAATTCATTGTGCTATACTTTTTTTATACACTTGGTGAAGTAATTGCTGTTTTCTCTCTTTTCTTCCTAGTTTAATATTCTGAGTGATAAGAACTGTTTATGCTTTATGTCTGTGCCCTTTATTTAATAACAGTTGCTATGTGAAAATGTGGATGTCACTCAAATGACTAAATCATAGAATGGTTTGGGTCGGACGGGACCTTAAAGATCATCTAGTTCCAACCTCCCTGCCACGGGCAGGGACATCTTTCACCAGATGAGGTTGCTCAAAGCCCCATCCAGCCTGGCCTTGAACACTTCCAGGGATGGGGCATCCATAAATTCCTTGGGCAACCTGTTCCAGTGCCTCACCACCCTCAGACTAAATAATTTCTTCCTTATATGTAATCTAAATCTATTGTCTTTTAGTTACAATCTTAAATTCAAAAGAACAGTAATCTATTAGGACATACAAATTTATATTATTATAAACCTCATATTGCAAGTATGTCTTCAATTCTTATTATTATTTCCATTCTTGTTAGCTGTCATTTCTTTCTCCGTTTTAATTCCTTCTCATCAGTTCTGGTTCTGCTTTGTAGGCTAGCATCACTGGCAGACCACTGCCAGATAAGGAAACAGTTGTCTTCCAATATCAGTGAATTCCAGTGGCTGGAGGTTATAATTCCTGTGACTGATGTTGCATTCATGCTGTCAGTATTTTAGAGAGCTAAAATGGGGCTGTCACTTTGTAAGTATTTTGCTGAAATACATACCTGAAATATGATCTACTAAGGTGAACTTCATCATGTTCACTTTTTCTAGGGTCACAGGTAGAGACAAAGTATTAAATGCAAAACAGGAAGAAAACAAATAAAGGAATAAATAAAGATCACAATGAAAAGAAAAAATCTTGTTTCTGTCTCAGACCAACATAACCAAGATATGTACGCCGTCTTTGGTTCTGACACCACAGGCAGAACTAATTTAAAAGCAAACTCTGTGGAGTCTGGAAACTGCAACAACATCCTAGAACAATTTAAGCAAGGAGAAGGTACTGTCATTTAACCTTGAAGTTCTGTCTTTTTAGTCTCTAGATTTATTTGTTCTTTTCAATTTTTCATCCTAACGACATGCCATTCCTTCTGGTAAACAGTAATAAAGCAAAACCATGTTAACCTTGCACAGAATTTGATTAAACAATAGGGTTGGTAGCTTGTTTGTTAGACACCAAGGTAGGCTGCTGCTGAGTGATCAGATCTTTGTGGGAGATTTTTAGATAACAATAAGCTTCCTTCCTGTTGTGTCTACAAGAGAAAGCATGATTCTGGTATTTACATGGAATAAGAAACTGTACATTTTTTTTTTATTTGTTCCAATTCAGTAGTCATCTGGCTATGAATCTAAACTCCTTCTTCCAAATATGCCCAAATGTGGGTCTTAGCACCAGACACGTTTCTCTGAGAGAAGTGAGATTTTTGGTGGCTATGACCACTACATTTTTTAGGCCTGGATTTCAAAAATACTCATTTTTATAAACTGACATTAAGAGAGGTAGCAAATACTTCAAGTCTTATTTAGCTTAAATATGTGTATAAAATCCACTTATACTCAGAAGAGTTTTAATTGCTGTGGCACATGCACAGTTAGGATAAGTAAGAATTGCAATCTTGTTTTCAAATTCTGAATCTTTGCCCCATTGTCATAGCTCAATTCTGTTCAGACCATTGATTTTCACTTTTAGCCCAGCTCTTTTTATTCTTGGACTTCATATACACAGCTTGGCATAAGAAGAAAGCACATTCATCCTTGAGTTCTTGAATGGGTGCCAAGATAACAGTGTGATACATGGGGTATGAAAGTGTGTTTGTGTAATATTACATATTGTTTATCAGGGAACATTAACTTGAGGTAGAGTTGAGAGTAGAGATTATAGACCACTGATTTATAGAAGAAGGAACTTTACAGAGATAGTTTACCCATAAAATGTAGTCCTATATTTCACAGAGATATTGTAATATACCTAAAATATTTTTCATTTCCTGGATTTGTCATTATTTAATTTGATTACGATAAAGGTTTACTAATGTTCATGATCCTTAATTAACTTATTAAAAAAACCCAAATCCAACTAACCAAACACGTACATGAGTCTACCATCCATTATACTTTTTTTTCAGTGTTCAGTTGTCTGGAAACAATAGTGCTAAAAAGGAGGAGATACCCAATTCTGTAACCTTCTGCAATGTCAGAAGGAAAGGAGGAGGCTGGTGATTTGAAAGGGAGTTGTTATAATTCAAGCGTTGGGCCAATCATGGCTTGTCTTGTCTTGACCATGAATATTAAGCAAAGAAAAATCATGCCAAATAAAGTCTTCCTGTAATCTTTCTTTAGAGTATATATGAATTTCACTCTTAAGCAAACAACTTTAGTGTTGAGAGTTAATGTTTATTGAGTATAACACCACAAAACCCCACTGTGATGATGAGTAGAGTTATTTAACAATTTTTTATTTACGTTTAATAAACACAGTGTTTTGCTAGATAGAGTTTTCACTTATAGCAATCAGTTTATAATTTCTCTTGCCTTGTTTGCCTAGTGTCATACTAGGAATGGGTAGTTTGCTTAGAGCATAATTGCTTGTCTGTCGAAGCCCAGGACAGGAACGTGAGAGAGAGGTGCGCTCTCTCATGGGATAATAGTGCTGGCTGTATCACTCTGCTGCACTTCTGCCAGTTTCTTCATTGATGAATATTGTTAGCGCTCCCCTGTTTTCTGCCCTGTGGCTTGGTGCCTTGGTGTAAACTAACAGAAAATGTAGTTTGATGCTGTAGCAATAACTTGAGAGGGGAAGGCTGGGAGATGAGTTTACCAGGACATCCATACACAGTAGTATGTGTACTTTGAGCAGAATTAAGTGTCAATAGATGATACAGTCTGATTGTTGAGTATGTGTGTTTTCTAAATGCATTTCTCTTTGGGAAAATGCAAAACCTCTATGAACAGGTATCCAAGACTGAGATTAACAGGCTGCCTTAAAAAGAAATATTTTAAAAAGTGAGAATTTCCTAATGTTTTTCAGACGAGTAATTAATTACTTAGATAATCCCTAAAAAACTAATAGAAAATCGATGGTGTGACTGTGGTGGGTTGACCCTCGCTGGACACCAGGTGCCCACCAAAGCTGCTCTATCAGTCCCCTCCTCAACTGGACGGGGGCAGAGAAAATATAACGAAAGGCTCGTGGGTCTAGCAAAGGACAGGGAGAGATCATTCACCAATTACCATCATAGGCAAAACAGACTCTTAATCTTAAGACACCTTCCCTCCACCCCTCCCTTCTTCCTGGACTTCGCTCCAGATTTTCTCTACCTCCCCCTCCCCTGAATGGTGCAGGGGGATGGGGAACAGGGATTGCGCTCAGTTCAGCACACACTGTCTCTGCTGCTCCTTCCTCCTCAGGGGGAGGACTCCTCACTTTCTTCCTGTGCTCCACTGTGGGATCCCTACCACGGGATACAGTCCTCCACAAACTTCTCCAACATGAGTCTCCTTCCTGTGGGCTGCAGTTCTTCACAAACTGCTCCAGCGTGGGTCTCTTCTATGGGGTGCAGTCCTTAAGGAACAGACTGCTCCAGTTTGGGTTCCCCATGGGGCCACAGGTCTGGCCAGGAGCCTGCTCCAGTGCAGGCTTCCCATGGGGTCACAGCCTCCTTCAGATGCAGCCACCTGCTGCAGCATGGGGTCCTCCATGGGCTGCACTGGATATCTGCTCCACTATTACCCTCCATGGGCTGCAGGGTGACAGCCTGCCTCATCATGGTCTTCACCACTGGCTGCAGGGGAGTCTCTGCTCTGGCACCTGGAGCACCTCTTCCCCCTCCTTCTTCACTGACCTTGGTGTCTGCAGGGCTGCTTCTCTCACATATTCTCACTCCTCTCTCTGGCTGCAATTGCACGGGGTTTTTTTTCCTACCCTTCTTAAATATGTTATCCTAGAGCCCCTACCTCCGTTGCTGATGAGGCTCAGCCTCGGCCAGTGGCGGGTCTGCCTTGGAGCTGGCTGGCATTGGCTCTGTTGGACATGGCAGAAGTTTCTAGTATCTTCTCACAGAAGCCATCCCTGTAGCCCCCTGCTACCAAAACATTGCCATGCAAACCCGATACAATGACTTTATCTCCCCTCAGCCCAACTAAATGGGTAGGGAAAAAGCATCCTTTCCTTGTTGCATTTCACTGTTTCTTTGTCAGCTAACACCTTTTTCTCCAGCACCACTGAGTTTAGGTCTGTGAGGATGAAGAATGAAACATTCAATTTCAGAGTAAGAGGGACAAGGGGTATTTTTCCCATCTCCCTTTCTACTTCAGAAAAGTCTAGTGTTTCCTCACTTTTTTGCTTTTTTTGGGTTTTTTTTTATTTGTTAGGGAAAATGCTGGGAAAGGTATTTCAATCTGGATCTTGCACACCTCAGTAGGTAGTATAATCACTGAGTCAATCTCAATTTCTGCTTTAAACTACTAATTTAGCAGCTAGTTATCTATAGAGAAGGGAGAAGAGACAGAGACCCATTCTTTAACAGGTGATGATAAATTTGGGAATGCATGGTTAAGGAGACCAATGTTCAAATCCCTGCGCAGCCCATATTCCAGCAGAGACTTGAAACTAAATTTTCAGTATCCTAGGTGAGTGCCTCAACTTAGTACCCTATTCAATGTGTGTCTCTTTTATGATTTTGAGCAGAAACTCCATTCTGAGCCTTCAGACCTTTTCCAGTCAAAAATTTTAATATGATCCTTTGGATAAGTGTAATGAATCTATGTTCTTTCAATTAGAAACGTCACCAGCAAATTCCCCAAACTCATCTAAACTTCTTTCCTTGTAGTGGCAAAGTGTCTTTTACATCAAAGAAAAATCCATGTAGGGAAAAAAAAAAAAGATGTCAGTTGATTGGTATCTGTCATTCTGAAGTTGTTTAAGAACTAGCTTTTAATTAATGCTGAAAATGCAAGTCTGAGAAGTGAATATTTTGGTATGGAAATTTCTTGGTGTAGTGGTTGATTGCAGCTCCCAAGTGACTTTGCAGTTCAAATGCCTCACTCATACTCGAAACTCTCCAAGGCATCTGCAGATGTATGATACTAAATATGAAGTTACTGCTGTAGTGGTATCAATTACTTGTAGAGCTTCATTGCTTCAAAACATACCAGCATGAATGCTTACAGGGTGCCGGCATCTTCCTTGATATAAGGAAGTTTAATTCTCTGGAGTAAGATATGTACATAGCTTCTTTTCCACACTGTCTCTTCAGTCTTGAGTGATTTTTACTTTTAAGGGAGTTTCTGAACATTATTCACAATGAATACCTTTAATACTCAGGAGCTAATTGCTTGGGTACTTCTTTCTAGGTAATGGGGAAAATCACATTTTTATAGGAAATTGCTTCAGAGTGTCCTCCCTGTGAAGGAGCCTGACTCTACTTGAGTGAGGAGTCTTTTCAGGCTCCCTCTGTTGACAGTAAAGAAAATTTCCCTTGAGAATGAGTTCTTTCCCTGAGGTTTTCAGGAGCAAAAGGAGAAGCCTTGAGAGGTTTCATTGATGCCATAAATTTAGGTGCAATTCTGTAGGAAGAAGAAATGGCATTGCCTTTAGAGTTTTGCTGCTGAGTTGCTTTGTGTTTCATCTCTAACAGTGAATGTAAGATTGCATGGCTGGTTATTGTTTTGTGTGTCGTGCTGCAACAAAATCCATCATGTCTTTGTCCAAAAAATTAGGAAAAAAATGGTACATGAATTGCACTGAATTTGGACCCGTAGGTTCCTGTTGTTGGTTTGTTGGTTGTTTCCCCCCCCCACACCCCGATTATTCCTTGATTCACTGAAAATTGACTAACAGAAACTTTAATGCCAATAACTGTGTTTTTTTGGTCAGATAAATACAAAGCAAAAGCAAGGACAAAAAGCAATTCTTACTCAAGATTTAGGACTTTGGTAGTTTACACTATAAAAATTGTATGTTAATTTAAAAAGTATATCAATATCTTGGCATCTTTCTCTTTTCATCATGTATAAAGTAGCATTGGTGGCAAGCTTTCCATGGTTTCCCTCTTGATAACGTTGAAAATTGTCTACCTCTAATTTGGAACAGATTTAATTATTCTTTATGTAGTTTATAAATCTCATGGTTGCTGACACAGGACAGTTCTGTAATCCTTAACTTGCTACTTAAACTTTCCTTCTTGGGTTAGTGTGGTTTATTCAACTTCCACAAGTTTGAAACATGAAGTAGTCCTCTTAAAGGAGGAAAAGTAATTAAGCTATTAATAGGTGGTGTTAAAAATTGTTCTTGTTCACACGTCCATTCTTTGAAGTTATATTGTTACAGGATTTGGGAATAAAATGAGAAGAGAAAGGACACCGGCCTTTCAGTTCTTAATGTTTGTTGTACAAAATAAGTACTTGTATGATTTTGGCAGAAGCTGATTTTCTCAAAGTAACAAATTTCATCTTTTCGTTCTATAGAGACAATGTTCTTTAGGGCTCTGTTTGTTGCAAATGTCACCTTTCCTCCTTATGCCTCGTGAGCCTTGTGGGATTCTGACCATTAACACAGATAAAAGTGCATGCTTGTCTCCAAGGTGACGTGGAGAAATGAAAAGGATGTAACAAATGGGTTCCAGAATAAAAAGAAAGATTGATAGATCTCTGAAAATCTGAACGTAGGTATGGCAAGAGGATGCACTTGTAAACTGATATACTTCTCAAAAATGGATTCACTTCTCAAAAAGTATCTTGTGAAGTTTTGCATCGCCTGCTGCAGTGGGTAGGAGAACAAAATCTAAGACTAACGCTGTTGCTTTCTGTTGGTTGGTGCTTGACATCCTAGGTTCTTATTAATAGTATCCTTTCTCCTTTGTCAGTCCTTCAAAATTACTGCTGTTTCCCTGTCCTCGACTGACTTTTCCCAAGTACTTGGTGATTACTAAGAATGCATATTTTCTTTTTTTTCTTTTCTTCCCAACACTGCAACAGAAATTTCCGTGAAAGCTGCAAGACTTCTGATCTTCATGTGTGAAATGAATATATCACTGTTGTGATACATCTGAAAAGCACAATTATTCCAGAAATTGGTTGCCAGATTAGTAGTTCCTCCTTATTGTATGACCCTGCCTAGAGGAAAATATTTGGAAACATTCACTGTGTTAGAACTGTGCTTTTGAAAAAAGCCTGATTTTTTTGAAAAGCAGAGTAGCAAGAGGCATGACTGTGTTTACTTCTGACTTAAATCATCAATAAGAATAGTATTACCTTAATGTTAGAGATTCCTATTTATGAGCTTTCAGTTCATCCATAACTGGTCTTATGTATCAAAAGCCACAAAATGTTAAAGACCAGATTAGCCAACTATGTAAGTAGCTGGATTAAATTTGTTTCTCAGTGGGCTTCCTCTTGTGATTGAAGAACAGTGCATACGTTGTTGTGCGTGTCCCTTGCAGGCTGCATGTTAATAATACTGTTTCATACAGAAGGGTTCTACTGCTGTCTCCAGAAAAGTTTCTGATCCTCTATTTCATATACACAAAGTAATACAGTATATCAAAATAAACTAGGTTGAATGCAATATTAAACTGTGCACTTGTTAGAGGTCCTTCTTAGCATCAATGCTTTGGTTTATTTTATCTCAACTACACCGTGCCAAGGAATCAGCATGTGAAAATGGCATCCTGTAGTAAATATAATTTGGATATGGTTCACGTCTGTGACTTTCTTCTTTCAATGGATTTAGTGTATGAAAAATCAAGCCTCCATCTAGTTATGTCCTCTTATTTACCTAACTTGCATTCATAGGTCATATGTAAGCTTCAGAAGGAGAGCCCCTTTATAGTGAAAGTTTAATCACTGTGATTATATTGAATGATATTATATACTGTGGTATATAGTGCTTCTTAGATTTAATTACAGTATATCTGTAAACATAGCATTTAGTGCATTTTCTTCTTATCACAATTGCTATCTCTTTTGTTATCTAAAATGTAATTAAAATACTGTAGTTCGCCTATGCTGCTCTAAGTTCTAATCCACTTAAAGGAAGAGAAATGGCAGCTTTAGCCATGGTTCTCTTGCCAAGATTCTACTCCTACTTTGCTAATTCACAGCCTCTTACCTAACTGGCTTTAAAAAAATACTTCAACTGATTTCTTTTGTTAACGTACGACCCTTCAAAATTAGAATGAAAAGTTTAATGGCCTAAATACAGTGCAGTACTATTTGAAAAGACTGATTTATCTTCTGTGGTTCCTTTTTTTTTTTTTTATACTAGTATTTCCTTGTTATGCCCTTGGTATTTCGTAGCTGTCCTTTTTAAGCACTGAAGCAATTAGTTTTGAGAAGGCTGATTCTTCAGGGTCCAGTGCTTTCCTGCCTTTCATTTGCCGAAGCTGTACATTTTAATGAAGTTGTTTCATCTGTGTTGCCAAACAGTAGAATTTTGCTGCTTCAATTCTAATTATCTCTGTTGGCAAATGCTATGTTTTATTAAAGCTGTCAAGTGCGCTGTTCATTAAATGTCCACAGTCTGTGGTGCTGTGCACACAAATTAGATCAGCTTTGCTCCTTGATAGATTATGAAGAAGTTAAATGTTTCTATATAAACCTCTAAAACCGAGTCTAAAAGCAATCAGTGATGACTTATCTAAGTAAAGCATACCTGTAGCTTCTTGAAATCTAGTATCTTGTCAAAAATCATCTATGGTACATGCGTTAAAACTCTAGTAGTACAGCTGAGTATACAGTTTGTAAGATTATTTCATTCATTAAGAGACCATTTTCCTTCCTCAAGATATCTACATTGCATCTTGAATTCTAATTTATATGTGTTTAGGGCAAGATAAGCTTTGTTACATATGCTTTGATATAAGTAAAAGCATCGGTGCCTAGTCTTCAGTAGAGGGTTGCATAGAGTAATTGATCTCCATTGAAAGCAAAGATGGCTTCATTTTAATGTTGCTAACCTGGTGAATGCAAGAGATTGCTATCGTAAGCAACTACCAGCTTCTCCTTTAATTGTTTATCTCAAAAGGGAATTTTACTAGAGGATGTTTACTTCAAATATATGGGGCAGTAATAGAAATATTGTACTTGCAAAGAAAATATTTGAGTCAGCTCTCGTTTTGGCACTTGCAGAATTTTTTTGCTTTTATTGATTTTATATTTTCAATGTATGTATCATTACCTTCAGTAACACAAATAGGCATTCTTACTATTTAATGTGTTGTTTTCTAAATGTTCTTTAGGAGAATTAATAAGATATTATGATGATAGACTACCAGACAAACACATTGTTGATCTTTTGAAAAAATATTTTTTGTACCCTTCACTTATCTGTAGGAAATAACTTCAAATTTATTTTTAGTACCATGGCTATATGGTATCTTTTTTCTGTATTGGTTACCTTATCTTTTGAAGAATGTAGTGTTTATACTTTCCAACATTGCTTTTAAATTTATCAGGCTGTATTTTAAACTTTCAGAGGAACAGATATTTAGTGTAGTCTTTATGGAAATCATAAGTGACATCTCAAAGTGCTATGTAAAGTAAATAGAACTTTGGGGCTCTTGGATATATATTTTTTTAGGTCTTGGTAAGAAAATACAGTACTTCAAAGGCTGTGAACCACTCTTCCTTGTCTTTTCTCCTTATGATCCAGTTTAAAGTGCTCTAGTATGAATGGAAAATTCAAACAGCCTGAAGTTGAATAGGAGGCTGTGTATGTTTATATATTTCTTTATCTTATTATGCCTTATATGTATTATGCCTTATCATGTATATTTCATGGTATTTACAGGAAATAATAGCATTTTATTTTTAGCTTTTGAGTGCAGAAACAGAAATTAGTGTTCTTAAAGCAACCATGTGAGCTCTCTGCTTGTCAAAACCTTTCCTTTGGTAGTTAAATGTTTAAAGGTAAACATTTGTTCTTCACATAGCGTGACCATTTATACCACATAATAGAGAACTTTCCAAAGTGGCATTGAAGATGCATTTTACAGTATCCTGAATTTTATCAAACTAGTCAAGAAATAAAAATCAGAGTGTCTCACTTGATAATTTCTTGCAACCAGTTATATGATGTTTCTAGGCAGGGTTTCAAATAATGTGGTTTATCCTAAATGCTGTGCTGATGACTTAGTCCTGGCCCAACCCAAAAAGTGGCTTATAAACGAGAGATGTCACTCTGAATGCCATTCATCGGTTGACTTGAAGTGAATTCTTAGAAGAATAGTAAAATATGTTCTTTGCGATTACTGCTGGCTAACAGTCAAGCAGCCTAATTCTGCACCAGCTATGGTATTTTGATAGTAATATTATCTCAAAGAAGGATAGATTGCTCCTGTTGTTTTCAAGCATACATCTGAGACAGAAGGTCATAAATACCTGAGAAAAGAGATGTAGAAAATAAACTGTTCTTGATCACCGGTGCTCATCTCCTAAAAGATCTTTCAGGGAGAGTGATTCTTTGACTGTATTCAAGGGCTGAAGTAATTTTTGTCATCTGAAATACTTAACCCAACTTCAGACCAATAACTCTTGTCTTGTTCAACTTAAAATTTAACTTTTTTCAAAGGCCTACTGTCAGAGAGAAGATGGATCAGAATAGATGGCATATCCTGTGGCAGTGAAGTAGTTGAGTGATATCAGCATATTGAGAGATTTGATGGGAAAGGGAAGTATGGAAGTCACCTAGGTGCATGTGAAAAGTCTACAATACGTGAAATATGACAGTTTTTTCTTAATGTTGTTATTTTCACTTTGGATATATGTTTTTATTTGTCTTTGAGTCCGAAAAATTGCACAAAATATCTCCTGAACCTTGTAGGGAGATTTGAAGTGTATTCAGGCTTGTGTTTATATCTAGACTCAGATTTGGAAAAGCTTCTTCTATTTTGGTTCCTTTGAAGTTACCCGAATTATTAGTCACCAGCGTGAATAAATAAATATTTTGATTTCACTGCCTTGCCCACCCTTTTCAGGTTGAGTGTACAAGTGTATTAACTACAACAGAGGAAAATATATTTGTTTATAAACGTTGACACCTTTCTCTTTATCAGTATAGTCTCACAAAATTGTGAAAAATCACTGAAGCAATCATCAAGCATAAGACAGACATCATAGGAGTGATGCAATTTGATACAGAAATAGGTCTTTAATGTGCACGTGAAATTAATTTTATACTTATGAAAGTATACAAACAAAACCAACAAATAGATTTTACGACTTACTGTGAGTTATCAAGCTGAAACTGAAAAGACTAAAATCAGTACCATTAGTAAAACAAATGCCATAAAAAGAGAAATGTTCCTGGTTCTGAAAATATAGAGATTAGCTTGATAACAGCTCTATGCCATTTCTAAAAGTCCTAATGTTTTAGACCTAACTAGGAACTCTTTAATTTCAAGAGCACATGGGAGAAGTTTAGCATTGTCTCCCTGAAACTGATATTTTCTACTAAGATATTTGGCTGGTTTTCCAGTATTTTAAATGTTGAACTTTAAGGGATTGAGAGGGTATTGCTTCTGTATTAGTACATTTTTGAAAGGGAATAGTCTTCTAACCTTGCAAAAGGAAAACTACATTACTTTTATTTGGGTTCTTTGTGTTTGTTTTTACAGGAACACCAAAACAGTATACTTGGGAATACAATGCAAACTGTAATCGCCTTACTGAATAACGTGGTTGCTAACAAAAGCACGAACATGATGTTACTCTTTGAAGAAGGTATGTCATTTTTATCTTTAGTTATTCTCCTTACTATAGATGTTTCCTAGTCTGTTATAATATCTGGCACTGTGTGAAACTGTAGACCTGTATGTAGTTAATGTTGTATAGTGGTTGTTAGGTAATCGCATTGTAACTGACTGGTACTCCTCATCACTTCGTCTACCTCTCTTACTGATTTGATTATAAATTTAACTTTTAGAAAGCTGTTCCTCCAAGAAAATGTGGTTACAAGAGAATTACTGACTGAAAGTTATGTTATGCCTGTGAAGAATGGCTTTGGAAAGGAGTGGGCTAGAGCTCTGACCGTAACAGTGCAGAGTGCAGGCAGAGGGAGCCTCTGCAAGTTCTTCCCTTCCTCTCTGCTGAAACCTGTGTACAATAAGTTGTACTATATTTCTGCACTTTTTCAAAAACTGTTCCAGTCCAGTGATGCAGACTAATGGGGTGGGGCCCAAACTGACTATGGAGCGTTAGTCTACAAACCGTTCCATGTCTTCATTTCGTTACGTTTTATTATCAAAGCTCCTTTTATTTAGAAATTGGTTCTGGTTTAAACAATGAAGAGAAAATTTCTGCTGTTGGAAATCTATATACATTTGAAAACTTGTTTAGAAATATGCATATTTATAGCATTACTTTTTTTTCTCCTTAATGAGTGAGTGACATCCAGCAGTACAGGCCTTAATGAGTAAATGGCATTCAGCAATACAGGTCTACACTGTTATTTGTACTATTTCTATAGAATAAATCAAAGACCTAGGCTACTGACATAGCAGTATATGGCGTACTCCAGAAGGAAAAGGAACAAATTTGCATGGAGACGCAGTGAAGAGATAGCTAAGTCTCTTGTGAAGCCAAGAGTTGAGCGAAAACCTTTTCAAAAAGTGTCTAGGAAAAGATCGGGTGAAATGTGAGGGGGAAACTTCATCAGAGTATAGCCTTTCTATAGTCATCATATCAGAGGAGGAACCAGATGAGACATAGTGTGATTAATGGTATAAACACTGATGGTGACGAGCAAATTTGAAGAATTGTTTTTGCCTTAGATATGCGATTTTTAAAAAAAATAATCAGAACACATGCCAGCCTAAAACTCCATCAAGATTAGTAGTAGTGGTCATGCCTTTATTTTCATAATTACCCTAGCAGTTAAAGCACTCAACCCAGGAAGTGGGAGAGCTGAATTCCTATTCCTTTTTATTCTGAAGGGATTGAATGGACAATGCCATAATTCAGGAGATGAACTGGAACTTGACATTGTAGTTGGTAACATGCTCCTCTTCAAAAAGATCCACTTTGAACTCAGAGGTGTGAGACTAGGGACAGAAGAAAAGAAAGAGGAGGAAAATATGACTGAATTGGAGAGGGATGGTTCATAGGATTCTGATTCTTTGGTTATTTCTCAGCAAACTGCCTATCACACTTGGAACTGCTTGGAGTTTCTTTGGGTTTAGATGTATGTGCTGCTTTTACTATCTTTGGGCACGTCTCCTCTGTGTCAGGCAAAATCCTAAACTAGCGCTGACCTGAGCTGCAACAGGATAACTTATTAAAACTGCACGATGATATGCGAAGAAGTTAGCTCAAGTCCCACAAGCACTGTAACCATGTAATTGGCATGCCTTACTCGAAGTAATAAGCTCTGCCTTTCTGCATGGCAAATTAGGTGCAAAACTATCTAACAACATGGCAACACTGCATTCATTCCCTAAATATCTCCACTTTATTGTCTCACAGAGCAAATTCCCACGTACTTTTTATGCTGCTGGTAGTACATCAGTGCTCTTTCACTTCTCATCTGCTCCAAAAATAAAATGCATCTCCTCCATCCTGCCAGTTTCCAAATTAAGGAAGTGGGATAGAAACATTATTAAAGTCTTTTATCTTTTCTTTGCGCTATGTCACAAATGACTCCAGTAATATTTTCAGACTATTAGTGATTGGATAACACTAACTTGGGCTCACTGAACTTCAGCATCCTGACTGGGAAAAACAGTGCAGCAGCCAAAAATAATTTATCTCAAGTTAAATGTACCCATCTTCTCTCATCCCTTTTCGCCATTGGCTAATCTTCAGAGTACTGAAAACCTGGATTTTGGCCAGTGCTTTATTGATTAAGGGTCTAATTGTCAAGTAAAGAACTTCTGAAATTTAGTTTGCAAGAACGTTATGAAGGTATTGATCTTTTGATTATAGACTGTAAGATTTTCTTCATATAATAAAGGGAGAAAAGGAGGATCTGGGGAACTACAGGCCTGTCAGGCTGACCTTGGTGCTGGGGAAGGTTACGGAGAAGATCACCTTGAGTGCCATTACCTGGCATGTACAGGACAACCAGGCGATCAGGCCCAATCAGCATGGGTTTATGAAAGGGAGGTCCTGCTTGATTAATCTAGAAGGCTATGATCTCCTTCTATGACAAGGTGACCTGCTTAGTGGATGAGGGAAAGACTGTGGATGTTGTCTAACTAGACTTTAGTAAAGCCTTTGACACCATTTCCCACAGCATTCGCCTGGAGAAACTGGTTGCTTATGGCTTGGACGGGAATACTCTTTGCTGTGTTAAAAATTGCCTGGATGTACAGGTCCAAAGAGTTGTGGTTGCATGGAGTTACATCCAGTTGGCAGCTGGTCACAAGTGGTGTTTCCCAGGGCTCAGTACTGGGGCCTGTTCTGTTTAATATCTTTATCAGTGATCTGATAAAGATCACTGATTGAGGTTGGGATTGAGTGCACCCTCAGTAAGTTTGCAGACGCCACCGAATTGAGTGGGAGTGTTGATCTGCTTGAGGGTAGGATGGCTCTATAGAGGGACCTGGACAGGCTGGATCAATGGGCTAAGGCCAATTGTATGAGGCTCAGCAAGGCCAAGTGCCGGGTCCTGCAGTTGGGTCATAACAGCTCCATGCAGCGCTACAGGCTTGGGGAAGAGTGGCTGGAAAGCTGCCTGATGGAAAAGGACCTGGGGGTGTTGTTTGACTGACGGCTGAATATGAGCCAGCAGTGTGCCCAGGTGGCCAAGAAGGCCAATAGCATCCTGGCCTGTTTCAGTAATAGTGTGGCCGGCAGGACTAGGGAAGTGATTGTCCCTCTGTACTCAGCACTGGTGAGGCCGCACCTCAAATATTGTGTTCGGTTTTGGGCCCCTCACTACAAGAAAGACATTGAGATTCTGGAGCATGTCCAAAGAAGAGCAACAAAGCTGGTTGAAGGGTCTAGAGCACAAGTCTTATGAGAAGTGGCTGACGGAACTGGGGTTGTTTAGCCTGGAGAGGAGAAAAGGAAGCTCAGGGGAGACCTTATCACTCTCTACAACTACCTGAAAGGAGGTTGTAGGGAGTTGGGAGTCGGTCTCTTCTCCCAGGTAACAGGTGATAAGACGAGAGGAAACAGCCTCAAGTTGTGCCAGGGGAGGTTTAGGATGGATATTAGGAAAAATTTCTTCACCAGAAGGGTTGTCAAGCATTGGAACAGGCTGGTTGAGTCACCATCCCTGGAGGTATTTCAAAGACCTGTAGATGTGGTGCTGAGGGGCATGGTTTAGTGGTGGTTCTGGCAGTGTTAGGTTAATGGTTGGACTAGATGATATTAAAGTTCTTTTCTGACCTAAACAACTCTAAGATTCTATAACAGGTTATTCCATACAAACTAAATGGCTTCTTATCCTTTTCATTACCAACAGTAACTGTATAGTGTTCGCTACAGGAAAATACCTTAAACTTCCTCTGCCACTATCTTTGATATTCAACTTGTCATTTTGGAATCATTTTTGTGTGATGGAGAAGAACATGATCTAGTAAAATGGAAACTAAGCACTCTTCTGCAGAGAAGCATCCTTGAGCCCAAATAGAAAAGTTGAACATATGGCAGCAGTGTGCCCTTGCAACAATAAAGGTAAAAGAGGGCTGTGGTAAGAAATAACTGGAAGGTTGAGGAAAGTGATTATTCTCCTCCATTCGGCACTCGTGAGATTTCATCTAGAATACAGTGTTCAGTTTTGAGCTCCAAACTATAAGAAAGACATTGACAGACAGGAGCAATTCCAGAGGAGGGCAATCAAGGTGTTTAGGAGGGTGAACCACATGGTGTGTGTATTTTCAGCCTTTGCCTGTACTATTGCATGAAGTTATTCCTTCCCAAGGGCAGAACTTTGTATTTGCCTTTGTTAAACTTTAAGAGGTTTCTGGTGGGCCGTTTTTTGAGCTTTTCAGCTTCTTGAGCTCTTTCTGAATGTTACCTCAGGCCTTCATTGCATCAACTGCTTGCCTCATTTCAATGTCATCTGCAAACTTGCTGAAGGTGCATCTTATTCCACCCTATTAACACTCTATGTCCATGCTGTTAATGAAGGCATTCAACATCCATGAGCTATTATGCTGTCTTAAATAAAAAAAGGCTGAAGACAAAGTATTATGGGTCATCAATTTCCTTAATTTCACCATTACAGTGTGATAATTAATTCATGGGTATATGGAGCTTTAGAAATTAAAACCCCTAAATACTTGCTAGATATTATAAGAAACTAAGGTAGGGTATCAGTCCTGTCAAGTTTTTTATGTTTCCAAGAGTCCAGACATTTGTAATTAAGATTTCTTTCCAATTATGTGCATGTCTGTCTTCAGCTGCCAAGAAGCAGTATTTTTGCAGACAGATCATTCAGAGACCCTCGTCACTGTTTCCTTTTGTGCCTGTGAGTCTTCAGAACTCTCTCCTGCTCAAAGCAGTTGTATTAGGTGATAGAGATTTTTTTTTTTTAATGGGTTGCAGTTTACACGTTGAACTTTCCCCTTTCTCAAGGAAATCTTGCATGATGGCACTTGCTTCATTACTACTTCTGTGATTTCATATTAATAGCAGTGTTACGGTTGTGCATTTCAGCAACTTGTGTTCAGGGTGGATTGCCTAACATTAATTTGTCTCTCCCCTGAACTGTGTGCTTTTGTGTGACAATACATCAGACATGTAATGATATCCACTTATAATGTTTAAAGGTGAAATGGAGAATAACATATGCAACTAAAGTTGCAGAGGGAATTTAAAATGGCCTGTACTTGTGTTATCAGCTGTTATACACTTGTTCTGTTAACATTAATGACAATTTTCATTTAATAATCAGAAGGGAATAATATGATTCAGTTTAATTACTGCACTAAGGAGACTGGGGTTAATATAGGGTCTCTTATGAATATTTAAGGTGAGATGCTAAAAAGCCAAGACAATAGTGGTCACTTTTAGCATGGTCTTCTAAGATTCTGAGATTTACTCGCTTTCCTTCTGTCTTGGCTTCTGTCTGTCACACTCTTTTTTTCCTCCCTCTCCCCATCTTTTGAAATCATTGGGCAATTTTAAGTTAATTTGAGAGAGTATAGAGGTCCAAATATATAAAGTATGTATTCACTCAATAATAATCAATATCTGAGGAACAGAGAGAGACCCAATTAGTGCCATAGCTTAGGGAAAGGGTAACAGCATGGGATTATCAGTTAAATGTTCCTGGCTAATGTACAGCAAACAGAGTAGTGCAATACATGACACACACAAAACATATATATGTACTTAGAAGTTTACAGAAAGAAAGGAATTTTAATACCTAAAATTTCACAAATCCAAAATTTTAAAAAACTTTGTTTGCAACCTATTATGTTGGACCATCCCTATGGAAATGAGGTTGTAAAAAACCAAAAGATGTCATTTTACCCTCAGGTAGGAACTAAAGAATGTAAATGTGAGAGGAGCATCATTCTTGAACAGTTTTCCTTCTTTTATGGTAGAAGTTATGATGTGATCAAAGTGGAGCTATCTGGTCTGAGTTTATATCCTGGATTATAATAGTTCTTACTGACGGAGATGAAACTTTCTCATCTGTGAATTCTATTTCCATTAGCATTTATTAAATTACAAAGCATATAATTTATTCTCTTATGTAATATCCAGAGGTCTACCAATAGGCCTGTAAAGATATATTGATTTGTATATCTCCCTGGTCTTTTCTGTATTCCCTTCCCGTTCGCTTTTTAGGACTCAACCCAGGAGACAGTGATGTTGGTCAATGCCTGAGGAGGGTACCTGTGTAATGATCCCACGGGATCAGTCAGTGCACAGGAACAACTCCTGCTATAGCACTTGCTTATAGTTGGGTGATGTAGGATGAAACAGTGCCAAGGTTTTGGAAGCAGGGAAAGGGAGTCACCACTGACAAGGATAGTGACTTATTACCATGGAGATAGGCAGGGTTATAGGATGTAAATCTGTAGGAAATGGGGTATTGTTAGTTCTACTGGTCGTGAAACAACCAGCTATATATTACTTTCATATTGAAAGAGTTAACATTTGTTGACTATAAAATGAACTCCACGTTCTAGATGCTAGTATCATCAGCTCTTAAGCAAGTGTTTTACGAGTACAGTAGATGATCATCTCTATAGTCATTAGGACAATCTACTAAAAAGACATATTGTCTGTATTAGACGTGTGTGTGACAAGCATTGACATAATGACAAATTTAGGCATAAGATGAACCCCAAAGCGAGATTTGGTGAGTGGTGTTAGTGTGCAAGAATGCTTAATTACATGGAAAGTGTTGACTAGTAAATGGCCAAGTGTATCACAGTACTTAACGTAGTAAAAAGGTACTCTAGTACAACTCATAGATATAGAAAAATCTTTATTTTGCCTTCAATTCAGTCTTTTTGTCACCTTTGTTTCTTTTCTTGTGTTTCTGGGTTTGTTTGTTTGGCAGGTAGTTTGCACAAATTAAAAATAGAAAATGTTAAATCATCTTAATAGTCTGTAGTTAGTAGTGCTTTCAACCTTTGAGTCCTGTTTGTCCCTGGGTCTATTCAAAGGTAAGGAAATTCTTCATTCTAACAGTTGCATCATGTGCGTTCCACTTATAAGAAAAGTCTGGACATATAGTATATTAGAGTGTAGAGAAATGTGTTTCAAATGCTTTTAGCTGTTTCATCAGGATCCTCATTCTGATAAACTGAATAAAGCAGGTTGTTAGAAAATAAATCTCGTAGGCTGCAATGGATAACTTCTGATAGTCTGTCTGCAGTTTTTATTCCTGTTAATACCTAAAATCTATTACATTTATATAAGCAACTATTTTCAGAATGTATAAAAAGTAATTCCAAGTAATTCTGTCTTTAGGAAAGGTTTCCACCGTAATTCAAAGCTGATCTAGTGAATTGTTTGCAGCCCAGTATTACCTACTTTGTTTATATTTGTAGCTTTTTTGAAATCTCATTATACTCCCTAAATGGTTTATAAATTTTTTTTTTATTATGATCTTAGAAGGAGATAAGATATATATATATATATATAATGTTCAATCCAGTCATGTTGAATTGAATGACCTTTTCCAGACTCTACTGCTGTGATCCTGTGTTTGACTACTCTCCTGAAGTAGCCACCACTAGCAGTGTAAGCAGAGATGTTTGGCTGGATGTTTAAAAACGGCTTTCATTACATGATACAGCAAATCCTAAACTTTATTCCTTATGGGTTAATGCTGTTGAATCTCTGGAACTAAAGTGAAAGTGAAATGATGGGGTTTAACACTTAGAACAATAAAACTAGTCTTCAAGTTCTTCCTTAAAAAGGAAACACCTATTAGTAGTACATGGTACTTCAAACACTTTGTGTAAAAACTAAATTTCCTAAGGAAGGACCTTTATTGGAACTGTAGAATGTCAGCTCCAGCAGTTGTTATATCCAATATCATATTAAGAAAGCATGGTAGGTTCTTAAAGCAGGGACAATTATAAAAAAAGAAAGACATCTGGAATAAACTTTGTAGTCAGATCATCATAACACATTTGCACTTCATGAAAGAAAGATCAGCCTTCATGGCTGAGGTATCCTTATTCATCTTGTGGTCCACTGCTTTGACTTTTAGTCGAGTGTCAAGAGATTAATTAGATTTCAAATGTCTTTGTATGTCGTATTGTTAAAGTCTGTTAAATATTGCGTATCCAAAAAGTGGCACTCAGGAGACCAACATCCAACTTTAACCTTTTTCTTAAAAAAAAAAAAAAAAAAAAAAAAGGCTTATCAGTCTTTTACATACACAGGTCTTTAATATAATGATAGGTGAATGACAATGAATTATGAGCTCTCTAGATAGACCCCATAGGTTTCTAACTTACCTAAATCTTTGGAGAATATTCTTCTACCTTTCACTTCCTCACAGATAATTGCACTTCAGCTTCAGTCTCCAAAAGACATTTGATTATGCTGCCCATAGCACACTTTTTAAGAACAGCTTTTAGCTTCCTAGCCAGCTCGCTCTCACCTGCTAAATTGTCAGTGTTCATGAAATTAGACAGTAGATCACACTAAGTTGGCAACTCAGATCTTCCTCCCTGCCGCACCTGCCTATGCAGTAGTCTGAACTACTGTACAGCGCTGAGGCGGCGTTGGTGTGACATTGCATGGGTCTTTGATTTTAGGAATACAAGTGAGTTGTTGGAGTAGCTGGCTTCAAAGTTTCAGGACTTTCTTTTAGGATGGAAGAAGCTAAGACAGCTATCAAGAAGAGGACCATGGATTAGTCATGCAGAAGTCTACTTGCAAGGGAAAGGCAGTAGTTATCCTATAAAATACATTACTTAAACTAATATGCCCTCAAAAAACCCCAATAAAACAAACAAAAAGGACAGACTTAGCCTGTGAGGAAATCAGACACACATTCAGGCTGGTTCTGAAGCCATTTGCTCATTCCTTAGTAGCTCCTATTTATTCCTGGGAGGCAGGAGTTTTCTGCGAGGCTTTTACAGGATACAATATAGGAATATTTGTTCAGTGACTGAAGGTAGAAAATGTGTTTTTTCATGGCTGTACCTTATACCTGCTTATTGTATGTCACTCTAAGCAAATATAAAGCTTAGTTCACGTGCAACATAGTGTGATTCTGGATGGAAAGATTAGCAGGGAGAAAAAGTTAGGGAAATCAATATAAGTAGGAACCTAAAAACAACTTTTCAGTATTTAATAAATGTTAAGAAACAAAATGCTCTCTGTTAAATAAATGTAAAGTAGGAAATTATTTTAAAATACAGAAAATTAATGCAGACAGACTTGTATCACCCTGTCTGAGGAGCTGCAGATGCTGCTTCTGTATCGTTTGGATGTGACAGGGAAAGTCTCTCGGTTAGGAGGTGTACATCTTACAGCCTCTGCCATGCAGGATGTAAGCCTTTCACAGCTCCCTGCCGGTACTGTAGCAGTTAGTTCAGCTCCTGAGCTCAGAGAAGTCTCTATGAACATCTAAAGATAGTAGTTGTGTGTCACTATGTTCATTTGAGTTACAGCTTATATGAGAAGTCAGTGGTGGTTGAGCCTGAAGAAGTCTCTTCTGTGATGTTATGAAGTTCAGAATGTTTTTTAACAGTATTAAGACATGTTTTTCTGACCCAAAATGCCAGTCGCTCAGGTGGAAGTGTATAACATCACATGGGTAAACTTAGAAGTCTGGTATCATAAAAGATAAGTGGTAATCATGTCAAAATAGCATTGTAGCAGTGAAGTCTTTGAGGAAAAAATAACCTGTGTCGTCCTGTGATATTCAACAATACAGCCATCTGAAAAGGATGAAAATAGAAACGGTAATTGCTGTGAGAAACAGTTATGCCATTCAAGTAGAACCAAGCCTGTTGTTGTTGAGAGCTGTACCCATAAGGCGCAAAATGTCACAGCATGCTTGCTAAGACTTCAAAGGATAAAATAAGTTAATAAAGGCTCAACAGGTTGTTACATCTTGTCTCGCTAGTGCTGTACTGCAAAAGAGGACTGGCCTTTTCTGTGGCTGGAGTAGGCTTCCTGATGCTATCCCTGTGGCCAGTCAAGCAGAGCATCTTGCAGCATAGCTGCCTGATTAAACTGCCTAAGATATCTCATTTTAACACCTATTTGATGGAAGAGAAAGGAGTAATAACAAGAAATGTTAAAAATCTTTTCATTCCATGATATTTTAGTCTGAGAGGTCCTATGCAGAAATCTGATTATATAACTGGTTGGCTTAGTTTAATGGTGCGATGTTAGTTCAATATAGCAATTTCAAAACTTAGACTGTCTTTGTTTATAATATGCCAACCATAAAAGACATTTTTTATGCCTATCCAATCTCCAGACAAAACTAAGATGGTTTTGGCTGAGCAATTACACCAACTGATGTTTGGAAGCAGAAAACTCATTTGAAAAATAAAATTTTTATGTTAAAATGGAAGACATTGATTTTGTATTCTAAGGATGTGGGTGTCTGAAGGTTTCCTGATGACAAACTCAGGACTGGGAAAAAAGGAAGAAATATGCAAAGCCTCATGCTCCTTTTCACCTGCTTATCCATAAAAATCACAGAATCACAGAATGGTTTGGGTTGAAAGGGACCTTAAAGATCATCTAGTTCCACCATCCCTGCCATGGGCAGGGACACCTCCCACTAGACCAGGCTGCTCAAAGCCCCATCCAGCCTGGTCTTGAACACTTCCAGGGATGGGGCATCCACAACTTCCCTGGGCAACCTGTTCCAGTGCCTCACTTAGCCTTACAGTATTTTTTCCTGATATCCAATCTAAATCTCCCCTCTTTCAATTTGAGGTCGTTACCCCATGCACTATCATTACATTCCCTGATAAAGAGCCCCTCCCCATCCTTCCTGTAGGCCCCCTTCAGGTACTGGAAGGCTGTTATAAGGTCTCCCTGGAGCCTTCTCTTCTCCAGGCTGAACAACCCCAACTCTCTCAGCTTGTCCTCATAGCGTAGGTGCTCCAGCCCTCTGATCGTCTTTGTGGTTTTTCCTCCCCTCTGGTGATTGTTGTCTTTGCATTCATTCTAGGTGCTTCTTTTCCTATGATCTAATTTAAGCGTTATCGTTAGACATTACGCTAGTATTCCCCTGAAGTGCAGCCCAAATCATATAGTAGGACTAGTGGATTTGTTCAGTTTGAGAGAAAAGGAATAACTAGGTAAAGTGTAGCTATCATATTAGCTACAAGTTAACTATTGATGACACAAACTATTTAAGTTGTTACAGATAAAAGATTAAAATCTAATTATGATAATGTTCCTGTGTAGCTTGTCAGATTTAATTAGTAAGCTAAACAATGATATTAAGGTATGAAATTAAAAATCTAACCATATATTTGGAAAGAGACCCAGTTTGAAAACAGATACTATGCCATAGGTTGTAGAGCTTTTATAAATTCTCTACTGTAGCTGTTAGAACAGTCTCAGTATGAAAGCGATGCATCACTGCCAATTTGAGGGAAGTGTGAAGTTGCAAAGGTATGAAGTACTATACACAAAATTAAACGACATCAATCATTACTCTGTCATAGGAGTAATGGTCTTCTTCAGATGTACTTATTTGATTCTACTGAAAGGAGTTCATTTTGTCAATTGCTAAAAAAAGCACCAGTTTTGGCAGGACCAGATCTACGTAATGGAGAGATAAATGAAATCAGAGGGGTTTTGCTGGTTTAAAGAATGGTTTGGGGTTTTTGTTTTGCTTTAGATGTTTTCAATAGTTGTCATGGCGCCCTGGCACACAGATATTTTCCTCTTCTATGTTATTTTCAGGAAAATTGTGGACTGAACAAATGTGTTCATCTCACAAAATAATCTGTTTAAACTGTTTATGGACAATTAAACTTTAAAATAACTTTCTCTTTAAAGCAGAAAGGATATTATATCATAATGAAGAAACTGAAGTTACTTACATTTTTAAAGCCTTTTGAAAGTCCCAATTGTACACAAATACAAAGTAGTAGTCTATATTACTTGAGTATTTACATTTCCTAGCGATGTATCTGCACATAGTCAGTTTTTGCAAGTCAGCTGTTGGGGGAACCTGATTGATACGCAGTTGAAACCTCCATCCGAGGGACAGTGGTTATTTAAGCGGCTCACCTGATGATACCATTTGATTTTTTTTAAAAAAGGTACATTTTATAAGTGTGGTACAAACTCGTATATCTGCCCTTTCAAAAAATATATTATTTTGTCTCATTTTAGCTTAAGCTTTTTTCTAATTGGACCACCCACCTTTGGAAAAGATAAGGAAAAAAAGGGTGGAAATTTCTTGTTCACCTGCATCCATTTAGTTTCAACTTGTCTTATCTTTCCTGAGGGTCATTCTTTCTTTGCTTATCATATTGCAGGTTGCTGACTCAAAAATCTCTCACCCCTATTCCTGGGAGACTTGGCAAAAATCTAGTAAAGTCGTTTTTAATGGATTTATTCACACTTTTAAAAGATCGTATTTCCTAGCTAACATGCCCAGATTATGACATACAGCTTTTTAGCCAACGATACAGCCATGAAATATGACTTATTTCCCTGGATGACAACAAAACTACTCCTACTATGTGTTATATAAAGATTGAAAAAACAGTAAAATTATCCATGATGGCTCAACAGTCTTTCCAATACATGCTGAATAAACTAGCTGTGTCCTTTTCAAACAAAGACGGATATTGTATGTTTTGATCCCACCACCCCACCTAGAATGACATGAAGTGGGGGGGTTTGCCATTATTTATCTTACAAGAAAAACTGCACTTGAACTGTTACTTACTATGCATTTTCTTCATAAATTACATTGAATGTTGTTGAGTTCAGAGAACATGTAGTTCAAACGGCAACACAAGAAAATTAATTTAGCAGCAGTATTTTGTCTATACTGTAAGGAAAAGTCATAAGCAAGGTAAGGAAAATGCAGATACAATACCCAAAGAAACAGATTATCAAGGTGGGCTTAGGAGGAAGAACAGAAGATATGGAAAGAACAGCATTGCTGACAAGATTCTGTCTGCCCAGGCTATGGATCACGCAGTCACTCAGCCTGAGCCGGTGCATTACTGGGTCAGCCTGAATAGAGATACTCAGTCTGGACTGATTGCAAGAACACCTATCTTCATGAAAGACGTGCATAAGGTCATGCTTGTAACCAGTAGCAGCAACACATTCAGAAGGCAGTAAATGACCACTCTTCACAATAACTTCCTAATTCAGTTCTATCAAGCTGGCCAGTGTTGGTGATGCCCAGTCTCCCAGGCTGAGTTGTAGCCCACTATCCCAGTTCAGTGCAGTATTCCTATTCTAGGAGGTCAAGTTGTGCAAAATGTTTGACCTCTACTTGCCATGAAATTGCTTCTTTTGTAAACTTAATTGTAAGCATCTCACATTTCTGGTGTCTACTTCTTGCAGCTTCTCTTCAATTCTTGCATAATTTGTTGACAGTCTGGTTTTGCAGATCTTAATTCCTCTGGTCTTCCCGTCAGAGCTGCTTTTACTTGGTGTAGATCCAGACACTCTAGATCCAGACTTCACTTTTTGTAGCCTACTTCTGAAGTCCCTCTCCCTTGAAGCACAATCTTCATTAAGCCTAGTCAGTTCTCTCTTTCTAAAAACGTTAATGAACAAAAGCAAAGGACAAGCCTAGTTCAAAGAGAGCAGAACAAAAATTTTGAGCAGATCTCAGCTATTTACAGGTAGCAACTGCACGTTGGTTCTACCTGGAAAAGTGTGTGCTTCTGTACTGAAGCTCATTGGGCATCCTTAAAGCTGTTTGACATACTAGCTTTTTCTCTGAACCAGAAAAAGTGTTTCTTCACATAAATAGAGGGAAGCTTTATCTGATATGTCCTGATGCCACCATTCTGTAGCATATCTATTGCAATCCTGAATCCTAGATGGAAGCAGTGACCTTCACTGAGTCTATTGCAGGGCATATTATTTTAGAAAATGCTGGGGATATTGCTTCATTGTTTCAAGCTACTGTTAAATTTTATCATCCTTGATGTTTGTCTCTTCACTTGAGATAACATGGAGGAGGAACAAAGGAACAGGAGCCTTTTGTTGCAAGTTCCCCCTTTCTCCCTACCCCTGTTGTGTATCTTATCAAACAAAAAGATTGAACTTAATTTCTTTGCCTGAATTTGTTTTCTAGAATCAGTGGTCTGGGCATAAGCAGGCTGAAGGAGAAATGTAGGTGCATAATGGCAGTGCCCAAGGCACATAAGAAGTAATACATGAAGCACACCCTGGGACAGGATGGTGGAGGGCTCCTTGTGTTGGTAAAGTTACTGGGACTCTGTAGTACATTAATGCCTAACAAACACCTATGCCCAGCAGAGCAGACACAGTAGAGAAAAAGGAAAAGGTACTGTAGCAGTTTAACCCTGGCTGGCAACTAAGCACAACACGGCTGCTCACTCCCGCCTGCCCCGGTGGGATGAGGGGAGAATCTGAAGGGTAAAAGTGAGAAAGACACTTGTGGGTTAAGATAAAAGCAGTTTAATAATTTAAAAGAGATAATAATAAGAATTTTAAAAAAATTGTAAGGAAAAGAGGGAAAAAAACCCAAACAAACAAAGAGAGAGGAAAATAAAACCCAAGAAAGAAAGATGCAAATGAAAATAATTGCTTGCTGACCAATGCCCAGCCAGTCTGGGAGCAGCAGCCCCCGCTGCTAACCTCCCTTCCAGTTTTATTGCTGAACATGGTGTCATATGGTATGGAATATCCCTTTGTCCAGTTGGGGTTAGCTGTCCCAACTGTGTTCCCTCACAAATTTTTGTGCACCTCCAACCTACTTGCTGGTGGAGCAGTGTGAATAGAAAAGGCCTTGATGCAGTGTAAGCCCTGCTCAGGAATAATTAAAACATCAATGTGCTACCTACGCTATTTTCAGCACAAAAACATAGCCCATGCAAGCTACTATGAAGACATTTAACTCTATTCCAGCTGAAACTAGTACGGGTACTAAAGCAGGGCTTGCATACCAAGTCTTTTTGCTGTTCTTTTGCACGTCTTCACAAGGTACCTACTTAACAAAAAAATCCTGACTCTCTAAATCCTTCTTTTCTGTTCTGTGGTGGCCATCTCTCTCTCTGTAGTTGTATCAACGTTCTTGCTTTCTGTTTCAGCTCTCAAGAAATTAGTTGCCCTTGAGCAAAGCAAAATCCAGATTCTCGGTTAAAGCATCAGATCTGCAGCGGGGTCCAGTTCAGCTTGTTGTTGGGGAGGGTGGTATAGTTCACTGTTTTTGTTTCAAAACTGATAGATTTGGGCCAAGATAACATAGTGTAGACCAAGCTATTCCATGTGATCTCCTTGCAATGCTTACACAGAAGTTTCCCCAAGAGTCTGAGCCGGTCTGTTACCATATACACAGGCTGCACTACTCCCGGCATCGCATATCTGCAGAGAAAACGTACAGGCTGTTGTCAACCCGGTGTCAATAGACCCATGCTCCTATTGTTTGGGTCCTGCTAAGATAGGGGAGACAAGGTATGGAGCACAGTATTAAAACACACAAAGGCTTTTACAGTTCTTTCATAGCCAGGACTGGCCCTTGGTTAAACAAGCTGAGCTGTAGCACCACCTGTCTTAGCTCAGTGCAGTCATTCGAGTTGGGGTCAAGTAGCTGTGGTGGCAGAAAATGAAGGCTCTGTTGGTCTAGGTTGTACTAATAATGAGTATTAGGTTAAGACATTCCTGGTACAGCCTGAGGTGACAGTATGATCACAGTGCGATGGGTTCTAGCTCAAAGATCCTAGTATTAAGGTTGAAACTCATGAATAGGGCAAAGTAGAACAAGCACCTATGCAAACAAAACAAGACATATGCCTAAGCCGCTCTAATAAGAAGGATAATAACATCTGAGCTGAAAAGTCTGTGGTTAGATTTTAGAGATTTAATCAGATGTGGCGTTATTGGTAAGGTCAGATGATAGCAAATTAGAAAGAGAGTCTGCTGGTCAAAGTGATCCTAACGCTTACTCAGAAAACAGTTGACCTAGCAGAGTAGGTTTAAGGCTACAGAATTTAATCTGGTCATAGCTGCAAAACCACATTTACCATCATGTAACTTCCTGACCTCTGTTAAAAGCCCTTTGATTATGTAAGTGTAAATACACCGAGACCACCTTGGACAGTTGCAATTACTAGTTGTCAGCTTTCATTTCTGTTGTAAACTTAATTGATGAATAATGCAGGCTGCTACAGGAAACTGTGGCATAGTTTCAGTTTTGTTGTAATAAACAGCAGCAAATTCCGCTTAGTAGATATTCTAGCCTTTGCTTTTGTGCTTTGGTCTAGTTGTAACAATTGTAAAAGACTGTCACTTGAAAATCCAAGTATTTGTACTCTGTAAGTTTTCATCCTATGGAAGATTGATGTAAATAGACCAAGAGGAGTATGAATAAATATTTAATATCTTTTCTTATAGAGCATGGCTTTTCAATAGGGAAATGTATAGAGTTTTTACCCTTATTCTTTGCTGTGAATATATGTGGGAACAGTAGTCAACTGTGTTTTATTTCTGCAATTTAAAACTGTTTGAAAACTTCAGAGAATTTTCAGAAGCCAAGGTTCATTGGTCCTTATCACTCTTGGTCCAGGGACTCTTGAAGGCCTAGCTAGAGCAATTAGTGCTGGTAACGTCGTTCAAAGCTGTTGAACGCTGTCAATTTGTGACAACAGTTTAGGGCTGTTTCTGCATTCTGAGGCTGTTCATATCTGGTCTGTACAGGTTTTGTCAAAAAGGCAGCTCTCAGAGTTGGAATGTGGTCTCTCAAGGATTTTGGTAGAAGGGAAAGTTGATGCCAAAGCAGTAGCACAGTAAGATATTTGAAGTAGATAAACAGGGTTTAATTGCATGTGACAGGAAGTCTATTATTAAAATGGCAATCTCTTTAAAAGACTTTCTAGGTCTAAATGAAGCCTAGGCTATAAATTCCCCCTGTATTTTATCACATGGTAATTGTTGCAAGCTTGATCTTTCTGAGCAGTCAGAAGTCTTTATTGAATCTTTACTGACTCTGAATCTTGCTGAATGCAAAGAATTCCTAATGTAACAAAAATAACATATTTTAATCTCATGAAGAACTTTTAATCTAGTTTTTGCCATTGATTTGAGGACTTCATGCAGCCTTTACTTTTCTAAAAATCATACGCTATATATTAATACACAGCATGCAAGCAGAAGTTTTTCCATGTACCTCTGAAGAAACAACAGCTAATATCTCAGGCAAGTTTTAGAGGAGGTTTTAAAGATTGTTGCCTCTCAGAGAATAAGGTGTCCTGTTAGATATTCTTATTCCTTGTGCAGATCAGTAAAAGCTGCTGTTTGGAAAATCTCCTAAGTATCATCTAACTTCTGTCTGACAAAACCAAGAGGTTTTATTTTAGTTTACACCTTGTGAAGAATGAAATAGGGTGTATCAGGATCTAACTTGAAGTATAGCATGCAGTAGAATTACTATGTTTTATAAAATGGACTACCATCTCTAATGTATCTCTGACGCATGGGGAAAAACATCTAGCTGAGAAGCTACTATAACGTTTACTGAACAGCAATATTAGTCAATCTAGGCAATGTGGTTTTATCTTTTCTCTTTTAGCTTGCAAGTACTGCACAATCGACATATTTAAAGATTGTATCAATAAAAAATGCTTAAATCCATATGAACAGGATGCAAGTTAGCTGTTTAGTATATGCGCAGCTGGGGACAGAAATATTTGAAATGTATACCGCATGAAGTCACTGTTACCTCCATCCCGCCCCAGGTCTTCGAGCTAGAAAGGTCATTTAAGCATGTAAATCTCCTTCAAGCAAAATCAGACGGGTTAATGCAGGCTGCCCATTTGAACAGTTTAAAGCAGCCTTGCACGGCTTGTCAGGGGAGACTAGGGAGTACTCGCATCCTCTCTCACGTACGCACACTCACACACAATTGTCGGGGTAATAACCTCCAACAATTGATCGCTAGCAAACAGCTGGGAAGAACTAGTGTTTGCCATCAACAAAGCTGTTTACAAAATGAATGTCTGTCAGGCAGCATTGTACTGTACCGTATTGTCAGTTACCTCTTGGGATGATAGCACTCGATTTTACATGCCACAGGGGCCTTATGCTCCCCCACTAACAAAAAAGCAGCCTATTTGTGATGTACATAACATATACATCAGTAGCAAAACTGGCAGCAAATGTTATGACTCTGCTGGGTACTAAATTTCATCTCTGGACAGCAGAAGTTTAATTTGAATAAATAATTTAAAAAGACATGTTTCTTTTGTGTCCAGTACTACAAGCCACCTGATACGAGCCCTTAAAGTTTGTGTGTACAACTTCAGTGGATCCTACCTTTCTGTTATGTTTTTCACTTATCTTTGTAGTAAGTGTCCAGTTATTCTCAGATACTTAATGAACATAAGCAGATAGCATTTCCACAGACTGAGGTGCCAACAGCACAGTATCCAAAGAAATCAAATCTGACTGCTGAAATGAGACACTATTAATGTCTTATCAACACTGTGAATAGATCCCCTGAACACCATTACAGTCCATAGCTATGTGGTATTCACTCATAAATTTTGGATTATTTTTTTCTGATAGAACAAGGAAGCATTTGGATGTTCTTATAATTAGTTTTGGAAGAAAGTTACCTTCTGATCTTCCGTTCTGTCCTTGTTGAACAAGTTTGTGTTCATGTTCAGTAAGCTGTACTTTTAGGAATGAGGACCATCTCAGTAAATCTTGTCTAGAACAAAATCCCCTGCCTTAAAAACTTTGATGCTATATACCCACGTGTGCTGTGAACTTAGTTTCAAACACCTTGGATGTCTTTTCTGACTTGATTATAGTATGGTTGAGTTAATCTGACACAAAAACTTGAACTCAGTTTAAATTGTGTCACATAAACCTTAACAAGATTCTAAGATGGGAAACTCCATTTTTTTTTTTCTTATTTTTTCTTTTTTTTCTTTTGTCTTTTCATTTTCAAAAGCAACAGCAAATCAGGAGCTCCCAAGGGACCAGTGATTATACTTTCATAAATACTTCTTTTCTGTGTATGTCATTCTAACCACATCTTTTCATACAGAACAACCACAGTCTTGCATAGTTGGTATAATTTGTTATATTTTACTATTTTTGTGTTGACCAGTCAAGCATATTCAACAGTATGTGATTTTATTATTCCTTAATTGTTCAAGTTGCATTTTTACTATCTTTTATTACACACAGATAATTTTTTTTTTTTTTTTAATGAGAGAATCAACTTGGTTTTCTATCTTTTAGTTGGCTGTTCTAAACACCCGTTGGTCTTAACGACCTACAAGTTTGTTCCATAGATTAAATTTTAGAAGAAAGTAAATTTCTGTGTTGGCAAGATTCTTTTTGGCTCAGAGTTTGACGTGGTTCCCTGGGGAGTCATCCGTTCTGCCCTCTTTCTTCACAAGTGAAGGACGCCACCTATAAACTGCTTTCTAAGAATAACTGCTGAGCGTTGCCACTCCTAAATTGTGAAGTAGAGCTTTGTCGTGCTTTGACTGAGTCAAAGCAGAAAAATTTTGCCACTGAGAATGTCAGGTGTGTATTCCTCTCAGGCATCCACATTCAAGATAACATAGTACTTCCTAGTCTACTTTCAACCTAGATGTAGTAGAGGTAGTAACTGGCTTTTCTTTCTTGATTGTCATAATCCTTACCACATCCATTTTAATGCGTACGAGGGCAGGACTGCCTGCTCGGGCACTACTGGTGAGTGCCTTATCTGCCACGCGTGCAGGAAAAGCTGAGCCACAGACTCTTCCCACAAAGGGAAGCTCTGGAGAGCCTTCACCACTGCAGTGTAACGAACTCAAATGAGATTTTTGTTCCTCAAACTTAGTGATTCTTTATTCAGTCACAAAATGTCCAGTCATTGTCTCGGTACTAGGAATAAACTATAATATATGTGCAAAATTTTCTTCTTTAGATTTTGAAGATCAGAATAGAAAATAACTTTAAGGGCATCGGTCATGCAATTTATATGTTCAACGGCCCTATCGTTTTCTTTCCACTTCATCTGACATTCATAACTCATCAAATCTTGAAACCAATGGTGACCTAATTTTCTATCCTACTTTATTCTTCCCTCAGTAATATTATAGTACTAACACAAATAGTTCTTAAAACAGTAACAAATAATAAACAAAAATAACAATAAAAGAAATAAGCCTCTTCTAAAAATGCCGTTATCCTAAAGGTACCATTTGCTTTATGTTGCCCATTTGCAGTTGTTCAAAAGAGTAAACCTTGAGCATCAGGGCTGTGATGCAAAGAATGCAAATTAAATCCCAGGTTTATGTAGGTAAATAAGGTTTTGTGAGGCTTTTTTGCGACATGATGGATTATCTTAAGTGCTGGGATACTGAGGAGCTAACTCCTGTGCAAAAGAATCTCAGACTACAGTCCTGTGTTTCTTCTTAGCAGTATTTTCGAATTTTATCATTAACATTAAAAAGATTATGTAATATGTTTTCAAGTTAGTTTGCTGGTATCATTTCTAGTTCCCAATAGGGTACTATTTTGAGTCTTATTAAAAAAAAAAATAATCAAAAAATCCAAGCAGGTCCACTCTGTAAGTAAAAGAAGGAAGAGTCTAGTGAATATATATTCGGTAATAACCCTGGGGAGTCAGTCGTGTAGGTGTGATACAAATGGGAAAAACAGCTCTCCAGAGAGCAACGTGTAGAAAGGAACAAAGAGAAACCTTTTTGCCGGGCTGAGGGTTTTGCTTCTGGCTGCTTGGCTGCGCGGTGGCATTGTTTGGAGGGAGTGCACCTGCTCTAACATTTTCTTCAGCTGGAAGCAGGCAGGTTTGTTGAACGCTCTAATTGCTGGTAGGCATGAAAGGATTGCCTAGAAGATTGCTTCCTAGGCTGTCCTTTGATGTTTCATATGATTTGGAAGTGAAGATTTCTTTTCCTTTATCCATCTTGCTAATAGGTGAGAATAAAATATCTCCTCTTAGCTTTCATTCCAGAAGGTATCATGGCACATTCTGTCCGATTAGCTGTATCATGGGCCAAAAGACTCCTTTTATCTTTTGAAAAGATTTGTAAAACACAAGCATAGCCATCACAGTCCACATTCATAAAGCACTATCAGCAATGTGTTCAGTTCATTGCAGGGGTCTCTGGGCAGGAGGAACACTCTGCTGCGAACACTGGGTTTGTCAAATGATATAAAACTGTGGCTAGCGATTTTGGATGCAATCCTTTTAATATCTATTATGAATCTTGGACTGGAATTAGAACAGGTTCTTTGTTTAATTCCAGTTACGTTAATTTATAAACATGATAATTCTAATACAAAATCCAAGTTTTGCCTTATCTTTCTGCAAAATTTGAATAGCAGAGAGCTGCACTGAGGCTTGATGTTTTGAAGATCCTACTTTTACAAATAAATATAAGGCATGACTAATGCACTATGAAGTATTGTAGTAAATCTAAACTGTAACTACCTATAAATGGTATGATGTCATATTAATTGTTTGCTGAAATTTGCAAATTAATATAGTAATAAAAAAAATCTGTAAGTTGATAAGTTTTTTTTCCTTAACTCTTTTCATAAGAAATGCCCAGCTGAAAGAAATTATGATGAATTACGTTAACCCATGTAAACCAACACTAACACTTTTCTCTCGACTAAGTGGACTGTTACCAACATACTTGGAAGTAATAGAATACTTAAAAATATGTAGCTGTTCTCAGTAGGACAATCTTCCTCAATTTAATTGGGTTTAGCTCTCCTCTGTGATACAGAATTCAGATTCAGATCTACCACTTCCAAAGTTCGGGAGTGAATGGGGTGTACCTTTTGAATCAAAGCCTATTTTACTTTCTAATGAACGGTTGAGGATTACTGCACAAGAAACTTATGTCTGTTAAGTATGTCTCAGGAATATATTGTCTGAAGTTTTTAAAGATAAATATTGTTTTAGGCATTATTGGAAATGAAGAAGCGTATGGTTCTTGAATGACTTGTAAAATCTGGCAGAAAATCCTTCTGAAACTTTGACATCCATATGCAGTTTTTATATTATGATTTACTGAATTATGAATACAGTTTCCTTTTTTTCAGAATTGCATCCTCTTTTTTCAGACTATCTGTTGTGGGATTCAATTTTTGGAATGCTGAGACACCTCAGCCTTGAACTTTATAGCTACCTTTTGAGTAAAATGGTTACAGTAACAATGGCCAAGGCTGTTAAATTTCTATTGAATTTTGTCATGGTCACTGTAAATTATACCAGCTTCCCAACTTTCTCTTCTGAGGGCAAACAATGTGTATTTTGTCTTGTGGTGTAACCAAGGAGTATATTTACATGTCTACAATTGTGGCCTCCAGTTTTCATTTTGTTGTGACATAGCGAAGTATTTTAAAGAGCATGTCTGGAACTTTATTTACTTGGCGAGAGGTCAGTCTGTTTTATTTTTTTATCTGTGGAAGCAAGTGTTTATCAGGTTTCTGTATGAATCATGCAGTATGTTAGGGAACATTTTGCACCAGTGTTTTATTTTGGATGTCTTTATAATAAAGTTTTGATGTGTTAAATTTTCCAAAGGTATTTTAAGTCCAAGGAAAGCTTCCCCCCTAACCCCCAAATTTCCAAATTTAACTTGCATATCTTTGTAAATATAACTTTGAGTGGGCATGTATCTACATATACAAAACTCACTAATTCTGATGGTTTTGTTAACTAAGTAAATGTAAATATTCTGGTGTATTTCAGGTGTTTGGAGGCAGGGTTGCTAATATGCATACCCTTAGGATGTAAATACTTAAAGAGAATAAAATCTAGGTGATTATACTATTCATGTCTCGATGGGTGGGGAGAAGGCTGAGCATCTGGTTCACCTCCCCATTCGCTGAACAGCAGGAGTGAGGCAGTTGTGAGAGTCAGGCTGGTTCTCTTGTTGAAGAGAACAAGTGGTTCTCTTCAAAGGTGAAAGGGAAAGGAATGTATATCAGTCGTGGATCCTCTTGTTTCTTTCGCTAGTAGTCATTCCCTGCTTAGAGCTATAAATACAGAGGGGACTACAGACTAAAAAAATTCATGATGGTGACCCATACAATGCCTTCATTTGTAAGTGGCCTTCTCAGTGTTAATCTCCAAGTCACTGTCTTAAGGGTTATATGTAAGCCATCTAGAAATAATAGGGGTGACTCATTCACTTTGATGTGGCTGTGGGTTTTGTGGTCATATACAGGGAAAAACAGAGTGTACTTGGACATATCCCTACAGGCAATTTTGCAGACCTCTCTTTGATAGGGACCAACTCTTACTGGACTGCTTTCTTAGGTTTATTCTAATTTAGCCTGGTGAAAAAAGGCATAGAATAACCACAAGTTTTGTATTGGGTAGACATGCAATTATGTCTGGTTTTTTTCTTCTTGGTGGGTGTTGGTGACATCACTTAAATGTCGCTGCATGCTATCTCATTTTTGTATGAAATGTTCAGAACTGCAGCAGAAACTGTACTTTAAAAAAGAAGGAGGAAATTAAACGTATGAGATTAGACTGATATAATTTTGAGAATTTGGAAACAGGAAATTCAAAGCTTAGCCTGAGCTGTAGTCCATCAGTCAAACTGTTGTGGAAGAATAATGCTAGTAATCACAGAAAACACAAAGAGATGGGAGATCTAACAAGAGTACAAGTCTTGATAATTCTGACCCATAACTGTATTCTAAATGAATGTTTTTGTATTTAATTTCCTGAGGAAAGTATTAAGGATGTTGAATAGGGGAGGAAAATATTTCATGGAAGTTTAGTTAATTGATGGGGCAGCTTTCAAAGCAAAAATAGTCCAACACCCCACAGATTTGACTGCTCTCAAAAACTAAATGGTGTAATTACATATGGTATTCTACAGTGTCTCGCTTTAATCTTGTACTGCTGTTTATAAAAATATATGGAATTACTTTTTAAAGGAGAACTTGTAAAAGGAGTCTTTTTCAGAAAAATCAGCGAAATACTTAAGTCATTTTTTACAGTCATGGGAGCTAGAAGCTAATATACTATGATGTTACTAGATATGTACACCCAAGTCACAGTATGACTAATTGCCAGTTTAAAACAAGATAGTTTACAAACATAATAATGTTCTTGGTGAGGAGCAAAGTATCTTTCAATCCTTATGGAATTCTGAAAGAAAAAGGTTAAGATCAAATATAATGAACTGGGTCACTGTGTATTTGAAAGTAAGAAAGATTCTGAATTGAATCAGTGTTGTCTTGAAATGGAATATATTTTTTCTGATACATGAATTGATTTGTGGGTTAAGCAAGCTACAAGAGATGATGTTATTAAATTCCAAAGAAGCTGAAAAAAAGCTTCAAGAGAAGATGGTATTTTCAGGAAACTTTTGCTACCATCAGTCAATAGCATCTTAATAGCATTTATGGTATAGCATTCGGTATTTAATTCATAATGCTCTTCTGAATATATTTTATGTTAAGCATAACACTGTTCAATTCTACAATTAAAGCATATGGGGAAGGTTGTGATTGGAACTCCAGTTAAGAACGAAAACTTTAAGCTCCAACCTTGATGTGTCATTTTGTAACAAGCTGGAGAAATTGCTTAATTCTTGTGACCACATCTGTTGTGAAGACTTGTGTACCAGCATGCTACAGAAAAGTTTAGGATTCAAAGTATGTCTTTATTTAATGAATGTTACATAATTTTCCATGGAGTTAGCAAATCTGATTGTATCAGTTTAGCTCTCTCTATGAGCTGCTCCAAACAGAAGAGGTAATTATGAAAATGGAGAAAAAGAGGAAATTTAATAAATATTCATAATGTATGTGAAATTTGTTTTTATGCTAATCTAGTATTTTTAACTGGGCTACCTTCCACATTGTTCTTTTCCTGATAGTCTATTGCTTCTTTTTGTCTCACTTTCTATGTAGGACTGGCTCATCACATCTGTAATCTCCTAATAGAAACTGTGGCTCTGTACTTGGAGGCAGATGATAAAAGCAGCACCAAGACAGCAAATGCACTGCTTCTGTCCTTGTTTGACATTTTGCACTGCATGCTGATGTATACAGCAAACATTGTGCGCCAGACTCTACAGGTATGGAATTTATTTCCTGGAGTCATCACCATCTTAAACAATATTTTAGGTAACTTCCTGTTATCCTAATAATGAAATGCCCACTATTCTGATTTTGTTGACTTTGTAGTTTGGTGGAAAGAGAAGAGCATGCATTTTCAACTGCATAACTGTTTCACGTACTTACTTGGCTAGACTATCCATACTAGCCTCACTATAGGCTGGAAACACAGATTCTAGCTGACTCTTTTGTTTCTGTACTCCATAAATAGCTTAATTCAATATTTGTTCAATGAGAGTTCAAAGCATTTTTGTTCCATTCATTTTAAAAGAAAGAGATTACTCCATAAGAAACTGAATCTTTTTTATTATAAATCACACGTGATTACTGAGCTTGAAAAGCATGTGTAATCGCTGCATGTGTGCTGAAAAAAGTAGAATCATAGAATATGTTGGGTTGGAAGGGACCTTTAAAGGTCATCTAGTCCAACACCCTGCAGTAAGCAGGGACATCTTTAATTACATCAGGCTGCTCAGAGCCTCATCGAGCCTGGCCTTGAATGTCTCCAGGGACGGGGCCTCCACCACTTTCTGGACAACCTGTTCCAGTGTCTCATCACCCTTATTGTAAAGAACTTCTTCCTAATGTCTAATCTAACCCTAATCTGCTCTAGTTTAAAACCATTGCCCCTCGTCCTATCGCTACATGCCCTTGCAAACAGCCCCTCCCCATCTTTCCTGTAGGCCCCCTTCAGGTACTGGAGGGCCGCTATAAGGTCTCCCCGGAGCCTTCTCTTCTCCAGGCTGAATAACCCCAGCTCTCTCAGCCTGTCTTCATAGGAGAGGTGCTCCAGCATCTTCATGGCCCTCCTCTGGACCTGCTTCAACAGGTCCATGTCCTTCTTGTACTGAGGGTCCCAGAGCTGGACACAGTACTCCAGGTGGGGTCTCACGAGAGCAGAGTAGAGGGGGAGAATCACCTCTCTTGACCTGCTGGCTGCTGTTCTTTTGATGCAGCCCAGGATGCGATTGGCCTTCTGGGCTGCAAGTGCACATTGTTGGCTCATGTCCAGCTTTTCATCCACCAGTACCCCCAAGTCCTTTTCTGCAGGGCTACTCTCTATCACCTCATCCCCCAGCCTGTATTGATAACGAGGAGACACAAGTGTAGGACCTTGCACTTGGTCTTGTTGAACTTCTTAAGGTTTGCTTGGGCCCACCTCTCTAGCTTGTCCAGGTCCCTCTGGATGACATCCCGTCCCTCTGGCACATTGACCACACCACTCAGCTTAGTGTCATCTGCAAACTTGCTGAGGGTGCACTTGATCCCACTATGTCATTGATGAAGATGTTGAACAGCACCGGTCCCAGTACGGATCCCTGAGGGACACCACTTCTCACCCCTCTCCATTTGGACATCGAGCCATTGACTACCACCCTCTGGATGCGACCATCCAGCCAGTTCCTTATCCTTAAGTATTTCCTCTCTTATGCTAATCAATATGTTTTCGAAGTTTCTGTTTGAATCACTGCAAATCATGGCCTTGGTAGGACTTCCTCCTCCAGTGAAGACTTCCTCCTCCTTAAAAATAGAGCACAAAAAAATACTATGCAAAGAAATTGCACATAACACTCTTAAAAATAAAACAAGAAAAAGCATTAGTCTTTCTTTAGACATGATGTTAAGCTAGCAATATTTGCTTTGTTTTTAAATGATTGCCAGATTTCACAGAATCATAGAATGATTTGGGTTGGAAGGGACCTTAAAGAGCATCTAGTTCCACCCTCCCTGCCATAGGCAGGGACACCTCCCACTAGACCAGGCTGCTCAAAGCCCCATCCAGCCTGGTCTTGAACACTTCCAGGGATGGGGCATCCACAGCTTCTGTGGGCAACCTGTTCCAGTGCCTCTCCACCCTCACAGTAAAGAATTTCTTCCTAATATCCAATCTAAATCTACCCTCCTGCAGTTTGAATCCGTTACCTTGTCTTACACTCCCTGAAAAAGAGTCCCTCCCCATCCTTTCTGTAAGCCCCTTTCAGGTACTGGCAGGGAAATTTCTAAGTTAACTGGAAGTAACTTTTGTATTTGGGCTGCAAACAACAGCACTTACTCTTCGTGTTAGGTTTTTGATGTTCTTGGGATTATCTGCTGAAAACCAAAGCCTGTTAGGTCCAATATATCTGGAGGACAGAGATTCAAGATTGCAGCCAGATTGTATTGAATTTCAGGATATGGCTTCTTTAATCTGAAAAGGTCTTCCTCTGTGTTTTGTTTGGCTTTTTTTTTCCGTTGTTGTTGTTTTGTTTGTTTGTTTTAAAGAAGGTTTAATGTATGAAGTGACTTAAAAATTGAGTTTTTATTACTTTCTACACAGATTTACATAATCAGTTGTGTTATCAACCAGATATTTCACTGAGAGGTGTTGATTTGTTTTTTTTTTTAATCTTTGTAAGAAACTTAATTTAGAACTGATGGTACAATACCTTGTCTTTTTCGAGTCATCTAATAGCAGGTTCTGTAATGCATTTCAAATTTTGTAGGCTAATTGCTGATTCTCATGTTGTTGGCAGCACTCCATGTAATCACAGAGAGCTACATTCTCTACTTATGCTCCATGCAAGAGTGGTGAGGCCAATTATACTGGAGCAGGCATATGAGGAGAGGGGATCTTGCACAGGGATTGGTAATTTAGTGAAACTGATGATTTTTATTTACATACAAAATTAAGTCTATACATTCAAAGCCAAATTCTATTCTGGCTTTACATTAGTACATCAACTTGATTGGTGTGCACTAAAACTCCAGCTCCAGTTTTGTCCATCTCTAGTCAAAGTAATCTGCTTCGCTCTGGAAGGCTAATGGGTAAAAAGAGGTAGCTGGAAAACTGAGTTTTGAAGCATAGCTCTGCCCTCTATCCCTATAAAAATAATTTTGTGGTGATGTTGCTTGCCTTGGCATACTTGTCTTGACCGTATTCTTCACAGGGCCCCTGTGGGTTCTGCAGCTGCCTCATTACACATGCCCTATTGAATGAGGGCCATTAGTTGGTGACTGCTATTTACCATGCACCTGCCTAATATTTCACTACCCATGTGGCACTAAATGCATCACTGCAGTGATAACAAATATTCTTAGATCGTTTTTATAGGGATCTTCTGAATAAGATACCTTCTAAAACAATACTTGAAATAAAGAACCAAATTTTCTCATATTATCCATTTTTGAGACTTAAGTTGACTTTTACAGATAGTACTACCTCCACTTGAATCCTTTTTATTTAAGCTTTTCATATGTAAAGTGATAACCTTACACAGCTGCATAGGCAAAACATGACACCAGTTTTCATTTGCATTTCAGTACTTTATGATGAATGGTGCTGATAATTGTATCCAGCTTCATTCAAGAGGTTGCTCTCTGTGCCCCAAGTACTTGTGTTTTAATGGAAATGGTACAAAAGTTCAGATTAATTTGCATATCTGTTTTGGAGCAGTTTCATCATATCATGTTCCACAGGTGATTCACAGTAGCTGAAAGTAATTTGCAATCTCGATTTGAGAAGTGGACTCTATTTAGTGACTTAATGTAAGTTTAAGTGTGGTGTAGCGTGTATCCTTTTGTGATGGATTGACCCTAGCTGGCTGCCAGATGCCCACCAAAGCTGCTCTGTTGCTCCCCTCCTCAACTGGGCAGGGCAGAGAAAAAATAATGAAAGACTCGTGGGTCAAGATAAGGACAGGGAGATCACTCAGCAATTACTGTCACAGGCAAAACAGAGTCGACACAAGGAAATTAATTTAATTTACTGCCAATCAAATCAGCGTAGGGTAATGAGAAATAAAACCAAATCTTAAAACACCTTCCCCAAACCGCTCCCTTCTTCCCAGGCTCAACTTTACTCCTGAATTCTCTACCTTCTCCCTACCTGAGCAGGGGGGAGTGGATGGGCGTTGCGGTCAGCTTATCACATGTTGCCTCTGCCACTCCTTATTCCTCAGGAGGAGGACTCCTCGCTCTCTTCCCCTGCTCCAGCGTGGGGTGCCTCCCATGGTGGACAGTCCTCCACAAACTTCTCCAATGTGGGTTCTTCCCACAGGGTGCAATCCATCAGGAACAGACTGCTCCAGCACAGGTCCCCCACAGGGGCACAAGTCCTGCCAGCAAACCTACTCCAGTGCAGGCTTCTCTCTCCATGGGGCCACAGGTCCTGCCAGGAACCTGCTCCAGCACAAGCTCTCCACAGGGTCACCGCCTCACAGAATGGTAGGGGTTGGAAGGGACCTCTGGAAATCATCTAGTCCAACGCCCCTGCCAGAGCAGGTTCACCTAGAGCAGGCTGCACAGGAACGCGTCCAGGCAGGTTTTGAATGTCTCCAGAGATGGAGACTCCACCACCTCTCTGAGCAGCCTGTTCTTGTGCTCTGTTACCCTCAAAGTAAAGAAGTTTTTCCTCATGTTCAGATGGAATTTTATGGGTTCCAGTTTGTGCCCGTCGCCCCTTGTCCTGTCGCTGGGCACCACTGAAAAGAGTCTGGCCCCATTCTCTTGATGCCCACTCTGTAGATATTTATAAGTGTTGATGAGATCCCCTCTCAGTCTTTTCTTCTCCAGGCTAAACAGACCCAGGTCTCTTGGGCTTTCCTCATGAGAGATGCTCCAGTCCCTTGGTCACCTTCGTAGCCCTTTGCTGGACCCTCTTCAGTAGTTCCCTGTGTTTTTTGAACTGGGGGGACCAGAACCGGACACAGGGCTCCAGATGTAGTCTTATCAGGGCAGAGCAGAGGGGGAGGATGACCTCCCTCGACCTGCTGGCCACACTCTTTTTAATGCACCCCAGGATACCATTGGCCTTCTTGGCCACAAGGGCACGTTGCTGGCCTCCTTCAGGTGCATCCACCTGCTCTGGCATGGGGTCCTCCGTGGGCCGCATGTGGATATCTATTCCACTGTTAACCTCCATGGTCTGCAGTGGTCTTCACTAAGGGCTGCAGGGGAATCTCTGCTCTGGCTCCTGGAGCACCTCCTCCCCGTCCTTCTGCAGTGACCTTGGTGTCTGCAGAGTTGTTTCTCTCACAAATTCTCACTCCTCTCCTCTGGCTGCTGTGACACGGCAGTTCTTTTTCCTCTTATTAAATAGGTTATCCCAGAGGCACTACCACTGTTGCTGATATGCTTGGCCTTGGCTAGTGGCAAATCTGTCTTGGAGCCAGGTGGCATTGGCTCTATCGTACATGGGGGGAAGCTTCTAACATCTTCTCACAGAAGTCACCCCTGTAGACCCCCTCGCTTCCAAAATCTTGCCATGCAAACCCAATACACCTACATATATATACATATATATATATAAAAAATATATATATATAAAAAGTATAATTCCTTTAGTGATATCGTTCATTCTTTTGTCAAAGACATTAAATAGATAAAGAAAGTAATCAAACATCCCTGATGGAAAATGTCTGTCTTCTCATTCAAGCACTAACCAGAAGCTGTTCTAAATTTTGCTGAAGTGAAGGTGACTTACTTCACTTTCTTCATTAATATAAATACTCGATTTTTTTTGTCTTCTCTGCACTGTGCCCTTCTTGGACTTCAGCAATCCAGGTCATTGTGGTGAGTGTCAGTGAGGGACATACCAATGTGTCTTATTACCTGGAGAAACAGCTCTTCAGATCTCTTTTCTTTCAAAATTCTTTCCAGAAGAAAGGCATTATCCTTCCAACTCATCAGTATCAATAGTGGAGCTTCAGCAGTAGTGTCTTTTGTCTCAGGGGATTTGCTTCTGTGTTCACTTAACCAAACGGAAATCCTCAGGTATTACGCTTGGATGATGATTTTAGGATTGAGCTTTAAATGAAAAACAATACAAAAAGATTTTTAAGTGTGTTTTTTAGACAAAATGTTTATGTTTTCCTCTAGCAGCTAGACTGTATAAGGTCATGGTCCAAAGCTGCTGCAAGATAATGAAGTTAAATGAAAAATCTTGCAAGCAGACCTTTGTGGTGTCCTGGGGCAGGGATGGGTCATAAATAACACTGCCTAGGATGGCAGTATGTTTGACGAAGGGGGATGACAATGATGAGAATGACAAGTAGTAACAGATCAGATCACAGACTTCGGTCACTTAAGGATTTTATTATTTCTATTTAAAAAATAAATTATTATAATATATTATGAATAGTTCAGAGTTCAAAATGAGTCAGAAGGGCACAACTGAACATTACTGCTGAGAATCCTAACTTTCAGTCACCTTGTTTTTCTTGTTTTGAGTTGCACTTAAAATTGTTCCTGATAAAGGAAAAAAAATAGTTGAACATTAATGTTAAAATAGGCACGTCATGTTGAAAGAGAATACAAATACATAAAACATTGATTGCTTTAGAGATACCTTTTGTGTATGCAGTTTATAGCATTTTGATGAAGAAATGTCATGTAGGGCAGTATATTTAGCCTGTGCAGAATGGGCATGACAGCATGAGTCCCTTTTGCTTTGTGCTTATTGTTACAGACACAGGGAGTGTAACTGCTCATCGGGAGCCCAGAAACACTTAACTAGAAAAGAGTGTACAAGTCTCCTTCAAAATTCCGTTCAAACTTTGACCACCTAATGGACCTAATTTGTTTCTCATAACGGAACAGTCACCAAGGCTGCTTTTTATTTTTTCTCATCTTATTAAGGCACAGAAATCTGGTGCAGGAGGGGACACACAGGCTGCTGAAGACCTTCTGCTTGTCAATAAACCCCTGACGGACCTAATTAGCCCGCTCATTCAACTGGTGAGAATTTGCTTGTTTGTAAGCCTTTTGGAATGTTGCTGAAGTTGGAATTACTCAACTGAATTCAACATCTTAGAACTCTGTTTGCTAGTTTTTCATTGTTTATAAACTCCCATCTAGTACAAAGGAAGGACTAACAATTTTTAAGAAATTATAGGTCATAGTGACTTGCAGGTTACAAGTGATGCTGGAGTAAGTGTGTGCCAAGCACAGAAGTGGGACGAGGGACAGGCTGCAGATTCCCAGTTGGGATACACATGTATAGCCAAATTTTTGCCCTTTAGAATGGACTAGTGATCACTGCATATGGAAAGGATGGTATTCAAATTTTGAAACAACAAGTACTGCTACCATTGGAAAAGTCAGTCAATTTGAAATTAGTTTGCCGTGAGTGATGACTTTTAAATATTATTTTCTTGGTTTTGAGCCTTCTGAGTTTTTCTCCAGGGTTTAATTTTATTTTCACATGATCCTGAGGAATTTGTGAGTGGGAATGGTCCCTGGTGATCTGTAAACATCTTTGAAGTCTGTCTGTTTAAAGTCAGTCTTTTCCAGGGTTTACTAGATGTCACAGTGCTTCATTGAAATCTTCACAGAGTGCTGTATTGTGGCCCTGATGCATCCCATCAGCTCAACCTCCATCATACTGTGCCAGAGATTTGTCTTGGCTCTGTGTGTAATAGCGTGTAGTAGAGGAATGCTTCTTGAGCTGGACAGGGTTTTTAGAGGCTGCCTAAGCACTTTATTCAACATAAAGCCATTAAAATGGTATGTGAGAATTTCCCTATGGCATATCACACTGTCCTTTCCAGGTTGTTTCACTTAGAGGCATTTCAGATTCAGTTCTCTTCCAGCCTCCTTTTTTTTTTCCCTTCATGTAAATATGGGTTTTCAGATGTATTATGATATAAATACCTGTGAGTCTCTTACTATCTTTAGCACTGTCTGTCATCTTCTATTTTGGGGAAGAGTGTGGTTCCTTTTTTATTAATATTTGTCATTATACTTGTTGCTAAGTCCTACATGATGAATTTATTTTAACCAGCTATTGACAAAGGCTTTTTGGAAATGTTCACTGAATGATCTAAAACAAAGTGACTGGATTTTAACTATATAATATTTCGTCTTTATCAATTATTTTAATTTATTTTCTATTAGTTTTTTAAAATCACTACATATGATAAATAGTAAGACATGAAAAGATCCAAATGTTCCTTTAAAGTAAAACTAGTCATAAATTTAAATTCCATTAACTCTCTAAAGAACAGAAAATTAGAGGCCAAGCTGTACTCACCTATACCACCTGGAAGTCTTTTATAAGTTTTTAATGAAAGGATAGGATAATTCTATAGTTAGCATGTACTGATTAGATTCTGACTTCCCCTTGTATCAGGAGCATGGCTGCAAATTACCACTAGGTTTTGCTTTGTTCTGTATTTCTACAGATTCTGATACGTTGAAAATGTTTAAATGCAGGTAAAGAGTAAAGACCACTGCTGATGTTTCTTTAGTTTGTTTGGGTTTGGTTTTGAATTTTGTCAAAGATTTTGTAAATGTGAGGGATATTCTCTTGTTGTGTGTATGTTTTGTTCTTTACATACATGTGCCTGACTGGATATATGAACGTTATTTCAGCTAGGTTTGTTAAATTTTATATCCTTTACCCATTGCTGTATTAAACATTTCCTGTTAAGTTTGGAAGCATTTGAACAACCAAATAATAATTTTAACATTTAGGATGTGCGTGTTTAAAAGGTTTTATGCTCTAACCTTTTTAAATAGGACTAGATTCTTTGTGAAGTCTAGCGGGTCTCTCAAGATGTATATGCTTCCTACCCCTCAAAAAAGACTCAGGTGTACCTAAGCTTAAGTTCTGTGGAGCTGCCAACACTAGTTCCCTGTATTCATTGAGCTCTGTGGCTACATAACCATTTATTACTGCTTTGAGCCGTTCAGTTCTTTGTGAACTTTATTTTCTGGAGATAACAGAGGTCTTAAATTCTGAACTAACCATCACTTTAAGATGCTGAGTTAAAATTATTTTCTCTGATTTGCTGTTTCTACCAATGTTACCTTATTTATAGTTTCTTCTGTCAATTTGAATAATTGCTTTCCCTCATTACATTAATATGTATATCCCTCAAGTAGATGATTGTTCCATGCCCCATTGACTTGTCTGTTTATTTATTTTCCTTAAGTTCTACATGTTCATCTCTCTTAATAATCCCTCAAAAATCAATGTGAGTTAAACTTGAAAATATCAAAAAATTAGAATAAATTTTTCCGTACTGTAATTATGATTTAGCCTATCACTTAGGGCGTAGCAAAGCAAGTGTAGGAACCCTAGATTGCACGTAAATAAAACTTCAGAGTTTTTAAGAATGCAAAAGAAGATATAATTACAAATTCTGTCATGCAGAAAACACTGCAAATATGGAGAATTCAATATTTAATCCCCTGATCTATCTGCCCTTAATTGATCAATAAGAGGAAAATAAATTGTGCATTTAGTCTTCTGCTTGGCAGCTTTGTGTTTAAGTTAATTACACTCAGCTTTTTTGCATAGTGTTTCTCTGCTTGCACATAAATGTAATTTGATTATTGTACTGAAACTTGCAGCAATTATGTAAGATGTAAAATACCTTCTACTTTTTGATGTACCATATACCAAAAAAAAAAAATGGTTTGCTTACTTTTTAAATTACTTCAGCGTGGATTTTCAGAAAGTTTTCAGAAACCTTGCCAGTACCTATAAAAAAGAGTTTCATTTCTCTGTAGATCCTAGATTTAGGTCCTAGGTGTAGATCTTCCAGTCTTTTCTGTAGCCTGCCAGACTGCTGGGAGAGAACCTTGCTTGTCTACTTCTTCATTATAGTATTACTAGTAAAATTTGCAGTTGATTACTGCGCTCTGTATATTGCTGTTGAAAGACCAGTTCATCATGTGCAAACACGAAGAGGACAAATATGAAGCCTCAATGCGCATGGATGCATGAGCTGATCTCCTCCAGGTCCTTTCTGTCTCTGCGTTGTACTGGCTCTAAGGCGGTGCCCTAACTTCGGTTTCAAAGCACGTGAAGGTATTTGCCAATGAATAATGAAAGTGGCTGCGGAAGAATCATAAACCTGTAGACTTTTATTTCCCATTTTTTAGAAATACATGCAGTTCTGTGGTCTGAGTGGAAAGACATGTTTATTTCCTGTATTGTATAATATATTACTGTTATTGTATTTAAAATGTTACCTGTGAATTATATTTGGAGAGTTCTCTTCTGCAGAGCTTCCCTAAAAAAACCAAAAAACAAACACCATAAAAAAACCCCCAAACAAACAACAAAAAAAACCCCAAACAAACAAAAGCACACCGGAGGAAATAAAAATATATTGTCACAAACACAGAATTTCAGAATGGGGATTTAGCTTCTCAGCAATTAGGCTAGATTAAAATGAACTGAAAATGTATTGTTTTTTTTTAAATATTTTCCCTTACATAGGAGGATGACAATTTTGCCCTAAGCCAAAATATGATATTTTGTTTTCTCATTTAAAACTGTGCATATTTACTAGTAAAACTAGCATAGTAAAGTTAGCAAATTTAATAATGATGTTTTGCTTTTACATTTTGTTTAATGTTTGCAAAATCATCTTCCCTATAGCTCCCAATGGTGCTTCCTTTACAGCACATTCTGTAATCACATTACTGATCTAATGAACATCTACCTCTTATCGTAATAAACTCTCTTTGTGTATAACCTCATTAATGCGCTGAAATAGTGTCCCCGACGGGTAATCCAGACTGTTTCATTGTAGCTCTAAAATTAGATGCTGTAACAACTCCAACAGTGTGAAAACTGCCACTTCAGCTCAAATGATCACACGTTTCTTGCAATGGTTTGCAATTCATGAACACACTGCAACTTGGTTCAAAATGAAGGCGGTTTTTGACAACAGACTGCAGAAATACAGATGTGTAATAACAAGAAACTTCCTGCTCTTCACCACATTAACCTTAAAATACACACAGCAGGTTCTATCTAGAAAGGAAGTAGTATTTTATGTTATGAGCCTGTTTACACGAGGTTATAACATGGCCATAAAAAATAAGTAAAAGGTAATACACAATCTTCATTGCACAAAAGTCTTGTCATGAGGCGTTATTTTAAAATTTTGAAGTGAAAAATAAATCTACTGTTCTGAGTTAGAGAATGGCAAAAATTATTACTTTAGCTGTTCAGTAATTTATTTTAAGGTGCTGGATTTTCTTCAAGCTATATACTAGCCCAGAATATTAACAGCTGCAAGTAGAAGGAGTACTAATGTTTCTACCTCGCTGAAGGGCTGAATCCATAATCCTAATACTGATAATTCAAAAAAACCCAAAAAAAACAAAAGGCCACTAGAGTTTTTTGATGTAATTATGAAATATTAAGGGCCAGATATTTTCTTAAAGAATTAGAAGTCTAGTTTTTCATGGGTTTCTCCTCCCCTGAAAGAGCAAAAACTTAAGTAGCTGCTGTCATAAAAAGCTATAGATGCATTTCAAAGGCTTGAAATGTAATTCTTCATATCAAATGGAATTGTTTTGATTAGAAAAATAATCGGAACGCTGTTTCTGGTAATTAAGAGATGAACCATCCATCTATATGCATTGTCTAGAAACATGACTTTAGCTTTGCTGGTTTTCTTAGACATGAGATACTATTTACTTGAAAGCTGAATTTTAATTTCTTGTTTTTTCTATAGTTACAGATATTTATTATATTTTCAGTCATTGCTTTTGTTCATACTAATAATTTTCTTCAGATCCTCTACTATTTATAGCCATTAATAAAAGTATAAACACTGACTGGCAGCCATTGTTAAATTTCACATTACCAACTTACTACTTCTGACATCTAAATCACTACTTGTCAGTAGTGAAACAGCAAAACGGTAGGAGTTATAGAGAAAAATGCTGATGCGTACATACTTAAATAAGGACGTTGCTGAGAGTTCCTCTTCCACCTTAATTATTGATGGGTTAGACTGTACGCCAATGATTCTCATCCCCTCCGGAGTAAATACAGTCTTTCCAATTCCCAGCTTGTTTCCTATTCATCAAAGATATATGCTGGTATTGTTTTACCCTGCAATTTTCCAGGATGACAGCAACTTGCTCCCCAAACTCTATATAGCACTGAAGCGCAAGAAGTCTCTGGTGAAGCAGAGGAGCAGAAAAGCCTGAAGTAAAAGAGGCGATGAGGGACTTCACTGGTATTTGTGATTGAATAGGATCGTGTCATGGCTAGCGAGTACTGTGAACCCTGGAGTGATACTGGGGGCTACGTTTGGAGGATGGTCCCCGACAGCTTGATATCCTGTGAAGAGCAAGCCTATCTGATGACATAACATATTAGATGGAGAGATTCACAGTTTTCCTTTTTCCTTTCTCTTGTTGAGGGGCAAAGAACAGCAGCAATGGTGATAAAGGGCTGGGCATGCAAGGAGGAGTTAAGCAAAGCCATTGGCCTGAGCCCAGCTTCTCCTTACCTAGGGCAAAATATTGCACTGTCTTGCTATCCGGGGACTCCTGCTGAAGACAGCCTTCCGTGGGAATAATGGTAACAGACGGGACACTCTCATTTGCTTCCTTGGGAGTCATGTACTCTGCTAGCGTCAGGAAGAACTGCAAAGGATGCGGTGCTTAATGTATTTCTTCACACAAGGTTGTTGTAGGGGCAGTCCTCAGCAGAGACTGACACCTTTCCACTGCTCTGGTATTTAGTGAATATCTCAGAAGACGACCTTGGGAACAGTCTCACTTCAAAGTGTGGCTGTTGTGATTACTGATTACACGTGGAATTTTGTGCTTATGGAGCCCAGGAATCTAGCCTCCACTGGCTAGTCCTCCAGGGCAAGGGTGTATCTGTCCAAATGTTCACTGCTCTTTTATTTTTGGTTAGCCCACAAACAACACTTGAGAACTGAATATAGTTCTTGTACTGTGGTTTTCTTCAGGGAGTGGTTGATAAACCTGTCTACACTGATCTAGTAAGAAACCGTAAGTTAGAGTGCTGCTTTTAAAAGGGATGAGAGAGATACGTTAAAGTAGTTTAATTTTTCCTTCCTTTATCTGACAGCATTTTATTTTTTCAGTGAAGGAAATACAAGTCGATCAAAGCCCCCAGTGAGATCAGTGGAATTTTTTTTTTTACTTGATAGGGATTGAAGATATAAATAAAGCTATAAAACTTGTTACTATTTGTAGCTTTTCCTCCTTTTTAGCCTTGCTATTTATGTTGATGATGTTATTAGATAATTCTGGGTGTTGAAAAGAAAACAATCAAATAGGTGGCATTTAGTTTGGAATGAAGGAAAACCGTACAGCAAAACTGTGGAAGAAATAACTGCTGTGGTCCTGTCACTTGCATAGCATTAGGTCAAATAGAATGTGATATGTCTTGGGGCTATGTATTCAGAGCTTACATCTCAGTTCAGTATGTTTTAAACAGCCAGCTCTATGAAGCTAATGGAAAACAGGATTGTATTTGCATGCAGATCCCTGGGGAATTGCTTCTTGAATATTTAAGGAGTATATGTCTGATGATATGTTCCCAGATTGCTTTAGAGTAACTGTATGGGTTTTCCTTAAAATGAAAAAGCTTGGGAAGTTCACACTGCAGATTAAATTATCATTATTGAAATGGTTAGGCGTATTATATAAATGGTTGGACAGATTATATAAATTGTTGCCTTTTTATTGTCAGTAGGGATAGTCTGTTAACTGTACTTTAACCTAGCCTCTTTGTATTTAAATAGTATTTTTGGAATTAAAAAACTGAGTAGGAGTGATGAGGTGTTTTTACACTTCTATAGCTTATTTTGTTCAGCTCATAGACAGTAAGGACAGAAAAGGCTATTGTAATCATTTAGTCTAGGATTTTATATAACACAAGACATTGGACTTTCCTAAATCAATTCCTCATTGTAGTAAAGACTTCTGTTATTTTGTTTTAGGAAAAAAAATTATTATTGTGATAATCTCCATCACAGGCAATTTATATCTCTCTGTTCTAAGGAAGTTGTTTCAGTGGTTAATTGCTCTTATTAAATCAATCAATCAATCAATCAATCAAAGTATTATCTCCCTTATAATCTGAATTGCTTTAGATAAAGATTTGAGCCGTTGTCTCTTTACCAGTCCTTTTTCAGGTAAAGGAATTAGCCGATTCTCCACCTGATTTTTCTCACATGTAACCAAAAGAATATGATTAAGTGCCCTTCAACCCTCCCTTTTATAAGCTATAGATGCTGAATTCCTTCAGTCCTTTGCTGTTATGTTTTCCAAGCTGTCGTCCTCTTGCCTGTTCCCAAGAAACCTCTATGATTTTTTCACTAGCTTTTGTGTAATGTGTGCTCCAAAACTAGGCATTGCATTCCTGTTGTCATTCCAACAGTGCAAAATACAAGCCTAATTTAATATCTCTACTTGTTATATCCAGATTGTACTTTCAAGAAAGATATAAATCATTTTGATAGTGGTCTCATACTACCTGAAGCTCATTTAAAGATGATTATTAGCCATGCCCCCATATCTTTTCCATTATTTTGTTTCCCAGGAAAGAGTTTTTCCATCCTATTGCTAGGGCCTGCTCTGGTCTTCAAAGGAGTGCAGAAAAGCTTGAATTCAGGAAAATGTTTAAAATCTGCAAAGCGTACCTCCTATTGTGAAAACTTAAAATCTATTAAATAGTTAGATAGCCTGTACTCTACCTCAACCAGAAGCCATAGACTTGATTTAGAAATAATTAAATAAAGTTTTATGGTGTGCATTGTGTAGAAGATTAGACGTCATGGCTGCAATGATACTTTCTGCTATTACTACTTCTATTTAAAGCAAAAGATACTGTCTGAAAATAACAGAGTTGGGAGCAACATTTTCAGTACTTCTATGGTGCCGCTATAGATAGGCTATTTGATAAAATCATAGTGGAGATGTTGTTATACTGCTGCTTAAAAACAGATATATTTTAATTATATTTTCATCACTTTGTTAAGCTTAGATTAATGGAATTTTGGAGTCATTCAACTAGACATTTTTCTTTCCTGGCACAATGCAAATGTTAGTACCCTTCCAGATCCCCAGTGATACACAATTTTTCTGAAATTGGAATTTGATTTTTGTTTGTTCATTTTTTGTTCGTTTTTAGCTTCCCAGTGAAGATGCTGAAATATTTGAGAGTGCCTCACAGTGCTTATCATTGTTGGTTCAGCTGTATGGAGGGAACAGTCAGGAGAGCATGTCTCCGGAAAACATGGACAGCTTTGCTGAAGTACTGAAGTCCAAAAAAGATACACGACAACTGAAGCTTTTGTTGAGAATTATAAAGAGACTGGTGAGTCAGATTTTAAATATTTTAAAAGTCCATGTGTTTCTGTTATATCATTGCATAATTTTTGGCTGGTTTTTTCAATCTTAAAGTAAAAAAGTGTATAAAAAATATTGAAAACAAAATTTATGAAGTTAAAATTCATGTCTTTGAATTTCAGTTAACTTCGCTGGAGAAGGTAGTCTTCTACACTTAAAACCTCTTACAAACTGATTGTTGGATTTCTCCTACTGCTGTTAACCATTCAGCTCTTTAAATAACTCATGTTATTTATGGATTTGTTTAGTACTTCAGCTTTAGGAAGTATTGGAACAATGCCTTCTGAACGAACTAACCTTGTAGCATTAAATAGCCGTTCAGAAACGCAGTGGTAAATAAAATGACATTTTGTACTTGAAATAGGTTTGTGCGTAGGCTGTTGGCTCCTCATTCTCACCGAGTGATAGGGACCACTTCTGATGAAGTGGTTGTAATGTAGAATGCCAATCAGTGGGAATCGTGCAGGGGCTTATTCTCGTGATGGTATTGACGGGTAGGAGTTTCAATTCTATCATGCTCTGATATGGTGACATCACAGCAGTGTCATGTCTTTCAAGTAGCTTAGGTGGAAAACCTTCTGTAGATGTAACATTCTCTCAGATAATAGTATGTTTTTTATCTTGAAGTGTCTTGATAAGAAGCTTTGCCTGCATTGTCACCTTGCATTGCTTGATTAATTCACCCTTTACTCTCCAAGAGCAGTTTTCAATTAAAAGAGGGTAATTTACCCAGGGTAAGAGGCAGAAGACACTTGAATTTTGCCAGTGCAGTGCTGGGCTACTAGGGTAAGACCATCATCAATGGCGGCGGGAGTCTTCCTACTTACAGAGTTAAGGAGAAGCAACCCTTTTTGTGGAGCTTTCAGAGATGTTCCTGTCCTCTTTCTCCTGCCAGCTGTATTTACATCACAGGAAAGTAAACACCATACACTTCTTTCTAGTTTTGCTCAGTCCTATCCTTCCCTAAAAGAAGCATGAAAATATAAAACTGAAATTGAAATGATGTTTAAAATTCATAATTTCTCTCATTCTTGACATCATCTCAGGTTTCACTCCTTTATTTTCTCCTGCTCTTCCTGAAAAGAGAATTCTAGCAAAGATTTGTTTTAAAGACACTTACTATTGATTTTTGCTTGTCCTTGTGCTTCCCTTTCTGTGTAATCATTGTGCTGTGTAGAATTGGTTTTTGCTTTTCCCCGAAAGCAATAAGAGAAAAGAGGCAACAAAGTATGGAGGAAGGAAAGAGAAATAAGCCTGCAATATACATATTTAGATTATTTGATTTTAACGTAGCTACAGACTTGTTTCCTTTCCCTCCATTTTGAAGACCACCGTTCAAAAGTTGACCTAGCATGCAGCATATTTAACACAGAAACTTCTGTTGATTATCTTAAGAGAACAAAGCTATGCTATCAGCTTTTGAATCTTGCAAGTTCCTGTCCTTTTAGATCTCTCCTTTGTATACCAGTGATACTGGTACTTGTTATTTATAATATCAGGCATAGATTTTCTGTATTTATTTTAATGAGATCATAGGATTTCTTTTGAAAGCAGGGTTCATAGATAATTTGACAGATTATTTAATAAATCTTACATTATTTCTCTAAACCTTAAAAAGTCCTATTCAGAGGAGATGATTATCTTGTCAAAATTGTCATAATCATAAAAGACATTGAAATATAATCATATCTATTTAAGAAGGATTCAGCCCACATCAGCGGTTCATGCTGAATGTTGAAGCCTAGAGCAGTGTTTTTCTTGTGTTGTCTTTTTTTTTTTTAATATCTGAGCAATATTTTAATAGAGGGATCATTAAGTGTTTATGCTATAGCTGCCTTTATAGAGTGTATTTCTGGAAATAAAGAAAAGGCATAGCTGTATGTCTAGTTAATCTTTGTCCAGGTGTTTCATATGATGCCAGTGAGCCAATGGAGACACGTGTCTCAATTTCAGTCTTCGATTTAAAGCATGTCACAGAATGTATTGACATACAAGATGACCTTACCTTGATGAAATGGAAACTTATATCTATGTGTTGTTTTAGTAATAGTATTCATTCATTAAGTTTTATCTCCAGTGGTTGGAGCAGGGGTTTTGGACAAAGTTGGAGGTTTGTTTTGAGGTTTTTTGGTTTTGTTCTTGTTTTTTTAGTAGTCATTTTTCATTGTAAACTTTGACCAGAAAATTGACTGCAGGGCAATATAGTCTTCTTGCAACACTTTCTTCACTGTTTTTTGCCCTGCAATTTTTTTGGTATTCATTTATTAAACAGAAATAAAGATATAGGCCAGACAGGGGGGGAAAAATGTCTTCGTACAGACTTATTAATGGAATTGCCATGAACAGCCCTTTTTGCAGGCTTTGTTTTGCTGTAAAAAGAAACCATTAGGAGTGAAAACCAGAAAAAATATGCTTTGAGCTAACTTTTGTAACTGGGTAGGTAAGGATCATCTAAAAGCTTTAAAGAGGCAGCATTGACTGTCTTCTTTTGTTTTGTTTTGGTATTTTATAATCACCTCTTAGCTTTCAAATCTTTTGGCTCTGTCAGGCCCAGGTTAACCACTCTTTTTCAAGAATGTTCATCTTACTGACATTGATTCAATGGACGGAAAGAGAATAAAATTACTGAATCAAAGAAACAGGGTTTGGTGGTTTTGGGTTTTCTCCTCCTTCAGGCCTTTTACTAACTCTCTTGTTCTGGTTGCTTCATCTTGGGTTAGACAATACTGCTATTCAAATATTCTTCATCTTTTTTAGCACCATTTGTGTAACTGATCAGTGACGTCAGGGGAGTGATCTTTTCCCATTCTTTGATTCTTGGAGCCTCTTCTGCCACCCTTTATGGAAATCACTATCGTATCACTTCATCTCTTCTGTGAAGATATAGTGTATCTTATTACAGCCCAGTAAATCATCTAGATTAAAGTATTTCTTTGTGAGTGGAAGAAATTTTCATTTTGGAAGCAAATAGTTCATTTTTTGCCTGCTTTACTGAGAAGTTTTTCATTTCTTTTTTTCCCCAGAGGAAAAAAATCTACCTGCCGTCTCAATTTACCATCTAGTATGTAACGTAAAGGCAAGTGATTATCACCAGAATTTTTATAGAACTAGCCAATATCTCCACCAGACACATAATCACCGTGGGATTACAGCTGGGTACTGACAAATAAAATGTTTCAGCTTTCAAAACAAGAGAATACTTTTTATTTCATCTAGTAATAAGGAAAAATACCTCTGAGAAAAATGGATAAACATCAGGCTTTAATAGGCAATTCTGCACTCACTGTGAAGAGTGAACTTTTGTTCTGTGACTTTTACCTTAAGTACTTGTCAGAAAGTATACTTGAATTCTACCTAAATCGTACCTTTTTTTTTCTTCTGATCATCTTTCTAGAACCTCATTTTCACTAATTTGCGTATCTTAACTGTCAAAAAGTTGTTCATCCCTTATTTGTGAGCAGCTAAGACATTTAGGATGTCATCTGCATGTCAGATAACCTGTGGGGGATACACATAAAGATTTCTCAACTTGTATTAGGCTGTATAGTAAGGATGTTAAGGCTAGAATGACAATACTTGAGCTGTGAAAAAGGTCCATAACTTTTCATTAATTTCACTGCAGGACTGTTGAACACTAATTTGCTCTCCTTGCCAGTCTGGGCTACAGCTACGACATCACTGTATGCCTGCAGGCAGATTTACTAGCCTGTTTCCAGCGAACCAAAGCCTCAGGAACCACTGATCAGTATCTCTAAAATATCATTCAAGTCATGTGTCCCTAAGTATTTCTGTCACGTAGATTAGTAACTTTGTCATCCTGAGTTTTATACAGAGATGTGCTGAGTTCACATCTTTTGAATTGAAAGTTGGGTGTTTGTATATTGAAATATATGCATATATTTTTACTGTGATAGTTCCCAGATTAGGTCCTCATTATATTAGTCACTGATCATGCATTGTGGGGGAAAGACATTTAGAGCTTGAAGAGATATACAGTACAGATAGCACAAGTGTTTGATTTAGGGTAGCAATTCTGCAATCCCCCTCTAAGTTGAACGTCTTGCTGGAGATTTGCTCCTCAGTAGATTCCTGCAAGTACATCTGCAGGGAGCTTCCATCAAAGAAGGTGAAACAAAATCCCAAGAGAGTTTCAGATAGCATCCTTTTTACGGCTTCATTGCCACAAGGAGGTGCTTGTGCGGCAATTCTCAGCAGAGTCTGCTTTCCCAAAGTCTTAGAAAGCTGCGGGAACCTGTTGGTGTATCTCCTGCCGAGAGAGCACAGTGCTCTCAAATAGGCTCAGTTAGCTGGAGAAATGCATCTTATGCATCTTTCTCCTAACGTGAATCTTTTATGTATGCCTTTAATTAATTTCATTAATTACTAAGGTAATCCATAATATTCCACTGCTCTAAGGAATAATTTTATAACAGTGATGCTTGTTAGATTGTAAATACAATCCTCACTTGTGGGTTGCTGACACGTATAGGTGTACTCACTATAAATGCATTTGTTGTTACATATGTTTTCCTTAAATTACATATCTTTTGAAAATCTGGATGACTCTTATATGAACAATATCTGTCCTTCATTAGTGTTAGTCTCGTATTTTCTAGTTGTTACCAAGCCTGCACCCCTTCTTTATAGACCACCTTTTGTTGGCATCAGTCTAATAGAGTAACGTACTTGGGTAGGAATTAGACACAAATAACTTAAGATCCCACCAAGGAGAAAAAGCTAATCAACATTAAGATACAATATATATAGATCATAAACAAGACAGGTTTCTCAAAATGCTTTGAAGCAAATACATGGGAAGGATAATGCCTTTCCACCCTTCCCGCCGTGCAGGGAAGCTCCTTCTGTTCGCACACTCGGTCAGGCGTTTCTTTTAGGGTTTTAACAAAATTGGAGAGAGTCGCCAGAGATGAGAGATGGGGAGGCCTCCAGCACCCACTGTTGCTTGGCAGCCTTCTGCCATGGCATTTCCATTCCCTGCAGGTGAATTGCCCCAAAGATGCCTCTCCTCCACTTCCTCTACTTCTGGGTTTCAATCTAGTCACAAAGTAAGCTTTCAAGTATAGTTTTTTGATTTTGCATAAGTTTTGACTGAAATACAATCTAATGAAAATCCTTTTTAAAAAAAAAAAACGTTACAGCGTCCCTGATGAATATTAGCAGTCGGCAGGGATATTTGTGAGTCGTAATTGCTGGGCCAGGCCCTTCCCTTTGGTCAAGAAGCAATATATTGAGTTTACAGCAGAGTTAAAAAAAATTGGTTTAGATTACTCGGTGAATGCAGCTAATCACAACTACTTTTAATACAGTTTAAGCAACAATTAAACAATTATTTAAATAGAGCCAGTGTAGTGTAAATTAAAGGAATTCAGCATTTGGTGAACATAGTTCTCTTGTGGCACAGCCCCTTTGCTGTATTTTGTGATTTACTGAACAGAGAATTGAGCCAATATTGACTATTTCATCTGAGTAATTTGGATTTTTTTAAAAACCTTACTTAAGCTGTGTTCTGAACTTTGTGTTCAGTTTGTCATGTTCTATGGGCTCTACCAAATTCTCATGGAAATGAAATACTGTACTTTAATCATTAAACCCCAATGGAAGATTTTTTTAAGCTTAGTAAAGCATTTTCAGTAGCGCTAAGAAGGAAAACATTTAGTCAATGAAAGTGTGATTTTTGCATAGCCAAAATTTAAGAATATCCTAATTTATTCTCAGACATTCTACAAACAATACCAAGTCCTAAAATATCAATTATTTATTTTATAATTATTTACTTGATATTAAGAATAACACAGCTTTCCAAAAAGCACTTTTTTAAAGTACTGTATGAAAATGTTATTTGTATGTCTAGCAATACTTAGGATATTCAGATGTGAGATATATATCCAATATGCGATTGGATATATACACATATCAAATACACATATGTATATATGTATGCACATATATACACGTATCCAGACACATATCCAGTATGTGATTATCATTTGAGATCCCATGGCATTCTTTATAGTAGTATACATAGTTAATTTTAATTTGACTAATTACATCCTGTGTATTGAAATCCAGGACACAAATTTTCACTGCATAGGTCTGAAAAAGATTTTCATTTTTTATCTGAAATGGTTAGATACTGTTTCGCTTTAGAGGCATGTGCATGTTTATGACCAGTGTGCCTGGCTTATGTAGCTTGTGAAGGGCTAAATTCATTTATACTTTGTGTAACTCATGGAGTGTTTTCAGGATGCTGAGAAGTAGTACAATATGTTAGCACTGTCCTTGGCCTTCTCTTTTTTTGACATTTGCATCCTATGGTTTCTACTGGAGGGAGGAGAGGGAAGAATATTTTGGTATTTAGATTTACGCACTTGGTTAGAGCATTTAAAGAATTTTAATAGGCCTTTTCTGTTTCTGATCAGCGTTTCTTTTCATTTACCTCTTTGAATTTTACAAGATCCTTTTTTCAGTTGACCAAAATTGTTAAGTGTAGCATTCTAAAGTTATATACTGATGAGTTTTCTTTCCAGTACTTATCCTTCTGTCTTAGGAAATTAAACAGAACAAGTGTCCATGGGTAAGTCTCAGTCACTGATGCAGTCCCTGGAATTCTTATCTTCACCTGTCTTGTCACTTTTGATCCTGTCCAGAAGGTCTGTGGCTGATACCAGATTGCAGAAAACTTTGCTATTCCTTGATCTAAAGCACTAGATGGTACAAGAATGCTCTGCTTATTTCTTCTTACAGAAAAGGCAAATATTTAAATCTCAATAAGATTGTCCAGGCTTATGGGATCACTTATTTCTCGCTGCATCAGCATCCTCTTCTGCTGGGTGAATTTTGTACTTCTCTGACTACACTTGCTCTAATTCACTTTATGTGTATAGTTTGTATCCCTGTGTATGTATAACAGTAAACACAGGGTATTTTATTTTTGTATGTGACTTGGGGCATACTTAACTCAGAGCGTCAAGAAATTCTTAACAGCTGTGAGAATTAGCCTTTTATTTCAATTGGATCTAAGCTGAAATTATTTTTTGTTCAGCTGATCACTGGACTCCACGAGTTTATTCTATTAAAAATACAAGGCTTCGTATAAGCTGTGGTAAAATCAAAACATTAAGTAGTGATACGTGAAGTCACATGGTGAGGAATTTTTTATGCAATTAGCTTGCCATTTGGGGGGTTATACAGGAGTTTGTATAGCTTGGAAAATTTTGGTTAGGGAAATACTTACTGAGACTTCTAACTTTTGATGTGATTTAGGTCCCACCTTTTTGTAGCTGGTGAGTGATGTGTCTGGAATATCCAGGGTTATCTTAATCTAGAGGTGCTTTTTTTTTTTTATATTCACACCTCTGCAATGACTAATTTGCTGTCAGTGTTTTTACTGTAACTGTGAAGTACTTTCTCTGTATCAAAGAGAGCACACTATCCTTCATCTGGTATTTCCACCACATAGACAAACACCTGCTTTGCTAGCAAATCATGTATTGAGTTCTCCCACTCCCAACCCCAAAGTTCAAACAGAGGGTTATTTTAATAGTTTTCCTTAATTTTTCCTCAGCGTTTGTTTTGATGCTGACAACTTTCTAATATACAGCTGGATGGCTCCTACTTTTGCTGCTCTCTGCTTTGTCCTAGCAGCTTTATGTTTAATATTAGTCACCTACCCTCATAAGATACTGTGATTTTTAATGTTTGCAAAATATTTCATGGTCCTCGGATAAGGAGTAGGAAATATCAACAACATTTTTCTAAGAGGATCAACTGACACCCATTGAATAGGATTAAATTATTAAAAATATTTTCTCAGCTTGAATGTCAATACCAGGTTGCACATATTTCTGGGGTCTGTAGCGTTAGTGGGAGTGTATGAGCAGTAGTTGCTGCTTTCATTGTTATTATAACTGAATTGCATTAGTGCCTGTAGACCAGGACCTCATTGTGGTAAGTTCAATGCAAGCACAGTAAAGAGTCATTTCTTGCTCCAAAGAACAATCCACCTTGTTTCCTGTATTCAAAATTAGCTCAAGGAGTTGCCTGAAAGTGACTCTCCCAAATAGGAAGTAATTTATCGCAAAGATGACCATCCTGGGTAAAACAGATCCTCAGGCAGTGTTCAGTTCTGTGCAAGCAGGAAAGGGATTTTATCTAGTTGCTCCTGATTATTAAAACGAAAGTATCTTCATTTTATTCCAAATATAAGCTCTTATGGTCACAGGAGTATTTAAAAATCCTTAGTCTTCATCTAATCTTCATGTGAGGCCATTACCAGCAACTAAAAGAGCTTTGAAAGATTTTGTTTGCCCATGTTGAAGACGAGATACAGGTATGCATAGAAACCAGGTTTACTGTGACTTTTTACAAACTCATATTGCAAACCCTTCAACAAAACCTCCCTTTCTTATTTCATCTATTCTCTTAAACTCAGTCTTCTTGCTGACAAGTTTACTGGGGGTGAAATAGTCTGTTACATTTCAGCATGTAAGTAAAATTTTAGCAACTGTGTACCAGGAGAAAATCTAATGTAGGAATTGGATTCCCTACTGGGAGGGAATTGGCCCTTCCTTTGACTTCTAAATCGCCTAATACTTGACAGCCAGAGTAAAAAGTCTTGACATATCCTCTTTGTTGATTCTCAGTGCTGCCTTATTTTCCTTGCCAATGTTTCTATCTATTGATTTTTTAAAATATATTTCAAGTTCTGCACTTTAATATGGGATCTGACAAACGTCAGCTGTGTTTCACTTTCTCTAGGTCCTTACCCTCTTCATCTTATAAGGCTAGAGCACTGTTGAGAAGCTGGTGTTCTCAAAAAACTTGCCATGAGTGAATCTGCAGGTTACACAGAGCTTGATTTAATAGCCAGTGTGTGGATGCAGATAAACAGGGAATATAGCTGGAGTGATTACAGGGTGGTATTGTAGAGGGAGACAGTCTTTGGCCATCAAACTCTGAGGATGTGGGACTCTGAGGCACATGAATTAGGCAAAGGACACATATAGGCTGATAGGGAATTTCTCATATGGGTTGTTTGTCAGATGGAAATTATGAGTAAAAATATGACATAGATACAACAAAAGTATGCTGGTCGTGCTAATGAGACCAAGCAATATGACCATATAAAGCAAAAGGAGGGCAGTGCTTAAGGAGTTGGAGACGGTTGGAAAGATCAAAGATGAAAATTATTTTATAAGCATCCGTCAGAACAAACATGCAATGAAAGAAAACAAAACAGTTAAAGTTTTTTCCCCTGGATATCTCATGCACCTAATGGTTGGTTGACGTATTTGTTAACAGTAAGTGCATATTTTTCAAGTTCCCCAACAGGGGGCCCATGCTTACATACTAATCCCTGGGAATGATAACCATATCTGGGCATTATGAACATGGTGCTGCACAATTTCAGATGAGTCCATGTTTTACGTAAATGTTCTGAAACAAGGTTATGTTTAAAAATAGCATTTGTGTGCATTGAGGTTAGACTTTCAGTAGATTTCTACAGTAACTGACCCCCCCCCAAGTTCAAACACTGATTCAATCCAGCATCTTCAGTGATGAAACCTCCACATTTTAAATTATGAAGAGTCTACTAGTTAAACATTTATAAAGTGCCCAGTGCTGTCACTTCTTTAAACTATTAAAATGTAATGTTTTTATACGAACATCATTATAAATTTATAACAAATTTAATTTGTGGTGATGCAGTGTTCTATGGGCTGTGAATTACTGTCCTAAATTTCAGATAGCAGATGCTTTATCTGGGATGCAATGCCTAGTTGATGAGTTCATATGATGCAGCATAAGAATATCTGATAATTTGTTTACCAGCTCTGCTCTGCTTACACAGCTTGCTTTTTTAGACCTGTCAGGGGGAATTTTAAGAGCAATGAAGTTGACACGCGATCCTTAGTCTTATCAAAAGCAGATGATTGCCTAAATCCTTTAATATCAATAAAAAAGTACTTCTTCCAGTAATATGAAACGGTCATTTAGAAATGGATCAACAGATGCATGTAATTTTATAGTATAGAATCATAGGGTTGGAAGGGACCTCTGGAGATCATCTAGTCCAACCCCCCTGCCAGAGCAGGGTCACCTAGAGCAGATTGCACAGGAAAATGCGTCCAGGCGGGTTTTGAATGTCTCCAGAGTTGGAGACTCCACCACCTCTCTGGGCAGCCTGTTCCAGTGCTCTGCCACCCTCAGGGTAAAGAAGTTCCTCCTCATGTTTAGGTGGAACTTCCTGTGCTCAAGTTTGTGCCCATTACCTCTTGTCCTGTCCCCGGGCACCACTGAAAAGAGCCTGGCCCCATCCTCCTGACACCCACCCTTTAAGTATTTATAAGTGTTGTTAAGATCCCCCCTCAGCCGTCTTTTTTCCAGATTGAAGAGACCCAAATCCCTCAGCCTTTCTTCATAAGAGAGGTGTTCCAGTCCCCTAATCATCTTGGTAGCTCTCTGCTGCACCCTATCCAGCAGTTCCCTGTCCTTCTTGAGCCGGGGAGCCCAGAACTGGACACAGTACTCCAGATGTGGCCTCACCAAGGCAGAGTAGAGGCTGAGGATGACCTCCCTCGACCTGCTGGCCACACCAATGACTTAAAGTTCATTTCAATAACTCCAATGACTTAAAGTTCATTTTTAAGGAAATATACTGGTTTACTTAATTGTAAGAGAACTGTTGTAGAGCATAACCCCAATATATGTTGAAACATCAAAATGGTATGTTCCATAGTGCATAATACTGTGCTATGTGGATGAAAATCTGATCTTTATGCTGTAAATCCTTGGTAATTGTTACGAATAGACTTATTGCATATTAGCATTGCATCAGAAGAAGATAGTTGGTATCAAAACCTGCCCGTACCTGTGCTAAACAAAATATGTATATAAAAATCTGCCATGTTTATATGATGTGAGGTATATATAGGTGATGCGAGGTATGTATACTAAACAGTGGGGTCCAGGAGACTAATAATTTAAACAAATTACATTATTTGTAACTACAATTTACTATAGTCCCATTTCGCCACTGAAAAAAGAAGACATAATCAAGGCAGAATACCTTGTGCTCATTCTAACTGAATGCCTCTTTTGTGGCTTTTCATGCAAGATGCCGTTGTTTCCAGAGAAGTGCTGGCTTGGCGTTCTCTACCTGTCCCCCAGCAGAGGTTTTCTCTGTGGTGGGCTTGGAGAGATATAAAAGCAGAATTTCCCAGGGGAGCCTGGGCCCAGTGCTGCTGGCCCTGAGTGCCGGAGCAGAAAAGCTCTGCAGGGCTTGCTGGTAAAGCAGCATGTAGTCAGCCCTAAAATTTTAACAAAGACTCCTCAGTGAGTAGCTGTTATTTTCGTTAGAGCAAAAGTCTAGACAAAGCAGATTAGGGTTAAAATTCAAAAACAAATTAATCTTTTGCAATTGGAATAATTCCCATAGAAATGAGTATATTAACACATCCTCATACTGCTGCTTTTCTTCAAAGTCCTAGTAGTATTTAAATACTATAAAAGGTAATTTTTAGTATACTCAATAAAATAACAGGTTTACATAAAGCATAAAAGAACTCATTGTTTATAAAGATCAGGGCCCCCTTTTGTCATTTTAAACCATTAGTACAGTTTATGTATTTGCAATATAAGTGGGGGTATATTCACATAATGGCACACAATATTTATTTTCAAAGTCTATAACTATAAGATGGCTAAGAGTAATTTGTGCTCCATATATCAGTCAGATATGTGTGGCTCTGACTCTGCTAATATAGCAATATTTCTTTTAGCTTGGTGAGGAAAATGCTTATTGCTGAAAAGCAAATTACAGCTGTCATTGAAAGATTTAAATAATATGCCCTCAGGATTGCTCGAGTGGACTGTTGCTCCACTGAGGAGCTCTGATGACATCAGAGAGATGCTCATGCAATTTATTCATGTAATTGTAGGTCCAAGGTGGAATATATATTACATTTTGAAGGTGATGTTATTTAATAATGAATGATTTTATAGACTTTTCTAGTCTCTGTATTGCCTTCACCATTATATTTGTTAGGATCCTTTTCTCGACGTTTTTTTTATTCTACATTTCCTTTTTTATTCTACATTTCCACCTCTAGTTATAAGTTTTTGATTCCTCTCTCCTCAACCAGGTGCTCCTGATTTTTCTTGAAACTTAACTTTTTTTTTCTTTTAAATGAAGCTGAAAGCTTTGTGGGAATTGATGTTGAAATCCCGAGGAGCAAGAATGTTACAATGCCTACTTTCATCTTACACTTTGACCACTGCAGGTTTCAACAAGATTCTCTTCCCCTTCTTGCAGCTTCATACTTAATTTTGCATAACTATTTATGATCTCAAGAGTACATAATTACATTAGCATACTGCTGCGTGCTTGTGTGTGCACACCTATTAGGATCTTATACTGTTCTGTAATTCTTTAAAATTTTCTCATTAAATTGTAATTTCTCTTATTTTTTTAGTATTTCCATCTACATAATGCCTAAAAGTTTCTAAAATTGCTAGGGTTTGAAATACCTTAATTTTCCAAATTTATTTGCAGAGATTCTAAAGGTTATCTAATTTCCTGAAAGTACTAATTACTTACTCCTGAATATCAGGCCTACAAAAAGTTTCTCTGGTTTAGCATCCCAAACCATTAGGTACTTCAAGTCCTAGAAAAAAAAACAACCAATGTATTTCTCTTACAAAAGGATTAAAAGAAGAGAGCAAAGAATTGACTGGAGAGCAGAAATTCTATCGTATACTAATTGTTTTGGTTTAATAATTTAAATTCTGTTTGAGTTTAAGTTCCTTCACTTGTACATTTCAAGAAAATGAAATATAGTGAACTAGGGTGCTGTGATATGAGACTAAACTAAATGGGAAGCCTAATAGTCTTCCTAATAGCAAAGCTAGCACTGGTAGGTTTTTGGTTTTTAAAGCTTGTATATGTGTCTTTTTCCTCACTCCCCTTTTAACAAACGTAAATGGGAGATGGACCTAGTAATGATGTAATCAAGACTTTGACCCACAAAGTTCAAATGGTTCTGAAATGAGGCACGCCAAATTTGTCCATCTCTACTAGAAAATAATAGCAGCCATACGTCAATCTGCCAAGATTGTTGTATTCAATTCTTGACTAATACCTTGTAGAATACTTCAAGAACTGATTCATTCAAGAAATACGTTCAAGAAATGATGATACTTTTAGTTGAACTTGGATGAGAAAGTAGAATGCAAATGTAATTGCTCTGACAGTGATTTAATGACTCTAGGACATCTGGGAGTAAGGCAAGATGCAGGGGGCAGTGGCAGGATGTGGATTGGAATATGAAAGGAGCAGCATTGACTATTGATGAATACGTGTATGTGAGAAAGAAAAGTTAATGATGTCTTGAAATGATTAAAGGTGAGAAATATAAAGCAGTGATGAATGCTATCTCGGTATCATGGCAGCATTGCAGCTCTGAATGTAGTTCCCAAACAATAAGAAACACATTAGATTTTGCAACTACTGGACATATTGACTTTAGTGTGATATGAATCCTGTGTCCCGCTCTGTACAGCCTGTCCCCTCTATAGCGCTGCTTTGATCCAGCTCCCCACCCAACTTACAGGGGTTCATCTTGCAGCCTCACTTCTCTTGTACCTTTCTGTTCTTCTTCCCTGTGATGGACAGGGGTGCGTCTCCCACTCTTCTGCAAAGAAGATGGATCAGAGCTGGACTCCTGTATTATAATGTCCATGGCAGGGTCTGTGCTCCAGTGAAGTTGTGTGTGTTCAAGAAGACTGTAGGGAGAGAGGAGGGGAACCAAAGCCACCTTGTATTATAGTGTCATAATTAGTTGAGGTCTTCTAGAGACATTTTCTAGCCACAATGACATGATTAGTGAAAATAGAGAAGTTCTGGAAACCTTACTTGAACTCTTATCCAAAAGATTCAATAATATCATACTTAGCGGTATCATGCTAACATCATGTGAGCTGCAAACGTTGTTACCCAGCCACTTGTTTAAAAGCAAGCAAAAAGAGCGTTTATGTTTTAAACAGAAAATCCACCAAGGTAGCTGAAACAGCTGGCTAACTCCTAGTACCGCACTAATAAAGCAGCTATAGATGTGGTAGTCTCTGCACTCCCCCCCCCCCCGCCCAGTCTTCCATCAACCCTATTGCTCTGCAAGGCAGCTGGTGCAAACACACTAACCCACGTGGTGTGCAAAGGATGCGGGTTCCTCCACAGAGCAGGGACTGTGCTCCAGCCAGACCTGATGCCATGCTTGCAGTATAAAAAGTTATGTATTATGTGGTCTAGGGGCCACCATAGAATGCAAGCATCACTTCTGTGTCTCAAACTGTATGTTTATGCAGTACTCAGTACAGTCTTGATTTTGACTTGAAGCTTAAGACGGGTAACTAGAAGGATTAATCAGACAAAAAAGGAGTAAAAATGAAAAGAAGCAAGTTTGTAGCACTTGAGTGGCTTGAAGGGCCCTTTCTTCTTAATCATTCCCTGGACAATCATTCTTTTAGATGCTGTATCTTATCATTAGTAAGAGTTAAAATAACTTTTTCAGACTAGTACATATGATTTCAGACCAAACAAACGTTTCCTAGTGCCGGCTGTAGAACAAAAGACAGAATAGAAGGCAAACCTGTTGCCCATATTTAATTACATATTTCCAGATGTAAGAAAGACCAGACCTTAAATTCAGCGATGGTGCTGGAGTTGCACATTTTGGCTTTCAGTTCACCAGTACAACAATCCTGATGAAAAATTTAGGGAAACAGGTTATATATTTCTAACGTAATTTATATATTGCTAGATCTAATGCTTGGAATATTGAGATGTCTTATGAGAGAGTTGTCAAGGCTTTTATATAAAACTAGAAAAATCAAATAAAGAAAGCTATAATATTTTCTGCCACTCAAATGGCTTGCAAAGCTCATTATTTTTGTGTTATTTTCCTGACATTGATCTTTTCACTAAAACCACGTGGTTCAAAATAGAGGGATAATTAGCATTAGCCCATTTATGAGAAACTGCTAGTGACAGAAGCTTATTTATTGTTGTGTACAATTAAAATATGATGTGAACACATGAGAATTTACATTAAAACAAGATTGCAGCTTGTCAGCAGTTTCCTTTGTTCAGCTGTGTGTTTATTAGGCTACAGCTGCTCACCTACTTTTGTATGGCTTTATAATAATAGTAGCAACGTCTTCATTATTGGAGATGTTTAAACCAGTTTGATTACACAACATACAAAGGAAAAATATATCTAATATAACCTTTGTTAAAGAACTAGATCTGGAAGTAAAATTATATACCAAAAAAAGAAAAAAAAGACCTTCCTGTCTTATCTCTTTATTACTTTTGTTTGGGTTTTTTTAAAATTCCTTACGATAAGTGTTGTTTATGCATAGCACCTAAGGTGTTTTATGTGGATCATTTTGCTGTTTTATTTGGACAACTTCAGTGCATCTACAAATAAACAACTTGAGACCTGTCAGAAAAAAAGCACATGCATTTTTTTCCTAATTCTGTCATTATACGAAGTGACTTCTGCAGAATAATAGTTGCTGTTAGTTTATGTATTTAAGGAACTTTGGGAGTCGTAGTCCTGTTATTAAGAGGGTCAGCTTCTTTATGTTCCTTGGTGTAGATGTGCTATGGGGGGAGGTCACACTGAAATACCCTCACCCTTTTCTGGCTCCTGTAACTGGAATGGGGGGTGGTATTTCAGAGCCTACAAAGAGCAAAAGAAAAGTTTCATCTGTCATTAGTGCCCTGCTGACATACAACATCCTGAAGGAAAACAGGGCAAGATTCAGGGCCCTTATTTCTGTCTGGCCTAGAGAAGTGATCAAGCGTAGAGAAGCCATCAGCAAGTCCCAATAACATGATGTAAAAGAAAGATCTGGGAACCTTCCAGGAGCTTTCTAAACTGGAAGATTTTGTGCTTTCGGGAGTAAAATAGGACCATCATGTCTTCAGTGTGCCTAGGGGGCACACCAGCACTATTAACTTGTGCAAAGATGATTCATATTGTTCTCCAAAACAGTCAGACACCGGTCCTATTAATTTATTTTTTTTTACAGTCACTATGCGCAAGTCTAGCTGTCATGTGAACTTCCTGAGAAGATAGGTATCAACTTGCACAGCCTTCTCGCTGGCTGCATGTCTCTTGTAGCTGTCGTCGTATTTCTGTCTAGAGGGTTTTATTTCTCATACTCAGCACTGTGCATAGACAGAGTCATAGCCCCTGACTTTGAACAGAACCTTAGTCTGGTTTTCTGGAGCAGAAGCAGGATGAACGAATGAACAGGGACTTGGGTCACTATCAAAAGTAAGACCTTGAGCATACGTTTCAGGTTCATTGATGTGAACAGAAAGAACTGTGCTTAAGTGATTTCTTGTGACTTTCCTGACGGAAAACAAAGTTTCCTTCCTTCAGCTTGCTAATGTCTGTGAAAAGGTCATTTACCTCCCCACCACCCCACCCCAATTTTTACTTTTGTTACAGAATGAAAAAGCAGCAAACTGTTACTTGTTTGGGAAGCGTTCAGGTACACTGGAGCTATGATAGTTATCAGTCTGGCATGTACAGCGATTGAATGCTTGCTGCTACCTTCAGTACTCGCTGTTCAAATTACTCATACTTTTTTGTTTGGGAGTTGATGATGAAAGGATGTGTCTGCTTTTTGTTACTTCTGCTGTGAGTTTCTAATGTACCATAAAGTCTCACTGCCCTGTGTGAACATTCAGTTTAAACGCCAAGCGGCACTTACAACTCTGATCTAGATTCATCACTTGTGATTTTAATGACACATTTCTGCTATGTGTTTTTACCTAAATGTGATATCTTTGACGTTGATTTAAATGGGTTATGTTCTCACAGATTATTATTTCATTTGCATAAAATAATTTATGTAAGAATATCTTGATATTCTAATGCTAAAATTTGGTTGTTTCTAGTTAAGTAATTACAGGTGTCAGTAATTTTCTAGAATTATACCACATAATACATAACCATTTCCTTATAGTACTTTCCTCATTCATCTTTAGTCTCCAAACCTAGGCCGAATATGTGGGCAGAAACTTCTGAGTGGCATTGTTAGAGGTTTGCCCTCTGATGGCATTTTTACCTTTGCAACTTTTGTTCAAATCTAGTTATTAATTTTAAAATGTGGAACATTATAATTATTATACACTCCTGTGAAGTCACAGAGGAAAAAAGCCACGTATGTTTTGATGTTCTCACATTTGAAAACTGAGGTTTTAAAAAAACGTAGTTTTAACATTGTAGAAATTGCTCACTAATGACAGTTTAATCATAGGGTTAAAACCGACTGGGATCTAAAGCAAAGAAGAAAGGAAGAGGAGAGGTAAGAAAAAAACAGATAGAAATATCACTATACAAGAGCATCTGAGCTTAACCTTGGATAGCAGAATTACTCGTGAGGGATTTTAGCTATCCCTTCAGCATATAAGAGTGAGACAAGTACAATTAAAAAGTGCAGCTGCACCTTGCAATTTTCAAAAGAAGAAAACTTTTAAAACAACCCAGATAGTGTCATTGAAACCCAGGGAGAAATACACATAGTTCTTGAAAGCTTGAATTTTAAATAGTTTTAATTAAAATATGATCTACTATCTTTTACTTCTCAGTTGAGTTCATATACTTCTATATTTTTATTTCATTACAATGATTTATTTTTAACTCTTCAAAATGTACCCCTGCTCTCAATTGTAGCTGATGTTGATCGGTGTGCTTGCACTCAAGTGCACTAGAAATACAGATGAGAGAGCAAAGTGATACCGTGTTATGAAAAGTTTCATGCCCATCTCCCAAGAAACTCAGCCTTCGGTTATGTGCATGTTTGCAGTGCCACTGAAGAGGGAGTCTATGCAAACATTTTTGTTTGCATGTTTATCCTGGTTCACGTAGTTTTAATCCATTCAATTTCTTACTGTTTGGTCTGGATGAAGCCTCATATCAAAGCAAAAGTCAGATACTATCCTAAAATTTTTAGGCTTATTCAAGATGTAGGTAAGTAGACTTTGGTTCAAATTTGGGAAGTGGTAATGAAACTCGAAGCCAATGTTTATTTTCTTACAGCTTTTGTGGAAACAACAATGAATATTGATAGAACATAATGTGAGCTGAATACATTTTTTGCAGTGGCCATTTATAAAACAAGTAGTGTTTTGCTTTACTGAAGCTGATATCTGTTAGATAAACTGTTTTCATGCAAGTATGAAAAGTTTCAAGTCAGGAAATGTATGGTTTTGTGGCAGGTTATATTGTTGTCACTTAAGTTCCTTTATAATTTTGAATGGCAGAATAGTAGTTGTAGTGTCGTAATCTATACTTTAAAAATATTTAAGATTAAAAAAAAAGTTCTCTTTATCTACCTAATGTAGATACCTTACTGCTTAAGCTTTCAGCCTTGATTTAGCTATAAAGCTGAACACAATTTGATGGAAAGAAAATACTCAGTGTACGTGTTTGAATTTGGTGAGTCTGCCTTCCTAATTTAATGACCCTGATTTTTATTTACGTTCAACTAGCATTGGTTTATTGATCAAAGAAAAGGACTGGGGAGGGAAAAGGATCAGGCCAAATGAAATATAACTGTAGGGAAAGAATTTTTGCATAAAAGACAAAGTTTTAATCCTAAATTAAATCTTCTATTTAATTTTTAATTATTTAAAATATTTGTCCTCTATGAAATGCAGTCAAATTTTAAACCAAAATGTTGTTTGGAAACGATATGCTAAGGTGCTTTGTACAAAAGGTTAAGGTGTAAAAGACTGTTGGAGAGTTTCAAAGCTCAGTTCTTGGCTGGTTTTGTTCTGTTGCTGTTATTGCAGTTCTTACATCAAGGAGAACACACTTCACCAGTTAATCTATGTTGATAATTAGGTGGATCTTTAATAACTTTCAAGCTCATTCCCCTATTTCTATCGTTAGTCCAAAAAAGGACACTTACTTCCATATGAAATTCTTAGGACTTTTAACTAGCAGATTCTAAGCAAAATGTATCATTATGTACATGCTGATATTACTGCAAGTAGAAACTGGAGAGGTCATTGGGTTTCTGGCAGGATGAAATTTCCCCGTGTAATCATTTATCTGGTTATCAGAGAAACATCTCTGTAAAATGTCTGTATTTAATTCAGGTAATCATTTGAAACCACCTGTCTGCCCCATTCAAGGTCATAGGCAGACTTGTTCATTCAGCTATTTCACCCTTTTGTAAATCAGTAGAGATGGTTTCTTCTTGCCTTTAAATGTAAAATATCAAAGTATTTATCACAGCCTTCAATCTCTTCCAACTCCTACACGAGTGCTGGCTAATCCTAACAATGGGAGTTGATCCACAATTCAGTATGCAAGGAAGGGCTCTCAGCACTCCTCTGGGACCACCAGCTTGCACGTATTTCTTGGGGTAGTGACATGTTAGACCTGCCTGTGGGTCACAGCTGGCCTGTTGTTTGCTGCAGAGCTTTTTTCAGACTGCTGCAGCTTGGGTGTTTGTGAAACTGAATTCTGGTGGAATTGTCCAAAGTACTACTGCTTGGCAGTCTGAGCAGAAACAGCACTTTATGGCAAAATATTTTACTGTCTCAGCTTTGAGGAAAGAAGTAGCAAAGGATCTTTTCTAGGCTTGGTCAAGACAACTATTACAGGAAGAAGTGATCCATTTTTAATGTCTGCCTGCAGACACAGAAAACTGAAAAGAGCGCACTCTTGGAATAGCGGGATTGAGTTGTGTGTGTCAGCATCCCATTGCTCGTTCACCATGTACACACGAGAAAGCATGCCGTCAGTGGCTTCCTCTTTTTGATAGAGGCAGACTAGTACAATTCCGAATCTGACCACAGTCCTAAGAAAAGGCTTCGTTCAGATGCTTAGGTTTCTAATGCCTTAATGATGGGCTGTCACTACAGCAGAATGGGGCAGCTTGATTAGTGTGTGGAGCAGACAGAAAACGATGACTGCCTGCTGATTCACTCTCTATTGCGTTTGGGTGACAAATAGAGTCTAAGTCGAGATACCAGATTTTTACTCATAAGACTTCAAATTGGGTAAGTTCCAAACCGTTATTGGCTTCTGACCCATCCAAGTTTTATTCTTCTTTGTTAGAAGCAGTAAGTCTTGCCTATTGAAAGCATGCGGATCTGAAAGGTTAGCATTTTTGGCCTTGATAACTTTAACCTGCTCCATTTTCCGCTCAGAAAAGTGAAACTGATCTGATTTCTGTTAATCTCACTTCCAAGAGTTTTTTACTTTGTTCTTACCTGTAGAGCCTTGTGTTTGTCAAAAGTCACTGCCGATTTGAAGCAACAAAATGTTTTTAAACTAGTATTATATACTAAGGCTTCTGTAAATAGTTCTGATAGTGTCAGAATATTTTACTCAGTCATTTTTGGTTGTTTTATCCAAGATGGCTAGTAATAGAATTGGAAATAAAATTCCTGATTCCTAATCCTGTAATGTGACCACAGAAAATAATGCTATATTAAAAAGAAATTCAGAGCAATTTATGGTGGAGCATACAAGAAGGTGTTAAACTGGTGCATATAGAGCACTATTCTTTACAGATGCTGTTGGACAGCAAGTGTTCTCAATTCAATTATTGGAAGACTGTTGGTATGAAAGGAGACAAAACTTAGCAAGACTAAATTTTTATGTACTTTCAATAGGAAATTATAAATAACCGTTGAGATCGAACACACATGTTGATCCAAAGTGCCATTATCTCAAGGAAACTGAAATAATGTGGTTTCAATAAACCTGAAAAGGTCAGCAAATGTTAACGCAGTCCTCCATACTCTCCATTATTATAATATATTATACCATTGTTAGATTATTATACTATTTTGGCATCTTTCTGCAGAAAGGTATATGACTGTTACAGGGGACAGGTTTTAGTGCATATTCTTATGGGATGAAGAGTTAAAAACTGTTCCAGAAAAAGGCATTCATCAAATTATATGCACTACAGAACAATAATATTGTTATCTCTTACAAATAGATTTCATGCTGAGATATCTTCATCTTAGCCTGACAATTGAAATGCAAACTAGAGATTAATTTGTATGCTGAGATGTTGTTGCATAAATATTATGAGAAATTTGTTCATCAATTTTTTTGGTTGCACAGCTCTGTTGTTCTTTTGTACACTTAACCACATAACCATCTTCCAAGATACAGATGCAGCATGAAATAGGCTTTCTTATTTATTTAAGCACTTCCCACATTCACTAGACTAAGAAAGGCTCAACTCATGTAAATTAGCAAAGTGTCAGTGGCACAGCAGAGCTGCACCAGTTTGTACAAGCTAAATTCTGCTGTATTAGTCCAAAAATACCAGGAGTGGGGAACTTCTACATCTTATTGAAGTTAGTAGACTTTGGGCTTACTCACTGCCTTGCCTGATTAGACCCACAAGCTCAGCATTTCTAATTTTCAGATATACAGACAAACGGCTACTTTGTAATAATGAGAGAAAGCTATGGCTGCATATATTAAGACTGGTTCCCGTAGAGCTTGCTGTATTTAGAAGTGCATTGTGACTTTCCATCTACCTCTCATTATTCCGCATCGCAGATGTGTAAACTGAAAATATACAGTAGGTCTAGAGTAGTGTTTTAAATATAAAAGGCTTTTAACAGCTGTTGTGCTACGCTGGTTGATGAAGCAAAATGGGAATTATAGATGCCAAGCATTTTGATCAGTATGTCTAAGTTGCACTTTAATAGTGGAATACATGTAGGAATTACTAGCGGAGTTGTGTTGAGAAGACCAATCTGAAGATTGTCCGTATTGACGTGAGAGGCACCCTGGTATCCCCCTGGGGAGAATAGAACCACGTAGAGAGATAAGAAGGATGAGACTGAGGCCAGCAAGACCAGTTTACTGGTATATGCATGGGCTGAATCAAATATTGTCAGTACTTAACGAGTAATGCTTCTTCATTTGCATATTGATGTGTTTACAAACAGTGGTTAGTTCCATTTTTATTGGAAGTGCTATGTTCTTATTCTTAACCATGCCCTTATAAAAACCTTTTTTTACAAGAATGAATTCGTCTTTGTGCCAATCCCTTCCACCCACGCACCCTGCATATGCACACAGTAATTTAGCATGACATTCAGAAAGAAAAAACACCATTTACAATCAAGACATCAACTTATGTTTTAAAATTCAGATTATAGAAGTTCAGTGCTTGAATTTGCATAGAAAATGTCTGGTTTGCATAATAGCTTGAAATCTATTTTCCTTCTCTAATATTTGGTTTTAAACTCCATTTAATCATATTTCTTTCTGGAAGGTGCAGAAGTATTAATACTTGATTCTGGTCAAAATATTTGGGTTGGTTATTTTCCATCCTCTTGGATTGCAGTCGGATCTCTTGCAGGCCTCTGGGATCCGCAAGATTTTCCCCTGTTCTTCCTTTGGTTTACCGATTATTCAGGCCTTTCTGGTGGAGTTAATAACGGATGCTGGGAACTTAGTTTGAATCTCAGCTGAGATTGCACCGAGTACTGTCCGTAGACCAGGAAGTTAACTTTGGGATTTATTTTTTTAGAGGACGTATTTTGTAAGGATTTTTCCAGCCTGTCATAATAGCATCAAAAATGTCCTTCTGTTCAGTCAGCAAGGACTTTGTATGTATGACACACTGTAGCCAAACTGTACTCTTCTCAGAAACGTATAATTTAAGATGTCAGGAAATTGTAGGTTAGTGTTTGTAAAAAATTGGGAACATTAAAGTAACTCTGACAAGCCCCATTGATTCTTAGGATTTTCTTTCTCTCCATAGATAATGTTTAGCTATGTAATTATCTTCTTTGGAGAAATAATTTATTTTCATTCCTTTCCCTTCAGGATTTTTTCTTAACTTAGTGTTTCAGTGAACAATAATTTCTTAAAAAAGATCAACAATTCTGTAACTTTGGAAGTGAAATACTTGCATGTCTGTGAACTATCTAGTCCAAATACAATACTGCAGGCTTTCCTGCGCCAATACAGATGTCAGAATGTGAATTAGGGGAGGTAGTGCCTGCATCCTGGTTTTCTTATTACAGAAAAATATTACAAAACTGGAATGATTCAAAGACTTCAGGATTTGAGTTATTCAAAAAGATTAGATCTGCGAGGACTGTATTCCTTAGGAAAGAGTAGACTAAGAGACGGTACTGATTTATTCTGAATCCGGAGAAGATGAGAAAGGATGAGTTATCAGGTTATTTAAATAAAGTAAGACCAGTACAGGGAGATACATTCATTTCTCTGAAAGGAGATGGGGACTAAAGAAATGCATGTAGATTTCATTTCACTTAGAAAATAGCTGAAATATTTAATAATTTGTCAGGTGTAGCAATCCATAAAGTTACTTGCTATTAGTAGTTAAAAGTAAGGATGAGGTAATGATCCAGATTTATTAAAGCTGAAGTTTAAATTAAGTTTGGAGTGGAGTTCAGATGTGAATGCTCAGAATTTCAACAGCTTTTCTTAGGAGAAGCCATCTGCCAGAGCCAGAAACAGGTCACAAGATTGTATTTTTAATGGATCAGATTTCATGAACTCCATTGTTTATTTATGACTCCAGATATTTCTGCAAATTGGACCTGAAGTTTCTGTATAATATCTTTACTAATAGGCTTTTATCAGAACAGATCAGAAAATAGATAGGAGTAACCAAAAGCCAAAGATATGAGTATGTTTGAATGAAAGTAATGGAAAAATATCCCTCTGCTCCATGAGCAAAATTCATGTTAGAGCTCGGAGGGTATAAAGACTCTAAGGTCTTGTCATGCCACACTTACGAATGTGTCACAGTAACTGGGTTGGCACAGTTGTGGTGCAAACCTCCCTAGTACTGATGTAGCATCTGCTGAGAGAAGCAGGTTTTTTGTTGGCAAAGGTGCCGGCTGCCTCAGATCTCCGAGTGACGTAAGTCCACCTGACAAATGCACTATCATCTGGGTCTAGCTGTAACATAAAGCGTACGGATCCACATAACCAGCTCCATTGAAAATCAAACAAACAAAGAAAAGCCCCAAATTCCACCCAAGAGACACAAGTGTTTTAAAAAACAGGAGCTAGTGAAAGTTGAAAACACCCAGCATTGAGAAAGACACTGGTTTAAAAAGACAAACTGTGTCATATACCTGTAAGAGTGTTGGTGTAATGCCAAGCCTTTGAGGGGGCCCATGCGCCCAGTTCCAACTGCAGCGTTGGAAGTAAGGTTTCTTATCCATCTGACATCTCCAAAAATTATTTGCAGATCTCAACCAAAATTTCCTCCTTTGCTTAATATAAATTGCTGCTGAGGATAATTTGAACTAGCCATGCTGATTTTGCACTGCGGGGAATGAAGAACAGTCATGATTAACTCGTCAAGCTGGGAGGACGGTAACACACAGTCTGGTGTACAGCAGTGTCTGAAATCACTGTATCTATTTTTGTAGTGACTGTTAGACTTGGGATATTACATGAAATTAAAATTTTGATAAAAAAGAAACGCAGTTTTTAGCTTCTACACAAGTCAACGAGTTTATATAAAGACTTTGGGGGAACAGTAGCTTCACAGTTATCTGTTAGCAGGAGTGGAGAAATAAATTTTTTTCTGCTAGGAGTGGGGTGTGATTTCACCAGGTTTCAGGTCTCACCACAGCTGAAAGGGAGTGGGCTCACTCCTCTCCCTGGCTGTTCTCCTCCTTCTCGCCCCTGCCACCCAGCTGTGCCTGTGCCCCGTGTCAGCTTCCACACTTCTCTGACCAGAAGATGTGCCACTTCCACTTGCTGGCCTAGCAAAGAGCAACTGCCACCCCGGGTAGTTTTCTGCCGCTTTAGCGAGCTGAATTAGTTTACTGTGAGATCGGACCTGTCTCTTTCTGTAATAGGAAACTCTTAATTTGTGTCGGGCGATTTAGTAAAGCCGTGCCCTTAGGGTGAGGTTTCACAAGATGCCTGAGCCATTCTAGCAGCTTACTGCTGTCAAAAGGAAGAAACCCCCAGGTACGTGTTTCCCCCTGCTTTCCCTGCTCTTAGCATTGCCTCTTCTTTCAGCTGGTTCAGCTCACTCAACTGGCAGAAAATGAACCCAGCAAAAAAGCTTTATGTCAGTTTAGTGAGGCAGATGAACTCACAGAGGTATCAGGCAAGTGCCAGAGCCAGGGCAACTGCGGACAGGCACTGGGAAGGCTCAGCAGGGACGCGGGCGGCAGCCTCTCCCGGCAGCAGAGGGATGCGAGGTTGGCTCAGCTGGCCTGTGAAACCACACGTTGCTTCAGATGTTGACATGACCATTTTCTTGTTGTAAAGGTGCACTCTGGTATGGAATTCATTTTAAAGATTTTTTAAAAAAGTATTCTGGCACTCAGAGACACCAGGAGAAGATATACCTTCTTTTCCACAACAAAATGGTTCAAAATGAAAGCTATTCATTTAAAGAATTGTAGTTTGGAGCTGTTGGGAGCCAAAGACTATCTATGCTGTGTGCCAAATAAAGGTATTTTTGTTTGTTAAATTTTTTATGCAGTCTAACACTTCTGCAAGGAATGCTGAGTTTCCAGCAGTTTCTTCCTTGAAATGAAAAAAAAAAAAAAAGAAAGGTGTTTCTGTAGCTATTAACACCCTAATTAACACCTTACTTCTTTCAAATGGGCCTGGTAGGAGAGCTGATGGAGCTGTGGCAGCTGGAGGTAAAACTTCCCTGGTGAGTAAGCTTGAAACATTAAAGGGTAAAAATCATAAAGAAAGGGAGTGCTTGGCTAATGTCCTTAGAGGGGAAAGTCTAAGATATTGAAAACGGGTCAGTGCATAAAAATCAGTATCAAAACACTGGTGGCTGGTTCGCTGCTGGTATTGCTTGGCGTTGCTTTGTTGGAGTCAGTATTGCTGCACCACAGACTGGAAGGAGGTTTGCCAGCGGAGCTATTCGGGGAAACCTCCCCCTCAGCTCCACAGCAAAGAGCCACCTTAACTCGATATTCAAATGCAAAAAAAAAAAAAAAAAAAAGTCACTGGGGCAAGGCAACTTTTTGTCGGGATAACTGTGTCTGTGGGAAGGTTTTTGCCAACATTGTTAATGATACGGTTTCGCGATTGCTTTAAAACAGCCTGTGTGTGGGCTGGCGTCAAAAAGGGAGGTCCCAGCCATGTGTTTCTGCCGCCTCTCTGGTGCCAGTATGAGCGTGAGTGGTAAACTGTAAAACTAACCCAGGGAAAAAAGCATGGGAGGGGTTGGCCAGATCGCATCCCTGATTTCTCTCCATCTGATTGCACAAATGCCAGGGCTGGCGCAGAGGAGGGCTGGGGAGATTGGTGGGGGGCGGAGGGGAAAGACCCCTCCGGCAGCAGGTCTGGCCTGGGCTGTTTTACAGTGATGGAGAACCGCAGCCTGCAGGGGTGCAGCAAAAAGGGGGACTTTTTTCATTCTGTCTAAACGAATCATATCATCGTAACATATTTCAGGATAGAGATTGTGTCCGAGAGGCATTTGGCACTTGGAGAGGTTGGCCCGGATCTCGCTCCATGTAGGTCAGTGAGGAGTGCGGTCTCTCGTTCCCAGCATATCGCTACAGCTACTGCCAGCAGGAGCGCGGGATTTCTTAATTAATTTTGCTCTGTGTAATACAGTACACACCTAAGCCTCTGATGGAGTACAACCATAGTTTCCAGTTTAACAATGTATCAAGGCGTGCCATTAATATACAGTTACATATGCTAAGTCCTGTCTTATGTAAGCAATAACACACAACAAGGTGTGTTTTTGTCAGGTAGTATGCATACATCTTGGACGTACCGGGGCAGCAGCGTTGCTGAGGGCTACAACACACCCAGGGCGTGGGTGGATTAGCTGACTAATACACATTTTGTAGTGTTATTGCGCTCATTAAGTATATTGAAGGGAAAAGTTTTAAAGTAAATTAAAATCTAAATTGCGAAGAATCAACCCACTGCGTAACTGGAAGTGAGCAAACACATCTCAAAGAAGTAACCAAAACTGCAGAATTACTCCCGACTTTGAAACTCCCCCTTTTGTGTGTCTTCATGGCAGGCAGCAGCCAGGGGTTGTGGCTATTTGGCTGTGGAAACAGCCGGTCCACTAATGGCTGAGCTATTAGTCCCTCTCACATTGCCTTGGGTCACTGTCCCACACTGTAAAGCACAGCTGTAGATACTGCAAGTCAGGGGCAAGTTCTGTCACAAAAATTCTTAAATTGGATCCTCCACTTTTACTTGGCAATTGGTGTAGGGGTGGCATGTCAGAAATGGAAAAAGACCCCACTTGTTCCCAATCACTTCTGCCTCCTACTCAGTCTGGTTTCCCTGATCCTTTTCCTCATCTTGCGTGTTTGTTCAGGGAACAAGGAACAACCTGAGGACTTCAATACTACATCTGCACTTTCCTCCTTCTCTGCTTGGAGGCAGCATGCTTTCCACGGTGTAGCGCAACTTCCCAGAAAAAATATCTTCCCAACCAAATGTCTGACACCACCTTAAAAACACAGAAGAAATAAGCATCAGACAGCTTATTGTGATGGAGCTTTTCTCCATCTTCTTCTGTCTGCTGCAAAGATGAGACTGTATAATGAAGTTCATCGTTATGTCATTGAGTACAGCTGAAAGTTATTTGAAATAACTTTCCTTAACAGGTCACCAGCCTGCTCTGTCTAAAAGTGGTGAAGTTGTCCTAGTCTGAATCCTAACTCTAAAAAGACTACTCATATATATGGCAAAAAGGTTTGTGACAATGCCTTGTTTTGATAAAGGTAAAACTTTATCTTTGATAAAGATAATATCTTTATCTGAAATGTATTTTCTGAGTTTTTTCATGTATCTTAGGAAAGAAACATTTTTACCTTCATATTTGGACCCTTGGAATTTCAGAATGAACAGTTAATTTTAAATTGAATTACTAGTTACTTTAATCTTGTTTAAGAGCAGATGATGTTTCTAGTAGTTAGATTAGGTCTCACTGGTGAGTCACGTTCAGTTCATTGATGGAGAGGCGCAAGCTGTGAGAGTTACAGCTGTACAGGAGGGCGATTCTGCTGGTTTTAGTGCTCTTTGCTCGTTGGGAGCCTACACTTCTATCTCAGATATTTCTGCTCTGTGTTTTGTAGTATGCCTATACCCAGCGTCCAATTTCTAGCTCTACAATGCTTCATTCTTGCTCAGCGAAGGAACCCATTATTGGGTGTTTTAAAAAATACTGTCTTTAATGTTTTTTCAGTCCTTTTGCAATTTAAGGCTTTTTATATTTAAAGCTAATTTTGTCAGTCTTGTCATGCAAACACCTGTTTTCCTTCAACTCTGAAACTGTTTTTTTTTGGTTCAGAGAATGCCTGTTAGGAGTTTTCTTTTCACTTGATGCTAAAATGGTCAGTGCTAACAGATAGCAACGTGGTCAAGGAATGTTCATGTTCATTCCACTACTGATACTGTCCTGGAAATGAAAGAACCTACAGTATAACCTTCCATTCCCCCAACACTCTATTTACTTGTTTATTGAAACAAGTTACTGATGAAGTGAGAAACTTTAGAGCGTAATATTACATAGACTTTGCCCCTCCTTTGACTAGAGCAAACTAAGAGTCATTCTGCTGATGTCAAAGCTGATGTAAAGGACAGTCAGGAATATGCTCCATCCAGTAAAAATGCCAAGGTGCAATTACGTATCGTATCCTGTGTGGTAGCGATATGCCCGCGCACACAAACAATGGAAGTTGCACCACTGCGCAAAGGACAACATTCAATTGCCATGACTTAATTTATCTGTGGAACTGACAATTTGGATATGTTCTTAGCCTAATTACAAATGTTATTTTGATACAGTTAAACCATTTTTTTGCTTTTTCTCTCCATTGCTGGTTGATTTTGGGTTTGATTTTTTCATACTGGGCACATCACATTGTGCCTGGTCTAAGGTCTAAAGAAAAACTTGCTGTATCTATACCTTGCCTTGCACGTTGTGGCTCAGTTCCTTTGAGTGAGACCTTTGACCACTGCCAACAGTACAAATAAATAATATGACTGTCATATCTGTGAATGTGAGTTTCTGACCAGTTTCTGCTTTTTCTAATGCAGTATTTAGGTATTTTAGTTGCACAATAAAATTATTATTTTTTTTCTTTCCTGGTTACCGTAAGTATGACAATAGGTAAATTGGTTTCTTACTGTGAATATGATGCTTTGGAAAATATCATGTTAACTAGTTTTACCAGAAGGTTTTAATATGTGAAGGGCTTTGGTGTCTTAAAAGCCTTCCTGAAAAACACAGATGAAGAAAATTATACCTTTTAGAATGTGTTCTTTTATGATCTGTCTTCCTTAGTTAAGAGTCCCTGACAGACCAAAACCAAAAACTGAACTTCCAATTAATATATAAAGAATTTACCCTAAACAATTTGACAGTAGTGTTAGAAACAGCCCATTGTGAATGGCAGAATGTAAAATGAAAAAAATTATAAGTCCCAGTGGCAGAAGGTGGAAAGTTATTTCAATTGTTTTTCTTCAATCATAGTAAAATTATTGCAAGCAGATACAGTAGTTGGTATCTACCTCCTCAGCTTTAGAATCAGAAAATACACCACAGCCTGTGGTAATTGGAACTTGTTTTAATATGGTGCAGAATGCCAATATCTATGTTGTATGGCACAGTGGTTCAAAATCAAAATTTACTAACAGAGTTTATTACATTTTCCCTGTAAGAGTTGTAGTTCAGCTCACTCATTTATCTTGATAAATTGGAAAGCTGTTCTGTAGGAGAATGAATGAATGACTAAAGAAAATTGCTTGCTATCGTTAGGGTAATTTACATACTATAGGACAAGCCACTGATATGGGTAGATTTTTCCTGCCCAGGATAGGTGTAAATCCTTGACCAAAGTTGTTATGTGATTTACTTAGTCTTCCTGCATGTGATAGTAGTATTAATGGATATGATTTCAGAGGAAAAGAAGAGGTTCTATTGACTTCATGAGATCCCTGTGGATTTAATTTTGCTATTTTTAAAAACAAGTTAATCTTGTGCAGAAGGTTACAAAGTTTCTGTTTTAATTCCAGTTTATTCTATGACCTTAAACCTATACAATATCCAGTAAACGTAGTAACTATTTTTTGTTTAGAATGACTTTGACAAACCCGCTATTACCAAATACACGAGTAACTTGATTCAAAAGGAAAATAATTTCGAGAGACTTATGAAGACCAAACCTCATATGCCTGAGTTTTGCTTGGACAGATTGGTGAGACATAGCCGCTCGGGGCATGCATCAGTAACAGGCACTTCTGCCACTTAGTCCCAGCGAAACTGAAGCTACGAGGGAGAAACTCTTAGCTCGTAGTAACACGATATCAGAAAATTGTCCCCCGTGATGCTTTCAGAACTCAGACTGTTGGAGCAGCCTCATGTTAAGAGTGCAGGCGTAGCTCAGGCTAGAGGCAATCGGGCTGTTTTCTGGGTTTCCATCAGGAGAGGGACCTCTCTTGATCTCTTTCAAAGGCAAGATTTTTACCCCTGCCCTGTGCTACTTAACACAGCCATGACTTCTGTTAGGGGAAGCAAGGTAAGGATGTAATTTGTGTTCATCTGAGGGGTTGATCTGATGTACATCGGTTTTGCAGCGTCCTACTTCTAATAGCCAGGGATTAGGCTCAGTGCACAGAGCCCCTAAGAGTCTGGATCCATGACTATCCTTGATGAAAAGGGAGATGAAAAAGGAGAATGATGAAAAGGATGAAAAAGGAGAAGTGTCGTTATGGGCTTCACCTCTTCCATATTTATAGGTCATGGCCTTATACTCTCTCCAAAAAGTCCCTGTTTATCAGGTCCCTGTTGACCTTCACCGTATGTCACATAAAGGGCACGTGCACTATATGTAGCGCATTGGTGTCTGGTTCCTCTATCATTTATGAGGCATAACTTCATCATGGCAAGGCCAGTTGAAATAAGGAGGTGTGAGTGGATTTGAAACTTTTATCTGTTTTTTTATCTATTTTTGCATTAGAGATGTTTGATTGCATATAGTTGGTAATTTATTATGGGAAAACTTAAAAAAAAACCTGTATTTGTATTGTGTTCAGTTTATATTACTACAAATATTCTGTAACTGATTTGATATTGCTTGAGAATATGGAATATTTTTTAGTACCTCAGCAATATTCCCATCACAAGCTTGCTTATTATGTTGATTTTTATTTATCTGAATTTCCTAGAAGGGAGGTAAATTTAGAAGTTCAGGAGAACTATTGTTCATCTGGGATATCAAAAAGGGGACATTTCTATGTGTGTCCCATTGGGTCTGCTCAATGGAGCTGAGTAGACTGAATGGTAGTGGGCAGGATGCGGTCATTAAGCCTTTGTGCACAGCTATCGAAACTGTGGTAGCAACAGACATATTTAAACATCTGTCAGCAGTGTTACTATAGTTTGATTTCTGAAATAATATGGAGACAGGGAAAAGAAACAAAGCTATCCTGGGAAGTCATTTAATGCAGCACAATGTTTAGGAGAAACACTGTGGTGGTACCAGTGAGAGAGAGCACGCTAAAAGCACGTTAGCCAAAACACAGCAAAATATTTATCTTTTCTTTTCCCTTGTGGCATAGACAGGGCTTGATATGGCATGAGTGGTTGCTCATTATTGGGGTTTTCTGACTGGTCCCATTGTATAACAGTTGCCTGTAACTTTGGGATATTTTGTCTCTGATTTTTCATAATAAGTGTTGGCGTCAGGTTGAAATTTTCCTAAACTATTCTTGATGAAATTTCCACAGTTTCCTGGAAGATTACTCAAAGATATTACGTTATTATTATTATCTGGTCATAGTTTTAAAAATTCTGATGACTTTTTTTTTTAATTCTGCTTTTCTGAAAAGTTACTGCCTGTGGCAAGAATTTGACTTCTGTTTTGACAATGTGGCTTTTGCCATCCATTGAAATCTTTTCTTATTTGAAAGGTTTTTTTAAAAGCTTGAAACCCTTAAAAAGTGGGAGTTTGTTATATGCTCACTAAAGATCACTAAAGATTTCTTCTGTATTCTTCTTAATTCATCTGTAAATGTCTGAAAATTCTGTTCTCCCTGAGTACACTAAAGCTTCTTGCAGCTATGCAGACGACTGTATGGTCCTGTGATGGCTGCTATTGCCATTTAAACAGTGTGTGTATCTTCCCAGTCTGTGACTGAGCATGGACCTTATCTTCCCCACTCATATGTGTAATAGGATTGTAACTATGCCATGCCTAAAAATAAATATGTTCCAGTGTAGGGCAAGAGAATGAAGCAAGAGCCTGTACTGGTTGTTGCTTTGGGCTAGAGTGAAACAGAGCTACAGAACTGACAGCAGAACTTCAAATTTCCCAGTATATTCTGGGTCACAAGAGCCAATGGTCTGGAAAATGTAAATTTAATGCTTGAGCTAATGTTTTCATGTCTGTTGATTTATTGTGATCTAATGTTTTAATTCCCACTGGTTGGTCTTCTTCATGGTCTCATGGAATCAAATCAACAACTGGGGCAAAATCAAAGTGCTGTCTTTTAGGCAGCTCTTTAAAATGTGCACTTCCTTTCCTACGTGTGTATTTTCTGTGCTCCTCTTTAAAAGTCTGCAGCTGAAAACTTTGCTAAATGGTTTCAGCAGTCGTAAAAACTCTCAGAAGTTTCTTAAAATAGGGAATGCGCTTCCTCTAAGACTCTTCAGAATAGTGTGTGCAAAAGAGGGATGTTATAATCAAACAATAGTTCTGCAACTTAAAATACAGAATTAATTATCCAGTGCATAGTAGCTGAAATTACTTCTAGTGCTGTGGTAACCAGTGATTTGGGCTTTGCTAATTTATATGACTGCATCCGTGTATGTGTAGAATTCATATCTAAAAGTCAGTGTTTGTGTCAAATTCAATGATAAAATATTACTGTCAAGGACACTAAGTCTCCTTAAGCTGACTGATAAAATCAAACAGAAAATATGGTTTTCAGAGATCTTTCACCTCTGCCTATCAATCTAGAGGCCATGCAGTGCTTCAGAGACTGCACTGATTTCATTGCTTGATGATCTGTGCTGTGGAATGAGAACAACTGGGTTTACTGACCAGTTGCCCATGTTACAAACTGCCGAACTGGAATGATTTCTTACTGACAGGGTATACAAAGTGGTATCTGATTGATCTTTCACTTATTCTGGATGAGGTGCTATAGTTGTATGCATTACTGTTAAGCACAGGTCGCGTTTGTTTAGTCCCTCTGAGTTTGAAGGATATTCAGTAGCTGAGGGATATGCCCCGGGGCAATCGAAGAAATTTTGGCGAGAGGGTGGGCAGCTGAGCAGTATGGCAGGGTTGAACCAGTTTTCTTAGCTGAAGAGAAGTAGGGCATTTCAAGTTTGCAGCTTGAGAGTCTTGATTAATTGTTAAGTGCTTCTGAATGTCCATGTGACAGTCTTTTTCTTTTTTTTTTTCTTCTTTTTTTTAAATCTACGACTTGTGAAAATAATTTCAGACCCATCACTACAAAATCCACCTCTTTGTCATGTTGGGCTCAGAATACTTTAATGTGCTGAAAGGCTTCTAAAACACTTTTAAATGATGCAGAAAACTGGCTATTTGTTACATATTGTGTCTTGCAAATAGTGAATTTGGCATGTCATTTACATTTATGCATAGCTTTCCTTTTTAGAAAAAGCATTTATTGATTTGAACGTATCTTAGGTACATCAGGTACTCCCTCTGTCCTTGTGCAATACTGAAACAATGGTTAAATATGAACATCATTTTTAATTAGGTTTTCCCAGTGCTGAACTTGCTGCAGTCTGGTCTGTTCTCCATTAGTTTGCTGGTCAGAAGTTGTTGACCTTTAGATTATAGTGCAAAATCCATCTGTTGCTGCAGGCTTTTGTGAAGAGAGATGTAAAGAAATATTATCTCCTGTCAGTCAGCCATGTAAACAAACTTGAATATAGGCAGGGGCTCAGTTTCCAAGATCTGAGATCATTCAAAATAAGGAGGGAGAGGGGAGACTGTGAACCAGTGCTCCCTATGCACAGGAGAATCCTTTCTCAGCTGTTGTGCCGTAATAAAATGCTGTTGTCCTATTTTAAAGTCCCCCTGCTCACCATGGGAGAAGCTGCTCTGCGGATAACCCTAACCAGTAATCAATTCCTCTTCTGTGATCTAGGAAGATGAAGGCCATAATCCCTCTTTGCCAGATATTTCTCCATGCCCTCCCCATTGCCAGCTTCCAGCTTGTTCTTAGGGCAGTCTCCCCCATGAGATTTCCTTGTTAACAATCTGTTATTTGCACTTTTTGTTATGTACCCATCAGCTGTCTGTTTCCATACCCTAACCACTCTGTGACATTTCACCTACTTTAGCACTTTCTGTCCCACAGCCTTCAAGACTGTCCAGAGAACTTACCCTCCTTTTTGCCCCTCAGTGTTGGTTGGCAGCATACTCGATGGTCTTTGGTTTACTGTTAAACTAATAGTTAGTTTCCCTAATGTGTTTGAAATATGGTCATTCCAGTAACTTTTACTCATATAAATGCCGTTGATATGTCTGAAGTTTCTGAGTCCCATTTAAAATGAGACTGACAAATAGTACTCCTAATTACAATGCAGTGATGTTCTTACTCCTTCACCTGCATCATGTAAATTGTCAATGCTTTTTAATTATGCAAATTTTCCTCCACTAACATGGTAAACACACTGTTCTCAAGACTATTTCGGTTATGTTGTCAGATATGTTTGCAACATTTTCTAATTTTAGTTTCCTGTGTTTTATTAGTCTCTAAACTCTAAACCTGTGATTTCTGCTTATCATTGAAATGCTGTCATATCCTAGCTTTGCTGCACTTGCATGTCCTATGGCGATAATTTTATTCCATTTATCTGATGTCTTTATTCGAAGTTTTTGTTTCATTTAGAAAAAGAAGAAAGGGTTAGTTTTTCTTGGCTCTGAACATCTATTCAGAAAACTCCCACAGTCCACACCCATCACAAAATTATCCTCTTCTCATAGTTTCGTGCATCTTAGCTCTTTACACTGCCTTATTATCCTTTAAAAATGTACTTCCCAGTGGTACTCCCATTAAGCAAGAACTAATACACCCAGCATTTGTTCTCAGAGTCAAAAGCTAGATGGGTTATTATGATACACTATAGATGTGTGCTTGTCATATATATGCTACAAATACAGGGGAACATGTCTCATTTCTGTTTTCATAAGCAGATTCAGAAACTGCACCATACAAGAAATGTCACTCTGAGTGTCAGTTTTGAGGACAGTCCCCCTGGTGTGTGAAATTTTTGGATGGAAATGTGATAAGGGACAGACACAATCAGTAAGAAGTGTCTTATCCAGGAGCTTTATCCAGGAAATATTTCAAGGGAAATCACAAGAAATCATTACAAAGTGATGAGATAGCCTACCTCCCCGTGAGGTGTCCATCAGAGGACTTCCAAATGTCTGCAATTTTCTATATGTCTTGAAATGTTCATGTCCATAAACATCGAGGTGCTAAGACTTAAAAGGTTGTCGGAAGTCTGTAGTGGTAATTTAGATTATTGTTTGTGCATTTCTACCAAGTTGATTAGTATGTGCTACTTAGCAAGGTCAGTCATACAGGTTATACTCTGAGGTGTATATTTTTCAAAAAAATTGTCTCATAATAGAGATAAAGATGCCATTCTTCATGGTCATAGACAGTCCTCATTAAGACTGAAGCTTATCAGTTCATCAAATGAAAAAATACATCATCTGCCAATGAAGGTAGTCATACATCAGTATTTCCAAAGGTTTTGAGAAACTACTGTATCTTTGCATCAAACTTCATTTTGTAGACTGACACATGAAGTATTCCTCTGAAGACAAGAACAGGGGAAGTCTTGTACTTATACCCCAAAAGTCACTTTTCAGACTTTTGATTGTTGCTACTGAAAGTTACACAGTTTGGTCATCTCAGTCTGGTTTTTATGTATATAGAATTGTCTAAAAAAATTGAAGGTGTTACAAAAAGAAATTTGGGAACACTTTGATCAAGTGAGTAACAACAGGTCAGCTGGTCCCGATGGTAGTTGTCCAAGAAATTGCTGAGCGTGTAATTGTGGTATGCAACCTATCAGGTAAATCAATGTCTATACTAAAATTTTTAAAAGGGCTCCAGGGATCATTCGGAGAACTGCAAACAATTAACTCTGACTTCTGTAAGGCTGAACTGTTAGATATGATAATAAGGAAAGGATGGGTAAACAGAAAGATAAATATAGCACATTACGTAACAGTCAATATAATGTCTGGAGAGGGAAGTCATATTTCTCCAGTTCCTCTGAGTGAGTCAACAGTATATGAAGAATTGATATAGCGAACGTGGATTTGGAAAGGCTTTTCTTGAGGTAGAACTTCCTAAACCAACTAAGCTCCCATGAGAAAGAGTAAAGTTCTTCTCACAGATTAATAACAGCTTAAATGATAGGAAACAATAAATGGCTAGTTTGGCACCATAAATGTAGATTACTGTCATAAACCTACCAGAATCTTTGCTTTCCAATGCATTCATAAATTGCCTGCAAAAAGAGATGAAGAGCACTATGACAAAGACAGAATTATTCAAAACTAAGGCAGATTGCGAAGAGTTGTGGATGGCTCAAAATATTGATTGAATGGATGACAGAATTGCAGATAACATTCAGTAATGATAAATACTGAATAATGTATAGAGGGAAAAATCATCCTAACTATACAGGCCTTGAGGCTGGTAGAACTTTGGCCCAAGAAAAATGTCCATGAGCCCAGAAATGAGTAATGAACTCCTCTCTGGCTGGTCAACCCCTTTCATGGACTGCTACCTGCTGTCTGTATTGGTCACAAACTTAATTTTGGCCAAGGTCAACCTGTGGTCATTCTTACAATAGCCTGTCAGAGGATATGGGCTTTGTTAGAGGCCTTTTGGAAGTTTGGGCTTTCTTGATAGGGAGGAAATTATGTCTTTTCCTCATTGTAAAGGTGCTGGGATGTAGGGAAGGCGTGTGCCAGTCCTTGTGCTGCAGCAACATGAAAAAGGCTGGTTGGTGGAGGACTGTGACAAGTTGGCATCTGGTGTAAGATATTTTAGAGCCTGAAAGCACCTGTCTTACTCAACCTAGTGTACTGAATGACAGGAGAAAGAGGGTAAAGTCTGGATCCAGAAAGACCGGTGGGCCTGAGGCATGTTTCTCTGATTGCACATCTAGACCCTTTGGGAGGGCAATTGGAGCATGTGCATACATCTACTCCTTGGAAAAGTAGAAGGGTACCAAGAAACATCTTATCAGCCTCCTAGCAGAGGATGACACCCTTCTGTTCATGGGTGTGTGTGGAGGGATGGCTAGCAAAACTGGGCCTGACGTGAGCAGCATCCAGGAGGCAGTGCACAAAAGGAAGGCAATTAGGAACGGATCAGCAGGAGAAGAAATGGTATCTTCGCTCGAGGTGCCTTCTTCCACATATTGTGGCATCCCTCTTCACCTCCTGCTAAGGAACCTGTCTTGCATTTAGTGGCATTGGCTAGCTGTGCATGCCTGCTGTAAGGGGGCACCTTAGAACCTACATGAAATTTTTGATGGTGCCATGGAAGGAGAGGAGACATCTGTGGATGGTCAACACCTTATATTATTTAAAGGGCCTATATTCCTTCTTCCTGGACCAAGGGGCAATCTCTGTGTATTCACCCTGGGACCTAGCACAGGAAGAAGGTGTTTTCCCTGGTAGAGCAATGAACGCAATAGACGGATCCTTTGAAAGTCACAACAAATAACTCCTCTAGCCTCCCCCATTCCATGCAGTGCCACCAGCACACGACTGAGTCTTGCTCTGGTAGCTCTGGTGGGTTCCCCTCCTGCGCATGGGTGGTAATTGCTATGGGATTGCAAGGGACCTTCCTCCAGGGAGAAGGGACTTGTGTTATTGGTGGAAGGAATACTTTTTGAGAGGAAGGAAAGAGGGAAGAAGGCTGAGTAAGGGAAACAGGCTCTGCTCCTGCTGTAGCAATTAGTGTGTGCCCAACCCACTGATTCATATGCAGATAAGGTCAGTCCATTTCCCTGTACTGGCTATGGGCTTGCTTTGAATGGTAGCCATTTGAGGTGGATAGTCATGTCATGTACCAAGAGCAAAGAGCTTTAGGCCTAGGAGATGGACTCTCAGTCTGACCTGATAGTCAGCAAAGAGAAACAGTAAAATGTCGTACAGTTGATCTGTTACAAATGCAATTAGTAAATCAAGAATCGCGGCAATAAGAGTTGCAAATAGTTCATAGACTAAAGTATGTTCAAACAAACAAAACATCTGTAGAACAGCTATGGCTTGTAAGTTAATCAAAATAGTACATTTACTGTAATTTATGAATCAAACTAGGGTCTAAATTCACTGTGTAAATAAATGATTGGAAATTATTAATTTGCTTTTATTAAATAAGAGGGAGGACTAGAGAGTGCTACGTTCTGAGCAACTGACATGTGATAATGACTGCTCCTGCAGAAAAGCATAATAGAAAGTTGTCTGAGTCACTCACACTGCCCTTTCTGTAAATTATAAGTCATTAAAGCCTAATGTAGCTACTCTGGAACTTAAATAGTAATTTTTACCTTACTGAAGTGTTTCATTTTAATTTACTGTAGTAGTCTTAGAGGCTGAAACTCTTATCTTGAGCAAGTTGGGGAAAGTAAGTGTGATCTAAACCTGATCCAGAAAGCCAAAGCCTTGTTTTATATTACTGTATTGAGGGATAAAAGTTAATTTAAATTGTTTCATTATCAATTCATTCCTTGGTTTCACTGCAAAGAGGGCCAATTTTGCTGGCAGTTCAGTGCTCTTAAAACATGTATCTTCTAAGAATAGAATGAGAACATCACCTCATTTCTTACGGATCATCAGATGTCCACCAGTTGGGGGATCTTTGTCTTGGATTGAATTTAAATCAGCAGTTTAGATGTGAAAGACTCGATATCTCATTAGCAATCCCTTGATCCACCCAGTTCCCCTGGGTGCTGTTTTAGAATGATAATCCCAATCATTCTTCAAATCTTTATAAGCAATCAGTTTTAAGTGCTACTCTTAGAAGATAAGACTTTTCCTGCTAGTTAGTTCCAAAAAAGAAAAAAAAAAACAAAAAAAAACCCCAAAACCCCCCCAAAACCAAACAGCCAACACCGGTGAGCCAGAGGCTTTGATCAGACAGGTATTCTTTTTAAGTCAGATTTAGTCATTTCAGATTTTGTTTCTGCATGTCTGATACTATGCTAGAAAATAATACAAATACAATATTAAAAAAAGGGTGAAGAGCTTCAAAAAGAGCCTCCTAGCCAATTTAGATTGGGTTGAGTGCTTGAAACGGTGCAATAAATCTTTTGTTTAATGTACAAAATTATTTTTAACCTGACATAAAGGTAACTTCCAGGTACCTCAACCTTACCAAAAAGGATCATAGATTTGGCTAAACTTCAAAACTCCTTTCAAATTCAAAAATCCTCTGACAAAGCACTGAGACTTTCTTTAAAACTCTCAGTATCGCTATCTTGCTTGCGTTAATAGTTTCCCTAATAGGGTGCCACTCATGTTACTTGTTCTCCCTGTTATGTGGTCAGGGCCTTTGTAGGTCTTTGCTGAAAGCTAGATTTGCTGGTGTAAATAGGAATTGAGTTGATTCCTTTTCCTGGAACAGTAATGAGATCATCGCATCAGCTTTGTGTTGTGTTGTGATTAAGTTTGCACTGTGACTCAGTTACCTTGTCCTGGAGGACACAGTTATGAGATTGACAGCCACAGTGGGTACAGGAGCAAAAGGTAGTATCTTGTGGCAGACGTCCAGATGCTCATTCCGTGTCTGAAAACATTTAAGTCCCATGTTTTTAAAAGAATGCAGTGCAGGGGTATATAATGACATCTTTTTAAACAAGAATCTGACAGCGTTCATTTCCATAACTTTGTTAATATTTAAATTATTGACCTAATCAGGTTAAGTGTATGGGCTGCAACATCTAATTTTAAGGCACACCTTGTTCATGGTCATTGTGCAATAGCAAATGCAAAACAATGATGTAATTAGCTGCGCATCAGCAAAAATGTCTGAAGAGTTTTAACTTGAAACCTCTAAGAGAAAACAAACTGCTTTGTTAAATTAGCAATACTTTATTTGGGACCTGTGTGTATTTATTATGAATATTACCATGTGATATTAGTACTTTATAATTTTTTCCCCACAGTCAGAAAGAAAACGAGATGAAAAAAATATTCACTTGACATCCTGATGAGATCATAGCTGAAAGCTGGCATTTCGGTAGCCACTTTGTACACGGTTTGATACGATTGCCTATTCAACTGACGCCAAGACTGCCGAAGTGGCGGTGCTGTAAGGCAGGTGTAAGGTTCACTGCCTGATCTGCGTGGGTGAAGTTTGTCAGAACCCTGGCGTTCATTAGGATTGGCTTCAGTCAGTGGTACCCATTCCTTGAACGCCAAATTCACCCACGAGATAAAAGCAAAAAGCCGATGCGTATGTAACATAAGCAAAAGTTTGTTCTTCTGCTGATACTCAAATATAACGTATTTTGAGATAACAAAAACTACAAAGGATCTTTTTCTCCCTGAAATACTTAATTGTATAATTCAAGATTGAAGTTTAACTTGTCTCAGCAAGCATTTTATGGCCAAATAAACACTGCATCACAAAGCTGGTTAACATTCAGCCACAGCAGCTGGACTCAAATTTATTAAAATTTTCCCTAGGACCTGCTCTGCACTTTTAGGGAGAAGTCACTTCCCTAATTTTTTCTCTGTAGACATTGACTTCTTGGCTGTTTGTTCAAGATAAGCATCGAAATGAGAATGCAAAGGTCAATCTCTGCTGTATTACGGTTAGAAAGAGAAGCAGTCAGCTTGTCTTCCAGTGAATGTTCTCCTATCCGAATTAAACTGCTGAATTCCTATAGGAAAAAGCCTCTCCTCTTTGGGAATTCAGCAGATTTTGTGTTAATGGAAGGACAGACTCCCCTTTTGTTGTGGACCTACTTCTTCACTGAAAGTTTGATCTTTTCAGCTTTCTGCCTCCTTATGTCCACCTTTTAATGACAAAAGGCTGTGAGCTCATGGTAAAGGCTCTGAGATGCTGGCTGCAGTGGGCTCTGCTGCCCTGCCTGGTCCACTGCCACCTCCGCTTGGCTGTCCTGCCTCTCTGCTATCCCCACTCAACAGAACTGGAAACATGTCTCAGCCCGTTGTTAATGCAGGCCCACCTTCATCAGCTGTTTAAGCTAATAAGTGAACCAGAGCAAGTGAGATATAACCAGGGATCTTACTGTCCCCTTCATGCTTTGGGGAGAAGAACCCCGGGCCATGAAATGGAGCAAACAGTTGGGGCAATGAATTGTTTGTTTGTTTCTTTGTTTTTTTAAACCATGGCAACTAAACCCAACAAAACCCATTTGTCAAGGCTCTTGGACAACATAACTACTGCATGATGTAACTAATCTCAATTCAAATATGTTTTATAAAAATAAGGATGCATTAAAAATAATTGTGCTAGCATCTTTCCTCTGTTGCTAGCAATTTCTTGCTCAGAATTTTAAAATTAATTTTAAAATAAGGACATCCATCATGGTGCCATCAAGGCAAAGGAGTTAATGGAACTGTTGCCTGCTCAGTTGGAAATTAATACTACCTTGGCTGAGACAACACAGCTGACTGTATGGACACCCCAATCTTTTACCGCATGGAGTAAAATAGATTAATGTAAATCACCATCAGTGGTGGTTCAAGCCAGCTGCCTTAACTGGGTGCATATATACCTAAATTTCACATTCTAGCTAAGCGTTTGGTAATTTCTATAGCTGCTTTAACTCAAGTACTTGTGATTCTTTGACTCTTTACTTAATTGCATGATATTAATTTAGCTAAAATTTGTTTAACTACGCAATGGAGAAGATAAGCAGGAGTATCTGTGATAACTGTGCCAGACACAGCCTTCTATGTGGAGTGGATGAACAATTTAAGCAGATTATTTTCTAACTTCTACATTCATTTCTTGACACTGTGATATATTCCTCCTCGCCTTGTCTCTCCTTGGTGATCACAACTAGGCAGGTGTATTAGGACAAAATTGTCCTTCCCGTGCCCACCAGCTGCACAGACCTCTGGTCCTCCTGTTGCCCTCACTCTGTCTGCCGTGAAGTATTACGCGGAGTTGTCATGCATTGCCCTTCTTTTTATACAGTCAGGGATGAGTTACCAGCTACTTGATAACTAAAATTAGCCTTGGTCTTCCCTGACTTCTTTTATTAACAGTAAAGGAATGCATCGCCACGCGTGTCACCCGTTAGTGACATCATGTTGGACTCGCAGTCTTTGTATCTTTTTCTTTTATTGTTGATAGAAGACTGCCAGGGTGACGAGCTTGATCCTTTTTGCTCCCTAGCATAATAACAGCACTTCTTGCATGTGTTGGAAATGGCAGCTGATAAGAAAAGATGAAGATGGCTGCATGGCACTGTGTTGAGAGAAAAAGGTGATTTATCTTCTCTTTGCAAGTTTCCACTGTAAATCATTTAACCTTGTATTAGAGCCCTTTTGTTTTTGCAGTTGCAGTAAAGAAGCTCTGCAGTGTTTATATTTGTCTGTATCTTGAAATATTACTATAAAGAACAGTGAGATGGCATTATACTGGGGACAGCTGCAAGGGTTTCTCTTATACACAGGCTGCCAGGAGCTGGAACTCAATGAATTGATAAAAGCATGGGAAAGATACTTAGGAATCTGTTCCTGCCAGTCACCGATTAAACTGTGATAGTCAGCCAAATGCAGGTATATGCAAGTTGAGGTAGGGAAAGGAAAATGGATATGAAATTTTCAAATCACTAGTTTCTCGATGTCAGTAAAACAGCAGGGCTCACAAAGGGTGAAGCATGTGGAGTCCAAACACAACTCGATGAAATGACAACTGTTGACAAAAACCAAAACATGAACATACTGACGGCTTGTGGGAGCTGCAGTGAGTGGCGATGACCTCTGAAGTAACTGTGAACACTTACATGCAACTTGGCCCATTGAACTGTTCATTCTACATTAAATCTTGTTATTTTTATTTGGAATAAGTACCGTAGGTCTGGAAGTATATGTATGTCTGCATTAAATGCAGATTTGGGCTGCTGTTGATGGTTGTTTTCACAACTGACATTAAAGTATTCAGTCAGTTTGTAATGGCTGCTCTTTAATGACACTGACGGAGGGGGGATCAAATATGGGATCTGCCCTTAATTTCAGAGAGCAGCAAGAATGAAAAGTCTTATTCCAGTGTCTGACATACTGCAGAGCCATGTTCCTGGGGGAAGTTTCTTACCCCCTTGTTTGGAACATGTTTGCTTTCCGAGACCACACACATCCCCCCCAACACTGTGCTGGTATTTGGGTACTGGGAGACCAGTATGATTATGTATAGATACAGAAACTGTCCGAAAAACAATACTGCCATGGCCAGTAATGAGAAATATGCTCTCCTTTCACATGGACAGATGTTTTGCTTTGGGTTGTACAGTGAAACCGGCAGTTCTGAAACCTGCAACCAGTTTGTTTGATTCGTAATTCAAAGCCAGTGTAATTCTCAGTGACTATCGCTGTTGTTTTCGTTATGGAGTCCTAATTCATTGTTTCTGTGGGCACAAAAGGATTGTCGGACTCATTTGGTGTTTCAGTGCACTGTAATTTTACATAGTGCAATACTGTTGAGATTGCCTAGCTGTGTCATCTGTTGGGCTCATCGCTATTACTTCCTTTTGACCTCCTCTCTGTAATTGCACATGGATGGCTTACTAGCTGCCGTAAAGATACTTAAATGCAACCAGGCTCATTAAAAAAAAAAAAGTGAATAGACCAAAATGATTCTCTCTGAGGTCAGCGAGGACCAACTAGGTAGCTGTTTGCTCTCTGCCAGGCAGTCAGAGCCATCTGTCACATGACGATAAGCAAGCATCGATTTCAGAAGTCCATTTGTTTTTATGACAGTTTTTACAATTTTATGGAAATTGAACCATTACATAAAGCATAATTTTCCTCAGAAATTGATGTTTTATAGACTCATATCCCTGTTCGGTCATTCCTAGTTGCTTTTTACATAAAGCATAAATATAATGATGCTTTTCTCCCCTAATGAAAAAAAAATCATAGGACTTTTTTTGGTCTTTTTTCAGTATATGAAAGATTATCCATGTTTGTTACTTAAGGAAAACCTCGAGGGTTCTATGCCCAAGTTTTATGTATCCATAGAAACCAAGTCTATAGAGGCTACAAAGGAACGAATATTTAATGTTTTAATATTTAGCTAAAAATCATAGTTCATAATGATTTCCTAACAAGATTTTGCTACTCTTCTTATTCTTTATGTATGTAATTTTCATAATCTGTGTTAGTTCTTAATTTAACTCATCATATTCCTGCATTCTTGGAATGGTAAATCTAAAACATTAAGTTAAATTGTACAGACTTTGTGTTGTTAGAGTCTTGTGTTCAGGTCCAGACTATAACCAATGTGAGGGTGAGCTTTCCAATTTTGTTTCATCCTCCGTGAAAGTTAATCAATGCCATATCAAGTTTCTACTCAGGGGAAGCCAGGGATTTTGCATACTAGATCAGACTGGAATTGTACCAGTGGATCTGTATAAGGACAACTTTGACAGCATCTGTTCACATCACTCTGCCTTTGTCAAGGCATAGTGATCTTTTATCTTTATGAGGAGCATTTTAAAGCAGGACAAGAGACAACGTCAGGTTAGAGGTAGTATTTTTTTGGAGGCTGTATGCATTAAAACTCAAAATTCCTCAGTAAACTGCAACTGCTCGGCAGTTTCCAGGCATTTGTCCAGTTCACCTGAGCATCACAGGCATGGCTGCTCAAGTGTTTGTGTCCTTAGATATAAAAGCATTTATGATATTAGTAACTGCTTGGTTCCTTGCATATTTCTTCTGTATGAGAATTGTCACTTAAAGGTCAGTACTTTCCAATATGTTCTGGGTGTCACTGGTTTTCCTAATAGTGAGAAGATGAGTTATCTGTAGTAATGATTCTTACCCTTACAAGTATATAAATATTTGAAATTATTTCACAGAATCACGGAATCTTCAGAGTTGGAAGGGACCTCTAGAGATCATTTAGTCCAACTCCCCTGCTAGAGCAGGATTGCCTAAAGCACATCCCTCAGGGCTGCATCCAGGCGGGTCTTGAAAATCTCCAGAGAAGGGGACTCCACAACCTCCCTGGGCAGCCTGTTCCAGTGCTCTGTCACCCTCACTGTAAAGAAGTTTTTCCGTGTATTTGAACGGAACTTCCTATGTTCTAGCTTGTGCCCATTGCCCCTTGTCCTGTCACTGGGAACCATTGAAAAGAGCCTGGCTCCATCCTCCTTAAACCCACCCTTTAGATACTTGTAAACATTAATCAGGTCCCCCCTCAACCTTCTCTTCTCCAGGCTAAAGAGTCCCAGCTCTTTCAGCCTTTCCTCATAAGGGAGGTGCTCCAGTCCCACAATCATCTTGGTTGCCCTTCGCTGGACTCGCTCCAGTAGTTCCCTGTCCCTCTTGAACTGGGGAGCCCAGAACTGGACACAATACTCCAGTTGTGGCCTCACCAGTGCAGAGTAGAGGGGGAGAATGACCTCCCTCGACCTACTGGCCACAGTCTTCCCTATGCAGCCCAGGATGCCATTGGCCTTCTTGGCGACAAGGGCACACTGCTGGCTCATGTGCTATGAATTGTCATAGCACAAAATATAGCAGTGAAAGATCTAGGTTCAGCTGTACTAGATGAATATGAAAAGAATATGTACATGAAAAGAAAAGACGACCGTCCGTAATCCATGCAGGATATGACTGGTTATAAAGTTGGATATAACTCCAAAAAAACTTTGCAGTCAGACTATTTTGTGATTTTACAGGGACATATACGGGATGACAGATGCTGGAATCCAGGGGTCTGATTCATGAGTTGAATTATTAGGCCATAAAAGACAGTGGCACCGGTAAAAGAGTTACAGGAATCAACATTTAAGAAGAATTTGGAGTTACTTGTCAGTAGCTATTTTAGAAGAAAAGCTGATGAAGAGAGACTATGAAGGACATTTGAATATGAGAGATCCAGGGAATTATGAACTTGAGGGGAAATCTAGATATGCAGAGAACCTCTTGCATTGTTTTACAGTGTGTGTTCTTGACTGCTTTTAGGTTTTTTTGCTCTAAGACAACCAGGATCCTCTATAATAGCTCCTAAAGAAATATAAACGTAGGACCTGAGCCTAAATTGGACCTGCTGTGGTAATAAAAAAGTATTCCAGTGGATTTCCCCGTTCCTTTTTTAAGGAGGAAATCATACAAGACCATCAGGGTGAGGTGTACCTGGGAAGTGGTGGCCTCATCGAACCCAGCAAGGTGAGGACAGGCAGCTGTTTGGAAGCTGAGGAAAGAGGGATCTGAGGGGCTCGGGAGGTTTGTATAAGCTTGGTATGTGGCCCCATTTTGCTGAAGCTGATGCTTGAGGCAGCTGGGATCATTGTTTGGACAGAGTGAAACCAGTCTGAAGTGGTATCTCAGGGAGTTGTTGGCATGCAGATGACTTTGCAGATGAGATCACCAGCAACAGGGTGGCAAGCATTTATTTTTAATGTCATATTGATGTTGGGCTGGGTTGTGAGCATGCGTAACTTGTTAATACTGCAACACTATGTGGAAGTCTCCCATGGCACCTGAGACACCTTTTGCTAGGCGGGACTGCAGTTCACTTTTGCTAATGAAGTTGTTGTGGACAGCGGGTTCTGATGGATGGGAAGAGGTTGCCCTATCTAGTTCTGTTAAGTCAAATATTTTAAACTCACTAGTTACAGAGGATGGAAACTGTGATAATGGATATTTTCTGGGTTATAAAGACATCTTCTATTTCCTGAAAGCAAGCTGAGAACACTGCTAGTAATTAAAAGCAAATCAAAAAATCAAACAAGACAGAGAGCAGTCTTCTATTCAATAATTACCCCGTGGTTTTATGAATCTCCTCTTATGCTTAGATAATGCCCCTTAGAGTTGGTAATTTACAACTTTACAACCATCATGGAGCTGTGCATTATGTATATGCTGAAGGGCAAAGAATAGCCTCAAAGTGGAAGGTGTCAAGAAACGTCCAAAATCAATTAACAATTATATAGCGTGTGGGAGACATTCCTTGTTCTCTCTTTGAATAGTCCTCGAGACAGTGTGGCTTTCAGACTGCCGGAAAACTGGTACGTTTCCAAGTTACCGGTGGAAATTGCTTTGAACTTAGAATAAACCTGCACACACATACAAATTAGAAGAAAACAAAACACGTCGAATGAAATCTTGGCCTTATCAAAGTCAAAAGGAGTTTGCTGCTGACTTCAGTGGAACAAGAATTTTATCCATAAAGAGCAAAAAAAAAAAAAGATTTTTGAACTCTAAAATCAGAGCTAAGCTGTCTGATGTAGGGGGTTTTTTGTCACAGATACCTGCTTGTTTTCACATGTATTTGCAGGATCTGAAGGCCACAAAGTCTTTGTAATTGTGTGTCTGCAATCCCTGACTGCAATATGCTTGCCAAAGCACACCTGGAACGCTCATGCTTTTGTAACTTTCATTTCTTGTTTTTATGGTCCCGCAACATTGCTCAGGCCTGTTCAAATGAGTTGGCAATTAGTAACATAAATATAACTTGTCCGACTTGATTTGTTCTTCCCACACACACGTTCTGTGTCTGTCTCTCTTCGGCTGAACCATGTGTAGAGAGAAGAGTACCAAGGAAGTACGCTGTGATGGGGGGAACGCCAGGCAGGTTTCTATGCTTTTAGAATGAGCTTTTGTACATTATGGAGAGCAAAAATAACTTGTGGCCATCCTAGCGAGCATGCAGTGTCTTTGTGAGCACACCGTCCTCAGGTGTTCCTCTGCTATGCTTGCGTAGCCTGGCAAGAGTTATCGTTAGTTTTCATTAAATAACCTGTAAATTGGTTGAACCTAAGCGCTTTGAAGGGTCCAGTCCCATGTGCCTGCCTAGAGCACATCCAGCAAATGCCAGGTTAGACAACTCGCAAAAGAGCTGGGATTTTTTTATTGCTGTTTTAAGTTGTTTTGGTTTATTTTTTAAAAAAAATTGCTGCCACAAATATAAAATTGGCCTGATAGCCAGAGCGCTTCCCTGGCAAATGGCAGCTCGTGCTTAACGTCTCTGACCTGGAGAGCTGTGCTGCCTCTTGCCTCCCTGCTGACTCCCCATGCCATGGTGTTATTCAGTCACTGTGTGGGAACCATCCAGACCTCCCTGCCTCTTCCCAGCCAGTGGAAACAGTGCCACAGCAACAAAAAATGTGACCTTCACTTGCCTATGTAAAGGCAAAAAAAAAAAAAGTACTTAAGGAGGGGCTTATAAGAAAGATGGGGACAAACTTTTAGCAGAGCCTGTTGCCATAGGACAAGGGCAAATGGTTTTAAACTAAAAGGTGGTAGATTTAGACTAGGTACAAGGAAGAAATTTTTGCAATGAGGCCGGTGAAACACTGGCACAGGTTGCCCAGAGAGGTGGTAGATGCGCCATCCCTGGAAACATTCAAGGTCAGGTTGGACAGGGCTCTGAGGAACCTGATCTAGTCAGGGATGTCCCTGCTTACTGCAGGGGGGTTGGACCAGGTGACCTTTAAAAGGTCCCTTCCAACCCAAACTATTCTATGATTGGTTACGCAAAGGTAGGGCTACGTTACTTTGTAAGAGTGAGTAAGCGTGCAGGCCTACAGAAGTGATGAATGCATTTGATATACCTCCTCTGGGCACGGCCAGCTTAATGTGTATGCTTGGAGAAGGATTTATAATGAAAGAAATATTTATATTTAGTAAGTCTGAACACGATCAATGGATCTGTTAGTTTTATTTCACATAGATGCTCACCTGAACGAGTCCTTGTTTGCAGTCTATTCTTGTTATCGTGCTTCTCCATTAAGAAGGAACGGCTGCATATTTCTGGCCATGTCATCGTGGGTTGTGAATGACAAACCAAGTGACATGTTTTATTTGATTACTGCAGTGCTTGTGAATAGCTCAGCGCTGACAGCCTGGGAGGAAAAGTACCATTAAATGCCCTGGGATAGGCATAAGATGGGCCACGACACTGGAAGGTTTTCTCCTCCAGCCCAGGCATTGTGCCTCATTTCTGAAGTTACCATCCCATTGACTTATTTGCTGGGCTGTCACATCAGCTGTAGCGATGTTTTTGACACCACTATATTTTGTGACATTTGTTCCTTAAAAAATGGGAATAAGGTCACACTAAGCAGCTGTGAATAGCCGTCAACTTTCAATCACCACCAACCCAGACAGCATTTGAAACAGCGGCTTTGGGTGGCGATGAAAGGCGCTGTATCCTACTGACAGTGCCTTCGACCAGTCAAGAGTGGAAGCAGGAGTCTGAGATGCACATTTTAAATTGCGGGAACAGTACTTACTATGAAGACATTGTTTGAAATAGTGTCTAGAAGGCAATAAGAGTGTGCTTAATTCTTTAATTTTTTTATTCAGAAAAAATTTTTAAAGTATATTTCATGTCCTACATCGGGTCCTAGGTAGTGCACAGAAGAAAAATACACTGGTGATTGGTTTTACTGCAGTTTTAGCTGAAGATACAATTCCCGTTCACAGGAAAGCCTCCAACTGGGGATAAGTGGTACTTTATTCCCAGCATGTGTCGATATTCAAGTGCTGTTAACATTGGACCTACAAGTATCTGGTGGTTCTGATAAACCGGTCTGCGGCAGCTCCTGTGTTACCTGTGTGGCTGCTCTCAGCCAATGAGCAAGAACTTGAGCGAACCAATCCCGCAGAGGTAATTAGCTTAATTGTATTAAATTTTGAGGAGAAAGTAAGGAAGCATCACTTTACAAGGTTAAAATGTTAAACGTGTTTGGGAAAGAGAAAAAGCCAGTCTGTGAGAAAGAGCATTTATGAAATGCCGTACTTGCATCTGTGTATTCAGGCATGGTGATGGCTTGTAGAAAAGCATCTGCTGAGTGTGGAAATGGTAAACATCTCCAGCAGTTGTTTATTTGAGAAGATACACTTGAAGCGCAGCTAAATATGCTCCAGAGGCCTTTCTTCAATCAAAAAAAGTTTCAAATAAAAAGCTCCTTATTTTTACCCAATCAATATTTTACATTATTTCCCAGTTTATGTTACAGACATCAGGCTTATGGTTTGCCTGAAACCTCACCAAAGCAGGAGAGTTTCTCTTCAAAATGATGAGAGAGTAGTTTACTGCTTAGGTCATTTAACTCAGTTATAAATTACAAAATACGAGTTATGACTAATCAGAGAAAGCAGTTCAGTATTATGAAACCAGCCTTAAGAAAAGTAATTGTCCCTTAGGTTTCCGTGCTTTCTTGCAACTTGAATTGCAAAAATCACTTCCTACTTAGACCAAGAACCCAAGACTCCTCAATTTATTAGTGAAGATGATTATCCAGTAAATGTTTCATATTGTGTCTTTTCCTGCGCTCACCTTCAGCAGCACTATGATACCTGAACAGCTACCCTAAATTTTAGGAAATACTCATCTTTACTTATCAATTATGGTATTCCTTATGGCTCATCCTTGTAAAAAAGGAAAGCTGCCGAATAGCTATTAGCTTAATAAAAGAAAAGCCATTTTGAAATTCTTGTTAAATTGCAATGAGTGTACAACTAAACTGAGATTTAATTACATTTTTAATTAAAGGAATAGCTATTGATTATGTCATTGAATATGTGTGGTAGCCAGCCCTAACAAATAGCAATATTACAAGAGATCATTAAACTAGTTGTTAAAATTCCAAGTGAATGAGAACTAGAAGTGGTGTGGATGAAAGATACAGCAATTCTGGGTAGAAAAAAAGATAATTAACTGAGTGAAAAATACGTTCATTTCTACAAGTTTGGTTACTGATGATTTTATGTGCTGTCATAATTTATTTTTGCCTGTGGAACAAAATGAAGACAAAATTGGAACAATTTTTAGATAAAAAGCACGGGTAAAGTTTTGTCTTGGGCCTTGAAAGTGAATGGTGATTCAGACAACATTTCTCATGAGCTTTACGTGAAGCAGAATCTAATCTGTCGTATGCGAGAGACCTTCTGATGGCTCAGGGAGCAATCTGATCTACTACACAGGCTGATATAAAAGGGGCAAAAAAAAAGGTGCTGTGTCAGGCATGGGAGTACTGACAAAAAGCCGTAGGCAGCTGAGGTCCAGCTGGCTGCAGGGCACTGGCAGTTCAACCGGCAGCGTTCCTACTACTGCAGTGGTGGTCCTCTCCTAGGCCGGTGCTGTGGATGCCTGGTGGTAGAGAGAAAGCAGTTTTTTGGACACGGGTGATCGAGAGTGGGTGTGGAAATCCCAGCTGCCCACATAAATCCATGCAGCCGCGTTTTGTCTGTGTGGGTTCCCCATTTGTGCGTGCAGGTGGCACTGCCCGCTGGACGGGTCGGTTCTTCACCAGCGCACCTGGGCTTGGGTGAAGTTGTTAGTTGACGCTCTCGAGAAAATGTGTCCTAAATTTGTTTTAGACTTAATTTGAAAGGTCTGTAGGCAGATCGTGCTGTTAAACGCTTGGTTCTTTCTCTCCTTGTGGTTCCAGCTTTTCTGCTGGAAGCATCTTACTGAAGCATTTTATTTAGAGAGGGGAGCAGCCCCTCTGGATGGGTATCGCAGCAGCCCATTGCTTGTGGCTGCAAGCTGCTCTGAACAGTGAAGTGTAATAGGGGGATGGGGCAGATGATCTCATGGGTCTTTCTGTTCTGTCCATTTCTGTGCATATAAAGCCGTTTTAATCCTTTCCATTCAAATGCATTGTATCCACAGAAAGGTATTATTAATAATGACACAAGGCATGCTGCAACATGGGCAAGCTTAGAGTCAGAGCCTATGACTCAGTAGGACTAAGTTATTGTTTGAAACACAGCATTTTAGAGTTAAAACTTTTTTTTGGTACCAGATTTTATAGTTGAACATATTCTGAATGTTCTGTCTGCATATAATGCACAAAGACTGCGAGGATTGTACAGACACCAGCACCCAAGAGTTAGGGTGGATTAGAATTAGAGGTATCTGTCACCTTTATTTGACCCCGTAGCTTTATGGAGCAGGATCCAGCCTTCAGGGACCTTCCTCCCCCTCCGTGACCTCTTCCTCCTTCAAGTGTGCAGGATAAATGAGGGCTACGAATGTGGCAAGTGCAAAGAACGTGGCAGCGGCTGATGAGCTGCAGAAGTTAGGGGAAGCGTTTGGCAGAGGCGCAAGCTCTCTTTAGGAATGAAAAGCAATGCCTTGTGGCGAAAGCGCTCTTCTCCTCGTGTTGCAGCTGTATTGCAACTATTATGTGTCTGTTCTCACATTCAGAACCCAGATTACAAAATATCTTCTGTGTCTAACGGGTGACAAGTAAAGAAGAAGGGATTACTGAAATATAAATTGAAGAGGTCAGATGTAAACCTCAAGACAGTAAAAAGGTTTAATGACCTGTAATCAGGATTTACCAATGATTTGTACTTAGGTAACGGCATCACTGTTTTTTTCCAGCACACAGGATGCATTTCAGTTTACTTCAGATGCATCCCTGTTCCCTCTTACTGCTTAACTACAGGATGTTATGATTATAGATGTAGTGACACCGTTGTTGCAGAATCGCTGCTGATAAATTACGGTGGGATGGCAGCCACAAATACACCTTCTCTTGTGATTTAAGAGGGAGATGGGAAGGCGTATCACTCAGATGCTTGATCAATGGTAAATAGAGCCAGCCGCGGCATGCTAAACCTTAAAAGTCCTTGCCAGATTTTGGGATTAGAAGTCGTCATTTCAAGCTTTAACTCCTCCACTATTGAAATAATCAGTTGCTCTGTTCCTCCTCTTTTCCTTTCTCTTCGGCCAAGATTTATTTACCTTTGCAAGCAGGATTTGATGTGCAAACCTTTCTTTTTTCAGTAATTTTTTGAGATACGAGAGCTTTTTCAGCCAGCTGCCAAATATTCAGTGTCTGTCTGTGCCACGGTGCCGTGAGACTTCATGTCAAGTCCCCTGTGACCTTCCCATCACCTGCTTAACTGGTCAGGAAATGTGCGGCCACTTGGAGCTGTGTACTTGCGCTGCTGAAGGCTGGAGAAACAATAAAACAGTCATTACAAATTAGCGTGATAACAGACACCAGCAGCAAAATCAACTATAATCAGGATTCACTCGACACAAAAGGGCATATAGCTTTGGTCACTCAGTCCCCTGCTCTGTAGGTGACAGTCCTGTGCAGGTAATGTTCCTAATGGCTGATGAGCGGCAAGAAAAATTTCAACACGCGACTGCTAACGTTGCAGTGATTTTAACCTGGCTTCTCTCTGAGAAACCCCTCGCGTCCTGATCTGAAGGCTGATACAAACTTGGTTATTTTTTCCCTGAAGTGAGAAATGAAAGCGGCTGCCTTCCGAGATCTCCCTGGAATTCAGGCTAAATGGGGCTTGTATTCGCATTGGTACTAAGGATGAAATCAGGATTGGCAGACTGTGATGTGTGAATTTGCACACATACAGAGACTCAGAACAAGAGTGAATCTTGTTAATTAAGCCAAGACATTTTAGATGGTCTGTGCCTAAAATTCAATCCTGTTCAGTAAAAGGGACTTTCTCTTGGGTCTCTTTAATGTCACATTCCATTTACAATTATAATAAATGCTACAACTTGTTTCCCTCTCCCCTATCCCACAAAAAATGACAGAGAGGAATTTCTTACTAAGCCTTTGATAACGGTTCTTTCTTTTTGTTCCAGATAACTTCAAACGAGAAGTGCTCAGAGAGCCTGAAGAATGATGGCGATGCTCTTATCCAGACTCTAGAGAGCCTGGCCCAAACTGCCAGGTGAGTTCCCTCAGGCTTCCAGGAATTTCCAGGGCTGAAAGCGCTCACCTTCTCTTTTGTCTATGATGGTCTTCGCCTGTAATCGTCTCCTGTGCAGTACAACCTTCTCAGGTTTCTGTCCCTGGCCCCCCTCCCTACATCGCTCTCCTCCAAACTCCTTTCATTCAGAGCTTGCTGGTGTTTCTGCCGCTGCGGCGGCGTGCTTTGATCCCCAGCTGCGGCAAGCTGCAGTGTGCTGCACAGTCCAGCTCAGTGTGTGCGCACATCTGTCGATTTTTTTATTATTATTTTTTTTAATATATGATTTTATTCCGAACACTTGGCCTCTATAACCGGATACCAGTCAGGGATTCTTGGCGGCGTGGGCTAGATGCACAATGCGATGTCTGTGCCCTGTTTGAAAGTAATTGTGTTTGGTGCACTTGCAAGCTGATTACTTTCAAACGAGCAGCGGAAGAACAGAACTACTTTTGTTTAAGAATACCCGTGGCTTCTCCGAGAAGGCACGAGACTAGACTTTGGGGAGTGCCGTGGCTTCCTCTTGTGAGAGCAGAGGTGCGAGTCCCAACAAGTTGGCCAAACCTCAGCTCATCTCCCAGAGACTTTCCCTCATCTAATCCCCCTTGGACATATGAATGAATGAATTACTGTTCTCTGCCTCTCAAAACAGATTTTACACTCCTGCTGTGGGCTGTTAGGCTGCATTTCACTCCTGGTTGAACTAAAATTGATAGAGAAACTGTAGTTTATCGATCAGTTTTCGAAACGCTAAGATAATCTTTTCAGTGCTCTTTGTGCTCCCAAATGCAGGCTTTATATGGGTCAGTTGTTTGGGAAAATTGGCTCCCTGACATTATGGCAGGGAGTACCCTGGGTTGGAAGGAAAGGGGGGATGTGGGCAGATGTGGAGAGGGAATGTGGGACGTGGCGAGTGTAAGGAGATGCACACCGAGGACTAACCAAACCTGTCGAGAGCAGTCTGCATCCCTCTCGCATACTCAGCTGCTGACTCATGGGGTTTTGTATGACACATTAAATTATCTAACTAAAATAAAATGTCAGCTCTCCCCAAGGGAGACACTTGCACCACCCCTGAAGATGACAGTGGAAAAACATGGGGTTTTCTTCCTTTAGAACTACTTTTCACTCTGTTTTGTAGCATTTCAGCATTAGATGCACTAGACAGACCGGTCGCTGTCTTTGAGTCTGCTTTTCTGACTTCCTCTAGTTGTCTGTTACTTATACGTTTCTGTACTCAGAAAACCACATACTACAGAGCCCAGAATAAGAAGCACTCTCTTATTTGACACAAGATGCTCAGTAGACCAAATTCTAGCTGATGCCAGTGACACGTGTGTTGATATGTTAGGGTAAGCCAAGTTCCTTCGCCATGCCAAGCTCCCGCACTGCAGCAGCAACAGGGGAGCCCCCGAGAGCTCACGGATTTCGCTTACCCTCCTCCCCTTCTTTGGGGAACATATGTCCCAATCCATTTGCCTCCAGAGGAAGCTGGGAGCGATTCAGTCTGGATCTTGGGGCTGTAATGGACTCAGACATGGATAAATTGGCAGTGGGCAGGCAGGCAGAAGCCTGGGGTTAGCAAGCTTAACCAGCTTTAGCTGAATGGCCATCTCGGTTATGGAGGTTATGGATGTTCTGCCATCTCTCCACGTTCCCTTATGTGGCATCTTTCCCAGAATATTCTTTGTGACCTAATAAACTTGGTCTCCTCACCTATACTTTGAATCCTGGTAAGAAGCCTCTCTGTATCTCATGCAGAGCTGGAAACGTTTTAGAGAAGGCTACAACCGAGATCCTGGATCTGAGCCATCGTCTGAGCAGTCTAAACTCCCAGGCCCTTCCACCCACATACCAGCACTGGGTTGCGGTGATTGAGGAGTGTTTTTTGCTTTGCTCATTTTTTTGCAGACAGGTTTCTAATCTTCCGCACTGTGCCTGTGCGGCGGGAGGAGGACACCAGCCAAGCAGCCACGTGCTGAGAGAAGGGGCACTGCTTGGATGGCAAGCTGCTTTCGGGGCACTCCTGTTGCTGCGTCGCAGCTGTGGATTGCCAAACTCCTCCTTAGCCATCCATCCTCAGCTAGTCAGAACAGGCAGTGACACAGAGAGTGACACATAACCAACCCCTTCTGCTTTAGTAGCTACATGGAATCAAATCTACGCTTCAAAACATGGGATCGTAGCCATTTATTTCTCAGTGCTGACAGTTGCCAAGATGAATTCATTTCAGATAACTAAATTTTCTGGTATAAACTGCTGCTCATTAAGGCACTGGCTTATGTAGTGAGGACTGATCATTTGGATTCCCTGGCTAGCTCTGTGTTCCCCGAAACATAGAGTGACGGTAGGTATTTGTCATTAGCAGCAACCAAGGAAGTTGCAGATTGGTCTAGTAGTGTCCTTTCTAAGTTAAAGATGAGGGATGGTAGTCTATAAAAAAAAAAACAACCTGTCTTGTTTCTGTGGACTAGCAGTAGTGAGTTAGAGCCTCTGTTCTAGAAAAAACATGTGTTTCCAGAAGGAAAAAATTAGGCAAAATACATATAATAAAAATGCAGGTGAGGAAGCAAACCGGGAAGATAGAATCATGGAATGGTTTGGGTTGGAAGGGACCTTAAAGATCTCGTTCCAACCCCCCTGCCCTGGGCAGGGACACCTCCCACTAGACCAGGCTGCTCAAAGCCCCATCCAGCCTGGCCTTGAACACCTCCAGGGATGGGGCATCCACAGCTTCCCTGGGCAACCTGTTCCAGTGCCTCACCACCCTCACAGGAAAGAATTTCTTCCTGATACCTAACCTAAATCTCCCCTCTTTCAGTTTAAAACCATTACCCCTTGATCCTACTATTCAATCTCAAACCTGTGGAGCTGTGTGTGGTGGGGCAGTCGGTCCTCTTTGCCAGGGGGCGGGCAACACCTTGGGTGGAACAGCCTCCCTGCATGGAGCAGCACGGCGTTAAGAGGGCTGTATGTGTGAAAACACGTTTTTCTGTCAAGGTGAGAGCGTGCCTGTGTGTAGAGTCATGGGGGAGCACGGTATTCTTGTAGCAGAGGAGGTGGAGGTAGCAGTTACTGTGAATTGGAGCTAAAATTCATTTTTACACAAGGTTTGCTACAGGGCTGCATTGCTAGTTGCATGTTGCTGCTTAACAGAAAAGCAGGGTATACGGTGCACTTAATGGCTATTAAGAATTTTCCAGCATCGATAAAGGCAAATGTGGGATCTGAATGAAAAGTTTTCCCCTGAGAATGTCTAATGGGCATTACTGTTTCTAATTCCTAGCTCTCACGCTGATGTTGCTGTTGCTTCCTTGGCATTTGAAATTCTGAGGAGGGTGGGACGTGGAAATATCAAGAGTACCAAGTGAAACAGTTTTGACCGGCCTACCCGAACGGAAACCTTGTGGATGCTGCTCAGCACCTCAGTCCCGCAGGAACGGACATCTTCAAACGAGCAGAGCAGACATAACTAATTTAGCAAACCGAGTCGCCGCTGCGTATGGGCACGTGTGACTTTGGGAAGGGAGGGAAACTGGTTTTGGGGGGGTGGTTTGTTTGTTTTTTAAACCATTGTAAGGATGAAGTCTTGGTTACTACTTTACCTTGCTGGCATTATGTGATGTAGGTTAAGTATTTGGCAGCTGGAGTTTGAAAACTGTAAATTAAATAGTGTAGTTATTTCACAATATAGACATAAAGTGTTTCACTATTTTAAACTGCGGTTAGAAATTTTCATTTATCTGTTTGACCAGGTGAATGCTTTGGCTGTTCATCTTAAGGGGTCACCTCGTGCCTATGACAGACACTAGAAAATATTTTTTTTTAATCAAGAAAAACAATATTCTTCATCTCACACGACCAAAACAAACCCCTGCGATCATGTTAGCGGCTGTGTGCGTAGATGGCATGGATGCGTGATAGATTTTATCAGGTTTTTTTACCCAGGAGAATGGGCTTTTTATGTGAGACACCGTGTCCCTCTGTTGCCCAGCACTGCACAGCTTCAGCCGCATCGGTGGAGTGTCGTTCCCAGCTGCCAACGCTCCCGGCTGGAGCTCCTCGTTAAAAATAGGTGAGACCATGAGCCTGGCAGTTTGTCATTTATCCCCAGTAAAAACTGGTAAGCATCCTCTTGAGCCAGCAGATGCTAGTGTGTAAAGAACTATTCTTCTCCCCATGTGCCCTCAGCGAGCACAGCGTGGCTAAGTCTGGTACTACGACCGCTTCTTCTTAATGTTCATCTTTCACAGCAGCACCAGCATGGTGCTCCCACCCCGGCAAAGGCCGGTCCCTTATTGAGAATTGCTGCTACAAGCCTGCTCTTGGACAGCCCAGTTCTCCAGAGTATGTGGAGGCAAGACAACACCCCTCGGTAAACACTTACGTTTTGCAGGAATTGTTTTCTTACATTACTATAAACATCACTTTCTCTTTTTCATAGCTTAACAGCTGGAATTGGAGCTGGAGTTACAGAAATGGGGAAAAGCTAGCTGGTGGCTATTACTTGGTAAAGTGTTTTATAGGAATTGTCTTCTAGTGAAGCGTGGCTGAGAGGAACAAAGCTGAATCACTGGGCGAGACATGCCCCTCTGCGGTCGCAGTGCCTTCGCTCTGCAAGTGAAGGCGGGGGGGCACAGTCTGTTTTGTAGTTTCGTTCAGCTCTCATCACCTCGGGATCCCAACTTGAGCCAGGATCCTTTGCAGCCAAGACCCTCTCTGATCTTCTGCCGGTGAACCACCACACTGAAGCAGGACCGCTGGGGAGTGTGTGCTCTGGGCCGAGGCTGGTGGCAGCTGCACTGTGCAGATGTGCAGTCTGGGAATGAGCCAGCAGTTTAAGAGCTGCTCTCTCTGCTTCCGACTACACAGGTGCTGTCTCGAGAGAAGGCAATTGCACACAGCTCATATCTCACACAGTGACTGAAGACTAAGGACATGTGAAAATGGGTTTAAGCTACTGAACCAGCTGAGAGTTTGTAAGGAAAAGAACTTCCTCTGCCCCTAATGACAGTGCACACCTGAAGAGAGCTGAGCAATGGGCAGTTCTCACTTTCTGCTGCTATTCCAGTATCAGAGGTAACTATTCCTTAGGGGTACAACAGAGGTAACGGGTTCTCGGCTTCCTCCTCTGAAGTACTGAAGTTGTTGTGCAATTCCAGGACAATTTTCAGGTAACTTGTAAAGACAGCATCTGTCACTCGTTTACTGGCCAGCCCAGCCTAAAGCATGCCACACACCAATATACTTTATGATCTGAAATAATTTGACACAGAGCGAATTAAAAGTTTACTTTAATTTTGAACCATTTTATAACTGCATTTTTCTCATGAAGCATCTGTATCACAGCAGGCTACAATAACTTTGGGATAAAAGGCAACTGGTAAACTGTCCAATACAAGGTTCCAAATAAACAGTTCTTACTGGCCCCTACCCAGACATATCCCAGATAAAGTTTTTGATCAAAAACATGAAATAGATCCACCTGCTTATTTTAAGCATATTAAAAAGGAAACTAATTGGACCATTTCTATTTGTCTAGTTTTTTATACAAAAAGGCTACACAATGTTACACTTTATTCAGAATACAGTTAGAGCGATTATGAATTAGTGTTCTACACCTTTACTCAATCCTTAAAAATTAGAAACTGCTGTAGCATATTCACTATAACTTAATACTACGAGAGACTTTAAAAAAAACTAACGACAATTACTGCGAAAAGAAAGGCTACTTCCAAAGCAAGCAAGGTCAGTACCATTACAGAGATTTAAAAAAAATAATAAATTTTTAACAAGCAAGGCTAGGGTTTGATAAATTCCATCTTGCAATTCATTCTTGTGCATTCTTCGTTTCTTGAATCACTCCCAAAATCCATTTGTATTATTACTCCTCGACCAAAAAGGACCAGAACAAAAAGTTTACTTCAATTGTTCCCATAGGAAACTCAGCTTGGTTAGTGTGTCAGGCACTTTCTGAGATACTAGCCCACCCCTCGAGCCCTCTCAGCAACTCTACAGGCCAATCAATGCAAGTTCATTCAGATGATACAGCTGCAAAGAGAAAAAAAACAGGTGTCAGCGTTCCTGAGTAAAGGGCTGTTTTCACACATTAAGACTGCATGAAGCCAGTGCACAAGACATTACAGTTAATTACTTCCACGCTTCACGGCAGAAGTCAGTTTGGAGTGTACTGATCGTGTGTTTCCAGAGCGTTTATTCGGTATTCTGGCACACCGGGACCCAACTGAGCCAATCCCTCCCTGCCAACCAAGTCCTCAGTCCAGTCATCTGTTTTTCTCTTTTTGTTTTGTTTTTAAATTCAAGGTTGGAGCTTCTTACCTAAAGGATGATTTACAGGTCAGTATCGAACCAGGCCAACTGATTACTGTCACCTGGAGGCAGCCCATCCATAAGGTCCTGGGCATGGCCAAGATCTGGCAGACCATCAACTGGGTAGTCAGCACCAGGGTGGTGGCCACCCATTTCATGTTCCATCATAGGGTCCATACCCAAGGCATCCTGACCGTATCCGCCAGAGTGGAAAGAACGGTAGCTAGGATCTAAGAAAGTTAAAGGTGGCAGAGGGAAAAAAAGCATAATGTTAACAGATGTTAGATGCATCAGAAGCTGCAAGTATCAGTGTGTGAGAAGATCTTTGTAGCCATCTAATTTTTTTTCTAGTTCAGCCAAGTTCAAAACAATCTGTTGCCTGCCCTTAATGGCTGTTCCATTGTTCAGAACAGCCTTCCAGTACGATTCTGCAGACAAAGCACACTGCAGTCAGAAGCACGAGCAGATTCCAGCCAAGCCATTAGTCTGCACAATCAACAGTACTAAAATTCAACAATACTGCAGCAAAACGAGGCTCCAAGACTGTAGACTTGCTTCTGAAAGACTAGTCAAAAATAGCTTAGAATCCTGAGGGAAAGGCTAGCGTTCAAGTCTATAGACACTTACAGACTAATACATTCAATACCAGCTTTTGTTTTAAAGAAAAACTGCACTATTGGAATTGTCAAGTCCATTTGTAAAGGATTTAAAAGATTTCTGGAAACAACAGCTCAGCGGGAGATTCTCCCACAAGACTCAGACAAGAGACGCCAGTTTTGCACGTTCATACAGCTCCCATTTCAGTGCTGCCAGTGGGGTTGCAGAAACTGGTTATTTGAACTGGCAGTTCCCCATCTGCCTGTCCATTTGCAATACCTTGCCGAAGAGTAATTCACTCTTCACTCATTTGCAGTTCTCCTTTAAAATCTATGACTTGACTTCGTCCAACCTAAATTTAGTCAAGGGGAACGGAGGAGACGTACCATCTGGGCGGTATCCAAGAGGTTCTCCCTGGGCACCAATATCAAGTCCGAGATCCGCTGTCTGGATGTACACAAAAAATTACAAAACAGTTTTAATGTCAGGTCTTTGGGCCAGCACTAGTAATTCTGAGTGAGTTTAAAAAGTTTTGAAGCTTGCCCCAGTTCCCTGTTTAGCAGCTCTTCTGCAGCGAGCACTGCAGCATGGTCCTTCTGCGAACATGAAATGCCTTTTTAGCCAAGCATCTGCATCCAATATGTAACAGCCAGATTTAGGCAGAGGAATCCACAGATCACTGGAAGGAGGGTTCTGTTTGGGACCGGTAAAGATGGGGCACTAGGAACACTCTCCTCCTCAGGTACACCTGCACAGCTCCTGCAAGTCAGCTGTTCAGAGACTCCTGAGCCAGCAATAGAGCGTTTAAGAGTTCTGAAGGGACCTCCCCCAGTTTGTCCAATTACAGAAGTAATTGGCCAGTCTGTAGTGTAATCACGTAACTCCAACTTCAAAGAGATACTCCATTTTAGCTTTTTTCCCACATTATTGTGGTAGATACAGATTTTAGGAAAACAGAAGACTGAGCACTGAAATACTACAAGTCAAGGGCTACTGTCCTTTACTTAGTAAATACATACAAGGTAAGACAAGCTGGGCTTCTGAATCTTAAGAATCTAGGGGAAGACAGACTTAGTGAAACCTTCCCCATACTCCAAGTGCACAGCTTGTTTTCAGTCGCCATTCACTGTGTGTCCCTTTAAGCATGAAAAAAGGGAATGTGAGATAATCAAGCCTGCAAACATACACAAGTCTGAAAGCTCAATTCTAAGGAGAACAGAAGTTGCATCCCCTCCCCAAGATTACTAGTCCTACATCATTTGCCCAATAGAAGGCTCACAGGATATGCTTTATGCTTATGCTTCCCTCACATCACTCAATTTTTGCACTCAGAGTTCATTATGTGCAAAGTTCTTCTATACAGCTTTGCACGCCACTGAGCATAATAAGAATAATAAACTTTAACAGCAGTAGAGAATGGACTCTTCCGATCTGCAAGGGAAGAAGCAGCTCTAAGGCCGCTTGCCACAGGTTCACTGAACCTGAACATGTGGAGCGAGTGAAAAAGGTACAGCCATGTGTAAAGCTGGGCCAGATCACTGATGGCTTCTACACTTCATACTGGAAGGAGAGAGGACTTGGAAGCAAGGTTTCCCCGAGGAACCATGAATACAAAGACATAACTCACCTCGTTCCAAGCCATCGGCTCAGTCCGGAACAGAGAGCTTGTCAATTCAACCGAAAGTCGCTTCTTATAGTCTTGTGGTTTGTCCTCAGACATTCTGAACAACACTGCAGCTGCGTATGTTGCTATCGAAAGGAAGAGTGATTTTAGTAGAGATCGAGTCTTCTAGCAACTTTTCTAACACAAATGTGAAACCTATCTTTTAAGTTCACTTACCAACACCCTCATTCCTAGAATGAAGCAGTTCTGTTAAGGGGGCAGTTGCACCTTCAGCCTCAATTGCTTCAGCGGCTTCCTTGTCTTGAGCCAGTTCACAAAGTACACCTGCAGCTACTCTCTGGATGTTCTCAATGGGAGAGTACAACAACTGCAACCAAAACACAAGGGTTTCTTCAGCTCTTCAGCTTGAAACGAGCTCTTCAGCACAATCTGACTTAGCAGTTCTACCAAGGAAGCGTAAGAGCCATTTTACTCGTTTTTCTAGTACGTACTATAGCATTGTCTTGAGCTCTTACTTACCTGCACAAATAGTGGAATGGTATTTAGACCCCTGATTACGATTCGATTATGAACATCGCGTGCAAGAATATGCAGGGCTCCAGTGCAGCCCTCGACAATTTCTTCCATACGCACACCCTCCTAGTTAAGGGAAAAAAAGGCATTGTTTGAAGTTGAGATATTGTGTGCTATCTTCTAAAATGACTGTCAAAAACCTGATCACCCTGTCAACAAATCAACTAAAACTTGTCCCTGCGCACACCCTCTATCTACTGCTGGCCTTCAAACTTAGCATCCCTGCTAGGAGCTGGCCCAGTTTAGCCACCTACATTCAGTAAGAGAAGCATCTCAGTGGAACTCCTCCCAGTGTTCTCATTTTTATTTCAGTTCATTATAAACTTCATGTCTGACAACGCTGGCTTTTCTTCCCCAAGAACAATTAGCTTGGCAGTTTACTAAGTTTGAAACAGTGGTCACAAGTAATGAAGAGGCCCCTTCCTGCCTCTGCAAGTATTAATTACACATCTGTACTAGTAGGTATTGCTTCCATTTGCCCATGCTGAGGCAACCTTCCCTTCATTAATGCATTTAACGGGCAAAAAAAAATCAAGACCAATCTTGCCACACTGACCTGGCATCTAAACAGGTAACAAGTACAGAGCCCGTATAACTCCTCACTATTTTTCCAGCTCTAAGCACCCTTGAAAATAAGCTGAGAGAGCGTTCTTAAACCTGTACTTCTGAGGGATGAGGTGGTTCTGGTTTCCTGGTAGAGAATACTTGCCTTGCCAAAATAAGAAAAACCCGTATTTCTATTATCTACAGCATTCAGAATTAAATGGTCTAAGTAAAATCAGAACCAAGATTTAGGCATTATTATTTAGTTACTTATTTAAAGAACAGCTTCAGGCCTGCTGAGATAGAATTACGAGCATGCCAAGAGAATAATAATATGAATTAGAGACAATGATAAGACAACAGCTATGTAGACCAAACAACACATGACTGAGGCACACTGATAAATGAGGAGTTTTAGGGACAAGTTTTACAGAACGGACGGAACTTTAGTTAGTGGTGGACACTTACCACAAACTGCTGTTGTGTCCCACCCATAGAAGTACGTCGCTGGGTATCTTGATGTGCTCTAACCAGCAACTGAACTAGCCTTGGAATAGCACCTTGTTCACGCAGCGGGGCGTGGTTTGCAGGACAGAGAGCAAGATTGCGGATCAAACCAACAGTAGCCTACAGTTAAGAAAGGAAGGGGGAAATAAAAGAGCATGGGGGGGGGTGCGCTTGCTGTTAGAGGTTCCCTTTTTTATTTTTTTCCCATCAGTTGATCCCAAATGCTTTAATCACTAGGAGATGGCGAGCCAGGTTGCCCAATTGAAGCAACTTTCCCATCAGACAAGTTACATTCCCCAACACTTTGGAAACAACTTTTCACAGTTAAAGTTACATTTAAAAAAGCAGGAGTTTTCAACCCTGAAAGCTGTGAAGGATTATTTACCTTGATCAAAGGCCAGTGTGATGGCGGGTGCAACAGTTTAACCACCACTGGGAGTCCATAATGGAGACGTACTGCATTTTGAGCCATCTCAGCTTCTTGATGTCTGCTGGTGAGGTGACGGAGCGCACAAATAGCAGGTTCTGTGATGTCTTCCCTGTCTCCAGCCCGAAGAACTGTGCGCACAAGAGCCTCAATGCCACCAACCTGGCACACCATCATCTTGTTCTTGTAATTGTTGCAAGTAAGGTTAGAAAGGATGCCAGCAGCACAAGTCACAACATTAATATCATCTGATCCTAAAAGCTGAACAAGAGTTCCTAGAAGGCCTTCCATTCCCTCCTGCAGAAAAAGAAGGAAGAAAAATTTGTCTCTCCTCTTCCGCTATGTTGACTTTTGACCCTGATCCCTTAGAAAAACCATTTACCTGCTTTGTTGCAGCATCTGACAGATTTCTCAGAGTCCAGAGACAGTTCTGGACAAGACGCTGGCTTGGATCTGTGAGGTGGAGTCCCAAAGCTTGCATCCCACCTAGAAGATGGTACAGATTTGACACCATTACTCAGATGCTCATCTGGTAAACAGTCAGGTCCTTCTCTTCCTTAAAGTCTGAATGTGTATCTCACAAGCTTCTGGCTCTTTCGTGGCATTTATGGCTAGGCCCTAACCTTTTCATCACATAGAAGAAAACCCTGAGATTCTTTTTTGACACTGGAGACCTTCTAAATGTATGCATATTCTAAGGGGACCATTCTGACAACGCTAAGGCACTAAGCTATCCAGCTAACAACATAGAAGACTTACACAAAACAGTCTGACTTTTATACTTCTGTATACTAAAGGCCTCCAAAACTAGTTATGGACTGAAGGACCAATCCAAGTGCAATTTTTTATGCTGGCAGCTTCTGCTCTTGTGTGAAACGCACCGATCCTGCAGTACCATATAGCTTTGTAAATTATCATGGGTACAAGGTACTTACCAGCTTCAACAATAGCAGGTTTGTTGCTGGAGCAGACTGACAACACCTTCAGCACCCTACTTGTGGTCCACAATAGTTTCTCGTAAGTATAGGTCCTCATTATATTTACTAGCGCCTGGGGTCCACCACTTGCCAGAATAATCAGCTGAAAGACAGCAAAAATAACATTTATCTGTCAGTTCTTGTGCTTGTCAGCAGGAAGTAATTGTTGCTGACTTACACCCACCATAGGTTACAGATCTCTAAAAAACTGTTCACATCTGCTGGTCAGGTCAGTAAGTTTTGCAGTCTCGCTATAAGCATGACTGCATTTCCGCAAAATAACTCCTGCGTCCCTCACCCCTTACAAGGTCAGGACTGACTGGCAAAAGCCCAACATGGCTGAAGATTCATAATAAGAAGATCAGTACAGAGGAGCTGTTAGGCCATTCATAGCAAGCTTGCTCATTTTAAGTGCTTTAAGAGCAGAGGCACTTACCTTACTCTCTTGATTGCCATACGCTAAAATCTGAAGGCAGTCCGTTGTGATGGCCAAGAATTTGACATTCGTCTTGTTGAGCAAGGCAACCATTTTCTGCAGCCCACCAGCAAGACGGACAGCCATTTTGGCTCCTTCCTGATGTAACAGGAGATTGTGAAGAGTTGTAATGGCATAGAACAGCACAGAGTCCACTGGGGACCTAAGGAAGGAAAAAACCTCATGAATACCTGCACCTACCAGTAGCAACTGAAAAAAAACAGAAGTACTGTCTTAGTAGTCCACATACCCAAGCATTTTAACCAAAGCAGGGATGCCTCCTGATTTGAAGATTGCCAACAAGCCTTCACGGTGATGTGAGAGATTGTGTAGTGTACCTGCAGTACAACGGGCTGTTTCCACATCGTTTGTATTTTGCATGGTACGTACAATAGCAGATACCATTTGAGGAGATCTCATAATAGCATGGCGAGATGCTTCCTTTTTGGATAACTGATGAACCATAACTGCAGCCTTGTTCACCACAACCTACAAAAACATTTGAAGAAAAGTTTTAGTTTTAAGGTCGCTGAAGAAGCCCCACAAGCAAGTTACACCGAGGGAGAGAAAATGCTGACCTGGTCCTCATCATTCAACAGTTTGGTCAGTTCTGGGATTGCACGAGTTGCAAGTTCAGCATCATCTTGGTAGTTTATCAAATTAACAACAGCATGTTTTAACATCTGGGATGGCTCAGCCAGGCGTTGCACATTAGTTGGATGAGCAGCATCAAATTGCGTGGATGGGATTTGCATTCCTTCATCCAGCGTTTCAGGGAACATAGCTGCACGCACTCTCTGAGCCCTAGTCATTGCATACTGGCCATCAATATCTGAAAAACAAGGTAAATCATTACCTCAAACTAAGAATAAAAAGACCATCTTCTAGATCGGTAATAATTCAGTATTTAGGTTTCTGTATTGTTAAGCTGCATGTCTAAGCAAACCAGTGTAATAGAAAAGGCCTTACCAGCAACTTGCTCCTGGGTGAAGGACTGAGAGAATCCCTGCTCCCACTCATACAAGACTTGTGTCGTGTCCACATCTTCCTCTTCAGGATTTCCCTTGCCACTCAAGGAGGGAGCAGTTGTTGTGGCACCGGAATGGATACCAGAGTCCAGATATGATTGTTGCTGCCAATGACTGACTGCTGCTTTTCTGTCTGGCTCCATTGCCATATCCAACTCCATCAAGTCAGCTGTAAGAAATCATTGTTGAACAATTAAGTTTAGTTCAATTACTCCAGCATGTATTAATCCTTCAAGAGATGACACAGATTTTAAATGAAAATAAAGCGTTATAAACAACTATCTCAGTCCAGCAGAGGTAGCACTGGAAGCGAGAGAGCAGTTTTAAATGGAGGCTTTAAGTCGAACCAGTGCAGACGTCTATAAGCCCGAATATCAGACAGGGCAATCACTGCTATTGTGACCATCTTAGTCTTTTTCCACATACTATGATTAGGTACTTGACTGTACTTAAGGGACCCAAAATGCTTACGATGACAAACGTATTTGCAGGTTTGAGTTCCAGTTGTAAGTTATTAATCACTGTAGCAGAGCAGACATTATTCAATCCAAGTGACTTTAACAAGTTAAAAAAGGGGAGTAAGGAGCAACTGTTCCTTATTAGAACTGCAAGATTCTAATAACAGGAACTGTGATGCAGTATATACCTTGGGTTGCCATGTTCCTTGTTGTGCTCCCAGAACTCTTTCTTGCTGCCTTTCAGAGACCCTAAAAAAGAGCAAAGTTAGAACTTCTTAAACACCAATCAGAGCTAGTAAGACAGAATTTCGTATTAGAACACTAGAATTGCAAACTAAGACTTCACACATCTTGCCATTTCATTACTACAGTGAGTATATTCAAATACTAATTAGCAAACCCCCATGGACGGAGACACTAAAGAATGAGATGTATCACCCAGATTTTTTCTGGCAGACTATATGTAAGATATATATTCTCCTCTTAAACTGCAAAAGAAAAAGAACTGAAGACTGACCATGATAGAGCCATTTTTTACTTCTCTATCCTTGCATGAGATGAAGCCCAGACATTAAATTCCACAGCTTGGACATGCCACAAAGACAAGGGCTAAACATCAGACTTCCTCATTTCTCTCAAAGACAACTACTCTTAAGATACTAGCAAAACTGTTTGATACAGAGCTACAACAGGAAAAGCTGAAATGACCATTTAATGCAAGCAGCTGTTATTTCACTGGTACAAAGACTGAAGAGTTATAATTGAGCCTCCTCCTTTATTCCTTTCCTGTACCACAAGAAGAAAAGTTTCTTGTTACACAAAATACTCTTACTTGACGCTAAACTGAAAATTGAACTGAAAAAGAACTTATAAACAAATGTTCTCCTTTAGTTGCTCACACTAAATCACCAAACTGTCTTCTTTTTGAGGGGGCGAAAACCAAGATAATTGGGGGCAGGAGGCTGAAATACAATCAAACGCCCTATCAAAATCTTCAGTACGTACCTCCATTTGATATCACTAAGCAGTACGGAAGTATTTGTACCATAAATCTGTATCCATCTCTTCGCTAACTCCAAAAGAGAAACTTGAGGCTACAGCTCCACAACGGGTCACTCAAGCTGTCATACTTTTATTTCATTTGCTCCCCTTCCCCCCGCAGTCCAACGCTGTTTTCAGCACAGACACAGAGCTGGTGACAGCCTATTCTGGGAGCTAGCCAAGCAGAAACATTTGTAGTGGTAACTAGTGCAGTGAGCAAAACCATCTCTTCCAGCAATCAGCTTTCAGTGTGCTGTTAGGTGTTAGAGCTATGCTGATCAAAACATTCCTAGACAATGAAGTAAAGGCAAGCCACTAATCTCTTTAAAGGACAGGTTTGCAGTACTGTGTCAGGAGAACAAAGTCCATTTGACCCTGTATTTGTGTAAAGACTGATTTTCCTGTTTAAGAGTTTCCTTCAGGAGCAGCTTTTAGAAAATCATAATTAAACAGAAGACAGGCCTGCAGTTTCAAGAGTCTCACTGAATAGGATAGGCAACTCTGAGGCAAGCTTGTATTTCATTGTCTCTGAGCCAGCTGCAGGATACTCCAGCAGCTCCTGAGCAAACTTGTTACTTCGCTTTGCAAATGCCAGTGCTGTTTGTCCTGACTCCGCACTCCCACAACTTTTGGCAGCAACCGTTCCCCGGCGCTTTTAAAATGGACAGTAGATCTGCATCTGCAGCAAAGCAGCATTGAGCTGATTTAAGACATAACACAGCATACAGTAAGAACCCTGCTATGCAGATGGAAACACTTAGGTCCCTAAACCAGTCCTACTTCACAGCCTGGAAGAGACTGGCCAGTCCAATCTACTCCTCAGTCTGCACTCACAGTACAACCATGTTTTTCCAGTCCCTTGAACACTGCACTCTCCCAACGTGCTGTTAGGAGTTTGGGAGTAGCAGTGGTAAGGGGAAGGAAAAACTACGTCATGCTGTCAGTCCACCATTAATGCAAAAATTCCTCTGAGTAGCTAAGTTGGAGGAAGTGCCTATACAAAAGCTCGATCGCTCCCTGCAGGTCTTATGCATGACTTTGTCAGCCCCACTAACACCTTCCAAACAGAAAGTTGAATAGCACTAAAAGTAAAATTTGCATTTTTGCAAATTTTCCCCCTAATCCTCACTGTAAATCAGATGTAACATTTGCAACAGAAAAATAGGCAAGATCTAACTGCTGTGATTCGCAATATGCTTAGTACAAAAGAAGATCTATTTTTATTGCAACCTTTCTTGCCTCCTCCTATCAGGAGGTTGCTAATAAAAATGATCACCAAGCTAGTTTGGAAGTTAACATACTGGTAGATTCACCAGCCAAGAGTATTGACTATGCTTTGAGATAGCTACTACCACCTCAGATTCAAATATGCAATGGGGAGGGGCTTGGCAACGACGTTTATAATTTCCTTCCACTATTAAATTATGCATGAATAAAGGCAGCTGGCCTACAGCAACTGCACTCTGAAATAGTTATTTCAATTTCAGCAGCCTGAAGAGATCAGCTGTACCATTTGGTACAATCAAAAAGACCAGACTCACCACTGAACTAAAACACTATTCCAAAACAAAGTTGAAGAACACGTACAAAATAGGAATGAATAACACTGAATGAAGTGTTCAGAACTGCATTATCAGTCAGATATTTTGTCTTTGAAATGCTGACCTTAGGTCAGCCCGTGAGGTGCACCTGAAAGTTTCTAACATCCTAATCTGCGTTTCATTCACCTGTAACCCCCCAGAAATTCCACGTAGCATTTTTTTATTTAGATCAGGAAATTGGTTTTAATCCTAAGAGTTCAAAATTAACTGCAGCCAAGAAACAGGGGTACATTCTGTTTGGTTTTAGGGTTTCTGTAACTGGATGTTCGCCCATATTTTCCTTCCCATTCTCTTCTCGTTTTACGAGGGAGTAAACTTGAGCCCAGACAAGCTGCTGGCTTGTCTTCCTGTGTGTAACTGACAAGGTTAACTGCTACAACTAGGTAGAGATGTTTGTGGTGTTCATTTCCCTAACAGAAACTGGATCAATGCATGCCAGGTGGGGGCGAGGTGGTGGGGGAATGGAAACAAAAGAAAAATAAAAAAAACAACAACCAAACTCTGCTAGGATAATTGTAGTCTTCAACCATGAACTATATACCAGCTCCCTTTAAATTGAACTCCTATTCAAATTTACTGGAGGACATATGACTAGCGACATTACATTGTCAAGGTCAGTCATACAGATCTTAACAAAGAGACAGGAGGACAAACTTTAGCATAACTTCAAGCGTCTGTAAGCCTCACTATTTTTAAAGGCTACCTGGTACTCAGAATTCAGGTTTGAATGTTGATAAACGTCATGTTATACAGAAGTTCATATGAATGTGCTGCCAGGACTTATGGGACTGCTCACTTCTTAAAAACCTCCTCCTCCCCTATGACACTATCCACTTGTTTAGCAAGCAGCAGCAGCTTTAGGTTTAAACAGAGGCTGTGTTTTTTAAAATAGATATTAAATTCCTCATACGAAGAGCAATGCAAGACATTGCACTAGACTGTGTTGTGTACCATCAGTCCCAAACTCGCATTTGAATTCTGAAAAACTGAGAAAAACGGTTCTGCAAGCTTAGCAGGCTTATGAGCTAATAATTTGAAGTTAATACAGAAAGTAATTAAAATTTCTTGGTTTTCAAAGGAATAAAAGAGGAGGAGTATTTTGACGGTAATAAAAAAAATTAGGTATTAACTTCTGATTGTGGAAAAGAGTTAGGCACATGCCAAGGAAGTCAACAAACCTACAGCATTTCTGAAATCTCAACAATATTTCTGAACAGCTTCACTAAAACCTAGATGATTCTCTTTCTAAAGATGTTAAAACTCCCTTAGACACAGGGAATACTGAATTGTTTACTTCTGCTCTGTCTTACAGAGGACAAGAACTGTGAGAATAGCCTGCCTGGGGAGGAGGTGAATATCAGCACGATATTTACCTGCCTGGTATATCAAGACTACAGCACATTTGCACCTCTGCTGCCAGTTTGTCTAAGATAAACCCATTTTCATTGTCAGCTAAGCCATTTTGTTAGTCTATGAAACAGCTCGTATTTGCTGCTTGTATTAAATAAAAATGCATCCATCTTCTTTCAAGGTTACTACCTTAATCTTAATAGAATCTCTTCATTAAGATTGATTCAGATTACACCTGACTGATCTGATAAACAGTCCCTCTTCCCTTCATAAAATAAGTCAAACTTAAAAACTTTGCACGTCTTCCAGAAATCTTTTGTTTGAGAGCAGTATGCGACTAAATCTTGTATGAGAAGTGAAAGCTGACACGTGCAGTCACCATGATCTATTTAAAGGGAACATGTCTACTGACCATGTTTTCATATGTTTCTCTATGTCTCATCTAGGACAGCAACTGCACTTTAACCATCAGTGCTGAATGACATGTTTTCTTACATAGAACAGGCAGATCTTAATCTTCTTTTGACAGTTACAGCAGTTAAAAACATTGATGATCTACATACAAGTACTGAAAAATAGTTTTTCTTCAAGTGCTCTAAAGTTATTGCAACCACTACCAAGGTGTTACTGGAAGCATTCTTTGGGTCTAATTTTATAACTGGTCTTGTTTCAGGCAGCTGCCTGCCCATAACATTGCTGTGTATCTGCTTTACAAAGAGTCAGTAGCCAAAATACACAGCCCACATCAGTTCCACAACTAATAGCACCTGATAACCACAGCACTCAGTTCTATGACCCAAGAACAGAAATATATCAGAAACTTCCTAATTAGCCTTAGTTTTCAAGTGGAGATATGGGAAATACATTCAATCTTATCCTGGAAGTTACTATTCTGTTTTCTAGAAAAGGAAGGAGGGTGATGGTGGGGAGAAATCTTTTAAGTAAGACAATACTGATAGTGGAAACATCACAGAAGCTTCCAGGGTGTATAAGCTCTTTCAGGCATGAGTGGCTGACCTGTCTCCTTAAGCAGTGTTTGGTCTAACCTACCCCAGAGCTATAAGCACTCCTGCCTCAAGTAAGCCTACTTCTACTGCTTTTAGTCTTATGAAGACACAAGCCAACTGAGATAGTTGCTTTAATATTCTTTAGGAATAGCACTGAACTGATTAACAGGAAGCCATAGATTGCGTATCCACCAATGAAAACAAGGACAGTACTTGTAATGATGCAGGGTATTTGCATTGTTTCTAAGTTAGACAGTTCCAGTTGTGGATTAAGGAGGGAGGTGATAATGTCAGAAGTTAAAACGGTTGTCATTTGCCTTGTAGGTCTTAATTTAGAAAGCTTTAGTTTTTTGAAGGGTAAACAAGTTCAAGAATTTTTACCACAACTCTGTTTTAAACTTCTAATTATTTCTTACCCAAACATGGATCAAGTCCTCTTCTCCCATATCCTCACAGATATTCTAAACAAAACTTAACTGAGGATTTTTATCTGGCTTCTATGGAGCTCTGGGGTAAAGCATGCTTTGTAGGTAATTTTGGAGGCCCCTCATGTAACAGATGCTTCTACAAAATTAGTAAGAAGTCCTGAAAGTACAAGTTCAGTGTTGTGTGTGTTAAGGGATTTTAGAAGCTTACTGTAGGAATGACAACTGGAGTTTACAATTTTTCTACACAATGAACAGAATATACTTTATTTTAAAGTAGGAACAGGTAACATGCTTGAGTTTCACTCTGAAGACTTGTATTTTTAAAAAAATTTAATCTTTCTTGTACAAAGGTACCACATAAGATTAAATACAACAGTTTTCCTTAAATACATTCCATATCCACAAAACAAGTACTAAACAGCATTCCCACATTCTGTCTGAAGTAGCAGCATTTGTAGTCCTCAGTCACTTTGTCAACTCTGTAAGGAACAGCTGTATTTGGTGAGTGAAGATTATTTTGAAGTTAAAGTTATATACAGGCATTAGAAGGCCTTGACTATTATCAAATTAGTCACTCACCAGTAGTGACTTCTGGATTAAGAAATTTTTCAAATCTTTCCTTACATCAACAATTTAAGGACCTGGATGGACAAGAACTATTATGAAACTATTTTCTCTCAAATAATGATTTAGGACTGTAAGTTATCACATTAAACAAAGAAATAGACCACTTAGATATTTCTGGAGACTATAGAGGTTTATCTTATTATCTATACCAGGAATCAGAATATAAAACTTACTGGATAAAAAAAGAAAATCTTGTCATAGGCCATCTGAAGATATCCTGAGTAAATGGAAGTAACTTACAGAATATGTAACACCAAAAGGAAACAAGTCAAACCATACAAAAAACCAGGCAAGATACAAGCTTCTGTTTTCCCAACTCTAAAACATTTCTATCTTCTTTCAGGTTAGAAGATAGAAACAGTCATCTGTAGCCTTCCCTACCACCTCAGAAGATATGTCACAGCAAGAGCCAGAGCAGCGTTACTGTATTAAGTTGTGCTAAGAAGTAGCAACCTCAACTATTTCACTTCTACTGAAAACTAAGAGCTACCAATAGTGACAGGAATCTTACCCAGCATGCCACAGCACACACCCACACTGAAATCCAGCTTACTGATCCTAGACTGCAACAGAACAAACTCTTTCATAAACTTTAACTCATGACAAAACTGCTCTGGTCATTTCCTCAAGCAACATTTGTTTAACATTGTTCCCTCCAACCACTAAGTGATAAACTCTCTGATAAACTCAGTATCCTATGTAATCCATCCAGATCAAATTTATCCAACCTAGAATGCAATGCATTCTACTCACGTCTTCAGAAAGGTAGAAGATGCCTTGCGAACAACAGTAAGTTCTATTTTAGATTTCGCTAATCAGATCACAGTAAGTTTGACTCTGAACCCAGAATATACAGTCTTAGCTGTTCTTTAGAATCTCTTAATAGTAGCACCTGAAAGTTTGTTCCTCCTATCAAATATTAGGAAATTAAGAAACCTAAATGCTTAACTGACCTTTCTCAAAGATTAGCAGGTTCTAACTTCCAAGCTTTAAATATCCTTAATACATGCTGAAAGAGGCAACAAACTGCCTTAGATAATCCACAGAATTAAAGTGGAAGAGGGGTATTTGACAGCACACACACAGATCTGCCAACACTCACCACAAGTTACCTCTGCTTTCAGCCACTGTTTTTTGCTGCTTCATTTCGACTCCCCCCCCCCCCCCCCGCCCCCATCAGGAATCCCAGTTTGCTGTTACATCAATTTTTCTGATTTTTCAGCCTTGGTATCCTGCCTTAGAAATTATCTAAAAATTCCTTTCCATAACAGGAATGCAAAGCAGCCTCCCTACACTAACTTTTATAAGTTTTGTTTTATAAGAGTTCATTTGATGCCACATCACAAAATAAAGTGTTATGCCTGTCTCTTTTCAGTCATCTCAGCAATCTAAGAGCAATTAAGAGCACAGAGTAGAGTTTCTATTCACAGGCTCATTACCTAAACCAAACAGCATGCAAATATTTCTGGTTTTACTAGACTTTTCTTAAGAAATTTGATTACAACTGCTTAATGGAACCAAGTGCAGGCATCTGGTAATCTTGACTAGACTTAAACACTGGGTTAGCTGTATTAAAAGTGAATTTATTTCTCAAAAAAATGTCTAGTGAAGGAAAGACTCAGGTTACAAGGACAGAAAATAAGGTTCATCTTTGAATCCAGGCAGCCATAGGCAGACATGGCAGAGGGGAGGGAAAGGCTGTAAAGTTTATTCTACCACACTTCACTTCCATTAGAACTGGAGCACTAGGAGTGCTCTGCTGCTCCAGGACACTCACCTGTTTTACTTTCCTCTTCCTCCCAAAAAGGACAGCAGGCTAGCAAAGAATCACACTTCCTAGCCAGCTTGCCAAATGATCAACTGTGACAACTCATTAAGTTTCAAGTGTGGTTGACACTATAATGTAAGTGTAACAAGATCCACATTTTGCTTTGCTCACTCTAAGTACAGAATGAAACTACCTATTATCCAAGTGGCAATCGATCACTGAAGAGCAACTTTAGCCACTGACCAAAAGTTCAGGTAACAAGATTTATCAGAAACTTCGTGAGTTTTCACTGCTAGATAGGATGTCTTTTAGCTTCGGGCATTGAATGTCACTGAAACACAGCATTCTGAGCAACTAACACAGCATTTCTACACTAACAGCTTGTGCAATTAGTCAGGGTCTTCACAGGTACTAAGGTTTAAGTACCCTTTTAAAAGCAACCCATTAGAAGTTTCAATAAAGCAACAGTTAACATTGGTCCGAGAGCCGTGGTCAGCCAATAAATACTTCAGATAACTAATCTATAAAACGATGAGAACCTGGAGGAGAATTCAGAACAAGCACATCAGCTAAGTTACTAGAAAAGTAATAAAGTTCACCTGGGCTCTGATCTGCACAATCATTCTAGGAGATAAACTTTCAAACTTCAGAACCTGCCAGGAAGCCTCCCTAAAAATGAAGCTGGCAATATCATATAAAGTTTCTCTAATACCTTTGATGCACAGTACTTTTACTCTTTAGGACAGACATTTTAGAGAAACTCGAGTGGAAATTATATATCAATAGGACACCTAGAGATGCCAAAAGGTACTTGGCAACAGTTACCTACCACCATAATTTCTTACAACTGTCAGTGTACCCTACAGAATTTTGTTTGATGCTGGACAGAGCCTAAGGCTGCCAGTACATGGCTGGGCATACTACGCAATGTAAAGATCACACCTTTTCGCATAGTCCCATACTCTTTGCCACTTATAAGCATACTTATACCAGAGCATCTGAAATCTCACCGCACTGGATCTTGTCACTTCAGAGAAGTTACAGTGCTTGGATCCACCAGCAGTTATTTTGACCTTTACCTAGAGAAACAATCAGGAGTTGCAAGAGGTCTATCAACACAATCCTTTATATTCAAAATCATGGGCAAGTATACCAGCAGCTTCTAATAAGATCTGCAAAGAAAATAAAGTGATCTTCTCAAAGAGAGCTACACTTTCTGCACTGGGTGTTTATTTGTCCTCTATAAAAATCTCTGGTTGTTTCCATGAGCTATAAAGCAGCAGCTGTGCTCAGGCTGCCAGAGAAATTATCATGTTTGAAAGTAATGGTTTAAGAGAGCTTTTCACTGGCAAGTATACTGCAACACTAGCAAAATCTATCATTTTATTAATAGGTAAGATTGGGTCCAAGTACCTACAAATCCTTCTTCACTGTCCAAGAGAGGGGCTGATGATAATCTTAACATTTAAGATGAGAAGTGAGGAACTGCTTCAACTACTAATCAGGTGTTACACATTCAGCTTGAGAGCAAAAGTAATAATCTTCCCCACATAATGTACATATCAACCCTTTGACAGCAGTTTGCAGCTCAGTATTAAAGGACTGGTATGACAGTTTCAAGTTTATGAACTTGCATTAAGTTCATAACAAGATTATCAACCCAATTACTCTTATGCCTTAATTGTTTTGACCAACTAAGCACCACCGCCTCATGCAAGTAACCTCAAAACAGTTACTAAGCCACTTCTGTTCAGCAACGGATTTACTTTGAGATCTTTTGGTCACCAGCAAGCAAATTAGGGTTTCACACAGCATTCATTGCATTTGAGTATCTCTTCATGGCTGCAGTTTTATTACCACGGCTTAGAAAGTTACCACCTCTTATTTGCAGGACACAGCTAGGTATCTACATTATACGTAGTCCTGCCTTTCTCAGTTAGGAATAAGCTAGTGTTTCTGTCTAAGGTTTAGTTCACAAGCATTACTCACCTATCAACTTGCACCAATTTACAGTTTTGGGTCCATGTGCCTCTACTTTCACTGAGTAAGATGTCTATAGTAGAGATGTCAGTAGCCAGGATGAAACATTGTTCTTTAGTCTTACCTAGCCACATAAAAAGCTGCCATCACAACCATTTAATCTATGAGAATTTAGACTAATATTATACCACATTGCATTTAACACTAAAAGTTCAGCAACAAACCACTGCCAGCCCTCAAACTTCCTGCCCACTTAGTTTTGAGTGTCAAAAAGATACTTAATGGTTCTACAGTCATTTAATTTTATCATGATCACGTACATCACTAACGAGAAGGTTGACAGCCACTGTATTACAGAACTATCCTTTCCTGCAGTCTGTGTAGAGCTTAAAAACCTTCATTTCCGCTGGAATGGAGTGACGATTTAAGAAACAAACTCCCTTCCAAACCAGTAAGTATCTAACCATAATCTAGTTTCTTCTTAGGCTGCAACCATGTAGCCAGCCCTGAACTTGGATGTTAAAACATTAATCTCCATGGTTTAAGAAACCAGAGTGATTAGTCATAATTGCACTGACACTAATGAAATACTTATGGATCTGAAAGTGGCTGCCTTTCCTTGTTTGTCAGAATAGCTATGTATTTACAGTATAGACTTACCAATACTCCAAAAAGTACTGCTTAAGCAACAAACATGCTAATGAAGTCTGACACTAGAAGATGTTTCTTCAACTCACTTTTAATTAAGGCAAACTGACAATGCAACAGCATTTATCAGCACCTTTAGGATGTTAAGATTTCTGGCCACTGGAGGGCACCTGAATTGTTGCCAGGACAAGACAGAACTACTTGCTACAATTGCTGCAGAGTTAGCAAACTTCTCCAATTTATACAAGTCTATTTAGCACAGTAAGTCAGCCCAGAAATGCTAGTTCCAGCAAATATACTTACAGTGCACATTGTGCATTTGCCAACCCCAGTGATTTCCAGCTAGCTCATAATACCTTTTTAAAAGCAGCAACCTCGAATACTAGATTAACTCTTTCAACCTCTAAGTGAATTAATTTATTCCATAAACAAGGCTCCAAAGTTGATTTAGTATTAAGTAACAGACCAAGTACTTTATTCTGCAACACTAATCCAGCCAGTGTACATTGTTTCCTAGAGCAACTTGGAGCATTAACAAAAAGTTTTTCTGTAATGAAAGCTGTAAAGCAACATCTGCACCCATACTTCACAAAGCAACAAAAGCACAGGACACATTAGCTTTCACACGAAATCAGAGTTAACAGATTCAAAAGGGCAGGCAGGTTAAGCTACAGGTATGCCTTTCACCGGCTCACCCTTATTAAGGTGGTCCATACACACAGAAATGCCAGAATAAGGTTGTGATTAGTTCCTTCCTTTCCACTCCAAGTTACCTACCAGCACAAGAAACTTTATTGGCTCCTTTCTTCTCACAAGAGGCAACACAGGCCATACAACACTAGGATATTAAGACGTTACCTTCTTGGACTAAGGCCTGATCACAGACTACAGTAAGTTTTACCTTGGAATCAAGTGCCAGAAATCTATATTAAAAGTTAACCACTGCCAGGCCACCTTACATTGGCAAGCCTAACCAATTCAGTTGGTGCATGACATCAAAGCACCCCCAAAACAAGTCTTCCAATGCTTAACTCAGCAATATTTCCCTGCCCATCTGATCAGGATAATCATTTTATCTAGAGAGACAAGAAAAGTCCTATGCAATACTTACTGCCAAGGAGTCTGCACAATTTTGCAAAGTTAAGATAGTGCCATTTCTCTGTTACTGCACAGTCATCCAGCAAGGCAGGGGGCTCAGAGCCGGCAAATGTGCGCAGTGAGGACCCAAGAGCCCGCACAGTTTCTCACAAAGTTTTATCAGGCTTCATGAAGTTCGATGTTCAAGATAAGTAACGTCAGTCCTGATTTTCCTGCTACGGTATGCAGTCTACCAGAGTCACAGAACAAGTTTTGCTGCAAGCAACTGCGTGATCACCACAACCCCTGCGTTACCAGCTTTATCTATGAATTAACATGAGTGATTCCGATTACTGCTGTATTTGCACACTAGTCTGCCTACTAAACAATATTTTGCAGAAACACCCTTATCCAGGAGTTTCCAACTGCACATTCAGACTGACTGAAGCTTACAATAGCCACGTTTCCTGCCCCATTCTTGCTGCTTCGGCTTCTACACCTCAAAATACTGAAAAATCAGTTTAGAAGGCCACTAGTACTAACTTGTTGTCTTTACAAAAAATAATTAACTTTCTGAAGTATTGGGTTCTGAAGAGTTAAACTTGAGTTTTTGCTGATGTTAAGTCGGGAAAGACCACCATCCATTTAATCCCTTCCACTGTCCATCTGAAGGGCAACCAGGCTTCATGTCCAAGATTTGATAAGCCAGTTACTGACACACCACCTAGTCATAGCAAAATGCTAGAGTTCATAGACTACACATCAAGCAACAAGCCCAGGCTATTTATTGGTTAGGCAAGAAAAAGGAAGCTTGGTTTACTCAGGCTGTAACGCAACATTTGAAGAACTGACTTTTTCAATCAAGCTTTACTTTGTATTAAATCCTTGCTTTTAGAAGCTATTGTGCATTGCATTGTCCTTTCCATCAACATGTTTTTACTTATTTCTCCCCTAGACTCTTTGAAATGATGGGCCACAGACCAACATGAACATTCCCACGCATATCAGTTTAAACCTAAACAGAAAATATCTGAACTAACAGCCAAGCAAATATGACATTTCTTTAGAACAACCCCAGAACAGCAAGACACTTGATACGAATTTTATGCTGAATTTAAAGAGCCTTAAAGCCTTGTCTGAACACCTAAGTAGCCTCATTTTTAACCATACCAGCCATTAGACAATTGACACAGTAGCCACATACCTGCAGCTGTCAGCACATTTTTATTAAAAGTGTGAGATTAACATTAGGTTCCTGGACTATCAGCTACTGAAATTCACATTATAACTTGGCCCAATAAACACCAGTAAGTTTTGCCCTTTGCACTGTTTTAAAGCCTTGCAGTAGTACCTTTTTGTCATTCAGAAGCAAAATCATAATTGGTAAGTTGCTCTCTGGTATGTCTGAACTTAACATCAAGAAAACCCCTATACTCTTTCAGGTAGTTTTCTCATCTTTGCCTTTACTATGTAGTATCAGCACATAAAGATCCTGTTTTACTAAAACCCCTCCTTGATTTCCTTCCATCGACCTCAGCATACCAGCCCAGCCTCTTTCCATTCACCACTTGCATACTTTGGGGGATGGGAGAACCACAGATGTCTGGAATATACAGAGTGTCAGAACAATGGCTGCTCCATGAGAAAGAGATCAAGAAGGAGCTGATTGCAAAGATCAACACTGCAATTCCTAAAGTCACAAGTTGCCCATAGTACCTTCACGGCCTGCCCTTTCTTACCAAAAGGGATAATCTTCAGTAGAGGTTTTTGAGAAGAAATTCAGAAAGAATTCGCACAGTGTCCTAAGTCAAGTTTTGGCTAGGGAAGAATTTAAGGTTTTGCCAGATTTAAGAAACCTCGCTGCCCCAGGAGCAACTGATCAAGCATGAAAGAGAGCTGAACTAAGCTTTTCGGGAAAACACGTATCTGGAGCTCCCTGTTCCACGGGAAATCAGAAACAAGTGCCCTGTTTCTTACTGGGAGTAACAGCAAGTTGCTTCACACACCTCAGTTAGTTTGAGAGGCTGCAGTCGCCGTCCGTTCCCCCCCCAGTCCGCCATAGAAAGCGGCAGGCGCTTCCCCTTGCAGCATGCGAGCCCCCACACCGCCCAAGTCATTCGCTACAAGACTCCGGTAACGTGGGTGTTAAAAACTTAATTTGATTGCTCCCAGCTCCGGGGAGCTTCATTTCGGTGACACCCAGAAGCAGCACAACCTCCCCAGCACATAGGCTTGCAACTAAGACCGAAAACCCACAAGGCAACACATTAGTTATCTCCCGCTGACTGCGGTGACCGTGAATAGTTAATTACATTCGGTACAAATGAACCCGTCCCCTGCTCTCTTCCCCCTCCTACCACCGACGGTGGTCTGCAGCCCACCGGCGAGTTAGTACCCTCCCACCACCCCCCCCCCCCTTAAAAAAAAAGAGGGGGGGGGGGCATGGAAGTACCCTGGCCTCGGCTGCCAAGGCAGGCGGGGGCAGAGACCCAGGGAGACCCGGGCGGCCGCGACTCGCACCCTCCCGCAGACCCCCAGCAACCACCCCCTCGCCCTGGGACCCGCTTCCCAAGAGACACCTCGGGAGCTGCAGCTGCCGCCTCCTGCAGCCAGGCAGCTGTCCGGACCTCCCAAAACACGAGCCCTCTCCTCCTTTCCTGCTTCCCCCACCCCCGCTCCCTTCCCACCCCCACTCCCACCCAGGCAGCGTCCCCCGCCCGCCCCGTCCTTCCCGCCTCGCCGCCGGGCACACCCTGGACCCCCCCAACGGCCGCGGGACGCAGCGCCCGCTCCCGCCCGCCCCGGGGCACCGGTGGCCGCCTGAGGGAGGGGGGCGGGGGTGGTCCCGGCCCGGGCTCGCCTTAAGTTCCCACCGGAGAAAAGTGGCACTAACGTCGCAGGGAGGCGAGAGCACAGGGTCCCCCCAGGCTCCGGCTGCTGCTGCTGCCGCCCGGGCGATCCCGGTCCGGTCCGTCTTTCCTTCCTTGTTCCCCCGCTGCTGCTGCCGCCGCCGTCTCCTTCCTCCTCCTCGCTCAGCTCTTCACTGACGGCGGTGCCCCCGCCGCTCCCTCCCGGGTGGCGACGGTACGGGGCGGCAGTGTTAGTGATTCCCCCCTCCTTGCTCCGAGCGCTGCTGCCGCTCCTGCCGCCGAACCGAGCGAGAGGCTTAAAATGGCGTCGCTCACAAGGAGGTTCTTATAGTGAGCGCCGGGATCGGCTGTATCCTGCCGCCGCGGCCGGGCCCAGCGCGCAGCATTCCACAGGCACCCAGCGCACAGGGCAGGGGGAGGAGAAATAGTGCCCGGCTCCCAGGGCGGAGGGAGACAGAGAGCGGCAGTGTAGGAAAGAGGCAGCGGGCGGGGGGGGGCAAGGCCGTGGCGGCGGCGGCGGCGCGGCGGGGGGAGGCAGGGCGGGCCGGGCCGGGGTGAGGCGGCGGAGGGGAGGGCGGTCCGGCGGGGGGGGGAAGACGGGGCCGTAGAGACACCTTATTCCGGAGGTGGAGAAGAAGGATCCGAGGTCCCGGCTGAGAGCGAAGTTGCTGCCTGAGGGTGGAGTGAGGCGGCGGGGGAGGGGGGGTGCAGCTGAGGGGATTAAGCTCAGGGTCCCGCTTTGTGCTTGTGAGGGGGGCGAAAGGCGACCCCCCCCCCCCCCCCACACACACACTTTAATTTGGCGTTTCGTTGCCTGCGGATTTTATTTTAGTTTTAGTGTTTTGTGTTTTGGTTTGGTTTTTTTTTTAAACGCACGGCGCCAACTGTAGCGAAACTCCCGTCTTCTCAAAACCCTTGTCGACAAGTCCGAGAGACTCCCGGGCCGTCGAATCGAGGGAATACCGGGCCCGGCTCTGGGCTGGGGCGGCCCGACGAGATGCCGCTGCTTCCTCGGCTCGGCTCGGCTCGGCCTGGCCCGGCCCGGCCCGGCCCGGCGGTGGGGAGGGCGGGGGAGCCCGGGAAGGCGGCAGCGGGGCCCGCTCACGTCGGCGGAAACGCGCTCCGCTCTGCCCTTGTAAATATTTGTCAGGAAGCAGTAGCCAAAGAAAGTATCTCGTTATGCAATTTATATATATATATATAATTTTTTTTTAATGGAAGAAGCGAGCTTCCCCACCACCACACACACCTACTCCTCCTCGCCCGCCCCTTGCCTCTTTTCGTGAGTCGTGAAAACAGGAAAATGTTATGAATTGCACAAGGTTTTGGGTTTTTCTTCCGCGGCGTGCAGAGCCTTGTGAGGGCACGTCGGTAGCAGCCTCTGCCTCGGCGTGCAGGGGCTTGCACGGCGAAATGTTTTACAGGCTTTTTGGCGTGTACCGTCTTGCTGAGTGTGTTTGACATACCGGGGGGAAAAAAAAATACACTCACACACACACCCCTCTACGTGAAACAAGGACTGTATATACCAAGGTGTTTATGTAAAACATCCGTTGCGAGCCAAAGGTGGATTTTATTTTTTTTTTTCCCCCTCCCAGTATTAATTTACTTTGGCACTAGCGGATGCTGGGGGTTGAATTCCCGGTCCTGCACTGGAGGGCTTTGCGCAGCCTCTCGTTTCCCACCAGCCTCTGGCTTCTGTGGTTCTTGTGGTGGAGAGATGTGCGGTTCACGGAGGGGCCACCTTTATACCTGTTTTTCCACTGATAATACTTTTTTAAACGATCTCTGAGTTTTTACTCAGAAAGTTAAAGATTATTTTTTTCCCCGTTGATTCATTCAGTAATATGTAGTGTTAGACTAAAAGGAGCCTCTTCCGCAGTGCTATTTGATTTTCATGTCAACTGCTTTTTTTTTTTGAATCGGTGCTTTTTAAAACAGTGGATTTCTCCCTGCGGGGGGCAAAAAAAAAAAAAAAAAAGCAGGGCTTTCTGCACACAAAAGGCAGCCCAACCCTCGCAGGTGGACCTGGCACAGAGTGGCAGGGAGCCACAGCCCAGTGGGGCAAGTGTAGGGGAGAGGTCCTGAGTCTGCGGGTTACCCGTCGCTACTAAAATGGCTCTGGGAAGGCAGTGGTGATGAAAAAATCCTTGTTTCTTCCCCGTTCCCCCCTGCTGTTGCAGGGCACGTAGCAATCATCCACCCACCAGCCTCCCTGTGCAGTGGGCAACCTCAGGTCCTCACTAGTAAGGAAATGAAATGCTGCCTGGACAGCTCTAAAGTCGGAGGTTCAAGAAATAGAGCTTTCCTTGTCCTGCTGTTTTCTTTTAGGACAGTTGCCCATTTTGACAATGTTGGCCAAAAGGAGGGCAAGAATGAGGGCAACCATCAGCAAGAGTTGGCAAAGCAAATCCTGCTGGATCAGGGCCAGCGGGCTGTGAGTGCTCATCACCTTCCCAGGGAGTTACTTGGTGCATCTATGGGCAGAAGGACCTTGCTCTTCTTGACACCAGAAGTTTGATTCCCGTTTACGTTAAGAGTCAGAGAAAGTATTCCTGGAGATTGCTTTGGGCATTAAAAAAAAAAAAAAAAGAAAAGGGTGTGTGGGGAAGAGTTAATTTCTTTGTCCACCTCCTTCCTCAGCTGCCTTCCTCTACAATCTTGGGAAAATCTGGTCTGCCCCAATTTTACCCTCTGTAAAATGGGAATAGTAATAATGACGGACCCCTCCTTTTAGATCCCTGGATGAAAGGTACTATATAAGTTCAAAGTGCTGTTTCTATAGGGCATTATTGCCAAATTCCCTATAAGCAATTCCATTGGGTACTTGATAACAACAGTAGAATCAGTCAAACGCCCTTGATGCATTGCATGGTCCCAAATACCTTTCAGAGCCTCTTTGTGTGCCATCCCACCCCCTGAGGTCTGCAGGGATGGGGCTTTTGGAGCTTGGATTTTGCAGGAGCAGGAGGGGTACAGTCCGTGTCTTTGCTTCTGGCCCCTGAACTATGCACCGCTTTTCTTTTTGACCTGACGAGGACAACTGGAACTAGCCCTTTTAAAAACAGGTTTAAAACATACAACTTTATATGCATAAAATTCATAAGGCCTTTAGCACATAATGCTAAACTCTTGTTGATTTTTGGTTGTTTAACTCTTGCATGGTTTGTTGTCATTTGAATCTGTATTTGTTTCACTGCAAAGTGGTTAGGATGCTTTCCAATCTAGACACATTGCTAATAGAAATCTGGTTCATATTAGCTTTGTGATTTTTAGTTATTAGGTAGCTAACCATTTTCTAAAATTTCACCTTTTTTAAAAAAAAAAACTATCCCAGGAAAACTAGTATCTTAATAGCTGAAAGTGTTACAATTAACTCTAACTCTTTATACTGTTCTTTCAATTATAAAAATGTTTCTAAGATACATTTTGTGTTTCCAGTTTTTCTAAAATACAGTGTGCTATGGTCTACTATCAAAACCAGCAGAGTAAATGTTATATCAAAAATTACAGTGCGGGGCTTCATAAGTAAATTCACAAACGGTCCGGTGGTTTTTCTTCTTCTACTTTTCTTTTTTCACCCCCAAGAAGCACTGAGTGTGTATGTGCAGCTTCAGGAGTTTCCTTTAGAGCTCTTTTATACTTTAATAGGTTTGTTTTTGTGGCTGTTTGCTAGACAAGTATGCTGCAGACATATTTTTTTCAAAAGGTCAAGCAGTTTCCTAACATGTCCATTGTGTATCACTGCAGTAAGAAATCCTCAGTGCAAAGGAGAGCTTCATGGTTAAATTTTAAGAGATAATGATTTAAATCTTTTTGTTAGCCTCCTTCTTTTTTTTTTTTTTTTAACATCCTTAGCACTACTTTTGGAGAGTCAACTTTTAACACGGTAGAAAGCAGGAAGCCCATTAATTAAAAATAACAAACAGCTAAAGGTAAAATTAGTTGGTCACCTTTCCTTCTGAAATCCTGGCATTTAGCTATGTTTGTAAGGAACACAGTAACGAATGAGTAGCCATGGCAGTAATATAAGGACAAAGCAAAATTACCAATTACGGAAACATCTAGGGCTCTGGGCCTGAATCTTTGATTTCCCATATGGAATCTTAAAAACGTATGCATAATTGGCTTCTAACTGTGCGTACTGTAGGAACATATTCAAGAATTGACTACAGATATTTTTTCAGACACCGACTAAATATATTCTCACTTGTCAGCAAAAAAAAAAAATACATCATTCTGATCCTATTAAAAAAAAGAAAAAAAGAAAAAAAGAAATGTTATTCCAGCAAAGTGAAGTTGTAGTGTATTAAAAAAGTCACATATTTTCACTTCCATACAGGAGGGAAGGGAAAAAGAGAGAAGATGCTTGCAATATTTAAGCACTCTTTGAGATACGGGACTAATCAATGTAACTTCAGCCTCATACTTGAGAACTACAGTTTATTAATACGTGTCAGAACCTTTGCTGTGTTAAAGCAAATAGCTGTGCCGTTCAGGCTCGGTTTCAGTGAAAAAAAAATATTGTTCCTTATGGGCAAAGAGAGAGAGAATTAGCCAAACTCAAAATACTGGTGAGATTTCACTTTTCTCAAAAATTACAGAAAAAAAATTGCGCCAAGTCTGTAACTCTGTTATTTTGAAGGAAAGGAAGACCCTAAAAATTATTAATCAATTAGTACAGGACATACCGATCAAACCATCTTGTTAACTGGTTGAAATGACATAAATTGGAATAGTCTATAAATGTCATTTCAAGCATCGGAAATAGAACTGACATTGGCCACCCATTTGATTTGGGAAAAAAAAAAAAAAAAAAAAAAGAAAAGTGTTATCCTTTCCCTCAGCATTCCCGTTTTGGATATATGCAATATGCCTTAGTGTTTCCCTCTTTAATTCAGTGCATGTGAGTGCCTACAACAGTTTAACTTTATGTATCAGGTATGTTACAGAAACTGAAAAAAGTCTCCAGCTGATTTAGCGTCTGAGGCATTACTCATCAGAATATCTGATCACTGGCATATTAAGCACAGAATAAACATGAAGCATTGCATCTCCCAATGCATATATTTTAATTACTACTACCCAAACAAACATCAAGGTGGCTTTATATTCAAAATTTATCGCATGATCGTGTAAACAGAAATCCACGATACTGGTCCTTTACAAAATGTTGTCATTATCGAGGATGCCGCAGCACTTAACTTTTGCTTTTAAATTTCTCTGTGTGCCTGTCTCTTAATGATTATGGGTCTCGTACTCCTCATTTTAAAATTATTGCAATGGTTGTGTTCAGGCACCCTGGCAGAAAAACCAGCCAGAAACACAGGCAAAAACAATAACCGTGGCAGAGGTGTGGCACCTACCTCCTTCCCTAAGCAAACTCCGTCCACATGAAACCCTTTATTTCTCAGAGTTGTAACCCTTTAATAGTCAATACTCTAAATATATAGCTGTACTTGTATAGAAAGCTGCCCTTAAAAGGGTAGTTGATGTATAAATTTCGCCTTTTTCTTTCAATAGCTTTAGGCCAGATTTCCTTATTCCGAGTAATTGATTCCAATATGTAATCTTAAAACATAAGATGGAAAATTGCTAAGACCCACTTTTTCCATTCAGACCGCTCTTCCTTAATTACTGTGCAGTCTGAAAATACGAGACTATCAGGGTAAGGGTTTCATGGGAACAAATCTGTGCATGGAACTGGGGCTTCGGATTTTCCTTACGCCACAGAAAAATTCCCTCTTCCTTTTCTAGCTGAAAACCCCCGAGCAGCTGTAAACACACCTCTTGTTATCTAGAGGCTTGGCTCCCCTCACGCCGCCCGGTCATCTTAAGAATCCACTGGTCAAATGAATTTAAATGACCGGTAATCAAAATTTTCCTCAAAGCCTGCAGCTCGGAGGTAGCAGTTGGGGCATTTCTGCCATGACGGCAAGGCAACGCTGTGTTTCTGAACGTCTCGGTTCTCGATTTCTCACCCGCGTGAAATATGGGTAGCACCATACCCCAGGCATATTTACGGACGCCATGGAGGAAAGGGTAGGAGCGATGGAGGCGACAGCTAGAAACTCCAACGCCACAACGCGGCTACGGCGTGTTTTTCCTTTTCTTGTTCTTTCAATTCACAGTAAATTTCATCCCAGCTCTTAGAAATCATCATCCTTTCCCCCTTTTTATTTCAAAATGGTTGCATATTTTTCATTCACGAAAAGGTTAAAGGCGTTTCCCCATCGCAGGAGGGATTATCTTACCAGAGGATTCTGGGACTGCAGATGTATACTGCGGCAAAATCCTAAATTCATCGGCAAAAAAAAAATCATTTCCAGACCCCAGCTGCTAAAAATAATAGAATTATAGTAAATCATTGATAAGATTAAAACATAAAGCCACTTTTACGTTCCAAAGTGCTCTAAAACATGAGTCTTTTCTCTTAATTCATTTCTTAAATAATGCAAATTTTAAAGTAGCTTTTCTATCCCAAGCACGCAGCGCCATGAAATCGATAATTTTTGATCTTTTGGTTAGTAGGCAACATGGTGAGCTATTGCAGTGACTGCAGGCAGCAGACATGTTCTTGTCAGCTAAAAATTTTCATATTGTTTTTGAGTCCATGGAGATTTGCGGATGGGATACAGCCAGTTATAGCTTCAGCTTGCACTTTGCTGGGGGGACGTAAACCAGCACCGCTTTAGATGCGCGTATAGATATAGATATATGTTTTAAAAACAAGAAGCATTACTGGATTTTAAACAAAAAATTATGTAAAAAGAATGGCTGGTGTGATTATAATCGCATCATGCAGGGTCCACGGTTTCCATTTAGTGAAATTTCGCAGAGGGCAACTTCTTAAGAACATCCCTGCTGTGCAGAGTGAAAAGCATGAACAAACCAAAGACAGAATTCATCTGTGTTTATATTTTACAGACAATGAAAAACCTACTCTTTGTATGCCTTTTTTTCCACCTTATTATTTCACGAAAACTGCAGCATTTTCCCCGCCCCCACCCGAACACTCACCACCCCAGCACTGCGGTGTTCGGTGTTTCTTTCTTTCTTTCTTTCTTTTTTTCCACCTCTTCTTCTTCTTTTTTGCTTTCACAAATTCTGCACGCGCCATCTTTGTCTATTGTTACTCTTTTCTAATTTCTCTTGCCCATTCTCTTTCAAATCAGCTAATAAACAGAAGGCTAAATGCCTGATCAATGCTTATGTGTTATATTCTCCCCATTTTTTTTCTTTCTGAGAAATAAAATAAAATAATAAAAAAAACCCCAACACCCCACGCCCCAAAATTTCTGTATTACCATAACCTGTTGTATACAGTGGTGATAAAAAACATTATTAACATAATAGCAACAGCTGCAGCCTAAATAGAAGCTATGAGATAATAAATGTGCTACAACAAATTAATTTGCTGCAGGTGCTTGTGCTCTGAACTGCGTAACCCAAGCCATTTCAAGTCTGAATACAATTATTATTCCCCCCACATGCTAAAACAAAGTGCAGAGTGAAATGTCCTGCTCTTAGAAATATCTTGTCCTGTCCCCCGAACGTTTTCACCATCAGCAAAGAGTGGGAGAAGGGATTTTAAAACCTAAGTAGAAAGCTGTGGCATTTAAAAATATTTAAAGAGGCTTCAAGTCATGTCCAGGCTTGAAGAGATAATGTCTGTTTATACATTAATTTGCACCTATTGTCTCTTAAACAGAGCTCTATAGGTAACTACGCACCGAGGTATTACATACGTGCAATTGGCAAGGCAGGGGCTGTAAACATCTCATTAGTAACAGATGCATATTTGTATATGTTGGGGCTTCCATTTACTTCATGGCAGAGAAAAAAAAATCAAAAAAAATCATCTCTCTGCAATTTGGCTTGGATAACACGCAGTGAACAAAGCAGGGCTTTTTACTGTTTTATTTCTGGTAAATACAGTGTTTATGGAAGTCAGTTACTAGTTACCTTACAGGCATGCACCCGTGGCATGTTGCAGCATTCTTCAGACGACGAAGATGGGAAGTTAAATGAAGCCAAGTGATCTCTTTTCATTTGGGCAACATAACGTAAAAAATAACCACGTGCTTTTTTTCTTTCTCTGTCTTTTTTTTTTTCTTTCATTTTTTATTGCTCACAGACCTAACTGTCTGAAACCTGGTAAAAAAGGCAAAATTAAGGGCTCAGTTGTGCTGGCTTTACTGGCTTTTTCATTGCCGCAGTATACACAGCTTTTTTTCTTTTTTTTTTTTTTTTTTTTTTTTGTCCTCTTTGCAAATGTAATTAGAGAACTTGTGTGTTTTAAAAGATTGATTATTCTCACGGAGTAACCTTGAAATGTTCTTTCTGTGATCTTAAAAAAAGAAAAAAAAAAGTATCCTGTGTGTCCTAAGAGAACTAATTGAACTAATTCCTCGCACAGGACGCATTTCCTCTGCGTTTTGGCTTTGTAGCCGTCAGAGAAGCTGGACGGAACCCTTGCGCTGAAGCAGGGTGACCGTGGTGCTGCCCGGGAGGGTGGTGGGGACAGAGAGGTGCACTGAGACGAACCCCCACCGCTTGTGCAACCCTCCCCAGCGGTGATGAGCCCTTGCTCACATGAGTCGGCCCCGGGGAGGTCAATTGGATTACTCATGAGCGAGGGAGATGTTGCACAACTCGTCCCTAAGCTAGAATTTGCATGTCTCAAATCCCTTTTACCAGAAGAAGAAAACGTATAATCAATTAAGCAAAGACGTATACACCGTGCTGGTGAAAATGGGTTTGTTTTTAATGCTGCTTTCGTATCTCTTGTTTTGCTTCTGTGGCTCCTTCACCTCTACCCCAAAGATGTGATTTTTAAGTTGTTTGTTGCGCTCAGCTTCCATCTATGTCCCTAGCTATTTTCTCAGAGTAACAACTGGGACATGAATTCCTAAATTTGAGGCATTCATCTCCATAATAGTTCATGGTAATGTGTCTCCCAGTCATCATCCCAGTGAGTAAATTGCATAGCATTTCTGCATATGAAGCATGGGGTGAAAATGCGCTTTCGCAAACTTTTGCGCAGGTATTTCCACAGCCCAGTGTCTCCTTTCTCCTGAAGTAAAGCTGATGCTACAAATGAGTGGTGCTTTAGGCTCTGTCCCTCAGACCCCACCTAAAGAAATGTGGTGTGCAAGTATTTCAGTGTCACGCTCCCGAGAGGCAGGGTGCTATTCATGGTCTCGGAGAGGGTCCGTATTTTGCTGGCAGGTGATTTCAGTAGGGGAGCTGGATCAACATTTCGTAACTTGTTCCTCCATCTAACTGGTTCCTGCTACTGAAGTACCCAAGCACCTGCCTGGCTCAGGTTGTCAGGACCACACCACACCATAGCAAAACACAAATCAAACCTGGAGAGCCGAAGCAGGACCAAGGAGCAGGTTTTCAGGTTATTTAGGCAGCTAGTGGAGTACTCCCTCCCGTCCCTTGCTCCTGCTAGCAGGTGCTTTTGGAAATTTGCCGTCTGCCAAGCAAAATGTCTTGTTTGGCATTCAGCGGCATTCAGCAGGAAAACTGGGAGAGAAGCCATGACTGACCTGGGCCTACGCAGGAGAAGGGCATGTGTTGGAGAACCATGACTTTACACAGCAAAGCATTATGTGGTGAGAGTCATGGGTGGCTTCTTTAAGAAAACATATGCAAATACTTTTGGAGGTATTACCCCACGGGATTGACTTAATTTGGGGGGGGGGGCAGGGAGGAAGTATATACAACAAGCTGTTTATTTTTCCATTATAAAACACTCTTTCCTCACCAAAGAACAAAAAAGCAGAAGAGGAGATCTGATAGCTGGCTCTGGAGAAGAGCAGATAGTTAAGTGTAAGACAACCTGTACAATGCAGGTAGTGTGACTGGCGACTTTTTGTTGCTGTGTGTATGACTGCAACAAAGCAGAGACCTTTTTTTCTTCTTTTTTTTTTCACGGGCTAATGTGATTTAAGATTAAACTTTATTGTGAATGTTGAATATGGGCCTAATCCTGTCAGGTGCTGAGCACCCAATCCAGAAAGCATTTGTTGAGAGTTCAGGCAGGCCAGTGGGACTCCCTGTACTGAAAAAAACGCACAACCAAACAACAGAAAAAAAACCCCAAACGGAGTGATTGTGTTAGTGCTTTATTGTATCTGGTAATATCTGCCCTTCTGCATAATTATAAATTACTTTTTTTTTTTTTAATTTGCCTCATCTCAATCTCTGCAACCTGCACTTAGCTCAGGCTCCGTTTCTGCAAGTGTATTATTCAGCACTGGAAATGTGAACATGAATGCATGAGTCTGAAGCACTTTCCTGGGCTGTGCTCATCCACAGAGTCACCCGTTCAGTTGTGTGGGTTTTACAATAATGTTTTGTTATTGTTTTGTGTCAATATTTGCTACTGCGCTGGCTCTGCCTTTTTCCTTCCACCCACCTTTCTCCTCGTGCGCGCGCACGCGCGCTGCCAGAGAAGTGTGGTTTGACTGAAACCATTCCAAGAGATATTGCCGTTTACGGCAGCGTCACCGGGTACCATTTGTTCCAGCCAAGTCCACGGGGTTGGAGGGGAGGCAGCACACGGAGACACTGCTCCGTGTACCCGGGGAGGGTCCCTGCAGCCCACCCCCAACCAGCCCACTCATTGGTCCAGAGTGTGCTGTGTCACATCTCTTGGGTGTTGTACGGCTGGAGGTTTTTGGGCTGGGGCATGGCTTCGCCATTTCTGAGCTCTTCTTTAGCCCCTCGGCAGGGCTGGACAAGTCAGGCTCTCTCTCCTTGCCCTGGATTACCTCCAGCACAGCGGGATGGCTTGCAAAATGTCTTGGGGCAAAGAACTTCATTCTGGGCACCCAAGCCTCCAGAAGCAGAAGTGGGGAGAGGGCTTTGCCAGCTTTGGCAACAAATTTACTTATCCGTGTGCAGGGGCCTGCTGCATGTGAAATACTGTGGGGCAGAGGCGAAGCTACTATGGTTTCTGGGGAAGCCCTAGGTGAGACGGCTGGGTTGGCAGCTATTTTCCTTCTCATAAGCTTCCTTCTTTGCCCTCCCGATGTTGCTGCGTTTGCCATTGCCTTTCCCAACCATCAGGTTCCTGCTCCCATTTCAAAGACACGCAACCTCTCAAATTATTATTTTTTGGAAGCTGGTTAATGTCACTGCACGGCAGAGCCGCTCTCCCACATGAACAACGTGGCGAGGCCTCCTGATGTGGTGCATGGTATGAAAGGACTTGAATATGACTGAGCGTGTGCTGCGGAAGGAAGAAGGAGCTGATGAGGAGGTCTGTCGGGGGAGGGATCTGCATCGTGAACGGGCAAAAAAACCCAACAGGAGAAGGGGGGAACGTCAGCTGCCAGCACCCTCTCCTTTGAAGATCTCCGCAACCGGCGGGAGGATCAGGTTGCCAGCAAACTCTCTCTTCCCAAAACATCCTGCCCCTAAAAAAAGGAGAGTGGAGCACTGATTGCCGGGGGCCTTTTCTAGTCGCCCCCTCACCCTGCGAGTCTCCCATCCTGCCACCGCCACCATGTTGGGTCCTGTTGCAGGGCAATAGTCCGTCCCTGTCCCCGTCCCCCCCGATGGTCTGTGTAATTTTTCTAACCCGTTGCATTTACCCATGGCATTTGGGATGGAAATAGCCAGCACCTGGGGTTTTATTTGCTTGCAAACCCATTTGCTTCTAACATATTGTCACCCCTGGGGAGCTGGCAAGTTTCACCCCTGTGTGTCGTTTTGTAAACTCTTAGGCTGCATTATTCAGTGAGCCACTGTACAAATCGCAGGGTCAAAATGGGAGAGGGGGTGCTTTTCTGAATAGGTGAAAATGGGTGAGAAAGAGTCAAAAATAATTTTGTGGCGTGAATTTTCGAATGTATAAAGGTGCAAGCAAGAAAGAAAAGAACAGCTTTTGGCATGGACACAGTTAAATATGAGTTTCACATTTTTTAAAAGTACAGATCATCCGAATCTTTTCATTATTTGAAATTCATATCTGGTCCTGTGCGAGAAGTGTAAAAACTGATACTGACTTTTAGGAATGTCCCTCAAGACCTTTATACACCTACATTCTGTTGCTTTTCCTTTCATCCTCTTGTCAGTCAATACTTAACCCTTTCGGATTCTGACCTTTTGATGGTGTGAGGGCTCAGTACAGAGCTGATCAGATAGTTAAAAGGATATTCTTGCATATTTTCACCAATCAAAGCACCACGCTTGGTTTACTGTGATTTGTGAGTTATATTATTACAAGTACACAGGAGCTTGTTCGCTGAGACACTAAGTCTCTCAAAATCTTCCCTAATTCGTTTCACAAGCCTTTATTTATTTGCAAATTCATCCCATACATTTATTACTTTTTATTCCTTCTTGCACATTAAATCAGATGTTTAAAACACATCCCATATCAAATCAGCAAGTGTAAAAGTTTCCGTATGATTTGTACAGTCATTGAACTCCCTGTAAATAGTCAAAGCGAATAGTTTGAAAAAGAGCGCATGAGGCTGGTTCGTAAGCCCTGATATAATTTTTAAAAAATCCTGTAACCCGAATGGTAGTAAATGTGTAAAATAATGACTAAACAAAAATATTCAACCATGTCTACACATCTAAAACATTTCTAAGAACGTACCAGTCTCAGGCTCACAGTAATATCCTTGACTGTCATTTAGTTTCAGGATTATAAGGAAATTGTTACAGAAAGGGTGACAATAATACGTTTTGTTGGAACTGAGAACCAAAAGGAAGCAGCTGTACATCAGAGAGAAAATCTGAACCGAGAGAGTAATAATGAGTGTGGTAAGTATTTTTTCTTGCTTTTGGGTGGAAAAGCCAGCGAAGTCTCCGTTTGAAGACAAAGCACATAGTAATGTGATCATAAAAATCTCCTAATGGGGACTATGTGATGTACGGTAAATGTATTCCTTTCAATACATTATTCCCTCTACACGCTGTCTTTCAAGGTTGCCTCAAACCGTACTGGGGATATGATAGCGTCGGCGCAGCTAGGTGTGGGCAGAGCCGAACCTCCTGTTTCGTTACTATTGCTATTATTTGTGCTGTTATTATTTAATAAGTATATCACAGCAGGTCCTCAGAAGCCCAGATAAAAAACGTCCCCCTGTTTCTGTAAGGCAGTGTGCAGACATTGCCAAGGCACCGCCAGTGCTCTGAAAAACCTGCAATTGATGGAAACGAGTGACATTCAGAGGGTGGGGAGAGGAGTACAGTAATTATAGGTGGGGTTGGTAGTATTACCTGTTATTAAGGGCTTGCCTGACACTTCCCATTTTAAGACCTGTTTTTGGTGGTTTGTAACTACTTAATAAACTTTAACCATTTGTCTTTCACTAGACTTCCGTCCTTGGCTGCCAGTGCTGCTCAGGGGTTATTAACAGGCTGATTTATTTCACTTAGGCATCATGGCAGGATTGGGGCTGACAGAGGGAGCAGCAGCTTTGAAAAAAAAAACAAAAAAAAGACAAAAAACCAGAAAGAAATTTTGTCATTGTGCCTTTTACTGTTTATCTGAAATAGGGACTCAAATATTATAATGTCACCCTGTTTCCTTGCATTCCCCCGGCTGTTTGTCTGCATCCATCTGTGAGCTCTTGTTTGATTTAAGTTTGTCTTTCTGTTCTGCATTTGTACAGTACCTTACACAGCCAGGTTCTGGTCCATGACCGGTACACCTATAAGCTACAGCAGTGCCAAAAAATGCTCTGGTTTTGCACAGGATGAATCCTTTTGGTAGGCGAAGAAATACTCCCTTTCCAGAAATCCTTCACGGTCTCTTCTTTATCGATTGCGGCTCCCTAATTGTTTACCTTTCCCCTCACATTTAAAGTGCTGGAAATGTTTCATATTCAAATATGAGTGGCTTTTCTTGTGAACAGCAGCTCCTTTTAGTGAATGCTGTTGATAAAATAAAAAGGCTGTTTTTGAGGCTCTGTTTAAACAGAGACACAGTGCTGCTCAGGGATCGAGCCGAGCAAAAGCTTATTCCCTCTACCTGTGTGTCTGGAAGCAGCACAGAGCGGAAGGGATTCAGCCACTGAGTTCATGTTTCCACTGGAAATGCAAAACAGAGAGCCAAGATTCATTAAGATTGTTGTATTATGTCAATATGACCTTTCCCTTTGTATTTTGCTTCCTTCGATTGACTGGAAATTGGACTAAGCAGCGAGCACCGCGTTCAAGACTTCTGAATTTCTTCAGCAAAGGTCGATGTTTTCAATTGTAAGGAGATCATTGTTTCGATAGTGATTTTTGTGTTACCCATAAAGCCTCACAGGTCATTTCATTCACCTCCTTTATAGTCTGTATTTTTCACCCCCATTAAACTAAAGAGTTGACAAAGTCTTACATAATTTGGCCTTTTAGAATAAATGCAAAAATCGCTGGAATTGCATTACAAAACCTAGTTGTTAACGTTGTGCTTCCCATACCTGATGCCCAATCCTGCAAAGTGTTTCGGGTTCTTTTGCTTGAGTTTTAATTTTAGTTATGAGCATTTTTGTCCCCCAGCAAAGTGAACGTCCCTGACATTTGCAGGATCTGCCCCTACACTTAACCAAGTCAATAACGAAAAAGTTTGAAGGCTGAATGTTTGAAGCCATCCCTATTGGGATTAAGGATGGTTTCCTAAATGCAGACCTGTGTTCTCTCCTTGTAACCTGGTTATGGACCGTGTAATCTATGGCACACTTTTAGAGTGTAATCATATGGAAAAGTCCCTGGCCAAAAAAAGCAAGCAAACAACACTAGATCTCAGCAAACCACAAACGTGCTTCGACATCCGAGTGTGGGCAGACCCAGGAGCTGAAGACTATGCCATGCATCATGCAGAGGGTAATTTTCTGCTGATTTAAAAAAAAACACAAAGCCCAAACACAACGCCCTCTAACAAATTTGATTTGACCTAAGATCTTTATGTGGCTGTGATTTGTGATTAATTTATTCTTTCCTTCCTGGGTGGCCTCTCCTAGCTTTCAATGATGTAGCAAAACACATCCCCCTATCCTTCTAACCCCTGTCTTTTAAAAGCAGCCCAGTCCCTGCTCGCAGGTCTGCCAGCTGAAGAGGCAAAACTGACTTCTTTTTTCCTTTTAGGACCGTACGCTTTACACCCACGCACATGCACAGAAATCCTGCAGGGGTCAATGGGAGTATGTTATGCCAGGATTGAGAAGAGAATACAAGCCTGTCTTGCTGGTGTTTTTCCTAGGATCAGGTGGAAAGATGGTGTTTGCAGGACATAGTTTGCTGGCGCCACGCCAGGCTCATGCCAGCTGCTGCAAATGCATGGTAATAAGCCTATTTCTATGTGAAAGAGCTTATTGCTAATAATTTCTGTCAGCTTCTGACCGATTAGTGGTTTGGTTTGTTTTTGTTTTTTGTTTTTTTTTAAGTCAGATGTTTACTAGAAGTATTTTATTTTATTTTTTTAATGCAGTGTTTTAATGCAGTGCTAATGATTATCAGCTCCATCTGACTCATCCAGCCCAGAAACCAATTTATGTTGGTTTCTAATGATAAAAGCTAAAGTGAAAAATAAGATCAAAAATATTTCCCCAAACAACTTGATTTTTCCTCCTATGTGGAATTAATGTGAACAAATTTCACAGTAAGAAGCAGAATCTGCACATAGCCAGGATGTAACCATTTGGGCTCTAGGTGCATGCTGCTGGGAAGGGGCGCCAAATGGTGGGTAGGCCTGGTAGGAGTCAAGAAGACACAAGTCAACTTCTTTAGAAACCGTTATCCCTAAAGTGATCTCACCATCCAATGGCACTGTTGAACAACCATGTTTTGCTGAAGTATCCATTTTGAGCTGTTCTAGTAAGATACAATAACTAGAGGCATGGTGGGAGATCCCATAAATGTCACTGTGAGCATTAGACAATCCCCGTTCCTTTTCTTGAGGAGCTTCAGCTTCTTTTTTGTTTGTTTGTTTGTTTGTTTTTTCCTAAACAATAAGGAGGAAAATAAGGAAAAAGAAATGTGGCTGATACCAGTCTGGTTTCCAGGTACCATATACCTGTATCACAAAGCAGGCATCTGAGTTGGCATAGGCCATCGGAGGGCCCTGGGGGCTAAACTGTTCATAAAGACCAAAACTTACCAGGAGCTGGTCTTTCTTCCATGGCAAGGCTGAGTGGGATGGAAGAACCTGAATTTCTTGCTGATCTTATGTGTGGCTAGACAGGTCTTCACCAGCAATCTCATGTCTTTCATGAACATGAAATCCACATTAACATTTTAAAATGACAAGCAATAACTGTGTGAGCTTCCAGGCTTTCCAAAAGCCTATTTATAGCTTTATATACTGACAACTAAATTCCTACATGCACTGCCATCCCCAGCTGATTTTATAAGGTGAGCCTCTGTTGGATTCTCATCCCCAAATGACACTTCCCATTCTATCCAGGTCATCAGATAGTTGCATCTTGCCTCTCTGGCTCTCCTCCAAACAAGATTTGTAAAAGACTAATCTTTGTTCAATGGAAAGTGCGAGATTTATTTCTGGTCTGTATGACAGAAGGGATCTTGCTTGACTTCTCCCTTCAAGCCTGCATTAAGTCCTTTTCATCCCTGGCAATATAGTATCACATGGTGGGCACGTGAATTCCTTTGGCATCTCACCCCGCATAGCCTATGACTGTCCTCTGAAACATCCAGTTGGGAAGGAAAGCCAGCAAAAGCATCACTTAATGAAATTTTCTGGAATGGGTAAGAGAAAGGAAAGCTCAGAGTGGGCTTCATGGAGTTGCAGACTAGGAGGTCAGAGGTACTGCAGTTTAACTGAACTGATCCTCTTCTAGAAGGAACCTAATCTCAATTTAAAAATTCCCTGGCCAGAGCCAGGGAATGCAGCAAAAACCTTTGCGAGGTTCTTCTAGTAGTCAAACATCAGCACTTCTAAAGTCTAGTCTGAACTTGTCTAGTTTCAGCTTGCAGCTTCTGGGTGGTGTGACACCTCCATCTTCTGTACCACACAGCCCAGTATGAAGCTCTGTTCTTACAGACCGATCAAATCCAGTCCTTCCTTTTCTCATGATAAAGTGTCTATCTTTTACTATATAAGGCAAACTTTCCAAATCTGCTGTGCTTTACAATTTATTGACACCTTTCTGGATGACAGATACCAGGACAGGACAAAGTGGCTGCATCTAGACTATGCCTGAGCTACAAGGCAATGTAGTGGGCTAAAGGTGTTGGGCTTTTTGACTGGCTCCACACATCCACGTGGCAGCCTCTGGGACACCATGGCACATGGGAGGCTGGTGTTCCTCACTGGGAACCCAAATTCTGGCAGCCCCTACATCCCACTGGAGATCCCAGGAGGCAAAGGCCAAGGCACATGGCATGGCTGGTCATGGGTGAATGAGGCACATCTAGATGGCTCACCCATATAGATGCAAGTTAGATCCCCACCAAAGAGTTGTATCAACCCATGATTTCTGCTCCCTGGCAGTTCCCCAGAAGTGGAGTCAAGCCCAATAGACAGGTTGCTTTCACAAAATGAGGATTCACAGATGGAATTAGGATTCACAAGATGAACTTAGGCCTTCACTGGATGAACCAGTGCCAAAATACAAAATGCAGCCTCTGTATCCCAAGGTTCTCCCACCCTTGTCTTAGAGACTTGGTCTTTTGGCCGCTGCATCTCCTCAGGGCTTGGTACTCACTTGGCTATTCACCATGACCAGGCCGTCATTGCTTTCCAGGACAGAGTCCCCGATTCTGTAACGACCTCCTACAGTCACAGCTTCTTTATGCCTTTATATCGGGGTGTATTAAAAAACATGCTTTTGCTTACTAATAGCTTGCCCTGCATCAGTGACCTCTTTTCTTTGTTCAGCCTCAGTCTCTGTGTCATCTGCCACTTTCATCAGCAAGGATTTTATGTTTTCTTCCAGGTCACTGATAAAAATGCAAAGTAACTCAGCTGTTTTTGTTAGCAGAAAGGGCCTGTGGGACTGTCCCTTGCAACTTGTGGGTTCTTAGAAAATTTGGGTTTCTTATTATATCAGCCACAAACTCCCCCCAAAGGTAAGCTGCCTAGGAAATGACTCCTATCAATATCCCACTGGTATTCCAGAGCACAGCTCTACTGCACAGGGAGAAGAGATTTACGCATATTGAATTCACTGTTATTACTTTGACAAATAGCGTAATCCCTCAGAGCTAGTTCCTGCATAATCACTTCTGTGTGTTTTTACTGACCTTAGAAACAGAACTAGAGATAAGAATAGTTGAGAAGATGGAAGACAGCTTACCAGACCCTCCTTTGCTCCAGGCTGATACAGGCTGCCTGGAAACAATTAAAAGATGTGCTCCAACTTCCAGTGTTTTCTTCAGTTTTGTGGTGACAAGGACACCCTTTTAAAGGTTTGGGTTAAAAGAGGGATGTTTTTTTAAGGAATGCAAAGGAAGAAAACGCATTTTTATTTTGCATAACAGCCCAAACAGATTTCTCTGCGTGTGTGTGTGTGTGTTTTAATCATGGTATGGACATCAGATGCTATTCAGAGGGAGTCAGTCAGGGCTGCAACCCCAAAACAGACGGATTAAGTTTAATGATCAACTGAAATGGGAGCCAACATTGTCTCGTTTAAGGCATTTTAATACCTTATCTTTAAGAGCCTGAATTAAAATTGCGATGACTCCATGTTGCCTGCTCCTTGCGATTAAGCATTTTGCAGAACGCTGTTCATGTTGAGATTACATATCTGGGAGGATCTATGACTTTTGCCCCCCAGCATGTTCTTAAGGAGAATATGCCTTCTTCACACAGCCTTTAACAGTGTGCTATCAAACCAAAGTTTGTAAAACTAATTATTCTTTCTTTTTCAAGTTCTTCTCCTTCCACTTCTTTCAAACATAGGATTTTTATTTGTCTGGGTTTCTGAATTCTTCCAAGAAGCAAAGTCAAATAGGTGAGATCTATGTTTTCTTCTAAAGGCGAGGAGGGTTGCCGGCTACAGCACATATGGCTAATGCCAGTGAAGTTTTTAGCTAATGAAGCTGTGATAGTGTCAAATGCATTTCATGTCTTTCTTTGCGAGGAATATAATGGAGCTGATTGAAGGCTCTGCAGACATTAAAGGCCGTTCATGTGTTGGCAATATGGATTCTGTGTGGTGCTCCGTCTTCAGGCTTACAGTTGTAAAAGCGTTTGTAACTTTTCCAAGGGTTAGAGCATGAAGAAATCTGAGCAATTTCATTTACCAGATTCTGTCAACAAGTTATCTGAAAAACAAGAACCGGGTTCTCAGATCAGATTGATTTATTTCTTAACGTAGCATATTACATGCCCGTATAATATACAGGGCACACACTCAAATCTTTTCTGATAAAAATGAGATTCAGTAACAACCTACACTTTATTTTTCACACGCCAGCAAGTGTGTACCAGCATGCAATTTTATGACTTCGAGAGAGAAAAATGAAACCTGGGTAACATGTTTGACTTTATTTCAGTTTTTTGAATGTCCGTATGTGCATCTCCCCAGTACATACCATGTCTGTTCCAAAACCTAAATGCTAACAGACATGGCAGAGCAAGCAGAAACCATTGAGATGTCTTGTGCTGCCTGTAAAAAAGTTTATTAAATAACATACTTCTAATTCACACTCTTTAGAGACCACCCAGATATTTCCAGTGCTGTCATATACCTACAACTGTTATTTTTGCAACATATATGCAAATAGATTAAGACCGAGTAAAACTGAACGGTAATTGTTGAAGGCCACAGACCACAACACACTCTATTCTTTTGTTCATTAACTTAAAGAGATCCCAGCCTGACTAAACAGTATTTTTTTTCAGTGGTTTGCCCATGATTAGTGCCTCAGTGAGGTTCTACTATAATTTAATTTATCATAAGCAATGTCATTTTATCAGTAGCATGCCACATGTATTGCCTGCGCATTTTCTTAAAGTCTAATTAACCTTCAATATCGCATGGGTTAGTTAGTGTTGAAGGCTTGAGTGTTGGGGTTGTTTTAGCTTGTGTTTTCTTTTAACACCGACCTTTTCAAATTCCCTCCTAGATAATGGGATATGACTTTTAAATGGAAGATATAGCTTTCAAAATGATTCAACATAATAAGAGATAAAACAACCGAGGAACTGAAAAAGCAAATAGTGCCTCTGACTTAAAAGGAAAACAACTATCAGTGCCCCTAGCGATTGTCTAATTTGGAGACATTTGAAAAAGACAGGTCTTAAGAGGGAAAAAAAAGAAAAAAAGCCCTAAACCAAACGCCACTGCTTCAGAGTTGTGAATTTCAGCTGGCACCAAGTAAGAAGGGTGCAGATAAGCAGTATCTGATGTAAAGCTTCGCGGCACAGCGTTAACCCACTGGCAAATGTGAGCAGGAGGAATGAGCTCCCCCTCTCTTTGAAGGAAAGATGCTTGGATCATTTGGTGGTGGAAATACCTGGAAACCATTACCTTAGCACGCTCCAAAGCCTCAGATAACAGAAGGCGAATAGAAGAAACACAAGTGTATTTATTTGGGGGTTTTAATCTTATGCATTTAAAGCAAATCCGCTGATCATTTGAAACCTCAGCCCTGATCTGCGAAGGCTCAGGGTTGCCAATACTATTAGCATATGCGCTGAAGAGTTTCAGCTGATAAAGTTGTGAGCGGTGTGCTCTCTGGTACGCTCTCTCAAGGGAAAGTCAGGCTCGGGAGATGAGGTTTGACTTCATTTACTCCATGTGACCTTAGACTGCTGCTTAAAACAGTCTGCTCTTTGTTTCTCCAACTGTCAAATGAAGATAATGATTCTTACCCATTCTTAGGACAGCGCTTTGAAATTTATAAATGAAAATATTATTTATATTCAAGAGGTTCCCAGACAAGGAAAATGAATTATTTCCATAAATGCAATATATTTCTTCCTTGCATCATTCCAGTCTGGAGCGTCATGTCTAGTTTCTGGCACTCACACACGCTGAGGATGGGTGTGAGAGACAAGTGCTTATAATCATTATATATATGTATACAGTCCCTCTCTATAGCAGGCCTCTGTGTGTAATTTTCTGTATATACCTATATATGTGTGTGTGTGTCTGTGCGTATAATAAATACACAGAGTGCCACTTGAAGTGAACGTGAACCTTTCCCATCTCACGTTCGCGGGGCTGACTGCCTTTGTAGCACTCTCAGGCAGCAAAGCTGGTAAATACTTAGTGTGACTTTAAAAGGTCAAAAACTCTATCAGTCTGTTGCCTAGTGAAATATATACATTAAAAACATTGCCAGTTAAAAGGATGATGTAATGTTTCACACAGGATGATGCCGATGTGCTTAACTTAATCCAATATTAAACTTAGGTCCAGTCTGTGTTATTTTGCTTTCTGTCCAAATGGTAATGAAAATTCCCAGTGTCCCTCTCTGAAGGGGTGACCAGATCCCTAGTGAGCTCCAGGGGAAAGCGCCATGAGACAGTCTAATACCCAATATAAGAAGAGATCTATCTGTTGCTGCCTGCGAAATGGCAACTGCGCCTCCTTCCCTGGGCAGCAGACCAGCTTGGAAGCTCACCTCTGCCTTCTGCTGTGGGTCTTCAAGATCAGAAGATTCACTGTTAATCTAGATTTTATTCTTCCCTTTCCTCCTGATTCTCTGTATTTCTGTAGCTGCAGAGATCTTCAGAGATGCCAGATTTTCTGCTACAGAAATTCCCGGCTGTCTTTGGTTTGGCTGTGGTTGCTTTGAAAGGTAGATCTACTTTTTTGAATGGAATCAGTACACTGTGTTTATCTTCCCACAGCCCTTTAATAAATATTGCAGAAGAAAGTTCCCGGGGTTTTTCTCTGCCTTTTGCTCATTCTTTTTCTCCATGCTTATCCTTTTTTCTCTCTGCACTGTTCACTACCATCATGAAAACCGTGTTTGGTGAGTGAGGATAAGAAGACTATAAGAAAAGAGAGTGGTAAAATGAATATGGCAAAAATATACATTCTTGAGGAAAACTGTTTTCTTCATTGCCATTTGTAAAGTACCTTGTCTGTTCTTGGCTTTTACAAATAAATAGTAAGAATATATTATATTGGGAAGACGATGAGAGGGAGAGAAAATATGACAGAAATAGTTAAGGATGAACGCTGGGAAAGTTGTTACCACCTCTCTTACCATGTGTTCGGTAACAAGAAAAACATTTGCAGATGTCCCTGAAGGAGAAAGAAAGCACGGAAACTCTTCTTTTCAGATCGCTGGAGGTTGGTCGACCCACACTTGGTCCAAACTTGTGTAGATCTCAGTTCAGATCCCTCTGCAAAGCTGATCTTTGCAGTAAGCCCTGAAGGATGCTGCCTGCCAGGCCTGACCGTCCGGGGCCGGCACTTTCTAAATGGCTAAAAGGCTGCAGTGAAAACGTGATATTTGCTACAGAAAGGGCTGTGGAAAACCAGAAAAAGCTCACTGCGCTGTTTCCGTTTCACAGAGAGGTCCTTCCTTTTTAGGGAAGCAAAGTTACCCAGTATAGGTGATTTCACAGCCAAGAGATACTATCATGTTGCCTCAAAGCTGTTAAAAAATAAGCAAGAGGATGTATCATTTTTTTCCCCCTAGCCCATTTTGGAAGGCAGTAATTTAACATGGATGTGTTTTTTCTGGGGTGGGGTTGGGGGAGGAGTTTTCCTAGGAGATTTACACTAAGGAGAGGGAGAATGAATAAATATGAAATGGCTTCTCCTGGGGAGCCCAGGCTAAGGAAATCACCTATGCTCAGCTCTGGGGAAAAGCAGAACTGCTGCTGTCATTGCGTGGGGACCGCAACGAGAGCAACAACCTGAGAAACGTACACTCAAAACTCGCTGCTCAATACATGGGATGGGGAGCCAAACCAACTCACATCCCCCATCAGTAACTTATAACAAAGTCTGCACAGTGTGGGGAACCAATTGCCTTGAAATCCATAGAGATTTAATGACCTACGAAGGGAAAATAAACCATTCTGCCAAAACGCAGAAGGTGCTCACAAAGCCTGCTGGAGCACTGGAGAAGAGAGGGCATCCTGCGGGAGGTGGTGGTGAGCATCTTGTGATGGGTTGCGCAGGAGCCCTGCTAGGCCAATACCTACCATCGCTGCTGAATGTCTGCAGCATCAGGGGTTGGCAGATCCGTCCGTCAGAGGATCTGAACTTTTATTTTCCCTGGCCAAAGTGATGATGGTGCATCTCCTGATGGAAACTCTGGGCCTGGGTAAGGAAGAAGGGGAAGACGCAACTTGAAGGGGGCAAGGCAGAGAATCGCTGTGAAAGCAAGAGTTCCGGGAAGGTTTTAATAGGCTTAAATCTAGCACAAGGCTGATCTAAACAATATTTCTAGCAGATCCAAAGAGTCTCCCCAACACTACCATTGGAGAGTGCACCTCAGGATCGCTGAGTGATTTCTTGTTTATACTGTGTAATGTTTCACCGCCCCGGCCAGGCAGAGGTGGGACTGTAAGATATTTAGCACTGGAATCATGATGAGGCCCTGAGGTGTATTTCAGGAATTATCTGGGCTTTGGTCAAATAGTACATTAGACAGTGGTGCATATTTATCACCAGGTTGTCTTGTAACTCCCTGTCTCTCAAAGTTTCTAAGTCAGTGCGAGCAGAAATAAGGGAGACCCACTAAACCATCTAGTCCATCTTCTGTCCAGTGCAGGATTGCTCTCTTGAGTACAGTCGCTTGTGCTTTTTGCAAGTGCAGTTTTAAATGCATCAAGAGATGCATCACTTCATTTATGAGAGTAATCGATATCCTAACAGACCTGTCAATAAGTTTTCATTTTCTTTTTCATTTTTGCCTTTAAAAATATCATCCTGTTGCAAGTTATGCCCACTGGTGTTAATAACCCTTCCAAAATACATAGATGGATTGTTGGAACTTCCCCTGTTCATTGCTTAGCCGATACATATATCTTTAGGGCCAGACTTTTACACACTTGCCCATAATATTTTGCTTTGTTAAGTAGGCCTGTTAAAATGTAGGGGAAAAGGATGGGATAAGAATTAAAGTGCTACTCCACGGGAATAAAAGGTGCCCCAATCCACCCCTAAACTATTTTAATCTTTCCTTAAAAGTCAGCCCAGACAACCCCTTAGACACTATTGTTGCTCTCCACTGAACCTGCCCTTTTAGATGCTAATAAGGTACCCAGGAGTGAATTTAGTATTCCTAGTGTGGTCACACCAAAGCCATATGGAGTGGAATCTTTTCTTGCCTTTTCCAGGAGGTGATGTCTTTGAATCTGCAGCCAAAAATTTCCCTTTCTCTTTTTTTTGCCCAGTCACATTTAATGCACTCTCTACTATCACCCTCAGGCTTCTTTCAGCATTACTTTCCTCATTTTCCCTTCTGAGGAATAACCAAGTTTTGGATTATTTTCCCTAGATGTCTAGGCTTGAATTTCTTCAACTTGAGAGTCCTTCTGTTATTTTCTCCCCATAGGTCATATCATGTCATCAGCTATTAAGCACAATTCTAAATGTGGATTATAAGTTATGGATTTAATTTTCATTGATTTTCAAGGAGAAGGAAGGAATTGACAATTACCAACATGTCTGAATTTATATTCTATCCCTCTGCCATCAGCAACAGAAATAACGGAAATTTTATTCATTACAGTTTAATGTACAATATGTTATTTCAGATCAAATATTTTCACAAATGTTTACAGCTTAGAAATTGAAAATCTTCTCCTTAATAATCCAGAAAAGAGATCCTTTAAGCCTTTATTCACAGCCAAATGAGAGGTAGAAGATGTCATGTATAGGGTGTACAATAATTAAGTTTTAAGGAAAACAAGTATGGGAGTGCTCTTTAGGATGGGTGTAGCATTGACCGTGAGAAAACTGTAGTCTAGTAATTACAATTCCTTCTCAATTCAGGATGCTAAATTTGGCTGTGCTATGTGTAATGTATTTGAAACTAAATTTTCTGCTGATGTAAACTGAAAAATGAATCCAATTGAATTATACATTCTCTAATGGGTGAAGCTATTTTGTCCAATTCTTGCTAAAGTTGAAATAAGGTACACAGATGTTGCTGGTTACAAAAGTACTGCAGATAAAGAAAGTGTCTGTCACGCAGAGAAAAATTCTCCACTCATTTCTACCTAGAGGGAAAATTCATTAAAGTTGCCCTTGTGAAATTGAACAGAGTTTGCTGCTTTGCCTGGATATATCGAAACGCAAATAATTCACGTTTCAGCTCCATTTTAGAAGGTAGAGATGTTCCTGGCACCAAAATTTCTTCTACTTCAGATTAATTCATTGGATTGGATTGCCTTTTCTCATGTAATCAAACTGATACATGTCTTAAGTTCCTATGCAAAGGCATTATATGAAGATGGAAGGATGTAAATTCACTTGAAGGAGACAACAGAATTAACTCTGTCTCAGCAAGCAAACCACACCGTGACTGTTTATAATCTCTGTGCACGCATCAGCCGGTATGGAGCATTCCACAGCATTAAGAATCAAATGTGTGTGTGGGGAAAAACGCTAGAAAAGCTGTGGGATATTTGAAATGGTCAGTTGATGTCAGTTCTGCTTGAGCATTTTGTGAAATAAGTGTTTATACTTTAGTGGATAGTGCTGTTAATTACTTGGCATTCTTATGCAGAAGTAACTAAAATAAATCCAGAATTTACAAGGAAATTGCACAGTTACACTTAGGTTATGCTAGACCTTGGTAAATTTTTGGTGCAAACTTATTCACTGAAAAGTGTGGTTTTGTGTGAAATGATTTTAAATTGGCAGCCTTCATGGGCCTTTTTTTTCCTTCTGCGGTAAGCAAAACTGATGCAAAATCTGAATGCATCCAAAAGTGGCTCTTCAAAAAGTTGATTCAAGTCCAAATGTTCTTCAATAGCCATAACGAGCAGCCAGAACTGGGTATGCATTTTCTCAAATGTAACTTCTAACAACTGTAACGGGGGATCTCCAGAGTGCTACTCTGCCTCCATGACATGGACGCACGTCCCTTCCTTCTTCAGCTGTTGCTAAAGGCAGTATCCCCCAGGCAGACAGGGCAATATCACCGTAAAAGTTTTCATTGTTTGAGAGAAATCTATCTTTCTTCATTGATCCAGCTTATCTCACACCCCCATCCTTACGCAAACTGAAGATTAAACATGTACGGATGCCCTCAGACTTAGTTTCCTTTGCCTCAACCTTCTGCAGTGTTTCATAGGGCATCCCCATATCCTCAGCCGAGTGCTCTGCTGGGGTCCAGTCTACCATGACAGTGTTGTATTTGGCTGGACCTGGTGTGACCATGGCATGACCGAACCCAACTCAAGTCCAACCCAAGCCCAAGTCGGGTGGTAAGAGGACAGCTGCTCCCTTGCCCTGTCTGCCCTGGGTGGGTGCCCTGTGCAACTGTGCTGAGGACCACCATGGATGGGATGGAGGCACCTGCACGCTCGTTGGCTGTGGAGGGACACACGCTTGGCTGTTGTCTACAGCACTTTCAACAATGTCAGTTAGCTTTCTTCCCAGGAGAGTTAAAGGAGACTGTGCTGAGAAGAGTTGACCATCAACAGGTATTTTATTCTAAGGTTCCCAACAAAGGGCTTCCTCCTCCTCAGTTCTTTCTATAGAGGAGGCCTTGCACAGATGTCTGGGTGAAGATTTAAACTAGACCCAGCTTCAAAAATGAATTTATTTTTCTTTTTCTCTCAGTACATCTAGAGCCCGAGATGATGAAATACTGTGGGAATGCTTCTGTGGGAATTATCTGTTATATCACTCCAAAAAATTGCAGTTCCTGACTTAATTAGCTCACATGGCTTGAGATATGTAACACTGACCATTACAGAAAGCCTGATAATAAGGGGTAATGATACAACGCAAACACTTTAAATTAACACAAGCTACGCAGAAACACACAGTGTCTCTGTTTTAAGGAAACTCTCCCAGAGATGGGAGGTGCTAGAGTCTGTCCTTTAATTTGCCCTACTTTGTCTGATTCTTCCGCTTTCATATGCTAACTTCCATTCCTTTCCAGGAATATAGACAATTTTGCATATTCAAAACTTTTGGAAAAGTATCCAAATCTTTTGATATTTATCCAGACCAGATCTAAAATGGAAGTTTCCAAGCAGTGATGAACCTAATAACCAATCGAGCTAAGTAATAATTAGCAGCAATAATAAAAAATATATTGCAATAGTGAAACTGTAATAATGAAATAAAAATCCGAGCTTGATCTGGGGAAATGGAAAGAACATTTAAAATTCAAATGTGAGTTCCATAATAAAAATACTCTATGCTGCCCTGTAGTAATGTCTCCAAAAGGTATGGCAGCATCCAAAAGCATGGAGCACTTGGCCTGGGTTTGCATTTTTTAAAGCAGTTGGCAAAAGTCTCCTTGAAGAGCAAGCCTGGTGCTTGGAAACACGGGGGTGTGCTACTGTGGATATCACGGATGGGAGTGCATGGGAGAAGGGTCTGATAGAGAATGGGAACCGACAACTCTGAACTGGAGTGATGTGGCGTAAAACCATGGTGGGTGGTGGGACCTCGCAGAACAGGGACAGCAGCCTCTGGAGGCCGTCGCCACTGCCGTTGCGGGTCTGGCTGTGCCTTCAGCAGTTGGTGCTGTGGCTCGTAGCAGAGCTCGGCTGGATCCCGTGGGACCTTGGGCCACTGGCGAGGGCTGGGCTGGGTACACAGCCGGGAGGAGGGGGAGGCCACCTGCTGAGTGCTGCTGTAGAGCCCACATCACACTCACTTTTATTTATCGCTAAGTGGCAGTGTCTGGGTGTAAAATACTGCGAACTTTTTCATTTGCCTTTTTACACATATTCTGTTCCCCTGCACGAGCAGGGGACTTTGGCATTAGACAATCACCCCTCTGGGATGGAAGTAATAGCGGGGAGTGTGTACCTACACCTCAGCCACTCCAGTTTGTAACTCATTGTGTATTTAGTTCAAGGCACCGAGAAGGGAGGGTTCCTGCTATAAGGTGCTAGACTGTACAGTGTCTAAATTATAATGGCTGCGGCTCAGACACCAGTTCCCTTCTGTTGACTTTGTTGTCAGGAGATCGTAGCCCAGCAGACGGGTGGTGACAAACAGCTGGGAGGCAATAACAACATTTACTCAATGAATGTGAATGAGAGCCCTACTTTTATGTAAAGTTGCTGTCTGCTGACATCAGTACAATGCCATAAGGCAGTGGCTCCTGCAGTGGTTTCAAATCTAATCTGGAGAAGTGGAGCTTGCACAGGTCCAACTTTCAGTCCATGCTGAGATGTCACTGGGGTTTAACATCTTGCTTGCAGGGGGCAGCTTACAGGCCCAGGGCCCTGCATCTCATCAACCGTGTTCTTCATTTTTCCTCATCAGTATCTTGGAGTTGCTCAAAATGTCAGCTGACAACAAGGAGACCAAGATTTGGTTCATCAGTTAAAACAAATCAGTGAAGGGCTTTGTGATCTACCGACATTTTTAAGCACACGCTCAAATTTCAAGACAGTCCAAAGGAGCTAAGAAAATGCTTAAATGTTTCCACAAATGTGTGGTTCGGCATCATCCTACAGCTTCAGTTTTATTCACATGGTGTGATGGGAGTCAGATTGATCTTGTCCTTATGCAGTGTTCATAAGAAAAGACTAGATTTTGAAAATATGATGGTTGGCAATGTGAATGGAGTCCGGGAGTTACCTGGAGTACATACAAAAGGAATGCATTAAAAGTAATTTCTGTGACAATCAATTGCCTTTCAGAGTGGAAGACTGACTTAATTATTAAAAGACATGGAAGCTAGCAGTAACAGAAAATAGCTATACATGTATATATAGCACGGACATGAGCCACATAATTTATAGCCCTGCTCTTTGGAAAGATTGGGGTGTTCGTCTCAGAGACTTTGGACTGATTCCCTGGGATGTCAATGGAGCCTGTTCCTTGATGTTGTGGCAGTCCCATTTGGCCATCTCTTGAGTTGGGGCTCACCTATTACCTAGGGATAAACCGTAATCTTATAAGGACAAGATAAAGCTTTCTGCATATGGAGAAGCAGCCAAGCTATTTTATATCCACAGTCACAGCTCACACAAAGGGTTTCCCTTTGGGATGAGTGAGAGAGGAAAAAAATAATTCAGCTAGGCACTTTGGTTTTAAAGAGGCCTTCTTTCCTAACTACACCAACCTCTGCCTCCTTCGGCACCAGTGCTGTAGTACTGTAACCAGAGAAGCAGTTACTGAGTAAGTTCAGTGCTGTCTGAGCTTTTCCAGCAAGCTGAAAGTTTTTTCTGGCTGCATGGTAACCAAAGATCAGAAATATACCAGGCGAAGAAAAGTGTGTTTATCTCCAGAAAGAGTAAGTCTGTAACAGATCTTCATTTTGACTACTCTCTATAAATTTAACATCGTAAGTACCGAAGTACTGAAATATTCTAGTTTCCCCAATAACACAAGTCAGTTAAAATGATTCAATGAGTTTGTCTTCCTTTAGCCAACTGCAAACTTCAAGAAGAAAACAACTGGAATTCCTCTGAATGCAAAATCACATCATGTGATTTAGTGGCTAAACACTGATATATGTTTATTAGTTTAGGAATCTATTTCTTGCATTTTTTTTTACCATAAGCTCTACAGGTATCTAAAGTCTTCCTTGATATTTCTCCATTTTGTGCAACCACCTGAATTGGGCAGGGGTGAAGTTGCCCTGTGCACGTTTCTGTTACGCTGGCAAAAAAGTGCCCAAAGCAAGCACACTTCTTCTGGCTTGTGTTCCATTACCTTCCCGAGCTGACCTTCTGGAGACGTCTGTTTAAGTGAACTTGAGCCAATGAAACACCAGGCAACAGCCTGAAAATCTTGGTTTAATTGAGTCATCATGCCAAGCACACGGGGAGCCTGGTGACAATGACAGAGTGCTGTGCAGTGATTTGGAGGGTTAGCTGTTTCACCCGCTCCAGGCACGCCAGGCCCGGATGAACTCACTGAACTTGAGGTACAGAGCCACCCCATGTGTGAGCAACAGGATGCAGAGGTTTTGCTGTGCAAGAGGCGTCCAACCGTCTGCCGCGTGCCCAATGGAGCCGATGCATCCCACAGCTGTGCGACTGCTCATATGCAACTGTTGTGTGCTTGCGTAGCAGTAATTTTCCTCGAAAATGTGGTACCTCCTGCCTGAAACCGTGTGCGTGTGTGGGGCGGGGGCGGTAGATTCACATTAAATGGGAGCGTGTATCACCCAAAGGCAGAGGCTTGGCAGATCTCCAGTTGTAGAGCCTCAGATGTTACAAACCAAACTCTGCCAGAGCCCTGGGGGAGCTCTTTTTGAGAGAACAGTGAAAAATCAGACCCAAATCCCAAGAAGACTGTTATCCCCTCTGGAGGCAAACCAAAGAAAATGTTCACACCAGCTCTTCTGCATAAAGCCAGAGTTTTGGTGTTATTCTACTGGCAGTGTAGTCAGTTGCCTGGCTGGAAAAGTAGATGAAGAAGGAGCTCTGCATCTTTGTATTCTCATGCAAGTGTTGTTTCCAGAATTGCGGTGATAATAGGAGCATCTTCAAAATCTCTGCCGAAACCAAGGACTATATAGGCAGAAATTAAGCACAGCTGTACCTAGTAAACAGAATTTAATAACAGCTCTATAAGACTTTATGAATGGGATCTTTTTCTAAGTGATGCTGCAGTCATGTATGGGACTAATTTGGAGAACCAGATGCAGGACACGTGTGGCTGCCCACTCATGACAGACACGGTAGATTTTGTCATCTCCTTTATGTTCCTGATATTTCTTTTTCTTTCCTTAGGCTTCTTACGTTTGTTCATTGCACACACACATACCCTCCTAGACTGAAGTGCTTTCTCTGCTGAAGTTAGTGGCAATTTTGCCAATGACTTTTGGGGGACTGAGATTTCATACCAGTGAATGAAACACTTTCATATCTGGGGTATAAAACAATTTCACGCTCTGTAGATTCTCTCACTTTGATATATTGGAAAATGAGCAACATTTACTGCCTCTGAGAACTAGGACTTCCACGTTTTCTAGGTATGGTCTAGAGTTAGTGTGCAGGCTATAATTAAAAAAAGCCATGATGCACTGAACACCAAAGAAGCATTTGTTTATTTTGCCTACAGTGCAAGTTGGCCATTTCAATATTGGTCTATCTATAATTACATTAATATAAATAAAGTTGGAGTGTCTGTTCTTTGCCCAACTGAGGGCTACACTTGAGTTTTAGCAGAGCCAGAGGGATGAATCTAATTTGTTTAACAGATCAGTCAGATCGCAACTGGCCTTGTAATACAAAGGTGATAACCAGAGATGCCAAAAAGAGCTAGCCACCTACGGACTCGGATCAAACGGGACCTTCTACATGGGGCCCTGTGGTGCACCGATGATACCCGGACTTCAAAGGCAACCCACAGAAGAAAAGTGAGCCCGTGACCTTTGGTTCTTCACAACGAAAAAAGAAGCCCAAGAGACGGCTGTTGGGCTTTCTTAACTCTATTTGATATTATATTAGGAATACGCAAGTCATTAGACCCTGAACTGGTTGGATTTGCTGTTTCTCTGTTTTGTCTAGAAGCCCTCCTGGGGAATTCTTCTGGATTTAGAGCTTTCTCACCTGTTCTGAAGGTCCAGGTGTACATGGGAAGGGCTGCGCTGGTAGGACATATGCTTTCAGCAGCCCTGCACTTCTGGACCTGCGCGCGAATGAAACGAGTTGAGCCAGTAAAGCACATCCCTGCTGGCGTGTCTGGCCCCAGCACACCAGGCATGGATGGAGGTCAGCTCTCTGACCAGTTTCATGTCCTCAGTGGACACTGCTGAGTCAACAGAGCTCTCCCGGGTGGACCTGGCCAAAGTCATTTCGCCGTCCTCCTGCAAGGCATTTGAGTTACACAGGTAATGACAAAACCAACAGGAGCAGCAAACTATAAACACTCTGACTAAGAAATCCCTGTTCCTGACTATGTTTACTTGCACTTCCCTACCTGTGTCCCTGTGATGGTATAATCCCGTCAGTCCTCTGGTGTCCACAGGGTATTTTGGAGAAGAGAAGTGATAAGGCTCAAGCTTCTAATGCAAGTAAAAGAAAAAGAAAATCTATAAATATGTCTAAACTTAAAAATTATAAACTATGAATGGAGAAACAGGTGAAAGCCTATTGCGTCTTTTCTTCTCTGGCATCTTTAACAATATCGGGGGAGAGCAGCTTTAATGTATGCTGGGACCATCCACACTGTGGGCACCAAGCCAGACCCCCAACTGCACATTAATTTTCTTCCGACATAAGTAGGGTCCCAATTCTGCTTGTCTGCAGGAGAGACTGTATTTCTTGCTGCTGCCACCACCAGCAATGTTACTGGCTCTTGCAGCACCATCGTCCTTCCTCATTCCCTGTTCATGCTCCTGATCCTCCAACCTCCCTTCAGCTTGGCAGGTACCGCAGTATCCCAAGCACCGAGCAGGGGGTGGCACTGGAGAACTCGCCCCGGTAGCAACATTGCGGCGAGGACAGGCCAGAAGAAAAGGGATATTTGCAACCCAAGCCAGCACATCCTTCTTGCTCACCGTCCATCTGCACAAACCATTGATGAAGGGTGACGGAGGGGTGGGATTGAGTCCTCAGTGAGTGCAGGGGGGTAGGGATACAGCCCAGGAAAGAAATGCTGAGGAAACTGCAGCCTCAGCTCTCTCAGAAAAGCGCACGTGAGGGCACGCAGTCTCACCGACCAGGAGCGCTGCTCTTTTCCACGTGAGCAGCCAGTTTTGGGGTCAGTTTTCTCATACTTTTCCCTATGGCAATAGCAGCGACTGCATTCGGAGCTCCGAGGAGCTGCAGCATTAGTCGCTGTCTCTTCCTTGACGAAAATACTCATGTGTGACCTGCATACTACTGAGGAATTGGCAATTTTAGATCATTACCAGGGAAAAACATGGCAGAGTTTAACTTGCCTCACCGTAGTGCTAGAGTCTCCTGCAGCAGCCAAGGAAGAAAAGGCTTGACACCGCACTGAATCCACTTTTGTCTTAGCAGGGTACTGGCTGCATCTGTTTGAAAGGCTTGCATTGTATCACTGTTCTTTGTTATCAGGTTTCCCATGGTGGTCAGTGTTACATATCTTACATTGTTTGAGCTAATTAAGCCAGGGAATCAGGGAAAGCACATTTCCGGCGGGGATTTATTGCCAAAAGATATTTCAGCTGAAGGGGAAAAAAAGGAAATCTCCTTTTACGTCCAGCATTCCTGAGCTGTTTCATAATATTCAGCGCTCAGCTTCATGGAAATAAACTGACAACAATGTCACGAAGTTTGGATTTGAGCAATTTTCCTCTGTTCTGTCGAGTTTAAAAGTACGGTAAAGAAAGCCAGGGATCTGTGTAGCCATGAGAATAAAAATATTTGAATCCTGTTGGTTGGAAACAGAGTTAGAATGTGTTTGTTAACAATCGACATGCAAATGATCGTTTGCTCTCAAGGTGCTTTGTGCCGCTCTATTATTTGCACCTGCTGTTAATGTTTCTTTACAAGAGAAATGCAAGTGGCGGTGTTTTAAGGCTTCACTGGTGTCTATTTAGGATGCCGGCAGAGGCAGAGGGGCACGGTTTGGTATTGTCTGCACCCAGCATGGTTGTCCACAGCAGCACGAAGGGGTACCCAAAGCGCCTGGCACCAGGATGGGCTGAGGACTCAATCCCACCCCTCCGTAAATGCCCGGCACATCAGCGCCGGAGCGCATTTTCCAGCACCTCCAGCTGCCTGGCAAGTGCTGGCCGCAGGGCAGAGCCTTGACTGCAAGACGGTTGTCGGCCCAGACGAAAAGGGAAACTCTGCTCTTACGTATGGGATGTCATATATAGGTTCATTGTTAGGAAATCCTGTATGTGAACAAAGCCCTGTTTTTCTTCCAAGGAATATTAATAATCACCGTGGATGGGATTGGTGATGATGGCAGCTTCTTTGTTTGCACCAGCAGGTCTAAAAGGCTTTGCTGAAAGAAGCAGGGATGATTGTCCTCTGCCTGGCAAGGGAAACCTGAGCAACTGGGGAGCGCTCTTGATTGTTAAAGGCATCCAGCGTTTTGGATGAGAAGGTCCTGTTTTCAGCTTCGCGTAACTTTCGTCAAGCTTTGGCTGTTCAGTGTGAAATTGTCTTCAGATGTCTTCTGAAGCATGGTTTGTTGTTTTCTGGGTTGTTTCTGTTTTGGTTTTGTTTTGGTTTGGTTTTGTTTTCTTTTTCATAGGTCGTTTCAGCTGAAACATTTCAGCTCTTTCAAACATAAGGGAAAAAAAGGGGTTTCACCCATGGAAAAAGAAAAGGCTGGCAACTTATCTTTGGAAATCACTTGCAGTGCTCCTCATTTGAAGCAGGGACTGAAAGTCTGATGTCATTGTACTGTCAGAGAAAATTTACCTCATTTCTAGGCCTCTGAAAAGTTGCACTTTGCATGTGCTTGCCACAGAGAAGTGTGTTTTAGCCAGTCTCCTCTCATATTTGGCCTGCAGTGAGCAGGGTAGAGTGCAACCTATCATTGCTATCAGTTAATCCTTTAGGTCAAGTGAGAAGAGTCTTGGATAGAAGAGATTCCAGCTCTGCTGGTGACACATACAGGTGTCAGTGTGAAGCTGGATGAGAACACTTCAGTCTTTCCTAATTTTTTTTTTTTTAAAACAGAAAATTACATGCCAAAGCCGTTAAAATGATTGTGTTGAGATGGAAAAATCAGAGACTCAAAGTCAAATAGGAGGAATTCCACAATTAAGGTTCTCTTCGTAATCCCATGCCAGTCCCTTTGTGCAGATTTTATTATTATGATCCATCTTTAATTAAATGATGATGCTAATATTTTCCCTAAGTCCCCATCCTCATGTAGTGCACAGGATGATTCTGCTGTTAAAATTAATGAAGACTGTATTATGAAGAAAGCCCTTGGCTGTAGGGTCCTCACCCCAAGTGCTCCTTTCACTGGAAGATGTGCAGCCCATGAGGCAGCAGGTTACAAGAAGGGAGAAGATTACATGGTGCCTTAGGAATTTGACTTCTGGATGGCATATCTGCTCCTGCACTGCATCCATACGTGGTGCTGACCAAGTCGCTTACAGAAGGTTTTTCACTGGTGGATGCTAAATGCAAATCTGTCACTTACAGTGTGCCTGCCTCAGCACCCAGATGGTTCCTGACCCTGCTGCTTTTCTCAGGTGAGACACCAGGAAAGCAGATCTTCACCAGCAGGCCAGAGCTCCCTGCTCAGTTTCCCTATGTTTTTTTCCTGAAGTGAGCTAGACTAAAGTGCAGAGCAGATCGATTACGAGCCTGCATTCAGATAAGTATGACACGTATAACAGGTGTTCATGAGTAGAAACCTGCCCTGGTGCATGCAATAAACCTTGGGTGGGAAGGAGGTGGGGAGAAAGGTGGTGGTGGAGCTTGCTGCAATGTTTCCTTCTATGGTTTGGCTGAAAAACCAATCACATGGATAGGCCCTTCAAGTGACCTGATGAGCTGATAGGAAATAGGAGGAGAAGCCACCTGAAAGTGCCCCTGGAGATAGGGAGGAAGATGAGCGGTACATAAGCAACACAATGTCTCTGAAATCAAACCATTAAGAAAACACCTCTGAGCTGGTCATCTTGCCTCACCTCATTTCTGCTATGAGGAAAGGCAAGGCAAGAGGGAGGGGAAGGAGGGAAAGAGCACAGAATGTTTTCTTTTATTCCACAGAAGCTCAGGTGCTGGATTTGTTACAGATTTTATGATGTGCAAAAAGGATCTCCTAATGTTTTGGGGCTGTTTCTCCCCTTGCTCTCCAGTCCCCACTCCTATTATATTGAAGTCCATTAGGAGTCCAGTGGCGAGTGGCGGGCACTTGGAGAACGAGCAGCCAAGGCAGTAACGCTGCCTTCTCTCAGCAGCATGGGGGGCCAGCAGGGAAAATAGTGTCCTTATTGCCTCCCCTGGCACCGCAACCCCCGTGCCGAGAGCGGAGCAGCCTCCTGGGCTGGGAGCAAATGAGGAGCAGCAGCAGCAGCAGCAGGAGCAGAAGCAGCGCGGCATTTTCCCGAGGCCACGGTTTGAGACGGCGTTTGCTGCGGCCGTAACAGAGGCTGGAACAGCCGTGGCAAACATGACCCGCTCCATTATTGAGTTGTGCGGTGCTGTTTTGCTTTTTGCGTTTAATATTGGTAATTATGCAATTTCTAGACAACCTCCCTGTCATAACCAGGGCAGCAATGCTGACAAAACAGGCTTTAAATAAGCACTTGTCAAAGTAACAGCTATTTTTGTTTGCCCTATTTAGCACTGTGTTTAAGGTCTACAGTGGAAATCTCAGACAATTTTAAATACATGTTGCAGTTACTTTATCACTGCATCACAATATTCAAAATCCCTGAAGCTTGGAAAATAAAAGTGTTTTAGCAGAACCTTTTAGTGGTTCCTGCCTGCACATAAAGGTCACAACTTTTGCCAGACCTGCTTGAGAGCCAGGAAGCACAGACAAGCTTAGGGGTCACGAGCCCTTCTTCAGGCTGTAAGGACTTTTGGGCAGACAAGATTCAATATCCTGCTTTTTCCCATCTCTGAGACCTCCGGAGGGTTCTCCTGAGGAAAAGAAAGAATAAAAACACCAACGCAAGACTTAGCGGTCCTGCTCTTCCTCAGGTAAGAACCAAACAGAAAGCAATCTCAGAGCCTCTTTGTTCATAATTAAGAAAAGACAAGAAATCCTGTTTCCCTTCCTTCACAAGCCCTGTCTGAGGTGATGGTCTCCAGGTTCCTCAGGCACTGGGCCGCGTTGCTTGCCCGACGCTGGGAGCAGGGAGCAACTTCAGCACATGGCAAGAGATTTCTTACCCAAGGTGCTGTGAAGGGGCAACTGCAAGGCCTGGCCTGGCCATGCAGCAAAGTAGGGGTGTGCACAACCTGAAACGCATGGAAGCTCACTCTTCAGGTGGGGAAATGGAGGCTAGACAGCCAGTGACACGATTGTGACAGTCATTGAGGAGTGCTTCCTTTAGGAAATAAAACCACCAACCAAGGACAAAAGGATTGCAGTTACACGCGGGAGCAATTGCATGCTGATTTATTTTGGCTATTCCTTTTCTTTCTTTTTTTTTTTTTCTCCATCTCCAGACTATGGATTTCCTAGCCTAACTATTCACAGGAAGTTTGTGGTGTGTTTCCAGAGAGTTTCTGGAGCTCTGCTAGGACAGTAGCTTCACACCTTAAAAAAGCTCTGGGGAGGAGGCGAAGAGCTCATGAGGATCCTTGCTACCTTCATGCACAGAACAACAAGAGCAACAGCATCTGGGGGTCCTGTGTTTTGAGCAACACCCTTGCCTTCCCCTCCTTCTCATCTCTACCAGCGGATGCCGGAGAGACAGCCAAAGCAAACATAACACATGGGAAATGGTCTGTAAATCCAAAACAAAGAGTTTTTCTTTTATCAGCTGCTTCCTGTTGTCAAAGAATAAATTATTGCTGTAACCGTTTTTTTTTAGCGCAGTGTGCATAGAAACATGGTCAGTTATTTAACTTTTTGAGTAGAATTGAGTTTTATTATATGTATTAAAATAATCCCGGTATTAAAATAATATCATCTGTGTCTATTTGTCCCTATTGCATTCCCTGTCTTCTCTGGTGCATGGGATAAAAAAAAAAAAAGTCTGTAGCTTAGCAGTTGGGCAAAAAATGCTTTAAATTATTGTAATTTAATGGCACCTGCCTTATTCCATCGAGCCTGCTCTGCTCCGCTGCTGGAAGCATGTGGAGAGGCTGGTGCGGATGCAGAGTGACCCAGCGTTCCCAGAAATCCACAGCTGCTTCACTGCGGCTCTCTATCTGCCGACTCCTAAATGATCTCCTGCAGCACTGGTCACCCACCGCCCCAGAGGGTGAGCTAAGAAGCCGAAAATAGCCTCTTTTCTGATAATACAGGGCTCTGCTTATAAAGGCGACATTCTGGCATCCCAGATAAGATGCACACAGCCTCCTCTGGCTACGTTTTCAGCCTCCCGAGCCTTTCTCTGCCGGGCGGATATGGGCTTATGCGGCGTTTTTCCTTATATGTGGGTGCTGCCGAAAACACCTTTCCAGGAGATGCTATCAGTGGGAAGGGATGAGATGGGTCTGATGAAATCGTGGTCGCCAGGATGAGGACTGTGAAGCTGGGGGGTGGGTACGCTCTGCTCAGCACTGACAGGCTGAGTGACCAGGGCTGTGTCACCCAGCACTCCAGAGCCACAAGGGGTGAGCAGCCCCATGGTGAAGACAAGAGTGTTTCCAAGCCTGTTGTGGGTACAGGGCAGTGGGAAGCACCTTCTGCTGCCCCACCTGCAGGTGCAGGTTTTGTAGCATCTGGGTGGGAAAGGGGGTGGTGAGCTGTGAGAAAAACAAACAGAACCCAAAAAGTGTGGGAATCACGGGTTTAGCGGTCTGAAATCCCTGGCCTAGGGAGGCAGGCATGATCTCTGAGAAGTGATAATCACACTGTCTGACAAGCATTAAGATACATTCAGCTCGGCTGAGTTTCTGGCTGTAGATGCATCATGAGCTGGCCCTGGTTTTTGGAGCGCTCGCAGGGGTATATTTGGTAGGCAGAGCACCGTGCTCCCCTTTGGCACCTGTATTTGTATTTATATGAAACCCTGATACTTGTGCACGAATAACCCATCTAACATCACCGGCTTCTCCGAGTCCTGGCTGGCTTGTTTCTGAGTGAGAAGAGGTGCAGGGCCCAATTATGTGAGCATATAATATATTCCCGAGCAGGGAAAATAGTGGGCAGCCAGGTGTAGACAATGCCTTCCTTCAGTAACCAGGTCAGTCCTGCACCCTGGGATGAGGTACTCTGCCTCCAGAAATGGTGCTAATTAGGAAACGCTCGAGAAAGTGGAATTTCCAGCTGCTCTGGCAGCTCCTCCTCTTGCCACGAGAGCCTCGGCGCTTCGCTTGGCATGCCGAAAGCGGACGCTAGTGCAGCCTGTCCCCACCATTGTACCTTCATGGGGGAAAAAAACCTGGGAGATGCGCTGTAGCGCTCTCTGGGGAAACCTGCTGCAAAACACGTCGTCACCTGTGCTGCTTCAGCACTCCTCTCTCGCGGGTCAGAAGCTGCCACGGCACCATCACGCAGCTCAAGTGGTGCAGAATATTCTGGACAAGATGAAGGTGTTTTAATGTATGCTGACGCTTGGTTTTTAGCCGAGAGATTTAGCATATGTTTGCATACATGACGCTAAATTCTCCTGTAAATAAGGCATAGAGATGAGCTGATAACCACGTTCTGGAATAAAATATGACTAGAAACACTGGTTGCTTTAAGATTTGATAATCACGTAGTCTAGCAAGCGTGAATTAGGACAATGTCAACCTGCCTAAAGTATTATAGCAGACATATCTTGACCAGACCTTTATTTTTGGAGTATTTACAAGGTACGAAGCTATTTATGTGGGGTAACATGCTCTTGATCATGAAAACAACGCACCCAAATCTGATTCTTTAGGATGTGTTATCCTCTGATTTCCATCGGAATAGCCCAAGAAAACCCAGGGTAAGCAGCAAGCTTGTCTGAAATACAGGTGTCCCATTTTAACTCACAAGTATGTTATTGGAAGTCTCACTTCTTAGAGGTGAGGAGCTTACCACGCAGCTGAACGGTCTGCCAGGACTACCACTAGCTGTGTGAGATGCTTCCCGACCCCAAGTGATGGCCCATCCAAGGGTTTCTGTTTGAAATCACAGCAGAGGTGGATTTTTCAAGCCCACCGAAAGCCACGCTCGAGGTGAAAAGGTCTGTTTAATACTGCTTCACTGGTCACTGGAGCGCCGATGTTCACAGTGCGATGCCACCATTTCCTCAGGGTTAGGGCAGGCACTTAGCAGGGTGATGGGCACCAGTGCTGTGTTTATGGGGTTCACAATAACAATGTGTGGGGCTCTGGTGTTGTTAAATAAGCAGGCCTAGAGACATTAAGGAGCATTTTCCTTCTTCGGAGTTTGTTCCGTGTGGTATTGGCTGAGAAAGGCTCACTATTTCTTTCTACTTGTATCAACCCATGAGCACCGATAGGAGATAGGAGTCTAAATGGTCTGTTGGGTCTGGGCCTGCAGTACCTGTCAGATGCGTATCTTGGATATTTTGGGCTTTGCTTTTCATTGATTTTCATTTCTTTCCCCTCGGATATCTTTGGAAACAGGATCTTTCAAATCCTGCGTGTGCTGTGCTCAGGAGGGAAGGGTTTTGCAGATGCTGCCTCCAACGGGAGCAGGTGGGGAAGGACTCACCAGGTCCTTTCCACCTCCTTGCCATGGCATTGATCTGATCAGAAAAATCAACAGGATTCCCCACGTCTTCAGGAAAATCATCGGTTTTTTTTTTTTAACCCAAAGGTGAGTCTCCCGATTCCCATGGTTCACACAGGCCCCACCAGCCTGCAAGCTTGTAATGCCAGTGCTTCTCGCAATAGATGCAGCCAGATGTACATGCAGGGAAGCTCTTGGTAAGTACTGTGCATCAATGGGCAAGAAGAAGAGGTGTTTTTACTAGATCTACTAAAGAAGTAAAGTTTTTTTCCTCCTTCCCTAACTCAGCTATGACACTTTTTTAATTCTCCTGCCTGTGCCTGAAATCCCCATGTCTTATCACAAGCGAAAAGGGGGCCCCTTGTAAAACATTTATAAACTCTGTAAATGTTATCTTAAGCTTTTTTTCTAGGAGACATGTGATTGAATGCGTGGACCCGTATAAAACCTTTGAGGGAGCAGAAGGCCGGAAGTGGAACTGAGTCTTGACTTGAGATATTAGACACTTATTGATCATATTTATCACTTCACATCACTGAGAGGAAACGCTAAGTAAATATTCTTATTTTTTAATAAGGGAAGGTCTAGACTCTATTCTTTCTAGTCCTGAATCTAATAATATAACATCAGCTGCTTGTTCTTGGCAGTTAAGTCCTCCCCTGAAACAACATATTTATAGCTCTGCAGCCTCTTAAAAAACAGTGGGCCAAACAAGTTATTGAACCAGCCTGAGTGCTGTGGTTTTAACCCGAGTTCCTTTCAGTTAAATGAGAAGGCACCAGGATTTGTCGTTCCCCCAAGGAGCAAGACGCCAGGGAAATTATCTGCCCAGGACTGTGCAGACCGGGAGGGATGGCTCGGGAGACTTGTGAAAATGGAAAACAAGAGCTAGAATCTCTCCCCTTCCCACTCGAGCCATGTTTTCATTTCAAAGGCGGTACTATCCTTTCTCAACTGGGTGTTTAGAGTCTGGTTTGAAACAATTACAATCATTCACATGAAGCACTTTATTTCACATTTAAGACTGTGTAGCAATAGTGATTGAGAATTCATGTCTCCCAGGCATGGAGTAAAGGAGCGCAAATAAAACATCTCACCACCGCTCTTCAAAGATGTGGCCTTTTATTTATTTTCACAAGGGTAGAGTGTCACGTTATTTTTTACAGTGTCTTCGTCTTGTGAGGTTACCGCATGCAAAATTCAGAAAGGCTTTTGTTGCAGGACGAGGATCAGCCCTAACACTGCAGTGAACTGGTGGATCAGCTGTCACGAAATACTTCTACTTAGCCCAAGTATATATGCTACTGCCAGCACGTAAAGGATTAGTCCCTAGACCCCATTCTCAGCAAGGTCAGCCTGAATGAACAGATTCTCCTTGTGTATTAAATACTAATCCAAAAAGAAAAAAAAAAAAAAGGAATAAATATTTCAGCCCATCTCAGGTATAATATGCAAAAACTGATATACTAGGCAAAACCCTGAGGTCTCAATTCCTGAGCTGCAGTGAAGAGCTAATTGAGAAGCCTTGAAAGCTTGTCAGGGTTTCCTTCCTGCCAGGCTGGCCATGTAGCACACACGGTACACGGCAGGGGAACCTGAGGGCTTGGTCCAAAGAGCTGATGTTACCTGGTACGGAGGTAACCACCGTGGTAACCACCGCGGTAACTACCGTGCAGCCCGGTGGGTCCCATCTCTGCAGCACAGTTCTGCTGCGCACCCACTACCCTCTGCACTGACCACCAGCACGGGGAAAGGGCAGACCCATGGCTCTGCTCCTTGCCTTTTCTCCCCACTCACACGCCAATACTCCTGGAAATGTCATCCTCAGCAGCTCTCATTCCCTCCTGGGCTGTGACAGCTGAGAGGAAGCAAGGGAGGGACTGTGGCTCTCTCCCAGAAAACGTTTTCCTTAGGCTTCCCTCCCTTCTGCAGGTGGGATCATTTCAGACTAATCCATCTCCGCAAAAAGGTGGCTGTTGAAACCAGAAAGAAAAAAAATAGATAATCTGCTAGTTCTTGGGCCAAAAATAGGTATTTGGTAACAGCTCCCCAAATTTCTCCAAGGGGTAAATAAATTCTCCGCTGACAAGCCTTCTCCTTGCCTCCACCATATTTACTGACCAGCCAAAATTTCATGTCTATGAAACACGGGCACTTATGAAAAGGAAAGGTCAGCTCACCTAGTGTTTTCTACAAGCCATCTTGATGTCTTGATGACATCAGAAGAGGATGCTGCTAGATGGAAGCTGCTTTCAGCATGGAGAAGACAGGACTGGAGGGGTGAGGCTTTTTCTTTCCAGCGATCGGTGATTTTTGCCAGAGGATGTATTGCTTGTCTCTCAGTCCCATGCTGTGGCTTTTTATTTTTAGTCTGGATGTTGTCTATTGGCAATCATGATTGCAGCCTCTCGGAGCACTGCTTCGGGTGACGTTCATCTGGAGAATGTTGAAACACAGGGGAAATAATTATAAGCAGCAGCTGCAAGACATTTTTCACCCCAAAGGACACAGAAAAAAGCCAGCACAATTTTGAACCATGAGGGTTCAGCTGAGGATAGGAGCCAACCCCTTCATCAAGCTAGCACAAATCCCACAAGCAGACAGATCTGTGCAGTGTGGAGATTTCTGAGTAAATACAGTTAGTCTTGATCTGCGATCTCAACAGTGGATTTGGACTGGCATCCACTCCCTGCTCCTGACAACAGGCTGGGTGTGCCTCCCCGGACAAACTGCCCTCTGCGGCTGGAGCAGCACCATGGCCTCCCCAAGCCATGGTGACTCTCCTGGTCTCCTAGCCTGGACCCAGCGCAGGTGGGAGCTGCTACATCCTCCCAATGAACAGGAGTAGTGAGACTGCAGTTTTGCCTGAGATCTTCTCTACTTTCTTTCCATCCATGTGGGTGTTGACAGGAGGGAAGCGAGTTGGTTTGAGCTACTCAGGAGCCTTCTCACGTCAGAGGTGTTCCTTCCTTGCAAACTGGGTGTTATTCCTCTGCTGCTGCAGTCACAGATAGCCCACCGTGACTCAAAATCAGCAGGGCAAGCTCCGTGCTGGGGCCGGGAGATGCCACCCAAATGTCCACTTAAACCAAGTTTTGAAATTCGCACTGGAGAATAATTTAGGTTGGGAAGGACCTTCTTGTCCAGTTCCCCAATGTCAAAGGGAGAGCAGGTCCGAATGGTCCATGTTGGGATGCAAGGGCTGCTGCATGCCTGCCTGTGAGCCATGGGGGGCAAGGGCTGCCTGTCCCACCTCTGCCACGGGCAGGCCACTGAATGACAGACATAGGATGTGTTTGGATTCACCCTTGAAATACACATGTTAATTTGGATACCACAGAGACTAGAAAAAGACTTTGCCAAGATCTTTCCTGGCTCTTGCGTTACCATGTTCCTCTTTGCCTGGCTACCGTTCAAATCATACCCCCCGAAGCTTTGCTGTTGCTACTCGGATTAAAGCCGAATAACAAAGGACCGAGCTACCCAATCGACCCACCATGTCTCCCTGTTCTGCTGGGACTCTGGAGACCTGCAGAGACAGATCTGGGGCCACGTGCTCAGTGAGGAGGAAACTTGATGGAACCTGAGATGGCTGCAGCCCTCTCAGCGTACTTAGGGGTTTAAAAGTGAAGTCAGCGTTAAAAGACGCCTATAGCTTAAAGGCTGTTTTTTGTTTCACTTTAAGGATGTGTATAGCTATCTAGTTAGTCAGCTATCTGCCCAGCCATCCTAGGCTGTTATTTTTCACAAAGACCCAGACATACGTATTTATACACATACATACATATGTATGTCAGCATTTTTTGTAACCTAGCATTTATAGAATGCAAGACACCTCCCAGAGCTAAATCCGGCATAATAAACCATCTATACATTCAGAAACATTCATGGTATACATTAGAATATGCATAAGGGCTTTTGCTATTTCTGCTGTTGAAAGCAGAGTTCAGGCCGCATTAGTCTGATTGCACTATTTTGCACTCGCCTGTGGGCGTTTGTGCTGCACACACTTTGCCCTGAACCACTGCAGGATTCTTTCCCACCCGTTGGTATCAACTGCAGGGGAACTTGGAGTGCTGGGGTGAATGGGGGGAATTGCAGACGAAGGCACTGAAGCTTTACTGGCACTCAGGCAATCTCGTCTCCGTCTTCCCTAAAGCAATCAGGTCCCAGCTCGAGCTAAAGCATAGCCATGCAAGCAAGCACAGGTTCAAAGTGCAAATAAATACGTGCTTGAGGGCTCCCTGTGGGGATGGAAGGTGAGCAAAAACAAAGGCAGAGACATGGTAAACACACCCAGCCTGTCTGGAAGGAAGAACAGGTTTGCATAGGATGGGGAGCTGGGAGAACATATCACCATTCTGCTCCGGCAAGTCATCCGAGTTTCCATCCTTCTTACAGACAAAAAGCATATATCTAATTGAGATGGGAGGGAGGTTTGTATAATTAATATTTGTTAAGTATTTTGACTGAGACATAGCCTAATTCAGTCATCTCCAAGGCTTTCACTGAGGTGCAGGAGGAAGATTGTGTTAATGCCAGTGAATGGGAAACTACCACTCTCACATCAAATCTAGACTCTTCCTCTCAATCTTATGTGACTTCTGTATGTGTATACACACACACTCTCTCTCATGCACACATATCTGGTCTCCTAACAGCAGGCACATGGCATCAAAAGGACAGTGAACCAACTGGGAAAGGGAATGCTGTTGCTGCAGGTAAACTAAGGTTTCTGTGGGGTGAAGATGGGTATTTTCAGTTTTCCCAGATGTAGGTCCATTCAAAAAAGCACAAGAGTACTCATTTGAGAGGAACAGATTTTTCTATAGAGGCAGATGGATCTTGTTATATGATTCCTTTTCAAATGGAGGCTCCAGCGTGATGACATTTTGGGACCCCATGTCCTTTGAGGGGGAGAGAGCGAGCTCCTGATCAGACCAGCAAGGACTCCCTGTTGCATTCAAATGTTGACTGTGAAAAGCAAAGTGAGTTAAGTTTTGCTTTGCTTGACTGAGCTTTACCGTACCAGTTATTGTTTTGAAAAGTGAAGAGATACCTACTACATCTCCTGGGAAAGTGAGAAGCAGCTTGCTTTGGAAGAGACTGCCATTATAGCGAACTTCTCAGCTTAGCTCTCTATTTTTGGCTTTATGTATTCACGTCTGCTTGAATTTCCCCTGCAATAACAGCTTTGTGATTAAATTACTAGAATAAATGGTTTCAGAGCGTCTGGGGATGGGCAGAAATGTAATTATTCATTTATCGATAGATAGTGAGGTAGATATTGATTTATATAGGATACTAAATGCTCTGGAGCAGGGGAATGAAATATTATTAGTATTTTAAAAGAGGAAATATTGCCACCTTGTTTTCTACTTTTAAGCACCTGTGGGGAGAATACTACTTTGCTAATGTTAGACCATTTGAATGCTTTGAATTATTTAGGGTTCTTCAGTATAGGCTGATGCAAGTGTAAAAGCTTGCCTGTGATAAGTCAAATTTGTTAAAAAAACCTACATGTTCTTCCTTATGATCCTTTATTGTTAGTCACGTATGGTACTTGCCTAAAGGAAACACAGCCAAGCAGAGATTTCAATTAAGAAATCTATCTGTCTACCTACATATATATCTGTTTGTCTCTCTCTCTCTCCTACTCCATGGATATTGAAATCGCTAGACATTATGTTTTTATAATCTTTATTTCAAGCTAGGCTCTCATAAGCGTCCTATTTCAGGTGAAATATGTCATTATCCCTGTTACAGTAGAGCGCTAGCTTTATAAAGGGAAGGATGAGAAAATTCAGTTAATACATGAGTGAGTTCCTGTGGAGCAGAAGCAATGAAGCCCAGGGAGGGACTCATCCATGTGGGTTTCTGATGCCTAATAACAGCCGAGCTCTTGTAGTCAGTCCTTCAGTGGAGAAGCGAAGAGGGGCTCTCTTCTCTACTCAGTCCTTTATTTTCACAAAACCCGTAGGGATGAGATATTTCTGAAACTTCACCCCGCTGTCAATGTGCCTGAAAACAAAAGGCTTCAGGAGTTACCAGGGGAGACTGACGGACGGGTGCTCAGGCAGGCTGCGTGAGCCTAATTTGTGTGGGAAAGTGGCCTAAAAATGAATCAATAATCCTTGAACCATCTGTGCAAGAGCAACTGCAGCATACCCTTGGAGAAGGAGGAGGAGGAGGGCCGCCGTGGCAGGTACTTACCCCATCCCATCCCCAAAACACACCAGCACTCTTCCTGGTGTGCGGAAAGGCACACGTGGCCTTTGGCCTCCCCAGGGACACCCTGTGACCCACAGGAGAGGCAGGAGGCGAAGCCAAGGTTCTCTAGCACATCCTTCCCTCACCGCACCATCCTCCCTGCTCACTCGATGGCCTCGGTAACCCCTTCCTCATCCTCCTCCGGCTGTTCCCCTCTGGAGCATTTCCTTTCAAAATTACTGGTAACTCCTTCTGGCAGGGGTTTTCCGCCTTTGCTTTCTATTTTTAAGGTTTCCGTGTCTTTTCCAGATCTTCCACAGAGCGGCTATGGTTCACCACAGAGCTTGCTTTGTTGGCAACCTTTTGCAATGTTTTATCTTTTTTGTTGCTGCAAAACAAAATGCTTCTCATACTTTTGTCCTCTGGTGATGGGTATGTTTCAAATACATCACTGACGCATTTGGAGGTGTAACGGGAGACATTTCTATCCACATGGCATATTAGCGTTGACAGATAGGGGCTGTAACTGCCTACCAACACGAGTGCGCCAGAGCTTTCCTTCTGGACAGCATTAATGTTCAGTAAGGCCTCTTTTTGTCCCTTTTAGCTTTCTCTTCAAGCCTTCAATTAGGGTTGCTCAAAACTTTTTTTTTTTTTTTGGCAGAAAGTGGGCTATCAAATACACCCAGGTCTCAAAACCCAAAATGTTTGCTTTCTATAGACAATATTCACTGTTTCTCAAGGGGGAAAGAAAACATAGGGCTCAGAGCTAAGACGAAATGAGCGCCTCCCAGTTTGGAATAAGAATATCTGCACAGCTTAACTGTTTTAAGGGCCAGTCTGTGCTTCTATTGCCACCAGTTTTGTCAAGTCAATGCTGACATATCTGAGGACAAACACTGCTGTGTAAGGTACTGCCCAACCTGCCCAACCATCAGACTCGCAGCCCATGTTACCTTGTGCCAGCCCAGTTGTGGAAACCAACTTGGACAATCGTAAATGCCAGGCAAAGAACATCTGCTTAAACATCTTCCATTAACCCGCTTTGTTTTGAGAGCAGCAGCCATGTCTCTCTGCCCTCAAGGAACTGAAGTACGAGAATCCTAACCGTAAGTCAGGTTCCAACGATCCTAAGCTAACGGGTGTAAGCTAAATATGAAACATACAGCCCTTTGCACTGTTTTAAATAAATCTGCTTAAAACCACGCCCTTGGTGACTATCTACGTGAGAAATCTATTTCGCAGCCCATGTGTGAAATGACGGGGTAGTTTGGGCCGAGCTAAACAGGGTCCAGCTGCAGTGGGCAAGAGAAGCAAAGCCCTGCAGCACTTTAGGCCTCCTCTCATGGGTACGTGGTTTCGGGTGGGACAAAGTGGCTGCTGGACGTCTCTTCCCCTGTTGAGGGAGCTTAGGTGATTTCTTGAAGTCTCTATTTCTTTGTCTGAAGATTGCATCACACAGCCAGGAAGCCATGCCCAGTGCTGCACGGGAATACAGACACTAAATATTGGATGATCAAGTACTCAAGATATCCTGACTGTGAGGAACTCATGAAGAAAACATGAACTCACGGATGTTCATGAAAACTGTGAAGTTGGCAATTAAGAACCAAGAAATTCAAGGCACTCATGGGTCGATTGTAGATCAGTTGTAACAAAATTATAGGGCTATAACAACTCAAACTTCTAAGTACAATGTTAATGTTGGGCTTTCGCCACTGATTCAGAAACACCATCAGTTTCTCTAATGTGTTAGCATACCTTAGGATGTGTTGGCCTAGATGACTCCTGGAAATTTTCAGAACAAGATTAGTCTCCATTTTATCTCAAGACCTAATAATGCATACACATTGGAAACTTTGGCAAAAAGTGAAAAGAAATTGCAGTGAAATACTTTCTCTAGGAATAAAGAGCAAAAGAATTTTGAAATTCTCTTCAAAATGCTCCTGGTGCTGCATGTCACCCTTCCAGAAGTAAGATTCCATAAACATTTCCATGGAAGTTTATTTATTTCAATACTCATAGTAGTATGTAATTCTCCTTCCAATTTAATGCAGGTGAGTATAAAACTATTTTGAGTCACTGTGTAATATTTGCTATATAATCTGTCTACCTAATAAGCACGTTCTCTGGAAACATGAATAACTTCAGTATCTACGCTGCACACTAGGCCTCTGTGTACATTTCGATTCAAACATCTCCATCTTAACCTTCCTTTTCGTTTGCAAGTCAGTGATATTGATGTTTTCCATTTTCTGTCTTTTCCCTTGTTTTAAAGATATGTCAACAGAAAAAAAATAGTCAGCTCCCTTAATGTATGGTGCAGCTCCATCTCTGATCCAAGTTCATTAACAAAAAATAGAGATTTGTGATTATCTCAGATGAGTGCCTAACAATACGCGGTATGTGCTACTTTTGCACATAATTAAGAATATGTTTCTCACATCTTGTTTCTTACGAATGCAAATAAAGTTCAGTTCCTCCCCTCCTCAAAATGTTTTAGAATATACTTTCTTTACCCAGGCTTTCACATCTTTTCCACTGCCTTACATCCCCATGACCTAAATACTCCCCAGAAAAGCACCGTGTCTAAGGTGAATGAAACAGGAAACTGAAACCCTGAGAGCAGCCACAGAAACTGCCTCTACACTCACCACTTCTTCCAGCAGCAATGGTTAAGTTTAGCAGCAATCTATTATTAAACAGACCAGGACACTTCAGTCTAGAGAGAGATGACTGGGGCCAAGGTGGACTACAGCAGTGTGCTATAAAACCACAAATGGCTGGAGAAGGCAAAACCAGAAGGATTATTTACTATTCTTGACAGCAAAAATGGGATACCCAGTGAATTAATCAAGGAGTGGGTTTAAAACAAATCGAAAGAAGTCACCCGCACTGTCTTACCCTGGGAAGTCATTGCCACAGGATATTTAGATGGCAGATGTATAAACAGGTTCAAAAGTTTATTGCATAAATTCGGGGGCAAGATTGATTAAACATGATAAACATAAACACAACCATGAATGTCATGGACGAGGTGAATAAAGAATGAGCATTTACTATCTCTCCCTGGTTTACTTGGTGTCCAGTAGCTTGGGGTTTTTTATGTTTCGGTTGCCCAGGCAGTAAATTTCTAACACACACATGTAATTAAGCGGCGGAGCTGATTGCTAGAGGATGCCAGGAAGGCCAAAAGCAAAATGCGATCAAAAAGTGATCGGACAGATTGAGATCAGAAAAGACTCTTGAGGGATGTTAAATAGAACAATATGAAGACATACTTCAGCTCAGCTTGTCAGAAGCTGGAAGCCTTCGCCAGAGGAAGTATGAGCCTGAATTTGCCCTTTTCTTGCACATTTCCTGGAGCATCTGCTCTCGCCGGCTGCCGGAGCCTGCTTTCTGGGCGATTTGGTCTGACCCCGCTGGATGTTTTGTAGGTTTGTATCCAAATGATCAGTAGTAAAGTGGCATTTGGATCATCCTCAAAACAGAAGTGATGCTGAAAGGCAGGGAAACAACAGAGGTAGTTTACAACCCACGGCTTGTTTGCAGGCTCAGAGGGATGACAGCACGTCTCTGTGTGTGTTACAAGCCTAATGGATCTGGTCACTGAACTCCACAAAAACATCAATTTACCTGTTTTTGCATTTTTTTAACTGAAAAATTTAGCTCCGAGAGGTATACAAAGGTGGCGAGCGTTGCTACGGCTGGGTTAAAACTTTGTGGAAAAGATACTTTAGAGGCGTCTTTCATTTCAAATGGCTGTAACAGGCATTAAGAGTGTGTCATCATCCTTCCTTCCCCCCCGGCAAAAGGCAGACTGGGTATTTTTGGGGGATTCAGCTGCTCTGCACGGCATCGTCTGGTCTGGCTGTTGTTTCAGGGGTGTGGTGAGCATGTTTGTTGCTGTAGGAAAAAAAAAAAAGCAAAGCAAAGGTGTACAGGGAATAACAGAGCTCACAGAAGCAGAAGAAAGTTTGAACAGAGTCTGATGATTATGTGGTTTTGGCAGAGTACTGGAGTCAGTTTTGGGTCAGGGTGTTGACCAAAGGAGGTTTGGAGTGAAGGGTAGGGAAACGACCTCTTTTTTTGTTATTATTATTTTTTGTTCCTCCTGTGCTTAAAGAAGCAGGGTTTTGCAGGGCCTGCCAAATAAACAGAATTGCAGCAGAGATACCTGATTGCATCACCCATTTCTCCTCCTAACTGGAATAAGTGAGAAGAGTTTGAATTTTCATTAACCACTCAGCCTAGAGGGATAATAAAGCTTTTTACAGAAACCAGAGAGACAGGCAGGATGGCCCAGTTCTGTTTGCAGTGCGATGCGTGGTGTTTCCACTGATTGCGAGGAGATTTGACTTCTTGGGTTTTTTGGTGCCTGAGTTTCCAGCAGTGAAAGGGAGACGTTCAGGATGGCACAAAACCGCACCGAGAAATACCCCCGGGTTTGCAAGCGAGCTCTGTGAAACGGCGTCCATGCATTTTTCAAGAGGACCCGCACAACCGCGAATCAGCCTCGAGTGGATTTTTAAATGTGGCAGGCAAAGTCTCAATTTGTGTTATTTTAGGTACCGATCTGTGCCTGGATCACCCAAATTTTTGTGCTCTTGAGTCTGTTTGCAGAACAGGCTCTGGCTGGGGATGGGGGGGGGAGGAGAAGGGTGACGAGGCTGGTTACCCAGTGCAGCAAAGCAAATCTCCCTATATCCAAAAGCATCCCACAGGGGTGCTGTGAGAGGGGGTGCTTCAAAAAGGCAACCCCTGGAAAGACAAGTTTAGGAGCTCTGCCATATGAGTAATTTTATTTCTGCAAACAGAAAGGGGAAAAAAGCCCTACCTAGCTTTGTAACCCAGAGAGAGAGTCACATTCTCTCCCTGCTTCTGGGCTTTTCTTCTCTTTTTTTTTTTTTTTTTTTTTTTCCTGCTAGTATATAATGGGAAAGCATGTTAGGCCCAGAGCTCAGACGTGGGAGTCTGCGAGAGAATGGCAGCTCCAAGACAGTAAGTGGAGGTGACAAGTTCCCAGCAATATTAAACATTAACACTGAATATTTTGTTGGTATTTAACTCTGGGACGTTTCATGTTACAGAAACAGAACATCCCCCCTCACCCCCACTATTTTGTTCTTCACTCCTCTGCTCTTGTACATTCAGAAGGCAGGGATGTGAGATGCCAGCTCCTTCAGGGTTGAAGTGGCTTTATATAAACTAACAGAGAGGGCGAGCTTATGAAGCTGAGACAGGATCTAATTCTGTACTCTGCTAAGGCTGTGACTTGAAGATGGGGAATACTTTGTGTACGAGGTGGGCGTGCTTATGTCTGTATATATATGTATGAAGCTGAACACAGGAGAAATCCCGCTCATTTAGAAATCGGACGGTGGCAAGCAGCTGAGGGGGTGAGATGGAATTTTAAAGTGATCTTTTAAAATGTTTATGTATGTTTGGCTGCTGCTGGAAATGTCTGTTTGCACCTCAGGGAGGTTCCTGAACTTCCCACGTCGGGGAGCAGCTGGCCCAGAAGGGCAAATTCATTTCTGCTGCAAGACAGGAAGAGTTTTATCAGGGAAGCGGCTGCCCCGAAGCACCCGCTGCTCTTCATCTCTGCAACTGAAGTGAAAGCAAGGTCTAAATTCACGCTCCAGGTCCGCCTCGGTGCTCCTTGTGTTCTCCAGCCCGCAGCTGCGGTCCTGACGCAGAGCAATCATCAAACCTGCCACGGCTTTCGGCACCCGCTTAACATGCAATTCCGATTGACCGATACATTTTGGGAGTACCCATTACAGCAGTGTAATTGCCGCCCTGATTGGGAGCCAGGTTAGACCACAGGGAGAAGCGGTTCCCGTCAGCGGCCCCGGCGTGGGGCGAGGGTGTGGTGGGAGCTCCGTACGGGAGCACATCCTGCTTCCTCTCCCGCTGCGAGCATCCCATGCTGCACGAGGAGCCAGGAGAGGAAACATTCCCCTTATGTAACAGGAAATGTAAACAAGGGTGTGTTTACCAACAGCCCTGTCTCCAAACACCCAGGCTGTGCTATCCCTCTAAGAGAGACGTCCTGGAAGACCAGCTCTGCTGCTGGTGGGAGCTGCCACGCTTCTGCTGAGCTCAGTCGCTGTTGCCTGATAGCATCTGAGGAGCTGGTTCTCACATGTCGAAAGAGAGAGACAGATGCAAATGCACACACCCCTGCAGATCTCCATCGACAGGCTCCCAAACTGCAAGTGGGAAATCAGGATGGCCTGGGGAGAATGGCATTGCTTATTCACCCAAATGTCCCTGAGCACCCCTCCCTCATCCACTCCCAGATCCTGCAAGAAGCTACTCTCTCTTCTGCCCACCAATATTTTTCCTCCAGGACCTGCCATTCACTGACCCCAAGCTCCTTGTATGAGGTGTATTTCTGCCTTACCACCAACATTTGCAAGGTGTCCACGCTCTTGGCCTGTGCTCAGCTTTTGGGGGCAGGAACATGAGAGTCATGAACCAGAACAAGCTCCAGTTTGACGGGCAAGGCTGGTTTCTGTTTGACTCTGCACAACATGTAAAGATGGACGCACCAGAGTTTGCACCAACCTTTAAGTCAACTGGTTTCTGAATGCCCACCTCAGAAGTCGTCAGCTCATTTCTGTCTCACAGGCTTCTTGCCCTTTAGGCAAAGGGCAGAACAAAATATCTCCGGCGTGCACATCGCGAAGACCCCCATGGGTTCAGGCTGTGTAAGAGAAATGCTTCTTATGCCCCTGAAACACATGGAGAGGGTGGGGGGAGGGGGAAAGGGAAGGGAACTTACTGGCACATTGCGCTGCGCAAGATGTGCATGTTCACTGGGAGCAAAGCGCAGCGGGGCCCGTACTGCCTTTTCCTCTGGCCTGGCAGCTGTGCAGCTCTTTAGCTCGATGGAGCTAGTCCCCGTCTAGGGGTGTGTAACTGCAATCAGGATCCAGCCCACTGCAAATCACATCCTCTCCAGCTTGACTTCTGCGGTCTTTAATTCACCTTTCCATTTACACTGTTGTAAATCAAGATTAACCCCATTAAGTCAATGGGCACGTACTAGCATAAAAGCAGTGTAAGTGGGAGGCGAATCAGATCCAGTCTCTTTATGGGGATGTTATCTGATTATTTACTATGCTGTTAAGTAATAAGTGCTATCCATAGCAAACTTAATAGCAAACAGTAATGTGGTGCTGGTGAGATACACAGCAATTTACTGTTATTATTTGTACATTTTACAACATTTTAGGAGAACAATTTGGGTTTTTTAAGTAAGCATGTTTGTACTCTCTCTTGAATACAAAAGATCGTTGTTACCCTGTTTTGTTTCTCACAGATTTTGTTTGTCTTCTGGTTCCTTTCAGGGGAATGAGAGCTCTGTTCTGAGAGTGAGCGAGCTTTTTGAGAAGCATCACAAAAACACTTACGCCTTGAGGGATTGCTAAAGAGTGGTGATGCCAGGTGATGCCTGTGGCACACTGGGGACAGCAGATAGATACCTTTCCTGGCACATTTTTGTTGCAGAGTATGAGTCTGATTCTGAGGTGGCCACGGCCTGATTAAAATGGGGTGGCCTTTAGGATACCTGGCAAAGACATAAGGACACAATAAATGGGGACATACAGCTCAGGCTTCCTCCTTCCTCACACTTACCACGGCCTGTAGCTCTGTCTTGTTCTGCTTGTGGCAGCATGCCTTGGTTCACTGGTGGGCAGGGGACAAGATGCCCCAGTCTATGGGAAGCAACAACCAGAGCGTCCCCAGAGTGCTCATGGGGTCCCTGAGTGGGAGTGTCAGCGGGGGCAGCTACCAATCTCATTACCTGCAGGGTAAAAGCACGGGCACGGAAGAAGCATGGGCAGGGACAGAGGAGCTGGCCCTGGGGATGGGGTCAGGGCACCAGAGGGCTGAGACTCGGGGCTTGTCCACACAGGACACAGCTGCAAACAAACGGCGGTGGTTAACCCAGCAGTGGTTAGCGTGTCCATCAGCGCACGCTAAAAGTGCGCAGAGTCACCGGCAAAGGGTTGAATCACTCAAATGCTTTTAAAATTAAATGCTTTCTAAAAGCATATCCTTCCTTTCCTTTTTAACCTAACAGGTTAGAGGGCAGCCTCTGAAACATCAGCGCTGGCCCCCTGAGACCTTAACCACAGAGCTGCTGGGCATTCCCCTCCCCTGCTGCTGCCCAGCTACGTGCTAAGCTGGATGGAGGAACTGGTTTTGGTTAAAAATTAATCCAGATAACCTCAATGATTAGCTTCCCGCTGCATCAGTCCCCTGCGTGGAAGAACTGACGCCGGCTTCCTCAGAGCCCGGAGAAGAGCTGTGCTGCTCCTCACCCCTCTCGCTGCTCCCTGGGTGTCTGTGCCTTTGCAAGTGAAATGTCTTCCTCTGGACGCGGTAGACCCTCGCATTTCCCCAAGAGTGACTCTTGCAGAAAGCACAAGGTCAAATTCATGCAGTTTTCCTGTTTCTTCACTGCCTTCCTGCATGTTTGTCTATAGAGGGGGGTCGTTTGCCAGACCAGCAGTCCGGCGTTTGCCCTCTGAAAACAAGAGGGAAGAAATGACGGCACAGGCCATCGTGTTGCCACTCATGCTCTGCCTCCTCAGACTCATTGCACGAAGCTAACTGGGTCATTTGCTTTCGGTAGCAAGGTTGTTTTTCTTCCCCCTCAAGTAAAACTGGCTTTTATGTAAATAATTTTTGGACCAGCTGCACTGAACTAATTATCTGGGTCATTCAAATTTCTGCTTCTGGAAGTAATTATGGCCTTTGGGAGTATACTGTATAATACCGATTTATGATTGGAGACTGAGAGTCTTCCTTATCTGCATGAATAGTATAAAGCAAAGTTAGCAAATCTTCCTTACATCCTCAGGGCCGCAGAGTGCTCCTCTCCCGCGCACAGAACTCCCATTCGGTCTAATAAGCATCTCCCTTCTCCCCTTCCTCCATACGCACATACTGAGGACTCTCATTCTGGATATACATCAGCAGGCTCTGGTCTGCCACTTGGGAGGACAGTGCTCCAGCATCCTTATCTACTTTTTTTCTTTTTTTTTTTTTTTTTTTCTTCTGCCTGAAGCTTTATACCCCATTAGCTCTTAAATGGGGCATCAGTGAAAAACAAAGCGGAAACTTTGTAGAGAGGGGCAAGCACATGTTAGGCAATGCGCGGCTGGGGAGACTGGGTCCACTGATGTCCGTTGAGGAAGGACTGAGTTTACACAGAGACACAGGCGTCCTAGATTTTGTTGTCAAGAGGCTCTGAGACTGCAAGCTTGTAAGCTGCCCTACCTGTGTTCACGGGCCGTCCTGCACTGCTGGCAGAAAGGGGACCTTGGCAGGAAGAGGAGGGTGAGAGGTGGTAGCAGTTCACCCCACATCTCATCCCGGAGGTGGCTCAGGGCCATTATCTGCCCCAAAGTGGGTAGAGCTGCCTTGGGGCTGCTCTCAGCTTGGCAGTGCTGCCTAACAAGGAGCACGGACCTGGTGTACAGCCACCACTGATTTCTTGATCCCATGGCCAGCTCTTGTGCTGAGGAAAGCACCTGTAGGTCTGAGCATTAGGCTTTCACTAAGAACAAGGACCAGAAGCTCAGAGCTAAAATAAAGCCATGTAACACCGGGCAGGAGAGGACATTAGCCTAGAGACACAGCCAAAATCCATTCACAGAATGGGTAGAACGTGAATAAATGTTAACTATGTATCTATCTGCCTTATTTTTTTAAAAAATGAAATTATAAAATGCATATAAAATATAAAATCAGTAATAACATAGCATATTTGTATATCACGAAACATTATGACAAAAATGAACACAGACTCAGAGTATTTCAAGCTTCTTGAGCTCATCTTCAATTCGTACCTGCACCTCTCAACAATCCCTCCTTTGACATAGACTCCTTAGCCATCCTTTATTCATTTTTTCCCAACTAGTTTATTCCTTCCTAACTGAACTCAATACAAGTAAACCATAAGGCAGTAAAATGGAGGGCACCAAAGATAAGATCTGCTCCTATGCCAGTGCTCAACTTCTTCTGCATTGCAGCCTCCTACAGTCGTCCGGCTTCACTCTTTCCGCAGAAGGATCTGCCTGTTCTTCTGTGCCCCTTCTGAGCCCAGAACCACAGGGTCCTGGCCACAGTTAAGCACTCTTAGGCATTGCTACAGTAAATATGATAAATTAGAACAGCAAACAATAATGCTTCCTAACTCAGAAAAATCACTGCAATTAGCTGTCCCATTTACATGCCACAAGTATTAAAAATGAAATTAAATGAAAGAGAAATTAAAACCTCATGTAAGATGATCAGAAGTGAATAACATTTTTCAACTAAAATGTTCTTATTCTAGTGGGTCGCGGTTACAGGAGAGGATGAAAAATGTAGATTTGCCAGTTACAAAGTTATTCTTTGTACTTACTGATTGAGTTTTCCGAAATTGTTTGATCTTGAAAAAATAACTTCCCTAAAAAAATTGAACATCCCGCTGGATCATTTGGGAAGCAGAATTTGTATTTCATGATTCAAAACTATTTTTCGTTTAGAAATTTTCCTTTAACGTGCAGCTAAGCAAGTTTTAAAACACTTCACAGTGTTTTAAACAAAACCAAAACTACCATGTCAAATAAGAAAAAACTCCATCTGATCCAAACGGAATATATGTGATTTTATGATTCACCAGAAAGTGTTGATTTTTTTCTTTTTCAGTATGATTGAAACCAACTCCTCTCTTGCTTCCTCCTGATTTTTGGGACTGGCAGTAAGCCAAAACCTCATTTGCCTAGCCGTAGAAAGCATCATTAGTCATCAACACGGTTAGATGGGGAATAGCTGGAAATTTAGGTGCTCCAGAGATCAATATTAGACCTGATCTTATTTAACATTCTCACTAATGATCTGAGAGCGTATGTGTACTCTGTATTAATTGTATTCATCGATGCCACTCAGATTCAGAGGGGTTGTGAACCCCAGTGGGGAGAATAGGAGATTGAATAAATGGACAGAAAATTAATATCCTTTCAAATTGATCCAATTAAGGATGTTCATTTCAAAAAATGCTAGTTAATAGAGCTGGGGAAAATAGCTCAAAATGCAGATGTTAGCTTAAGAGAAATACTTGGCAATGGTGTTCAGAAAAATACTGGATACTGGGTGTCCGCAAACTGGGAAGGAGCCTGGAGCGCAATGTAAAGGCAAAATGCATCTCACCTGATTGGGCTCAACAGTTACTACAAATGACTTCAAAAAGAAGAAAGATAAACACATGGGAAAAAGGTCCATCAAAGGCTTTCACACTCAAAGCTCCTGACACGAGCATCAGCTCAGGAGCTGTCTACAGACTGCCAGATGCTTTTATTTCTTTACTTACCCTTTTTATGTGCTTCCTCAATTCATCTGCTGCTGGCCATCATTAGGGACACCATCGTAAGACCCTTTTGGGTTAGTCTAATATGACTGCTCGTATTTCCCTGTGGACGTCCCCCTTTCCTGCAAGCTGAAGGTCCCTCCTTGATAGGGAATCAGTAAAATGATGCTCAGCTGGGCAGCCCAACACAAGAGAGGAGCAACACCGGACATGAGTGGAAGCATGTAGCCAACAGCAGGCCAAATTACAGAAAAACATTCCCAACCTTGGGAGCTGCCAGGGCTGCAGGAAAAAACCCTATCCCTACATGTCCAGACCGTTTCTGAAATCACAGAAAAGTGGAAGTGATATTTTGTTGGCTGTTGTATGGGAGAAGCATCTTCTACTACAGCAGGTAACTGGCAAATGGGTCTAGTAGGTCTTCTCTGTATTTAACCTCTCCACCAGTTGTCTTCTACCTTTGATCTTGCTAGAAATCAATGAGCTCACCTAATCAATGAAGAACAGTGCATATAGATTGAAGGCAGCTCTGTGTGAGTCTTTGAAGCCCCCAAATGTCAACTAACATATCGTAAAAACTTTTCCAAGAGTATTTATTGGCTCATCATTTATATTGAGACTAGTACAGAGAGTCAAAGACGCAGATCATAATGTCTGCAAACAGACATGTCTGGAGCACTTATGTAAGTCCTCCGGCAGAGCGGGAGTCAATATTTATTATGGATACATAAATGATAGCTGAGAACGAGGATCAATTTTTCAGTGAGCATGGGAGAAGTGCTTGCTCACCTTTTCTTAGTTTTCATGCATCCAGGACTGCTTGAGCACCTTTAAACAATCATCAGATGAGGGGTTTTTTCCTCACTTTTCATTTTTTATTTCTTAGTTACTTCAAAATATTGTCCTCTACTCTTCTCTAGCATTTAAAGCAAACTGAAACCTCTCCATCTCAAATGAGTTGCTCTGATTTTTCCCCTGAGCTCTGACTTGCTGAATAACCTTGTGTGCCTGTGATGGCTGCCCCTCCATCTCCTTCCCGGAAGCTGACCGCAATGGCACTGTTAGCACCACCTGCCAGGAAGCTCTGTAAAAGATGTCCCTAGAAGAGCGCCAACATGCCCACTCAGTGGCAGGGCAGTCACACCCTGGGTGACAGGCTGCACATCGAGTGGTCGCAGCGGGCACCAAAGTGCTCTCCAGGGCACAACCACGTCTGCTGTCCTCCCAGTGAGACCAAGGTTTGCCGAGACAACTTATTCAGACCTGGGGCAGGTAAACAGGAATGAAGAAGAAAATTTAAATATTCACTGAAAAGACGGGAACATGTCCTTAGCCCAAATCCTTACACTGTTTTTTCACTGACCTATTTTATTTGGAGTTGTGATTTTCTTTTACGGTTGGGGTCTAATCAATGCTGGTCCTCCTGGGATGCCCTTTGATGCCAAGCACCGTTACAGCTCAGTAGGTTTCAAGCCAATGTAGTAAATGCGGTACAAACCCCACGTATAGGGCACGCGGAAGGGCTAGAGAGAGCCCATCACTTACAAAGCAGTTTGACGTGAACAGAGTCCCTACAGGCTGCAACGTGCACCACTGGTGAGACTGGGCAGCGAACGCCTGATGTACACACCACAGACTTTGCATGCCGGCCTGTCCTCCTGCATTTGGCCCCTTCCTATAAACTAAGAGTGGGCTATGCCCCAGAAAATGCAGGCAGCCCTGTCTGAATAGAAACCTTCTGCTAGAGCCAAATTCAGCAGAAGGAAGAGTGCACGAGGGTTTGGACTTACATTCACCCATCAGCCAGTTCGGATGGCAACGTCTGCGACCCTGCAGCTTGTGCCTGTCCTTCTGCCAGCATTACTGCCCTGAGGCTGCCGGCACCAGTCCCACCGGTGCTCTCGCTCCCAGCTTGGAGTCTGAGCACAAACTCACCCCCCCTCAGGAGCTTGCACTTACATGCCAGGGCTGAACCTGGACGGCTGCAATGCAGGCACAGGAGCTGATGTGCAGATGCTGTTGCAGGGTTGGTACCTCCTCGCAGAGGGGTGGGGACAGCTGGGGGCTGGGACGTCACACACCCTTGCAGCATGATCTGCCTAAAGCCTGTCCACCAGAGCCCTGCAGTGCCCTTCTTCAGGCAAATCCTCCTCTCTTTTTCCGCTGCAGATTCTGCGCTGCATGTACAAAACTTCCACTCCTATGTGGCTCCCAGCACGGGAAGCGTGCCAGAGATTTGCGAGGACAGAGAGGAGAGGAGAGCTCTGCCTGGAAGGCTGCATCCTCTCTGTGCCCTGCATCCACTGCTCTGGCTTCTTCTGTTCTTCTGCAGCAGTCACTGGGGACAGTTTTTAAATTGCCAGAGATCCCCAGATTGCTTAGAACTAGCAGTAGTTCTTTATCACCATTTATCTTACATAAATCTTCAGCCTAAAATAAATGGTGTGACAGCTCTGAATGTCAGGAATCATGGGCTGTGGCAGTTTTGTTCACAGACGTTGTATATGTGCATTTAGGAATGTGGTTGGCAAACCTCCTCTATTATTTGTTCTGGCTGCCCATTGTTTATACTTTTCTTCCTGTTTTTGAAAACAGAAATTATTGTCTCAGTGGCTAGATAAAATATTTCTCTTACATAAGAAAGCGCTGGTTGAAGAGAAACACTTTCATAACTTTTTTTTTTTTTTTACAGCAAAGGAGAAGAAGAGAAATTTCTGGGACCTCTCACATCAATATTTTATGAACTACCTGAGAAAAACGTTTAAAGAACAAATGGCTGAAAATGGGAGATAATGTGGTGCAGTGGACTAAAGGCACCTTGGGAGTTAGTTAGTTCAGGCTGTCTTCTTCCACCCATCCATTACAAACCAGGTAGAGCCAGCTCTTAATAGCTGGAGTCTCTGCGGCCAGAACTTGGCGTTATTGAAGCCGCCCACAAAACAAAGCAATTGGCTCAGTCATTGTCCCTCCAGAATTGGAGTAAATTTGGTGACGAGGCTAAATCCTTACGAAGTATGCTGCAATTAGTCACGGGAGTGAGCACACCAAGGCTGGCGGGACTCCCGGCAGGAGTGAGGGCTGGCCACACGTGCTGCAGCCCCAGGAGGGATGTGGCTGTTGGGGACCCTCAGTCCTGCACGGGCACCTCCTTTCTCCAGAAGTGCTTGGCAGAGCTACTGGGGCAAATCAAAAGCCAGAGTCCATGCAACCCTGAACTGCCAGCCCAGTAAGGGTGGGAAGTGACATGAGTTACCAAAGTCATTCCCTGGATCCATTGCTAAATCAGGGATACAGTAGAGTTAAAAAGTATAGAGGATATATCGAGTAAAAATACAGAGGACTACGTTGATTGATCTGTACTTGTTTTTATTGTAAGACCCCTGTGTTGCCAAGGGGTCCTGTTTTATGCCCTGTGAGGGCAGACCAGAGTGGGTGGAAATTCTCCAGCTCCTAAAGCAGCCAAAGGAAGAGCTGAGTGAAGTCTCTTCTTTTCTGAAATATTTCACTCATCTACTACCACCTTAGTTGGTGCACCTAACTAATGACTTACCTAGCCCACATCCCTTAAACTCAAACTTCTCCTAAGGACACAGTTAATTGCTATCATTATTGTCCATGGGATTGATACTGACAGCAGTCAGTATGGTTGCTGTTGTCACCTATTGTGATATATCAATCACTTTCTTGGGGAAGCCAAAGTGCCCAGAACACCACCTTCTTACTGAGATCTACACACAGCAGTTGGCATCAGAATGGCAGTTGAATGCCACAAACATTGACAGAGGTCTGTCGTTGTTGTTGTTAATTAAAAGACAGCATTTTAAAACATTTAAAGGCAAGCTGAAAGCAGAGCCTATGTTGTGGCACTAAATCACAAATATAACTGATCAGTGTAATAAGCCAAGAAATACGCATTTGTAGAGCAAAGTTTTACAGCACATTATCTCCCTCTGGCTTCCTGATGTCAGAGGTGAAGTGCATTGGACATCCACTTCTTTAGCTGGTGCCCAGATGGTGAGGCATGGCAGCTCATCCACAACTGCCACTAAAAGAGGCTCTTTCACATGCTGTGTCAGGGAACCAGCTCTGGCTGTAAGATGAGCCAAGCTCAATCAGTGTCCTCAGCTGATGTGAACTCTTGCTACTTTGCTGAAGCCAAAGGATGAGGCAGCTTTGCATGAGCTGAGAATCCACCTCCCTCTGCCTTCAGATTTATTACAATGATTTTAGATAACAGCAATGGGGAATTCCCATAGTCAGAGGGGAAATACTTCTCTACCTCTTCCAGTGCCCAGCAGGCACTAGCAGCTCTCTTTGTTGGGCCAGACAAAATGGTAGTCACTTAAACAAAAAATATCTATGATAATGATGTGCTTTTTTCAGTTTACAGACTTTGGTCTCCAGTGCTGACTGAAGGACTGTGCACTTTATCGTCAAACGCTGGGCAAATTCCAGGACCACCTGCACTGAGTTTTGTTGGTGATTTCCTGGTGCTCTCCCAAGACAAGAAGTTCTGGGAAGGTGGTTCAGCTCACAGTGGGACTGTATTTGTCCAGGTGTGGGGTGAAGCAGAGCCAACTTTCTGTTCAGTGAGGGGCTTTTGCTCGTACTGCTGTGGCAGCCAGGGTCACTGACTGGGTTGTTTACTGTGGGGAGGAGTGGGCAGGTCAGGGGAACCAAACTGACCGAGCCGGTGTTCCATCCCACCCGCCATGCTCAGTATAACAGCTGAGGGAGCAAGGGGGTCAGGTTGGCTCTTTGTCTTTGTCCCTTCTCTGTTGGCTCTTCTTCAACGGACTGCTTCTTCAATGGCTCTCTTTCTTCAGTGACTGACATCTGAGGAGGACCCCATCAGCTCATCTGCCTTTTGATCCCGGTCAGTGTGTTCCAGTTCCCATTTGTCACTGAGTCCAGTCTGGAACTTCCCCAGTGCCTGCCAGTGACATCTTCCTACGAACTTGGAACTTGATCTGGTTTTGTGTATATTTATATATAGTATCTATTTCATTATTATTTTTTAAATTATATTATTATTATTATTATTACTATTATTATTTTTTTTTTTTTCATTAAAGTAGTTTAGTTTTTTCTAAACTCATAAACCTCTTTATCTCTCTTTTTCCTCTCCTTGGAGTAAGAGGTGGGGGAGAGCATCTGTTGTCTTGTCATTGGCCAACCTGGCCCAAACCACGACAGACTGAACCCCAGATATGCAGTGCTCTTGCGGTTCAGATGGGCCTTCCTTCTCCCTCACTCTTCATCAGGTGCTCCAGCTGCACAGAAATGTTGTTTGAGAAGCACTCAAGTGTCCATAAAAAGGCTGATACATCTCAACAGGCCAAGACAGAGGGAAAATTTGCTGTCTTTCCCCTCTTGGGTGACTGGAGATGGAAGGCAGCAGTCACTGTAGATACCAAGTGAATTATGATTTCCAAAGGAAGTGCATGGGAAGGTCACAGAGCAAAATCAGATGTTATTTCCATCACAGAGGGAGACGAAGAGAATCCAATATTTCCTTCCTCAGCTTATCCCCTCTTCATAAATACAAGAGCTGTTTTCTCTGTTTTTTTAGTTGTTGTGACAGTAAATCCCTAAGACGAAAACTTTGGAAAATAAACACTCTGCGTCTTAGGAAATTTCCATGACAATCATTCCTTCAGTTTCCCTGTCCTGTTGGCCGTGGTTTGAGGTGACATCCATCCTGGTGGCAGTGGTGTGTCCCTCCCCTTCTCCAGCTCAGTTCTGATTGCAGTGCCACATCAAGCAAACCCAAAGACCAGCAGCTTCTGTGAAAATGCTCCCACTGACTTCAAAGGACTTTGGATCCAGCCTCACAGAGTGGTAAAACACTAGACATACCGGGGCAACCAAAGCAACCATTACTCACAGCTGCAGCTGTAGGCACAAATAAAGATAGCAGAGACACATGCCTAATGCATTTGGGCTCAGACTGCCCTGAACGATGTTTTTTGAATGTGGTTTTAGTCCTTCACAGCATCCCATTATCTGAATCTATTCTACCAGGACCTGTTTACCAAACAGTTTATTCCAGGCTCAAACGGGGATAAATAGCCAGAAAGAGCCTCCTTGCCTCCAGAGGCAACTGGAAACTCTCTGCCTGCTTGTGTTGCTATGCATCCATCAGCTGAGGAGAGAGCCAAACAGCAAAATGCAGTATCAGTGGGATCCTGATATGCTGATGAGTCTGTGCTCCAGCGAACAAGAGTTACCTGCATGGGTGCCTATGTTCTACATTCAGCTACACATGTGCATAGAAATATACATATACATACATGTAGGTGCATCTTATATATAATAATCTACTATATATATAAATAATCTACTATGTAAATCATATGGTTCATATCTTACTACCAAAATACAGGTCTAAAGCAGTTATTGTGCCTTGCGAAGGATCTTCATTATTATAGTTTCACAGTGGCATCCCTCAGAGGAGCTGGTGGAGTGGCAACCTGATGCTGAGACCGTGAGAAGCATTTGCAGCAAGTCAGCAGCTCAGAAGCAGACCTTGCCCCCGCACAAGCAGCACAGAAAGCCATGGAGTGGCACCACTGTACACCAGCTGAAGGTACAGTCTCTGCTCTCCAGCAAAGGGGCTGGCATGGGACCCTTCTCTGACTCGGCTATAGCTCAGCTTGGAGGGTATATCCAATGCAGGAAAGCTACTGTGGGATCCCACAAATGCTGCAAGCCCCTTTGTAAAAGGTAATAAATAGCTACATAACACATTTGTGATTTTGAGAGGTTCAGAAAGGAAGAACTGTAGTAAATCTGGAGATACGTTCATTCTAGCTCTGTTATGGAAGAGGTGTCAGTAGCTCCACAGCAAGTTTTAGACTGAAGAATTTGGCTTAACATCCTGGTGGAGCCAAAATGCAATAGATTCCTTCACGGAATCACGGAATCACAGAATCTTCAGAGTTGGAAGGGACCTCTAGAGATCATCTAGTCCAACTCCCCAACTCCTTCATTTATTTACCTCTTTATTTTCAGGATAGAAAGTTCTCTTTGAGTTTTCAGGGAACTTTTGGAGCCACTTTGGTCACTGGCAAGTAGAAAAAGAAACAAATGTTAAAAAACAATCATCCTTTCACTCTTTCACTATGACACAAAACTATGGTAGATCGAAACACTTGTCTGCTATCTAGCCATGCACCCGGGAATTTTACACAGTTTTATTCCTTGGGGGAAAATATGAGGTTGGGGTTTAGGTCTGCATTACAGTGCAATCTTAAGGAATGAGATACGTGTGTTGCATCATTGTACATTTTGGAATTTTTGAAGAGAGTGAAAAAACAGTAAACATGATGTGCAAAGACTAGGGTGTGTTAAATGTTTTAATGAATTTTTTAAAATTGTGGTGTACTCTCTGCTCACAGTTTCTCATGTGCTGGTGCTACCAGATAGTACCAATAAAGTTGTAAAGCAGTTTCTCTTTTCCTCTTTTGCTGTCACAGGGAACACCTTTGTCCATTTCTTTCCCATTAAGCTGAAATTTTCCATTGTGTGTCTCCCAAGTTTTGCTGGTTTTGTTTGTTTCTAACTCTCAGCAAAATTCCTTCAGCTTTCAAATTTGACATAGGAGGACTGAATGAAGCATTTTTCTTACTGGCTGGTAACAGCTCCTGGTAAAAGTGGCTTGTGTCTTAGGAAATACGGTGTGCTGACAGATATCGCCACTAATGTCTTTAAACTTCAGTACAGAAAGGCTGGTCCCTTTCAAACACATCCTCAGGTAGCTGGTCTCAAAGAATTAGGTCGGGGAGGAGAGAGTTTTAGTATGATTTTAGATCCAGCTGATTTTCCTAGTCTGTTCTCCCCAGGAGAGTTGGCAAATGCCATGCTGGGCATGAAGTCCAGGCCAGGAGTCAGGAGACTTTTGCTGTGCTCCCAGCTGCCACAACCTCCTGTATGAACCCGGTAAAGTCAATTAACCTCCCTATTAATTTTTGTGTATAAAATGCACATGGTTTGAAAAATGAGTGACTGAGCCAAACTCCAGACACATTCATTGGAAAGACAACTGTTGACTTCAGGATCGGGCTTCTAAATCTCACAGGTGTGGTGAGATGTGATCCAATAACGTTTGTAACGATCTCTGAAGTTCTCAAATGGAGGATGATCTGAGCAGGTGAAGAATTTCGGTGACAACTCCTAATGAACGCACAGCTATTAATCTTCTCCCCCCCGGAAATTCAAAGTAGCAATAAGAATGAGATTTAAAGTATTTATTGAGTGGCTGAGAAAGCCAACCTTTGACTCTGTGCCTTAGAGCAGTGCCTGGGGCAGGCAATAATTGTGCAGAAAGGGACTGATAGCATGTCTTCTTATTGCTTAAGAAAGGTGCTTTTCCAATTTGCTTTGTTCATCGGGTTGCTGTAGCAGACTAGAGATTCACAGCTATAAATACAGCGAGCTAAATATAAATACACACACATACACACACACACACACAGACTGTGACTCAGACACATCACCAGCACTCTATAGCCCAAGTCAGTATAACTGAAAAAAGAAAAGGAAGAGTTCAATATTTTTAATAAATAGGGCCTAATCCCAGAGTCACTTTAGCAGATTTTATTCATATGAGCATTCAGACCTGCTGAGAAGAGTGGATCATAGGCAAAGCAATTTCTATTAGACTTGTAAATCGAACCGTGTAGTCAGTGGGGTTTGGGGTTGCATATCATATTGATATTTTCAAGATAAGAAAATGGACTGAGATTGTAGAAATTTTACGCAAATTTTCAGACCTGAAAAGTTTTGTTATTTATTGATTGGGGGTGGAATTTCCCAGTGTGCAGAGTTATTGCATTTGGACCATACACCCATTCAATCTGTCTACAGTCCTTGAATTGAGACTGAGAAGTTTGGGGAGGTTTCCCGCACCTTGAAGAATTACAGAGAATTTGGAAATAATCACTGAACCGCCTCCAGGAAATTGGATCTACATCTCATCCACCACACCACGGGCTGGGGTGGTAGATTGTCCTGGTTTGAGGTTTCAGTGGCCAGTCCAGCCCAAACCATGACATAGATGAACTTCAAGTTCCTGCACATGGGCTAACACATAATGCTCCCCTTTCCTGACTTGCTTTAGGTTAATTTCTATAGCTAGGGGCTTGGTGTGCATATTTGTGATTATACAATATATATATATATGTCATCAATCTCCCAGTATATCGTTAAAACCAATGTTTTTTACTGATGTGTCTGGCAATAAAACTCCCTGTGAGAACAGCAACAGGAAATTGATATTAAGAGCTATAAATGCATTCAAAATAAACCAATTTGACAATATGAATGCATTTCCGAAGCTATAGTCCAGATCTTGCAGTTAAGCTGTCACATAAAACAGTGGTCCACGTCCATTATTTGACAATGTTTCTGAAATACAAGCAGTTTTACAATTTTCTGTGCAAACTTACTGTGATTTTTCTTTCAGAACGAGCAAATGGAGTTGCTGTTTTTGGCCCTCAAAAGGCTGTTTAGGAGAAGCAGAACTTATCATACTATATGAACAACAGGAGAAAAGTCAATCAATAACGCTTTTCTGCTCTCCAGTTTGAGAGCCCTCAGATACATGTTGTCAATTGAAGTTACAAGTAGATGTTTCTGAGGGAAAAAAACCCTGGCTTTAAAGTGCAGCAAAGAGGTACAAATTCTGTTCTCAGTCATACCATAGCGAGTCAGGAATGAATTCATTGACTATACATAGCATCAAGACATTAAGGTCAATAGATTTTCTTCTCCTAGTTTTCCTTAGTGTAGCCGACTGCAAAATTTGGCTTCTTCTTTCTGTATTCCAAGTTATAACGAATCTTTCAGCAACAACAACAAAAAATATATCTGTATTGCTTGTACAAATATGTTTGCAGTACAACTCTGGGAGATTGAGAGAACTACTAATTGGGTGGCAAATACTGGTTCTCTGTTCTGAGGAGGGCTGTACGCAAAACCTGTGGTGTAATGGGGAGCCACCCAGCAAATAATCATTTTGCTAAAGAGCAAAGAAAAGAAGAAAATCCACTGATGGACACTGTCTTGGAGGGTGTGTTAGATGTTAAAATGGAATATTTGTTTTTTAAAATAAGCTTGATGACCACATGCAGGCTTCTGACAGACCTTTTAAGCAGCATTGCCACGAAACCATAGCCTGCATATGTTGAATGTATAGGCTACAGTGCATACCACGGTAATCACCACAGCGTTGCCATACCACCTCTGATTGACTGTGTTATTGCAGAGGCCCACAAGCCATAAGTGTGGTGTCTGTAAGGCCCAAATGATAGCATTCAGGCTGTACTGGCTGCCTGGAATAACTCGTTTTTTCTAAAGACCTCTGAGAACTCCAGGCTGAGGACAGCCAAGCCCTCGTTCCCCAACCCTGTGCTCCTCATGAGAAGAACCATCTAAGAATTTGGCATGATGGGCCTCTGCCCATTTATGGTTTATGAGCAGATTTATGAGCCATTGGATAAGGGTGGACTCATGGGTGAAAGTCATCATCCAACAGTGCCTTATCAATGAGAGCAAAAGTGAGACTTTCATTAGTTTTGAACTTAGACTCTGGAATCAGCTACAGCACTGAGGAAGTGAGTAATATATCAATATATATACTTTGGGTAAGGCTGAAATAAGTGATACTTTGTGGCTTGATAGATATATAAGAGAAGGTGAATCTTTTTCTATTTCTTCCTACTTTTTTCTGTCTTGACAAATGCATGGCGAGAGAGAATCCATGTTGCTTAGCAACTCCTTAGGATGCAGAAAGAAATCAGTCAATACAATTCTGAATTAAAGCTGCAATGACCCACAGAAATTTTTCTAGAGAAAACCAAGAATAGCTATATATTCTGTCTTTTTCCTGAAGTCACATTACCTCATGAGTCAAACTCTCTAAAATGAAGAATCATGCAAATAGATAGTTCTTTCTGAGGTGGGAGAAGGGGACTAATTTATTGCAGGAGTCTGAAAAGCAGGAACTCATTTCAAATTCTAGCAATGCTGATTATTTTAGTTAAGGTTGAGTGTGAAATTAGCCATTTTGGCACACGAATCATTTGTGAGACAGTCATGATTTCAGTCATGAGACATGCTGGATTCATTCCTCCACTTGCTTGAACTGATTACATAGGTATTGCATCCATAGCAGGTGAAGCAACTGGCATTGCACCCACAATAACCAAAAAGGAAGCTTGCTTGGACATAAGCATACATCAAGCCCTCAGCAGAGCACTCGCATCAAACCTTAAACAGCTGAGTTAAAGTGTGAGTCTTAGCCCATGACTGAGCATACAAGTCACAAAGTCCCATTTTTGGTACTGGATGGTTGACTGAGCATTTTAAGAATGTGTTTATTCACCAAATGCAACAGGCATTTCTGCAAAAATCAACAAGATGATCAGGATTCGTGAACATTCCCATCAATGCTAACAGGTTTCTGAGTATTTAAGAAGAGTGAAACACATGACTTGCTAGGAAGTCCAAGAGAGATAAATTTAGTTCCTTTACTCACAGTAGCATTTATATACCCATTTATTTGTTTTTACTATTTAACCAGAACTCATCTGCATTTTCAGTAACGCAGGATTTGGTCAAAGTGGTAAAATAGCAGAGGAAAATGAGTATGTGAGGAAATTAGTGTTGTTGTATTGCAACAAAAACTGCAAACCACACCTCTGACTTTGCAGTCACTTTTTGGAAATTGCAACATTCAAGGGATAAGTTGAATGATCATCACTTTTTGGACCAGCTATAGCTTCCTTTTTCTCTTTGGGACATTATTAATAATTGTTAAGATCACTGCTACTGCAGTAACGCTTGTGGGCCAAGTTGCGTTACAATATATTAACAAGTCTTCTAGTTTCTTGTGCATTCCCTAGACAGCCACAGTGTCAGGGCTGCTGTATGTATGTAACCCCTGTTGGCTTCACGGAGTGTGCAGAGCAGCTGGTGAGGCCACCTTGGGGTGATGAGCAGAGAGCCGGCACCTGAATATGGTTTCCCTGCTGCAGCTGGGTCACAGGTGTGGACCCTGAGCGCTTTGCAAAGTCCTTTTGAAATTCATAAAAGAGTCTGCAATGGTATATGTCCACGTCGACCAGATTCTGTGTAGCAAAAGCTCCCCCAAACCACTGTTTAAAAATACCCTTGCCCCTGCCTTGCCTTTGGTGACATAAGTAAGGAATGCCCTGTATGAGTAACCACCTCGAATGTCTATGTCCATACTACTGAATGTTTGTCCTCTTTATTCACAGTTTTCTTTCCTGTAACTTCTACTTGTGTGAACTGTGAAACATTACATCTTTCTATATCTGACAATAAAACATAAGCTATATATGGTGTTAAACTGATACATGGCGTACTACGGAATAATATGCGGAATATTTTGTACCGTTTTATAGTACATCTGTCATGTTTATATCAAATGTAGATCATGATATATAGAGAGGTTAGTTCTGCTATATGTGCGTGCTATCCATGTGGCTATATGTAATACAGAAATACATTATGACATTTATAGAAATACGATGTGATCTAAACTTAAGAGAGATCATTTCTCCTTGGTATCTATCATCGATATTAAAACAGTTCTGTAAGCGTAGCAGAAGAGGAGGGAGATATTTCAGTCTGTTTCTGTGTCTGCGGACCTTTGCAGGCCTGTCAGAACAAAAAGGTGCCTTTCCCATCACTTCTTGAGACAGAATCCCTTGCAATACTTAAAAGATCCTAGGTGAAAAAGTTGAGCTTTTGCAGTAATTGTTTCTGGTTTTGCTAAAACCAGTGATGCATTCTGTTCTGCTCTCTTGCCTCCACTCTATGTAAATAACATTGTCACATTTTTAATGACGCAAATCTATTAGGATTGCTTACAACACAAGGGCTTTGGCCATATAAGACATTTAAGACTTTTCTGCCTTTTAGTATTTTGAAGCAATTTGCTGTTGGCAGTGACTGTAGTGTGTAAACTCCTTCCCCATGTATGTTCAGTGTAAAGCAATTAATCTCACAGCACTCCACGGCATTCAGCTTGCTGCCCTCCAGGTGACCCGCTCGCAGCTCTGCACACCGGGACACAGCGGCACTGCCAGTCAAACCTCCGTGCTTTTTGGGAAGCAATCATGGCCAGCTAAAGGGTGAGGGCCTTCAGGCTACGCATTGCCATCAACATGGGCAGCATGCAGGCAGTGCCGCATCTGACATGCACGAGGTAATTTGATGGAGGACGGATGCCTTCGATGAGTCACTTCATGGTGTTGGTGGGTTTGAAGATGATTCTCACTGGTGTATATGGAAACTGGCAGGGAACCCAGGGCCAAACAAGGACATCAAGCATTTGCCTCTAATACACTGAAAATGTGTGGTGTAATCATACCCTGAAGAATACAAGAGTCGCCCTGTACTCCAGCCTTCTGCTTGCATGAAGGAAATAGACCCAAGTGGTGGCAGAGTGAGGGGGCAGCAGGATTCTGTTTGCACAACTTCAGCAGTGTAAAAAAAACATCGAATAGAATCATAGAATACTTTGGGTTGGAATGAGCCTTTAAAGGCCACCTAGTCTGACTCCCCTGCAATGACCAGGGACATCTTCAACTAGATCAGGTTTCTCAGAGCCCCGTCCAACCTGACTTTGAATATTTCCAGGGATGGGACATCTACCACCTCTCTGGGCAACCTGTGACAATGTTTCACCAACCTCATAGTAAAAAAGTTCCTCCTTAAATCTAGTCTGAATCTACACTCTTTTAGTTTAAAACCATTATGTCTTGTCCTATCGCCATAGGCCCTACTAAAAAGTCTGTCTCCTTCTTTCTTATAAGCCCCCTTTAAGTACTGAAAGGCCACATTAAGGTCTTCCTGGAGCCTTCTCTTCTCCAGGCTCGACAACCCCAGCTCTTTCAGCCTGTCCTCATAGAAGAGGTGCTCCAGCCCTCTGATCAGCTACTCTACATTGCTTCTGTAGCCTCCCTTTATAACCAATGGAGGGAGAGGGAGGCTTCTCCTGATGTCAATCCATCTCATTACAGGGCAGGTGATTAAAAGAATAGCAGGGAGGCTAATCTGTCCCCTGAAGTTGTCACCTCCCACCACTGGCTATGGAAGGAACTGAGACTGGGTATCTGGCAGCTTTTGTGTCACTGACGTGAAGTGGGAGAAGAGTATTCCTGTGCGGAGAGATTAAGTCAGTCTAGGGTTCATCCCAGGCACACTTGTCACTGACCATCCTCTTCTCCTTGGGAGACTAAGGCTGCCCTCGCTGTGGCAGAGGAAACATAAGAGAATTGCAAAGCACTGCAGTCATTGAGCAATCCATGGGAAGTTACAGTCTCATCCCCATGGGATCCACGTGCTAACCCACACCCACACACGCACGCATGCACACTGCTCCACAGCAGGGCCAGGGTGTTCACGCTGCTTTTGGTTCCCAGCCAAGAAGGTGCTCTGCAACCCTTCTCAGGATGGGTCGGTACGGGCAGGCTGCTCGCTCTGGGGTTTTCCAAGGGATGCATGGGGAGATCTTTCCTTCCTTGAATCTATTTCAAAGCTCCTCCAGGGCTGCATGGAGTTAAGCTGAGGGAGGCACTGGCAGCTGGGAGAACATCATGCCAGCTTGCCTATCTGTTCTTCCTCACCTTTCCCTTCACAGTTAGGGCAGGAGGGGTAAGGGAAGGCAAGGGAAGATCAGAGGCTGCAAATCACCCAGTAAGCTATGTCGGCATTCCTTTCTTGGTGCTGAAATGAATGATGCTTCATCTTTTAGCTAATTTGAAGGCACCACATCTGGAAGCGCTCTACATAGCCTCAGCCTCTGTGGCAGTTTGCCTGAGTAAGCACCTCAAGATTTAGCCAATAGAGAATGTGCACTGCACAGCTCATTAAGAGCCTAATCACTCTCCTCTGGGTCGAATTCAAGTGGCTATTAAAATCAATGTATTTATTTGCCAGGAAGGGTGCTAAAGAGGTTAAGATGTATACGAAATGTGTCCTGGAAAAATGACATTGTGGTAACCATACGAGAAAGAGCCCAAGCTGGCTTAGACGCATCCTAAGCCCTTGCCGCTATTAGATCTGGGGATTTCTGCACCAGGGTAGAGGGAACGCGAAGGGTGTCAGCTAGAGGAATGATGAAAATATCTCACAGTCAAGTGACAAGAAGCCTGTGGCACATCAAATAGCAGAGGAGGACTATGCAGATAACAGCTGGCTGACAGGGGAACCGTTTCCTCTGATTGGAGGCTGTCTCCAAGGAACATGGACCGACTCTTTGCTTACTGACCTTGAAAATGGAAATAATTTCAGAGGCAGCCTTCTCCCATTTGCGGAAGTTTAAGCACATTTGTTTCTATCAAATAAATTTGAATGCAAGTTGCCGTGACATCACAGGAAAAGGATCATTCCTCATTTATCAGTGTGTCTGTTTTGGTATAAATGACAGAGCTGCTTAAAAAAAAATGTTTTTAATGTGTGACTTCACCTTGCATAAAATATGATGAAAGGGGCTGAGGACAGAGCTGAGATTGCGAGGAACTGGGGGCGGGAGCATCCTCTGGGCAAATGTCATCCAGTGCCCGATGGCTGGGGACGTGCTGGGAGCCGGGAGGGAACGATGCATTTCACGAGGAAAAGATTCAGTTGCAAGAGAATAAGAGGACATCCTTGTTGGCACACTGCCAGCGCATGGAAACAGACGTGGTGCAAAAGCAAGTATCCGTCTCCCTACACGGCCATCTTCAACCTCCCTTCCCCCTTACTAACAAATCTTAGGAAAGCAAATGCTTCCCAGAACGAATCACTGTTTTCCTGAACTGTGAACTTTTCTGTTGCAAAGTCAACAAAGTCCTGCAGGAGTTCTTGGAATATCTCCAGAGATGTGAAAAAACAAAACAAAACAAAACAAAAAACAAAAAACCAAACAACAACCCACCAGTAATTTGTTGTCTGTCATGGCATGCTTTCAGGCCCCACAGAGGCTACTGGGAGCTGAGGGCGGTCTGTATCTCAGCAAGTCAGAGCTCCTCTGCAGATTTTCTCAGCATCGTAGAGCTGGGTCATTTTAATTTACTGGCTGATTCTTTATACTCTCATTTTAGTGCCAGCTATCACTGCAAGAAGGCGGCAAGGTGATTGAAACATCCGGTTTGGTTTATTAAACTGAACTGCTCTCCTTCACTGATGGGGAGGTCACCTTGCCGATACCAGAGGGTAGGAACAGGCACATTCTGCTGACTAGCTGCTGGCTCTGCACGTTTACACTCTAATTTCCCCCATGGTAATTTTCTTGGTTGCTGTATCAAGCAGGATTTGCAGATCCACCAGCCAGGACTTGATTCTGGACCAGCTGCAATGCAGAGGCTGAACCAGCTGTAGTCACCTTTGTTCTTCTGAAGTCTTTGAGAAGCTGGGCACGGGGCATGCAGCTGATATGGTGGCCTGGCTCCATTTCTTGATGAATGTCTTCACTGCAGTTGCTGGCCACAAAACCCCCTCTAAAGCTGGTTTATGTTAACATCAGGAAAGTAGATTTAGTGATATGGGTAAGTTAGATTTTGCTTCCACTTGGCTAGCTTATTTTGTGGGGAGAAATGAAACTGACCATGCCCATGGATTTGCTTCTCCTCTTCTCCTGTCCCATAGTCCACCTTTCTCTGTATTTCCAGGTCTAACTCCCTCTTTTTCTTGCATGGAGTTGCCTGCTCTGTTTTTGTTGCACAGCACTGAAATCAGCATGATGCCCCCAAGGCACCCTCATCTGGGGAAGTTTACCTTGGCAATGAGTCACCTGGAGGTGGAAGGTGCCATGAGCTATGGAGGAGCTCCAGCATCAGGGAACTAAGGGAAGAGGAGATTAGGGAGAGCTGCTGCAAGCAGGGAGCATGCACAAAACAGGTCCCCTTCTGTGCTCCTGGAGCAGTTGAGAGAAGGAAGGAAGATATGGCTTAGCTACCTCTGCCACATCTGTGCACCAAGCAAAGCTGGATGAGAAAAAGTGAAATCTATGCTGGCAGATGATGGATCGGCTGCTTAGTGTGATGGCAGTGGAAAGTGGCCTCTCTGAGGCCAGACACTGTCTGCGCCAGACAACACGGGGGTCTCTTCTCCACCATAGCCCGGCAGGTTGCCAGCAGACAAGGCCGGGGAAGAAGTGGGGAGAGGATCACACCACTGTGGGGAAGGAGGTGTATAAATAGTGCCTGTTTGGAAGGCCAGGTGTGTCCGTCCGATTCGAGCCAAGCATAACAGGAGGGAGCAAGGAGTGCGTGTTCCTCTACAGAGCTGGTTCCTGAAATTCATTTCCTCCTATGGGGTTCTGTTATTATGGGTGGGCGGATTAGGGAGGAAGGAAGGAAGAAAAGAAAGCAAAAATCTTTGTTTTATTCTTGGATCTCACACCCCTGAGTCTTTATTTGCTTACTTTGTACCTGCTCACTTGTGCGTTGTTAGTCCTGTGTATGTGTTACGGCTGAGCCGCTCTAAGCCCTGGGTTTTTCTGGAGGGAGAGTTTTGCTCCCCTGTCTCTCACTCCTCTTCTATCCCTGCTGCCAGGTCCGTGAGCTCCTCCTTCCCCCCAGTCCCGACATCATTGGACCTTTCACCGAACCGAATCAGCTCAACTTAATTGGCAGAAGCCTTCTTTTACTGGGTTAGTGAATTGAGCTGGTGCAGAGCTAGTTCAGACAGGCAAGGCAGAGAGAGAGCGAGCTGGTTCAAACAACACCCCTTCAGCCTGGAATAAAGCTTCAGCTCCCATGTTCTGCTGCAAAGCTGGCCTCCAATTGAACTCTCCGACAGAGTGTATCTGGCCAGAGCTGTGGTCACATTTATGGTCATTCCTTCTGCCAACATTTTTCACAACATTCTAGGCTGTTATGACGAACCCCTTGGAAAACAAGGACGTGGCAACAGAAGGTTTCCCTTGTTATCCTGGAGGCAGACCCAGATATCGCAGGTGCTCTCTCTGGCTGCCTGGTCCTTCAGCATAAAGCCAGTGATGATATCCGCTCACTCCTGGGAAAACATGGATAGCATCAGAGAGCCTGGCAGCAAAATGGCCTGGTGGGGAGCATCATTTTGCTTACAATGCCCAGGCAGCTGGTTTCTTGGAGCACAGAGCAGGCGAGCCATCCTGCTCCTGCCATCGCTTGCCCGTGCGTGTACCTGTCAACAGTGGGGACAGGAGGGATGGGACAGAGGGGTCTGCCACCAGCAAATCTCTATCCCGGTCACTGTGGCTTTGCTGCCCAGAGCATGCATCACACGCACAACCACCTTCCTGGCCACAGGATGCCCTGGTGCCTTGCTCACCCTAGAGACACCCAGCAACACCCCACTGCATGGGGGAGCACAAGCCTGGAGCCTTGTTGCCCCAGCCATATGGCCAGGGCCAGCCCCAGCTGCCTGCCATCAGTGGTGGCTGAGCATGGTCTCCTCCACCCCATGCGCCTTTGGGTGATGGGGGTTGTCCATGCCAATCAAAACCCTGCCTCCCCACCAGCCAAAGGCACATTTGCAGTCTTACTACCACTTGACTTCTTCTCCTCCCTCTGCTCTCTCTTTCCTCCAACTTTCTGAAATGGGAACATTTATTTGAAAAACGGGCGACGCAGAAGGAGGCCGCGCAGCCCCGGGAAAGCGGTGTCAGGCAGAACAAAATCATCGCCCGAGGAGGTGCTTCCGAAAGACTTTGAAAGAAACTGGAGCACACATGTTCCTCTTCTCCCTCTGTTTTTGTCACGTCTCTGTAATACGGTGGACATTTTCCTGGCTGCACGGCAGGGCTGACAGTGTGTTGTCAGGATGGGGCTGTGTCCTAAATAGAAACTCTGCAGGTTCAGAAAGTTCCCTTCCTCTAATTGGAACCGACTCACGGAGGTGAAGAAAAGCTGCAAAATTGTTTTAAGCTATGAGCAATTATAACAACCCTTACAGTGCCAGTGACACTAAGAGGATTTGTACTGGATTATACCTAACGTTAACATGATCTAATGCTGCATGAATATCGCAGCCCGCAGCAGGGCCAGATCTCGGAGCCGGGTTCCTTGTTCTTCAAAGTCATCTGGGGTTTGGGGAAGGAGGGGAATGAAGCCGTGCGGGGAGAGTTTTGGTGCAATGTCATGTCTCGTTTAAACATCGCAAATAGGCAGCGTTAAAGTAAAGGTGGAAGGCAAAACGGATTTTAAGGAAAGCCAGCCGGCCTCCTGCTATTTGTCACTCGCCCCGCTGGGCAGAGGGCTACCGCAGAGGTCTCACAGTAAGGTGACATGATGGTGCCATGCCGGCCACGGTGCCAGGGCACACCAGGTGACCAAATTGTGAATCCCTCTCCTATCTTCAGGCTGCATCGCATTGTCTGAGGCGGCTTTAACAAGTGTTTTAAAGTAATCCTTTCTTTTATAACAGCATGGAGAGACGTCCGCTGGTGCAGGCAGAGGGAAAAGGGAATTAATTGGGGTATGGCCTCATCGGCAGAGATTTCAGCAAGGCGAAGCAGGCTGGTAGATGGTGAGAAGCATGGTGTATAGGGAAGGAGGAGAGGAAGGGGCAGTGTGAGAGCTGAGTCTGCAGGCTGGGGCCTTGGAGAATACCTGCTCTGCTACTGACTTCGGTTCCTCAACGAGCAGAATCAAAGCAATAACATTTTGCTCGGTGGGAAGGGATGAAGAGAAACCTGCATCTGTGTGAGGCACGCAAACCCTAGAGAGATTGGGGAGGGCAAATATGGAAGGCAGGTAGAAAGGAAAGCAAGTCACTGAGTGGTTTTCCACTCAGTGGAAGTCACTTGGAGGTTTTCCTTCTTGTCTTGGATTTTGCTAGTGAAATCAGCAGAGCCAACAAAAGTTCTCTGGGGCCTTAAACTTCAGGTATGGCTGAAGGTCACAGAGTACAGATTGTGCTTGGGAACTACCCAAGATTTGCCTCGGAGCAACGAGGGAGCACCTGATCAAATGGATACAAAATTTTTTCTCAGCCTAGATTTAATGCATGATGGAGGGAATTAATGGGGGTGAAAATGGCTGTATATCCAAAATGGGAAGCCCCTCCCTGCTAGTGAGCTCTGCAGTGCTGAGCTCTGCAGCAGAGGTGAGGAATGAGGCCAAGAGGTCTAAATTACATTGCTGTAGATACTGCCTTTGAATTTGGCCCTGACAGTAGGCTAGATAGGCCATGCTTCTTACCAGTAGCATAATTTGACTGATGAATGGAAGAATTTCATAACAGGCCCTTAGGAGATTTTATACCACTAATATATTATATTTATTTTGCAGAGAGATGTCAAATAGAAGTATACCTATGCAATGTTGAACTGTAATCCATCCCACTGATATCTGTCCAGGGAGTAAGTCCAGACCCCAGAATGGGATATGACAAATATCAGACAACTAACATCAAGCAGTGTGGCTCACCTTATCTGTTGCCTCCCCGTTCTCCTACAGTCTATCTCAGTACAAGCCCCATGCGCCATATCAATCCCAATTAAGCACTCTTCTGAAAGCTTACGCACAGTGTTGTTATGCCAAAGCGTCAAAAAACTGTGACCTAAAATAAGTACCCGCAGGAAGATGAACTTAGCTTAAAAAGGGATGTATTACAGAGAAGCAGAAGCAGCACAAATCAGAAGGAAGGTTAGAGATTTGGGCCTTTGAGCTCTCCAGTTGTTTCAGTTGTGAAGGATAACAACGTATTTTTTAAAGTGGGAACTGAGATCTCCCATGATCCAGTGTTTCTAGGAGCAGATATTGTGGGGATACTGTGACGTGATGAGAGCCAGCAATATTTAAGCGTATTTCAAAAGGAGATTATGCATCTGGCAGAAGAATAAGGTTACATTGCATAGGAAAGATTAATAAAGAGTTGTAGGTGATTCCAAACTTCTCACACCTTTACAGAAAAAACCCAAACCAAACCAAAAAAACACCAGTCTGAAATATTTTGGCCAAAAGAAGCAAATGATTTATACTGATTCCCAAAAGCGTTGTGGGAGTTGCAGGTTGGATGGTTCATGCTTTCGTTCTGCTCCGTCATTAGCCTCCCGGCTAGGATTTCATCTTCTGCAATGCAGGATGCAGCCCCTCAGGAAGCAGGAAGAGGACCATTATGGAGAGGAGACAATGAAGGGAGGGGAGTGGTGGGGCTGAGGAAAACCGTGGGAGATGAAATGTGTTGGAAGATGTGCCTCCAGCTCCTCAGCGTTGGGATGAATTTGACCCACTGTGAAGTTTCTCAGAACTAGTGCTAATATCCTGGGCTTGCAGTACTTAAGCAGCAATTATCACCTATAAAATAGGTGCTAATGTAGATTTTCACATTCAGAGGGCCAGCTGCTAAGCTGGTAGAAAGGGTGTACCTCTGTGGACTCCACTAGAGCTACACTGCTTCATGCCAGATGAAAATGCTCCCCAGAATTTTTAAGACTCCAATTAATCTTACAATCAAAATAAAGAGAAGAAAGAGTGCACATTGATCCCTTCACTCTAACAGGAAATTTAAATTTGGAGATGTCTGAAGTTCCACCTGATGACTGATTGAGCTGTGAGAGGCCAGTAGCATGCAGCATCACACATTGGTCATTTTATAATAATTGCAAGGGAAGTATTTCTGGAAAGGATCTAATAGAAAATTACGGTGACCTGGCAGAATATAGCAGCTAGTTTTCAGCCTGTGCCCTTCCATCTTGGCAGGATGCTGTTTCCTTCATTCTGTAAAATACTCAGATTGGTATGATACAGCTTTTTAAAATGGGGTCCTAAAGAGAAGATCTACTGATGTCTAAGGGGAAAAAAATATACCAATTTGTGATTTTAAAGTGTCAGGGACTTTTTTGTATAAGTACACACAGCTGCCAGGTCAAAGTGCTACCTTCCTGTAACTATAGTACAGCATACATTTCCCCAGTAACACACTGGCTGTTAGTTGAACCTCATGGCAAAGAATCAATAAAGTCAAGGCAATTTCCTTAACGTGCCATCTGTAAGAGATTATGGAAGGGAGGTGGGAGAAGGGTTTTCCTAGTGGCTAATGCTTTACTAAAGTTCAAATGAGGCAACATATAGTAAAATAAATTCAATCTATATTTTCTCTTCTTTCAATTTTAGTGGGGACTAAATGAAATGGAACTGTGTTGATTCTACCCGATTCAATATATCTTCACTTTCTAATAACCAAGGTCATTTTTACCTTCACGGAAAAAAAAAAAGCTTAATATAAAATACTCACCCAGTCTGAACAAACACATATTCCCACTTTTTCAAAAGGCAGGTAGATGACTGATATATTATGTAATTCATTTCATGGCACACTGCTGAATGTTTTTTTATAGATAGTGTTTAACCTTGCCAATTTTGCTCTGAGATAATCACTCCTTTGAGGATAAAATCTCACATTTAACATTAGAAGAAAAAAGAACCCCCGCCCGCCAAAATCTGCAGTATACAACAAATAACGGGGAAGTTACTTAGCCAGAAAGATAACGATTAGAGCAGTTTTCACTGCTGACTCTGTGATTAGCCGGTGGTTGTTATAATATTAATCAGAAATACAGTGATAACTGCTTAGGCTACGTTTTGATACAGCCAGTGAGCAATGACAAAATGCTTAGACATCTTACAATAATGTATTTCTGCCCTGACTAATGGAAGTGGCAAATAGATTCATAAAAATCCCCTATATTTAGCACCGGAGCTATTCTCAGAGTGCAGGAGCTTTACTTCTGGTTCTCTGGAGTTTATGATCAGGAATATTAATAATCCCGGCGTCTTGTGGAAAGGATGCAAACCCTGGAAGACACCTCTGAAACACCCAAGGGAAGGACATCAATGGTGAAACTCTTCAGTGTCAACACAGTGCCCATGTGCTCTGTGAGCCCTGATGCTCCCTTGGAGACTGCCTTCGAGAGAGGAACAGTGCAGAAGGTCAATGCAAAGTGAAATTTTACCTGGAGGGAGGAAAAAATGCGTATAAGCCCAGATTCATCCTATCATGCTGTAGGCACGGAGTCAAAGTGGCCAAGTTTGGAGCCCTGTCAACCCTTGGTTCCCATTATAGTCAAGGCAGAGAAAGACAGGCATCTCCTGAGGGCCACTCAGCCCACTTAGGATGTGAATCACCCCTGGGAGAGCCTGTGTTTCACCCCAGCTGCTGGAAACCTGATGTGCCGTAAGATGAATCCTGGCCTTGACGCATGAGGATGGGACAAACTGGCTCTGATTGAGAGCTTCCAGCCAGGAAAGAATTAAACATAAATCAAACGCTCATTTCAATTACTGAAATGAAAGATTTCATTAACTTTTAAAGATATTTCGTTCTTGTCTCCACCCTTCCCTTTCGGGCACACGCTTGGGACCATCACTGAAAGCACCGTCCATTAGGTAAGACGCTGTTCTTATGGCATTTCCAGTTCAACCAGAAGCAAGCAGTACTGAGGCTCCAGGAAGAGACTGACTCTTCCATAGGTTTTCTCCTCAGATTTTGCAGGCTCCAGGAGATTCTGGAAAACATCCGGCCAGACCAGACTTGGATCTTGATCTAAACAGTCAAAGAGGCATTTTAACCTACTTGTTCAGCTAAAAGTTTTCACTACCAGGATTGCCAGCTTGGGCCAGAGGTGACCAGATGCAATGGAGGACTATAAAAGTATTGCATGCCTTTAAGCTCACTTTAAATAAGCCCTATTTTAGGGCATAAGGCTTTGGAGAGGCTTTATGCATGGTGGCAAATTGTCCTTAGATGGCAGAAGCAACATTCAAAAATTAATGTGGGGATTCTGCATTTTGGGTTTTACTCATTTGAGCTTCCCCCTTATTGAAACTCCATCTCAGATCTCAAATCCACTCAGAAGTAGCAACCACCCTTGAAAAATATATTGCGAATAAAAGCCCCCAAAAGCACTCGTATGACCTCTGGCAAAATTTCTTTGTCTATGGAAGATTAATTATTTTTTTTAGGAAATGTATCTATGCTTTTTTATTCTGATCTGTTTGACATAGGTTTCATTACACAAAAGGATTTTAAGAGCACTTACCTCTTCAAAGTATGCTTCACTTTGCCACTACATAAATCAGAAGTGTAGGCTATTTTTCTTAAGTTTACTAACCCAAACAGCAAAGACCCAAGTTCCCCTGGAACTACTCAAGTAGAGTAAATAATTAGACCTTGATGTGATGAAGGCACTTAACAGCAGGCTTATTTTTAACTCCATGAGTGCAGCCATTGAATTCAAAGGGATTGTTTGGATGTTTAAGTTGAGTGCATATTTAAGTGCATTGCTGATTGGAGCATCCTAATCCTTAAACTGTGCCATTGATTTCTCCAGGGCCAGCGGCACAGGGTGATGTCAGGGGGCCGAGGGCAGTAGGACTGCAGCCACGGCTTGTTGAAATCATGGGAAGCTATTTTTTACCCCTCGGACACCAGGACCCTCTCCAGAGCCACAGAGGCTGTGGTTTGGTTTTGGTTTAGTGGATTTGGGTTTTTGCTGGAGTTTTTTTCCCTTCTAATTTAGGTTAATCCATATCTTCCCTGTTCCAGGGAAATATTACCTCAGCCGCATGAAATGGAGAATACTCGTCCTGCCCCCCATAAAATGCCTGGAAAACATGACCAGGGAACAATCAGCAAATAAACTGCCAAGCCCTGCAATTCTTCACTCTTGTGCCTAATCTCAAAAGGAGGCTAATTAAGACCAACAGCACACTCCTCTACGAGCAAAGATTACTTATCAGATTAATTTGATACTTTTACAGACAGATGACATATGGTTTCCTCCTCTTCCCCCTGCCCCTTCCCGCATTCGAGTTTAAATAAGGCTGAAGTGGTGCATAGGGCTTCTGCTCTTCCTCGCTGCTGGGCTGGGTTTCATCTCATGTGGGAAAGAATTGGTGCTATCGGGCTCAAGGACCTGATCTTACCAAGAGGAGCTTGCTTTTCCTCCCAGCAGACCCATATGCCTTTTTCTTCCTAACAGATGTACTACCAGAAAAACAGATTGGTGAAATGGAGCTTGTTCCTTAAAGGTGAACTGAAACGCTTATCTACCGTGTGTAAAAAACAAAGTCTGCTTCTTTGCGCCACACACTTTGGAGGCTGCATATTCGACGCAGCCGCACCATGATCAACCTTGGAAACGCGACGAGCCGGGTGAGAGAGAGATTTACGGGCACAATTTTTCAGAGCTACGGTAGCTCAGAATTATTGAGTTTCCCCATTCAGGGCAATGTGAGAGGCCACCCTAAGCCTGATGCAATTTAAACCACTCCATAGATCATGCTGGACATCCTCTAATATGTATCATTACAGCCTTACTGAGCCTGATAGATGTTAGCTGGGAAGGAGGACGAGGTGTACTCTATTACATATGCTATGAGCCAGTCCTCTTTCACTGCACCATGTCCTCAGCTGATGCAGATCAGTGGAGCTCTGGTGCAGTAAATGGGTTTTGTGCCACTTTTCACCATTCAAGGATCTGGACAATCATGTTTATTGCAGCAGCTCAGAAGGTTTAGCCTTTTGGTTTTTAACGAGGCCTGTGAGGTTTAATTCTCTGCTCTGCCTGTGTGACTGCAAGTCCCTTGTGACTGAGGGTCCCCTCCTTGCATGGGGTCAAGTCTACATCCCCACTTCCCAGTCCACAGCCCAAGAGTCACGGTGGCTGCAAGCTGCTCCCTGTCCTCAGGCATGAACAGATGGAAAACCCTCAGCAAATCTGTGCCAAATCCTGAAAATCAGGCTGCACGAGAGACTATGACACAACTACACCACTCAGTAATGGACACAATGTGAGAACTGAAGTTATCACAAATGGGTGGATGTGGTATCAATCCCAGGCTGGTCTCATCATACATGTCAGAGAGAGACAAGGTTTTCCCCATGTTTCTTAATGCACTTTTTAATTAACACAGGTGACTCAGGTAAAACACGGGTACGAAAACCAAACCCAATATGGACCCCAAATAGGGTGCACGTTGTTGCTCCTTCCACAGCACTTTCCTTCTGCTCCTTCTGTTTCTGAGGTCGTAGGTTTCAAATGTGACGAGAACTTTTTAAGAATTTTGTAGTCCTCATCATAAAACCATTTTTCAGTCTTTGCCTTACATGAGATGCATTCACCATGATCAGCTTCAGGTACTTCTGGGCAAGTCAGAGTTTCTCATAGCTGTATAAATAAATATTTTTTGTAGTACACCCCTGATTGATCATCATCTCCATTTGTGTATTTATGACTGTGACAGTTACAGAGCTTGCACAAGAAGATACATTTTTTAATGATGTTTACAGTCATTTCAGCAATCATAGTTATATATAGCTACATATTTGAAAGTCCTAAATAAACAGGTTACAGCTCGCATAAGAAGTAAAATGAAATGAAAATATAAACTAGAATCAAATGCATCATCTGAAGACTTAGCCCTTAACAAATACCTGGCATGTTTTGTACATCTGATAGGTACGTATACATTTTAAAGGCATTACGTATTTGAGTATGGATATGTAAAGCAAATATAAATATGTGAGCATCTATTGGATATAAAAATATGTAATGCAACATACAACAATACACACCTGCAAGCACAGGCATGTACCCACGCATGCGTGTCCACACATTTGGTACCATAATACTGTTGAATCCTTGCATCTGGAAGGTGTGTTTTGCAATAACACTTGGAACCTTAAAATAACATAGCTGCCATGCTAGTGCATGGCCAGGGGACCTGCTAGCACTGCAAGTCCTCTCAGAAAAGGGAGCTGCAAGAGCAGCAGAGAAATCCGTGGGCTGCGCTGATGGATGAGGGGCTGGATGGAGAAAGGCCTTTGGTGTACATTGCCATTCACTGCATGGTGCACGGGAGGGCTGAGGGGACTTGGTGACACACCGAGAGCTCAAACCTTCAGCTGGTGTGCAAACACTACGCACACGCGGTCAAAATGAGTTTGATAGTATAGCCTGTACATGTGCTTGAAATGCATGTCCCAGGTGGGACAAACAACCTGCACACTGCTTTTTGCTCTACAAGGTTCCCAAGGGAGCGAAGGGACGGAGATGTTCAGGGAGCTGGGAAGGGATCCCACAGGTATTTGGGTCCCGTGGAGGGGGCTGCATGCTGGCAGGGAGCTGCTCACTCTGGTGAAGTTCCAAGCGGGGTTTACAAGGTGAAGCAAGGAGAAGGGCGGTGGCTGGTGTGGCATCACATCACGCCACGTTCTCTGTTTTGTTTCTAAACGGTGAGGCAGAAGGTGTTGGCTAAAGATGGGGCTTGATCGAGGACTGACTCTGGGTGTGCGAACCATCCGGGCCTAGGTCTGCACTGGGTGTCTGGGACAGCCTTCAGAAATCATTCAATCAACCCCTGCAAAGGTTGCAGGTCTTCACCTCTCAGCCATCCTTCAGGGAAGCACGAGCTCCACTGAAGCCGACGGGAGTCCCTTGTGGCCCCCGCTGCGGAAAGGCAGCCCTTGTGTCTCCTCCCTGCTGGCTTCCCTTGCCTCGCATCTACGTCCAACAGCATGGAGGACCTGCACGCTGCTCGCTGCCATCTCCTGCTCTGATGACTGCTACACAGCACAGCACGGCATGGCACGGAACAGTCCAGCGTGGTATGGCACGACGTGGTAGCGGGCAATGGCTGCTGCTCCTTGCGGAGCTTCCCGCCCCACTCCCTTCCCTCTTCCCCTGGCAGCAGTTGCAGGCAGCACCTCCCTTCCTGAGTCTAAAGGAAAACTATTTTTGCAGCCGTACTTAGCTGGACCTGCTACAAATATTCCCAGGGACGCAGAGTTTTTCTTTGGCTGTTCTCTGATAATCTGCAGGGGTGTTTCAGCTGTTACACATGGATGCCAGGGACCTCATGCAGGCAGCAGTGGAGACCGTTCCCCTCACACCCTGTCACTAGGGTGGCTGTAGGTGCTGATCCTCAACCACAAAGGCACTGTGGTGTCTCCCTAGGCACCCTCTTTCTCCACAAGGTTGGTTGCTCACGCTGCCTGGAAACCGAAGCCTCAGGCCCATGGTCTTCACTCATATCCCCACAACTGTGGTGTGTATCATTGCAGTATAAATGACTCAGGTGATAGTCCAGGATCAACTGGATCCCGAAAACCAGATTTACATCACCTGCTGTGGAGGTTGCTTTTTCAGTGCCCAGAAGGTCCACTGGTAGCCTGGGTGGTATCCAGGCTTGGTGGGAAAACACACCTGATGGTGATGGTGATTCTAATGCTGAAGCGGGAGCTGAGTTCGGCTAAAAATTTAGCCAGGCCCAGCTGAGAGCCATTGAATGGCATGCAAATACAACTTGCAAGTGGGATTGCATGTTCTAGACCCAATTCGTTTCACCTTATTCAAGTGGGAAGACCCATTAAAATGAAAAGAACTGGCTGTGCGTGCACATGCATTTTCCTTTTTTGATCAACTACCTCTTTGCTGATACACCGAGTAGAGTGTTTGAAATCCCTATAAATGTTAGATGTCCATGATAAAAGAGAGTGCCCTTTTTTGGCCCATGGCCATTTTCCATGTTTATTTGCTTATTTATTTCAGTTAAGTGCAACACACCAGTTGATGCGCAACACCCGTGTGCCGCAATACGGCTCCGGGTTGCCTTGGCAACGGGTGGAAAGGGTTTTGAAGAGCCAGAGAGGCCCATGCTAATGAAAACAAGCATTCAGGGGGCCTCTCCTCCAGGTGGGCGAGAAGAGGCTCCCTGCTGGGCTCCCTTGCCCAGCCCGCTTTCAAATGATCTGGTGCTTTAAACAAAAACTACAAAAAACAACAACAACAAAAAAGCCCACCACCCAGCCCCCTCTGCTTTTTTTTTTCCATGCTAAAACGCAACTACTGATTAAAAGTTCTGAGACAGTTCTTTGAAGCCTTTCATTAATAGGTTTCCTTTATGAATCCAAATTAGACGGTCAACGCATTTTCCTTCAAAAAAAAAAAAAGAAAAGAAAAGAAAGAGAACTATTATGGAAATGTTTGTTGTTGTTGCTGCTGGCTTTTACATGTTTAATCTCCCACATGTGCATCTGTGCCAGATGGCACTGCCCGTAAGATCGGAGATAATCTTTGCACATCATCTTCTCCAGGTTGACGCTGGTCCCAGGGCTGCTGCAGGCTGTGGCTCTTGTTTGGACATGATGGAAACCATGGGCTTTGCCATAGTCTCTGTGGGATGGGGCTGACCCTGTCTGGGCTCTGCACCCACAGTTCCCACTAAAAGTCCTAGATGAGAGTGGAGAGAGGGTGAGGTATTCACAGAGATCTTGTAGGGGTGAGGTTGTGATACTGAATGCACAGGGACAACTCCCTACTTGAGGAAGTGGGTCTTCTTGAAAGACTTCTGGGCACCCATGCTCAGAGAGTTGAACTATCATGAGGAACATAGAATCATAGAATGTGTTGGGTTGGAAGGGACCTTTAAAGGTCATCTAGTCCAACCCCGCTGCAGTAAGCAGGGACATCTTTAACTAGATCAGGTTGCTCAGAGCCTCATCGAGCCTGGCTTTGAAACATTTGGTCCTATTCAGTTGTATCTTTTGCAAACATGAGGAGAGGGGAATGAATGACTCTGGGAGCTGAGCGGGAAACTGGTACTAGCAGATATAGCCAACAGCTTCAGTGAGATTCACGTGTCCCTCTTCCCTTATGGCTGTCCAGCAACTGCTGGGTATTCCTAAGGGCCAAACTGCTGACTGGCTCAATGAGGTGATTCCCATGGGATGTGCAAAGAGAGAAGTATGTAAATATGGGGATGACATGAAAGGGAAAACGTCCAATAAAGTCCTGAACATAGGTTGAAAGTTACTCTAGGTTGGAGATGGTGGATAAAGTGGTGAAGAACTTCTGGACATCAAGGCTGGCCGAAGGGCACTGTATGATAATCTGGGGGATAGATTTCTGTTCCTGTTTCTGTTTCGATAAGAGTTTTCTTGTGCAGAGCAGAACACATTCTTCTGTGGACAATGACAACTTTTTAATGCACAGTTAGGCTCACAGTCCAAAGGCTGAATTTGTGGCACAAAATTATAGGAAAGAGAGAAGTGGCAGCTGGGAGTGAAGCAGACCTCTGTAAGATGACATTGAAGCAAGACAAATAGCGTCCAGCCGTCCAGCAAGGAGGTGCACACAGAAAGCCAAGGAGGGAGATGCCCAACTTCCCTGCCATGGGCAGTGTCGTTTGCACACAGCCTGCAGTGAACATGGCAGGCAGCTCCTCCAGCAGAAGGCCTGTTCCACCTCCTCCGAAGCAGCGGAAGGTGACTGCCTATTTGGACTGGTGACATGTCATAAGCTCCAAAGAAAAGAAATTGGGTTAACTGTCCCTTTCAAAAAATCTGAAACCAACCCAGATCATGCAAGGCTGGGGACAAAATCCCAAGAGTCGATGGCACAGCTTCCAGTGTGAAGCACAATATATGCATATTTTTTTGATAGGACTCTTCACCGCTTGCAGGTGACTCAGTGCCAGAAACTGACTCATGTTGAAACAGCATTACAGCGAGACAAAGAAAGTGTGTAATACACCACCAGGCTTTTGGTCTGATAATACTCTCATGGAAGGAGTGTTTTACTCTGCCCTGAACTGCAGTGAAGCTTATCACCAAGAGCAGTGATGTACTGGTCAGTTCGTTAATCTAAGCAAAGGGGAGTGAAGCTGGAAATGTTTATAAGTGATTTCCCTCTGCTGAGGAAGGAGATAAGAATAACTATGACAACGCTCCTAAAACATTTGTTGAATGTTTCATTGTAAAATGAAGCATACCGAAAAAGAAGGCAGTGCCTGAATGGGGGGTGGAGGGTCTAGAGAAAACCCTGCTCCTTGTATATGCCTCCCCAGGAAAAGCAATGCCGCAGCTAAAATGTCCACAAGTAGTTTTAGGGTGCCTGAAGTCTTTGGATTGCCAAGGCGCGGCAGGGCTCCTTTCTGGAGGGAGTATGTTCAAAACTCTGTAAAACAGGTCTCTTTCAGGAACAGAAGAACCTGAGGATCCTCAAAACATGAATTTACATTTCAGATTATAGACAACTGTGATTTCCATAGCAGTAAATTACAGCACATGGGAAAATGTGTCTGAATTGGGACATTTATGGGAATTTTTATAATCCCCACCTGAGCTGGCTCTGAAATAGGCCAAGAAACAAATTCATCAAACTACGTGGGGTGCCTGCAAGAAAGCAGGGAAGGTTGACTGAAGTGATAGCAAGGACACCTGCAGTGTGGCACACATTTCATCTTGCAGGTGCCGCTGTTATATCTCTGCAAACTTCTCGTGTCCTCAGCGCGATCCCAGAAGCTGTGGGCCCATGTTCTGCACCGGCGTGAGGGTTTGCATTGCTCCAGCCAAGCACGCAGCCTTCTGCCAGGCTGGGAAACGAGACCACGAGCTGCTGCTGCTGCTCTTGTTGTTGGGAGGGTGTGGAGCAGGGCTGACCCATCTATCTACTGCCCTGCCAAATCTGTGCGAGACCCTGAATTGTTCCTGGCTCGGTTTGTGCTCCAGGGCTGCCCCACATGAATAACCCCACGCTGTGCAGGCTTGCTCATGGGCTTAGGTGAACAGCCAAGATCTCTGTTTACTTTTTTTGGGTATGGCAAAGACATCTAATTGCACCCACAGTGTATTTCAGCTCAGAACTATTTAACGCTTATGTTACAGAATCTAAAGAATGATTTGCTCCTTGTGGCTCCTGAAATCTGCAATATAGCCCTGCCAATGAAAACATAGAGACTTGGCTATGCAGGGAAACAGCTAGCTCAGCAAAATCGGTGGCCTGTTGTTGTATTTGCAGTGAAGAAGCAGAAAAACATCCACTACCCACAGAAATGCTGCTCCATTTTGTTCTTGAAAGTGGCAATTTAGAATTAAAGGCAGCTGAATTACATGGGCAACACGGGAAGAATTTGTTTTATGTGGGAGCCGCTATACATACATAACTTCGCTGTGAGATTTCTATATTGATCGCGGTAACCTGCCCGGGTCACCTTGCTCTAACCAGTTATGGGGATAATCTGACAGTCTAGTAGCATACTCATTTCATCTGCAGTGCTCTGCACAAGTACTCATAAACCATCCACTACTATAAAGCAGCTGTTCTAATGCCCTCGGTCATTGCTGTAGACGATGTCCCTGGATTGCACCGGCATGTAAAACAGAGAGAAAGGACATAAAGACCTGGATATGTCTCATTTGTACTCACCATGGAAATTATTTGAAACTATTGTCTTCACTGTTTTGTTTGGTGGTTTTTGGTTTTTTTTTGTGGAAAACACCACAGACTTAATGGCATGCAGCTTTGCTGGTGAGAAAAATCCTAGGTGTCTACTTCATGATACATACATGGCAAGGTATTTGATTTGTGTCACCTGTAATGTGTTTCATCTAGGTAGCTTAACACTGATGTTATTGTATGTACAATAAGACTGGACAGGAGCCCCATTTGATATTCATGTTGGGAAGTTTGCTGGAAACATGCCTGCACAGAGTAATAAAAATTGGCAGTGATAGTACTTGAATTGGAGGAGAAATATCTTCTCCTAATGTCAGGATGTTTAGGAAGGGTACAATATGTAGCTGTGTGAACGTGCGTGTGAAAGCCTAGTGTGGAACTGGAATTGCTATTTTCCCTTTCTTGTTGGGGACTCACTCTAGCAGTACCCTGCGTCTAGACAGGGTCTTGGAGGTAAGCCTTCAGCTGAATGGGAGGTCCATGGGTTCATACATTCCCCTTTACTATGGATCACCTCTCCTACGAAGACAGGCTGAGAGAGTTGGGGTTGTTCAGCCTGGAGAAGAGAAGGCTCCGGGGAGACCTTATAGCGGCCTTCCAGTACCTGAAGGGGGCCTACAGGAAAGCTGGGGAGGGGCTGTTTGCAAGGGCATGTAGCGATAAGACGAGGGGCAACAGTTTTAAACAAGAGCAGGGTAGGTTTAGATTAGACATTAGGAAGAAGTTCTTTACAATGAGGGTGGTGAGACACTGGAACAGGTTGCCCAGAGAGGTGGTGGAGGCCCCGTCCCTGGAGACATTCAAGGCCAGGGTCGATGAGGCTGTGAGCAACCTGATCTAGTTGAACATGTCCCTGCTTACTGCAGGGCGGTTGGACTAGATGACCTTTAAAGGTCCTTTCCAACCCAACACATTCTATGATTCTATGATTCTATGTCTTCATACCAACATATTGCCAGGGGAGAGAGACAGCCACCGTAGCTATAAGGTAAATCTCTTTTACAACACAGGCAGTGGTATGGTACAAACATTTTTTATTTAGACCTCACAGCACTGATTTGCATTAGGTAAATTCATGCAAACTATGGCTTGCTTCTTATTCCCTTTTGCATGATTGGTCGTCCCTGCAGGAGGGAGCAAGCTTTGTGCTCAGCAAGTTTGGGCTGGAAGCTGGTCATTGCAGAAGGTGGATGATAATGGGTGGATGGGATAGGGTTTTGTTCTTTCCAGGTCTTGTCCCTTCCTCACAGTTGCTAGACACTTGCTTGTACTCTTTTGGCATTATCCAGCCCAAGTTTTAAAAAATCATTAATGAGACATTTCCCCAGATCACATCATGGGCAGTAAGTTAGATTAAATGAAATAAATGGAAGGCTCATTTCCCCTCAGTACTAAAAGAATGGTATGTCCAGGTTTGAGCACTGGGCTTCAGGAAAGATGTGAAAAAAATTGGGAGAGAGGACAGTCTTAATAATCAAAGGTCTTGAAAATGTGACTTTGAGGAAAAGTTGGAAAAAACACGGTACTCCACTGCTGTGGCAGGTAGAACAAGAAGAAATAGGTTTAAATTACAGCAAGGACAGTTTAGGCTAGATATTAGAAAGCATTTTGTAATAACAGGACTGCTGTAAGTGCTAGAGTAGGTTGTCTGTGCAGATGGTGCGGTCCTCAGTGTGGAAGGTGCTTATGAGCAGCTTGGACACAACAGGCATCGGAAATGATGCCCACAGAGCTAACCCTGCCTTGAAGAAGCCAGATTAACTGCAAATGAAGTTGACTATTCAACTGGGAAGGAGCTGAGCCAATGTGTTGATAAAAAGGCTGTGATTTCAGTATTTCAGCAAGAAACGAGCTTCCAAGGGGCGAGCCTGGGCTGCATACATCCATTGCAAACATCCAGGCTGGCCTGGGCTCAGAGTCTCACCGGGTCCTGCATGTGATTTCTGCGTCAGCAGAAAGCCAGCCCAGTCTGCTGGACGCACCTCTTCCTACTGAGGGAGGGCACAGACGCTGGTGTTTTCCTGCCTGATATTTCCTTTGGCAGGTCATGGGTTTTTCTGCAAGCTAATTGCATGCAATAGCTTGTGCCATGGTATGCAAGGCTCAGTGTCCATGGAAAGTATCTTCATTTAAACTAATAATGTGGAGCCTTGGTGTGAACTGACACTCAGTTTTAATTACTGTTGGCCAATTCCCCTCCGTGCTGAAGCAAGTCTAACCTGCCCTGCACCACAGGAGTCAGCAAGAGGGTAAGAGAACTCATTGGGATGCCATCTGATGAATCGACAAAGGGACTGCCCTGCTGGGAATAACCCCAGGTGGCCTGAGATGGGACAGAAAGCCCTTCTTCTTCCTCCCCATCCTCTCATCCCTGAGGCGTGGGGAGGAAGAGTGACGCAGACAAACCCAAACCTATGGATGGCAACCACTCCTGCACCCTCCCCTGGCCCCCATCTCCTTCGGACCTGCTTTGCCACCCGAGCTCTGGGGTCACCAGGGAATATGGGACATAACATTTCTGTGATAGGACAAGTATGAAAAACCCACAGGGATAAACTCTGATAAATACATTTCTATTGTTTCCCCCATGAAGTCGCCCTCAAGCGCCAGGCGAACACGCAGCAAGGTGACGGATGAGAAGAGCAGAGTGACCCGTGGTGTCCTGCACCGGCTTCTGAGTCTGGTCACGCAGCTTGTGTTTAAATTTTCTCCTCACCACCCTGCAGTGTGTAGCTAAACTTAGCTCTCAGCCACAGCAGATCTCAGGTAGGCCACAGCAGCACTTAATTCAAAAGAAAGACTGTTTCCTGTACAGGCTGGTGCTCAAAATACTGTCAGAGGAAGATAAAATAAAATACTCATTAATTCCTGGTCACCATATTATAAGGAAATTACTATGGCACCAGAAAGATTCAGAAAAGAATTGAGACGGTTAATTTGAAAACTAAGACATAAAGGTTGTGAGGGTAAAAAGAACTGGTTATATACGGACCAGAATTAAATAAAAATTTAAAAAAAAGAGAGAGAGAAATGGGTTTTCTTAAAAGAATACTAATTGAAGTATGTAAAAATCCTAATGGCTAATTTCAGACGTGGTTCATACTTTCATTCCATCACAGATAAGCACAAATGGAAATAAAGTAAAAAGAAATTGAGGGCAGTGTCAAGAAGCACTTCCTTACACAAGCAGTAATTGGAGAGTGAGGTGACCTGTGAGGCAATGTCGTGAGACAAAAACATTAGTGTAATTAAAAAAGCACTTAGATGTAATACGAGGAGAAAGGATGAATGAACTTTGGCACAAAATGCCTTTCCCAGCCCCTCGCCCAGCCCATCAGAACGTGTGCTTGGACTCCTACAGTCATGTTGGTTTGAACCACTCTAAGGCCTACCACAAAACCCGGGAAAGTGGAAACAACTCTTCTAGGCTGTGGCTTACGATTGCACTGGAAATGTAAACATCGATGTAGTGGGACTGAGGTCTATCACTTCTCATCACGGATAAGAAGTGGATGGTTTTCTGAAACGCAAACCCATACAGTGGGTAGGTAGAGGATATCTCAAGACATCTTGCCAGAGATGTCCATGTCAGTCCAATCCTTGACCCTGCCACCAGCGGGGTGGAGTGGAGGGGGGAGAAAGGATGAGGCCACGCCACTCCTTCCTGCTGAATCACTGGCGATGGGAAACCCGTCGGCTTCAGGTGCAGACTAACAGCATGTTTGTGCTCCTCCTGATTCATGCAAGCAGCAAATTAAACTCTTCCCCCAAGCCAAGGAGACCTGCCCTGCAGCGGGGCACTGCACCCCCTGCCTGGGGGCTTGGGGAGAAGCAAGACGGATGTCCCTCCTGCCCCCGCACACACATTCACGCACACGCATGATGCACAAAGGACTTTTGGAAAGCACAGCTTTCCCAGCTGTTACCTCTGTGCTCTTACCCTGAATATACTGCTCCTGGCCCGATTTTGCCACCTTTGCTCCCACTGAAGCGATTACAACATGTTGCGCTTTTACAGTACACAGCTGCTTCCCTGCGAGCTCTTCAAATCGTGGGGATTAAATCGCACCAGTATGGAAACCAAGGGAACATTTATCACTGGCAAAAGACGGCAAGGATTTTTCTAAATCAGAGATTTTCTTACAGTAGAACTTTTGTTACTGGAGCAGATCTATAATAATATCACTACTGTTTCAGTATTTTTATAACAGTGCTGCTGGGAAGAGCAGCTCTTTTAATACAAATGCTGTCATTTAGAATTGCTGCTATGGTAGAAATCTTAAATTAAGCACTGTCCTTTACACAAAATACAGCACCACCTGCTTGAACAGAGAGCTGATAAAACACTGTATTTTTTTCCATGCGTCACATTAAATTACCCAGCAATATAAAAGAAATGGAAGTACACAAAAGTCAGGGCTTTTTTCTGAAATGGCTTTACCCATATCTTCTCCTTCCAAATACAATGTGCTGGGTGGGGGGCAGAGATAGACTGAACAGACTCTTCAGACAAAATTCCTTCAAAATGACCAATTTTTATTGTCAAAACTACATGCAGAACCACAGTTCTTGTGTCTTTTCAATTCAGATCCATACATGTCCCCAGCTGCACAAAATGTCTGTGAACCACAGGTGTGGGAAAAGGCTTCTAGTTATAGCTGTACAATGAAGTTCTCCTACTGAAGCCAAAAGTTCATTTGCAATATAGCTTATACCAGTTTCTCTGGTGAATAAATTACCAGCCGATATAGCTAAATCAATGTTGGGATTTTTAATTTGTTTTGTTTTGTTTTCCTGTGTGGTAGAGAAGTGCTATTGTTTCAGCATCAGACAGGGAATTGGGGAATGTATCATCAGCTTGCCAGGCTGGCCGGGGTGTCCTGCTCCCAGGATGAAAGCCCTTTGGAAAGGCAATGCAACTGCTGCCCAGCTCATGCCTGGCTTTCTTTTCCACTGAAACCAGGGCACATGGTGGCTGAGGAGAGCCCAAAACTCAGACTGATACACAGCAAGGATACGGCTTCGCTCTGCACCCAGATGCCAGAGCAGAGCCCCAGATGTGCTGATGGAGGCTGAAGCACAAGGCAGAGACAATACCTAATCCCCTCACGTCTGCCTTGTGTAACCTCATGGCCTCCACGCACTGCTGTCAGAGGTTGTCCTCTGCACACTAGGTCATGAGAGTTCAGGCTGGGAAAAATACAAACCACAATACCAAGTCTTGTGCCTGAGTGTCTTTGAACCATTTTTGAGGTCCTCTTGACACCTACAGATTATTCCAGGAAAGGAAACATGCTTGTGACACATTCCCAAGCATTACACCATTACATAGTATTTATTCGTCTGCGTGTCAGATAATTGGCAAAGCGTACTGATGACAGTCATTTCTTCCATGGGACAGTGTGCCTTAAGACTCCTGTGATGGGGTATATAAAGCTTGACTTAGATCCAGAGAATTTTGGAGGAGGTGCTGACAATACAGTCATTAATTTACAATTATGTTCCTTCAGAGAGCCTCCTGGCACTTTCCAAATACTGTTTAGAGCACATACTTCTTCTATGAGACAAGTATTATTACTATGAAAGTCAAAAAACAAGGACAGAGAAGTTTAAGTAACTTGCCCGAAGCCCTACAGGAAGGCACTGTCAGAGATTACTATAGAAATGGCCAAGGCCAGGCTGGATGGGGCTTCGAGCAGCCTGGTCTAGTGGGAGGTGTCCCTGCCCAGAGTGGGGGGGTTGGAACTAGGTGATCTTTAAGGTCCCTTCCAACACAAAGCACTCTATGATTCTGTGAAATAAGTCTTGTGCTATAACCATCTGTTCACGATGGATTGAATTTTCAGAAGAATGCTCAGGATTTATTTATATTTGAAAGAAGTGTATTATTTTTGCCACACTAGGTATCTGCTGCTTGAGAGAAAGCAAGGATTTGGTAGTAACAAATGATTCCTTAGTTACTGTGAAATGTATGAGAGGTGGACATTAAGAGGTAACAAAATGGAGTTACCATTACCAATCAAGTCCTGATCCAACAAAGTCTTTCAAAATGGTAGGGTTTGCCTCACTGGAGTCACTGAAGCTTCCAGAAGACATAAAGTACGTGCATACACCCCTGCAGGGTCCAGGCACAGGCTCTGTTTAAGGATGTGCCTTGCAACACTCCCAGCTACTGGAAGCGTGAGAACCACAGCAAGCTCCAAAACCTGCTAAAATTCCAGCCAGTTCTCCAAAATGTAGCACTGGGAATACGCCCATTATGGTATCAGTGTCTAGAGATTTGGTATCTCTCAGGGATCTAGCCCCCATTGTGTGAGGCATTGCACAAACACATTAAAATGACTGTCACAAACAGCTGACGATGCAAGTGGTGACCCTGCTGGGCAACAGCAACATGAGTATTGAACTGTCATTAATAAAATAATTGAATACTCTCTTTAAAGCTTTTTTTATATCAAAGTTTGATAGCTTCCTTCTTCCAAGAATCTTTGCAAAATACCAAACAATAATTAAAATAAATAAGTAAACAAAATCCAAACCTGGAGTGGGAGATTACAGAGAGCATACCGCTGCACTTTGCCAGTTTGAGTCCTGCCCCATCCCACCCTCATCGCCCTGTTGGCCCATTTTCTGTTCCAGTTCTGCTGTTTCATTTGGCTGAGAAAGAGACAACTCCCTTTTATTTGTTCCATCGTCCTCCAGTACAAAAAGAGACTGACGAAAATCAACAGCTTCATACATTCAATGCCATCGAGCAATGTGAAAATGATTACCTGGTAATTTTTTCATTTGCAGAAAAAAAGGTTGTGCTTTAACAGACCCCAGACGCTATATTGCTGAAGGTTATGGTGCTTTATGAGAGATAAACATGAAGAGGCTTTTAAAGCTAAATGACATCACTTGAGGATTGTCCCCATCCTGGCACATGATATTGAGGAGGCATTGGTAAAATAATGGTAATTGCCTTGGTAAGGTCATTGAGGCAAGAAGTACCCATTAGGGGTTGGAGAGACATCACTAGTATTATTTATTTTTATGTTGTACAACAAGATTAGACAATAGTTTTATTTTTTTTTTGTCACTGATACCTTGCGGTGGGTTTGCACCGATAACATTTTCTACATTTTCAGATGAAATAGGCTCTGTTAAAATGACTTGGCTGGTAACATAAGGGTTGTGTTAGCAAGGATCTCTTTTTGCCAGTCTGTTCCTAGGCTGTTGGTCCACACTCCCATGAGTCATACACTCGACTGGGTAGCTGTATTAGACCAGCAGGATAGTGTCCTCAGCAAGAATAAAGAGTTTAAGCAGGACTACGCTGTGTAAAAGAATTACATCCTGATTGCCAAAAGGCTAAGAAAACTTCATAATTTTTGTAAATTTTCCATAAATTTTGCTTTTCTTAAAAAACTCCAGACATTAACTATTAGAGTTAAAAACTTTACTTGCTTGGACTGTGAATGAAAGCATTTTCTCCTAAGAAATAATTAATTGTTAATTGTTCATTTTCTTTTTTTAGCCTTATCTCATGGAATAACTTGTCATTATGAGAGATCAAAAAGCTCATTTTTCTCAGGAAAGCCTAGATTCCAGGACATATTGAAAACCTGATTGTAAACTGGATATTTGGCAAGAGTAAGAAAGCAGGGCCTCTTTTGTATGAAAGATAATCAAGCAGAAATATCTCTTGAATACCCCAGATAAAACCAATTGTCTGCTTTACAGGTATCTGGCCAATGAGAGGTCAGTTTTGACTGATTCAAGCCATATAGGTATTGCTTTTCTTTTTTTAGTAATACTTTCTCATAAACAGAACTTCATCAGACTGAAACAGCTCTCTCTTTTTGTGTGGCTGCTCTGTTTTCCCCTAAGCAAATTCTTCACATGCCCAGAAGGAATCTTGTTTCCAACATCTGGGAGTGCTTTAGAGGCTTTCATTATTTATATGCCAAGATAATATCTCTTGCACATGAATGTGCTACTGTTCCCATTGATTAGATGTTTGCTGATTAGTGCCAACTGCAGTGGCGGCTGTAGCATGGACGCTATTCTCAGGCTCTCACTTTACATCACAAACTATGGGTCTCCAAACGCTCATCTGACCTTCAGGAATTCATTAGATTTTGACTGCTACTGACTTGGGAAGACTATAAAACGAGGAGTTAGGGATAAAAAAAAAAAAAAAAAGCTGTCACTTAAGGTTAAAGGCACGACAAAAGGAAATGTTAAAAAATAGTGTTTTAAGCTGTAGAATGAGAAAGGACAATCTTTTCAGCATATCATAGCTAGTGGTTGTCTAGCTTGTCCCAGAGTGAGCCTGGAGCGAAGGGAGCCCTTGCGAGGGCCACACGCACCCATCTCCTCAGGGTCCCCAGGGCTCCCTCCAGCCTCTTCCCCATCCTCCCCATCCTCACAGCTTCTGGCCAGACCTGGCAGAGATGGAGGGGAAACAGGGAGAGGAAAATGCTGATAAGGCCAAAAACTGCCACTGAGAGAGCAGCTCTGAAACCATAGCAGGAAGCTTTGCAACAAAAATGAATGCACATATTCAAAACAAGGGAGAAAGCACGGCTTCCCTATCATTTCCTCATCAATTTGTTGGGAAACGCTTCTCAAGCGCTGTGCTGCAGCAAACCACCTGCAATTATTTTAAGAAAATGAATTCGAATATCACATAATGCTAAGATGTTTCTGAGCATGTGGGAATTATCATGTCTTTGCTGAGCTTACCGAGTTCCTGAGAGGACTGGTTTGCATCTCATCATGAACCACTGGCAGCAGCGGTAGCACGCTGCTGTAGAATCTACGAAGTTAGTGGCCACGATAGCCCTGCTACCATGAGGAGGTCTGTGGGGATAGAACTGGATCTTCACAGCCCAACTCAAGTAACTCACCAGAGCAATCATCACCGTAACATTGCTGCCTGTGTGCCCAGAATGACTGGATAAGTATGTTTGGTTTAACCCCTCAGCAATAAATGCCTATTTAAATTTTCTTTCGGAGCCAGGAGTGATATATAGTACACACTGTATTTGCAGAGGGGCTGCCCAGATTTACTCAGATTAGTTTTCTATTTGTTTTTTTCCAGGTGACTTATGGTGCTTGACTCAATTTTTTGGTGCGTCTTGCATCTTTAGAAGCAATATTGACAGTTCATAAATATTTCCAAGGTTGGTGCCTCAGCACAGATACTGTATGCTTCCTTCTAAAGCTATTCATAGGAGTACTCAACATTTTTTGTTTGCTTGTTTTCACTACTGCTGATAAGGACCTGATTCCAAACCACTCACTGTGCTTTACCCTCTCCATGTAAAGTCACTATGATCTAACCAAAAAATTGAATCATTTAATTCTAAAGTTTCTAGGCATTTAAAGGCTATAGTGTTTGAGGTACTTTTCATCATATACAGATGCCCAGCAATGGAAAAACAGACATCAGCTCCTCAGCTGGCATACACCAGGGTAACTCTATTATGGTCACTGGAGCCATGCTAATTTACAGCAGTTGTGGAACTAGCTCGCTTCCAGAGCACGCATTGATTTTATCATAAGTCTTTATTTCCTGGTTTTCAGCCATTTAAATGTAAGCGCATTTGACATTTTGGGAGGGTACAAGGCATTGCTGTGACAGTCTTGATGCTGTGTTAATGATGCTTTTGGGCAATGAATAACAATCATGGGCTAGCTTGGAAATTAAACTCCTGATTTTATTCTTCTAGTCTACTGGATTAGCAATTAAATTTCAGGTCATTTAAATACCAAAAGTGTCTGGGAGTGTAGAGAGTTCTGACTTAAAACATTAATACACAGTGTTGAGGAAAATAACTTTGGTCAGTGATGGGGCAACTGAAATGGCTTTGGTGCTGGAGTAAGCCTAAGGAGCTCCCTGCTCATCTGCACCTTGGTGGCAATATGACTGCTGAATTTTTTTTATTTAAATGAAAGGCCCCTCTTTTTTTCCCCAGAAGGTATATTCTAACCCAAACTATGTCACTGATATCCCCCTCTCCATAGCTGCCAACACACGCAAGCTGCGCTTCTCGCTGATGTCCTCACCTCTTCCATTGCTCTTGCAGTGAGGCTGCGGGTGGGCAGTGTATTTCTAGGGGACATTACTGGTCTTGGGCGACCATTCACTTGCTTTCCAGCATCATGACACCAACTAACGGAGTGTGCTGTCACCTGTACCTTTCAAATAAAATTGTCACTCAAAATCCTTGTAATGAAATGATGAAGGTTCTATATAAGAGAAATTCTCAGCAGTGACTATAAAACACCATTTAGGCAGATTTAGAGCTCTCTAGCCGGATTCGTATAAAATAGGAGCTGGCATTGTTTCATGGGCTTTGAACACACGCCAGTTTGCAGCACGCCGGGGGCTGATGGGCTCTCAGCAGCTCTGCAAAGGGCTGTCCCGGGGTCCTCTGCCATGGCCCTGCAAGGTCCCAGTGCTAGGGAATCCTCTCGCCGCTGCAAGGGGCGCAAATGGAGTCTTACTGCGCTTTGGTGAGGGTGTGAGAAGTGTCTTACGGTGGGCTGTTTGAAATCAAAGGTCTACCTTTTTGGTGCCGATACGCCAAGTGTTGTCCATGCTTGATAAGAACTGAGAGTTGGCTTCAAATCCAGCTTCACTAAAAGTGACTGCAGATATCATCTAAAGAGTTTAGAGATAAAAGCTGATAAGGCCATGAGAGATATTGTTATTAAAGGGAGGTTTTGGCATGTATCTAGAGAAGAACATAGCCCTAATTATTTGTTCTTTCCCTCATTTCATACTCACCAAGCGACAGATCTGAACATGTGCACAAGAACTAATGTAGTGCTGTGTGAGTTATTTCAGAGCTTCCTTTTTAACATTACTAATTGACCCACTGATGGATGCTTACTCTCCTTACTTTATCACTGTAATGTTGTTCTAGCTAATTCCCTGCTGAAGCAGCAGAGCTACCCATTAAGCAAGCGCTACGAGCTGATAAGGAACAGCAATGTGATTTATGCACTGCATCAGGAAACAGGGACAAATATTGGCATCAAGGTGACTTATTTGCCTGTGAAGCCCATAGCAAAAAGCTCCTCAGCAGGGAGCACCAGGCATCAGTTCAGTGTTTTGCCATAAGCAGGGAGCTAAACACTTATTTTCTACTCTATGCGATACCCTGTTCAGTGCAGAAGACGCAAGCAAGAAGGCAACAGACCGAGGGCAGCCAGCAGTGCTGTGCATCTGCAATTCAAAATGGTACGGAATAAGGAGGGAAAGCCAGATATCGATGTTTTTATGTGAGTCTTGGTGCTTGGGTGCTTGCAGGAGGAGCCTTGGGTATCGCAGCCGAGGGCTAGGTGGGAGCACAGTCAGAGAAAAGGTGCTGCTGTGCCTGGAGCAGGGGGCAGTCGTGGTCAGTGGGTCACTCCAGGCAGCATAGCCCCATACCAGGTAGAGTACATGGTCCCACAAAGGCCCCAGGGCACTGGCAGCAGGACAGCCACAGCAGCAACGTGTAAATTAATTAATTCTCTCTGTCTCAGCATTTCCTCATCTCGGCACAAGGGGAGTATTTGTCTCAGCGCTAGGAAGAGGTTTGCCCTTTCCTGTGTTTCCTTGTCAACTGCAAACTACCGTACGCACTTGCAGAAGGAGGTGGTTTAAAACCACTAGGGAGGTGGTTTAAAAAGAAATCAAACTGGGCAATAAAAAACTGTGACAGCTGTGGGGTTTTTTTTTCCTGTCATGTGACACGGCAGGTGATGATTCATAATTTTTTATTTGGGTGCTGACAACTTTCTTTCCTCCGCTCCGCAGACATCATGACAATCAGCTTCTCAGAGCCACGGCTCCATTTTAGACAATATTCCACCCAAATCCTTACGGGAACATAACATAAGAATAGCTGTTCAGGGCCAGACGCAAGGTGTGTCTGCCTCCAGCATCTTGTCTCTGACAGCAACCACTAGCAATCACCTAAAGAAAGAACATAAATAAATGGGCATCCATAAGGGATATTCTCCAGCTTCTGGAAGTCCGTTATTTAGTAAGTCCCTGAGCTACAGACCATACCCACATCATTGTGTTTAATGGTCCTCGGTGGCCCTTTCTTCCACGAATTTTTTAATTGCTTACGGAGATGGTTTTGCTTTTGGCCTTCGCAGCATCCTGAGTTCCATAATATAATAGTGTGCTTTGTGAATGACCACATCCTGCTTAATTTCAAAGAATAGCTGAGATCAAGTGTGTTCAGGATACAGTAGCTGGAGCATTACAGACCTTCTAGGCTTACAGCACTGCACAGTACTAGACAGAAACGCAAACTACAGATCCCTATATGCCATCTTCACATGTCCTTCTTCTTCATAAGGTACCATGGGATGTAGAGATCCATAAGCAGGTTTAAACAGGGGTAAGCAACTAACACTCCAGTAGCCGCCTCTCATAACACCATCTCATAGGTGAACATGGAAGATGGGCATGAGACAAAGTGTATCTTAATCTTGCCTCCACATCAAAGAGTAGCTTGCTCTAAGGCTAGGTCACCTTGCTTAAAGTAGAGTTTAGTAGGTCCTAGAGAAGCCAGTGTTCCTTGCGGGATTTTCACACTACTGAATCAGACTATGTCCTGCTGATGTTAGTAGCAATCGGGTACCAATTCTGTTTCTGTGCTTTTAAAAACCCTGTATGGCATCCATCTTTTAGTCACAGGCTACCTGAAAGCGGAGGCCTTATTCTGAACCTCTTTTATGTGGTTTGTAATGCTTAATTTTTCTGTAGGATCCGTTTTATGAGCAGCTCAAGCTGAAGTTGACAGCAGCTGGACAGGTGTGAGCTGCTGAAGAAATACATGAACTGATCCCTCAAGTGGGGCCAAGGAGGATGGGTCAGGGCCAGAGCAGGGCTTGTCCATGGAGTGCAGGAAGGGGGACAGTCCCTGGGTGTGGACACCGGGATAGAGGTTTTCTGGAGCTCAGCCTTTGAATGGGGGAAAAGCAGAGAGAAGGATCGTAGTTGGGAAGGGGAGGAGGAAAGCTTTCCAGACAGTGGATGTCAAGCTCAGGAACGGGCTGTGATTTTTAAATGCCGGCTCTACCACGACAGACCAAACCTTCCCCAGCACTGCCCCACCGCCACAGATGCTCACAGCTCTGAGTCACCGCTGTGCACCGTGTCTGAGGGCGGATACCAAAAAAGGTAAAACAGAGAAATGCAAACACTTTCAAGAGGCTGAAACGTTTCCTCAAGCTCTTTGGGCGTCAGCATTCTCACCTGTAAAGGAGAGACAGCCCAACTCAGCAGCTCACAATATTGTTGTGAAATGCAGACAATTAATGCCTGGCAAGTTTCATGAGCTATTGAAAGCACCATATAAATGCTAAATATTATTATTGAATTACAGTATGATTAAAACAAATTGATTTGTTAGGAAAGTTTCAATGAATCATATTCATAACAAATTCCATTTAATTTACAACAGTGAGTCATTAACTGGCTCTTCTGCTGATTTATTTATACATCCTGCTGAAAAGACAACTGATTTTAAGAATCAGATCTTAAGATAACTGATCCTCAGAACTGTGGGATCAAGCATTTTGTAAAAAGTGTGGTAGTTTCAATCCATATTTAGCTATCCCCTTTCCATCATATTTAATCCCGACAAAGGTTGTGCAAAGCACCTGCAATAAAATGTGCCCTTTTTGAGTGCTCTGAGCTTGCCTGAAAATACAGTGCTTCTCCTAAAGCCCAGTGCTTCATTAAACTCAGTCCAAAATTAAATGTAACGTTTTCTGATTCTCTGCAGGCTTCACTATGCAGGATGATTAGAAGCTATGAAGTACTGAGTACTGGAAACCCAAATTGCTCCTGGACTGACATCACACTTCAATGCAAGTGCTCACTTCAGGGGAAAGATTCAAGAGGCAGGATGGAATAGCATAGGATGGAGACACGTCTTTGGTCCTGCTGTGCCTCAGTTTCCCTCTCTGCAACAGAGAGGCAGGGCTATGTCTCTGTCAGTATAGAAAATATCATTTGGATGTTTGGATGACAGTGTCCAGGGTCTCGATGAGCTACACCAGCTTGCATCACTTGTTATTAACAGCTGCTCATTAATGACCCATTTCGACGCAAAACACCGCCAAGGGGCAGGGAACCAACATTTAACCACTGCAGGAAACTTCAGAGAAGGAGCTTCTTTTGGTGTTAACAGGAGGATTATACTGGGTTTTTTTCTATGGATGCTGCAGTGAGAGAAGGGAGCAGAAAGGGGGTGGAACTCTGGTTAATGGAGGGACAGGAGAGGGGAGTGTGTGCATGAGGCAGCTGGGTCACAGGAAAGAGGGGACAGGGGCAGAGGGGACATGAAGGATGAAGTTGTGCTGCAAAGAGCTCAGCAGAGCACAGTTACATGTTTGAGCTGCTTTCAGGGAAGCAGCATCTCACATCTTCACAGAGAATTTGCCTATTTCTAATTAAAAGCAGTAAATCAGGGCTCAGCAAATGGAAAAAGGAAAAATGAGCTGGGGAGAGAAAATTTATACAGAGGTCTTTCAAGAGACAATTAAAGAAAAGAGGAAGTTTTCAGGTAAAACTAGACGCAGCAGGACGACATTCTTCTCCTACACTAAAGATAAAAGACCTCCTGCAGAAGGGCTGTCTTCTCCCCGCACCTCCCCTGGCCTGCAGAGCCCCTGAAGGTACCTCCACCCCAGCCCCCAGGGATGGGGCAGCTGCTCAGGGACAGGGACAGGGTCACTGTGGGACAACACCATGCAGGCTGTCGTGGGGTAGGATGCAAGATTAGGACCACAGACACTATAATAGACAATATCAGAATCTGTTATATATAGTGTGTGTGTATATATATAGTATATAATATATATATAGTATATATACTATATATATATTTTATATATAGTATAGCCAGGTGCAAGAGGATGTTGCCCACCATTAACACAAGGGTTTCTAAAATCAAAGTAAGAGGAAGGCAAGTACTGTCAATTCACAAGAATTTTATACTTTTTTTTTTTCCAAGCCTGAAAGAAACCTAGCGATACTTCTGAAATAACAGGAATGAGACAGTTAAAGTGTTGTACAAAGGCTGCCTTTAAAACTTCCTTTTTATTTTCTGATCATCATTTTTGATCTTCTTCAATCAAATGGAGCATCACTTAGGAACTGATGAAAAGAGAACCTTCATCTGGTTATTAACTCCTTGATGAAAGACCTGTAAAAAGTGCATTGTTCATTTACAGGACTTTGGAAAATATTGAAAATTAACTAAATTCTTTATGAGATACATGGCTCCTTGCAAGTTAGAATTGGGCACACACATTGGAAAAGCAGACCAGTTATGATTGCAAAGATGGGAACAGTGTCATGCAGTTGCCATTAAAATAAATGAGTTACTAAACTCCTCATTCCCTTCTTTACTGCATGTATAAGCTCCCTCTCTAAATGACACTGATCTGAGAGGTAGGAGAGGCAGCTAGAGCTAAAGTAGGCTAGCTAAAATTGTCTGTCCTAATAGACATCAAATCAACTTTTTTTTTTAAAGATACCAAATCAGCTTTTTTTTTAAAAGTTATGACAAAAATTTACACAAGGAAAAGGTCGTCTTTGACTAGAAAAAAAATTAGCTTTTCTTTGGAGAAACGTGCACCCTGAAAAGAGTGAGCTGGCAACGCTGTTCCAGCACTATCCAGGAGCTGTGTTTGTGTGCCTTGTGGTCTCTGCTTTCTTCTCCAGCCTTACAGCGGGGCTATGCTTCCTATGATGCTTTTTAGTATAGCCAGGTGCTTATTTATAACTCAGTGCTTATGGCTGGGCCTCTCTTACCTAAGGCACACTTTGCCCTCTGCTCCCTGCTAGGAGAGAGCAAGGGAGGAGGTCCAGGACCTCCTCAGAGGAGGACACAGATGCAGGTGGAGCAGAGCCCTAATCGTGGTAGAGGAAGGTCCTGCTGGCTGATCGCTCTCGCCCCCCACTACTGCATGGTCGGTGGAAACCCTCCTTAGCCATGTCACCAAAAAGGCAGAGCGAGCGTGATGCTACTGTAGTAGGTGCATGGACCACTGGGTTATACAGGCACTCCAGAGGATGCTCCTCTGTCCCTTCTAAGCGCTACCACCTTGTCCCGGCAGCCCTTTCTTTCTTCCCTTTCTCTACCCAAGCCTCTGTCCCCAGGCAGGACCCAGCTGGGAGGTCGGGGCAGGTGGAGAGGTGTCTGTTTTTGTAGGAGTCCCATTTGCAGAGGATTGCACACCTCATCCCGTGCCGATGTTGCTCTCCAAAGGCTTCCCTTTTGGAGAGAGAACCCACAGGAGACAATCTGTGCAGGAAAGCGGGAGGATGGGCCCCAGTTCTTTGCCAAAGTCTGAAAGTCAAAGCTGGGCAAATGTTTCCCTTCACTTTATTCCAGGATAACAAAAAAATCAAAGCTTGGTCAAAAACATTTGGGCAACTGTGTCATGTGTTTCAGTTCCTTTCTCTCTGAAAAAAGAAGGAAAAGCAGAAAAGCTTCAGTCTTTCCTCCATACTGGCAAAACGAGATATTTAATTATTTTGTTTCAAGCTCGTGCTTAGGTTAGAAGTCTACTTAAATCAAAATAAATGTAGCCCACTGTTGCTACCATGAAAACATTTTATTTTTAGTTGAGCTAAACATTTGACCCAAATTTTGACCCAAATCACATTTTTTCTTTTTTCCCACATGAGAAAACAAAACAGAACTAAAAATTCATTTCAGCTATTTCAGAAACAAAACCCTTTTTTCATCCCTTTGTTGCACCAGTGTACTGTGAAACAAGCAAACAAACAAAAAAGCAAACTTACAATCGCCAATGATAGCCCTAACAGGGAAGAAATACCAGGCCTTCATTTAAGGTGGTTTTGAGTCTTATTTCCGTGATGTTTTGGATTTCTGTGGATCTTGGAGATTTAACAGCTTCCAATTGTATTGGAAATCAGGGTGCTACATTTATGTAGCTGCATTTGTGTTGCACTGCACTTTCACACCTAGGCATTTGAACCGCTCTTGCTGTGCCTTGGTTGGAAAGCTAGGTGGTTTGCCAAACAGCTGTACGAATTTTCTGGCTTCAAGAAAATTTCAGCAACGTCTTCTGGGCGATGCCCTCTGCAGTGATGCTGGGATGGCAAACATCTGTATTCTGACCAGATTCCTCCTGGCCAGGCCGTGCATTCAGCCAGACTGAACAGTGTCTTCGAGGCGAACGCAGAGCTAAAAATAAGATCCAGAGTTAGAAATCAGAAATTAAAAGCTTATAAATGCTTAAATGTTTTTTTAATAAAAGGAAATTGCTGCAGGAAGTGATTCCTTATATCCCAGGCTCTGCCAATTGTTTCTAATCAGTGCAGCTTGGGGTAGCTATTATCTCACTAAGTTGTATTAATGGGTTTGTTGTTGCTGCTTTTCTTTTTAAACTAATCTACAGGTTAACTTGGGTTCTGCTGTTCTGCTTGTGCTGTGTTTGTCATAACAGCTGTTTTGTGGGGCTCCTTTCACAACTCTAATAGCACATTATCATCACCTCATGTTATTCCTCACTGGATGGTTGGCCAATTAGCAGGATGTGGTGCTTTGAAATGCTTCTCTCGTCCCGTTTGCCCAATCACTCTTCCTTCCCTAACCCAAAGATCCTGGTTCTTCACCGTGAGGATCTGAGCCATCCCATGCAGAGCCACCTCTGCCGAGACCCAGCCGCTGGGAGCAGCTCATCGCATGGCCAATGGCATAAGAAATGTCCTCTGATTTTTCTTAAAAGCTGCACTGGTGTGAGCACCAATGCAGCTTGCAAAACAGTCTTCTACTGGCTAAGCCAGTTTCTGTCAGCTCTGCTCCCCTGACAAGGTTTGTACCCAGATCCTTGCAAGTACAAGTGCCTTTTTTGATGATGTACAAACAGATGCACATGTGACCAGACACTAAGAAGTCTTGGCCCAGTCACACAGGATATGAGGGACAAGGACAAAAGAGCGATTTTGAAGGCAGTGTTCTATTTTATGGAGGATCTCAAAAAAGAGGTTGGGTCATGACCCTGTGTGGACTGTCATGGCCCATGGAACAGTTTGGGAACTGATGTTTTATGGGCTCAGTTGTCATGTTACATTCTGCAGTCCCACAAAACCCTCAACCCAGGCAGGCAAATGGCTTATAATAAGTTTTTAACTGGCAAAAACTTAAAGCCAGTAGGTGGTGACCAGATGAAAATGAGGGAAACTCTTCCAAAAAGTTTGTAAAAATAGCAACTTGATTGAGTGCACTGAGAAAATCAAAGCATGTCACTGACAGTATTGATGACAACCTCTTTTCCTCCTGCTAGAGGCTGGTTCTGCTTTACAGCCCAGACTTGTCCCTCCGATCCTACTGAAGCTGGTCCTGAGAACCAGGATGGACAACCTTCAGTCTTCAGTCAGTGACAGACTGGCATCATTTCCAACTCTTCCAACAGCTTCAAACATCAACCATTTTTAATAAACTCTACTACTAAAAATTGTGCCCTGCCTTCCTTGAAAAGACAGATTTCTTTCCCTCAGTGGTTGAAGTTGAAGGGACTATTCACACGAATGAAGACTGGGGACTGTCCCTTTGGTTGATAGTTAGATACTGCCTGTCAGGTAGGCCCACTGCACAACAGCAATCATGCAGCCCCCTGCATGGGAGGCCCACAGAAAGAATAGGGTACATGTTTAAGTACCGCAAACCAGAATCATCTCTACAGCCTTATAAAGAAGGAAATACGAAGCAGCCTATCAAAGATGGGATATCGACCACAAACACCCTGTTCTATCGTTGAATGCCAAAGGTTGATTTGCATGCAGCATTTTAAATAATTAAACAGCAAAATGGTGTTGCCATCTGCCAATGTCCATCTGGTGGAGGGAACACAAAGCCCTGAGTGAGAAGCCGGCACTGAGCAAGATCCACTCGCTAACAGGGAAGATCCCAGCAAGCAGCTCACGGATGCCTCGAGGTGCTGTCATCTCTTCTGCTCGGAAATAGCTGGCAGTCCCCATAGCCCCCGTTTAAACAAGGTTTCTGGTAGAGTGTGAAGCTCTTCCAGCAGAGGCAGAAAAGTGGCTTTGTAGCATGTCCACATAGTAGATGTTGCAATAAATATTTTGTAATCAGAAACACTATAATGGCTTTTGTAAATGCAGGGACATGACTGGCTTCAATACCCTTGTTCAGGTCTGTAAAAAAAGTTATAGCAGCCGGAGGGAGGTCTAGAAGGTGATGGTAATGTTCAGAGACATGGAAAGGTCTCTGTGAGGAAGGATTCAGAAGGTTCAGACTGTATTTTACACAGGAGAAAAATAAGAGGTGACATGACAGAGGTAGTAAAACAATGAAAAGCACAGAGAAGGCAACCTAGCCATTCCCAGTTACCCTTTCAAATACCCTTTCGAATGAGAGTGAGCAGCAGCCTAGTGAAATTAAAAATACATTTTATACACATCAAAGGAAACACTGCTGCTGGTCCATGGCTAGTTGTGATTGTGGCATGAAGCAGATTCATTGAACCAGAAAAATGCAGTACGGCATTTTTTCTTGATCTTTCTTTAACTTTTGGAGCCCACTGTTTTTAGTAATTTTGTAGGGTTCCAAGACATTTATACAAGTATTTAAAGTATGCCCAGCTATATCAGCACAGGTACCGAACTGCAGAGTATATTGTCTCTCCTGCTATACTCTGCTACAGAGTAAGAAATGTTCACTACAGTTTGATGCAGGCATCCTCGTTAGTTGTAGATAGCATGGAGAAGAACCAGATCTTCCACCCTACAGCAGACCTCGTCATGGACTGGGGTCACAATCGTGGTAATGACCCTCTGGACAAGGAGTATCATAGCCATACATCTAAGAAGGTTGACATCATCAGAGCACCCTCATCCTCCCTTAGTATCACTCCCACAGAGCTTCACTCTTACAGAGCATTGAACAACATTGGCTATTGCCAGAAGTCAATGGGAACTGGGGGCGCTTGCTTTTTTGCAAAAACAGACTCATCTCTTTCTAAAGCCAGAATAATACAGTGCTATTACTGTCTCCGATAAGGAGGAAGCTTATTCTAGGGAAGAATATGTTGTCACTATGCACTGCCCCCACTATTGTTTGTGTTGCAATAATGCCACAGTCCTCCAGCCACTGTGTAGATGGGCACATGGAAAGAGCTATCTCTGGACCAGATAGCATCACTTCTTATTGAAAACTGCCAGCTGAATGCATTTCCCCACATCACAGTGACACCGGCTTCAGCCAGTTTCAGATTCCCATTTTATAAACCCAGCGGCCTCGCACTGGGAGGTACTGCTGACTGCAAACAGATGGAAAAGCGAATGCAGCAAGGAAGTCTTTGAGGTTATCTGTGGGGAACAGGGGTGGCTTTGCTACTACAGATGCCCAAAGAACATATTTGATTTTGTCATCTGTCTCATTTGCGACTCCACTTTTTGTTCATAACAAGGAGATTTTCTGTACATTTGGCCCCAGTCTTCACTGCTACTAACAATATTTTCCATAGGGGTGATGAGGGCATCTCGATCAACAGGCTCCCCTCAGCTGCCAGACCATTTAAAAGCATGAAGTGATTTTTCTGTTTTGGACTGTCATTATTTAGAATCATAGAATCATAGAATCTTCATGGTTGGAAAGGACCTTTGAGATCATCGAGTCCAACCATACACACACTAAAAAAACCCTACAACCTCTGTCACTAGAGCATGCCCTGAAGTGCCACATCTAGATGTTTCTTAAATACCTCTAGGGATGGTGACTCAACCACCTCCCTGGGCAGGCTGTTCCAGTGCCTGACCACTCTTTCAGTAAAGTAATTCTTCCTAATATCTAATCTAAACCTCCAGTGGTCCTCAGACCATTTCCTCTGGTCCTGTCATTGTTCACCTGGGAGAAGAGGCCAACACCCACCTCTCTCCAACCTCCTTTCAGGTAGTTGTAGAGGGCAATGAGGTCTCCCCTCAGCCTCCTCCAAGCTAAACATGCCCAGCCCCCTCAGCCTCTCCTCATATGACCTGGTCTCCAGACCCCTCACCAGCTTAGTAGCTCTAAACATGAGAGGTGGCATCTCAAACTGTGTCCTCCTTCTGGCTCAGCATAGCTGAGATGGACAGAATGGTACTTTTGGGGGGTTCAATTTTCTTAAACGCTGCACAGGCATAGCCAAAGGAAATGATCAGGTAGAAGCAAGCCGAAGTTGCACAAGTCCCCAGTAGGCTACTTTGTACCAGGCATACCACGTTTTCCCCCAGAATTTAATTTTTTTGTTGAAGGGAGAAGGACGTAGGCAACCTTTTCCTAAGCACACAAGAGTGGTTTTCATTGGCAAGTGGGCAAGCACTTTGCTGGGGATATTTGAGAGAAGCCGCATGCTGGTCTCTGCTCCTGTGCAGGTTGCGGGGGGGGCTGTCAGTGACATTACTGAAGCCGTGTCGGAGCTGGCTGACCAGAGCACCTTCACCACTCTCTGTCCAGCTATTATACACACATATTTACACATCCAAACTGTAGTTTGCTGCTGCGGCGTTGCTTTTTGCCCAACACCTGAATGAGCAGAACCGGAGGAGATGGATGGTATTTTTCTCAAAGTTTTGATATTTTTGCTGTTCAAGCTTTTTGTCCAACACCCGAATGAGCAGAACTGGAGGAGACGGATGATATTTTGCTCACAGTTTTGATGTTTTTGCTGTACAAGCAGGGAGTTTTCTCAGTGAGAAAAGTTAACTTTTCTATGGCCTTTTCTTTATGTTTCTGGGGTCCCAGGACTCCTAAGGACAGAGGGAGCTTTGTGATAGAAAATAGAGTCAAGAACATCACTTTTGCTTCAGAAGTGTTTGTGTGATTTCATGCAGAAATGTAACTTCGTATTTCCAGAAAACAGCAGCAAAAAATTGCTCTCATTTTAAGGCAATTGCCTCTTGTTAACTGAGGTTCAGTTGGAGCACAGGTGGTAGCTGATCTCACCCCAAGGAACTTTTCTCTGAGCTTTCTGGTATCTTGGTCTCCGATTGCTGCTGCTGGAGATGAGCAGACTCCTTCCTTGGTGGAATGAACATCGCTCCCGGTGCTGTAGGAGATGCAGTTTACACCCCTTGCACTACAACTGAAGTGAGCCTGCTCTGATGTATTTTAAGTCATTATAACAGTATTTGGCACTTTCCATTTAAAAGGCAAGTGCTAAAATAAATTGAGGCAACTTCTTATTTAGATACCAGGAAGTTGCAGGATAAGGAAGGAAAAAAGCGAAACAAAACTAAACAACCCAAACCATCCAGAATCCAAATCTGTGTTTAAAATCTCCCCTATCTATTTAAGTTACTGTACCGGCTCAGCTCAATATCTAAAACAAAGAAAATGAATTATGGAACAGTACGAGGAGAGCTTGTTAATTTTCCCACTGATGCGCTGTGAAATGAAAGCTTTATTCTAAGAATATCATATCCTCAGGGCTCTGTCTGGAGAGACGCTGACAAATACAAATGTCCTTACAATTTTTCTTTTATTCTTGCTTTATGGTGTATTCCAGACAGATTTCCAAAATTATATATAATAATATATAATCTGTAGTTGTGGTTTGGTGGAGTTCAAGGCTGTGATTTTTCAGAATGTAACTATGCCCTGTTTGAAAATGGAAGATCAAGTGCACATAATGAAAGGCAGATCAAATTCTAGAAGAATTTGCTTATTTCTTAATCAATATTAATATATGTGACTTTAATTTCGGCATCTTTTCTCCTGTTATGTACCAAGGGAACGTTAACAACAACAGTAGCTTTACATTTTTATAGAGCCTTTCATCAAGAAGGATTCAAAAGTGCTTTACAAACCTCGGACAAAATTCTTCTTTGATCAGCACTGAGAATCTCTTAATCCGTGGTGCAAATCTCTGTTGCACTTCCCATGCCTTTTTCTGCACATAGGACTTCCATTGATTTCTGCAGGAATCGTGTGTGTGAAACAAGCGCAGAATGTGTAATGGAAATCTGCACTGCAGATAAAAAGGAGAAAAAAAATTGTACACGTATGGATTCATTGCCCATCACAGAAGTGCACCGGTGCTAGAGTGGACCCCAGTTGCCTTCTGTATGCATTAAGAAAAGGCATAGCCTGCGTTTTCTACGTAAGAACATACTCGGTGATGTTGCAGAATGGGCTCTTCCTTAAAGAAGGCAAAGTAAGAATATTCGCTCCTGTCCACAAATTTACTCCTTTGTCACTGGGAGCCTTCCCCACCAGCTCCTTTGAATCTCTTCCTAAAAGCAGAGGGTCAGATCTGACTGTCAGTTACTGGTAGGCAGCCGCTCTCAGGCAAGAGTTGTGGGTATGAGCAGCTTTTACCCCTCCAGCCTCTTCCATAGCAAACACTCTTGGACACTGCCAATTGCAAATGACAGGAGCCCAAAATTTCCAGAGCTTCTGCACTCTGTGTGTGTGCAAATCTTGCTGAGCTAAATGCTAGCTTGGAAATCTCCCTAAGTCTCTCAGGAGATTCCCGAGAAAATGTTAGACTTAGAGATGCTCTCCATGTTTCAGTTTTCTAGTCTGCAGCTAAATGAGGAGGTGCAGAGAGGATGCAGCAAACTGAGTTTCCCAAACTAATTCCAAGTTTAATTTGGGCAAAAACCTGAGTTATCTCTGTCTGATGACGCTCTTTTATCCTTAGAGCTAATGTTGTGTTTCTGATTAGAGTTTACAAATGCTAAGAAACACTTTCCTTTTTAATCATCAGAAAATGATGAGCAGCATCCCACTGAGATGAGTGGAGAACCCAAAGTTATTAATTCTGCAGACGCTTCTATTCAGTAATCAAGATTTCAATCCTTGTGTTGAACCCATAAATCTCTGGCTCTGTCATGTCCTATTTTACTAGGACATTCTGTTTCTCATGAGTAGAACCATACTTTTAATGAGAAAATCATTCAGAATTAAATGTCCCCTAGGGACGCTATTTGAAGAAGTAAAATGCCTCACTTGCAAAGACAGGTGTAATAATGTGATGAGGGATCTTTTAACTACTTCATCTGAAAAAAAGAGAGAATATTGGCTATATCAATGTGAACAATATTGTTCCATTTCAAAATAAAGTTTGCAGTCCATGGCATCGCATTGATTTATCTCACCTGATGAGCTGTCCCAATTAATTTAGTTCTATCTGTTTAAAGCCTTTCTCTTCAAAGAATGGAGGCTGCTGTTGAAGTGATTACTTTCCTTACCTTTCCTCCTGTTGGTACTTCTACATCTGAGTTTGCATCCATGTTTTTAATATGTCTTAGCTAACAGGATTGCTGATTAGCATGCACACGGTTAGCATGAAAAGTTCATGTTCTATCACTGGTGCTAATTGCGTGTGTTAGAAACACAATTGTGCAGTATAAAGGTGATCTTATCCAAAATTGGTTTCCTTTTAATTGCAAGTGTAAAAGAGCCCTAATTATACAGTGTAGATTTAAAGGGGGCTGAAAATCATTAGGAGCTCAAAAGGAACCCTTCCTCAAGTGTCTCTGAAAACACCAGGTCCACTAAAGTCAAGGTCGAGGTGTATATGTTGAACCCACCCTCCAGACACAGACCAAGAGGCGTCAGCACAGTGTGCTGCTGTGGCTTTGTTCCCATCCCAGAGTCCTCACACCAGCTCCTGAAACTCTCCCTTGAACTCTTTGGCTTGCTTGCCATTTAGACGGAAGAGTTTGGTGGTGTTTGAAGGGAGCTAGTGGAAGTCTTAAGTAACATGATGCAATTAATTAAACTTAGCAATAGATTGGTGCTTTTCATCTTCAAAGTGCTTTACAAACATTAATTAGTTGGACTCAGCAAAGCCCCATAGAATGGAAGCCACTCAGTCGCTATCTCCTGTGAAGTGACTTCCTTGGCTGTCCCTATACACACACTATTTTTAGTACCTGCAAGAGCCCGCCTCACGTTTCCTTACTTTCTCTTCAGATGGCACATACCTTTTCCATGATGAAAGTCATGCCGCCTTAGTAATGGGGAGGGGGCGGGGGATGGTTTTAAAATTAAATAGCCTTTTAAACCAGTAATTAGCTTGGGTTTTCCTGGAAGAACTGAGGCATATGAAGATCAGAGGCAGGCACCTTCATACCCTGTGCCAGCCTCCAAACCTTCAAGCCTCCCGTCCCCTTTGAACATGAAAAGCTCTGTTCCAGGCGCACCAAGAGGTGGATCCGCCGGCTGATGGTCAGCGTGAGTACGCGTCCCACTGTGAACAAAGTTACGGTGAATTTAAGCGCATGCCTGGCTGTCAGGCTTCCTCGCCCAGTAACGGGTCTAAAAATACGGCCATGGGGAAGGAGAGTATTATCTTCATGGCCCTGCCATCACTTCGTCCCAGGGCTCTGCTTCTTCCCAGCTTCAGAAATACATGTCTGTCTGTCTGGAATCTGGTGTCCATGAGGAGACAGACTCAACGTTTCTTGCAAATCTGCCCTTTTTTGTGAACGTAAGTGAAAAATTTTTGGCTTAGCCATTTTATCACTCCTTGAACAGGTGTCCGCTTAGCCCTGGACAGCCTCAAAACTTACTCCAGGACGACAGCTGCTGGCATTTTCCCTACGGAAGCAGCCCTATTCTCCTGTTGCCTCCTTCTTTTCCTTTGGTAACTCTTGTTTCAGCCATTTCCAGTTTAATCGGTGCTGTGTACTTCCCAGCCTATGTGGCTGGGCTCCTGACGACCCTCTGCAAAGATTACTCTATTGCAGTCACGCTGCATTAATGTTATCAAACAACTCTTGAGGCACCAACCCTTCAATTTACTTGCCTGCCTGCCTTTCCTGAACTTGATGTTTGCTTTACCAAAATAATGGGCAGCCTTCCTACTACAAATGGGAACACAGAAATGAACGCGAAGACCCGGTGGCTCTCAGTGGAGGATTTTCCTTCTGAAAAGAAAAAGGCAGCTTTTTTGCCACACCCCTGTTTGTTTGTAGATAGGACAAACAAGCAGGCAGTCCAAAATAATCTTATTGATTCAGTGTGGCGGACCCAAAAATCTTGCTGAAAAGCATAGGTCTCCTGGTTGCACGCCAACCTATGAGGGACAGCTGTATTCCTGGTTTTCTGTATGACCTTCACAAGGTCGTTTTGCTTCTCAGCGTCTCAGGTCCTCACATGACTGGGTGTTGTGGGAATAAATAGGGGAGGGTGGAAGCAGAAGGGTGGTGAGCAACCAAGTTCATCCAGAAGGCACTGGGGGGGGGGTGTGTCCTGCAAACACTTAGAGACTTCCCTGCTGTTGCACTAACCCATTGGGTTTCATCACTTCCCATTGACAATAGCTTGACATCACTTCCTCGAACAAAATGAATGTATTAAAACGAGCATTTCCTCTATAACGTATAGTTACTCAGCTACTTATTTTTGGCTGGCAATGCTAACTTGAGCTCTTGGTTTGACTCCGTTTCCTGACCAGCCCCAATGTATTGTCCGTCTTCTAGTGCAATCTTAAAATAGTCTGTCCCGGTCTCCGGGAAAGCAGGCACAGATGGATTTACACACTTACCTTGAAAATGTTCAGCTCTGGAACTGTTGCAGAAAATATTTGTGATGGAAGTTGTGTGACGCTTTAATCTCAAAACCAGAAAATGTTCATCAAAAGAAGTTTTGGGTTTTTTTGTCCTTCAGATGTTAGTTTTCTCTCTAGAGAAATACCCCAAAACTCTAAAAGAAAGAGCCATACCTCCCGAAAATGCTCCATAATAAAGTTCCCTGTTGTGTGCCTATAACTGTCTCACGCATATCACTCTGGGTTTTCTACAGGAGCATAAAGTACCTGGAATAAACAGCTTCAGCATCAACACTGGGAATGCGGCCACTGAGTAGAGCCCTGGCAAATTCTTTCATAGCAACATTTTTTTCCTTGGAGAAAATATGTGATTGGGTGGCAATAAAATAGTTTGAAAATTTCAATGGATTATTTGTGCTACTGCACACAAAATCCAGTAAAAACAATTTAAACCTTGCATTTTGGTATCGAAAAAAAATTAGTGCCATTCTGTTCCACTAACTTCTGACATTTCTGATATTTCTTTCAACTTATTTTTTAATTAGAAAACTTGTAGAAGCTGAAGTCAGAGAAAAAATATTTAATTTGAGGCTGAAGAAAATGCTACAGTTAGCTTAAAGTGATCGCCAAAAATGTTGGAAAGAATTCATTGCAGGTCGACTACAAATTAATTTCTCTCACGATTTTTCAGCATAGCTAGGAAAAATCAAAATCTGAGCTACTCACACAGTTCTGTTATTGATTCTTGTCATTGTTCTTTATCTAATGGCTTCATATAGCAAAGTAAAGCAAGTGGGAGAAGACAATGGGAACTTAAGCCCACTGTAGCTCTAGTAGGATTATATGGGCTTGTTAAGTATTTGTTTGCCTCACTGGGCCTTCACTTACAGGTAAGGGGCAGTTATTTCTTAATAAATCAATCGCTTGTGATCACTTGTCTATACCTTTCCCTTTTCACAACTCCATGTAAAGGATGTCAGCGTAAATGAGAAAAATGCCCCATTAAGTTCATAATACACAAGACCTTCCAACTTCACCTCATCATTAAAATCGTTACAGACCTCCAGAGTTGTCTTTGAACTCACCTTGCTTTACTAGATAAAGGCCAGCAGGTGAAGAATCACAACAGCAACAAACACAAATGAAGGGGATTTGAGAGAGCCTCTATTTCAGGAAATGACTATTGTTCACCTAATGCCATTTTGGGGCATGGCATTTTATAGGCGACCAGGAAAGCAAGCGTGAAACACAAAGTATATTTTTCAAGACCATCAAGTGGAATTTTGGGTTGTTTTTGACTGTTTGTTCATTGTGCCGAGGATGGGGCTGTGAAGAACTTCTCCAGCGGCTAGCTAGGGAGCCCGCACCAGGTCTGAAACACTCATGAAGTATAAAGTTTCAAACTTTAGGTTCATAACAGCAACATTGCCGACTGTGCTGCGCCTGAAACCACAGGCACCCACAGACACCCACGAGTGCTTGGACAGGGGCACATGGAATTATGGTGCAAACCAGCGTAGGAGTCACCATGCTGAGAGGGGACAGCAATGAGCCCCCCGTCTTCTGAAGGACTTCTTTGCACTGAGTGAAGGGAACCAGCCTTTAATCTGAAGACTAAGCAAAACTTTTCGTCTGGTTCTAGGTTTGCTGGGCTGAATTGGTTTATCCTTAGGGCTTTGCCTTAGCATTCACCTCACCACTTGTTTTGCAACTGAGAGGTGGAGAGCGGGGTTAGGAAACACCTTCCGCTTTAGAAAATTCAAAATTAAAACATTAAGCAAAACACTTTCTGGCATAAGGTGCAGCACTAAAATGTAGACCAGACTAATCAGGCTAAGAGTATTGTTTTGATTAAATGCCAAATTGGTCGTCTCTCTAAACATTGTACCATTTATCTGCATACTTTCAAGTCTAGTTGTCATTAGAGATGTGGGTTTGGGGAGGTTTTTTATCTCACCCACTTTCCATAGCAGTAAGCCCTGCACCTCATCCAATGAGCAAAGCATGCTGCAGAGTTGTCCTCTTCTCTTTCCAAAATGCTCACGTTGCTGCCAAAAACTACAGCAAAAGGGTACATCCACTTCTCGAGCAGAACCTTCTGAGGGCAGGAAGAGCCTTCTGCGAGGACATGAGGGGAATAACGCTCTTCCTCGTGGCAGGTGGTGGGGATCAAAGGGACTTGTGCCCCGGCCGAGGAGGCACAAGTGTCTTCTCCTCAAAGGAGAAGACAGCCTGTGACCAGGAACACAAGGGAAGAGAGCAGGAGAGCCGGGAGTGCCAGGGGGATTTTCACATGAGCATTTCTTGGCTTTTCACTATTTCCCTTTTTTGAATAAGTACCCTTCCGAAATAGTGGGGGTTTCTTGCCGCCCAGCGCGTGTATTTAATTTTCCTCCTCCTGAGCTGCAGGGTGCTCAGGGATGGAGCCTGCCACCAACACTGCCCAGGACAGCTTGCCAGGAGGGTGAAGCAAAGCGTGACCTCTCCTATGGGAACTGCAGGTGGGAGCTGCTGGGGACACAAGTAACCACCCGTCACGGAGCTTGGGCAGGCCAGTGGGGTTAGCACCTCCGCTCCAGGGAAAACCGGGAAGAAATGTTGTTAATAACTGCAGCCTCGGGGTCTGACCCACCTGAGAGGCAGTGCCTTTAGCTGCCGGAGTGGAGTCGCAGCCAATGCATGGAGGCTTTTTAACAGAGCGCATCTTTTGTGCCAACTCCAAGGGAATAATGTCACCTACCCAGCCACCAACCCCACACTTTCCACAGCACCTGAGTTTTTCCTTAGAAGTTTCCTATTCAAGCGTTTAGCCTGACCAGGGCTGACCTTGCTTAGCTTATGAGATGTAACAAGATCACTGCCTGAGGTGTGAAATGACACTGGAATGGAGGTCATGATCTTACGGAGAGCATCTTCTTCCTCTGCTGCGACGTCTCCTCCTGGTTCCCCTGCCCCAGCATCCGACTAATCAGGCAGAAACAAATGCACCATGCTTCTAGCACACCACTGGCAGAATATAAAAATCTCTCCTTTCGGCTATTCAGCCATCTCAGTGGTATAGATTTTTTTTTTTTTATGTATATGAGTCGAAAGATCAAGGAGTTCCTTTTTTATGATTTTTTGGTTTTGGTCACTACTTCAACAGAAACAAAAAGTGTTTTCTATAGCTCTATCTCTGCAAGATGCCAAAACAGATTAACAGACAGATGAACAGACAGTGGCTTTTAAGCAATGTGGACAGCACGCCAAATCAATCACTCCGAATGAATAATACATTTAAGAACTGCAGCAATGTGAACAGCAGAAAATTCATCTGCATCTACAGTGAAACTACCTGGACCCATTTCAAGGTGGAATATTCTGCAGGAAGTATAGAAGGCACTTTTATTTTGGTATTTCACATACAATAAGAATGAATTTGTGTATGTGTCAATCTGTCATACACAAGAGGGGGCTGGTTCTGTGAATGGGTACCACTATGTAAAGCTTTTGTTTTTTATCTACGCAATATAATATAATAATATAGGGGGTTTTTATTTACAGAGCATTAGAATAGCACAGTATACAAACAATATTAATAAATGACTTTTCATATGAACTGCTATAAAAACCCCTTTTTTTCTAGGGAGCGGTGGGTTGTATGTTTTTATTGTGTTGCAGGAGAGAATGAACTTTAGAAGGAAACTTACCAGGATAAATTTAGACATAAATCAAGCCAAAATAATAAAAAAAAACCCCAACATTGAAATTCTGAAATTCAGATACAGGTTTCAGTGGCAAGCCTAATTGACAAAAGAAAGGGGGTGAAGTGTCCCTCTGCCCAGTTAAACAAGGCTTGGATCCATGGGGACTTTTCAATGGCCTTGTTTATTTTTATCATTGAAACTAAGCTGACTTTCTGAAGGGGGAGGAAAAACGCAAAGCCCCAAAGGCTGTTAACCTTTCTTTAGGGGGCAGAAGGCAAGGTCATCAAAAGTTTTGTGACTCTCGTTGGGAAATGAAGCAAAGGCGGATGGTGGAGGCCGGTCCATGCTGAATGAAATGGGTGAAAGCACCCGCGCTGCTGCGGGCAGCAGGTTCTTGCTGAAGATGGAGGGGGTCCTTGAGACGGCAGAGACAAGCATAGGTGGGTAGAGGGAGGTAGAATTTTCTCCCAGCTGCAAAGGAGTGGTTATTAAATTAAGGCTGAACCAATCAATGTTGATGCATCTGCCTATAAAACTCCTCTTTGAGGAGCTGGGCTAAAGGCAGCAAAGCCGGCATGCAAACAGGAGGCTTCTACAGGAGGAACTGGCTCCTGCTCTGCTGTGGGTGGTAAATCCCTCTCTGCGATGGGGTGATTTGTAGGAAACCCTGAAGAAGTACCTCAGTGTTTTCCCTCATCTGCTGTGTCACAGTAAGCTATGGTATAGGAGAACATAAGGCTGTTGAGTCGGGCAAAGATTTGTTTGCCCATGTCTGTCTAATGGTGATTAACTTAGGAAGGCTGTCACAGAGTAAAGGAGAAGGAAACAGCCACCATTCATCAGCTGGTGGCCTCCTGATACAAATCCTGCTTTCAGAGCTCCTACAGCAGAAGGTTAAAAATGATGCAATGCACGGGTTGCGGCAGACGTTTTATGTTTGCCTGTAAGTTCAGGACAGCAGTGGGATAGATGACTAGGGTATACTCCTGAGCCTTTCGCTGAAACAGATTTAAGAGGTTTTGAGGGGTTTAGAGTGGAAAAGAGAAACCTTCGCTAGATTAAGGTGAAAGCTGATTTCCTCTCTTTAGGGGTAATCCCAAAAAGCCTAAGGCATACCAAGGAAGGGATGTGCCCAGAGACATGCAGTAACCCATTTCTCCTGGGATACTGCGGGTCCCTGAGTATCTTTGGGACCAGAAGTAGTAGACAAGGAGTAATCTCTCTAGGAGTGGATTATCAATGCCAAAACTAATGCTCCTTTTCCCATTCTCTATTGCTCCGATTCTTCTCTGCCCATCAGATAGACAGCTAAGAATCTGAGCAAGCATATTTGTGAAAACGCAATCCAAAAAAGAGGAGAAACACAGCCTCTGCCAAGTGGCACAAGTTCATTCCTTTACATTTTTATTCAAATGACTAAAATCATGCAGATTACTCGAGATCAATTTTGTTCACCTTTGCAAATGGCTAAGCAATTGCATTAATGCTCAAAGACTCACTAAATCTGACAAAGAAAGGGAAAAAATCAGTTTAACGAAGAATCAGCAGGACTTCTGCTTTCCAACTTCTGCATTCTTCTAACAGCATACTATGAGAGAGTGCAACCAAAAGAGTCTAAACTACATAGTACATGCATTCTCAGGCAAAATTAATTTCTCAGATATTCCTGAGGTCTGCAGCATCCCTGGACTCTGGCACAAGCTATAGGGAGACAAGGGCATTTTTTTTACATCTGTCAGAGGGAGCACTATCCTCAAGAGATCAAATGAGCACTAATCAGGAAGAATGTTTGGTTATTAAATGCATCAGTGGGTCCTTTAAATATCACTCGTCGGGTCATAAATTCCTATTAAACGTAGATAATCCATCATTGTCTCATGCAGATAGAAGATAAAAATAGTAAGCGATTTGCCAGCAATCCACCCCTGTCCCTCGGTCCCCCCTTCCGCACACTTTAAGACAGGTGATACTGCTGTAATCTTCTACTCTCGATTGATCCGCTGTGCTACGGCTCACACTGTACTTTCTCTGGATTTCCTGCCCTGCTCACTTATTTATGTTTAGGGTCCTCTTTGCGTTGATCACGCACTCCCTTACTCTCTCCCAGTCTACACAGAGGTCTCATCCTAACTGAGTGCTTTCCCAGGCTGGGTGTCCCTGATAGCAAGCTACCCATTACCACTTCTGCAAGCTGCTCTTTAAAAATCTTTCTCTGTCTGGGAACAACAAGCTTTTTTGGGAAGGGGATTCCCAAATGCAACAAATGCAACCAGGCTTCCTTCCTTTCCTCTCACCTGACCGCGCTGGTGCACTTGCCCACCCTATGGCTTGACATCGTTGGCCTCATGCACTGTAAGAAAAGACCGTAAGGTCGTCTGCATGGGAAACCTCTAGCCTTGTTTAGAGTATGATTGTACGCGTGCTTACGAAGAGCTTGCTACAGAGCAGCTGGGAAATCTAGCTGGTTTCCTGGAGTGCGTGGGAGGTCGTGAGTAGGTGGTAACTAAAAATTATAACAGAGTTTGGAGGGTTTTTAAATCATCATTACTATTATTTTGGACTCTGCAGCAAGATTACAAATCTTAACAGTTGCTCAGCTGTATGCAATTTACCTACAGATACGTGCTATTATATACGCTATTGTATACAAATGCGGCATCGAGAATAGGAAATTATTGATCGTTCTGTTCAGGCTAAAATGGTTTTCTTTTCAGTCTCCAACAGGGCTTTGGCAAGATGCTTTTAAAAATAGCTACAGTTTGGAACGCAGATTTCATTCCCTGCCAGATTATAATGATCACTTCAACCAGGGCTGGGTGAATTTCAAAATGCTTGGAGACTCAGTTTAAGACAGTGCCCTTCAGTCTGTGATATTTTTAGCGATGGGCAAACCCAAAAATTTGGGTGGTTATCCAGAGTTCATCTGGACTGCCCAAATGCCTACAGTCTGCAAAAATGGGCTGGAAAGTTTTCAAGGAAGATGGGTTTTGCACTATTTCCAGTACTGCCTATTTCTGCTCAGGTCAGAAATCCTAGGAGAAAATCCTCTTTCTTCATACCGTTTTGCTGGACTTCTGTTGCCAGCCATAGCTTTAAAGTGCAGAGTCTGGCAAATGAACTTGGAAACGTAGCTGGGGAAAAAATGAACCCTTCTGAAAGACAAAATGATGGCTCAGGTTTGGTCCGTGGTCCAGATATATTCCTACCCTGAGATTCAAGTCTGCTTCTACCCAAAGCAGAAGGAAGTTGCATGGCTGATCACAATGGAAGATCTGTTTCGCTCCTTCCTATTAAAATATCCCTGAGTAACCTTCTGCTACTGAGGTAGTTCCAATTTAGATAGGAGAAAATTCCCTGAGGATTACAGCTTCCTGGCAATTTTGGGTAGTTTGCTTTTCTTTCTTTCCATGCCAGATACTGGCTGTGACGTAAAAATGTTTTGCAACAAATAAATGAGTATTTAATGTCTTTCAGGCAAAGAACTGCAAGATACCCAAACCAATTAATGACTCTGAGACAAATTCATCCCTAGTTTAAGCTTAAACAATTTCAGTGAAGTTGCATCTGTGGGCAGTCAGGTTTAATCTAGATTTAATCTTTTGATTTCATGTGAGAGCCTGGCTATGTGTTAGGTCTTAACAACTAATCAGCTCAGCTGGCTTTTAGGGTGAGACTGTAGATGGAGAGGGAAGATGGCAAAGGTGGGTTGCTGAATACTAAACAGATGCTCTGGAAGAATTTCTAAATAAATAACATTGTCTTAGGCCTCACCAGGGGAGAGCTTCTGCCACGGGAAAAGTTCAGCTTGCCATATTCCAGGAGATTTTTAAACTCAGCAGTTTAAGACATAACTTGCTTCTGGTCTTTGGGACATGAGCTCCTAAATCTCAAGAAAACAAGACTGCATTCTTGTTTTCCTCCAAATCGCATATGCTTTTTAAACTTTGCATAAATACTGCAGCATCATGCTTTTCTTCCTGAGCAGCATTTTCCTTCATGGTGCCTATCCCAGCTGCTGTTGGCACAGCCTTTGCCTGGCTCTGTATCACAGCACCATTGAGAGAGGCAGGAAATTTCCTAGAGATAGCAATTTCCGAAGGGGTTAAGGATCCACTTCCCAATTAGCCCTCTAATTGGCAGCAGCAGGGGCTGAATTCCGGTTGCAGCAGTAACAAGCAACTCGGTTCAAGTCATGCCTTCGCCTGCTATTTGTTCCTGCAGGAGTTCACCAATAAAGATATACGCAGACTTCGGACCTCAGCACAGCAGGAATCTTTACAGCAGAACATATTTCTGGTTTTCGCTCTGAAGGCATGAACTTAGATTATTCCATGCCATGCTACTTCTTGCATTAAGTGCTTGTTTTGGAGTGCGCAGACCCACTTGGAATAAAAACAGAAGGCCAGATGAACAACCCCCCTCAAACAAAATTCAAATAAAACCCTTCAAGATCCAGTGAAAATGTGAGCACTTGGGTTTGGGGTTCTTTTTCTTTCCTGTTTGAACTCATTTGTTCTTCCAAATTTGGGCCAGGATCAGAAGCTAAAATATTCAAAAGCTCCAGGTAATATTTTTATAGCATACAGTTTTGACCCCTCAAGGTGATGAGGACTTTCAGTAAGATCTGGGGACCTTCAAAGGGAACCAGATCCCGTTGACTTTAGTGGAGGGTGTCCAGAGTCTCCAACTCAACTGACCTTATACAAAATCTAGTATTGATCTAGTTTTAGATGCTTCCTGGAGAGTGGACACCTCTTCCTTCAGTGATGCCTCTGTCTTTTAGGTTTTCGACTTTCATGGCTCGTGTCCTTCACGTTTGAGAATGTGAGACTGAGTATGTATGACCCAAGCTGGAACCGAAAACAGCTGGATAGCAGCTCTGAGAGCTATCCCCTTCCCCAACTCCAACCGTGATGTTTGCTCAGGCTAGCTTATTTGAAATGCAGTTTCTGCCTGGAGCCAAAATTTTCAGAGCTGGTCTCCTGCCTAATTAAAAATTCAAATATACGCAGCCAGATTTGGAAGCCAAAACGTAGCCACTTGAGCTGGAAAATCTGGGTTCCAAATGAAAGACTTCCCCTTAAGCTGAAGATCAGTGACAAACGAAAGGCGTGCACCATCTATTTGTTTAGGGAAGTGATGCCACTGGGATGGAGACAATCATTTGCCCAGGGCAGGGCTACTAACATCAGTTTGGCGAGTTGAGCAGCTCAACCTTGGAGGTTTGCCCTTCACTTGGTACTGCCTCAGGCTGCAGCCCGGCTAAGCACATGCAGGACTTCAAGCAGACGCTGAAGCACTTTGCTGAATTCAGGTCTCAGGAAAGCTGAGCTTGTTAATGCTGAGATCACTTGAGTGCTTTTTTGTTGAAATTTTTCACACTTAATTTATTATGACAAGGGAGATAAAGTATAGACTATTAAGTCTAATTAATGGCACACGAAGTAACATTGATATGTAAGTGCAGAGAGAAGTGAAACAGTTGGAGCATATACTGCTGCCTCTCTTTTTCTTCCCCTGTTCAGAGCGCAACTGCTGTGAAGGGCCCGATTCCATGCTCCTTTAAAGTTAAAGATTTTATCTGCAGACCTGAGCAAGAAGCAGCACATGCATCATGTTGCTTGTCTGCAGCTCTGAGAAGCATCATTCCACCTCCAAGCCACAGCCCAGCTTTCTGCAGCAGACAATCAGGCAGAGAAGAGGGCTGTAATCTCCTTATGGTCTGAAACATCAACAGACAGTGATGTCCACGCTCCTTTTCTCCCTCCGCGGCTCTCACAGCACTTCCTACAGGAAAGACAGCCTGCCAGGTCAATGGTCTCCCATAGCCTCCTGCATTTACTCCTTCTTCCTGCCACAAGCCTGCTGGATGACCTCTTTTGGAGACAAAACTGCTGCCTGAGGTTTCCCCATCAGGCTCTGAACAACCACTCAAGGCAGTGATCAGCTATGTTAGACACTGATAAACACACAGAATACAATAGACACCGGCAGAAGGACATTTAAGCACACACATTAAAAAATTAACCCAGACAACAGGCTGTCGAGGCAGGATTCCCAATTTCACAATGGGCAAAGGAAGAAGCAGAGAGGTTAAGCAATCTGCTCAAGGTCGCAGGAGAAGTAATTGCCAGTGCAGGGATTAAGATTTAGGAATTTATAGCTCCTGGTCCTGTGTGCAGGCCACTAGATCACCGTCCCTGGCACTCCAGAGAGCCAGGCTGCTTATTCTTCCAGTAAAATGCTAAACCAAATGCTCTGACCTTTCCCAGTGTTATCAGATAAGTGCTTTCTTAACTGTATGGCGGTGGAGGGGGGAGTGACGGTGGGAGAAAAGTGACAGACCAAAACTGGTATGTGCAATGTTTGTGTAAGGAGACTTTCCTCGACCCATTTGAGGAGCGCTTGCTATCCATCTGACCGCAGCACGGGAGGGACAGTACAGTGGCCAGATGGAGGTTTCAGGAGTATTTGCCCCGTTTTCCTTTGCAGACGCTGCCAAACTCTCTCAGAGATTGCGCTGGGGGTGTGGGCAGGCTTATATCATTCACAGGAAGTCAAGTGCTGCCCGTGAACTTGGAGTACTTACAGAATATATAAATAAGCTGTAATTCACTGAAATATATGTATGGAAATCTTTGGGAAAAGCTGACATGCAAAATTCAATATTTCCAGCCCACTATTATTATTATTCTGTGAATCTATGGAGCTTCGACTTCAAAGAAACATACCCACCTACCTCCCTCCTTGGAGTCTGACGCTATGCAATTACTTCATCCTGTTTCTGTGTCAGCCATTAGAAGGCAACACCTTCAAGATGTGACAGTCTGCAGGGCTACAAGTAGGGTTCCCAGCTCTGTAGGCACAACAGCTGGTAAATGAGTGACTGGCCAGGGCTTTGAGGAAGAGAGCTCTGCGGATGGGGGAGCCACCATGCCCAGGACCCCCTGCCCAACCTGAGCTCCTGCTCAGATGACCTCCTGAAACAGGCAGCTTTCCTGCACTCATCAGAGCCAGGTTATGCTGCAAGAAGGACATGTTACCCCTGCTTTTGTGGTGTTTATGGTCAGTAATTGAGCAGGAACCCAAACTGCTGTACCATATTGGCAATTGCCTCCTCTGTGGCTTTTCTTCCACTTGCCTCAGCCTGATCTCTCTGGACCTCAGACAGCTGTTCTTCAGCCCCATTCATCTATGTTTCACACAGGCACTGCAATATTTGGAAGACAGGACCTCCATTTTTGATAAACAGAATAACGTGCCTCTCTGTGTAGCCAGTGTACATACACATATATGTCCTAATTTTTTTATACATACATATGTCTATATATATATAATTTCTTATCTCGGAAAGTTCAGTTTTGATATATGATTGGTTTCCTCTAATCTTACATCTGATCGGAGTGAGCAAGTCACTTGACAATCTTGTGCCTCAAAGTCAGACAGTTAATTCAGACTACGTTACAGCTAAACACTTCTCTCTTTTCACTCGCCTGCTCTAAATACAAGCCCATGTGATTTGCTAATTTACATAATATCTTCTGACAAGCTGACTCTGAAGTCTTCTTGGGTGATTTGCTTCTCTTTGCAAAACAAAATGGGAGACAGTAACATCCAAGGGAACGAGTGTATCTATTTTCCTTGGATTGAGCGACTTCAGCTCTTGGAGCTCTGGTTCCTCTGGAGGTAGCGGGATCAGAAATTATGCAGCTGCCATGGAGATGGAGGCAGAAAACCTCTAAGGGGATCTGGAACTACGTCAAGTGGGTCAGCTCTCCGGCTTCCCATTACACAAACCAGAAGAGGCTCTGAGATGCTCCTCTTCTCCAGACAATGATAAAATGGCCCTAGTGTCACCCACGCATGAGCGGGGAGTTTAACTATGTGCTTTCTCTCCCTGAAATAACATGCAGTGGTGCTCTGCCTCTTACAGAGCTGGGAAGTAAAACAGATTAATCTTTGCTAGTATTAAAAAAAAAAGTTTCCTATGGTTTATCTTTTCACAGAGCCAAAAGCCTTTGAAAATTTGGTCCCAATGTATCTTGCCTATGAAGTCAATTAGCTCCTAAAATGACAACGCATTAGAAAGAACCCAGAAGCTGATATAGAAATACCTTGCTTTATTAAGCCTGGCCAATTTTCTGTCAACAAAAATTATGCTTCTGAAGTGATGTGGAACAAGAATCAAACATGAAAGCATACAAGTATCCACTTTTGAGCCCTTGAACAGTTATAAGAAGCCACTTCTTCTTGGTATTTCTGCTACACAGAATGAATTTTCATTACCTGAAGCATCTATTATCTAATGAATAAAACCCCTGCATTATGCATTAAAGTGTAGTATGAACAAAAACCCTGGAAAACATACATTACTTCATGATGAATTCTTGTGGCAGAAACGGTGTTTTTAGTGACTTCTGTGGCATGGATGATGTGTCACCAACCATATTACTGAGCTTGCAGTCAAACTTCAACTTGGCTTCTAAACAACAGAAGCAATGAATTTCACGAATAAGCATGTGCTGGTCAGGGAACATATAATTTTTTCATCAGGACATCAAGCTCCAGATCCTTGGTTGTGGTTGAGGAATGCAGTTCCCAGGTCCTGAGTGATTTCCGTGTGGCCCAAAACCTATGGCAAATTGAAGTTGTAGCAATCAAAAATGGCATAAACAGTCCAAAACACCAAGGCCAGGTCTGGAGATGTTAGGCAACCCCTGATCTGGGAGGCAAGAATTGTGCATTAGTCCAGCTATAGGTATGAAATCCACAAGGATTATAGTCTGGAGAACCTCCAAATGATGAGATCTGCCATGATGGCTTTGGTCTTTCCTTTATAGCTCTTTAAAGGAACTTTGGGGAAAATGCATGCCTTCAGCTCCCCAGGAAAGAGAGGCTATACTTTAACTCTTGAAAGCTCCGTCCATTGTTTGAGCATTCGAGGATGGTGCCCTGCATCTCCGTTGCTTTCTGCTCCCCTGCTGGCCTGTCATGCCTGTCCTACCGGTGGCAAACTGGACAACAGGGTTTGCTAATACATCTGAGTTTATCTCAGCTTATGTCACACTCAGTCCCAGCTGCTTCATCCCGGTTTTGCACATTGGGAAGTAGAGCCAAGTGCACTCCAGTTGTGCACTTTCATGAAACCACAGCCTTAATGGCAGGGGCAGCCTAACGACCTCCTAGGCTAAACACAGAGCTGGTTAATAGTATGAAGTACTTTGGTCTCTGTGTCAGCTGTAAGAAATGTAAGCGATTTAGCTGTTTGGGGAATGGTGGCAGTTGCTGAACTACACCTTGGACAACACAACAAACAAGCACAAAGTCCAAGAAGGGCACAGCTCCACCAGAAAGAGGAGTGCCTGGGTTGTGCCTGGGTCAAGTGCTTTTAACCTCAGGTGGCAGATGTGCAGCTGTGCTGGGAGTGGTGCAGTTAGCACCGTGCTCTGAGGAGGCAGGAGGAACCATAAAGAACAGCAAAACGTTGTTTACAGAAGCCAAACAGCCGAGGCTGAATCTGCTGTGATAACAAATCCATAAAGTTATACTGGAGCGCTAGTCATGAGGAGCAGGAGTTTGGCAGAGTGCCTGTGACTGTGGAAATAATTGATATTTTCAGTTAGGTGGCCAGAACCAAAAAAAAAAAAAGGAGAAAAAAATCGGAGTTGTCCAAAACCATTTTCCCCCTTTTTTCAGCAAGGAAAAATAAACTGTCTTGAGCCAAAGAAACATTTTCTTCAACCCAAGACAGTTTGCTTACCCACATTTTTAACAGAGTAAAAGAAAAGGGCAATGCAGGGCTAGCTTCCCTGACTGGGGCTCAGGGGTTACTCTAGATACTGAGGAGGCCACAGGTGGTCAAAGGGCTGCTCCCTTCCTCCTCCAAAGCCCAGCAAGCAGCTCAGACCCTCCCCTGCAATATGGGTGGAGTGTAAGGATCCACCCCGACAGCGTGGACAAGCCAGAGAAGGCTGAAAAGCCCCATCCACGCTTTCTGCAAGATGCTGTAAGCCCTGCGAGGAGATGCACAGGGGAACAAGGTCAGTACCACTGCAGAGAAGCGACCCAGAGCACAGGCATCCTTGGCTGCCTGATTTTTGATCCAGGACAGGGTTAAATGCCACATAAAGGAAAGCCTGGGGAAGAGGTTCAGGCATGGGTTACCTTTTGTGCAAGAAGCTTGGAACAAGATCAGGCTCCAGAGAGGTAGGTGGGAAATGTGGGGTTACTCTATGGGATGGAGTAGGGCCTGTTGCAATAGGACAAGGGGTAATGGTTTTAAAGTAAAAGAGGGTAGATTCAGGCTGGATTTAAGAAAGAAATTGTTTACAATGAGGGTGGTGAGACACTGGAACAGGTTGCTCAGAGAGGTGGTAGACAGAATCATAGAATTGCCTAGGTTTGAAGGGACCTTTCAGATCATCTAGTCCAACCATCAACGTAACTCTGACAAAAACCATCACTAAACCATATCTCTAAGCACTATGTCTACCCATCTTTTAAATACCTGCAGGGATGGTGAAAGGTCAGGTTGGACCGAGTTGAAGATGTCCCTGCTCATTACAGGGGGGTTGGATTAGATGACCTTAAAAGGTCTCTTCCAACCCAAAGTATTCTATGATTCTGTGATTCTATGGAGTGGATCCAAGATGGACTAAACCAGTCAAGATAAAGTGAGCTGAGATGCCTAGCTTTTTGTTTATTTTTTGGCAGGGGGCTATAAATCAGTTGTGGGGGAGGGACAGAGAAAGGGGAGATTTCAAACAACAAAAAAAGGAGTAAGACTGAAAGGCTTAAATACTCACCAGCTCAGGCAAGGTGACAATAACTGGGTGCTTATAAAGCAAGGGTAGCTGAGTGTCAGGTTTTGGTCCAAATACTCAAGTACCTTTTGCTCTGCGTATTCAAGTATTTTTAACCTGAGTGAAAGAATTTCAACAGAAGAGAGAGTCAATATCCAAAAATATCCTAAAGCTCAATAGCAAAGGGCCCTTCCAAAAGTACAAATCAGATGGAGAAGGCTCCAGAGCTCAGCACTCCCCTGTCCCAAGTGTGTCCTCACATTTGGATGACGAGTATGCATGTAAAAATGCATGTAAGGATGCAATGGAGGGAAGCGGGGGCAGAGGGGAGGAGGTAACAGGGGTATCCCTTATCAATAACTACTCCAATTTTCAAAGAACCTGTCAAATCACAGCAACTGCAAAAGGAAGATCTCTGCGTTGAAAATGCTACTGCTGAGTCCTTTGAATGCATGTGCTTTTTCTTTTTGTATTCCCTGAAAATATTTGCTGAATTGTTTTTCCTGTTCTGACACTGGAATAAATGATTTGCTGATGAAAAATTTTTGCCTGAGACTAGTAGCACTGTGTATTTCAACTAAATATGTCAGCCAAGTCGAATACAGCATCTATGCCCCTACGCCAAAACACGTACGTAGACACCCAGCTTCTGTTGCAAGCTGCAATTTAAAGCATGTAAAGGAAAAAGCACAACCCAGGTCTTGATTTAAATGCCATAACTTTAGTTACCTGCCCTCCAGTCAAAGCTGTGTCTTACCGCTTTCCCTCCCCTCTGCCTGGTAGCACAAAGCAGCTGCCCAGAGTATGGGTAACAGTCACACAGTCACAGAACGGGGCCTGGAATTAAGCAAAGTCCATTTCCTCCTCCTCACACCGAATCCCGGTAATTCAGATGATCATAAATGACTTCTGCCTAGGGAATGCTGAAAACCTTCTCCAGCAAGTATGGTTTTGTACATTATGATCTTTTTTTTTTTAATACAGCTTCATGAAATTTTAAAAAATGGGTTTTAGGGGAAAAGCGAACACAAATAAGCTCTCAGCCTCCTCAAAATCCCCCTCAAATCCAAGTCTATGCAACACATAATTAGGAGCAATATATAACAACACGGTTTTAGAGCCTGTTGTGACTTTGTCCACACTGTTGGGAAGAACACAGTACGTTAGGGACCTCATCCCAGCCTGAATGATGTATAGCAACACCATCTCATTTCCCAAGCCAGGCTAAGTGAAACCGGGATTCGCTGTCATAGATAGGGAGCAAAATGTATCTAAAATATTAGGGCCCCTCTTTCTATGAACCCGGTCACGATAAAGAACAGTTGGGTCCCATCAGTTTTTGCAATGATCTTTTTTTCTTTTTCCCTACCAATAGCGATGTCACAACATTTAGGGGAGGAGACCAGAGCACCGTTATGCCCTGCACCTGAAGCCGTGCAGCTCGCTGCGCATCGGCAGTGGTGGGTACGCGGTGCAGGTCCTCCCTTGTCAGGGCACGCTGCGGGCAGTGGCAGCCCAGACGCTGGCACCCACAGCCCCGGTGGTCGCCACATTGGGGTGCTGCAGGCTCCACTCCCACGCACAAGCTGGGGCACCACGCTCCGGGGGCCTGCTTCCTTCTTACACCACGTACGGTGTCTTTAAAATCCTCCTCCAAACTCCCCGTGTTGTCCCTCCACTCCCATGGTCTGCTCTGAAGAGGAGAAGCACCCGCAGGTGACCCCCTGTGTCCATGGCACCATCCTGCTCTTACCAGTGTGATAAATAAGATGGCAAAAAACCCACCAACTTGAGAAGTAGCCAGTTAAAAAAAAAAATAAAAATCTGGTTATTTGCTGTCTCCTACTCGGATCAGCCTGAAAATGAAACACTATGCTAGCACAAAAAGTTATTATGTGACTCGCAGCCTCCAGCTATTCTGACTTCACTGGATGCCTTACAAGCATCTATTGTTCTTGGAGATAGCTTGAGATGTGCTTCCCAGAGAGATTATTATATATTCTTGCTATGAGGAGGAAAAAAACACTCTGATATTGTGTCATGTCATCTCTTTAGTGGTATCTCATATGCAATAGGCTGTGGAAGTGTGAGAGGGAAGAAAACAAACCCGCTATATGACTAGTGGCCTTGAACCACTTATATTATGGACCCACGAGCCTATATTTTACTCGTCGCTGACTCTGAGTCCACCTCTGTGCTCCCTGCCAGCTCTCACTGCCTTTACACTCTGCCCGCTGAAAGAGTAAACCTTTTGATTCGGTTGTGAAAGCTTTCTTGCTGATTGCAAAAAGATAAATTCCCCATTGCCTGCCCCCCTTCACCAGCTGTTCTTGCATGCATCCGCGGGGCTCACTCCATCTCCATCTGAAGAGCTGCTCCTGCAAAGGGTGGGTCCCTTGCTGTCCCCATGTGCTTCAGCCAAGCCCCTGCAGAGCTGATGGAAGCTCTCCTGCAGGCCTCACGGATCCCTGAGTTCAGCCCTCTGTTTGCGATGGGGTGGGTTGCTGATGTGGTTGATCTGTACGTGGGAGCGTGCATCAGGAGCTGGTGGTGGGGTGCTCTCTGAAAGCACGTGCAGGGCTCTTCATCCATGGCATCAACCATAAGCTTGCTCCGAGGGACAGTATCCAAATACGGACTGTGACTGCACACCACAAGATATGGCACAATCTCAGTAAACTTGAAAAAATTGACTTTTTTTTGAACCCTCATAATTCTGTGCAGGTTGGTAGCTTATGAACAAGCTTCCACACCCACTAGAACTAAGTAACAAATGGTTTCCCTTTTCAGAGCTAGTTTTTGGGGAAAGGGACGAAACTCCTTAATGAAGGAGGGCATCAGCTCGGTTCAGCAGGGCCAGGAGCTAGATCTGGGCAACACAACATTATGTTGCAGTAAGAACAAAGGCTTCACCTCCACCTACCCGATGACACTCACAGTCAACACACAGCTGTAGTGCTGGTGGTTAGAAGGGGCAACTATTCAGCAGCACACCATGGTCTTATTTAAAGTGGCATGGCAAGCAAAAAGGAGCAAACAGCATGTGACAGGGCTACTTTCTCCTTCCCACCAGGACTTCAGCTGCTTGGACTAGGTTCAAAAACATCCTTTTTCCCAAACATCCTTTTCAAGAACGTAACGGGCAGTTGGGTGCTCACCACAGTGGTCCTGGTTGCTCCCACCCAACTGGTGTTTACAGGATGGATGAGGAGATGCTGTGGGGTCCCCTTTCCTGGTTAGATTTAATGCAGAGAAGAGATTACATGTATTATATCATAGCAGATTGTGATTGAACCAGCAGTCGACGCTGAGATTTTATATTCTGGATAACAGTTAAATGCTTTTAAAGTCTTCTAATCTCGTACAGCACAGAGGTGGAAAGCTAAAAATAAGAAAGTGGCAAAACATAGGAAGAGAAATCACAGTCTCCATAACATAATAACAGCAGCTCTCCCTCAGATTTTGTTTTCATGTTTCTTTTAGGACACAATTTGCAGAACGGCTTGTTATTACGTTCGCTCAGCCCTGATGTGCTGTTTCACTTACAGTACTGTCCTCCGATGCCTCTCCCAACAGGATTCACTTGAGGGAATTATTATTTGCATTATTATCATCCTACAGGATGATTCACAGTCAGGTACACAGGGAAAGCAAACCAGACCAAAGAGGGTAAGGAAGAGAGGCAGGGGTCTTGCCAAACCCATATGAGAGAAACCCGAGCAAACGTCTATTTATTCTGCTCACATGAATCTCAAACCAAAATACCCTGTGAGGGTGGGTGTGTGGTTTACAGCTGCTGGAGAGAGAAGAAGACTTTAAGGTGCATGCATCAAAGCAAAAGCACTGCAACAGGGGCAGGAGTTTATGCCCTGGCTAATCTCGGCTCAATCTCAAATGGGAAAACCAAAAGGACAATAACCTGGTGCTTGCCTTGGAGACTGTTCACAGAGAGGGGATCTTTAAAATTTAAAATAAAATAAAATAAAATAAAATAAAATAAAATATAAAATAAAATAAAATAAAATAAAATAAAATAAAATAAAATAAAATAATAAAATAAAAAAAAAATTCAGGCCTTGAAAAGAACAGGGAGACAAGCAGATAACTAAGTGGGAAGATTTCTTGACCTGATTCATTCCCCCTGACAGACTGCTTCTCCCAATTTCTTCATGCCAGCCTGTGAAGCTGAAGCTGAGGTGTCCCATGTCTCCCACCACAGGGTGCTTGAGGCAGGACGAGCCCCATTGAGCCGCAGCACTGCAGGGTATGGGGGGCCCACAAGCTGTGGCCATCCCCCCATTTGGAGACGAGCTGTTTCTGGCGACACTGCCCCAGGCGAGGGGGACTCCTGGGCACACAGAGGGGAGACGGGCACGGGAGACAAAATACTGCAAAGCTACCACAGAGGCAGGAGGAGGAAACCAAAACAAGGCAGAAACTGAACTGAGGACACTTTGGAGATTAGGAAGTGGAGTTTTTTCCCTTCTTTATATCTGCTTGAATCTGTCACAAGTTCGCCATAATGTGTATCAGGCAGGAAGGGGGAGTCTAATAGAGATAGTAGCATGGATAAATAACAAGCATGGTATCAACATGCAAAAACATTAAGCTAAAAGAGTCTGATTAACATGTACTCTATAATCTTTATGACCTGCTCCAGGGACTCAGAGGAACCTGAAATGAGTCAAATGGGCCTGTGAGTACCTCAGGGGACAGGGTCCGCAGGGCTGTTTCAGACCTGGAGCAGTGGTGGGAGATGCCATGGGTGACCAGGGTCGGTTCTTCACCCACAGCCACAGGACAGGTGCGTGAAGCGTTTCACAGGCTCTCAGAAAAACAATTCCAGGGATTTCTTGTGCATGAGACAAGTGTGCAAGAGACAAATGATATCTTGACTCATTCTCACCATCCCAAACCAAACTGCCCCAAAAGAGCTGCCGAAACCCAGGGCACAGGAACTGCCTCAAAGACAAACTAGTTGCTCTTGCATGAACCCCCTGAGTCTGGGGTTTAGGGCAGGATGGCCCTCACTGGTTCAAAACACTTTAGCAATATGTCTTGAAAAGCCTTTGCGGACTCTCCAGGCTGATCTGCATCACTAATAAGACATTATGAACTTTTATAGCTTCTCTTCTGAGACAAAAAGCCATATAATGGTCCCTCACAGCATCCCTGTGAGATCAGCAGAGATTGTAATCTTTGTTTTATTGAAATAGGAATAGGCAGGAAGAGGGCACGGGCCACTTCAAAATTCGTATCCACATGATAATTAGGTGCCACAAACATAATGAAGAGAAATCACAGGAAGCTAAGCACCTACACTGCTACTTTATCTCTTAAAGAGTCTGGACAAAAATAGCTTTTTAAAAAGTCTCTGACACAGATGAGAATAAAGCTCCCATCTACATGTCCTTTGTCCAGAAGACTTTTCCCAAAAGAGGTTTCGCCAACAGCAGGCTGTTCACACAAACAAACACATCAGCCCCTACATGAGATTGCAACCTCCTCCCTACACCCTGGCTGGGTGATCGTTGATCTGAGTCTCCTTTACCCTGGGCGGCAATGAACACTAACTTACATTAGCCATAAATTTCAGCATTGTATTCACCCCACCCATGTCGTACTGAGGGTCAAGAGGCACAAATAAGCTTCACCTATTTAACAGATGAAGAAGAGCATGAATATTCGTCAATATTTTTAATTACAGTTCTTCTGATTCTATAAGTCATGCAGAGGAGTTCATAGCCTGCCATGCTGGAACTGACGGTTATCAGCTCATGAGTAGTCAAGGGCCCTCAGAGGCACAGGAGTAAGAACTAGAGCTGAGCAAATCATTTGCAACTGATATTTTTTTCATGAATTTCACCTTTGTCTGAGAATTGTCTATAAACAGATTGCAACATTCTCTAATTTATTCATTATTTATGTTCAATAGTAATGTCAGCAAATACTTCCTCTCTGTAGAGCAGGCCATTATAAATTATAATATGCAATATGTGCCATATCCATCTATTTCCCTTTCTAATTCCCTGGTAAGGGGAGTTAGGTAACAAAGCAGCACAGTGTAAATTTTGCAAGAAAATAAACTATTCGGAACTCACTGATGGTCAGTACATGAGCATCTCTGTTTAAAATTCACTCGGCAAGCCCTCATGCTTGTAGAGCTTGAATATACAAATAAATGCAGAAGTCAAACACAGAAGGATTGCTGAACTCAATCAACTCAAAATTCACTTTCAAATTCAAATTATTACATACATTTTTTTCTCTTTACCCACTCACTCCACATTGCCAGGTAGCAAAGAAGCACTACACACAGCAGCTTCAGGTCCAGGAGGGTCTCATGAAGCTTTCTCTCCTTTTTTTTCCCAGCTACACAATCAAAAGATCTCCAAAATTCAATGCCCAATTCAGCAGAAACCATGATGTTGCCAATCACTTAAAATCATCCTCTTTTGCTGAAACCAGATGATTTCAATAGGAAATTAGGCACTGGTTCACTAGACAAGTTCTCTTTCTCACCTCTGCCCTCTGCCAGGCCCCTTGGAAAGCTGAGGTGGGGCTAGAAAATACAAGCAGACGTGAAGCGAAGCAGGGCTGAGTTTCATCAGGAAAGCATTGCTCAGCCAGCTCCCTCCAGGGCTAGGCATTATGTGCAAGGAAAGCTTAATCCATTGCCAAATTCCCAGAAATTACTTCACCAAATTTATGCCCGGTCTTTAGTTCATTTTACGCTTGAGTTGCAGACTGTTCCCCAAGCACACCTAAGCTGGTATCCCACAGTGCTGGGCTTTCCGTACCACTCCCAAAGGACACGAGCCAGGACTCCAGCCTCTCCAGGCACATCACCAAACCATGGTGTGTCCACCTGAAAGTCATTCCCTGGCTTACCTACCCAAGCCACACTATGTACTGTACGGATAGATGCCGTCAGCTATATGGTGTGTGCAAGTATGTGCCTGGAGGCTGGAACAGAGCTTGGGAAATCTGTGGTATACCAAACGTACATAGTATATATACTTCACTGGTAGTAGCAGATCCCATGTAGAATCGTAGAATCATAGAATGCGTTGGGTTGGAAGGGACCCTTAAAGGTCATCTAGTCCAACCGCCCTGCAGTAAGCAGGGACATGTTCAACTAGAACAGGTTGCTCAGAGCTTCATCAAGCCTGGCCTTGAATGTCTCCAGGGATGAGGCCTCCTCCACCACCTCTCTGGGCAACCTGTTCCAGTGTCTCACCGCCCTCATTGTAAAGAACTTCTTCCTAATGTCTAATCTAACCCTACCCTGCTGTAGTTTAAAACCATTGCCCCTCGTCTTATCGCCACATGCCCTTGCAAACAGCCCCTCTCCAGCTTTCCTGTAGGCCCCCTTCAGGTACAACGTACAAGGTTCATGTGTCCTGCTACCCTCCTTTATATTTCCTGTAACTATACTACACATTGCATTTCTATGTAGTGTGGACAAACATTCCCATCTGAAACATGCCGTCTACCCAACCTCAAGATGATTAGACAGTGTGTGTGCTCACAGCACCAGGGCCATGCTAAGGCTTGTTGCAGCTACGGGGAAATATTTAGCAGGGTAGATTCTTTGCTGCGCAGACCTAGAAAGGCTGAATCTTCTTCTAAAATGCAAATTTTTATTCAATATCTTCCAAATGTGCTCCAAAGAAATCTTCTAGGAAAAGCATTTACTGTGAATAAATATTACATGTTCCTGGGTAGCTGTAATTTGTTCAAATCTTGCTCTGCTTTGAGATCTTGAGGCAGAAGGTAGCAAAAAGGGAAAAACGTAAAAGTTTTTTTTTCCAAAAGAAATACACTTTTGAAATTAGGCACACAGATCCTAATCCAGTGCATTCACTGCCTCTGCTGAAAATCAGGATTTTTTTTCTTATTGAATGACTTGAATGCCCAGTTGCTTCTTTAAAATCAAAACAAAACCACATAGTAGTCTCTAGCATGGCCCAACGCCTGCATAATCATGACCACAGGACATTGATTTTTCCCACTGTTGTAGAATAATGTAATTTCGTAGACAGATTCGACTCCTTTGTGCTTCGGCGTGAAAGATAATGACTGCTCACTGGAGGCCAGATCTCGCACACCTGAAACAGATGAGCCGTCCCTGTTGATTTCAGGCTGTCACTGTAAGCTCTTCCACCTCCTCGCGTAGTCGGCATCGGCACATGTGCTCCAAGGGTGGGTGAGGCTGAAGATCAGAAGTGGCAGCCACGACGGAGCTGTCTGTACACACCGCTTCAGGGAGGAAGTGTTGGAGTGGAGATGTCAAAAAGTGATGAGCCTGAAAAATATTTTTATCTCACGCTCCACTACGAGCTTTGCTTCCTGCGACCGAATGCCGGCACAATGGAGGCGCTTTCAGATTAACTCCAAGCAGCCTACATGACAAAAGTCTTTGTTGCCATGTGCGATATCAAAGCTCCCTCTGTGTTTAAAAAAAGCGTTACAAAATTTTTAGTGTTGTTGAGTTGCTTGGGTTCATTCACTCATTCCCCTGCTCTTGTGGCCCTTTGAATTCACTTTCCACCAAAACATTCGGGCTTAATATTCCCAAAATAGCTGTCGGCAGGAAATGTTAAGAGTTCTCAGTCTGAGAAATAACAGGGCCGTCTGTTGATCTGAATCACCGAGGGTGGGATTTTCGGTCTGTGTGTTGCTGAAGAGGAGGAGGGAGAGGCAGAGGGAGAGCAAGCGCCTCTCCCAGCAGCTCCCCGTGGGGTTTGCAGGGGCATTTTTGAGGGTGGAGGTGGCTGCAGACCCTCACGAGTCACTCGCTGCGGCTCACACGCATGGTGTGAGATGTGATCTGCGAGCTGGTTATCAGCAGAAAGTCCTCAGCACCTCCTGAGTGGAAATAAAGACAGAAAGAAACAAACGGAGCAGTAACTGAGATCAGCTTGTCCTTGGACAGTGCTGGGGACTGGCTCCAAAACCCCCTGAGACTAGAGGAAAGACTCTCCTGGACTTTGCTGCTCTTTGGAACAAGTCTCTGTTGTTCACTTGTCTCTTTTGCTCCGGAAAATAACTAATGGCACCTAATCTTTACTTGTCAGCAAATCCACTTTCCCCATTTGCTCTTACTCATCTGTCCTACAAGGTTTCTGAACCAATAAGTATGGCCCGCTCATCTCCTTCCTTCACCTGATTTCACCTCTGCCCATCTGGGCCATCCCCTTAAATGGCTAATCTTGTCCCTGATGACTTCCTAGGTTGTACAACCTGTAAATTGTGCTGTGGTTGTACTGCATGCAGAAATGAAACTTTGGCGTGTAATTGCACCCTGCCAGAAACATTGATTTTTGAGTCAAAGTAACCCAGGAGAAAAGGCTGGGCCAGGGCACATCACAGCTTTGTCAAAAAATGAAAGGAAACCCAAGTCATCGCATTGCAGGTGTTCTGGCCACACCTGCAGCCAGCCTTCCATGTCCATGCACTGCAAGCTCGGTGGTAGGAGGACATGGTTTGAAAACCAGACTGGGAGATAGATGTTTTTCGCCAGTACATGAGAGAAAGTAATGAATCCTTACTGTGTTCCCTCACATGAGCAAGTGCAGGGAAAAAGACAAAGCAAAAAATGTGCATTTAAATCACCAGTAAACTGAAGAGTGAGGCTGCAGGAAGGGGTGGGACGGGGACCTTCGCAGGGGCGATGGCAGGAGGGGCTCGCTCTCTCCCTCCAGCAAACTGGGTGCCTACCCTAATTAAGCCTCTTGCAAAAGCTGATGGCTTGGCTTCATGGGAATCTGAATGAATGCGCTCTTCACCTTTAAGCTGCATGGGTCGCCATTCCCGACTCGCAGCAGGGGTCTTGGTTAAAATTGGTGAACGAGGCAGGAGCAAGGTCCCAGCTGCTCCATGGCGCTGGGATTGGGGTGCTGGTTTTGGGCAGACCTGCTGCTACTGGCCTTCAAAAATCTCTCCTTCTTCCGGGGCTGTGGTGCTATGTCAGTCGGCGTTTACGAGGTGCTATGACACTCCAACCTGGAAAAGCCTAACCTTACGGATCTGTGCTGTGACCCACCTCAAGCTGCTGGAAATAAAGCCATTCCCTGTTATTGTCTTGGCACGGTTTCACTCCTCGCTGCAAAATGCTTCCCGCATTTCTGAACGCAGCCGTCACCTTCTCATTCACCCCGTCGCCGTATTAAAACCAGACATGGGTCAGATGCGGCAACGGTTAACACAATGCATTCCCTTTCCTGGGCTTAGCGCCTCAGCCATGGCTAGAAGTGCTCGGTTGCCTGCCAGAGCTGAATTAATAAGAGGGAGACTGCGAGACAGGCAGATAGCAGTCAGTTCAGCAGAGGAAGAAACAGACTGTGCCCAAGTTGTTGGGTGCCTGATAATAGAAATTTCCAGCTTCGTGAGGAATGTAGGAACTGACGGGTATTATGCTAAGCCCCGGGAAAATGGCATGAGGGGTACGTAAACACCTTGGCAAAAAGTGCTGAGTGCCCTTGCACTCATTGCTGACTTGGTAATGTGTATCTTGGTTCAAAACGTGAGCCCCGAGATCCCACACAGCTGTGTCCCCCTTGTCAGGGTAAAGCAGTGTGCTGTACCCCATTCGTGGGTGGGAACACATTCAGGGCACAATGCTGGCCTTCCAGGCCCTTTCCTCTGCCCTGCTTTCCCTCCCTGGGTGTCTCCAGATGAACAAGTAGCAAGGCTCCTGCTAACTCTATGTACACCTCAATGATCACTCGGAATGGTAATTAGGTGCACATACATTGCAGAAAATAATCTTTGTTAATTACACAAGGACGTTAGACATGAGCAATGCTATTTTCCACTGAAACTTTCCCATTTATATACAACAGAAGTTTATTTATGACAGGCATATCAGATTCAGGAAGGAAATGTAACCTGTTATGTGTTCATACGGGGACAATCTTCTTGCAGGGAACAGCGATTCCCCCTCAGAGGCATTGCCACACGGCTTTACACAGGGGAGGACCATGGCACCCTCAGAGGCATTGCCACAAGGCTTTACACAGGGGAGGACCATGGCTGAGTGCAGTGGCAATGCCCAGGAAGAGCTCACCTACGGCAGCAAACACGACTGCCCGGGTCCTGGGCGGGGCGGAGCAGACCCTACATTCCCGTTGGAAAGACCTACTGACATTAGTGGTGTCCAGGCTTTGTGAGCACCCACATGAACCATCATTGCTTGTGTGTTAATTTATCACTGCTGCGGGCCAGACATCCCAAACACGTGTGCTTATCCTTGAGCAAGCCATGTTTCTGTGTCTGTTCTTTATGTCTGACAGCAGGAGTGACTGAGTGCAGATGTATCATAACTTACCCATCCTGAAGGAGATTCCTGTGAATTCTTCCTCCTGAAGGATCCAAATCTGTAGAGAGAGACAGAGTGAAATGGTCCCAGATGCTTTGTTCAGCACAGAGCAACTAATGAACTTGGAGACCCCAGAGCAGAGGAAGCTGAAGTCCACAAGTTTGGGTTGAACCCAAGAAAGAAATATGACTCACGGGAAGTATTTCTCCAGGTATTGGAAGGAAAGAGCTTTTAAAAACAGTTGCTATTATCTCAGTAACTCCTCCATTGCCACCATCTGAGTCCTGAGAATGCTAGGTGAAGGCATCTCTAGTGGACAACTCCAGGGCAGGACAGAGAAGCACTCTGCTCCCCATTACCCAGGAGGAGCAGGAAGGGAGCAAGGGCTGCCCTTGGGACATCTATCATCTCTGCACGGGTTTGTGCCCACCATTGTGCTAACTGGAGCCACCCCCACTTGGTGACCTTCATCCACCTCTGCCCTTCCAACAACTCCTACTCTTCTTTGGGAAAAGTGCCATTAAACGGCAGTGCTGAGAGGGGTGAATTACCACAGCTCTGTGCTGGGACAAAAAAGCTTGAAGCAGCTCAGTCCTCTTGCCAGGGTGGCTCATAGGACAGCATTACAGGTTTCCCGGCAGTTGCTTCTGGAGACCAGAAGAGCCGGAGACCAAGAAAATGCTGTTTCTTAACGGGCAACTCATCCCGCAGCATACCGAGAAGAAAGCAATATTTATAGCTTGTGGGAGGCAGCTTCAAGGTCAGCCGGGGTCTGGCTTGCACTCAGCCTGCCCACAGCTGCTTCCCCTGGTCAAAAAGCCCTGAAAAGCCCAGGGAATCCAGCCAGGGCTGTGCTGCAGAGGTACGACCCAGGCGCTGGAAACCTGCACAGATGGTGTCTTTGGAGAGCGGGCTGGATCTGAATGCAGGCTGAGCGACTGAAGGAAACGTCCCTGCATGGGGTCTGGTGGACTCATTGTACTGCCAGTCACTGTTCTCTCCGACTTCGCTCCTGCTCCCAGGTTGATATATCCAATGTTAATGAGGCGTTTCTACTCCATCATGGAGCCCGCTAAGAACAATGCATTTACTCCTAATGGGTTGTGCTGTTAAATAAATTAATATCATTTTAATTATTGGAGGGGGGAGGTAGGATGATGTATAGGAGGGCTTTAGGGCTTTTTTTTTCTCCCCTCTGGAGCAATATAACAAACAGCAGCAGGCTGGATGCTTTGTGCCGCCTGTGGTCTTGGCTAATCAGCATGGCTGGCTAGAAGTAAGCAGCAGTATGTGCTTGCACAATGTCATGTATTTCTCAGGGTACTCTGGGAATATCAGTGACACGGGAAGTGACAAGAGTATCAATGACACCAGGACAAGGGGAAATTAACTGCGAGCTGGTGAAAACCACATTTTCCACTCGAATGGTGCTGCCTGAGTCAAGTGCTCAAGCTGGAGAGTCTGTTGACCTGGAACATTTGTTGTCATAGATGCTAAAAAACAACCATAGCCAAATCCATCATGACTCACATGTTTGGCGACTGCCATTTCACCAGCCTGGGTGGGTATCTTGTCCCCCAACGTGGAGATGAAGAACCATGACATCGATTCATCCCATGTGCCAGAGAAGGCAGTTTTCTTACCGCTCTAAATACTAAAGGATTATGTGTTTTAGAGAGAAATAACAGCAGTAAAGACTCCTCTAGGAAGAACTGAGCTGGTTCACTCAGGTTCATGAGTGTTTATTTCACCTGAGCAAATAATAAAGAAAAACTCCAATGTGCGTAAATGCACTACAGTAGGAGTAAGAAACAGCATGGACCTAGAGGCATATCTGGCCACAGCTATGCAGAGATTTTAAAACACACAGGCACACAGGCTCATGCGTTCCCAGGCCCAAGCTGGAGGTGTCCCTAGCAGAAGAGACCGCCGGGGACGCGCAGGATTATTTCCCTGCAGTTTTGCGTTACAACCTTGCAGGTCTTGAACGCTGGGATTTCGATAATGTTATCTAGCGGGGGAAGGAAAGTGCAAAGTTCAAACAGGCTCGAATATCACAGATGATTTATACTCTGCTTGCCGAGGCCCTCGCTCTCGCAGGGTGCTCCTCCAGAAGGCAGCAGCAGCCGGCAGTTTTGCGCATCTAATTTGGAAGGGTTTGGAGGGAGGGAGAAAGGATCATCTGTGCATCTTTTCAGTGTGAAGCCTGCTATTACCTGCCGGCTCGGGATGCTATCGCTGCTCTCAGGAAACATGCTTGGACTGCAGAAGAGGCATGAAATGCATTAATTCTGCCCAGCACCTGGGTATTCAGTGCTAATATTTACTGCACATAATTGTATCACAGAGGTGGATGCTGGACATTTTGGCGGCTATGCAGGGAACATCTGGAGATACAGCTCTTAAGGGCAGGGAGGAGTTTTGACATTGAAGGGCATGCATTTCAGAACCGATGGGTCAGTGCACAAATCATTTCACCATAGAGATGTAAACTGTCATTAGGTTTAAGGGATGGAGGTGAGTTCATCCACCTCTAACAGGTTCTCAGGGCTCTCTAAAGATTTATTTGATGTTGAAATGGTGCACACTCCCTCCCATTGTTAAAGATTTCTTCACAGCTCTCATGACTTATTGTTTTTCCCTTTTTTTTTTTTTTCTTTTATAGAAGTGTACGTTTTGAACCATGACTCACTGCAAGAGGTGGAGCTTGTGGCAAGCTCTCTAGCCGAAGAGTGACAGAAAACAGCACGAGCCCTGCTGGAGAACGCACATGGTCTCAACATGGAGAGCAAACCACATAAGACAGTGCTGTTATTCTCTCCCGTCTCCATCGGCTCAGGCTCTTTGGCCAAAATCCCAGCCACGCGGTAGTCGCCGGGGAGGTCTCTCCCAGCACATCCTCATGCTGCCATTGTCAGGACCCACCTGAGATCTCACCAGGGACGATGATGCTGCACCTCAAAATCCTCAGGCAGATGAGCAGCAAAACTTTATTTATTCCCCCCCACCCCCACCCCATGAATACAACAAAGAAACGCTTCGCCTGCAGCTGTGCATAGCACACTCTCAGTGGACCTGAACTGGGAGATGTCTGGCCAGGCACAGAGAGGAGTCCCAGGTGCCGGTGGGCTTTAATGCCCGGCAAAACCCCAGCGCCAGCCCCCCGCGCAGCCCCTGCCCTGCCTGTCCCCCCTTCCCAAGCAGGTGCCCGACACGATGCTCGGCCTCAAGCTGTGCGCTGTCATTTTTCTCTCTCGCTGTGGGCAGCGTGATAATTTAATAAGCAAACTGATGTTTTGAAGGCTACAAAGTCAGCAGAGGGAAAATAGTAGCGAGGAGGAGAAAGTGTCATGCCAGCAAGCAGCTTTCATTGCGCGATGTGAGGCAGGGAAAGCTTCCAGGGGAAAAATGCCACTCCCAGCTAAAAATAAAGTCAGCCCAGGAAGCCTGAACCCAACAGCTTGTCTGCTGCTAACTGAAGCAGCACTAGCTAAGAGAGAAGATATTGATCAGCTTCTGCAAGGAGGCAACAGAATGCCTTTCTCATTTAAATATATTTCATATTTACTAGTTTGTGGCGGAGTATAAAATGTGAAGGCTTTGCTGTTTTGACAGCAGGATGAGATCTTTTCCTGCAAGTCGTAGTGTTGAAAGCGCAAGACGACACCCACCTGAAGGGAAGGATTTCCTACTCGAGTGATGGAGGCTTTTGGGTTCGGAAGCCCAAGTTCTGTTCCACAGGCACCCGCGAGGGCTGGGCGCTCGGTGCTTGACTCTTTCCCTGAAACTGGGGCAGGGTTCCCCTGTGTCACCCTGCCTCAGCGTCACAGAAAACTAAGATTTGCCTGCTTTGGTGTCTCTGAGGCTACGTGGTGTCCTGTTTACAAAGAGCTTTGAGATCTCTGCTCTGAAGGCATTAAAACCCCTGTTCAGCGCACAGCCATTAGAGTAGCAGTGACAGCATCACCCTCTCTCAGACTTCACAGGGACAGTGACAATCTCACTCTTCATAGATGTCACTCAAGGGGGAACTTAAAAGGAAAAAAGCTGTGAGAGAGGTTTATTATGCAAACAAGCAAAAATAGCTACTGTACACATTGCACTGGAGTGAATACCTGACCAAAATCACTCTGGGGACCTGCCTGTCGCTAACAGCCACTCAATGTTATGTTCTCAAAGTTTATGGAGCCATTAGCAGTTCCCAAGCGCTTTCTGGCTCTCCACTCCTTTGGGGGCGATCTACCATATGTACAATGCGACGTCCTGCGTACACCTCTAGCCTGTAATGACCCTCACAACGGTGAGGGGTGATCAGGCTCCCACGTACGATGGAGAAAGCGCCACCGAGGAACAAGGAGCCCCCATCCTATCTGCAGCCAGGACAGATCTTTCCTTTATGTTGAACAGCTTAGGTGCTAAATTCTCATCCCGTTTTATCCCAAGCAAGCCACTTGAAGAAAATCACTGTCGTGGCGGAAATTAGCACCACAAAATTTGCCAGACACGATGCATCTGTTTCAGCGCGCTCCCTCTGACAGCCCAGGGTGCTGCGAGCAGGAGGGGCTCCTTTGAGAAAACAGTTTGCAGCGAGCTCACTGCTAAGCCATTTTCAGAAACACAGACATTTCCTAGGGCAAAAGAGGTTCCTGGTACAAAAGGTGTGTGGGGGGAACCTTTTGTCATAGTAATAATCTCAGTCATTTTCGCAACACGCCAGATTCCCCAGCAGCATGGCGAGTACAAGCGCATGAGACTCGACGCCTGCTGGAGTTGTAGCAATGGGGAGAGAAAAGCTTAACACTCATGGCACTGTTCCTCGCATTCAAAGGCTCTCAGAGGAAACTGCCAGGAAAGCAAATATGGTTTTAAGCGGGGATGTCTCCAGAGACTCAGGAATCTTTCTACTGGATGTTCTGAATACGGTTGCGAGTCTCAGAAATCCTGATAAGAAAGTTCCTGCTGAGATGTTCTGTTGAAGTTAAAATGTCTATACGGAGCCACTGGAAATCAGCAAATAAAATGTGCATTAGGGACTCACCATGCGCATTTTCAAGCCTTTGGAGAATTATATTACATGCAAAAGAGGAAGAAGGATTTATGGAGATTTACAGAACTGGTAAACATATTTATTTTGATTATGAATATTACAACCATGTATGTTGTACATGAGTACTAAACCATGCATTAAGCTGTGAGGATTTTGCTGTGTTTTTCTTGGCTGTTTGTAAAAAGTAAGACACTTGCCGCATTGATTTGTGACCCCATCCCCTTTACTCAGCTGTGACGTTTGCTCCTGCTTTCAGCTGTGACTCAGAGATCTCCAAAGGATGAGGACGTTCAGTTCCCAGGACAAAACTTTAGTCCACCTCTAATTTTAATGAACCAGAAACGGAACAAGGAACAGAAAAAGAAGGTGATTGAAAACCAGGGCAGCTTCTCCAGAGGTACTCTGATAGCTGGGGACTAGGAAACCCAGCTAGAGCACAGCAGTAGGCTGCTCCCATGGTGCCCGCAACTCATTTTACGACAGAAACATCTTGTGTTTTGAATGCCCACTACAGATGCGCTTTTAGCACACCAGGCAGACAGTGACACTCTCAAAGCTCTTATCCGCATACGGCTTTATTTACTGTCATCAAAAAGGTAAAAAGAGGAAAGGAAAGGGAGAGATTTTGTTTTTCAAGTACGCGTAAAAACAGATTTACGCTCTGTTCATGCAGGGAGGTGCTCCCTGCCACAGCTTGCAGGGCTGTGGGCTGAGTAGACAAACCCCAGTGGGTAGAGGGCAAGGCCAGGCCCTGGGAGAGAGACTAAAACCCAGGTCACAGCCACCAGGCTTCTGTCTGGGGTGGCAGGGGAGGGAAGAGGCAGAATAGTGCAGTCCCATGGTGAGGACACCTCTCCCCTCCTTCCCTTCTCCACCAGTGCCCTGCAAACAGCTTCCCATGTAGCTGGGGCAGCTTCATCTCCGTACGGCAACCTCGCCATAGCAAAACTCTGGAAAGTTTTGGCAAAGGATGGGAAACGCAGTAACAAACCAAGTGCTAACAAATGCATAGCAGCAGACATCGCTGAGAGATATTTGCCCTGAGCCAAACCCCACCATTGATGCAACTACGGGCTGCAAAAGGTACGGGGTCAAAAAGAGACCTTGCTTCATCGGTCTGGTATTTGAAGGAGAAAACGGACATTTGCAGGGAAAGGACTGCACATGATGAAACAAAGGTGGGTTAGAAGAAAAATACTATATATATACCTATTTACTATATATATACCTATTTACATAGGTGAGACAACAGAGGACGTTGCTGCAGTCGCTGAGGCACGGGGAATTCATGTAAACAGGAAGCGGTGAGCAGCTTGGTCATCACAAAGGTATAAAAAAACCCCTTCGGCCTGGCCCTTGTCTATATAATGACACATATATATGGTCTAGATAAGACAGTACAGAGGCAGCAACTTCGTTCTAATCTAACTGCCTGATTAATATGTCTGCAGTTAGCAGGACAGTGGACACAATAAAGGCAGTGAGTGGGAAGGAGATAAGCAAGGACACCGTGATGTGTTTGTTCAGGTGTTAGCATGACAAACATTTTACACCTGCAGACTTCCTTTGTTTTTTAATAAATTCCCTTCCCATTCTCTGAAGGGTCGGGTCTCTGGCTGCCTCTTCCAAGAAGCAGATAAATGGCTTTTCTAGTGTCAGGGTTAGGTAAAAAAAACTGGAGAGGCTTGTTTGTGTGCCTCCCATCGCCAGGGAGGCAGGAATGCAGGCGGCCAGAGAGAGGTCTCACTGTGGCAGAAGTGAGTAATAAAGAAATGGGAATTTCTGGGGCAAACTCCACCTCATTTTACGAGCCAGGCTCTTCTCCCATCTGCACCAGTAAAATCCCCCAGCGCTGTTGAGCTGACATCTGGGAGAAGCTGTGCTGCCTCTAGTCTCACCGACTGATGGGAGCCCTGGGCAATAAGGATCCCTGAAAATCAGACCGGTGGCTTTTAGGCTTTTTTACGTATTGTTTTCAGGGGATTTCCTAAAATGGCAAAATTATCTTATTAATTCTTCAGCCACAACAATCTTGGAGCAGATTTCTGGCTTATTAAAAATAATGCAGTATGTCAGGTAGTGTCAAGCTAACATAAAACTAACTCTACCTAAAAAAGTAACTTGCTAAAAAAGAAAACCTGATTTTCTAGATCCTTTATGTGCTTCATAGTCACTTACCATAATGATAATGATATAATAAGTGGTGTAAAACTCCAGCTCACTGGGTTTTTTTTTTTATTTTCCTTTTGTAGCAATGCAAAAGACTGCAGCTGGTGAGCAAAGACAATTGGGCCATATTAAATATCCTGTATCGCTTTGAGCATCAGCTCTGCCATGCATCTTCTCTCTCCCCCAACTGTCCACAACATTTTAAGACCGGACCGCACGAGCTTCTCCATTCTGGTCTTATGAGGAAAAAAAAGAGGAATCCAGGAGAGGAGATGTTTGACCCTCGTTCTCACTGAGGCTGCAGGAGACCCCAAAAAGATGAAGTGTCTGTCAACCAGTGAGTTGGGTTTGCTTTGGATGGCAATGATCCGCCCATCGGAAGGGATCCTGGATGACATATTTATCAGGCTGCTCTCCATCACTATTCCCTTTTCCCTGACAGAGAAACTATGTGAGGCCTAGCAAGTGTGCGGGACAGGCTGACGGTCCTCCTGGCCACCACCAGCAGCAGCAGCAGCTTAGTGGCAGGGAAAAAGAAACACTTGATAAGAAATCTTCAGAAAGGATTAGAGGAAGACTAAATTTGCAATCTTAAAAATGCAAGAAGGTTTAGGTTCACAGCATTCCCCTTGTCACTACCATCTTCATCTTTTGAGTAAGTTCAGTGAAATCCTGTCCCTGGTTCTGACAGCAAGATTTCCACTGATTTTGGTGGGGATCTGCAGTGTCACCCTCTGCCTACTCAGACTTTGTGTCTGCTGTGCTTGCAGCCAGCATGACTGAAAACTATGGGCCAGAAAATCAGCAGAGGCAATCCGGTGTAACATCCCATTCCCAGGCCAGGATCTGGCCTTGCCTTTGCTAATTGCCTTTTGTGGCTTTGCAAAGAACCCACAGCTGTCCTGGCAAAACTGACCACCAAAACGAAAGGGTGTGAGGAAGCAGTTTTAATTCCAACCTCTGAGGCAGCTTTCAGCAAGATGTTAGCGTAAAATCACGTGGCAGCATCTGATCTCCCCTTCCCCTCCCACCCGCGAGGCTGCCTTTGCTCTGCAGCCCACGTGGGACAGTGACCAGGGCAGCTCATTCTTGCTCCCCACAGTGGTGGCCCCATGGGTGCAGCAGTCCTTGCGGGCACCAAGTGCATGCCCACGTGGCTCCGTGTTGATGCTATGGATGTGAACACTTCTCCTTACTTAGAATTTTCTGCCATCCATACTGATCTGCTGTTGGTGTGAATTCGGAAAGGAGGGACATGACCAGCGGATGATACAGGGTTGGTTTAGTGAACCCGGCTTGAATGCAGTGAAAGAAAAAGGAGGGGAGAAGAGAGTTTTTTCCGTGAGACAGAGATCTTCACAGCAAAACGAGGGACATCTGGCTGAGCCGTGGTTTCATCCGCAAAGATACCAGCAGCACGGCATGGGCTTCCCACCAGCTGGAAAACGCAGCGTGTGTCCCTGGTTCTGGGTGTCCCTCCAACAGCTTGCTCCGCAGCCCTGCAGCTACATCTGCCCTCATATTGTTTTCCATGCTCAGGAGATTAGCTTCCCAGAGATACGGCTGTCCACACCTCATCCACAGTGCAGTTGTGCCCATGGATCACTTCAAGATTTGGCCTTTCATACTGGCTCTTATTTAGCTGTAGATTTTGAGTTGTATAATTCCTTCTAAACAAAGCCACCCAGACTGCTGGGGGAGGGAAAAGCAATATGAGCTTTTGCTCTGGAGATAGAGAGAAAACAGGACAAGATCCCCCATGGAGTCACAGAAAGGCCCAGGGGCCCTGACCAGAAGAGATCAGAGTCCTGGTGTGTCTGCACAGTGCCCGGTCCATGGTACAAGGCAGTCGGTGTCCCGGAGAGCTTACCCAGTCGTCTGCCAGGCATGCTGTATGGTCTGCAGCTTCCCCGGTAACTGGGAGCAGAGTGTTGCACTCCGGGAAAGTGCAGCTCAAACCCAGGGAACTCTTCGAGGCTGGAAAATAAAACAAGTTTTAACCAAAAGAGTGCGGGTCTTGCAGGGCATGCCACGCGCTTCCCTCATGTCCTACCTGCCTGCAACCAAGCCATCGTCTCTCTTCTTCCAAAACCTCACGGAAAAATGCCCACTTGGTTTCACCAGTCTCTTTCTTGATCATTGAGACCAGAACGGAAGAATTTTGGCATGTCAGGTATTGAGCTTTTTCCAGCGGATTGTCATGACATTGTGCTCTGCAGTTCTGGCCCTTTTTTTTTTTCTTTTTTCTCACTCTACACGAGAGCGTGTGAGAGAGAGAGATGTGTTTGCGTGTGCTCAGCAAACAGGTAGCTTTAATTCACCTATCTCCAGTATCGATGACGGCACAGGCTGCAATTGCCAGGCGCACCCGATGGCTGCGGTGGATGTGAACAGCTCACAGCAACGCACCTTCAGTGGACCAGCTGGATATTGCTAAGCCAGATACTGCCTTGGTGCCAGTGCAGAGACACCCACAGGTCCCCTCCATGTGTCCCTGCGCAGGAAAGCCATGGCTAAACATTAGCCAGGGGGCACAGGCTGAGCAGGAGGCGATGAGCGCCTTCATGGGAAATGTGGTTCTGCTTTGGGGTCACTGGGATAGGTGGCGGGGAGGCACCACGTGGCTTCTGGCTGCGCTGCAGCTCTCAGCATCTTTTCAGGATCAAGCCCTTCATTACCCGCTCAGGGTGTCTGAGATTATGCAAAGGCTTTTTTCATGAAAAAGCAGAAATATCTGGCCCAGGACCCACCATCTCAAAGCAGACACCACAGAGCCATCCCAACGGACTCAGAGCACCGCATCCTGCCAGAAGACGTAACATGCTTGCTTTACACCTTAGCAGCACACCTCCTCTGAAGTGAGGATGAGGATCAGGTCTCCATAATTGTGTTTTTATACAGTAAGAGGATATTCTTCAAGTGCTGTAATCAAATTCCAACTCAAAAGAACATGCACAAAGGAAATAAGTAATCTTCCCACTGTTTACATTCATTACACTGAGTAACTCTGCACTGGGCACTTCTCAGAACTAAGTTTTGAAGGGCAAACATGGTTTGGCTGGGTTTGTTCTAGTGGAAGAAAGAAAAACAGTTTGGGCAAATTAAGAACAAACCTTAATCCTCAGCTGCAATCTAAAATTAGGTTTCAAAGTGCAAAAAGAATGTAAAGATCCAAGCAATTATTTTGCTGCCTCTTATTGTTGATGGCCTCTGTCTTTCCAGACCTGAGGCTGTTCTGGAAGCAAAAACATTAGGAAATATATCTTTTAAAAGTTTATTAAGTTTATTAAGAAGACCTGATTAAACTGAAATTTGCAAGTCTATGGGATAAAAATCAGTCAAATAAGAATAAAAGTTCACTCGGTCTTTTATTTAGAACAAAAGATGGGCCAACTCAACTGTGAAATTCAGATCTGGGGACAGATTTTGGATACTGCAAATGTCTTGGCTTTTCGATCAAACTTCACTGTAGTTTATTACTGAAGCAGAGCGGTCACAAAGCTTTGACCCGGATCAGCAGGTTAAATTCCTTCTCAAGGGCTACAGAGTCCTTGAGGAATCTTGGCAGACCAGGATACCAGGGTTCTGCATCTGGTTCTTCTGATTCTCCGCTAGTTTTGTCAAAAGCCATTTCCCCTTCAGCTTCTGCAGTGGGGCAGGTACCTAGCCCATGGAGGTACTGGTGGCGAGAGCAGACCTGACTTTGATAGTTTCCCTTTAGGCGAGATGAAAGGGAAGGGGACGCTCACCAGGTGATGCTATCATTATCAGGCAGCTGCCAGGATCGTCTGGGCACATTGCACCGGACTTTCAACTCCCAACAGGGAGCACCGGTAGTTTTTCCCATGTATAATTTGTGACGCATACCCCAATGAGTCACTCCTAACAAATAAAGTTCTTCAATGGCAGCAATACCACCCCGTTACTCCCCCGAGCCTAACAGCAAGATAGTGAAGCCGGTTTAATTACCTCTTCCCCCAACTAATGATCATTCATTGGATTTGAGATGACTCATAGCTGGCCTTTGATCATCACCACACACCGCCTTCCTGGTAGGAGGAGAGAGCTGCAGTGGCTATGCAAAGGATTTGGCTGGCTTGCGAGACTCTCACGCCGGCAGCTGCGGTGAGGTTTGCAGGGGCAGGTGACGGGGGGAGCCAGGCTGTGCCCGTGCAGCAGGGGCGATACGCACGGCTGAACGCGGTGGGGCTGTTTTGGTGTAAGCTAAATGCATCTCCCCACCCTCAAATCCTCGGTGGGGTCAGGCGGAGGGTGGGGGGCAGCTGCGGGAGGCGGGAGGAAGAAACGTGGCTGCTTCCAGCCTCTCTTGGTGCGAGCTCACCACTTCACCTTCGCAAGCCGTGACAACCATGGCAACAAGGCCAGTTCGACTGAAAATGAAGTGGGTTCAAGGTCCAACATCAAAGGGGAACAGTTTCTACCAGGCTACTCTCAGAGCACGAGGCTCCACAGCAAATTTGTGGTTAGCCTGCTGAAAGCCCCCAGGAATTGCTCAGCCAGCCTGTTCTCGTCAACAAGGAAATTCCTGTCCCTGGGTTTTGGGGTTTTTTGTTTGGTTTTTTGTTTGTTTGGGTTTTTTTTAACTGCTGTGTCTAATATGGGGTGGGGGGGGCAAACAAAGCAAAGCCCAGGTGCCCCTGGGCCTTCTCCTCCCATAGCCCATCACACCTTGCAAAAAAGCAGCAGTGGAGCTTAAGATCACACTGTTGCTGGGATTTGGGTAGTGTGACAAATGTTCACACCCCCCCTTCATAATTTTTAATAACTCCACGCGCCTGGACTCTGTTTTTTCATGTAATTCATCAATCAGGTATGTGAGAAAAAGTTAAATAAAGTCAGTATTGCCCCCCACTTGCACTGACCCCCAACATCTCTATCCCAAGCAAACTCCGCGAAGGTCAGGGAGGAAACGCAAGCCTGAACAGGAGGGAGAACTAGATAACTAGGGAGGGAGGAAGACCTCATTTGCTACAGAATAAGTCCTTACCTCCATCTGTGTTCCTCTGTGATTTAATGAAGGATGCTGTTTCTCACCGCGTTATGAAGCTGGCTATTCACTAGTCCTGAGCGGTCCTCACCCAGGTGTTACCACAGAGAAGTTCAGGGTTGCATCCTGATGTATTTCCTGCACTGAGAGGAGCACAGCTCAAGATTGCCCTGCAGCCTTGCTGCAGAGGGGAATTTGGGACATGACTCAGGGATTCTGCATCAGCCGGTCCTCTCCCCGGCTCTGCCCAAGCAGCATCTTCAGTTTCAGGAGCCTTTGAGCAGATGTCCAATGAATCCAGGATTGAAATGGTGCAGCAAGGAAGATGGGAGATGCCTAGCATGCATTCAGTATCTCCCACAGCTGCTCAGGGCAGGGAAGAGGAACACGCGCTGCAGTTCAGATGCACAGCACCCAGGTTCCCCTATAGCGCAGGGGTCCCACTCAAAAAATATGCTGGGAGAAGAGTAGGACTCATTCGTGATCGGGAGACACGGAGACGAAAGATAACTGATAGCGTCTGTAGCTGTGCATCATGTTTCCACACAGGACATTACTGTATTTTGTACTCTGAGCCTCTCTCCCCCATTTTTTCTAAACGGCAGCATCACCGTTAATTGCAAAGTGCTGTGTGGGAGTTCCAATTAAGCAGCTTTCACTGAATGGTACTAGGATATATTTTAAACCCTTTATGGGGCTATGTATATTTTCAACTCTTGGAAGAAACTTTGTTTCCAGGGAAGTACATTGCTGGTAAGAAGAGCTCTGTAAAAAAAGATGAAACCAGCTTTTTCAAGGCAGGACTAATTTGATGCAGCGAGCATCAAATGCAGTGGGCAGGAAACATGTAGCGTCACAGCATATTTGCATTAGTGCCAGCCTCCCCACTAGCGTAAATTGCAGCACCATAGAGCAATATTTACTCTCTGAAAGCAGAAATATATCTATATGCTAAGGCAGAGCCATGACTTTTAGGGAACCGTTCGTTTGCTATTGAATCCAGCTCCCGTTGCAAAACTTCAGAAAGGAATTTGGCTTAAGTTTTAGACTTTCTAGTGGAAAGAAAAATTGTTTCTTTTTAAAAGTTGAACTAACACCCACCTGTCTCCCTGAGTTTGGAAGAGGCTGCTGAGGAAGCAATGAGACAAATGTTGCAAGGTGCCACAACTGCACTGCAAGTATGACAATACTTTGTTTTCCTCTGAAAGCCCTGACTCCCCAAATCTTTACACGAGAAGCTCAGCTGTCTACCAAGAGAATTATGTTTCTTCCTCTCAGTTTCAGAGAAAGCTTTAAAAATGCTGGCACAAAAAGCTCAAGAGCTAGAAGGCAAATGAAAATGTTTTGAAGGCATGTAGTATGCAGGCTCCTGAGTGTTAATCCTCGAGGTTGAGTTTGATCCTGCGGCTTTCAACTCTCTTACGTATGGAAGTGCTGATCGCTCCAGCAGAACTGGGCTCCTCACACTGCCCAGCCCGGAACTGCCTCCCCATCCCTGCGGTGAGAAGAGCCCAGTTGTCCCCCTGCCGGGACCTCCTGCCTCCCCACAGCAGCTTTGCCAGTTCACGTTGGCATGGGCTGCACATGAAAAAAAAAAAAAAAAAAAGCAAATGATTTTCACCTGTGGCACATGAAATTGAAAGTGCAGGGAAACAGCATAAGCGGACACTGAGACAGGGATGAGAAAGAGGACAAGCCACACTTTATATTATTAACACATCTGGTTAATTCAGCGGATCTGCTAGGGTGGTTTTTTTCCCCCTAATGGGAAATAAGCTGCCACAGGATTTTTAATTTTGTGCATCAGAGCCCCGGTTGCCATCCAGAAGAGGAGACCTTGATAACAGGGTCTTGCTACACATCTAAGACAACAACGCACAAGGGCTGGTGTTAGCAGTATTTCTTCTGGGTACCATACAAGGCATCCAGATGAGACAAGGGAAACAGAGGCTTCACACCTTTCACTGGAGAGCTGTTATCACCACTGCACTACCACTGTGCCTTGTGGGTTTATTGGTCCCCCCTCGCCCTAGACTCAGGGCTGCTGCACAAGTTCACTGGGATGGGGTAGTGGAAAGTGATAAACAAACATTCAATAAATAGGGAGGGGACCAACAGGTAAATCCATCACAGCTGCTGGTGGCACTTGAGATTGGATCTAGTCTACTGGATCCAGTGATGCTTTGGGATAGTGGCGGTCCCCCCTCTGCAGAGTGAACTGAGGAAAAAACCCACAACCTCAGAGAAGGGCATGAAAACCTCCTGGAGGCTTTGGAAAGTGGGTATTTGCACTGGATGAACTACAAAGACCTTTGAGCATCATGAAAAGTTGGGATGGATGAAGGTTTAGAGCAACAGGAATAGATTGGGAAGAGAGAAAATAGGAAGTGGGCACATAAAAAAAAAGAGAGGGAGAAGCATGCCACTAACACAAAAATGTAACTGAATCTGGAAAGCATCATCAGCGTACAACCACAAAGACAACCTCAATCATTCTCATTTACTTTAACATTTTGTTTATTGCTCCATCACGGTTGCTGTCCTGTTCCAAAACTTAACAGTTCCCATAAAAAACATGCTTAGGCAGACTGCCAGTGTCAAAGCATTTTTTTTTTTATTAGAAAATTTGTTTTGGGGTCTAGACTGCCTGGAGACAAGAATTTCAGAAAACTCTTCTTCCTCCTTCATCTTTCCCTAACCCCAACTATGCCCATCTGATGGGCTCTGCATCATGGCACCTGCCAGATAGACGGTAATACAGGCTGGTTTTGATCTTTTACCTTTCTGCTCCACCAACCCTCCTGTGTTCACCCTTTCGTCCTGGGAGAGAAAAAAAAAAGAAAGAGAAAACAAACGTGAAGATCCCTGCAAGCTGAAGTGTTATCTCAGGAATCACAGAAAGACCAACATTGACTTTCCCTGGCTGCTGCCTCCAGCCCAGGCTGTACCTGTCGAAGCCTAGAGCTTAGGCACGCAGCAGCAGCACAGCACGGCTAACTCTCCAGCAGCCAGACAGGCCCTGCTGTGTTCCCCCTTCCCCCAAGCCCTCCTTGCCTAAGAAATAAAGCCTAGTAATTTTCTGCTCTGCCCGAGCAAAGCTCAGCCTCAGAATTCATACCATGAAATTATAAAGTGTAGGAAACTCAACTTTGTTCCCCCAGAGCCTATTCTGCCCCGTCTCTCTGCTGTTCCCAAAAGGGCAAGTTCAAAAAAAAAAACCTAGAAAAAATGGTGCAGTGAGCTCAGCTGTGTTTCTTTGGTCTAGGTGCTACCCCAAAGTACCCAGGCAGTCCTGACTCCCCGGGTCAGCCTGCCTGAGCCAGGGCATCCAGAGCACCCCCACCGCAATGGGGGTACTGGCACTCAAGAGGGGAAACTGCTGGTGGAGGACCAGGAAATTTGGTGGCACAGACCAGGCTCTCTCATCCATTGCTTCAGCCCAGTCCCCGACAGGGGCTTTTCCTTCCCCCAGGACAAGCCGGCTTTGTAGGTGACAGAGAGCGGAGAGGGGATGCCCTCGCTCTCCTCAGGGGTCTCTGGGCATGTGGAGTGCTGAGATTAACCTGAATGACCCTGTGTTCTCAGGAGACGTGAGTCAGAGTGAGTCAGCTCCCATGCGACTGCCCTTTCCGCTCTCAGCTGCACAAGGAACACTGTATTATTGATGGCAAGCTTAATGAGATGGTGGAAACGGCGATGGAGAACAATTGTACTCCACAGTGGTGTGCACACAGGCTTTGGTACCCAGAACCATCCCACGTCGTCTTCCCCACTGCCAGCAGACACGACACGCGTCCCACTAGCCAAGGGAGATTTCTGACCAGGGTTGCTCCTCCTGAGAGCTGCCTTTCCAAAGAGGGATGTCTCTTCCCCATACAAGATGACTAGTTTTCCTCTTTCCCACCAGCAAGCTAACTGAGACCCTCCAGGACAGGATCCTTACGGAGACCCACCACCAACCAGCTTGCATCACGCCCCCCGCCCCCCGCATCTGCAACCAGCTTGGGGAAAAAAAACAGCCAAAGGGAAAAAAAAAACCACCCAGGCCAGGCTTCAAAAAAGCGCACCGTCAGATATCGACTCTGCTGGAGTTCATGGGAAGTGATGAAGCCGCAGGAAAGGATCGGGCCACGGAGGAGCACAGCAGGCTTGATCCCGGATCCACACGCACCACAGATGGTTGTTTGCCAGAGGGAAGGAGCCTGGCCCGTGTTTTTTAAGGTTGTATTTCTGCCTGGTTTAACACACATTAGTCTGTTCGAGTTGATTGCAATCGAGTCACCCCATTTTAGCCTCTTTCAATTGGAAAAAAATGGCAGCTAGGTCAGCGTCTGCAAGGCTGCAGAGTAAATCTGTGTGAAAAGATAGAGAAACCGTTGTTAACAACCCTGCTTGTGTTTTCCAGCCGGGCAAGCAGATTTTCCTTGTGGCGGCTGCCGTTGTGTACTGCAGACTCTTTTTCCTTCGGAAAGGTGGTAGATTAAATTGGAGTTAGACGTACGGTACCTGCCAAGTTCAACATGCCTCGGAGACAAACACGGCTCTGTCCGCGAGAGGCCCCACATCGCCGAGGCTACGCAAAGGCCAGCTCAGCTATGGAAAACAGCGAGGAGAGGACTTGGCTGTGTGAAAATGCAACCGCTTCTTGTAATGTAGACATAAACTTTTCAAGGAAGGGTTGCTGGAAGGGCAGAGACAAATGTGAAATACAGGCCCAACTGTTGGGGTTGGTTGGTTTTTGGTTTTTTTTTTTTTTCATTATTATTATTTTTGCAAGAGTTCATTCCCAGTTCCCCCGTGCTGCACACAGGCGTTGCTCTGTGCGCTGGCTGCCCCCGCGCCAGGACCACTCAGCCCCAGGACCAGCAGGTTTCAGCCCTTTCCAGCACTCACGCCACACGTCCTAGGCTTGGAGCCCGTCTCAGTGTGTCCCTGTCCCCACCGAGCTGCATCCCCAGCAAGAGGGGATGGAGAACAAATGGGACCCACACGCTCTCCAGGGTCTCTGAACCCGTCTCTCCTGGGTGCTGCCGGAGAGAAATCAAAGCAGCCCAGGAAACTCCCCAGTGCGGGAGTTTGGGGAGGCATCCTTCAGAGGCCAGTTTCAGCAGCATTGATTCCTCCCTTGACCTTTAAGGGGAAGAGGCAGAGCACCCCAACCTCTCCCAGCTGCCTGGTCAGGCATCCTGGTGGAGAGCATCAGTGGATGCAGAACCTGCAGCACTGCATGGGAAGGAGCAGCTTGCTCCCTCTTCCCATTCCTGTTCCTGTTTCTCAGGTGGCAATGGCCACAGTTTGCCCTCTTCATCTTTAAAGCTTGCGGTAGCCCATGCTGGAGTGACGAGCTCCTATACTAAATGTGAGGCTAGGATCTGTCATTAAAGTAACATAACCAGTAACCTGGTCATTCATAAATCCATTCTGCCATCCTCATTATCTATCCCAATTAGCTAGCAGACGCCACCAGGAAGGTGTCTGCAAGCAAAAGAGATCCAAACCTCTGCAGGCAGGAGCCCTTTTAAAAGAGGCCCTACACAGGCACACTACGTGGGGATCCCCGAAATGTGATGCCAGAATAAAAAGCAGAAATCAAGGGAGATGACCTACATGTCTTTTTGTGAGTCCTTCACATTTTAGGCATGCAGAAACAGCAGCACAAGGGCCTGATTAACCAAAATTAATCTAAAAGCTCCTTGTGTGGCAATAAAAGATGAAGCTGAAAGGAGGGCTTTTCCAGACCAGTGCGTGAACCAGCCCCACAGCATGGAGAGAGGGATGTGGCAAAAAGGGATGTGCTGCCAACGCTAAATCTTTGTTCCTAAAATCTTAGGAAGACATCGGAAGCTTCACCCCCTTCTTCTCCCTCCCCTAGCACTCACTCCCAGGATGTTAACAAGCTCAGTCCTAAACCCTTCAATGTTGTCTGCCTGAGCAGATCAGCGCTCCTGGGCAAAACCCACTGGATCTCAGTGTCCCTCCTGGGGCTGGACAGGGGACAGCTGTTGGCCAGAGGGATAGAGGTGCGTGGAAGGGAAAGGAAGGGGAAGTAGGTATAGAAATGTTTGGGCACAGTGCAGCTGAGGCTGTGCCTATTCAGACAGCATAAGAGTACCAGATATAGGGACTTAATGAAATGCAAAAGCAATGGCATTGAACTGCTTGTCAAGGCCTTCCGACAAAACGCTCTGTCCTTGGAAAAGTCTGACTCAAAGAAACGGAGACTTCCCATAGAAATGCAGCCATGTCTACAAAAGTTTCCTTAGGTCCCTATCTGGACCTGATCTTGCCTGACTGGTCTTGCTTGTTCTCCTTCTCTGCGTGGTTTTCCCTGGAAAAGGCCCAGAGCAGCTCCACAGTTTAAACGCTGTTCTGCCCAGCTCCAAGCAGGACCATGGTGGACCTGTGTCTAGCATGCCAGCTGAGTGCCCCAGCTGCTGGGTGGGTTTTTTCTCCATTACGTGCCTCCTTCTCTTTCTTTCCCTGCCATCCAGCACCCAAGCAGCCCATCTGATTTTCCTTATTTTCTCTGCCCGTACGACTCACTCTCAGACTATCAGTAGATCCAGTTGAATTATTCACTGCAATCATTATCATTAATCCAGCCTATTTGCTGAGCCAGCCCTGATGGGTGAATATATTTGTCATTCCTAAGTATTCGCCAAAATAGCCTGGGTGAGCCATTTAGCCTGGGGCCATTCGTAGTAGCTATTTGTGTTCCTTTCCATTAAAACTCATCTTTTCCATAATGGCCAGCAGAAGCCCCGCACAGGGCTGAAACCCTGCTTGGGTGCTGTTTCAAGCACCTTGGTGTAGGGCACATTCTTCTGACCCATTTCTGCAGCCAATCTGGGCTGCCAGGACGGCACAACGCAGCCTGGCAGAGTGCAGCACTGGCTCCCGGAGGTAGAGCTGTCACTCCCCGAATTAATGCTTTTCCCCTCTATAACGATTACCTTTTTTTTTTTTTTTAATTCTCTCCGGTCATAGCTTTTCCTGGCCACAGACACCAGAGTTACGTGGATTTTCTGTTTGCTTCTTCAAAAGTGCACGTGCATATGGGTGGAGAAAATGTACTAAATGCCAAAGATTATATTTCTCCAAGTGTTGTAGTAGGTTCTATGGTTACGGTCACAGAGAGCAAAGGAAATACGAATGCTGAGGTGGCTGCAGGAGCTGGAACCGAGCCTCTGTGCATAAGACTGGTGTGGATTTAACATGAGCGGCTATGGGCTAGGTGATCTGTTTTGAAAATATAACCCGTGCACAGTGTTGAAGCCTAATCTCTTGGGGGAGTCATTTCTGGTGATGGCTGCCTAAAAACTACACGTTGTGTTGCCTGCTTATTTCCATTTCCTAAACCCTGGTAAGGATGTGCAACAGAACCTTTTATAGTCACCGTGTAGCTCATCATTATTTGCTAACAATGCAATATGTGTTTAATATAACTTAAGCTATTAACTATGCGTGTGTATTGTAATTTGAAGGGTTCACCCCCTGTTAAATAGGGGGTAATGCAGCAAAAAGAAATCCCTATTAGTGACATTTGTTGTAAATCCCAAAAAGTTAAAAAATGCCCTCAGCTAGTCAGTCAGCTTTTGACAAAAAAAAATATTTAAATTTAAACCAGAAAGTGGCAAAGCTGAGCCCAGCCTGGTCCCTGCAAACATAAATAAAATTCAGCTTTTGAGATGGGGGGTGTTCGAAAGGAGCCCTGGATTCGCCAGACAGCGCTAACTTCATTCCTTCAGATTCCATGACCGTGAGGTTCCCAGTGTGTGGTGGCTGTTACATGTAACATGACAGAAGAAACAAACTGCTTGAAACCTCTTCCAAATTTAAGCCCAGGGAAGTCAAATCTGATTACACCAGACATGCATTTGGGCTGTAAACTGCTAAAAAGCAGATAATCAGTTATTTTCTTTGCTTGTAAGACAGAGGCTCCAGCCTTGGACCTGGCCACAGCACACAGTGAGAGTGAGGACTGCATTCCAGAGGGCTGCAGGAGGTTAGCACTAAAGCCATACCTTCCCTGCACGCATGGAGGTCTCCTCCCAGTAGGGAGAGACTCTTCCTCCCAGTAAGGAGACTCTTTTCCCATTCTCTGTTTGCCACGGCCATCCCTGGATCAGAAAAGTATCATCCCGGATCATCGCTGGATCACAAGTTCCCTGTTTCCGACCAACTGCTTCAACCATCCTCTGATGAAAGAAGGGTGATCTGCCTCACGTGTAGCATCGGTGGCAGGATGCACAGTGGCAGGCTCTCCGGAGCTGCTGACCCACTCGCAGTTCACACTAATTTACTTCCTGTCCATACCTTGATAGTACAATACCTTCGCCTGGCCGGAGAGGACTCCGCTTTCACCATGCCTCCGTCAAGGCCATAAAGTAAATAATAAAAACATAGTGTGTCAAGACATCAGATTTCAGAGCTTCTGCCTGTAAATTTTTTAGCCTTTGATAATTACTTTTTGCAAAGAGGTGACAAAATGCAATTGCTCCCTCCATTTTAAGTGAGAGTGGTGTGCGATAAGCACCCCTGAGAAGAAGAAATATATTGTTCCGCGGCTTGATATATTCATAGTTTTAGACCTACACGTTGCATTAAATGAGTTGCCATCAATCAGCTAGGAAATGCTTTGGGTCTGTGAAGCGTGCCGTGTTTTAGAGAACCAAAGGATGTACTGCAGAGCCCTTCATCATGAGGACGGGGACACTGCTCTGGGAAACGGTTGTTTCCAAAGATAAAGGTTCATGGATAAAAACTCAACCCGAGAAATAACAGTAACATTGTACTGACGCTCTGAAATGGCCCTGGACCAGCTCCCAGAAACACACCATTAACAAAGGCATTGCAGGAAGTCTCTACTTGCTGCGCTGTGTGGTGGCTCCCCGCTTCCCTCCCTCTCTTCCCCCACGTAGGCAGGAACCCCGTTGACAGAAGCGGTAATTCTGCCCAGGTAGAAAAATAAATTTATGTCACGTAGACGCTTTCATAACCAAAAGGAGAACTTTACCACAAGACCTGTTTTTTGGGATAAATGGGCCAGTCTTGAAATTTATAGTTGTTAAACTTCTGTGGTTAGGGCTTATATTTGCCTTATATTTGCATAAAACTATACCAGCTTTGTGCACCTGACCTCCACAGATATTTACTTGCAACTTCGATGTTAATGCAAGCTGGGAGTGGATCTCTGAGGGGAATTAAATCCTTTCTTGCCTCAATCCTGCGGCAGAGACTACTCCAGGAGCAAGGTGAGCTCATGGGAGCGGTGGGAGGTACAGCATCTTTCCCTAGCCTTCCTTGCAATCAGATCCCAAGGATCCATCTTGGAACTCCCTGCAAGTTCAAAATTTATCTTTGCAAGGCAATGATGACAAAATAAACCAAGCGTTAAAGGCAAAGCCCCTTCACCGTCGTAGAAAAGCTGCCTTTATACATGCTCTTCTTCCAGAGCAGAAGTGTTCGGAGAGGAATCACTGTAGAACAGTGTTGGTCTGCATGGACCAGACCTCGACAGGCTTTCACAGGGCAAGATTAGTGTTATGCTCCTGCCAACACCCTGGTTGAGGTATGTTGAGCAGGTATTGCTAGAAGAAAACAAAAAAAAGAACGTGACATCACCTTCTCTAGGCCTGGCTTTGCAAATCTGAATCAAAGAAAGCTTGTAGAGCCTGATAGACTGAAACCAGAAACACAAAGCAAAGTACTCAGCTTTGAATGGACACAGGGCAAGCAGAGAAGACTGGCAATGACACAAATTTCCTACACTCCACTACTACTGTACATCAACTCCCACGTAAAAGATACAATTCTGGAGTAAGAGATCCCAGAAATACATGGGAATCATGCAACCCCAGGGTCCCTGCACCAGTTCTGCTTCTGACTGCTGAAGTGTGATGAATCCCATCACCACCCACCCCATGCCCATGGGTGCTCCCAGCTGCACACAGTGGGGCTGGGGCTGGGGATGAGGAGGGCCACGGGAAGGGGCCATCAGCTGCCAGGAGGAACAGATGGCCTCAGCCTTCCCACGGCAGCTGCAGTTGCGTCTGTTCAGAAATTGCTGCGAAGTGCCAATTTTCATTACGCGAAGCACTGAATACTTGTCTGGTGGTAACCACATTTCATCACAGCCTACACGAACTGGATCTTGAATGGCAACCTGGCGATTAAATGAAACTCTATTAGTCTGGGTCTATTTTTGAATCAGGTTTTAACCACTCTCTCATTTTCACACCTGAGCAATTTTCATGCAGACCCTCTCCCCGCTCGCCGCCGCCAACACATTGGAAGCTGACCCCAGAAACAGAGGGAAAAGTTACAGGATTTAAAGAAGACGGAGGATGTGTGGAGTTGTACCCGCCCCTGGGTCTCTGCAGCAATCCTGCCGGGGGACCGGAGCACGGCTTTGTTTAAGGGTCAGACGACTGCACTGTCAGAGATCGCCATGCTTTCAGCTGAGATACGGTATCAGTGCACGCTGGTCACCTTGGATGAAGAATTGCTTGAAAGGAGTTATTCTCACAGGAGCAAAACTCACCTTGCTGCCCGCTCCCAGGCAGTGATCTGCAACCAACCGCAGGAACAGGAGGGGTGGGTGAAGGAAGGGAATTGAATGCTTAAACACTTGGCTGCATATTATGAAGTGTTTTACATGTAAAATAGGTTAAAGAACATCATGAGGAGGAGAGAGAATATGGAACAACAGGTTCATGATTACTGGGATTGGCCTAATATGCATTCATGGTAAGGTCAGAGCACACAGGAAAGCCTCATCTTAAGGAAAAAAAAATAAAAAATAAAAGCTCAGGTCAGATTCTTGTGTATCCAAGAGTTTTAAGTCTTGTAAAGAATTATGATTAACCTGAATGACAGCATTCGGAGCACCAGGAGGAGAGCTCAGTGAAGCAAATCATGCTGAACTAAAATTAGCGGAGTCTAAAATTCAGCCGTCTGCTTGGCATCCACACACGATGTTTCCCTGGCCCCAGACCCATCACATCACTCAGCTTTCCCAGTGCCGTCAGCTCCTTGCTTTCAAAAGCACTGCTGAGTGAATTGCTGCTGTTCACATGCCGCCTGCACCTGCCTGGAGGCAGCAAGCCCAATTGCTAGACACGGGTTGGGTTTTTGGGTTTTTTCCCCCAATAATTCCTCCAATGTTTATTTGCTGAGAGTTTTCCAGGCAGCTGGAATTCAAGATGTGAAGTGCAGACTGTCTGTCAGTGAAAGGATGGAAAAAGACCAGAGATAATAAGAAGAGATCATAGGTCTAGAAATACTCTGGAATCCCACATGGCTCAAAATGGACATGAATCGTGTCCTGAGGAAAGCAAGGAAGGGTTTACCACAGGCCACAAGCTATAGGGCAGTAAGAGATGAGTTAAGGTCTGCTTCTAGGGGACTTCGCACACAGAATTAGTGTGGAAATAAAGTTTTGTCGCTCTGCCCTAAATCCTGTGTGTTCACTGCGCCTGTGCACAGAGTGTGGCTGGACCCCCTCACCTCAAGCGTCTTTTCAGCTTCAGGCTCACTGTTCCCATTTGCTGCCTACAATCCCATTGGCACACAGGCCAAGCTCTCAACCATCCTTAAGCCCTTGCCCAGGCTCACGCTCTTGCTCACAGGGTCTGGGGGGGACTGGTGTGACTGAGCACCGTCAGTAATCCCAAAAACAACTCCAGTTGGAAACTTTGAGCCCAAACTGTGGCTTAGCGAAGAGCCAGTAGCATGGATGGAAAGTACTCAAGGAAAGGGATCCAGTGTTTGTCACCTCACAGAGACCAAGAGTGCCTCGTGAGGCACCTAGGGAGCATGAAAAGGATCACACAGGGCATTAGGACAGAGTAGCAGTTGAACTTCCCATGCAGAATTCATTTCCATCTGCAGAAAACCCCTCAGAAATACCATGAAATGCTGAGTGTGGGTGGGTTTTGCCTGAAGAAGCAATAAGGTGGAAAACTTGGCAGATGATGCACAGTGCACTGGTAACATCTAGAGAGTAAGAAAACTTCACAACAGCTTGCCAAAAGGGCAGACAGGCATCACAGTAGCAGTCAAAATGCCAGGCCAGCGAGTACATGTTGGAACAACACATACAAAAGGCAAACCAGAAAACGGCATCACTTCAGGAAGACAGGGCGGCCAGCAATAAATGAAGGATGAGGCAGAGGGAACCCAAAGAGGGCGGAGAAAGAGAAGGAGAAACCAAGATTTACCCACATTACAACAGAAGAGATAACAACATGCTAGAGCAAAAATGACTAAAGGACATAAATGAGTGGTATTTAAAAGCTACACTGAATTTCTCCTCATATCTCATATTGTCTGCCTCCTGAGCTCCTCCGGAGCAGCTTCCCTCTCCAGCACCAGCCCTACCACCTTATTTTATGCATTTTCCCATCTCCTCGAGGTTGTTCACAGATCACCAGCAGCACTGACCTTTCCCACTCACCTTCTCCCGGCTGGACACAGGTAGCAGCACTTGAGGGTGTTACCAGCTTTGAGAGCAGGTCTCCATGGCTACCCTGATGTTCAGCCAAGCCACGCCAGTGTTGACTTCCAAGAAAACTTCCTGCCCCGGTTGTCATCTTACCTTGTCATGGAACACAAAATTTGGACGTATGTCATTGGGGCCACCAAATTAGACATTTTTTTATGGTGTGCAAGCAGCAAGTAGGTTCCCCAAAAGCTGATAAACCAACCACGTCACTGTAAGGCAAATCAGGGGGAGGAGAACACTTTTCCTTGGAGCACATAAACGTTGCTTAAGAAACAGGTATAAAAAGCAGTTTGAGGCACAATCATTGAGGCCGTTACTCCTATATTTAGGCTGCCTAACATTTTGCATGATAAACAATTTGTGCAGGTTTCTTGAAATGCTTGGAGATTACTATTATTTGCAGGAGACCTCAAATGCAGCAGGTAGAGCCCTCAGGCTAAAGCCATGCCTTTTCCTAGACTTGTGAACTGCTATCCCAATTTGTTAAAAGTAAGTAAGGCATTAAAAATGACTAACCATTTTGCTCCCCCTCATTCCCTCCCCCACTACTCTTCCCCCTCCCCGCCTGAGTACACCTCAGAAACCTTTTAACACTGAGCCAAAATACCCCACAGCAAACTAGTGCCACTTCAATATATGCAGTTAATTTTTATTAGATCCTTTTTGTATGATCAGAGGTGTCTTATGATAAGAGACATTAAGGATGTGCAATATATACTGAACCTGAGTCGGGGCAATCCCAAGCACAAATACAGGCTGGGTGGAGAATCGATTGAGGGCAGCCCTGAGGAGAAGGACTTGGGGGTGTTGGTGGATGAGAAGCTCAACGTGAGCTGGCAAAGTGTGCTCGCAGCCCAGAAAGCCAACCGCATCCTGGGCTGCATCAAAAGAAGCGTGTCCAGCAGGTCAAGGGAGGTGATTCTGCCCCTCTACGCTGCTTTCATGAGACCCCACCTGGAGTACCGCGTCCAGCTCTGGGGGCCTCAGCACAGGAAGGACATGGACCTGTTGGAGTGAGTCCAGGGAAGGGCCATGAAGATGATCAAAGGACTGGAGCACTTCTCCTACAAGGACAGTCTGAGAGAGTTGGGGTTGTTCAGCCTGGAGAAGAGAAGACACCAGGGAAACCTTACAGCTGCCTTCCAGTACCTGAAGGGGGCCTACAGGAAAGATGGGGAGGGGCTCTTTATCAGGGAATGTAGTGATAGGACAAGGGTAACTGTTTTAAACTGAAAGAAGGGAGATTTAGATTAGATGTCAGGAAGCAATTCTTTACTCTGAGGGTGGTGAGACACTGGAACAGGTTGCCCAGGGAAGCTGTGGATGCCCCATCCCTGGAAGTGTTCAAGGGCAGGCGGGATGAGGCATTGAGCAGCTTGGTCTAGCAGGAGGTGTCTTTGCCCATGGCAGGGGGGTTGGAACTAAGTGATCTTTAAGGTCCCTTCCAACACAAACCATTCTATGATTCCATGATTCTAGAGGTGCTGGGGTCATATGCTGTTTGATGGGGATGCTGGGGACTAAGCGAAGAGGAAAGCGGGCGGGGGGGGGGGGGGGGAACAAAAGCAAAGGAAGGGCTTTGTCATGAGAGTTGTCCTCAGGCCTGGCTTGAAGGGCTGTTTGCCATTGGGAAATCACACACAAAAACACTTCCCCTGCAGGAATGTCAAGAAGGGTGTGAAGTCAAACACTTGGGACTTAGGAAACACCAGCTTTCCCAGAACACTTTTTCTTCCACATATACCTGTGCAATGAAGTGCTGTATTTTCCCACAGGACTCCTGCCCAAGGTGGAGGCAAAGGGGAGCAGAATGAAAACATGAGTAGTCACTTACAGCATTTCTGATCTTTCAACCAATGGACTTCATAATTTCAGGAGACGCCTCTTATGATTTTCTTGTGTCAGGATGTCGATGCACGCACCCACACAGACACACACAAGGCAGATTTTCAGCCGCCACCAGTGTGCTGAGCACCGCTGGGTGCAGGGAAGCCATGCAGGTCGTGCAAGCTGAGACGCAAACTCCCGGAGCAGACAGATAACACATCTCCCACGCAGAGGAGCGCTACACCCATCAGCTGAGTCACCGGGGTTAGGTACCCAGGCAACTAATTCAACCTTTTTGCTCTGGCATGGTTTCTGGGAGGCCTGGGAAGAGGCAGCACAATTACACGGGACACGAGAAAGCAGCAGCACTTACTTCTGCCATCTTCCTCAGCCTTTCCAGATGAGTGGTTTGGGCCAGTTATCTCTCCAGCAACCAGCAGATACGTCCTCTCAATAAATGCACTGATTTAGCAGGCAATGAAAAAATGAGCTTTCCCTCCTGCTCTGCATGCTTAACGAGAGGGTAGCGTTGGCCAGAAACATGTTACCCAACAAGACTAGGCGCTCGTCATGCATCAGCCTCTGGCAGATTGCAGTTTCCCAGGTTTATTTGAAGTTACTGATATTTTTTCCTGCTTTTAGGAAAGGACTGCCAACAGCTTGTTGCAAAGGTCCTCTGCGGTAGAAATGGGCCACCCAAGTCCCATGGCAGTGTTAGTTTCCTGCCTGGGGAAGCACAAATCTTATAATGAGGAGAAGGTTTTGCAAAGGCCCTTGGTGGCTTTCACTGCCTAGGGACAGGAGGCAGATAAGCCATGACTACAAAATTTGTGCAGACCATTTTCAGCTTTTCCTCTCTGGGCCACACAGACCTTTGCCTGAGGCAATGCTACTTTAAAAAAAAACAAAAACAAACAAAAAAAAACCCAAAACAACACAACAAAACCAACCCAAACTCCCAAACTTAAGCTGCTCAACAGATTTGTTGGCAAGATATGGATCTTACAGTTAATTCTGTCTGAGTACTTGTTAGACGTACTTATGTACATGCATGTTTTTATTTACAGAAGACTGGCACACCCATGTCTGGCTCGCTTCATAGCCTTTGTTCAAGAGACCTGGCAGGGCTTTCTGAAAACAGGATCCCACGTTAAAACCTTTTATTCCATTTGCAAATAATGAAGTTTAATTTTGCTTTCGGTAGGTATCCAGAGGAGTAAATCTTGACTGTTTGAGCGTTCACAGCTCATGAACGCAAGGGAGGTGTGAACACAGATAAAGTAAGCATATTTTTTTTACTCAGAGCAAATACTCACAGAAAACGTACTGCATTCTTCCAGCCTGGTAACCAGAGAGCGCGCTGGGCTGCTCTGTTTACTCTGGAACAGAGTGACTCCCATCTGTGCAAGAGTTAGACAGAGGCTCATAGAACTGATCAAGTTATTCGTCACAAATAATTTTAGAGATTTCAGCTTTTGCCGCTCACCGTTTGTTTGCAAGCAAGGTTCTTTTTCAAACAAACCTCTTCTGTATTCATAACTGTTTGGCAAACACCCAGGGGCAAACAAATTTCAGCCTCCCGATTGTTCGCGTGCTGTGTCCATTTGCTATTATTAGTGCTGTAGCAGGGTGGTGGACTCCAGTTCCTGCAGGAGAAGGCAGAGTTCCCCCTGGGCTAGGCAAAAGCAGGCAGCCCAGCCTTGATCAGCGATGCCCTGGTGGAAAGCACACCCTGGACTGTAAACTCCAAGACACCCAGAAGCAACTGGTGCTGTTGTGATAGGTGCTTATGGTATTTTTGGCTGGTGAATCATTTATTTATGGGAAATTAAAATAAAAAAAAATTAAAAAAAAGCCAGTTTCAGGGTGGCCAAAGGTATTTGTAAATTCAGACAGCTCCACTCTGCATGGAGTATTTGGACATTTAGCAAGCCGGAGACAGGCAGACTGAGGGCGAACTGTTCCAGTTGCTGCTGATTGAGGTGAAAAGGTTACCACTCCCAAGCACACTTCACTGTCCCAGCCTTTCCCCACACTAACGGTAGTTATCACATTCACTTTTTTACCCAGTTTAAACAGTTTGCCTGATTACTTCCAAACTGAAATCTGTAAGCTCTCCAGCTTAATAATAATAAAAAAAAATAAACCTAAGAACATACTACTATTAAAAATATTTTTTAAAATTTCCCAGCCCTTTAATCATCACACAATCGACAGAAAGTTACACAGATACTGTGAAGTTACCCAGCGGTAGGAACTGATGACAAGGATGTGGGAAGAAAGTTATGACAATCAGCTGGGGATGGAGAGGAGAGAATATTTAATCTGGACCAGCAGCTGGAACAGGTCATCAAGGTCAACAGCTGGAACGAGGATTCAAAGGGAAAGCAGGCAAGTTCATGGAAGAGAAATACCTTGCGTTTTACTAATACATAGAAACTGCATTTGGCTCAGAAAAATCCCTGAAGATAGCTGAAGGCTGAGAGCATGCTCAGGAAATGCATGCTTGGCAGCTTGAACTCTTCTCCAGGCACCCACATCTGGCCACTGCTGGAAGCAGGACACAGCACTAGGCAGATCCTTGGTCAGGCACTAGAGAGATACGTAACGCTTGGCTAGACAGACGTGGTGGGCAGCCCATGCGCCCAAGGAGTTGGACAGCTTAGTTCAAATCTCTGCTTCGGTTCCAGCTGAGAAAATCTGGTGAAGAGATTATTCATTTGGGTAGTAACGATGTGGGGCTTGATTGCCGGAAGAAGAGGGGGAAGGTGGTAATGGGCCTTGAGCACTATCTGCTAAAGATAAACCCATTGTATAGTCAAGCAGTGCTTTCTTTAAGGGTCCTTAAAGACTATGAAGCAAGGCCAGATCACTCTGAGAACAAGTAATGCCAATGTTTGAGGAATATAACTGACGACAGGTCTGTTTTCTACATCTCCTACCAAGGATACAGGTGTCCCTGTGATCAAGTAGCATTTGCTAATACATTCTTCCAACGAAGCACTTTTCTAGTCCTTAGAACCTCTCCTGACAGTTTTACAAAAGTAATATTGCCTCCACTTTTTAAGGTCAAAAAGAGTCTTTTTTTTTTTTTTTAACAAAGGCTGTTGGAGCAAGTGGGATAAGTGACAGCGTCTAGATTTGATCTGCATCATTAATACTGACTTCTAAGGAAGGCAGTTCACACGGGGCAGGTGACAGGATCAAATACATTGTTTAAGCGGGCACAAGAAGAATAACCACCCAACTTCCTTGCATCCTGAAGCTCTCCAAAGCATGTAAACGACAACACTTTCATGTCACTAGAGCAGCCATTCGGAACAGTCTTGGGACCGCTTCTTTCAGCAGTTAGTATGGCTCACACACAATCTCCCTGCAGGCCAATCACAAGGTTTTTTTCTAGACGTGCCAAGTTAACTAAAGCATCATCTCGCAGAAATACTGCAGTGACCTCGGTAATACAGAAATACTGCAGTGACCTTTTTACTTACACTATTTGCCCCTGCCGGACAAATTTAGGGTAATGAAATGTATGTTGTGGGCCACACATTGTAAGCCAGCAGAATATGTTCTCCTATGGCATGGTGGAATAGAGTTTCTGGAGTATCAGGAGTAAGTCAAGCCCTTGATGTCGTATTTAACTTCTGTCTGGCACTGGCAAATCTTTAAACATACTTAGCACAGATGTGAGGGGCATGGAGAAGAGGTGAAAGGTTTGGTAGAAATCTCAGGTTAATCTCACTATGTGTTCAAGTCATAGAGCTTTAGTTTTCGAAAGACATTCAGGACTTGCACAGACAAACTTTGAGGGATCTGCAACTTGCACTGAACTACTGAGGGCCAGGTACCACATCGAGACATGGACAAAACCCATGCCTCAGGCACTGTTCCTAGGAGCCATTTGCCAAGTCAGCCTCATGTCCAGCCTTTCTAAGGTTTCTGAGGTTCACTGGCCATTGCAAAACTGCTGTCCAAAGCCATTAGAAATTAATGGAGAGCTGTAAGCCCCACAATTTGTGTTGTGATTTCTATAGGAGAACTGCGTGTATCCTCCCATGCCAATTGCTGCAGGCCCTTCCCAAGGGTCTTTGCCTAGGAATTCACCCAGAGGTGAATTAACAAGGACTGGCATAGCAAAGGAGGTGTGTACCCAGCACCAGTCCAGAAAAGTTCCCTATACTGCAGACATGACTTTCTCCCTCACGTTGCATGCTGAGGATTTGAAAACTTCCTCTCTCCAGATCTGCTTTTTCTTCACTAATGGTGTCCAAAGCAAGATGTAATACTGACCTTTTCTCCCCCATGGGTATGGTGGTGTGGAAGCCCATGGGGAAAGAGCTACACAGCCTACACCCTCTTGCTTGCTTCATGGAATGGGCAAAACCATGCTCTTCCTAGGTTCCTAGAAGGACCAGCCCTGCTGGTGGCAAGAGCCCTTCAGGCAGATGCTATGAGCAAGCTCCTTCTGCAACAGTATTAATGGTGAGCCTTGCACATGGGGAACCTGATTCCTGTTGCTGCATATCAGCTCCTGCGCCTCATTCAGTAGGAATTCATTAGTCTATAGGGTAGCTTTTCCAGTCAGAAACCCTAACAGCTAGAGATAAATTAAGCTGGAATTGGAGCTGGACCAAGAACATTTGAGTAATCCATCCAGCCTAAGCAAGATCCCCCAAGACAGGAAATATCAGCGAGAGCCTAGAAAGAGATTATAAAAGAAAATAAGCCCAGGCCCTGCGGTCATGTGCTGGTGGGACGGCCCATCAGAAGTGAGAACACATTGGAGGCTGTAAAGCCCACTGCCCGTACAGGCTGCTCTAAGCACAAGTCAAAGCATAAGGCAACTTCAGCTGCAACCAGAACTTCTTTTAGAAAGAGAAAAATGCCATCCTTCAGGACCTATGGTTTATTTATGTGGCTCTGTCCTACAGCATCTTCTGCTGTTGCCTTTCCCTGAGTACCTGGGAGACAACAGGAGAGGCAAGCTAATGAATCCCGTACATCGAAATGCACTCTCTGGTTGAGCTGCAGGCTGCCGGCTGTATTTCCCTCTTACCACAGAATACGCTGAAGTACGAAAAGTACAGGAAAAAGGGTACGCTGGCATGGTCTAGAGGTACATCCTGAAATTGGAGAGCCCAGCGCACCTTGCAGTGGTGTTTCTCACAGCCTAAAACCATGTTACAGATGCCTCACCAGGATAGCAGGGACTTTCAACAGGTAGCAGTGCTGGGATTTTACGGGCCATTTCTCAACTCAGCCCTGCTTTTTCTTTTGTTTGACCTCTTGTCCTGAGGTCAGAAGCTTCATCTTCACCGTGTACCTCCACTGATATGACTGCCCTGCCTCTCACTTCAGGCTATTGCCACACCGAGCAGGCCACCTTGCTGAGGACAAGGGCTGGCCAAGACACTTTGATCTCCCCCGAAGGCATCACTGGCTCCCAGCGTGCAGCACAGGTCCTATCACAAATCCCCCAAAATGCCAGAGCGGTGGTTCTCCTGCTCTCACACAGCCACATCCCAGCCTAATGCAGTGGCGACACAAGGACAAGCAAATTTCTAGCAAAAATACCATTAGCTGTCCTTACTTGGGCCACTGCCTTGAGGGTCAGCAAGGCTCTGGGGTATAGGAAGGTGGGTAAGCTTAGGAAGCAGGAGGAATCTGAACACAGACAAAGGGGACTTGTATCAGAAGTAAGTGGGAGAGGATAAGGACTGCCAAGCTTTTAAGAGGAATTGGAATTTAATGAAGTGATTGAACAAAGAAATTGAAAGCCTCCTTTGCCTCCTGCAAGGGTCGAACGGATCTGAGCAATACTTGGCTTGGCTGCATTACAGGGTTGTTATTTAATTTTAAATAACTTGGAAGCTTTCAATGTACTTCATAATTCTATTGACATTTATGATTTGAGATACTTAATCTTGAAAACACAAACACAACGCTGATCTGTCTCTCACCCAAGAGAACTGGGAATCAGTGCCTGCAGCTCTTCAATGCAGCAGATCTAGGCCCTGCTTGCCGTGGACCAGCTTTTACCTACCTCCGTCGCTGATAACAGACAGGGACCTTGCACTTTGTGGAGATGAATTATTCAATCCTGAATAATTTGATACCTTTAAAATTAGCTTGCTTCACATTTACCTTGCAAGGCTATGACTCTGGTCTTGCTCTTGGAGAAAGGCCCCACCCTTCCCACGCCGGTCTCAGGCTGGGATCCTTCCTCCCATGATCCCGTCTGGAATGAGTGGAGCTGTGGCCACACCATCCGTACATCAACAGCAAAACTTGTGCAGCTTGCTCTTGTTAGACCCCTGACTGCACAGGGGAACCAAGGACGCGACATCCCAGGCTCGTTCCTGGGTACCCCAGGGCATCCACGAAGCTGCAGCTGACCCTGTGTGTCACGGTGTGTGCACATCATAGTGTACAGCAGAACCTGGCTGGGTACTTTTGGGTCATTCTCCTTTCCCTGGCAAAGGATCCCACAGAAACCAATACATGAAAATTTGGTATATTAAGCCTCGTATTAGGACCAATATCCGATTCATATATTGCAAAGCTCATGTCTGTTCACATGTGAGGGCAGATGTTGCCAGTACTCATGTGTATTAAAATGGAAGAATATATGTGGCAAGCCTGAAATTAATTAGGGTCTGATTCTGCTCTCATTAATGGGCACGCAATTCCCATCGACTAAATAAGATGTTGTACCCTTAGAACAGACTTTGGTCCTTAATTTTCACACCATGAAATTGGTGCTGATGTTTCAAAGGCATTACAGTAGCAGAAAGCATGACCCTTGGTCTTTGCTACCACATGTATTTTCAGAGTATGACCAATTTGTGAAGCCCAACATTACACTCATTAGTTAGTGAGTGAAGAGCACTTTGAAGATCAAAAGTGCTATTATTATTTCCATATTTTTGCCAAACCAAAGCTCCCATGCCGAAGCCATGTGTGTCAAATGTAAAGCATTACCTCCAACGCTTTCTTTCCAAGCAGACCCTCCCCACGTGCCCCTGTTGTTCTGCCTCCATCTGTGGTTTCAAGATTATTTTGTGAAGATGCGGTCAATGATGTGGCAGTACTACAGGGACAGTGGAAGGCGCATCTGGAGAGGACAGCAAAGCAAGCTCTGATTTGGATTTCACAACCATGTTAGGGAGCAGTAACCTGACGGCCATCTCAGGTGTCAGCAGAGATGGAGGATGCCCTGGAGACGGGGCAGTGGATTGCTGCTGCTCCAGGATGGCAGGCTTGAGGTGGGGACGGTAGAAGGGGGACCAGGGAGAAACCAAAGATGAGAGAAAAAAGGAGAGCAAGAAAAAAACGTACTCTCGGCTGGTGTCGTGTTACGATGTGAGCACAAGCATGGGAAAGCAGATGAATCGCAGATTTGGACCAAGTGGAAAACTCAAGAGCCTCACGCTTCGCACAGGGAGACAAGGCTCCCCTTTGTGAGCAGCTTCACCGAAAATCCCCCCCTCTGAGCTCCCACAGCCGCCCTGCCTGCCTGTACAGCCAAAGGGACGTACCGGATGGGAGCTGGAAATAATCTAGAGAACAGCAAAGCCCGTGGGAATTTTTCCATTGATTTTAGCGGACTTTCGATCAGACCCTGAGCAAAGAAGAACTTGCGTGTTTGATACCTAATTCTGTTCCGGCTCCAGAGAGAAAGAGGAGGGTCAGGTAGAAAAATGGGAAAGATAGGAGGTGAAGCTGCCTCTCGGGTTTTTTCTCTTCTGTAAAGCTTCTGCTGTTTTACAAACTGGCGGGTGCAGGGGGAAGGGGAGACGAAAAGGGCCAAATCACTACATGAAGGAAGAATTTGCAGTGCTGAGATGGAGAAAGACTGCCCTTTGCGAGATAGCATTTCTGATCTGCAGGCGCACAAAGCCTTCGTAATTGCTGGAGTCATTATTTGCTGTAGATGGCAGAGAGACATGACAGGTACTGCAAGACACATAATAAGCTGGAATGAGCAGTGATGTTAATCCAATACCATCAAAGATCGGGCTCATCACAGAATCCCATTTAGAGTCCACAACAGCAGCCCTGATATTGCTCAGGAATATGTTTCATCTAAGTGCAGACATCACTCAGTGCAGGCTTCAGTCCACGGCTGTACGTTTGCTATCTCCTCCTCTGCTCCCATTACAATCTATCCACCCCAGTTTGCCCCAACCACGTATCCGACCCACTGTCAGAGCCTGGCCGCCTGCATTTTATTTCACTACCTAAACTATCTCCAGTAATGAGGAAGCCGGTAACAACCTTAAACAGCGTATGCAAAAAAATTCACTTATCTTTCGGCCCAGCTTCCAAGGCTGCAGGTGCTGTGTTGCTCTCCTGCACTTAGGGGCTGTAAGCTGAGTTTCAGCTCTCAGACATTTTCTATTTATCGCGATTCCCAGATGCAGCATCAGCGAACGCCCCAGCGTACCTCCTCGCTTCCACAGCATGCCAGGTAAGGAGAATACGTCTAGACAGAAGGCAAGGCTGAAGCTAGGGATAATTTTTCCTTCAGTAGCCCCTTGACAGCTTTCAGCACAGGAATGACAGCTAGGGATTTATGGATAGGTTGCCGAGTCCGAGCAGACGGAGACCTTACTCAGGTGCTTTTGTGGGATTGGGAGACAGAGGAGACAGCTGCCGAAACAGCATGGTGTAGGAAGACGTGTTTAGTCAGAGCTTCGTGAAGCGCGTTCCTGAATGTTTATTAAATTCAAAATCGACTGCACAATTTATGACCACTAAGCTGGATACAAGTATTCCTGTAGAGACACACGTGCAAGAAAGGCTGAGCTGCAGTTGACTTCAGTGGAAATAGCACCCAATGTTTTCAGCGTTTGGCCTGTTACTTATTTTTAGCATTTGAATTTTGCACTGCAGTCTCTGTGAACTTTACTACTTTGAATGGATTAAAACTAGAGATGGAACACTTCAGACTGGACATTAGGAAGAAGTTCTTCACCATGAGGGTGGTGAGGCACTGGAACAGGTTGCCCAGAGAGGTGGTGGAAGCCCCATCCCTGGAATTTTTTAAGGCCAGGTTGGATGGGGCTCTGAGCAACCTGATCCAGTGGGAGGTGTCCCTGCCCATAGCGGGGAGGTTGGAACTAGATGATCTTTAAGGTCCCTTCCAACCCTGACAATTCTATGATTCTATGATAGTAACCAGAGCACTCCATGTGAACAAAACAAGAGAATAAAGTGACTACAATTTGTAACTAATGCTGTAGGGGAAGCTGCAAGACACAGAAAAAGGCACATGTGAATTCATACCAAAGAACTTCATTAGCTGACTGCTTATTTAGAAACTATAGCAGCGCGACCGAACAGCCCTGGCATCCAAAGATTCAGCAGCAGGGGACTGGTTTGGGTATACAAATATACTACAGCACTATAAAACCAAAATGGCACTTGTTTTACTACATTTCTGGAACATAATGCCTTTTCCTCCACTTCTAAAAAAGCAGACAGCGCCGAATTTCAATGACTGCAATTAGCCTCCCATCTGAGTTTTGTGGCTCTTCTGTTTACTGGTTCTTCTCAAGGAAACCCTGTTCAATGAGGGCTCAACTCTGCCTTGAAAACTTGATTAACTTCTACAGGAGACACCAATGTAGCCTGGGTAACCAAGAACAGATCGGGCACAACTGGAAGGAAACCAAAGGACGCAGAGAAAACAGCTGTAAGGGACATCTATTTGTACTAGGGAAGTACCAGCTACACCGTGGTGTTCAGATACCAGCTCCCTCCTTCAGTTGCACACTGGAACTCAACCTCCTTACCTGTGATTAATGCATTCATGCTTTTAAAAACTTGCAGCACTTGGACTATGAAGAGAATATTCAGATTTGCAACAATATCCATTAAATGCATTTTTAACACAATTAAAAATAAAGACGGGGTCTCTATGATACTTAGCGCTTCTGCCAGTCCCCTGTTCAATGTTCCTGTACAGTTAAAAATGAAACGCTTGTGTGCCCAGGCTGTATTTGAAGACATTAGCTTGTAACTAAGCCAAGCTGGAAATGATTTGTGTGAGATGATTATATAGACTACTGCCAGGGTCCGCTCGACACATCAGCCGTTTCCATACAGCTGCCTGGTAGTCTGCACACCAACGTTTGAAAAAATACCAGCTCTCTCCGCAACACTGGATGATAACATGCCACCGCCTACGGTCAGAGCACCGGTGGCCACCACAGGGCACTCTGTGCCTTGTGGCATATTACCTCCACCTCCACCCAGTCTAAATTAGCTGCCTAGGTTTTCTCCAGGAGCAACGGAGGGAGAACACGACACATCCCAGAGGCGGTTCATCCCATCTGACTTAGCTTAGGACAAGTCTCTCCAGAGGCAACTCACCTTCTAGATCTGCACTAACTCGAGAGTTACTTAAGGCAACTACACTGAATGCCTTGCTTTTATCTAGCTCGAGAGAGACAAGGCGTGCTTGGGATTGCCGCCAATACAACAGGAACTTGCAGGATGCCAGCTGCTGTGGTCACCCGTGCAAATTAACTGAAAATCAGAGTCCTGTATCGCCATGGGCCTCAGATATTTCGCACTCGCGTAACTCAGAACACTTTTAAGTCAAGCGGAGCCTTCTTCACATTGCTCTGCTTTGCTGCCCAATTCACTGTCTGAAGCAAGCATTCCAGGCTGCCAGAAATCACTGACTACGCAGGTGACATAAAGAACATTTGCAACTCCTTGCACTAACTTGAGGGTTAGGAGATCCCTAAAGTGTTGCTCTGTTTGTGCTCAAAAACACATTACATCCCTTTCTAAATGTTTGCCCAACCCCTAGACTAGTGAGATCCCCCTTCTGCTGGCTGGAACTTGCAGAGAGGCTACCTTACGCTTACGCTGGAGCCACGCCACCATACAAGAGGGCACTTGAGCTTTTACTGCTCCAGATCTTTTTTTTTTTTGCTTACAGATTTAAATTTCCTTTGCAGGGCAAAGTTAGGATTGTTTGGCAGATTTAACCTGTATCTTTCCCGAAGTAACATACAAAGATTTCTTTCAAATGTCCCCCCCTACACTTTTTATCCTTGAATTGCTGAAATCAACACTCCACCTTAAAGGACTTTGCCTTTGAATTGCTTGGGGCCAGAGGAACTGAACATTTATTCAGTGACAGCGGCTGCCCCTGCAATTAAAAGTCATCTTCAGTCTGTTAGACCATCAGAACAGTGATATTCTGCGTGATTTCAGATAAAAGCCTGTGATGTGCTCTAATTTCCAGGAAATTAGTTATCTTTACTAGAAATGTTTCCTTAGGTCAGTGTTCAGGACTTCCAGGATGGCTTGCGTTGCCAAGACCAATGCGTGCATTTAAATCTGTAAGAAGATTTAGCATCCCCCTGTCTTGCTGCCTGACCCCTACCATGCCAGTAAATCCCACGTGTCTCTCAGAGCTCGTGTGTCACCCTGTGAAAGGTGGGAACAATCAGTAGCTGCAAATACAGATTCAGAGGCCACAGCCACGTACTCATATAGCTCTTTTCACTCTCAGGGGAGAGGAAGCTATAAACAAAGGATCCCTTGCATTTCTTCACACTCACCCAAAGACTCCAGTACAGTATGTTCCCTCGGGCATCCAACGAGAAAGACCTTCTCTGCCATCCTCATGAAGGGCTGCCCACAGACTCTGGAGTTGGTAGGAGCCAGCCCTTTGTGGTTTGGGTGCATGTGGAGAAGCAAGTGGACATTATTAGTCAGTGATCAAAATCTACCCACGGTTTCTGAGAGTGACAGATAAACACTGATTCCTAATGCACAAAGTTGTCTTAGTCCTCCTTCCTTCTGGCCATCTTCTAAAATGCTCAGGAAAATAGGATCACAGCTGATTAAACAATCCATACCATGCCCAGGCATTTGCCCTTTCCACTCCAAACCAGAAATCCTCAGCCATGCTGCTTCGATCAGCATCTCTAAATGAAAGCTTTGCCTACCATCCTAGTGCTAGTAGATTCGGACTTGGCCAGCAGAGAAGCTGGCTTAAAATGTGAAGGTCAGTCAGTCGGTCAATAGCCATTTACACCAGAAGGCTGCAACTTTGAACAGCGTTGGACCATGCTGTCCAGATGTCAGTTTGGAGGCTCCTGCCTCCGCTCCCTGAACAGTGAGTGAGGAACTCTCCCCTGCCTCCCCCAGGCACGGCCAGCTCTGGCCCCGAGGACTTCAGCCCTCCACCCCTGCCCACCTTCACCCCACCAGCAGTGCAGCGCATTGCGGCTTTTGTTGGGTTTTGTTGTTTGTTGTTTTTTTTTTAAATAACCTCCTTTATGCAAGCCACTTTTTTTGCAATGGAAAATCCGTTTCATGGGGGGCAGGTTAAAGCATCCCATGAAAAAAGCAACAGCAGCAGGAGAGAGGCATTAAGAGAGGAAGGAGTGAGGAGGGACAGGTTAAAATTGGTAGTGAATTACATTTGGAAGTCACAGCCCAGGTCCTCCTATTGTGCAGGTGTTCACATTTGTCCTTAAACCCTTTATTTATTATCTACATACAGATAAAAAATGGCCAAGGCATAGCAAACCTTGCCAGAAAGTTCAGTTTTGGGAAGAGGAGAAGCATTGGGAAATTCAATCCAAATTTAATTGTTTCAAGTCTCACAAAGGGAGCAATTTTTTTTTTTCAGTGTTGAAACATTCATTTTCAGCTTAAGAAATACTTAATTCCTTTCAACACTTCTTTCTGAGATGGCACTTTTCATTTAAAAAGCATCACAAGTTACAAGCGCAAAGGCTAGGCACCCCAAAATAAATAGTTTCCAAATAAAGTGTCACAGGTCAACCCAAAATTGTTTTTTCTGGTTTTGCATTTTTCCAGAGAGTCTAATAAAATCTTTGGGTTTTGGTTCAAAACCCAAATTCTTCTAGTCCAGACGCTGCTCAGACAAACCCTTCATTTCTTGAGCTCTACTTGCACCGGCCTGTTTCCATCATCGGATCTGCATTTAACATTCCCAACTTCTCTGGATTTATCACACATAAGGTAATTTTGTCCTGAAAGAACACAGGAAGCCCCCTCAATTTTCCGACTGCCCAAGACATACCCCTCATACTGGCCAGAGAAGAGCAGCGGGTCACAGCTACTATGGGAGACAGGGAGAGATGAGAGGAGATTTTGGACAGGATGCACGGAAAACAAAATAACCGGTATTTTCACAAACAGGGAGGCCCAGTTGAATTAAGTTTAAGGCTGCTTTGTGTCACCAGAAGCAGTGGAGGGTCCACCAGAAGCCTGCTGGACCTTCTAGTGGGGACAAGTGGGGACTCTGCCACCGCCTCGAGAGCACCTTCTCCCTCAGCACACCCCCCCACGATGAGCCTGACAGACTTTTCTGACTCAGTGATGTATTTATTTTTTTTTACCCTGAGTTCTCAGATATCATATCCATGGGAGGGGGAGGCGGGGCGGGGGGAGGGGTGGGGGGGAGTTAATTGGATTTCTTTAAAAAATTAGGAAGTTAAGCTTATCTCTCTGCCTGCATATGGGGAGCCGTGAGTCCTGGATGAGTGAGCTGACGCGAGATGGTTTCTAGGCAACTTCTGCTAGCCGTGTTGGAACAGGAATATGAATTAAAATTAAAAACAAAACCCAAACAAGTCAAACAAAACAAGTAGCAGCTACTCCACACAAAACCTGTTTTGACTGACTCGTAAGGTTCGTGCAAGGTCTTTTGCGGGATTAATATCGCTTTACTGTCAAGGAGAGAAAAACTGGCACCCCTGCACCAGCACCTATTGTGAGACACGTGATAAGCATGTTCATGCGGCCAACACACATAACTTGCATGTGATAAGAGACCTGTCAGGCCACGTCTGTGCGATGATGTTACTTGATTGCCGAAATGCCACAACCCAAGTGTTCCAGGAACTCCAGCCTGACACATCCAGGGGCTGGGAAACACTGTCATTAACTTCAGTTCTTTCTTCTCTCCCAAAGAATTTTGCTCTGTGTTTATCAATTCATTATACCTCTTTTTCAAGGGATTGGTAAAGTTTATGCAAAACATAGTGTTCTTGGGTGCTGCCTTTATTTGTTTCTTTTATGTGTAGTATAAAAATGAGGAGGATGCCCCATCTCCTTATGTTATCCTGCAGTATTAGGAATGGCTTGCTGTACTTTTTTTGTCTTAGACCAAGTTTCAGGATTAAGGGCAAATAATCCCATTCCCCTCAAAATTTATTATTCCCAACACCTTCACCAATTTATTGAACTACAAAGGTCTCAGACAGAACATAACCTGACCTATGCAAATCCAGAGTTGCGTCATTTTTCCAGTGTCAGAGTGAAATTTAGTCCTCGGTGCCTCAGCTGAAAATTAATGGTTTCACACCCCGCACTGCCAACTTTGTCTCTGAGCCAGCGTAACAAGGGGTATTGGACGAAGGGTTTACAGCCTTCCCTGAAGTCACGGAGAGCAAGGAATGCCTTCCAGGGATTTTAATTATCAGGATCCCATTCTGCTCCTGCATTTGCCGGCGTGAACGAAGAGCAACTGCCAAAGTCTGAACTTGACTGAGATCGGGGAATTTGCATTGTCAAATAAAGTTGCTAGCAGGTGTGTTAAAAGACAGAATCACCACTATTATTCCAAAGCATGTGTCCAGGTTTCAAGAAGGGGGATACCAAAATCAAGTGAAGTGATTAATAACCAGGCCTACAAAGCAGTTTAATTTACAAATCTCCCTGTTTCTTTTTTTTTTTTTGCCTTAAAGGTTGTATGGCATCATTTGTCTGAGAGTGACTCTCTTTCTCCCAAGAAAGTAGGTTATAAGGGGTGACAAATTTTTTTGTTCGTATTAAGTCAGAGCAAATCAAGGTTATAGTTAGAAAACAAAATCTCTAAGCCTAACTCAAGCTTTTCTCCCAGCTCTAAAGAAATAATCAACCAGCAAAACTGCTGAGCTTTCTTCCAGTGGTGAGTTATGTATGGACCTAACATTGGCTTTGGCTCTCTGCAGAGCAGCATCCCGGATACTTCAAACTGCCCCACGTGTATCCAGCTCCCGATCCTTCGTGGCTTCTGCCGGATGGACAGTGAGTGAGCACTCCTGGGCTGCTGATGGAAGTGGACTCGCCTCTGGGCACCGGGCTGTGCTGGGTCAACACCACTGGTGGTGACACGCTCTGGCTCCACCATCTCTTGCTAGCAAGAAGGCTAGGCTTCCCTGCCTTGGACATCCTGTGCAGCAGGACCGGGCTGGTTGTTTCCATGGCTGCTCCTGTTGATGCTGGCTGGTGTTTGTAAACTCACATTTAATCACACTAGCACTTCATTCCCATGTGTTTGGCCTCAGTTTCTGGAGTTAGCCAGTCCTTGGCACTGCTGGGTGACCATGCATAGACTTACTTTTCTAATCCTTCCCAGATTTCTTCATGGCTGCTTTCTTCAGAGTCCCCGTGACCCACTCGGATCTCTAAGACTTTGGTAGGTTCAACTCAGCCTGAATGAAGCTGAGGCAGATACTGAGACTGGCCTCCTTTTTTCCTGCAGTCTTCCCATGTGTTCCCAAACTGACGGCTCTGCTCCCTGCAGTAAACACTGTCGCCTGCTGTCATCACTGGAAAGCTCGCTGCTTGCCTTGCCTGCAGACAGAAAGGGGCCTATATAACAAAATAAGGAGGAAAAATTAGCAGCAAAGCCATGCTGTGACACCGATTATGGGCAGTAATTATATCAGAAGCAGCCATGGTTTAATTGGGAGTGACACAGCCTCTCCACTGTCAGGCTCTGGCCCTTCCGGAAGGATAAACCCCTACGAATGCACAAAGCGACCCAGCATTGCGACTAAAGCACTTGTCTTCTGCAGAGGTTCCTCCACTCCTCACTACAGTTTACCAACTCTCCACCGTCCAGAAGACATGCCAAGGGCATTTTAGGGGAGGTCTTGGATTAGACAGAGAGGTTGCATCAGAACAAGTAAAGTTAATTTCTCCTCTCAGGGATTCAAACTACTGTTTCAGGAAGACTTACAAATAGCCCTTGGAAACCCAGGACAGGAAAAACACAAAAACTAGATGTCACTTATTGTAGTTCTAACCCAGAATGAAGGACAGCAATTGGGTATGCAGTGCATTTTTTTTATTATTACTACTACTACCGCTACTACTACGACAATGATGACGACAACAATGACGATGATGACTACTACTACTACTACTGCTACGTGGTACACAACATTGCTCATATATTAGAGAAGCCAAGTGCTGTCCTATATTACCTTTTGGGATTTTAGTGTTTTCCAAGGACACTATCTTAGCCACAAGTGAAAATTTGGCAGCAGAGCTGATGGAGCTATGGTTGCTCCAGCCTGCACCCTTCCCTTTCCCCCCACGCACTGCTTGATGCTGGAATGAAGCAATAGATCACCCAGCATGACAGCAGTCATATAGTTGTAGAGGTGCCCTTGGCGCATCTTGGCTGCTCTCACCCCTACCAGAACAAGAGGAAATCTGGCACCAGATAACATTGGAAGACGCTCTTTGGAAAGTTTGAGTGGAAGATTTGTGGTTTGCAAAATTAAACCCCAAACTGTGTCTGACTCAAATCTAGGTCCTATCATATCTGTACCCCAATAGTCTGCCAGGGAAAGAGGGCTCCAAAAAGAAGTCTTATTTCACCTCTCCCGTGTAAGCAAATACATGGCTATGTATGAACAAATGTCTCAGTGATGGCTAAGGGTGTTTTGGAAACCATCAGTGTTCTTAGGAATTTAACAGACCAGTCACCCATGAAAGGCATTTGCGATGCCTTCCAATAAGCTACCCAGAGCTTTGTCGATTCTGTTCCATGAAGGAGTTGTCTAAACCAAAAGCACTGTGGTCGTCTCACCATTTCAAGGATTTCACAGAAGAAAATAGCTGAGGTTCACTTATTAGCTTTATTGGACACCCATAAAAATTTCAGAATTCTCTGTTATTATGTAAGCAAGTGCAATTCTTACACTGCAGATCAAAAACTACCATGTAGAAGGATTTTGGAGTAAATGTCTACCATTTGTTCATGCCTTTTTATTGGAGATTCACTTTTTAAGTCATTTCTGTTCTGGACCTTTGTGGTTCATCTCTTCTAGAGATCTGAGGACATTGCAAGATACCGGCACATCTGTTTCCTGAACGCAAACCTACGGGCAGTGACAGCTTGCTCTATCTGATCATACGTGTGAGTTTGTGGGCAGTGAAAATACAGGGGCGTTATGCAGACACACATACACACAGAATATCCTGTTGCTGGCTGAAGCTAAAGCCTTAAATCAAAACACCAGATTTATCAGAATCACAAACCAATCCTGTGGGCTCACCTCACACATGATTTCAGCACAATTTTACAACACCTTGCCTTGCAGGTTGCTCTTGACAGAATTTTTCTAAGGGGCAATTGTGAGTAAAGTACAGTAGACAAGGACTTGCTCAGCTTCTGGAATCTGGTGCCAAATTTTCAGCAGAGTCTGGGTCAAAATAGCAGGAGAGGAAAGATGAAGAGGATTTTTCATCATGCGTGCTATTACAACTTAGCGGTGGGATGCTCAGGGCTGTGTCACAGCACAAGCGCTTCAGCACATGGTACAAGTTAAACAGCATGGGGAGATGGGAATAACTGCCCTCGGAGTTATCTGATTAACAGAATAAAAGCTGTGGTGTCAAGCACTCCATGTAAGCCCACTGCGCTCAGTGGAAGCTGCTATATCCCAACAAACAGCCAAGCTTGTCTCTGCACAAAACAGCTCCTTGCACGTATAACGCCTGCAACAACTAACTTCTACATGTTAATTACCCAGCTTTTCTGTCGTTAATCTACTTCATTACAGATTTTCATTGCTCAAGCCTTAGTGAGCCACATTTTGTGGCTGAGGAGAAGGTAAGCAGCGCATCTTGACGACTTAGAGCACGCATTAGGTGAGGAGTCCCTGGGCGGATTACTGCTTTGGCACTGCTGTCGTCACTGAGAGATAAAGGTGAGTAGAAGTTCATGCGAAACACCACTGTATGATGTTTTGACCAATTAAACCTCAAAAGGTGTGCAAATGCTCCCAGGCGAGTTACAGATGGGTGACCATACTGTCACCTCAGAGAGATGCTAGGCTGTCCAGTGTCATTTTCTGAGTCACACTGGGCTGCAAGAGGGAAATTCCCGTAAGAATGTGAATAGTGAGTGATTAGATGTCTTTCTGACGAGCCATTTCAAACCAACATGAGAATCCCAAATAATTTTTTAGACTGAAGGACAGGGGCAGCTAACGAGCATAAAAATATATTGCTTTTAAAATGCTTCATTCCATTATCTGTGGATATTCCTAGGGGAATTGAAATCCACTAAAATCCACTACTCCAAGTTTACACCACTGGGATTAAAATCTGGTCCCCCTTCATAAGGGGGGGAACATGTTTATCCTGCTTAACAAACCTGATATTTTTCTATGATAGTGACCTGCTTAACGGATGAGGAAAAGGCTGTGGATGTTGTTTGCCTGGACTTTAGTAAAGCCTTTGCCACCATTTCCCACAGCATTCTCCTGGACAAACTGGCTGCTCATGGCTTGGATGGGCATAAGCTTTGCAGGGAAAAAAATGGCTGGATGGCTGGGCCCAAAGAGTGAATGAAGTTAAATCCAGTTGGAGGCTGGTCACAAGTGGTGTTCCCCAGGGCTCGGTACTGAGGCCGGTTCTGTTTAGCATTTTTATCAATGGTCTGGATGAGAGGATTGAGTGCACCCTCAGTAAGTTTGCAGATGACACCGAATTGGGTAGGAGTGTTGATCTGCTTGAGGGTAGGAAGGTTCTACAGAGGGATGTGGATGGGCTGGATCAATGGGCCAAGGCCAATGGTATGGGGTTCAACAAGGCCAAGTGCCGGGTCCTGCACTTGGGTCACAACAACCCCATGCAGTGCTACAGGCTTGGGGAAGAGTGGCTGGAGAGCTGCCTGGTGGAAAAGGGCCTGGGGGTGTTGGTCAACAGCTGGCTGAATATGAGCCAGCAGTGTGCCCAGGTGGCCAAGAAGGCCAACAGCATCCTGGCCTGTTTCAGTAATAGTGTGGCCAGCAGGACTAGGGAAGTGATTGTCCTGCTGTACTCAGCACTAGTGAGGCTGCACCTCGCATGCTCACTACAAGAAAGACATTGAGGTGCTGGAGCGTGTTCAGAGAGGAACAACAGAGCTGGTGAGGGGTCTACAGCACAAGTCTTAAGAGGAGCAGCTGAGGGAGCTGGGGTGGTTTACCCTGGAGAAATGGAGGCTGAGGGCAGACCTTACCGCTCTCTACAACTACCTGAAAGGAGGTTGTAGCATGGTGGGCATTGGTCTCTTCTCCCAAGTAACAGGTGATAGGACAAGAGGAAACAGCCTCAAATTGCACCAGGGGAGGTTTATGATGGATATTAGGAAAAATTTCTTCACCAAAAAGGCTATCAAATATTGGAACAGGCTGCCCAGGGCAGTGGTCGAATCAACTTCCCTGGAGGTATCTAAACAACGGGTAGACATGGTGCTTAGAGACACAGTTTAGTGGTAGTTTTGTCCATGTTAGGTTAATGGTTGGACTTGATGATCTAAAAGGTCCCTTCCAACCTAGATGATTCTATAATTCTATAAGGAGGGCCTATTAAGTCATCTACAATCCACCACTGTAAGGGGCCTTAATGTTAATAATTCCCTATTAGCAGCATTTTGAAACCTTCCAAAGATGTGAAAGAAGACTAGAGCTGCCTAGAGCTGCACAGCAAGCCAAATTCACAGTCCCATCTTGCCTCAAAGTCTATTTCTTCTCCCTAGTAAAGCACCCATGTTCTCACTTAAGAGTAAAGGCATCGGCAGGTATATTGCTCTCTGCTCAGCCTAATGGACCAATTTCTGTGGATATAAATCTTAGGGTCACTTTTCTGATGGCACAGGGCATTTCAGTGTTAGGAAATTTCAGAAAACTTCAAACCCCTGAATGTGGGGTTTGGTTTTTTTTTGGAGTCCTACAGTTTATTCTTTGTATGAAAACAGTGTACCGACAGGCACAGCAACCTTACTGCAGATGTCAGCAACTCATCGACACAGACCTTTCCAGGAAATATTTCAAAATAGAGGGTGCAACACACCAGTGTCGTCCATCTCCATCCTGGCTCTGCCGTCAGCCTTGTGCAGTCAGCTGAAGAGCAATAATGGGCCCAAGGTGTAATGGCTTGGTGCAGGGCACAAAGGAGGAAGAAAAGGGAAGACTGAAAAACATCCATCGCGTGGGCTTCTGTGTTTAGCATCTGCAAAAGAACGCTTTTTTTTCTAACAGCTGCTTTTTGCAAAAGGTTCTTACTGAAAACAAGGTACAAACTTCATTCTTAAAAAGCTTTTAATGAAGCAATTTCAGCAGTACAACAGACGAGCTTGGGAAGGGAAAACATTTACTTTATTGTTGCTATCCCTTTGCTCTGGTGACTGACACTCTACCAGCATGTAGGAGGAGCATCACCATCCTACGCTCAGTAGCATGAATGCTGAGCTTTCTGAGGAACACAGTCATGTTGTTTTCCACTGCAAGAGGGCTATATCCGCTGATACGGTGCAAAGTGTTGCTATTTACCCATCACGGATGGCCACCGTTTGAAACTTCTGGGTTTTAAAGCGGTGGCTCACTTTGCTTTCTGCATTTGTCTATTTGCTGACCTTGATGCCGGAAGGAGGGCCGAGCAATTAGCCACTTTTCCACACTGGGGTATTTGCCACATAAGTAGTAAGAGAAAAGCAGTTCCTAAAAAGGCACCTGGGGTGGGCCTGGGGGGAAAGGAAGGTGCATTAGCAGAGCGTTCAAGAGTCTTGCACCCGATAGATCAATCGAGGCTAAATTCAAAGGCAGATGCTTAAAAACTAAAATAATTAAGAGGTTAAGGCCTGAATTTTTAGCATCTAACATATGGCACTTGAATAAAGACCCTATATGAGCAATCTAGAAGTCGTCACCATTGGAAAGGAAAGGGAGAGCTATCTCCTCTCCATTGACCACCAAGGAAGTTCCCAGGAGTGCTCTTCTAACGGAGGACTAGCTTCACTAGATGAATGCTTAAGGCTAGATATTGGGAGCAGAGGCCATGATTAGTGAACTTGGCTGTAATATTCAGGGTTGAGTTTAGAGAAAGACTCAATTATAGGCCTCACTGCTCCAGTAATGGTGCAGCAGGAGTCCAGTCGCTGGGCAGATATCTACCCTCTCTCCTGCCTCCGGATGCTCTGCGTCATGCTCGGTGGTTATCTGCAGAAGAAGGAGACGGTCACCTGGACGACTGGAAATAAGATACTGGTAACCAGAAAGTACTGACAAAAACCCAGCCAGTACAAGACAGTGGTCAGCATTTGCTAGCCCTCAAATCATGTAGTGAGTCTCAGTCCAGCTCCCAGTGCACCAAGGTCTCTCTTGCAGACACCGTCATGGTCAGTGCAGCTGAAATGAGAGGGCCATTCCCTGTTACAGTGCCTCTTTCGTGGGATCCCTCCTCCACAACAGCATATATGGGCAGATCGTGGAGGAGAAGACCAAAAGTTCATAAAGACACCCTGTGAACTGCAGACTGGTCTTGTCGACACCTGTCCTTCCAAACCCTCACTCCCACTGTGCTTTTTTCAAGCATATTTAAAATTCCCTTTCATGCAACTGGCGATTTACCTTCCCTTCCTCCTACAAGTTAGGTTAAAAGGGGCAGGAGGTCCTTTTCCGTATTGATTTGTTTTCCTGACCTTTCAGGTACATGCAGAGAAGATCAGCAAAAAGGCACAGGAAGAGGAGCAGAACAAAAGCGCAGTCCTTGCTCTCATTTAAAGAAGTAAGAGAAACATGAAACTTAGCATCGAGTAGAAAATAAACTGTCTGCTGAGGAAAAGAAAGCAGCTGCCCATATGGAGAAGGGGCCGTGAGGAGTACCACTCTGCACTGCAACGCTGATGGAGCAGGCTATGAAAATGGAGAGTCAGCCTTCGGAGAGCAGTCGTGATCTCAGAGGTTCTATTTTTCTCTTTTCTTTACTTTTTTCTTTTTTTTTCTTTTTGAATAAATGTCATTTAAATAGACAAATCCTATTTCCAAATAAAAGGAAATCAGATAAATTATTTTTAATCCTCGGTATTTACACCCTGCTATTAAGCCGCTCCCCACCACAGTGCACTGTGTGTGGTACCACTCTATGTGCTGTGGATTTGGTTAGACATAAAGCAGACGCCCAGATTGCTAAAGCTCCCCTGACATTTTCTCGCTAGTACATCATGGTGGCTTGACCACATTCTAAACTGGGTAATAATACTTTTTTTCTAGCTTAATTCCTCCCATGCATTCAATAAGATTTGATATTCATCTTCCCTCCCATATCTTGTAGCACTGCTTTGCCTTGCTGTATTCCACACTAAAAGCAGATATAGTACAGCACGAATGAAGCGATTGTTACAAGGCCTTTACCAACCACACAGGGACATGGTGAGGATTAATTAATTGCTTATTCAGAGTTTTTATATCCCAAGATTAAAAATAGTATAATCATAATAAAACCAGATTACTACGTTATCAGAATCAGTTACCAAAATCCCTAGTAAAGACAATACAAGTTTCTTACTAAAAAAAATTCAGGACTGTATTTCAATCCCATCCCTCCTGGGAGACACAAAAAAAATTAATCCAGACTAACTTTTACGGTCAGTAAATTATATCTTATTAAAGGCCTGTATGACATTCTCTTTCATAATTATGTTGAAACAAATTAGGACTATTTTAATTCTGAAGAGAAGAATCTAAGGAATCCATCTGTTTACATGGCATTGCTAATCCACTTCCAATTCACACATTCAGTTAATTCAGATTAAGTTTTCCTCAGCAATTTTGCATAAGCAAATCCTCACCCTGAAGCAACCACGTCCCATGGCAGATACTCATCATCAGCTTTTGTAAATTCAGTAACCTTGTGGACTTATGTGGTTGGACATGGGCAATGGTTTCTTCAAAGCCTCAAACCTCTGGGATTCAGATCTGAGCACCAAAGATGTGAGGGAACTGCAGAGGAGATTCCCGGAGCCCCTTGCTCGAGATGTGACCTGGGGTTGCTCCAAACCACACTCCAGATGCAGTAACCCTTGAGGGCTGTCAAGCAGCCAAGACCAGACAGGCTGCGGGTCCTCCAGTGCCGTTCCTTCTCACGCCTCCCTCATCTGTGGTGCTCAGAGGCAGCAGGGATCTATCCATGCAAAATTTACTTCTTCGGGCGCAAAGTCTATCCTAAAGGACTCCTTCGTGCAAGACTTGTGTTCATATGGCCACAATGAGATTTAGGATTGAGAATTCTATGTCCAATTTTTGTACCACAAATACCTGCCAGGTCTTCAGGACCCCACTGTAGGCATAACTTCGTTGTTTTAGAGAGAGAAATAGTCTGTCAAGTTCCAAACCCTCTGAAAGATGGCCCTAATCCACTCCACTATTACACTACTACCAGCAAGGTCTGATGAAAGACAACAGCACGAGGGCAAAGAGCCCGCAAATGGGAAACTGAAGCAGAGTACCCTGACATGCAAAGAGCCAACGCTCAATTCAAAACAACCGAAACAATCCTTTCCTTGTGCCCCGAGGCACCGAAATCCTCTCTGAGAGTGACATCCTTCTAAAAGAAGAGTAATCAAATATAAACGCTTTACAGCGCTGAGGCTCATGCCTGCACCCACCACGCGCAGGGACGGATGCACCTGTGAAGAAAACGCCTTTGTTCCTTTCCAGCTCACATCAGGGCAATATGCTGCAGATGGCTGCAACTCCTGGAGCTGAATGTAAAGGCTGTGGCCTAAAAAAAGAAAACAACATTGCTCTTGTGTACAGTTAAATCTGGCTTGCCACCCGGGATCCGTTTAAGATACAGGGGGTCCTGAGGCTACATGCCACTGATGTTAGGGCAGATCTATTCATTGCTAAGCAAACCTTTACAAATACGCTAGTGCACTCTGCATAAGCCATGGGAGGCGTTTAGGAGACTACAGAGGAGCGTTCATTAGAGCCACTCAGCGGTGAGGAACTGGAGCACCAATGCATTCAGCTGAGAGAGGAACAAACGCGCTGCTCAGAGCAGGTTTGCAGATATGTACCCCATTATAAAGTGCTCTTACCACAGTGTTATGTCCTTTTCAGCTTCTTTGTTCCAGCTTTTCTTGTCTTTTCTCTGTCCTTTCCTCATCTTCATTATTCCCAATTGCTCCTCTGCCTTTATCTTGCTGTTTTCTCTCTTTCCTTCCCACCTCTAGCTGTGAGGCCACTCTTCCTCCCAGGTCTGAGCAGTCCTAGCAAGACAGGAGCTACTCTGACACTTGACCAGCTCTACAGTCCTCTCTGGCAGGACCTGAACACTTTCAGGCACACAGGCCTAGGTACCCATCAACTCAATGCATTACCTGAACTTTGCATTACTGACTGGTCACCCTAAAAGCTCTATTTGTCTTCTCCTCTTCTCCCAAGACAGGTAAGGAGGTCCTGCAGGGTGATTCATCCCATTCTCGTCACCTTCTGGAGTGGTCTCACTTGCACTAACTTAGGTTATCTGCTCTTGAAACAGGCACCTCAGTTAGATTTCCCTTTATCTCAGGGTAGCCACGATGAATCTGGGCTTCATCCCAGATCTACCCTTTGCGGTAGGCTTGGGGCTGATGTATTTTTTTGCCAACTCAAGCTAAGGATAAATATTAAATCTGGATTCACTGAAGCTGTGTACATGCAGTTTGCACTGGGTTCAGTCCTTTTCTAACTATGGAGAAGCTCAAAGCCACCGTCAGCTGCACAAACAATCTATGAATTCATAATCTGTGAATTTTTGAGGATGGGGAACAATTACTGTACAATGCTGCACATGTATTATTCAAGCTTCTGAAGCCACCCAGCTGGCAAGACAACAAAAGAACAAACGTTTTGCAATAAAGTTCATTTTAATTGAAAGACCAAAGAGTCACATGTACCTCTCCTTTTAGCCTTAAGGACAGCAGCAAAACTGATGTCATTTTCAGAGCCACAGCTATTAAACAGGCAGTGAGGGGGGCTTTTTTTTTTAACCATCAGAGAGCCATATTCACTTTTAATGCCCATCTATGCTACTCTACCATTATTCAGGGGAGTCCATTTTGGTGAGACTATGATGCTGTATAATTTGCCTTTTCGGATTATATGGCTTGTCACCTCAAATGTTAGTCTAGATACTACCAGAGCAGGGATAAACACAATAAAGATCTGGTTCTGTAAACTCAGTCCACATTCATGACACCACTATACAAGGGTGGGAAGCCCTTTGGTATGTTATCCTTGGCATAAGAAATAGCTCAACAACTAAATTAACTTAGATTCTTTGATGTAGAGGCAAGTGTACATATGGCTGTCCTCAGGAAAAACTCATGCACCAGGCTAGATGTCGAGATGGTGACATTTCTTTCTTTTTTCTTTCTTGGTTTAACAAATCACTAAAGGCAGTTTTGCACGGTACATGTCGGCAGTTTTGCACAACTCGAGGTTGAAGTCCCAAAGTGACTGAAACCGCTGGCACAGGCTGTTCCAAGCACATGCATTTATAAGGATAAAGCTTTTGAGATCAGAAAAGAGAGACACGGATGAAGCCAGCTTCTGGCTAACTAACTGCTGCGTCCCTCAATGTGCAAAACCGTACGCTATACGCTTCACCCTCCTCTTGCATTCTCCTAGAGTGACCTGCTGCTATTAATAGCCTGCTACCGTCAGGATCCAGCGTGGCATATCAGAGCAAAAGAATTTTGCTCCTTTTTGGAAAAGGCAGACAGCTACGGCGTTCCCTGCCTGGCTCTGCTGTACTCTTATCCATGCAAGGGCAAATCTCGTGGGCCCCTTCATTGGCTTAAAAGGGTGTGCAGCAAATGAGTTAGGCACAAATATAATGCAGATTGTCTGTACGAGGATGGTTGCAGTAGATACAGAGCTCCTCTGTGACGCTGCAAGAGCATAAGACTTTCACGCTGGCTGCAAAGTGATATTCCACATGGCTGCAGCTGCGGGGAAACCACTCTCCTGAAGCAAGGAAAGGGGTATTCCCTGCAGAAATGAGCTCTGACTTCTTGCCAGGACAACAGGATCTGCTTGATTAGACAGACATGTTTTGCCCATACCCTAACAGGACAGTACACCTGCTCTTTGGGGGACCTAAACCCTTTGTTTAGGGCTGACCCTTGCTTGACCAAGTCAAAAGTCCCACTACCTCCAACTAGCATAGGATGAGGCTCTTAATTCTTCAACACATTCAGGAGCACAGAGTTCAGTGAATTTCACTCTTTTACTGAAATCGCTGGCCGGTGAACCACGGTTTGCTCCATCCTGAGCTTCCTGTAGCACTTTATTTCAGATCTCAAAAAATGCTCACCAAATTTAAACTTGCTCAGATTCCTTTTCACTTCCTTTTTTAAAGGGTGGAAGTTTTGCCTTTTCTTTTTCCTTTTTTTTAAGCTTTGGAAACGGATTGTTTGTGAATAGCTGATTGCAGCATGGATTCTTCCCCATCTATCATGCAGGGTGAATCTAGATACTTTAATAAAGCTCCAAGACTGAGTCTGCCCTGTACCAGAAACCACTCTTTAGTTTTGTTCTGCAAAATATATATGTATCGCTTGCTGTTTGTTGGCCTCTGGTCAAAGGAAATAACAGATTAGCACAATAAATTTAAGAGATGGGAGAAGAGAGATCTTTTAGATGTGAAAACATCCCCGCTAGCAATTTCAAAACCTCGCTCCGCTTGCCCCAGCCCTTCTGAACCCCGTCCCCCTTCTGCCTTCCAGGATATCATCAGTCCTGGAGGTGGGGAGAAGCCAAGCAAACGACAGCTGCTGAACTCCAGCTTCTGCAAACAGTCCAAGGACAATCTGCTCCTTTCCAGACCACTTGGGGGGGAAAAAAAATACCCTTCAATTTTTTAGGCATACATTTTGTATATAAAAGACCACACACAGCCCAGAGCTTTGAAATGATACTGTGGGATTCAAAGGATATTTTCTGGCCATAATGATTTATGGTGCTGCATCAGAGCCCTCTTTGAAGAAACGAGGTGAAGCCAAGTGGCTTTGGCAGGAAGGGAAACAGCCATCCAATGATATGTCCAGACATCAGGTTTAAAACAAATAAAAACCCAACCATCACCACAGGATGTTGCAAAGACCAGAATTACAAATGGGTTAAAAAAGGGATTAGACAAATTCATGGAGGCTGGGCCTACTGGCAGCTATTTAACATGAGGATCTGGCTGCAGCCTCTGGCTTGTGAGGTTCCCTAATTCACTGATTGCCAGCAACTGCTAGGTTTTATTGAACGAAGATGTCTCTATGGGCCCTGTAGTTGCAGGCTTTCCATACGCAGCTGCCACCCACAAAAGGCGGTGTGCTGGTACAGACCTGGGTCTCACGCTGGGGGGAAACGCTGATTTGCACTGCTGAGTTACCCCGGGCTGCAGAGATGAGCGCTGACGGCTGCACAGGGGGTCTCTCATCAGCTGGACAAAGGTCTTCAGTGGAACCTAAATGTAGAGCAGATGGGAGGGAGCATCCTGCGCCGTGGTCGTTCAGGAGCCGAGCAGGTCGTTCAGCATCCCAATGCAGCTCCCAGGAGGATGACAGCTACAAGAAAATACACTCGTTAGGTTTCCTGCAGGACTTCTGGAAAAAAAAGACACACGCACCCCCTGGAAAGTCTTTTAACACTGAAAACACACACTGTGGTGTAATCAGCAGGAATCCCCTCCACAAATCCAAAATATAGCCCAGGACTGAAAGCTTGTGTGATAATATCCTCACTTGCGCAGGTGGAGAAAAAGCACGGGGAGAGTCTCCGAGGTTGCAGCCTGGAGAGGGGAAGCTGTGCTCAGGGGAGAGTCTTCCCCAAGGCTCTCCAGTGATGTCCCCAGGTCTCCATACCTCACTGAAAAACAACCCAGATGTATTTTCAGAAGAGATAAAATTGAGATAAGACTTCAGAAATACCCACCAGCTTCTGGAAAACAGAAACTGTCACTGTGAGCAGCTCCCCGCATGATGCAAAGTGCCCCATGTTGGTGAAGACCCTGTTCTGTGGTTACCTACCCAGGTGAGAAAGGACATCTCTTCAAAGCCTGGCCACCTTCTCAAGCAAAGAGTGTTTGAAAATCTGGATTCTCACTCAAAAACTCCACTGACAGATCTCTGTGTTTTGATGGAATCATAGAATCATAGAATGGTTTGGGTTGGAAGGGACCTTTAAAGCTCATCTAGTCCAACCCCCCTGCAGTAAGCAGGGACATCTTTAACCAGATCAGGTTGCTCAGAGCCTCATCGAGCCTGGCCTTGAATGTCTCCAGGGATGGGGCCTCCACCACCTCTCTGGGCAACCTGTTCCAGTGTCTCACCACCCTCACTGAAAAGAACTTCTTCCTAATGTCTAATCTAAACCCACCCTGCTCTAGTTTAAAGCCGTTGCCCCTCATCGTATCGCTACATGCCCTTGCAAACAGTCCCTCCCCAATAATGTGATGTAGGAGACCTATCCTGCATTTCAAGAAATTCTGTGATTTTTTCTTTTTCAAGTAAATGCTTCCTCCCTAATAGCTTATGCAAACAGACTTTAATGCCGATCCCATACAGCACCTGTAAGCCATCTGGAAGATGAACAGCTACACAGACATGAGCAGCCCACCCCAAAGTTCTGGCAATGAGAGATAATGATCCTAGCTGCAAAGGCAGAGCACCATTCTCAACACCATCTTTTTAAAGTCAAGTCTTAGCCATAACTCTTCTCCCAGCCCTGTCACACCAAGCCTGGTCTCATCTCCTCATGTTTACACAGGTGTAAACCCAGGAATATATTCATTACAGTTGGTAGCAGGGATTTTCCTCCTTTCTCAAGCAGCAGAGTGGCATTTTACCAAATCGATGGCAGGGTCACTTTTTTAGCTAGCAAACAAATAAAAGGTACTCGCTGAACTCTGTGAGATTGTGCTTTGCCACATACATCTTCCAGTGCCCAGCACTAAATGTCACTGCAGAGGGCAACAGCAGCGAATGGTCAGACAGTCCCCGAATCAGCACGTTAGTGCGGTGCCAGTGGCAAACAGCTGGAGCACGGCCAGCCCTCGTGCTCACTACAGCTTGTACCCAACTGTAAAAACACCAGGCACTGCCTACGTTTGAGGCAGCAAAGCCTTAGGAGAGGTGAGGTACACAGAGGAAAAAAAATGATGCGATGACTAAAACAGGCGCCGGGGACTCCAGGGACGTGGGTGCTGTGTGACACCAGGCAGTTCTGCACATCTTCCCGCACCACGGCGGTGGTGGGAGGCTTAATGAGCGCTTGGGAATCCTGCAACTATTTTTCAATTAAATTGTGCTGCACTCCGAGCTTTTGCTATAACAAGTCTGTCTGAAAAAGCATGCACAACGATCTGCTCAAAAGTCACCTCAACGTTAAAAATGATTGGAAAAAATACATCCAGAATTCATTTTCATGTGCTTATTTTTCTCTCCATCCTATTTTACCTCCCCCATTTTTTCCTGTCCCTCCTCTCTCCTTTTATTTCAGTGCAACCTTGTAAAAGGCTGGTCCAGGTCTCTGACTCCTGGTTCCTGTGCTGTAGGTCTTATGTTCAAATCCCCAAGTGGTAGCAGCAGGTGGAGTGGAGGCAGATGACCTCTTCAAATGTTTTAGGGTTTTAAAATGGATGTTGAACCATTTATAGAAGGGATTATATGCTTTTTTTTCCCAAGCAAGAAGTAGCTGAAGGAGAGGAAAGGCTTCTATTTAAATGAAGCAAAACCTTAAATAAGTGATGCCCTCTGAAGGAAGAGAGACTTGCAGACTGATTTCCCCGAAATCTTTCAGGCTGGCTGGTCCAACTCAACCAGGTTTGCCAAATGGGCAGACACCTCATTTTCCTGTGAGCTTCGAGGCAGCCAGTGGAGAAGAAAAGCCTCATGTTATGTCATCCACCGTGCTGGTAACTATGAATGCTGTCACTGCTTCTCTAGACTCCCCATCCAAGCAGGGATGTGAGCGAGGAAGAAGAGGAAGGAAGGAGCCATGAGCAGCAGTTAGGAACCTGAGGATGCTGCAGTGAGATTCTAGCAGGCTTTTGGGGAATCAGTCACAGCACCAACAGCCAGCTGGAGAGCACCGGGCCCAATTGTATCTGTCAGGAGGTCAGAAAGCACTGCGCGAGTGCTTTTTTTTTAAGATAATAGCAACAGGGTCAGTAAGAGCTGGTAGGGCTGTCAGAAGAAAGCTGCTGCAAAGGCCAGAGATGGCCCCCAGCATCATAGTCTATCCCAATGGGAGCAAGTAGGACTCATCTCACTATTCTCATTGCAACACAGAAGTCTGCCACTAAGCTGGTCACTTCAGTCTCTATTTATAGAAAAAGGGGAAGAACAACACAGTTTTAGGGTGCCGTGACCTGGTTTAGGACAAGAAGAGGAAGACCCAAGGCTATGTTAGTTATGTGTATGCTGACTGTAATGGAAGCTTAGGGTCAGTCCTGCAGAAATTGGTGATGGGGCAATCATTTTTCAGGTGGGTAAGTCCCATTTGTAGTGCCCCTGTAGTCCAGAGGTAGTCCCTCTAACTCTTTTTGCTTGAGCCTGCTGTCCAGAAAGAAATTATACTCCTCCAAGCAGGTATTTTCAGCAGAGATCCCAAACCCCAGGTAAACTCACTCAAAGCACTGTACCCTAAATACAGAGCAGTGCTCTCCTGTGCCCAGCACTCCCTTTGCAAGCCCTCTCCACAGCACCATCTAATTCCCCATCTTTCAGCCAGGGAGAGGGCGTGAGAGTAGGAGAGTGAGCACACAACCACGCTGCGATGCTAAGTGCAAGGGAGCGACCGAACAGTGCTCCCTACAAAGGGAGTTCCCAGCTACACGCTAGCCACCTGCCAGCCCTACCGAGCCATGCAGCGGCATGCCTAGTAGCATTGCACCCCCAGAGACCTAATTTGGAGACACTACAAATAATGAAGAATACCTCAAAGAAGGAACAATCCTATTAAAATCTTCTCTTTTAAAAAGGATTTCTCCAGTCATCCCATTTCACATCTTCAACCACAGGGTAAAGGCAAGAGCCACTTTCATTGCCCAGGTATTCCATTGCAGCTGCTGCAGTGTGGCAGAACTGCCACCTCTCTTCTCCAGCTTCTCCCCTGTGTCAGTAAATCCCCTGTAGGAATTTTCTGAATTGCCTCTGTCTGCAGCTCCTGCACAGCACAAGCAGATCTTAACATCCATCAACGGATCCACCAGACTTCACTCCTGCTGTCATCCCCAAGACTTCATCTGCCATCCTCCTCCACTGACAGCCACCTGCCTTTGCCATGAGACACCATCCCACGTTACTCGGCAGGATGGATTTCTTTAGTGAGGAAGAGTCTGACATTCCACGTGGTCTTTTTCCCTCTCCTTGCCAAGTAGCAGACAAGGTCTCCAGGTGCCTCTGGCAGGGGACAACCAGAGAAAGCAGGAAAGGAGATGCTGACCCAGTTCTTGGTCAGCTGCAGGCCTCAGTGGGATTTGGGAAGGTGCACAAGATGAAGGAAAGCCTGCGCGCTAATGGTCTCATGTGCTAGTACTAGAACAACTGCCTGCTCCTCCTGAACACAACTCCTACATGCCCGGCTTTAATAACAGAGCATGCACCTTCACAGTGGGCATGAAGACGTGCTCTGACCTTGAAGCCAGGGCTTTTCCAGGCACGGGCATGCCATGTAGGTTTGCAGGAGAGTGAACCGTGGGACCTTGCTGACTATCCCTGCCTCTCCGGTACTGGCTCAATGGAGACGGGGTGCAACGCACCCACTCGGACACCAGACCCCGTCCCTCTGAGTGCCCAACAGACATAACCCTGGAGAGACCCCCAGCTGGAAACACACAAGGAAGGGGATAAGCATGCCACAGATACACAGATACACAAATACTTTTTTTTTTTTTCCCCACCATGCCTTTCCAACGTCTGTGTGTGACACGTACAGCTAATCATGATTGCTGCCTTTGACAGTCAGTTAACGATTTGCATCCTTTTGGTAATTATCCCATTACCTGCACGGAGCAGATAATTCAGTGGGTCTGCTGGCGGCGTTCAGCAGCCACGTCCCCAGGTTATAAAGTGAAGTGCTGAGTGGAAAATTTTAATGACTAGAGGCTGGTGAAATCTTAAATTGATGGCAATATATGGTGAAGTCTGTTAAATAATGTGAAATGCCCTTTTGGCTGGAAAGGGCTGGATGAACCTGTGGTTGATAAGTTGTTAAATTACATCCCATGGCTGGCTGCTTGTCTTGGGAAGGTACCGAATGATAAGTGCGCAAATTATCGTTACCGCACGGAGTGAAACTATTTCCAGCAGAGATGATTTGATAAAAGAGAAGTTATTTATCATGATTAAAACCGGTACATTTGTACTTCTCCACACTGAACAGATCCTGAACTGGCAATCATCTTCCGAAAAGGTACCCAAACCTGATTTAAAGGGCTTTATGACTGTTTTAACAGATGGGGTTTTCTCTCATGGAGAAAGAAGATTTTAATATCTAAATTGCCATGTTTCTCAGAATTATTTCCCTGTTCATTGCAGACAGCTTGATTTCATTATTTTTTTTCACACCCTGTTTTTGTATTTGACTTTTCCTAAAAAAGAAATCCAAATAAACACTCTTTCACAAACAAGGAGGACACAGGCTGCTACGTGCAATGGTAGAGGAGAGCTTTGTCTTCTACACCTTCATTTTGGGCCCTGCAGAGACAGACAAGTCCACAAAGGTAGCTAAACATATCTAGGCCAAAAGACAAGAATAAATGCTACGACTTCAGTGAGACTGCCTCCCGTGCGTAGTTTGTGACATCTAGTTTGCTGAACTAAAACCTCTTTCCGATATTTCTTGAGGTCTTCTGAAGAAGGCGTCACTGTTGACATTTTGTCATTAACTTACAAGCCTACTATCTCCTATTAGTATGACAGTAGCTGGTTTAGGTGTGATTATCTAATCACCTGACCTAACTTTCCATCTAATAGGGGCCAAGGGCTAATACGGGTGAGATATTTACCCTTCTGCAAGCTTACCCACATCTGACTGCAGTGCCCCTTCCAACATGGTCTTAGCCTTCACTTCCAGGGAGACGATTCAGCACCAGTGTAGGCATTTCAAACAAAAGTACCTTTGAAAAAGGGGAAAGAAATTCTACCTGTAACTATATAATGATAATGTTGCAGTACTTTGAGCACCAGTGCTTTCCAGCGCCCCACTAGCGCCTTCACCAAAGGGAAGAAAACGTCACCTTGCACTGGCACGATCCTTTCTGGCAAGATCCACATCCAAGGACTTTTCAAAGTTTTTCTCCTCTTGTATTGCAGAAGTTGAAATGCTATTACAGATTACTCCTTTCAGGACTTTTCCCTTTCTTTCTCTTTTTATTTATTTATATTTCAAGAAAATTCTATGCCCATGAAAGTTATACACTCTTTGAGATTTTCTGATGCTCAGAACAGGTAAAGCCCCAATAACAGTTTATTTACAGGGAGTGTGTTCAACAAGACAAGCTTAAAAGAGGAGAGTTGGAATTAAAGATCAGTTGGAGAATCAAAACTTTGTTCTCTAAATCTGCACGCTTGCCAGCCAAACAAGCACAGGGCAGCAGCAGGATTTCATAACTAGGTTCTCACAGGGTTCCTGATGCTGCCCTGACAGGAGGCAGTGTGGAATATTTTTCTTCAGCTGCACCTCAGCGTCAAACTCAGCTCCACCATGCCCCAGCAGAGTTGCGTCTTCTCAAACCAGGGACAAATTTGGCCAAGAAGCTTCAGTGGGAGCAGCACATAGATAGCCCTGAGCAAAACTCAGTTCTGTCAAAATGTCTGTTTTTTGTCTCCATTAAAAAAACATGTCCCGGAGTATAATCACACAACTGGCAGAATGTGGATCTCCTTTAGCAAGCAATTCATCAGAGACCCACTCCTTCTGTTTTAACTTCTCTTATTTGCAGGGAAAGACCAGTTCTCTCAAGCTCACCCCTGGCACACCTGGGGCTTGTGAAGGAGTGGGACCTCGTCACCACTTTCTGTGCCACATAGACCGAAGAACAAAGTGGCATCTGTGCCCTCGCTACCCTTACTGACATCACCGGGAAAGGGGCCAGATGCTAAGAGCAGAAATTGCCAAAGGGACGTTTTTGGTGACTCCTCTGCTTTGCTGAAGTCCAAAAGCTTTAAGGCAAATCACCTTCCATGAGAAAAGTTTCATGAGAGAGAAAATACTGCACATGGGGTGCTGTCACAGACTAGATTAAGTCTTGTTGTGCAACAAAGATTGTCATGTAGCGATGAATAAAATAAGTGAGTGAGCTCACCTATTCAGTGTACATCAAAAGAGGGCAAATTCTATATTGCCTAAATCGGGTGTGGAGCAGGGCAGCTTACCTTCAGCTATGCCCTTGGGAAGGAAAACCCAGGGTCATCCACAGCTCTAGACAGGAGTCAATAACCCAATAACCTGTCTGTCCATCTGGGCACCCCCTCATCCACCACCATCACCAAGTTGAATGGGAAGAATGAAAGCAAATGGAAAAACTCAGAAGTTGCTCCAAAACCGGAACTATCCTCCTCCAACTGGCTTCTTTAACCAGCACTTTATCAGAGTCTGGATTCCTTACAAAGACACGACAGTCTTGGAAATATTAAAATAACTCTAGCTGTTTAATTTGTAACAGTGCTTGGAAAATTCACCCAGGTCTGGTTGAGCAAAGCATTCCCCTACTTGCTCAGCTTGAGATGCACTTAGAGGAGGAAGCCTGGATTAAAGCACATGCTTAAAATAACACATACGAATAACTGGTTTGCTAATTTGGGGTCTTAAAGTTGAAAAGGTCCTTTTATAAACTCAGGGAGAAGATGAGATTCTGATTTCCAGTGGGATTACTAAGTGTAATTGCTGTCAGATGCTTATGTACAGTGAATACATGTGCAGCAGATAACCTAAAACTGCATTGACTCAAACTACACACCACGAGTAATAGTTTCAATGCTCATGCATGAAAAAAAATCCCATGCTCCATTTATGTTTCCGCTCCCCTGTGTCTTCGTTGTAGTAACCCAGGGCAGTGATGGAAAACAAGCTAATACCCACACCAGTTTGCTAGGATTCCCTTTTCAAGACCCCAGAGGAACAGGGCAAGCTCTTAGTAATTCTAATTAGCAATTCTGCCCCTGCAGGGGATGAAATGAATTTTCGCCACCTTGACTCACAGAGATGGAGAGCAAGGACCTTGATCTCTGCCCAGGAGTCTGCAGTGCTACCTGCAGCAGAGGGAATGCCACAAAGCCAGAAGCACTGGGTATGCAACAGTACACCCTAAAATGGATTAAGAAAGGCCACGTTGCGTCAAACCAAGGGTTTGCCTAGCCCAGTAGCCTCTCTGACAGTGGTTAGAAGCAGACGTTTAGAAAGAACAGAAATAGGGTTTGTATACAAAGATCTTCCCCTATACGGCCTCTCAGCTTCTGCCTATCTGGGTCTCAGGTTGTGTTTTACTTGTCAGTAGATCCATCTTCCCCATTTCTACCCAAAACTTTGCTAAAACCATTTACTCTTAGAGCTGCCACAGCAATCTGTGGCTGTAGCCCCACAAGCTGTTTCTGTAGTCAGTTAGTCACTGGCATGTAAAGCTGAGGACTTGTTCCGCTATTTCAGGGAATCCAAAAGGACCAAGTTTACTGACTGGTGTAGCTTATCAAGAATAAGCCAAACAAAACATGCTTGTTACTTATCCTGTCCATTTGTTACCTCTGCATTCTGCCAATGGACCTTTGCTGAGCAGCCACGTTCTCATGCTGATGCCCACGTTCCCCAGTGCTTTCCCTACAGCATCTGGTGTCGTCCTGTAAGGTCCTGAGGGTAGAGAGCAATGTAATTGTTCTCTGAGGGGTCTAACAAGCTCCTGGTAACTGGAAAATATAACTGCTGATAGCACTATTTAGTCTATGCTATTAAAATATACACATCTGGCTAAAACTCACCCATATTCTGCTAGGCAATTTACTTGAGATGGTTGACAACCAGCACGTAAATGACAAAGTTACTTTGTTGTAGAGGAAAAGCGTGTGGGTACTTAAGATATTGATGAACTGGACTATAAGCGGATTATCACAACGCTATGAGTAGAGACTAATTTCCCAGTAGAAAAAGCCTTTTGAAATACAAGACAAAATGTCAATCCATTTACTAGTCACACATATTTAAAACATTTCCCTTATTTTGCTCCCTCCTACTGACTTTCAGCCTTCAAATGAGAGAGAACTGAGAGGAATGTCCAGCATTTAAACAACACATAACTTCCAGACAATCTGGATGTCAAGATCCGGAAATTTGGGATTTGGTGGAAAGGTAAAACCTTGTACAGTCCCATCCAAATAATACAACCATCAATTAGGAAAAGGAGGGGTGACAAAGGAAAATAATGAGGCTGTAGCTTCAACTGTGCATTCCTGTGCAAGGTGCCCGGACTCACTGCGGTGATAGCAGTTGACTTCACTGATCTCACTGCAGCTGATGGCAACACGGCCAGTTTCACCCCACCTATAGCATTTCACGGTTCCGCAGTTTATCCAAATTCCTTCCAGAGTCTAAAACCACAAACACATAGATTTTCCTTGGAGATGACTGCTTCAGGGCAGGAGGTTTCTCCTGTGGACTGATGAAGGAATCCAGGACCTTCTAGCTATACCTTGAGGGCCTCTTCCAGCCCCTTATTTTAGTCACGTGGAAAATTATCTTTGATTTTTGCATGACAAAGAGAACATGCAGCATGAAACCCTTATTGGAGGGACTTCCCTACTTTCAGTTGAAATACAATGGCCAAAACAAAAAAGAAAATAAAACTGGAAGGAAGCTGTGGAGAAAACATTGTGAAATACATGTGTATTGTAAACATACAGAAATCACTATAAGAAGAGATCTCTCATTAAAGCTTAATGGAGAGCATAGAGGCATTACCGCTTCTTTGGGCAAATCACAACTCACCTTTGGCAATCTGTAGGTGGATGATCCAAGCCATGGATTCAGCATCTCTTTGGGTACATGAGCCCAGTGCCATGCCATTCGTGAGACCACACACTTGCCACTCAGACTGGGCTCTACTCTTCTCTGAAACCCTGCTGCTGGGCAAAGAAAACCTCAGGGCTCAGGGCCAAAGAGAGCTCACGGCCCTGTCGTCTCTAATTGCAATATCTGCCTGGGAGGAAGGAGACCTGGGATGAAGTTCCTGGTGTTAAGATCCATTCGGTGTTTTAGCAAGTGACCCTTTAACTTAAAGAAATAGACCTGGGAGCAGGACCCGCAGTACTGTGCTCTACGATGGTAGCCCAGCCACTGGTGAGCAGGAGCCAGGTGCCCCGGGGCTGCCATTGGCCAAGGGCCAGAAGCTGCTGGGAAGGAGCTGAAATCACACAGGGAGGGCTGAGACGAGAGAAGTCTGACCTGGGGAGGGGGTTTCATGGCACAGCTCAAAGGGGCTGCTCCAAAATTAACTGAAGACGTGGGGAATATTTCCACCCATGTCTTTGGGTAAGATTTGGGAGCCATTTCAGGAAAATGCATCAGCACATGATAAACCCAACTGAAGATGATGACATTTAATCACATCCTTAATTCTGACCTCACGCTTACCCACGTACCTGTATAGGAGGCTGACAGCAGCACTCCCATTAACTTCCACTTTTCAGACTTTCCGGTTGATCTGATCCTTACATCGCCAGGGTCATTTTAATCCTAACTCAGCTGGAACAATACACAGGTTGCCTGTCTAGACATAAATCTATTTCCGAAAAAAAAAAAAAGGGAAAAAAAAAGAGGGGGAAAGGGAAGAATGAAATTCTTTTAAACCATTTTCAAATCCCAGACCTTCAAACAATGCAATTTCACAGCCAGTTTTGGGTTCTGGTTTTGGTTTTGCCGACAAAAGCAGATATATGTTTTTTAAAGCCATTTAAAGGGTCCCGCTGAGGCATAAGTCAAACTCCCGTGCCTGGCTGCCATCCCGGAGGATCGGGCCCGCCAGCGGAGCAGGTGGCGTGTGGGTCACCCGCGCCTGTGTGACAAACTGTGATAATTGGATTGTTTGGGGAGAGGGGGAGGGATGCGACCGCTGTGTACAAACCTCAGAAGGGAATTAAAAGCGAGCCTGCATCCCAGTTAATAGTGCTCTATAAAAATGCAAAGTGGCTAATGATAAGCAAAGGAAGTTCCATTAAGCCCCGCGCCTGACGCAAAGGGGTATCATTGACCCTCCAAAGGATATTTGCTGGGAACGGTCGGGCAGCAGAAACAGGTGCAGAAATAAAAGCAAACCACCGGCTCGTTTTAAACTCCCCAATCTGCAATGTTAATGAACCTGAGGACAAGGGAGAGCCAAAGAGACTGAAGTGGCCAGAGCGTAATTTTTTGTACCCGGTAAAGTCACAGGCATGCTCAAAACCAGAGGAAAATCGGGAAATGGCTTGCCTAGTGCTGGCCGTCCATTAGCTGTGCGCTGCACCGAGGGCTTGTGGAGGTTATCGGGGTGGGGTGGGATGGAGGGCAGGGAAGGAGCACGGGGAAAAAGTTGTCCTCAGCCCCAAGCACCCGCCAAGCTGCGATGCGGTCAGTGGGGAAAGGGACTCTCGTTGGGCCGATAATGAGCTGTCCTCATTATAAGATTAGATGCCAGAGTGAACAACACCCTCTTAATAATGCACACATCACTATGACAACCACGGAGTTTGATACCCGAGGACAACTTTATTGTGCTTGTGAAATTTCCTTATTTTAAAAACACTATTTATAGTTATCAGACATCGATTCGCCATATCCACCCTCCTCCTCGTCTCTTTGCCTTCCTCGTTTCCAAGGCAGGATCGGCCAAAGTGTTTATGTGCCGCTCCTAAGGTTAGCAAACTGCTGTCAAGTATCACCGCCAGAGCCTGCTGACATAATTATCCTGCTAGCCCATACATAATTAGTAAAGCTAAGCCCAAACTATATTAATACCAGGATTAATTACGGTGGAAGCATAAACAAGGAAATTAATGCTATGAAAGTAGCAGTACGGATATTCGACAGCCCATATGCTTGTCTGTAGGACCACTAGGGATTGTGTTGAATCGGGAGCTCTGCGGTGCCCTGACTGTAATGAGAAATGAGAAAACTGCTGAAAAATTGATGCCGCCTGCAGATTGCACAATCCGCTGAACAGCAGGGGGTCGGCTTCTTACATCTCCCACTCTCGGTACAATATGCTAATTTCTGCATGCATACGAGTGTAAAAGGAAAGAAGAAAAGATTTCACAAAAGGAAAAAAATGCAAATGACAACCACAAAGATCACTGCAGAGAAATCCATGAGCTTTATATGGATTAACTGTGTTGGAGCTAGTGCTCGTCTGAGTTTAACCCTTTCTGTCCTAGACCCTTTGGCAGGTCCTTTTTGTGGTACAGAGGAATACTTACAGCTCCTTTGTGGGGAGGGAGGGAGGGAGGGGAGGGCAGCGGGGAGCTGAATGGATGGAAAGGATCTTTTTTGCTCTTTTCCATGGCTGTTCTCCTCTTGCTTTAACATTGACAAGGAGGAAAGGGTCTGGAAGGGGCATGAAAAGGGGACTGGGAGGGGAGTTTAGAAAAGGAGGCTCACCAAATGTTGGTAGTGTTTGAGAAGACCACTACAGCCCAGTCCGGTCCAGTTTTAACTGGGGGGGGGACTGGCAACAGACCCTCCCTTGACCTGCAAGAGCTCCTCCAACTCCCTTTGCCCTTTGCAGCACATGGCCAGCAAGGTCCTCCTAATAACATGCTACAAAATCCTCATCAAGAAGACAATTACCCCGCGATTATCTTCTACTCCCGATTCACCACCTTTTACTCCCAGGCGAAAGAAGCAGATGTGCTGGCTTGATGACAAGTCCATCTCTTGGCTGGTGACAGCCGATGCGCCAGCAGTCCTGTGGTTCCCTGGCGCGACCAGAACGTGCAGCACGCCTGCAGACAAGTGGGCTCCAGCAGCGCCCGGACAATCCCCCTGCCATTCGCATTTGCCTTGCTCCCAGAGAGAGCCCAACCCTGCCCTCAGCCTGTTCCCCCTCTGCCACCGATGGGACCCGAGGGAATCACTTCTACCACAGCTACAAGGAGCAAACCGCCTCCTCTGCCTTGCGCATAGCGCTGCCACTGTGGGATAAAACCCATGTGTGCCAATTCCTGTATAGATAATGGAGGGGTGAGCATCCGTACAACCCCGCTCCTCCTTCAGGTGCTGTCGGCGGGGGCTGCCCACCCAATGGTTCGAGGCCCTCTTGCAGCAGAACAGGAAGGCAAAGAGCATCTCCACCCCAGCGTGCAGGGGGGAAATACCTATGTTTCTGCAATAAGACAAATCAAAGCCTTAATTCTTCTCCAATAATTAAAGAGATTAGTTGCTCTCTCTTTAGTAGCAGCAGGAGCAGCAGCAGGTGCTGTTATGCTTGGTCCAATGTATGCATAATGCAGCTTCTGTATGCAATCGCTGTGTCCAAGCGTGAACAGAAACCTTAGGAAATATTTGTCATTAAAAAGTTGCCGCTGGGCCTGTGTAATACAGTAAGTGCTTAGCAAAAAGAAATTGTTTGCTTGTTTGTTTTAAATAGTCTTGGAAAGAATTCAGCACTCCTGGAAAAAAATATTACTGCTCTGGCAGTCCAGAGCACAACGAGTGGAAATGCCTGTCTCGCGCCTGGCAGGGAGCAAGAAGCTCCCTATTGGAAATGTAGCTTTGCCCCAACCTGGACAGACACTTGGAGTGAACAGAAGAGGTGTCAGAGGAGAAAAATACAAAGTCTGTCTTGCGTCCCTATCTGAATGTGGCAGAGACTGTGTGAAAGGAGGAGGACAAATGTTTTGGGGTTTTTGGTGGCACAAATTTACCACGAGAAGTTGGGACAACAAGCAATGACCACCCTGCAGATTTCAGTACCCGTGTGAATCTTCAGCCCACAAGTGAAAAATATTTGTATCCTATTGGAAAGTCTCCAATCACCTTCTGAGTGTTCTCCCATCCACTAACCTTCTTCCTCAACATACCATCTGCCTTCCCCTCCTCCATCTCCCCAGTGCTGCTTACAGTAATTGTTGATTTATAAGAGATTTTTTTCACGATTGCGACATCAATTTGATTTTAACCTTTGTATCTGTGATTGCTCATACACGCTCTTCTTCCCCCACTGAGTATTCTTCCCACCAAATGATATAGAATCTCTTCCCTGCTCTCATGCTTGGAACCTGTAAAAGCAGGGGAGTTCTCACCTGGGAGATCTTCACAGCAGACCCTTCTTCCTCCATGGTTCTATAATGCCTTATAGATCCTGATTCAGAGCATTATCTGCCTCAGCACTCGACTCTTGACTCTCTTCAAATGCTTTTCCCTGCAGGTGAACAGGGGCATTAGTACAAAGAACAGCCATTCCCCTAATATTTGTGCAAGAAAAGTCCCTTTAGGTAGATGTTCAAAGAGCAAACAAATAAGTAAATGAAGTATGAGTTGTTGTTGAATAGAGTCATCATTCACAATAGCAATGAATATTTGAAAACAACCTTTAGTAGAAAGTATTATTTAGCACTTGATCAGCTCTACTGCTAAAATAACCTTCCTGAAGTTACACGGGAAGTCTAAGGTGGCCCTAAAATGTCTTCTTTTTCTATCACTCTGTTTGCACCAGCCTGACAGACTAAGAATACGAATGCCGTGCTTTAACCTTGTCGGAGTTAAAAGGTGTTTGGGGGAAGCGGGAAGCGGTGTGTTAATAGCAGAAAGGCTGTCCCCCTAAATGACAGAGTCGCACAAGAAGACAGTGTTACAAATATCATAGGAGGAAAAACCCACGGCTCAGGCGAAAGAATATCTCGTTGGTAGTAATTTAGAGCTGCTATGTCTCAGGAATAAGCTGTCCACTCCTGAAACCCTTCTATCCAGAGCTGTTAGCCGGAGCCAGCCAGCTGGAGAAAATGTGGAGAATGGGGAGAGCAGAGAAAAACACCAAGACAAATGGGACAAGTGAGAATCCCCCCTCATCCAGGCATCCTTGCAGCAACTGTGGGGCACACACCTATGCAAGAAGACGGCTGCGGGGGGCGTACAGATCTGGTCCCCCAGGCAGCGCAGCACTGCCTGTGCCAAATTCACCACAATCAGACGAACTACGTCAGATTAAACCAGCTCATTAAAGTGGCCTCTCAGATTTATAATGAAGGCTTCTCCTTTATATAAGCTAAACTGGTAACCCTGGACTATACTCGCATCTGATCTGAAACAGAAACAACGCCTAATTCTCCTCGTCTGCATTGGCGTGGCCGATGAGCGCTTTAATTTTGACTCCCGCTGCAATTTAACACTCTGGTGGCAAATTTCAGTTTAAATCATTTTTTACCCCTCTCCTCTCTGCTTTTTTGCATGCCTGCATCATCGCTGGGTAAAATTGTTTGCACTGTAAAACCAACCCTGCCTGATTTGTTATTTAAACCTGGTTCACCTCCTTGATACAGTCAAAAGCCCAGCACCACAAGCAATCACATCGTCTCTGCTGAAGGAGAAACACAGAGGCAGGGACAGAAGTCCTTAGACCAGCATTGTCACTGAGAATAAAGTAAGAGCACACACCATCGGAATCTTCTAGAAACACGAAATGCTGTTTCCACCAGGGAAACTAGTATTTTGAAATCTATATCAGGGCAATACAGGACATATTTTCATCAGGGCACGTCCATTTGAATTTGTGCTGAGCTCAGGAGGACCAGGTGAGTTTGCATAATTAACATGACCTTGCAACCCGAATGCAAATGCATCTCCCAGTGAAGTCAACAGGAGATTGCTGTGTGTGAAGAAAGCCAGGCTCATATATGAGCTTCACATATGGCAGTGATGAATTCAGCCATAAAAATGCTTATATGGTGGTGAGGTGGTGATATTCAACTTCTAAGGCATTTGTGGTGGCAATGAAGTACAGAAAGGCTGTGACCATTCCTGTGACAGCACCTTGCTGCTGGTACAAAAACCACACATAAATTAGGCTTTGCAGAGCACTTGTAGGAGAAGATCTTGCTACCACAAGCCCCACTGAAGACTTCAAAAAGGGCAACAGCTCAGGAGAAAAGTAGTGAGGCAATGGCGAGATTCCCTTCTGGAGGCTGTGGCAAACAGCTCAAGCCACGTGGAGACACATGAGCCCTACCTCAGATGTGCTAATGCTCTGGCTCCCGTCCAGGGAAGCCATCCCGCTGCCGAGCCTCCCCTACCCTCCCTCTTGCCCGCAAAGTTGTGTCGTGCCGCTGCGCGCGCTGTCAGACAGATGCCCCTCGCCGCTCCAGCCCAGGGGAGCCCCGGGTGGCACGGGGATGCGTAGATGTGCACAATATGCTTCTGCCTGTCGCTTGGCTGTGGCAGTGCTTTGAGTTGTGGCTTTTTTTTTTTTTTTCTGGATAAAAGGACCTGCGTGAACATAAGTCCTGATTGCTACCCCAGGTTGCGTGCAAGCCCTCTGAGCAGGACTGATCTGTCACGGTGGGCAGTTCTCTGTCTGATGTGACCTGAAGTAATTAAAAGTGGCCCAGCAGGCTGGTGCCTCCCTCCCCCATCTCTCCTCTCGCTCCGTTTGCTGGCATTTACCCAAAACAACAGTGACTGACGGCTCTGAGAGGGCTGTCGCTGCTTTCCCTGCCATGATATGGCCATTGATCCGGCAGCATCTGCCAACTCATCAGCACTTGCTCTAATTCCCTGCCTCCAGGTTTGGGGGGTTTTTCTTTCTCATTTTCCCCCTTGGGCAATAGTTGCCGCGAAGGAGAACTCCCTTTTTACCAGCCTGATGAGATCTGCCAATTATTACCGTGTCAGCACTCAACCTTGGGAGTGCTCATGACCACACACTGACCTTAATCGAGGATGTTCAGCTGGCTGCTGGGGCGGAGGGCTGATGACAGAGTGGAGGGGCAGCCATTTACCTCAGCTCCTGATGGCCAATGGCCATCAGGGGCTGAGTTAAATGACTGCCCCCAGGCTTTGGGTCCGTCACTAGGAACCTGCCTTGATGTTAATTCACATTATGGCACTAAATAAGGGAGCCTGTTTTGTGTTTCTCCTCATTCTCCCCATCTCTCCCATCTATGAGGCATGGAGAAAAACCACATCAACCACCAAGATGGAGTTATACTCTGGAATTGCAATAATTGCACTAAAAGTCTATCATCAAGAGCATGGACATGACCTTTTTGCAAAGCATGAATGAACTCCAGAGCAAAAAGCATCTGTTGGAGCTTCAGAGATATGAAGGGGGTCTGCCCTGGATCAGCCCAGGATGTGCAAGCAGGTGTGAGCAACTCCCCATGAATATCCCTGGTAGCAAAGCAATCTTTGCCATTGAAGCTGAAAGAACAACTACCAGCATTGATACATCGCCTTTCATGTGGTGGGTTCATTATAAATGAAGCCTCAGATCTGCAAGTTCCGTGAGCAGTATGAAAAACTTGGTATGAATTAGCATGGCTCCAAAGGACCCAACACAGCTCCATGGGAATCCTTGCAGCTTCTGGGGACCAACAGCACCTGAGGGATGCAAGACACACAGACACCACCAGTTGGGATGTCAGTCTGTTTTCGATGGTGTCCAAGACTACCTTTTTCCTTTCTTCCCTGTTAATGCATGATATAATTATTACTGCCCACAAATATTTCACCATGGTTTTAAATTCAGCACAGGGCCACACTAACCAGAAACCTCATAACACTTTTTGTTTTCCTTTTTTTCTTCCTGTTTTTTTTTTCTCTTGGCTTCTATTTTCAGGTGGAGGTGTGCACGCACAAAGCAAAGGGATGACTCTTTCATGTCATGTAGGTACATGGGTGAATGCTCCACCAGGCACCTCGCTGACTACTTGTACGTCTTGGGGTGCAACCTGCAGGCTCGCTAGCAGGCTGATCCTCTTGCCCACTGCTGCGTGCCCGCCTGCCCAAACTGGGCTTACACACTGCCACCACTGATAATCACACCCACAAGCTCCTCTGTCCTAGGGAGAGGGAAAGACTTTTAAAGCAAGACCAGAAAACTCTTTTGGCCCACGTCTTTCTTTGCGCCGTCTCCATTCATCTGTATGATCAGCCTATCAACTTCAGCTGAAAGCATCTGACCTTTCCGCCCACAGGCATTCAAATATTGTCAACCGGATACTCAACCCTTTTGAGAGCGCCTTAAACGTGATGGAATTCAGGAGGAATATTGCAACACCCATTTGCTACCTTTAGGAAGCTCCTTTTTTCCATCTGGGAGGAAAAGTGGTGTGCTTGGTGCTGTCTCTTCTGCTTCCATACCTTCCTGCCCCGCGGTGGGGTATGGAGCAGAGGGAAGGAGGTGAGGGCACATCTGGCTGCCGCACTTCAGCCTCGCTGGGCGTTTTGACCAAGCACCATGTGCAGCGGCACCAGACGTGCTCGGGAGCCGCATGTGGCCCGTCGGCTGCACTTTTGTCACCCTGCACGGCGGCTTGCGCTGAAAGGAAACATCAGCCATGCCATTTTATCTTGGGCCCGAGGACGCCCTGCAAAATCCGATACTCATGTTTCATCCAGATGCAACGCTGCTGCTGCTGGTGCAGCAGCTGGTGCGGCGGAGGCAGCCCCCGCAGGCTGACGTGACCCCCCAGGCATCCCACCCAGCTCCAGCCCGGCAAATCCTGAACTGCGGCTCACCGTCTGGGGCCAGGGAGCAGGCTGAGCACAGATGGGTTGGAAAGGCAGACTGCTCTTCAAGTGCAACATGGAGATCTTGGGCAGCAGGAAGGAGAGCCCCTAACCAGCACCACCCTGTGATAAGCTTTTTGATGAGACTTTGAATTTTGAAGCAAATATATAGAGAAACACTTAAAGGAGACACAAGAGAGAAATGGGTTTTCTTGGCCACTTTTGCTGCAGAATGAGATGCGAAACCCTCTGCTTGTGGGTTTTTCTTCTATCCAAACGTCAGGGCAGTCCAACCTCCTGCCAAGCTGGCAGGACTTTTGGGGGGCTAAGAAGCACCGTGCTGCCAGGTTCATCAGCCTTCAGTCAAAGCATTGACCGAACTTTGTCGAACCTGCATAAACATTTTCTCCTGGCAATGTGTTTTGGCTCTTAGACTAACCTGAACTACACACAGACAGCCCCCAAAGGGGTGGAAGGTCCTGTCCCGATCTCAGTGTCTGTGTTGCCTTCCTTCTGCTACTGCGTGTGGCAGCAAGATCACCTGGAGCGAGGAGCTAATCCACCTGGACACTACTCCTACCAAAAAAAAATAGTGATGGCTTTTCAACCGGCTCAGTCCTCTCCTCGGACACACTGCACAGCCACTCTTACACTGCTTTCAACTGGCTGTGAAAGTGAGCGCAGCCCGTTTCTCAGCTATCGGAGTGAAGTACACCATAACACCAGCAGCAATCTCAGTGTCACTCTCACCAAAGAAAAATCCACGTGCTGGTAAATGAAGTTAGAGTGAGCACTCTGACAGCAACGCTTCTACCTCATCCCCAATGAATATTGCTACAGAGGTGGAAAGAAAGGGAGAGAACAGCAAAATCTTCCACACACACAAGTTGGAAGAAGGGGAAGCAAAGACCTTTTAAAGAAGTCTGGCCCTATTTACCTAATTTTCTTTTTTAATTACTACCCTTTCACAATCTAACCATTCAAGTGATAAACATGCTTTTTAGGGTTACTTGTGTGAGGCCCTTGTTCAGGGATCACTAGTGTCCAAAGATGGTATCAGTTTCACCTGAGGGGAAAAAAAAAATCTTCAATTTATTTTCTGTCACTGGGGCAGAGGCTGCATTTTTCATAAAGTTCCCAAAAAATATTTGGAAACATCCCCAGCCTGGTGAGATTACAAGGCAAACACTTTGTTCAGAGCCACAAGAACAACTCTGCTGACTCCCAAAAAATAACGTGGTAATAATGAATAGCAAATGTGGGTCAGATGCTCAGCTAAGAAAAATGGGCATCGCTTGTCAGTCTGTGGCAGAGCTCAGGTGGTTTACACCAGCAAAGGACCAGCGTTTCTCACTCTACCTGAGGATATCTATAAAGGATTTCTTCTTCGCTGGGGTGGCATAAAGCTGTTATTGACATGAATTTGGGTTGCCTGCTCCGCTCATGATTAATGAGGCCACAAGTGAGTTATATTAGTCACCCTGGCATGACTGACACTTGGATTTTTACTGTGCCACACCACTGCCTCTTGTTTATCCAGAGGATTTACAGACACAAACCCTAACTCTGAGACTTTATTAACGTCTGCTTTCTTAATCCCTCTACCTATTCTGCTAATTTGCCTTAGCAGAGACCTAGGAGGGAAAATAAATATAAGTGGTGCATTTTAAAATGTCTAAGCAACTCCCTAAAACAGTAGTCCTGTCAGTCAGTGTCAGGATTTTAAAATCTTGTATTTCCAATCTGCCATGGTTGGAAACACTTGCTGTATTCCTCTAGAAAGGAGGATTTCTCTGCCATCCAGTAGCAGAAAGCCTTTCTTTCAAGCACTCATAATGATATATATTGATATTTGTTTCTTACAACTTACACTGTTTGAGGGACTGAATATTGTACATGGAACAAAACCAGCCGGCATACTAATTGATTGGTTGGTTGGTTGGTTGGTTGGTTGGTTGGTTGATTTTTGAGTGGAAGCGGGATTTTGTATTTGAAAGGGAAATTTTTGCTGTTGGTCAATGTGGAGAAGCTTAAAGTAAATTGGCTGAGGTATGAAATCTCAGATATACGTTCTCATTTACAAATAGATAAATTTGTTCTAATTGGAGTTGAGATTTCCAGCTACATAATCCCCGGGGAATTTGCAACCAAGATGTTGATCTTAAGGAAAAGTCTTCTTAAGCAACCAAGGCCAAAGACTGAGGAAAGTTAGATTAAGTACAATTTAGTACCTGCTTTGGCAGCTTACCACATGGGTATACGATCACCTCATAGGGTATAAATACGGGCATGCATGCATATTAAATACAGATATAAATCTGGGAATAAATTCACTTTAATATTTAAAAGCTTGGCTCTACTGCAAAATTACGCTGCTATAAATGAAAGTGTGAAGCTAAACTCATATAACTATTTGGGCACTGTCCTCTGTGGGTATCCTTACGCTGGAGTTGGCTGTGTACTGCGGTTCAAGCAGCTGCTAAGACTTTCTGCCACAGTCAGTTCCTAACTTTCTACCTCATCTGTAAAAGACAGCTTAAGTGATCTAAACCGCAGGCACAAAACATCTATTTATTTACACTGGCTGCCTCATTTCCACCACTACGTGGAGTTAGTTAAGGCTGAATTGAAAGAGCGACCACTGGTATCTATGGAGATAGTTCAATAAACATGTATTGCACCCACAGCCACAAACCCATTTTCACTCAGGAGGCGAACATGCCCAGGCAAGTGGGTCTAAGAACAGTCTTGACATTTTCATTATGTTTAATAAAGGCTGAAGAAGCTGAAGAGAGAGGTCGAAAAGCCTGAGGAGGTGGAAGTCGTGTAAAAGCTGCTTCCAACTGTGTGTAAAATGGTTAGCGACTCTGGTGTCATAACAGTTTGACACTGAGTTGGCAGCATATGCTCTCCTGTATGCCAGTTTCTCATGGGGCAAAGGACAGTTTTCCTTGAATTGCCAAGCCTGCTCCCATGATCAGACATTATTGAAGAGGCGACAGGGGCTGGGACTGGTAGAGATGGTTTGTTTTCAGAGGTATTAGAGGTATTATATTCAGTACCAAGTTAGTGACATCTGCTTGGACTCAGATCCTCATGAGGCTTTTACTCCTGTATATTATTTACAGCTTACTTCTTTTCCAGGGGCAAATGTCTAAAGATTTTTTTTGCAGAGTAACAGGTCTAGCATATAGAATAATCTCAGTGAAATGAAGGATGGAAACAGAGGCAGGAAGGGTTAGAAGAAGAGCAGCTAGCAAAATATCAAACTTAGCTAATAATAAAACAAAGTGTCCAGATGATTTCTTTTCTTTCTTTCACTGGTGCCTTTTGCCAACAGTTAAATATCAGAAGAGGAGAGGGACCAAAACCTGTGATATGTACAATTCCGCCCTGCTACTCTACCAAACTTCATGGAAGTTCAGCTCCAAACTTTGTAGCTTTCTCCTGTTGATATTAAATAAAAAATACCAGCATTTGCCAATGATTACATTCCTCAGAAAATCCATCTGCTACTGTGCTGTTTCCACGGAAGTTGAGCTCATCAGCTTTTGCATTGTTTTGATGCCCATGCATGTTTTCAGCGAACTTGAAGGCATACCTGAGAAAGCATAAGGCCCTTTTCTTCAGGAAACCTTTTGTAGATTGATACCTGCACCCTACAAGGCTCATGGCAAGGCTGAGTCCCAAATCAGTAAGTTCAACTAGAGAAGAAGAGGGGCTGTACCAAGGTGGAAAGAGTTAACTAAGGAACCTATCCTATGTTATCATGCCAGCACATCATGAACTTGGGAATGAAATTCTAAATCTGTAAACTTCACACCTACTCCCGTTGCCAGGTGAGGACAAAGGTCTCAAGATGCCAAAAAAATGATGTGGGCTGTCCCTCCCCAAGTTTGTTTACTGTGTACTTTAGGGAATGGTCAGCCTGATGTCCTGGCCACTGGCACCCCTGTGCTGCTCCACTCAGCCCCCTGCCAGAGCTCACTTCCCCCTCGATTTTGTCAGCATAATTGCACATGAAAGGGCTCTCTAACCCAACTGTTGAAGTGATGAGAGCTACAAAAATAAACGTAGTACTGGAAGTGTTGAGGCTGACCCAGATTACTGTGACAGAATTGGGTTAGGGAGCACCTCCAACCTGCAGTTATGCTGGCAGATACAAAGCGGGGATAATGTTTAGCAGGGTGGAAAAGGACAGCTGGGGCATGGGGGTGCTCTGAAACTGGGTTCATCTGAGGCCAGAAGAGCACATTAACCCCCTACTTTAAACAGCACCTGCTGCCGAGAGAGCATCTAATTCCTTAGCTGTGTGAACTCCTCCCTATGGTACAAGCATTCAGGAGGCTTTTCAGTGGCGACCGCAGTGAAGCTAAAAGAAGCAACAAAGAGAAAAAGGGCTAGGTGAGAAGCTGGTAAGGGGTGAAGGTTGTCCTTGTTTTAGGGTCTAGGCAAACAATTCTTCTGAATTACACACAAGAGAAAAGCCCTCTTCTTTCGCCAAAACTTTAGAAGGGGATGGATTTTTTCAAACCAAGAGAAGCTCCAGGCTAGAGGTGAACTCTGCCATCTCAGCGAACGCCTCTGAACTGAAGTCCATCCCTCACTCACCATTAGCTTTTCCCCCTCTCCTACCACTTGCTACAGCAGCCACATGAGTCGGTGAATGTCAGGCCCTTTCATGTCTCTGCAGCCTGACTCTGATCTTGTGTTAGAAAAGATTATTACAAAGATAGGAACAATTATTACAAAGAAAATAAAGTTCCAGTTTCTTGTGAGCCCTCTTCTGTGGCAGGTTGTTAATCAAATGGTACCAGAAATAAACATTTTTTCACAGAAATGGAGAAAAGGACAAATCCTCTGCACTTCTCACTTGAGATAGGGCTTGGTGTGGAAAGTAACCAGCCATCCACCAAGGTAAAACTATACGTCTTTGTAGAGAGAGAGCAAGAGAAGATATGGAAGAAAAGTCAGAAAAGTTAGCTCTGTTTTTCAAGACTACCTGGAGTTTTCCTGGCAAGGTGCCTCCGGTGAGAGAGGTGTCCTTCTCAGAGAGCTCCACTCAAAGGAAGTCACCACAGGCAGGCGATGTGGCTAGGGAAAAATCTTCCTCTGCACTGGAACAGAATTAAGACATGATATTAAGTGGAAGCTATTTGCATTTGGTAAACAAGTTGCATTAGCTTAACAAAACCCTGCAATTATGCTACATATTCTGGACATCATAGAATTGTAAAATCATTTTGGTTGGAAAAGACCTTTAACATTGAGTCTAATTGTAAACCTATCACTGCCAAGTCCACCACTAAACCATGTCCCTCAGCACGACATCTACAGCTCTTTGAAATACCTCCAGGGATGGTGACTCAACCACTTCCCTGAGCAGCTTGTTCCAATGCTTGATAAGCCCTTCTGTGAAGAAATTTTTCCTAATATCCAATCTAAACCTCCCCCAGTGTAACTTAAGATCATTTCCTCTTGTCTTATAGCTTGTTACTTGGGAGCTGAAATAAACACCCACCTTGCTGCAACTTCCTTTCAGGTGGTTATAGAGAACAATAAGGTCTCCTGTGAGCCTCCTTTTCTCCAGGAAAAACCACCCCACTTCCCTCAGCTGCTCCTCATAAGACTTGTGCTCTAGACCCCTCACCAACTCTGTTGCTTTTCTTTGCTCCAGCACCTCAATGTCTTCCTTGTAGTGAGGGGCCCAAAACTGAACACAATATTTGAGGTGCGGCCTCACCAGTGCTGAGTACAGAGGGACAATCACTTCCCTAGTCCTGCTGGCCACACTATTACTGAAACAGGCCAGGTTGCTGTTGGCCTTCTTGGCCACCTGGGCACACTGCTGGCTCATATTCAGCCAGCTGTTGACCAACACCCCCAGGCCCTTTTCCACCAGGCAGCTTTCCAGCCACTCTTCCCCAAGCCTGTAGCGCTGCATGGAGTTGTTGTGACCCAAGTGCAGGACCCGGCACTTGGCCTTGTTGAACCTCATACCATTGGCCTTGGTCCATTGATCCAGCCCATCCACATCCCTCTGTAGAACCTTCCTACCCTCAAGCAGATCAACACTTCTGCCCAACTTGGTGTCATCTGCAAACTCACTGAGGGTGTCCTTGATCCCCTCATCCAGATCATTGACTAAGCAGAACAGGCCCCAGTACTGAGTGCTGGGGAACACCACTTGTGACAGGCCGCCAACTGGATTTAACTCCATTCACCACCACTCTTTGGGCCTGACCCTCCAACCAGGTTTTTATCCAGAGAAGAGAACGCCCATCCAAGCCATGAGCAGCCAGTTAAGGATCACTTACTGATGACCCCTCTGCTGTTCCTCATGAATAATATGTACATATGGTGGTACAAAGCACTCCTTTAATAGCAATTTGAGACCAGTTTGAGGGTGTTGGTTTCGTAGTAACCCCTGGAAAGACTGGTCTCTGGGTCGTATCATAATAGGGCTACTACCCTGTAACTGATTAAAAGCATCTCTTACTCTTAGCAGCACTCTCTCAGGTCTTGACTTTACAATACAATTCAGGTAATGAGAGCAAGGTGATCAGAGATATTAATAGACATCACATCTAGGTGGAAGATGGAAAGCTGAATGTAAACGTGAATGCCTCCCTTAAATGAGTTTTGTCTGTGAGCTTGGCAAATGGACTGAACTGAAAGGGATAGAGAGTCATTCTCATTTCCAGTAATATTTTATTGATTTACTTCACATAATGCAGTTCAATAACTCATCCCCCAAATAGATGAAACTTCAGCTCCATATAAATAGGTATTAATCTCAAGTAAATTACTGATGAGTCTTAATTAAGCAATAAGATGGAACAGCCCATATAGTCGGGCTGATTAATGGCACACCTTGGACATGCACCAAGGCACAGGGAGGCACACAGCAAAATAAAGTTCTTCCAGTCCACCTGTGGTGTGAAATTAATCAGCAGAATAAAGTAACTCCAAACACCCTCAGGGTATCGGCATAGTCGAGGGCCTGGCTGTTGCTCCAGCCATGACCATGCAATTTCCAACTGTTTGTTCAGAAGAAAATACAGCAGAAACCGAGTCCCTCGGACTCTTCCAAAGCAGAGGGCCATGTGACTGCATCACTGTTTGCACCTTTCTTATGCATCCACATAAAACATGCCAGTACGAGCAGCAGAAGCACGGGAGAAGGTGTATAATGCAAGAAACTCACCAAGTAGAGAGATGCCTTTGCAAATCCCTGGAATACGCCGTCTTCTTCGGTGTAAGCTGGAAACAATTCTGCACATTTCAGAGGGCATCATTCCAATTTTGTTTATGGCGCTGTAAATTAGGAGGGACTCCATGGAGGTCAACCAAACTAAAAGAGTGTGAAATTGATGCGAGGGATAGAAAAGGGGGAAAAAAGCTCCGTATGTTTCTCTCCTTGCACACTAGCGTCAGAGTCTGCTTCCTGGTTTATCAAAGCATGCTATAGCCCTTTCTATTTCCCGCTAGAGAAGCAGACTATTAGCATACAGCTGCACCTCTTAGGAGAGCAAAACAGAAAGAACTGGAGTTTCGGTGGAGTGTTTTTCTGGTTGGGTTTTTTTTTGGGGTTTTTTTTTCCACAACAGGCAATAGAAAACACACAGAAGAGAGAGACACGACAAAGCAGGTTCTCAGCTACAGTAATTCAGTGCAGCTTCATTGTAGTCAGTGGAGTTATACGGATTTACGCTAGATGGTTAATTTACATCAGTCTCCCCCCACCCCTTTCTCCCCCTGAGTCCAGAGAGGCTGAAAGCAAGGACTGAAGAGAAAACAACATATAAGGCCAAAGAAATTCAAGTGGCAGAGAACCTTGTGGAATGAGAATGCATCAGTATTTAACAATGCAAAGACTATGTGCCAGAGAAGGAGGACGGAGACAGAGGACGTTCCCAGGAAACTGGGAAAAGCTTCCAGTGGAAAAGGCATTGCAGCTGGACAGTCCTAAACTGCTAGCAACACCTCTGAGCCTCTTCTGAGAAGGTGGAAAACTACATTTAAGAAGTGATTAAATGAGGGACTCCCACTCTATTCTACATGCTGAGATTAGGGGTTCGTAATTATGGGAGCCCACTGATTACAGGTTCCCATTCCCTCTTTGCTCAAGGTCTTCCTAGGCTCCTGCATCCTGGGGCTCTGCATGCCTCCATTCCCACTGGTCTCCCTCTGCCTCTCCAGGATCCTTCCCTCCTACCACCATAGGACCTGCCTGGCATCTCCTTATGGTTTTTTTCCTCCTTTCCTCTTGTGTCCCTTCACCACTGATTTTGTGGGCTCTGCTTTCATTAAGGCAATAGGTAGGTGAAGAAAAGAGCCATTGGCCATTGATTATTAGCAATAAGGACTTCAGCCCCATGGATAACTGTCCTTGCTGATTAAAGTACTGACTGTGGCTATCAAATCACTTTCTAGCTTAATAGTACTTTTCCTGCGTGCTCTGTCCATACTTCCAACCCAATTGGAAAAGGCCAGAGCAGGCTGGAAGCTTCGGCAATGAAAATCAGATCTTTCACAGGATTGATGAAAATAAAGCCTTTGTTGGGAACAGCTTCTTTGAGTCAAATTAATACGGTAGGTTGTCACCTGGGGCAGCTGAGGAGCAACCAGGTCAGTTGTTCTATCATGGCCTGCTTCTGACAGCAGTAAGCTCTGGCTGAGGTGAGGTGGGCAAGCAGAAGTCAGCAACCTCTTCAGCCACCTCCACTGAATCCAACAGACAGCGTGAATCAGCTGGTCTTCAATGTGTCAGCACGCCCTGCTAATTTTTCTCCAAACTTCAGCACTTTGGGGTTTTTCACCCAAACACCAGAATAATAGGTTGCATACTTGAATTCATTTTTTTCTTTCAGTATTCGCTCTGCACTTCAGCTGCCCTCCATGCACACATGCCCAGACACAGACGCACACACGCACCATTTGAGCTACTGGCAGTCCAGCTACATCCATCCTAGCAAAGCCCTCTAGGCTTTGGGGCTAAAGTGCTTTGGGTAGTGCACCTTTTAGTCTGGTTCACTGATGTAAATGAACTCTGCCAGGGGAAAAAAAAAATGTTTGTTTTTATGCTTGATGTTGGTTTAACTGCAGCTGCCATAAAAATATAGCTGGAAATGTCACAGCAGAATCACACCCTGACTGACAATGAAACACCAGCCAATGTTTCTAGCATAAATCTTGCATAAAGAAAGTACCAAAGTTTAATTTCTAGGGCAAAGGGAAGTGGGCAGGCACAGCAGACAAGAATTTAAAAGAAAAGAAAGAAGAAAGGCACCTTAGGAGAAAACAATTCTATTATTAAATAGATATTCATTCATGTATATTAGCAGGTAGTGCTGCATCCCATTAGCAGTCACTCTTACAACAGTAAGAATTTTTCTGTCTGTTTAAGGCCTCTGGGTAAAGCTGCCAATTGTTGAATGGAAAAAGCTCCAATGAAAATATTTAGTTTTGGCGGAGACAAGGCCACCTACGAGGCTTTCCACTTCCCTTTTTTCTCCTTGTTCTCCCTCTCCCAACCCCCTTGCAGCCATTAATTTACTAGCAGCAGCTGTGATTGCCTGAGATATGCAGAGAAGCATAAGACGACCATCCTGTGCCTCATGCCAATGCTGTTAGTTCAGGAATATTACAGGATTATTTTTTAAGATGTTTCTCCTGTTGTATGCAAGGCTGGAATTGAAAAAAAGGAACTTAAGAGGATTTTCATGCAGCGTGTTTGTTATTCATTTTGTTGTTGCCACAGCATGTGGGATTTGTGTGTATTTAAGATATCAACTTAACTATGTCCCCTTCACTTCATTACTTCTGTTCGCCAGCTGATGGGATGCCAAGGTGAAGTAACTGAATCAAAGAAGATTTAAAGTAAATACCATTTAGAATACAGGGCAAACAATGTAATACTAGTGAGGTGGCTAGAGAAGGGGGAGAGGAGGGGAGGAAAAGGGGTATCATGTGCCATTTTACTAGAGGGTGCCTCTCCAAAAGACTAATGAGAGGAGAAACCAGCTGTCCTGACAAAAATCATCTCAAATGTTGCCAGAGACTTCTGTTGTCATCAGTCCCTTCTTTGAAAGGACTGTTGCACTCAGGTTTTATTTGGCAACATTTTTTACTGTGTTCTGAAAGGCATTCCAATCAGTAGTTATCCTTAAGAGGATAAAAAATAAACTACTGTGTTGTGCAGTAGATAGTTTTTGTCCCATTTACACCGTTTCTTTACCAGATAGGCCTTATCAGTGTATGCCCAACAGATTTTGCCTTTCATCTTCTCATTCTCAGATTTTTTCTTTACAGCTACCAAGAAAGTAAAGACTAAAAACTAGACGCTTGGGCTATAAGCACTGGCTACACATTCTGTGCCCTACCTGCATTTTTTTGGAGAGCCCTATCACGTGTTACTCACATGTGTCATAGTTTAACCCCATCCGGCAACTAGGAAAATGCAGCCGTTCACTCACTCCTCACCCCCCTCAGTAGGGTAGGGAGAAGAGGGAGAAAAAGGAAAAAAAAACCTTATGGGCTGCAATAAAGACAGTTTAAGAGAACAGTAACAGAAGAGAAAATAATACTGATGATAATGGTAAAAGAATATCCAAAATAAGTGATGCAATACAGTTGCTCACCACCTGATGATCGATTGCCCAGCCCGTCCCGAGCACCCTGGATCCCTTTCCCCCAGCCAACCCCATTTTTATACTGAGCATGACATCTATGGTATGGAATATTCCTTGGGCCAGCTTGTCTTGTCTATGCTCCCTCTCAGCTTCTATGGGAAGCTGAAAAAGTCCTTGACTTAATAGAAGCATTACTTAGCAACAACTAAAACAATATGTGAGTGTTATCAACATTATTCTCATGTTAAATTCAAAACACAGCAGCTACTGGAAGAAAATTAACTGTATCCCAGCTGGAACCAGGACAACCCAGTAGAGCTCTGCTGAAAGGGCAAGAGTGTGACATTACCTTCAGTGTTTTCTAGTCAGGAAGGTAAAATCTACTGTCACACACCTATCTAAAATTTTGCTGGTCAAGGAGACTGACAGTGTTCAGTTAATGTTTTAGAGAAAGGAATGAAATATCTTGTTCTTGAAAAAAATGAAATAACTTGGATCCTGGCCAACTGACTTCTATCAGGAGCTCTCACTACCTGCACTTAAGGCACTTCAAGGTTAGGATCACTTATATTCAATCTTTTAAACAACAAAATGAAATTTTGCCTAGGGAACACACTAGTGTGGAGATTTCAGAAAAAATATCCCACTATATCTCTCTCTCTTCCATCCAGATTTTGGAAAAGAGAATATTTATTAACAGTGGCAAATTGGAAAAGATATGGCCCAGTGAAGGGGAAAAGTCATTGTTACTCCTTGCGAAAATCTTTTTCTAACAGCTTCAAAACTCATGGACCTGTCAAGACAGCCTTCATTTGAAAGGAAAGGAACCAGGGCTTCTGGGATCAGATAAATGTCACGTAAAGCATGACGAGCCAATGCCTGAGTTACCATGCAAAAGCCTGATTTTAAAGCGGCTCACTCGGCGCCCTCCAAGCCTTGCTGCCTTCTGAGTAGCTGCCCAGAATAATGGATTTCGCCTCAAAATGACATCAGGAAACCCAGACCTCTGATCCCTGTTTTACAGCTGGTGGGGTAGCAGGGAGGATCAGAGCCAGGAAGAGACGGATGTGGATCTCCCGAGTGCTTAGCCGATGTCTCAACCGCAAGCAATACCCCATCCCTAACATACCGGGTACATGTCACCCGACAGTCCCAGCTGTCACTGTGCCAGCATGCCGCCGGCTGTGCCCACACGGCGGACTGCAACTGTGCCCGTAGCACATGCCAGCATACCTGCCTTTCTGCCGGCAAGGGTAACAACGGCGGGGGAAACGGGGGCAGTGGGGGCTTTGGCATATATTAGAGAGCAAACCAAATAACCAGCATCCCTGGAGTGTTTGTGTGTTGGTTGCTAGCAAATGTGAAGAGCCCCGGCAGTAACACAGGCACAGCTGCTGTCGCCCACACTACTTGGAGAAATGTAGGACGTGGTAGAATCACACCTTTGCTCTTCTCTGGAGGCTTTTGGTCATCGCTCTTGAGTCACAGCCTGGGGGCACAGGACAAGATGTTAGGAGACCTGACTGCACATGGGGTGAGACAGGTAATTCCACTTCTGTGGCTCTATTTCTCAAGCTTTTACAGCCCTAATGATTATTCCTACATTATCGTTGAATCTTTTTGTTCTCCTGTTTACAGTACAGCTTACAAGGATGCTGTGTACCACTCTCATGTAGTTTTACTTTTTTAACCTCTATTGTTTACAAAACCCCACTTAAAAGGCTGAAAATAAAATTTCTCTATTGATTCCTTTTCTCTTTCCATTTGGCAAACATTGATTTTTTTTCCTTGTGTTTTTAATGGAGCTTGAAATTAACATGAATCTGTTTGTTCAGATTCCTGTTTGAATTAGTGCAGTTTTAGTAATAAAGTTAGGTAGCTGTTACCTTGGAAACAGAGCTCTTGTTTTAACAAACACTTTAAAAAACATTAGGGCCTACACAAACAGAAGTAGTAAAACCAGATTCCTCGACAAGAGATGGATGGATGTTGGTATCAGCTGGTACCTCCAGCCCAGAACACACTGCCTAACTCATGGCAATCATATAAAAAATGCATTAACTCGGGGGCTTTGGCTGTTTCACAACGTTCGAGTTTTCGCAAGTGCTTCTTTTTTTCCCTTTTCATCGAGCAGTGCCATGTTGTCAGTCAGCATTAAGGACTCGCTGCTTTTCACTATCCCTTAATTGCCGAGCTAATCTGAACTACTTGGTTTAGCTGTGTGATCCTGTAAAGGTGCAGGCGTACTGTGTGTACTTCTGATTCCACAGCAGTATCGTATCCGAGGTACTGGGCACGATTGTCACGGCACGATGGCCACGGGGAGCTGACGATTAGTTGCAGGGATATACTACGCTGCTACAAATATGCAGGTTTGAACAGTAGCCCACATACTCAGAAATGTAACAGGCCTTATCTTCTGCAGAAGAGCAGGAGAGACCTCGAGACAAAAATACTGAAATGTATGTGACAGTTCAGAGAGCGGTGGTACAAACACAGAGGCGGTTTCCACAGCCGAAACTGGAAAGCACTTGTCCGTATACAGCAACTTCACTGGACAGAACAAGAGGCAGAACAGACTGACCCAGCTGTGTTAAGCCAGATCACCTGAAAATTGCTGTTTATACCAGTTAGATAAGGTTCATTTTTCTCAATTTCTTCAGTTTCCAGTAACATCCATCTGGTGCACCAGGATAGGACCACTTTCCCTCTTTCTCTCCCCTGAAAGATGAAGCATTTAACAAAGACCAAAAAAGCTCTGGAACAGCAGAATTGTTTCAACACCTCCTTGAGAGGTATGATTCATGTACACCCGACTTCCTTTGACCATGAGGCTAAAGGTGTGTCAGCCATGCTTGCTCAGATTCCAATTAAAAATAAATAAAAATAAAATGCTGAAGGAGAGATGACATGCCGTTCTGCTGAGGTTTGTTGGTTTTTGATTGTTTCTGGCTTCCAATATCACCTTCAAAAAACCGAAACTTGTAGCTCTGCAAAACACCAACCGGCTGGTTACTTATTTAGCTAGGTGTATCTTTTGTGGACAGGCAGCAGAACAATGAAGAAGGAAGGATAATGCTTAGTGTAACCTCAGCATTAGCGCTTACAGCATAACAGATGAGTAGCCACCGCATTTGAAGAGCAGTTCATGAAGCAAAGTAGAAATGATGTGTGTGCAGTATATAATTACAGCAGTAATGTAATAACATTCCATGTTAGATTATTAGGGGTCTATTCTGCCCTTGACATGCCTACATAACTCCCATTAATGTTAATTGAGGTTATGCACGTGAATCAGCAGCTGAGCAAATCACTAAATTAATTACATGTAAAGTACCTGTTTCATTTTTTTAAATCCACTGATACGTTTGGCCAGTGCAAACGCTTATAGCCCAGGAACGAACTGCCACTGGGTGGAGGAGAAGGGATGTGGAAAAGACTGCGTGGATTTAAAAACCCCACTAAACAAAATTAAGTTTTGACAAATCGGTAAGGGATAGAGGGGATATTAATTCCTGGACAGAGCTTCCTGTACATTCTTCAGCAACCCTGGGGCTCTGTTTGCATAAACTAGAAGAGACTCTGGCTTTTCTGTAGCACCTCCTGCAGAGGAGGTTATCTGGAGCTTTTGTAAACAAAGGTGTTAAATATGGCTCTGCAGGCAAAGGCGGCACCTATTGTGAGTGCAGCCGTAAGAGCAACGACAGGCTTGGATAAGGCATACAGCTACTATTTTTTTCTGCTTGGCGATCGCAATCCCCCCAATTTCTGTCCAGGAACGCTTTGATCAAGCAGATGCGATGACAAGGATCAGTGCGATGACAAAGTCTTTGCACACGGTGGGAGAAGTTTGGGCTTGAAATTCAAAGCGTGTGTTTCACTGAAGGGTCTCGTTCTGCAAACGCTTATCCCAGAGTTTGAAGGGTGGAGGTTGTTATACAAGAAACTGAATCAACCTTCTCTCACTCTTTTTTTGGTTTAAGCACCCGGAGCTCTTGAGCTTTCAGTACTCCTGAGCTGCTAAAACTGGGTGCAAAGAACAGAAAGTGCTTCCTGGAGAAAGGAGGGGGGACAGTAAATACCCTCCATCATCTGCACCTCTAGTATTGCCTCCTTCTGATGCTATAATTAGAGCAGAGCTGGGCTGCCAGCCTTTTCCACGGCAGAAACCCCCTGGAATCCCCTTCTCAGCTGGGCAGGATCTGGAAGGGATTCCCCCACCCGTTTAGCAACCTGAGAAGGCCCGGATGGTCATAAAACCCTGGCACCTGTTTGTGATCCCCCCACCGGGAGTGGGGACAACTGCCCCACATTCAGACGTCCCGAAATAGAGCAATATCCATGATATGACCAACAGAGACCCCCTCGCTACAGATTAGAAAGGATGCCTGAGCTTTTCAACCTTTATTTTGCGTGGAGTAAACAGCCTCTCTGGTTTCATCTGGACCTCCCTGAAAGAGCAGCTTCTGGAGTGGCTTTAGTTACAGTGAGCTCCGCTGCCCCCACAGATAGTTTGTTGCCCGGCTCCCCCATGTGTGCCTGGTGGCACTGGAGCACGTGCGACGTGCTCAGCCATGTAAAGAGGCCTGGCTTCAAAGAGTTACGCTTACAGGCTCGCTGCCTGCCCGACAGGCAAAGGGGAACTTAAGTTTCACCTCCAGACAGTGTGGACGCAGCTGCCGAAGTAAAGTGAAGCTAACCCCGGTCAGCTGCACCGCAGATGGGGTTGCCAATTTAATTACCAGTAGCATTGCTTTCTGGAATTCCTAACAGATATTTACGTACACCCATTTATTTGTAATAATTTTCACTTAGGAGTCCCTTGTCATCGCTAGGGGTATAAGGAGGGCCAACTGGAGGCATACACAAGCTGAGCAGTCGCCCAGGTGGGCAGAGAAAGGAGAGAAGGTAAAATTGCAGTGAGGTCTCACTGCAGTGGCCATGGCATCGTCCCTGGCCCACACTGGTTCAGTGGCAATGGCACAGCTATTCCCACAGGTCCTATCCTTCTCGAGAAATAACGAGCAGTGATGGCTCTGCTACCTTGGTGTCTGGCTTGCTGCTGTCTCCCTCCCTCACGGATGAAGACAGCCTATGCAGAAATTATGCTTCCCAGTGGCAGGGAAAAGAAGGTGGGACAGAATAAAGGTGTCAAGAGACAGACCATGTTTCTTCCTCCTCTCTCCCTGTTCTCTGGCGCGTGCCTCAGTGTTGTCTTGGTGTAACCCCATCAGCAGGACCACAGCAGCCAACTGCGGGCCTGTGGAACCTTTGCTCAATGCCTCAAAAAGCTCACGAGAGATGATGCTTAAATAAATTGCTCTGCTGCAGCAAAGGAACACCAGTGCAGGTCAGGTGGTCTCCTTTACCTTCCTTGGACCCTGCACTGTGTACACTGCTGAGAAATTGGACGTTGTCAAGGAGAAAGGACTGGCCTCTGCCTCAGAAAGCTAAAAATCTACCACCTAAAATAAGATGAGAGTACAGAGAATAGATACCCAGATCCCAAATAAAAATTCTAATGCTTAACTTCAGACGCTCATGTTTAATAATAAAGACGTATGTATTTGCTTGAGAAACTTCATCCTTTGGTTTTATTTAGTTAGGTCTATAGAGGTGTCCAAAAAGCATTCAAGGTTATGGAACTGGTAGTTTAAGGAGGAAAGGTGGACCTTCTAGACATAGGACTGGCTTTCCACCTATGTCTATATTTCTAAGCGTTTGGCTCAAAATCTCAGTTGCTGCCCACTTCTATTTAAAAATACAACTACAAACCAAAGAGAAAACAGTGTGTGAAAATGCTCACCAGCAGGTTTGATACTGTTTTTAAAAGGAAGGCTATAATACCGTCCTCATTTCAGAAAGGAGGGGACTGGCAGTCAGAAGAGAAGCTGTGCGTAGTCGGGCAACCACCAAATGGCAGATCCATTTAAATGAGCTCCCATATCATATTGTGCAAGTTTCGTTATCTGATGTGTGCATGGATCTTATTCCCATAACAGGTCAGATTCAGAGATACCAGAAAACCTAACTCACCTCCAGAATGACTTTTATGTCTCCAGCACATAGTGCCTTTCTAAAACATCTCCTATGCATACAGGCTCAGTGTAAATATACAAGGTCTAATGATTAAATATCCCTGTTATCAAACATCCAGTAGTTGGAAATTTTACTCTGCAATTCCACAAATATCGATTAATTGACCTGAACTCTTCTGCACTTTATGAGATATTAGAAATTGCACCTTACTAGGGCCTCTCCTTTTGCATTACAGATTGCACTTCAGCCTAAATATTCAACTCCATCTTGGTTTTTTTAATAAAGTTCTGGGCACACCTGTGCTGGGAGAGAACACATAAATAACGTGAATAGATGGCAGGTCAGGCGCTGCAAATAGAGACAGCCAAATCAAAGAGAACTTGAAAGATTTAGACATTGGTGATACTAAAGTTTCAACAGTGGCACACAGATTTGGACTCTGCCTGATACCCCACATGACTGGTTATGGAGGCCGCTCTTGACGCCAGTGGAGACTTTTCACATGACTAAGCTTACACCTCTGTTTATACTTATTGCAAAACACAGCCCATAACTGGTACCCTACAGTGGAAAGGGGAATCTTTTCCACTGTTTTTTTCTTCAGTGTATTTTAAAGCATGCTAAACCCTATTTTTGGTCTTTTTTTGGGGGTGCGATCCATAGGCAGTCCCTCATCCTCCCCACAGTTAATCTCCCACTCATCCCTGCCCAACGCAAGGGGCCTGACTCAGCGTTGCCCACCAATTAGGCCACTAATCCTGGGTCATGGTGGTCAGCGGCCAGAGCACCATGCAAGCCCTGGCACGCCTCATCCTTGTCTCCATCCCCATCCTCACCTTGGGGCCAGCCAGCCCCAACAGCCTCAGCAGGGCACCCCAGGCCCCAGCTCTCACTTGCCCACAGTGGTACGGTGGCAGGAGCCAACATGGTGGCTGGGAGCACCAAGGGGGGACCGGTGGGCACCAGGGGTGTGGCAGATGCCCCAAGGAGCCCCATGGCACAGACCCCAACAGGCAGCCAGCGCCAGCAACCCAAGCAACACAGCTTTCACTGGAGGCTGGCACAACTATATCTTGCCTCTCGCAGTACTTTGTTCCTTGCGCATCCCAAATTGACTATAAATCCGAGCAGCAGGTGTTACCCTAGATATGTAGGAGGAGAAAAAAGGAAAGATGGGGGCGTGGGAAATAAAACTGGCAGGAGTCGCTGACACACCAGAAGGCTGTGCCGCCATTCAGCAAGACCTGGACAGGCTGGAGAGCTGGGCAGAGAGGAACCTAATGAAGCTCAACAAGGGCAAGCAGAGTCCTGCATGCACCAGTACAGGTTAGGGGCTGACCTGCTGGAAAACAATTCTGTAGAGAAAGACCTGGGAGTCCTGATGGGCAACAAGTTGACCATGAGCCAGCAATGTGCCCTTGTGGCCAAGAAGGCCAATGATCTCCTGGGGTGCATTAAAAAGAACGTGGCCAGCAGGTCGAGGGAGATCATCCTTCCCCTCTGCTCTGCCCTGGTGAGGCCACATCTGGAGCACTGTGTCTGGTTCTGGGCCCTCCAGTTCAAGGACAGGGAACTACTGGAGAGAGTCCAGCGGAAGACTACGAAGATGATCAAAGGAATGGAACATCTCTCTTATGAGGAAGGCTGAGAGACCTGTCTGTTTAGCCTGGAGAAGACTGAGACAGGATCTCATCAATGCCTATAAATATCTAAAGGGCGGGTGTCAAGAGGATGGGGTCAGACACTTCTCGGTGGAGCCCAGCGACAGGACAAGGGGCAACAGGTACAAGCTGGAACACAGGATGTTCCATTTCAGCATGAGGAGAAAAATCTTTACTTTGAAGGTGGCAGAGCACTGGAACAGGCCGCCCAGAGAGGCTGTGGAGTGTCCTTCTCTGGAGATCCTCAAAACCCGCCTGGATGCATTCCTGTCCAAACTGCTCTAGGTGACCCTGCTTTGGCAGGGGGCTGGACTAGGTGACCTCCGAAGGTCCTTTCCAACCCTACCATTCTGCGAGTCTGTGAAATAAGGAAAAAATAAACAAACCAAAAAAAAAAAAAACCAAACCCACAAACCAACCCAAAACCCCCACCCTGCGCCTCGCAACTCTTGTGCTGACAGCCCTGAGGAAAACCGCGCCGCCTCCCAGCCAGGCCCCCCCGCCGCGATGAAAGGTCGGGCGGGGAAGGGCGGCGGGGCGCCGGCTGGGGCGCGGGTCCTGCGGGCCGGCAGCGCCGCCGGGCCGCGCTCTTCCAGCGCCAGATGGCGGGGGCCGCGGGTAACGGCAGAGCCGGCCATCACCCCCGGGAAAACAGGCCCGGCCCCGCCGGCCCGCCCCGGCCCGCCCCGCCGCGGAGGCGGCCTCCCCGCCCCGCTGCCTGAGGCGCGGCCGCCATCTGCCGTCCCGCCGTCGCGCTGCAGCCGGTCGTCGCCGCCGCCCGGCCCCGCGGCGCCCCGGCGGGCGGGCTCGCCAGCGGCCCCGGACGGGTTGTGGGCTGGAGGATTTGCGTTGAAGGAAGGCTTTCCGCCAAGGGAAGGCGGGCTGGCTGGAGCAGCTGGACGGCCGCTGCCTGAGGCGGCCGGCCTCCTCCCTCTCGCTGCGGCATCTGCTTTGCTCATCCTGTGAAAGGGCCAGCCGGTTGAAGCAAAGCAAAATGGAGCCCTGACCTTCTGTCGGCCCCCTCACTGATTTCAGGTGTAAATTAAGGCAGAATCTGGCTACAAGGGAGTGCAAATGTCCCTGGTGTCTCCGAGGAAGAAAAGCCTGAAACGGCAGATGGCTCCACGGTCAGGAGTAGCTGGGCAGTGGAATAAGCCAGGAACAGGGCAAACCCCACTACTTTTTTTGCTCTTCTTTCCCCTTTCCTTTCCTCTTTATGTGCTAATAATACTTTTATTTTGCATTTATTTTGCAGGCAGGTCCCAGGCTGATACGAATACTGGAGTGAGTCCAGAGTTGCCAGAGGGCAGCAGAGCTGGTGAGGGGTTTAGAGCACAAGTCTAATGAGGAGCAGCTGAGGGAGCTGGGGTGGTTTAGCCTGGAGAAAAGGAGGCCGAGGGCAGACCTTACCCTACCGCTCTCTACAACTACCTGAAAGGAGGTTGTAGAGAGGTGGGGGTTGGTCTTTTCTCCCAAGGAATAGGTGACAGGACAAGAGGAAATGGCCTCAAGTTGCCCCAGGGGACATTTAGGATGGATATTAGGGAAAATTTCTTCACTGAAAGGGCTGTCAAGCATTGGAACGGGATACCCAGGGAAGTGGTGGAGTCACCATCCCTGGAGGTAGCTAAAAGACATGTAGATGGAGTGCTGAGGGACATGGTTTAGTGGTAACTTGTCAGTGCTAGGTTAACGGTCGGACTTGATGATCATAAAAAGTCTCTTCCAAACAAAATGATTCTGTGATTCTATGAATCTGTCATCGTAATATCCCCTTACATCCTCTCTCTTAAATGCTGTAGCCACAGACTGCTGTCTGCCATTCCCAAGCAGATGTCAAGCCACTTCAAGTACGGAACTTATTTCTTCTCCACTGTTTTGGGGGTAATAAATTGGTGACAAACAAATAATTATTGCCACTGCAGTTAAAGGATTGGCATAGGTTGTTAGGAGTGAGTGACTGCTGAGCTGGAGCATGGGAAGAGCCAAGATGAGGAGAGAAGTTTTTCTCTCTCGTGATGCTTCTGTGGTAACAAGATTTAAATGCTGTTGCCTCTCACTGCTTTGTTCACATGTACAGCAGCCAGGATACAGTCCTGTGGGTTTTAGAAAAAGGAAATAAGGCTAGAGAGGATGCTTACTCAGTTAGAAAATATTTGTTCCTCTCTACCTGTATTGATTACCTTTAGGTATGAACAGCAATGTCATTCTTATCCTCCAAATGTTCATTCCAGTCAGTAAAAAAATTAATTTGTATACCAACAAATCTGCAGCTATCCAGGAGGGAAATGAGCTCAGTATATAATAGAGAGGAGAGTTTTGGCAAAAGGGAGAGCACAGAAAGAAGCCTGCTTCTAAGAATATTGATAAAAGAATTATACATTTATAGAATCCAATTCTGTATCTTGAAGCATTTTATATGCTCAGTCCGCAGCGATAACTGCAACCATTTCAGTAATTGCTGTTTACTGAAGAAAATTGATTTTAAAATCTCCTTGATTCATTTACAAATTACTATTATTTTTTGTATTAAAGTAGCACCCTGGAGTCTGTAGCACAGATTAAGGCTCCTCTGGGCTAGGTGCTGCGTAAACTCATAATACAGGAGTGTTGTCCCTTCGAACCATCACCCGGAAACTGTCTTTCTAAATCGCACAGCTCAACGAGATCCATGGGTATGTATTTGTGCGTGTGGTATTGAATGACTGCCCAGGGAGGTTGTGGGGTCCCCTTCTCTGGAGACTTTCAAGACCTGCCTGGATGCAGTCCTGAGTAATGTGCTCTAGGCAATCCTGCTTTGGCAGGGGAGTTGGACTAGATGATCTCTAGAGGTCCCTTCCAACTCTGAAAAATTCCGTGATTCCATGATTACATGACTGCACTAGAGCCGACACCTGAGATAAAAGTGTTTATTTATTAGAGCCTACACAGGCTCTCAAGCACTGAAAGGTACTTTAAAAAAGCCAGCATCCACACATAAAAGTCTCTTAACTCACTCAAAACCCAAATCCAGCTGGTGTTGGAACCACCGTGGACTCTCTGAACTCCTCAGAGGTGCAGAGGAGCTGCGCGAATGGTGCAGCACCATTCACAGGCACTTTCGGCCTCTGCCTGTGCCAACCTGAAGCTGAGGGCAAAGAGGGCAAAACAGAAGATTTGCAGAGCTGCGATAGGATGCAAACACCTTATCTCACTGAATTTGAGAAACAGGCTTGCATGGCAAATGTTTTCTCTGGTTCTGCTCCGGAGGTGCAGTGAAGAGGCCCCTTCCCTCCCCGTGGTGAAGATTTGCTGGGTGACGTGTTAGCATCAATGCTGGAGCTGTAGCGGGGAGGAAGAACTAAAGAGCAAATGGCCAAAGAGGTGCAAGAAAAAACACATTGGGCAGTCACAATCCAAAAAAATTTGGACCATATGTAAATAGGCAAGTTAGACACAAAAGTGGTAGGAAAAAAAGTATTATTCTCCTCATCCCATGTGGTGAACTGCCGACATGGGAGAACAAGGCATTAAGAAACGGTATTAACCAGGAAATGTGTGACAGGAGCAGGATCCCCGTTGCGGTGTCCAAATAACAAGGCTTACCTTCCTCTCCATCTCAGCGTTAACCAGTGGGCAAAATGAATGAAACTGCATTTCAAAGTCAAGCGATCCCTTGCCACGGAATGTACCCACAGGGGAGAGGAAATGAGCGTTTTGAGCAATGCAAAGCACAAAGCAGAAACAAGTAACATGGGAGAAATCCAACCTTAGAGAAAGGCCTGTGCTGAGCCAATGTACCTTAAGTTGAAACTTTGGGGGCGTGTGGATTCTGGAGCACCTTGCTGAACACTAAGGTACCACCAGTCATAAAAGTGACAGTGCCAAATTCTTGGCTGCTTGAAATTGGCATAGTTCCACCGAGTTACATAAATCAGCAGCTGGGTCATGAACTGAAACCTGAAATCAGGGAAAATACAAAATTCTGGGAATGCAGACATTTCAGCTTGCTTCACAACCCCCATCTTTTGTTAAACTTTTTTTTTTTTCTTTTTGGCATTTGCACAGAAAACACGCCAGTGTGTCTTTTACAGCACTCTGAGGAAGAAAATTCAAGCTGCTCTGCCTGATATTAAAAGATGTGGCATTTGGTAATATTTGGATGCAATCCAATTGCTAAACTGCTGAACCGCAGTTTGTAACGCGAGCACAGCTTGAAGGGAAAGCAGCAAAAGACAGATGAAAATGAAATTTATCAACAGGAATAAAAGAACATGTGAGCAGAAAGCAGCAGGAGGAATATCCAATGTCTGAGAACGGAGGGGAGTGTACCAAGCACATTAACAGCAGTATTAGTGATTTAAACACAGCCACGTAATGAAGCTGAGCACTGGCGTCATGATGAATTGGAGTGGAAGATCAAGCTTTGGAGTGAGTGAGTGAGTGGAAGCAGAGCATGTGGCCAAACGTGTGATGGCATGCGAAATGAGAGTGACCCCACCTGGAATATGTTAAATGCTAAAGACCAATGGCTGCTACTTACTCAAATGACTAAATGGAAGCTGCGATACGTAAGATTAATACATGTTAGAAGAAACAGATTCTCATGCTATTAAAAAGGTCACAATCTGGTCATAAAAGACTCAGTAGTGTAACCTCCAAGTTGTTAGCCTTTGAACAAGTCCAACTGTGTTACATGCATTCAAGTGTTAGTAATTAAGGGTGGGCTATCAACTTTAAGCTTTGAATTTTCCCAGATATTGTCAGTCTAAATCTGACTCTTGGCATTGCTATAGCATGTTTTTCTTTTAAAAGGAATGATAAGGTCCTAGGAATATCACATCAGCCTTCCTAATGAGAAAACCATAGAAAATAGGGCTGGAAGGGACCTTGCGAGGTCACCTAGTCCAGCCCTCTGCCCTAAGGCAGGATCAATTATACCCAAATCATTCCTGACAGATGTTTGTCTGACCTGTTCTTAAAAATGTCTGGCAATGAAGATCCCACAACCTCCCCAGGCAATCTGTTTCAGTGCTTCACTACTGTTACAGCTGGAAAGCCTGTCCTAATGTCTTCCTTAAATCTCCTTTGCTACAATTTAAATCCATTAGTTCTTTTTGTATTCCCAGTGGACACAGAGAACAATTTATTACTTTCCTCTTTGCAGGAAGCTTTACATATCTGAAGACTGGTATCACATTCTTATTCCCTCCCCTGCATCTCCATTCTCTAGATGTATAAACCCAGTTCTTTCAATCTCTCGTCACAGGTCGTGTTTTCTAGACTTCTGATCAATAGCACTACTTTCGGCTGGACTTTCCAATTGGTGTACATTTTTCTTTTTTGAAGTATAGTGCACAAAAGTAGACACGTTACTCCAGCCAAAGGCTGAAGCAGAGAATCATAGAATAAGCAGGGCAGGACTACTTCACATTTCTTCTCCATGACACATTATTTATAGAGCCGAAATTGCATAAGCTTTCCTCACACCGTGGCCTATGTTCAGTTTTTAATTCACAGCAGTCACAGACCCCTTCCTGCAGAATGACCGCTGAGTCAGTCGCTCCCATCACTTATGTATGTTGTTGGCTATAGGAATTCAGTGGCGAGATCTTGGAGTGTCCAACATTTCGCTGCCTTGAATTTAAACCTATTCATCTCAGACTACCTTGTTCGAGTCTAGTAAGGAGCTCATGTATCTATCAATCAGTGTCATTTCATTGAGCGCAATGGAGTAACATCAGAAAATAAATTAGCCCAAGCTGTCCATCCAGCACAGAGGAGTTCAGCAACTGTTCTTCCCATTAATACCATGTTGAGCATATTCAGTCCGCAATAACCTGAAACACAGTGATTTATTTTCAGAGAAGTTTAAAATACAGAAAATTAAGCACCAAATGTTATAGCTCAGAGGTATCCCAATATGATGAAAGGTCTCCAACCTGTATCCTGATGGGCATAGTACCCAGTGAGGGGAGGGTTCTTTCTATCACCAATAATACCCAAGTTAGGATGAAATGGGAACTGTATTTTACCAGCTTCACCTCGGTTAGTTGTCCAGAAGGAAAGTTTAAGCTCTATTCATATCTGTAATGTATGGAATTGTATTTGTTTTATTATATAATCTTGAAATGCGCTATGAGGAACCACATATTGTTTCTCTTTCTGCTCTACAGGTAGATCCTTCTCTGTAGCAGCTGGAATAATTTGCAGGTACAGCAGCAAGCAGAGAGAGAACAAGGTTCCTCACAGTTACGGGGCCTAAACAACAACTCCAAAAGACACTGTGGTAAGGAAAGGGTTAACTCTTCAAGTGCCACAGTGGGTTTTTCACCTAAAATAGAATTAGGAGTTACCCACTCCCTGTTTATACGCACATTAGGCATTTAAATAAAATTTTAGAATTGCTCTGAATTTGACCTTCCTCTAATTTTGATTTTTACCAAGTATTTGAAACAATTTGGCACGATTAAAAATTAATAGTGGAATACTAAGTAGCTCAAAGGAGCAAGTCTTCTAACTCCCATCAGACTCAAACACATAATTCCCACAGGTGCCTTTGAAAATCCCTGGTTTGAATGTTGTCCATTGGATAAACAGCTCAAACATCACCAGCTTTCTACACAAACATGGTTGCCTGCAATGATTTATGAAAATCATAAAATTGATTTAAGTTCTTCTCAGTGCTCCATAAATTTTATGCAGCCCTTAAATTACAAAACTGCTGCTGCTTCTGTGGCACTGATCAGAACAATGCCTAATCTCTTCTCTCGAGATAGCTGGCATGTCAGAGGAGAAAACAAGAAACTCGGGCAGCTGAATTGTTTGTTTCAATTTAACAGGGCAGAATAAAACAGCCTAGATGCCAGGGCTCCAGTGCCACCGAGACTGCGTGCATCAAGTTTTTATTGCTAAAACAGTTGTGCTAACCTTCCCCGCCTTTCCTTGGTTTTAAACCAGAAAAATAACTTCCATTGATTTCACAAGGACACTTGTTTTGCACACATCGTCAGATTTGTGATACTTGAGATGTTCCCCTTCTAGTTTATAATTGGCATGTTCCTGTTCTCAGATACATGACAACAAAATGCTGCATCTGCCCAATTACACGTTGGTGCAAAAAAGCTCTGCAAACCTAGCTACATCCTTATCAGACAGTCTCCCTCCCAACCCAAATCTCTACCAGAACAAATGCAGGCTTTTTGCTTTTACTAAAATTAGAGTTTTTAGGAGTGTTTGATTTTTTTTAATCTCTACCTTCTTTGGCAAGGAATAAAAACATCATTTTTGGCACTGAATCTAACACAAGGTGAAATTAAAGTCCTAATACAGAGAAACAATGTTTGAATGGGCTCCTTTACTCTTAAATTTGGCCTGGTGACATACTAAAACTGCAGACTGCTGTGGCTTTATTGAGATTTTGGTCTGTGCTAGCTAACACAGCTTAAGAGCATCCTTTTTTTTCTGGTGAAGTCTCATCTGGAGTAGCCCAGTTTTCAAAGGCAAACTGCTCAGGACATTATTAGAGTCACTCGGTGTTTCATCCTGGGGATCCAAAGTCAGTGGCTGCTACAGTCTTTTTCTTAGCAGTGACACTTTCCAGCTCTTTCTGCTCTTCTGATAACGTTTCCGAGTCTGCCTTTCAGACAGTCGTCATTTTTAAGGGACATGTTTTCAACCTTTCTATACTCACGCTTTTCTCCCATGTAGCCCTGTGAGTTTCATTCTTCCTCATACGCTGTTTTTGCTCAGAGGTATACAAACCATCTGTGCCTCTACTACAATGTTCTTAAATAGCCTCCAGGCAGATCTCTATGGTTTTTAAGTACTTCTCTTTGCCCTTCAGCCTGCTGTTAACCATTTTCCTCATAGTTTTTTAATCTGCCCTTTTAAAGTTCGTTTTTACTGTGCTGTCCCTAAGGGAACAACTCTTTCATGATATCAAAACTAAAAGTGTGCAGTGATCACTGTTACCCCACGGAGGCTTGACAACACCTTCCTCTAATAACTTCTGCCTATTACAAGGTAGCTCCCTCTTGCCCATGGCCTTAACTAATCAGGCGTTGCACTGAGGACTGCCACAGGAGTCAAGGAAAAGGAATCCTTTGCCATATGGATTGGAATGGCACCAAAGCCACTTTACATCTCCTGATAGAGGAAAAACTGCTTTTTCAGCTGTTGCTTTACCTCCAACAAAAAAATAAGAAGTGATAGCGGGGTAGACGCTGTAGAATTCAGTCTCGTGTAATTTTCCTGACTGGTCCCATCCGTTTTCCCCAGGAGGAAGTTATTTCCCAGGTGCTGGCCCTGAGATTTTATAGGTTCTCCAAATCTTGAGGAAGTCTAGAGGAGGTTGCAGTCACTTACTTACATAAAACCCTGTGGTGTTTCTCCCCTAGTTTTAATGGCTACCCTGTGACTGCTGCCTCTGGAATGCTCTCAAGGAAGTGGGGCAGACAGGGAGGTCTACGACATGAAAAATCTCTTTGCAGAGAGATTCTCTCTAGGAATTGGAATAAAGGGATGATACTGAAGAGGCAGTTGATACAGCAGCCGTTCTGTTTGCTGAATGCACAAAGGATTGATTTATGGCATCTTGCCACGGGAGAGGGGGCTATAGGTTATTAACCAACTTCAATGGACAAACGCTTGCTGAGACTGCGTATCATACCTCTTGTGCTGTACCAAAGGTAATGACTCATCTTCAGGCATGCCTCATGTCCTTGAGAATGCAATTGGCTCTGCACAGCCAAGTGAAGCATTACTTAGTTAATACACTCCAGCACAAGGGAAACAATCAGCTGAAGTGATGACACTGCTACTTCCTGCTTCATTTTAAATCTGCAGCTTCCTAACACGATTATATACTCAAGCACTGTAAAAAAAAAAAAAAGACATTAAGTCCTGCAATGGAACTTAAAAAAATGTGTAATTAAAACAGCTAAATACAGGCTTCTTGTGTTCAGTGTCTGCAAAACACAGCCTTTGATCCTCCAAATATTTCCTGGAAAAGTGCCGGACACAAAAACTATCAGAATAGAATTCTGACTCATCCCTTCCTGTTTAGGCCAATGAAATGACAATTTGCAGTCCAACAAATTTGTTTTTATTTTAGAAAAATTAACCTTATTAGACAGGCTAGAAATATAACCAAGGGTAAGAACTCCTGGACCACGTGCATTTTCTTGCTCATTCTGTCCCATAATCTTTGCAATTTCTGTCTCAATGATGATTCACCTATCATTTAGAGAAAGATCCTGTTTCTTCAAAAGAAAGAAAGGTGACAGAGCATCTAATTTTTCCTGATGGCATCCAAGCACCTTTGCAACATAAAAAGCCTCCACTATAAGCATCCAATGATGCAATGCTACTACAGTTCACCAGTTTGTTCTGGCTTACTGCTCAGCTAAGATGAGCGAGAACTAACACCACCACCCAGAAATGTTTTGGAGCCTTAATGAACTGGGAAAATGCAAAGATTTTATTAATAAAAACTGTACAAGATTCCTATATTAGTTAAGAGGCCACAGCTGCTTTCACCTTGCTCCTCCACAGCGCTTCTCTCACGCTTAGCTGAGCCAGCTCCACAAGAAAAAAACCAACACATATACATTCCCCACTACAGGAGGGGAAAAGGACTGGGGAGGAAGGCTAGGAAAAGAGAGGGAAAGAAAAATCCGGGAAAATTGTCCATTCCAGTCCTGGCCCCATGTTCCATGTGCTCACTTTGGCTTCCCCTTTATTAGAAAGTTCTTGCGATTATTATTTTTCCATGACCCATTGCTTAAGGCAGGTGATTGCTTAAGACAGTTTCACATTTCTTTCCTAAATGAAAAAGCAATTGTTCTCTTTAGTCACAGGTTTCATGGGGAGTTGATGGCGTGTGTAATTTTCCTGGTGTGTCACATTAAGAACACTGAATTTTCACATGACTACTTGATGCTTTTGTGCATCACTCACACCTCTTAATAAATATATCCAATTAGTTATTGTTAGGGCAACTGGGAGCGAAATACAATGAATACAAAGGTCTCCTCCTGGTCAAAGCACTATAAATCACAGTCAGAATAAAGGAAAGAAACTGGCTTTCTGCATCCACCTTTCTCTCCCCTGCTGTGCTGCCTGAAGAACAGGCCTTTCCTTATATTACTTCCAAGTAAACCCAATTAGCTTATTTGCATGCCAGACAACTATCACCTGAAGTTGTAGGGCAAGGAGCATGATTAAGCAAAAGTTACTGTACCCAGTATTTTGAGGTAACCCTCTTTTTACTGGACTTCAGTCTCACAAGTCTTTCACTGGAAATAGTATTTTCTGTTTAAATGCAATGACTTAACCGGATTCAAACAAGAGCTCAATCTTATTTTGAACATGCCAAATCAGCTGCATATTTGGGAGGCCCTCTCTAATTTTAAGGTAAATCCAAATTCCCTCTGATCCTTGGCAAGCATTTATCTCTTGATAGCCATGTCTCCTAAACTGCCTCACAGCTAAAGTGAAGAGCTTTCAGGCTGTGCAAAAAAAATGTAAGAAAGCGTATTTTTGTGCTGATGAACAGAATCAGAAAAGTTTAAGTAAGCAGTCAATGGTTAATTCATTCTTTCAGAGGAGTCTCAGCAAGTCAGAGTATTTACTCAGCTGTTGAAATATGCTCAAGTATACTGCATACTGTATATACAGTATACTGTAATGCTACAAGATTTCTCATGGGTGTGTATATATATATTTAATGGATTCAAACAAGTTTTAAGTATACAAAATAAATGGAAAGATTAATCCCTGGGAACCTTTGATTCTGTATCTCTTCTTCCTACATTTGATTTTCTTTTTATATATGCAGAATACAGAATAATTATGGATTTATAAATGTAACATGTCCTCATGGAAATAATCAGGTTGTCACACTGTACCTCTCTGGCAGTTCTAATATCAGGCCAGTGCTATAAGATGACTTTAATATACATTTATGGGTCTGTTTTTAATTTTCTGAAAGCACAACAGATCTATTAGTTTTCAAAATTAGGGTAACATGCACTCACACAATCACTGTGAAATAGTATGCAGACTTGCATCTGATGCTGCAGGAAGTTAGTATGTACAGGTAGTAGTGGTAAGAGGCTTCATTATCAGGTGACAAAAAAATCCCATTTTATGCACTGAAATTCTCATTAAATATCTTTGGACCACTTACAGAAAACATAATTTATTGTTTTAATACCAGATTAACACAGTAAAACCAGCTGTTTCACACAGCAACTTCAAATTTGCTCCTCAATGAAGCTTTACAGCCCAAATAATTTTGAATGTCCTGTCACGCAGCAGAACTGGTTTCATTGCCTTGTACCCTGTAATTCTGCAGCAGTCTCGGGTCTTCCTTAAATATGGTTACAGAACACACCATTCTTCCAAATAATTTCAAAGCCACTAATCCCATTTCCACCGCCTTGTTCTCCCCAATTCCATCAGCTCTCAGTGTTATTTTCAATTTCAGCACATCCTGTTACAGAAATGGTACAGAAATGATCACTTTCAGTGTACTGTATATGGGCAACTGAAAAATTTTAAAACTTTGTATCACAGCTATCACATTTCTTGACCTAAATTTTACAATTTCCTACTTGAAGAAAACCAAAATAACGCTTTTCACAGATTAAAGATTAAATATATTTTTTTAAAATAAGCTGTTTGAGATCCCAAATAATTATAAGCACATATGTAGCCAACTGGAACAAATATACTTCAAAAAAACCCCACCACCAAACCACTGAGCCCATCAGTGTGATGACAACCAAAGTGCACAATCTCTAAGGGTTTAGGCATCTTTCTTTCGCATTAGTTGATACCATCAACTACAAAAATCTTTTATATCTTGCTAGCACAATCAATTCAAATTAATTTGATGCTTCTTAGACTGCTTTCACCAAAGACAGGATTAAGACTATACGATTTTAGCAACTGCAGACTAACTTACTGCCAGGGCTCTGTGAAGAGCTAATCTGCTGAACCACACGTGCAAAAGTTAGTGCAAATTTTTGCTATGCTATGAGACAGAAAACTTTAGTCTCTGTTCCACAGCAACGAAGTCTCTCTCTTTTGAATGTCAAGTCAACAGTAACCGGTAAAAAACCACACGACTGTCAACTAAGTCCAGTAAAGAGCGAAGAAATAAATTTTTAGTAACGGAGGACATTTTAAAATGTATTGATTGAAAATTTAGATAAACTGGGTATGTACAGGTATATTTTGCTACTCATTTGTGATCTCAAATAGCTTTTACATACATGGTTAGATTCTCTTTTAAAATAAAGACATGAAATACTGTTCATATAGTTCCATCTGAACTGCAAAGACTTAACTCTTGCTACTTTTATACTATGTTTCTCTAGTTGGACTATAACAAAGTAAGAGACGACGCAGACACCATGCTTCAATTTCTACAAAAACAATCTTACTCAGATCTCTAGAAGGGTAAGTAAAATATAAAAAAAATACAACTCTTAATCATCATTTTCCTCATCATCAAATGAGAGGAGACTGCTATTTTTTATTTGCTTAGCTGGACTCTGAGGAGTAGTTGCTTCTCTCTTCGTTTTCTTTGCCTCTTTCATCTTCTTACTTGAACTTACATTGAAGTCCAAAACCTTCTCTGATGAACGTTTGGCTGGCTTCCTGAACATAATTTTTCCATCAGCAGGTTCTGGTTCACCATCTATAACAAAGACAGTAAAATCAGAACTCATCTGCACATGTTCATGCACACATACAGACCTTCACTATTATCTTTTCTTTTCCCCCAGAACCAAGATCAGCAAGACCTCTGGTAGAATACAACAATCATGAAAATGTATTTTTTGGCCACAAAGTCTGTATTGATGAATGTCCTTCATGCACACACATCTGCTCCATAGCAACCAGCCCTTGAAGACATTTCTCCTGCAGTTACTATTAGAAATGGATTCTTAATAACCAGAGCCTTAACTTAGAAGAGACTGTGAGCTGCAGAGCTTTTCCCACACAATCCAGCTGCATCCACTTATCAAAATGGAGAGGACAACTTTATAGGATCCTCTAATTCCACTTCACCATTTGTAAAATCCATGACAACAAATGCACTTATTTCAGAATTACGGTATCTCTTTAAAGAACAAAATGGCACATATACAAGACAAAGCTTTTCTTTTTCTTCTAATATACCCTGTCCTGCTGAGACAGCTGAAATGATTACATGGTCATAAACCTGCCTTTTATTATCATATAGGATGAAAGTTTTAGGGTTTCTTTGTACCTGCAAAATCACCAAACTATTCCAACTGACTAATTCTGCTCCTCTGTATGTACTAGAGCGAATAAAAATTCTATAAACAAGAGGAGTCCCTTCCAGGATTATCATGCAGAGGAGGAAAGCTACTGCACAAGTAACGGCATCAAGGCAATATTTCTGGGGGAAAAAAAAAGTGTAACTGTAAAGTCATGAATCAGACAGAAAGGCTCATGCTGCAGTATTTTGCAATTTGTGTAATGTATATGTGACAGGATGTTAAAGAAACATAGGCTCTGTGCAAGATATTTTTCCTAAAGTACTTTTGTGAAATTCATTATTCAACAGAAATTTACTAACAATCTACATGTGTTTGACAAGATTATGTGCTATTTATCTATAATCCATAAATATCTTTTGTCTTTAGCACGAATTCTTTCCTCAATTCATAAGCATTATGGCAGAAGACTAACATTTCAGTGTTATCATGCACAGCATTGGCTGAAACACTCTTCAGTGCACGCTCCAAACATTACAACTATTAAATCTTGTGTCTTAAGGGTTGTGTGGTACGAATTAAAATCATCAAGCTCATTAGGAACCTTTACTTATAATTCCTTAAGTTTCACAAACCCATTTGAAGAAGAAACCTAGCTTAAAAAACAAAGCACCAATTCTGTCAATTACTTCTACAGAATGCACGCTTCAGCAGTAGTTTATGAGAACACTATTACGCAGAAAATAACTAACCACGTTTGGGGAAAGTATTTCAGTACTGGTGCATTAGAAAAGCATTACAATTACAAGGAATTACCAGCAATAATAAATGGTAGATACGATAAGCATACTTGTCAATGGATCCATTGTGAATTCTGCATGGAAAGCTTAGGTGTTTAGATGCTGAACAGGGGATACAGAAGTTTAGGAAGTGCCTATGATAAATTCTGGCAGAGAAATATAACTCTTTCTGAAAACATATCACACCCAACCAATCAAAATGCACTACATACCATTTTTCTCAGAAGTTGCATTAAAAATTCAAAGTATTTTTTCACATAACTGCCTCCATTTCGGGGCTCTGAAGTTAAATATAAAATAATTCCCTTTACTAATTGTTGGTTAACTACACTGTTTATTTGGAAATCCAGATCTGCTACCTTAAACAAGATCTGAGGCACATGATATAAGTCAAATTCTGAAAAAAAAAAAAAAAAGCATCCATAAGAAAAAAATATCACTTATAAGCAGACCCAACTGTGTATATACTTGAGCCAGTCAGCACACAGACTGTATACAGTACCAGTACAGCTGGCTCAAAGCAACCAGCTACTGCATAAGCATGAGGAGCATCAAAAAATCTCATTGGACACTCTTTTAAAGAGCAATTACTACATTTCTTAGAATAGTAAATTGAAAAAAGAAGCCCCTAAAAACCTAATGAAAGCATATCCACAAAATAAATTGGATAAACAACTATGTACTCATACTCCATATAAAAATGGAAGTCAGAATTTTCAACTTTACCCCCAACTCTCTTGCTACCCACATTATGAACTGCACAAAATCATTTCATCTTGTCTGCCAGATGGAGAAACTGATAGGTATCTTTGCAATATGAATTTAAACTCTTAATAAGTGCATAAACAGAGCAAAGCTCAAAAACTCCACCAAAATGGCAACTCGCTTAGCTCTGACCTCCAGGGCCTCAATACTATTTGTGGATCATTCTGCATCAAAGGAAAAGATTTTAGCTCTTAGCCTGGTTAAACACTGTCAACATTTCATTATATGCTCAAGGACATTCCTTTCAGCAGGAAGCCCAGGCCAACTTCAGAGAGCAATGATGTGTTGGCAGCGCTTGACAAAGAATGAAGCAGATGCAGAAACACAGCAGGCCCAGCCTTACCTAAGCAACTTGTGGAAAGAGGGAGGAAAGGCAGACTATACTTTTTGAAAGAATTTGATGTAGCAGCTCAAGAAATTTGTGTTGATCTGTTAAGATTGTCTTTTCCAGCTGGTAATTTCTAATTTTACCAGACTCTTATGTGCCAGCTGCCTTTTCTTGTTTTTACCCATGACCTCCAAAAACTGACTTGTATTAAGCAATGCAAAGAAAAGACTGAAGAAACAATCTCAGTGTTGGTAGTTTTTATAGAGAGCCCTGATAAAAGACTGTATCAGTATTACAAATTATGGAAGCAGGATTTCTGATAAACACACTGAAACACACAAAGTAAAACACAACCAACATGAAAGCATTACAGAAGAAAAAATAAAATCCACTTCTGATAAAAGAGTCCACAAACTACAGTAGCAGTTCAAATTGTGACTGTTCTTAGTCATCGCTGCTTTTGTTTGGATCACAAACCTTTAAGTGGTCAACTAAGAGGGGCACAATCAAACATTGAGCTGAAAACTCCCTTCACAAGTGACATTAAGAAGCCACACATTCAGAAAATTTTTTTCTTCTCTTTTAATTGCAAGTTATATATTACAAGAGAAGTAGAAATGAAGGTCTGAAAAAGAAGCACTGCTCTTCAGTTTACTGTGTTTTTTATTTAGTAGTCATTTCTGTGGATAGCAGCACCATTTTTCAGCAGTTTCTGTCCGCGTGGATCAATGAGGCAAGCACAGGAAACACCACTAAGCTGGCAGGAACAACAGGAGGAGCAGCGCAAACAGTATTTCAAGATATATGTCTATTCAATGACAAAGGTTGGAAAAACTTTATGATAACCTGGCAAATTTCTTAATGGTTTCTAAGGTTAGAAGTTCAGGTCAGCCGTTTCAGATGCTCCTTCTAGTGCTTTCTGGCCACCCATCTCTATGCGTACCTTTGGAAGCATTTACTACTGGAATTCTGCACACTGGTATTACGAACATGAAAAGGCCAGTCTTGCTCAGATATTCAGTCTCAATCATTTATGAGGACACTTGGGAAAGTTTTTGTTACTTAAATACTGTAAAATTAGCTTCAATTTAGATTCCTGCTGTTCACGTGATGAACAGCAACATGAACTCTGTGATACGTATCTGATGTAACAGCTGCTTAAGCTAAGGAAAGAGGTCCAATACCCAAGACAGCAAGGACTGTATTCTCCTTGCCTCTCCCCTCTCTTGTCCTTCTCCAAGCCCAGCATATAGAATGCGACAAGAATAATATTAAGAGACTTTGAAATTGAGTAAGGACACCTTCTGCCAAATTTGGTCATCTGCATGTATCGGAGTGTTCCAGAGGCCAGGTGAACTAGAGAAGCAGTAGAAAAATCAATTCCATAGACTATAATGAAGGCTGGGATAAAGTATCTTGCAGTAATTGCCATCTTTTCTTTTGTGCAAATTGAATTTCTCACACGATCTTTTTTCTTTGTCTCTGAACCAATAGTAATGATTTATAAAATGCTGCATAAAAATATTAAGCAAAATGAGTGTTGATAAACAAATGACTTCTTTTTAAAAAGCCTCTAATTCAGTCCTCCATGGAGAAAAATATTTCAATATGGAAGGGCATTTTCTCATATGGGAAGGGTTCAGTCCTAAATAAAAAAGTGCCCTGTGACTATACTTGCAAGAGCCAACGTACAAGCCTCACTAAATTTTGCTCTGCCTTAGGAGGCAACTAAGTGCAACTAGGACATTAATCAGCTGGTTTTGCCAAATTAATGCAAAAGCGTTACTCAAGTGTTTCTGTAAAAGAAAATGCAAGTCACAGGAACTGCTGGTGCCTGAAATAAATAAAAAAAAAGTGTAGCCGTGTCAAACTGGTTATAGAAGAAAATGAAGGAGAAAGGATGTAAATGAGATATGAAAAATCCTAGAATAATATCCTAAAGCCTGAAGACAAGGATCTTCAAACAAAGACAATCACCACAGATATAAAAGAGAAGGCAGAATCTCAAAACCGAGTACTTTCCCTGTTTTGAAAAACTAACAGTTTCTATTCACAACAGAAAGTTAGCAGCACATTACTTACTATCTATTAAAGTGCCTTGGGATTGGTGCACGGTGGAAAGGAAGATTATCAGTTAGAAAATTTACTTTCCTGCTACATTTTTAGCTTCACATAATTTCACAAATGATCTGATTTGGGGCTATATATTATGGTCTAGCAGCCATTAAATTAATTTCTCTTTCAACTCTGGGGAAAAAAATCAAAGCAACAAGAAATGTAATCAAATCATGCAGTATCAAACTTTCCTTATACTTCCAATTTTCAGAATTGACAATTATCCAAAAAAAAGAAAAGAAATTAACGCATTACTCAAAACTCTCTTTATTAAACTGGAAGTAACCAGCTGTCTAAATACCTGTCTCTGACTAGAAATCAGAATTTAAATCTAGAGGTCAGACTGACAGTGCAAAGATGGACAAAGACTCAAAAAAGCCTTCAGCAAGCTGTAGCACAGTTACCCACACCTTCATTAAAAATTTCACACCAGGTCCTCTCCATAGCAGAGGAGCACAGTAGCACTTACCCTGTTTATTCCCGTAAGCCAAAGAAAGGAAAAGGAGGCCAAGACCTCATATTAACAGCAAAGGCAGACGAACAAATAGTAACACAATAATGCAGAACAGAGGGCAGCAGTCCCCAGGGCATAGTGATTCAACACTCCTGCTTACCTACTACTGTGGGTTTTTTTTTCCTCCAAATGCAAGTTATTACTGAAGGGCTGAAGGGGTAATAAGCAGAGGTGCCAAAGTCCTACAGGGACACAACACTGCCTCGCTACATGCAATTATGTCTTAAGAATGTCTTTTTCCACCAAAGAAGTTCAGTTACTCTATTCAAATATGCTTCCATTTCATACTGTGTATTCAACTTGGTAGCTCTTTTGGACTTTTTTCACAGCATGGACTCCACCTCAATAGATTCTCATGGACAACTACTTCTTTTTGCCCAGCCTTACAATATAATTTTTCCTCCTACTGTGATCATTCAAAATTCAAGTTGCTTATATGAAAAGGAAACCAATGCTTAGAAAGAATCATGCCATTTCTTTGCAATAGGTTGGCATTTCTCCCCACGCTAGGAGAGTGATCCCACTTTTGGAAAAAAAAAACATGTGACAACTTTACAAACTGCAACACCAAGCACACGCATTACACTTCAATAATAATTGACCAGGAAGTAAGCCTGAAGCTGAACACATTTTCTCAGAGGAGTTCAAATTATATAAACACTGCCCTCAGTCCACTAGCTGGTTACACCTTATGTATACATATATCTACCTGCAGAAACAAAACAGATGTAGTTTTATTTAATTTCAAGCTAACCTGCATTACAAAAATGAATTTTTCATCCATCTGCTTTTCAAAAATCTAAGATTCTCAATGTATTTTCTCCTAGTACCGTTACTTGACTTCTCCATCTATACCATTTCAGTTTTAACACATACTTCTACATAGGGACAGCACAAACCTGAATTACCAAATCCAAATGGCACAACAAGACAGGTAGAAAGACAGGTTAAAGAAGAAAACTGAGCAAGTATCAGGCTCCTTTTTAAAAGTTATCTCTCTTTGGCTATACAAAGGTAAAAATTAGTAGTTTGAAATTCACCTGATTCATTTGACTTTAAGGCCTCTTTGATCTGCTGTTTAATTTTCATTGCTTCTTCAGCAGTTAAGTCCCCTTTTTTCAGTGTTACCACTTGAGGCTGCTCATCTTCCTTGTCACTGCCGTTCTCACTATCGTCATCTGCAAGCGGAAGCTGCTCCCTCTAGGCAGGAGAGAAGTAAAAACAATTCTGATCACCACATTAAATCACAACTGCTAAGAGTGGACTAGTACTCTTTGGCTTTACTGCTGCAGTAAGGCTAGTGAGGAGACCTGGCACAGCTGCCAGTGCCAGGCCCTCCCAACATGCTTTGTGCAAACGGTACTCCAATTCTACTACTGACACATAGCATCCCCCAGAAATAAACAGGATGGGCTCTTTCAATTAAAGACCAAAATAGTAGGAACTTGGAAAGTAAGAAATTAATTCCTTTTGTTCATTATCTTTACTGTACATGCCATGCAACACTGAGAAAATCTTAAATGCATGGGTCTGAATTTGAGTCTTCGATGCTGTACTCAAAACAACGCAAAGGGAAAGGGAGTTCATGGTGGCTTTGTTATTAAAGCTGCCTAAACAAATCCTTGTAAATGGGAAGACCGTGTTCCTGTTTCCACTCTCTCAAACTTGTGCTTTGAGACAGAAGAATCATTTGGAATAAAATTTTATACAAATAAACTTGCTGGCATGGAAACATTGGTGCAACAACATAAAGTGTGGCAATATTACAGGAACTGAAAACCTAAATCTTCTAAGGAAAAGTATACATAGTAGTACTGTAATCCACTGAAGTTATGAAGAGATAGACAAAATGCAATCTTCCTCAGGAAGTGAAACAGTTTGTACTAATCTACTGAAGACATAATTTTCTCTTAAATTCCAGTTCATTATGAGTAATGATGGGCCTCTTTCTTAAGGCATCCTGTAAAACCTTACAGTTAGCAGGAAACACATGCAAAAGCACATTCAAAACATAGAAAAAAAGAATGTCTTCAGAAAAGGCTGCCTTTTAACAAGCTGGCTCAAACGCTACTGCCCCTGCCCTGCCTTCCTGGCCATCACACCAGCGTTTGCATCTGCTGACCTGATGTTAGGATGGTGCTAACCCCTTTCCAATATATTTTTATACTCTTAAAATACCTTTTTTCTCCCTTTTTTTTAATTCCTGTCTAGACAGACGTTACAGCTGGGACATCATCACTGTTTCCCCCCTTGCGCCCACAGACTACTTGGGCACTGACAGGCCGGCGCTGGCTGCTCTGCAAAGGGCACCACCATCACCACAACTATTAAAACAGCGACAGGGAGAGGCACTGGATTTTAGCTGTTCTTTTAAATCTCCGACACAGAAGCAAACACAAGCTACAAAGGCCGTTTCGGTTAATTTTAAGCGGGTAACTACTGATAGCCCTCGCCCTACAGGGGCAAAGCCTGGAAACGCCTGCGACGGGGGCCTTCGTTTTAGGCCCCAGAGGGGACATCGTGGCAGGGGAGGCCCCGTGGGGAGGGCGCTGCCCCTTCTCACCGCCGGCGAGGGGCTGGCCGCAGCGTGAAGGGAAGCAGGGCCCCCACACGAGCCCCCGCGGAGGGAAGGCCGCGCTGCCCCAGCGCGGAGGGGAGGGAGGCCAGGCCGTTACCTTGGTTTCCACCGTGGGCCCCTCCCGATACCCGACCTGCCGCTTGAAGCGGCTGAGGAAGGCGGGCTCGGCCGGCCGCACGTAGGAGACCTGGTTCCTTTTGCTCATGGCCGCTGCCCCCGACCAAAGCTGCGCTGCTGCTGGCACCGCCTCCCCACACACAAACACACACTTCCGGGCCGCGCGAGAGGACGGCGGCCCGAGTGGGACACAACCAACACACCGCCTCCTTTCCGTCACTCCCCCGTCACGTGAAGGGGGCGAAGGACCTTCCAGCCAATGGCAAGAAAAACGCCGGGGCGGGGAAGGAGCGAAATGGCCGCGCCCATGCTGGCTTCGAGGAGGAGGTGGGGTCACACTGCCTGCGGCTCTTAGCGCCAAATTCAAACGTTCCGCCATTTTGGAGAGGTGGTCGGCGGGCGGGCGCTGGCGTCGGTGGGGCCCTCAAGAATCATGGCTCCCGGCGTGAGAGGTGAGGGGACGGGGTGGCTGTGCGGCCCTGAAGGGGCTGAGTGATGTTTCCCCCCTGTGTGGGGCAGCAGGCGGGGACCGTGGCGGCTCCGCGGTGAGGGGGGCCGCGCTGAAGGGTGAAGGAGGGCTCTGCCCTCCGGGGCCGGCCGCCTCCGGGGGGGAAGCAACATCCAGGTGTAAGATCTAATGGGGTCAGGTAGAGGCATGGCCGTGTTGGCTGGGCTCGGTGCCCCACGGAAGGGCCGAGGCCTCGGGGCTGCGGTCCCCCCGCTGCCCCCGGTGGTGTCGGGGAAGGGGGATGGAGGAGCGGCTCGGAGAGGGGTGACCTCAGCGCTGCCAGAAACACTTATGACACCGGTATCCCCCAGGGCTTCTCGGGGTCGATAGGTACGAGCAGCCCCCCCCCAAGGCGGGACGGCGTTACAAACCCTGTTGCTCCCAGCCGGCCCGCGTTTATCAGTCCGTCTTCCGTAATTTTAATCGGGTTTTAATTAGCTGTGACGTTTGTAACTGTCTTACAAACGTTAAAGTGAAAGCAGCCCTTTAAAATGGGAGCTAAGAACGGTTAGCTGCGAGTCGGTCCTTTCCAAAGGTACAAGTTGTGCAAGTGTCTGTCAGTCTGGTTTCAGTTTAAAAATGCGCCGCTTCTCTGGTCCCAGCTCGTCTTGATACCTTGCGTATTTGAAGAACAAGTAACTGGATTATAAGTTAGCACATTTCTCAAATGTTATTGTGTGAATCAAAGCAGATAGGCTGTCACAACAGCAGCAGGATATTTATGTAGTGTGGCTGCTAATGAGGTTAGTGCCTTCGCACATCATTATTAATCCTACTTTTAAAGGGAACTTCCAACAATAGAGCCCGTGTGTTTTTAGAGACTTTGTAACGTCGTTATTCTTGGAATATTTTGGTAAATCAGCTTTCTTTGTCACTTAACTTATTTTTAAAATTTGGTTATGTTACTTAGTTAATATTTTGACGAACCCATGTGAAATAACTTCATGTCAGATTCACCCTTAATTAAAAAATAAGTCGCCATATCTACCTATGGGGTAATGTGTGCCATCTCCTTGAAATGTGAAGCTGTGCAAAACAATGCTCATATATACGGGGGAGCTGTATGCATTACAGAGTGCTCAATATTACTTCATAAAAGTGAAAGTAATATAGGTGCTCAGTTGTGCCGGTTTAGAAAGTTGATTTTTTTGTAGTCATGTCAGTAAAACTATTTCCTGCTGTATTGTAGTTTTAGTGCAGTGAGTTAGCAATTCTTAAAACATAATGGCACTGTAGAATGCTGTTAATGCTTGTATTCCTAATTCTCCAACACATTTGCAAAACCTTATGTACATTAATTTAAGAGACTACTCATTGCACATACATTTACAAGTGTGTGCATGCTCACACTGTGGGACTGGAGCTTTCTCCACCTTTCTCAGAAACTGCAAACTTTGTCAAAAGAAGATAGTTACTAAATATTTTGGTGTGGTTCTGATTTGTGCATGAAACGGATATTTATAAGGCGCTCTCTTTATCTCCCTCAGCACTGCTTACAGTATTTTCTATTTAAATGGGGGTTTTTTGAGCAATAACTTTATCTTGTTTAACTTTTATGTGTTTCACTTTTATTTTATAGGAGATTTACGTGAATCTGCATTACCTTTGTTGAACTCACCTAGGTAAAGTAGTATTGGCCAGTTCCTACATATGAATAATTGCATTGTGCAAAAAGTGCAAACAAAACCTAGTATAATTCCCTAAAATTATGTAGAGTTTTTTTCATTCAGCGTTTTCCTGCATAAGATTATTGCCTTTCTCTCTGAACTACCTTATAGGTTTTTTTTTTTTTTAAAAAAAGTTTCTTAATAAAAGCATTGTTCTGAGGCATCAGATTCCCCTTGGAATGCTGCCATGCAGTAAATTCTTATTTGTCCACTAACTCTGTAGCTGGACTCTAGAATTTCTCTGGAGAGATACTCCATGAGGAACTTCAATTCTATGAGGAAGTCCTAAGCTAAAACAAAAACCCCTCCTCCAAATATAAACAGTTTCTGCCACAACTCATAATTATATTATCTAATGAAAAAATATTCAGCAAGTTAGTGACTTGTGTCTTAAATCCTGTGTAACATCTTCCCTTTCTCAGCTGCTTCCTGTTCTTTTTTTTACCCCTTCCCTCTGCCACTCCTCAACCCCACGTTTCAGTCATGAAGTCCTTCCCTCACTTTTAAAACTATTCTGTTCCTTTCTCTTGTTTACCAAAAGTAAAAGTCAATAACAGTTATAACACCCTCGTTCTATAACTGCCTTTTGGGAAAGAATGAAGTAAAGCAAATCCATGTTTGCTGCCATTCGTATAAGAATTTAATTCTTTAATATTACATAGGTGTATTGGTATTTATGCCAGAACTCCTCAAAGCTTTAATGTAATAGTCATACACAGATGCTTATTCAAGCTAAATTTACTGGTGCATCCACTGATAAATGTGATTAAATAGGTTACGGAGCTTTTAGATGTACGTGCTGCTGTACTACATTTGACTCATGGATCAAGAATTGATTGTTATTTCCCTTCTCGCAAGCAGCAAAGAAATACGCTAGTAACTTTCTTGCTGGAACGTAGCATCATCTGCACTGTTTGTAAAGTCTTTTATAACTTCCAGTAGTAAGAAGGATGCTTGAAGCCCATAGCCTTAGAAACTACCAAAACCTTTATTGTAACACTTTTTTTGTATATCTCAAGTCCACTGTGAAATCTGTTCTTTTAGAGCTGAAGTTAAATGCAACAGCAATAAGTTCCACTAACTTAATGTTCTTTTTTAAATCTGCCACTTTTTTACCTTTAGTAAATCTTTGACTTGTAATGAATTGATGTGTACAGCTAGAAGTAGTTTTATTTGTATTGTATGACTTCACATGCTTAATCTGATTTTTGTGATTTAATTTTACCAAACAGCTGATAGATCTATTTCGAAGTAATCTAATGCATAAATATTCATTTAGTGTTGAAGGTGATGCTATCAAAGTTTACGTAAGGGTACGTCCCCCTTCAGAGGGAACTGCGTTAACCGATGGAGATCAAGGCTTGTGTTTATCTGTTCTTTCATCAAATACCATCCGTCTGCATTCAAAGCCTGAGCCAAAGATCTTTACTTTTGATTATGTTGCAAATATGGAAACAACACAGGTAATAACTTTTGGAATCTCTTAACAGTACTGCAGTTTTCCCCAAATTTTGGCAACTGCTACACTAAACCTTTCTAAAGATGTAATGCCTTAGATCTTACTTTTTGCGGTGGTCAAATTGCTAATGTGTAGTTGTAGTACAGAAATGTTGCACTAAATTCTGCTGTCAAATACCTTTAATGCATTTTTTTATTAAAGTTTGCATTAAAGTTGAAGCTTCTATTTGGAAATGTTACTGTAATACCATAGACAGGAAATAACCCCCCCCTGTTGAGACAAACATATAAAAGTAGCTGATATTAACAATGTGATTTGTATGTTAGGAACTTACAAGTTTATATTCTATTAGTTATATTTCCTTCTTATACATTTGCCTCTTAAACAGATGCTTTGTTCATCTGGGACAGGTAATACTGGAAGGCAAATCCTTCTATTTAATTTTTATAATATTGTGTTTGAGATTCTGAACACAATTTTAATTCCTCTAAGACTTCAGTTCCATTTAACTTCTGTTTAACAGAACAAAACCCCCCAAAAAACCCGCCCACTGTAGGTTGCTATTTGTAGCTAGCCTCTTCTTGCAGGTCTAAGAGAAATACGTGAAAATAGATGAGGCTAACAGTTGTGCAGATTTGTTGAAAATGCCGTTGTGCAGTGGCAAATGTTGAAAGTTAGCTAGATTTGTTGTGTGTCATAGGCTTGATGTTGACCTACTGATGGTATCAATCCCATAACATAATCAAAACCACTGTACTAAAATTAACATAATATGGATTTGAAAGCCATTACTATGATGCTGAATTTCATTATTTTTCTTTCAGTTATCAACAAGGAATAAAATTCTTTCAGAGGGAGTGATTTCTGTCACAAAGACTTAGGATGTATTGTTTTGCTGTGAGAGCTCCAAGGGGTCATGATACATGTCTAACTTTAAGGAATGTGTCTATTTTATACATTATAAAGTTATAGCATAGGAAACACTGAAAGAAGAGATACTTAAATGACTGGTGTCAAGTGCCTTCTCTTTCTCTTGTCCCCAGGAGTCAGTGTTCTCAAGCGTGGCCAAAAATATTGTTGAATCTTGTATGAATGGCTACAATGGAACCATCTTTGCATAGTAAGTCATGTAATGGTATTTCATAGCAATTGCAACATTTGAGGAGATTATGTTAATGAGTAGTTGTGGTTTTAAGTGGCAGAGCCTTCTTAACATTAAGTAAACTCTGAAAGTGCTTCCTCGGTGCAGAGCAATATAGGGAATGTTTATGCAATATTGAAAAGCACTTCTTACTCCTCTTTCGGAACAATCTATTTGTAGGTATTATGCTTCTACTACTTGTGGTCAATAACGTGAATTGGAAACTCATTTCAATTTTACTATTTTTTTGTCTAAAAGCTAGAAGCATTGTTGTACTGTTAAAGAGAAAGCTAGTTGTTTTCAGTATGTCCGTAGTAAAATAGAATGAAAATCACTTTAGCTTTATATTTGGCCAGCTCAACTCTTTAGTGAGTCTTAGCTGCCTGTGGGAAAACTCATGAATGATAATTTTAACTTTCAAAATGTTTTCAAGGTAGAAATATATCTATGACTTGTAGCATGAATATCATTATATTAACTCTCAATATTTTTTCATTTTGAAACCGGAGTAAGCACTTTGGTCAAAAATGTGAACTTGAAGGACTGATTTAATCAAAACCTTACTGGGTTTTTTAGCCTAGCACAGCATTTGCAAAACTGAAGGGAGGTCTACTTTGTTACAATATACAAATGTGGAAAAATGAAGTGAAATTGCCCTGAAGTTTCTCTAGCATGATTAATAACTATGGTTAAAAATATATATATATAGTCAACTTAAAAGTATTTTTCTCATTTTGGGTTTATGTGCACTACTGAGTAACAAAAAACGCAAAAGATTGACCCAAAAAACAGTTTAATATATATATTTTAATGTTAAGTTCTGCTATTTCCCTTTCCAACAGAAATTAGGAAGAAAATGGTGAGTGGTGGGGGAGAAAAAAGATGATTTATCTAACTCAATTTCATGGTCAAATTTACTGTTCTATTTTTATACCTTTTTAGCTGACTGATTTTTTCAGCTTGCCTGTTTCTTTTTATCTTCATTTTAGAAGACTTTTTCTTATTTAATTTTAAGCTGCAAGTTCTCCTTAAAAATGCAGATTAATAAAATATTCTGAGCCAGAATAAAACTTTATCTAACCTTTTTTTTTTGTTGTTGTTAGTGGCCAGACTGGCTCAGGAAAAACCTTTACTATGATGGGTAAGTGTATCAGAGAGCTTAATCTTTCAGCGGTTTCTTAATGTTTTTTGTCTTGAGTTGAGATGTTGTCTCGCTTAAACACCAGGGATGATTTAGAGTTTTGTCTTCCTGCAGGTAATTTTAAGGTTTAAGAATGGTGTAGTGCTCAGTGCAGTTGTTCTTGATTTATATCACAAGAGTGAAGTATAGGTACTCTCCTCTGTCTTTTCGAAGATACAGATTTTTTTTTTTTTCTGTTTTTAACAGGACAGAAGCTTTTAAATTAAATCAAACACTCTTACTAAGTTTTCTCAAAAATGAGTATTCTACTGGTTTTGCTTTTTGGCTGATGTCCCTTGCATGTGTAGAAAAATAGTCTAGTATGCAAGGGTCTTCCATATTAAAATACAGTGAGTTTTTCAAAATAACTGATTCCTACCCAACTAAGGGCCCCTCTGTATATGAAGGGATCCCCATGTAATCTTGTTCTTCATACAGTAGTGATTTTAAATGCATTAATATTGTACTTGACATTAGAAAGTTACGGGAATAACCAAAACCAGTTTGGCCGACGTTTTCAAGGACTACATAGAAATTAATTAAACATGGAGACAAACCTACCCCATCCTTGTGGTTCTTCAAATAAGGGCTAATAGCTGCATTGATGGATCTGCACATCTGCATGTGTTTTATACGCAAGTCTAAGTAGTTTATACTATTTCAGATTTAGGTAACCTATGGACAGGTAAAATAAACTTTCACAAGCATCATTTAGACTACATATAAATCTCATTATGGAATACTATCTTAGATCTTGAAAGTTGATTTTTATTGCATGTCTTCTGTGGTTTTGCCATAAACTGACTAAAACCTGGTTGCTGAAGTCTTCTGTAATGACATCTTAAAAAGATCAACCATTATTCTTGAGTAGTACTAATTAATATTTTTTTTAAATTAAAAATCTCTTTAGGACCATCTGATTCTGATAATTTCACTCACAGTCTGAGAGGTGTAATTCCACGGAGCTTTGAATACTTATTTTTTCTAATTGAACGCGAAAAAGAAAAGGTACATTTATTTTATACTACTTATTGCAGTCACAGTAATGTCTCAAAGATTAGCTAAGGCTGTTTGGTAAGCCTGGTGTGTAGCAGTTAAGTTTCCAGGATTATTGCTGTCTTGCATCACATTTATTAATGAGAAATGCTTGTGTCCAGTACTATACTGAATTATAGTAAGCTTTTTTCAGACTCAAGCGTGCTTGTATTTTGAGTCTAAAAATGCATCTAGGTTTCTGGTTGTCATCTGGGTTGGTTGTCATCTGGACATCAGAAATGTATAGTATGCAGAATATATATGCAAACTAGTAGCTTTAGATATGTTAAAAAAGATATTCACTGCCATACAATGCCAGACTTCATATAACCAATCTGTTTATAGTGTAAATTACTGTGTTTTTCAGGCTGGCAGCGGAAAGAGTTTTCTCTGCAAATGCTCATTTATTGAAATCTACAATGAACAGATATTTGACTTGCTAGATTCTGCTTCAGCTGGACTCTTTCTCAGAGAACACATCAAGAAGGGAGTCTTTGTTGATGGTGCTGTTGAACAGGTGTTGTCATCTGCTGCTGAAGCATACCAGGTATTTTTTGTCACTTTTTAATGTTTGGACTATTTATCTTGATGCTTATTTGGTAAATATTCCTCTTTGATTAAAGCACATATTTTTTTGCACAGTGTCTGTGACACCTTCTTCCCCTATCTCCATCCTCCAAGAAACAGTGTAAAAAGCTGTTCCTAGGCAGTGCTTCCTGACTATCCCACACATGTGAGAAATCATATAGTTCTGGAGCGTGGAATATATGAATTGCAATTACAGTACTCTTTCCTTAATGCTTGCCCTATGCATCTCTGAAATAGCAACAGAAAACTATGTCTCCTGCTAATTAGGCAGCTTGTGTATTGCAGGAATTGTCAGGTTTATTTCTCCAGGAATGAGAAACATACACATAATACTACTGTGACTTTAAATATTTTTTTCCTTATGTACTGCTAACATACACCAGTATTGGATATGTTATGCTTTCAAACAGCAATGGCACTCTTGAAGGAAAGTAGTGAATATTATAATTAGTGTTTTTATTAAGTTGGACTGTAGCTATATTTTTTTCACTTTTAAAAGACTTCTATTCGGAAAAAGTCCTTGTCCTTGATATTTTTGAAAGCTGAAATATGCTTACTACTGTTTGTCACCTACCTGTAAGTACTCAATACAGTCTGAGATACTTGGTATTATTTGACGTCTTTTTCATGCTTAGGTATTAACTATGGGCTGGAGAAACCGTCGTGTAGCATCGACCTCAATGAACAGAGAATCCTCAAGATCACATGCCGTTTTCACTATCACAGTGGAATCCATGGAGAAAAACAACGAGATTGTTAACATTCGGTCCTCCCTGCTCAACCTGGTAGACTTGGCAGGATCTGAGAGACAGAAAGACACCCATACAGAAGGACTGAGGTTGAAGGTTGGTTCTGTAATATCTGTATCATCTTTCTGTTTTCAGGTGTATGGTCCTCTTCCGTTCACCAAATCTGTTCACCTTTGTTGTATTTTTTTTTTTTTTTCAGGAAGCAGGTAACATAAATCGATCACTAAGTTGCCTGGGCCAAGTAATCACAGCACTCGTTGATGTGGGTAATGGCAAACAGAGACACATTTGTTACCGGGATTCCAAGCTCACTTTTCTGTTACGGGTAATTATATCCTCTGGGTTTTATATGCTCCTTGGGGTGTAGAAAAAATATTTATCTGGGTTGGTGGTTTGTTGTTGTTTTGGGGTTTGTTTTTTTTTTTTTTACCCTAAAAAGTTGAACTTGGGTACATTAAAAATTTGTTTCAATATTGGGCAGGTAGTAGAAAGCTTGAAAAATATCTTTTTATCTAATGAGACTTCTAGTTGATTTATTGCTGTCAACTGCAGACAAGAAATTTATTTATGTTCATAATCTCCTTTTACATATTTGCAAGTTTTAAAGAAAAAGAAGCATATGTTTTCATCCCTGTCATTTTGGAAATACAGTATATCACAATGTAATATTTAGAGATGTGTTGAAATGTTTGACAGGATTTCCAGAATTAGCCTATGTGCGCTAAGTGTTGTTATGATGTTCAGAATTGGATAAATTTACAGTTTCCTACCTGAGAGCTTATGGGCTCTTTTCAAGATGAACAGAAAACAAAGATGGAAGCAGTCAAAGATTTGTTGGTTGCCAGCACTCACCAAAATTCTGTGAACAGTAATGAACAATATCTGTAATATATTTTTGTAACGTAATATAGTACCTATACTTAATATAGTATTTGTGTTACAACACAGTATTTTTGTGATCACAGCAAAATTTCCCAATCATTCCATCCCTGTTCCATGTATATCTTAAAATAGTGAACCTCTGAAGAATTACGTTCCTCCAATGCAACCCGAAATACATAGAAATTGGAAGACAAATGAGAGAATTGCAACTGTATGAGCTGTTACTTTAAGTGTTTCTTTTTTTTTTTTTTTTAAGGTGGTTGTACTGCAAAGAAATCCACAGACATTACCTTCTCTACTAGACAGAGAGAATGCCATTGAGGCTTGTTGGGCTATTTTGTAGTAGAGTCATAGGACAGTTTAGGTTGGAAGGGACCTTAAAGATCATCTAGTTCCAACTCCCCTGCCATGGGCAGGGACACCTCCCACTACACCAGGTTGCTCAAAGCCCCATCCAGCCTGGCCTTGAGCACTTCTGGGAATGGGCTTTTAGAGTCTTAGGAATAACTGCTCCCTCCTCCAGAGATTTGAAAGCTACTTATCTAACAGCATGGAGATGTTTGAAGACATGCATGTAAAAGACATGCATGAGAGGTTCTTTTTATATCCTTGGTCAAGAATCTGTTGGTTTTTCATTTTGTTTCTTTGGCAGTTGCCACCAGAAGATAGGTTGGAGCAATCAGCCAGCTAGATGATGTTCAAAATAGCACAAATACCAATCTGCTAATGAGCGAGATTAAAGTGAAATATCTACCTTATTCTCTTTTTTTTCTCTCCCTGCTGTTCATCTGTAACAAATATCTCAAATTGCTGATTAGTAATATAGAATCAGGATTTTGAAAACACAAATAAAGTCTTTATTTACAGCCACATCCTTTATACCCATGTCTGAAATAAAATTTCAGAAACTTAAGTAGCATGGAGATTTGTTGAATAAAATCCCTTCTGTAGTTTGTTCGAAGTGATACGCAGTAGCTCTTAGGTGATGGCTTCCTGCTGTAGCCAAAAACATGCAAATAAAGACAACTTCTATGTTTTTAAATAGGATTCCCTTGGTGGTAATGCAAAAACATGCATAATTGCAAATGTTCATCCAGGATCCAGGTGTTTTGGTGAAACACTGTCCACCCTTAATTTTGCTCAGCGAGCAAAGTTAATTAAAAACAAGGTAAGAGAGTTATTCAATGTATTTATTTTTGCAACAAACACTTTCTTGTCGTTTAAACTGCACATCTGCAAACAGGATAACTTCACTGAAATACTCTTGTGCTTTCACTAATTTAAATAAGTATAACTTATGCTAAATACCTCAATTTGCTTTCCTAAATGTTTATGGCAAATGATTTTTGAAAAGGACTTGTTTGCTTTTGATTATGAATAGAGGACAACAGCTGGGGACTAGGTAATAACTGATAATAGTGTGTGTTCATTGCTTGTTCTCTGAGCACTTCATTGGAAAAAGTAAGTAAATCTGTAGTAAAAATCAAAATTATCATTAAAAATATTAGATTCAATAGTATTTTAGTGCATCTAGTTTTTATATATGCTAAATCCCAAAACATAATTTCTCTTGAGTGGACTTTGAATGTGTGTTGGCATCTGGCTGGAAACTACTGCCTTTGATGTGAGCTGCTTAGCTTTGTTGGTCGAAAAAGCTCCAGAGAAAACATTAAATTTTTTAACTGATATTTTTAGCTAAAGTGCAACTTAATGTTCAATTTACTAAGAAACCAGTGCTTTTCCCATGAGTTCTTCCTTTCCTAAGATGGAAAACTTCTCAGTAGTGTTGTTGTTTTGCAGTCTTTGACTTTTCTTGTAGCCTGTAAAATATAAGATTTTTTTATTTGTACCTCTTCCAAATTTTTTCTTAACATATTTATGAAAGGCTGTGGTAAACGAAGACACACAAGGAAATGTGAGCCAACTGCAAGCTGAGGTCAAGAAATTGAAAGAGCAGCTTGCTCAACTTACTTCAGTGCCATCTATGCATGATATTTCTGTATCACAAGGTAAGAGTTGGGGGTGAGGGGAGAGAGAACTTGCTACTTTTTTAGCATGGAGTGTTGGAGCCTTATGTAATTCATTAAGTTTCTGAACAATTAATACTTTTGTAGGGACTGACCTGCAGAGGTTGCATTTGTCTTGTGGATCCTATTGCCTGTATTTCTATCTAATATTTTGCAGAAATTGTTAACATGATTTTATTTTCTTCCTTTTCATAAGTTTGTGTACAGGGTTATATTTCTATTCTAGAATACACTTCCAGTTCGTAAGAGGTACGCTGCCTAATCCTTTAAGTAACCAAAAGTTTACATGTGATTGCTGGTACATTTAAGCTGGAGGGAGGACAATATGGTGTCGATAATGCCCACTGAATCTGCATTCTTTTTAAGCTCAGTAATGGATTTTTTTCCCCCCCTCCCTCTTCCCCTTTTGCCCCTTCAGGAAGATCCTAAGAAGGATATTTACCTTTCAATAAAAGATCAGTTTCAATGTAAGATGGTAATGGGGTTTTTATCAATAAGTAATTTTTTTCTTCCAGCAGCTTTTCACTAGACCACTGTATCTGCAATATAGATGCCAGCATAGCTTTCTACTATGTATACATCTCACTGAAATGTGCTACGTTGTACTGTTCGATTACAAGGTTGTAAACATGGTCTTGTAACTCTGTGATCTGCTGTGGACCCTGAGTCAATTCTTTCCTGACCTTGCTAAGAAATAGAAGTTACTACAGAAATTAAAGACTTGTCTAATATAAAGCAGCTGTGGTTGAGTTTTCCTAAGGAAAAATTACTTCTCTGTGAGCATGCACATTTAACCGGTAAAAACAAGTCAGTGATTATGTGGGACACTGACTCACTGTCAGTGAATACACAAATATTGACAGAGGGACATGTTGTTAGATTTGTGATAGAGTTCTGAGGGAGAGCAGATTATGTTTAAACACTGAAGAGAGGTTTTATGCAGAACCTAAAGTATTACAGCTGTGTTTAGTCTATGCAGTTAAATTCTCTTTGTAATATTTGATCACACAAATATAAGATCTGCTTGCTAGCTACTTTAAAAACACGATGGCATTTTAATAAAATATATTAAATTACAATAGGATAGTTACTGTGCACCTAGACACTATGCTGATTGGTATTCTATAAATAAGTAGTCTTGCCTGCATGAGGATATTCAGGAGAGCTATTTTGAATTAGTTTCTGAAGTGGATTAGTTTAGGACCTTTTAATCCTTGTATGGACACTTTCCTTCCTGATTAAATCACTAATTGTCCACTTAACTTACACTTATTTTCCTGAATTTCTATCTCATAAACCAGTTAGTCCACTCTTAATATGAACAAACTGTAATACTATTGCCAATAATCACTTAGTGTTATCAAATTGATTTCAGAGGGGTTTTGCATTTTATAGATATACTCAGCTGAACAAACTGATTCTTTTATTTTAATAAAAGTTCATCGTAAAGCCATTTAATGCTTGAACAATTTTGTTAATTATACAATTACGTGTAATGACTGTTCTTTATCAGCACTTGCAGGTGACTAAGTCTCTAAACCTCTTTGCTCTGGGTACAGCGCATGATCTTAGAGGAATTATGTTGTTCAAAGAATTTATTTAAATTTTCTTTACACAACTGTCACGTTATGTGTTTAGGGGAACCTGGCTAACTGGTATTTTAATAAATATGTCATTTGTTTCTTTGACTTACTCTACAGGTGCTGTTGAAAAATGTAAGAACAACGTCAATTACATGAACAACTTTCTTGAAGCAATGTTGTTCTGGGAGAAATCAGAAGGTGAAAAGAAGGTGAGAAAGCACTAGTATTTTTAAGTGCATTCTGCTTACTATCTGATGAGAGCATATTGGAACTGACTCTCTTCATCACTTTTCTTTGGTTTTGAATGAAAATACTCTGTCCAAAGATATAAGGTTTAGTAATAAGGGTCAAATGACCCTTATTATTTAAAAGTCAAATGACATTTAAGATAAAATCTTTCTAATTCAGACAAGCCATAGGATAGCTTTCATAGTATGTTTAGTTTTAAGCGGTGGGGTTTTATTTGGATTCTCTAATAAAAAATTTGAACAGAACAACAAAATTCTGGTTTACTTAATTTTGAGCACATCTTTGAGTGTTTGAATCAACAGTGTGTTTTTTGAAGCAAACCCCCCAGTCATCCCCATTTTATTGTGCTTTCGTTCAAGTCATGGCACAGTGCTGAATCATCAAAAATATTGGGTTGGGTTTTGGGGTTTTTTTTTTTTTTTTTGAAGAAATGGACTCAAACAGAGACTCCAGGGGTGCATCTGATGTGCTTAACCAAATACTTAGTCTACAGGATCATACTGGAGCTTCTAAGTAAAGTTTTTGCCATATAGTGTGTAATTTGGCTTCTTGGTATGAGCTGTTGATCTCTGTAGATCTGCTCCAAATGAACGATAGATGGTGTATTCACTAAATTATTGTTAACTGAATTTTGCGTGATTTGTGTATGAGGTATATGCACCTTAAAAATTCATCTAGTGTAACTGTCACTTTTCCACCAATCTGTATATTTACTTTCTAAGAATTTATTAGAAAAAATTGCTCAACTAGAAGATCTGTGTGCCAAGAAGGAGAAATTTATTCAGTCCAATAAAATGATAGTTAAATTCCGTGAAGACCATATTATTCGCTTGGAGAGATTACATAAAGAGGCTGGTGGAAGTTTATTGCCAAAAGAGCAAGATGATCTGCTCAGTGAATTGAGGGAAGAACTGCAGACACTCAGAGAACAGGTAAGTCTTCAGCTTTTCCTTTCTAGAACAATTTTCTTTTGTGAGAAGAGCTGATGCGTTGGAGTTCTGTGGTGGTTGATACAGGCTTTTTAGGAAAGCCAGTCAGAAAAAAGGTAAATGGGTGGTGGGTCCCTTTATAGCAGCATCTCAAATGCATGGAGTTTCCCTATGGAAGGGGCAATGGGTGGGTTTAGAGCTTGTGAGCCTACATAAGAGGAGAGGCTAGTAAGGGTGATGTGATGGTGGGAGATGGCTACAGGCCACCTGATCTGGGTTCGGTAGAGGACTAAGTCTCTTTTAAGCAACTCAAGGAAGTCTCCAAATCACAAATCCTCAGTCTTATGGGGGACTTTTAACCTCCATGACATCTTTTGAAAGGGAAAGACAGCAGGATGCAAGTAATAGGGCAGGTTTCTGAGGGGTTATAACACATGCTAGGTGGGCCAATCGGGGTGATGCTGTCCTGGAGCTGTGTGAGGAAGGCAAGTAGCAAAGTACGTATCTAAGGTTTCAGGAGAGGAGGCTTTGGGTTATTCAGGTATCAAGTAGGTGTGGTACCATTTGTGAGGCAGTTTTGAAGAACAAAGAAGCTCAAGAGAGAAGGCAAATCTTTAAAAACAATTTCCTCCAAGCACAAGTAGGAGAAAGGAGTAGATGTATTATAAAACCAGCTTGAATCCAGAGTTCATAGCTGAGCTCCAAAGTGAAGGTGGGAAAAAAACAGAGCAGAAGTCAGGACAGTCATTAAAGGACTATAGAAACATTACTATGACATGAAGGGACAGTGTTAAGAAAATCAAAGCTCAAAGTTGAAATTGAAAAGGGATGTCAAGAGCAGAAAGAAAAGCCTGTACTGCTTTATTACCAGTAAAAGAACAACCACATAAGATGTAAACCCACTGTCTTTTGAGAGCAGATTCCAAGGGAGTAAAAAAAAAATGGGGCAGTTTTAACCACTGTACGGAATACTTTTTTTTTTTTCCGCCTTGTCTATTACAATGTAATGCTTATTAAAAGTAGTAGAGCAACAGCTAGTTATGTATTGTGTTGTTGGGAAAACAAAAACTGTTGAATAAAATACTGCTTATCACAGATGGAACAACACCCACGAATTGCAAAGTATGCCATGGAGAACCATAACCTCAGAGAGGAGAATAAAAGACTTCGTTCTTTACAGTCAGTTAAAAAGGCCCGAGAAATCGATGCTCAGACCATCGCAGAACTAGAAAAAGCTTTTTTGGAAGCTTCAGCCACAGAGAAAAATACTGGAGGTAAAAATCATGCTGATCTTTTTCAGCTAAGTAAGCTTACTGTATTTCTGTTGTGTGCAGCGTAGTGTTGAAAATGTTGTCTGTCTTACATATTTTTGCCTTCTTCAGAGAGATACCTGAAAACTGATAAAACAGGTTGACTTCATTTTATTCACTTTTGCCTTCAAGCAAATAGAGCAATAAGGAATTTTGGATTCTTTTGTGTCTTGTGAACACCATCCATAATCTCAAGCTGTTGTCCTAAGTTGTTATGAAGACTGCAGTAATATTAATTATTCTACTGGTTTACATGTGGATTGTTGTTAATACCCATTTTTTTTTCAATCTCAATTGCTGCTATGCTGTTCAAAAGCCTACAAATGCTTTCATTTTAGCAAAACTCACAATAATTTGAGCTACTCTGTGATTTCAGAGGGTGTATGTTTGTTCTTTAGGTCATCATTTATATTCTGCCACCATATCAGTGGAAGGCAACTCATTGGCATCTGAAAAGCTGAAAGCACGCCTGCTACAGACTCAAAGTGAACTGGCAAGTTCAAAACAAGAATATGAAGAATTCAAAGAGCTAACCAAGTGAGTATTGAAACTCGGTATCGAAATGTTTTTAAATAATTATATTGGGTTTTTTAAAGCTAGTCTCAGATCCTGAATATACAGTCTAAGTATGTTCTTAGCATGTGAGACAGCATGAATGGCATGCACACAGATTACGTTCCTGTTGAACTCAGTTACTCCCAGACTAGGGAACAATCGTGATGCAATCCGAAGGCATGTCTGCACTGTTGCAGATTTCTTTGTCTTTCTGAAAGCTCTTCTTTATGTTAAGATGCAAAACAATGCTTTACAACATGCAGGAGGTGTGCATACCTTGGAATTCTGATAGTCACCTGCTTAATGGAACAGGGAGAGTTTGGCTTAGTTTCCACGTTGAGCAACTATTTTTCAGCAACTGAAGTATTATAGATAGAAGCAGTGACAGGAACTAAGAGTTGATGGGGTTTGGGGAGGAGTATTTGGGGGTTTGTGTTTTGTTTTACTGCGACAGTAGTTTTTAATATAACCTCTTGAAGACTGCAAGTTTGAGTCAACCTAAACGTAGCACCTAAGCACCCCAGAACATTGTGGCTGACCTGTTGGTAAATTTTTTGTCTCCACTTAAAATATTTTCAAGAAGCCAATAATACCACTATTTTGAGACTTGTTATTGGAACAGAGACTTAATTCAAATTAGAGTAAAGACATGGTGTCAATAGTCATGTTCATTTGCTTTGGCATCTAAACATGAGATAAGGGTCTCCTTTGTCCTTACTAATGTAGTAAAGAAATTACTGTCATTGTTCTCTTTGAGTGCAGCACAATATAATGTGAAAGGTCTGAGTAATACTTTCAGTGTGTGTGTATATATATGTTCATATGCAAGTGAATTATATGTGGCTTAACTTGATTAACCCCATTTCTGAAAAACTCAGGTCCAGTTACTGGAGATACAAGAAAAAGAATTGTATTTCCAGCAAACATAGTGTGAACTTGGAAGACAAAAAGGACCTGATTATTTTTAAATTTTTTTTTTAGCTTGTACACAACATCACTGGGTTTTGATTTCATTGAATCTAGAGTGTAATTCTAAAAGCACTGTACACAAGATATTTCCATTTTTGCCTCCCTACTTTTTTTTTTTTTTTTTTTTTTTTTTTGCAAAGTAGCTTTGTGATGTCCTGCTTGCTCATTCAGGCAATTGTACAAATCCGTATTTTTATGCTTAGATTTCTGTGTAGCAAATCCTATGAACTTTGTAAACTGTAACATTATCTGCTGTGTTTTTCAATTCAACAATCCGTCTGTTGTCTTGTATGTTTATATCTTCATATATTAATTACTTTATTTTCCTGCTCATTCGATATATTCCTATTTTATATATTCCATGTTTTGTGCATATCTATCTTTCTTGATAGTATGGATGCATTTTTTTTATCTATTACTGACATTTTTTTTAGCAGAGTGCAGTCAAACAGAAGTGTGCTTTTGAGCCTCTGGTTTCGCCTCTGGATTTCACTAAATTTTAAACTCATTTCTAGTTTCAGATTAACGGGATGCTTAATTTTACATACAAGTGTAACTGTATGCCATAACTGGATAAGAGTAAAGTTTAACAATTTCACAAAATCAATATACGCTAATTTTTCTGTTGTCCACTAGCAGTCAGAACTAAAGTTCTATTCTGTTCCATAAGTTTTGTTGCAAATGCTAAAAACATGGAGGAAAGTGATAGCATTAAACTGCCAAAAGATGAAATAGTATATTTTCTTTTATCTGTAGACATTGACCCTACAATTATGTCAGTAAGGCCAACTATCACAGTACGAGCATGTAGCTCTGCAAAATACCTAACAGAAATTATTCCTAAATTTCTGCTCAGCTGCTGGTTTTCAGTTTAGAGGGCAAAATAATCTTAACACAGCAGCACTTACAAAAAAAAAATTCCTTAAGGGATTTTCTTTAATCCTGGCAAGCACCAGTTCAAACTTCTCATATAACTGGATAACACTTTAAAAGCTTAAAACCATATTGGTATGGGTGATATCACTTTCTCATAAAAGGAATTGCAGAGCTCTCAGCTTATTTCTTACCGTGTAATGGATTTTTTTTCTGACAAGTTTAGTTATCCATCTACTTGCTTCATTATGCAAGCCCAAATAAGCTTCTTAGCTTTTTAATATACTTTTTTTTAAAAACTTTTTAATACAGCAGTGGTGGCTTTCTTCTCAAAATAATGTATTTCAATGTTTGGGCAAGAGTTCAGCTGCGGTTTACTCGTTGGCAATAGTGCAGCTTATTCTTACTGATGGGAGGCCATAGTGATGGAGTGGTTTTGACAGTAGTAAAATACAAAATACTTCCTAAACAGGAAAAAGCATATGGAACTGGAATCAGAACTTCAATCCCTTCGGAAAGCAAACCAACATCTTGAAAACATTCTGGAAGCAACCAAAGCACACAAGCGCCGAGAAGTGTCTCAGTTACATAAGCTACATAGAGAAACTCTTAAGGTATGAGAATGAGTTTATTTAAAACCACTTGAGAATGAGTTTATTTAAACCCACTCATAGTTACTCCTGAGTTGTGTGAGAACAGACTTTCATTTGGATGATCCCTTAACCTAACCAGTGTTCTAGTGTGTAATCCATATGTGATAAAGCAGATAGCTGCTTTTTTGTTCTGAAATACTTAACAGAATGACTGCTACTGTAATCACATGACAAATCTGAAAAAGTGTAGTGATTTAGAACTAACCACTTTAAGCATTTTGTTTCATTCTTTTGCTTATAGAACTATGAAATGCACTACCAGACAAAGTCTTAATTCAATTTTCCACTTAAAATAAAGACTGCTTTGTAATCTTTATAACAGAACATAACCACTCCAACAAAAGCTTACCAGCTGAGATCTCGCCTAGTGCCACGAATAAGCCCAGAAATCTTAGATTACCATTCTGAAGATTTTCAGTGTTCCGAAGAGATGATGGATGACATTTTGAAAGAGCCAGTTCCCCCAGAGATGAATGAACAAGCACATGAGGCCATTGCTGAGGAGCTCAAAGTGGCACAGGTGAATGTTCTGAATAAAAACTGAAATGTGTGTAACCTTATTATAAAGTGGGTTTTGGCATGAAATACTTGCTGCCTGCTCCCCCCTCCCCCCAGTATATTTTAATTTGCATGGGAAACTGAAGCTCTTGATGAGTACTTAAGGCTTCACTAAAGAGTTCTCTAATTATATGTTGTACTTAAGAGGATTTAGAATTAAAATATTGAAAGGGATTTGAGAGTTGAATACTGTAAGTAGGGAAACTTCTTTATAAGTCTCTGGTGACATGTACATCTGGAACAATACCCAAGCTTAATATATAATGCATTATTTGAAGAAACCTGCCACATATTGCTTGTCCACCATTATACCTGAATTGTCTTGTATCTTTCCTAAAAGGCAGGGAAGGTCTTTTCTCACAGAGAGGAGTGCTCTGAAGTTATCTGAGCTACTGTCTAGAAGCTGGAATTAACTTCAATGCGTGTAAAACCCTGGCACAACAGCCAAAACCCCTCTTTGATGCTTACCTTGGTGCAGAGATCCTGTAAGGAATTTAGCTAGTGTATATTTTGAATAACTCCTTTTTAAAGCCTTACTTCTCCAAGATAAACACGTGTCTGAAAACTAAGTGTTTATTGGATTCGGTCTATGTATTCCCTGAAGGATTTTCTTGTGTTCTGGCAGTTTACTTAGCAATAGGAGAAATCAGCTACTTAAGATACCAGTTTATTTTTGAATGTTCTGTTTTCTGCTCATTCAGGTCATGAAAAAAGAAAGTAGTTGACACTTTTATATTTAATATGCACAGACTGCCATATGGCACGTGAGAATACTGGAAGGTGGGTGTTCTAATTTTGAGTGTCTGTTGTGTCACAGGAGCAACTGAGCACAATGCAGACAAAGCTGGATGAAGAGGAAAGCAAGAATATAAAACTCCAGCAGCATATTAATAAACTGGAGCATCATTCTGCACAAATACAAGAGGTGAGAGAACAATATAAGACAATATAATGTGAGTGTGTGTATATATGACAAGGTGATAACTACCACACTCATACTACTGTGTTGTAGTGTTACTTGCATTTTGACTTTTTCAAAAGTTACACAGCATCATAGTTTAGGGCTGTGCAGGAAGACAAGGACTTAATTTAACACAACACTGCAGGTTTGTGGTTTTTGGGGGGTTTGTTGTTTTAAATGTTGTGATTCTGAGACTGCTTGATCTTAAATATAAGCAAATAGACACTCAAGATGTCTGTGCTTGGTTTTGGCAAACTTCGTGATTTCTGGAAAACAGCAATAGATACAAAGAAATTTTAAACTTTGGAATGCTGAAAATACTACTTGCTTCAGTGGGAAATGAACCGAAACATCCTTACTCTATAAAATATGTAAAAGTCTTCCGTAATCACTAGATCTGATTTAACACAGAAAAGGAAATAAGGCCTGTTTTTTTGCCAGATCAGTCTCATTTCTGGTAGCTCTTTTCTGAAGTAGATCTCAGCTCCTGTGCTGTGGGTTGCTTTTAAATGAACTTTTTAGATAAGGTCATTTCTTCAGTTATACTGAAATTTTTTTTTCTTGGACTTCTATGGATTTCAGAATAACCAAACATCAGATTTAAAGAAAAATGCATCTTGTATTTATAATTAGCTGATGAAATGCTCTAATACATTATTATTGTTACCGCTCTGTGACGTAGCCACTTCTACATTTTCTTCCATTTAAAAATTTTACTTCTCTTCTCAAGCTTCTTTCATCTGAAAGGAATGACTGGAGTAAAGAGCGCCAGGAGCTCCTTGAACAGTTAAAATCACTTGAGAAGCAATTTCAAGACAGTCAAAGCAAGACTGATAGTAAGTTGATGTAACACTGAAATTCCATTTGAGGTGTCTTAGTATTTTGAAGCAACAATATCAAGTGCTGAGTAACTTTGGGTTTAAGATGTTAAAGTCATACTGGTTTGATTTTTATTTTTTTAAGAAAAAAAATCTCTAATACTTGCAGAATAGCTTTTCTCTGCCCAGTCTTGCATGGTATACAATATTGATAACTGTTCCCCGTTAATGCTGAATGTGAAGGGAGTACAGGATGCAATATTTTATAAGAAAAATAGTAACTGAAAATAAAGGGAAAATCCTCTATTGGTCTATGGAAATGCACTGATATCATCTGGAATGTTTTTGATTGTGCCTGTACTCTTTAGTTCTTAAAGTTGATGTTTCATTGACCTTTTCCATTTAGAAATTCTTTTTGTGTGTGACCTTCAAGGTTAATTCTGAAAATGTGTAAAGTTTTGTGAGACTTTCCCAGGACATTCTGTAGTGTTACGCGTCCTGTATCTAGCACAGTTTTCCAAATAACATGTGAAATATTTGTTTGGCTTTCGACAGTATTAAAAAGTGAAGTCTATGACTTGCGCATTGTCCTGCAGTCTGCAGACAAGGAACTGTCTGCTGTAAAACTGGAATATAGTGCCTTTAGGGAAAAGCAAGAGAAAGAAATGAGTCAGCTTTCTGGAAGACATATGGATGTACAGTTCCAGCTGGACAGTGTCAGGTACGTTGGCAGTTTGGTAAAATGCCTTAACCTCCCTTCTAGATGCATCCACTGATATAGTTCTTCTTTTCTACATGGGAACTTGCACTTTACATCTCTTATTTAAAGTTATTTTATGTTTGTCCTTTGCTTATTTTTTTTTTCCCTCAATTCTTTCCTTGCCTATTTCAGGGCGATGAGGGGGAACATGGTGAAATTAGCAGAAAGAAAATAAAATGAGGCTTCCTTAATTTTGGCTTGCTGTAGCATTTTCCCATTAAGTAGGATATACCTGTAAGCTTATTGATCTCCAAAAGTAACGTAGCTGAAGAGGGGTAGTTTGTTTTGGTTTTGTTTAGTTTTTTTCTTCAATTTAGTCTTAAACTGTTACTTCTCAGTCTGGTCACATGAAGCAGGTGACATGACGCTGCTCAAAAAATACCAGCAGAAAGAAACCATAAAAATAAACTGAAGCTTCACTACCAAAAACTGAAAAGCTCGCTATGTAGTATGCAATAATTGACATTGTTATTGGGAGATGCAAATCAGTGAGATTCGTAATTATTAGTGCGACTTACTTAGGTTGAGTTCCGTTAGTGGTGAAGTGTGGCTGGAGAGCTGCCTGGCAGAAAAGGACCTGGGGGTTCTAATTGAGAAGCAGCTCAATATGAGCCAGCAGCGTGCCCAGGTGGCCAAGAAAGCCAATGGCATCCTGGCTTGTATTACAAATAGTGTGACCGGCAGAAGTGGGGAGGTGATTGTCCCCCTGTACTCAGCACTGGTGAGGCCACACCTTGAGTATTGTGTCCAGTTCTGGGCACCTCAAGACGAGAGAGATGTCGAGGTGCTGGTGTGAGTGCAGAGGAGGGCAACGAAGCTGGTGAAGGGCCCGGAGAATAAATCTTACGAGGAGTGACTGAAGGAGCTGGGACTGTTTAGTTTGAGGAAGAGGAAGAGCCTCATCACTCTACAACTACTTGAAAGGACATTGTAGAGAGGTTGGTGCTGGTCTCTTCTCACAGGTAATTAGCGATAGAACAAGAGGGAATGGGTTCAAGCTGTAACAGGGTAGGTTTAGGCTGGACATTAGGAAAAAATTCTTCACAGAAAGAGTGGTCAGACACTGGAATAGGCTGCCCAGGGAGGTGGTGGAGTCACCATCCCTGAATGTGTTTAAGAGTCGTTTAGATGTGGTGTTAGGGGATATGGTGAGGGGAGAACTTTGTAGAGTGGGGTTGATGGTTGGACTCGATGATCCCAAGGGTCTTTTCCAACCTAAATGATTCTATGGTGGGTTTTGTTTGGTTTGGGGGGATTTCGGTTTTGTGGGGGTTTTTTCCTGGTAGGCTTAACTATGTTACTGCATTTTAGCAGGTCACATCTTAGCTGAAGTAATTTTTTGAATGATGCATTGTGAAACTGGGAGCCTGGAATTGAAATTTAAATATTGCTGTTTCATTTATGCCTTCTGTGTTAGCAGAAGTACTGACTTTTTGGAGGGTATTCTTTCTATAGACTCTCCATTAATAACTTCTACTTTTGTGAAAGATCAAATGAAATAAGTTTTTGAGACAACAATTTAGAGGAAAATAACCCAGACTTGCCCAGACTATATAAAGATTTTATGTGGGATAAATAACCCAGATATCAACTAAGCAGACATAGGTACTCAGGATCATTCTAACAGAATTTTTTTTGTCCAACAACTGGCTAAAAAACCCAAAAAAAATTAAAAAAAAAAAAGTGGACGCTATTATGAGACATTCACTGAAACTTCTATAGAATTTTGTAAGAAGTAAATTATTTCTAGGGATCAGACAGAATACTCTGCCTTCTCTGCCACTGCCACTTAAATTCCCTTCATATACTTAGAGTTTCCGCGTTTAAAAAAATTTACTATTTATGTCAGATGCTTCTTTCTAAAATGACTGTACTCTGTGTATTATCTGAAGATTCTAAAATACAATTGATTGGAGTATTTTTATAATGAAACAAACCTTCGTCTTGATATTGTGGGTGGGTTGTTTTGGTTTTTTTTTTTTATAAAGGCTGGAACACGAAAAGATTCTTGAAGAAAAAGCAAGCCTGCAGGATGACTATGATAATTTGCAGGAAGTAGCGAAGTTTGAGACAGATCAACTGAAGCAACAACTTGAGGACAGAAAACAAGAAGCAGAAGCAATGAAAACTGAGCTTTGTGTAAGACTCAAGGCTTTTAATAGACTCGATACAGTTACTCATGTAATCAGATTGTTTAATTCCTGTTATTATATCATCAAAAATAGCTTCGACAGTAATACGTTTCCTGGTGATCTCATTTGGAAGACCTATGCAGAATCTTTTTTAAAACTTACTGCAAGATTTTTGCAATGCAGGCTACAAGAAATATCCAATAGCATTGATACATTGTTTTTTGGCTGAAGAAATTGCTCTGGAAACATTGAGGCAAATGGGTGAATTAGTAAAGGAATAAGAAACTGCTTTGTAAAAGAATCCTACCATTGAAATGCTGGTGACCTTCTGTCTCAATGCTAGCTAAGACTTAGCTTACTTATTCTCTTTTTACAAAGCAGTTTCTTTAAAATTTTCATAGTGGATGTGATCTTGTTAAAATGATCTGTGCCTTTTTGTGGTGGATCACTGTCCTGCAATTTAGTTGATGCTGTCCTTGAGAGCCTGTCAGACTGCAGTGACTGCAAAACAGCAGTAAGGTTGCTCAAGGGCTTTTGCGAATGATTTTGCCTGCTCTTCTGCAGTGTATGCTGTGCCTGCTCAGCAAGTTTGCTTGTTAAGTTTTCCTTTTTAGTGTTTAAAGGAATACTGGCAGATTGAAAATTATTATTTTAAATTCCTTATAACCTAATATCTTGAACCACTGGTTAGAATTTGAAAAATCTCCCCAAATTAATTTACAGTTGAAAATTCTGGTTTCTCCCTTTAAAGCCTTGGGTATTGAGGAACATTATAACTATACGAAATCATTATCAATGGCAGGTGAAAAGAGCTAATTCCTTAATATAAATAAGTGTTTACTTTTGAACTTGTCCAGGACAAAGCTAAATATCTTTCTGTTCCCATCTAAGGTTTTGTGGGTTTTTTTATTAATTTTAGGAGTTTCAGATTATAATTTAAATTATTCTAAAGACCTTATATTGTAATTTGTTATAACAACATATATTTTGATATTCTAGAACCTTTTGACACTCCTGAAAACAGAAAAAGAACACAATGAAAAACTAACATTACAATTACAAGAAGACAAAGAAAACAATTCAAAGTAAGCTTTAATTAGTGGTGGGATTTGTTTTCATCTGACTTCATTGTGGTGTTTTTTTATGCTAGGTTTTGTATTCAGATGGGAATCCTGTTTGTAGAGGTGTTTTTCCCCAACTGAGTGGAGATAATTACATAATGGGCTTTTTTATTTTATCCAATGTGGAACAGCCCTTCATTTTCATGTATTCAATTAACATGACAAATGTAATTTCCTGACAAGTATAGTTCTTCATGTCAAAGATGAAGTTCCACTACTGGTAGCAGTGTATGGCTGGTAACTAAACTATTAGTCTTTTGTGTGGCACTGAGAAGGTGATAGTTAAAGAATTCTTCAGAAAAAATAAAGGGCAAAGAAGAACAAACTTATATGACTTTATTCTTTTTAAAGCTGTATTATGTTCTGATTATGTTTCTCACTAGAAATGTTTTCTTTTCCAGAGAGCTCTTGAAAGTACTTGAAAAAGCACAGGTGGAGAAACCATCCTCTGAAATGGTGACACGGTGCGAGCAGCAGGTACAACAGCAGAATTGAATGACTAAATCATGTGTTCATGGATTTCCTTTGCATTAACAGCAATTTTACTGGTGAACTGACTGTTCTGTAGATTACCAGCAAAATAAATGTAGAGTTCTCAAGTTTCAGATTGTTTTGTTAAGCTACTGCTTAATTTCTCTGGTAAGGTAAACAACTGAGTTCCTTTTTTTTTTTTTTCCTCATGGCTTTGTGCTTCACAAAACATACTTCAAAAGTAATTAAGTCTCTTCACAATTATTATTCTAGGAAGCAAAACTGCAGAAATTGGAGCAGGAGCTGGCTGCTGCTGAAGAGTCTATCATTTCTTTGAAGAAGACAAATGATGCGGATAAGGTTTGGGCTTTTTTCTGTTACTGATACCCAGTTTTGCGGGTAACTATGTTCTGTAGAAGAGTTGAAAGCTCAGAGCCTTTCTATGATACTTAGTAATTCTGTGATTCTAGGCAATCCTGGCTGTGTGAAATAAATCCTACCTTTTACTAGCATGGAGTTTGCAGGACAGTAGGAAACTGGTATGCATTCAGAGAAAACATAAGATAACTGAAGGTTAAACAAAACAAAGATCAAGGTAAAGCTGTCTACTGGACAAAACATTTAATGCGTAAACAGTGCATAACTCCCCCCATGATTAATAGGGCCTTCTAGTCAATGTCATGTTGTAATGGGCTAATAGAAAAGGTAAGAAAGGTGATGTATAATGTGACTGTGGGTATCTCTATTAATGAAATCAAAGCACTTTTACATGAAAAGACTGCTCTAGTGCTCTGAAAGCTTAAATAGCAAAAGCTCGCATAGTACAAGCATTTACACTGTCTATAAAACAGGCATAAGAAATCACATAGTGTGCTTACTATCCAGCATGATGCATTGGTAAGTCTTGCCTTTTCCATGCTAAAACCAAAAATTTGACACATATAAGGTCGGAAGAATCTGGTATTGTCAGTGCAGTGGCGTTTCTTCAATCTGCCTTTTTCTATTACAAACAAACGTAATTACAGTAGTTCTCTTGTCCTGTTAGAAACCCATTACAGCCTGAGACTCAATCAGAGGGCTAGTCTTCTCTTCTAAGGAACACAGCAGGTTATTTAATTCTTTATGTAAGTGCTTAGAACAAAAGCCAATGATTTGACAACAAATTTCCTGTTATTCTTTTACACGTGCATATTGATGCTTCAATTTCAAATGGCTGTTTGAAATTTGGGATTGACAAATTATACACCAAAGAAAGTCCAGTAATGAAATATATACAGTATATCTTTAATGTATTGGGATTAACTTTTTTTTATGTTGCAGGAAGTTGTAACTGACTTGATGAGACAGATCCAGGAGCTGAGGTCTTCAATTAATCATAAAACTGAGACCATAGTTGGGCTGACAAGAGAGCTCGAGGATATAAATGTATGTTCTGTCATTTTGAAGGACATGGTAATGGAAGGCAATGACATGTCTTATCATGGGTCTCAAACAGCATAACTTGCTGTAGCATTTCAGAAGGAAACTTCTTTGTTTTGACATGTTGAAATCTTCTGAACATTTTATGCCTAAGGCTGTCTTGAAAACTGAACTCTTTCCATGTGGTGGGTAAAGAGCACTGTCTCTAAAGGGACTTCTTCACCTCCTGTAAACTACACTCAGCTGACAGTCACATTCAGATTTTCTCAGAAATTGGCAATTTAAGACCTCAACAATTGAAGCTGAATTGTAAATTCATTTTTGAGGGAGTGAATTTTTACGCTGCTGATGTTATATGTTTATATCTGTAAACATAAGTGTAAAGAACTAAAACTATGTATTTGAATAACTATGAATAAATATGATGCATCCTCTTTATTAAAATAGGTCAGGTTTGCAAACTGATAGAGCAACCCACAGAATGCTTTAGATGCTGTATATGTATGAACTATGAATTCAAAAGGTCCTACAGACACAATGTTGATGAGACATTTCTACATAATACGCTTATCTGTCTTTCTCAATAAAGGTTTTAGTGGTTAATATGTATTGTGACTAATGCATATTAAATTAATGTGTTTCTATTGTTCTGACAACTCATTTCTAACAACATAGCTTGTACAATTTAGCAAGTATGATATATCATTCTGATTTTAGTCATTGACACTGAGATGGTAAACTTCTGTAGTTGTCATCATAAGCTTTGTGATATACATTTACTTGTATTAAGTTTGCCAATTTTCTTTGATAACATGTTTTCCTGAAACATCCTAAAATTTAATTTAATCTTTTTCGTAGTGCAAGTATAATCTTGTTCTGGCTGCAAAAGAAGAAAGCAAAGGAATCATAGAGGATCAGGAAAAGAAGATTGAAGAACTGAGGGAAGCCTTAGAGAGAAAACAAATAGCTGATAACATTGAGGTAAAAACAATAATGTTGATATATTGTGATTATTTGTTCACCAGATGAATTGGATGTGGTTTTGCTTAAAATTCTTGTGTAAAACCTAACCTCATTTTTGTTCAAAGTAAAGCTAGTTAAGCTGTTCTTAAAGGAATTTTTCATGGGATACCTGACAAATTCTGTTAAATTATCACATTAGTTGACATAAATATTTTATAAGCTACTTCATAAAAACCTATGCTAAAAGCCTGATTTAATTTTGTTAAGGCCACTAAGGAGTCATCAGCTAAATTTAGTGGCAACATTAGGTGATGCAGCTGAGAAATTAAAATAGGTAGAAGAATACATCATGTTTAATATTATCTCTTGCCCCACTGCTACTATATTCAGTAACATCTTTTCTTTCCTCATAATTTTAACTAAAAGCTCCACCTGCTGGAAACAGGTCTAGGATGCATGGTTGATTCAACAGTGGTTTTGCTTTTTAAAATCGTATTTTTTTTTTAAAACTTTCTTTCCTGTTACTGCTCTCACCATTATTTTGATGAACACGTCCGTCAGTTAAAACCACCAGCCTCTCCTTACAAGCAATTTCTACAAGATCATCTGTCATATTACATATGCTTAGTCCAATCATATAGCACCAAACAAGTCTTCCAGGGTAGTGTTTGCTTCTCAAAAAACTATTCTTAAATAGATTTCCACTGTGTTTAGTAAACAGACTATCTTCATTAATAAGCATATCTAAATTTGACATTCTGAAATCCTAAACTGAGTTGCCTGCCAAATCTCAGGTTTTGGGGAGGGTTTTGTGGTGTTTTGTTTTTTTTAAACTGAAGTAACAATTCTTATTACGTTGTTATCCTTGGGTGTATCCAGATCCTGATAAAATCATAGTGTTTCTCCTTCTTTGGCACGGTGTATCAGTTACAAATTTCCTTCATGCTTTCTTGACTGGACAAGAACTACTAATCCAAGGTTGGCATTTAAAATACTGTTTCTCCTTCTAGGTCAACACACCTTGTGTAAGTATGATGCCTTATCACATCGGGTGAGAGTCTAGATTCTAGAATAAATCCAGAGATCTACAGAATAGCAGTGCGCTAAAACTGTGGTCGCTAACTCAGCATGGATTAAAATCTGTACATTCTTTTCCAGTTTCTTTTTTAAAGAATCGTATCTTTTTTAAGTGTACATTGTACTTTCAAACAGTGGTTGATTCCAAACATCTTCCACAAGTATCTTAACTGTAACTATACTGTAGGAAAGTTTTTGTTCTGCAACCAAGACAACGGATATGGAAAACGTGCTAAAATAAAAAACTTAGAGATGAATGCTTGCTACAATTCATGATGAAAAAGTGGAGGGAAAAGGGAGATGATTGTAGCTGTCAGCAAACCTGGCAACAATGACAAAACATCTTGAAACAACTGCTGTAGAGTAATAACTTTATCTTTCTTTATTCATCCAATGACTTAAAATAGAGAGATCTTCTGTGTGAAGACTTGCATCATACCACTGAGCAGCTGATAAGACTGACAGAGGCCTCTAAGAAACATGATTCATTGCTTCAGTGCGCGCAGGAAGATATAACGAAGAAAGAAGCTCTAATCCAGGAACTCAGGGAACAGGTAAAGTAAAGAAATTATTCTTCTCAATTGCAGCTTCTGAAAAAGGTTTTACTTGCGTTTTTAGAGCATCTTGTATGCAGTACTCTTGGTGAAGAGCAGTGCTCCTTCCTGTAAAAGCAAAGTAGTAGCTCAAAAGCTTCTGAACAAAGGTTAGATAACCCTTAAAAGCTTTGGAAATGGTGTCTAGAGATCACAAAAATGTTTATTCTGAGAGCAGAGGAAAACTATCAGTACCCAAGGTTATAAGCACTGTAAACCTACGCGATTACTTTTTTCCTCTGCTTAACACTCATCCACAAACTAATGGAGATAATTGTTGAGCTCCATAAATTATGCAGTCTAGGTGTTATTTGGAGCTTTTGCAGACCAAATAGCTGTTTTAAGCCTTTGTCCAAATTTTAGCTTTTGTTGTCACAACTGTCATAGTGCAATGTAATATGTTTGTGTTGGCAAAAACTCTAATAAGGATAAGTTATTTTGAAAAGAAGAGTCCTTTTGTCATGTTAGCATATTCCCTTTGAGGAAACTGACTAAATCTATACCAGTAAATTTTTAGCTTGTATCAAATTATGTTTTGATCAGTAATGTTTGCCAGCAAAGTTCATACTAGTTTTTGTGTGCTGGCAAGCCCTTTGAAAGGTAGATTGTGTTAGCAAGGCAAAAAAATCAAATACCAACAATAAAAACAAAATACAGATTAACTACACAGTACACAGTATATAGTGCATATATGCTTTCAAAAAACGCTGTTACATGCAACTGTTGAATGATTAACAGTTATTAGGTAAATATAGAAAACAATTACGAAAGTGAAGTCTAAGGTAATCTAAAATAATGTGGTGTACTTAAGCTTGCAGATCTGGCCGCTGTTTTCTCTAATATTTTATGTGTATTATGACCTAATTTAATTCTAATTGGTGTTTCAAATAGTTGGACAAAATGACAGAAGAAATGGAGAAGAGGAAGAATGAATATGAACTAAAAATGAAGCAAATAGATTGCTTTGTGGACTCATCTTCAGTAACATTTCCTCAGGTATGGCGTTTGTGAGAGAAACACTTTCATTGTAATGATTGTTAGAACTCATTGAAAGGGACTAATAAACTTTACAGCATAGTTTCAGGCTGGGACCAGAAATGACAGTGTACTGAGAATGGTCAAATCCCATTCACCATGTTTGTAACTTAAATGTATTATTGTTGATCTGTCTGCCCAGAATTTATTAACATTTATTAACACCTTCCATTAAGTATTAAAACATGTAACCAATACATAGGGGAAATAGTTCTTTACTAATAGTTTGTGGGGTTTGTTTCTTTTAACTTACCAGTGTCCAAAAACTCCCCCGAAATTTGATGTGAATTTGGCAAAGCTCTTGGAAACTCATGAGCAAGAAATAGCTGATCGGAGGGCTTCTGCAATAAATCTGGAGCACCTTGTACATGAACTGAATGAAGAACGAAGAGCTAAAAATGATGAAATCCTAAGGCTGAAGGTACCATATATGAGTTAATCTCTACAGGCAATTTGTAAGGTTAAAATAAGACAGAATACAGAGTTCAGATTTTTAATGAGCTGTGCTCAGTAGCCTGTCCATTAAAGCAGGAGCAGGAGACAGTTCTTGGTCTTCTCTTTACCTAGGCTGGTAACAAATAGTGACAACTTGCTTGAGATGTCCATATATCACGTTTTCCCAAGGACTGAGTTGTTTCGTGTTCATGAATATCAAATAGTAACATCATTTTTGCTGATGAAACTGTTCTGACTTATTCTAAATCAAGTTTCTAATGAAACTGTAAGTGGAAGGGTGATGCAGATCTCTGCCAGAGAACTGTGCTTGTTTTCTGGCAAATAGTTTTGTCTTCTATTTCACTCAAAACCATGTTCAACTGGAAATAAAAACAGGAACTGCAATTTGGTCTTCAAATAAAATGTTTCCAATTTTACTTACTTAGGACCAATTAAATGAGTTGGATAACTTGCGTCTGGAAATGCAGATATTGGTGGAGAACAACAGGAATTTACAGAGCCTTGTAGAAGCTCAGAGAATAAGCAAGAACAGGTGAAGTAAAATAAAACAAGAAAAACTTGTCTTAACCTGAAGCAATTAAGTAAGATAAATTTACAGTTTTTATTTGAAATACAATCTTACATATTGTTTATATAATTAGAGACTGACTCAGCCTTTTCTCTGAAAATTGTTTAGTGACTTGTAAACTTCATTGTCTTTAAATCACAAATTCTTAAATACAACAAAGTCTTATACAGGAAATGGAAATAGAATGTAGAATAATTACATGCATAGCCCTTTATGTCAAATAATTACATGCATAGCCCTTTCAGTATATTATCACTTGTGCAGTTATGGATTCAATAGATAGGAAATGTCCAAATGAATTCAACACAAGTTTTAACATAGAAATAAATGGAACCAGTTCTCCATTTGTTGTTTTTGAGGGTAAGAAATGAACTTCTTCTGAAAAGGTGGTGCACTGCTGCGTGCCTCAGATTGGAGATATTCTGAGGTTTCAAACTGTAATCTGTACAGCTTAGTTTTGGGCAAAATATTTTGGTTTGTGGCTTACCTTTTTTGTTTTTTCTTTGTTTTCAATTTTGTAAATAATTAAATCTGCTGGTTTACATCTTCTGAAAAGAAATCTTAACTGGTAGCAAGTAATTCTGTTGATATATATTTAATGACCATTCATTTTTAAGGGGCAATTTAGTAAACGGTAACTTAATGCTAGGTAGGAGGTTTTTTACCTATAAATTTTTTTTACCTATTAAATCTATCAAAAAATACTTTTCAGAATTTTTAGCTCTGTTCAATGAAGTATCAGTATTGTCAGTTTTAGAACTGACTTTTTGGTAAGATAAGTATTTAACATAAAAGACCACTATTAAATTTGCAAAATTAAGTATTTCAGTTAGATGCTGAAATTGCAGTTATCCAATTTGTCCTTGCATCATATGTATTGTGCAGTAGTCTTCAATTATGAAGGTATTCATTTGTGGAAAACATTCTGTGCACAAGGTGAAGCAGATCAGGCAGGATATTGGATGATGATGTTGTCTCTAGGGCCTTCTGCTTAGTTTGCAACAGACACTTGAAAGTCTGTTGTGAATTGAAATGGGAATCACAGAAAAACAAGAAGTGGATACTTCAGCGTGGAAAACTGGGTTCTGTGGCATTGTTTTTCACAGTTTATGGAGGAGGTTACTCGGACACAATTTTTCACAAAAAAGCATTACTTTTCTGTTCCTCGCTTCCTGGATTCCTGACTTGGGACTTTGAGTTATAATTTTAATAAGCATTAACAATTCCCAGCTGCTGTTAGTTGATGAGAGTTGTGGTTTGAATACACCAAAGGCTAATAGTTTATTGCGTGCTCTCTGCAAAAGCAGGCTTAGGTATCTGAGGTGGGGATATTCACACCAGACACATGCCTTGTACATTACGGGAGTAGCTGATAGCAGCAGGTAGAAGTTATCTTTTGTGTGGCCCGGTGTTAGAGAGCAAGATGATTTGATCATTGGTGTTACATGTGACAAGTAGATGGGATGTGAGGATCTTGGACTGCATTGGCACATGTATGAGAACACAAGGTGAGACCAAGTGCTCTTTTGGTATTTAGGGTTAGGGCAGGGAAGAGCAAGCTGTAGAGAAAAGGTCAGCCTTCACCTCTGTAACGCTAAGCTGGAGCAGGCTCAGGTCACTACTTTGGAGCTGGTACAGGGTGATCGGTAGTAGAATTTGAAAGGCTCAAGCATAACTAAACCATCCTAAACTTGGAGGTTTTAAAGTTCATTCAAGTATCCACTGAGAATCACAGAATCTTCATGGTTGGAAAGGACCCTTAAGATTGTCGAGTCCAACCAAACAACCTACAGTCTCTGCCACTAGAGCATTCCCTGAAATGCCACATCTAGATGTTTCTTAAATACCTCTAGGGATGGTGACTCAACCACCTCCCTGGGCAGGCTGTTCCAGTGCCTGACCACTCTTTCAGTAAAGTAATTCTTCCTAATATCTAATCTAAACCTCCCCTACCACAGCTTCAGACCATTTCCTCTGGTCCTGTCATTGTTCACCTGGGAGAAGAGGCCAACACCCACCTCTCTCCAACCTCCTTTTAGGTAGTTGTAGAGGGCAATGAGGTCTCCCCTCAGCCTCCTCTTCTCCAAGCTAAACATGCCCAGCTCCCTCAGCCTCTCCTCATATGACCTGGTCTCCAGACCCCTCACCAGCCTGGTAGCTCTCCTCTGGACACGCTCCAGCACCTCAATGTCCCTCCTGTACAGCGGGGCCCAGAACTGAACACAGTACTTGAGGTGAGGGCTCACCAGTGCCGAGTACAGAGGCACGATCACTTCCCCGCTCCTGCTGGCCACGCTATTCCTGATACAAGCCAGAATCCTGTTGGCCTTCTTGGCCACCTGGGCACACTGCTGGCTCATGTTAAGCTGGCCATCCACCAGCACCCCCAGGTCCTTTTCTGCCGGGCAGCTTTCCAGCCACTCTTCCCCAAGCCTGTAGTGTTGCTTGGGATTGTTGTGACCAAAATGCAGGACCCGGCACTTGGCCTTATTAAACCTCGTACAGTTGGCCTCGGCCCGTCGATCCAGCCTGTCCAGGTCCCTCTGTAGAGCCTTCCTACCCTCAAGCAGATCGACACTCCCACCTAGTTTGGTGTCATCTGCAAACTTACCGAGGGTGCACTCAATGCCCTCATCCAGATCATTGATAAAGATATTAAACAAAACTGTCCCCAAAACTGAGCCCTGAGGGATGCCACTGGTGACCGGCCGCCAAGAGGATTTCACCCCATTAATCACAACTCTCTGGGCACCATCCAGCCAGTTTTTAGCCCAGCGAAGAGTACACTTGTCTATGCCATGATTCGCCAGCTTCTCCAGGAGAATGCTGTGGGGTGCGGTGTCAAAGGCCTTATCAAAGTCCAGATAGACAATGTCCACAGCCTTCCCCACATCCAGAAGGCAGGTCACATGGTCATAGAAAGAGATCAGGTTGGTTAAGCAGGACCTCCCCTTCCTAAACCCAGGCTGGCTGGCCCTGATCCCTTGGCTGCCCTGCACTTGCCGTGAGAGCTCACTCAAGATGATCCTCTCCATGATCTTCCCTGGTACCAAGGTCAGGCTGACAGGCCTGTAGTTCCCCGGATCCTCTATCCGACCCTTCTTGTAGATGGGCGTCACATTAGCCACCCTCCAGTCATCTGGCACCTGCCCTGTTGACCAGGATTGTTGATAAATGGAGAGAGGCTTGGTGAGCTCTCCCACCAGCTTCCTGAGTACTCTTGGGTGAATCCCATCCGGCCCCGTAGACTTATGTACGTCTAGGTGCAGAAGCAGATCATTGACTACTTCCTTCTGGATTATGGGTGGGTTGTTCTGCTCTCCATCCTTATCTTCCAGCTCAGGAGGCTGAGCACCCTGGGGATAGCTGGTCTGACTATTGAAGACGGAGGCAAAGAAAGCATTAAGTATCTCGGCCTTCTCCTCGTCATTGGTTGCAACTTTCCCCCCAGCATCCAGTAAGGGATGGAGATTCTCCCTGGCTTTCTTTTTGTTGATGTATTTATAAAAGCTTTTTTTGTTGTCCTTGATGTTAGTGGACTGCTGCAGTTTTATCCAACCATTTGTAAACTGGATGAATTTGGGTGGATTTTGGAAGTGGGCGGTACCGAAATTTAACAATGAAAATATATGATTTTTATTTTAGTTCTCAGTTTTTAGATGTTTTAAGCTGGCATTTAATTAACGTTAACAAAAAACCCACCCGCACCTACACATACCCTCTGACTGAGGCTGTTTACACCAGATATAAAAAATAAATCACCCTAGCTAGGTATGTTGGCAAAGACTAAGTTACTGAAAATAGCTATCTTTTATAATTGCATAAAATTACAATAACTGTTTATCAATGAAGTTCTTGCCTTATGGCACACCGTAAGAATGAAGTGGTCTCAGTCATGTGTTGGTTTGGGGATTATTTTAATTTTACGGTGTTTACTCGTCTCCATCTAATATTTATTAAAAACTAACAAGTTTCCAAGTCTTCTGAATATAAAAAAATCTTTTACTTCTTAACTTGCCAAGACCACTGAGCAACGATCTTGTAGGAAGGAGTTGCTTTCTGCAGTCTGTATGCACATGAACATCATGAATTAATAAAATACCTCAATCCCGAAGCTGTCTAATACACAGTTGCATTGTTACTACATTTTTAATTGTTTTCTTTGAAACATCAGTTTCTCTGTACTCTAACAAAGAAAAACGTGATGTTATTGGAATATAAAACTTCAAACCCTTCCAGAGTTGTTTCATGATGTTTCGTATATGAGTACAAACATGTATCAAGACAGCTACACACACTTACTGTTTTAATCTGGATAAGGTGTTGTTTTTACAACTGGCTTCCTCTGTGATAAACTTTCCTCATTCTTGGATTTCCTAGTGACCAGAAACTTCCTGATGTTCAGTATCTCAAAGAGAAAGAGGAGGAGATTGCTGAAGAACGATTCGCTAAGGTATACGTCAGTTGTGGTTTACCTTCTATGAAGTTTTAAGATGTCTTCTTCTATTTCATGGCAGTGAAACAAACACTGATTTCTAGTGAATTCTAATAAACACAGAGTCTGATGCTTCTATCTTGGTCTAACGCCGATGAACTGGGCATCAGATTGCACAATAAGCAAAACCAGATTCAGATCACTAATCTGAAGTTCCATCTCTGCAGAGCTGGAAAGTGAGGATTGTGTCACTTGCTGTACCCAGCGCTCTGCCCAAGGGAAGTGAATGTCACAGCAGACGTTGCCATGGATCTGCCAGACAGAAGAACCCCCTCTTAAAGCTCTGCTTGTATGAACGGGCAGAGATATTGCTGTGGGCCACTTGTGCTGGCATGAAGTTGGCAATATGTGCATATAGCAAAGACATGAACTTACTAGACAGTACCATGATTTTGGTAGGATCTGGAATGAGATACACATCATCAGTTGTGACAAATAATTTTAAATATATGTATATTAAACATTAAGAATGTCACTAATATTTTTGAACTTTTACAGAATAGAGCAATGGAGGAGATGCTGAAAATCAAAGCAGAGTAAGTTTAAATATTTTTCATTCAACTGGAGACTCGTATTAAGCTTATTAATACCAAAAAGGTGTATTTAAGCAATAAAAGTCCAAGATCTGGAACTATAAAAGATGTAGTTTGGAAATGTTTACACTTCTGCAGGACATATTGAGTTCTTACTCTTTCTCATCAGTAGGTGGTAGTATCACCTATTACTACATTTTCTAAAAGTAGTATTATATCAGGAAAATACCCTGAAATAGGTGGAACCATAGAAAAACTTAAATTGGAAGAGATGTTCTGAATTGTTTAAAATTGTCTATACCGTAGGGCTTTTGTTTTTCTTTTATATGCAGTCAATTCTAAGCATGTTCATTTTCAAATGAAATTGAAATACTACTGTTCATTTCTTTATTGATACTGTAAATCTTTTCAGTCTCATTCTTTGCTCTTTTATGTTATTTTTTTGTGCTTCAGCTTGTATAATGAAAATTGTTTATTATTAGAGGATTCCTAGATTGTTTGCATTATTGTGCAAGTAGTCCTAGAAATTCAAGTGTTTCGCACCTTGGATGGGTAGTAGTCAAGAAATAAAATACTGAATTAGTAGATAAACATCGGTTTGAAAATGCTACCCCTGTTATTCTTTTCCGAATCTGTATTGCTTCAGGATTCATAGTGGCTGAATATCCTAATATTTGACTTATTTACATTTCATGGAATGCTTTCTATGTAAATAACTTATCTTCATCCTTATAAGTTTTACGAACATGGTCATTTCAAAAGTAATTAATACTAAATTTTCCAGAAGCCCTAGTCTTTATTAGGGGTTCCTTTGCTATTTGGTGCTTTGAGTTTTCATACCTGTCTGGCCTCTGAAATAGGCTTTATAGTGGTGTTAGTCTCATACAAACAAATAACGTACACAGAGGAAAGGGATTCTTTTGTCATCAAGAAAATGTCTTGACAAATGCAGCAAGTGAATACTGTTTTCATACAGCAGGTCTTAAACACCAGGCTTCAGTGAAACAAAACTGGTGACAAAAACATTTTAATTTATGCAATATTTGAACAGATATGCAAAATCACTAAAGTTCATATAATCAGTAGACGGGCTGCTAATTTTGATGGTGTGGTTTCATATTCTGTGAGCCTGATAGAATCAAAACACTGTCAGCAGACAAGACGTCTGTCTAAAATGGTGGTCGTTCTGTTACCAGGCCAAACAAGCTCAGACCATCTCTGAGCTGTTCAGAAATGCTTCTGAGCAACAAGGCTATTGGGGAAAAGCCATATGCAAACAAGCAATTTAGGGGAAACTTGAAGAGCAACGAAGTTCATCTGGCAAATTTACATGCCTTAAATGAATTCTTAGTGTTCTTGCTGGTGAAGCTTCTGTTTTCTTTCATGAGCGGGCTTGTATGGAAACAGCATACTTCCCAAATTGAAGAGCATCTCCAAAACACCGATTAGTGACGTGATTGTATCAAACTCAAGATCTGTGAAGCAGAATGCAATTTTTCCTTATGTTAGCACTGAGTTCTAGGGAAAATAAATTGTCTTAAAAGGATATTTTTAGAAGAGGCTTCCTACATGTCCAAGGATGACGTACTAATTCAGCTTTATGCCGTTTATGTTGTTTTTTAATATTATATGATGCTTTTATATTGGCAGATTAGAAGACACCAAAAATACCCTCAAAATCAAAGAGAATATTTGTCTTGAAATGACTCTGGAGATGGAACGGACAAGAGCTTTGGAGATGAAAGCATTTCATGAAAAAGAAGAAATTAGATCAAAACTGGAGGAAACATATGAAGAGAGAGACAGAATTGGAAAGGTTCTATATGTATTTTTTTTATTGTCTTTACACTAGAATCTTATTCAGTGGAGGTAGAGCTGTTGCTAATTGGACAACATTCTGAATTAATTAGCAATCAACAACTGCCACTGAAAATGTTTTGTCTTGCAGTTTAGTTGTACTTGTAATGCTGTTTCCTGCACTAGTGGAACTCTGGGTACGGAAATCACTGTTGCAATTCATAATACAAATCGAATGGTGCTTTTGCCCTTTAGAGGAATCTTAATGTAGTACCTAAGGAGACCTAAGACAAATAAGTATTTCCTGAATGAACCAACTCTTGCATCATATGTTACAACAAACTGAAATGTTAGTATCTTAATGGTTCTAAAGAAGCTATTTCTTCTGAAAAGAGAAGGAGGGGCTACAGTTAAGATGTACGTAATGCATTTATTAATTACAGGAAATGGACTTGCTAAGGAAGCAAGTTGACTTTCTTGCTGAGGAGAATGGGAAATTGCTTGGTCATCAAAACCTAAACCAGAAGATTCAGTATCTTGTGAAACTTAAGAAAGATTACGCTAAACTTACAGAGGTAAGTTGCAGAGCAGAATACAGATGAAGTAATGGCCTGACATAGGAGATAAGCTTTGATAATGAGACCTAAAATTCTTGCTTTTCTGTTGGAAAGTAACAGATATCTCGTATTTTATGCAGTTGTGTAGGTCATGGCTGGTCTGTCTCCTCACAGGCCCCAGGGAAGAATCACCCCATTTTAGTGTATAAAACACTTTTCCTTGAAACTTTTGTACCTTGCCAAGAAAAAGCTTTCTTACTGGGAAAACACCTGGATTTTTGTTTCCTTTTGTGTTTCCATTCAGGTTCCTACCTCTTCTGAAATGGTATGTTTTCCCCCAGAGCCAAATTTTAAAAAGCACTATTTCTTTGTGATTTTTTTTTTTTAGCTTAACATAGGGTGTTTTTACTGGGTTAAAATCAATTTAGAAATATGAAATAAGTTTCCTTAATATGAAAGAAGTAGTCCTTAATACCCCCGTGTTTTTTCTGTTTTACAGGAGACTGAAAAACTGCGAGTTGAAAATGCTTTTTTGAAAGAATCAAAAAAATGTGATGCGTGTAGACTATAATGCTATAATGACACAAACAAAACTGCAGAGCCATATTTTTAAAGTCTACAGAATAAGTAAAAGCCAGTCGTCAAACTTGACTTTTGCTATGTTCCTAGAGTAATCGAGTATTTTAGTTCCTGGATTTTATGCTGGTAATAACTTTTAGTGAAGAATTTTATGCCAGCTAAGTAGGCAACTTTCAATGACATTTTAACACCTTCCTATAATTTTTCAAAAACTGATTTTGTGTAGGTGCTGGAAGATGTTTCCTTAAACTTTTGTACCTTGTCAAGGAGAAATTTCTCATTGGGAACACACCTGTATTTTTGTTTTCTTTTGTACTTTTATTCAGGTTCCTACCTCTTCTGAAATGCCACATTTTCCACCAGAGCCAAATTTTAAAAAGCACAATTTCTTTGTGGTTTTTTTTTTTTTTTTAGCTAAACACAGGATATTTTTACTGGTTTAAAATGAATTTTTCAAATTTATTAACTATTAATACTTATGAGTTGCTTAAAAATTGTCATATTGAAGTTGGTTCAATAAAGCACAAATGTGAATTTAGTAATAGACTTGTAAATACTACTATAAATATCTTTTGCCTTTGTATTCTTTTCTTTCTCTATTTGAAATTAAAATGCTTTTTAAACATTTTTCCCCAGTGTAAACTTCAAGCAGACTTCTATATTTTCATTGCAGGAAGTTCTTTTGAAGTATTTTGCAACCATTTCCTTATCAAACAAAAGTTAGAAATGTTAAGAAACAAGATGTGAAAATATGCAGAACACTTTAGGGAGTATAGCATAAGTTCATTTAATCGCACTTAAGATTTATTGCAAATAACTGAAACTTTTATTAGTGGAACACAGAACATTTTTATATTTTTATATACCAGTATCAAATGCTTGTTGTGTTTAGCTTTTTTTTTTTTTCTACAGTCATTCTAATTTTGGCTACTTTGTACAATACTGCTTTTGCCCACAAGCAGTGGGGCAAAAGGGAATGAAGAGGAAGATGCATGTCAAGTAAAGGGCCAAGATACCTAGTTGAGGCTCTTTGGTGTTTGAGGGAAAGAAGAATTTCCCCCAGCTTATCTATGAATTTTAAAGTTGCTTAATCCTGCAGGTTTGTTTCCACTTGAACTTTGATGTGGAGTAGAAAAGTAAAACAAATGACCTTAATCAGGGGAGGTTTGTTTTTCTGTTGACAAGTAATAATAGAGATCAGAAATAACTAATGACCATTACTAGCAATCTTAAGGGGTTTGTCTTGGACCACAAAGCTGTTGTCTCCTGTGGCTTTTGTTGTTGTTGTTCTGGGTTTACAAATGTTCCTTAGAGCATCTCTCTGTCTTACCTGACTTTTCTGGACTGTTTCCATGCAGGCAGGGTTTTCTACCCCTCCCTGCATGTGGAGGCATGGTCCCTGCTATATGTCCCTGAGCCTTTCTCTGTGTTGTACGTCTACCATCGGACTTATATTGTTCTTGTACTCTCTTTTTTTTTTAATAAAGTCTTTGTATATAAATGAAGATTGCACACGTGCATTTTTCTTTCCCCTTTAGCAACACTTCAGAAGAAGAGGAAGAGGGTAGATTTAGATTAGGCAGTAGGAAGAAATTCTTTACTGTGAGGGTGGTGATGCACTGGAACAGGTTGCCCAGGGAAGCTGTGGATGCCCCATCGCTGGAGGTGTTCAAGGCCAGGCTGGATGGGGCTTTGAGCAGCCTGGTCTAGTGGCAGGTGTCCCCGCCCATGGCAGGGGCGTTGGAACTAGGTGGTTCCCTTCCAACCCGAACCATCCCGTGATTCCATGAACGCGCCCCGCCTCGGCCGCCCTCTCCCTCCCCACCCGTCCCGGCGCAGGGGCGGTGCCACCTGGGGCCGCGCCCCGGAAGGCGGCCCGGCGGCGGGCTCGGAGGGGCGGCGGGCGCGACTGGGCCCGGCATGCGGGCGGGCGGCGGGGTGGCGGCAGCGGCCGCGGGGCTGCTGGCGGCGGCGGCGGCCGCCGCGGCGAAGCTGGCGCTGGGGCCGGGCGGGCAGGCGGCCGGAGGCTGGGTAAGGAAGGAGGAAGTCGGTGGAGGGAAGCGGCTGCCGTGCGGCCGGCCCCCCCGCGCCGCCCGCCACAGGCGTTATTTAGCCGTTATACAGCCGTTAGGGCTTCGCTTCTCGTCGCAGCGTCCGTGATGGGGAGGAGACGGGCTGGTTCTTCCTGCTGCTGCTCCAGGGGTGTCCCCTGCGCTCGCCTTCGGAGGGGTTTGCTGGGAAACCGGGGCGGTGCGGGAGAGCCGGGCCGTGAGTCACCTGAGGGAGCCCGGCCTGCGAGCTGCGCCAGGGCTGAGTAATGGTGGCAGTGCGGATAGACAGCAGGCTGGCAGGAGCTGGTCTGCTGGGATGTGAAAGAGCAGAAATTCCCAAGCACGTCATGGCGATGCCTGAAACCAAACCTACCTCTGAAAACACCTTTGCAGTGGCTTTACGTCGGTTTTACTTTAAAAGCGGGGTGTTGGTACACTTGGGCATCAAGCGCTAGTTTTCAGCCCTCAGCTTTAGGCAAATAAAATCTGCTTTTCTCTTGACACTTGCTCTATTTGTGTTGTGGCAGGAGCCGGGAGGTGGAGCAGTTGATTTCCACTGTGTGGCTCAGCTCGTCTGGCGAGCTCTCCTTGGGTGTTTGTAAGGCACGATCTCTATCTCAGTCCGGGTTTCTCACCTTGGGTGTTTGTAAGGCACGATCTTTATCTCAGTCCGTGTTTCTCAAACCTCGTTATGCCTAAGGTCACGCGGGACGGCTGGCCTTTCACCTCGGGCACCCGGTGTCCTCACCAACAGAGGTCAGCTCTCGCACAGGCACGGCTGAGGTGGAGAAGTACGCAAGGTTGTGTGTGAGTGGGGAGACGCTGAGGTAGCGTACGCGTATCGTAAAAGCACATCGGGGAGACGCTCATTTAGGTATAGGGCAGGGGTGGTTATTCGTGTGGCAAATGGACATTTGGACTTGAAATCCAAAGGAGAACCCACAAGAGGAACTTGATCTGAAAAAAATCCGGCCTCGCATCAGGAAAAAAGAAAATCGACTTGTGTTCTTACTAGAGATGGTTAAAAAGGCAAAAAACTCAGTGCTCACCAATTCTGTTGATCGTTTCTGATATAGCAGGGAGAATCATAAAATTTAAATCCTGATACTCTTCCCAATCCCCTCCAAAAAGATTGCTCTCTCCACTGACAGAAAAGGAGAGCATGGAATTACTGAAAATATTGACAGTGTCTTTTCTGAATATTTTTCTCCTTTGAAATTTATAGAAATACTGCCCATTTAATGGGATTTTTTTTGGTGGGTTCTGGTTGGGTTTTTTTGAGGGCGCTATGACAAAGTGGAGCGTCATTGAGGTAGAGTGTTGCCAGCAGGTTGAGGGAGGTGATCCTTCCCCTCTGCTCAGGACTGGTGAGGCCACACCTGGAGTGATGGGTCCAGTTCGTGTCTCTCCAGTACAAAAGTGAGATGGAGCTACTGGAGAGAGTCCATCAAAGGGACAATGAAGATGATGAAGGGACCGGAGCATCTCTCCTATTAGGAAATGCTGAGAGAGCTGGGATGGTTCAGCCTGGAGAAGAGAAGGCTCAGGATAGATCTCATCAATGAGTATAAATACCCGAAGGGAGGGTGCACAGGGGATGGAGCCAGGCTCTTTTCAGTGGTGCCCAGTGACAGGACCAGAGGCGATGAGCAGCAGCTGAAACACAGGAGGTTCCCCCTGAGCATCGGGAAACACCTTTTCACTGTGAGGGCAACCAAGCACTGGCACAGGTTGCCCAGGGAGATCGTGGAGTCTTCATCCTTGGAGATATTCAAACACTGCCTGGACACGGTCCTGGGCAACATTATCTAGGAGGTGGGGGGTTGGACTAGATGATCTCTGGAGGTCCTTCCATCCTCAACCACGCTGTGATTCTGTGATTATGTTTCTTTTTTCTGAACAAATTGGTTCTTCCAATTACTTTTTTCAGGTCCATTCTAGGTGGCAATTGTGAACTAAATTAATCAGTTTAGCTGTAAAACTAATAGTTTAAGTAAATGCCATAATCTTCTTACTAGTTTAAATTGCATAGGACTGTGGAAGTTTAAACGTTTCGGAGTGCTTGCTGTTTGAATCCTGCACGCTTGCTACGAAGGCATTTCTGCAGAGCAGCCACAAGGTGACGGAGATTCAGGGAGTTTTGTATTTGAGGAAGAACTACAGAAATCTGAAAATAAGTCTAAAGAGAGTGGCCATCACTTGTGCAGCATGGAAAGCGGCAGCAAATGTTAAAAGTGTATTGATGCTTCTAAGAGGTTATGACGTAGGATAGGAGGAAGCTTAATGGCAGCACAAAGATGGATTTCCTGGGTAGAAGGACGTGTTGTGATGGCTCAGCCTCAGAGTAGCCTGACCAGGAGAGGGGTCATTTCACTGGAACAAAAGTTTTCCTTTACTTTCCCCTCTCCCCTGCCAAACTTCATCTAAAATGACTTCTGCCACTTCAGGAGTGATTCTGGATTATCTGAAATGTACACTGAAATTAATCTCTTGTTAGAAAAGCAATCAGAACAGTAATCCTTGACTCACTGGGCTGGCATGGCTGAGCCCTTGGCAGGGGAAGAATTTATGCTTCCCTCCTTCCTTGTGGGGAACACCTGGGGATGTTCCTGTCTCTGCGCCTGCGTGCCATTGCAATGACCACTCCTCTGCCCGGGATGCGGAGGAACTTGACCTCTCTCTGGAAAACCTTCCTTCTGGGCATATGCCACCTGTGCAGCTGGTTTCCCTGGCTCTGCAATAGAAGACGATTGGAAGAAGAACCCATGGGTTCAGGGTCACTTTTAAAGGTAGCCTAGCTGCTGTAATGGTGGGGACCAGCTTTGCTGCAGCACTGATAGACTCATGGACCAATTCAGGTCGGTCAGGACCTTTGGGTGTCTAATCCACACTTCTGCAACAGGTTGCTCATGACCTTCTCCAGTCAAGCTTTTCATATCTCCAAGGTTGGAGAGCCCATGACCTTTGTTCCAGTGTTTGATCACCTTTGTTTTTCCTTGTATCAGATCAAAACTTCACTGGTTCCAACATTTACTTGCTGCCTCTTATATCCCAGCGCACCTCAGAGAAGAGCCTGGCTGGGCTCCATCCTCTCTACACCCTCTGGTGGGTGGTTGAAGACAGTAACAAAATCTCTTTTTCTTAAGGCTTTTTTTCCCAGCAGCATACCTTGGTAGGCTCTTGCTGATCCAGAAAAGAATATACTGAATTTAGGTGAAACACAGAGAATTGTTATCCCCTCTCATCTCTTTGTTCTCAAGTCTGCCTACCCACTAAAGGCTTATGTGGACATACACAACTGCACTGAGCAAGGGCTAAAGGGGAAGCCAGGAGGCAAACTCCATCCCACTGTGAGCCATAACACAGCAGCAGCAGGTTTCTTCCTCAGAAGGCCAGTAGCAGCTGGGCATGGTTGTCCCTCTCTGCAGAATTTGCCACTGTGGTGGTGGGAAAGCAAAGTGCTTCACAGGTGGGAATTGTTTGGGATCATTTACTGTTGCCCTGATAAAGTTGGAGACCATTGCCGTAAGCAAGGCAAAATGAGGCTGAACACCTCAACTGTCCCTCTGTGGGATGGGGTCAGCCTCAGAGAGCTTGCGCCAGCCATCGAGCAAGGTTTTTGCTTTACAGCCTTTTCCTTTTAACCTTGTGCTTGCTACATCACTTGCTTCAAAACTCCCTGTGGCCTCCCCTAGCTTGTGGTTAATAATTTCTTCTTCAGAGTGGGAGCAGAACACGGTTGGAGGTCCCCATTGATTTGGGTGGCTGGCAGGGGCCCACAGTGCAGCTGTTCCTGCGGGGCAGATGCCACCTCTTAGCTGTGTTTGGTGGTGGCTTTGTACCTACATGTCTTGTCTGCTTCAAGATAGATCCCACCACGGACAGAGAGAAGTGACAGGCCATAAAGGCATGATCAGTATGGGCTTACACAAAGCCTGGCTGTACCTTGCCCTCGTGTGCTCCCTAAGTGTTTGCAAGAGTCAGTGATCTGCCTGTGATTTCCTCCCTTGGTGTCTTCACGTAAAGTACACGACACCTGGGGGTTAGGGAGATGGCCACAGCAACTAAAACTATGGGGTTGGGGCGAGATTGCCAATGGTGAAGGCTTTTAATGCAAAACTCTGGCCTTTTTCCAGGCTGAGGCTGTTACATGTCATGTCAGGTTGTCTAAGGACAGAGATCTTTCTTGAAAACCTAGTTGGCCTTGAAGGACCTTGAATGCAGAGGTGGTCTTGTTGCTGCTAAACACTGGAGCAGAGAGCTCTCAGTAAACCTGCCTTCCAGTGAGCATGCAAAATAAGACGTGAAGCCTCTCGGCTCTGACTTTCCTCGCAGAGGACCCTGCACTGCCCTCGCTGTAGCAGTAAGGCAGGCCAGGTCACAGGAGGTGATGAGGACCAGTGCTTTGGGACCACACTGGTCAGCCCGAACTCACAACTGATGGGTCCTGGACCACATGCGGCACCAGCACGTACAGCTTCATCATTCCTCTCTGGCAGGGCTGAATTCTGCCCTTTTCCATACATCTAGCAACAGGTGAAGGGCATTTTGCTGGATTGCGTGTGCCCCACGTCAAGATCTTGAGAGCTTTCTGGAGTTTGGCTTCTGGCATGGCAGCTGCTGTACACTGTCCTGGCACTTCCCAGGACTGGACTCACAGCTGGACATGCCAGGGTCACACTTCATCCAGGGCTGTTTCCTTGCTTCTCTTTCCTTCTGCAATTTAATATATTCATCCTCATGTAATAGCAGCCCACACTGTTAGGTTTTGCTCCAAAGTGCTCATGAAATAGTGAGCGTGAATGAGGGGTCAGTGAAAATACACAGGTTTTTCCCTTTCGTCCTACAGCTGCCTGTGCTGCTTCGCATCGGCTGTGTTGGCTTGGTGTTTGCGTGCAATGCCGTGATGTGGACGGTCTTTGCAAAAGCCCTGCGACTCTCCTCCTCCTCAGCCGCTGCCTCTGTGACAACGACAGCCTCCAACTTCATCTCTTCGGTGAGTAGATCCCTTCCCTGGGCGCTAAAGCCTGGAGGAGCACAGCGATGTGGAAACGGTCACACTGGACACTCATCTCCCAGTGCGACTGGCATTGCTGGCCACAGAGGGAGAGTTACAGGCAGTTGTGAAATGATTGTACTGGGCCTCAGCTGCTCTGACAGTTGTTCACAGCAGAGACTGTAGGACTTATCTGGGTGGTGCAGGAGGAAGGACGCTGATGCCCAACGTAGTGTCTTGCAGCAGCTGTAAGGTTTACTGAGCTTTCCTAATTGCCAGCGAGAGTTGCAGCTGAGAGCTTTACTTTGTTTTACTTTTCTTTTGCAACACCTCACCTGTGACAAGCCAAAGCCACCCTAGCTGGGCGTGAAGACACACCGCCTCTAGTGACAGCAAGAGCATTTTTGACCTGCATGTTTTTTCTGCTCACTTTCCACTCTCAGTCAGTCTTTGTTTCTATGCTCTGACAACTCACAGCCAGCTCGTAGTGGTGTCCGAAACTCAAGTCAGTGGTGCCCATTTTTTTATTGACTGGAGTCACCCAGTCAACTGGACATTTGGCTCACGAGAGGTGCTGGGAAGGCAGGAAAGCACATGCACATCTGCCAAAATCCTGTTCTGGGACCACAATATGGCTGTGCTTCCAGGCTGGATTGTAGAGTAGGTCATCTCCAGCATCACCTGCAGCAGCTGTTTCTCTTGGTGGTCCCAGCAGGACTTTCCTCAAGCAGGTTTTTTCCTGGGCTGGCTCTCCCAGCAGAAGTCCCTTCAGCTCTGGCAGCACAGGAGGCTTTGGGATGGCTCAGACCAACAAAGCTGTGTCTCTGTCTTTTCCTTCAGGCCATGCTGGGCAAGCTTCTCTTCGGGGAGACGTGGACGCCTCTGTGGTGGGTCGGCCTCACCGTGACGCTCTGTGGCCTCGTGCTGCTGCACACAGCTGCGCCCCAGCCAGCGTGGCTCCCAGCGGAGAAGAAGGAGGCGTGATGGCTGTCGGAGGGGGCACAGTGCCATGCTGCCCCTTGCCCTGAGCCAGCCTACTTCCGGCCATGGACTTGCTAACCCTGCTTACCTGCTGATCTGCCAACTTGCAAAGTCACGCTGGCCGCATCTTTCCCGGCAGTGGTGTGGTGGCAGTGACAGCCTCAGAGGGAGCTGGTCCGCTCTGAGTCAGTATTTTGGAAATCAGGGACAGAGGCTTATCAGCCACTCCCCCTTTTCACACCCTGCGGCTGCAGAGCTTTCCCAGTTCAGGGAAGGCTGAAAGTAAACATGGTGGCTGTAGAAGGTTCCTGTGCATCAGTACTTTTCCATAAAAGGACCCTTCCCGAAATAGAAAAGCAATCAGAACTAGACACTGAGGGCAGATAATACTTCTTCTCTGCTGTTTCTGACTTTCCTCTCTGCCTCTTGAAATGGCCCCGTACCTGCCCTAAGGTCCTGCTGCCTGGAAGGCTGTGGAGCCTTTCATTAATTCCTTCAGCTTCCCCTGTCAGTCACATATACCTTTTAATTTGCCATTTGTATCTGTGGCCTGTAATTGCCGCTTACCCATTCCCGACATGTTACTCACTGTAAAGTTGCTGCTCTTTCCTTTAAACTTAACCAGGATGGGGTTTTAAATCACCATCCAGGGTTTGTGTAGATGAAACTGTAGTTTTGGGAGAATACAACAGGCTGCATGTGAACAGGCAGCTGCTTTCACTGAGTGTCCATGTTCAACACCCTCCCCCTGACTTGCTGAAGTTGGCAATTTTGTTAACATTTGGTAAAATGGAGTCTTAAACAATGGTTTTTTTACACCTCTGGATGATGCTGATTCCTATTTGTGTGATGTGATCAATGTGGTACCCACTCACGTGCAACATTTAGGGTCAATGGTGACTCTGTGGTCAGGATGAGATGTCTGTTGACGCACTCTGTGTGTCAGGAATCATCAGTTCTAAGGCATTGACTTATTTCTCATGCCCACACATCTTGTTTTACTTGGGAATTTTTTAGTTGCAATCCTAATCGAGAAATATAATGATGCCTAGAAACGTGTGCATCATGCTGGTGATATCACTCGTTTGCTCTGGGCTTGCCAGATTGTCTCTGTCTTCGGTAACCACAGAAAGTGAGTCACAGTTGTGGCATGTGCAGAAAACCTAAGGACACGTTTCTCCAAGCTTCCGTATCAGAACCTGTTGGGTTTGTCATGACTGGCAGATCTGCGCCGTGTCCAGCAGAAGTGTAAAAATAGACTTGCGGGTGGAAATGCCACTGGAGTAGGCATGGTGCCTTTTCCTTCCTTGTATCAGAAAGGTGAAAAGTCAGCGTCCCCAGAAGGCGGCGGGAGCTGTTTGCTCCAAGTCCTGTGCTTCAGGAGAGCATCCTAGCTCGTCACATCTGGCACCCATGTCCCAGGAGGGGCAAAGCCTTTGTCTCTTCCCTCAGCGTGCTCATAAGTCTTCCCCTCCAAAGAGAGGAGCCGCCTATGTGGTGGGGAAATGGGCAGAGTGCTCTGAGTGCCTTTCCTCCTTACCAACATGGGTCTTTGCACCTGAGGAGCTCTTTGGGTAGCAGCAGAGAGAGAAAGAGTGGGACATGTCCAGCCACCTGGGAAGCAGGAACTTGGCACAGTGACCCGGCATCCTTCACATAGGTCTGCGGAGATGACAATCAGGAACTATGCATTCCAAAGTACATCAGGTCTCCTTAGCCTTTCATAGATGATGAAGAAGTCATGAAGGCTGCAAGGCGCATTTGTTTGCCCTTGTTATTAACTCTCAGCCAGCTGTAAGCTGTGGCCGCTTTTGCGCAAACAGCAGGAGAAGGATGAGACTCTCTCCTCTTTGGTTAATTTGGCTGTTACCCCTCCTCCTAGCAAGCCTTTTGGAAAGTTTGTTAGCATGGACTCTCTCAAAACTGACATTTCTTTATTACAGTCATTGTTGGAGGTCAAGGTCTAGGAGATGTTTGCACATGTGCAGGAAGCGTAGGCAGCATTTTACTTGGTGGAAGTACGTAAATGAGGGCTGTAAATTCGCTGCTCTAAGTACTTGAAGGTGGGAATGGAAATGAGTTTTCCTCCAATCCTGTGGGAGGAAAAGATTGCCGAGCAGGGTGCGTTTTTTGGCAGAATCCCTCTGTGTGCACAGGGTTTAGCCCACATCTGCTGGTGTTGCTTGTCAGCGTGGTGCCAGGGCTGCAAGGACAACTGCAATTGCCGTACGGCGAGGCAGTGCACTTCTGATAGATGGTTCATGTGTGGGCATCCAAAATGTGGCTGAAGGTACCCGCATTTCCAAATTAAAACACTGTCCAAAGCTCAGTGGCTGAAATTTAATATTTATAGATATTTTTAGACCACACACACACACACACACAAAAAAAAGTGATGTGAGACTAAGGAGTGAGCTGCATTTGAAGAGTGAACGGTTCAAATGTGGTAGACCTTGTAAGGTGGCTGAAGACCATAGCTAACTGTACGACCTTGGTTTACCAGGGCAGAAGGTGGGTTATCCTTATGCAGGAAATACAGTAGTGTGCTTGCATGGAGTTTTTCCCCGCTCGAACCGAGGTGTTTTTAGAGAATAGTCTCGGGCACACATTCCGCTCAAATTCCAGCAAAATATGCTTTTGTTTGCACATCTTCCGGGTTTTGGCTGTAATGAGTCCTTTCCACACCTTCCCCTCATTCTCAAACACAACACTAATTTTTCAGCATCTTGTTCATCAGATTTTCCTCAGGCAGGGCTATAGCATGTCACACTTTAAACAGAAGAAGCAGCAGATGCATGGTTAGCAGCAAGGCTCCCAATGTCGCTCATGAAGGCTGAAGTAAGTATTCTTGAATTAACGGTGGGAAATGTTTTGAAAAATCTGTTGTATAAGCAAGGTCCAAGAGTATTATATTCTGAGGTAAATAATACCGTGTATACCTTTACAAGGAACAAAGCCAAATGAAATTATAGTTGCAGTTGAACCTTAAAGCATAGTTTGACTGATTAGATAAAGAACTATACATAAAACCTGAGAAATATCCCTGTTGTCATTGACAAGGAGCCACTGAAACTTGGAAGGTTTGTACAACAGCTCAGTCACAGCATATATCAAAATAACTTGAAGGAGGGTATGTTTACCTGGGTGATAAGTAGTAGAAGTGGATGTGATAAATAAGATGGGTAGATTGTTCTGCCGAGTTTGGTATATTTGAAATTTTCAAGGAATTTGATTCAGTCCCCTGTGTTGACTCTGCAGAGACCTTAGATATTGATCACATTGCAAGGATGTCACAAAAGCTTAATTCCACTGAAATAACCGCAAGTTGTGGGCTGTTTTTGAAGGAGGAAGTCGTGGTGACTCAACACACCAGAAGAATGGCTCTGACCTTGGCTGTTGCAGAAAAACCATGAAGTTATGAATAAATGGGTGCTAATCTGATGTGTTCTTGGTGCCAGCAGCAAGCCTTCGTTTTGGGGGTTCGAGGGCTGCAGAGGGGAGTTGCACAGAGTGGACACTCATCCATAGCAAACTGTACAGTGCCTGCAGCTCGCTTGGTCTCGGAGAAAAATCTGGGGTGAGCTCCAGTCGGTGGTAAAAGCCTTCCCAGGAGAGCCAGAAGTTTGCCTCTAAAAAATCGAGAGTGTGCAGTGTTGTGCCACATCACGTTTTAAGGGAAAGGATTGCAAGAAGGCTGCATTTTGTGACAATGTGGTCCTGAGGAAGAATATTTTAGACTGTAAAGCAACATCTCACTTCAGGTGGGAGATGGTTGTTGGGCTGGGTGTTTCAGTGCCTTTTCTAAGGCAAATCTGTTTCTGGATAGTTTAACACGAAAAAAAAAAGGTGAGTGACTTGTCTGAAAAACCTGAAATGGGGTCCTAGGCCATGGACAGGGTTGGGGGAAAGCCCTGGGGGTTGGGCAGGGCCAGTCAGTCCTGCTGGTGCCCTTCAGGGCCCTAATGTAGTCAATGGCTGTACCTGTTCCAGCGCTGGATCCCCCAGTTCAAGAGGGGTGTTGGGAAACTGGTCTGGCAGAAGGATTCCAAGATGGCAATGGTTTACGAGGAGAGGCTGGGGCATGTGGGCATGTTGGAGAGAGGAAGGCTCAGGCTGACCTCATAACAGCTGACACATGCTTGGAGAGGAGTTACAGAGACAACAGAGCCAAGCTCCGCTTCATAGAAATGGCCAGAACAAGAAGTGACAGGCACAGGTTATGTCTTGGGAGTTTCAAGTTGGCCATCAGGAAAAAAAAAATGTCACCAGGAGGTTAGTGGCCCAGAGAGGCTGCAGAGTCTCCACCCGTCGAGGTTTTTGAGGCTCAGCTAGACCAGACCTCAACTGACCCAATCTAGTGTTAGTGATGATCACATCTGCGCAGGAAGTTGGGCTTTCCGTGACCTCTGGATGGATTTAATGGGAAATACCATCTGTAACTGAAGATGGTTTGCCCTTTTGCTTCCAAGTTTGGCAGTTCCCGTCAAGTGCAGCTGTGCCACAGAAAGGAGGTTCCTCCTTGAGAAACCATACAGACCTAGGTCACCAGGGTCTTGCTGGCTAACCACAGAAACCATAACAGGCACTTGCCTACGCATTCATCCCCTGAAAACGAATGTACTGTTATCAAAGGAGAAGGACCCCACCGTACTTAGATGCCGATAACGGAGTGCTTTGTGCAGTCGAACGTTTGCTGGTGGAGAAGACAGCCTGCTGAGTGCAAAGCTGGCGGTGGCTGCTAGGGCAGGGTAACGCTGACCAGCTGCAGCAGCCCAGCATGGGGTGACCAAGGCACCGGGAAGCCTGGACCTTGCGGTGTTCCGTCCCGTAGCTGCATACAGCACCGCAGCCACCCATGTCCAGTAGCAGCCCTTGACATACACAGAACACTGTTTGCCCTGCTGAGCAACCAACCAGCCTCTCTGCTCACCCTTCAAGGAAACGTTTTGGTTTCTGATTGTTTAATAACCCTCTTTGACTGTTTCGATTTTTCCTCAGGGTTTAAGGAAAAGTGGCCATGAATGGCTGTACTAATTGCCAACACTTCCTAAACAGCTCCCGGGGCTACTGCACGCCCTGGAAGTCCTGAGGGATTGCTGGTGCTGTGTTAATGCCTGGGGAGCTCCTGGGTTGGGCCTCCCGCTCCCATTTTGCTGGGGGGAGATGATGCACACCCTGCTCATCCCTGCACGGGTCTTGCACCGCACGGAGGCTCCAGTGCAACAACGGAAATGAATGGGAGGGGAGGACTGGAAAGAGTGGTAGTAAGCGGGGTGTGGCAGATGGTACCACCGCTTTTTGGAGGCACGTACAATTTGAACTCATCGCTCAATCTCGCTTGGCTCAGAGGCTGCAGCGGGCAGGGGTTTCGTCCCACCTGTGGGAGCTGGGGCTGAGGCTTGGCCGCGTGAGGAGCTCCCCTCCTCCCCTGAGGCAAGCGCAGCCTCTTTGTTTTTGCAGCAAGAGATAAGAGTCCATCAACTCTGCTTGGCATGGTGACCTGCTCTCAGTTCATGACCGTGGTCTGAACATCAGCCAGGGCTTTCAGTAAGTTAAGGCAACACTTAGGGAGAAATGATCAGTGCCCCAGGGAAGGATGAAGCATGACAAACGCCACATTTCCTGCTGCCAAGCAACTGTTTCCTCATCCAGAGAGGAGGCATTTCGAATGACTCCTTCACTTCAGGACACTCCCGAGTTAGGCAACTCACAGGCATGGCTCTGCCAGGAACCAGCACTGCACGAAAACTCTCCCTGAGCATCCTTGGTGGGCATGGAACTGCTCCGCGCCAAGGCGGGAGCACCTCATGCTGCTGTGAAAGGCAATGGCCTGGATGCTACAGAGAGGTGTGAGCAGGAGCATGCTGGCTTGTTTGCTTTTCAGGGCAAATAACCACAGATCCCTGCCTTCAGTCAATCCCATCATACCAAAAAGCTATTGAACGTGACATCCACATGTCCAGGGGTGGCCAAAGCCTTTGCACTCACCATGCCTCAGGTCTGCTCCCCTCCAGCACATGAGCCGGGTCTCCAGCGCCGGGCGGGACCAGCTCCTTCCTGCAAATCCTACTGGTCTAGGAAGGTTCTCCCTTCCCAGCACGTAGTGATTTCAGTCATGCTGCTGGCCAGTGGGGATGCGGCATGGCATAATCTGACCTGTAATCTGTGGACTGTGTACATCTATATGTATATAGACACACACACCCACATAAACAGATGGGAGAAGCTGTCGCACCACCCCTGCAGAAAGAAATGTTCCTTGAAGACACTGGCATGCAAGTTTCTGTTTTCTCACTTAGACACATGCAACCAAACACATATCCTGTAGGTGGGAAGGTATTCTGTCAGTATTTTCCTTGTTCTCCGAAGCTGTTTTTAATACATGGATAAACTATTTTATCCCTGATTCAATATTTGTGCTATTGATTTCCTTGCCCTTACCATTTATTTTTTGCAGCCCTCTTTTGCTTTATTTTTCCTCATGCCTTTTCATATTGTTTGCTTTAGGTGTAGTCTGTGGATATGCGTCCACGCTGCAATCAGTCAGTGTGGTCATACATGCACACTCGAAGTTAGTTCATGGGTCAGTGGCAGTAGGGTGGATACGGCCCCGGAGTCACTGCACCCACCCCGTTGGACCCTTTCCAAGCACACACTGCCGGCTGTCGGATCGCACGGTGGGGGAGGGTGGGGGGTCCTTCTCCCCATCTCGGGTCTCGTGATGGGGTGGGACGAAGGCATGAGGAGTGAGTTTGCAGGCTAGGGCCCTTCAGTGTGGAAAAAGACGGTAGTGGTTTGGAACGGGGGCTGACAAGACCGTGAGTTGCATGGAGAAAGTAAGCTGGCATAACTTTTGACCTCTACCATAAGGTCAGGGGCCACAAGGGAAGCTAGCAAGAAGCAGTTTCAAGGCCAGAGCAGCTTCCTTCTCCTACAGTGTGTCATTCAGCTGAGGAACTCCTGCCTATTGGATGCAGCAGACACTGGTGGTTTCCACAGGTTCAAAAAGAAGGCAATTTTATTTAAAAAAAAAGGTGCTGTCTGGAAGAAGTGACACAATGGAGACCTTTTTTTGTCATCTATTGCACAAAATTCCAAAGCATTTTGCTAAGAAGCAGAAGTATCTTATCCTGAGTCATTTAATCCAATACATAACAGAATCTTTTCAGCACTGGAGCATGCTTATTTTGGTGTTTCCAGTCTAAAACAGTTGTACCAGAATTGTGGGTCAAGCAGTCATAGCACTGAAATTCCAAGTTCAACCGTTGTGCATAGTTGCTCCCCATATCTAGACTGATTCTGGAATTTTGCCTCTTGTGTCTCAGCCAGAGAAGGAGAAAGGGATCTTGAAAAATAACCAGAAAAGGTATTTTAACATTATAGCATTTTGGCTTGCTGTTAAAGCAGCTCTGTATTTTTCTAAGATGACCTTGGCCTAAAACCTCAATTTCCTGCAATGACCACAGGACTCTCTTTCAGGGCAGGGAAAGTGCTGCACAAGAACATCTTGTCTGAGTAGGGATCACAAGACCATAAGCCTACATCTGGTATATGTGTAGTTGTGGTCTCTATTTTCTCTTTGTCTTTGCCTTCTTCACGAACAGACTCCCTGGGTGGTGCTGGGTTGGGCACAAAGCAATACAGTTTTCATTCCTTCTGGAGGTAAATGCCCAAAGCTAGTCACCTACATCCTTAACTTTAGGTCCAAAAACCCTCTTTCAAAGTTCAGTGAGAAGGAAAGAATGGAATTTCTGTCGTGATTTTATTGGCATCAATCACTTCTCTGGTATTTCCCAGTAAGAAACTCCTTACCAGGTAGCTGGGGCCAGACAACTTGGAATCAGTTAAGATCTGGGCTTGGCCATCTTGCATCAACCCCTGACGTCCAATTGCCTGAAACAAGTTGGCTCACGTTAGATTAGAAGAGAATGTGCCTGCTGGAAACATGGGATGCCCTCAGGGTGCAGCTGACAGGCCACTGTCACGGCCCATGGTTGGTGTACACGAGTGAGAAGTGATCAGATCAACACTCCTTTCAGAGTAACAGCAGCACAACATGTCAGGGTCATTACGTGGATGAGATACATCTCACTACTGGGAAATTCTTAATGACTAAGATACAAGCGTAATGAAACAGTGAGGGGAGGACCAACGTAGCACCTTGACTAAGGTCCAGCTCAAAAGAGATGGACCAGATGCTCTGTCTCTGTGGGTTTTTTTCTTTTTATCTTCCCAAGACTTCTCCTTAGTTACTATTCCCTAGGCTGTGATTCAGGAAGGACTCAACACATACTAGATGGTACACGTGGCATTAGTTCTGCTGTGGCCAGTGGAAGGCACTTTCTCACCACGGTGGCCCTCAGGACCCAGACATGGGCTGTACATGTGTGTACCTTGGCGGATGCACCACTCACCCCTTGGCACCTTGGAACAACTTTGCAAGGCAACTGGAAGGATTAGTTCACCTTTCCAGAGTGCCGAAAAGGAAATCTGTGGTACTTTTGATCTGTGTTTTATTTTGAGCGTTACTCTGACTGGACATATTTAAAAAACAAAACAAAACAAAACAAAACAAAACAACAAAAAACCCAAAACAAAACAAAACTATAAAATCCCAAAACAAAACAAAACAAACAACCCAGCAAAACAACAAAACAGAAGCAACGTGAAGCCTTAAATGATTATAAAAAATGTAGGTTGGTATATTACTATTACAAAAGGCAACTTCTCCTTAACTACACATGGGCTCACAGTGAATAAAACTGTAAGGCTAAGGATTGGGTTGCACTTCATGTCCTTCCTACTTGGCATCGCTATCTGTGGTCGTACTCTGGGACTCTGACTTGTCCTTGCTGGTTTTGATACATAAAATAAACAAAACCTGAGACAAAGGGCAAGCTTGTAAATAGGGGAGCAGCCACTGAGGAATTCTGATTTTATTTGTTTGCATTTTATTACCTTCTTATGCCAGCTAATAAGGTGACTTACCTTGAGGCAGATAGATGCAGATAAGGCTGATAGCCTCTGGTGTCTGATTTTGCAAGCTGGGAAGTGAGTCGCTGAAGTTATTGGTAATAAACTGGAGATTGCTTGTGAAAAAGATGTCATCTCCTGCCTCTGTTAATTAGCAGATTGAAGTGATTAACTATTGTAACTGTTTGGGAAAAAAAATTCAAAAGGGCTGGTATTTTTCATAGCTTCTCCAAGGAGGAGGAAAAAAAGCCGTACTGCTGAACCACAGCAAGCTACTCTGGCCAGTCTGGCCAGCAAGTTCAAAAGGAGATTTGCCTGTAGGAAGGACAGAGATCACCTGCTGACAACATGAACCAAGCTGAAACCATGCCTTTGGAAAACATTCCTGCAATTTAAGTTGAAATTCCTTTTCTCAGACCTTGCCAACAGCTGTCTTGGAAAGTATTACAGTTCAATGGCCTTTTCTGGCAGGGCAAGCTTGTACGAGCCAGGAGAGGAAGCTCATGTAGGAGTGTTGTACCACATGCCAAGTTTAGTTCCCTTGAATTGAGATACTACCAGTGCATAGAAAAAGGTAATGGGAGCAGGCAAGACTAGCAGCTGCACAAAGTGAAAAGAGAACTGAACTGCAAGCTGGGTGCTGTCTGCTGGCATAAACCAAAAATTCCCGTAGATGGTGAAAAGGTCAACCACCTTCCAAGATGAAGTATGTTCATGGCAGGGCAGAACCCACACCGATCTAATTTCTACATTCTTTCCTCAAAGTCTGAAGTTCAAAGTCAGGGTCAGAACATGCACGCTGTTGAAATTGGGCTTTTGCAAAAACCCTATAAGACTGGAAATGTGGCTGTTCCCGATGAATAGATGCCCTGCCTCCACCACTGGCCCTCCAGCATGCACCTGCATAAAATGTTTTCGGGGGCAAAGCGTTGCCAACATCAACCCATTCTTGTTTGCAACAGGCTGTAGTTTTTGCTGTAGGACTACTTTGTCAACCCAATTTAAGCTGCCTCCAACCAGGCATGGAAAGATATATAAATATAGCAGGCTGAGACTGGATTAGAAAGCTACTCTTAGTGCCTTCAGATGAAGTGGATTACTCTGTTGCTGCAATGTAGTGGAAATCAGTAATATACATTGTAAATGTTCAGATTACATTTATTATTGGTTACGTTATTGTACTGACATTCCATGTATACTTTACTTCATGTCACGCTGGTTCTAAATAAAAATGTCTTTTGCCTTCCAGGAGGAAAGAAATGCAGAGTAAAAGCAATGCTGAAAGGTAAATTGGGGCCGTGGTGTTTTTTTCAATACTGAAACTTGTAGTTGCCAGCACATTGTCAGGTGCTGAATGGTGAGTGATGCTCCATCCACTAAGAACGTTGGTGGTTCAGATGTTCATGCAGATGTCCTGTGAGATTATAGATGTGTGCTGAACCCTCAGTGCCCTGGGATGCGCTAGTCATGCTTTCAAGTAAGGACACCCAAGGTACACCTGCCAGCAAGCAGTGACATGCCCGAAGGGTGGGATTTACTAACTCAGCACCTAGCTTGCACCAACATTTCAGCACCCAATGAAACAGTCCTTCTGAAGTATACCTAGCTACCTAAATTGATGGAGAAAAGTTGATGCCAGCAAACGGCGCCTGATCCACCACGTTTCTTGCTCCTCCTGGACATGGCCTGTTTCTCCTCTTTCCCACCCGGTGCTCCCTCTGGGCTATCTCCTCAGACATCCACCTGACCCCATGGGGAGGGGGCCAGGATTTTAGCCCACAGCTTCAAGTGCTTCTGTCCCAAACGTGATGAAAAAAATCTCATTAACTTCAAAGAAAGTTAAACTAGTCCGAATGGGGAACTCTTTTTTTCCTAAGGATTAAATGTGCGTGTCTTGTAAAGTCCCACAGCTTCAAGTACTTCTTTCCCAAATGTGATGAAAAAAATCTCATTAACTTCAAAGAAAATTAACTTAGTCCGAATGGGGAACTGTGTTTTCCTAAGGATTAAATGTTTGTGCATGCCTTCTAAAGTTAGCCCTTGAGTTGCAATCCCGGTAACCTGGATGTTAGGGCATAGGTGCATTGTTACTCATCTAGCCCATGATTTTACTGTTTGTCAGTGAAGGGTCTGTCCACTTGTCATCTGATTGTGCAAATCCACCTTACATGTGAGTCGGGATTTAAGTTTCGCTGTTTTTCAGGGTCTGACTATGTGCAGAGGGAGTTGTAGTCATTTTTTTTATTTTTTTTTTCCACATGAACTTCCTTTCTCTAAACACCACCCCTTGGCAGTGGACCTGCTGACACCTCAGAGCAAGACACTGATAAAAAGGGCAGCCCGTCTTCCTTCTCCACACTCAGAAGCAAGTGGCACAGGCTACTCAGGAGCTCAGAAGCTGCTGGCATCACAGGCACCTCGGGTCAGAACACCGACAAGAACCATGAGCGGTAACACTGGTGAGTTCTTAATGGTTGATATGATAGCCTATGTTAGATGTGCAGTTTGGCAGGTGTCCTGCAGGGAGGATGGCAGCTCCAGCGGAGGTGGAGGGTTTCTCACCCCTCTGACTGCCGTGGGTGACACCTTGGGGAAAGGTGTCTCGGAGCCACCGCTTCTCATGGGGGATAGGTTTGCTCTGGCTGCGCAAATTCTGGTTTTGACGGATGAGTAACCAACTGAAAAATGGAAACCACTTTTCATCACTTTTCATCAACCTGTAGACATTGGGATTTACCGGTGATAATAGGAAAGAAACACAGCTTTTCTAAAGTTGTTCGGTGTCAAGGTGAATTTCTTTCTTTCAGTCTACCTAATCATGTAGATTATTGCTCTTAAGTGATGGCTCATACTATCTGACAGAAGTTTCAAAATAACCAGAAAAGGTATTTATTTGGACTTGAGCTCTGTCCCGTGGCCATCCTGCCTGCGCTGTTGTCAGAAGATCCTGCACCTACCTAGAAAGGTGCCTGGGTCAGTCCTGTAGCAGCTGCTGAACCACCACCGCTGGCTGCGCTCCTGGGCCAGCCCAACCCCAGGATGCCCAAAACCCCTGCGGTTTGGGGTGTAGCTGAGCAGCTCTTGCATGCGAGCTGGCTGGTGCCTGCAGTGGAGCCGGGAGCAGGTCTCCACAGCCATCAGGAGGAGAAGGGTGTCCTGGCAGCGCTCCGAGCCCCTCCATTTCCCACCTTCCTACTCTGGGTGTGGATGAGCTGACGTTTTCCAGGAAGTCTTGGACAGCAGCATCTTCGGGATGTGCTCTCATGTCTCAGGGATGTGAGAGTGTTTGCGGGAGACTGGGCAAGGATGAGGAGTAAATGCAGGTGTTCGAATTTGGCGCTCTCTTGCAAAACTACAGTTCCCATCCCTGGGGATCCCATCCTGTCCTAAGCAGCCATTATTCCCACTGAAGCCAGGCATGCTATAAAGACTCTGCTCTGTGTTAATATGTTTTCTAAACCCCATCACCTCATCCTCAAGATAAAAAAGGACCCAGCGCAAAGTCTTCATGTCCCTGTTTTTGTTCTGGGTGATCACTGTGCTCTTGAAGCTCTGAACATCTTCCCAGGAAGGTAGCATGCAATGGGGCCAGCGGGTTAGTGTTGGAAGGAGCTCTAGAAGGGATAAATCATGGAACTAGGAGATAAATGTAAAAATACTGTCTTGAAATTTCTTCTTAAAAAAAAAGGAAGAAGTTATCTGGCAGGATTTGGGTTTGCTTCTGGCCTGCCCCAGGAGCCAGCGCAGCCAGGGCTGCCTCTTGCAGCTCGAGCCTCCGTCCCGTGAGCGGGCACGTTCTTGGCGTGCTCAGCTCTGCTACAAATCAGTAATTGCCATGTTGACAAACCGGGGCACCTGCAGGCAGCCAGGCACAGGGTATGCGGGTGTCCGTCGCTGTGCCCTGGGCAGGAGGCAGAGGAGGAAGCCGAAAGCGGCACGCAGGGGCTGCCCGGGGAGGGTGGGCTGCGGCCAAGCCCCCTCGGACATGGCGATGGGTGTGCCGCTGGCTCACTCCACAGCCTTTCTTGGCGCGGGACACCACACCAGCCAGATCACAGGGTATCACGGGTGTGTTTGCACAGGAATAAGTGCAGCGCTGTGCGGGTGCAGGTCCTTGGCACCGCTTTCTGCACTGTCAGGGCGTATTCCAAGGCATCTATTCTCTGCAGTTTTTCTCTGTGCATCCTCAACGCCAGCAATTTCCAGAAACAAGGGATGGAAATGCAGTCCCTAAGTTAGGAAATGATGGAAGGAAAGGTTCCCCAGGGCCCTTTCCCACAGACATCCTATGCATTCAGCTCCCATATTCCTCCAAAGCCCTCTCCCATCACGAGGACATTTTCTGGTATTTTCTCAGCCGAGCGCCAGGGTTTTCATAAGGAACAAAGTCAAGCAGCTTTGGTGGCTGGAGTTTCGTTAATATTCGGGAAGACGCACTTACCCTTCATCCTTCTCAAGAGGGTTAAGTAATTTCAGCTGAAATTTTTTGACATATATACACACACACACACCCCGTTGCGCAAAATATCAGCCCGAGGTTGGCATCTGGCAGGCAGCAAGCAAACAAAAACCACTCAAAAATGAAATCAGTTAACGAAAGGTGATGGTCGATTTTAAGTCTATTTGCTGTACCATGGATAACTGTTATGTAATTAAGATAAATATGGATTATACATAGTTACTAAGAAGAAATACAGGGAGGTAGTAATCTGGTGGGGATCCATGGGCGGTCAGTTCAGTTTACTCAAGGCTGCAGTCACTGTCTGGCACAGGTCACAGTGGGAAGCATGCCACTGATTTCAGCCTGCCCCGGATCCGGCCCCGCCTGCGGCATCCCTCATGCCACAGCAGCTACCAGCAGATTTCAGCTTCTTCGATGTTAGGGATGTTGATACTCAAGTTAGTACGGTTGCCCCGGTTCCTTGCAAATCTGTCAAGACATTTGGTGAACTAATCCCTTCAACTATTATGCCTTTGACTTGTTAATTTCTAAGTTATCGTAAGTGGTTTTAAATTTCCTGACTCTCCCATATCTACTGAATCACTTATGAGGCAAGTGCCTCATAAGTATTGTTACTCCCTACTGTTAACATGGAATTGATCCTTTAAGGATATTTAATGGGCAGGTACAAGACAGGTTAGACACTTCCAAATACTGCTTAGCCATGTTCTGGCATGATGCAGCTTTCCCTGTCACACCTGGGCAGCCTGCCAAAGCCTCATGCAGTAACCCCCAAATCTCCATCTTTATGGCAAGCTGAGGGCTTTCTCTTTGCTCAAGTTTTGCGCGAGGGCTTTGCTCTTTGCTCAGGTATAGTGCCAGGTTGAGCCTCTCGGAGCCCCGCGTCCTTTTCCCCAGCCCCACTCCCGTCCGGGGTTGCAGGAGGGGAGAGCAGCCCAGAATACGGTGCTTTTAAATGCCGTGTCCTACAAAAACAGCCACCGTGTTGGGAACGGATGCGAGCGAGGCACCTGTCAGGGTCTCTTGCTTGAGTCCAAAGCTGTGCTGAAGTCAAATGGCAAAAGCACCAGTCGGTATGAAATTTATCATCCCCCCAGACAGGCAGCATCTTTGCAGCACAGCTGGCTCCTGGCCCCAGACCTTCCTTTAGTACTTGGGTTGTAGGAGAAACCAAGTCCTTGGGAAGAAAAAAAAAAGGCATTGCAAAGATTCACATATACAGACATCTACAAGAGGCTGATTAATGACAGTTGTGGTATTACTTGGGATTAACTTTTGAGAGGAAAATACAAAGAATCAGCCCCAGAGTCCCAAAGAGTCCCATTTCCCAGGCTCATGGCATCCGAGAGACGCTGGGGATCTCATCAGTTGAGGGGAGCTGAATTTCAGCGTATTCGGTTCACTTCCAGCTTGACCATGTGCGCTATATTTTGCAAGGAGCAATTACAGTTACTGTTAATTATTATTTGATAATTGTGAAGGATGTGTTCAATGCTAATATAAAGCTAGTTTTGACCGGAGGGAAATTTGCTGAGATAAAAATCCCAACAGTGAGGTTTAATTTTCCAGCTGCCTTAGCGCTAGCCGAACACGCCTTGGCAGGCAGCGCTTTCTTCACCTGTCCGTATTACTACTGCTATTCATACTGCTACTGCTACTACTACTGTTGTTTTCATACCTGCAATAACAAAGAAACGTTCGTAATACTCAAGGAGCTGATGCACCATGCACTCGGCAAGGCACAGGCATGCAGCGAACAGGAGTCGCTGTCACAGCCTTGGCTTTGATGAGGTGCCACCAGCAAAGCAGCTGAGTGTGTGGAAGCAAGGAGAAGAGGGCTCAAAGACATGACAGTGCCGCGGGCGCTGCCCACGGGGACACCGTGGTGGTCGGGACCTTTGGTGGGCTCCCACGCGAGATGCTCGGGGGAGCGGAGCTGCCCCCCAGCAGCTGTGAGGATGGTGTGCGGATGCAGCGTCCCTGCTCCACTTTCAGGGGAGAAGCAAGACCTTCGCAGAAGCAAGACTTTCAGTATTGCAACAAAACTTGCAGTCCTGCCGTCTTCCTGGCCCGTGGCGGGCTGTGGAGCTGGCTCATGGCTGCTGAACCCCCAGCCAACTGGCAGCATGCAAAGGCAGGCAGTGGGCCAGCAGACACAGATTTCCAAACCAGCGAGATCCCATTCCCAGCCTTTTGGCTGCTGAGGAGGCAGCCCTAAGGGCGTGCGGCAGGCAGCTGCCCGTAAACAGAGGTCCTGGGGTGCCGGCTGGGTGCCTGGATGCCAGCAGGGGTAGAAATCCTCACGCTATGTCTCCTGCTGCTGCCACCTCCCCCAGGCTGCTCATTCACCACTCACCCAGGGCCACCTCAGAGGTCAAACGTCCCTCAGACTCCCTGAGCAGCGAGGGAGGGAGGCAGAGGCATGCCACAGCAACCCGGGGCTAAATAGCCGAAGGCCAACACAGGCGCTTGTCCCGGCTCCAGGCAGATTGCTGCAGCGTTCTCACCACTGCCAGCCTCCATAACCCATCCCAGCAACACGACTTTCAATATACATCTATATACGTATGCTAAGTAATTCTATTCCATTCCATTCCTATTCTATTCTATTCTATTCTATTCTATTCTATTCTATTCTATTCTATTCTATTCTATTCCATTCCATTCCATTCCATTCCATTCCATTCCATATATTACGTTATATTAAATAATATTAAATATTACATTACATTACATTACATTATATTATATTACTATATCATATCATATTTTTATATTTTTGTATAGTATAGTATAGTGTGTAAGAATATATATATATAAAAAATATTGTACCATCCATTAACTCTGGCAATCCTTGATGTGATTCCTTGTGCTTAGACCGCTGGACGCTTTGATGTTTTGGTGACCCACAGGGCTCCACTAAGAAGAAGAAAACTCTTTACTGAGCGATTTGCCATCAACCCCCTTTTCTTTTTTCTTTCTCCCTCTCTGCTAACGGCTTTCCAGGGTCTGAACTGAAGGTCACTGGGGTTGACTTTCTCAAGAGCCAGAACACCCGCCTGCACCACACAGATGCGTACAACATCAAGAACCTGGTGGTGCGGCGCGGGCAGGCCTTTCAAATCCAGCTCAGCTTCAGCAGGGAGCTGAAGGCTTCCGACAAGCTAGCACTGCGTTTTGGCATCGGTAAGTAGGTCCCCCCCTCCTCAACCGTCGGGCAAAGCAGGAAAGCCTTGGCAGCCTGTTCCTGTCGCTGGGCACTGCATGGACGTTGCAGACCCGTGCAACCTTCCCACATCTCATGTTGGGTTTGTTTCCAGGCGAAAAGCCAATGAAGCCCAGGGGGACCCTGATGTCGCTGAACCCAAGGCGGGAGCCGGACCTCAGCGGGTGGCAAATCTCCATCGTCAAGAGCAGCGGCAAAGAGGTAAAACCCGCGGGCTGTTCTCCTGCACACAGCAATGGTGGAGGGCAGCAACACCGAGTCCGTTGTGAGCGATAGAGCAAAACCCCATAACCCCCATCCTGCTTTCCCTTAGCCCTGTAATTTTAGGTGGGTAGCAGCCTTGCCCTGTTCCATTCATTGCTCCTCCACTGTGCATGCAGGATGCATCCCATCCCTCTTCCCTGACACGCATCCCCGTGGCCACCACATTCAATGCTCGTGCTGTACTTGTGCTGTTCCTCTGGCTGTGGCGGAGGGTCCATCATGCCATCTCTCCTTGTCTCCTCCCCAGTGCCTGCTGTCTGTCACCAGCTCACCCAGCGCCTCAGTGGGAATATACAACCTGAACGTGAAGACTGGGACTAACATTTACAAGCCCGAAAATGGTGATGTCTACCTTTTGTTCAATCCTTGGTGCGAAGGTGAGTGGTCCCGCAGCCAGTGGTGGTAATTGCTGCTGCCAGGGATTGTCCCTTGGGGAGCTTCTCCTCACATTTATCCTCCACTCTTGCCTTCATACATTGCTTTTTCCCCCTAAAACACCGCAAGCAGCATCCTCACGGAGCCAGCACGGACCTGGGCAATAGCAACGAGACAGTTCCTCACTGGGAAGTCCCCAGTGCCTGGTTAAGGGGCATCTCTCTGTCACCTCTGCACCTGTGTCACCCCTCTCTGTTTCTCTGGGCCAGCACAAGGGTTAACTGAGAAGTCTGGGTTGGCTTAAAATCCCGGTAAAAAAATAACCAGGCAAAAAAATGTGCGTTGTTGGTTGGCATCAGTCCCCCAGTTCTCTCTGCTGTCTACCTAGTCCACTAAAGTGTTTGTTCAGAAGGAAGTGTTTCGCTGCAATGGTCGTATAGCAATAGTCCTATGGGGTAAAATAAAGAGTAATCTTATAGGAAATTCTTCCACTATAGGAAAAGAAGTGTGTGCTGCACAGTCATCATTTGGTGTGAATGTTACAGAGCACCAGCTCCCCCGGTTTAGCTTTTCAAGGAAAATTTTGTATAGTGTGTGTGCAAACCAACTAACATCGGAGGGTTTTTTGCTCCAGATGATGTCGTCTTCCTGGACGATGAGGCGCAGAGAAAGGAGTATGTGCTCAACGATACGGGCTACATCTATGTTGGATCCGCATACAGCATATACGGTAGACCCTGGAATTTCGGACAGGTAAAAAAAGCTGTCTTGTTGGCGATACTACCCTTATTTCCTTTTTCTCCCTTAGCTGTTCATTTCAATGAATTAGACCTATAGACAGTTTAAGCTTGTGAGTAGCTCAAAGCGCTTGAATAACCCTGCCAGCGTCACTGGGAGGGCTCACCTGCTTCATTTGTCTGCTTAAGTGTTTTCCCCAGCCACACCTTGAGAACAGGGTTTAACGGCATGTTTATAGTCAGATCACGAGACCCCTGGCATAGGACACAGGGGGCAGAGTATTTCTGGTTGAAAAGAGCCCTCCCAGCTCTCACGCAACACAGCAGCCATCGGTAACCTGCTCGTGATCCGTGGAGAGGGGGGAAAATAGTCTGATGCTCTGCCTGTTGCATCATGATCTGGAAAATATAGGGGAAACCCACTGTCGGAGACTGTCAGCGTTCAAGTGGTGCCTTCACCGACTGCGTGGTGAACGGTTGGGTGCAGGACACAATCAGCCCGCCTTCTCAGGAAGGGTGTTCCTCTGTCCTGCCTCCGAGATAACTCCAGCGGAGCGGAGCAAATGACAAACTCGCTCAGGCTGGAGATATGAGGTGGATGCGAGAGAAGGTTTATTTGCACCATGTAGAAAGCACACAGGAACCCAAATGGAGCATCCTGCACCCTATCCAGAAAGACTTCCTCACTAAGAAATGGTGGAATATGGGTTGAAGGGGTTTCTCTTTTTTTTTTTTTCTTTTTTGTTTTTTATTTTTTTTTACTAAGTCTGTGTTTTCAAGCTGCAAGATATAGGTAGCCCAGCAGAAGTGTTGGTGTTGATGCCTTTTCCGTGAAGGGGCCAAAAGGCATTTTCCAGAGGGCTGTTCCTATCCTAATATTTATTCTGCTGTTATACAATGAGAATTGGTATTGATATTCTGCCAAGTTTCATTGCATCGGATGTTTGACACCTCTGCGAATTTGACCTAAGGGAGCTTTATCAGTAATTGGCAATTAGGAATCTTTTGCTGTAATAATCTGCATTTATGTACCTTTTCTTTTTCCCAGGGTTCATTTTGTACGTACGTCAATACACTGAATATCTGTAGCACTCTTACATTTTAATTACTCATGTGAGTAATTTGCAGGGTTGCAAGGAAATGACGTAGGTGACTTAGGACAACTCACAGGAGTAAAGATTGTTGGGTCAGGTTCCAACTGTGTTTGCAAGACACACTAGACAGGCTTTTTTCTTCTGAGGTGGCTTTTCATTTAAGCCCTTCTTTGGAGAGAACAGCTTTGGGATGCCCCGTAGGCTTGAAAATTGAATATCATAAAGGAAGTTTAGAAGTTAGGACTAGTCAGACACTTTCCTCCAAGTATTTAGATAGACTTTGTAGTGATTGAGCTAATTCTGTTTGAGAATGGTGTATAAAAATGTCTCCGCTTTCTCTCCAAAACAGTTTGAGGAATTCATCTTGGACGCCTGCATGTATCTGCTGGATAAAAGTAGTCTCAGGCTGAGCAGTAGACGGGATCCTGTGCTTGTGTCCAGAGCCATGTCTGCTTTGGTACGCCTCTCTCGGAAAAGTGCTTTGGTCCTCCACCTTTTCCTCCTCCTTATTACTTGTTCTTCTTTCCCCGGGGCCCTGAACACCATTTCGGGATGCATTTGAAAGGAGTTCCTTTGGGAAACCGCCAGGAAAGAGCCAGAGGCATTTTGGATGGAGGGAAGAGGCGAGCGAAATACAGCATTTCCCCATCTCCAAAGTGTTCAGCTGCCCTGGCAATTTTCCTTCCCCAGCAGCTGCATTGGCAGGGCCAACACAAGGGTCACAAGGGTTGTGTTTTGGGGGGCAACTGTGGGACCCTTCTGGGAGCTCTGGGGTTTAGGATACAACATGCAGAGTGCGTTACAGCTAACCCAAGCAGCGGTGCCACCTCCCTCTAGATATCCGGGTGGAGGGTTTTCAACCAGGATAGCCCCTAGCTGGAACCAGCAGCCTCACTGGGTGCCACAGGGCCGTGGAGCACCTGGGGAGACACAGGGTGGGCAAAGACCCTGGGGTTTAAGCCTCATTCAGCCTCATCCCCATATTTTTCTCCTTTGCATGCGTGTGTGGCCACAGGTTAATGCCAACGATGACAGTGGTGTCCTGCTGGGGAACTGGTCAGGGAATTATGACAAAGGGACCTCCCCTTTGGATTGGATGGGGAGCGTCTCAATTTTGCAGCAGTATTACAAAACGAAGAAACCGGTCAGTTATGGTCAATGCTGGGTCTTCGCAGGAGTCCTCACTACAGGTAAACAGTGAACCGTCTCCCTTCTCCGCCGTCCTAATTACCGTGCTAGTAAGCCAAATTGCCGTGCCTCTGAGCTCAGGGGGTCTTATCCATGTGTATAAATACCCTATGGGAGGGAGTGGGGCAAATACAACCAGGCTTTCCAGTGGTGCCCAGTGACAGGACCAGAGGTGATGGGCACAATATGAAACACAGGAGGTTCTCTCTGAATACGGGGAAAAAAGACTTTTTTCATTGTGAGGATGACCGAGCACTGGCACAGGTTGCCTAGAGAGGCTGTGGAGTCTCCATCCTTGGAGATATTCAAAAGCCGTCTGGACACGGTTCTGGGAAGCCTGCTCTAGCGGACTCTGGGTGGATAAAGGGGTTGGATGAGATGATCTCCAGAGGTGCCCACCAGCCTGAGTGATTTTGTGATCCTGTGTTTTATCTGTGCCACAGTCATGCGCTGCTTGGGGATCCCATCCCGCTGCGTGAGTAACTTCAACTCGGCGCACGATACAGACGAGAACCTGAGAGTTGACATTTACCTCAACGAATTCGGAGAAAAGCTGAACCGGATGTCCCTCGACTCTGTCTGGTACTGCCAAAGGGGGCTAACGCTTCCTACCCCCTGTGCCACCCCACAGCACTGCATTTTCCAGCCCCAGCAGCCTTTCCTTTGAGAATTTCCCTACTGCTTTGCGTTTGCTGCCCAGGAGAGAGAGGGAGAGACTGGGGTTTCACAGGGTTACATGCAAATCCCCATTAAACCTGCCCTTACTTAAGGATTAAGGAAGGAGAGTGTGACTCTTCTGGCTGTAACAGCTCACTCCTTTTCTTTCCAACGCAAATGCATGCAGGAACTTCCATGTGTGGAACGACGTCTGGATGAAGCGGATGGACCTGCCGTCAGGGTTTGATGGCTGGCAGGCAATCGATTCAACCCCTCAGGAGCAAAGTCAAGGTAGGATTTGCCTAGAAAGGCTCTTCTGCAACTCCCAAGGGAGGCAGGGACATTTCGTATGAAAACCATGGTCCCCAGTCAGCAAAGCATGTATTCTCCACACACACGCACACCTTCACGTACTTGGGGAGTGACATCCTAAAGCCAGAGGTCTCACTCCTGCTGTCTCAGCCTGGGATGGGAGGAACAGCATTTCTTGGCAGGCAGAAAACCAACCCTGTAGGACGTTCTGGGGACACAAATGTCATTTCAGAGGTTTGAGTGCACAGCTAGAAATCAGAGCTAACTTCTCTTTCTGCCATCCTCTGATTTCTTTGGTGAAGTTGAGGACTCAAAGCAGCCTGTAGTAAGAGGTGCCACAGCTTTCCCCCACGAAGATGTTTTCTGTAGAGCTTTCCTGAGGAAGCCATGAGTCTGTTCATTGGTAAACGAGAGGAGTGACTGCCAAAATTGGTGACTATCCTCCCTGCACAGATGCAGGGATTTGGATGTGGGAAAGAAAACATTAATCCTCAAGGCTGTGCAGAAAGTGGCGTATTGCCAGGAGATTAAACACAGGTGGCTGGACTCAGTTGACTCCATCACCAAGCCTGACTTTCAAACCTTAAAATTATTTGAGGGGAAACACATAAAAGCTCTTACTAAACCTTGGTCATCTATACAAAAGCTCAAACAGCTATGGGATAAATCGGGGCTTTTGGAGTTCAGCACTGAGTTGGAGGAATATTTACTGCTGAGAGTCAACTACCATGGCCACAGATTCCTGCTTGGGTAGGTCTGAGGGTGGAACAAAAATTGGAGGCTCTGCTCATATTTGGAAAAGCAAATGGTGTTGAATGCACTTTCTAGGTGCTTTCCAGTGCGGTCCATGCCCGCTGAAGGCTGTACGAGACGGGGATGTCTATTTGCCCTACGACAGCAAGTTTGTGTATGCGGAAGTGAATGCTGACAAAGTCTACTGGGTTGTCAAGAACGTGCGTGGCAAGGATAAGTACATCAAGATTAGCACAGAGACCCAAGGCGTCGGCGTGAACATAAGCACAAAAGCTGTGGGGCAGGACAAGCGGGAAGACATCACCGCGCAGTACAAGTTCCCTGAAGGTAACAGCCCCCATCCTCTAGAGTAGTGCCAAAAAGGAACCCCTTGGCCATGTAGATCACCCGACAACATTTTGTCCAGGAGAAAACTGCAAGGGTAGCTGCAGTGGCAAACCCCGTGTAGGGCCTGGAGACCTGGGGAAGGCAGCGCTGCTCCCGGACATCTTCATGCCCGCAGTGACACCTATAGGCTGCTCTTCAGGGTGTAGGCAGGAGCAAGCTTGCAGGCAGTCAGAGAAATGGGCTGAGTGACCAACCTAGTGGTCAGACTCGTTGCTTCATTTCTTCCTTCTTTTTGTCTTTCCATTCCCCATATTGGAAACAAAAAAAACCCCCACATTCCCTCCCCACGGTGCTCAGATCCAGCCATATTGTGCCAGACTGTTAAAACCTTCCCAGTGAGGAGTGGGAAAATCTTAGGCTGAAAAATTTAAGAGCAGCCATCCTCTAAGAAATTCTTTCAGTCCAAAATACTACAGCTACATCTGGTGGTAATGTAAAACAAGAGGATCTCCTGAGCAGAGGCTGGAGGTGCCCTGGCATCCTCTCTGCTTAGCAGCAGAAGCATAAAGGGAAGGTGGCTCTGGGTGAAGAGACTGAGATACACCTATCACTCATCTTTTTTCTTCATCCAGGTTCTGAAGAGGAAAGGAAGGCCATGCAGAAAGCTTCCTCCTTCATACGCCCTGCAGGAATGGGAATTCGGGCACGCTTTGCTTCGACTATGTCCGTGGATGACATGGATTCCAAGCCTGGGGTCCTGCATGAGACAGTCTCCAAGACTGGGCTGCAGCTTGAGATAAACAATACAGACGCCTTGTATCCTGGCAATCCCCTTGAACTGGCCATCACAGTGAAGACTTCTGTTCCCGGGAACTGGACCATCAATCTTGCCGGCTCCTGCCAGCTGCAGTCCTATACTGGGAAAATCGAGGCCAGCCTTGGCTATATCAAGGAGACCATCAAGCTTGAAGGCAACTCTGGTAGGCACAGAAAGCTTGCTGTGTTCAGTGGGCTCCTGTCTGTGGCAGTTTGGGGTTTCACTTGAGCTGGTTCATAATAGCTCCGCTATAGGTCAGTGCCTGGCTCTGTAAGGCACAGAGAGACGAAATTGTCTGTCTGCTACCTCCCTCTCTTGTTACTGCATTTGGGAGGCTCAGTTATAGACTGGGATCCCACCATAGCGGGCACCAAAATGTGAAGGCGCTGCAGCTTCAATGAGCTGGTTAGAAATACATCGGTGTGGGCAGACAGACATTTCCATGCTGTGAGCGAGGTGTGCTGGAGCATATCCCTCCCATCCTCACCGTGTAAGCATCAAAGATGCCACCACAGGCTTCAGGTGCATCCAAGTGAGTCAGATCCCTCACAAGATTTAGATGGCAGGAAATTTCAACCTTTTTTTGTCTTGTGCTTGCCATGCTAATGGTAATCATCTGGTGGTGACGCTGGTGAGTGTTGTTTTCTGAATTCTTCGCCCAAGCAAATTTCAACCTCATGGCTGCCTGCCTGGCTGATCCCAAGAGCTGTTTGCTGTTCACTGAGAATCTTTGCACGACCTGGGTTGCATTTCTGATCCCCAGCAATGTGAGTGAAATTTGCTAAACAAGAGACTAATGAGCGATGAATAATTAACAGCACTTGCTCATTCCAAGCGTTGAGTCACTTGCAAAAAAAAACCCAACCAATCTTTGCTGCTGGTGATTGCTGAGTGTTTTCACGTGTATATTGTGGCTGTCAAAATGCAGCGGGGTAGGACACAAAGGTAGCTACATGCATGGAAACATCAGGACAGACTTTTTTCTCCTTTGATTCCCAAGAGCCAGGAAGCCTTGCAGGCTCCAGCACTGCTGACTCCAGGGCTTTTCCGAGCCACTGGATGTTTGTCCAGGCAATTAAAGATAAAATCTAAAGTGAAAGGAAAGCTGCTAATTTTACAGCAAGTAGTGCCTCAGAGAAAACCCAGGGGGACACGGGCTTAAATGTACCCAACCTCACCCTCCTTTGCCTCCTGAGTGCCAGGGCAGCTGGGGACAAGGGCTGCCAAGATGCTGGATGTGAGCCCAAGCCAGCGCCCGGCTTGGCAGGGGGATGGTGTGGGCTCAGTCGCCCTTGCCGTGGGCTGCGTGTGCCAGGGACCACTCGCCGAGCTGGGGCTTCCCCCCATGGGACCCCCAGGTCTGGCCAAACGCAGGATGGTCTCGGCAAATACTCCTCATCCTGCACCCTGAGGCACCAACCACCAGAGACAAATTTGCCATCCCGTTCGTGGGTATGTGATGAAGGACCGAGTCATGTTTTCTCTCCCACAGAGACAAAGGTCCCTCTGAAAATCGCAGCCGACTCATACATGAAGACGCTGGCCTCGGTGGAAGATGAAGTGCTCATCCACATCACTGCCATTGCCGAGGTCCAGGAGACGAATGACAAACTCACCAAGGAGACGACGATGAGATTCGAGTACCCCCCCATCACCGTGCAGGTGAGGCAGCCACCAGCCTGGCTCCTCGGGGACGAGGGTTAAAGCCCTGCTTACTGTAGCACCACGGTGGTTGGTAGCATTCCCAGGGTGTCTCCCAAACAGCTGCCTCCTGGGATGTTCAGTCCTCAGCTTTAGTTTTCACTTTTATTTGGCTATTCAACCTTTATTTCAAACTTGAGTGCAGCCACGAAATGAAGATTTTATTGCCCCACCTAAAATGGGCAGGCAGGGCCTACTGGAGGGAAGGGGATGGAAGAGAACAGTTTGTATGGGGCCCATCTCCAACCCCACAGCTCTACCACCTGAAGGAAAAATGCGTTGAGAAACCAGAGAGAAGCGCTGGGACAACAGCCAGAGGGGCAGAGCACACGGTGCCATGGGAGGGTGGAAAGGATATAGAGGGTGTCCCCCACCATGCTGGTGGTGAGGAGCAAACTGGCAGCAGCTCCGGCATCTTTATGACCTCTCTGATCCCCGGCATTTGGGTTTGTTTCTCTCTTTTCTCCTCTGACAGATGCCAGAAACAGCCAAACTGAATGAGGAGTTTGCCTGTGCCTTCATCTTCAAGAACAAGCTGAACGTGCCCCTGGACAACTGCAAGCTGCTGGTGGAGGGCTTGGGCATATTTAAGATGGCAACGTTTAATCAGGGGTAATGAGATGAGCCCAGAATGAAATGAGCGTGGCGGGACTCTGCTGTGTTTCTTTTTCTTTTTTCGTTTGAAGAAGTGGTTAGAGGATTTGGAGTAACAGTGCCCTTTGCAAGCTGTGTTCGGAACCGCGTCCCATTTGGGTGCAGTCCACGCAGCAGAAAGACCCACATGTTTAGAGATAAGGACCCACACAGATGTTGGTGTGCTCGGGGCATTCAGGCATGACGGGGGCTCTCTCTGCGCTCCTGCCGTGATGTTGGGCACTGCCCGGCCAGTGTGAACAAAGCTGCTTCCTTCAGGGACGACTTTAGTGCTTCAGGAGTATGGGGAAGTCTGGGGAAGGTCCTCAGGATTGCTGGGACCACCAGCCAGTGCCACCGTGCTGAGCCCCGCTTGCTGCACGCTGGTCACAGGAGAAGGGAAACACCCACCGTAAATACACACAGCAGCTCTTTCTTTAAGTGAAACGATTCGAAAGTGGCAAATGAGAACCACAACTGATGCTGGGACTATTTGTTTTTTCTTCCTCCTTAGGGATGTAAAGCCCGGTAGGATCATCAAGTCTGAAGTAATATGCACTCCGACGAGAGTAGGAGAGAAGAAAATCGTAGCCAAGCTGACCTCGGCCCAGGTCAAAGCGATCTCTGTGGAGAAGGCCATCACCATCACCGAGTAGGATCTGTGCCTCGGCGGGGTGTAAACGGTGGCCTCACTAAATGTGTAGCACCGCTGCGTGTCTTGGGCACTTCTTGCCTCCTTGCTTGCTAGATAGTAATCTCCAAGTAAAGCGCAAAAATCCCATCAAGCTAAGGGAATTAAATTGACTTAAAGGGCACGGTTGCATTGATTGCAGTTAATTGTGATTCAATAAAGCTTATTAAAATCGACTGCGTGATTGGGTTATATGGTATCGCCGGGCTAGGATGGCTCTGAGCCCACGGGGGGACATTCCCACCCCAAGCTGGGGATTGGAGCTCATGAAGGTGCTGGGTTTGGCTGGTGGTGGGTGTGCGTCCAGGGGGTGTTTTGCAGCTGCTTGGCTGCCCAGCCAGGCAGGGCTGTGGTCCTACATGGGAGGCCACCCAGGGACCTCACCGCACCACAGGCCGCGCTGCACAGCTCAAGAAATATTTTAAACAAATCCCTTGTGGGCAATTCCCTCCCCCTCCCAGCTAGCCATCCGGGGAACGCACAGGCATACACCTTTTTTTGTCTTCAGACAACAAAAAGAGCCAACCTGGCATAGTCTCCCCAAACACCATTTTCATACATCTTCCTTTCCTCCCACCCAATTTCTTTCGGGGGGTTTCAGGTATTTTTGGAAGAAGTACCATCTCCTGCACCATTACCAGTGCTTCCCTGGAAATGTATAACCTCTATCCTTCCCCTTCCATGCTGAACGCTGCGGGATTACATGTTGGACCTCTTCCAGCCACAGCCACGTCAAAAGAGAAAACAGCTGTGCACAGCTGGAGCCCACCCAGCCCCACCGCTGAGCTGACACCAAGCACCTTCCAAGTCCGCCAGTGGCAAGGGAGAGCTCTGCTCCACACCATCACCCCAATGTGGCCAACAGGTTCCAACATTTTCGCAAGGAAAGAGGAAATTGAGCCACACAGTAGTATAGGGGTTTATTTATTAGTTTATTTAAAAAGCAAACGCTGAAGTATTAGGGCTGCAGAGTGGAAAAAAGAAATGGCAGCTACACCTGGTTATGTGCCAGCATGTAAAAAAGGGAGGAGGAAAAGAGCTTTTGACCACTCACTTGCATTTCAAACGTTTGGGGAACACCCAGAGAAGTGCCCAGGTGGCTGTTGGGCCACTGTCCTGGGCTCCCACCGCCTCTCTGCCCACGGCATCCCTGATGCCCTGCGCTGGGTCCCCAGAAGGCCACCTCTGGTGTTGGCAGGGCCAGAAGCGGGAGCCCCTCTCCGCAGGCAGAGTGGGCACAGGGTCCGTGTGTGGCGACCGCAGGGAAGGCAGGAGCCGGCAGTCCTTGGTGGATGGAAAAATTAGTTCTTTATTAAGTACAATAGCGACCAGAGGCATAAAAAGGAGTTACAAACAGCAAAATATATATTTTTTCAAGAGATGTAAGTTATTTACTTGCATAGAAAACCTGCTGTGGAAGACGCCGGAGAAGTAGTACAAGAATGCTTTTCACATCTGCCACGAGGCTGTCCATCGCGTATTAACACCTCGTGCCGGAGACGCGATGGGATCTCAAGCGGATGTCCGCGCGCCGAGCGCCCTGGAGGAGCGCCCTCCCCGGGGCCCGGCGAGCCGGCTGGGAGCACAGCAGTGTGGCCTGAAGGTGAAGGCACAATTTCACGAGGGGCAAGGAGCGCGTGGAGGGAAGGGAAGGAAAACAGTGGGTTTGGTTTCAATTTCATGAAAATCCCATTTGGTCCCAAGCTAACAGGTAGTCATTAAAGGAGGAGGTTTATGCGAGACATGTGAATAGAAGAGATTTTTCCAACTCATGAAGACTTTTGCGATTTCTGGCGGTTGCCACGCTACACTGAGAGAGAGACGAGACACTGAGGGGTGCTGGGAATCCGTGGAGGAGGAGGAAGAGCGGGATGAGGGAGACCAACAGCTAAGAGACACCAGCAGAACCAGTTCACTGGACACAGGATGTCACCCCGCCAGGTCCTGGCTGCCCATGGCTCCGCGTAGGGCACAGGGGCACGTTCCCGTCTCTCACTTGGACCGTAACTGCACTGTAGGAGGAGGGGAAAGGGCTGTTCCGGCTCTCACCCCCGCTCTTCACACTGCTTTTCCATTTCAGCTATTAAAAAAATAAAGCCTAGAGACGCCAGCACCTGAGGAACAACACGAGAGGTTGGAAACAGTAGCGAAGGACGCCTGTCCTCGTGATGAGGCGAACCAGGTTTGAGAGCGGAGGAGGAAATACGCTGCCCCCGTCTGCACCTAATCAAAGCCACATTAAGCGGGGTCCACGTCCCGAGAAGCATCACTGAAACGCAGTGGGAGGGGTCTCTCCGGAGCTGACATCCCCGCATGCTCACCTCAAGGTGATTTTCAACCGTTAACTCATTTCTCCCCCCAAGACCCCGCAGCACCGTTCCCGCTCTGCAGCCACAGCACTGGAGGTGGGGACATGAACTGGACGCAGAGGCCGAGCAGCAAGCCAAAATGAGAAAACGTGAGCTAAAAAGGGCGCTTTTTTCCTCCTTCAACATCCCTACTGCTCCCTATAGGACATCCCTCATACATCTGCCTATGTCCCTGATGTCCCTTTCCCGTGGGACGCTGACAGAGAAGAACGTAGGCCGGTGCAGAAGCAGGAGAGCTTCTTCCCTCAGCATCACACTGCTACACGGGGCAAAGACATTCAAGACCTCGTGTCTAAATGACATGAGAGGACACCTCAATCCCCCCCAAATGCTGGGTGTCTCCCTTTACCTGAAAGGTTTTTCTAAATACCCAGTTCCTAATGATTTTTTCCTAAACCTATTTTTCACTGGCAAAGTGGAGACATCCAGAGGGGATAGGAGATGGGACGACTGTTTGGAAATATCCCCTGGGTTTTAGCCAATCTGTGCTCTGAATAGTCACAGCACTCGCTTTGTTCCAAGTCCCCTTGCCGGAAAAAGGGACTGCTGTGGCAGAGGACAAATTCGGGAAAGAATCTCATCCCTCCACAGTAGCCCTGAATGTCACACCCTTAATACATATTAAGATGCTTTTTTTGGGGGGGAAAAAAAAGCAAAAATCTTGCACAAATGCTATTTGGTATTGCTTCAATAAATAATAAAAACTTCATCTAGGTCTTTCACAATACCGTGGTTTCATCCCCCAAAACTCCTTTCTCTTCCTTCCGAGAGGAAGCCATTATCTTTGGTCCACATTAGAGGGGAGGTGGGGATGAAGTCAAGCATGTCTGGTGAGGGAAAAATAGGAGCACGTCTCTAACAACCTGCAAAATTTCCTGACAATTAAGCTAAGGGAGACGACAAGAAGAAAAAAAAAAGGCAAAAAACCCAAACAACTGAAAAACGGTCTAAATTAAAACTCCACTGTCACCTGGAGCACGCCCAGTGTTGGCAGCGTATTTGAATGCGCAGCTGGCGTCACCTCTGAGTGACTTTGCTGCTAGCGACTGCCACCTGCAGTGACACCTTCCTTGAGCGATGCAGGTCCCTTCTACGCCCTCGCCAATGTCCACCAGGAGCCGGCTGCAGAATTAGCGTAAGGAAACCCTGCATAACAGCGAGTACCGGCAGGACAATGTTAAACCCCGGTAAGATTACATAGCAACATTCATTCTCAACTAATTCTAGCTATGGAGGAGAAACCAAAAAACCCAACAGACAGGCAGACATCTAAATCAGGCAAGTCAAAAGGAGAGAGCCAGTAGCTCCATCAGCAGGGTGCTCGCACCTCCTTTGGCCGTAGAAACATCCCCGGTGCCTGGCCCAGACCAGCTGCCTCCTTTCTGGGCTGCAGAGTTCAGCCGGGCAGCTCCCGCCCCACACGTCCTACTGGCTAATGAACCCTGGGGTGAAAGCTTCTCCCCACCAGCAGCTTGACAACCTGGCCGATACTTGCCTGCTCGTGGCCACAGAATGCTCTCGCCGGCCCAGCATCACCACCAGCACTCCAGCTCCGGCGCCGCTCAGTCAAGCACCGCCGAACTTGGACGGCCTCACAAGCACAGAGGGTTAAAATTTACCCCTGGAGATGTTTTGGAGCCCAAAGGAATCACACCCAGGGCAAGCTGGCCCATCTGCTGTGTCCGTAGCCTGGTAGCCCATCTCCGCTAAGACCTGAGCACCAGCAGTTTTCATAATCCACAGGCAGCATCCATGGGATGAGCTAAAAAAGACACTTTTTCAACAAAACCTTTAGAGCTGGGCTAATCTGGCCATTACACGGGCTTATCATTTAGCCCTCCAAAAGGCGGTAAGAACAAAAGATTAACCAGACTCCTTACAACTGCGCATTTCTGGGAGCTGGGACCAATCTATCGGACAATTATAAACTTTCCTTAAAGGCCGAGTAAGAAAAGCTCAATAAAGCAGTTGTCGCAGGTCCGAAAAGGAGTTTATGAGTCTCATCGCTTATAAAGCTTTCTCTGGAGATTTGCATTGTTTCTGCTAGTGCTGTACCTGGCTTCCAGATAAACACTCCAGAATTTTTTTAATGCACCAAAAGTATGTTAAAAAAAGCAATCCCTTAAATCTCCAACACAAGTAGTGATTATAAAAAAAAACAAAACAAAACCAACAAACCACCTGAAAGCTGCTCTTGACATCTTGGAGGCTGCTTTGCTTATTCGTGTAGCACTTGGACGGCAACATCTCGAGCGAGAAACCGCTCGATTTCTTCTTGGGTCATTATTGCAGAGGCAGGAGCCGCCGCCACCGCTTCGGCTGGCCCTGGGCTCTCGCAGTTCAGGTTGGAAAAGGGATTGAACCAAGCCAAGGAGAAAGCGCCACCGAATGCCAGCTTCATTCCTTCCCAGCCGCTGGTCTTCTCCCAGGTTGGCTTCTGATTTTTAAGACGCTCGATACCCTGCAAGAAGAGAAGAGTTTTGGGTCATCTCACGTTTACAGCGGGTAAAACCGCCGCAGCACGTGCAAAACTGCCCATCTACAGCCAGGGTGGCATTCGGGTTTTAATTAACATCAAAGACAGGCATCCTGCGCCACTGAGAGTTTCATCCCCCAATTTAACAGCAAAACCCTAAAACAAGACTGAATGCGTGGACAATCTGAATCTCGGTGACTGACCTCGGTACAAGTCGCTATTGATTTTTATGGTAAAGAGACGGCTTCTAAAAAGCCATCCCTTGCTGGAAACTTGGATCTCTTCTCCCGATGCTTTTTTAATCCCTCCAAGGAATAAGAAAATACAATCCTAACCCAAAACTTCACCTTACTTGGGCGCTTTTACAATATTTCAGGTACAGGAAAAACATTGCAATTTTTTCCAGCGATCGGTAATTTACCACAGCCGTATCTAGGCTTTGTCACTAGTAGCTGACATAAGAACAAGCTCGCTCTGCGTCAATTAAGAGCAAATATTTAAGAACACAATTGCCATTTAACAAATTGTCAAAGACAAATCACAACGCAAGCCAGATATACCCGCAGGGACAGGACGAAATCTGTACGAGTGGAAGCTTCAAAGCAGGACCGGAGCCTTGATCAGTCAATATTCTGATTCATCCTTCCTCCAAGCACATCACTTTCAGTAGAGTAAACACTTCTGATTGCATTTAAATAACAGGTCCTTCAAATTCAGGCAGTGACTTTTTTTTTTTTCCTGGCAATCTTCACGTAGAAATAAGGAACTAAGAAATTTGATTATTTCTTTTATTATTTTTTTTAAGGCTACCATTATGTAAAATAGGCCACAATTTTTCATGCCCATAGTCTATGTCATGGGAGAGGAGTCAGATCTATAGCTGTGTATATGCTCATGATGACACACAAGTGACCAGGCAGAAACTCTGTTCCTAGAGAAACAAGGACACGGGATACAAGTTTTGAGACACTCAAGGAAAGGAAAAATGAGCAAATTCAGTTAAAGCCATTTAAAAGAGCATTTTTTTCACCCAACAGCTGGGTGAAAAATACACTTGCCGCGGTCTAATTCCACAGGTTTTCCCTAATGACCCACAAAACATTTCAGGGCTTTGCAGGGGGGGAAATAAATACACGCAACAGGCCAGCGGCGCCACAGCTGCACGCACAGTGAGCCTTATAAATAACACGACATTTTAACACAGCAGCAGCTTGGTTTCGCAATAACACTGAGTCAGCAGGAGCGGGCCGGGAAGAAAACACACCATAAGCCCAAGAATTACGTGCAAAGCTATCGCGAGCTTCATTCACGCCCCGTTTCCCGTGCTGACTTGGGAGAAATTTCCAGCAGCGAACGTGCAGGAAGAGGTGACGCAATACCGAAGCTGAAGTCTTCAGGGTTGCAATTTCAGGGAAAAATTCAAGCCCTGAAGCACAAACGTGCACCTTGCAACGCTAAGCACAGGCACGTGGTCTTTTGCTCTGCTCCCAAGCTGGAAAATGCCCCATTTTGACTTTTCCAGGGAAAATCCCTGGCAGCCTCCAGCCCCTTGGGACGAGGCACTCGGTCCATCCTTACCTCCCTGCCGGGCAAGCCGGGACAGGGGCAGCACTTGAGGACGGCAGACCAGAGCCTTGGCAAAGTGTGTTTTAGCAATTCCATGCGGCTTTTCCTCTGGAATACTCCAGTTCCAGCACCCCGCGGATGGGAGGCAGATGCTTTTGCAGCTTAAAGTGGAGGAAGTATTTAAAAGACGGGCAGACACGGCGCTCAGGGACACGGTTTAGTGATGGGTTTTGGCGGTGTGAGGTTGATGGTCGGACTCGACGATCTGAAAGGTCCCTTCCAACCCAGACAATCCTATGATTCTTTGGAGACCTTTGGCTGTTGGCTGTTAATTAGCAAACTGCAGAGGTTTCTAATGCCATTAGTAACAAATCGTCACCACGGCTGCAGCGTTCACTGCGCGACTATCTGGAGAGAAGGAAAACAAGCAGCACGGGGCAGGAGGAGAAGCAGACACCAAGCATTTAAACCCTTTCCCCGGCGGCACGAGCTTTAATCCTGCCCTCCATCACGTGCTTAATCCAGTTCGATCCATGCTGCCATCTAAATCGGGAATAAGGATCTTGAACACTTCTGGGCAGCAAACCCTCTCTTCCCTCCCCCAAAAAAACATCCTTCACCTGCCCTGAACAGCATCTGCTGCCCGAGGAGATAAACAAGGTCAGGCTGAGGTTGCACCGACGCCAGATTAGGGAGAAGTTAATCAGAGCAGGCAGGGTCATACTTTCTCTCCCTCCAGGCCGAGACCTCACTAATCCCTTTCAGGGCACATATTGAAAATGAGCAGAAGGTTTAAAAATTGTATCCTGGTCGAATTTTGGCTGCCTGCCCCACAGTCAGTAGGGCGTGAGGTTTTGCCCTAAAAAAAAAAAAATAAAAAAAAAATTAAGGGGGAAGGAAGGAATGCAAAACTGTTGATGTTTCACTACTGTTTAATGAAACTTTTTTTTTAAAAAAATAATATATATTTACCTCACATCTCTCACCATTCTTTTAGAAAGTGAGAATTTTGTATTTCAAATTAAACTAATGGCTGTTTCTCTTTCCCATCATGCAGCTATTTCACTTTAAAATAAAAAAAAATAAAAAATAGGCTGCTGAGCTGCGCGGCCTGACCCAGAAGCAATCTGCAGGACAGCTCTTGCGTGTTAGAAGAAACGCATTAACTTCTTTTAATACCCTTTTAAAATCCAAACGGAAAGAGCGAACAGAAGGGGCGAGTATTGCAAAAATTTGTCCATTAAGGGGAAGACGACCCAGGAAGCGTTGCTCTCAGAAGTCATGATTAAGGCCAGACTTTCCCTACAGCAGATTTCTTCACTCATTTCTGCTTGGAGCATCGTTTAGCTTCTCAAGAAACGGAAACACCCCGCCTCTGATCGAGGTTGTCCTTCAGTTGCTCTTGGTCACGCCAGAGGAGAACTAGCACCCGAAATCAGGTAGTTCTGCCCGAGAAAAATACTTTCCACGTGCAAGTTGGTGAAGTCTGCCTTTCTCATATCGACTCACGTTTAGTATCGTTCGAATCGCATCAAGTTGCGCCACCGAGTCGTTCAGCCCAAGTAAAACTGAGGACCCACAGTTACTGAGACACACGCACGACAGCTACCAATGGACGTTTCCGCAAGCTGCGATGATGCCTCACTCAAAACAAAAACAGTCTGAAAATACCAATACTCTGTAACAATAGTTTAACAATCGGCATTTGTTTGAAACAAGAAATACTAATTTACACATTTTTTTCCACAATGGTCAAAATGCCAGAACAACGTAACCCGTCTTCCTCCAAAATGCATAGTGAATAAAGGTAATTAAAATAAACCAAAACCGGAAAGTGCACCAGGAACTGACAATCAAAACAATTTTTAAAGCTATGAACTGTACAGAGAGATACATCCATTCGGTAATTGCCTACGTGACTAAAGCCTCTCCCCCCAGTACATTCGATTTTGCGTCAAGACAGTTTCAGGGCCGGATTCTCTACCAGTTTGAGTCACCATCTGCACGTCTCACCGGCTGAGCTGATCCTGGCCAAAGATCCAGCCCTAAACTATTAAGCTGGGAGCACTCTCTGAGAAATGCCACTGCATCCTAAAATCACAGCCACATAGTTACGTACGAAAGTCTCCCCACTATCGGCAGTATCAGCACTATAAAAACATCACCTAAACTTTTCCTGAACTTCTCTTCATTAAGGAAAAGTGTACGCGAAAGCCACGTTTCCTTCACAGAATCTTCCCACTGAGGCGCGAGCGCAGCCTGTGGCTCCCTCCGCGCAGTCCCGCGGCAGAGATCACAACGTGCTCCTAATGATATAACCCTGAGCAAGCAGGATGGCAGAAACTGCCCCTTTACACAGCAGAGCAGCTACTGACAGCCTCTTCCAAGAGCTGCGATAACACCACTGAATATCAGATCAATCTATTACTGATTAACTCATTTTTAAACTCAAAAGTTGAACACCCAATTAACTTTTACACACTTCTGCCTGCTTGTGTATTGAAGCGAAACGTCAGAAAACCCATTACAGACTTTTTTCCCCAACATTCAAAGTGAAGAGAGAAAATAACAACAGCAAACAAGTTTTTGGAAAAGTTTTATTGCATTTGTTTTCCATATGGAAGCATTGACAGATTGAAAAGATGCAGCATTCACATTACTTCCAAAATGAGACATCCAATAAATTTCTCCTTCTCTGATTTCCCTCCCTTCCCCCATGGCTTTAAAGCAGTCTAAACAGGTCATTTTCCATAAAATAAAAAATAAAATAAAATAAAATAAAAATACCATTTTATTTTAAACCAAGGAAAGAAAACATTCCTTGGAAGTCATGGACACCGCTCATTTGTGTTTTTCCTTTGTTTGCAATCGCTTGATGAGCCCATGGGAGTCAAGATCCAAAAATATAATAAAATTCCTGCTTGAACACAAGATGTCAGTTGTAGTTATGAATGGTTTAGCTCTACCCGTTTTTGGAATGCCTTCTGTCCCTCCCACTTTCATCACCACACAGTTCATAACAGTACGCATGCTCCTTACCACCAATATTTCCCAATTTAAAATACTTACACATATATGTGTGTGTGTTTACACACATACACATGTATGCATTAATATGAGAAAAGATTTACAAAGCTCTAAACCAGGGCCATGCTAAGAATATAGAATCAATCGCCCTGGTACACCTACACATGCCATCAATATTAGTCTTTATAGTAATCTGGGCATTCACGTCAGTTTTTCACGTTAACACTGTTTAGCAGGCATTGCTCTAACAAGACAAACACACACAAAACAAGATGATTCTGCTATCCTAAACACTTGGAAAATCAGATTTCTTTCTTTCCTGCGAGTGTAAGGCATTTAATAATCCAAAGAGTCTTCTAAATCTGCCACAGTTACCCTAAGATGGCAACAATTTCCTGCGCACAAGGGAGGGAACAGACAAAATAATGCCAGAAAGATGGAATCAGTTCTGTGGCTGGAAGGAAAAAGGAGGGTGGGGTGGGAACTGGCATTGGCAACCTTTGTTTTAAGTACTTTTAACTGTATGCGATCACCAGGTCAACTGGCTCTCTTGCTGTGTTGCGTTCTTGTCTTGCACCTTTTGGTAAGTGAAATGTTTGCTTCCCCGCTCAGGTTCGCATATGAAAGAGCAAATGTGTTCCTTCAGGAAGTCCAAAGGTGTCTGTGTAGGGCTGTTGGCACTCATATGTCTTCCACAGAGCTCATCACAGTCAGGAGACAGCATGAGAATCTACTCAGAAGAGGTGGGTCACAACAGAGAAAGAGGATCCCCTCCACATTAGTTACGCCATACAGAAAGCAGAGAGAAACAAAGGCCAGTAAAGTTAACAAGATTAAAAAAAATAGAAATACAAAAAAAGAAAAAAAAAGAAAAAAAGAAAAGCAGCAGCAGTTTCAGCCAGAGATATAGAATTATCTAAAATTGTGGAATACAGGGCTTTTTTTTCTCTGCAATTATCAGCCATTTAATAGACATAAAAAAAGTTTGTTTTGCCTTTTGTTTTAAACATTCATGGAAAATTTTTAACAGTAGTGCTGTAATATGTTTCTATTTTAGTGGAAATGCTGGTCAAGAATTCCTCAGACCACATACTGGTACGGGTCTGCTTTTCCTTGGTCTGGTGTTGCGAATGGGCTAAGCCATGCTATAGAGAACGGATGGCCAAATACTGCTTTCATGTTCATCCATTTTGTTTTTTTAGCCCATCTTCTCTCTTCCTTTTTCAACTGTTCTATTCCCTGAAAACAGAAATATCACATTTTCAGTCAAACACTCAGATTTTGTAGTTCTGGATTTGGGGAAAGATCTACTCTCAGTTACCCCTTATCCAAAGGATGGAGTAAGAAAATCAAAATGCATCTATATTGCCTTTCCTTTTCTTCTCAATGTTTTATACTAAAAAAAATAGTAAGGATAGAAAGTATTCCTTGGAAATAAAATTACTTTCATTTTGTTCAGGCCTAGATATTTCATAAACCTTTTAAGACAATCGCCTCTGATGTCAATTAAAAAAAAAAAACCAAACCCACCACCTAAAACCAAACGTAAAGTATGTGCTTTAATGGCTGAAAGCACTCTGTGCTAACCAGATGGGAAGTTTTAGAGGAAACCATTATAAGCTTGCAGACAAAAAAAAATAATACCACAAACCCAAAGATAAACTCTATAATGCTCCCAGATTCACCAAGCAAGTTCAGGAAGTGCCCATGGCTCAGTGTAGCTGAGTCTACCTGGTGCCTCTTCACGTTTCATCAGAATCGTTGCTAAAACATGCATGGGCTGACAGCGGGGAGAAAGGGTTAAATAAGATGCCGATTTGAGAGAAATCATTGGCATTGTTTAGTAAAGGTTAGAGGGAGAACAAAAACAAGCCATCAAGCAATCAGTTGAAACATTGACTAGTTAATCATTTAAAAAAAAAAAAAAATCTGTATTGTGTCTAAAACACACAAAGTGAATTTGGTCTTTCAGGAAAGTTACGCCTGGCTGCCACTGAAGCAAAATGAAGGAGTGCAGTGGCTGGAGAGCATTACTCTTCCACAGGCAGCAGATCACTCTGTTCTTTAACTCCAGATCTTTTGCAAGGTAAGCTTCTCCTGACCTACACATCTCTCCCATGCTACTGATTAATGCGCTGTAATACATCTGTGTGTCTCAAATTACCGATTCTGGGAGCTCTGCAGAACACATGAATGTCACCTCTAGAGACAACAGCAAAGTACTAGGGTTCTGGGTCCCTTCAGGCAGAAAGGAACCATCCCAGTGGAACAGCGTACACAAGATGGGGAATTAGATCTCCCAGTGACTGGAAGAGGAAGGTGAGAAAGGGCAAGACACAGCCCCGCCTCTAAAATGTGAAGTAAAACACTGCAAGAGACCACACCAGGAAGGACTTCATCTAGAAATATTCTTCTGCTCAAAACAGATTGCTTGCCAGACACAGCTAGCTCGATGCTAGCAAATCACCAATTAATTCCACCGAGCAAAATCCTTACTGGTACATACTAAAAAAGAAAACAAAAATGAAAACCCACAACCCAACATGGGGAGACCATATTTCATTTTTTTATTTTAGATTGTGGCATTGTTCCTTTAACATCTATGAGTTCCCAGAATTTGAGGGGGAAGGGAAAATCGGAGGAACTTATTTGGGTGCCCAGCTGTAGGAAGCGTTTTCTAAAAAGTCTTGACAAGTTTCAAAGATTGAGGAATTCAGACGATGATTTCACAGGCAGCATCGCTAATTTACGTGCTTATTGATAAACTCAAGCTCGGCAGGATCTTGTTGTTCTGTATAACACTGTTACTTCTTCCTGGGGCTCCCCCCAGCAGAAAGAACAGCTGAAGTCTTCCTCTGAACACAGAAGAGCCACAGTGTGAGCATCAGCCTCTTGTGGAAGCCAAGCATTAAAAAAAGTACTGCGAAAAAGACTCAGGAGCAATGGGCTCTTGCAGTCTATAATGCCAGTCACAGCTCTCCAACAGCAGCAAAAACACTTACTCTAGCTTCAGCTGGCCATGGGCAAACAAGCGAAGGGGAGAGAAAACTAAAGGAGGCAGGGGAAGAAACATGAATTGTCACTCTTTTAAGACTATCACTTTCTTCATCCGCTCCAGTTAATTCAGATACCTGAGCATGCTTGGTGAAGGCCGGCAGTATTCAAAAGTGTGGGAACTTCCCCAGGAGTCACCATCTCCGTCTTTACAGAAGTGGGCAAAGGCAGGGATATACGACGGACTGCAACACTGCTATGTAACCTCTACTACCCCATCTTTGAATTGGGGAGGACACGATGGCGTTGCAGCAGGCTGTTTCCATGAGCCTACTCCGTTGCCTTTTCTTTTTCCCTCTGGCAGGAATTTTTGAACTGTTTAACAAGCAGCTAAAACTGGAAATCTTCTAGACTAAAAGAAGTGTGTGTGTGTGTATATATATATATGTATCCCTCCCCCACCTACTCATCTTGGCTTTCCAGCACATAAAGCTGTAAATAGTCACACCAGGGGGGGGACAGCCAAATTTCAGACAATTCCAAAGTAAAAGCACTTCATTAAAGGATAAAGGTTCTCGAATCCACAGGGACAAATACTCTACAGAGTAATCCCTGTTACCAACGCCTACTTTATCAGAGGTACTGTCAACACAGCATCCCAGCCAACACGTAGGTGTATACTACTTCTCACAATAACCTTCAGAGAGCACAACCCAGGACTGTGCTAGCTCAGTTTATTACACTGGGTCTTTCCTCAAAGGGTACACATACATGAGCTCCCCGTGCAATGAGGTAAAACCCTGGTGCCCTTCACTGTTTCTACAAACAGTGAGAGAGACAGGGTAAAGGAGAAAGCGTGTCAGACACCCACCGTTTCATCAGTGCAGATGGAGTGTACTTGGGTCCCAAACATAACAGAGGTGAAGATGAGAAATAGGAGAGCCTCGAAACACAAGAGGATGAGAAGAATCACCGTAGTTGGCGGAGAGAAGGAACTGCATTCTGTGAAGACAAAACAACGGAGTTGGAAGAGGAGAGATCAGGTACTGCAGCAGCTGCAGAACACCTGCTAAGCCACGAGTTTTCCATACTCAAACTATCAAAATCAATTATATGACCACCATTCTCAAAAAGGTGCACAGGGAAGCTCTGACGTTCTGGAGGATATTCAACAGTGAAATGATTACTCCTGCAAGTTTTAAAAAAAGCAAGACTAAAAAAAAAAAAAAAAAAACAACCCACCCTGCAACGCTTCAAGAATGCAACTTTTCCACTTAGGTGTTTCCCCAGCACACTAGCTAGGACTCCACTCTACTCCACTTAACCTGTAGCTTCTCTCTTAAACCTTAATCTTAACAGATTTTCCGCAGTGATAAAGTCCCATTAGAAATCTCAAGCTGGTGGTCAGGACACAAGGATAATTATTACTGTAGCACCAACACAAAAACAGTGTATGCTTCCTTTCATAATTGCTCTAAATCACAACCTAAAAGGCAGATTAAGCCAAATTCTTATTTTCCCTCATGCTCTATAGTGCAAACTCAGGCAAGAGATGAAAAAATCCGAGAAGGTAAGTATAAAAGAGAAGCAGAAGAAAGAAAGAGGAAGAAAAACATTATAGGGCAAAAATCACAGTGTTGAGTTGGGTGTTGTAAATGTCAGAAAATCTCCAGATTTTTCTGAAATCGAAGAATGAGCAACACCCAAAAAACCCTATTTTTCTCATGAGATGTTAAGCTTTAACAGATACACCATAATCAGGTGCTAACAGAACCAGCACAAATCCAAGGCAGCTGGAACAACAGATCCATCTCTCATAACTGCTCTGCCACCTAAACCTGGGGCAGGTGGGAAAGTGCTTCCACCACAGACACAGGCTCTGAGAAAGCGGGCAAAGGGACCTCTGTCTTTTGATGTATCCTTCCCCTATGGCCCTGGCTGCTGTAGTCAAATCCAGATGTTCTCAGTGACAGCTGGCAGCTGTTTTGCAAAGTTTTGAACTGCAGAACAAACTTGTCAAGCTCAGTCCATGTGAATAAACATCCCATCCTCTGCAGCATCATAAACTAAAACAGGTCATTATACTGAATGACACAACTGAAATTCCAAGAAAAACAAAGCTAATGCTCTTCCAAAAAAATCCACAAGCAGCACATAGATCTGCAGACACATTTTTTGACAGCTTGCTGTTTGACTCATCATTACCTAGAGGATTCCCTGTACCCATTTGTTTAAAAACACATCTCAACTGGCTTTGTGAAAATTTACTCACTGGCTGCTGCAGAGTGAGGGCTGGATTATTTTATTTTTAGGTTGGTTCATTGGTTGTTTTGGATTTTTTTTTTTGTGGAAAGGAATTGTTTGTTCTTATGAGGGTGGATTTTTGGATCTGAGTTAGCATGTTTTCCTGGCAGTCTTGCAAGAATGATTCACATTACCCTGTTAAAAAAAGCATACACATTCTTCTTATCTTGTGTCGGCATTCTGGAAAATAGTGCTGCGTTCATGTCAACAGTAGATTATTGCACACATACTATCTAGGTGTCTTTAAATCTTAGCTTCTCCCTAGGCAGCACCAGGCTTAAGTTGAAACAGGACTTTTCAGGACAGAGATTCCAGCAGGTCAGAAAGAATTATGAAGTTCTAGGATTGATGATAAAAATAAAATAAAATAAAAAGATAGAGATAGCACAGCAGAACCCTGATAGCATTCTTCTGAAATCAGATTAAAGGGATTGCCTGACAAGCAAACTACATTACAAGGTCTTATTCATAGGCTAAGCTGGTATTTTAATTAGATACTTTGTTAGTACTCACTTGTCCAGTCTTCTTCAAAGCAATACAAGAAGTGAAATCCCACCATGATTAGAGCATGCAGGGAAATCAGTGCTATATACATCTGAAAAATAAAGGACGTAATATAGGTATCAGCTAAATTTAAAGACCAAGATGCTAAATCTTCCAAACACTTTAAGTGTTAAGACCAAACCACTCCAAAAACCACCGCGCCCTCCCATCCCCCCTAAACAAGCACCCAGAAGCGGGTAAATGCCAAGACTACACGGACTCATTCTGGCCTTACTAACAGCTCTGAGCGCACAGGAGGGACACTGTTTAATTCAAAGCCAGCTGGACACAAAATCCAGCCTCCTGTGCCCCAGCATGGCCTTCCACACAGCTTACTGTCCTTATCTCCGCCGAGTACAGCACAACTTTCAGACAGCAGCAACTCTCTGAGGTATCACGTTGTCAAAGCTTACATCCTTGCTCTCAAGAGCACTATAGTTTCCCAGAGAAACAACAGCTAATTTGTTTTCACCACAAAAAGCGCTTTATCTGTTTTCCAGCATGAGTTTCAGAAAAACAGTATTTTTTTTTTTTTTTTAATAAGTATTTTTCCCTGGGGCAGACACTGGCATGGAAAGTTTCTCTCAAGCTTTATACTTTGTACGATTAAGTTTTAAATTAGGTCTTAGCTTTGTAACAAAAAGCTTTAAACTATAGGCATCACTACACATAACAACAAAATTTACCAAGATAGCCCTAAAAAGATGACTCTCCTGAACCTCCAGACTCTGACAAAGGTCAGCAGATATTAGAAGTGAGAGAGATTTTGTTACAACAAACCCCCTGTGGAAGCAGTAAAAGGTGATAGGAGAGTATTTTGGGTTTCCTTGCAAGTTGAGCGTGCTGCCATTCTTTCACCTCCCCAGGGCTCAAAATGAATAACCAAGAACAAAACCAGCAACCCGTACTTTTTTTTCCTCTCTCAGCTACATTAAGCATTTAATATAGCCTGCTTGAAAGTAGATGTCAGTTTTATCAGAAACAGAAATCCTTTTGGCAGGATTAAACACCTAGCTCACTCCTTGAAAAACCCTTGCTCAAGCAAAAGAAACGGGATTTGTTTTGTTCTGTAATCCGCATCATAACAAACTACACCATGGCAGAGAAGTTTAGCAGGAAGCCTTTCCCTTTAACTGAAAATCTCCCCCTTTTTACTTGGTAATATGAGAACATTCTTCCTCGAACCTACAGATGTCTCAAAAGATTTATTAATAAAACAGAGCATCACTGAAACTGAGCCTTGTAATGTTCACGCTACTCCCACGGGATATTTGCAGCTCGCTTTGATGAAACAGATTTCAACCCTTCCATAAATATGTAGTATTCGAGCTTGCACTCCTGTTTTCTTACTCATGATGCCACAGATATAGTACAAAAAGTCAAACACCTCCTTGATTTACAAGTACGAAAATAAACCACTTGCAAATAAAAGGTGGACAATTCTTGCCAAAGGGGATGCACGCTTCCCACTCCTCGCTTAAGATGTGGCAACAGCTCTTTATTATATGATCCCACATGGGTACTCATACAACTACAACATTTAGGAATCCTACATATGGCCTGGGACACTACCAGCCAAAGTACCGTGTAAAACGATGGCCCACATCTCGGAGCTCAACACCACAATAAACTACTCGTGTTATGAAATAGCGTGCCGAACAACTTTCAACACAAACCTCACAAAACCCTGGCAAAAACTTCTCCTGATGCCTTTTCCCCGTTGTTGTGTTGTGTGTGTTCCCTAATTAGCAAAACAAAAGTCTGCGACAGCTCCCTGTAAAGTTCTTCTGAAACAAGAAAGACAAAAAAAAAAAAAAAAAAGGCAAGCCAGCCTTCAGAGCTGCTTCACGGACTACACACAGCATTTCATCGCTGCCCACTGGACAACCTCAAACACCACTTGTAAAATACTTACTGTAAACAGTACAAAGTACTTCTGGTTATTCTCTCCTACACAGTTATTGACCCACGGGCAGTGATGGTCCATTTTCCGAATACACCTCTTGCAAACACTGAAAGAATACAGGTCTTTATTTACAGCACATTTCATTCCAGGGATACAAGATTTCACAGGGGTTTGAGGGACACAGAAATTAAAGGAAAGAATCAGAGGCGAAATTTTAACCTAAATAAATTTACTGGTCACCACATTCATATTTGTGGTTTACTCACTTGAATATGTCTGTTCAAAATGAACCACACAATACCAAATCACCCTTGTAAAAAATTAATGCCAAGTAATACACATTACCATAATATTCACATCAGTGTTTCTGCCAAAATATGGTTAGAACAATACGTTCAGGCAGATGGAAAAAATCTGATTTAGTTTGGTTTTAACCTATTTGGTCAGTAAAAATGCCCACAGATTAAAAGCAAACAAAAACCAGAAAAAATATGAAAAGTAGTAATGAATAAAGATATTTTTCAGAGTTGCTAATAACAGACTAAGGTTCATTTACTAACATTAGCTGGTAGCAGGAGCTTGCAAAAAAGAAAATTAAATAAAGCCTTAGAAAATATTCTTGACACCAAGGTAAGCCACATACTAGCATAAAAAGGTTGCGGCAGTCAGTCAGGAAGACAGTACCACAATATACATCCAAGGTAAAATTAGATGTTAAAGCACTTCACAAAACCAGACTAATAAAATCAAAATTCAAATTCTTGCAAGCATGCACATTGTGGCTAGAAGTCAAATAATTAAAAGATTATTATTTTGTCTGAACATCATTCTCTTGCTTAGTCAGTAACTGCTTCAACTCGCATAATAAAGGAAGTCTTTTTCTCTGCCGCTTTCTCATATGATAGGAGACGAAAGGCAGTCTCCTGATACCACATTGCACAAACAAGCACAGAAATCAAATATGAAAAAAAACACAAAACCCCAAACCAAACAAACAATAGACCCAGGAAGGAAACAGCCATCCCAGAACAATTCTGGCAGCACTGAAACAGAAAGGATCAAGGGCTCTGCTAATTTTATTTTTCTTCTTGTAACAAAAAGTATTTTGACCTTAATATAAACAATAAACTTCAACAACCAAATGCTTAAGGGAAAGTCAAAAACATAAACATGTTCTTATGAGCACGTATGAATAAATAATAGAAAACCTCTGCAACAGAACAGCCTTGCGCTCACTCTACAACTGGCAGGGGGTGATCCCCAAGGATACATGCCATGCCTGGAAAATATTTGAGTTGCTGTAGCCCTGATCTTAAAGGAGAGGTTGGTCAGGCAGCCCCCAGCCTCCCGGCATGGGGCCAGATCAGGAGCTGCTTCTCCTGAGGCAAGGACGGGCACCCTATTACCTGCCAGCCCCAGGTGCAGTGGAAAACAGGCAAAGCCTCGTTTTGCTATAATAAGCAGCTCGAAATTATTCTTGAGCTACAGGGGGACTAAAATCAGCTGTCACAGTAAAAACAATCTATCTGCCAGATAACTTCATACTTCATATGACAAGTATGAATTACTAGTTTTAAAAAAAAAAAGGGGGGGGGGGGGGGGGCGGGAGGAGGCAGGGCAGGTGGTGTAAAGCAGGAGGATGCCTCCCTGTGGTTTAATTTACCGCCTGCAGATGCACACGCACTTCCCTTGGGCTCTGAAACAGGTAAGTACCCAAGCAACCTCTTCAATGGCTCCTAGGTTCTGTTTCCCCAGGGGGACAACCTGATGCAGCCAAGCCAAAGATGACCTCCGTGAAGGAGGTAGTTAAGGCTGAGAGGAGAGGTTTTATTCCGTGCATACGTACCAAAAGCAGTTGGGTAAGAGGCAGAGCATGAAACTAGCTGGTGGAAAAGGAAACACAGAAGCCAAAACTGAAAACTATAGGCAGCTGGGATTGCCCATACTCAGACACTCTCCCCCTGCTCAACCACCCACCTTCCAAATGCTGGCAGGAATAGTTTGCTGGGCACGGGGGACTCACAAAATAGCACATGAATCAAACAGCGCCCTGGTCCCTCAGGCGTACAGCTAGCAGTACCTCCTGCTGATGCGTATGCACAACCTTGATGTGCAAGAGTCCAATAAATCCCCCTGCCCCACAAACAAATGTTTGACTGAAGATTCTCAACAGCATCAGTGTTCAGCGGATCAGTTTCCCAAATCTTAAAAGTCTAAAAAGTTACCTTAAATCATAGAAAAAAGGATCACGGAGATGAGGTTTTGTGTTTAGCCAAAGAGTCTTTTTCATTTACCTACACAGTGAGTCATCAGCAAGACAGCATTTTAGATGCGAAGTTTCATTCATAATTGAAGAAGTGTCAGAGGGGATTTTACAGTGGCATTAATAAGTGATAGGCATGATCACATTGCTCCTGCTGAAAAACCAACTCCCGATTTTGATGAAAATAAAAAACCAAAAAAAAAAAGAAAAACATTTGCAAACTAAAGCTCTGAAAATAAACATGAAAAATGCAAACAGCAGAACAGGTTTCAGCTGTTGTTCAGCTCAGTACCATGTATTCCCCTCCCCACGAGACCCCTGCATCAATCAGCGGTAACTGTGATACAAGCTTTCTCAGTATGTTTTGGGTTTTGAGTAGCCAAGGAAGGGACACCAGGGCAAACTTATTAACTACTTACTGGAAAGGAGGTTCACTTGTTTTAAAAGCAGAAGAGAATTTCAGAAAGTAGTTATGGTGGGGGTTTTTTTTTCCTCACTGCCTTTAGTACTAAAAAGCTCACTACCAGTTACCCTCTTCAGGGAAGTTTATCCTACCAGAAAAAGGACGTGACAGATCAGTAGGCATACTGATCCATTGCAAAACACAAAACAAAGTCACAGTACTCAATGAAAATGTGGAAGTTGGAACTCTGAAAAATATATACAGTTACCTGAATTTAAATATCACTTCTAAATAGAATCTACAGTTAGACATATGGGTTTCTGACAAAAAAACAAAAATAGGAAGGACACTGACCTTTTGAGAGACATTACATTTTATAGATTTCTGTGCATTCTGGTATATAAAGTCTCTTTTTAAGTCACGTTTACATGAGCATTTATGGAATGTCAATTACAGGTCTGGAGTCAAGGCAGCATTCATTTTAAGTACTTTTCACTTCGCAAGAAGTGGCTCCAGCCTGCTACAGATGAAAACTTGTCAAAAAAGGCCCGAGATTTTTTCAGAGAAGCTTGAATGTGTGTGGCACTATGGGCACACAATTCAGACGCCAGCCTCTCGATTTAACCACTCCAGTCTCAGACTCCAACAACAATTTAGATCAAGGCACATTGGATAATTGTTGAGGTCTTGGTAAAACAGCAGTCCTCAGAAAAGACTTTACCTGCAGTGATGTGCTCTGTCAGGTTTGATGCTACAACACTTTGGGCACTTGTAAACCACCTGTCCTGGCTTTAGCTGTAAACTCTCGATGAACTCTTTTGTGGCGTTACCTTTGGGTACAGCACCCTGCAGAAAAAAAAAAAACACAAAAAAACCAACAAAACCAAACCAGGAAATCGCCCTGTGTACATTAGGAGTGCTAACAACAATAGGATGACTTAAAACTATGGGAGGGGAGGGTTGAGAAAGAAATAAAAACTTCCCTAAGATCACCAGTTTCAGGAAGAGCAAGAGGATTCAGAAAATAAATTAAAATGAGGTTCTAATATACGGAACCACATACTTAAACATTGTTTTGGTTTTCTTAAACATCAGTAAATCCTCACTTAAGTGATTTTTTTAATCCCATAGTAACCTTAAAAGACTTCAGAATCCTCATCACTCTCTTCACATCTATCAACAAATTTATCATGCCAGTGTATTACATCACAAATTGGAAACCGCTGATGTTTTATTCCAGTAGAAGCAGCTACTTCTGAAGTATCATTGTGTACACTAAGAGTTGCTGGTAAATGCCTCATGTATTTACAGTTGTGCTTCCATTATGTATTTGTTATTTAAATAAGGGGTTTAACATTCAAACAGTGAATCCTAAGAATCCTCCCACCTGAATAAGACTAGGTAAAACATTCTTAGCTATACAATTTCCACTTTAAAATATGCATCTTTAAACAGGTAACATATTGCTGCTGCAGAAGCCTGAGTTCAAGAGTTTCCAGCCTTTCTAGGGCTTTAAATTCATGAATTTGCTCAAAGGAAAAAAAAGGAAAAAAAAAAAAAAAAAGAAAAAGGTCATGATGTGCTGTATGGAATCTGTGCTGGTACACCGGCAAAAATACAGCTCTGTGTACGTAAGGCTTTTATACTGAAAATATTACATCCCTGCTTTTATTTAACAGACTTCTGATGGAACAGTCTCTTTTTAACACATCCACACAACCTCCCAACAGCAATAAACGGGAACAATACACATCAATGAAAGAACTGCACGTTAAACCAGTACTATAAGGATTTCTTGAGCAGTCTTTGGGTTTTTCCCACAGAAACCTCTTAACAGGCCTGGCCAATCTAAAAATTACCAAGACCAATTTCCACAAAATGCTACAACTGATGTTCTCTCTCTTTAGTACACTGCAAAGCTCAAAACCTTAGGAATGCTTTATCATGAACCCATAGGAAGCAGTTACTGAAAAGCACGACATATGCTATCAATTCTGAAGTAGTCACGTTTTCAGTTATTTATAATAAGAATTCCTAATTGTTTGCCTCAGTGGTGCTTTCTGTTTCATTCTGGTCCTAGACGTGCCCCTGGTTCTCCATGTCCCAGCAGCTTCCTTCATCCCCACTCACATTGTCTGCCAGATGTTTCTGCATCCCTTCGCTTTATATTCCCTCCTCCATTTTGTTTATCTGATATCCTCACAAAAAGCTCTACAAAGAATAAAAAAAAATCCCACCGGCTCTCACCATCCACACACAAAAATCCCACCACGCACTAGGAATTAATATATCTTTTCCCAGTTACTCTGCAAGAGATCGTATCTATTTCCGCAACACTGCTTGCCCAATCTGCTTCAGAAAACAGCTTTTGTTTCAAAAGAGTTCCTGCTAACTCTGCAAAATAATTTCAGTGACCTGAAGGTCTCTGGGAATTAAAGCCACACAACATACAATAATTAGCAACAAGGGGAACCCTCAGGATATACACTTCATAACAAATTGCTGCAACCCTGTCTTCCTGAGTCCAATGACCACAAGTTTCGGAGCCTCAGCTACTGCTCACAGTTCTGTCCAGCAGCAGTAGCGTGCAATGCATCAGTCTTTACCACAAACTGTGAAATTACCCCAAATCAAGCCATTTGTGCAGCGCTGTGGCTTCTGGAAACTAAGAAACAAAGATTACACTGAAGTTCTAATGGTACCTAACAAGGTTTCAAGTAGGAAATGACATTTGGAAGGAATAATTAGAGTATCAGAGGCACACCACCACTTCCAACAGCAACAAGAACACTCAGGCGGAAGGGGCCAAGAGGAGTCTGAGCTTGTTTTTTCTTCCACTGACTGGTGGAGATGGGGTTTTGAACTGAATCTACTGTCCAAAGGTTATGAAACAAAATAAACCATCACAGGCCACTCAGAACAAGCATCATGGTACTAAACTGTACCTTCTCACTAGCTGAGAGACAAGAAAGCAACAGACCAGATCTCTCGTAAAGCAATGTCCTATGGAGACGTACAAGGGGGTCTTACAACTCTGATGCTTCCCGCCTGCCCAAGAACTGTCAGCTCTTAAGCACGCTCACATAGTATTTATTTCAGCATGGTTCGATAAACTCAACTAAATCACTAGTAAGAGAGATGGTTACACGTCTTTTCAAAACTACACACGCTCTGTTCCACTCTGCTGAAGCAGTACTTGCCAAGGCAGACAACCAAAACCAGCTTTTCCAGCTTTCCTGTTTGTCAAGACACAACAAGCCACAAACATGAGAGCTGCCACTGGGGAGAAAACGGCGTCAGAGAGAAGCGCTCTCCTTCCCAGTGCAAAAAGAGGAGCCGCTCACACAATGGGAACCTAAAGCTGGGTCTTTGACTTTGCATCTGACTTGAGTGGGATGAGAAATCAGCATACCACACCAGCAGCCTCACTCAGCAGCCTGACACACAAAAGTTATTTAAATCTGCCACTCACTCAGCAACTAAGTTACCCAACATGTAGCAGACAAGAAAAACACCGCCTGTTTCTTTCCGAGACATACAGAGAGATATACTTACTGGATCTGTCAGCATAGCACGAAAATGTGAAGCCAAAGCGAGGAAAGCCAAGGTGTTGAACAGTGTGCCATTGATGACACTATAAACATAATCTCTCGATGGAACTAGCATGACAAGAAGGACTACAAAGTCGGCATAGAACACCAGCATCCAGGTAACGACAGCACATGCAATACCACAGCCATCTCGAATAAACCACATTGTTCCCAGGGAAGCGCGGCTAGGAGGTGGAACACACTTTTCCGGCTGGAGGTATTCAGGTTTCCTTTCAATATCTCTGAAGCGGTGGAGTGGAGTAATCATCATAGGCTATTATGTCCATACTTGCATCTGAAAGAGAGTCAGAAACAGTACAGTGTTCACTGCTTTGCAAGACATGTAGACCTCAGCCCGCATAATGACATGGCGATCATGTGGGAAACTCCAAATTGCAGAAACTCAGTTGAAAAGGCAAAAAAAGTAAATAAATCAAACCCAAAATAATGGATTTGGAAACCAGACTCTTGCACTTGTCAGAACACTCCTTCCTTAGAAGACTAAGTGCTTTTAAGGCTTGCTTAATTACACATTAAATCCGCTGGTGTGCCACCTCCACTCCCTCCAGAAGAAAGGCAACAAGTGTTTTAATGAAGAGAACAGTGATCAGGTGGGTGCCAACAGGAGCTGCCACAGCAGGGACTGAAGCAAGAACTGGACACTGTAATGCTAGGAAAAAAGTAAAGACCTGGCACAGCTGGCAGGGTCCCTTACTGCTGCATCAGATGTGGGGAGGGGTATCCCTACAGATACTGGAGAGCTTAGCAAGTGGAAGGATTCTCCTTTCTCATTATCCATAGCATCAGGGTAAAACTGCAAAAACAAACCACTGCAATGTTATAGTGGCAGGAACTGCTGAAGAAGCTGCCTACGCAAAGATCTTGACAGGGACTTCTAGTCTTGCCCAGAGGATGCTCTTCCCCAGCAACAGCTGTCTCCCACTCTCAACTCCTCCTTTGGCTTTACGTCCCTCTTAAGCCTTCTCCTTTGCCGTGCTTCTCTCACCACCTTTGCTCCATCCCTCAACGGCACTCATTTTACCTCCCCTTTAGCATTCCTAGCCAAGTCCACTCCACTGCAATAAGGGCACTAACGTGACATTTGCTGCCATTGCCCTGTCCTCTCCGTCTCTGCAGGCACTTCGTCCACCCAGAAGGTGAGGTCCATCTCAGAGCCAGAAACTGTACTACCCCAGGTATGCACAGCAGTTACTGCAGTCTCAATGTAACTCTTACCAAACGTGGGCATTTGAGAAAACAAAACAAAACAAAACGGTGCTCATAAGACTTTGGCAGGGGATCAATCGATCTGCACCTTGAGTGTACACCACTCAAAGTTAGAGCACACCTGGAACGCTACGCTTTGAAAGCGGCTCTTGATACACCCAGCAACTTCTTCCAAAGATACTTCCTAACAGAGTATTTGCACAAGGCTTAAGTGCTCAAAAAATACCTCAACCTCTACATAAAGACCCACCTCGTACAAAAATGGATACACTGATTTTACTACCAAATATATTTAATTGCATATAACCTTACAGAAGGGTTCAAACTCCTCATATTTCAACATGTAAGGATAATTCTCACTGCTTTGCAAAAAATAGAGTGCATTTTTCCATTTTAATTCAGAGAAAGGGAGACAATGTTCACCATGAGTTATGTTTTCTGCCAAAACTTCATACTGAAGCTATTTTTGAGTTTAATTGTTAAAAAACTGATGCTGTTGCCTAGACAAAACGGATAAATTTTATAGAAAAGATAGTGAGAGGATCACAAAAGTACCGAGGACTTTAAACTTCTCTCAAAACTTATATGGCTACGTTCTGTCAAATACAAGGGGAAAGCTCTATTTTGCGTAACACCGACCTAAATGGAGACACTATTGCCGTATTGCACTATAAGGAGACAGTAGCTTGCTTTCTAGTTGTTATTTCAAGAGGACCAAGTTCAGAGAGGACGAGTAGTGTTTCACAGCCAAAGATTAAGGTTGTGAATGAGCAGGATGGTTAATTACATCCAAGCACAGAAGCGATGAGAGCTTGTGCACATTAGTGCAAGTGACACGGAAGAGAGGTGGCTGGAACTGCTACTGCCACAGTCAGCGGCAAAAGACAGGAGCGCAAAGTTTCTAGGTGAACAGAAGTGGATGAACCAGACCATTTACAATGTTTGTTTTCTAACATAACTGGTATAAATAAACTAGGAGAATTAGGTATTTTCTTATATTCCCGCTTTGAGCATTTAGTATGCTGCCAAGTGAGAGAGCTTAAGATGTTTTACTAATCTGAAGAAATTCGCATGGGTTAACGTCAAAGCGCATCAGCCTTATATTCGTACATACCTCACACAGAACAGAAAAATCAAGATAAAGATGTGCACGTGCGGATGTCATTTACTTTGGCAAGAAAAAAAACACAACAAAACCAAACAAAAAACCTTCTCCACCTCATTCACAAAACTCACATCCCACATTGTAATTACTTTGTATTTTAACCAGAGCTATAATTTAGCCTCCTGGCTCCTGGTACTCAGGGAGACAAGCTATATAGTTTTCAGAAACAGTGATTGCCCAAACAATCCGGTGGTCTAAATTCAGATAAATCTACACCTACTAGTAAATCCATATCTTTTCCCCAGTTTTTCCACAATTTCTGTAAGGATGCTTACGTTTTCCTACATTCACACAGACTTCACAAGTATTTTAAAGACTCGGTCCCTCCCCTCCCCCAAGGAAACAGGTTAACCTCCACTGCATTATTTAATAATCTCATTAAAAATGTTATGCTGGTTTGCCAGCTCAAAATAAAGCTGACACAATTAAAGACTCATGCCTGACAACAATGTTTAGTTGACAGTAACATCATATTGCACTAAAAAATAAGAAAGAAAACAGTAATTTAGGTGTTTGATTTTCAAACAAATGCCTTAGACTTGACAGATCAGGTGCAGTAACAAGCTGGGATAGTCCTGAACACAAACTTTTAGGATTTTTTGTCTAGACTCTGAGCCTTTTTTTTTTTTTTCCCCTCCTGAGGTTTTGTTTCCCAAAGCAAAGGAATGAAATGGTCACAGGAAAAGCAAACTCATATTTAACAGAGGAATTAGTTTGAAAAGTCACCTTAAGGTCAGTATTAGTAGAGACTGACTGAAAGCTAGACAAATACATAGTGGTTAAAACTGTGGGTTTAGTCCTGAACAGCACGCTCCAGCAGTCAAATAAAAATTCATCTCTCTTGTAAATGCAGGAAGTGGTTTCACTCCAATAAGAGTTCTACAGCTTGCTCTCAGAATTATTATTGAGATAAATTGGAAAAAAAAAAAAAAAGGAGCTATTGCTGTGGGACTGTTTAAGGAGAAACTGGAAGGAGCCTTGAGGCACCTCAGTCTGAAAGTCTGGGGACTCATCTCTGCAGTGCAGCAAAGACACGGTTAAGAGGATACAGCTCAGGCCTCCAATTCTGACTTCTGGCTGGAGCACAAATGTGTTACTTAATGCACTTAGTTATTTAATGCTTGCTTTACAGGCATCATCAGGCGACAAAACAAAAAATTGGTAATCTGTACGTAAACACCACTCATTATTTGAGAAATACATAGGTGTTTTAGTGTACATTAACTTAGAGTCAAGTTGCAGGAGCTTGGAGTCTCAGCTTCTCTTCTACATGACCTGGTTTGGTTTTGGGTTTGTTTTGTTTTGTTGGTTTTTTTTTAATTCCTTGTTCTTACATACAGAAACATCTGTTTTTGTTTATGTTGCCCAACCTGGTATTTTCATATAAACAATACCCCCCAAAAAAAGACTGTAGGGGGGAGGAAGCCGTAACTTGCCCTAACCAGCCTGCCCCTGAATCATGCTGCATATGAACTTAATTTATAACACACAGATGGAATACGTCCATCCCGCCTGCTCTGGAGCAAACAATACGTAAACAATGAAGGCGAAGGGCTTAAGGACTTAATCATGGTGTCAGGCTACAAGAGAGGCCGCTAGGTAAGTGTGAGACACAATGACAACACACAAATCAATTTAGGTTAACGACATGACAGAGCAAAGACCTTTTCTTCTTTTTTATCTGGAAGGCATTTGGCATTGCAGGAATAATCAAAAAAAACATGTAATATACACATTAGAAATGCAAATAAAACAAATTAAAATCCACTTCCTGCTACAATGAACTTACAATATGCTATTACACCCTATAAAAATGAAGTAACTGTCTTTTGACCTGACATAAGCCGTGTCAAAAACCTATTTTTTAATGGCCTGTGACACCCAATCAATGCATTAAGAATGAACTAACGAATGATGGGGGCCTTTACCCAGCGTGTACCTGAAAGCTACCTCAGGTTCTGAAGTTATAAAACTTATACCAAGCTTAACGCCATTTTCATCGTCACCCAGCTGATTTTCATGTAATTACTCATGCTAGTGAAGTCAAGCACACGGGTACGACTTGCAAAACTACAGTATCACTATGCACATTGCAATCATTCCCTCTATTAGAAGTCCATTAACATTAAACTTTGGGAAGAAGGTAATTACATTTTGTCATATAAACTACGTGAATTTCAAGTTCTGACAACTACAAGAAAACAATTCTAAAAAAAAAAAGAAAAAAAAAAAGAAAAAAAAAGAAAGAGACCAAGGCAGAAAATGTGCATTTTCCGACGTTTTCAATTTGGGTTTTTATACACTTTAAAGAGATACTTCAGAACAATTTTTATGACATGCACAGAACAAAGTTCATTGACAGTATTTTGAGAGCTGGCAAACAACACTAAAGTTAATTTTTTTATCACCATCAAAAGGAAGTAAACATATATATAACTAGTTATGTTCTATTCATGACGGCTAAACTAGGCGATCTAGATCCACAGGACAGGATGTTCCTTTAAATAAAACCAAGAAACCCCAGACAGACAGATAGATTAAAACTGCAAGAGAGTTCATTTTGAAGTTTATTTCATTTTTTTATGTCCACAAAACTGCATTGATTAAAACATTGCATATTTCATCTTCCTTTGCAACAGAAATGAGAGAAAGTGTGTTTCTAATTCACATTTACCTGTGCTTCACATCTCCTTTCATACAGCCCAAATCTAACAACAAGCCTGTCAAAACCGGCCAAAGAAAGCTCTAGCAGGGATAACAAGGAAATATCAGCATTCATATATTTTTTTTTCCTAATGGCTTCTGCAAGGCCTAAAAAAGCTTTATCTGATCATCAGGACTGGAACAAAACAGCCCAGCTACGCTGAGATTTTTTGGCAGTCTCCTGCAGATTCATCCAGCTACCCATCAGCTTCCAACCCTTGGTTTACAAAACCCTGGAGGGTCAATGGGACATTTCTAACAGGTCTGTGAAAGGCAGCTAAAAAAAGCAAGCCTATTATTAGCAGCCTTAAATTTGCTATAGGGAGCTGTACTTCCATTGGAATATTTTTGGGATTCCACATGTGGTTAAAAAAACCCAAAAACAAACACCAGACCAAAAAAACCCTAACAAAACAAACCTAACCTCAATTCAAAAGGCCAAACAGGTCAAAAACTACTCCTCTCGGGTTAAAATGGCAAAAGCAACAGGGAACGATCAGGCACGGGGCTTAGTTCTGCTCTGACGGGACATCCGATGACTCAGATCAAAATGTCACAGGGCAAAGTGAGTACTGCTAGCCCTACTCCAGCCACCCCAGAAGCAGCGTTAACAGGATTAAGCCTAGTGAAGACAATTTTTCATTTTTCTTCTGGGAATTCAGGCCATATTAAGTGGTACAGTTTCAGCCTAAGTACTATGTTACCAGCAACACATTTGCTTTTAGCAAGAAGCTCGCAAACATCTCGGATTCCCCTGAACCCTTTGGCTACTGAAGTCATGCAATTTCAATGGTTTCTTTTCCCTTACTGAAGAAAAATGGCATAAAGAAATCAGAGTGTGAATTATATTAAATGCATTAAAAATAACCTTAAAAAATTACAGAGTTTAAAATGAACCTGTGTTTTTCTGAGCTTAAATGCTCAGGCTTGGATTACCTGCCTTGGAAAGGGGGAAAGAGAGCACACAAAAACCAGACCGTAAACCAGTTATAACTTTTTTCTACACATGAAGGGAGTAAATGGCTATTTTACAATGTTGCTTTATAGTCACAGTTTAAAAAACGGTTTACATCATTAAGTGCTTTGATGGATCATCACTTATTATTTTTAATTTATTTATTATTTTGAAAAGGCCATGCGCAAACAAGACCTTATTAAAAACGGATCACACTAAATTCACACTTTTATTACTTTTATTAGAAACATTTTATTAGAGGGGAAGACTTAATTGGAGTCCTGCATTCCTGAAGAATACGTTTGAACAGGAGCATGAATATGTAGAGGGAACTTCTCCCTGAGGAGAGTAAGAGGAGGTAGAAATTACCTCAAAGACACCTGTCAGGTCTAGAAACTCCATCCTGAGGATCTGGATCGGGCTGAGACTGACGGGCTCAAGAGAGACACAGCCACATAAGGCACAAACCTCACAGTTCTCTTCTCATTTACATCAGTGCAAACAGGAAGTAAGTTCAACAGCGCCAGAGGAATTACATTAGTAGAACTGTAAGGAAAACAAGGTTACATTTTCTCAATTAAAAACATAGTTTTCTCCTATGCTAATGTTTGCGGCACGTAATCTCTCAGGACAGATGGTAACAGCTTCCTGGTTAATGTCTATATTGTTTCTGTTTAACTAATGGATATGTATTGTATAAATAAATTATAACGCCATAAAGACTGACCTAAGAGTCTGAGTTATCTGGTAAGTGATTGCACTCCCACCTACAGCGCCTGTCAGCTGCCAGCCTGGGCAAAGGAGAGGAGACAAAGACATTGTCCAAGGTACAGAGACACCATGCCACTATGGATGAGTGACAAAATTGGGGCAAGGTCTAGGAACAGGACACAAGTCACAGGGGCAACAGAGGCTAAGGTCAGGCTCTCATCTGACTTGGTCTGATCACAAGGTAAGTGGTCTCAAAAAGGTTTTGATGAAAAAGCCACAGAGATGGCAGGTGTTCCATAAAACTGTCATTAAGCACGAACCATTACAAAATAACTTCCGGCTATTAGAGCTGCAAGGGCAACAGAGAAATTCTGTCACTTCAATCGTACAGTTTCCCAATAGACTAAATACACACGAGCTACTTAACCTATGTAAAAAGAGAAAAATTAATCCTGAACATATAAATACAAACCAGCTTTGTGGCATTGCCACCTATCTGGAATAAGTACTGGAAGGGAAGAGCAATCTTGCAGCAGGGACTGCACTGGGAAACAGAAAACAACAAATGGGGGTGCCGTGCTTTCCCACAGCATTGCAGTTATCCTGAATAGACAGCCTTATGAGAGACAAAACAGGAGAAGCTGTCCCGGTCTCCTAGACAGCTTTGCAATTTTGATGCTGACTCAGGACTCAAAACAGCAAACCACTGGATTATGGGAATTTAAATTCTCAGTTTGCCCTGTATCAACTTTTTTTTTTTTTTAAGGGGGGGTTTAGACAAAAATTCAAGGGGGAAGTTTGTTTATAGAACTGGTATTATTTTCAGCATCCATTCTAAAAACTACACTATTTTCATGGCCATGGCATAAGGAATATATTTTCCAGAGAAGCACAAAAGAGTTGCAGCTTTAAAGTTTTAGTCGTAACAAGAAGCTGGCAGAACCATCCTAGTCTAAAAAAATATTCTGAATATTATCTTTCAAGGTAGAAAGAGCACCTTAACTATCAAGACATACCTTTTCACTCAGATAATCTAACCCAGGATTTGGCTCTTGCCTGCTACAGCCTCCCCCCTTCACCAGCATGAACAAGTCACTGTCTCCCTGTATTTTATACCCCTACGTGTAGTCTACACTTCTTCCCTACCGTATAGGGATAGGGAAGATATGGGTATGAAGGAGGTTAGGCATTTAAGACTTTAAATCTAAATACTGCACCTAAGCAGGTATCTAAACCAAATACAGAAAGACACAGGGCATACATTAAAATAGCACATTAATAAAACAGGGACCAAAAAATTATCACCTCTATTGTGAAAATGCCTGAAGTTAAAATCACGACTGTCATGATACACCTTTGCGATGTTAAGAGTTAGCCTAGAAGAAACCTACACTGCTATTTCAGAGAACTGGAAAAACCTGCAGGTTCAAAGTTGCTGTATGTTAAAGCTTTTGAAATTTAGTAGTAAAAGAACTTCTGAGTTGGCAAACTAAGTACTTCTTGTTTTGCTCACTGTTGCATTAGCAAGCACAAGTGAGCCCTGTCTCTATAAAAAAAATACAATTTTTGTGTGTAAATCCTTCTGTGTTATCCTTCAACATACTGAGAGTTGGAGAGCAGACTAACTGCAATACACAGTATATTGCTTATCTATTCTATGCTATATTGGACATCAGTGATTCAAGTAGTTAATGCAAAGAAAAAAAGATGTATATCACATTACTATCTCTCTGTATTGCCTGCTATAGCCCTCTGATCTCTCTTTATCTGTGGTATGGTACTACTGCCTTCCCACTAGGACTGTAAATGTTTCTTTTTTTTTTTTCTTCTCTTTTTTCTTTTTTTTTTTTTTTAAATAGCATACTTATTTACCTTTGTTCACTCTTACTGTTTCAACTTGAGCCCCTTCGTTTTAACTTCTGCATGCTGCACCACGTTTCAGATTGGTCACCCCTGTCAGTTCTGCATTATTGCAAAACGCACAGCTGAACTTCACAAACACGCCATCCACCACCGGGCCAGCAGCAAAAGCATCAACAAGGGCCTTGCGTTTCCTCCCATTCAACATTCCTCTCTTGTCCAAGGGTATTAACACTGAGTTTTCTGTGTCCTTGTTTTACTTGCTATTACAGCTCCTGGAACAGCAATTCCCAACGTTTTTTAGCTGAACCCTGCTGCTGTAACTTTCCTTCTCATTTCCTTACTTTCCTACCCCTATCCTCTGCTTTTTTTTTTTCCCCCCTCCTTGCACTCCTGCTCCTTCTCCTGTAACAGCACTGGTTCTGTACGGTCACCTTGTAACCTGGTGGGGCAAAACCTATATTTAGGTTTATATACAGGGCTATAAACCTAGATAAATCTCTCTCCAGACGCCAGAAGCATTCCCAAGCACCCCCTAACCCTGGGGGGCACAGCCAGAAGCAGGCGAAAGGAGTTAACCTGCCAGCACTCCTGTGGAGTAAGAGTACCTCACTGCACCTTGCCTTTAACACCTTGCACCTCCCTATCTGGGAACTGCTGCTGGATGAGGAGGCTTTGGCACCCAGAGCCTGCGGAGGCAAGCTGGCTCACTCTTTTGGACTCCTTCTGAAAAGGACGGTGTGTGAAGCGTTACTGGCAGACTTGCTGCACTGCAGCTCCAGTCAAGTTACAGGCTATCTTTTTTTCTTGTTGTCTGCACAACCCAGGAAATAGGCAGCTCTAATTAGGAAAGCTTTAACTTCTCATTTTCCCTAAAGCAACCTTAAGTTTCAGGTTAGTTACAAGCACAAGTCACCTACCATGTTCCAGGTACCATCCTTCACATCTCATTTGCTTCAACCAGCTAAACGCAGGACAGGGACAATAAAAACTGACAACAAGCTTTTCTATCTTGTCATATTTTACATTACCTGCTGTCTCCTCTCAGGTAGGCAGAAAAACTGTATTCCAGAATATCACCTTAAGTATAAGTAAAAGGTCATGTCTACACCACAGAGGGGCCAGAGAAAACCATAAGCTCAGTCAATTAACATGCGCAGAGACTGGCTGAGCTACAGCCAAGCCATTTTCAGACTGACACCACCGTGGGTACCCACCACCTACCCTGCAGTCTTCTCTACAGGATAGAGATCCCATTATAGATGTATGGGAAATGGCTGCACGAGCAAGTTTCCCTGAAATAATGCAACCCATGGGTTTAACCTACATTGACTATGCGACACTGCTAGCTCCTGATCTGTTGGAGATGCACAGCAACCCACCCATCAAGAAAAGTAAATTCATATTAGATAAGAAAAAAGAGATTCACCAAAGTTGAGTTACCATTGCCCAGGCTACACGCATACTGTCAACTGCTCCCCTTTGCTGAGACAAAAGAAACTGTCCAGAAAAGACAGGTTAACTACTTAGGCACAGATGACTGGCATCTGCCAAGGAATTAAGCATTCAACTTCCTGCAACCTACTCCCAATAGCTGCATTAAATTACATTTTGACTTTTTTGTCTACTACCAAACAAGCAATTTGAAACAGAAATACACACCCTGTCTGTGAGTACAATACTTAAAATGAAAACTAAAAAGGAAGGAGAAACGTACACAAAAATACCCAGGAGGTGTTAAATGTTGCAACAAATATTTCAGCTTTTAGGCAGACCTTACATTTGTCCTTTTATAAGCCTCTAACCGCACAGAGCTCCTGGTCACACCTTCTAAATTTCAATGGGCATTCAGTCAGGCACAACTTACTACCACAAGCAGCTCACATCAGTATGACAAATACTATTGCAACAGTGAGACAGCACCAAGAGCTTCGCTGACAGAGTCGTAGTGTTTGAAGGACTGGATCTTTATTGCATGCAGAGCTGCATTTTTAAAGACATATGAATTAACGCGTGGCTCCCCTTATAACGACTGTTATCACTGGAACGCCTACAACGCTATACAAAAGAATTATTTGTTGCTTTCAGTAAGCAAAGAAAAACATGGTACTCACTAACGCTTTGCTATCTACGCCACCAGGCATCGGGAGCAGTCACCCACTGCACCCCGCCAGCCCCTTCTCTGTGATTCCGCTGTATCAGAACGACCATCTGAATTTGGGCTCCTTTCCCACAGATCTGATGTTTGCACACCTTTGCTGTGTCAGGACTCTGGCACATGATTTTCTCTCTTGCATGCTGAAAAATACAATTTATCCTTTCTGAATCAGGATCAAGGAAAAGAAATCTAACCGAGCTCTGCTGTCCATGCAGCATCCCTCACTGGCACACTGGCATCAGCCACCAGACTGCTGCCTCTTCCCCCGTGCTGGTGTTTTCTTGAAGATTATTTTCTAATGAGCCAGCACCAGCTTCTTCCTAAAATTTCAGAAATGCTTCAGTAATACTCAGAAGCTGCTGTTTAACAACACCCTGGATTGCCTTCTATTGACATACCTCCCTTTCCACTAAACCTACCACAGCGCAGCACCATGGTTTCCACACGGATCACTCCCGATGTTTAAGTCGCAGCTGCCCTACGGTCCCCCATCGGACACAGCTGCAGCCAAGCGCCGGGTGACCACGGACACCTCTGAAGCCGGAGGGTCCCCTCCACCGTCTCCAGCCACTCGGGCGAGCACGTTCCATCGCTGCAACGCAGGAGCGGATTACAGGACCCTCGTTTCACCACTGCAACCCAGCAGGAGACCACAGGACCCTCGTTTCACCACTGTAACCCAGCAGGAGACCACAGGACCCTCGTTTCACCACTGTAACCCAGCAGGAGACCACAGGACCCCGGCGACATTGCTGGAGGCTCCGAGTTTAAATTTCCTGCCGAGGGGACGTTACGCTGCTCCGCACGGCCCCCGACGCAGCCCTAAATCACGTCTTTAGCCCGGTATTATTTAACACCTTCAGCCTCGCGGTATTTAAAGCCCAGGGCTGGAAGCCGGCGGAGCAGGAGGGGGCGAGCGGGAGCCCACCTCTCCTTTGCCGACCCACAAGGGCTCCGGGAGACGCCGCTGCGGGACGCGACCCCCGCTCCCGCACGCCCAGCCCCTCGCCCGGGGCCCCGGCGGAGGGAAGCGGGGCCCCGTGCGGCCCTCGCCCGGCCGCGCCACCCGCACCACGAAGGGGCTAACGCGGGGCGCACCGGCAGGGCCGGGGGGGGGGTGGAAGGCGGTTGGTGGCGCGGCGCCGGCGGCAAGCGCAGTCCCCGCCTCAGCCCCGGCGGCGGGATGGCCGCTCCCGCTTCCTCGGCCCCTCACGGGCGCGGCGGCGGCAGCGGGCCACCCCCTTCCCCTCACACACACCCCCGCTGTCAGTCGCACCACCTACCCCACAGGCCGCCGCCGCCGGTCCGGCGCACGCCGCCACGCAGCGCCGCGCACGGCCACGGCTGCCCCGCGCGGCGCCGCGCCCCATCCAGCCCCGCCGCACCGGGGAGCCCGCGCCCGGCAGCGGCAAAGCCGGCCACCCCCCCACCCCCCCCGCGCTTCCTCCCGCCTGCCCGCCCTCCTCCGCCGCCCCTTACGCTGAGCTCGGCGAGGAGGTGGGGCGGCCGCCGGGAGGAACCAGGAAGTGAGCGGAGGCGGCGGCAGGCAGCGCACCCCGGACCTGCTTCCCCGCCCCGCCGCCGGGCGCGGCGCGGGGGGCTCCGCGGCCCACGGGCGGGCAGCGGCCCCGCCGGTGCCTGGTGCGCAGTTACATCTGGGGCGTGTAGCGTTACGTTCGGGTTTTTGTGAGGGGAAAAAATATCACCTTTCTGGGGGTGTTTTGTAATTTTCTTTACACGGGGCTTGCACGGCTGCAGGTGTCGGCGGGTTCGGCTGGCGCGGTTGGCGCCCCCCGCTCCGAGGCAGCTGCTTCCAGCGCTAATGGCGGGGTGCAAATCTCCACATTCCCGGGGGTTCCCCCTCAGGCCGGTTTTATTCCAGCTAACGCATACCATCCATTATACCATCAGGGTAAATGAAAAAACATTGCTTTGCCCTCATTATAAGAAAAAACAACACAACCAGCATCCTTTTTGTCCGATAACCTTCACCGTTGGAGGTGGGAAATTGAAGCGCCAGGAAGCGCTTTTTTGAGCAAGGGTTTGCTTTCTACTGCCCCTGAGGAAAAATGAGCCAGACCCGGGCTTCTCTGGCCTTTGGAAAATGGCCGTTAGAGTGTAAATGAGATTTGCTATCTGGGCCTCTGGGCTACGCGAGGATTTGACTCACTTTGGTAGGCTCCAGTATGGGATGGCGGGGGAGGGGTGGGTGGGAAGAGAAAAAAATAAAACAACTCTTTCTTTGCAATTGGAACTGTTGGCAGCTGTGGCCTCACCCATGAGCTAGGCAGGGCTGGGAGGCAGAACATCATCTCCCCATGCTCCCAGTGGGAATTGTAGGGTGCACCTGCAGCAATGCTTCATTTCGGGTCAGGCATTCACTTTCACAAAGGAGTTTCTAATTTCTCCTTACCAGAGTTTGGCTCACGCTGTGGAACGTGAAGACACAAGAACCGCACTGCGGGTCAGACAGAGGGTCCATCTGTGTTGGACGGCAGCACTATTTAGGGAGAAAGTTCCAACCAGGCCCCTTTTCTGCATGGGCGATGCCTTTGCCTGGCACCCCCTGCCTTGGGGAAGGAGGGCTGGCCCCGCTCACCCCCTCAGGGGCAGCGAGCCTTGGCTCCCAGCTCCGCCGGGCTCCACCACTGGCTCTCCCCACTGAGCAGCAGTCATCGATCCATTCCCACGCAACAATCCCGGCGTGCAGAAACCAGTCTCCTTTCAGAAGCCACGGGGTGCACCCCAGAAATGCATCCGCTCTGCTCCAACTGCTAATGGATGTGCAGTCCGCTAATGGGACCAGACCGGCACCAGCCCAAAGTAAAACCTCCCGCAATGTCTGTCACTCCTCTCTGATCTGCTCCCACTGCATCACACCAACAGCTCAAGAAGGCACAGCCAGAAACGCTCCATGCACTTGACTGAGCAAGGAGTCCTGGAGAGGAGAGCTGGAAATGCCTGGAGAAACTCCGGCAGCGTGGCGTATTATCTTTGTAAGCCATGTGTCATTCTTATCCACGTCAGCATCAGCATGAAGCCAGAGAGCAACTTTTAAAATAATTTGAAAATCATACTCAAGAGCTGTGCAAAAGAAGTGTGAGGCTTACATTAACCACTTGTTGTTATGAAACTTCCAATTAAGGCTGTCAAAAAAACCACCACCAAACCCTTAATTATTGTCTTAATATATAGTATGAGTTTTTAATTACATTTCCCATGCTCCTTTCCCAGGGATATCTGGCATAGGACCAACCACACTCTCCCTAAGGAGAGCATTTGGTTCCTTCACCGCTCCTGCACCAACCTGCCCCATTGCACTGCACCTCGCTCGGAACCTTTCTCTGAGGTAAAAGACAACAACCAAAAAAAAACCCCCAAAAAACCAAACCAAAACAAAAACCCCTCTGCATTTCCGCATTTTTCTTGCGGCGTTTATCCCCAACGCAGGCCCTCCCCAAGCACCGGGGTCTTTCCACAACCTCCCTCAGGAGTGTTTACCCGGGCACCGAGGGCGGGCGCTGCCCCTTTAACGACAGGCGTCAGTTTCTCAGAGGGGGCGTTTTGGTGCTCGGTAGGCACCGCTCCCTGCCGGAGCCTTCTGCGGGGCGTGTAACAGCTCTACACCCCACCTTGCCCGTGCGAAGGGGCGAGAACCCGACCGGGGCTCCCTGCTCGGCGGCTGCAACGGCCGTTATCATAGAATCACAGAATGGTTTGGGTTGGAAGGGACGTTTAAAGATCATCTAGTCCAACCCCCCTGCAGTAAGCAGGGACACCTTTAACCAGATCAGGTTGCTCAGAGCCTCATCGAGCCTGGCCTTGAATGCCTCCAGGGATGGGGCCTCCACCACCTCTCTGGGCAACCCGTTCCAGTGTCTCATCACCCTCATTGTAAAGAAGTTCTTCCTAATGTCTAATCTAACCCTAATCTGCTCTGGTTTAAAGCCATTGCCCCTCGTCCTATCGCTACATGCCCTTGCAAACAGCCCCTCCCCATCTTTCCTGTAGGCCCCCTTCAGGTACTGGAAGGCCTTCTCTTCTCCAGGCTGAACAACCCCAGCTCTCTCAGCCTGTCCTCACAGGAGAGGTGCTCCAGCCCTTTGATCATCCTTGTGGCCCTCCTCTAGACCCGCTCCAACAGGTCCACGTCCTTCCTGTGAGGGTTCCAGGCGACCGCAACGGCCGTTAGACCGACCGCGGCCACTTTCCCGCCTCCAGGCGCGTGCGCGGGGGCGAGCAGTGCGCAGGCGCAGAGCCCGCCCCGCCCACCGCCGGGCGTCACGCGCGGCCGTTGCCAATGGCGGCGGCGGCAGCGGCGCGCGGACGCCGGAAGCGGAAGAGCAGTGGTGTGCGGCGGTGGGAAGTATGGCGTCCGTGGTGCTGAGCGAGGCGGAGAAGTTCTACATCGTCCATGGTGTCCAGGTAGCGGCGGTGTCGGCTGCCTTGCAGGAGGCTCCGCTAGGCCGGGGCGGCGTGGGGGCGGCAGTCTCCGCCCTGGGGAGCGGGAAGTCGTCGGGGCTTGCTCGGCGTGGCCTGGCCCTGCCTATAGCGGCGTTGCCCTGTGAGGCGTAAGGCAGGGCCTTTTCCCGTCTCTGCGGGCTTTTTCCCTGTGGGCAGGTGCGGGGCGGTAATGAGTTACGCTGTAGGGCGGGGAAGAGGGAGCTTTCCGTGGCCTGGTGTCTCTGCGGTGGTAATCATACAATCACAGAATGGTTGGGGTTGGAAGGGACCTTAAAGATCATCTAGTTCCAACCCCTCTGCCATGGGCAGGGACACCTCCCACTAGACCAGGCTGCTCAAAGCCCCATCCCGCCTGGCCTTGAACACTTCCAGGGATTGGGGCATCCACAGCTTCTCTGGGCAGCCTGTTCCAGTGTCTCACTGCCCTCATTGTGAAAAATTTCGTCCTAGTATCTAATCTAAATATGCCCTCTAAATCATCCAAGCACACTGAGAATGGAGCATCAGAACAGAAAGCAGACTGAGAACAGGACGTGGATTTGTTTTTTTTTTTTCATTTCTTGTCCTTCTCTTTCCCCCTCTTCCCTCGCTCTTTCTCAGGTTTTTGCTGTTCCATAGTTTTGGCTTGTCACTAAGCTGAGGAACAGTGAGTGGACCAAGGAGGAAGAGTGAAGGATGTGTGGGGAGAAATGCCAAAGATAAAAGGACTGTTTTCTGCAAAGTATGGAAACTGTATTTCACTGCAAAGAAAACTACTTTTATGGGGATGACCTGTATAGTATCTGGCGATGCATAACATCTGTTTTTGAAATACAAACATTTGGAAGGCTGGTGGGTTATTTTTGTCTGCCGGATCCTAATTACATATATAAAAGTACAGAACTTGAGTATCGCAAGAAAGACCCATGTTGTGTTAGTTAAAGTACCTTTTAAAGCCAAGATCTTTACACTTTTGTAGTCTGAAGCTTTCTATTGAAACAGGATGGAAGTAGTGCAGGGGTTCGGGTCCGTCTGCAGAGAGCTTGTTGCAAGCTCTAGATAAAGGAGAGGTGAATGGAGAAGTACAGTTGGTTGTGTTGTACTCTGAAGTGAAAGTTAGTGATGAAACTGGGAGCTGGTCCTTTTATATTACTTCTACTTGCGTTTGGCATAGGAAAAGGAAACTTTAAAATCACAGATTCTTTTTCTAGTTTTCATTACTGATTCCCTTAAGCACAATATATTGATTGTTGTTCTTAGGAGGACCTTCGTGTGGATGGTCGTGGCTGTGAAGACTACAGATGTGCAGAAGTAGAAACAGATGTTGTATCAAACACAAGTGGATCTGCAAGAGTTAAGCTGGTAGGTAAATTTCTTAGGGGTCGTGTACCTTGCTGATGAAACTTCTGCATCATGTGACTAGTTTTAAGATAAGCTGAGGCTCTGTGTAGATGGGTGTGATAAAATGTGTGTATATATAGCACTAATTGAAAGTATGGGTTAAGGAAATGATGACAGGATATATAATTCATTCAGGCTGGCCTAAGCTACTTGAGCTAGATTTACTGTGAAGTACCTGAAAAGCCTTCAATCTGAATCCTGAAAAAAAATGAAATTGCTGCTGTGCCTAATCACTGGAAAAAATAGTTCTGTTCCTTTAGAGTGAAGCAGAACTATTTCTGGCATGTATTGAGTGTGAAAAAGATAAATATACTGTACAATATTATAAAGGTTCTGCAGATACAGCTGTTTCCAAACCAAAATCCTAGAAAAAGTCGTCGATATGAAGAGTGTCTTTTTAACCTAGAGAAAGCTAATATGTATGGCAATTATTTGAAGAAACTTCTAGGTTTAACAAAGGAAAGGCTTCTAAAGCCTCTTCTTTTTTTAAAAAAAAAAACAAAACAAAACGAATGTGATTTTAAGTTCACTATGATAGAGTTATGGGTGCAGATAACTGAAAGGCAGAAATGTCAGTTTACCATAGACATTTAAATTAAATGAGTAGTTTTGTGAATATAATTCCAGTTGTACGATGTGTTTTTGTTTTAACAGGGACACACGGATATCTTGGTAGGTGTAAAAGCTGAAATGGGGACACCGAAGTTGGAGAAACCAGACGAAGGTTACCTGGAATTCTTTGTTGACTGGTTAGTATGCTAGAAGAGAAGGAAATAGATCTAATACGTGGAATAAATGACTAATCAGATCTTACCCTTCTTCTGAAGTTTATACCTTCATTCCACTAACCTCCCATAAGGGTCTGGGTGATAGAAACAAGTTATTCTACTGTTTCAGTAGCGTTGAATGTTCAGAAACTTTCTGCTGGTTCTGCAGAGCCAAAATAAGCAAAACAATAGGAATTAAAGAATGAAGTTGGGTTTGAAAACAAAAATGCCAAATTGCATAGCATCACTGCAGCTGGAAAAGAGTAATGGTTCAGTTGCACGTGTGTTTAACATGACTTTGTGACTACAATGTCAGTTGTCTTTTTGACAGTGATAGAACAGAAAAAAATCTCTTTCAAAAACGTAGTATCCAGAAGAAAAGAATTGACTGATACAGATTGTACTTTAACTGTACCTAAAGGGTTTTGCTTACTTTGCCTTTGAAAGCAGTGGAAAAAGTTTGAAGTGTGTTTTGTACAAAAACGTTTGTTTAAAAAAACCATAAATCCTCACTGTAAAGTTTAGATGTATAAGTTAATTAGAAAATTTTGTCATGTTTATTGGTGAATAAGTATATAATTAACTAAAATGGTATTTGGTTTTATTCCTGGCTTTGTGCTACAAATGGACTATTGTTTATCCTTACAGTCTTCATAGTGCTTGAATTATCAAGGAATCTAGAAGAAAACTGAGAGCTTTTGTTTTCAGGTTGCTCTGAGGTAGCATAGTGGCATCTCAATGTTATTCCAGACCCTCTGCTGTCTGAAACTACCATACCCATATCTTGTAGACTTCCTAAAACTGTTCTTTATGAAATAACGTGCTTTGGGAGCGTCTCCTAAAAGCCTTGGCACTGTCAAGTTAGCTGTTTTGCCTGTGACCTTTTTTTAATTTTTATTAGAAAACAAAAAATGTGGCTACTCTGACATTAAACCAATATACTGTTAGTAAAGCTAAGGTATGAGAGCTACTAAGTGTATATCCGGTAATCTTTCTGACCTAACTGGCTGCATCTGCCTTAATGTTTGTATCTCTCTCACATTATGCAGCCTTTTCTAAAACTGCCTCTCTGCATCATGAAGTACTAGTTAACTGTGGAAACTTACGGTTTGTAGAGGGAAGGACTCACCGATGAATTAATGATCATTAATTTGAATACTTTTAAAGCATTTGATACTGTTCAAAAATACGAGGCAGGAAGATGATCTTCTCCAATGTGGTCCTGCTATTAGAGGGTATCTGAGCTTGACTACTTTATAAAACTTGCGTATGAAATATCCTAAGTAGTACCCACTTTGTTCTGGTGGCTTCTATTTGAAGAAAGCCCAATGACAGCAGGGACATCTCCTTATTAAAACAAGTGGTCTGTGGGAATGTTGCAATACTGTGACACTTCTTTCATAGGCAAATAAAAGTTAGAAAAACTTTAACTGATGAGATTAATGTTAGCTTGTGTTTTCTAACCGTTAATCTCTGCTTCATAAGAAGACGGGAGGGAGATGTGCAGCAATATTGCGCAAGATGGATTGTGTCAGTTCTAGAAATAGGTAATCCTTACTTTGTGTGACAAGACAGACCAAAAGACTAAATTTTAGAGAAGGGTAGTCACTTCTTGCATGCCTGTGCCACCAGGGAAAGGTGACCTCTAGCTTCCAGAAAGATCCAAAAGAGAAAATGTGAAGTGGGAGCAGCTTGTTCTCTGTAAAGGGAAATGAGATGCTGTCAGTACTCTGACATTTTTCCAGGCTGCCACTGGGTGGTAGTAACGGAGCATAGTTTGATACACTGCATCTCATGGTGAAGTTCGTGTGTGTTCTACCTGGCTTTTATATTGTTGAAGCTAATAATAAATACTCAGACTGTAGTGTTTTCTATCTTAAAATGCTTGTATCCTGAAACTTGCATGATTTCTTGTATTGCTGGAAACAATCAGTTGCTGGATCATGTATATAATTCTCTGCCCCCAAATTCCGTTTCTCTTCATTCTGCTGAGTCCTTATCCTGGAGTCTGAGAAGCACGTTTAGTCTCATTTTGAGACAGACTTTAATGCTAAAACAGACTCTAATGCTGGAAGAGATGATTTTTGGGGTATTGATTTGTGATAGTAGAAATCAATTATCATATAACAAGTCAGTATCCTATGTGCTGTCCTTACTGCCCATCAGCACTGGAGAAGGCACTCGTCCTGGTCGTTGATGTTGAAAGACTGCCATATGTCTGCTTTTGTCGTGTTTTGGGCTTGTTCTAATACTAACTTGTTAGTGGGGTTTTTTTTGGTTTGGGTGTTTGTTTTTTGACTGAAGCAGAGATTTATAATTTCCAAAGTGGAAGAAATAAAAAAATAAAAAAGCAGACAAATCTAAATTCCTTGAATGCATTAGACTGTGTTTGTGGAATTAGGGAAGCAATGAATATATTTGTCCAAGTCTTGCCATCTGTTCCTCCACTTTGAAGTCCAGACATGTTTTTGTTCCAGCTGGAAGAGAGGGCCTGTTTCACTGGTGCCTGTATGGAACACTGGATCAGATACGATCTTAACTATTACAGATGGAAAGCGGTTCTCCAAATCGTAAGAGATGACAGTATTGCAGAACAGCCACATCAGCGTGCTCTTAGGTGATCCTCAGATACTGTTCTGTTGGGTTTTCTGGGGAAAATGTTAATTTAAATCAAATTTCAGTGTGATCACTAAAGATATTGCTTGAATGGTGGCCGCAGAAAAGGAGCCTCTTCTCCTATCCTCCCTACTACCATAAACTCATTATCATGGCAACTGTTCTTTGCAGAGGCAAGAGGCAAACTAATGAGTTGCAAAAGAGTGAAATGTCTTTACAATTTTTTATGGTACTTCCTCCATTAAAGATGGTCTGTAGTGGGTTTAGCTTGCTTTTCAGAGAGAAGCACCATCTGATGGTTGAGTAAAAACTGTTTCAAACTGTATAAGCAGATCTGAATCAGTAAATCAATATTGGTAGAGTTACCAGTTTGACTAGACTAAATCCAAACCCTTGTTAGCCCAATTCTCTGTAGGATCATGAGCTTGAATATCATCATAATCACATTGACACAGTTAGACAGCATCTGGAACTGAATTCATGTCTATCTGTTTCTTGGCCTGCGTTGGCAGTCCAGTTGTGTCATAAACGTGGCATCTTTTGGCTGCTTTCTGGAAGAGCGGAATATTAGTGAGGTGGTTAACTTACTGCTGATTCTAAAACAGTGAATCTTCCCTCTTGTTTTAAATGACTGTATGTTTCTTTTGATGCAAGAACAGAAATCTGGTATTGGTTCCTTGAAGTCAATACAGCTTCAAGTGAAGAATATCCTCTGTGTAATGAAGTCTTTGTATACCAGGAAAATAGCTGTAAACTTTAATTAGCTGTTTTATCTCCTGTTGTAATTACTTACATTGTAGACTGTAGTATATTAACGACCTGAGCAACGGATGGGAAGTACTTAGCTACTGTGAAAGAAAGGTTTTGACTGGTAACAGCAAGGGTTTTGAAAGTAGAGATCTGTGGTAGAAGCCTCATTATGCTTTAGGAGTCTTGATTGTTATGCAATGTGACACTGAAGTGGTTTTGAAAGTCTTTAACATTACATTCTCTTCAGGAGTAGAAATTCTGTGCTCCGCTTGGCCACTGCTAAGTTCTTTCTGCGCTACATAAATCAAGTTTTTTGGCATTTTCTTTTATTAGTGTGCTAGACAACCCTTTTTCGATTTTACACTGTGTAAATTACTGCAATAGTGTGGGCACTGGGTGGCAGTATTTACCATAGAGTTACAATAGTACCCTGCTAACCGTTTTATTTCACTTTGATTGCAAGCAATTGAAGTGTTAAAACAATAATGGAATTAACATGCAGTGAAACTTGTGATGATGTTCCAGTTGAGTCTTACATTCTTCTTACTCTGTTAAAGAAAGTGGCCATTTATAATTAAAAACTACAACATTTGATGAACCTTCATGTTTAGAAATAATAATGAGGTATAGACTGAGGTTTGTATACTTCTTTTCAATTTATCATAGGAATCATAGTACTTGTATAACCATACTTTAAACAGAATGGTTTAAACAGAAGGATCTAGTTAACTTGTGCAAAAGCTGCATCCAGGGGCAAGTGCTTGTTTAATACAACCTACAGGCCTGACCCAGCATATTTCCAGAATTAAGTTATACTTAGGTATGGTCCTATCTTATAAAATTGGTGTCTAATATTAACACAACTGTGAATAATATGTCACACTTGAAGCGCTTATTCATGTGGCAAATGTAGTTTGGAAGCATCGGTCAGTGCTTGATTGGCAGTAATTTATTTTTTTTAAGCATGTATAGTGCTGTCTGGTTATAGAAGCAGCAAATAACTTCTACAAAATTCAGTAGCTCTTCCCGATATTCAGAGTTGTCATCAGTTCTGCAGAAGAACAAGTAGGGAGAATTACTGTGAGGTAAGAATTTCCCTTACAGGTGCTGCAGTTTTGTTGATACAACTCACTTGATGGTTTAAGTCATGCCTAGATAATGTGGATCTTTAGTCGTTGGGTTTTTTTTAAAGGAGAAGGGATTATATTCCAAGACTTTGTTTTGTGCTGTATGTTTGCGTTCCTGTGGTAGTCCTGCTGGAAGAGCTAAGGGTTTGTATCGTCATATAAACACAAAACATACATGAGAAATTGGCACTGTGAGGTGCCCAGGCAGGAGAATACAAGGCTTTGCTTTTGTAGATTTTGAACGTATCAGACTAATTCTGTGGAACCACCTCCTTTCCTATGTTCTGTAATGAGAAATTAAATTGGGGGAAGTCTGACTAGTTTATTTAAAAACAAGACCTGCAATGTGTGGTGTGGGTCCACTACTTAAGAATGCTCTTGCCCTCTCTATAAACCAGAGGTTGGGTTCAGAATATTTGTTGTTTTGCTGTGTATGCATCTCTGGACACTTCTGCTCTGTTTCCTTGTGACTTGGAGGTGAGGGGTTTTTTGTTTGTTTGCTTGTGTTTGGTTTTTTTGGTAGGCCTGTTTTCTTGTATTGTTAGAATTTTGTTCTTAGCTGTGTACAAGGTCTTGGCACCCAAGGACTTTCTTGCATGACTGCTCATAAACGAAGTTTGTTATATTAGAATCGGGGAAGTGAAGGCCACGCACTTTTGTCAGATCCCTTTTGGAAAAAATGTTCTTTAGTTGCTGCTCTCCATAAGCTGCAGTTGCTGAAAATAATGAGCTGCTGTCTGTAAGTGGCTTGATAGCAGAGAGCACACTCAGTGAAGAAATTACCAATTAAGGTCGGGCAGTCATGTCACTTTAAAGAAAGTGCGTCATATCGCCACATCTTTCTCTTAGCCACTCTCTTATCTTATTAATTTAACATTCAGCTCTAACAGGCTGTCTTCTTAGCAGTTCTGAACTTAGTACAGATTTCTCTCACTTTTTTATTTTTGAAAGGTTTGAGATGACAGAAGATGAGAGTGCTTAAGAAATAATCCCTGAGAGAATTCATCAACTTTAATATTGTAACTTGGGAATTGAAGATAGTAGTGGAATTTAATTAGTATCAGTTTGTAGCAAAATGTAGGTATATTATCTGCATCAAGGCATTTTCTTATGCAAAATGGAAATAATTTCTTTGCAGATAGGATGCTTATTCTTGTACAAATAAATCCTTAGATATTTCTAATGCTTTATATTTAAGAAATGTTCTTTGGGTATTGGCTGCTTCAGAAGTGAAAGTATTTTTTCTTTCTTTATCTAGTTCTGCAAATGCTACTCCTGAATTTGAAGGCCGGGGAGGAGAAGAACTTGGCACAGAGATAGCAAATACACTCTACAGAGTATTTAGCAGTGAGAGCAGTGTAGACTTGAAATCACTTTGTATTAATCCCAGAGAGCACTGCTGGGTTCTCTATGTTGACGTATTGGTAAGTAAGGAAATGAAAACCAAGACTGAAGGAGGTTTTTCAAGGTGCTGACTGACTTAGCATAACCATGTTCTATTTTCATATTAAAAAAGCTTCTCATAATGTGATATAAGGCTTCCCAGCATGGATGGCCATTTTCTTGTGAATCTGCCTATAATAGTTAATCACTACTTCCAGCTTGCTCTTTTTCTACTCTTCTTGATGCCACTGCTCCACTGCAGAGCTAATAAAACACTGAGTGCTCTGAATCTGTCTCAGATAAAAATCAATGACCTTAATACTGACAAGGAAATTGCCACTAAAGAAGGCTAAACTTTTTTCCTTGCTAGATATAACACCAAATTTATCATTCTAATGAATGTATGTTAGCATGGGTGTACGTTAGCCCTGACATAACTGTCCATCCTGTCTACCTCTCTGCACTATTATCAGTACTAGTTCAGTAAAGTAAAATAGAAGCTTTTCTGGCAAAAGTTAAATTTTGCATAGGCACTTTTTGATTAAAATTGTATACATGTATTGAATGTAGAAGACAAACTGAATATTTGTTCCCATTAAAAAATGGAAACTGAATTTTATGCGTATAAATCTTGTGCTTGCAACAGCTCAATTTCCAAACTACGCTGTATTTAGAGCACTCTGTCATGGGAATTTAATAGAAGTCTGCAAGTCAGACTCTCTTGAGCATTATTTCCAATTCTTATTGGCCCAAAGTTGAGTTTCTATTTGTCAGATTTGTAACTGAAAATATGTTGAGGGATCTTACTCACAGGAATCCATTAATGTCTATGAAGTGATTTGCAAAATGTTAAGCTGTCTCGCAAAAAAAAAAAGTACAGGGTTTTGTTAAACAAAACAGGAACCTTCAGACTAAGACCTAAATAAATGTGAAAATTAGTCCATTAGGTTTTTAAAAAGCAGTAGCATTAGCCTAATTATAATAGATATGGTACATGCCGTGACTTAGTCCACATACAGAATGATCAAATATGTACCACTGCTGAGTGCTTTAACAGTCCTAGTCACCAGCTTATTGGAACTTGGCATAGTTTAATAAAGAATGAAGTGTTAGTTCTGAGAAATCACACTGGGGCCTTTAGTTACTAGGTAATTACAAGCAGAGGTACAGAATATTAAATGTTGTGCGTATTTAAGCAATGTACTGCTTAGCATTACATAAACACTGCATAAACAAAGGCTTTCATAAAGCTAACTGCTGCAGAAGTAGTTCTGAATAGCTTTTATATGAGGTGTAACTGGTCATTATTTGATGCTTCCTGGACAAATTTGTTGATTGTCCACAGCTACAGAGAAAAACAGTCTCGGGTTTTTTATGCTACGAGGTTGTATCAGAATTATCAATGTCAAGACCTATGTTTTGTGATGAATTTTACATTTAGGTTTGTTTACAGTGCCAAGAAAGAATCTGTTGTAGGTTCATAATTAGGATTCTAATCTTGATGAGTGTTTTTAATGTCATATTCTGCAGGAATTTTGTGTGTGAGCCATTGAAGAGCTGCTGGTATAGTTAGAACAACGTACTTTTGTCTCTTATTCTGTTACTTGCGCTTCTTTTTTTCCTACCCCAGGCCTCTGTATTTTCACATTTTTGAGGTATCTGTACTATTTCCTCTTCTAAATAGAAGACCTGCGTATCACATGTGAGAGTTTATACTTGATACTTACAGGTTTTTCCTGAAGTTCTTCTTGATGAATCATTCCTATAAAGCTGTATTTTAATAGCACATGGTGAAAGTATGACACTTGTGCTAGTACAAGGCACTACGAGTCGTATTATTCATCACTTGAAGGAAGCAGATTCTAAATATAATTACAATGCTTATTGAGAGTCGTTTGTATGATGTTTTTCTTCAGAATTCCTGGAAATTGTTCACATTAGTGTTTGTGGTGGATGGAAAATAAGTCTTAAATCTGTCATGAGCCTGAAACTACTGGTACCTTGTGGTCAGGTGGGAAGGTACTTGTCTTCAAGTCTCTCATTCCAAAAGACAAAAACCCAGAAAGATTGTTATGAACCTGGAGATACTCCATTGCTATGTAATTTAGCCATGTGCACTTTGATTGAAGCATCTATATTCAGCTTCTGTGCGTAAACAAAATTTGAGACATGTAACCTCAAAAGAGAAAATAGTATATTTTGCATAGTCATGCAGCTTATCTCTTCAAAACACTTCTCAAACCTTCTTGTGGTCAGTGTACTTGGGAGGTGTTATAATTGTATGCAGTCAGACTAGAAAGAAAATAACTTCAGCGATACAGGCTACAAAGATGCAGACATGGACACGTACAGATATATGTTAAAGGCAAGAATATATAACTTGACCTTTCAAAATACATGCATTCTTTCTTAATAATAGAAGGCGTTCAGCTTCCAAAGAGTAGCTCATGAATGTGGAGATACACTGTACTGCAAAACTATAAGCCTGTTCTTACCCTCTCTATCTTTCCCTCAATTTCTTTCCCCTTCTAAGTTGTTGATGTCAGAAATAAGCTTTTAGGCATTTTTGAGGGTGTTTTTGATACATGCATAGCCTTCTCCCCATAATTTGCCCCAGCAGCCTGCAGTGCTGAGCAAGGAGAATTAAAGCATGCCATCTCTTTTCATTCCCTACCCATTCACGGTACATTGTGTGTTGGGGGGGTGCGTTAGTTTCTGTTGAAGTTTTAGCAATTCACTACTGAGCATTCCTGAGAGGATTTCCTCACCTTTTCTATTTCCCCCCAGTTTGGAAAAAAAAAAAAAAAACAAACTACCTTAGAAATCTGTCCTTTCGGAGAAAAAACTTCTTTGAATAAGGCAAGATCTACAATGTTTTCTCTTTTTTTCCACCCTCAGTAACTTTTTTATTTGTACATCAGTAAATTAAAAGCAGTCCTTTCTAAAGACTCCTTTGCTTCCCATGATGCACAGTTGTGCAGAGTTTTGAAGTCCTTAATAAATAAATAAACGGGGGGGATCTCAGTACAAGGGGCTTCAGCTGAGGAGAGCGTTCATTTCTTCTTGCAGGAACTGTTGTACCATGCTTGTTACAGGCTTTGTTCCTGTAGGTGCCACTGTAATACAGATAAGGCTCTAAAGCAGCAGCCTGAACATAAGCTTAGCAACAGTACAGGCACATCCCATTATTGTGTTTTAATAACAAAGATATTGTGGGGCTTATTGAGTTATCCAGTAAAATCCAATAACGACTGAATGTGGCAAGTTAACCTCTCTGTATCCAGCAGCTGTTTGCAAAGAAATAATTTGATCGCCTTTGTATTTAGCCTTCTACCCCAACTTTTTGTCATTCTTTTTACACAGTTAGGTCTGTCTTCATAAAAATAAACTGTCTTTCCAGAAGATCTGATTTATGATTTGCACCCAGTGCGGGAGTTTATCTCATTCGTAAATAGATTCTGAAGAACAATCAATGCAATCAGTGTTGCAAAACTTGTTTTTCTCTCATCATACAGCACAGATTGATGTAATGGAGAAGCATCCATATGTTCTTGCTGAAGTAGTTTCAGATGCTTGCTGGGGATGTGTGTGTTCATAGAATAGTACTGGCAGCTCGAGTGGAACTTCTCAAGAGCTAACGCAAGGCTATGACCAAATACGTCTTTGAGTTGTCCCTCAGGCTGTAGAAAGTATTAGTGGTTATGGGAGCCCTGCCTTTTTATATAGTATGCAGTGCTGTTCTCCTGATCTTCATGGGAAGAAACTAAGCTAGGCTCCCTCCACACATTTTAATTCAAATGACAGTGTTATCAACAAGTAGACTTTGACATCAGGATTTCCTTAGACAAACCCGCTGATGACTCCTTTTCCATAAAGAATAGAGAATAAGTCATGATATGCCTTTGTAACTATACCTTTTCATTCTGGGTGACAGTTTGCGTTGCTTCTTTGAAAACAATTCTACTACTTACATTTGTCCAGATGATATTTAAGAAAGACTTCTTTTTGAAATAAAGTATAGCAAATGGATTGGCTTGATTTAACATTAAAGAATTAATATGGTGAGTTTATAAAAAGAAGTCTGGTCATAGTCTAGTTCAGAGCATTAACAGGAGGAGAGTAAGAACAGCGGTGGTTTCATTTGAGCTGTTATTAAATTTTATCATTAATTTTAATATGAAGTGCATTAACTCTTCTGTTTTGCATGTATAATACAGTTAGCTGAAAACTTAATTTCCTATCTGTTTTTTATTTTCATAGATAGGCTTTAAAGACAACTTCGTTTTTTAAAAAGCCGTTCTGGTTCTTATTTTTCTGCTGTTTCAAGTAGGCTTAAGTAAAATAAAGACTTGGTTTAAAGTTACTAGCCTGATATTCTTTTAAAGAGATTCTTTTTATCCTCCCCAGTTACTGGAATGTGGTGGGAACCTCCTTGATGCAATCTCTATCGCAGTGAAGGCGGCTCTGTTTAACACAAGGTAAAGCACAGATCTCATTTCATGTGAGTGGAAGTGGCATGGGAAGTGAAAGAGAAGTACTCTCTGTGAACTAAGCATTTTTAATGCTTAATTATTTAAATAAGAAATATCCAAGGCAACTTGCACTGAGATACATTTGCATGCAAGTAACATGAACTAATGACTTCAGTTTCTAATAATCAAGTGTCATATTGTATTATATGCACAATCAGGCTTACAATATAACTTTTGTTCTGTAGCCAGATCCAGAAAAAATTGTCTTGACCGTATGGTTTTGTTGCAAGTACTTGGAGGCCTTTGTGTTGATGCCTTGTGCATTTAAAATAAGAAGTATTTACTGATATGTGATGCTCCTGAATAAGAAGCCCTCTGTCAGTGTGATCGCAGACTTGTAACTAGCCTTGTTTTCCCACTTCTGGTGTTCTTTCTCATTAACTATTAGTCTAGAGTTCTTTTTAAAACTAAGAGGAAAAACTGGTGGTGAGAGATTGTGGAGAGGGGGAGATAATGTGTCTTTAAAAGAACTTTGCCTCGTGCATTTTAATTCAAAGAATGGAAGAACAGAATCTAGTAGAATGAATGATGCAAGTGCTCTGTGTGTGTTTTAATGATAACATTCAATAATATTTTTTCCAATGTTTTTATCTTCTTTATCTACAGATGAAAGGGAATACAGAGTTTTGTAGCACCCTTGAGAAAGAAACTAGTGAATGGTTTGGCAAAAAAAATTATGTAGTAAAAGTAGCTGGAAGAGGTGCAAAAGTTAGACTCTTACAGGCATAAATGTTTTGAAAGTGGATTTCAAATTGTTTTTCAGCTGTAAATTAGAGATGCTAAAGTCAATGGCATAGTTCTGGCGTATTCATCAGGGAATCAGCACACAGTACTAGAGCTGGAAAAGTACTTGCAAGAGGAAGAGGAAAATAGACTTTTGAAGACAGGCAGTATATGAGGATATAAACACTTTAAAAGGGGGTAAGGGGAGAATCCATCTAAGACTACAACTTGTATATATTGCTTGTATATATTGCTGAGAAACTTCCCATGCTAATCAAGTTCTCAGCAGTCATTTTTAACAGTAGCTTGTTTTTGTAGCATTAAGAAATACTGTCACAAATGGAATGGCTCACAAAAGAGTTGACAGTACACTAAAGGGAAGAAATGCCTGTGTCTCTGTGTGTGAGATGCCAGGATACAAAAATCCTATAGTTAAAAAAGTTGCTCCCGTGTGTGTCGTTTTGCAGATCTAAGGCATGTACTTTATTTACAAGATAACTAGGCCTTTTTTCTTATTTCATCCAGAATCCTAGTTCTGAATAAAGAGAGAAGATCATATACAAATTGATTAAAATAAATAAATAAATAGAAGAAAATCTGTTGCTTTGGGAACGTGGGCAACATGGAGAGTATAATTGTTTTAATGATCATGCTTTATTTTTATTCTTCTGAAAAACTGTATCTTTTATATAATCTTTAATCTATGGGCAAGCAGCCACAGTCTTGTGGAAGTTGGATATCAAATCAAAATGCGGTCCAATGTGACATAATGCAGAGCCTGTTGATTTTTGACCTGTGAGAACCCCGTCTATTGATTTGAGCAGGGAATGCTAGTACCTCTAAGCTCGTATGAGCTCAGAAAGTCAGGAGGTGAAATTCAAAGTGAAAACCTATTGTCCTCATTCACTATTCCTCTCCCTTTCCTTTGGTACCTACTACGTTTTCTTTGGATTGACACGAGGTTGTTTAGAATAGCTACCTGCTCTTCATGAAATATTATTGTCCCAGCAAGACAAGATGTCAGTTTGAAGGTCATTTCAGATTAAGTGTTCTGAACTTTGCTTGACATGTGTGTCCCTCTTTGAGTCTTACTTTCCTTTCATAATCTGTTTACAACCAGGTTTTTGTTATAAGTCTTTTCAGATCTTCGTCAGGCTTGACTGCAGCCTTGGAACCAAGAACAGGGAGCTGCAGCTGCTGTTTTTCCTTTGAAGCTACAAATTTTCAGATGTTCAAATAGGCATTTGAGCTTCATCCTTAAAATCTTGCTGTAACCATTTTTGTAATAGCTATAGGCACGTTTTTCTTTAGGGCTAAGTAAATGCAAAACCGTAACTTAAGGAATTTTCACAAGAATTACGGGATTTAAATCCTTTGTGTGTTTGACCTGACTCATCGTGTCCCCTTCAGGCATGGAGCAATGACAATATAACTGTTTTAGGGGGAACATTTACTCCTTGGAGTTTTGTATGGTTCGTTATAGTCTAAAAACTACGTCAAGATCATGTGCAAAAGATTGCAGTTACCAAACTTTCTTCTTAACTGTGTTTCCAAGGTGCTTAAGGCTGGATCGCTCCACGATTGTAGTACATACGGCAAAATGTGCAAGTAGCTACTGTGTCAGGACTTAGCATTAAACTTGATCCTGTGGGATGGGCCTACTTGCAACCGAGACAACAGAAAATAGGCAAATTACAAAAGCTACGCAGTTTATAACACAATAGCTTTGCAGATGTCATGCTTTTTTGCTGGGCAGCATGGTAGAGACAGAACTGATGCCTGCTTGCAAGGGTAGAACTGGCTTTGCCATTGGGAAGTCTGGGTCGGCAGCATGCAGAAAAGAGCATTGTTCGTTATGTGACTAAGTCCTGCTGTACAGATTTCTGCCCTGATTAGTTGCAGGAATCAAAGCAGAAAAATAAAAGTTGCAAAGTAAACATGTACAGCTAGTTCTTAAGATAAATCTTCATAAGCTGGGAGAGGAAATCTCCAGTTTTCTGGAAATGCTTTTTGTGTAACGCTCTCTTTGCCTGGTTTTTCTGTGTATATACCCCCTTTTTATGCAACTATGATGCTTGTGGCTGATTAACTCTCTTTTTGCCTCTGCAGTAGTTCTAATATGTACCCCACTCATCTTTTCTTGGCCAAAACAGCTCTTTGCAGGGATTTTTCAGGTATTAATTCTGGCACCTTTTTCTTGCAGACTAAACATTGCACTGGTTTCATAGCTATTTTAGGATGGAGTTACAAATAGCTTAATCTCACGGATTTTCTTGAAACCTTCATTCTTTTTTACGCACTGCTCTGGCACATACACTTTTTGTTTAGGCTGTTGTCCAGTGTTCTCCATTGTCCCGTGTAGTAGAGGCTTAGTCACCTTGTGACTTTATTCCATCAATTTTTAATGGAATATTTTTAACTCGAAAACAGGCTTTGATGCATTTCCAATGATTTGTTGTGTAATACTGCAAAGCATTTTGAGTTTCATTTCAGGAAAAAGTACAGATCATAGTTGTTACTGAAAGTTCTAAGTTTTAGCTTGGCTCGGGCCAGTGTTGTTGTAGGGAATTTGTTCTCACTGAAGCAGAGTTAGCTGTTGTGAACTACTTGCCTCCAGGACTCTTAGCCACAAATAACTAAAATACTATTCCAGGGAACGATAAAAATCGCTTTGCGTTGGTGGGGGGAAAACTTCAATAAATCAGTCCCGATCTCCTCCTCTTTTAAAAGGAGATTTGGTACAGAACACATAAAAGAATGTAACCTCCAGAGGCTAGTTATAAAACACAACGCTACTGTAGAAGTACTAATATAAAAACAGATTGTGGTTACATTCCACATAGTTACTGAAGTTAGCTTTCTAGGGAGGTCTTGGAATATTATATGTTTTCAAGTGCAAATGTGTAGAAGTGAGAGCAGTATGGTTGCTCTGTGTGTGGGTTTTACTGGCTAGTAAAGCGAAGACACTCAGTGAGCACTCCATCCTACTGGGTACCTGGGTAAATGAGGGTATATAAGACACAGATTCTTGGCTTCTTGAGATACTATCTTCTAATAAATTGTTTTAAATTACTTTATTAATTGTACTAAGAAAGCTGCATTAAATTGTCCTGTAAAACTCCTATTAGGTGTCTATAACAAATACAATATATGTATCACTGATAAGGACCTTGTCTAGCTCATTTGTGAGAGCGCTTGTCACTCACAATTGAGAAGAAAGCATTTCTTGGGTTTCTGCTTGAGTTTTTCTCCCTTTTGGGTGTCTGTCGTTAGAACAGTAGAGTCTTCTGGCTTCCTAAAGGATGGGAATGTCTTCCCAATCTTCCCATTTCGCTAAAGAGAAAGGATTTTACTAATGTCATCATCTTCCTTTACCCCAAATCTCCTTAGTGTCACTCTTTCCCAAACAGCTTTACTACTTGTATTTGCTACTGATGTTACAGCTTTGCCAAGCAATGCAATTGCCATAATTCTGACAACTTCACTGTTGTCAGCAAGATTGGGAACCACAGTGCAAAAAGATTCAGTCTTGGTAATTCCTCTCCTGTACATCCAGACAGGTGTACAAAGAATTGTTCAGAATTGCATTGTGCAAGTTCCAAAAGATTCTCTCCCCGTATATTAGTGTAAAAACCAGTTCAGAATCTAACAGTTTGAATGATGTAAATATGATGGTCTTATCCTAAATATCTTCCCACTTACGATATTTTCTTCCTAGAATCAGTGAGCGAGTTGTTACTGTTTGATATCTTTCTGGATTTTTTCCTAAACATTTAGGCTCATTTAGAGGAATGGGCACTTCATGGAGCTGAGACTGTATGACACCTGTATTTTTAATCTGTTCTGGCAATGATTTTGCATACTTTGTTTCCACAGAATACCCAAAGTGCGTGTTCTGGAGGACGAAGAAGGCTCTAAAGAGATTGAGCTGTCTGATGACCCTTATGATTGTATTCGACTTAATGTGGATGATGTGCCCTGCATCGTCACACTAAGCAAAGTAAGCCTGACAAATTTCTGGCCTTCTACCTAGACACTTCAGTTTCTATTAACTTTACCTGCTGTTTATTTTTTCCCTAGAGATAAAACTTGTGTTACCGAAACGGTCAGAGTCCACTGTGTATATATTTGTTTATGCTTGGCCTCCTAATTAAGAAGAACATTTATCGAATAAGGGGTTTTTTCCGCCTCTGACTTGTGGATTTCCACTTGGTGCATTCTTAAAATGCATCTTCTTGCATACAGAAGAGGTGTTTGTTATTTTTTCATCTACTCCTCGCTCAACATCCAGAGCAGCAGATGCTTCACCATGTTAAAATAAATGGGTATTGTTGTGAGGCACAGAGGTCGTGTGGTCTGCATAGAGTTACACAATGGGTATTTGTTGCTGGGGACAGAAATCTGTTTTCCTGGCTGCAATACTGTCCTTTCCTTTCAAACAGGTTTTTGTTTTCCTTTTCCATATATAGCCCACAACTAGAGGAGCTGATTTGCTGGATGCTGCATTTTCCAATGCAAGAGTTAGCAATTTGCTGAGTTTCCTGGAATTTTGTCTGACATGTCTTTTAAGCAAGTTTCATAAATAGTAGAAACGTCACCACTGAAGTGGGGGCTCACCTGAGTGTTGGGATGTGCAATTTTCACCGAGTGGGGAAGACAGTCCATGCTTGGATTTGGAGGGAAAGGGGAATCTGGAGTTTCATGTAGTTAAAAGGATGGTCAGAGAGGAAAACAGTGTGAAATAGTGACATGCTTATCTCACCTGTTATGTATGTACACATAATTTAGGGTCAGAGGCTGTTTAAGTACTGTGCTCTCAAGTCAGTCACATGATATTAGGATGGGAGGCTGTAGATAGCCAACAGAACTACTACTCACAGTTTAACGTCTTAATAAAGAGCTGTAAACTAATATGTCGTTTTGTCACTAACCTACAGATTGGATATAGGCATGTGGTGGATGCTACCCTTCAGGAAGAAGCCTGTTCTTTGGCCAGTCTGCTTATTTCTGTGACCAGTAAAGGTGCCCTCACTTCTATGAAGAAAGTGGGGAAAGGTAGCCTTGATCCTGAGAGTATTTTTGAAATGATGGAGGTAAGGACTTTGAAGCAGTTACTGATGATACCGAATGATACTGGATGAACTGGAACTTGAGTATATGAAAAGCTGCAGTAAGAACTTTAAGAGCAGAGATCCTGATGCTTTTATTAGGTGCACAAGGGATTTGCTGAAGGTCACAGACAGTTCCTTTGGAACAGAATCTTAATATGAATGGAAGTTACCTAAAACTTTAAGATGCCTGAAATGTATGCTACTCAGAGTCATTTCAGTCAAGTGCCTCACAGATGTAAGACTGTAAAGCTTAAGTTGATAAACTTTGAGAACTATGTTCCCTCTCTCGTTGTTTCTCTTGAAGACTGAAAGAACAAATCTTCTAACATGGTAAAGTCCCTATAGTGGTGGTACTTTGAATTGCTAGTGCATAGTGTTCTAGCACAACTCATTTGTTTTGTGATAAGCTTACTCTTCTCATTCTACTGTTGTTTTTCTTTGCTCCTTTACTGGATTTCTGATCTGGCCCTACTCCTTGAAAACAGTAGTGTCTGGATGTTGTTCACGTCCACGTAAGAATTCCATTTTAAACCTTTCTTCAGTCTCTTCTTAAAAAACTGCCTTCTAGTATAAATTCTCATGCCTGGGTTTGGCGTTGAGCATGAGACAGAACTGGGTTTTGAACTCGGAGTCAGAATGAAAAATACTTCAAACTGGCTCTGTTTCCTAGAGATCCAGAACTAATTTCAGCTTGGCTGTAGTGAGGAATGCAGAACTTGGAGCCAAGTTTGAAAATGCGTGGTCTCAAGTGGCAATGACATGCTGAGTATATGTGGCACTTCCCTGGTTCATGATGTCGCTCCAGAGTGCTAATCTTGGTGGTACCTGTGGGCTTTTTATTTGCATGCACAGAGGTCACCTATCCCCCTTATCATCCACGTAGATTTGCAGAGGGGCATTATCTCTAACTTGGCATGCTAAAGAAACAACTTCCTATGGACATCTGATGTGTCTTCCTTGATGGATTTTGAGTCCAATTCTAACTGTTATGGAAGGCTTGAGGTTTTGGGTCTAGGTCTGCTACAAAGAGATAGATGCTTAAGTTAGATACAGGTTCATGGTAGAAGCTGGCCCACGTGCAAATTATTTGCAGAAAGCTTTGATCAGAGTCTCTATTTTATTGACAGATTTTGCTCTACATTGAGTCCTAAGTAGGAAATGAACTTCTGTAGTTCCATTTTATAGCCTGCCCCAAAAGGCTGTGCTTGGGATTATGTCATGCTCATCTTAACACTAATCAGAGATGCATATGGAACGTTACCATGGAAAATCTTCAAACTGTCCTACTCTGCTTAAGAGCTTTAGTGAACTTGTCCCTACTTGTTCGTGCAAGGAGTTAAGAGCTTAAGCTGATCACCCAGTGAGTTGTACCATCTTTCACTTGCTTTGGAAGAAGTCTTCCCTCCTGGGTGGTGAGCAGTTTGAAGGAGTGAGGGATAAAGCTGATGAGAAGAAACCATGATGTTTTCTGGGAGGTCAGAGATTATCTGTTTGGACCTGCCTCAAACTCAGCAGCCTGATGAGGATACCAAGAAAAACAAAAAGGCCTGGGAATGTCCAGTGGAGGAGCTGCATAACCCTTGATTGACACCTCCGTACCCTTATGATTTGGCTGCAGATCAGAGAGTGTTCAGCTTTCCCTGCCTAGTAGAGAACAGATGTTCGTAGGACATATCTCTTAGGAAGGCAGCTTCATGGGAAAGTTTTGGGAAGCTTCCAACATTAGGCTTTTTTTTACTGAGTTTATGATATGATCCATAAGAGAGGCAGGCAGGAATAAGATGGCAGCAGTGTTGTGTGTTGTGTCACTACCAAAGCTCTGCACAGTTCCCATTCACTTTGACCTGGTGTGAGTGATGTTGTCCTATGTTTGAGGAGAAGAATGCGCAAAGTATATCACTCCTCAGGACTCCGGACTGCTGCTGTCATCTTTGTCCCAGTGCAGAGCTGTAACAATTTTTGTGTGTGCCCCCCTTTATTTAGCATTTAGCTCCGACTGTCTAGGATTGCCAACTACGCTGCTGCATCAAAGCTCTTCTGTCTGGCCACATTCTGTCACCTGGTTCTTCAGTTAGAAGTGTACCTTATTTTAAGGTTTGTGCGCCCACGGTGTTGGCAATTGAGAGCTTTGTGGTCAGGTCTGTGGCAGGCGTAGTCTTCGTTGCATAGATCGGGAGCTAATAAAGTGAGTTTAATATAATCTGTCTTTGGCTCTTTAGGGGCAGGTGGGCTCTCTTCATCACTGTGTGGAGTCAGTATTTTAGGTCATTTAGAGAAACCCTTGGAAAGCTCTAATAGTCACCACTGCCTAAAGATCTTTATTTCAGCATTGCCCAATGTTTCCCTGTCCTGCAGCTTCCACAGTACAATTGTGCATTCGGGAGGGGCAGAAGCTGGTATTGGAGCTAATCTTGGTGGTTTTCCACTTCTGGAGTTTATTTCTGTAAAGAAAACCTTCTTTTAACTCCTTTAAGGTCCTTGGATAGTCCCTTCAGATAGGAACTGAACATCATAATGAAGAATCTGCCCCCAAACTGATTTGGTTATGCAGCCAGTGCGCATTTTGGGCTTCTCTGGCTACATGACAGGGTCTAAATTCAGGCTGCTGATTCTGAGCACGTTCAGAAGAGTTTACTGAACTTTGTATTAGTAGGCTGCTTTGCTGGTCAGATACCTGTTTTCCTCTGGCAGCTAGCAGATTGCTTCGTGTTGTGTGTGCTGGCTAATTTGAATGTGTGATTGTACCTGATGTGAATTTAATTTGTATTACTGGGTGATCCAGTGGTGCGCAGATCTGGTGTTAACGGTCATGGAATGCTTCTCTGATGAACGGGAGCACTGCCTTTACGTGTACGTTTTTCCAAAACTTAATCAAATTAAAATGAAACTTACACCACCGTTTTTCTTAATTTAAAGCATGTTTTTATTGTACCAGATGGTATATGTTAATCATTAAAGGGAAAACATTTGTCAAAAGGAAGTGTCTCATGAGAGTTGTCTTTCTGGTAATAAGCATATGTCTCAGGTTTGTTTTGCTTTCTTTGCATTGCAGACGGGAAAAAGAGTGGGCAAGTCATTGCATATAGCCCTTCAGAAGATTTTGGATGAAGAAGAGAGTTTGGGGACCTCACGGCAGAAAGTTGGATTTTTAGGATGAGTTTATATTAAATGTTCAAAACTGTTTTTAATTGATTGTGCAATCTTGTCATTTTGTATATAGAAAGAGGTTACTTTTTTGTTCCAGTACCTTTATCCTTCTGGCTAAGAGACTTTTTAAAATGTTACGAAGCATAACGAAAGCTACGGTTAAATGCAAGTAAGCAAATTTGAGATGCTTTCCATATGGGTAACCGTCCGCATCTAGGAAGCGCACCAGCAACAATTGATGCTGTTGCCTGGGAAGTGCTTGAGTCTGTTTTCAAGAGTGAGTGGTGTAAGTTCCACTTAATTCTGTTTGCATGTGTTCCACTGCTGCAGACCAGCTGCTGTGTTCAAGGGTGTATATGGGGATGTCCTCGGTGCAGCACAAGCCAGGTTTTGGGCCTCATGAAATATTTTTTTTTTTTTTTTTTTTTGTTCACCAGCCAGATGAGAACAGCACTTTGTGGAATTCTTCCTTTAAATTACTTTTCTTTGAATAAAATGTGGTTAGATTTTACTATAAATACAACATGGTCCGAAGTTTCTAATTCATATTTTAAAACAAGATTTCTTTGCTTACCAGAGCTCTGCCTATCCTGTTTGCCAACAGGTCCAATAGTAACCTAGCCAAAACCTCTCATGGTGGATAAGGAGAAAGGACATGGCTAAGGTAGAAGGGAAAATAAGTTCATTTTTTAGGAGTTTGATAATTTAGCTGGAAAGGCATAATGGCTGTCAGTAACGATCCTTTACAGGGAAAGACAGAAGATGGCAGATAAGGGATGCAATCAAGTTGTATCACCAGATCTTCAAAGCAGTTGATTCCCTCCCTACCTTCATTGGCTGGCCCAGCAAAGAGTAAGAGCTGTTTATTTGGCAGGATAGGAAGAGACAACAGATGGAAGAAGTCTAAGGAAAAAGCTGATTCTCAGGAAGTTGGTATTCCAGCTACAAGTGTTAGAAGGATCCTTTTGAACAAACATTATGGCAAAAGTTACTACATTAATCCATGAATCATTTAGCTCTTACTCAAGCAGCATTTCCTGAATTTCCTGTTTTAATTTCCAAATAGCAGATTAAGAACATTCTCTTGTCTGGAACATGTTTGGTGGGGAGAAGGGGAAGGTTTTTGCTGAAGGAGGGCTGTAGATATGGGACAAAACATACTGCAGCTCAATATATGGTGTAATTAAGGTCCCCAAATCTCTTCAGGCCTTTTCCTAGAGCTCACTCACATAATTATTCAAGGTAACTGCAGGACTACTGTGTATTTCAGGTATGTGTAGCCACTACTATAATGAGCAGGCAGGTTTAAAAAAAAAATAAAAAAAATTGTCTTACCAAATTTGCCCAAGATGTCTATTTTGAAGAGGTCAGATTTTTTTCAGCATCCTAAGTAATGGGTCAGGTATGTTACAATAGTGCTACATAGTCATACAGGCAGGACGTGAGAATGATTATATGTATCATCTTTAATCACTCCAGTAGAGTTATACTATGTGAAGCAAAGACTAACCTGACATCAGCTTTACAGTAGCTGTGATCCATTCCTTGCCACGCAAAGCTACTTGTAAGAATATAGAAAGAAAGAAAGAAAACTGAAGGGAGAAAAACCATTTACAGTACCTGAGACTTAACACAGGCAGGTTTTGTTTGGTCATGTATTGTTTAATGTTTCAGAAAATGGTTGACCTCAATGAGGATTGCAAGTTGTAAACCACAGATGTTCTCTGAATAGCTGTTGCCTGTTTTGTTACAGATTTGTGGCTGGATACCAAAAGGCTGCCCAGAGTTACTTCCAGGGTGAATTTTGTAACATGGTAATGATAGAGTATTTCTACATAGCCTCCCAGCTGAAGGATCTCCAAGTGTTTTGCAAGTTACATCATTTAAGATGCTTCTTGTCCCCTCTCTAGATCCTTTTAATTATAAATTGATTGTTATTAGAGCTGGAGCGGGGGGCGTTGCAGGGCAGGGGGAGGAAACGTCACTGTGTTTCAAATGTATTAACTGACACCTCTGTGGAGGTGAATATATTTGCATTCCCTCTCCACTTCTTACTAAGGATGGCAAATATTTAGCCCATCTGAGGTCTAGGCTATGTGCTCAAAACCAAACTCTTGCTACCTGAGCATCTGTGTCTGCTGACAGCACAGGGAAACCTGTGGAGCAGCTGTGTATACAAAAATGGCTACCCCAGTCACAAAATACTTGTTACCAAGCACTTTCTGAGAGTGCAAGTGTAAATTAACATGGTGTAAGTATCTGCAGTGCCCCCTCTGACCATGCGTCTCCTCCCCCAGGGCTTCTGTAGCTGTGCAAGCAGACACGGAATGAATTGGAGGTCTTCAGGGGGTCCTATTCCTTCTACACTGCCTACCTCCCATCTGTTGGCATTGAAAAGCAGTGGGGTGGAGTGGGGCCCCAGTTCAGACTGGGACTGCTTCTACCCCTGAGATATAAATAATGAGCCTGGCCAAAAGTATTACACAGCCGCTAGTTGGTCTCAGCTGCCCGTGGAGGTTTGCTGCTACCAACTTGTATCCCAAATGGATAAACAAAGCCCCAACAGCGGTAGAAGCTCTCCCGGTTGATACAACATCTGCCAAGTAATCTTTGAGATTGTGGTTCTCAGGCGTGCTAAGGGCTGTGCTGCCCATTTCTATTTTTTTGGCTCTCTTTAACCCCTCCCTTCCATCCCAAACAAAAATAGCAGTTAAGATTTTTAATGGAGACTTCAGTTGAGACTGCTCCTGTTCCCATCTGGGCTGGTGGAAAGTTCCATGTGTTGCTGTGCAGATATTGCCACGTTTTCATTGACTCGAGTCCAGTAGAACTAAGAGGAAACATCTGTGGAGCAGGATAGCTCTCTGTTTGTCCCAGAAATTAATTGCTTCTGCTGGGAGTGTTGAGAAACTGAAAGCTGTGTACTAGAGATGAGGAGTCTAGCAACTCGTACTAGGCTTCTACTTGTGTTACCTAAAATACACCCAGCCACAATTTACCTTTCTTTTTTTTTTTCCTTCCCCTGTGTATCCCAGCCTAAAGGTCTGTTTGACAGGGACAGTCCCCATGAAGCGGGAGAGGGCAAGGCTGTAGATCGGTAGACCTGGCTGATTTGCTTCTCGTGTTCCTCCAGATCTGTATTTACGTTTAGGGTGATGCGCAGTAGATTTACCTGGCCCAGGAATCCCATCAGCCAACGTTTTGCAACTGCGGGAATGGTTCAACATTGCAATTGTGTAGTTTGGGGAGGAGAAGGGGAGCTTGTTCTGCGCCGTGGGCGGGGGTTGAGGCAATGAGGAGCAGAGGGGCTATGCCACCCGCAGTTGGCCTTTATAAAAACTTGCTTCAGCACAGCCTGTTGTAAAGACAAGTTAGTGGGAGCCATAGCTCACTCTTTTTTTTTTTTTTGAGGGACTCAGCACCTTGATTTGATGTAGATATTATCTACATGGAGTTTCTGCATTTTCTCTGTAAATAGGAATTAACTGGGATTTACCACCACCTGCTAGGACTGCCTCCAACTTTTCTTTTAAACTCCAGCAGATGGCACTTCCCTCCTCATCAGAGGGATGTTCTCCAGCCCCACTGTGGTGCTGGTTTACTTTGCCTGTAATAAGCAGCCATGGAGCCCCAGAGCCGGGGGATGAAGTCAGCATGACTTGGTAAGACCTGAGAGGAGAGCACTCCAGTCCTTACCCCAGAGCCTTGTTCCCTTGTAGAAGCACAGAAGGTTTAGAGTTGGAAGGGACCTTAAAGATCATCTAGTTCCAACCCCCCACTGCCATGGGTGGGGACACCTCCCGCTAGACCAGGTTGCTCAAAGCCCCATCCAGCCTGGCCTCCCAGTCATAGTGCTCGGCCACAGCAGGGCACTTTGGTACCCATCTCCCCGCAGGGAGACTGGGATGCCTCATTTTTCCCTTGATTCAGCTGCATTTTGAGCTATCCGGTAAGAAAGACCTTTTTGCTGTTCCTGCAAAACAACGTTAGGATCTCAAACATGCTGCTGTTAATGGCTCCCTGGTGATGGTTTCAATCTCAATTTCATCGACTGGAACACTTTTTAATAAGGTTGTGGTTATCTTACGGGCTCTATGAGCATCTCTGTTGCTATCCTGTTCTCAAGATTAGGGTAAGATCAGCAGCACAGCACCCCTGAGTTTTCAGGTCTACATTTGTAGATCAGATTTGATCTCCCTGATTGAGACTGAGAAGATCATAGTTACTGCAGCCCCTTAGCTAATACATTGGTAGGGGAAAAAGGAAATTAAATCTCAGCCGCTTTCTGACGTACACCTCCTCCACCCAGCTGGCATGGCGGGGACGGCAGCTGAGCCAGTTGGGTGTTGGAGGTGGTTGGAGCCACCAGCCACCTGCCTGCAGGCCCTCCCTCCCTGAGGAGCTCTTTCACCACGCGTTCTCCTGTTTTGGCAAACAGAAAGTTTGGGCATTTCTGGGGTTGGAAACCTCTGGGTTGAAAAGTCACGATTTAAGCCCTACTTCTTTCCTTTTGCCCCAGAGAGAGGCCAACTTTAATCCGATGAGGCTTTTCAAGGGCATGGATTGCTTTCTTCCTGCTGTCTGATCACGCAGCCTTTTCTCTAAATTGAAAAAATGAAGACATTTCTAAGACTGATGTTGAAATCCTCTTACAATCCCTAATTCAGCATCCACAGCCATATGGAAGCAAACGAGTCTTTCAAAGGTGAGAATGACATGCAACAAGATTATAAACTGGCAGAACTGCTCTCTGCCTGCCAGTCCTAAAATACTGACTTCAGTTTCAACGGTGACTTCACTTGAGCTGATGCCGAGATGGTTTCATGCAGCCTGCTCAGCGATCCTCCACAATTACGAATTTCCCCAGAGTTTTGGTGTTAGATTTAGACACTTGACTACAGTTTTCCTTTGGCTGGTTGGATTTAGGGACGTGGATGATGGGCAGAAAAGCAAAGCAGTGAAGACAGACAGATTTACCCCTAGCCCACAGGAGCTGCATGCCCCAAGCAGAAGGGAGGGTAAGTCCTTTGGTGCAGCTCCTTTTGGAAACAGGAGGATTTTGAGCAGCTGATAGCACTTCAAGTTCTCCACATTCGGGTCTGGTTTAAGACCTGGGGAACTCCTTTAGTACAGATCCTTCTGTCCTGTGACCCTTGGTGAATGTGGGGTAGGGATGTGAGCCGTGCTTGCCATGGGATGTGATGGGAAGGCTCCCTCCATAGGCTCCGAGCCAATTTCCTAATGTTGGTGCTGGGGATAACGTTTTGGCAAAGTGCTGACTCCTTGGTTTTCCCCATCATTGTCCTTATGAAAACCGCCCTTTCCTGAACTATTATCGCATTTCTTCTCGATCGGTCTCAAAAACAATGATCCATAGATTCGGCTCTTTCCATTCTAACCTGTTCTGATGTTTATGCTGGTGGAAATCAGGAGCGATGCCAGCATGGGTTCGGGCAGCGGCTAATTAATATCAGAGATTTTCTTCTGTTAGCCCCGCTTCCTCGCAGCATGTTTTTTACTGTCCACTGCTGTTTCTCTCTTACTCCTCTTTGAGGTTACTGCGGTGCTGCTGAGACACAGATCCTTCAGAGTGGATTCGATGAAGGCAGCAGAGGTAGGAGACCCTGCCTGCTGCCCCAGCCGTGGGTCAAGCCACCGAGCTGCACGGCCCCATGTGTAAAGACGCTTTTGGGTCTCCCCTTTGCGTTCCTGCTGTCAGCAGGGGACGTAGGAGCCTTCCCGGAGGACGGGGGCTGCAGGCAAAGAGCAAGAATCGTTTGGTGTTCTGGTGGCCTGCCTTTGAACCAGTTAACTTAGCCTCGAAAAGCCAGGGCTGGTAATTGCCTATCTTGATAATAACCGTGTGAATACTGTTATCTAGTCCACCCTTCCACTTTCCAGCCATTGTGCGGTGGCGCTGCCTCATTTCTTGGCTTGGCGATACCTGCTTATTTCCTAGGAGTCGAATCAAAATAGCCTCTGATCTCGCTGCCCATTTCCTTGCCTCGCTGGGCACAAAATCACAGGTCTGCATCGTTGCCAGGAGCATCCAGCTTCCTTTCATGGGCTTATTCCAGCCACTGTTTTGCTAACTGAAAGCCTTCCAAATACAGCATCGCAGCCTACTTACTGGGTTTCCCAAAGCCACGTAAACTTTTCTGGCCGTTTCCCTGCGGCCCTGGGACAGTTTTCGTAAGCCTACATTCTTCTGCCCTCTTTTTCATCTCAAACCAGTCTCCTTAGAGCTAACAGAAGCTACTGTCAGTCTGACCAGGAGGCTGGGCTTGAAACCAGGGAGTAAAGTGCTTTATATTGGGAAGTAAAATCCATGATTGTACAGATCTAAAAAAATCATGGACAAAAACCTGGTTTCTTGGCATGATTGTAGCCTTTCTCCTTCTTATTAACCCTTCAATGAATCAGCTGTTGCTCTCTTTCCCCTGGTGCCTGCTCCCGATGGGCTATATGTGCCAGATGAGCCTCCCAGCTGTTGCTCCTCAGCTCTGACATTTGCTGCTTCCCTTTTAGCCCTGAAGGGGAAGGGTTTGCATGGCCAAAACCTCGCCGCTGTCTTCCAGTTCTGTTAGTTCATCTAGTAAAAAGGATTACCTCTACCCACCTCCCACGCCTCCCTTACATAAGAAGCGTGAATCATCGGGATCTTAAAAGCATGATGTCTGCCCAAAAAAGACGGCTTACAAAGGACCATTGGTAGCCCCGTTATTTAACTGGAACAGCAGCAGGAGCCCAGGCAAGGAATGGGCTCCATACGGACAAGGGCCTTCCAGCTTAAAAGCCTAAAGGTGGCCCTTCCCTATAGCATCTCCATTCTGGACCTGTTGCAGCAACACTTCAGCTCGCTTCTGTCAGGTGGGCTCATGGGGGTTTATGAGCTTTTATAATATCAAGGATTTAATTTTTTTCAGCCTACATAGGGCAGAATAGGAGCAGAGCCCCCTGTGAATAGGTGTTACAGCCAGAGACAAATTTTTTTTTAAGTCTACCTTATTTCGGTTTTCTCTTTTTCAAGAAAAATGATGGTGGCAGCCAGCATAGGACATGCTGGACACTGTAGGACACCATAGGACATGCTGGCTGATGCTGGGAGAGGCCCCTTTGGTTGCAGCCGTCTCCTTCAGGAGCTAATGGAAAGCTGCCTTGCCCTCCTTGTTTCAGCTGGGGAATCAGAGAAATGCAACACTCGGGCGAAACAGCCACCAAATGCAACACTCCCAGCCACCCAGAAACCTGTGGTTAGGAATCACCGTCAGACCTCACATCAGAGCCATCTGTTTCACATGCAGCAGCAAAGACAACAGTTTGTTTTTTTCCCCAGCGTGGCAGGACATGAATCAAAGCAAAGGCAGGCGAGAAAATCTGGGGCCAAGGAAAACTGGGAGGTGCTGAGTTACCAAAAGTACTTTGGATAGGTCAATGCTCCTCAAATGTCAAGAGAAGGGAATGTGTATGTGTATGTAGGTGTTTGGCATCTCTTGTGCTCCATCCCATTTTGGGATAGCCCAGGCAGGAGAACAGTAAATCCCTAAAATACATATTCTCTGGCTTAAATTTTGAGTGGGATTGAGTGTGTGTGGTGAAGAAGAGTGAAAATGAAACCTGTTCCTCCTTGGCTTCAAAGGCTTGGACTACAAGGGAGCTCTGTTCAGGTAGGATATAAAGGGCAGGGTTTTCCTTATTCAGCAGAAGCGGGAAGCAGGGTAACACAGTTGTGGCCAAACTAAATCAACGGCAGCTCTTTTTCCAGACCCACCCCTGTTTATCTCAGACCTTTTTATGCTCCTGCGACTCCAGCGGTTCACATTGTGCCGGGTGGCATCTTGCCTTAACTTTTCAGAAAAGATTTAAGCTTGGTAGCCAAATCTAAGGTTAAAGCCCAGAGCACTTTGTTCTACAAAATGCCTGCCCGTCCTCTCCTCTACACAAATTTCCTCTGCTTTTTGAAAGGTTCTTGTTCCTTCTGCAGGAGAGACTCACCTGCTTGTGGTGAACAGCCGTGGCACCCGAAAAATGAGGCAGTGGTCTTGGTTTAGGCAGCAGCACTGCTCTTAAAGCAGCTGGGCTGTGCTGAAGTCAGACTGGGATCCTGCGAGGGGGGCCCAGCAAAAACAGCTTTCTATGGAATGTGTTCCCCCCTGTCCCAAGTCCAGCTCATCCCGGTCATCCTTTACAGCTCTGGGGTATTCTAAATACGTGAACGTCCTCCAAACTGTGTGAAGACCCAAATTTCAAAGTATTTTTCAGTCACCTAACCCCTTGGGTGGCTCTGGGGAAGACCCCACCCCCCACCCCCCAAGTACTCAGCCTGACGGGTGGGTGTGAAGCATCAACACGTGCTTTGACAGACCTGGCCATGAGATACTTTGGATTATCGACCCTGGTGTGTACCAGGTTTCTTAGGTGCAAAGAGCAGCTGTGGATTTTGACTCTCAAAGGTGCCAGAGGAGGAAGGGAAGTGGTCCAGCGCCAGGTAGGTGCAGGGCAGCCTTCCTCTTAGCAGGACATCTGCAGTAGCAGGTCAAACATCTCCCAGCCTTCTTTGTCCCTGCTTTTGCCCAGGCCTGCTGAAATGTGGCCCTCTTTCAGATGGCTTCCAGGACACACACACGGCTGTAGAGGCTGGGGCCGAGACTTCTTTCCCACTGTCTTGTGGGGTGAGGCAGAGCCAAAATACCTCCAGCTCCCAGCCAGGGCAGTGGAAGCAGTTGAAGAGCAACACAATTGAACAGCCCTCTGGTTTGGTTGAAACCTCCAGAGACATTGTTTGGCTTCCTGTCCTACAGAAACAAAAGTGCGTTTGGAAAAATGAAAGCATATCAAGCCACCACATGGTCTGGCGGTGGGGGATGCATTTGCCACAAAAGGACTCTCGCTCCCCTGGATGGTGCCACCCAGGTGCCTCCAAAGTCTCAGGGCCGTGCTGCTGCCAGGCAGTCCCAACAGCCCTGACCACTTATGTCCTTGCAAAATTGTCCTAGGGATAGGGGACAGTATGGCCAACACAGCTTTGTCCTCACCCCCAAGGATGGGACTTGTCATGGTGAGAATGATTTATGCTGAAGCTATCCCAGAACTGGGGATTTGAGCCCAGGGCTGGGAGCCACCCTCTGTCCCCAGCCACCACTGCAAGGAAAAGCAGCCCAAAGCCTTATCCTGCAACCTAAACATGGCAGCTGGGTGAGAGCAAAGGCACAGCCATGTCCACAGGACTGCTGGTGCCCAGCAACCCCCTTTTGGAAGGGGGGCCCCAAAAATAGAGGTCTAAACCTATTGCATTGGAAGCTGCCCTCAGCCTGTGGCTGTCCAAGAGCAAATGAGAAATTGCCACCGGGGATAAAACATGTGGCTCTCATGGGACGGCCACGTCTTAGCTCTGCCCATCACCTGGGCAGGGGAACGGGCATCCCCGCTGCCAGGGTCACCCTCCAGAGGGGACCCCATGCAGAGCTGGGAAGAGGTGGGCAGGAGGCGCCAGTCTCATCTGCCCTGGAGAGGCAATGGTGGCAGGACAACCTTGCCGAGGCCTCGGTGGAGCTGTGTTTTTTGAGGTGTAAGAGCTCCACTTTGAGCAAGGACTGCTCTAGAAATGGCTGCACTTGTTCCGGGGGATTGCAGCAGCCCTTTGCAGTGGGGATAAACCAGGGATCTCCATGCGGGGCCTTGCACCATGCCATGGTGGGGTCTGGGGTGCTCAAGGTCCACCACGCGCTCCCTCCACAGCTGCCCGGGCTCGCAGCATCTCTCCTGGGCAGCCCCACAGAGGGGCCCCCCTGGGCAGGCTGGACCCCCTCTCGGCTCCCTCGGTCACCCCGACTCTGTTTCACACCTCACATCGTCGTCACTGACGCGTGACATCAAACCCATGGCATTTTGCTAAAATCCATAGGAAATCATTCCACAGCCTTTCCTCATGTTTAGCTTAGCAGACTTTCAGTAGATTCATTCCCTCCTTCTTTTTTCTTTTCTTTTTTTTTTTTTTTTTTAAACAAAAACAAGCAGCCTGCTAAGAAATGCAAACCCACTGGGATGTGTTTCAGCCTTGGCCGGAGCTGCCTGAGCCCCCCCCCGGGGACGGGAGGCTGCCTCTGGCCGGGGCTCAGCGGGAGGCTTTCTGGGCCAGCCATTTCTGATCCAAGCCGGCGTTAAGTTCTGTCTGGAAGGCAGAGCGAAGCCATTCCACCTCCGCTCGGCGCCGGACGGCAGCAGCATGGCGCTCCGGGGAGCCTGCCTGCTCCTCTGCCTCCTCTCCCTCACCCAGGTCTCCGGCCAGCAAAACGGCAAAGTCCGGCCAAAACCGGCAGCTTCCAAGAAAGGTAAGGAGCCGCGGCACCTTCCTGGCGAGGAAACCTTGGAGGGGCTTGAGGGGGATGCAATTAGCCCGGTCATTTGGGCATTTAACAGTACTTTAATGAAACTTTTTAAAAAGCATCTAAAAAGCTAATAAAGTGTCTTCCCCCTGCCCCCCCCCGGCCAGCCTCGCTCCGTGGGAATGATTGCGTAGCCCTTCTGTAAAATAGTGAGGAAACTGAAATGCTTTTGACAGGTTACTACCTTGAATAAGTTTGATGGGACAGTTTGCTCTGACTTTCAGAGGGTAATGTGGTTTTTTTACGTTACCTCTAAGGTTCGCCCCAAACCTTTCCTCTACTAAAAAATCTCCCTTTCTGTGACCCCCATACCCCCTGCTCATTCATTTTTTCAGAAGCGAGTAAGTGGCGGATGACAGACTGCTGTTGTAGATTTGGCGACAAGAGCAGGCAGGTAACGGGAGCAATATAAAATCTATTAAATATCAACACAGATCTTCATTATGAAACGCGTGCCCCAGGTGTACGTCAAGCCATTCACAAGCTCTGACTACTCAGGCTGACCAGAGAGCAATACACACGAAAAGGTGCTTGAGGTCTATTTGCCTTAGTGGTTTGGGGTTAGGTTTTTTTTTTTTGCTTTTCTTCTCCTTTTTTTGCTACTGTCCCATCCTCCCCCCCCCGCCCCGTCTCTGACACAATGCACATCAATTAGAGGAGAAGGCAGGTAATGAAGCGGCTTGTGTAGGAGCCCGGCGGCGTGTGAACCTGCCTCACGTGTCCAGCCACGGTCGCGTGGGCTTGGACCACTGCTGGCGGGCGCTCGGACGCTTGGAACCAAGCAGGGAGCGAGGAAGAAGCATCCCAGGAATTCACTTGGCCGGGCTGCTCTCGGTGGCTATTTTTATCAGATCCCATCCTTGAGAAATTTTTTTCCCCCATTAGATCTTTCTATGAAATCACTGTATTATCTGCTTATTCCACATGTCTGGTCCATGGCTGAGCAAAAATACCCCTTGGGGCGGGTATAGGGTACATACGTGCATTGCACTTACTGGGTGTACCAGGATGAGTTTCTTGGAGAAATTTTATTTTTCTTTCCGTGTCGCCGGAACCGCTGTTTGTAACCCATTGGTGACAAACAGGTGGGAGAAAAATCACCTCTTTGACAGGAAAGTTGGGCTCTGAGATTTTTCGGGGGGGAGGGGGGGAGTTCAACTTTTTTTTTTCTGAAAATCAAGCTATCTGAAACAGCCGGTGGCAGGTTTTTTTCTGAGAGCTTCAGGGGTTTCTATTCAAAGGAGAGGTCAAGTTTTCTGGGGGGAAAAGAAAAAAAACAACAACACCCAAACTTGGCATTTTTTTGGCTGCCTGCATCCAGCCCCGCGGCAGGTCAGCTGCCCTGCTTTTAATGGAAACTTCCAGCATTTCTTGGTTTAACATTTTTATGATTTTTATCAGTGCCAGGGGGTGGTGAAAAAGGGAGGAAAGCACTAAAAAAACCCTTTTGAGGCTCCTCTTCGCCCCCAGCCCCTCGCCCTGTCCATGCCTGCCTGCCCATCCGCCACAGGGGCTGGGGCTCAGCCGCTCCGGTCCTCAGCAGGATGGTCCCATACCATCCCCATCCCAGGCCCCCAGTGCCCCCATCCCGGCTCACCCCCTGCCCTTCACTGGGGAGGGTTGGTCAGGGTGAAGCCGCTGGAGGGTTGGGGTATTTGGCTGGATTTATTTTTTTTTTAATCTCCAGAGCCAAACCACAAATGTTAGAAAAGAAAATGATGATTGGAGCCAAGCTTTTTCTCTTTTTTACCCTTTTATTTGTTTTTTTTTTCTTTTGTTTTGCTTTTTCTTCTTTTTTTTTGTAATTATTGCTTACATTTGGATCTGCTTCAGAACAAAAATGGTGCTGTTTCAACATGAAGAAGCCAAACCATAGCATTTAGAAAACGCTGAGCTAGCACATGCACTTCGCCTGCTGTTGGGTTTTTCCCCTCCCTCAAATTGCTCCCCAGTGATTTTCCCAGATAGAATCATGGAATGGTTCAGGTTGGAAGGGACCTTAAAGATCATGTAGTTCCAACCCCCCTGCCATGGGCAGGGACACCACCAGATGCAGTGGTTCAGCAAACTCTCTCCAAACCCCCATGTCTTGGGGTGGGGGGCAGATGGGATTTGCCCTGCTCGGGCAGCCACAGGGGTCTTACCCAGCAGGGTGCCCAGGGGAGGTGGGAGCCACGGTGGGCAATGGCACCCCTGCCCCGGGGACTCTAGGCTGGGGACCCGCCAGCCCTGGGGGGGGCTGCCCTTGGTCACAGCGTGGCGGGGTGCTGGGGGCACGGGAGGGAGCATCTTTGCGTAGCTCTCAAGTGTATTTTTAAGGTAATTGAAGCCAGCAACCAGAATCCGGATGCTTAAATCAGCGGGCAGGGGCTGATGTGGGCACCAAAATTCCCGTGTAATCTTGGAATCTGGGTGCTTTTCCCAGAAAGTGCCTGTGAACGTTTACATTGATGCATTGAAAATGTCTTTTTCCTGCTAAGTTGTTAGAAGTTGTCCTTTTTTAATCCTGTTTAAAGGAAACTTTGTAAAACACAGAAATTTTAATAGAATAAGCAAAGGTGACTAAATCATCCACAAAAGCCTTGTCTGATGTCTTAAAAAAAAGAAAAAAAAAAAAAGAAAGTGTAAAGTTACACAAATCTGAATATTACCTGCCTGGAACTGCTGTAGCTGAATCCCCATCAATGTGTACTAGTTTCAAAGTGCAGTTCCGTCTACTTGTTGCAAGCATTATTTTTTAACAGGTTGCCCAGAGAGGTGGTGGAGGCCCCATCCCTGGAGGCATTCAAGGCCAGGCTCGATGAGGCTCTGAGCAACCTGATCTAGTTAAAGATGTCCCTGCTTACGGCAGGGGGGTTGGACTAGATGACCTTTAAGGGTCCCTTCCAACCCAACACATTCTATGATTCTATGTAAACCCATTGCGCGTGTGTTTGGTCCCTTCCTCTGATCCAGGGACAGGCTGCAATATGGGACCCGACATTTCCAGCTGGGACATTCAGGGAAATAAACGCCTGGTGTCAGAAGAAACACCAATGGCCAGGGAGGTTTGGTGACAGACGTTGCCAACCAGAGCGATGCTCGCCCTGCTGGGGGACAGAAACCTGTTCAGATAGGAATAAACCGGATGATGCCTCCCCAGGCAAAGCTAAGCAACCCAGATATAGATCCAAATTTCATAGAGGGATAGTTGATTAATCAAAATGAAGTGCAGAGGAACTAGCCTCGATCACAGGCTTCTGGAGGTGAGTCTTGAGGAAATAACAGCACAGAGACAAAAACCTCTGGCAAGAGAACAGAAAACTGGATGTTTGTTGATGTACTTGCGGTACCTGCTTTGTAACTGAAGTGCAACTTAACCACTCCTGGTTCTCCCTCCGACGTCCCGGTGAACGTGCTACTGCAGGAACATCTTGTGGCCCAGGGCTTGGAAAATAGGCGGTGAAAAGGGACAGGATGCGTAGGTGGTCATCAAGGAGACGTGTCCACCTTGGGTGACGGGGACCCTCTAGACAGGAACCCACCAGCAAACCCAGTTAGAACAAGGTAAGGTGCTGCCCCAGCAAGACGCATTGGCAGTGTCCTGCCACGGCCCTTGGATGTTACTTAAACCTAAGGGACATTTGTTCTGCTGCAAGAGAGGCCTGCAGGAAAAAAAAAGAAGGCAATAATTAGATGTTTTCCACAAAGTGTTTTCATCAAAGGCACCAAAATAGTAACTAGTGCCTCAGTATTAAGTGAACCCATTAAAGTTAATTGAGCAATTAGTTAAGCAGCTTAATGCCCTCCTCCTGATGTGTCTGGCTTTTCATATTCATGGCACCATGTAATCTTTGGGCTGGTGGTTTTGGTCCGTATCCAAGCAGCTCCTCCACTCACCTGGCTTGGTGCCTCGGCTTCCCCACCTCCTTGGCCCTCGAGGAAGCCCATCCTACTGTGTTCATGGACAAACTGCCCCCTTTCCTTTCACCCCATGAGGACTACCAGATGCTTATGCCAGGCAAGGTAGAGCAATAGGAGCAGCAGAGATAGCGTAATGAATGCAAACACTTCAACATCCAATCTCCCACCACATCCAAGACACAGCAGTCCTTTTGCTCCTAGACGGGAGAAATCCAAGCACTAATTAATAGTTGGTTGGAGCTGTTGCAGAAGCAACATACCTAGCAGGATGTAGGCTTTAGTAGCAGGCTGCAACCAACTCCCTGGCCAAGGAGGTGTCTTCTCATGGCAGCAGAGCAGCTCTGGACAGTTTTTGGGTACCTGCACTGGGGGTGCTGATGGCAGAGGCAGCTGTGATGATCTCAGGGATGGTGTGGTTGGTGGGCTGACGGATGGGGTGGCTGATGATGCAAGAGCAGATCTATTGGAGGTACTGCAGCCCTTCCAGCTGAGCATCATCCTGGCGAGCAAAGCCCTTTCTTGCCAATGCACCCATGAGAGCAGACTAACGTGCCACAGCAAGGGGTGCATACAGAGAAAATCATGCATTAGGGTTTTTAAGGAAAGCCAGGAGGGTGCGCTGTGAATAGAGAGAGAGAGGGCACGTTTTTGAGTTTAAAAAAAAAAAACAAAAACCCAATAAATCCTATTCAGCAGCAGCTTTAAGTTTCCTACAAAACACTCGTATGTGGCAGAACTCCTGCTCAGGAAGGGCAGAAGCATTGCATTTTTGGGAACTTGACCTCAGTGCAGCACCACCCCAAGTGAGTTCCCTACGTAGGGGCTCCAGAGACAAGCCTGCACCTTGCGATGCTCGTGTCTGCGACTCCCACCCCATCACTGCAGCAGCAGCCCAAGAGCAGACCGCCACCCCACGAAGCCCCACAGGGTGCAAAACCCTGAAACCCAAACTGGGAATACTGGGTTGCTAGTGGGACCAGGCTAGCGAGCATACGCTCGCTCTGATGGATGTGCAAGGGGGCAGGTGTTGACTTTGCAGATCCCTTCTGAGCGTCTTTCTCCGAGGGCAGAGAAGCAGGGAGTTTTGATGATAGGAATGACTTCGGCTGCTTCCCTGGGGGATGCAGTTGATGTTTATGCTCCTCCCTTGGTTTCCCCAACAGATGGTGTGAACCTCAAAATGATCGAAGACCTGAAGGCCATGATTGACAACATCTCGCAGGAGGTTGCTCTACTGAAGGAAAAGCAAGCACTCCAGACAGGTAAAGGACTTGCTAAAGAAGGCATGGCTTGTGCTTAGAGAGAGGAGCTGCTTATAAAGCAGCTACAATTGCTCCACACCCTTTAACAAGAGATGCCCAAGCGCCCTGCGACAAGGCGTCCATCACAGGGAGAGAGGTTGGGGGGCTCAAAGCAAAGCATGGGCTTACTGCAATTCCTCCAGGCAGATGAAGCTCCTCAAGCGGTTAATGACATGAGTTGTGCAGCATATGCCCCCCCCCCCCCCACCTTTATGTGCTAAAGCTTGCCATTTGTAAAGCTGTGGATAATTCTATGACACTAACCCAGATGTTCATTTTCCTTTATGAATCAGAGGGATGGGTAGTGGATTAGTCTCTACTTCAGTCAAATGTAGCTTACTCCTTTGTCTGAACCCCAGTGACATGGTGACCTGGTCTCTTATACATACCACGGTATTGCCCAGGGAACCTCATGGAGGTCAGTCCCACCATGCTTCATTGAACATGTACAGAGGGCAGTCCTAAAATGTCCATCTTCCATCCGCGTTGCACGGCTGTTCTGTGCAAACTCCACTGACATCAATAGGGAAGTGATTTGCAGAACACGAAACAGAAATGAGCTGAAAATGCAAGTTAAGGAGAATTTTCTACTTTAAAGAAAAGGAACACAAGCAAAATCAAGGCTTTAGTTCCAAGCTCACATTCATTGGTTTGGGTATTAATGCGTGGCTCTGATTAGTTATTGTTTGGCTACAGTACCCTGCACTCTTAGGGTTTAGAGCTTAAAAAAAAATAAAATAAATTGCTAGTGTTAACAATAAAATCAGAGGCAACTAGAAATTTCCTCTGAAGACCCCAAGCTATGCAAGCACAACACTTCTGATCAAAGCCTATTAAAAAGGACGCTTTTATCATGCTTGCATAATTAAGATGATTGAACTGAAATTGCAGACTTTTTTCCAAAACACTCCAACGCCCGGCAGCGCCCATAACAAACCGTCCCTCCGACAAACTCGTCAGAGAAAGCGTAGCAGCAGCTGGGGAAGAGCGAGGCCAGGGGAAGGGGCGGGAGGACCACGCTGTGCCTCTGCTCCGGCAGTGGCGGAGATCAGGAAGGTTACGGGGTCACCTCAAAGTCCATTTTTCCTGACGGTTTCTGGACAGGGAGGTCACTTTCCCGCAGCCATCCCCTGCGTAGGAGGGAAAGGGCCCCTGGGACTCCCGTGCTGCCAAGAGTCCCTGCACAGCCTAAGAAATAAATCTTGTAATTTGGCCACTGCGTTTGCTGCTGCCGCCTCTTCCTGGGCGCTGTTTGTAAACCCAATTCCTTTTCTTTTTGTTCTGTTCGTGTGGCCACCTCTCAGTTTGCCTGAAAGGCACCAAAATTCACCTAAAATGCTTTCTCGCGTTTTCGGAGAGGAAGACGTACCACGAGGCCAGCGAAAACTGCATCTCGCAGGGCGGCACGCTCAGCACCCCCCAGGGCGGGGAGGAGAACGATGCCCTCTACGACTACATGCGCAAGAGCATCGGCTCCGAGGCGGAGATATGGCTGGGCCTCAACGACATGGCGGCGGAGGGCAAGTGGGTCGACATGACGGGTGGCCCCGTCCGCTACAAGAACTGGGAGACTGAAATCACCACCCAGCCCGACGGCGGCAAGCTGGAAAACTGCGCAGCCTTGTCGGGGGCCGCCGTCGGCAAGTGGTTCGACAAGAAGTGCAAAGACCAGCTGCCCTACGTCTGCCAGTTCATGATCGTGTAGCGGCGGCGGTGGGGGTCCCCCCCCGCCCGCCCGCAGCCCGGGTCTTCCCCCTTTGGCAGCAGGATTATAAAGCTATAGGTATGTGTATGTGTACATGTACGTACGCACGCACGCGCGCACACGTTCAAGTAGCGTCACTCTTCGCAAAGAAAGTCGTCACGGCTCGGTATCGGATTAGAGAGCGTTAGAGCATTTCGTTTGGCCACATCCAGCCCCATTAGCAGCTGCATTGTTCCTACCAAGGCACGATTCATAGATATATTTTTTTACACAGGGAATTTATTAGGACGGCTCAGTTGTTTTGGCAAAGAACCAGTGCAGCAGTCCAGCCTGGCAAACAGCCACCTCGGTTGCCCGGGGCTGTCGCTCTGCAACGTCCTTTCCCATCTTGCTGAGTTTTGTTGGGACACCAGCATAGCTAGTTCCCACTTTCTTCTCCTGTTTCTCTTCCCAGTAAGCCCTGATAGTGAGGGACACGGGACTGAGCTTCTCGTGCCTCACAGCTCCCCCGTTCAGGCTCCTGGGGATCGAGGTCCTGCCTCGACGAGCAGAGGCAGTTGCTCCTGCTTTGCATTGAGAGACACAGTTGGGCTTATTGGCTGAGGACCTGCTGCTCAACGGGTTGTCCAGCTCATCCAACTATGTGCATGAATGAACTAGGAAGTTACAGGCATGGGTTGACGTACTGGGAAGGAGGGAGCCCTTTCCAGAAGCATGCCCTATTTTGTTGGTCCTTTTCTCATCAATCAGAAGCCAGTTTCAATGATTTCAGCGGGTCTAGCTCTCCCACTGCCAGATCTTTTTTTTTTTTTTTTTTTTTTTTTTTTTAAAATATCCCATCAGAAGCTTTATTTATGCTCCAGCATCATGGGGGAAGCAGTGATGACTTACAGCATAGTCAGTCAAATGTACTTTTGGAAATAGAAGATGAAAGTATTAGGTAAATAATAGAAATGTAATGCTATTAGGGATAAAAGACAAGCCCATTTAAAACAAACCCCAAGACGACTCACTTTAGCAGCTTTAGAAATCATACAACCTGTTTAAGTGATGGAAACACAGCTGAAACCCTTTTTGGTCCAGGCACAGTCGTCAGCAAACATAAATCTGCTGAGCACTGTTTGCGCCAATAAAGTCATGCCCAGACGAAGGGCTGGCCTCAGTATTTTATTTTTTTTTGCTGAGAAAAGGGTTGAAGAAAAAAATGAAATTGAAATAAACAGCAATGATGGGAAAGAGGTACAGGCCACCCCGACAGCTTAATAAAGCCTTGCTGGCTGTTGGCTGAAAGGTCTCAGTGGTTCTTTGCAGTTTGGAGCTTGGTAGTAACCCCTCCAGTTTGGGTCACGTCCCCTGCGCTGCCAGGTTGCCTGTCTCAAGACACGATGCTCTTGGGGAACCCACGGGAGAGGTGTTTCAGTTTGCTGCTTTGTTTAAAAACAGCACAATGGTGGGTCTTCCAAGACATTGAGAGGGAAAGCCAAGCTGGAGGGATCGAAACACACACATGCAAATGCAGAGTGCACACTTCCAAAGCTGTCACTGTTCCCAAACGCTCCGCTGTTCAAATGACTATGAAATAAATATATAGCTTGCTGAAGGAATGGAGTTGTGTCAATGTGACTGGAATGCTTTCTTCTCCTTGCATTTCTCTTCAGAGCACCTCCAGCAACCTGTCAGAGAGTCAGAGGTATCAAAAGCAGAGAGGAAAAAGCAGAAAGCAAGAGCCTCCCACACTGGGATACGGTTTATAGGATTTCCACCCCCACCTTTTATCATCCCAGTCACATGCCACATGCAGGATACAGGCAGGGAATCCTTTTATAGACAAATAAGATTTCCTTTCTCCCTTCCTCTTGCTGTTGGGAAACGTCACTCCAAAATCTGAGCCAACCCCAAAGAAAGGTCTTTCTCTCACCCCCCTTTGGTAGCAGTAGCGGTGCTGGGAGAAGTGGACCTCAGGTCCCAGCATGGAGCCAGCACTTCCCAGGCTGCCCCCCACCTCCTCCACAATGAGCGGAGCCGCAGCAGCACCGAGCATCCCTCTCCTTCCCCCACAGAGGTGGTGACTTCTTCCTCCTCATCCTACTCATCTTCCTCAGCATCCCATAAAGGAGAGAAGACCATACACGAAGAAGACAACGCTCCACGCCTGTCTGGGAAGTTTCAACTGCTGCAGAACTGCACGTGAAATTAGGTCTCTTTTGCACGAGAGGACAGCCCTTCTCTGAGCTTTACTCTGGACCCTGATCCTGAAGGTTTCCAAGGCTCTTTGCTGTAGGTCATGGTTACACTCTACAAGCCAGCTTGTTTCAATATAAACCCTCTAGTCTCCTTGGCAGACAATCCCTCCATGTTTTGAGATACATGTGAATGCAGAGCAGCAAATCTGGACGCGTTGCTGGCTTTGATCCTGACTGGTCGTAAACCACAAGGTCTTAAAACACAAATGCACAGTCAGAGAAAAAAACAGCGTAGTTTTATGGGAGCGCAGGAACTAAAGAGGGGTGATGTGAAAACCACGGACCCTGGCGGTGCTGAGCTTCAGGGAAGATGGGGGTGCTGTAGCTGGACGATCTCTGCGTGGAGTGTGAATCTGCAAAACAGCAGTGGAGATGGATGCCAAAGGATATTCCCAGAGAGGACATTAAAGAGTCAATCTGTCAAAAATCTAGTGAATAACAAGTTGCTCTCAGCAGATTTCTCGCTCATATCTGTCTTGCTCTCCATTTTCACACAGCCACACTCCTGCCAGCACCATTCTTCATAGATGTTTTGCTCTTCTGAAGCTGGGAGGAGCACAGGGAAGGGTGGCTTTGCCTCTGCCCTATTTGTTGGACCCAGGATGCCAAAACTGACCTTGCAGTTTCAGGTTGGCATTTATGAGTTCAGTAATATTCTACCTGCTGCTTCTTAGTGTACATTATGAACAGCAAATTTTATTTTAAAAGCCAAAGAAAAAGAAATTCTAGAAGATTCCTCATCCTTGCTTACCACGGCACTCTTTTTTGTTTGTTTGTGGCCAACCCCCTGTTTTGTGCTCACGGTGAATGCCGGGGTGGAGGGGTTGAACAGGGGACACTGGCTGCGTCCCCTCCAGCATGGCCCGATGGGACCTGCCCAGAGCAGATGGGATCCATCTGCTGGGGGCTGGGACAAGCATCACTTTTTTGATTTTCCATTAAATCTTTTTGGCGCTCAAGCCAGAGAGGAACATCTGCTGTCCACAAAGTTCGGTCTCAACCAAAGGCATGCAGACCAATGTAAAGAAACCTCAGCTCTTCCCCAAGAAAAACAAATGTGGAAGTGATCATCTCTGAACCAACATATTGTGATGCCTGCAATCTCAACTGAACCTCGCGTTATTAAAATAGGAAATGTTGCGTAAGATCTTGTGCCACTGATCGTGCCGCTCAGCTGCCTGCAGCTGTGAAATACAGCAGAGGAAAGATGAAGCGTGAATCGTGCATATATTTATATAAACAAAAGAAGAAAAGTTATTGGGTGAGCCCCCCAGAAGGTGTTACTCCAGCACTACGCCATCCAGAACTGACTTCAGTAGAGCTATGCTAATTTACCCGACTAATTGCCCTGACCCCAATTCACTAAGGTATTGAAGTACAGGCAAAGGACAAAATGGTTAAAAGTAAAATGGTTAACTGTAAAACACATAATACCTTTCTGAAGTATCCCTCCGAACAAGGGCCAGAACAGCACACTGTTAACACTTGTCAACACCCAGCCAGCAGCCTGGTTGCTTTTGGCTTCGGTCAGTAAAAGGGACGGGTAGGCAAAGGCAGGTAAGAATTTGGGAGCCACAAGCCAAAAGCTTGTTTTGGGCCTTGAACACTTTTGTGGGACTCAATCCTTAGCAGTCCCGGGTGAGTTCGGATCCAGAGGGTTTGGTGACATGGGAGAAGGAGTCCAAGCAGAGAGAGGGAGAAGATTCACAGTCAGAACGAGCAACCCAACCCCACGCCTCTGCTCCTTGTGCCTGTCTGCTCAGCCTGGGGGTTACTCAGACCCGAGTCTCTCACTGCATCAGATGTAAGTCTCTCTCTGTCATCTTTTGTGAGGATCAGCTCCCAAACACCTCTGCTCCCGCCTGCCATAAGGGAAAGGCACTTCCCACCTCTGGCTGTGGGATGAGACCATCGGTAGGATGCACCTCAAAAGGGAAGGAACACCTCCAGCCCTGCATCACTGAGCCTCGTTATTCCCATAGGCTCTGCTGATTGGTCCCACTCCTACATAAGCACTGGACCCCACTTCAGTGCCTGACCTCTCATCTCTCCTTTTGCAAATAAAATGAAAAACTAAATTAAAGTTACATTTCTCCAGCTCAAAAGCTGCCATAGGCAGAGAAGAAACACAGATCTGTGAGCATCAGCAAACAAGGGTAAGCCAAACGACCACTGGGAGCATAAATATAAGACAGTTGGGAGTCACTACACGGATGGAAAGCACAAAAATAATCTCCTTGGGGGTTGAAGATAAAGCGGGGGATGAGAGAGTATCAGACTATGGTGTACAGAGCTAAAAAATAGTGCTTTATCCCCTTTATCTGCAGTACAGAAGTACCCAGAGGGAGTCCAAAGGTAACAGCTGGAGACTGTTGCAAACACAGCTAAAACCAAAATTATAAAACATCTTAGCCATGACTCACACCCAACAGCCTCCATGCTCTGTCCTGCCCTGTGTAAACAGGTCAGTGGCCGCATCACCTCCCTGCAACCTCCCACACAAGTGTTCGTGCTGGAGGCTCGGGCCACCAGTGCTGGTGGTGACCATAAGGCACCTAACGTCTGCAGCCTGGCTACTCACTAACCAGCACTGTACCCACAACGTCCAGCCTCCCCCCAGGAAGGAGACAAAACCCCACAGATGACCGCGCTGCCAAGAGGTGAGGCCAACTGCTAATTGCAGAAAATACTTGCTTTCGTTTCAGCCCTGTTGGAAAGCTAACCCTCATCCCATTGAAGAGAACAAAACACACAAGCCGCTTGCCAACCTTGCAGGCCGGCAATGAAGAACACATCTCAAGAAGCTATGCTTAGCAAACACTGTTTGGGAAGCACTACATCTTTAAAAAGAAAATGCAAGAAGGGAGATAAAAACTACACCAGCTACTGCTTTGCAGAAATACCTCAGGGCCAGCTTAGTTTCCCCCTGCAGTAACAGGAATGTGTCTTATTTCTGTCACACCCATCAACAGGGACCCCAAAAGCAAGGTCTCTGGCGTTTGATATTGCGCCCTGTTTCTGTGTTTCTTGGGACCAGTGAGGCTGCATCTGGAGTGCCAGGTCCAGTTTTGGGCTCCCCAGTACAGGGGGGGACATAAACTTATTGGAGTGAGCGCAGTGAAGGGCCGCAAAAATGATGAAAGGACTGGGGCAACTGTTGTGTGAGAGCAGGGACTGCTCAGCCTGGAGAAGAGAAGGCTCAGGGCGTCTTATCTACCTGTTTAAATGCTTGATGGGGATGGGTAGAGAAGACAGAGCCGTGGGCACACACTGAAATACAGGAAATCCTGCTTAAACAGAAGAGGAACGTTTCTCTCTGTGAGGGCGGTCAGACCCTGGCACAGGTTGCCCAGAGAGGCTGTGGAGTCTCCATCCTTAGAGATACTCAAAACCCAGCTGGACGTGGCCCTGGACAACCTGCTCCAAGAGACCTTGCTCTGAGCAGGAGGTGGGACCAGGCAATCTCCAGAGGTCCCTGCTGACCTCAGCTAGTCTGTGTGGACACAAACACTGAGCAAGGGATCATACCTATGTAACTGGGTCCTCTTCTACAGTCACAGGAGAAAAAAAAGCATTTCAGGGGGAGACTGCTGACCTCAGACACCTGTTGGAGGAGCTGTCATGTAAGAGCCTTCCTACAGAGAAAAGTTATCAAGAAAGATGATAAAATAATCTCTAGTGGGATGTAATTTCTACACTGTAACATTGCCAGAGCTCCAGATACAAGGTCTTGCTGCTCTGCTAAACGTCATCAGAAGAAAAGCACTGAATGTTCATGTAGAAATTCAACAAAAAGGAAACAAAAAAACTCCACCAAAGCACTAAAAAGCAAATGAGATATATTTTATATTAAACGTTCAATCCCAACACACAATTCATAAGTGGGTAGATGCTGTTGTGAATCAGCTCAACCATAGTGACAGATTTGCTTTACTGTTAGGGCAGGATGGGCCAGGGGCAGCCTTGAATCTCATCCGGGTTCATGTGTAACCTGGACACTGCTCCATTGCTGGGAAAACGTCAGTCCAAACCCAAACTTCTCAAGCAGCAAGCCACACTGACGTGGGGGATCCAAACCCCAGGAGATAGGAGATGCCACAGGTCCCACCTGCCCATGCACCAGCACAGGGCTACTGCAACAGACATCCATGGAGGCTGGCTCTTGCACTTTCTTCTATAATATGTCAGAGCAAAAGCGGGTAGACCTTAAACCGGTCAACTTTTAGGAAACGCTCCAGGAATAGCACTGGTTATAAACACAGTTAAACAACTGGTTCCATTGAAGAGCAAGGACTTGGAAGGCGCTGTGCGGGTGGGGTGCTATATGCCTACAGTGAGTGACTGACAATTTTCCGCACAGCCTAGAAACTGGTCTTGCTTTGAAAAATGAAGCAGAACAACAATCAGCACTTTTTTATTCCTAAATTAAAATGTATGCACCAAAAAGGGATGCAAACACAGCGAGTAATTGTAGTGTATCGCTGGAGAAAGATAAGCAAACCTGAAAGCATGGTACTGGACACAAAAAAACCCACAACGCCTTACTTATAAAATGTGGAAAGCTTGAAAACAAACAAAAATAATCATTACTGAGAATTTTTCCTTCTCTTAAACATTTACAGGAATTGTTATGCCAGCCTATAAAAGTATCCTATTTTTAAGCCCACTGGAACTGCAGATGTAGGTAGTATCCACAGCCAGATATAAAACCACCTCACAGATTTTATCAAGCAATTAAAAAAAGAGCAGACAGGTCTGTAGGCCAAACTGCAGTGAGCACTGCATTCAACCAAAAGCAAAGATTCAGCCTTTGACTCACATGCTAATCGGGGGGCTTGAATGACCTTGGAGGTCCACAGAAAATCACAGTCTTCAGTCTCAGGAACTGGCTGTATCAGGGGCAAAATGGCTTTATTGCTCCCCTCCTATTTTGGGATGAATGAGAGAGGTATCCATAAGCTGCCAGACCTTCCTGGGACATCTACCACTTGGCTTCTTCCTTTATCAGTTCTTGCACGATGGAGAAAGCTGGCCATTGCCAAAATCCCTGGAGCAGACAGGTAGTCCCAGGGCACAGGAAAACTGAGAAGCCAACTCACCTCCTTCCCTTGGGCTTGGGGGAGAAGGACACAGAGGTGGCAGCTATCTTAGCTCATACAAAGGTCTGAGGCAGAGCTCAAAGTGCCAAGATGTTGCCTTGCGACCAACCCATCCTCCCACCTACCCCTGTGGAAGAGCTGTGTCTGCCAGCCACGGGGCTGAGGACACCACTCCTTTCCTGCTCTCCTTCTGCTTTCCCAATGCCCTGAATCCACATCCCTTGGCGATTAAAGTTGGTTGTTCCAGGCACAGGGACTTGAAGCTGCATAAAAGTTGGCTATTAAAAAAAGCCCCCGCGTATAATCTGATAGTGTACCATCCTGCATCTCACAATGTGTCCCGTTTTCCACCCATGGGAGCTGCAGCATGCCAGAGCTCACCTGCACGCGTCGCGTTTTGCGGCAATCCCACTACTTCCTCAGCTGCATCCCCGCAGCACGGGGCAAGCTGGGATATTTAGTGTAGTGCCTAGCTGCGCAAGTGAAGCACTGGGATTTCAGCTAACATGAGTAACAAGGAATTACACACGCCTGGAGTCTTAAGCCATACTTGGTCCAGGAACCCAGTTCCTGGTTAAATTCAAGCCTTTCCAGGCAGATAAAACAGGCAGGGACCACAGCAGCCAGCCCCCCTCACCTCCTGCCCATCTCACATACAAGTTCCCATCGACTCCCTCCCCAGCTGCTCTTAGCAGAGCTGCATGAAAGATCCAGCTTTGTCAAAGGCGAGGGAAAATTTAAAAAGACTGGCAGGTCATAACATCTATGTTCCAGCCCTTTGCCATGGTCACGTGCCAGAGATGCTAATGGTTTTTTTGTTCATCAGGAAAGGTGCCCGGGCTGTGCGAGCATCGCTGTGGGGAGACAGTTTAGTGGCACAGGCTGCGACGAGGCAGGGCACCCGGTGCCCAGGTGCCACGTGCACCCAGAGACCTCTGCGTTGGGGCTGTGATGGCGATGCAGAGGGCACCTGAGTATTATGGACATTGCAGTTACGGGACTTCAGATTTGAATCCTGCACGACGAAAGAGTAAGAGATAATAAAGCTGTAAAGACCCACTCCTTAAAAAAATTAAAAAATAAAAAAAAAAAAAATCAGGAAAATGTGAAAATTAAGGTTGCCTGGAAACCTTGATTCAACACCCTTCTTCCGTTATATCACCAGGCATTAGCTGCACCAGTAATTTCATAGCAGTGTTAGTACATTTACTGCAAGCGTAACAGCAGCAGTAACCGCGGCAAATGCTATTACAGCAGTAACTTTGTGGAAAAGGATGAAATTCAAGCACCCAGGCAGAAATGCACCCTCTGGCTGTGCAGGAGAGCTTCTCCTCCCTCCCTGCCTTGCTTCCCCCAGCTGCAACCCAGATGTGACCAGTTTCTTAGCCAAAACCCAAAGGGTGGGTTAAGGTCCCTAGTTAGAGTCCACTATCAATGTTGGCAAAGGAAATATCTCACGTTCCTACTGTCGTATAAAGTTACCTGAAGATGTTCTGCCGGCAAAGGTTAGTGCAGAAAGTGATTTAACTAAATATCATGGCTAGAAGTGTAGAATTTGTAGTCAGAGGGGTACTAACTTCAACTAAGGCCATCACAAGCAACTGCTGGCTTGGGAATGCCCAGGGGAGGCACACTCAGTCCTCGTCATCCCCAAAAGCCCATCCCAGGCTGCCTGTCCTCTGTGTCTCCGTGACATTGGCAGGAAAGAGAGGTGGTTGTGATATTCCAGGAACAAAGAGAGCTTCACGCACAGCTGCTGCCACAGCCAGCAGGATCCTCCTCTTGCAACCGTGTCCTCACAACAATCACGTGAGACAACACAAAGTTTGGCATAGATTATTAGTTATTAACAATAACAAATACCCCAAAAGTCTGCATTGGACCTAAGCCATTATTGCCAAGCGTCAGGTGAACAAACGCATCCCCCAAACTCCCCACCAGCTACCGCTTGCCACGTTCAGTAATTTCCCTCCACATGCCCTTTATTTTTGCAGGACGGCTTTGAAAGCCAGTGACCCGAGCATCCAGAAACTGCTGATGGCACAGTGCAAACTGTTCAGTCATTCAGCCCCTCCACGAGCTTGGCTTTCAAGGAAGCACATTATTTTTTTTAATTTCCCCCTGCCCCATCCTATGGGGAGTTTCAAATTTGAAATCCATTCCCTCCTCCCACATTAGTCAGGTAGCATCCACCTGATGGGCATTCACACCTGATTTTATTTCTATTTATTAGAAATAAATCAAGGAAACAAACTACTAAAACCCACCTCTGTATCTAAGGAAGGAACCTGAGGGGTTCTCTTTATGGGTGGTAGTCTTCCTTCCCTCGGCTTTGGTGGGACCAGGGTGAGGACAAGTGTAAAGCCTAGCCTCCCACCAACCCTCAAGAAAAGGCTTAAATCTCAGTAGGATACAGGAAAATATCCACCCTGAGAATAAAGGATATGCTTCACCTTAATGATTAAAGTTAAAATTGGTATCTAAGCCTCAAATCATACTATTTCTAAAGCAAAGGGATGCGTTATTCCCATCATCTTTTTCTACTTCAAAGTAGCAGAAAGGGGAATGGCTCCTCTATGTTGTTCCTTGGTGACAGAAAGCCACGGAGTCATCACCATTGCATCACCTAAAGCAAAGCGTGAATCGGTGGAGACGTTTTTACTATGGTAAATGTTAGCGCAGCAATTACAGATTTTTGTAAAGTATATCTTGGTTTACTGGTAGAGACACGGTTCGTTGCACCACTCCTGGACCTGGCTTATCATTCTGCACACTTTGGTGTCTAATAGGTTATTACTCATATGAGAGCTCATTCATGTCAAGAGAAGCGATAGTTTCCAGAATAACTTGAGTTTTTCCTACCTCTATTAATGTTTTCCCAAGTGCTTCTCCAGCTATTTCAGATGTAAACAATTACTTCACGTACTGCCACTTCATTCAAGTCTGAAGCAGCTTTGTGACAGCACAATCAAAAATCTGGGAAAATCTTGCTGTAGCAAACCTCACCCAGCAGCTTTGCCATAACCTCTCCAGCCAGAGGGAAGGGAAGCCGAGACAACAGCGGCATTTTTACCTCAGGTACACCAAGCAGGTTCAGGTGTGGCTGGAGTAAGAAATACGTTGCAGAGAGAGGTTAAAAGTATTTTAACCCCAGCCTGGGTTGCTTGGTGTAAATCTCATAGAGGATATTCACCATAGTGGTCTCTGGAAACTTCCGTCTTGAATTTGAGTGACTAGGAGTGTGGGGAGAGAGGAAGAAAAGACAGGAAAATACAGCAGCAGGAAGAGAAAAGGGGGTGATGAACACAATTCACCTTTCAGTCAGTGCTTGGGGCAACTTAATTGACACATGAACTCTCCAGGTTGAATTGCTTTACTTCCAGCAGGGCTACCTTTCCAGCCATAACCCAGGCACAGATTCCTTAAGACGCATGCCCCACGAGTAGTATCGGGGAAGCGTTGTCACAGAAATCCAGCATCTCCTTTCAGCTGAAGCTGCGTCTCATCCTTTGACCCAGGCGGGTGTCCATAAAAACCTAACGAGAACACGCAGGAGTTTGACCTGAGGAACTGATCAGCCAAAAACCAAATGTCAGCCCATTTTCCTCAGCTGTTTGACTAGCAAGGAAAAACATTAAATTATCTCTTAAAACATTGTTATCTTAAATCCATATAAATGCTCACATGCATGAACCCATATGCTTTGCTAGGCTTGTTTAAGATATCTAGAAACTTGTTCTCCGTTAACCCAAAGAAAATAAATTAGAGAGGAAGAGGTAAGGGCTTGTTGCCTGCTTTTTTTCTTTCCTTTAATTGCTCTGAAAGACTAAGCTATAAAATGTTCACATTATGCCTTTGCTTACTTTTTAGGTTTACCACTTTTTAAATAAAAAGCCAAACATACTCTCAATTAACTTAAGGAAACAAGTGAAGGGAAAGTATATGAACCTTTTCAAGCTTTTGAATAGGTAATTACTTCCACAGCTTAATGCTTTACCAAGTATCTAAACAGGTTTGATTTGGCAGAAAGTAGAACAGCTTTAATTTACTGTGGAAAAGTGAAATCTACAGATTCAGGCTTGTGGGTTCGCAACTTGCTACAAAGATTGTTCTTAGACAAAAACATCCCAGTATTTCTCTTTAAAGTCCTCACTTTTGAAGAGATCTGAAGCTGCATTACTTTTCTAAGTAGCAGAACTCTGAAAGTTTCTACAGCACGAGAAGGCACTGGTGGACGTGGAGGTCTCCGAAGCTGAAAGCCTCATATACTCATGCCCTGAAATGCAAACATGCAGTTTAGTATGCACAAACCCCTACTTAACAGCTTAAAGCGTGGAGCAGACATTTTTACCTCAGTACAAATGATTATTTGGCTTCATAGTTCACCGTATGTTACAAAATGACAGTTATGCATACTCGTTTTCAGGTTACTTTTTCCAGAATCCAGCAATTAAATAAAAGTCACACTTTGAGAGGAGAAACACACCCTTAATTTGCTTCACTTCGAATTTAAAAAAAAAAAAAACAACCTTTTGAATAAAAGCATTTGCGATGATGAATTTGAAGCAGACGCTAAGACAATTAGACTTAGGAGTCCGCAGTTCGTACTCCTGAGACCAAGCGGCAAATTGCACTGAAGGGCGGGTTCCTCTGTGCGGAAAACTAGATGTATACATATGTTTTAATGGTACTTCTAAATAACTTTCTGAAATCAAATAATTTCCCGTTAGAAAACAAACAAAATAGTTCTGCTGCAAACATGGAGGACATTGCCAGAACTTTTCCCCTCATTTTCTTCTGAGAAAACACCTTCCAGGAAGCGAGGCCATTTTTCTAGCCTCAGGTCTAAAAAGGTGCTGCGTGCTGATGGGGCATTGCTCTGTTAGAGCATCTTTGACAGGACGCACCCTGGCACTCTTTCTACGGCTATGAGCGACTGTAGCAGTTGTACCAGGATAAAACACACATATCTCTCTCTATAAAATACACACATACCCACAAATGTAGCAAGAAACAATGCAGTTCCTTCCATTTTTGAAGATTCATCTTGTCCAGAAGCATAAAGCCTGACTTACGTGCAGCAATTCTTTAATGCAAGAGATGGATGTGGCCCAAACCACCCAAAAAAACAAAAACAAAACCCCCTTCTATATGTTAGGAGTGTTGCTAATTGAAACAATTTGCCATGCTTCATTTATGTTGCTGAAACAAGATGCCAGAAGTTTCTAAGTCCCTGTAAAAGTACTGTCCCTTCCTCCAGGCTGGATCAGTTTTCCACACTGGATTTCCTCTCTTCCAAAGAAAACTAGGTAAGCCATGCTTACTTAATAGCTGTGAAGCTATACTTTATCAAAAATAAACCAAACGCTAAGTTGGATGTAGAAAGCAATACTAAAGGAATGAATCCTATATTTATTTTTTTTATTTTTTTTTAAGCTTCTAGCCCCAAAGTTTTCGGGGAGACAGATTTGCTCCCGCCTTTGTGTACACTGCAGCTCACCATTAAGCACTGGCTGGTGAAGATGTGCCCATGGATAAAGGTTATTCAGCATTTCACTTCCTCCCTGCCCCCAACAACATCCACATACTTGAATTCATTCTGTCACGCTCACAGGTATTCCAGGATAGTTTCTTCAGAGTAATATGATTTATTTTTTCCCCCCGCTAAGATGAAGGAGTTGAAGTCTCAATATTAGTCTGGTGTCAACAACAACAAAACCAACTTTTTCCATTTTTACTGGTGCTCTACAAATTTTGCTCTAATCCAAAGAGTAGTAACTTGGCTCTTGATTTATTTGGAAATTGCACTAGACTACTCACATTACGTGCTTAAAAATAAAGCAATTACTGAGTGTTTTGAGGGACTGAAGATTGTCCAAACCTCAAAGACCCAAGTCCAAGCAGCAAGAAGTAGTATCTTTTCAGCTTTGGGCAACAAAACCCACCGCTTCTCTTTGCTCTTCAACGGCAAATAAACATTCTGGACACAAGTTTCTAAACTGCTGTCCCACTATGGACCTCCCCCTCTCAATTAATGGTTAACCAGACTCAGAAATTTTCTTTTTTTAAATAAAGATCACTGCAGGGGAACTACTCCAGGACGGCACAATCTCAGTGAAGATCCAAGTGATAAGTACTTTCATTTACATTCATATTAAGTGAAAATTTTGGAGAGGGGGGCCTAGGGACCGGACGATCCTTGCTGAGTGTCCTATGCCTTCCAAAAGTAGATCTGACAAATTTAGCCAAGGATCCTTTCCCAGCAATTACTGGAATCCTCAGTAGTGAAGATTTCAAACATCATTTTCTATGTGCATTAAACTTGCCTCAAAGTAAATAAAAAAATAAACCGGTCAGCATGTACTGATTCCATGCACTTCAATTTAGGACAAAAAAGGGCTTCACATATTTTCATAAGGGTCCCTTCTGGGATGAAGGACATAAAAATGTACTTTTATGCTATTATCCCTGAAAATAAATTAATTTGGAATTCAACCATATGTATCAGTTGGGTGTGAATAAATTACAAACATCACAACCCTACCGAAAAGCCACGGAACCATTCATTTTTATATTGAAAGCTTCACATATTTTACAACCCTTCTCCCCAGTGATATAAACACGTGCCTTTAAAAACAGCACTTAGGAGCATATCACTGGCTGCGTGAGGAAAACGGCCACGCACAGTCAGCAGTATATTATCCCAGCAAATTAAGTTCTCTAGAAACCTATTTCTATGATCTAGGGCAATGGCATAACTACCAACAGTCAGACATAAAACCACTTGAGGCTGATTTTACATGCACACACAAAAGGCATACACTAGTTACTCCAGCCGGTAGTATCATTATATTTTATTTATTTTTTAAAAAAAAATAAGTCACAAGTTCCTCTTAATGAGAAGCAAATTGGAATTTCTGTCTGAACTCTTACTCTAAACATACCAAAGTAAGCACAGTGGAAGTCAACCTTAGACTGGAAACAACTGTAAAATAAGGTTTATATTGCCATACCAAAAGTTGAGTTAAAATAGAACAAATAAAAATAACGGTCAACAAGCATCATGTTCTTCCTTCAAACATCGAGAGGCTGTGAACAAAAGCCTTACCTCTATTACATTTTCTTCAGTTGGTTAGAGAGAACATGAATTAAAAGATTTCATCTAAGCAACTGCAGAAACTGAACCAGAGGGATGAGACAAACTTGACTTTCTCTTACAGACTTCTCATTCCTTTTCAGTAAAAGAGAAGTGAGAAACATGGGCCAGATGAAAGCACAACTGGACTGCTCCGATAAAAATGTATTGTGGCAATTCAGTTACCTGAGAAAAACAGATAGCAGTATTGCAGAAATCTTCTTAAAGTTCTCAAGTGACATTAAAATGACGCAGTACACTTTGAAATACGTGATCCCAGTGAGTAGCCAGAGATCTAGGAATACACATTTCTACATTAAAAGTGATAAATATAAGCAGGAAAATACCTGAAACAATTAAAAGGCACCTTTAGATGGCACATGTTTTGCTATATGCTACAGAAAACCGAGTCAGATACAACATTATACTTAATTTTTATAGCGGTCCAAGCAGTATAATAGTATACGTTGTGTAAAAACACACATCTCACCATGTAAATAGGCAATTTGCAATGCCAGCATAGTTAACACGGGAAGAAATCCACATTCTTTTTTGATGTAAACAGTAAGGTTTCTGGTAAAGACGTTTTCATTTCAGACATTATTACGTGTTTAACGTTACTGCATCTAACACTGTCTAAAAGTTTTATGGCACCTTTGTGTATCCTTAGGCAGGAAACAGTCAACAATGAGACATTTGGAGAGAAACTATCAAGTGGTCGGGCCTTTGGTTGCAAACATCCTCAGTACCTGCACACCTGGACAAGCCAGGTGTTTGTATATAAAAGGCAACTTTATTCGTATACCCGTAGTCCTCTGCATGAAGATCTGACCCTCAAGTTTTAAAAGGCACATAAACTGAGGGGCATGCTAGCTATAGCGCTTAAAAATGAGACCTGTTATTTACCTGATCTCAAGAGGTGGCTTTCAAAGGCAGCCAGCTGACTGAAGTGTAAGTCCCACTACAAATCAAGAGCTGTCCCCACCATCACTTCAACACGGTCGTTAATTTCAGATTGATAGAAAATAAACACCTAGGCTTTCCTTAGGGATTCACTCTCATACTTTGCATTTCAGAGAAACCACCTGCTGGAAATAATCTGTTTTCTTTACTCCTTTTTTTGGGTCCTTATTTAAACAACCACACATCTCTAACATGTGCAGTGAAATGCATTAATAAACAGCCAGATGACCACATCGCTATTTCTGCACTGAATCCTTACTCTTAACTCGAGCCAAAAGCGCAAGGTTTTAGTAAAATGTGAATGCTACACACATCTGAACAGAAGCACAGATTGTTTTAGACTTTTGAAACTGTTTTTGTAAGAAAAGCAAGGAAAACACAAGTCTTTGGAACAGGCTCACACAGCGCTATCCAAGTATTATAGCATCAGTTGGAAATTAGAGAAAACACATAACTTTACTTCCAAACTAGAAGAGCCCAAACTCAAGCGTTCAAACCGATTTACACACACAGAGCTCTTCCAGGCGGCATACGTGGTCTTTCATTACACTTACATAGCCACCAGTATGCTAAATAACGATGAACTTTCAAGCAGCAAGTGATGGGAATGACAGCATCCCCTCCTTTTCTCAGACATTAGCAGATCGCAGACATTTGACATCTCCGCAACCTGGACCTGCCTTGAGACGGCGATGTAGCCTACGCCTTCAAGGAGTCACCAACCAACACTCGGGAACAAATGACTCGTGAGAGAGGAGGCCATTCTGGACAAAAACACTCTCTCCGCTCTATTTAAGCTGGCAGTTAGGAGTTCATTTTCCTGATGTCTTTATACTAAAAAGCAGGAGCGTACCTTTGCCTCCTGTTTCACAACCAGAAGTACACGCAGTCCTGGAGTGTTTCAACTGTATTTGAGTTTGCTAGATGTTCACTCTAAAACTGAAAGCTATAACAGCTGAAGTTTAAAAAAAAACCAAAAAAAACCACCAAACAACAAACCAAAACCACACACACAAAACAAAACAACACAACATCAAAACACGTTTTAAAATAACACTCCTCTTCAGTATTTTTCCCTAGGCCCTTGTCCTTACAGGTCACCTCTATTTCCACAGGAAACTGCTATACCTGGCATAAAATTACTCCACTAAACCGTCCTGTTCCTTATTTTCCAGCAAGGACGTGCTTGTATCTCCATTATTCTTTTCACTTGTATCTCCAATGTCCTCTGACTGCCCTGATTTCTGATGAGCAAACGTGTAAGTGTCATGGTCTGTGTCTGTCAGAGATGGAGGTTCCTCAGTGTTAGAAGAGCGTTTAATGTCTTTTCTGAAGGACAACGGAGGTGGAGAAGGCGGTAAGCTACCAATGGGTCCATCAAACGGCCTGTACACATCAACTTCTGGAGAGACTGAGCCATTGGATTCCTTCAGCAAGTGCCCATAGACCATAGCATCATCGATAACTGCATAGACATGAGACTCATTGTTTTTCCTCCCTTTTGTGAATAATCCTTGTTTTCCAGGCACCTGGGTATTCACGTTAGCATTGTACACTCCCACCATGGGATTCTGGCTTTTCTTCTTCCTGTTATGGAGTTGAAATTGTTAAAAGGTCAGGCTGGTGCGTTTGAACTCAATAACGGCAGCTTCTGTTTACCCATCCCAGCTACCCAGGGTCAGGCACCCTACCTGGATTGAAAGCTTTACTTCCAACCTTAGGAAAAAGATAACTCTTGAGTCTAGACGTGCTTTTTTTTGGCAGAGCAGGAAATAACTTCACACTATTTGGTTGCCTACTGCTGTTCTGCTGACCCTGAAGTTTGCACGATTAACTCCAATGGCCTCCCAAGTGTGGGGGTCCCAGCCGTGCAGTGTACTGAGTCTCCCAACATCCACAGACACTAATAGGACGTAGAGGCCATCAGATCCTCACAAAACAAGACCCATCATTGCTGAAGACCAGTAGGATAGTGGATCCTCTATAAAAGTTGAATGAACTTTTCTTGATTTCACTTTCTGGAGTGACTTCCCCAAGCTAGAAAGAGCAAAGGCTGAACTGAAGATTTTTAAGCCTGTATTTGTGAAGTCTTTCCTGTGTGGCAGAGAAGTGTGCTCATAACAGCTCTAGTCATCATATTGCACAAATTCATTCCAGCTCTACAGCTTCAGGACCCAACCACCCCACCAGCACTGAGCATGCATGTGTCAGAAACCCCAAATTATTGATGACTTCAGACTCTGCTTGCATGACTAAGGCTACGCATGTTTGCTTTGCACAACCTAGTTCTCTCCCCAAGGGCTCATCTCATAGAAAAATGTTCCCACTTGATGTGCAAACTCCAGAAGAAGTTGCTGGAGGTCATGTAGATGAGAGATAGCTCTTAATACATCTGAGTGAGTTTACAGCTTGTCCGAACAAAGCCTTGTCTAGAGCCACAGGCACAGCAGCCACATTCACTGTGGTTCCATTTCACAGGAATTGCTGAAGCTCAACTAATACCTCACTTCCAGTTCAGCCAGAGGCCTGTGCTAAGCAAGGCCAAGGTCGGCAATGCACTGGGGGTGGAAGTAATGCGACTCAAGAAACAGTGCTCTACTCAAAGTCAATCAATTTAGAGTAAATCAGCATTCTGGGAGGCCCACTACTTCAACTGCCAATGCATTGCCTACTTCACGCTTCAGACCCTTGTTCAAGGGATCTATACCAACATGTGAAACAGAGGCCCCAGCAGCTCTCCTGAAACACCTTCTTGAACTGCTAAGTTACGCATGCCAAATGATGAACTTACTTCTTCTTAACACAGCACACAGTGAGTCCAATAGCCGCGAGAACTCCAGCCCCAGCCAGCACAGCAAGTATTACTCCTAGGTCTGCAAACAGACAAGGTACAAGGACACCGAGTGAGAGAATGAAAACATTCAGCTTTCTTCTGAAAAGCCAGCTGGGTTTGAACCTCCTCAAGAGTTTCTAAGCGTACCAGCTGCCTGCAGAGCAGGCATTTCCAAGCTATGCCCACCACAGGGTACCACAAGCCATTTCCAAGAGGTTGGATGCCAAGCAACGACGAATTCCTGCTGCTGTCAGTGGAGCACAGCCAAAAACCCCAACCAACCCACCACCCCACCTCCAAGAATTCAATACAGCTCATGGGCTGCTAAACTCACCTGCAATGTCTCGCATGCCTCTGGCAGAATAGGCAAGGAAGAGAAGAAAGTGCACAGAGAGACAGAGAGGGATTCAGCAAAGGAAACAGTGACATTTCACCAGCCTCCCCTCAACACAATGCTTTCCTCCGAAATACGCTAATTGTGTTGACCTGGGGTTTCCTAAGAGTCATAAAATTGATCAGGAAAGTCCATGTGAGCAAAGAAAAATGCTGCGTGTTTTAAAAGAAACACACATTACAAAAAGAAAAAAAAAAAAAAAAGGAAAAAGTTAGAAATTAATTTGATACGTTTCAGTTCCAGCCTGCGCAGCCAATATTTCTACAGACAGTAGTCTTCCACAGATGAAGAGGGAGAAGTGCAAATGTAAAGCAAATTTACATGAGCAAAGCCTACCCTAAAAATGCTTTTTTTTTTTTTTAATGATTTATTTTTCAGGGAAATGAAAGACACCGAGATGCCGATTTTGCTGTTAGTAGTCAGCACGCACTCTCCACTAAATGGTCAGAGCAGCCCCAGAGATGATTTCTTGCTCGTGTGAACACTGAGACTAATTGAACCGTGAACATGAAGTAAAGGCTACTTGGATGAATATGTTTGCATAAAATGAAATCCCAAGTTGTTCACCAGGTCTGTGACCTTGGGAGGGAAAAAACATCACTTGATCTTATACCTTTTGGCTGTGATCTCTAATTAAAAAAGCTAAATCAAATAAATAAAATAAAACCCAGTCTTACTACCCCAGAGCCCTGTGACACCCTGTCTCATAAAAAAAACCCCAAAACACAAACCAACCCAAAACCCTCTTTCCTTCACAGCCTCTAGAGGTACCCAGCTGTAACTCTCAGATGGTTTGAGGGACAGGTATTTCCAAAGGCAGGGACCTCAAAGCCCATACCCAAGGTGGACCAGCATCCATTACTGTCCCCCCAAGGGAAAGCAAGGAAACAAGCAGAAAGCAAACCACCACAACCTCACAGGACTCACCTATCTGCTTGTCAGCAAGGGTCACCCGGAACTGCAAGGTCAGCTGTGTCTTATCCACGGGTTTACAGTTGGAGACATTTACCCAGAAGTCATGATACATATTTCGGGGCTCGGGCAGAGGCTCATCCTCACGGCGCACGGTTTCCTCTGCCCCCGCTGTCTCTTCCTTTATGTTGACATAGGCACGTCCCGTCTCACAAGCGATGCCCATGCGGTCCTTGGAGAACCCTAGGCGGGCAACTTGCTTCTTGGGCACAACAACGTACCAGGATATGGATACGTAAGGAGGTAGACCATACGGCCAGTTGGGAGTCTGCAAGTAAACTTTAGCTTTTGGATCTGGACTCACAGTGAAAGAGCACTCATCTGTAGTAAAGTAAAGGAATAAAGGAATGAAAACTTAGTTTTGACGGTTTCTTTTTTTTAAAGCTTTCTCTTTCAGCACATGAAATTATCTGGTCTTTCTTTTCCGTAACAAAAAAGCATCACTTATACCTGTGACCAGCAAATTTGTACAGTCAACTGCATCTCAGTACCAGCAATAGAAGTCATGTATCATCCCTTCCACATCAGTAATTATCCCAATTAGCACAGATATATCTGCAGAATTTCCCACAAACAACTATCTGCTGTATAGAACACAAAGTTCCTTCCTTCTTCCAGGAATAAACTACCTCATTGATTCAGATAAAGACTGATCCTAGCAATGGCTCCAGGACTAGACTCTAAAGAATTGAACTCTTATTTCTATTTATTCCTACATGCTCCAACAAGCATATTGAGAAATCCAACACCATACAACAGAGTAATACAAACCACTACCTTACCTTTAATATGTGGCACGAAAGACATTTGCAGATCCTGATGCTTAGACTCATTGAGGAATCTTTTACCAAATGTTTTTAAGGATATGGTGACGTTATTCCTCATCTGAATCTTTTCAACGGATCCACCAGGACAGAATACACCAACATTCAACTCCGTCTCTGGGGTGGCACCAACAATGCTGTAACTGTAGCTTGTGTTGCACCTCTGCTCTGGGACATGTTGCTGAAGTTTCAAAGACGGAGACATAATTTCTATGTTGATCAGATCAGGAGCCAAGAGCTTCCAAATAAACTTATGCAGTTGAATTGGCAATTGGGTAATAGCCTTGGGCACCAAAAGGTAAAAGATCTTCCTCTGACACCACCGAAGATCGACACAGCCTGCAATCACAAAAGCAAGTCCCAAGGGTTGTATTTTTCTTGCAAAGGAAATATCTAAGAAAAGCAAATATTCCTGCGTACCGGAGCGCATGCGCGCACACACAGAGTACCGTCAGTTTTGTGTTACAGACCCAGATAAGGCTCCAAGGAGATCTTATAGCAGCCTTCCAGTAGCTGAAGGGGGCCTACAGGAAGGACGGGGAGGGGCTGTTTATCAGGGAGTATAACGATAGGACATGGGGTAATGGTTTCAAACTGAAAGAGGGTAGATTTAGATTGGATATCAGGAAGAAGTTCTTTACTGTAAGGACAGTGATGCACTGGAACAGGTTGCCCGGGGAAGTTGTGGATGCCCCATCCCTGGAGGTGTTCAAGGCCAGGCTGGATGGGGCTTTGAGCAGCCTGGTCTAGTGGGAGGTGTCCCTGCCCATGGCAGGGGGTTGGAACTAGGTGATTTTTAAGGTCCCTTCCAACCCGAACCATTCTATGATTCTATAAGCAACTACCTCAGAAAACATCCTCTCTTGGTAACCTTTACCCAAACATGCATCATTTTTATTTAAAGAGCTTTCCTTAAAAGGGTGCAGGACACCAAAGAAACCAAGACATACAAACGTATTCAAAATCCCTCACTCAAGATATTACTTTTGTCCTGCCACTTGCTGACTGGGACACTGTTGCAGACTAGCCACGGTCCAGATATATTCTTTAAAACTCTTTCTCTACTGGTAGTTGAAAGTGTTTGGGAAAATCCTACAAGTGGACATGCAAGAGGCCCAAGATGCACTCCTGGTGGCCCCCTTGGTCCCGCATTTTCATGGGCAGGTTTATGGCTCTCCTGCTCTGTTTCCATATTTTGCAGTTTTTACTGAGAAGATTCTCAGGTGCCTTCTGTCCTTTCCCTTCTAGGAATAGCTATGCAGTTTCTATTTTTAAAGGCAGAATGACATAGTGAACAACAAGGTTGTCTCCAGATTCATCGTACCCATCTCCCAGCTGGCCCAAAGCCTGGTTTCCAGACTCACTCTATTTAAAGCCCAAGGGAGAGAGAAGGTTTGATCCCTGGGGAAAAGCATGCAAAAGCATTCCCTACGAAACAACGTTAAGCCACTTTTGTCATACTTATGCCTTTTTCAGCTGTGATCCTCAGACGGGACAAGTCCTTGCAGAGAAAGGAGATCTTGTAGATGGCGCCAGACACTAAAGTCAAGACGCGGTCGCAGGTGCGAGGATCCTTACAGATCAGGCATATCGGTTCAGACATGACTGGGATGCGGCTGGGCCACCCTTCGAAGTGTATCGTTACAGTCATATTCAATTCCTTGCTCAGGTCAACCAAATGGGTGACATCTGCAAAGGTAAACAACCCAGACCAATTACCAGCAAGACGCGTGGTGTGAAGCAGAAGTTCTTCCATCTCTTCTCACTCCATTAGGCGAGCAGCTGATGCAGCTGTTTCTATATTAGCTAAGAAAACATTATTTACTTCTTTCCATCAGTGTAATACGAACTCAGGCAGTATCATATCACGCTTCTAATTTAGAGATTTGTGCTTTTCCACACACAAACCCCATTTCCCTACCACTTTTCAATTGTAACAGCATAACATGTATGCTCGACGCTTTTGAACAGTTTAGGCTATAATGTAAGGAGCTCAGCCAACTATGTTAGATTTATTTTCCCTAAGAGTTTTTTCTCTTATTTCTTTTAAAGTCAGCTCTACCGATCACACACCGGTTGATCAAAAAAGGTTCTCCATTCTCAAATTTCTTATTTCCATCTAGAGTTCCGCCCCTGCTAACTTTTTGTTGGTTTAGGGATTTCGAGCCAAGCTGAAGAAATTTGTTGAAAGTCAGTAATTAAGCACATCTGGTTGTCTGGAGTCATTTAAAGATTAAGCTAATTTAAATGCAAGTACCGATAAGGTTCAAAAAAGAAAAATTTGCCAAGTACTGTACTTCAGCAGAAGTGCTGGCAGTCATTACGAAGGTCACTGGAGCCTTCAAAGATGCTTCCTAACAGTCTTTTCTGTTCGGCAATTAAAAACGTACAGAGATGCCACAAATGATCAAAGTCTGTCACCACGCTGGTGGGAAGGCTGTGGATCACGCCTTGCTAGGCTGCTTCGTTTCCCTCAACGGCATGACTGAACTACCGCACTGCCCTTGCAGCATTTGATTGCTCAAAAGCGTTCTTCCAGAAATATTTTCTGGAATTTACAGCCACAAAAGCTGTACAAGGTCAGGCAGAAACCTCTGTGTCATCGCCACAACCAAGCACAGAACCTGGGATTGCTATCGCAGGGTTATTCATTCTTCAGAGTTGGGGGTTTTGGTTTTTTGAGTTTTTTTTTTGTTTGTTTTTTTTTGTTTTTTTTTTTTTTTTTACTGCAGCAGCTAAACACAGAGAGGCTTAGATCAAGAAGTTATTTTGATTGGGAAGAGACTATTTTCCTCTTATTTAATGACAAGCACTGCAGACAGTCGTGGAATACCCAAATGTTTGGGAAGCTTTGAGAATATGCAGGTACCAATACATTTTTTTTATAAGAGTCATGTTTAACTTGCACACTGCAGACGTCATTTTTTTGTTTTCTTTTTTTGTAAACAAGAGTTTCAATACTGTCCTGAGGGCTAATTTGAATCTGTGATGGAACTTATATAACCACAAAATCACTCATGAAATCCTATAAAATCCCTAGAAAAACCACTGTTGTCTCTTAAATCCAAGTGGTTTATTGCTTGCATTTCATTCAATGACAACTTGTTTTTTATTTTTTAGGTGATTATCATCTTGTCTACTGGCCATAAATATATTAAAATTCCTCTTTGCTTTCCAAAGTAGAAGGGAAATAAAGCTGATGATTAACTGAATACAATGTTTTCACTCTGTCTGGCTTCCAAGGTGCAACGACACACAATAAATGCAAGCAAACACGATTTCGTTACCAACAATTTCAGGAGGATTTGCTGCTCGCGAATGGAGCCAGACTAGACAAAGAACTGAGGATTACAGTGGCAAGATGCTACAGATCCTTTCTGCATACTTAACTTCAAGGTACAGGCCACTCAAACTTCATTCCCTCCAAAATGACTTAGAAAGCCTCTGATTAGCTCCTGCTACAGAGGTAGTCCGGAGCGTGGATTTCCCTCCACCTGCTCCTCTGCAGTGAGGGCACCTTGTCTATTAACCTCCACCATGAACCAAGGTCAGAGCTAAGAAGCCAGAGGATAAATCGCTTATTTCATAGCTCATTACCTAGCCAGGCTTTTTATTTCTGTTTTCAGATAGATGCTGTGGTATTACACATCATTGTGTTAAGCCTGTCTGAACTTGGCGCAAAACCACAAACAAACAAATATTCTTAGCGTAGCAACAAGCAGCAAGAAACCTAAAGAACATCCAAATGCGTAGGGCATATTATCATTGGAGTATCTTATTGACATCTTCCATGTCTAGTGTGACTTCTTCACACTGGAAGATGTTCAGGCTTCCCTAAGAAGCAAAATAAAACTCAGAGGAAGGAAGCAGGGAAGGAAAGAAATACATACTGATGCCATTAGTAGTATGAAGATAGTTTTACATCTCCAATTTCACCCATTCAATGCTATGAATCCTGACCATCCGCGACAGGAGGTTTCACCTGGCGACTGCTTACGTACAGAGCAGAAACCTGTGCTCACATTTTAAGAGATACCTTTGAAATGTTATTTTCAGCTGTAAGATTCAAAACTGTCCAAAAAAGCTTGAACTTGATTTCTGTACTGGAGAACAGGCAGCCCGGAAAATTCCGATCAAGCAGTTATGGTCCTTGCCCAATAGCTGGATCGAGCCCCAGAGGGAACACAGTCGCAAGGAAAAGCTAGCTTTGTTTATACAACATGCAAGCCCTGATACTGCAGGTGTTAAAGGTGTTTTTCAATTACATGATACAGGTGCTGGGAAAGGAAAGGAATCCCTGTTTACAAGCTACAGTGTAAACATCTATGATGGACCTTTATACTTCATCACAAATTGCAAGTTTTAGCATCACCGTCCACCTTGCTGTAATGACGGCCGGTGGTACCTGTGGTGGTAAAACAGGCTGCAGCGTTGCTTGGCAACCCACCTCCTTAAACTCAAGGAGGGTCCAAAGTTCAAGAAAAACAACGAAAAAAAACCCCAACCCAGCATTTCTCTTCCTTGCGGTGCTCAGACCAGGCATCTGTAAGCAAAAGCAATGGAAGGGGCAGGCGGGTACTTACTCTCATCGACCTGCGGGTGCTGAACAACGACTTGGAAGAGCAAGCGGAGGATGCCCGGGTTCTGAGCATCCTGGTCGCAGCCCTGCAGGGACAGGTTGAAACTGCCAGGGATATTGGCAGGCTGGCTGTCGCTCAGCTTGAACACCTCCGGGTTGCTGAGGGAGCCGGGGATGTAGTACTCCACCCTCTCCTCTTTCCTTTCGCAGTTGGAGAGGCTGTAGTTGTGGAAAAACACGCTTGCTCTCATGCTGGAAGGAATCACAAACTGCCACGTCATGAGCTCGTCTTCTGGAAAGCCCAGCGGGTAGTTTGGGGACATCAAGGTGACTGAAGACTCTCCCTTCAAAACGGATTCAATAATGCATAACCCTAAAAAAAGGAGGAAAAAAACCACACATAACAAGTTGCAATTAAAGACAACACGCTGGCATATGTAGCACCCCAGCAGCAGAGTATTTTTATTTTGACAGTGACGCACCTCAGCGACAGGTTAGGTTATTACAAAACCCTCAGACTAAAACATATATTTGAGTTGAAGTTTTTGTCGTCAATCACAGAAGAGGCAAGGGATATATTAATGCTGTATTTTCAGTTTAGTGGGTTTACCTTTCACACACATGGACAGAGGGGCCTTTATTTTTTGAAAGGAAATATCCTAGTTCCTATTTCTGGTCCTGGCAAACATGCAACCTGACAACGGCTTCTGCTCCATTGGGTTTCAGGAAAAAAAAAAAAGATGCGAGCTTTTATACCAGCACAGAGCTCTCTGTCCAAAAAAATCCCAGAGCTAACAAAAGCATGCCAGCAGAGACAAATGCAAGCCACGGAGACTGTGTAAGACACTTCATGCTTGGATGACTCTTGGCAGCATGAAGTTGGGTACACAAGAGATTATGGTGCCACTCTAGGAATCCAGCGATGATTTGCTACTGCGAGGAGTGCCAGGAGTTACAAAAACTTGTGTTCTAGAACCTCAAACCTGGACCAGGTCCCTTCTATAATTGATGGCAACAACTGCAGAATTCAAGTAAAGAGCGAGAACATCTCCCTAGAAGGGTTTGTCGCGAGATCACAAAGTAACCCGCCGATTGCTATATAACATTCCAGGTATTTTAAGAAGATTATTGCCCAACGGCTTATGTTACTGTGCAGGTTGAAACAGATAGCTGTATTTAAGCAGCCTCACGTGCCTTCCAGGCACTGCTTCTCATTTTCCCACCTTCCTCTCCTGAAGGGAGGCATTGGCTTGAGACTCCAGCAAGCCAAGGAAGCTTTATTTAAAAATAAACAAACGCAACCACACACTGCAACCAGTAAATAACTCTCTTGGCTCATTCCAATTATGCTATCTAGTCTCACCTAGCTGAAAAAATAAAGAAAAATAGAGCAGGTATGTTTAAGTTTTAGGAAATCTAAAGCAATTGAAAATGAGTAATGTGCACCAAAGGCAGTTTAACAACAATTTTTGTAATTAATAGGTTAACCAATCAAACTAAGATATTTTGACGCTAGAAGAGCAACAGCTACCAAACTAAAAACCACACAATAGCAGCTTTGAGAAAAGATGAAGTGGGAGGGAATTAGGGGTAGCAGCACCGAAACTAGAAGGTTACCTGAGAAGAAAGGTTTAAAGAATTCTGCTGCTATCTGCATGAGGCAGCTACAGGTGAGGAAACACTACTCCGTACTTACGTTTTATGGAAGCCCTGTTAGCTATGTTGAAGCCCGAGGTGGTGAGCGGCGAGTTCCATGGGAGATGCAGAGACATGATGACTCCTCCCAGCAGCTTGACACGAGACACTGAGCCGTTCCTGCAGAAGGTGCCAATGTTGACCGTGGCCTTATCGATGCAGCTGTTGATATTGTAGCTAACAAAATCTGGGCATGTCTCTCCCGGTTCAATCTGTCTTAGCCACGGGGTAGAAAATTTCAGTTCAAGTCCAGCCTTTGTACTTGCCTTCACATCCCAGATGAAAGTCCTGTTAAGGCGAGGTAGCCCCAGTGGGTAAAGATGAACATCTCCGAAGGGACACGGACCTGACACACAGTCTAAATGCAGAGAGAGAACAGCCATGATAACACTCTGGAAAGCATTCAAGTAAATGAGGAATTTGATACTTTGATTGCTATTTTCACATTTTTTAGGTTGCACTTCTCTTCTACGTGCATTAAAAGACACTCCTATAATACGGTCACATGCTCTCTCTAAACAGGGTTGCTAGCCCATAGAGCAGACAGGATAAACCTGCTTTAGTCAAGCTGACTAACAGAAGGGATTAATTGTAGTATTCCTCCTGCCTTGTTTGCTGAAGAGTTTAGAAGGTATTTAGTGAGTAGGGTAGAAAGCTGAATGGGCAAAAGGGAGAAATGCAGCATCAGGACAGATGGAAATCATGGATTTAGAGAACTGATTTTTATCCCATCTCGCTCAGAGAATTCCTGGCACATCATTCATATATGAAATTTTCCACTGCTTGCCATAAACTGTACCTTCTTTTCCTTGGTGCCCTGATGAAAAACCTGGCCCCCAAATTTTGGGGACGTGATGAATAACAACAACTGCCACTGCACGATTCTGGGGAGAACCTAGAAAACTTTTCTTCAAAAAATCCAGAATATTGGTATTTCAAGCTGCACACTAAAAATAAGCATACTTTAATCCATGTCTAGGCTTCAACTTAAAAGAAGAAATAGCACAACTGCATCTTACAAATATATCATGAAATATTGTGAACGTGACTATTTGCATGAACCATATGAATAGAACTCCAAAACATGAAGAGAACTATCCTTCAACACCACCCCAAAAACAACAATGATGCTACCAAAGACTGAATACTCAACTAAGTTTGGGATCTCATTGAGAAGTAGCACGTGTTCATGCCATTAGAGTACACTAGCATGCATACACCAGGGATAACATTCAAAACAAATGAAGGTTTAGTTCCAACACTTCCAAATTTTCAGTTTGTTGATTGCAATAATGTTCATTAAAAATAAGGAAACATGCGCACGTCTTCAATGTTTCACATTCAAAATCAAGCTGCTCAATGAGTAATGTGGGTAATGTATCATTATCAGTGCCCACAGGCTTTGACAGAAAAAAAAAAATAAATTCTTTGATGGGTTTATAAACCGTGGGAGAAGGGAATGCGGCAAGGAATTGATGCAACAAACTATCATTCAACTGTGTCTGAAACAGCCAAGTTAACGCTCATTCTGCCAGCCATAATACAGACTTCTTTAACTTGAGTAGTTTCAGTAATTCAAAGTTATTTATCGGTGTTCAAAGATTTCTTCTTACCCAAGATTACAGAGGATACCTTAATACAGTAAGAGGGAAAAAAAAAAAAAAGGCATGTAGTTTTACTGGAGGAAAATTACCATTGGAGGAAAAATTAAAAACCTGTATCTTACCAATATTTTTCTGAATTTCCATGATGAAATACTTCTCTGGAGTACTACAAGTGAAGGTAAAAGTCACGTTATCCCCAGGCTTTATCTTGAGTTCAGACCTGAAGAAATTTTTAACATGAATTTGACAGCCCACCAAAACACCAGGTCGCAGTTTAATCATAACCGTGACATTGTCCACCGTACGAAGAGCGATCGTAAAGGAAGCTAAGAAAGAAAAAAAAAAAATAATGTAGTGTTTTTTCACTAGCATGTATGAGTATCACCAGCCTCTCCACACATCCCCATAGATGCCACATTGTCAGAAGGAATACTTGCATCCATGTTCTCAAAACATATTGTTGGACCTACAGAAAATGCCTCAGCTCTTCCAACCCAGCACAGACGATACAAAAATACGCTTGCTGCATGCGCCCAGAGAGAGGTACACATGCAATTTGTGCAGGACCAGTTCTGCTCCAGGTAACCTTCACGAGAGTTATTTATTTCACGTTTTAAAAGTAGCTCAGCTATTCCTTCCAAATTTCTGTTGTCCAGGCTTTGCTTTTTGCCCTGTTATGCCCGACATAGAGCCGTCTTCGTTTCTGAAGGCACCCATGAAGTCATGACTCGATTGAGGAAGTTTATTCAGCAGTCAAACAACAAAGCAACTCCCAGCTTCCATTGCACCTGATGGTAACCGGTGAACCTCTGGGTATGCCCCAGCAGTTACTGCAGACCAGACTAGGTACTCTGGCGATACCAAAAGCACATACCAACAAGACGTTTATACTTGTGGTTATGGCCCTCTCCCACCCTCCCCACCTTTTGCAACTCATTCCCTGAAGGCACAGGACATCCATGCAATGCTCCTCAGCAGCACAGAAGGCACCTGTGGCCTGGGACAGACTGCATGTTCTTGGATGCCTCCTCCCTATCCCCGACATGACCATCATAGACTTATGGCTTTTGGGGAATACATAAAAGCCTCAGCTGTCTTCACATATTTCAACCCATCCTCAAGCAATACGGCATGCAGGAGCAGCTCTCACAGGAAATACAGGAGCCACGGAGTAAACTGGTTGTTGAAATCTTCTCTTATTGAATGGGTAGTGGTTTATCAAATGGACCAAACCTGACTGTCTTCTAAAACCATACACGCAACATGAAACACCAAGGAGCACTCACTGGACATTCAAGATGACTAGAAAAGTTATTGGCATCAGCGTGGTTCTCAGCAAATACTGAGCCCAGCCCTTATTGAAGCAAGCAAAGTTTGCATGGAAGTCAGCCATACCCCATTCCCAGGTGGGATCTGAGGACAAGTCAGTTCATAAGTTTACTGACATTTGTTTTCACTACTCTCCCTTCCTTATTTCAGTGTATGGAAGATACAATCACAGTATCTACAGCACTTGTGCTTTTAGTGTTTATAGAAAAAAAAAATATTTATGTTTTTAAAAAAGTAAGATATCTAGAAATAAGGGTACCCTAAGTTCTGTTCTAAATGTCTGTTCCTTGAGCGGGACATCATGCAGGGCTGCACAACCAAGCTCTGCCCATATGCCAGCTTGGGAATCCTCTTGCTCATTAACCCCAATAAAGAGAGATTTACCCGAGCAAACCCAGCAGCGCAGCACCCCAGGAGAGCCTCTGCAGCCACTGGCAGGCAGCACGCCAGGAAGGCACGGGAGAACAGCTGGCTCAGAAATGCACATCTGCAGGGTGCCCCAGGCTCTACCCGACCACTCACCATCCCTTGAGCACCTAAACATCCAGCCTGGTCCATGCCAGCTGCAATCGTCATGGTGGTGGCAAGGACACTGGCCAAAGCCCAGAGACCTGGGGACTCACCTGGCGAAGATTGCGGGGAGTGGGGCTGACTAAGCCACGGGAACCCTTGGTCAGCAGAGCCTTCTCGTGGCAGATGAGCACACCAGAGACCCTCAACCAACCTGAAACCACCCAACTCAAAACCAATCACCCTCCACCCAACTCAAAACTTCAGCCGTCACGGCTGCAGGGAGAAGTGTACCAGTATCAGCGATTCAAGCTCCCACAAAGCCCACCCATCCTATTTTTAAACACCCCTTTTAAAAATCTCCCTGATTTCTACAGCAATCTCATGGTTTTGCAGGGCCTGACTTTTCATTGCAATGTTTTGTGAAACCCCCAGGGATCGAGCAGTCGGCATGGACTATGGTCCCTCCCTGCCACCAGGAACGTTGCAGTTCCAGGTTTGCAAACACCAGACATCAAAAGTCTCACTGCTAGGGGGAGCAGGGCAGAAGAGAGTGCTCAGAGATATCCCATCAAGCTTTTATTTCAGTTTTGTTGGTCTTGAGCCTTCTTCCGGCCTTTCCGGCTTTTCTGTACAATCTTGGAGCCAAAAGACTTAACAAGCCCGTGAAACTGCCTTACCTATTTGCCTCCAGGATCAAAGGCTTAAAATGAAAAGCTCAAAAACCATAAGGCTTGCCAAATTTCTGCACATATTTGTAACGATGAGTTTGCCGATCCTCCATACCATTAGTAAGAACCTGGTCACTTAGTAACTTTCCTACAGCTTTTAAGTGATGAGACAGCCCTCCACCTGAGCATCTACACTGACTTTGTTCACCGCTTCCAGTGGCTGCCACTACTTGACATCGTGTTTTCTGCCTTAGAAATGCTCTTGCAGAGGCTTTCAGTCTGGGGTTTCCAGAGGGGGAAAAGAGAAAGAGAGGAGGGGAAAAAAAAGAGGGGAAGGGAAAAAAAAGAGGGGAAAAAGAGAGACCGAGCCGCGGGCAAAAAGAGAGACCGAGCCGCGGGCAAAAAGAGAGACCGAGCCGCGGGCAAAAAGAGAGACCGAGCCGCGGGCAAAAAGAGAACCATGCAATGACCTTCCAAGCACACATATGACAATTGCAGGGGCAACGTCCACGGGGTGGGGAAGTGAAAAGAGTAAAGCAAACGCAGCAACCAGAGCTGCTCCTCCTCGTGCTTCAGGAGGAAGGTGTTTTCAGAAGAGAAAGTGAAACAACTACTTCTACTTCCAGCCTAGCCCAGAGTTTTGTTTTCCAGATCCCTGTAGGCTTTCTAGGTTCTTTGGGGTTTTTTATTTATCAAGCTTAGTGCACAAAATATCCTTGGTCATCTTTTTTTCTGATGTTTACATCATCCAGATATGAAGTGTTAACAGCATAATACCAATAATTAATAACTACAGACAAAAGAGACTTCTTGCTTGCGTAAAGTGATTGTCAAACTTGTCTACGTTTTATTAGTACGACTGAGAAGTCTGTTTCTCCCTTTCTGGTCAGTTATCACTGTTCCTTTTCCCATCCCTGGGACAGCCCAACCACTCGGCCAACCTGGCAGGATGGAGAAACACACCAGGGTCACTGACAGCCAGCGCTTCTGTGCCAAATGCTTGGGCACGGCTCTAAGACCATTTTTAGTCACGAGGATTAAGTTTAAGGGTAACCTTAAGCACATGACTAGCTTCAAAACAAAACAAATACACACCCTGAGCTGAAACCAAGGAAGAGAAATTTTCAACGTTTTGAATGGCGTTGGGAAATAAGCAAAGCCTTCCTACAAGGGTCAAAAATAAGGTAACATCTTCCCCAGCCCTTGAAAGACCTGGCTTCTGCTCCCTGGGTTTTTTGCCCACTATACCCTTTTTCCAGACTTCATGACCATGTAGTTATTTATTTGATCTCCCCCCAAGAAGATCAAATCCTTGCCAGCTCAGTAACACTTTCCAGCACGGACGTGCCTCAGCTTTCCAAAACTGGACCTGCCCAAAAATGACAGAAGTGCTGCAATATATCGGCATCCCAATAGGCAACAAGGACGCAGAACCATGCCCAGTTAGGCTCAGCAAAGCTGTCTGCTAGAAGCCCACACGAGGACAGACACCAAGCTAGATTATCGCATAAACAAACAGCTTGCTAAGATGAAGCTCCACAGATAATCACTTTGGCCAAGAAATAAGAGCGCCATGCTGTAATGTCAACAACAGCCAGCCGTTCGGGATGTGCTAAGCTACATTAGACTATCAAATCTCATTTTCTTAGGAAAAATGGAAGAAGAGACTCATGCAGAAAGTATATCCAGTGATCCCAAAGTCACTAAATATAAATTAATAAAGGCTAACCCCCCCAAACTATAGCCACACACAGAGAGCACAATAGAGAGACCACTTAAAATCACCTTCATTTTGCAGAGCTTTTACAAGTAAGAGTGAGTCTCTTCATGACTCATACTGATCTGTCATTGTCTATGATTCCCACTGCATGCCTTTTTATTAGGATTACCAGTAACCGTACACATTTCTTATAAAGAAGGAATTTCCATGCCTCATTAATGCTGCACAGGGATGACACACAGGATATCCAAACCAACAAGAGGAAGTATCACCAACCTGGATCCGCTCTCCGTCTACACAACAATGAAATCGCTGGGCTGGAAGATGTCGGAGGTGAAGCCTCCAGTCCTGATGGCTGACGCAGACATCTGATCTCACCCTATTTTTATTTTATTTCCTCTAAGCGATTAGTTTTGCAGCCTCCCTTGGCTATTTCTTCAACCACCCTGATCTTAATCTTAATCTTCCCTGCCATAACTGGATTTTGCTGCTGCTCATCCTCATTTAAGGCTATGCCTTCATGACAGTTGTCTCATCCTTTCTTCGCTAAGTAATGCTCCTCTCTGCACGAATGCACCTCCGCTAGCTTTTTCTCACCAGTAAGATTTTTCCAAACCTTTCATCAATTTTATTACTCAGAGCTCTCCAGCTTGAGTTAGAAACAAAGCGCATGGTGTAAAACAAGTCGGATTACTCTACAGAGTTTAGTTTAAATTTATCTACTGTAGTTGCACCTGACACTAAACCCCGAGTATTTTTTCGTATGTGTATATAAATGCCAAAAGGACATTTTTCCTGTACAAGAGGGGGTGCAATGCAGAAGGCAGCTGGAGGGTAGTAGAGCAAGAGCCACTTACAGAGAGCGTATGTATGTACGTACATGGAAAGAACTTGGCAGGACAGCAATTTTTATGGCTATGTACAATGCCTTGCTAAACAAAGCAGGAGTGAGAACAGAGTCCAACTAGTTTTGGCTAGAGGGATGCATTTTATTGCAGCAATTCATCCATAAGGATCTATGGATTGTTTGATCTATGACTTCATTGGATGGATTAAAACAGCCAAACAAAACCCAGACAGACCAAGAAACCAAAGCCCACAAGAGCCACCAACAAAAAGATCCCAGATATTAGCATATCCCAAAATAACTGTTGGTTTGCTCATTCTGGTTAAGTCGTGGGCTTGTTCCACTTCAGCCATTTTTAATAAAAAACAGTTGGATGGGGCTGACTCAGACACCATTCATGAGCTGGCGGCAGCTGGAGGAGACGGGCTGCTGCAGAAGACGAGTAGCGGCAACGCTCGCTCCGGATATGAAGTACCAGGATCCAAATTCCTGTTCTGCCCGAGGGGGATGTCAACCCACACAACGAACACACCCCTCCGGAGAACAGGCTCATCCATCGCAGCGCTTCGTGCCACCACCTGGAGACAGGGATAGCACAGTGCTGTTTGCCTGTACGGCTCGATAAGCTCTCCTGGAAAGCTCACCACCTCTTCTAAGCCCTTGCAGAGCAGCTGGCCCACAGGTGTGCCCATGGCCTGCTGAGGCTGTTCCACTACACATAATCTACTGCAAAGGTCATGGCAAGATGGTGAGAAGCAAGGGGTATGACTCATTAATGGAGTGACCTGGCCATAAGCTGAATGATTTCAGTTTCAAGCCGTAAGAACTCCCATCACCAATCTAATGGACAGCCCTGGTGCAGGACAGAGCAGCATTGGTAAAACGCATTCAGAACAATCCATCCAGAACACCTTTCGCCTAGTGAAGGGACCTCCTGCATGATGGGGATTGTTCACTCCAGCTTCCGCATTCCGACTGAATGCCCCAATGGCTCAGCTAAGAGATGCCTCATCATCCATTTCCCCATTACCTCCAACACAATTTGTCTCAATTTTGCCAACAACAGATCAAAGAATATTTAAAAGAGTAAATATCTCCCTGCTTTGCCAACTCAAATGTTTTGGACCTGCTTTATTGAATCTTCCTTTGTCAGTTTGAGTCCAACTCTCCAGTTTAACTACAGCACCCGATTGCCCACGCATCATCCACTCCTCCAGTTCCACCTCCAATGCCCATCCAGGTAATTGCCTTCACAATCAAGCCCTTAGCAAAGTTAGTCAGGGAACCATACAGCATTTATACTCTTCTCACCTACTAAACGGTGCTGTGAGCAGCAAATGGAGATCACAAGCACAGTCACAAATTACAGCCAACCCTACTTGCTGCAAGCTGCTGAAATCCTGTTGGACTTTATCATAAGCAAACAGGTTTTCTGTTTACATGTAAAATGTAAAGTAACTACTCTCTACATCGCTCAACAATCTCCTTATGTTTGGAACTGACTTCCAATACCACGCTTTCTTGGGATATGAGGTCCATATTTTGTGAAAGGATTTCTTTCAGGGAATCACCCAGAAAATTAAAGCTTAAAATCTGCAAAGCTTGTAAACACTTACAGATAGATGCTGCCTACGACTATTACGTGAGTGTAACCATCCACATCTCAGGAGAGGGCGCCTGGTGGAGAATATCCATTCCTCAGCCACCACAGCACAGCCCCCTAATCTTCACTGACTGTTTAAACTGATAGCCAGGATGAGGATGCGAAGCAGGCGAGAGGTCACACATCGGGATGATCTCCTCATCGGGGAAGAAAGGCGGACGCTTCTGCCATGGTGATGTTACAAGCCAGCACAGTTCACCAGAGCAGGTCTGTCAGTACCCAAGGCCAGCAGGGGTTGTTAATTCAGAAGTTGTTAATTCATTAAGTGAATTTGTAATGCCTCACAGGAATAAAGTACCCTCAGTTTAAAAATGCCTTTTTAACAAAATAACAAATTTCAGTACTTCTACCCCTTTCTCTTGAACCTTTTTAGAAGGATAATTAAGACACTCATAACTTGCGTAAAAGACTTCAGAAGTGGCAAAAAAAAAAAAGACACTTTGGGACTTGGCAAGCTTAGCTGTAATTAAGGAAGGGAGAATGTTGACTCTGGGCTGCCTTTCCTTAATTATTATTTTACAGATATGAAGTTTTGTTGCTTCTGTAGAAGCGAGACGCAGAGGTCAGTGAGTGCTGTCTGCAAGCTGACTGCCAACTCGCGTACAACGTACAAAACCCAAGATACATGGGTCCGCGCAACTTGTCCAGAAAATGTCACACTGGCACGAGGAACACGAAGACACCACGCAAGTCACTGCAGGAGCCTCCCTTGATCAAAGGGGTGTTTGCTTTCACAGTTTATCCCTACCTTGATGTAAGCCAGCGAGCGGACAGCATCTTGGAGCATGTCTGAGCAGCTCTTCCGTCTTGGCTGTGGTTAGCGAAGGTGGAAGAGCGCGTTTCACAATCTGTGGTCCCTCCCATGCCAAACATCCTGTCAGCAGCTCTTTGTCTCTCACTTCTGAGGAACTTCAGATCATCCCTTTTCACCCTTCGCAGTTTGCTGTCTCCATACGCTAATTTCTCAGCTCCACCCACAGTGCCAGAAGAGCCAGGGCCAACTCCGAAATGCTGGTGTGATTGTACCTCTCAAAATAACCATTTGGTCTGGCAGCAAGTAACCATGCTCACTTTGTTACCCAAGAAATCAAGAGGCACAGCTCGAAGCAGTCTGTCCCTTGTCACCCCTGAGGATGGTTTTTAGCAGGTGTCAAATGGAACAGGCACAGGTGAGACTTCCCCCCCCATTATGATAAGTAAAAACAGATAGTCCGTTTTCCCACAGCACTGTCGGCCTAGGAACCCAGAAGCAGATGAGAGCTTAATAACATACATGAAATGCACTTCTGTCAGACCTTATGGCACAATTCTTCGGCTGGCTCTTCCTGCAGGTCTTCCAGGAGATCCCATCAATACTATCTACACTGATCAGGTTCAGCTACAGGCAGCAAATCCTCGCCTTTGTCACCAGCTAATACAGAAACAGAAGATTTTGCTCTGACATAACAGCCAGCAGGCAACATTTTACTAGACGCAGCACAACCCACATCCTTTCCCTCACGCCCTGGTGGTGCAAGCAGACGTTGAACAAGAGGAATCTGCATGGTCACACCTCTGTGAGATTACAGAAGTTTTCAAGCTGAGGGATGGCGCCCAGGCTCCAGCTGAATCCTACTAAGAGACCACCAGAAGTCACCAAGTGCTCTACAGGAATTCGTTAATGGTTTGGCTCCAACAAACCAACCAATACTGCAGTGGGTGTGTTGTCCGCTCCAGAGCTGAGGTTTGAGAGGGATATCTGAAAAGCCTCAGCGAGACGGCTAATATCCCAGAAACTGCTGGAAGTGATCTGCTAAGGTAACATCTTTAGTCTTTCCTCCAGTCAGACAAAGGTTAATTATAAATATTATTAAAGATGTATAATTGTAAAAGATTTTAACAGAAGCTTAAGAAAAGCAAGGGGAGAGGATATGGGATCATCCGAAGAGAGACCAGTTAAGATGAAAACTGGCATCCAAGACCCATTTTTCCCCTCACACCTTCAGTCTAACACAGGCTTTGCTGCAGCTGAGCCTTTCTAGGAGCTCATGCGTGGAGACCATGGCCAGAAAGCATACAAAGGGAGAGCTCAAAGGAGCACCCAGAAGACAACGGGAGGACCCTGCTGCAGGAGTAGAAAGAAAATCGCCGGTCAGTTCAGCTGAACAGCTCATGACAGCGGTGAGCAACACCCAGCTTTCCACCGCACAGCCCCAGCAATAACCCAGCACCACCAGCGTCCCCGCAACACGAAGGGGTACACCCCCCCACAAGTTCACTGCTCTTGGGTTGCATTCATCTATCACTGGCCAGGACATGAAGAAGGCCATGTTTAGCCATCAACAATTACAAAAAGCTAACGAAAGTCTAATCAATACAGAGAAATTGGTGAAGAAGAAAAAGAGTTACTCACCTATGATCTATGCTCATTTGCAAACACGTCATACCCCTGTCACCCATAGCTGTAGCAGCCAACACGGGTAAAGCCAAAAGCATCTTGACTTGCTCTCAGCAAAGGATGGGTCCTCATTGTATTTCTAATATGAACTATTTCTGGAATGAACTAAGTGCAAAGTTGTTCAACTTCTACCTAAGACTGAGGGTTTGGCAGGTGTGGATTCCAAAGCTCTTTATTTAACATATATACATGTATAAATATCAATTAAACTGCGTGATAAGGGCTATACCAATAATCTGAGCCCTAGCAATATTTATTTGTGAAAATGTTTCAAGAAGTCAAAACTTTTTTTTTTTCCCCAGTAGCTTTCCTCCTACCCTCTTTTTTATCCAATATTATTTCTAGATAAGATTAAGTCATTTAAGTAATTAACAAGCCTGAACACAACTGACCCAAAGGATACCTGATATCAGGTGGGGGAAAGGTTCTTCCCTTACCTCATAAAGCAAGCTCCGATTTCTGTCTAGAAAATCCTGTCACGAAGTAGGAAGACAATGCACACAAGTCAGAATCAAAATGAGAGGAGGGGAATCTTCTAGCTAAAGAAAAATTTCCTCCATGCCAGAAGTCCCACGGTGGTACTCCGGAATGAGCTCCAGCAGCCTCCAACCCTTCCACCTCCTGTTTCTCCCCTGGCCAGTCCTTTGAGCCCATGCCTTGAGCCAATGCCAAAAAATAATCCTTTTCAGCCTGCTCCCCCCTTAATTATTTTTTGGGTGATACGCCACCGCAGCTCATCAAATGACAACCCCAGGCACAAAAGACTCACCACCCACCTAAGCAGCCAGCCTCAGGAGCTGGCCCACCACATCTTGTTTCTTCTCTCCTGGGCCACTTCTTCGCCACGTGGATGCTATTTATTGGTGTTTTCAGGTTTGTGTACGAGTAACCCCATGACCAAGAGTATGGCTGTTGGAGAAACTTCATCCACACGTGACTCCAGAGACCATGACCTAAGTGAGGATCTCTGGTGGGGGCACTCAAATTGGTGGTCGTTTGTCCTGCTATGAACAACAAGTTCAATTCAATGTATTAATCCTCAAATATTTTCATGTTCCCCCTGCTTCACATTCCCAATTGGGCCATCACATTATTTCTGCATCCTTTCAGATTTAAAAAAGACAAACAAATCAAAACCATGCACAGACAAGGCTCGCCTGTTAAAAACAAACATCCCAAACACCCAAAAATTTGGAATTGAGAAAAAAAAATTAAGTGTATTTGCTGGTGGAAAATTTAAGGTAGTAGCACCAGAACTGAGACATGCCAGAAACAATTTACTATACACACATTTCTTTCTAGAGAGTAAAAACTAAGTGCTCCAGACTGATAATGGTATGAGACAAGCTTAAAAAAAAAAAAAAAAAAAAAAAAGTACAACCAAATACACATTAGTTGTGCTCTTAAAAGGAGAGGTCTTGATCAAGTGAGCAAATGGTGATTCAGAACGGAAATAATGCAGCTTTCACCGACTTTCAGAGGAGCACAAACAGGCCGGTTATTTATATTCTGTCAGAACAACAGAAAGACCCTGCTAACAGCTTGGGGTTTTTTTATTTTATTAAAAGCAGCAGCTTTACGTGTTAAGACTGATGTGTGACTCAAATCAGTCGGTTGCCAAGAAAAAGTTAACTGGAGGGTAGAGCAAGAAACAGCGCGGCATTATCTCCAAATTCACTCATTATAACAATGACATTTTAAAGACAAACCCCAAATGCATATGCAGATTTTATCACCGAAGGGTACTTTAAAGGCAAAATATTTGTTTATGTTTCATAGACGTCATAAAAGTCTGATTAACTTCACTATTAATGTGCCAAAGTAACACGTTTATAGTTGGAAAACACATTTTCAGTTGGAAAACACATTTTCAAAGGCCACATACGCAATACTTCATTCACGTTCCCACATCTATGCACAACTATTGCACCAAATACTTCTTTCTGTAGTTTTCCACCTACAAGTTGACCAACGTTTCATTTGACAATTTACGTTATGCATAAAGTTCCATCGGAAGTACCACCACAAGCTCCTCTGAAGACAACGTGACCAGCCATGCTTGATCTACATGTTCCTACAGGAAAGCAAAGACAACACTATAATACTGTACCTGCTGGGAAAGGGTGGAGGGAGAAGGTGAGAGAAGAAAGGACTTCACCAAGGATGACAAAAGACAGCTTTAAAAAATAGGCGCACCAAGATTTGTAGTCATCCCACCACACCGTCGCCAGTCCCCGACAAGAGGCACGTGTGCCTCATGGCCACCTCATGAGTGGTTCTGCACAACCAGCCTAAACCCAGCCTCGTTGAAAGGGAGGTTGCTCCAACTTGCAGACAAAATGTAGCAATAGCAGAGCCAGTACCAACATCAGCTCCAGGGCAAAGGGAACCCCTTAAAATTTACAAACTCCATAGGAGTGGTGTGGGGGGGGAATCTTAACTTGAACTATCTTGCATTTTCAGGACAAACCTTTGCTTGGGGAAACGTTCCAACTACAGTTTTGGTTGCACAATAACAAAAGCAACTCCCACTGGCATTAAGGTCCCATCAGGCACACGACAGCTGCCAAGAAATCTGGGAAGGCACCGTTCCCCTCCCCGTTCCTGCTCACACCATCGCAACCTTCAGCCTGCCAACCCATGCCACTAATGCAGCTGAGATTGAGTCTACAAAGAGGAAGAAGGCACCAAGTTAGAGAGTTTGACAGGACGACAGAGGACCTGGCACACAGGAGCGGTGATGCTTGTGCAGGAGAAGGACAAGCGGGCAGAAGCATGCGGCTGGAAAGGAAGGGACCAAAGGAGGCAGGAAGAGGGACCACCAACAGCAGCAGCAGACCCTTGGCTGGGTCTACCAGCAGTGTTTTGTGCCACTTCACTGTTACTAACTTTGCTTTACAGAGCAACTTCACGGTTTGCCTGAGGGCAAGGTCACTGGCTGGTGAGAATGTTTTCCCCGGTTCCTGTAGACAAAGTTAACAAAGCCCCAGACCCCACGGATACCTTGTTTGTAGAGAAGGCTTGCACAATAAGGACAGACTACACGTTCTTCGTCGGACTTGCCATCTTCCTTCCATTTCCTGCACCTTCGCATCTGAGTTGGTTTTGCCACCTTCCGGACCAGAGCGATTGCAACCGCGTGCAAAGCAGCCTTGTGCGGCTCTGCAGGGACACAGCCTGCACCCACTGCCACCACACAGCCGGTATCCTGCTCACTAACACACCCAACCAAACTAACTGAGAGGGCTCAACCTTGCGTAAAGCAGGTATAAACTTTTTTTTTTTTTTTTTAAATGCCAACGCAAACGTGCAATTCATTTGGATGTTTTAAACACGAGAGAGGGGAAGAAGCTGGAGCAGATGATGACAATAAGCAAAAGTCAAAGACATTGGCTTAAAAGAGACTTTTTACAAGGGCATGGAGTGATAGGACGAGGGGTAATGGCTTCAAATTAGAAAAGTTTGGTCTAGTGGGAGGCGTCCCTGCCGGTGGCGGCGGGAGGGTTGGAACTAGATGATCTTTAAGGCCCCTTCCAACCTAAACGATGCTATGATTCTAGAAAGAGCTGTACTGTGCCTCGAAAGCAAGCCAATGAAGTTTAATGTGGAGACATCAAGAAAATTTGGTGGTGGGAATAAAAGGAACAAAGGATTTTGATAAGAGTTTGACCAGAGGGTGAAGAATCATGTGTGAATGTGTGATTAATAGGCTGCTACGTGTCCCAGTGAAGGTCTAGCTGAAGGTCTAGCAGTATGTATGAGAAAGGATGCAAATGAGCATTTTTTTCATTTGCTGCTTTGACAATACAAGTTCGTTAAAAAGCCTAGCTCCTCTCCTAGTACCGACCCATCTGGTTTAAAAGTTTGTTTTCTTAGAAAACAACACACAATTAACCACAGTATTCTTTTTCCTTTGAAGAGGCTTAAAAAGACAAATAGCTGTCATTCACTTGACTCAGAGGCAATACATTAAATGCAAATATTTTATATAAAAGACTATGTAACTTGAAACTTAAACCTCAATGCTCTCCAATTTCACAGTCAACGTTTAGGCTATATTGTTTATAACAACAATGGCCGTGAGCCACACTTCAGCATAACTAGCACAGTTGAAGGTAACAGAAACGTTTAACAGGCACGAATTTCATCTAAGAGTCTTTAGGTTACTCATAGGTGCCGCAAATAACTCAGCAGTTATTTTGTATAGAAGGACTCATACTTCAAGAGTCTTTAACAGGACTAATAGCTATAAACCAGACTGTTTAGATATGAGGATGGGCATTTTTTGCAATCAAGCAGCTTTGGAAAGCGAGGAAAAGCCCACACACTGTCTCTGTGTTCATAACCAGAATTCTTGTAGGGTCACAGACAGGATTTTCGAAAATTATCCGTGGGTTATATACATGGGATTGCATCAAGCATCCAGGAATTTCAAGAGACACAGATTTGATAGTAAGAAGCTGCCTCCCATTAAACCGTCCGAACCAGCATAGGCATTCAAGCCATTCTCTTTCCCTGCAGGTACAGTTCATCCATCGCTCTGTATAAATAACACCGTTCTCTTTGCTTAAAAGCTTAGTGACTGCATGGTCTGACACAAGAGCGTGATCCTGCCAACTCCTGCTCCTTACTGATAATGCAGCTGCCTCTCACGTCCAGGGAAAAGGACTTTGTGAAGTTACTTGCATAATCAATACTCTACCGAGCGAGCACGCAAAAATCAAATAATTTCTCTGCTAGTATTTATTTTACGGAGAAAGGAAAAAGGAATATTCAAGCGAGACGTGCCGAGACTGGCTGCCCCTATTTCAACGCTATTTATAAGGGATGCCCGAGCACCCCGGCACAGCAGGTCGGGCGCCTTTTGCGGGACGCCTCCCGCATCCCCGGGACGCGGTGCCGGGCCGAGCCGCCGTGAACTTTCTCTCCGGGAAGAAGAGAGCCCGTCTCCGGCTTCCCGCAGCCCCGAGGGGAGCCCCGGCTCCCCGCACCCCCGGGGCTCATCCCCGCCTGCCGGCACCGCAGAAAGACGACCCGCACACGCTCCTCCCGGCGGGGCTGGCACCGCCATAAAGCACCGCGTGAGCATTGCGGACGCGATTCCACCCTGTTCCCCCCCCCCCCCCCCCAAAACAGCTATTAAAATCGGGCAGCAGCGCACCACGGGGATAAAACGCAGCCGCCGCTCCCCCGCCGGCGGTGCGGCCACCACAAGCCAGGCGGGGCTCAGCCGCGCACCGGGCGGGTTCCGCGCCCCCCCCCCCCCCCGCCCCGGGCAACCCCACCGGGCGAGCAAGGGGAAGCCGCCCCCGTCCCTTACCTTCCCGCTGAAGGAGCTGCGCCGAGGCGGCCAGGAGGGCGGCCAGCAGCGCGGCCAGCGCACGGCCCGCCGCCATCTCCCCGCATGGGCCCGGCGCCGAGGCGGGCGCGGGTCCCCTCCGGCGACACCGGAGCTTCCTGCTCCACCTGGCACCTGGCGGGGCGGGACGGGGCAGGTGAAGGCCCTCCTCTTCCTCCCGGGCGGCGGGGAGGGGACGGGATGGGCTCGGGGCGGCCGCCGGCGCTGCCGCCGCCCCGGCGTGGCGGGGTGGAGCCGGCTTGGCCGTGGGGGGGGGGGCACCGGCGGTGCGGGTGGTGGTCCATGGGAGAGATGCCGATGGTGGTGAAGCTCCTGCAGTGTTATTTCTGCTGTTACACTTTACTCCAGCGCTTCCCCTGCACATTTCCGACGTTATTAACTCCTACCAAAAGTTAGGAAGAATTCCAAGAGTTTTGCAATTTTCGGTCAGGAAGCTCCCCTCGCACTCTTGGCTGAGTCCCCGATCTGTTACGGATGCCAGGTAAAGCCCAGCTTGCCTGGCAAAGCATCTCTGAACAGATGTGCTTCCTCATCTAGTGATGCATAGGTGGTGGAGAGACCTTGTTGCCACCTTTCAATACTTAAAGAGGGCTTATAAGAAAGACAGGGACAGACTTTTTAGTAGGGCCTGTGGCGACAGGATAAGGGGTAATGGCTTTAAACTAGATGAGGGTAGATTCAGGCTGGATTTAAGGAAGAAATTTTGTACAATGAGGGTGGTGAAACACTGGCACAGGTTGCCCACAGAGGTGGAAGATGCCCCATCCCTGGAGACATTCAAGGCCAGGCTAGACGGGGCTCTGAGCAACCTGATCTAGCGGAAGATGTCCCTGTTCATTGCAGGGGAGGGGTTGGACTAGATGATTTTTAAAGGTGTCTTCTATCCCAAAGCATTCTATGATTCGATGTTTCTACATTTGGAAGTACCACATTTCACACAGAAGTAGGTTCTTCCCAGAGAACAGCAGTTTGTATCCTGCTTGTTAAACGTTTGGGGACTTTGCGATGAAAAACTGAGCAAAAACCTTTGTGATGTAGTCAGGAGTAGATGTTTGCCCAGTGAGTAAATACATTACTAATGTCAGACAGCTCATCTGCCAGCAATTCCACGCCATTGCTTTGGAGCCTTTGTTTCTTTGGCAATATCGTTGCAAAAAACCCAGTACATTTATACTAGCCCACAACAGCACCTGGCTATTGTAGAAATATGCACAGGGATATTCATGTTCAAAGAAGGAGAAAAGTCAAAATTATGTCAGAAGTTCAAGACCTTTTACAGATTTAAGACCAAGCTTCAGAAAATTCTAGTGGGAGGTGTCCCTGCCCATGATAGGGGCGTTTGGAACTAGATGATCTTTAAGGTCCCTTCCAACTCCAGCCATTCCATGATTCTTTGATTCTATGACCCTTTGCCCTGGCTGATTTCAGCTGGCAACAAGGATACTCAGCTCCCCTGGGAGATCTTTACACCTCTTTTATAAATAAATCTGTTGTTCAGTGGTCTTCTGCACAGTACAGCTTTTTACTAATCTTAATGAAGAATATGCAATTAAAAGAAAATGTGTATGGGGAAAAAAATCAGTCTCTAGAAATGGACACTGTTAATAAGAAAGTAATTAATTTAAAGTACAGCTGCAGAGAAAGGAACGGATAGGAGCATTACAGCTATATGAGGAGGAACAGAATGATTTCTTTGGGGCTCAAACCAACTCTGATGCCACTTCATTAACATAAGGAAATAAGGAAGGGCTAGGGTTTCTATTTTCTCTTACTGGAGAAATAGGAAGGCTTTGGGCCAACTCACAGGTTTTAATTTATGTTAGGTGTTTCGTATTAAGTTTCACATCCTCATAAAGTTCAGTACTTTCCCACTGAAGGTAATCCTTATATCAGCTTTATATTACCTTACGGTTCCTTTTTACTTCTTTCCAGATCAAAACATGGAAAAGGTGTGGTAGACTTCCTAAAATAGATACGCGTTTATGTTCATTATAGTTCTTAGCACTATTCTGTCATTTGTAATTCTGACGTAGGAACACAGAACTGGAAATCACCTGCGGTCTGGCTGCCCTTAGGTTCTCTCTGGTCGCCTGTGGTCGCCAGCATTTCCAAACGAGCACATCATCATCTAATTCCCTTTGAAAGCTCTATAAACTTTAGCTCTGTGAGACAGCTAAGTTCACTTCCCTCTGGTCTGGAGATGATGGACCAAGGGACAGACAGTCCTTGTGACTTCCCCAGTGTGACCGAAGAGTGAGTGCTCCTCTGTAGGGTTGAGAAGGCTGTGTAGTGACAGACTGGCTAGTTATGAGAGTCACTTCCTAGTGGATTTGGACATCTAGTGTTGCAAAAACGCTGCAGACAGCTGGATTAAGATGCTTAAAATATTTGGCATGGGAAAGCATGCAGAAATGACCACTTCAAGTCAAAAAACATTGACTGTCTGTACACATAACTCTGTGGGAAAAAAAACACCAACACAACACGAAGGTATTTTCCATTGACTTCATTAAGGCTTGCGCAGCTCATGCACTTCCTTACAGCGGTAACAATCCTGGGTGCTGTAGTATCAGCTACAGTGAAGGAGCCAACCGCCATCAACACCTTTTGGCTAGACATGCCAGGATGCTATAAGAGAGTCCTGGGGCGTTGGCAGGGTTAAAGTTAGAGAATTATTCCACGTCTCCCCCAAAACACCCTGACCCTCAGAGTACAGTGCAAATGGAGGTGTACCACTCTCCGTGATGGTGCTCCAGCATCCAGGAGGTAAGAAAGCATGCTCTGAAGGTGAATGCTGTTAATTAGGCGCCCTGCTAAAATCAGACTTTTCTCTGTCTGCAAAGAGTGAGGACCAGATGTAAAAAACTGGCAGTCTAGCGGCAAGAGTCGATGTGCTAAGCATAAAAGTTCCTTTATCTGCTTTGCTATGCCTTTCATTGTTTCAACTTTTTAAAATGAAGAAGGAAAACGGGAAGAAGTGTAAGAGACCCTCCTCCTTTCACACGTCTTTTTACCAAAATTTCCTTTGAAATAGCTATCGTCTTTCACTGCAGTGTATTTTCATGAGAAGGTGAATACTCTTGTGTTACTGTCAATTTGTCCACATGTCTATTTTGGCTGATGCAGCTGATGAGCAATTCCCTCAGTCGGTCTTTTGTTGAGGACAAAGAATTTTTTTGTCATTGTCCCATCTTCTTTTTTTTTTTTTTTGTGCTTAAGACATTTCTGGTTTTCCTCTCTTTTTGGTTATACTTATATATTGACAGTGATGGGAAAGATCCTGACTTGGTCCTAATGTGGGTTAAAGCTGAAAGCATCTGTAAGCAGACCTACCGTCCTGCAGGCAGCTCTCGCCCCCATCTCAGGCTGGAGGCGAACGAGAACAGCGTGTATCATTTCACGTTCCTTCTCCCTGATCTACAGCCATTTCCTCAGAAAAGAACAAGAGTCAGCCGGGTCAGATTTGGGGGCTGGCCTTACTGGATCAGCTCAATATGGTATGCAAGTCTATGGATTAAAGCTCCCAGGAACTGGGAAATAATTGCATCTGCAGTCAGAGCGTGCCCACACGCAATGAAAGCTCCATCAAAACCAGTTAATTTGGATTTCTCATTAGCTTAATTCACAGTGCCCTGGTCCAGCTGGAAATAGTGTAAAAAATCAGAGGGTTTAATCCTCATTAACATTATTTGGCGTTTTTATAGCATTCTTCTTCCACGAGACTTGAAGTGCTCTGCAGCAGCCGTTTCACACGGGCCATGTATCGTTGTTCAGTGGTGAGCTTCATGGACAGGCTGGCTACAGTAAAGTCAATGCACTCCTGAGGAAAAGCTAGGATTAATCATCTTAGAAATGTGAATTTAGCAAGGGAAGCCAGGGAAGAGGCAAAAATGGGATAACCACCCCCCCCAAAAAACATGCATATGCTGGTTGGTCGAAACTATTCCTCTCCTTTGTCTATGGGAATCGCATCCTTTGCCTGGAAATGCTCTATTAATTACACAGAGCGAGTTACAAGAAAATACAGAAAAACTATAAGTGGAAGCACATGAATTCTAAACGATACTATTTTTGAGGAGCAAATCTTCCACTTCAGCTTCCTTATCCCCACAGTGTGTGTAACATCACTAAATGAACACACCAACGACTGAACAAGTGTTGTTTTACCAGTAGTTGTCAATGAAATATTCCACTGCCTTTTTTCACTACTTTTCCACTACTTTTCCACTACTTTTTTTTTACCTAAAATGAAATCATTAAAGTAATAACCATAGAGGCATGTGGGCAGAGACCCCCACAGTCAGCCTGGGGAAAAATCTGCTGAGAAAATGTTCTGATAACCTCGCATCAGGAGAGACGCGCGTAAATTTGCTCCTGTCCCAATGAGAGAAAGCTGACTCGAGTAATTTTTATGCTGGTCATTTCTACTGTGCTCTGGCTCTCAACAGCAGAACTAGCTGAGAGAATCCTGAAATGACGGGGTGTGCATTTAGTGCAGATGTCCATGAGGCAGGTGGTAGAAAAGCCGATGCAGCCTCAAAGAGAGTAATCGAGATGCAGCTCATCTTCCTTAAAACACAGCTGCTGTATGAGATAGCATATTTGCTTTGTCTGTGTAAACCAAAACAGCCTTCAGCCAGCTGTGTGACACTCAGCCAGCTGTGTGACACTCATCCAGCTGGTCAAAGAGCACCGGACGAGTACCCCACGCTGGTGAGAGGGCACTCACCGGGTATTCTAGCTGAGTTCCCAAGTATTTCGTCCCCTCCGTTATTACAAAAAGATCCGATCGAGCAGCTGCTTTATGACTATATACTGTGGTGATGCCTAAAGACCATACCTACCATGGGCAGCTTCACCCCAGGCTCCACGGAGCTTGCAAATATCTAAACAAAAGGTGGCAGAAGCCTGTCACGGAGAAGAGGATGTGTTAGAGGGATCAGAACCCGGGGCTGCTGGTGTCTGTACGCACCAGACAGGGGTGAGCGCAGCTCCGCTTTACAGGGATGTGATGTGCCAGGGTAATTGCTATGCGCTGGCTCTCCAGCTCTGCTGCAGCTGAGAACAGCAACGATGCACAGCATCTGCTTCCCCGTGCTTTAAGCACAGCTCAGTATGGCAGGGGAAAGGTGCAAAATTCAGTATTTCTTGCAAGAGCACAGGAAATACCGCATTTTTCAACACTGGCAAATTCCAGGCATATTTTTTTCACTGTCTGAAGCTTATTAGTGGATGTCGTGATTTGGGCTGGGTTGGCCAATAACTATAATAAAAGCTGAGGGATCAAAGGGGTCAAGTTGGCTCTTTGTCTTCAGGTATTCTGTGTTGGCTCTGGCTTGAGCTGGTCTTTGTCGTGTGGGATAGGGGAACAAGCTGATCTCCTTTTCTGCTTTGATGCTGCCCGAGAAGGGCCCTCTCCTGGATCCTCATCAGAAGAGGCAGGGGAAGGAGCTGATTTCCTTTATTTTCTCAGTCATTTTTTCTACGGCTGCCACAGTGAGGGGTCGAGAGAGACTGTCTTCATATTGTCATACCCTGTTAGGCACTTCATGTACAGTTGGTGCATCAGCATCAGATCCTCTCCAAACCATTGGTGAAAATGAATGGGAAGACATCGATGGCACACTCTGCACAAACTTTCTTAGCAAAGATTGTTTGCATGGTGTTTCATCAGGGTCTATGTTCACTTGCAAGTCACCATAAATCACCTCTTGCACAGCCAGTTCCGTCAGGTACTTGATACCTTTTTCCATGCCAGTCCACTTACTGGAGCGGCATTCGATATCATCCTTGTAGGGATACCTGCCCTTTACAGCTGATAGCACTCGCCTCCAGAGACTGAGAGTTTTTGTCTTCTTCCCAATTGCTTTATCAATACCTCCATCTCTGGCCAGGTTTCCCAACTGCCTAGCTCCTCTACCATCTAAGTCTATGGAATCAGCTCTATTATCCCAGCATCGGAGCAACCAGGAGATAAGTGTCTCCCCTTCTTGATGACTAAAGTCCTTCCTCGTTTCTCAAATCCTTCATGGAGAAGGATTTAACAATTATCTCTACCTCCGAGTCCTCCTCCTGCATTGACGCTGTCTTAGAAGGACCCTTTCCTTTACCTGCTTTAGAAGGACCCTCTCCTGGATCTCCTTTAGCAGGACCCTTTCCTTCATCTTTGTCAGAAGAACTCTCCCCCATGCTGTCTGGCTTGAGCTAGGGGATGGAAACCTTTTGGGCTGCTTAGAAAATGAATGTTACCTTCAAAAGATTGTGATTTTGTTGCTGCTTCTCCTGAATGTGTTGCAGGGGTGGCTTTGTGTTAAACATCGGTGCAGGAGTGGGTATTGTGTGACACATGTTGCTGCTACTCATATCCCACGGGCCAATTCACAGCTGGCACAGACACAAATCACTCCCCAAGCTACTCCCCCACCAGTACCAGCCAAGCCTCTGCCCCTGCCCATACCAGGGGCAGCTCAGCATCGGCCCCACCATCACTGGCCCCAGTGGCATTGTCCATGCAGCCACCCCCCCAGCCGCTCAGCAGCAAGCGGTACACCACCATCCAAACCCAAACCCAAACCCAAACCCAAACCCAAACCCAAACCCAAACCCAAACCCAAACCCAAACCCAAACCCAAACCCAAACCCAAACCCAAACCCAAACCCAAACCCAAACCCAAACCCAAACCCAAACCCAAACCGCCAACAGCCACCCCATGACCAGAAAACAAGATCAACTCATTCCTCTACCCTTTACAACAAAGACCGGGTTTATACTGAGCATGGCAGATGGGATGGAACACCCAATTGGTCAGTTTGGGTCTCCTGACCTGCCCACTCCTCCCCACAGGTGACCCCTCCATGGGGTAAACAACCCAGTCAGTGACCCTGGTTGCTACAGGAACAAGGATAAGCAAGAGCTTCTCACTGAACAGAAAGTTGGCTCTGCTTCACCCCCAAACCAGGAGCATGGAATATACTGGATGTGCTATCTCCTGACTGAGGTAGGCATGGAAATGGCTAATAGCACATTTATTTTTTAAGCTCGTTTTTACTTACCATGTTTTATGAAAGTGGTCTGTTCCCCTCATACAGTAATTGCATCATCCTAGCAGACTGCCTAAGAGAGAGCAGGTTAATATTAAGGAAAGACCAAAGAACTTTCTATGTTCCCTTGTCTCTGTTCAAGAGAACCAAAGTCACTGTTACCTCTCCTTCAGTCCTTGCAGGAATATCCAGCTATAGTAATATGGCATATCTGTCATGGTACATGGGACACGACACCTCTCTGCTGTTTGTGGCAGCTTCCAGGAGAAGGAGGAGTTGGAGTCTCATGACTGCCTCCACAAATATATAAGGAGATGGCATTTGTCTTGCCTGCCAGGCGTACAGCCCCACACGGTCTTCTGCGTATTTGTGAAAATGCAAGCCATATGAACACATTTCCATTCCTTTGATGACTTTTTAAAGTAATTCTTCTGCTAAAGCAATTCATCTAGTAAAGTGATTCCACAGGGTAAGTCTGCCCCAGCGGCCCGACCATGTCTGGTGAGTCACTTCTCAGGGGAAGCAAGTGACTCAGGAGGAGCAAGGGAAGGGAGCAAACATAAATGCCAAGGTGTATTGAAGTCAGGGCCCTCCTGATAAATGTAGGTCTGTACTTAGATAATTTTGTAATCAGCATGATCAATGCCTTGCTGACACTGGCTCTAGTCTACTAAACCCTCTCAACACAGGATTAAATCCACCTCTGCAGGATAGAACAGAATTTCCCACAATAAAATACAATTAGTCGCATGCACTTAAATTCCATTGCTTTCAAGTTAGGCACTTGCTTAAGGCTGTTCTTGAAATAAAGTTGAAGTGTATCTGTGCTACAGCTGTAAAACATCTGCTCGCTGTATTTGGGAGTTACTCTATTACAGTGTTTAATAAAGATACATATGATGCTAAATAAGAAATACAACTCTGCATGTCATAATATATACATTATCGATCATAAAAAATGAAAGAAATAATTACGCCCAGCTATAATAATGATCCATGGAACATTTTGGAGTCAACAAATCAGCCTTCCATAGACTGAAGTCACGCAGCATATAATTTTGGTCAAAAGCTTAATTATTTCCAAGTTATTAATGGTGGCTGGATGAATTGTGGAAAGCACAGGGACTGCTTACAGCACTTGAATACGGGTGCTGATTAGGTTTTGAATATGAGTGAGATTCAGCGATGCTGGAATGCAGGGCTTTGAGCCAAGGCTCGTTACCTGAAAATACACCCACAAAGCACCTGAATAGCTTAAAGAAAGTTTGCTCTCGCCAGAACATTTAAAATGCTCTTGTTGATATCCCTGATTTGACTTGGCAGGTACATTGCGCGGCGAGTGCAGCAACATTTGTTACAGCTTGTTCGATGATTTTATGCTGGGAAAAAAAAACAACAAAAACCAGCCCCCGCGCTGACTGGAGTTACCCCTCCGTCAATAGGTCAGCATGGGGCTTTTTTCTCATCATGGCGGTGAGGCAATTCTGAATTGTACCCTGGTTATTAGACAAACAGGCTTACCTTAAAGATTGGAAACTCTATGTGCAAGGTCTTATCCTGCGATCTTTTGCCCTTTGCCTGAGCCTTCTCAAGCAGGGCTGGCTGCATGGGAGAGGGGACGCAAAAATCTGCACCCTGAGCAAAGAAGGAGGTGGGTCACAAACTGCCTGGTAACTCTGCCCCTGGGCCGAACTGCTCATTCAAATAAGGGTTACTCATTCACGTAAAGAAGACGAGCAAGATTTATCCCTGAGCACGCTTCGATAAACAGATAGCTTGCAATTTTTCCCGTGAAACTGGGTGTGAAGAATGTGGTGCTGTTACAGTAGTGCAGGAGAGAAATTGCTGCGTCCGGTACGTTTCATTTCTCTTTGGTGTAAAGTTATTGTTTTCTTCTTGCTCATATTTTAAAGGGAGTTTTCTCAGGAAAAGACATAGAAGCAGGACTCATGAGGGGCCGCCTGCCTCCCTTCTGCTTTGTCCTGTGCAAAATGCGGGGGAAGAAAACCCATCAGCCAGCCAGAGTGGCTATTTGGCTGGTTCATAGCCACCTGCTCCCAAATGGTGGTCAGGGGTGGTTCAGCATAAAATGTATTGCCTTACCGCGCGAGACATCGTGGCCTGAAAGGAATAACCTGCTCGCGTAGGAAGGGAGCGCTCATCATATATCAGACAGACAGGCAAAGGAGACAGCAGAGAGAGTCTCGAGGCTCGGGCATTGCTGAGCCTCTGGGAAGAAACCCAATTTTTTGTCAGGGAGAAGTCATGTTCCATCATTTTTATCTGTCGCTAAGTGAAATCATAACAAACCAGCTTAACAGCAGGAACATTCCCCGACGCTTAAGGATTGGTTATTTATTGCATACTGTATGTATCTGTTTGTCAGTTTATACAGACATCTCTGGTACAGATGTTCAAGCTCTGATAACAAAAGATAAAAATAGTATGTGTGGTAAACAACTTGCAGAACAGGATCCCTCTACCAAATAACATTTATGCCTATACGTATACTTAGTATCCGCAGAAACAGCATGAGTCACGTAAGGGACACCATGGAGAGACCAGCGCTTCCCCATGGCTCTCATGCCGGCACGTATGCAATGGATCCTTTACATATGGGAGATACTGGTGATGTGCCCACACTATTAGCTATTCTGGTAAAAACAGCAAATTCGGAAAAAGCTTGAGACGTTGAGGTTTCCTCCCTGAGTTGCGCATGTGGGCTAACATTCCCATGCCTTCGTAAAGGTCTACGGCTTCATTAGGGAAGTGAATCAGGTGCCTACTGCATAATATTCTGCCTTTAAACAGGTTGTGTTAGGTACTGAAATGATCCAGTTCGCACAGACACCCATTGTGCCTGGCACTGACAGTCTTTCCATCACAGACTGATGAAGCTCCCAAGCAGGGGAGTTGCATCCCGGGATTTTCTGTTGTCGCTCCTACCTGGTCCTATTCTGGCAAAATATTTGCCATCTCAGGTGGACATGGCAAAAAAAGGACTGGGTCAGTGATTAAAGACAATTGTGGGCTTTAAATGAGACTTTGCGGCCATGTTCTAGATGCAATTGCAGCAGGTTGTCCAGAAAACTGAAGCTAAAGTTCTTATTCCACATATAAAACTGCTAAGACTTTCCTGGAAACGTTTAACGAGGAAGAAGGGAGCATATGCTGAAGCTATTTTAAATTATACAGAATGTATCCAAAAAGTGAGATTCTGCCCAACAGAATACGAAGTGTTAAAAGTGCGTTGGGTTTTTTTGTTTTATCTGCAAAGTTTGTGGTTGGATCCAGTTTCCACCAAAGCCTGGGAGAGTTGAAGGCGATGCTCCCGTGATGTTGCATTTATACTTTGATTGCTCAAGCGGCTCCCGATGCTGCTGTAATGATTTCTGCAGGCTACAGGGCGCTAAACTAAGGAGCTGTCATCTGGATTTGAATTCAGCTTTCCAGCAATCCGTGGCGTGTAGGCCCAGCATCCTAACTGGGGTTTGTAGGAACAAAGCGTGATACTAAAAAGAGCCTGCTCGGGAACGGGAGCACAGCAGTCAGTCCTTATGCTTGGCAGAAATTAGACATCTGCCCATCATTTCCCACCCACCCTCGCTGTGCACCTCGCTAGCCCTGCTTCGCCAAGCTTTCCAGCAGGCAAGTTAATTAGGTGGAGAACTTACTGGGCTGTACTGGGTTTTGTGTTGCCCTCTTTAGGTCCTGCTGGTTGAGAGCTGCGTTGTGTTGTACAGATGTAGTTTTAGCCTTTCTGTTCCTCAGTTGCCTAACGCTTAACATGGAAATACAGCAACACCTTTGTCATTAGTGCTAGGAAGATTAAATGCGTTCAAAAGTGGGGGTGGGGGCGGTGTTCTCTGAGGCTGTGGCAATGGAGATTGTGTAAGTGTGAGAACTTTTCCTTTCAGATGAAGTTAGGGACTTCAGTAGGCCTCTTTTTTTTCAAAAGCAGCTGGGGAAGAGGCTGCTTTTCCCTCTGGGGAGAGGAGTCCAGTTTCTGAAGAGCTGAAACACCCCCACCAGAAGACAGATAGCCTGGATGCTGAAAAGGGCATGGATCAACACAAACTTCCTGTAGAACCTGTTAATACTGAGAACGTACAGTTCTGGGGCAAGTTCTAGCTCTATTTTTGTGTCCACCGACCATCCGCTGCTCTTCTGGGTACCAAACTGGTAATACGTGCTGCTGTACTTCTGCCACAGAGACGGTACATGCACACATCCCCAGGCTCGTACACTTGAAGACCAAAACTCAGATGAAAGGCACGGTAGTGGTCATGACTAGAAAATCAGCGTTTCTCGGAAGATAACTGCCACACATTGCCTATGGTGATTATACAAATACCGTGGGATCTGCAAATCAGAATGCATTTACCTGGCACAGATGCCGGCTTTTCCAAGAGCAAATAATGTTTCCAGTAAAGAGAGCTTCTCTCCTAGAATTTTAGAGCTGGACTTCAGAAAACATCTACTGTATACTAAAAAAGGCTTATCAAATCCCTAGGAGAAACACAGTCTAGGTAAAAAAAATACTTTACAAATATCCAATTTATTGGACAAGGAGAAGGCGGTGGTGACAGCAGGCAATGTAAGATCCTTCTGCCTGAAGAGGCTCAACATGTTTTTCTTTCCTGATCACTGCCTGTGCATTCAAGCTCAGCAGAGGGCACCGAGCCCTCTCGAATGAGCCTTTACAGACAGCCTGCTACCTTCTTCCTAACAAAGCTGTACACAAAACAGGAGGAGAGAGAACATATTTTCTAGGATGCTGCATCTGGACCGCGAATTAATTGTAAAAATCAGCTGGCTCTCACTCCGCATTTGGCAAAACATGAATTCACATCTTCCATCTCAGAGAAATACTTGGAGAAAAGTAGGCGCAGAATGTCTCCATTTAATTCTGTAGCAGGACACAGCGTAAGCCCTTGGTGTGTGCTTTAAATTATGTTCTTTTCCTTGCTTGATTTCATTTGACTTTTCCTTTATGTTGTCAAATATTCCTGCTGTTCCACACAGGTAGAGTAAGCCGAACACAAATGTCACCACTGCCGAGAGATCATGCACAAATTTATCCCCTGCATCAGGGAATTTCACATTCATGGAATAGAACAGGGGCAGATCCTGGCATGATATTTATACCTATACCCTGCTTAGGTGCTTAAACTTTCTCGACTTCAAGTTTTGCACATCTGATTCTGCAACACATCCAAAATAGAGGTTATGGCCGATGTCCTGCAGAGCTAACGTGGCTAACGCACCAGATTCTGTAGTAAGAGCAGCACAAGGAGGTGTTGCATCCCTGAGTCCCCAGAGAAAACAACGGGGTTCAGGAGGCGCTTTGGTGCAGGTTTGTGGGGACAAACAAGGAGGTGAGACACCTTTGCTGTCCCCTCCTTCCTGGCAGTGTGCAGCAAATGTAAAAAACCTCCCTGGGTTTAGAGCTGGGATGCAAACTCGGCTAAAAATCCTAGAGAGTGTTCCTAAAGCCACTCGGTAGCATTTGGTACACAGATGCTAATTGCCTCCTGAAATATTCTTGAATATCTTAGTGCTGTCAGATGGCTCTTTTGTTTTGTAAGCTACACAAGATGTCACAGCTTACAGCATCCTTTTTTGTCAGCGGCACCTTCTGATCATGCGGTGATTCCTTATACACTGTCCCTGGGAAACTGGTGAGGCCAGCAGGTTTGCTGGAAGGGAACAGAGACTGTTGGGGTGATTCAGACTGACGGCTCTCTCGAATGCCGTATTGACTGTGTGGAGGCTGAATGCCCCTCAGGTTATTTCAGCAGAGCGATAACTTACAAGAAGTGATGGCTTTGTTCATTTTGGAGGGAGGCTATGCCCAATGGAAAGCCAGTTTCTCATTTCTCACTAGACAACAGCTGCAAGTAGAAAAAATTATTAGTGCCCAACAGTTCACGGGGACATATGTTCCTTTGCAGAAGTCAAAAGTCTTGTACAGGTAGTATAAACTAGTGCTGAATCTGCCAAGGGCATACTTCTTGCATGGTGGAATAGTGCTCCTTTAATAAAAGTCCCTGAAGAATATCTGAAGATATAACTGTACAGCAAGGGAATCATCGTCATCATCATCCAAGGAAATAGCTCTGTACCACAGGAGCTACCTATAATATCATACGTGATATTTAATGGGATACATGATACTCGTCCATTATAGATTGGGAATGGCACCTCTGGTTAAGATTGTCCGATGCTCCCCTCTCTAAAATTGCTTTTGATTGTTTGTAAGTTTATCATACTCTTCATGCTGAAATTTTTCATGCCAACTATCTACTTCAACCTGAACAACCTGAATTCTTTGAGTACATTCTAGCCCAATTGATTTAACTGATTCAATAAACTCATCATTTTATTACCCGCAAAAAAATATGGTGAGCTTTTTATTTTTGGAAAAGCTCTGCTGTTCAGATGCTTTGGAGCAAGAACTAGAAAAGCTGTGGGGGCGGTGTGTCTGTCCAGGTTTTTCCAACATTTCCAGCAGTCTGAAAGCTCCTTGGCTTCTGTTGCTGATGCCACTTAGTGAAATTAATGTCCTTACTGGTTTTGCTGCCAATACCAGAAATCCATTAGAAGGCTGCCAGTGACTTTGTACAGCTGCTTCATGTTCACAGGACAGTGACCGAGCGGAGCCTGGGTGCTCACATTTTCCATGGCTCTTTGGTTGTGGGCAGGCTGATGCAGTTCCTTCAAATGTCTGCTTTGTCCTCAGCAGCAGGACATCAGGCCAGAGGTGCTAGTTTCACAGTCAGCTCATTAATGCAGCTGAAAATTAACCCTTCAAAAATAGAAGAAAAAATCAGTTTTCAGGTGTCCTAGTTTGCCGAGCCAACAAGATTATGGCAACAAGGTCTAGAGGTGACGCGAGAACGGGAACAAGGGAGGAGACGGGGCCGCGCTGTTGTAAGTCAAGGTAAGATGTTTCTAACTGTCTCTCAGGCTGAAGCAGCAGAACAAACGCTTTTGACAGAAGTTTGTCTTACCTGACAATTTCATCCAGCCAGATCCCAAAGCAAATCCCAGAGGAAGTCCCGGGAGGAGATCCGCAGCTCTATTCTCAGAAGACTGCCTGGCGAGGAAGGCACACAGCTTTGCCCATCCTGGTGGGGAGAAGGCAGGAGGGGGATGTGCTGGCACTTACATGAACACCATCCCTGCTGCCCTCTGCGTTCAACACCTGCTCCAGAAAAGAGGTCTCAGAGCCTCGGGGACCACCGCTGCGTATGGACAAGCATCGAAAGCTGCAGGTTGCATCTTGAGAAGCAGAATAATCTTAATTTATTTTTACTGCACACTCTGGGATCCCCAAAGCACACAACGTTTCCACTTGCGCATCGCTGAGGATCAAAACGGCTCCCCAAGGCTGCTGGAAGTTTTATTTGCAGCCACGCATACGTGCACCTTCTGTTGAGAGTACATTTGCCATTTCTCATCTAACCTTTCCATGGATCAAAGCTTGCTTTATTTTGTGTCATTCTTCTCCCAGCCAACTTTTTAATCGCTCGAGTTTTCAAAAAATTTGTCTGTTAGGAAGGCTCCCTAGTGCTGTGTAGAAGGGCAGAAAGAAGACAGACAGAAGAAAACACAGTGAACAAGGTCCCCGCCAACGCACTTAGAAACACTCCCAGACTTCTCAGCTTGTTCCCGGGTTTTGTTTACTCTGCCATTGTGAGGAGAATAAGCAAAATTTGTTTGTCATCGCTCTTCCCTCCCTGAGACAGCATGTTATCAATACTTACTGCAGCCGAGCAAAAAATTAAAAATGAATAATTTATACAATTAATGCAGTCTTTTCTCCCACTTATATAATAACTTCCAGAGGTCCACAGATTTCTTTTGAATTTATTCCTTAGTTAAGTTCATTTGATACATCTTAATGATCCTACTGCTCTGTAGATTGAATGTTAATTTTAAGTAATTATGCACATTCATTAAAATGCGCATTGTTTTCTAGTGGCTGGTCAAATAAATCGAGTGATGTCATTTTTATTCCCTGTCTGAATAAATCTGCAGTCACTTCCAGTAAAAACGTACATAAACATGAATGCAGTGCTTATTTTTTTTAATAGTTAGGCATATAAACTTTGAAAATTCTCTTCTGAGTTTGTTTGAACTTGGAAACCGTGATTTCCCCCGTCTGCAAGCAAATGAACACAAAAGGCATGACAGCACATCCAGAGTGAATTTAAAATTTAAATGGGTACCGGCTTGTGGTTTGTTTATTTCTACATCTTTTTCTAGTCCTTCAAGTGCAGCCGATGCATGGAGGCCTCTGTATCAGACTGCTCTATAAAAGACATTATTCCCTCCAAATTCTAGCATCTTCCTCCCTCTAATGCGTTTCCAGCAGATAAACACCATCCTTTTCTACTGCTGATAGGCATTTAAGAGCTTCTTTCGCCACTCTCCAGCAGCAAAAAGTATGTAATGAGAAATAAAAATTGCTTTCCTGATACTGTGTGGCAAGACCACGACAACCTGCTTTAATGCGAGTTTTTCTTTTGATTTCAATGGCAGATGGATCTAGTCCCGCCTACTTTTAGCAGATGGTTGCTTCGCTCGGAAAATCAGCATTTCTTCAGCAGCAGCATGCAGCCTTGATCAGAGGGAGATGGGCACCCACCTTCCCAAGGTCTCTGCTGTCTTCAAGAGACAGCAGCTTTTTAGTGTTGTGTCAGTCCTCAATAAAATCCCTTCTCATCACAGCACGAAGATTCTGGGAACGTCATAGCAGCAACGGTGCCTTGAAACCTAAAGGTTAGGGTTTCCTAAAAGCTGAAGCACCGTTATTACCATTAACCCTTGCTCTTCGTGAGAATTTCAAGTGTGATTTAAAATCATTTAGATTCTTAATGTAACTAAAAAAAAATAATGTATAAACCCCAATATAATACAATAATAATACAACCAACATAATATAAAGTAATATAATACAATTAAATCAAAAAACTCTACCACCAAAAAACTATTTTGGCGTGAAATCTACAGGTACTGCAGATGGGGAAAGCCCTCCCTCCGCACGCCAAAAAACTCTGCCCAAGGAGTATTTCTTCAAAAGCATGCCCAGAGCAATGCCACATATTGCCCTGTTGGGAATGCTGGGTATTACTGATGTGGTGGGAGGCTTTGCTACTCTGAAAGAGCTAGGACAGCTACAAAATTATTTCAATTTCATTGATTTACAGGTGTAGGCTTGAAGACAGATGAAATAGGTTCGAGCAGAGGAGCAATACACCGGGAGATGCTACACTGGCAAGCAGACGTGATGATTTTAGTACAAAATGACAATTTTAGCCCTGATTTTTGGGTTGCCATGGTTAGTGCAATCTACTGCCCAAAACGACCAGCTTGGTGGCATGCTGGCACTTTGTGTTCCAGCCAGGATTTTAAGCAAGGGCCGCGGGGGGCTGAGCCCTTGCCCTGACTTCAGCTTCTCCTTCCCCACCAGCGCAGAGCTCTCTCCTGTCTTCGTCCCCATCTTTCATTCTCCACAGATTTTTGCTTTGCCACAGATATTACTCACCTGCCCAGCCTTTGTTTTCCCTTCTGTTTCTAACACGCTCAAATATCCGCCTGATAAAGCATTTCCCCTCTGATTCCACCTCCTCCAACTGTTATTCACGACACGCTGCCTTGCCAAGGGTATCCAATTTAACTGAGGTGCCTCCTGGGATTAATCATGGGAGATAAGCAGGGCAGCCTTGCGGGGCTCTTCATCACCTCCTTTGTGAGTCTGACTGTCCTGTTTTCATTTGTCCGGTTTTTTTTGCATTCTGGCTCATTGTTATTTTTGCATTTGTTCTTGTGAGTGCCAAAGCTCTGTCAAGAAAGGCGCTTGTGTAAGTAGGTAAACTAAAGGAGGTTTCTGTGATAATATTTAGGTACCGATTGTTTTAACGGCCCACTTGGAATGACCTCCGTGGTAACCCAGGTAAATCGAGCCCAAGGCAGAGTCTCCAACCCCCGGCTGGAGACAAAGCTCAGTCCCTCCCCTACTCACACCGAGCCCTGCCGGCTCCCAGGCTGAACGGGGTCTGTTTTACCGTGCACATGACAACAACAGCCATAGCAACAAGTTTGTGAAGAAGTTCGAGGATAAAGTGGGTTGATAGAAATTATTCTTTGAATATCAAGAGTAGTCAGATGAATAAAAAAAAATATAAGCAGTATAAAAGCCGGGATTATAGGGGAATCATATGATCAGCTCAGGAAAAATTCACTCGAAATAGCAGAGATACCTCTTGCCCATGCATAAAATGAGTAAACATCCTTGAGAAGAAAGCAAGCGACTTTTTTTTAAGCAATTTCATGAAAACATCACAGTAAACATCCCGCTTTGTAAGAATGGATACCACTGATTTATACAGACATCAGTCTCTCACTCTTTGTAAATGTACGTTTGAGATTGATTTAGATAAAACTCTTCTGTTTAGTTAAAAAGAAATCAAAGAGGCTATTGGACACAGAGGTAATCTTCGCGCCCCCCCATCCCTGCCGTGTTTTTAAACAAGAAGGATTTGCACTAGAAAGGAATCCCCGTGCAAAGCGCTTAGTTCGCATTTTCTCATCGCAGGGAGGGAAGCGTTGCATTCACAGGGGGAGCTGCATCCATCAGAGCGGCAGCAAGCGCAACTGTTCGTACTCTGAACCAGACCGCTATGGTCTTTATGGTTTTTTTCTGAAGAGGGTGCTTGTGCTGAGGGAACAATTACAGGGTTAGCAGGTCTCTAGATAATGATCCTGAAGGAAGCTTTTAGCAGAATAGATTTCCCGCTATTGTAACGCACCTATTCCACTGTTATAATTGTTCCGGATAGATCCCAGTGCTTTCCATTATGCATCGCTCAGATTGCTTTGATAAACAAAGCATTTGCTCATGTTGATTGTAAAGTGAGAAGGAAACTCACACCCTAATCCAATTTAAAATATACCCAGGAGGTGGATGTTGATTACAGTGTAAATGTAGCCACCGTCACATCAGTGTAAGCCCAGTCGCCGGATTAGTGCACAGGCAGCTTGGTACCTGCAGCGCTGGGGGAAAGGAGCGTTCACCCACTCCCAGTACCCCTGGGAATCTCAAGGCTATTGATTTTCCTTAATCTCCCTTCCTTACCCATCAGAAACATGCTCCTCAGTGTGTTTACACATCCTGCTTATTCCAACCACCTAGAGGTGGGACAGGAAAAAATACATTTGGGTTAAAATGTGAGCACAGAGCAGGAGTCACAATTTGTGAAAAAAGGCTGTGATTTTACCGGTTAGCCTTGCTGTGAAAAAACTCAGCAAACTGAAGGATGGAAGAAAATAAAAGCAGGAGCAGTGGAAGAGAAATGGGGAATTGAGGGGGAAAGGGAAGAAAGGAGACAAGCAAAAGACAAGGGAAGGCATTATTGGGGAGCAACATGAACACTAATGGGAAGTGATAATCCTAACCCCCACAGAGAACCAGGATTCCTGTTCACGGATCAAACCTGTTAGAAATAAACAGGTTCTACTCGTTGTTCAGTTGCTTTCGTTAAGACAAAGAAGCATGTGGTCTCAGTTCATTTCAGGTCTCATCACAGTTTCCGCATCAAAAAGCCACCTACACCGGTGGCCTTTTTGTTACCAGCATAGGCACAGATGTCAGGAGCTGCAAGATCAGAGAGCCTTCCTCTTGCTACAGGCTCTTGCCCGGCCTCCATCCCTGAAAATGCCTGAGCGGAGCAATAATCCCATCTGGCAGACAGAGAATGAAAGCAAAGAGATGCTCAACTTCGACCAGGCAGCCCATACAAGAGCGGGGATTGAATCCCCCCAGCCCGAATCCAGTCTTCCTTTCAGCCATCCCTTCTTGGCAAGTATACATGAACTATAGCCTCTGTGCCTTCTCCTGAAGAAAATAGTGGTTGGTCCTTCTCATAGAGCAGCAAGGCACCAGGAAGAGAGTCTTGTTTGCTGCCTTTCTAAAGGAGTTTTACTTGGGGGGGAGGCGGGGGGGAGTTGTTTTTGGGTAGCTGGATTACTGAAAACATTATGAACTTCAGATTAAGGGAACTGCCTTTGTTTTCCTCGAACTGCCTTTGTTTTCCTCAAGAAATAGGTTTTAAAAACAGTGTAGATAAGATCCCACGAGACCTACTGGCTTGACTGCAGGCCAGATTCAACTCTCAGCTGGTATAAATGGAGAGTAACCCAACTGCGGTCCATAATGTCGCTGCAAACTCCCTCTCAGGCAGCAGAGATCAAAATCTGCTCCTCTGTTTTTGCCTCAAAGTCAAGTCAGGAGGAACATGCTTCCAAGGAACGTGTAATTCCCCCTGAAATCTCATGGCCAGCTACTCCAGATTTGAGCTAGACACATCTGAAAAACACGTTTCTATAAGAGGCTTGGACTAACAAACCGGTGATAAGATTACATGCTGCTTTTTTCTTTTTTTTTCAGGGAAACCAACTTGCCTTGGTAGTGCTCTGAGCCAGGCAGAAATAATACAGCCAGGTTAGGGCAGTGTTGGACCTGTGCTAGCTACAGCCCCTTGTAGGATGGTGCATTGGACTCGGCTCCACCCAGATTGCAGCTCTCCATCTTCCACCTCAGAGCCGATTGTCAGTCGCATGAGGCTGCCAAAGCCCACGGAGATGCATTCCTGGGCAAAAGCACAGGAAAGAAAAGCAGAAGAAGCTGGGAAACTTTTCCTGCACAGCAGAGATTAAGAGGTGTACAGCAATCTGTGCCTTCTCCCTTTCGGATCGTTACCAGCACCAAAGCACTGCTCCACCAAGACAGCATTGACCCAGAAGACTGTTACCTTCTGCTACCTTCACACAGGTCAGGATACAGCCACCGAGTAAGACTGTAGAGACTCAGGGTTTCGTTTTTTCCCCCATAGGATTCTCCTGATCTGAGACACCACAAAACAAACTGTGCTGGGGCTTAAGGAGGCCCCACTGACCAAGACCAGACGGTTTCAGTGAGCTACGGGATGGGATCCTCGACAGACAAGGCCAGTTTGCAGCGTGCCTCCCTGTTCTTGGAGACAGCAGCTTCAACACTAAAGCAGATACCCAGCGCCGGTTATTTTGCTGGTACAACACCGGAGGCAGGAATGGTGCTTGACTAACAACATGAAGAAAGTCTTGGCCCTGAGACATTTAGAGTCTAAGCCTTCAATTGCAGCAGGGAAAAAATGGGCAGATTCCTGGCCTAAACAGATTTTGTGACACAGTACGAGCTGGAAAAGAGTGAGGGAGGCTAACAGAGTCCAAGTGAGATACTTCAGCGCCAGGGGGAACTCTGGTTTTATTGCTCCCTGTCAAAATAATCCTCTTTTCCCCTCTTTAGCCCATCCCAAAAGATCAAGTCAGTCCTTGTGGATGAGGATCTGCATCATGTCCTCTTGAGCAGCAGCAGACACCAAGGCTTGGCTCTATTCGCCTCTCACGTGGCAGCCCCTTGTGCGGCTGTGGGCGCTGATGCTCAGGGGAAAAGGAGGAGAGAGGAGGACTAGGAGTACGACAGTAACTATCAGACTTGCTTCTTGTCTCTGGTTACAGTGTCGGGCGTCATGGCTGGTTAGAGGATTTACAAGGAAAGCAATGGATTTGGGGGAAGAAAGTGGAGAATTGGGATTAGACTGTGAAGTCCATCAGAATGGTGTATGAGCTATATACACATACAGACACAAAGACACAAACACATGTATAACACAGAAATCCAAAGCAGTCAAAAATGAGTAATAAAGGACTACTGAAAATTAGCAGAATGACATTTCTGAAAGCAGGGAGACAAACGTAGGGAATGCTTAGTTATCAGCACACACAGACTCTTTATAGCACAGTTCTTCACAAATCCATAAAAAAACCCTGTATCTGGAATGGGGATAAATGGAAATATTGACTGTTCTCGTATATTCTCTTTGTCAGCTTCTTTTCCCAAAATGCTCCATATTTAAAAGACACGGGACTTGACCCCAACATTGGCTTAGTGGGATGAAGACCCTGTCTGTTCGCTGGCTTGGAAATTCTCTCTTTTGTTAGGGACTGAAGATGCAGAGAAAAGCTCTCTGTCAAAACAGTTTGGATACACTTAATTGGAATGCCAGTCCCCTTTTTTCCACTTGTTTTTTGCTTTGGTTGGTCTGTCACTTAACATACATTATAGGACAAAATGAACCCTGGCCTGGTAATGGTTGCTTATTCACCGAAGAGGCACAGTTCTGATTACCACCTGAGGTTCCAATTTTCCACGTACTGCTCGGCAAGCCATTTAGGGTAAAGTAGCTAGCCTGACCTCCAGGCTGTCTGTATGAAGCTGGAAGCCACAACACCTGTACCACATTCCTCAGAGAGCCAAGGAGCTCTGGCAGAGGCTTACTGACATAGGAGAACTATCTTGTCCTTCCATGTATCCTCGCAGCTTGCAGGACAGAGCAGGGTTGGGCATGCCATTACAGCTGGGGGCAACCCCTTGATCTTTGCAGCAACCATCTTGCACAGAGACAGCAGTGCACCCCCGCAAGGGGACCGTCCTGCTGCTAGGGCTTGGAAGTGGAGCTGTGCTTCGGGACCCAGCAAAATGCAAGGGCTCACGACTTACAAGCCAGTCGCCCTGGTCTAAGGTTGTATTAAGGGAGCCAGCCTGCACTGATGGCTCACTTTTGGGCTGCTCAGAAGCCACCATTGCCACACAATAGCATTCTCCGGCTTCTAAATCCCAGCAGTTATTAAAGCTCCCCTACCTGGCGGTTGTTGCTAGGCAAGAGGCATCCTGGAAGTGTTCCATCACCGAGGTCAATTAAATGCTACCCTCGAGCAAGCTGTTTGGAACTGAAGCCTGTGTGAAAACAAAGAGACAAGATCCTTGTTCTCTTCATTAAAGAACGATTTGAGATGTTGATAGAGACGAGCTTTAGTCACAGCTTTTAATTTCCTCAAAGCAGAAAGGAGGTTTGGACAGTAATTTTTAGGACTAAGCGAGGACACTGAATTTTTAAAGAGAAAGAAAATGCATCCAACAGAATGTACATCATTTGAAATAGCAATGCACCTCTGCCCACCCCCTCCTCCTTTGCATCATTTTTTCATCTGAAATGAGTGTCAGTGTTGAATGACAGAGTAGTTCATGCCCGTGTAAATGGTAGGGTCGCTAGTTGTACCAATGGAATGAGGCATATTTCTGTTCAGACTTGGGATTTACTGCAAGAGCATGAGAAAGATAGGAGGGTTGCTAAGGTTTGAAAGAGAGAGTGAAGCAGAAAAAGCAGAAAAGGGAAGGAAAAGATCATGGGTAAGCTTGATGGGTAACTGATAATAAATGTGCCAGGAAGGCTGAATTCCTTTTAAAAGGTCATTGGGAAAAAAGTCAGATGAAAAATGTTTCGATAATCAAAATCAAAAGTTTTGTGCATATTATTTCATCCTGGTTTTCTATCAGCTCCAGCCAACCAGCTTCTGGGCAAGCAACGATGCACCCAGTAAAGGAGCCTGTCTCAACCCAGGATCCCTTGGACCTGGCCTGCATGCAGCTCCGCACAGTTCCATCAGGCAGACACAGGCAGGGAAGGAGCCTTGGACTGCCCCAAACAGTGCAATAATCGGGGAACTGCTTGCCCTGGGGCTGGGGGAATAGCCAGGGCTCAGCTAAAAAAGCTGGAAGTGGGATTATCGTTGAGGTTTCCCTCATTACAGAGCCCCTGGATTTCCTTCCAGGCCTGCAGGTAGAATTTTATTTTTAAAAATTAACATGTAATGCTAAATTATTTTTTTAATTTCTTTTTTTTGGAGAAATTCCAATTCCAGAATGATAATGTGACAGACATTTCATGCCTCATTCAATGCTAGTGGGTACCTAAATTAATTTTTGTCACAAATTCTTTTTTTTGTCAGTGAGAGACATTTTAGGAGCCACTACGCTTATTCAAGTTTCATGTTGAATTTATTGAATAGTTTGGGCAGAAAGAGATATTTAGAAAATGTCAGGTCATTTGACTTTGAGGTTTTGGTGTTTCATTCTGCTGTAGCATTGTACAGCTAAAGAAAGCAGAGTAAAACACTTGGTGGCGTCAATTCCTTCACTAGATTGGGTAGTGGTGTGGAAAAATCCACATCTTGCTGCTCAGTGAATAAGAAACTGGAACCCAGCTGCCCTTCACCCACTGAGCCTGTCACTGTCAGGTTACGGAGTTGATGGATGGCTCAGTGTAATTTCAAGTATTTGAGTGTGTTTTTAAATAAATGTATTTTGGAACTACAGCATTCACCTCAGAGAAGAGGAAGTCCAACTTTGCTCTCCCACATCTAGGGTACATCCTCCAAATGCCCCTTCTGTGGGAAGGGGGAGAAGTATCATGACCACGTCAGTCTCCAGTATCCAGAACAAAAAGTGTGATGCTGTGCCTGACTGTAAATAATTTTGGAAATTTTTAAAGAGACAGGAATGTCACCTTTCCTCTTGGTCCCACCCAGCTGTGTTCCACCTTCTCCTGCTCAGCAGCAGAAGCTGCCGAAGGCCTATGTGAAATGCTTTATAAATTATTTCATTTAACCTGAAACACAGTTTCACAGCTTCTTTTTGGTGTGAAAAACAATGTTTGATTTTGGCTCGGACCAAAATTGATATCTCTTTATTGTATTACAATCCTGTAGTAATGCAGTGCATTATTTGACTCCCTCCTCAAACAGCTTTCCACCGGGAAAAAATGAAACCCTTATCCTTCCTTTGATTTCTGTGCAGGCATCCTGCCGGCAGTAGTAGGCAATTTGCTATTTGTCATAGGACGGTAGCATCTTGAGTACATATCTCAGCTGGTGAGCCATTTATCTTTTGAAATCTACATTCTGCACCTTCTGGATATAGTCGACACCCCAACCTAACACACTGAAGTAACAGGCTGCCTGCATTCATATCTGCATTTTGCAAAATATTTTGATCTGTGGGCTTGGTTCTGACCCAAAAAAGCACAGACATTTTTTCCTCGTTCCTCCTCCCTCTCTGAAGGACCTTTCCCAGCTTACTGTGGCTGTGTCATATAGAGGAGAAGGCATTCATGAATTCTTTCAGCCAGGAAAGTGGCTGGAAAACCACAGCAGCATGGCCAGAGGGTACTTCTCACTGACTTCCTTTCTCAGCAATAATTTTCAAGGGTCTTTCCTCCATGCTGTGGAAGTCCCTACAGGTGACATGCCATAGGAGACCTTCAGGCTGCTGAAAAAGCCTTAGGTAGAAGCCACTGTGGTTTTAGAGCCAGAGTCAAGACATAGTTTGCTCCTGTTTCCAGGGCTGCAATCCTACCCTAGCAGGAGAAGTGACAAACGTTGCCCATGAGAGGAGACTGTAGTACACGAAAAACTGTTGGGTAAGAAAACAAATGTTAATTATGTAAGCTAAAAAAACCACCCCACTGCACAGAGGAAATCACAGGCAACTGCTGAATTTTCCTGCTACTGCATCTCACTCCTTTTACTGCTAGAGCTTCCCATAAGAAGAGCTGAGCTATTCACGTAGGTCGAGATTTGCCAGGGTTTTTATCTTTTCTGCTGTGCCAGAGAGGCCAGTGGCAAAGGAGGCTGACAGTGGTTTTATCCAGCTTTAACATGAAGTGGAACAATAGCATTCTGGCAAGGATGCTAAATGGGGGAGTCAAGTCATCACAGCATGTAATTTCTCACTCAGCTTCCTCATGCTTCCCTTTTTTCCCCCTCTGGACAAGCTACTTAACTGCAGTAATCTTTAGTTGCCTTATTTTTGTGTTAGAGACAGAAATATCTGTGCCACGTTTCCATGCCTACTCATATTTACAGAGTTTGTTCTGAAATCCTGAGCGGAAAAATCAAAGGAAAGGGTTGCTAATAACACGACAGCAAAGCAGTCCACCTCCTGCATCCCTTGTTTTGCCCTGAGTCTTATCTCCCAGGAGAACAGTTATTCAGAAAGAGAGGTCAATAAAACCCTAAAGACAAGCTAACTGAAAAGTTTGTATTTCTTATAGTCTTTAATGATGTTCAATGACATGAAATTGTTACCATGGAAACTAGCTTAACAAAGGTGTTATATGTGCTATTTCCAAGGTTCAGACAAGGCTCCTGCCTCTACCAGTGAAGTTTGTCAGAGGAGGGGATGACTTTTCAATGTCTTCATGGGTCAAGCAACAGCTATCTGAAAATCTGCAGGCCAGTAATTAGATGTTTGCCTGACTTCACTCAGATAGGACATCCATTGTTCCCAGCCCCTTCCTTTTTAAGTATTCAGTATAAATTTAAGATACTATTAATTGAAGACTCTTCAGGAAATGCTGAAATTGAATATAGCATGAAACTGGACCTACCAAATCCATTATTTTCTGTTGCTTTGCTGCAGGCTCTTTTAGAACAAAAAAGATACAATTTGGATATTCATGATGGAGTTCATCACTTCCATTGGATGCTTACAAAACAGAACATTGAGCATCCTTAAGGGTTTGATGACGAATCTACTTTCATTGTCAAAAGACATATTTCTGTGGAGCATGCTTCTGAATTCCATCCAGAGTTTATAGCAGGCGATTTATTCCTCATAGAATATAACTCCTGTTATATTCTATTCCTATTCTATTCTTCATAGAATTATATTAAACAGCGTGAAGAGAAAGGGAGGAGGCCTTTGTCAGTCAAGATTGAGAGATTTGCTCGGGTGCTCCAACACCAGCAGTGGCTATGAGGTAGGAACAGTGGCAAGATCATCTGTTGTACCAAGGCGAGCGCAGCCCTGCAGGAAGCCTACTGAGGCAGAGGTCTGCCCAATCCAAGTTGTGTAGGCGTGTTACACCCAAGGATGGATTGCCTCGGGAAGGCCAGCCTGCTGAAGAAAGCCCTGATGACACAAATTTGAAAGTCTATAAAATAAGACCTGCAAGGAGAAATGGAAGGATGTGTGGTTCTTTAGCCAAAGACAAGGGCATGGAGGAGTGATGTAGGAAGGGTCTTCAAATACTTCAAGGGTAGCTATAAGCAGGACGGGATTATTTGTTTTGAGGGGGGCAGGGTGTGAGAAGAACAAGGAATAGTGTTTAAATTGCTCATGGCAAAATTTAGATCTGGCTTTAGGGGTGGGATTCATCTAAGCATATGTAGACATCTACCACGCAAATACCCCATCTAGGCTTCATCCGTAAGAGTGGAAAGGAATAGTCACTTACAGAGCACAGGACATCTCATCCTAAAATAGACATCTAAAATAGTGCTTTCACAACGCCTCGTGCTTTTCGTGTTCAGACTGTGAACCTGCCTCTTGCACCCAGCCCTTCCAAACTGTTTCCTGCTCTCGCAGCCCTAAACCTTCAAGTTTGCGAATCCACCGTGGATGCAGCACTATGTGCCATGGGCTGCTAATCCTGCTTAAATCCTAGTTTGCCAAGATAAAGAGCAGACCCAGGAGCAGGCTGAACTGCTACATCCAGTTTGCACTGTGACCACAAGCCCGTATTTAGCAGTTGTAGCGTATCACTGCGAGCACCAATGGCCATGTTAGAAAGACTGCACTTTTATGCAGAACATAAATGTCCCTGTTTCCAGCTGCCACGTGCTGGGAATTGGCTCTGGGTCATGCTTCCTATGAATCTTTTCAAGAGGACAAGGGAAAGATAAGAAGAGGGAACACCAGCTTGGTGAAAGGCAGGTTTTTGCAGTCCAAGCTGACTGCGTGGCACAGATGTCTGTGTGGCATCGTGGGTTTGGAGATGTGAGAATTAGTGTGTGATGACCAGGTTTTATATAATCGAAGCAAAATTATAGCTTAGGTTGTCAGAGAGTGATAAATTAAAGGACTGCGTCACTCAAAATAATGCCTTCCCTTCACCATATTGAGTTCTGTGACAGAGACACTCCTTTTCCTTTTTGTGTAATTCTTTATTCCAGTATTATCCCTGCAAAAGGCCAGCAGCAAAATTTTCTTCCTTGCAGTGAGCTGACGTACACACACAGACACAGACACATGTATCTCCTCCTTGTTTCTTTTCCTTTGACAGCACCTGTAACAAAAATACAGGGATGCTTATAAGGGCTAATGGCAAACAGTAATAAGGGTGCACATTGGTACATTATTATTGTCTTTAAAGAAAAAAGCAAATTGCAACAGCTGTATCATGAGGAAAGAAAAAAACATCTCTCCAGACAGAGCAAATGGAAATGACTGCACCATGCCCATCTCTGTTCTAAACCACAGAACTCAAAAGGGCTAAAGGTTGGTTTTAATGATCTCTTGATGAAGTGTAATGAAGGATACTTCTACTGCCCAGAAAGTACAATCCCACAGCACATTTTACTTACAGAAACACTCTGAACACTGAGCTGTAGATAAGCCATCCTGCCTTTGAGACTCTGGCAAGCTTCTGCGTATTTTATCAGATACAATAAATAAATACCAACCAAGGGAACAAAGAAACAGGCAGGATCGGTACACAGAAATCAGGTCAGCACACTGGTACTTGTAAAACACGGTGAACATATGTTACACCACCAGCACAGGCATTAAATCAATACATGAGAAGATGAGGTGTTATCAGGAGGCCAGCAGCTATAGATATCTTCTAGTTTAATTGTATTTCTGCACCTCTGTAAGCTATTAGAGGTAAGTAAATATGCCAGAGTAAAGGCTTAATGATGACTTACTCTAGCACTTCTGTAACACTTTCCATCTTCAGAATGCCACCCGTCTGAGATGTGTAGGTAAATATTAAGCCCGCTCTGTAGCTGACTTATTTATAAGCTATCAGCAGGCAGGTTACACTGGCCAGCTGCAGAGACTAATTTATAGCTCAGCCATGGGGAGTCACTTGGTTTGTCTGCACCTCGGAGTAATTTCATACTGTCACTAGTCCTTCTTCAGCCTGTGGATGGAGATTCCCTTGTCATCCAGCCGCTGCCGTGGGAGGATAAGAGAGAGCTGGCTGCAGGAGCCCCACCAGCCTTCTCTCCTCTGGATTTCGTGGCCAGCCCTGGGCTGCTTAGGTCCAGTCTGACGGGCCACTTTGTCCCCCGGCTTCTTAGCAATAGCTAGGGACAGCCAAGGGCACTTTATTACCTTTGGAAGAGTCTCCTCTTACTTGCCAGAGAAAAAAAGGTCCTGACCTCATATTCCCATGTGTAAATCTGGCGAAACCATGCAACCACCGGGGTTTCAGCATTAGGGCCAGAGTGGTTACACGGGAATCAATTCCTTATTATTTATTGATCACGCAAAGGATCCAATACTTGCTGTGTTACAAAGAGTCAACCAGAGAAGAAAGGACATTTCATTAAGGAAATAAATATTTGGTGTGGATTGTTCTAGAGGCTAGGAGACTGCATAACAAATGATTTATGGCCACTTTTAACATCTTCCCTGGTAGGCTAATAGCGATGTAACACACATCTATCATTTCCCAACTCACTACAGCCAGTTAAATAGCGGGTCTTTAAAGACAAATAGGTGATACTTTGTGGGCACTGGCTTATTGGTGTAACTGTTCCTGCTGTCTGGGAAATGGGATGCCGCTGGTGATCAGGGATAGGTGTGCAGGGTCTGTGGGGTGGATGGCACACAGCACAGATGGAGCTGTGGAGCGGGAAGCAGTCGGCAGAGCATGGCAGGACACGGCTCTGCTCCCAGCGGGGAAAGAGCCAGCACTGTGCTTTGGTTCACAGGCTAAAGCACACACATACTGAGGTAATAAAACTGATTTGGGTAAGTCTATTTAGCCTGTATGTACCGAGGTGTTAATGGCACTCTGCATTAATGGGACGGCTGGTGAACGCACATTTCCATTCCCCTTCTGTTATTTAACTTGCCAGTGAGTCACTTCTGTTCATCACACAGGCCAGTATTTGATAGCATCGTTAGACAGTGAGATTACCTCGTAAATCACACTGCTGTTAAAACAAATCCCCAACTCTGTAGAACAGACATAGATGTGCCTTGTGAACACCTGTATGTCTGTGAGTCTCTGTCTTCCCTGACAGTATGGGTTACATGCGGTCCCATTCTTCTCCGATGTACTTTACCCTAAGAGAAATCCCTCATTTTAGTTGCAGTGGCTACCTAAACTTTCTGTTTGCTCCTTTTAACCTTGTGAATTACTTACATCCGAAACAAATCACTATGATGAGTCATGACGAGGTTGAGAAAAGGTATCTGCACTAAAGGAACGTGTCCTTCCATCTTCCAAGTCTCCCATCTGAAAAACTTACTCGAGTCCCAAAAGTCAGGTCCGGTGCATGGTATGGCCAGGAAGCCAGTGGTGAAGGATGCAGTCGGAGATCAAGCAAGATCAGGTAAAGTGGTCAGGAACAGAGAAGCAGGTCGAAGCTAAGGAGGCCAGAGGCAGGAGCAGCACCAGAGCCAAAAAGCGTGAGACTGAACCAACCACCAGGAGCAAGAATCTGGAGCATAATGGCAGCCCAAAGTCAGGCCAAGCAAAGTCAAGGCATCCCAGCAGCCCCCAAGGACAGACTGTAGCTTGACTGCCCAGGACCCACAGGTTGGGCTCAGAAAGTCCCTGACATTTTGGCTGGTCAAAAGTCTTTGGAGCAAGAGGAGTGGTGAGCCACTCAGAGACGTGTGGCAAAGCACTGCAGCAATGGCACCGCTCCTCTCATATTGCACTGCGGTCAGCTGGAAGGGTGCAGGAGAGCTCAAAACTCAGCGGGGTTCCCGTGAGCAAGCGTGACTGTGCCACGTGCTGGGTTTGCTGCCTTAGGTATGTTGACTTGTGCCCGCAGCACGTCAGAACGGGCTTGCTGAAGTCTGTACAAAGAAGCACTCATGCTAGCATTCGCAAAGTCTGCAGTAAAGTCCTACACTGCCTACACCCTCTCACGGTCACGGTCAATTCTGTGTGAATCATGTTACCGTTCACAGACTGTGTAGTTCGTTACAGAGGCCCAGTTTTCATTAATACCGCCTCCAATTATTATTCAAACACATGCTTTTACTATCCATCTCATACATTTTTACATTAATTTTTTGCTTTTCTTAATATGCAGAAGGTAATCTGATTACAGCTTTGACCTTTAAGACAAGGCATAGCTTGTTTTTTAAATGCCATTTTCCATATAATGCACACAAAAGCATAACCTTATTAGACACAATTCCTGGTTATTAATGACACGATGCATAACTATCCCTGCACAGAGACTATTAGCAAACGCACTGCTGAATTCAAATACCAGTCATGTTAGTGCTAATCACTCAGACCTTTGGGCACAAGCAAAGCTGATGTAACAGTGCTACAGCCACAACCAAGTTGCAGTATTGGCCAGGAATGGATTCCCCTGTGAGAACCACAGTGGTAGTTGGTTTATCTGGCCTTCATCTTCCAACAGAAGCTCGGAGAAAAGAAAATTCAGGATATGCAATGAAATACACAATGGGAATATACTCTTACTCAAAGCCATCATGCACAGAGTATTCCGATATGTGGGTCAGTGAAAAGAGGAAAGCGTCAGGGTTGTGGTGGGATCTAGAAGCCAAACCACCACCGGAGAAAAATAACTTAGGGAAGGAAGTGTGAAATTTTGGAAATGCAAGAAGCCCAGAGTACTGGAACAGGCAATGTCAACACAAATGCCCTTCAGCCATGACATTTGGATTCCATTTGCACAGCACCTTAAGGTGCAAACAACTGCAGAAAATCATACTCGATCAAAACGCTGCTTAAAAATTCTGTCTGCCGCTGGTAACTAACAAACTGAAGACTTTATTTCAGTGACTGATATTTGTTAAACACCCGAGGTACTCCCTGGGCAGCTACCTTCCAGAGTGGAGAAGAGCAAAAGTCAAGAAAGCATGACCGAGCACACTGAAACTGGAGTCAGTCAGAGCAGCTCCAAGTGCCTCTTTAGACCAGCCTAAATACACAGTGATTTTGCTTTTTCTGAAGCTGGCTCCACGCTAGCATGAGGTGGTAACTCTCACCATGCAGCCACAAGAGGAAAGGAGCTTCTCAGGTTTGCTCCAGCTATATGCTCCATGGACATGTGCCCACGGCCGATGGACGCGTGGCTGATGGCGGTAGGGTCCTGCCTCCGGAGTGTCACAGAGGTTAGTGACTACTACCCTCACCCCTTGGCCTGCCATCTCTCAGAGGTTTCACCCTCCTGCCCACCAAGGAGAAGGCTCAGTTGTTTCAACGTGGTGTGGTTAACTGGCACGTAGTGCAGTGAGACACAGTAGTTACACAAAGCTGCGCTGCTGTGTGGTACTTTCCATCAGAAGTGCTCTTCATGTGATCCATTCTTTCAGCATATATATATTTTCTATACTTTCTCTGAATTGATCAAGGCCCTACATTCCAGTTCTCTGAACTAACTCAAAATCCTACAGTAATGTAGAAACTTACACCCTGCAATACATTTATTTATTAAGCAACAACTGCCAAATCTTAAATTAAAAACAGAGGAGCTGATACGTCCTCCTTCCCTTGTGCTTTAATCAGACTGACTGCTCAGTGTTTTGAACTGATGAATAAAGATCGATTTCTTAAAATCACTGTGGCGAACACTGATTTCATTCTTTCCCGAAGTTGTCCTCCACACCTTACAGCCAGCAGTGCAAGGAACTTCCAGCACCCTCCCTTCCTGTGCTAACTCCAAGCCTAGAAGGATTAGTAATGCCCGTAGCAAGGTTTTTTTGCTGAATTGCTCGCATATTATATCGCTTCCTAAATAACCACAACTCTAAGTGTGCTGAGCAAAGACAGCCAGTACAGCAGCTGTAGGAAATAAAGGCAAGAAAATTAACATGGTCAAAGGGAAAGAATATTCTGGACCTTTTAAATCCTAATATTCAAGACAGGCTAATAGGCAGATGCAGTATGCTTGTATCATTGAGGAGCTCAGAGTAGTAGTTTGAAAGTATTTTATGCACATTGTCACGAGTAATTGGTTTTACGATGAATGCGGGATTGGAAGATATTAGGAAGTAGCTAAGCATAACTATTATTTGCCAAGTAATAGCAGACAACACATGCTTGGGAACTTGCTGTGAATGCTTTCTGTTGCTACAGTCAACCTGTAGTCCTCACGCTGAGGATTTTGATATTTTAAATATATTACAGAAATGTATTAACTCTTTGATGTTTTCCAGCTTACAGGCTCTCTGAATATCATTGTTGGAAGGATTTAACTGGCATTTTAAGCAGGCTTTTTGGTCAGAAATGTCATTAACATTATTCATCATCATAGGTTTCTCACTATCTTTTTATATGTAACAGAAGAAAGATAGCAACTCTGTAGCCGTGAGGATACCAAAGATAGTGTGGGTATCAGCTGAATCACACATAACTTGCTGAAGCTAATTGGGAAGTTTTCAAAAAGTGATCCTATTCCTGTCACTATGGTAAATGACCTTCCAATCACACAGTTACGCTGGGGCTGTTCTCGTGGCAATCAGCAGGAGTTACATGCACAGAAAACAGTTCTTGCTTTTGTTTTTTTGAAGAACTGGTTCATTGAGAGCCTGCTTCAGGGGATTGTTTTTCTTACACGGGTAAAGCCACTGATTTCTGCTTCACTGTGCCCTGCACATGTGGGAAAACAGATTAGCCAACGTTGTTTTCTTTCTGTACTTAGTGTGTGGGAGGAGAGTAAATCTCCCTGACCCATTCCACCCACGGCACTTCAGTTAGCATTGGGCGGCACCATTATCAATCTCGCCGGCTGAATTCAGGGGACTGAAAATTGTCACAGGCATGAAACATTCCAGATGTAGGAGGAAAATAAAAGTTGTCTTCTTCTGTCTTAACCCAGCATGGGCTGGTGCTTCTAAGTGTTATGATGGCAATGTCATGGGGAGAGGATATGAGTCTCCATTTCAGAACTGGAGATAAGTAAGTGATCTTTTGGAGGATGAGTTTTGTCATGGGCAATCCACTCTCACACCAGGGTAGCTAGAGCAAAGCCTATGGAGTTACATTTTATATGCATGGGAAAGGGATGCTCTCAAGCCAGTATCTACAGCAATTCCTAGTCAAACTCTCTCAAAAAAAAAAAAGAAAGCAAACCAAAAAGGCCTGCAAAGCTCCCAGTATGCATTAGAGGCATCAGTACACAGCTCATATAGGGCTCAGACACTGTTGAACAGCTCAGTGAAAGACCTTTTCTGCTCAGAATGGCTTTCAGGCTAAAACCTCATACATTTCCTAAATTGTGAATGTGGTTTCCCTTAGCTGCCCCGCAAGGATCTATGGTCCATAGATCTATGATCTATGAGGATCTAAGGATCTATGATCTATGATCCATAGCTGTGGAGTGCTCCACTGGCACGGACTGCTGACAACTGAGGGCAAGAGGAACAAGAGATCTGGTGGCAGTGGTCCTCTCCAGAAACTGTTACCAGTATGGCTGTATTAATTTTTTGTGAGAAACTGCCGCTTGCATGGGCTTGCTGTAAATTTATTCCCACCGTAACTGTGCTTCCAGGACAGAGGGAAAGGTGATACATGGCTGGGGTAGAGCACAGAGGCATAAGGCTTCTGTCTTCATGGTCCTAGCCTCAAAATGATCCTACAACTAGAGAGTGGGCGTTGGGGCACCACGGGAAGTCCCCCTCTTGGGGAAGGGATGGGGTGTTGCAAGGCTGCATTGGACACGCTGTGAGGTAAACACCATGCCTCAGAAGTGTGTTTCTTTGGGTTAAGGAAATGATATGACCCTGCAATGTTAAGTGCTTTACATCTCCTGGAGGAAATGAAAAAATGTCAAGAATTCATAGTAAGTATTGCCTGAAGAAAGTCGTTTCCAGTCTGCGTTTAGGAGCAACTACATTGCTGGCATAATTAGGCACAGCTCACATTCCCCAGAGAAAATGTGATGAAACACGCAGTGCAAGAAACGAAATGAAATAGCCCCATGATTAAATCTCCACCAGCTACCTCCACACCAATTTTTTCATATATTCACCTCCTAGAAGTATGTCTTACACCTTCGGGGATTCTTTCATATACTTTTGGATTAATGAGAATCTCTTCCAGTAACATTCATCACTTAGTAATGATTTGTTTTTAATATATCAGCTCGCAGCAGCCCCTTTCAATGGGAAAAGCATTTCCAGAGTACAGCCGTTGCCTGGCTAAATTGTGGACAGAATTGTGCAGAATACCTTAATTTAACAACACAAGGCTTAAACTATGCCCTTAAGTGCCAAAAAGAACACAGAAGGAATAAAATCATGTTCATGTCTTGCATTTTTATTGTGCTTCACATGCTCAAAACGCCATATGGGGTTTAGCTCATTAATCCTTTCCCTACCAGTATGAGAAGAGTAAATATCATTTCCTCCACAGCTAGAGAGACACGGACAGACGCGTTGTTTTTCAGAAGGCTTGAGCACACACAGACTCCAGCGTGAGCTGTATGTATTTATCATCTTGAAGGAGGGCTGTGGTGAGTTGTCCTGGCCACTCCGCCAGTTACTAGTGAAGCCAGAACACTACTAAAAAAGTCTGTCAGGGCCCTCTGCTTGTACAACTTATCCATTCGGGTAAGGGACTTCAATTTCTGCAGAATCCAAGGTTTAATGGAAAAGTAATGGGTTTGACCCCGTAGTTGCACAGCTGAGCTGAGTGTAACTTTAAACGCCGATCCATTCCTAAGTGAGATCACTGCTTCTCTGGCTGTGCAGAGCTTTGCCAAGATGTGAGACACCTACCTTCGGTCAGAGCAGAAGGCAGGGTGAGACATGTCCTGACAATGCAGTGGAGGATACTTGGGAAGGGTGGCATGCAAGAGCTCCCACGATCCATGAGATATGGGTTTGGGCAGGTGCATGAGTACAGAGTTATTCAGAGAAAGGACTTTGAGGAACTAAGGTGGAAGGAAGCTCTTCAAATGGGTCTATTTCTCATTTACTAGAAGAAGACACAGTAACTTAGGGCCCCTGCTCTGTGTCTGCCGAAGAAGTGTGGACGAAGTCCACAGGACTGGTGGAAGAGACAACTTTGCACTTGGGTTTTGCCCTCAACACAAGGTTTCCGGCTCATCTTTGGCTTGTAGGTGTCATAGACCAAAGGCATGAGAGGTACAGTCTGAACGGGTGAGAAGCAGAGTGGAAAAGCAGTAGAAACTGATAGCACAGTTTCCTGGGGTACTTTTTATAGCTTGATAATACAAGACATGCTTGTGGGAAAGAGAGGTGAGAAATCCAAAGACAGAAAATGTCAAGATAAAAACATGCTAGGGAAAAAGAGACGGGAAAAGGGAGATAGTAAGTAAGAACGAGCAAATCTTAAGAATGATCAATATTCAATGACAGAAGAAAAAGCAGAGTGAAGCTTGGGAGACAATGAAGATAGGGACATGAGAGGAAGATGAAGTAGGTAGTCTTCAAAACATATGAGTGAGGAAGTATTTGCAATATAGATCAGAATGCTGTAAAGAGCACACCAGCACGTAGCCTTGTCAATAGCAGTGGCCCAGCCTGGGAAATACAGTCACACCAGCACTACTTCAATTCAGCTGAAAAGCTTTAATACGGTTCTGATTAACATTCTTGTGCTGGACAAAGAGAAACGTATATTTTACATGGACCAAAACAAGATATGATGGAAGAACCATATCCATTCCACAAATACAACTTCTAGCTTGTTTTCCTTACAACCTCAGAGAGCACCTGAAGCAAAATTAGAGTAGACAGTATATGCAAGGGAGTGCCCTGCCATTTCATTGTTTGATTTCTAGCAATACGGAGAATGATTTATTTTCTCTTTATTTACAGTATGGTGGTTCCACTCCCAGTTTTTCTCAAGCCTCCCATTTCTTCCCAGGCTTTTATTCTCTTTTGCCATTACTTTTGCCATGTGGGGCCAAAACTGCAATCAATTATTCAAGCAAAGCACTGAAAAATTTGATGAAGTATGGAATCAAGTTCCTAATCCATCTTCTGTCAGCTTTCTTTTTTCTCTATTATCTTAATCGCTTTCTCCCAGTTGATACAACTTCTTTGCAGAATATGCTGGCGCACTTACTCTCTTTTATGCTTTTTCTATGTCTTTTGTTTCCTTTTATTCTTCCATGCTCTTCTTCCGTATCTCCTTTTTAACCACTTCATGTTGCTTAGCAACACCCAGAATGACACCAACAAGGTAAGGTCCCACTGCTTCTAGCGAGTCTCACCTTACAAGGAACAAAAACATGATTTAACTTCACACTCCCAGTGAATTCACTTCCTCAGTAGGGCATGGGTCTCAAATTCACGTCTCACTAATCTGATGTTTTTCTACAAAAGCTAAGAACAAGTCAAACACACACAAAACTGCAGCGTTTCATAGGATATTTGGATCTTCCAGTTTTACTCTGACTTTGGTAACCTGTTGAAATAACAGGAAAGCTAAAATAAGAGCTAAGGTTTTAGACCCTGGCTTTACCAACACGCAGAGCCAGAGATTCCTCTGTCATATAGATGACCAAACTGCTACACTCAGTTATGAATCCAAACTTCATAAACGTTGGAAGATGTTTGGATTGTGAGACTTAGTCTGGCCACAAATCTAATTAAACGCCATCCAGACATTTCCAGTAAACATCTTTAATATCCCAATTTTTATACCAGGCTGCTTTTACCCTTGGCATAATATAATAGAAACAAAACAAACAGGCCAAGCTACTTTTTTTTTTTTACCCCCAATTATTTTGAACAACTTATTTAACTAGAACTATTATGAAGAAGGGACATGAAATATAGTTCCCTATCTGTCACAAGCTGTGATCAATTCCAAATCACGGAAGAGAACACTATGATTAGAACATGGCTATGTATCGCACAAAAAACAGGAGTGTAAAAAAATACTTTTTTTCCCTACAAAAGCACTTTTGCAAGGTAGAACGCTCATATGCACTTCTGGTCTTCATTGAAATGTTCTACTTCTGAGGGGGAAAATGGAAAACAACGTTTTGTTTAAAAATATGCTTTTAAAAATCAGTTACTGGTTAAAAAGATGTTTTATTGTTTTGAAATCTGAATACATTTGGGATTTGATATTCACACATTCTCCCAGAATCATTAAAAATGTTTTTTGAAAAACCAAGGCCTTTCCCTGAAATATGCTCACAAAAAAGGCATTTATTCAGTAAAATTCCTTGAAAAATAACTGGCATTTTCACACTAGCTTCAGAAAGAAGTTAATTTCCAAACTAGCAAGGCGCTACACTGGACTGAGAAATCCTGGCTTTGTATTTATAAACTATGTGTATAAAAACCAGAGAGGATAAAGAATGCAATACCTACTCTTATATCTTGATAAATATCTTTAAAATAGATTCTTTGATCATTAATCATACAAACGTTCAATTAACTATTTGATTTCATTGGGCTTTTGTTCAGCCCCTGGAATCACGTAATGTCAGCCCTGGAGATACTTTTATTCAGCAAGCGGAGGTCACAATGAATAATACTTACTCAGACAAGTAAGGCTTTTAATTAGTATTTTTAGGGCCTGGTTCAGTAGCCCTTACCCATATTGAGTAATATTCACTGCACAAATAGTACTGCTGTTGCAGTCATATTAATCATCAAAAGCACGGGTGAACTAAGCACTAAGTAACAACTCTCTTGTTTATCCAAGTATGGCAATTTTGCCCCGCATACCTCCTGACATACAAAACTGCCCTTGATTACTGATAACCTATTGAACAACAGTATGCTTACATAATATATAATTATCGTTATACCGGACTACATTTTTGTATTTTCATTATGGCAATAAATGTGGCACCAAATAACAGCAAGACTGTGTCCATGCTAAAACTACATACTGATCTGTATACTTTTGCTTCTAATAGATCTATAAAACACAACTAAACAAGTAGGTGAGGGAGACGGATCCAGTTCGGAGGTCTGAATATACAGCAAAAAATGCACCAGTCTAACACTAGCATACAAGCCTCGTACCTTCTAACGCTGAATCTCTCTCTAGAGAGAGTTCCTGGTTCCTGGTAAAAAAATCTGCAATATACTTGAATTACATAAAAAGGAAAATGAGAAATTACCTCTGTTTCTAGGTATCCCTTGCTTTCCAACAAATACATGTACGTAAATAAAGTCAGGATAACTTACCAGGAAACATGATCCAACAAATAGTGAAGGAAAACCAGTATTACTTGTTCAGTTCTATTTGTTTCTCACCATCCTTTTTCTCCCTTTTGTTTTGACTTTCTGTTGTACACAGTAAGTCCTCATGTATAGATGTATGTATATATAAACATATATATATGCCCGCCCTGAGTATACAAAGGATTATATATGGTGACTAATTCCACTCTTGCACTGACCCTGCTACCAACTGGTTTTAAAAATAAATCCAAATGAATGAAAATGGCTTAGAAAAAGCCATCCCCAGGAAAGAGACCATAAAGCTCCACTGCCACTGAAAATAAAATAAATAGACACCTTGGTGTCTCAAGTCGAAATCTAAAACTAGCTGGTGTGGAGATATATCGTTTCCCTTTGCTCTGGGCTTGAATCTTCTGGGTTTAATTCCGATGAAATTCCCATGGATGCGGGCGAAAGTTGTGTGTGCCTTTTGTTACTCAAAATTATTGGCTACTTAAAAGTCAGAGTAGCAGCCACAGCTATGGGAGCAGGGTTACTGGTGTCAGATGCATTAGTGATTGCAGAAAGCTCACGGTCTGCATAATGTACTTCCATTCTCTGTCCTTTACAGGAGAAAGCCTGCTGCCATCTCACCGAAACCCAAGGGTTCAAGGAGTTATGTCCAGGCTAAACCCTGTACATCAAGTAATCTCTGTACTCTTTTAAGGCACAGAAATGCAGACTGTCCTCTCTCTATGAAGGGGGAACATGCCAGTGGTTACTGCGATCTAAGGAAACACATTCCCTAACTCAGAAACACTCTTTGAACTTTGTGGCTGAGATCAGTACCCCCAGAAAATGTTGCGGGGGTTTTTTGTATTCTGGACATGGTTTGCCTTTGGGGGTTTGTTTGGGTTTTTTTTTAATGCCATCCCTGTGTTTTACACATTTCACATTTTAGCAGATTTTTAATAGCAACTCCACTTACAAGTGTATTTATAAAAGCAAATCCCTCTCTTCTATCACACTTTTAAAGTGAAGCAGCAAAATATTCTGAGTGCGGCATTGCCTGTTCACAACGTTTGTATTCAAGCTGATACTGGCAGAAGTTAGAAGACATACCCCAAAACCATTCTGCACCAGGTCTACTGTTCTTGGTAGGTGCCTGTAAGAACTGCAAATAAAAAACCTCTTATAACTGAAGCTGCTTGTTTCACACAGTAATGCCATTATCTTGCTTATGTTGATGCAGTTCAAGAAAAAAACAACGGCATGTCACTGGTGAAACTAGGATAAGCAAAAAAGAGATGCCAACCGTAAGTTTAAGGACAGGCTCCCTGGATCACAGTGAGTACTATGCACTGTACACTACAAAGCCAGCACAACTTCCAACACAAGTTCTTAACTCTCTGCCTAAATGTATCTTCATTTAAAAGAAGAAATTCCTTTCTAGCATGGCAACTGTTCTGAGGGTTATTCCATATGTAGAGCATTTCTTTTTTCAGGAGGGTGTTAAGATTAGCTTCATGTTCTCTTGCTAGCCTCGCCTTTCAGTACAGATGCTCCTCTCTCACACAAGGCATTACAGGCAACTATCTGCTCCCTAGGATGTCGCATTTCTGTGCAAAAGAGTTTACACAAGGTGGAAATGACACTATGTTTTTCAGATCAAGGAACGAAAAGCGGGTCTCTGTAAACTAAGCATACAGGGGAAGGTGCCCTTCGGATCAACAGGTCAAATGAACATTTCTCACAGCGACTGGAACCTCTACTTTCTGAAAACAACACTATGCAATGTTTACTCAAGTGACGTGCCCGTTAAGATCAACAGGAGAAACGGTGGGTGTAGAGGTACCCCAGTAACATGGAACATTTTAAAATCTTCATTTATTTCTGCTGTTTGTAAGCCTTTTCTCTCTGCATCTTTTTTTCCAGATAGCATACACATAAAGCATGTATTTGTTTTATTTTGTTCTCAATTAAAAAAATAGGAATCCTAAGAATTTAATCCTTCCAGACTTTTCATCCAGTCATTTCCACCAAACACAGGGAAGAAAACAACATTACAAATACACCAAATTGCCCCCGAGTGAGTTTATGTGCCACTAATAAATTAAATACATTAATGTTGACAAAGGAATGAGAATTCCTATTGCAAATCCTTCTCACTCAGTTCACATTTTGGTTTTAGAAACTTCAGCTCGACTAATCATGTCTAAGGCAAATGAAAAACAACTTCTTATAAGGCTAAACAATTGGAAGTATACAACAAACGGTATTTCAGGCTATGCAACTGTCTGCTTTAACAAGAAAGAGGAAATCTTGCAAGTCTGTCTTCCTTGCACGCTTGCACAGTGGCAGCCGTAATCTAGTTCTGGACCTTCTCTCCACCCCACAGGCTTTCTGTGAGCAACCCTGGTGGATGCAGAAAAGGTACGACATTACCACACATTCAAAAAATACACTGCATCTGAGTTGTTTTTGAGGAATGTGCTTTGCGGAAGTCAGAAACTTGCCCCCCGGCTGCTTTTAACACATCCTAAAGAGAGTGCCTCCTCTTCCCAGGACCAAAACCACCCCACCTCACACCGAGGAGAAAGCCATCATCTGTGGAGCGGTGCTAAACAAATCGCCTTGGAGGATCCCTGGCACAGCCACATTCCCTATCCCACCCTGATGTAGGCATATAGACCTCAATCTACTGTAAGGACAGGACAGAACGCCATTCTGAAAGGGTTTGGGGTTCCCCTTTTTCCACCAACACCACTAGCAACATCATCTCATGGGGAAAGAAGCTTCGCAGCCCATTTGCAGATGGGGAAATCGGCCAAACCCCTACGTTCCACCCTGGCGAAAACAGACCGACAAAAGGCTACGGTGGCTCCAGAAAGAAAACCTCTGTATTAAAAGCCAAATAACACAGAGCTACAATAATAAAGACACACCATCTCAACTGGATAATACAGTGTAAAAGGTCCGTTAAAGTTCAGCTTCAGCAATAACTATATATATATATATACTGCTTCAGTTCTTGATCCTGCCAAAAAGTCTTCCCTTTCTGTAAATAAAGAAAAAAAAAACAATATTCATCTACAAAAAAAGCTACTCCGACTACAACAAACGCGGTTGGATGGGAGGGATCTTTTATTTCTTGCGTTGATTTTGGGGGCTTTCTCTTTTTTTTTTCTTTTTTCTTCTTTTTTACTAAAAGGTTTGCTTAAAACGGATATTAAAGATATAAAACGAGGATTTGGCCGGCCCTGGCGGCGGCGGCGGGGCCGCTCCCCTCAGGGCCGGGCCGGGCCCTCAGGCGACCCCGCGTCCGCCCGGGGCCACCCCTGACACGCTTGAAAAGAGAAAATGGCGGCAGGGCCCGTCCCTCCACACCACACACGACGAAGAGGAAAATGGGGGGACAGTCACCGGGCGAGAGGCTACTTGGCGGCGGCGGTGGCGGTGCCGGCGGCGGCGGTGCTGCGGCGCTGCTCCATGCCGTTGGGCAAGAAGCCGGCGATGATGGGCACCGGCCAGATGAGGGCGGCCACGCTCCACACGATGATGACCAGAGTCATGAAACACGCCACCAAGGTGGACTCGATGGGCTTGCGGTTCAGCCGCCAGCCCGGCTCCCCCTTCAGCTCCTCCAGGCTGAAATCCAGGCAACAGAAATTCAGCGGCTCCCCTTGCAGCCAGTACTGGCCGGGCTCCGCCGCCGGCGGGTAGGAGAGCGAGGAGGAGGAGGAGGAAGAGGAAGAGGAGGAGGAGGAGGAAGAAGCAGCGGCCTGAGGCGCGGTGCCCCGCAGGCGCCCGACCCGGCGGCCCCGCACCCAGCTGCAGCCCACGCAGAGGCGCAAGTCCTGCTGGGCGCCGCCGGCCGCCAGCCCCAGGTGCTCGATGAGCAGCGGCGGCCCCACGCGGTGGAAAGCGGCGGAGAAGAAGGCCCGCCCGTGGCTGTTGGTGGAGAAGAGCAGGAGGTCGCACTGGATGCCCAGCGGGCGGCTCCAGCGCACCAGCAGCGAGCTCAGCATCTGCCGCTGCACGCTGATATTGCAGTGCGGGTCCTCGGCGGGATGCGGCTGCCCCTGCGGCTGGGGACGCGGCTGCTGCTGCCCGGAGGAGGTGGGAGCGGAGGGGAAAGGCTCTCGGCTAGGACCAGCCGGCGTGCCCGGGCTGGTGGTGGCCGTGGCGGTGCTGCCTTCCTCCTTGCTTGCTGCCCCGTCGAGGTCCATCTCGAGGCCGGGCAAGGAGCGGGAGGAGGAGTTGGCAGCGGGCAAGAAGAGCTCTTGCTCCGGCTCCTCCTGCCCGCTGGCGGCCGCCGAGGGGCTCCAGCCCTGGCCGGGGGGCAGGCAGGCGGCCAGCAGCGCCGGGAGGAGCAGCGGCAGCATGGCATTGACTTAGAGCCGGAGAGGAGGCAGCGGAGGAGGAGGAACGGGAGGCTGCATGGCGCTGCCGGCTGCCATCTGGGGAGGGGAAGGCACGCCGCTCTCGCCCAGAGAAAGGGAAGGAGGGTGGGGGCAGGCGAGGGGGTGGGAGCGGGGCTGGGGCTGCCGCGGCGGCGAGGCGAGCCGGGAGCCTCGGTGACGGCAGCGGCTCCCCCCTTCCCCGCCTCCTCCGCCCCCGGCCCGGCCCGGCCCGGCAGCGCCCCGGCGGGAGGAGCCGTGAGCCCGCCCCGGCCCCGCTGCCGCCGCGCTCCGAGGTGCCGGCCCGGCACCCCCGCAGCTGCCCTCCCCGGGGCAGGCAGCGCCTCCCGGGACCCCCGCAAGGCAGAGGCGGCTCCTTTCCCCTCAGGCGGGGACCGCTCTCCCCTGCCGCCCGCCGCCGCCACCACCTCCTCCGCGGGGGGAGAGCTGAGACCCCCGGGCCCGCCGGGTCCCTCCCGTCCCGCCTGTCCCGGCCGAGCTGTGGGGCGGGGGTTGCGGTGGCAGTCGGCTCTCCCCCTCCTCAGATGGGCTGGGGTGGGGAAAGAGCATCCCGGAACCGACCGCACACGTTTTCATTTCGACTTTATAAGAAAAGAGAGGCGGAGGAAGGGAGTTCGGGCTGTCAGGTGGGGTGCCGTGGCTGGGTTCTTCCAGGGATGCTCTGCTGAGTCCCGGGAGCCGCTCCCGCAGCCAGGCATCCACAGCCCGGGCTGGGCTTGAGGCGCACGGCATCCCGCAGGCGGGCGCAGCCGGTGCCTACAGCACAGATTTGAACGTGGAAGCTTATTACAAGGAGCACAAAGCTGCATTTTTCCAAAGGCTGCTTTATATGCGTGAGCGTTTATAATCAAGCTAGATACTCCAGCTTCTTTCACCACCCTGTGCTGGCCATAGTATAAGACTTGCTATGTTCCAGTGACATTTGGAGGCTCGAGGAGAGACAGAACTGGATGACACAATTGATGAACATTCCTTAGCCTGTACCTTGGGCAGACAGCTGGGCAGAGTTACATTTTCCTGGCAGGCATCCAGAACTGGGACTCTCTTCTTTGCCTTTGCAGCCTTTTTTTTTTTTCAGAATTACAGATGCACAAGGGAGACACAAATACAAAAACTAGGCTTTCCCAAGTATATATAGGACAACTTGTGTAAATGATAGAACTGAACTCTGTAAGGCGCTCCTTTGAGGTTGGCGTTGGTCCTGTGTCAGACATGGTCCCACGTCAAAGCAACACAAGGACACATTCTCACTTGGAGAACAAGTTCCTGTAATACCACTCTCAATTCTTTCAGATGAATGAGGGTAGAGAGTAAATTTTAGATTTGCTATAATTCACCATGAATGAAGGTAGTGAATTAGTTTTCTTTCAAAACCCTTGCCTAAATACATCATGACAAAACCCAGAGTTGTTTGCCTTCTATTCAAAAGAGACCTGAGCACCAAAATGGACTTGTGTTCACTCCCAAATTATCCCAAAAGGTATTGTCTACCAGATGTCTGTAGTTTGGCTATGTTTTTAGTTCGGCTTATTACAGAGAAACGCCTGATGAAGCGTTCAAAGCAAGCTGTCTGGTTCCAGTTCTGGGTTTTTGCTCAGATGTTACTATACAGTTAATACAATTTTCTGTTTCAATGTCTCTTATTTAAGACTTCTCTGATACTTTTTGTTGTCCCTTGAATGTGTCTCTAGGTACATCTCCTGATGTTGTCATATTCACAGTCCCATGCGTTTGTATGGGTGTAAGTTTTTCTTTTGTTGTATGTCTATAGACCCAAAACCAGAATAAGAGAGGGCTAGTGTGCAGCGAATAATGCCAAAACTGTGAAAACTGCAACCACTCGTGCACAAATTACATTGCGTTGGGATTTTGGCACAAAGGACTAGAAATGAAACTAAGCCTCATAAATAAGATTTATCTCCTGAACACTGTTGCAGTATGTGGGTGGCAAATGTTCTCTGGCTGAGCTTCAGTTCTTTTGGTCTCAGCTCCCAGCATCCAGCTGAATGCAGCCAGGGGGATCTGTGAAGCAGTTTGGGGAGGGAGAGTTGAGCTAAGTTCTTTTCCTGCAAGAAAAGATAACTCGCCACAGGATGGTTAAATGCATTTAGCATCATTTAGACTGCCGTGTCAAAGAACTAAAAGAGGGCAATTTATTTCAGGTTGGAGATGCATAGGTGCCTCATATCTGTTCCTCTTCATCAAGGAATAATTGAGCAAGTGGGTAGAAGAAGCAGAAAGTATGTCAGATCATTGGTTACAGCCACTGTCTAGCAGGGCCCTTTACAGATATCTCATTTATAGGTCTATCAGCTATAATTAATCTCTGCATGGATTCAGTCATTCAAAGAGTTTGCAGCACACTTGAAAACTCTTTAGAAGTAATATTAATATATAGCTCTGTTCTGTGGTTTTCAGCCATAAATCTCAAAGAGCAAGGCAGTTTTATGGCTGGGGAGGCTGAAGTATAAAGAAATCAGGGGCCAGCCAAAGGTGACCTACAAGTCACAGGCAGATCAGGATGTAATTTTGCAGTTTTGATTCTATAGATATAACTAGAACTATAATATGCACCGTAGGTCACAGTAGCATTTGTCAGTGTGGTAGAGGAGGTGTGAAGTGGGCTATAATGATAAAATTTTAGAAGGGAATAATGAGGTAACAAGACAGTAGGAGTTTCATGAGACAGACTGCAGAGCTCTTGGGAGGATGAAGACTAATGGTAAAGGACAATCAGAATCTTTGAGAGTTGTTTTAATGACATTTTAACTAAACATTTTTCTTAAAGTATCGCTTGTGAAATACTTCTAGTAAGATGAAATCAAGAATAAGTATTTCTGCCCAAGTGCCATTAAAATTGCATCTCATGAGGGTGCTCATTTAGAGCCTGAAGTCTCATTGCAGCTAGTGGAAACTGACCCTAGGCAGGTACAGATTCCAGAAGGAAATCCATAATCAGATTCAAGTAAAATCTTGTGATCCTCAGGCAGCATTCCTCAATTTGGCAAACTTATGCTGATCTGCACTGAGGGAAGGGAATAACTGCAGAAGGGAATAATTCCTGACAGAGGAGGCGCTTTTGAGGTTGTCATTTCTGAAAGGAGTTGCATGTGGGAGAGAAGATGGGAAGGTGGTGGAGTAAAGGGTTGGATACCCAGCTATATAACATCACAGAGATATTTTTCTGTGGAAAGACACCTACTGTCAATTACAGGAAAAAAGATGTTAGGAGCGAGTAAGTATAGCGATGCATTACCCATCTCTGTAAAAGTGCCAGGTAAATAAGGAGAATTTCACAGTCAACAGCTGAAGAGGGAGGTGAGGTCAGGAGAGAGAAGTTGGTACTTGACTCCTTTTCTGAAAAGAGCAGTTTCAGTTCCGTGAAAGGAGCAGGATCCAATCATTCTGGGGATTGTTCTGAGAGAGGTACTTATTCCCAGCTGAGGAAAAATGTTTCTGTGATATAATTTAGAAGGCTTGGTTGGCTCATGTTTTCACAGCTGATGTTGGGGGAGAATCTCAGAGGGTGGGAGCTGATCTTGTGATGGCTGTGGAATGTGCTCTTTGAAGAGTCATTGATAATCTGTGGTTTGCTGGTTGAGGAAGGAGCTCAGGGATGTTTCGTACTGCCCACCAACATGTTGCTTTGGTTGTGAGCACAGTGGTCAGAACCTTCTCTCTCCTCCTTCTTGCTTGGTATTGTTGTGGATTTGTCAGAAAATATTTGGGATGCAACAAAGGCCACTGAAGCTTCTGAAACAGATAGTAGAAGCTGGTTGGACTTAGCGGCTTGCTACTGCTACATCATGTCAGAAAGATTTATCTGCAGAAAACAGAGATCATGCGCTGCACGGAACAAGCCAGGGTTTTGTACCGCACTTTGTATGAATATCAGAAGCCCAGACAAAGGGAACAGCCAGTTGGCAAGCAGGCTGAGAACAAGGGCATAATCTCTCCAGAGAAGTCAACACACCTATCTCAGCAAAGACATCATGTGCCGTGCATTTCTATCAGCAGCAGATAGTGCCTCCACACCACCCTCTCAGTTAGACAAGCACAGATGTCTCTGAAGCCATAAAATGACCCACGTCGAAGAGCTGGGGCAGATGACTGCTATCTTAAAATACCTTTGATATACATGCCCCTTTTTCATTAAAATATTGAAACATTTTCAGCCCAACCTTAACCTCAGTCTTTAACCCCTTATTCAGATCACCACATGCTCCTGGGTAGGTGAGGGAGTGAGGCAAGGCAGCAGGGAAGGTGAGAGGACTTGACCAGTGAGGGCCAGGCTGGGGCTATTTAGCCACTGCATGTCAAGATGGGCTCTAGTGGTGCTCCCACGGTCTGCAAACCACACAGCTGGTGGAGCGTGGACCAAAAGAAAGCAACTGCCATCAGGAATCTAGAAGAATTACTGAAGGAGTTATCCATGGCATTACTACAAAGTCTAATCCAGCTGCAAATCAGGTTGCTAGAAATCAGGAACACATTGTTCAGAGCATCAGGTGGTATCAGTAAGATAGAGGGCCTGCAGGATGAGGGCTCCATGACCTTCGAGGAGTACTTAGGAGCTCATGTCCAGAACTCCGTTAGACTCTGTGTTGTACTAGCACAGACTAAAAAGACCGCTTCAAATCTGAACATAAGTGTGAAATATATGCAGAGAATCCTAAAGGGAATGTATTAATAGACTTTCAGAGCTTTTTTTTTATTTGTAGCATGCTTTATATAGGTTGAGGCTTTTAGACAAAGATCAAAAAGAAATGACAGGAAAAGAAAACTCAGTGGAAATGAGTGTAAGAGAGAAGTGGTCCAAAGAACAAACTGTGCACCTCCACAGCTGAAGGTGATCTTAAAACAAGACCAGACTGGCTTGAGGTAATCGCAAAATAGAAAAAACCCTGAAGCAGTGTTCTAGGAAGACTGGATTCACGTTCTTGCCTAGGTTCCCCCTTGCAGGTTGAAAAAGACCCTCACTCATGTGAGACTTCCTCACAGCTGAACTTCTAAAGCTTGTGCAAGATTCAGCTCTGGACTATTATTTATTTTGTCTTGCAACTACCACATTTGCTTATTTTAAATTTTATTGGCCAAGATCCTGACTATGACTATAACCTGTTTTGCTTTATATTTATTTCAGCGGTAAACCTATCCAGTGTTGGAGCTCAGCTGAAACTGGCAAACTTCGGATCTGGTATGTCAAGAAAGATAATGAATCCAAATTAAATGGTCTGTGCAGGCAGAATTGAGGGACCGGCAATCTGAGTAATTTTTAAGAAACCTCACAAAGGGTTAAAGGGCAATGTAACACCTTTGTTCCCACCAGAATATACACACTGCAGGACTCGGGGCTACTTTCTGCCAGGTCACTAAAGGCCATTGTAGGGTGGGTTTCACCAGGTGTCACGCTTTGCGTGTTCACGAAGCACAGATGTTCTCAACATCTGGGTGATCCCCGGGGTTCTGGGCAAACCCTGACATGTCACAGCCATTCTTGATGGAAAAGAGATGTCAGCTGAAGTGGTAGTTGTTTAATGCCAATGCTGTGGAGGTACTAGGAACGCGAAAACATTTTGCATGATTACATATTGTTCTGCAAAATATTTGTGCATAAAATAGCATTCTTTAACGGCTGTTTTATGAATTTGTCTTTGGAAAATCTAAACATTTACTACAACAATACATTGAAAAATAGCTCCCTGGAAAGCATTTAGTTCTGCAAATACTTTGAGTGTTTCCCAGCCTGTTCTGAACGTGGCCCTAGGGCTTGCCTTTACTGTTATTTATTTCTGTATAGAAAAGGGAGACAGGTGCTGAAGTCTGGAATTAGTCTGCACTAAGCAGACGTGGGTTTGGCACCCCCATGAGCTTCCCGTGTGGCCTCAGTCTCTCTGTGGCTTTGAAATCCAGCTATAAAATATAAAATCCTGCTTCCCTGAGAAGCTGCAAGACACTTGGACTGTGAAGCAATCCTGTTCCACAGGAGAGGAAGACAAGCTGCTCCACAGGTCATTTAAGAGTTGTTTTGCCGTACTGCACAGAAGGCAGGCAAACACAAGACATTGTCAATTACAGTCTGTATCCTAAAGAACTTCTCCAGAAAACAAGTGGATGAAAATCAGAGTTCAAAGGAGAGGGTGTGATACAGATTGTGTGTGCAGCTTCTTAGCCAGCCTGCAGCCCTCATCATCCTCTGCCCTGCTGTTACTAGCTGGTGCTTCAATGCTGTGTGCTACCTGACAGAGACATTATAAAGGAGTCTACAGCAGGGACTTTACTGGTTTCACGGCAGGTTTTTGTCCCCAGTCATAAAGGGAAGTGTACAATCGAGAAGCAGAAATGGAGCTGGCAATCGACAAAGTGAGGGTTGGTGGAAGAATAACAAATACCAGGGCTGGTGTGAGGTAGGATTGAATTGTGAAGGGCTTTCAAAGTGAGAACGAGGAGTTTGCATTTGGAGCAGCGGAAGAGGAGAAATGACAGAGAACTGTGGAAAACTCTGTGATGTGCCCAAATGAATAAACTTGAGACAGTTCCAGGTGCTCTAGCCAGAGAGGAGATTACAATGGGGAAGATGCACAGGCCTTGGCTAGGACTTTTGGCAGATCAAGCTGAGACGAATTGTGATACTTTAGAGATGCTACATGAGACAAATCAGTGACATTTAAAGCACAGCAGCATCAACATCATCAGTAAAATTAGCAGTAAAAAATAAACTCCTCCCTGCCTCCAGACTGTGCATCAACAGCTTCGATTGGGGCTCCCAGAGCTGCTGTAGCTGTTGGTGTGCAGAAGCGGAGACCCTGGGGTTCTCAAGGAGCACTTGGGTACCATTTGCAGTGGTCTGCATACTAGTCATATACGTGACCCTGTTTGGGAAACTTTGCCTGCTGTCCCTTCTCCAGCGAGACACTTTTGCTGTATATCAAAATGGGAAAAGAGATTCATCTGCCTCCGTGAGTCAGCAGAACTGCATTAACTCTTTACAGAAGTGTCACTGCCAGTGAGTGGGGCTGAGTCATCCAAGCAGACACAACTGATGCCCATCCTTTCCTTGAGCTGGGCAGCAGTCCTGCTGCGTCAAAGAGAAGGTGGTTACATTTCCCATTCCACTCCTCGGTCCAGCATCGTCATTATTTGCAGAACAACAGACAGCCTGGGCTTCAAATAGCAGATTCAGAAAAAACTGCCAGCTCTTTCTGGGTTAGATAGGAACCAGATTTAAAAGGAAACAAAATGTTCTTCGCTTCTAGGGAACTCGCTAGTTCACACTACTTATTTTCCCAGCAATGGCCACAATGAGTATGACATTGCAACAATTGTCTGAGCCATAATTAGGCACTCAAAACCCAAGGCTAGTGCTCAGACATCCCTGTTAAACCTTTGTTAAGCTGAAGTAGCTTTATGGAAATCAAGGGAGTCAGAGCTTCGATTCCTAACTTCCAAAGCACTCTTGTCCTAATCCAGCAAAGTCAGTACATGAACAAAGCGACTGATTGCTTTCAGCAGGACCATGGCACTCATAAATGCGATTCTGTATGATACAAAGGACTGAGTCCTTAATGCGGGGGTACACAAGTAAGAACAAATGCAGGTTTCAGCCTTTAAACCTGATGCATTGAACAAGCAGCAGAAGAACACAAGCTCTTCAAAAACAAAGATTTTCTCTTTTCATGCAAATACTCCCGATGTTCTGAATCAGAAGGCGATGCTTAGAAAATACATGCGGTACGAACAGCTTGCTCTCTGAAAGATCAATATTCACTCAGCTTTACCTACTCTTTCCATGAACTAATAATCACAAAACAAGTGGGGAATATAGCCTCTGATGTTATGTGCCTGGTTCTTCACTGACCTGACCAGCTTTAAAAGGTGTGCCTGGGTTTTTACTATGTCTTAGCTTGATTCTGCAAATTAAAGAGGGACACGTATCAGCCCCAAGATGTGTATCTTAAATCAGTCTGCGGGATCTCTTGCTCAAGCCATCGCGTCAAATGCTACACTTTCTAATATTGTATGCGGATCCATCACCCACATCATTGCATTTGGCCTTTTTACTCTGTCACTGTAGAGCACCCAGAGCTGACAACTGCCTTTTTATCTTCTCGGAAAGACTGGTAGGTGGTAATCTGTCATAACTGTATTCAAGCTCCTCTTCTCGAGTTCTAGCTATGAATGAAGCCATTGTTTCTTTTCTCACCTATACCCATATACTATGGTCTATCCAGACTAATCCTGCTGCAGTCGACAAACTGCTGGTGGAAGTGCCATGATTCCCTGGTTTCCAGGCTCTGGAACACACTTCCCAAGCCCTAGAGGAAGACTCACTTACGAGAAGATGACATAGGCATGTTTGTGCTTTTGGACACATCTTATCCATAGAGGTAAAAATAAGATCTAAAAATAATCCCCTGTATTCTTATTGCAGGCCAGGAAAATTTAATTAGTCTCTATGGGATTTCCATGTGCAATGACTGGTGCTGACACCAGTGGACCACTAGAATAAAGAGGATAATCTGATAGAGAGTTTATAACACTTTAATTAGTCTAATGCCTTACGAGAATATTATTTCTATTGTATCGTCTGCGTATCTGAATATTAAATTAGCTTTCATCTCTGCCATAAAATACTCACTGGCTACATTTTCTTCCTCATGCCAGATCAATAGCATCTGCAAGCAGCAACTTAGATCAAAATCTGTTTTCCCAGTTTTGCTGAATATGTACAAGTACAAGGCCAGAAGAGAAAGGAGCACCTTCCTCTCTCAGCACAGGGAAGCAGTTTGCTCAGAAACCTGTAGGATTACCTGAATATCCTGTTTTAGAAGTTCCTCAGTTTCATTCCCTTTAACTTTTGTTCATGTGTTTGCTGTTTGATTTTGGTTTGTATCGCTTGTTACTGATGTCGGCCGATACGCACATTCCTGCCTACGCTTAATCAAACAGATGGCTTCTCTGTGCTACAGAGTGAGAGCTGCTCATCCACTGATCATGGCTTCTTGTGTGGCATCTCTGAACGGATATCAGAGCCTTAAGTTTTATGCACAGTGCCGTGTAATATATACAATATAACTATATAACTTTTTTTTTTTAAAAAAAACATGATTAATCTTGGACTTTCATCTCTGTTTTCTACTTCAGTCTGTTATCATCCCTCTGCAGTTTTTGTTTTCTGCCACGCTGATGTCAAGTCCTTGCTCAGAAGGCTGGACCTTTACTCACATGCTTAGAGGTTACAGAACTTTCCCCAGGGAAAAAAACAAAAACAACAAAAAACAACAACAACAACAAAAAACCCCAGAGTGGGTTTTCTCCCTGCAGTATCTGAGCCAGTCCTCCCAGTCCTTCTCTTCTATGATTTGCGCCTACGAATTCTGAAACTGTAACTGAGACTCCAAGTTAGATGTCTCTCTCTACCTAAAATGACCAGTATAGCTTAATTTCACTTTCTGCCAGCAAATTTGCTTAAATGGACATACTGGATGGCTGGTCCCAGGAGCCAAAGAGCACAGTTTCAGCTTAGGGACTTACCTCGCTTCTATTCTCCTGGCTTCCAGCCTACAAATAGGAAGACAGATTTGGTATGTCTGCAGTAAGAAGGAGGAAGCCGCAGAAAGGTTGAGTGAAGGTAGTTGCTTGTTAAACTGGTAATTTCATAAGAGGAAATACAGAGCTTAGTATCACATGTTAACAAAAAAAAATTAAAAAAAAATCAAGATATTTGTCTCTTACGGAGAAAATCATATTATAGGGACAGAATTAGGAAGAAGTATGGAGCATAAGCCTTGGTCATTCTGCCAGAATTTTTGGGTTTTATGTGGTTGGAGGAGGTGGGTATTAGACTCTCCAGCTGTTCTCCCTGTTCTCAAGTATACCAGAAGCTGGTTTTCTCTAGAGATTTTACAAATGCTGATGCTATTTTTGTTCCCTAATTTTATACTCTTGAGCAGACACATAAGGAACAAAAATGAGTTTAATAAACAGGACTCACTGAAGCTCTGCTGATTAGTGAAGATGAATATGGTTAATTATTTATCATTATTTTCTTATTCAAAATGGTGTCTTTAGCATGAAACATTGATGTGATGTGTTATAAAGATTTCCCCAGTGGTAAAAGCAAATGATACCATTTAGGTAATATTGTCCACGTAACTTGAATCTGAGGCTTAACTGACACAGAAGGCCTTGTGGCAGTCCTTTGTACTGGAAGGACATTTGACACAAAAGCAGAACTGGGATTTCTTGTGTCACTATTGAAAAGAGGAGCTTGAGGTATGCTTGAAAATGGCATCTTCAAAGGCAAAGTCCAAAAACAGTTTCAAGGCAGTGGAGCTTCTTTTGTGAAAATTCTTATTTACTATAATCAGAACTGTTTTGGACTAAGGCCTCTTCCACAGGCAAAATTCTGACACTAAATAAATGAATATAAAAACATACTGAAGTAGAACTGAAAAGTGAAATTCCTCAGGAAATTAAAATTCTAAAGAAATTTGTTTCCAAGCTCTTATTGTATGGATTTTAAAGAGCTGGCTTACTACTATCATGTCAATAACAAAAACTACTTTGTGCCAACCATACTATCTTGATTAATTTTGCTTAGACTTTGCATCAGATTAATGTCTCAAATGTCACATATCTGCAATATTATGTTTACATATTATCTAATATTATTTAATACAAAATACGGAAGATAATGCATACGAAAGCCAATATCAAGCAATAACATCAAAAGCGGTTGTATTTTATTAAACCAAGCATTTCTACGAGATCACAATGAACATAAAAAGCTGAGAGAAAACTGAACTAGAAGGTGGTAAGTGTCCAGAGAAGGGCCGCGAGGATGATCAGAGGGCTGGAGCACCTCTCCTATGAGGACAGACTGAGAGAGTTGGGGTTGTTCAGTCTGGAGAAAAGAATGCTCTGAGGAGACCTTATAGCGGCCTTCCAGTATCTTAAGGGGGCCTACAAGAAAGCTGATGAGGGACTTTTTAGGATGTCGGGTAATGGTAGGACTAGAGGGAATGGATTAAAACTAGAGATGGGTCGATTCAGACTGGACGTTAGGAAGAAGTTCTTCACCATGAGGGTGGTGAGGTACTGCAACAGGTTGCCCAGAGAGGTGGTGGAAGCAACATCCCTGGAAGTGTCCAAGGCCAGGCTGGATGGGGCTCTGAGCAACCTGATCTAGTGGGAGGTGTCCCTGCCCATGGCAGGGGGGTTGGAACTAGATGATCTTTAAGGTCCCTTCCAACCCTAACAATTCTGTGATTCTATAAGTTGTCACAGAATGGTTTGATCTCGACAAAGCTACATTTTGTGCCAACTTTGCAGACCAGGCCTTTGGCTCATTTACACACCTAACACTGCCCTGATTATTAGCACTGTTAGAAAAATCTTTTGTGGAGATTTTATTCTTGGTCACTCACAGATGGTCAGATTCCTCTAGCCCTCCTAATATACTGTTTCCAATGTGCCAGGGCTATAAAGAGGTATGGATATGAATGGTAAGTGATTCATTCAAAAGGCCAGGTTTTCCCCTGAACACAGGGTTTACATCAACATTATCCTCTTGATTTTGACAGAGTTATTTCTGATTAAGACACATAAGAGTGGAGAGGCTTGAGGCTTTGACTGCAATATGGCCAGGCATCTGCTGAAATAACGGTGTTCTTTGTGATTTTAGTAGTCATTTTTTGGGTCAGGTTTTTCAGCTACTAGAAACTGCTTTTGAAGTCAAATCCATTGAAAAAGTATTTGCTTCACAGAAAGTATTTGCTCTGGAGTCCCATGGGGACTATCAGCATTGAGTGAGCAGCTCCAGGAACTCGGCACTGAAGACGATCATTGTTTGTATAAATGGTATACACCTGTAGTATTACTGCACCTGGATCCATTCAGCTCGCTGCAAAGAAGTTACAAAAGGCACCAGAAAAACTTACGGATGATAACTCTGGCAGTGCTCTTATACATAGGTAGTCCACAAAACTATTCCAAGAGTTGAAGGCCTATACCCAAGGCAGGATGACCCCATATATACACATCTATCTATATATTATATACGGATAATGTTATGTTCACATGAAGACTTCTCTTTCAGATGTGCACTGAGCAATGTTGAAGCCCATTGTAACAACGGAGCTCTGAACAGGAGGCTGTTCCTGGCCCTCAGACCATTTCTGTCCCCAGCATGGTCTGGTGGCTGGGGCATCAGAATAGGCCCTGGAGTGAATCCTAATTCTTTGATGAAGCTGTCTGGTGACTGTGGACAGAACAGGGTGCTTCGCTCTGCCACTGATTCCTCCAGCTCTGACCTGTGACTGCGAGGACCTGGGCAATGTCATGCTTTTTGCACTATGTAAGTGTACAGAAGCACAGAATAGCTTGAGTTAGAAGGGACCAGTGGACCACTTTGTCCAACCCTCCTGCTGTAATCTGTATGAACTAGAGCAGGTTGTTCAGGATCATGTCCTGTCAGGTTTTGCATATCTCCAAGGATGGTGGCTCCACAACCTCTCTGGGCAACCTGTGCTAGTCTTTGACCACCCATATTTAAATGGAATTTCCTGTATTTCAGTGTGTGCCTATTGCCTCTTGTCCTTTAACTGGATAACACTGAGTGACAACCGAGTGGATACCACTACACCACCTACCACAATGAGAACTAGTGTTGGTGGTGCCTGTAGGTGCCCCTGTAGTCCAAAAAAAAAAAAACCCAACATAGACAAATAACAGTAACAGTCATGCAGGATCTCTCTCCCCATCATTCCCAGAGGCTTCCAGTACTTCTTAATTAAATTGAACAAATAATTCATTTAACACCATAGACATTGCTCAAGACGTGCTCATGGAGTGGGAACTGGGAGCATCACCACACAGTAGCTGTGTGAACCTCCTTGGCTGCTGGAGCTCCTTCTGTGCAGCCAGCGGGGAGCAGGGAAGGAGAGAAGGACAAAGTGAGCCTCAGGCACTGGAGTAACAATACCTGCGTGGGACAGGAGACCTTCTGCTGGACTCCAGCCAAGCTCTGCAGGAGTGGGTTGGTTCAGTATTCCTCTCTCCCCATCCTTTGCCTGAAGTTTGCCGTGAAGGTGAAACTCAGCCTTACTTGTCAGGAGAGAATGAAATGATCCCTAAGGTTAGCAAAGCACTCAGAGACCCTTTGGGAAGAAAAGTGCTACGTAAATAGAAGCTGATTCCTACAGGTTATTAATAGATGTATCTGCAAAAGTAATGTGCAAACTACAAAGGCAAGATCATTCTGAATTAAATTACCATAATTTTTTTCATTGCTGTCTCTTTTCAGGAGACCTGGATAATACTGCTGACAGTGACAGGTTGAATAAGAGACAGGGTTTGTGTGGGCCAGAGGTGGGAACAGAGAAGGAGACTAATTATATCTTTTTTAACCTTTGCATGCAGCTGGGCAGGATAAAAATGAATTATGCAACCAGCAACTGAGCTGTTATCCCAGCGGAGTCTGCAAAAATGGTGCCCAGGTTATCCAGAAACATGATCTAAGCTCTCCCGTTCCTTCTGGATCTAACCTCTTTACAAATCGTTAAATAAAATGGATATTTTCTGCATGCTTCACCTAAGGTTCATGTAATTATCCTATGGACAAACCAAAGCAGATTTATCTTTCTTGCTCTTACCTCAACAATGCAGAGGATGAAGGGCAAGCGCTGCTGTGGTATGGCAGAGCTAGGAGGAGCGTTCTTCTTTGAAACCTCCCGGGTCTAACAGGTTAAAGATGGTGACGCTGCTTTTACAGTCACTCAGATGTATCATTTGAACACTTTATCGTGTGGTATTTATTCCACTTTTAATGTGTGTTGTGACATGAAGCCTTGTCGGAGCCAGAGGGGAAGGTGTGGAGGGGCCTTTAATACCTGTATTGCTCGGCAAAGCCGCAGTTGTCTGACCAAAACGGGAAAGAGCCTCTTTGCAGGCAGCAGTTATGGAGAGATAGAGGAATACGTTCCAGTGAAATCAGAACTTTTTTCTCTCTGCTCCTTGACTTTCTTCCCCAAGATTCAATTCAGTCTGCAATTTAAGCTATGTGGTCTATTGCTGATATCCTATAGCTCTACCACTTTAAAGGGGTTTTGGCATAAATTGGATTCATATCCCAAGGAGAGAATTTGACCCTTCAGTCTTGAATTTTTGATCCTTCAGTCTTGAATTTTTCTAAACTCTATTCCCACCATTTTGCAGCGTCATCTGTGTCCCACTCCAGATTAAAGCTGTCCATACCATACCGAGGGCAGTGAACTTATGAACAGTTTTTTATGTTGCCCTGTAACACTTCAACCAGGTAGCCCTTTCCTCACTGAGCTCATCAGAATTGAACTCTGGTGGCTGAATGAAGCGTCTTTGAGAATCTGAACCCAAACTTTGCTCAGTTTTATATTAGTTCCCTGTCTCTAATTTGGTCCAGTACAGTATTTATTAACTGAGTGACCCAGGACACTAGAAGGCATTAAAACTTGCAGCCTGAGCAAATTTACCTATTTCAAGGATTTTTGCTTCTTCTTTTTATTTTCAGTCCTTGTTGTCTCAAGGAAATAGCATCAATTATGTCTGTGCTGTGAAAAGAGGGTAGAGAATATGTTGTATTTGGTTGCTATTGACTTACAGAATGGAAAGGAGCAATATTTCACTGGTATAGCTCTGCCTAATGGAGTATAAAAAACTCTGTTAGGTTAAATCTTCTTGTGAATAACCTGATACCTCAAAGATGAGTACATGCTATTTTTTTTATCTTAAATAGTGTAAAAAGCCAGAAAATGAAGTGGAAATTCTGTACTGAGCAAGATGCAAGACAAATTCAGTTCCTGGAAGGTCGTATTTTACTGAATTGAGATTTCCCCCCATTCTTCCCTTTTATAATCTGTGGCACCTTCAGTGTTTACAGTCAAGAACTTATGATTTTGTAATTATTTAAGCACTAAATGCTAGATAACCTCCTGCCACCTGAGTGACTGAATGCATCCTCACTGAACTGCTAATAATGACCCAATTAAGCAGTAGTCTGTGCCAAAGTCTGTAAGAAATCCAAGTCAGTTTTTGCAAGACATCCCAAAATAGCAGATCTGTTGATCATTTGGATATAGCATATAACATTAATGCTCATGTTAGGAATTTACCAGTCCTAATATCACCATTGCTTCTCTAGAGACATCTGTCAGCCAATTGTCATCCATTTGCTAACATGTCCTTCAGAAGACAGCCCTTTCTGGAGCCCTCATCAGTACACACAAGCATGCGTGACTGACAGTGGGGAATAGTTTCCAATACCCATGTCTCCTGGATTTGACCTGAGGCCACATAGTTTGTGTCCACCTAGCATGTTTAGTATAGGGAGGTGAACGTGAATGGAACTCCTGAGCTTGTGAAGATCCAGCAGATTAAATACCTATAGGTTACTTGTCAGACCAAGCAAGTGAATACAATCCAATGCCGCACTCACTTATGATATCTCATGAGAAGTGAGCTCAACATTTTAGTTTCTATTTTTTAAACCTCCATTGGTCTGGTCTTGCTTGAGAAACAGCCTTGGGACCTTCTGTGATAGCAATGTTCTGCTAGAGGTGGAACCAGAAAGCCTCAAGGGATGGTAGGGCTTGTGAATGCAGCTGCCTCCTCATGGCATGAAGGGCTTTGCAGGTATGCATTGCACACCTACAGCCACGAATGCATGCATTGCATGCATGCATCCCTAGGCAAAGGAAGGAGCAATGCAATAAGCATTCTTATCACAAACATAGTCACTACTGCCCACAGGGAGCAAACTTTATGAAGTATATAAGCAGAGGGAAACAATCTAGGAATCAGTGTTCCATCGTGAATGCCCTGGAAGGTTACCAGCAATCCTGCCGCAGTAGAGAGGAGTTGTCACCGTTTGCATTATCTGTGAAGAAATGGATGATTTAGGACAGAAATCACTGAAACATTTTGAGGGACTAAGAAATTGGAAATGCATTCGACATTCTTGAAAGAAAAAAAAACAGCAATTGTTGCCTCATATATGTTATTTAATTTCTTCAGGAGTCTTTTGGGTGACAGTGCTGTTGGTTCTATTAAAACACCCCTCAAGGTGAGCACTCAGTGTGCTGCCCATTCTCCATTCCCAGAGGGATGCTTGTACTACCCAGAAATACCATGTTGATAAGAAAAGAAAATGATCCCCAAATCAACACAAATTAACACAATACATATATTGCACATGACAACTGGTTTATTTATCCCGGAGCCTGGTGTTTGGTTTCTTTGCAGAAGCCAATCTCTCTTGAAAGGACAATTTAGACTGAGCATGAACACAAGTTCTTCAGCTGTAAACGGCGCTGCAGGGCAGGAGAGGGCTGCATAGGTGGGGTTGGATGTCCTTGTGGGGAAAGGGGAGAAGGGCAGAGCCTCATCTTGTGGCCTTGCCAAGAGCCACTTGGTGATGTAGGGGCTGCTGGTGGACCAGCGCTGCTTCTCCCAGCACCTGAAACACCCACCATGGCCGACAGTGAGTGAGCTCATTGGTTTTTTAGTAGGGTGGTTTTTTTCTTTCTGAATGGGATGCATAATCCTGAATTTATCCTTAAAAGTAAACAAAGAAATGTATTTCCAGTTTACTGTTCCAAATCAAGACAGAGAAAGCAATACATAGACTACATGTGCATACCACTTCTTCAAGGCGACTTTTCCATTCCAGGCACCAACAGAGTCTGTGCACATCAGCCATCTTGCCAGGCAGCATTTTTAATTAAAGTTGTAATTTCTCCCAAGGAAGAATCCAGAAAAATATCTGGATGTTTTCTTCCTCTCATCAGTCTTCTGCCCTAGGCAAGGAGATAATGAACTAGTCACTTCAAAATACTGCTCACCATGAGCTAATTTATTTTGTTATATTTTGGAGCTTCGGGGTTAGTACAGACTGGGGATTTCTCCCACAAATGGCAGAATATGTTGAGCTGACTGGAAAGGCAAGCTTGTTTTCTCCAATTGTTTACTTCTTAAGCAGAAGGAAAGGCATCAGGAGCACCATAGCATTTAGTCAATATACGGATGGAAAATGCAAAGGTGCAGTTGTGATGTGCAGTCAACGTGATGTGTGCTCCCTCCTTTTGGCAAGAGGACCTCCTTGTTGAAATAGCAATGAGTTGCAGCATGTGTGTGCTCTGCACGAGCAGCTGAAAAGGCTTCCCTTGCAAGCACCTCACAGGAGATGTGGGAAGCAGAAACACCTGTGGCTGTGTTGGACTTTCTCTCCTTGCTTGGCTACTTCCCCACTGTTCAGGAGTAATTATCACCCCCACACAGCCCGTTATGGTGCAGAATTTTAAATCCAATTAAATTGTTCCTCCTGTCGAATTATTTCTCGCTCCTGAACTTCCTAAACTCTCATGATCTAAATTAGTTCCTGTTGCCTCATTTTCTTTGGTGGCTTTGCTGATGCAGAGGGGTCAGATGAAAAAAAATCTGGGGAAAGGGCAGGGGAGCCGAAGACCCTCCTGTGTCTTTGCCCATCAAGAAAGTTATTCAGGGCCTGAGACTTGCAGACTTTCAGTGGACACGAAGCTGTGGCTGAGGCTGCTTCCCTTTTCTAGGAAATCATAAAAGGAAGGGGAAAACTGATGGGGCTGAGGAGGTAAGAAGTAAACCAGCCCACGCTGTTGCCAGGTACTATATGTGCTTGGACTAGATCTTCTCCACTTCTGAGTCAAGTGTGGCACCAGTAAGCACCCTTGTGTCACGCTGTTGGCATGAGAGGAGGAAAAAGATAACAGCGTATAATTCTCTCCCTACTGAAAATAAAAGACCTGGCAGCTGATTTCCAAGGGCTTTTTAAATACTTTGGTCTCCTGCTCAGATTTCCACTTCTTGAGCCAACAGTTGTGGCTTAGACCTGCCCTGCCTTTGCCATAGGCGGGCATGGAGCATCAGGAGGGCATGGGGGGCTGGGGGTGCCCCTGCTGCCACAGGGCAAGGCACTCCAGCCATGCAGGGCACTGGGTCGGGGGCAGCTTCCCGAGAACAGATTTGGGCTAGAAATGGGCCTTGATGGAGAACAAGGGTCATGGTTGGAAGAGCTTGTCTTGTCACTAGGGCAGGGAGAGATGCCCCTGGGGAGCAGCGTTTACTTCAGTTGAAGACTCAGGAACTGAAAGAGGGTAGATTTAGATTAGATGTTGGGAAGAAATTCTTTACTGTGAGGGCAGTGAGGTTGTTAGTTGAGGTGGTTGCCCAGAGAAATTGTGGATGCCCCATCCCTGGAAGAGTTCAAGGCCAGGCTGGATGGGGCTTGGAGCAGCCTGGTCTTGTGGGAGGTGTCCCTGCCCATGGCAGGGGGGTTGGAACTAGGTGATCTTTAAGGTCCCTTCCAACCTGAACCATTCCATGATTCCATTCTATGATTCTATTCTGTGATTCTTCTGCTGAAGTTAGGGGGGTTCATGGCAGAGAGAGTGTTGTAATGTGACACTGCCCAAGCACGTGACCTAAGCAGAAAGCAGACTGGGAAGCCTAAATTCTGGTTTAGGAACTTCTTCAAATTTCAGCACACTATGGCTGATCCTTTTTCAGGTGGCTGCCATTTGTGGTTTTCACATGAAATTCCAGGGTATTAAGCTCCCAGTTTAGCAAGGTAGATGAACACATTTGCAGCATGACTTGCAGAGGACTGGTCAAGTGCTTAGAGTTACCTCCCCAGTTAAGTGGTCACGCTAATTTGAGACCTCAGTGGCTGTAGCCTCCTGTGTGCTTGAAACCTTTCTGCCTCCTGGAAAGGCTGTGCAGCTGTGGCGATATCTGAGCCTCGGCACAGAAGGAGGAACACATTGCATGAGGACTGACAGGTCTGGAGCAAAGAAAAGGAGATGGAAATAATCTCTTGTAGGGTGAAAACTGTGAGCTCATTCCAGATCTGTTTTGCCTGAAATTATTATTATAGATGAGCTAAATAGAAACCTGTTTTCCTCAGAAACTCATCTCAAGTTTAGCTTCAGATTTACCGACAGCAGGGAACTTTTCTGCTAATCGGAGTCTAGCATCAGGTGCGACTAGCAGAATTTCTGTGCAGGATCTTTTAAGTAAAGCAGGTCTTTTAAGCAAAACCTGTACTACGTTTGTGCCATTTTTGCTGGCTAAGATTTTTTGTGTGTTATTTGAAAGTACGTGAAATTCAGAGGGTGAGAGTAAACAGCAGGTATCATCTGAGATCAATTCACTTCCATTTTTTAGACTTGGGCACTTCTGGAGCTGAAACTTCAAGGAAATCTCATGACGGGATGCAATCAAAGACATACAAATGCCTGTAGGAATCTCATGAACAAAATGGCTTTATGAAATCTCTGGTTTTGGTCTTAGAATACAGGGAGAGTTTGTGAAATCTAAGACAGTCTTCACTGTACTAACATTGATGTCAAACCTCCTAATGAATTCAGGCTGTCGTTTCCATTCATTTATATTTTTCTTTAGACCCACTCCTAAACTTTAATCCCTTTCTTCACAGGAGGAAACAATATGTTTACTAAGCACAGATTCACATCTGCCATTGGATACACTTGTTCGATTCCCATCAGAACCAGATACAAAGAAATAATCTAATTCTATATTTAGTTTTGTCTAACCTAATGCCTATATTTGTGCATTTCTTGATGGGCTCATCTACATTTTCCTTCATTGTGATTCTCCTGTTGTATATTTATATCACCCTGTAGAGTTCCCATTAACACCAAACATTCAACCTTGAGCAATTACAGTAACTGCACAGGACACAGCAAGGAAATCTCTCTATTTATAGTTTAGTAAATCAGAAACCTACATGTTGTAATTCAACAGTGGATTTTTAAAAATGCAAACAGCAAACCAGAAGAATCAAATCTAAAATTACATTGATTTTGGTTGAAGGGAAAATATGAAAGGATAGGGAAATCAATGAAAGCCTGTCTGTTCACTGTAGGTAGACCTTAGTTTTGAAAAAAACATGTCAATAATTACATAGAATCATAGAATAGAATCACAGAATGTGTTGGGTTGGAAGGGACCTTTAAAGGTCCTCTAGTCCAACCCCCCTGCAGTAATGCAACCCCCACAGCATATGACATGCTTTTTCTGAGTGAAGCATCATACTAGATACTGCCCCTTTTTATTCAGAACCAGTGGTGATGTGAACGCAAGTTCTCCATTTCTGTTTACAGAGAGATCAGCAGCTTGATTTAGTGGATAACTACAAATGCTCCAGGTTTGACGTGGAGAAGTTTTCCAAAGAGTCATTACTGTTGGGTGGCCAAGATGCTGCCAACTGTACAGGGATCTCACAGTCATCTTCTGTGTCAAGGGGACCGATATCTGCCATAGCTCTGGGCAGATGTCCTCTCCTGGCTCCAGCGACGCCACCCGAGGACAACATTGATTCTGCTCGTGGCTCTCATGGGGCTTGCAGATGCCCACCACCTGGAGGTATCTGTTTGTCTGCCCACTGCTCTGCTGTGTCAGCTCTGCCTGATCTGCTCTGTGACTATTGCCTTATATTCATCCTTAAAAGCAAGACGATCCCACCAACATTTATTTTTTTTCCTGAAACAGGTGAGGGAGCATTCACAAGGTCCCTTCCACTGGCAGAGCTGGGGCAGTCGGCAACCTCCAACACAGATGTGTTGACAAGCAGCTGGGAATGGTACAGCTGTTTGCAAAGTAAATGTCTGTGTGGATATATATGGATGTGTATATGTATATATATATGCATATGTATATTTTATGGCCTGAGCATTTCTCCTTTAGAAGATAAATGACTGACAGTCTACAGTGAGCAGAATCACCTCCATTACCTGGTAAAGGGGCTGATTCTGACTGTCAGAGGCAAACAATGCCCCTTTTTCTAAAGAAGACCTCTTTGAAGTCAGTCCTCCAGGACTATGCAGAAGAGTTAAGGAGCTTATTCTGTTTTTCTAACACAAGATAAAGACTTCCCTGTACGAATGACACCCCCCAGCCCCCCCATGTCATCCTTAAAGGATGCCTGAAGAATGAAAGGAGGATTGAGTTATTATTTTTAGCCTACCCATTTCCTCTGGTTGTGCTACGAGTTGAAAACCTTCCTTTGTGATTTCAGTGCTGTTCGGTAACTAGTTTCCTATAGTTCTCCAAAAGAGAGAGATTTGCGGTCATACCATATTACATGTTTATGACTATACTCAGGAAAACTTGCATGACCCAGAAATGATTGCCAATATTTAAGGGGATTTGCTGAACATTGAATAGAACTCTATTACAATTTCATGATGATTTTCTGCAGTCCAGATACTGCTTTTTATGCTGAATCTTGTAATAAGACATCTCTTCCTTCACCTCTTTGTGGTATGCATAAACACTTATTTAGTGTGCATATTATCAATTACTTAGTTTTTACTCAATGATTAAATTGTTAAGTTGGATGTATTCAGTAATATCTCATTTTACCATCAGATTTAGTCCTGCTTTTATTTTCATTCTGCATTCTGAGAGTACTTGGTATACTTATTTTTGGCAGTACACTGAAACCTAAGTCAGTGTTACTTAATTTATAACGTATCCTTGATATATTCTGGTCCATTAAACAAAGGAATGCCTTCACAACCTCTTCCGTAGACAAATTATAGCACTATTTGAGTGTCTGCATTTGAAACGTTCTTTAGCTCTAGCCCACGTAGGACGTTCAGTTCCTCTGATCACACTCCCGTGTGGGATCTGGGTAGCTACACCACAGTGGTTCATCCTGTGCTTCCTTTATGGAACAAGCTTGATTTTGAACTTTAGCAAATGAAAGGTGCAAATCTGCGCTTTTCCTGTGCTTACTATCATTATCTTCCCCTTGCAAAAGGAGAACAACAAAGAAATGCCAAAGTTAGGGAAATTCGCTGGATGCCAAATGTATTACTGCCAAGGACGCAAATATGTAAAAAGCAGACAATTGAATAGTCAAGGACGTCTTTTCATAGCTCACATAAAATCAAATTATTCCAAATGTCTTAATTTTCCTATTATTAGGAGTTTGGTTTGTGTAAAATTGTGTGAGTGTTAAAAATGTTGTTGCTACCCAACAACTACAGGACATATATAAAGATAAAATAATCTTAGCATCTTTATAAGAATGTGTAATATCCATACCTGTATGTTGGGAGATACATATATGTCGTTGTTATATATAGAAAGAAACTTATTTTTGGCTAGCTACTGGGGCATTTCATTCTATTTCCATTCCTTTTCTAACAAACATACATTTTCTTATTCAGTGCAGGCAAGTTGCAATGGCATCTTTGTCAGAGGTCCAGTTCCTCAAAGGTATTTAGGCAACCCTGACGTTAAAGGGAATTTGTTACCTAAAATACCACAGAGGAGCTGAGCATAAATGCCTCACAAAAAATAACAGGATGAGGTCATGTAGCCATGCTTCAACTCCACTAAATTTGGTGGCATTCCTCCATTTACAAACATCATAATTTGGTTTGGTAACTATATTTGCCATAGTTGGCCAAAAAAGAGGGGGAAAACAAAAAACAAACAAACAAACAAACACAAACAAAAAAAGAAAGCAGGGGTGGGGAAAAGCAGAGAACAAGAGCAAAGAGTCCTTGAATTCCAGCGAAAAGGGGAATCAGTTTTGGAGGACCGGAGAAAAGTGAATCAAGAGTACGAAAACATCCCAGACAGGGTCAATGAAAAGTCCCTACAAAACTAAAGCTGAAAAATAAAATTTCAAATGTTAGCAATTGCTTTCAAGATATTATCAGCCATCACTAGTGTGTTGTCATGGGGAGAAAAAGGCGTTACAGCATCAAAGGAAACAAGGAATGTAATGAAGAAAGAAATTAGAGGCGTAATTTGCATCTATTTGGTGGTACAATCTTCAGAGGCACTTTTGTTAATTAGCAGGTTTTGGGCTGTACATATTAGAGTACCAAGAGGCTGGTGGAAGTCTCCAGAGATGTTTCAAGGCAGTAATTGGGATGGTCACAGAGCAGTTCTATAGCCTCACAATTTATCAGCAAAATGAGATATTTTTCCTTCATCCCTTGAAACTTGACAGTCAGAAGGGAAAAAGACCAGCCTCTTGCAGGAACCTGTTTCTGTGAGCAAACATAATACGGAAAAGCTCATCTTTTGTTCCAGAACTTTTGAGAAGGTGATGGTAAAGGCATGCTCCCTCTATCCACTGGGGTGTGATTATATTTGAGTGTACCCAGTCTTAGTGGTGACCATTTGTTCTTCTCTTGTACTGTGGGTTTTATTCCTTTCTTATTATACTTTTGTGCGTGTTCAGAGGTCTAGATATCTGTTCTGAAATAAGTAAATGAATAAAAAAATACATAAAGGGACAGAGAGAGTAATTCCCTGGTCCACTGAAGTCAATGGAGACAGAACAGCAAGCAAATTTAGCACGCTTTCTGGTAGTGTTTATAACTTTAGATGTTACATAGTTGGATGTTTATTTATCATTAGCATCTAAAATTTCCAATGGCAAAAGCTAAGCACTTGAACCCATACATTTTATGAATCTGAAAAAAACTCTTTGATTTTTTAGAGACTTCTTTACATGTATCAGTTTCTCAGAAGCTGAGGTTTGAGTGAAACCTAATTTGGTTTTCTATATATTTTTTTTTAAACCATAGACATAGAACTTTTCTTCCCTTGTACAGGTTCTTCCCCAGTCCAAATGTTTTTTCCTTCCTTTCCACCTTTTATTTCCTTCATCTGGTACTTTCTCTGGTCCCCAGGTTCTCCTTCCCCGTGTGTGACCCTGCTTCAGAACATACCATGTCCCTGCCCCTTCCCTGTGTGCCCAGCTCCATTCATTAGGTGGATAATTGCCTGCAACCATTTCACCTGAAAACAATACTTTCTTCCAGTCCAATCTCTTATCCCTGCTGGAGACAAATTGAGTCACAGGGTCTAAAATTATCCCTGAGGACAAGGCCACAGAGGTAAATGCAGTGGATTTAACTCTGTGTTTTCCTTATATTTCAAAAATTATTTTTTAAAATTTCAGCCTGAACAGAAATGTTTTCAAAACATATTTTCATTGAAAAGTATGAAGGGATGAGCTCGTTCATTCCCTTCAACTAATACCTGTTCTTTTCACACAGCAGCTCTACCAAATACAAAAATCTTTTGTTTTTAATCAAAACAAGCAGACTGCTTTCACGGCGTACTTGCTTTTGCCCTCATTACCAATCTTTTTTCTGTAACCATGGATCTGTCTGTAATGCCATGTTTTGTGTGTAGTAAACTTTGTGTTGCTGAAAAAGCTCTGACCAAACTTGCCTGGGAGTCTCGGCTGAAGATGGTTCAAAGGACGTGGCTGAAACAAAGATGTGTTTCCACCATCCCATAAATAAACCCTCCTAAGTGTAAATTGTGACCGTTCCTCTCTCCATCTGAACACTTCAGGCTTTTCAGAGAGCTGCTTTTATGTAAGATTAGAGAGCTGTCTCCATGACATGATGCTCTGCTTCTCTTCACCATTAGTTGGGCGTTAGTTGTTCTGGCTGTAAATAGACAGGCACAGATGGTACCACGACTCTCCGAGCCTCCACACATCTTGCACTGCAGGGATTTTTGTTATTCTCGTTATCTCTCTCGCAGCTCCTACTCTTTCCTAACAGTTCGTTGAGAAAGAAAATGGGAAGGATAAAGAACAATCAGTCCCTTTCCTCTCTGGGATTGCTGAAGGCTGTAGACAGGAGAGCAGCACTCGTTTTGACCTTTTCCTTTGGTAGGGGAACCCATCCATGGGCTCCTCAATGAAGCAAAATTTCTGCCAGCCTCAGCAGGAGAAATCAGTCCTCCCAAGACAGGTGAGCAGAACTAGATGCCCCAATGGCATTAAACTGCGAGACTCAAATGGCACATCCTCCCTCAGTGCCCTGCAGCTCTGACCGACGCGCTGACCGTGACAGATAAAAGAGAAGCTGGTATCTTGAAAGACCACCTGGGCACACAGGAATAGCGTTTGCATGAAAACAGGCTGGAACAATTGGCAACACTGAACCTGGAGAGGGCACGGATTAGAAGCCGTATCCCCCCATCGCCATGCACGTCATGGAGAAGGTTAAATGGCTGCTGCTCTCTAGTCTTTCATATAACACAAGAACGAGATGTTAACTGAAAGGCAACAAATTGAAATCTGATAAAAGGAAGTCATTTTGTAGAGAGTACAGTTAACCTCCTACAATAACCATTGAAGCCAAGAACTTAGCGAGGCTATAAAAAGGACTGGATGTTTATATAAATTATTAAAGTATTCGTTTAATATTTTCTCTATCCCATCTAATGTAAGGTTATAAGCTTCTGTGTCTCTAGAGAAGTCAAGTTACTAGCGCAAGGCTAAGAAGTAGTCTCCCTTCCCTGGCAGCAGGCAAATCTCCTATTTGTTTACTATTTGGGTTTTCATCATCTTCCTCTACAGTCTTGGGGAATGGAAGAATCAATCATACGGTAACGGGTGGACCGTTCACCCGCTCCTTGGCAGCAGTTCCTGCATTTTCACCTCTGAAGCTACTAACGAGAAGAAAACTGGTAAAGGTTAGCCAGTGTGTTCATGAATAGCTCACCTCGCTCCTGGGCCTCAGACTGTTCGTATAAACCTGTGTAACATTTTTGGGTTACACGGGTTTACAGCTTTTGAAAAAGCTGTGTAAGCTTTTTCAGATAAACTAATGCCAAATCAGTAGACAGAGGAATAACATCTGTAGATGCAGAGCAAATCCTTCTTCTTCTTCTTCTTCTTTTTTTTTTTTTTTCTGAAAAAAGACATGGAAACAGCAGCAGTGCAGCTGTGAGCTGGCTGTGGTGAAATACAAGCCCAATCCACTGGGTTGCATGGTCAGGGGGTAATTTCCTTCCTCATCATCCACCTCTTTTGTATGACTCCAAACTTGTCCACCAGAGCCTCGGAATGATATAGCTTATCTTTATACAGGTACTGCTGCAAAACAAAAAAGCGCTTCTCTTACAGGGAAGTACACCCATGTACGCCAGCCACGGGTGGTCCCCAGAGACCTGTGGGCAAGTAGAAGCAGTGTCAGCAGGTCCTCCCAGTGGGCCCAGACCCCCTTCCCTAGGAGTCCTCTTCCCTTCTCCTCTGCCCTGCTCTGGGTGGTGGAGTCTCCATCTCTGGAGACATTCAAAACCCGCCTGGACGCGTTCCTGTGCAACCTGCTCTAGGTGACCCTGCTCTGGCAGGGAGGTTGAAGTAGATGATCTCCAGAGGTCCCTTCCAACCCTATGATTCTATGATTCTGTATTTATCAGCCCATCACGGGCCCTATCTTAATCAAGACTGCAATATCCTGTAACAGAGGACAGGCTTGCAGGAGAGGAGAGTGTGATGAAAACATTGCCAGAAGGAACATCACGGCTCACCTCTTTTTTAATGAAAGGATTGACTGAGAACAGTCCGTCAAAAGGGCTAGACACCTAAGCGATAGGTGCATTTCCTAGAATTGCAGTGTTTCAACAGGAAAAATGAAAAGCCCCTTAACATTAAATAGAAGCTGTGACTGTCATCTAGAAATAAATCTATGACAATCTAAAGAGGAAGCAGTTGAAGACCTGAAAAGCCTGATGAGATTATAAATAATATCATATATTGCATTACACCATGCTCACACAATTCATGTTTCCTTAGCTACTCAGTATAGACTGCTGTCAGTTGACCCCTTATCTGCTGCAGACTTTGGCTGTCTCTTAACTCTCCCATAAATGAAATAGTCCGGACACCGACATGTAGAAAAGGGAGGTGTCTCATTTCTCTGCGGATTGCAAGGTATGTGGCAAATCTGGGTGAAATCCTGACTGTGTGAATGGTTCAAGATATGCCAACATGGGTTGGAAAAGTCAAGTAGAGATGCAGTTCTTCTTTGCAAATGTGAAGACAAATAAATACATAATTCACTTGACCAAGTCAGTGGCGATGGTTTGAAGTCTATGAAGTGGTTATGCCAGTAGTCAGTTTGTTGAGGCTTTTTTGCACTGTTTTTCCTGGCGACTGTGCAGCCACTCCCAGGGAAGCTTGCAGACACCCCGCTGCAGAACGCGGGAGATGGTCGATTTCTCCATGCTTGGTGCCTTCCAATTAAAACTGGCTGCCTTTCTTGAACACGTGCATTAGCTGGACACACGCGATGAAGATCAATACAGAGCTGCAGAGGGAAATTTATGGACATAGGCATCCAGTGTCATCGAAAAGCAACTCTTGCAGATCTGTCAGACACTCACTTTTCCTTGCCTGTTTGTCTCACCAGCATGTCCTAGCTTGCCTTTCAGAGTGGACGCTGTTGGAGAAAAAGCCTGTCATCTACCATGCAGGACCACACCAGGGTGGGCCCCCAAAGAGGTTTGCTTTGGAGGCCGCAATGGAGGTCTTTTATAACATTCCCAGCTTTTTTTTTCTGATTTCTGCCACTGAACACCGGGTTCTGCCGATGAATAGAGCAGGGCTTTACAGCCGGGTACCCGTCTGCCACTTAAACCCTAATGGTTTGCCGCTGAAGTGAGCTGCTTGCAGGAGTTGCTAGGTAACCGTAACCTGCTCGTAGCTCCAGCGAGAGACTTCTGGTGATGTCATGCTTCAGATTTGTATTTCATCTCTTAAAAGAGTTTTCTCTCCGTTTCCACAAGAACAGGTGCGTGGGGGAGTTCTTCAGTGAGGCTGAACTTCCCTGCTCCATCGTGCCTATGGAGCTTAATTTCAGCTTAATTTCACTCATGCAAAACGCTGTAACAAAGCAAAAATTGGCCAGGGCTTCTCAAAGTGTGATTTTAGGGGAGAACTTTTAGCTGTTCAAGCCTCTTATTTCTTCTAGACACTGATTCAAGGGCTAACTCCTTGGAAACACAGACACCTTCATCGACTACTCCGCTGCCTGTGTCTGAACAAAACGATGGCTTACTCAGTAGAAAGATAATGGAAGTTTTGTGATTATGCTTTTCAAGAACACAAAAATACAAATATTATGTGTCAGAAATGGACTGAAACTGAAAGTTATGCCCCTTTCAATACTAACTGCATGCCCAACTAGCGCATGCCCAGTCTAGTTACGCCAGTGTGTAACATTACAAGCTTGTGTAGAACACCTTTGACAAGGCAGATGAGAAAAGCTTCTCAAACAAGATGCTTTGATCATGCTGTGGTGAGTATGGGACAGATGAGCAGGAAATCACAGAGTTGTGGGAGATCAAGCAAGCCTGGTCTTGAGAGACTTCAGCCTTAAACCTGGGCTGAACAAAGCCTGCAAGCTGTGTGCGTCCTCATTTGTGAGCCCAGAGGGGATGCACACTCAAAGCTTGGTGTGTCTGAAGGCTTTCTAGGTGACTCACCTGCCTTCATTCAGGGCATGAAGGCAGGTGATGGCCACGGGTGTGTGTGTCTGACTCCCACTGGGGCTCTGCAGATGTATTTGTCTTTTTTCCTGATTTCTTCCTGCAGCCTGGCCTATCTGTTTCTCACTGAAAGCCAACATTTTTCTTGGAGGTCCTTTCTTGGGTTGGAGGGTGTGCTGTCATCTCTGAACAGGTGGGACTTCTTGTCTCCTGGTCACCACGTGCGTTGCTACCAGCAGGAGCATCACCCTGTAGCAGTAGCTGGTGCAAACAAGGAGAAATCAAACTCTTTGTCTCCTGTCCCTCAGCTTGTAACACTTGTGCATCCTCTGGGAACTACCACCTTCACCCCTGACACTCCAATCCCATGCAACGCTACAGGCTTGGGGAAGAGTGGCTGGAAAGCTGTCCAGCCAGAAAAGGACCCAGGGTGCTGTTTGACGGCCAGCTGAATATGAGCCAGCAGCATGCCCAGGTGGCCAAGAAGGCCAGCAGCATGGTGGCCTGTATCAGGAACAGTGTAGTGAGTAGGACTAGGGAAGTGACTGTCCCCCTGTACTCAGCACTGGTGAGGCCGCACCTCAAGTACTGTGTCCACTTTTGGACCCCTCACTACAAGAAAGACATTGAGGTGCTGGAGCATGTTCAGAGAAGGGCAACGAAGCTGGTGAGGGGTCTGGAGAACAAGTCTTACGAGGAGTGGCTGGGGAAGTGGGGTGGTTTAGCCTGGAGAAAAGGAGGCTGAGGGGAGACCTTGTCACTCTCTACAACTGAAAGGAGGCTGTAGCATGGTGGGGGTTGATCTCTTCTCCCAAGTAACAAGTGATAGGATAAGAGGAAACAGCCTCAAGCTGCACCAGGGGAGGTTTAGATTAGATATTAGGAAAAATTTCTTCACAGAAAGGGTTATCAAGCATTGGAACAGGCTGCCCAGGGAAGCAGCGGAATCACCATCCCTGGTGGTATTTAAAAGACGGGTAGACGTGGTGCTTAGGGTCATGGTTTAGTGGTGGTTTTGGCAGGGTTAGGTTGATGGTTGGACTAGATGATCTGAAAGGTCCCTTCCAACCTAGACAATTCTATGATTCTGTGATTCTGACTCTATCTACTGGTTGTTCTCTCCCTGTTTGCCTGTCTGATTTGATCTTCTTTTTCTTTATCACTGCCTCTTGCTGTCCTTCTCCCCCACGCTCTTCCCCGCGTATGCGAATCCCTAATCAGTGCAGAGCGCAGGTCCCAGGCGTGTGCCGTGCCGGGCTGCTGCGGCAATTAGCCACCGTTCGGAGAGTGCTGAGCAGCACAGTCTCCAGCGTGCTATTTTAAGATGCGCAGTCTTGATCACACATACCAGTCTACCTGGCAGGAAAGGAACTGAGGCAGAGCATACAGCTGACGTTCCCTAGGCTCTGGGCGAGTGCCGGTGTTAAACGTGCTGTTTAGCAGAGGGAAGACCATTTTCTGCAGAGGGAGAGCAAGCAGGCTCTCATTAGGACAGGCAGAGTCCAGCGGGAAAGATGATATGCCCCACTGATATGTCAGCAAGTGCCTTGGTATCTTCACCTATTCAGGGTGATTAGACAAGGACCCCCCCCTCCCTCCTAGACGAACTGTAGGAAACCTTTCTCCTTTGTGTCGCTTCCAGAGAAATCATCGGGACTATTTGCATAAATATGCAAGTGGTAATCAAACCTGGGGAGTTCAGCTGGTTTACGGTACATTTTTTTGTACATGCTGTGCATACAAAGCAATGAGATTTTTCACTCTCTGTAAACTGCACAAGGTCATTGAATTGAGCAGGGACCAAAGTAAAGGAAAGCACATTTTGATCCCCTGCTTCTCGGTATGATACTTCTCCCGGGATGTAATACAGTTACTGTCATGGCCAAAAAGTGCAGGAGATCTGCTGGTTCTCTAGTAACGGTCCTGTTCTTCTGCCTGCAATTTTCTAGCTAGTTGAAAGCAATAAGTAAAAAAGGATGATTACAATTGCTGATCCCATTAGGAGACTTTTCTTTCATGTATATTTTACATACTGTGACACTCTGCTAAATCTAATTTACGAGCAAGAAAGAGTCTATGAAGAATTAAGGGGCTGAGATTCCTCACTCTTGACATTTTCATTTTGTTTTCTGCTTGATTCCCCGCTTGTTCTAATGTTCAGACCAGAGATTAACACACGCTCCACAAAGATTCCCAGTATTTTATAAAGCACTGAAGATTTTTGTGTGGGTCTCCAACAATGGCAGAGCAGAGGGCTCCAGAGCTTTACAGAATGATCAAATATATAACTTCAGCCGTGTCAGTTCATGTACCATTAAAACTGGGAACTAAAGATTTGATGATTTTTCAGAAGTGAAGTAAATGAAGACCAGCGTAAGAGCTGAACCAAAATGAGGATTTAAGTATCATTCTTTTAATTACCTGACACACTCCTGCCCTTTTTGTTTTAATATATTACTTAAGCGCCAGCCAAAAGAAAGTCAATTACTAGAAATCTGGTAATCGTTTACTGAGTTGTCTAAAAAACCAGCACTTCCCAGTTACACAGTGAAACGTTTATGACTTATGACTAGTGGTGATACATTCTCAAGGCAGATGATCAGATTGTACATAAAACAAATCATGCATCGGTAGTTTAGGAAGGTGTCATTAAAGCCCACAGTTTTGAGGGGCTCTTAATTTTCTGATGCAGTCACTTTGGGGAATGAATTTTTTCATTGCTTGGTCCCTTCCCGAAGATGATTCCTTTTAGATATTCATAATATTTCTAGCTTTATATCTATGTTTGAAGAACCAGCGTACTGTTTTGTATGATTAACACTGGGATCTGCTGATGAAAACGTTATGGTGATACAGGATAAGGGGTGGACTTAGGAGGGTACACATAACCCAACATTTCAAACATTAAGGGCCGACAATAAATGCTTCACTGTGTAACTTGATGATATGACGATCCGATATATTCGCAGAGGGAAAACATTTTTCCTTGAAGACAAATTTTAATGCTACGCTGGTTTGAATAATCTGATTTTTCTAAACAAGTGGCACGTTAATAAATGTTTAATAAAATACTGCAGAAATTAGAAGTAGTGTATTGGGATTAAGGTTTTGAAATTTTTCTCCCAAATTTTGTATTCTCATCTCCTCACACAGACACAGCTTGTAGAAACAGTTATGATTTATTATGCTCTAAAGAAAACAGCTCACCTGGATGAAGGAAAATTAGATTTTTAGTAGTTCGGTTTGTGTTTGCACTGTAACAGTTAGTTACATTGTTTTTGTAGGAAAAGCCATGTCTGCTCTGGCCCGTACGGCACAATTTTCAGCATTTTGGTGGCGGCTGTTCCCCGGTGCTTAGGACTCGGGTGAAGTCACCTCAGGTGCGGGATGGTTTGGCCCCGCTCTGTTCTGCTCCCATGAGGAGGCTGGAAGCAAGAAGAAAGATGCTTCTCCCCAGCCTGCAAGTTACACGGGTGCTTTTGACTACAGAAAAGGGACGCCCTGAAATTAAAACAAAAGCAAGCGCCCTTCACCTCAGCTCCAAATATTGTTCACGGCTGTTTATTCAATAGCAGAGCTCTTCCAAACAAAGGCTTTCTGTAGGGGCAGCTCTATACCCCTCCCCACCCCCAGCACACGTTCCTCCAGGGAGCTGCAAAGCAGTGGCAACCAGCAGGTCCCCCTGAAGACACCGGCAGCCACCTCAGAGGGCGGAGGGACGTGCTCCCAAACGCCCTCCACAAAGGCAGCATGGGCACGCCACGATGCCCCCGCCGCTGCTGGAGGCAAGAGCTGCTGCTGAAGTTGGTTGCAGCCTCCGAGAGAGTGACGATCAGTTGCATTTTATTTTTATACGCTGAGCTTTCATCTTTACACTGATAAAAGAACAGCTGCCTCTAATCTCGCTTCTAAATCCCTTGGCTTGGTATGGCAACCTCTCCGGCATCGTGGATGCTATCCTTAACTGGCCAATGAGACTCAAATGCCAGCTATTATCCTGATGGCAACTATGTGCGGCATTACTCCCGGGTCTTTTGTGCTGCCTGTTTAATTTTCGCAGTAGCGGTTGGGGCTCGGGAGTCAGAGAAAAATTCTGCAGTCACTCCTCTTGCTAAACACTCGGATTCACCCACCAGAGGCGTGCGGAGGGTTGTTCGGGGCTGCTTTGGCACTAAAGGTTTCATTTCCAGAGAGTGTCACGCGGTGATGCAAACCGCCAGGGGAATTTAGGCACGGGTGATTAATGCATAGTAAGGTAACCCATGGACTAGCTGAGCTGCTATTGCTGCAGAAAGAGTGCCTCGTAAGATCTCATTTATACAAGAGCAGTGAGACACCCTGACCTCAGAAGTGCCACGGGTTGGGTTCACGATTTCCATAAAAAACATGAGGACTTGAGGCTTTTCGGCAGGGAGGCAAAATGCAGCCCCTACCACCATGGATGAGACTCAGCAGAGGCCACGGAGGTGAGGCGGTGGGAAGGGGGTCTGCCCTGCCTGTGCATAGATCTGGTCTGGCAAAGAAACTGGGCTCCATAAGCATGAGCCTGTTGGTGTATTTCTGCCTTTTGGAAAGTAAAGAGGGGACCTTTATTTCAAATGACTGCAAAAAACGTGGAAACGGATCTATCATGTGTGGGTAGGGAGAAGAGCTCAATGCAGGTGAAAGAAAAATTATTTCTGTCTTCCCTGAGATTGGTAGGAATTAATATTTTTGAGCATGAATCGCCCTTCTTGATGTTTTCTATGACCAGGAAATCTCACATTTTAAGTATGAAAAGGCATTCCCCCTTCTTTTCACTAACTTTTACCAAAAGTGAGGAATACCTTCCCAAAACTTGCCCACCACATACTTCTGTGTGGGTCAGTGGAGGCAACGCTGAGTAAAGCCAACTCCTTTGGAAGATGAACGCATGCCTGGGAAAGAGGCAGGGAGAAAGAAGAGAGCAAGTGCCATACGAGAGACTGGAAAGAGGTCATTTGCTCTTTTTGTCACAAAGAGGATTTTATAAAGGGTTTCGCAGTTGGTGCTTGTATCCAGATAAGATTTAAAACATATTCTTTCTGATGCTGATTATTTGCCTTGGTCAGAAGAGATCCTTTTCCGTATATGCTTTCTGGATGGAATATTTTCTGTTAAAGTGTCTGGAGTAGTACTGAAGGTGCAAGCTGACAGCGTGCCTTCAGAGCTAGTGGTTTGTTGACTTAATATTTCCCTTCCAGGAAAGCCGACATGCTGAAAGAAGACCAGGCGTCCTTTGTGTTCCTGGCTGCGGGCTGTGGTTTGCTCAGGCACCAAGGGATTATTCTCATAGAATCATAGAATTGCCTAGGTTGGAAGGGACCTTTCAGATCATCTGGTCCAACCATCAACCTAACTCTGACAAAAACCATCACTAAACTCTATCTCCAAGCACTATGTCTACCCATCTTTTAAATACCTCCCCTTGCCCAGCTTTCACCCCACAGAGAATACAGTATGTTAAAATGTGAGATATCCTGGTCATAGAAAACATAAAGAGAGATTCATGCTTAAAAACATGAATTCTTCCCCTGTCTTAGATTCACCAGTCTTCTAGTCTGAGCCCATAGCCCAGGCTGCTGAACACCAGCAATTCATTTGGAGATGGTTCTTTTGTATAAACAGATATATGCACAGATGTACACAGGAGACATCTACAAATGTTTGCAATTCACTGTAGTGACAGAGGACATAACTCAAATGGTATGAGGGATGTTGAAATTATTTTGCAGAGAAAGGTGCAATAACTTCAGTCCCATACAATTCCTATGTATTCCACATGGCCTCAGTTTTTGTTTAGTAACTTGGAATAGGAATAATTTTAAAAAGTTGTAGAAAAGCTGTTTATCTCCTTTATTGAACTAGGTAACAGAAACGATAGCAGCTTCTATCCCATGCACAAGCAGGGCAGCACTGCATTCCTAGTAGCATAGCCCTGAGATGTCTGGCTTTCCCCAGAGCCATGCTCCAGTGATTCATCCACCATTTTCAGTCCATCCAACCTCCCTTCTCTCCCAGAGTCATTAGCCTTTCTGCTCTATTGCAGGCACAGAGGAACCTTCCACCCACCTACGCTAAACCTAACAAAGCCAACAGAGACTTTGGGTCATGTATTACCTGTGCTGAATATACTGATTTGCATAAATATATACTAGCTGTATTTCCTCTGCCGGCAGATTGCGCTGCCAAAAGTTTTTAATATTTATCATGTGTGTACTGGGAGTGGTCTTGCTCACCTGTTGTATCCCAAACACCTCTTGCTTTCCAGGATGGGAAAGGATGCAGCCCAGAGTAACTATGGAAGAAATGTCTTGGGCGCCTTCCACTAAATGAAGGCTGCATTAAAAGGGCAGGCGCCCAATCTGCTGAAATGGAGACAGGAAAACAAGTGAAGCTTTCCCTCCGTCACCCTGTGCTGAATTCTGTCAGGGAAAAGGTCTCTGTGCCTCCTGGCAGAGTTTTGGGGCTCTGTATTGACCTTCCTTTTATCAGTCTATGCAAATTATTTTTCTTTAGATTTAACTACTGGAGGAGGGTGGGAAGGGCAGATGGAGGCGGGAAAAAGAAGAAAAGAAGCAAAAAGAAAAAAGAGTTTTATTATTCTTTGCTCATGAGCTTTGTCTATATTCTAGAATCGCCTTAGGATTGAGTCTTTTTAGAGATCTGAAGAATATCTACCTCAGACATAATTTAATCTTTTTTTCCCTCTTTATTGTATTAGTAAGTCCCCCCACATACCTTCCACTGAAAAGCAGATCACTTTGAAATACATCACCTGGGCTAATACTTTGTTTTCAACTGCACTGGTCATGCTTGGGTACTCTTGGTTCCTACCCTTCACGAGTTTGTAGTTATCAAGCCATATTAAATGTAAATCAAAAGCCTTTTGCACCAGCATTATACTCCTGATCTCTCGGGACAGTCAAAACCTCAGTTTTATTTCTCTACTACTTTTTCTTCTCAACTTGTTTGTACATGTCTCTTTTCCGACAATATCCTTACAAAGCAAAGGCTAATCTGAAAAACTTTTGTTCGTCAGGCATTGCCTTTCACTAATAATCATGTCCTATTAGAGCTGTGGCGTTTCTTTCTGGTTGTCTGATTGCCCATCTATGAAAGCTCGTAGCTGGTCCACTCAGCTTGAACAAGGAGAAAGTTGACAGGAGGGCCTTCAAGACCCTGTTCTTCTGTTCGCTGGCTTGCAAGCTACTTCTGCGCTACTAATTCACCAAAAAAGTAATAGCTTTTATTTTGTCTCATTACTATAGTGGTTCAAGAAGGGAAAGAAACCGGAGGGCATCTAGCTGTGCCAGTGAAGAAACATCTCCGTGATTAGCAAACAATTTTTTCATTAATTCCCAGTTCAAAACAATGTTTTCATTACCCGATTTTGCTGCTGCAGCGACGAGCTTGAGAAAGATTGAGCTGTTTATGTGCAACTTAAAATGGATGTCCGAGACACTGCTTTTTAAAATAATTGTTTTGTATTGCTGACTGATTTTCTACTAAACAGGCACACTTACTTAAATGATGCTGTGATATTCACACTTTGTCTTCTGTTCAGTTCCAGGAAATTTGTCTCAGGAGGATTAGACATGCTGCCATCTGCAATACAGACATTTCTATCAGCGGATATGACCAGGAAAACCTACTGTTTGTGAGTAATTTCTTCTAAAAATAAGCACTGTCTCTTAAAAGAGAAATGGGAGAGTGACACGTAGATTTAAAACTATTCTTCTAGTTAGTGGCAGAAAATAACCCACATCTGTGACTATTTTGTAAGGCAAATACCACAGGCCCGGAGCGGGGTGCTAATCCGCTCCCAGCCCAAATGCAGCTTTTTAAGCCCTGTCCCACAACAGTGCTGGGACCATTGGCTGGGACCATCAGCTGGAGACCCTCAAACCCTTCAGAAGGATTTGAGGGTCTCCAGATGATGGTCCCAGCCCCATTCAGCTCTGGGGGCATGTGAACCTCCCTTTTGTTCACACAGTGGAGAGGAACTGCAATAGCAAGGGGCAGGGGAATGGCACGGAAACCCAAGCTACTGAGATGGGAAGGGAAAGCTAACATGGGTCAGATTAAGGGACAGGATCAGACCTTCTCCTTATCCCATTGGACCAACCTGGGCAGCTACCAAAGCCTCCATAAGTCCTCTGAATGGCACAACAGACCTTCTTTTGCAAACCACTAACCAAGGCAGTAAATCAGAGCCTATCATCGGTAAAGTAACATACAACAGCTCTTCTTTTCTCTCTCTTAGCACTAGGTCTTTCATGCCACCAAGAGACAATTAAATTGAACCAAATTCTTAATATACTTGCTCTAATGACAGGACTTTTGTCACTCCTAGCTGCACCCCTGCTTTAGCTTCAGGCAGGGCTGTTACCTTTGTAAATATTGCTTGGGAAATAATTCATTAGGCACAAACAGTAACTGCCAGTTATCATCCTTTCCCACAAAACTACAAGGGGGGAAGGTTTTTGTCCCTTCTGTTAGAGACAGGCCATAAAAAGATCATTGATTCAGTCTCTGGCACAACTGAGAGGGCAGAGACCTGTGGCCAGGGGGCAGAAATGGGGCAGGGACCTCTTAGAATGGCAATAAAAAGGTCAACTAGTTATAGTTTGTGAAAATGATAACCAGAAAATAGTCCATCATTTAACCCCCTACTTCTACTGCTGTACTTGGTCATTAAGTCTCAGTGTGACAAATGAATGACAGCCTTCATTTGCAGAAGTGCCCAGTTTCTGGTTTGTCTGAGGGAAAACACTTGAGAGGTTTTTTTAAGGGTCCTGTTTGGTTTTAAGGCAGGGCCAAACTTGTCTCTAAAGTTTACAGCTTTCTAACAGGGACAGCAGGAACATCTAGCAACTTGGACTTGTAGGTCATAGAGATAATCACTACTGACAATGAAAACAGAGAAAACATCTTCCCGTGTCCTACCTCTCCCTGTCCCATTGGCAAGAGCTCAAGGATAGTCCATTACCCACCCTTGGTCAGGAGTCAGCGGCAGTATTTGGAGTCTTGTATTTCACAAAGTCCATGGAAGAAAAATAATCTTCTTGTAGTCTTAGCTAACGAGGTGGACACAATGTGAAGCACTCCTCTGCTTTCTGAGAGCAGGACACACATACACCAAATCAACTTCCATCTTACAAATTGTCATTCTTACCCATACACATGTCCTAGAGCCAACCTAGTAAACAAAAAGGGAAAAGTTTTCACACCAGGACTCTGAGCAAAGCGGAGAGGAGTCTGCTGAGTGAAGGCAACCGCAGAGCCAGCCAAAGGGCGCTGTCCTGGTGCATTACCTGTGCTCTGCTCTGGGCAGGGCATCTTCTGTCCATCAATTCCACCGCTGAATGTGCTTCAGGGGCACTTTTTGTTGGGTACAAGCATGAGATGGCAGAATCTGAGCTTTTAACCTAGCCTCGTTTCAGATAGTTTTGGTCTGGGTTGTTTTTTGTGACTTCCCCAAGCTACAAAAGGCGTGAAAGCAACAGAAACTCAGCTGCTGGCATAGTCTGGAGAGCACATGCATGATGTAGTATGGGAGAGAGTTGGGAGGAACTTGTGGATATTTAGCAGAAGAAAATTACAATCAGTTGTCAAAAAGAATTTCTTTACAAAGTGATGATCTAATCAAAGAAAGTGGTAAGAAATCCCGGCCGCTTGGACAACTACAATTACTCTGGGTGAAGAGAGAAACAGTCTGCATTGGCTGGACCTGTCCTTCCTCCCCGCCAAAACCCAGAGTTCTGTAATAAATATTTTTACAGCACAGCTCGCTAGGCAGCCTGCAGGCTGAGGCCAGTTGTCTGGCCAATTCTGTCCCTAATGGCCTGCTCCACTCCAGCCCACATAAATCACTGAGAAATATTCTCACGGGAAACGGGGGTCTTGAAAAAAAGTTCTGAAATACAGCGGATAAATCAGCAGCAGTGTTGGCATTGCATAAAGGGCAGGGTGAATAATAATAGCAACAAAGAACTCTCAGCATCCAGAAAGCGTGGCAGAGGTTAGGCTCTGCCACCAAGACAGTTGTTCGGGAGAGATTTAAATGTTTTGGAGGAAAGCTCAGCAGGGCAGTTGCGCAGGGAGCTACCAAAAGGCTCTGTTTCAGCCGCGGCCCCGGGGTGCTGGGTGCTGGCTGAGGATGCTGCCACAGAGCACGGCTTCTTCAGCCCTTCTCCAGGTGTTTCCACGTCCCACAGTCCACCACCCTGTTGCAGGTAGTTCAGTCCATACTGGCAGGCGGTCAAAACTGAAGCCCGCTCCTCAGCAGCCTGTTAAAAGGTGCCTCCAGCAACCTACAACCCTGGCCACTCTCGCTCCCCTCTCCAGCAGCCACCTCGGCCACTTTCAGCTAGGTGAGGGTCTCCTTTTCCTATGGAAATTCAAGCCTGGAGCTGGAAGCTGCCACCATCCAACCTTACCCTCCATACTTCCCTTGCAGCACGTTGCCAGAGTTTCCGAAGTTCCACAACTTCCCTTGCCGATCCCCGCCATGTTCCCACTGGCCACCGCATTCCCACCAAATTCTTCCTGCATCCCTTCAGGGAAACCTTAGGGGAACACGTTACCACAGCTATCTTCACTGCACGATGGGTCTTCGGAGTCTGGACAGGCTGTGATATTCTCAAATGCATCTGTTCTTCAATGCATTAATTTTGAATTTCTACAACAATTAACTCTTGGTCTGTACCCTGACTCACTGAGTGCTGTACCTCTCTTAAGTAACGCATGCTAATGATCATCTGCTCTGGATTTTATAGCTGGTAGTGGTGGAAGATGAAAGCCTAATATTGCCCATTATACTGAGGCTACAGTCAGATATTAAAAAAACCCAAAACCTCCAGGATGACATCTGTTGTAGCCAAAGTTCATATATTCCTTCATGAAAATTCATCTACATTAAAAAAAAAAAAAGAGGTTTTGCAATAAATGGAGGATGATTCATGCTTAAATATACAGCTGAATGACACTCAAATTCTCTCTTTTCCCTAGTCCTTGCTGTTTTGTGAGTCCAGCCAGGGAGGAATTAACGATCAGTGCTAACAAATCTGTGTTTTCTCACCTTGCTCTTCAACATTTCATCAGAAGTAACAGTAAAATCTGGTGCTCTTTTGACATCACGCAAATAGCATTCCCTGGCTCTCTCCAGCCTGCTTTATCTTTCACCGCTCAGCAAATCTTCACATGAAGCTAATGTTTAGCTGCAAAAATGAAGTGTACGGAGGATATGCATGAATACAGAAAGTAGCAGGACTGTCACTGAATGGCCCTTTTTGGAGAAATTGGCCCCATTTCGTGGTTAGCAAACAGCTGCATCCCAGCTGACATTTATCAGCTGAAGACAAGGTGATACAAAATCTAGCAAAAGTGACAGAGAGCTGCGAAAACTGGAGGGCTGCTTTCTGGCTGTACCTTGGAAGTGCCCAAGCCTGGGCATTTTCATCCCTGTGAAGGATGCCCGGGTGTGTATGAGTAGCAGAGCTGCTGCCAGCAGCTCCCGCTGGGTAGAAACAGGCCCCTGCAGCGAAGGGATGACGCTGCTGAGTGCCAACTAGTAGAAAAAAGCAAAGCTGAAGCCCTGAGACAAGCGCCCAGATTGATGTCTGGCACAGTCTCCCGTATCCCTGAGCTGCAGAAGTAGGTCAGAAACTTAAGAGAGAGACTGTAGCGTTTCTATCTGAGTAGCAAGTGCTTCCACGGACGATCCCTGATTTACAGCTGCTGAGTGTCTTCCCATTTCTCTTGGTCACTTCAGTCCCATGGTCACTTTGGCTAACATCCAAAGACAAACTGGTCTCCTGCTCCACCTGTGCATTGACTCCATTCCAGCTGGAAGCTGGAAAGATGTGCTGGACCATGGGAGGAAGGAGGGCGCTCCTGCAGCCATTGCTGTCTGCCTTTTTGAATACCTGCAGCAACAAAATGAGGTAGGACCATCCTTCCACGGACTCACATCTCCATTATGTGTTTCTGAAGACTACAATTTGCTGTAATTCAGAACGAAGCTATTGCAGTTTTGTGGGGGATAATTAGCTCGCTAAGACGCTGGCACACCTCCAAGGCAGCCATAGATGGCCTGTCGATGAGTTGGTGGCATGTGAAACCAGGTCGCAGGAATGAGGTGGGGAATGCGACATCCATGTAGGTATCCTACAGAAACTGTGAAAGAAAAAAAATGGGGCTGGGACTCCACAGACAGGAGAGACGATGGAGAGAGGCACGCAGATGTGGGAACCATCCCTGGTTGCCCAGGGGAGTCTGGGGCTGGGCTGTGTTTTGTGCAATACAAGCTTTTAACATCTCGCTTATATTACCTGTTAAACTGGGAGGTTTTGTCTAACAGAAGCAAAGTGGCACTACCAAATGCCTGGGTTTTTCATATTAGTATATCATTCAGATTTCACGTACCTGTGAGTTTCACAGCAGAGCTGCATCCTCGGGGAGGATGCCTGAGCAGGGTCCCACAAGGCTCCAGCCTGGGACCACAGCAGTGAGGGAGGCTATGCCAAATACACCGCACCAGGCAAAGGAAGCAGGATGCCAGCCAGGAACTGTGTGTGAAGACTACCTTGAATTTAAGTCCTGGGTTTTTTTGGTCCTTCTTTCATGTTTCAGGATGTTCTGACTTCTGAGGTTTTTATGGTTGCTCTGGTAATTGAATGATTCTCTGTGGGAACGAAAATGTTATTTACAAAAATTCCTTGTGAAAAAAGTGACAATTAACTGCCAGCAATTTTTGTAATGCGCACTGCAATCACAGATACCAGAGCGCTGATTAAAACCAAGGGCCACTCCTGCAGATACATGGGGAAAATCACTCATGGTCTCTTGCAAATTGGAATTTCTCATGCTGGCAACCCACCAAAGCGCCCTGGCCAATAAAAGCACGGGAACAGGTTTCTCATGTGTTTTCTGCACTAAGGTTTGGTGTTAATGGAACAGGATGTTCCAATAACCTTTTAAAAGGTTAGACTAATTCAGTTGTTTGGGTTTGCGAGAGACGAACTGCATTAGTCTAGTTATTGGGTGACAAGCAAAGGGCGGTGGCGTAGTGGAGAGTGGAGAGGTGTTTTAAGGTGTTTTCATGTGGCAGTTGGTATAAAAAGACGGATGAGCTGACCAGTGGGGAATTCAGCTTTCTGACAAGGGACCAAGGTGACAGATGCCTGCAAGGTTGTTGTCTCTTCTTGGCATCGCCAGTCCCTGAGCCCGGCTGCACCTGCGCAGCCCTGGTACTATTATCCTGGGATGAGAGGAATACGTGGGGATGAATAATTCAGCTGCAAATCAGCTCTCCGACTGCACAGCATTTTTTTTCTGGGTTGCTATTTTTAATGTAGATACTCCCACATGTATGTTTGGTGGATTAGAGCCATATAAGAAATAGGAGAAGGCGGCTGACGCAGGCAGGTAGCAGAGCCCGGGGTTGGTGGAGGTTGAACCAGTGCTGGCCTTGAGAAGGACCAGGGCCGCCTTCCTGCCAAGGGCAGCACGGGGCTGGGCACCTCTGAGTCCTGCTTGCTTCAGTGGGAGCCAAAAGTGCTCAGCACTGCTTCCCTGGATTTAGACCCCTGTGCCAGCAATACAAAGAAACAGCGGAGGTGCCCATACAGAGAGCCGTGGCTGGGTGTCAGGGGATCCAGCTTCAGTTTTGAGGTCTGCTACTTACCTCCTCTGTGCAAACCTTGGAAATCCTCTCTCTTGTAATTCCAGATTCGTTAGTGGGAAAAACATTACCACTGCTTCCTTTGGTCTGCCTCACCTAGTTATACTCTCCAGGGAAGAAACCATTGCTGCTTGTTTGTAGCTATAGAAGATAACTCACAGGGGAGCCTCTTCTGTTGTAAGGTGGTGTCTTCCTATTATATTTTTTAATCACAAACATCAGAAGGAGAGAGTCGTCAAAACGGTTTAAGAGGAGAAAGGTTTTAGCTGCAGCAGCTCAATGAGGAGGTGAGGGACTGTAGGAAACAATGGGACAGAAAAGCTGCCAATTTGGGCAAAAGGAAAATTATCATTACACACTCATCTTTGTGAGCATCCAGAGTTCCAGAAGAGACTGGCTGGCATTTTGACTTTTACACCAGTTCCTACAGATTATAAAACCAAAGATCAAAGCATAAAGGAAATTCTCTCATGTCTGAGAATCTTTTCTTTTTCCCCTTACTGTGTATACAGTGTTTTCCAATAAATTACTTCAGATGAGACCTAATACTACTAATAACTGCTTTTACAAAGTCTAGACTGCTTTTGCAAATCCCTGTCTGGTAAACGCATTCATGCGTTCCTGCAGACTCAAGGAAAGCTTTGAAATTTAGAGTAGTTCACTCCCTTCTTGTTAAGTTATACAGAGTCTCAACTCTTCATCTTTAAGTCACTAGATATGGGGAACTTCTTAAAAATGAGATAAGAGGGAAACAAGTATTTGAAACCCCAAAGCGAAATAACTAATGTGAGATCATCCCGTAGACTACTGTCAGGGTTGGGGAAAGCATCCGTGTTTCTGAGGCATGGTGTACTGTGCTACCCCTTCTCAGCAGCTAAATAAAGGGCTTTATGCAAGAAAAGCCCTTTACTTCTTTCTCTATTTCTTGATCATTGTGATCAAGAAAATCCTGGAGCATTGCTTAATTGCTCGATTCCAGATTAAGAATATCTGCTGCTGCTCCCAAATTTTTGGGAAAAAGAAGGGAAATAGAAAAGGAATCCGCAGTGATGAAGAAGCCAGCATCCTTCGCAACAGAAATTTGATGACTAACGTTTCAGGAAGCCTGGTGGTCAGTTTTAACCATGTGATATTCAGGAGACTGGAACAAAAAGCAGTCTCGGTTACACTCAGTTCAGAAAGTAGGGCATTAGCCAACCAACTAAATGTCTAATAAGCCCCATTTATCATGTACCTTTGGCTTCCCAACTTCTCCTGGGAAAACACCAAGCACCAACAAGTCCACACCACATGGTGGCTTCTCACACCAACATTTTACAAAGGCTAGCTACCATTTTAAAACACAAAACAACATGCCAGCCATACAAAGTTTTCTCTTTCTTTCCTAAGACATGAATTTAATCTCAAAAAACTTCAGTTGCCTGCAGACCCCAAACAGCAAGTCTACAGCACTGAAATGGAGTTTGGTTTGAGATAGGAACCCTTGGAGGCTTTAAGGCAGGAATGGATTGCTTTAGAAAGCCAAGACTGTCTACTTTCCTAGGGGATATAAAGCATTCAGTTTGCAGCTGGTATTTCACAAATACTGAGCCATAGCACTGCCCCAGAATTAGCTTTCGCATACGCATTGCAGACCATTTTAGATTGTCTAAACTTTTAACAAAAATTGAATTACTTTTTTTCTCTCTAATGGCATCTCTAATAGCATGGTGCGGACTTCTTGTACACCTTTTTACCCACCTAATTCTCCGTCATCCTTCCAGATTTCTGGAAAGTTGTTGGTTTTGTTGAAGCTCGGATGGACAGAAAGTCAGCCATTAACCAGCTTTCAACCTGTGAAAAAGCTGTAGTACAGTCACTTGGTGCACTTCTACCAGGAAAGCACTGACATTTGATTTCCCACCAGCAATCTGGTACACTGTAGACTTATAACAGCCTGTGGTAACCACCTCCCAACACATCTTTGCAGCCAGTGTCTGTGCTGGCTCCTAGCTCCAGGCTCCTTCAGCACACAGAGAAGCTCCCTGAAACTCCACTGCATTGGGAAGATGTTTTGGAGACATCACTCAACACCCTCCGCCAGCATCACTCCAGGTCATGGAACGCTCTCAGTACGCTAAAGTATGTTTGTGACACTGGATGTATGGGGGTCTCACCACTCGCACGGGCAGTGTCACTGCTCCCCAGTGTGCTGTGAGTCCCAACGTGTCCTGCAGTCCCGAAACTGCTGCTGAATGATTGTCCACAGTGTCCTGCAGGAAGTGTCCCGTGTTGGATCAACACCTCAGCCACAAGCAGGCAAGCGTGGGAGAAGTCCTTGGCTCAGGATGAAGAGAAGTGAGGAGTGCTTCAATGGAAGCCTGAAAGCGAGTGAGAAGTACTCCTCAATTTTTCTGTCCTTTATACAAATGATGGGCCTTTTTTTCTCCACATACAGCAAAGCATTTAATAAAGATCTGGCACTAAAAATCCTGGACAAGGCTTAAGAGATCTTAGCTATGTGTTCACATAAAAGCAGTGCTAATGTGGGCTGCGGGTTCTAGATGTCAAGCTACCTTCTAGTCCAAACTCCTCAAGTGAGCTTTTGAATGTTAAAGAGTAGAAAACAATATTTAAATTAGCATAAGGTTAACCATATAGGTATTGGGCTTGCAAAACATATGTAAAAATTGAAACATTCCATGCTCTGCTTAGATCTGGGAATGTTAACAGGAAAAAATATGTTCAAAAAAACCCTTTAGAAGTGCCTGAGTGGTCTTTTGATATTTAGTTCACTTCATCCAAATTCTTTTTCACAAGTTCAAGCTTAACTGAGAAAAAAGTGGAATTTGGCTACTGAAGGAACCCTGTACCTCTCACGTAGAACACAACGACAGGACACAGAGACAGATCGCCTTAGCATTCCCGTGGGTCTGCATAGCTAGAAGCAAAACCTGCCTTGAATTCCAGAATACGACTTGGCATCGTTGAGTTTATTTATGGCAACAGATTCTAAAATGAGCCGTACTCTCCAAAGGGACAATCTCAACTGTTAAAAGAAAAGTTGCACTCATGTAAAAAGTCTTACATGGTTGAAAAATAACTACTTAACATCTGAAATGTATTTTCTTTTTTTAGATATATCATATAAATCTCAAACATCTTCTATTAACAAGCAATATACTCCACTTTCTTACACAGTTTTTGTGACATCTTTTCCTATAATTTCAGCTACAAAGAAAAAATGAGTGGCAGGTTTTATAACATCAGATCTCAAAAATGAGGTGTTAATTGCTATTTAGGAATTGCAGTCCAGAGCATTCAATCCTCCTATTAGTTATCTAATCATTGGGAAGCGAGAGGATTTCTATCTAGTACCAATGGATGGATTTGAATAGCATATGCATTATAGCTAACAACCAAGACCATTCTATGTAATGGACTTAATATCTCCGTAGTCTGCGTGGCATTAAATGTATCTGTTTGATAGTCACATTAATAAATTAATTAAAATAGGAAAAAAAAAAGGACAAAAGTTAAATCATAGTAGATGATCATTAGGAAAGACCGCCAGACTTCAAACAGCATCCACAATGTTTTATCAATCCTGTTTTAGTTCCTTTCCAGAGAAAATTAAATTAAAAATTCCTTTAACAGGACTCAGAGCTGCAAATAGTGCTAATGAAGAATATAAGGTATCTGCAATTGCATGAGACAGCAGGGGATTGTAACAGCATCGTAACTTTCCCAGCTGTAACACATGCAATATCCTAAAGCAGCACAATAGTCTCTCTGCAGGACTGTGAGCAGGTGTCCTCTCTCCCCCACGCATCCCCTCCCCGACAGAATGGCTTGCTGGGTCCAGTATCTACTTGCTCTTGTGCTGGTCCTGCATGGACCAGCCTTGAATTGCCTTCACTGTTCCCAGATCTGGGATCCCTGAGGCTTTCAAGCTTTTTGAGTGGGAGCAGCCAGCTGTGCAGCTGCTCTGGCAGCCCCCTGCTGCACAGACTCTGCTGCTGGTCCAAACCCATTCTGGGTCTCAGGGGTCCCAGCCCAACTTTTTACCCTCCTCTGCTTCGCTATTGGGCTGAGACTCTTGACTTCCGACAGCATGTTATTAGCAACTTCACTCCTCCTAGGACTTCCTCATTTGTCATTTCTTGTATTTGTTGATGATGGAGTCCTTACTGTATCAGTAGTGTGCGGCACACAGATTTGGACAAAACATCACACTCAATTTTTCGTGAAATTTCTCAAGGTCAGTTTATCATGCCGTTCTTACGCACTGTTGGCTTTTCTGCAGATTTTCTTCCCAGTTCTGGCATCACTAGAAGCAGCAGATTGGTAAAGGAACATAAAATATTAATTTTAAAATGCTGAGATGTTCTGCAGCCTTCACATCTTTACAACAGTCCACCATGCCTTATCGCGCTCTACAACTACCTGAAAGGAGGCTGTAGAGAGGTGGGGGTCGGTCTCTTCTCCCAAGTTAACAGGCAATAGGACAAGAGAAAATGGCCTCAAGTTGCACCAGGGGAGGTTTAGACTGGATATTCGGAAAATTTTTTACACTGAAAGGGTTATTAAGCATTGGAACAGGCTGCCCAGGGAAGTAGTTGAGGCACCATCCCTGGAGGTATTTAAAAGATAGGTAGACATAGTGCTTAGAGATATGGTTTAGTGATGGTTTTTGTCAAGAGTTAGGTTGATGGTTGGACTAGATGATCTGAAAGGTCCCTTCCAACCTAGGCAATTCTATGATTCTATGCCCAGTGGGCACAGATGAGCAAGGTGTTGACAAAAGCTATCCTAGATGGAGGCCAGCTCCTTCTTCGGCTCCTTCTGTAGGCATCGGAGAGAGCAGGAGTCAGACTCAGGTACCTTGCATTGCCACTGGATGAACTTTCTACATTACTGCAAAGCCTTCCTCACCTAAAACCTAAAATAGGCCCCAGCGAACACTGTCCCCAGCCCCATGACTGGGCCCCATCCCACACACGGTTCCTCACTGTCCCAGGGACACAGTGACCCACACAATTTGGCTAACTTATGTATAAAATGGGCACAACGTCCTGGCACAAGAAAACAGTCCGACTATCCGTTGCTGCACTACGTGCTTTGTCACCCCAACAGCAAGAAACTTCCACGGCTCAATTGTAAAGAAATGCTGATAGGGAACAGCATTGAGTCACCACCCATGACCATTGTTCCTGGGCTTAGGTCATTCTCGAGTGAACAAGTGATTTTCTTACGTCAATAAAGTATGAATCAAAGTATATCCTGTGCTGAAATTGCATGTCCTCTGCTTCAATCTGCTTTTTGGGCCAGGAAGGCATGGAACATCCTCTTCTGCCTGTCTTTAGCAAGCCATTTCAATGTGAGCAAGGAATGCTGAATGAGCTTATCCGGTACATCTGGCATGACTGCAAGCCATGCAGGCAGTTTTGCTGAAAAAAAAATGTGCAAAAGAACCTTCTCTCTGTCAAAACTTAAATCTTCATTTTTATTAAAGCATAACGAGTTTTGAAGGGGGAGCAGAAAGTGGTTTACAGAAATGCCAACTTTGCATTACATCTATGAGACCTTCAGATTTCCCGCTGTACTGCAGGATGTATAGCACGTCTGTACCCGCCTTACTTTGTGATTCCAAGCTAATTGCTAGTGAGCAAGGACCCCATTTTAAATGCTACCTCACAAGGTAATTTAGAATTTTTCCAGGGAAATAAGGACTTGAGTGACTAGTTACTGTGTTTCAAGAGGCCACCTGCATTACCAAACCTAGACCATACCTTGGTTCTCCACAGAGTTCATGCCACATCATCTTTTCTGTTGATGGGTTGAATTTTTGTCCTAGAAGTTGCTAGAGTTATTGGAGGGGATGAGACTGTTTACAGTCCTTGTTTCCTTCCTTTTGGAAGGTTGTTGGGGGACCTCTCTGATGCAATAATGAGAACCTGCTCTTGCTTTCCAGCCTGAATGTAATATGGTTACTTGGGGTTTTTAATTCTTTTACTTAAGTAGCTCTTCTCTGTTCCTGGTAATAGGCCAACCAATATATTCTTCTTCTATATTCTTCTATATTCAAAGAAAACAGTATCCTATCATAGCCTTTATTTTTTAGACTAAGCAGCACTTTATGTCATCTCTTGTATGACATGCTTTGTGGTATCTCTCTGCACTTGCTGCAGATGAATTCATCTTTCTTACAGAAATGTGACAGCAGTTGCATTGCTGACAGGCATTCATCTGTGCCTTCTACAGTGAAACTTTCTCTTTATGTTGGAAATATCTCGTCTGATGTATGCTATGAGCATGTACACCTTCTTCATGACTTCTTCCCATGGTCAATTCATAGTCACCCTGTAATCATCTATGACACCCAGAGTTCTTTCCATCTGAGTCATCTGTCGTCTCCCTTAGAGAAGAAATTCCTCATTAATCCTGAAGCGCCACGCCTTCACATTCTGTTCTAATCAAACATTTCTTCCCATTTATCTACCTGCCAGAGTCAGAAAGATTTTACTGTATGATAGTCTCCTTCCATGTCAGGAATGTCTCTTCAGATTTCAAGAGCACACTGACTTCATATGTTAATGTAGTTAATGAAAATATTACCAGTACTGGTCCTAAAATTGACCCTTGAGGAACTTTTGCTGTAATTTGCTCCTTGACTCTTTTCTTCCTTTTCCTCTGCCCTTTTCTGTCAGTCAGTTCTTCCCCACCTTTCATGTGCTCTGTTAATTTCCATCTTCTCTTCCTTCATTAATATTTTCCCATTTAGGAGTGTATCAAGTGCTTTGCTAAGGTCCAAATGAGATTTACCACATTTTCTATTTTGGAAAATCCATTATCTCATTTAAGGAAAGCTATCAGATTATTCTGGCACCATGTTCCCTTGGTAAACCCAGACTCCTTTCATCTTGTTTTCTGTTTAACTAGAAAGAATAATTTAATAATTCTTTCTCCTTTGGTAATTATATTACGTGTAGAAATACAGAAAAAAAAAATTGAGGTAAATCACATTTACTTCCATCTGGGGCATATTTATATGTGTATACATATAAAACATGCATACACATATGTGTATGTGCATATGCATGTTATATGTTTATATATATACACAGATAGCACATACACATACGTGTAAATATGTGTATACAACAGTTTCCAAACTGCACTGAGCTTTTTAGTAAAGTATTAGCAATTTAACTTTTCCACACAATAAAGATCAATTAACGCTCATTACTTTTAAGACTTGCAGATACTTGCCTCCTATCCCACCCCAGTTCTGGAGCCAGCTGACAGTCAATGAGACAAATCCAGTGCGCAGAATGATTTTGCCCAGCACTCAGACTGTTTCCTGCTGTCAGATACCATTACAAAGTTTAAGTGCAATCTAGTTGTTGGATAATTGCAATGATGAAGTTTGGCCATCAATGTAAGAAGCTGTTTTAATAGTTACGGTGAATGGAAAATGTCCATTCACCACCTGTTTTAAATATGAGGGCCTGGCTCTTAATGGAAGAAACATCATCACACGACAAGGGCTTAATTAATGGGTGCCTGTCTTGTTACTCTTTCTTGTCTGACATGTAGCACATGCTTTTGTAAAACACAAATTTACTGTGCAAGAAGGTGGGGGAAAAGGGGCACAGCACCTCGCTATAAGGTGGCTGTCCAGACAGATGATCTTCTCCCCCATGTATATACAAAAGGTATATACAAAAGGTATATACAAAAGCCTTCACTAATGGCTTCAAGCAGCTGGAATTGCCTGCCTCTTGACGCACAACTGACTTGCCACCTCAAATGCCAGGTTTCAAAAAAGAGAGAATGAAACCCCAGGTTTCCAAAATTTGCATTCCTACCCATAATGAGACATCATGTTCCCAGCTGCCATCTGAGCTGTGGATAACTTAATGACAATATGGTATTACCATAACCAGAGTCCACCAGCTCGTGAGGACTGGGCTCTTAGTCCCATAACTGTAAATTCATAACTTTAAACACTCTTACAAACAGCTTTTTTCCAGATTAAAAGCAAGGAATGTAGAGCTTTGAATGCTGCAAAGTGGTAATTTTGTTCACCATTGAGTATAACTAGCTCCAAACAACAGCAAAATTGTTCTAGTGAATTAGAAGAAGATGGCAAAGATGAAAATACAGCAGAGATTACTTTGCTTGAAAGCTGGACCGTTGACGAAAGGCAAAAAAGCAAAATTGCATTGATTTTGAGAACTTCTGCCCACCTACGTGCACATACCTACTCACAAACTTTAGTCTGAATCAGTACGAAGCTGCTAACTGTCACAGACACTGGTCTGATACCTCCGCGTGGAACATTGAGGATGTGCATTTTGGGTTAAATGCACCCCTCTGCAAACACCCAACACAATACAGGTGCTGCACAAAATCCCCTCAGAATAAGGCTCACCTAGGACTCAAAACGGACCCAGCTCCATGTGCCAGCTCCAGACTTAGGGACCAACATCAGCCTGCTAAAACAACACTGATAATTACAATTCCACTAAGTTTCTCTCTTGCATATTTTCAAAATCCTTCCATATAATTCAGTATCATTAAGCTGGAGAGGGACTTTTTACAAAGGCACATAGTGACAGGATGAGGTGTAATGGCTTCAAACTGGAAGAGGGGAGATTGAGATTAGATATTAGGGAGAAATTTTTCACTATGAGGGTGGTGAGACACTGGAACAGGTTGCCCAGGGAAGCTGTGGATGCCCCATCCCTGTAAATGTTCAAGACCAGGCTGGATGGGGCTTTGAGCAGCCTGGTCTAGTGGGAGGTGTCCCTGTCCGTGGGTTGGAACTAGATGGTCTTTAAGGTCCCTTCCAACATAAACCATTCTGATTCTGTGATTCTAGTGGTTCAATGAGTGGCACGGGGACAGGCACAGGTTCATGGATTGTCCAACCAGACGGAGCCATTCTGGTCACCGAGCACAGACCCTGGGATGGGGTGAGGGGAAGCTGCTGACTTCTTATTTAGCTGATCTCTTCTTCCATTGACACACTGTGTTAAGTTCTTCTTCCTTTTGCAAAACCAAAAAATAATGAACCTGTGTTGGTTTGGATGACAAGAACATCCTCTGTCATCAAGGCCAGTCCCCGGCTGGAGCAGGTGTCAAGCCTATCATGTAACACCTGTTTTGAGCAGGTTAAGTTCCACCCCTAGTAATGTGACTGGTCTTGCCCAAATCCATTCCTTTCTACCCCAAAAGTATAACTCTGCTTCTTCTATCTGTTCCATGAGTTTATTTTTCCATTACCACAATATTTGAGTGCTTTTTATATGAAACGTATTGCAAAAATGAAGCTTCTGTTGATCTTCATGGGGTCACTCAGAATTCTTCCCTTTGAGATCTAGGCTCAGGTGGTGGACGTGGCTTTGAGAGGTTATTTTGGTTTAATTTAGTCTATTGATTTCTTGCTTTTTTATATTCTCAAGTGCTATTCTTCAAAACCCTGCAGTCCAATCACCTGCATTTTTTATCTGACCTTGTGTTTTAAAGCAAAACACTAAATACGTGTATATGAAAACAATGGCAAAATGAAACAGAAACAAAAGCCACTCTCAAGAGTTTAATGGGAAAAAAAAAAACAAAACAAACAAGCAAACTCTTTAATTACATGAAATGGGGCTGGGATTTGAAGTATGCAGGCCATAAAAATGATTTTGTATTCCAAATGCTGTTTTTTAATCCCCTTTTTGTAGGAGGCTGGAAAAATACTAGTCATGTTGTTGATGTAGGAGCAAAAGAGCAATGCCAGGAAACACAAGCATCAATTCTGGTAACTATCAGCAAAGGCAAAATTATACTTATACGGAAATCTGGGAAGCATGTCTATTTAAGTGACAGACAACTGGGGCACTTCTGCACATTTCCCATACAGGAACTAATGAATTACCTAACTACTTAATCACCTCCAGGCTTTGTGTTAGAGTAACAAAAATGCTAACAAAACAAGTCAGTGTAAAGTCTAAAAAAGAAAATGGGGGAATATGAGCCTTACAGAAAATAGTTTAGTACCAAGGTTATTATTAAGGCAAATACATATGTCATTATATCATTAATTTCCCGTAATGAAAAGAGACTGAGCAAATAGCCCAGGTTAACAAGCAATAACCATATGGGGAAGGTGGGGATCATGGGAGTGAGTGTGGGGTAGATCCCCTGTTTGGAAAAGCCTGAGGATCTCTTGTATATGTACCTTTACAATACAACCCACCATTTGTGGGGTTCATAGTTTGATATTTTGTCTTGAGCCCCTGGAATGAGCCCCTTGAATGTAGCAAGATACTTTGTATAAACACTGCTGCTTCATTTATTCAACTCACTTAAACAGAAATTAAAGAACAAAGCAGTTCCTTGTAAGTTCCCTGTATTTTTCAGCACTCTCCCAAGCTCCCTCTCATTTAAAAAGAGCATAAATCCCCCTGGCCATTTTCTCCCACTCTTTTTCTGTTTGTCATACATATAGCAGGAGAATTATCTTCCTTTCACAACTTGGCCAACCTTCCACCCATCCGAACACTCAGACAGGGCACAGCAGACAGGAAAACCGGACCTCCCATTGCTGGATGAGGAAAATATCTCCAAAAGGTTAGCAGACTTGGAAGAGACCACTGAAAAAGACAGTAGCAGATTTTGAAAGAAAGCTTTGGTATGCTTTTCATTGTCCTTTTCAGACCATGTGACAATCATCCATTGCCATTTCTCGGACCTACTGCTGACACTGGATCTAGGTATTTTTAAAATGGTGATACCAAACAATTAGTGCTTAATAGGTAGAGAACTTGCTACTACTCTTACCATGAATATGCCAATGAACAAGCCCGAATGCCAAACTCCGTATCTGCATGTTTTTTGAACTTCATAGATGATCACCGTACTCAAAATACCTTTGCTTTTCTTTCTTTCTATGTATACTTCTAGTTGGTCTCAGTTTTTTCTCACCTAGTTTTAATTTCTGTTTACAGATAATCTCACACCTTGTTTCGCTTCTTCTGTTATTGGCTGCCTTCGTCACTATCAGAATCCAGTCAGCAGAATGAGCTTCAGTAAAATGGGAAAGTGATGCAAATGAAGAGTTCGATGTATTTTTGGAATAAGTTCCCAGCAGTATCTTGACGGAAGTCACCTTCTACATGTCCTGAAATAACACACAATTCAAAACTATGTTGAATGTGCTTCACTTCTTTTTATTAGCAGCTAGTAAGAATCATACCAGCAAGTCCTCCCAGAAGAAAATAAGGAACAATAGAAAATTATATTCTTCATTTTTGATTTTTCTACAGTTTGTTTTTTTGAAATAATGAGTACCAAGTGGCACCTATAGCCAAGACTTGGCACAATACTGTGGTTCTAGGAAAACTTCCACCCATTTATAAACCCCTCTGGCGGTACCTGTTTTAGCAGTATCAAAAGCTACGTCCGACTTTGACCCAAGCCCAGTTTGAGTCGTTCCATAATCTGGTGCACAGAGAAGTGCTGGAGGGTTCACACGGGCCAAACCTCAGTGTTTCCGAGATATAGCAGGTGTGCATCTGTGTATAGCATCTATCTGACTTCTTTGGAGGCATTTAAGATTGTGATTAATTTAGTATTAATCTAAACAGATTATCCTCAGCTTCAAGCAAATGAAATACATAAGTAGATTGTCAGGATGCGAAAGCAATATTTTAGTGAAATGAACGGATTATAAAGATAAGACAAAGGTCTGACTACTCGATCAGCTATAATCTTGATAGCAGGCCTTGAGAAATATAGGTCAATATGTTTATTGTTAGATACTTCAACAGCTCAGAGATTTAAATGTATTTTTAAAAATCATAATTCTAAATTTGAGACAGCTTTTGGACTTTCAGAATGTTTTCAAGACAATATAAAATAATTCACTTGTTATTTTGCTACCTCCACTTACTCTCAACTCTACCATGCTGTCCCCAGTCAAGGTGAAAGGCACTACACATACAAAGTAAAGACATTTTCATTTGCAAATAAGGATAGCCAGCTCTTCCACGTGAAGCCCCTTCTCTTTGGAAGTGGGAATCTCTCAGGTGCCTGAGCTGAATCCAACAGGGATCTACGAATCAGAGATGCATGCTGCCACAGCTCACTGCCACCATACAAATGAAAATTAAATTCAACAAGGGTTCATCTTAACTTCTTCACTGCCTGTTCCCCCAGGCTGCAAAATGCCTCATCCCCCCCAGCCCAGGAACTCACACAGCAGCAAATTTGGAGAGAGATAGATTTGGGATGGGAAGGTCTGTTAGACCAAAGTCACCATCGCTTGCTGAGATCAACACAAAAGCAAAGCAAAATTATGCACAATCCTGGTGAAACTGTACTAGTTTATAAGCAGAGTAAGCATCAGATCGGCTCTCAGTTCATTTTTGCAGTGAAAAGGTTATAATTTAAGCATACTTGACAGGTACATACAACCAAGCAGAAAACTTATACTCAGTAAATACTTATTTTTAGTCATGTAAGAAGCCTCTATCTCTAGCATACAAAAAAGGTTCACCTTACTGTAGGCATTGCATTGCATAAACAAAGTGTGTTGGTTTGAACTCCACTGGAAACAAAACAGTGAAGAAAAAGGTTTAAAAATGAATCAACAGTTGCCAACAGCAAAAGGGCACAAGCCACAGGAAAAAAAAAAAAAAATTCTTGTTCCTTGGAGGCTACCACAAGCTACTTGCAGTAATTAAAAACAACTCTGAACTGCGCAGTGTTGACAACTGGGTAAGATGTTGTTTTCCAGCCAGAGATAGAATTAATTACGCTGCTCTAGATTGTCTTTATTGACTGCTGCTTTTGTTTCTCATTAGTCAAAATGACATCACAAAAAAACTATTGGCTTTATTTCAGAATCTGCCTTAAAAAAAAAAATTACAGAAAGGAAATAAAATTATTGAAGACAAAATGCTGCTGAGATCTACCCCTAAATTATATGGTCACTTTAAAGAGTACCTGTATATTCTGTGGACATGTGCAAAATTAATCACTGTGCAATTTACATGGGGATTTAATCCCAGCTCATTTAATCCTTTTATTTACTGTTAATCTCTCAAGTTTACATGTTCAATAGCTGAAATACAAAGATACAGGTGACAAATGTTGCCTCACGTTGCCCCACACAAGACTCTCTGGCGCACCCTTATGTGTTACTGAGGTGCCCAGCCTCTGTCTTCCTCAGCGAACGCCCACTGAGAGATTTTTCCCGGGTGGCCTTCGGCAAGGCTGCCGTTTCGGCGGCACGCTACCCTTCCCTCCCGTTCCGCCTGCCGGGAGGCCCACGGCTTCGAAACACGGGTGATTTTCTGGCAGGTTTTTAGGCCCTCAGACCGTTTGGTCAGGACCCAGGGACCCAGCCGCGCTCCGGCCGGGGGACGGCGCCCCGGCGGCGCATGCGCAAACCCCCCCCCCCCCCCCCCCCCCGACGAAGATGGCGGCGCCCAGGGTGAAGACGGCAAGTTGAGGGCGCGTGGCTGCCGCGCGCAGGTAACGGTCCCCCCCGCCGGCGGGGCTCGCCTCCTGTCAGCCCCAACGGCTCTAACTGCCGCCTCGCCCCTCGCTCCGTCCTCACGCTCCCCCCCTGGGCGGCTCTTTGCCTCCGGTGGCTGCAACCGGGCGCCCTCCGCCCTTTCCGCTCGCCCCCTCGGTTAGCATCGCCGCCGTGTCACTAGCCGGAGGGCAGTCCGGCTCTCTCTGCGGCCCCTCGCCGGGTCCCCCATGACCGGTTTCCCGCTCGCTTTTTCCCGCCGAGGGACCTGCCTCCCCCTGTGCCTGGTTCTCTAGCAGCGGGCCACCCCCACGGGGCTTGTGCTAATAAACTGAAGAGAGAGGGAGGGGAAATGTTGGAAGATTTTTGGGGTTTTTTTTAATTCAAATTTGAGCAGCAAGGAAAAGAAAGGAATTTGATTGCCAGCCTCACTTGTAGGGCGTGTGAAATGTGCTGGCCCTTAGCAAGCAATTATCGGGACCTTAATTTAGTAAAGGCCTGCTCTCCTGTGTGCTTAGTGCATCCTTCCAAAGCAGGATCTCCACCTGTGTTCCTCCGTCAGTCCAGCCCCTTCCTTCCTTTCTTCGCACACCTTTTAGTTTTGGCTTGTAACCAGCTCCTTGAAAGACCCACACGGTGCTGGGCTGTGGCGCCCATAACTGTAGCGGGGAGGGACACCCTTCTTGTCCCAGTGCCATGTGTACAAGCCCAGAAAAGCAAAATGACTTAGGGCGATCTCTCTTGCTTGTGGTACAGGGCCTTGTTTGGCCCAAGGTGTGCCTTGCTGATCATCCCCATCATGTGCATGAAGAGGTCTGGGACCGTGAATCGGGCCGTGGATCTCTTTCTCCTCCTGGAAGTCTGTGTGTTTACGTGAGCTTTGCTCTAACACTGCGTGACCCAGGCTGTGGCCCCTTCCCCACTTGCATCCACTGCTGACCCATGCTCACGTGGCCTGTAAGGCCCGGGGTCACCCAAATGTGCCCTGGGAAGCATGGCATCAGCAGGCAGGCTTCTCTTGAGCTTTCTGCAGGTGCGGGGTCTCACTCGTGTCTTTCCTTTCTGTCTTCAATAAAGGATTCACATGTATACAACATGTTTTAAAATATATCTATATATATTGTAAATCAGCAATGCTGAAAGTGGCCTATCTTAAGAAAGGGAAGTGCTCCTTTCTGTTGTAAAATAAATTGAAATAATAGAAATAGTAAGGAATAAGGAAATAACTCATAAAAATAAGCTAAACAGTGAAGCACTGAAATGTTCTTGCTAATTTTGAGCTGAGTGAAGAAGTGTAGCGTTATGGAGGGGGAGAAATTAGATGAATAACTTGTGTGCGCCTACACTGGGAATCCTGAGTTCAGCCCTGGGTTTGTTACTATTACAAATACGAGACATTTTAGAGGTTAGCAACAAAAAATTCAAGGCAGTGGCATAACTTATGTAAATGAAAAATATTTGAAAGAGGCTGTTTGATAAGTAAGAGAGAAAAGGTGCAATTCTTCAGATATGTAATGATACAGGCAATGAGGGCTTGTGTGTGCATACGTGGTAAATATTGAAGAAGTGCCACAAGCTGTACTGGGGACCTAATTTAGGTGGTATAGCAATAATTTCTATTGATAATGTTGCTATCATATGGGAAATAAATAAATAGAACTGTTTCTTATACAGACTTTCTCTACACAGAGACTTTACAGATGTAACTGCACGAAAAATTATGTACTGACTGAAATGCCTAGCTTGGTACAATAGTCAAGTGTATAGGCCAGAATTAGAAAAAAAATCCAACGACAGAGGATAGGAGATATTCATATAAATAAACAAACAAGATTTTTCAAAAAGCAATTAGGAGTGAACATAGGGAAGAAATCTCTAAATGTAGAGTTTTTTTAAATGCCATATTCCTACTGTATGATGTAAAATCAGTAAATACCTCATTGAGACTGCTCCTGAACTTGTGGACTATTTGATCTTTCTCACATATGAGTAGTTTTATTTTAGGACCCTTATCTAAAGCATATGAGGAGTCTTTTAACTGGATTTTTGTTGAAAGAGAACTGGATTGTTTTACATACTTGACTTAGAAGAACCATAGAGTGGTTTGGGTTGGGAAGAACCTTAAAGATCTTTGAGTTCCAACCCCTCTGCCGTGGGCAGGGACACCTCCCACTAGACGGTTGCTCAAAGCCCCATCCAGCCTGGCCTTGAACGCTTCCGGGGATGGGACATGCACAACCTCCCTGGGCAACCTTTTCCAGTGTCTCACTGCCTTCACAGTAAAGAATTTCATCCTAATATCTAACATAAATCTCCTCTTTCAGTTAAAACCTGTTACCCCTTGTCCTATGGCTACACTCCCTGGGGCCTACAGGAAAGCTGGGGAGGGACTGTTTGCAAGGGTATGTAGCGATAAGACGAGGGGCAATGGTTTTAAACTACAGCAGGGTGGGTTTAGGTTAGACGTTAGGATGAAGTTCTTTTCAGTGAGGGTGGTGAAACACTGGAACAGGTTGCCTAGAGAGAGGTAGTGGAGGCCCCATCCCTGGAGACATTCAAGCCAGGCTTGATAAGGCTCTGAGCAACCTGATCTGGTTAAAGATGTCCCTGCTTACTGCAGGGGGGTTGGACTAGATGAGCTTTAAGCGTCCCTTCCAACACAACATATTCTGTGATTCTATGATAAAGAGTCCCTCCCCATCTTTCCTGTAGGCCCCCATTAAGCACTGAAAGGCCATTATAAGATCTCCTTGGAGCCTTCTCTTCTCCAGGCTGAACAAGACCAACTCTCTCAGCCTGTCTTCATAGGAGAGGTGCTCCAGCCCTTGGTTCATCTTGTTAAATTATATCTTGTCTGAACAGTGTTTCTCATGTGGTTCTTGCAGGAAACTGTACTGAGGAGGAAGCCCTTAGCAAAATAGTCAGTTTAGAATATCTAGTTGAAATCTACTAATTATAGTCATCCTCCCCCATCTCTTTTCAGTGATGACAAATTCAGTAGTTTTCCAGGATAATTTCATCCAACTTCCTCTTTTCCCTATTTCATTCTAAATTTTTACTAACGCCGTTAGCCATCTTCTGTTCAGTCAGCCGAGTTTCTTGAACCTTCAGTTGACTGATCCTGCTTTTATGGGAGATTGAATGCAGGAATTTTATCTTTTTAGAGAAGAAATGAAACAACAGTTTTGTTCTGTGCAAGGGCCACAGTTAGTTCTCTTGGCTAAAAAATAAATGCTTTTATAATTCAAACATGGGAATAAAATGCAAGTACCATGGAAAACAACCAAGTGTTCTAAATCAAGCTAAAATATTTCATAGCTACCAAATTTCTCTATAATAGTAATAACAACTGTTGAATTCCTGTTACATATTGTAGACAGAAATACGCATTTTTGTCTTTTTCAGATATAACCTTAATAAGAATGCAGTCGGTGTGTCAGAGAGTTGGCACTTGTTCCTCATGTTTGAAGAGACAACTAAATGGCTTCCTGGGATTAATTAAATGGCAGAGAAGACTAGTTCCGGCGTGTGTCAGAACTATTTACAGTGAGACGGGGAAATGGGAAAAAAGCTATGGGTTGGAGACAAGAAAAAGAGTTGAAAAATGGTGGCTCCCAAGAATAAAGGATCAGTTCTGCAAAATTTCAGAAACCGATGTAAGCATTATGAGAAATTTTGAAATTACATTTGGTATTTTTGTTTTCTCAGAAAGAAATTAATTGAAAATTACTTAGTACAATTTGCTTATAATGATGAGATGTATGTTACATTTCAGGGGAAAAGACTTTTATATAATAGTAGATTACTAAAAACATTTGATGAAGTAGGTGGAAAAATAATAATAAAAAAATCTCGATATAAAAGCCAGCAGCGTATGAGCTTGTAAATTTAGGAAGTGTTTTAGTAACCAATTCTTTGTATATTATATCACATTTAGGAATTAATTATTTAAAGTATTAAAAGAAACATCTTCTACATTCGTAACTTTTGTAAACAGTTTTCTAAAGATCTCATTCCCGATGGTTATGACAAGACACACTGTGACTCATTAAAATCTGTGTTAAGCGAAGGTGATTTTTTAAGAATATCTTATGGTTTTCAGTGTTTTACCAATGATGAGCGACTTGCAGAAAAAAAAGGTTTCCCATGCAATAAAAGATCTTGAAAACAATTGTAATCTCGGTCTCTTGACTCTTTTTGCTTTCACAATTTTGCTCAGACACATAGGTATAAAAACATTTTTGTGCCCCTGCATGTTTGTTTGTCCTTCTTTTCTAAATGTGCCCCGTGTCCAACAAAATATTGATTCTATCAAAGCATCAAAGAGAGAAAAGGGACTTGCTTTTTCTGAGGAAGAAAACTGAAAGTAGTGGGGATGCATACATGTAGCAGGGCAAGCATTAATTTATGCTTGTGTCTTTAATATCTTACAGTGCCTGTATACAAAGGTACCATATGTTTATCGAATACATACACTAAATTCTAAATTGTATTTTTAATGATATTTTCACTTTATCATTACAGTTGAAGTAAAATTAATAACATCTCATATTAAGAGGCAAATAGTGTGTAGCACTGCAATGAAGTATTCAGATTATTTCTAATTTTGCTATTATTGGACAAAAGTGATAAAGAAGTAATTTGATAAATATTAATAGAGTCTGGTCCAGAGTAGTAAAAGCTGTGCATAATTTTTTTTTTTTTTTGCATTATTAACATAAGAAAAATAATGTAGGAACTTATCAAGCATATATCAATGATAAATTCAATGGTAAACAAGGTGTATTAGAAATAATTTATGTGAGAGAGAATGTTTGTTTTCTTTGTAACTTCTGTCAATTTACTCAATCCAAACTAAATGAAATTTTTACTTTCTTTTCACTATGCAAGATACTGCTTGTAAGATGTCTTTGGATCTGAACATATGTAGTGAAGCTGAACAGTTTTCCTTCAGTGGATGTTCATGCAATTGCAAATGATTGAGTTAGTCACTCAGTGAGTTACTGCAGTTCAGCTGACAAAAAGCAACTGGTCCTGAGTGAGCTCTGTATTTGCTGTAAGCACAAAGTAAAACACCTGTGTAACTGTTAAGAGGATAACTGTTGAGGTGATAATTTAACCTGTCATATTTTCTTTTTTTGGTGGGACAGATTAGGAGTACATAGATAATTAGTGACAGATGCTATGGTAGGGAATGGTGATTTGTTAAGATGCAGTTATGTTAATATACCTTTTTTTGAGTAAAAGTTGATTAAAAACAATTTTCAGGTGTCATACAAATACTAATATAAATTGATGAGATGGCAGCAAAATCTGGTGAAACACCTCCATTTACAGCCCCAAAAAATTTCATCCTAGAAACTTGGTCAGTGCTCACTTGGATCAGTTCCAGCAGAACCTTGTGTTTTTTCATGGCACTGTGCAGTTTATAATGTGTGCATGTATTTATTTAAGTGAAATGCTAACTCATGGAGTTATAACTTTCTAAAAATTTCTTTCTAGAAATCAAGACCAAAATTTTATGTGCTTTCTATGTTCCCATATCCTTCTGGAAAGCTTCACATGGGCCATGTTCGTGTCTACACCATCAGTGATGCAGTAGCTCGGTTCCAGAAAATGAGAGGGATGCAGGTAAGAAAAGATTGGCAGTAGGACCGGGTGTTTTTTTGATGTTTTAATGTCACAGTTGGTTAGGAAATTAGTATTTTCCAAAATTCATGAAGGTGAAGGCTTAGTCGGAATATAGACTACAAATGCATGGATAATGACCTGTGGAGCTTTGAATATTGACATTTTAGACTTTTTACAAACAGGTGGTGTTTGTTCGGAACTCACAGTTGATAACAAATCGTTAGAAGCTATCTCAAATAATACAGCTGATGCTGTAACAGCTACCTGAATCTATTGATGTACGGCACAGTGTCAATGAGACCAGTGGGCCACAGCATTTCTATGAGTGGAGACTGAAGACACTACTGACCTCTAGGTGGGACCATGGGGGAGAAAAAAGTGTAGCTGGCAAGAGAAAACAGACACCACAGAAATCAACTCACCTCTTCTGCTCCTGACAGAAGGTCGATGTCCTTTGTCTGCATGGGAGGGACATCCTTCTCCTCTCTGCCAGCTTGGAGGGAAACCCATTCTCATCACTGCTATAAGTTGTATGAACAGGGTCCCATCACACATCAGGTCACCTGGCTGTAACTGCACAAGTTTCTGTTCTGTAGCAGCTGACTCCTTGGCTTGCCTACTTTATAGCCTTGCTCATACATATGAAATGCTGTCTTCTGAGAGTGTAAGTCTACGAGGTAGGCTAAGACAACTACTGGCCATGTCTGCAAGAAGAAATCACACTTTCCCTTCCGCATTCCTTTGTTTCCCAGTTCACCCCATGCCTGCCATCATTTCTCCCTTGCTACCTTCTCTCTCTCTAGTAGGTAGAGGGTGTAGCTTAGGGCCTAGTCCCTGCCGTATACAGGTGGGGTCCTGGTTGGTGTTCTGCAGTGAAGGCTGGTGGGTAAAATTTGAAGGATGTGAGGAAGCTGTGGTAGAATTGTGGCCTGAGTGACAGCCATATTAAGCAGGAAGAAGACAATTGGTAGGGGGAAAATGTTAAGAATCTGGGAAATGGTAGAAAGGAGGAATATGGAAAGAGAATACCCAATTTTAGGATAAGGAACAAAAGGAAGGACATAGCCATAGTCAATCTAGGATGAGACTTGGAAAGGAATTCTCTCTAATGTATGAGAGAGAAGGAGCAGTTCAAGAATATAGGAATCAGACCCTCAAAGGAGTACAGGGAAGATGAAATGGAGGAATAAATGTTAGTTGCTGGTTGTGGTACTAAGTGCTATTTCCTTGCTACAAGTGCTGCAGAAGTGGAGCGTTTCCTGGATTTATCACCATCCATGAGACTCTTAAAGGTATTGTCACTGCATTATTCAGTGTGCTGCCTTTCCAAATACTATGTATTTTATGCCAATGATGAACATACTGCGCACTGAATACGTGCTGTTGCTTCACAGAAATGCATTCTCATGTTTTTAAAATTACAGGAAAAAAAATAACTACCTTAGACTTTAAATGAGAAAAAAAAAAAACAATATCTGTTGTAATACTAATCTTTCCTAACGCCTCTGAATGACCAGAACTTAGATCTCATTAAAACTATTGAGCCAGCTGGGCTCTTGAAGGGACTTTTGATTCTTGCTTGATGTTAAGACCACTGGAGATGTTATTTCAGGACATAGCTCGTCTCTCATCAATAATAGTGGAGGTATCTACTAAATTTCTGTTCAGAGAGATGAAAACTTCTGCTAGCTAAAATAAAGGGAAAATAATTGTCTACGTCCAGTAGGATGCTGTAGGTGTTAGCTTTTGAATACAAGGGAATTAAGCACCTTTAGTAGAAACTTTTGGAGAAAATGAAAAGATAATATAATTGCAATGAAATACAACAGCTACTATGAAAGCAAGTTTTGATTTCCACAGTTGCCTATTTTTTCCAGAAAAGTTTTGAAAGTCTTCTGCAGTTTTTAAATCTTGCATTTCAGCTTATTTGAAGAGTGAGTGCCTGTAGAACCTGCTGGATTTCTATAAATACATATATCTTCTGTTGTGTTAACCACTTTGAACATCTATTTATGACCAAAGGTGGGCACCCAGAGAATTTAGCCTTCATATACGGTTAGGAGACATTACAGATCTCTCAAATGATTTTCTGAGCATGTCAGACTAAGAGCTGTTCTGTTAGTGATGTACATTAACTTGCTGGAACTTAAATTTACCTTAAAAAACCTTTTCTTTATTAGCCATGCTAATTTCTCCATCACTTAGAATTAAAGTCTTTATAATTGATTTTCTCCTTGCAATTAATTTATCAGCCTCTAGATGTTTTCTCTGGCAATTGTCACAGTTGTCCCATCTGTTAAAGATTTCTTCATTGTGATGGTTGTAGGCTATGACCAGGTTACGTCTTATCATATGGAAAATTTGATATACCCAAGAAAAATGTTTTCCCCTGTATTCAGGGAATTACTGGAATTCTGCAGTACATAAAAAGAAAGAATGCTTTAGAAAAAAAAAATAGTATGAGTAATTTGGAAGTTATTCTATTGATTTTTTTAAATACGGTTTTTCTTTCTGAAAATTCAGCTTTAATATTGCATGTTTGAAAGCTCAGGACTACTAATTTTTCCGAAGTTAAAATCCTAAGTAGAAGTGAACGCATTTCAGGTATTCAAGGCAAGGTTAGGGTAAGATTTTTGAGTAGTAATTGCTTCCATCATTTCCAAACTAACAAAAAAGGAAGAGTCATTGAAAATAATCTTAGGAACTGTATCTCCACATATGGATGTAGAATTGACCTTGATTAGCGAGTCATAAAACTGTGCTAGAAGCAATACAGGTAGGTTGAAAGTGTTCGTAAGGCAGCAAGGAATGATGATGGGCTGTTACCATGAAAAATACAGGCAAAACCATTGAGACTTAACAGTTCCCAGGGAAAACTTCAGACTACAATGTATATTTGTTGTCTAATAAACAGTGAGAGAAAATATCAGGGAAAATATATATGTTGTGTACGTAGTTGACTAGTATAAATGGTTGAGTATGAGAGTAATGTATATTGAATAAGGTGGAAATATTGTTCTCAGGGAACACCTTCATTAGAAAATAGTAAATTAGTTTCATATTGACTTAATCTCAACAGGCAGTAATTGTCTTATTTGTTATAATACTTAAGTAAGGATAAGCTTGAATGCCTTTACAAAGGGATTAGAGCTCCTTTAGTAAATTGGAACCATTCTTTGGAATGCATTCATGTAATTTCTTCATATTGGAGGTAGTTTGAAGTCTTAACTGAGAAAGTGTTAAATCCTTTGGATGCTGGTTTTTTGTTTTTCTAAAAAGGACCACTTCATTTCTCTAGCTGGATAGGATCTGATTTTGTTTCAATTAAAATATTCTGGAGAGGTAATATGCACTGAAATCTACTGATATTTGCCAGAAACCTGTACCTCACCAACATTTTAAGTGGGAAAATAAATATTTGTTGCTCTTTTTTCCTCCTGGTATTTGGAAGAAATAGTGCTTTGCCATTAAAGCTGTAGTTGATATTGATGACTAGTGACACTGAAAATGGGCAATCAAACAGAATACCTAATGAGCAGCAGCCTTTTCTGCAATACCTGACTGGCTGATCATTTATTAAATGGTGTGCAAAGGTGGGATTTAATGCAAGTGTAACATCGCGATGGGCAGTCACTTTTTCAGTGTACTGATGGGTGATAAGTTTCGCAGAGTTTTCAGTAGGAGGTGCATGAATATGTGTATTGCAGTACAGAGGTAATCACCAGGGTTGTATTGATTCGGAGTCAGCACATTGATTATGCCGATGGGTGATGAAGTCCTGGTTGTTTTACCCGAAGATCTGACCAGTGAAGCATTGTCTTGTTCCAGCACTGCTCAAGTACCTGTAGGCAGTGCATGAGAAACAAACTCTGTCATGCACTTGGATTAGGTTGCTGGGTAAATGATTTATAGAGTACATCTGTTGTAAGATAAGTTGTTTACATTCTAATTACTGAAGATGAAGTTTGAAGTCTTTGCGTGGGAACTGTAACCCGTATAGATTACTTAGCATGAATGCAGTGAGCTAGTCTCTTTCGAAAATGTGTCAAGGATAACATTTTTCTTGAAGTGCAATTAAAACAATTTTTGTGTATGGAGAGTTCTAGTCACAGATCTTATTAGAAACATATTTCCTTAAAAATGCTATGAAAAAGTAATTTTTATATTTTAAATTACAATTGTATATGTATTAGTAAACCAATCCAGATCTCAACTGAAGTTTCTGGCTGTGTTTTCTCCGTAAATTTACATGCATGTTGTGAATTCAAATGTATGAGTTTTGTAAGAAGTTAAGAGATTTCCTATTCATTATTTGAGAGTGCCATGTACAAATTATAGAGATATTCACGGTGATTTTCACCGTGGCAGATTTCCAGTCTGCTGCTGCTTGGGGAAAAAGTATTTACCGATGCTTTATCATGCTATCATTATCATGTCTTTGATAAATTCCAAAGTGGATAATTTGTGCCTCTCAGAGGACTGAGAATAATTCCCTTAGCAATCAGTAAATAGAGAGTGATTCAGTTCAATAGTTCCTGTGATATCTTTTTAATAAAATTTTGAATTGTAATTGATACCACAGCGAGGCTGTCCTATGCAAGTTGTGCAGATATTAGAATGATCATTGAACAATTCAGGATGAAATTCCTGTACACTAGGATCAGATTTCTTAACTTATACTTAAACTGCTCCTGATAGATAGGATTGGAATGCTGTCGGTGATATTTCCACAATATCCCAAAATGACTTAAAGAGGATTTTCATTTTATGCAGAACATCTTTTTTTAAATTGTATGTATTGTCATTCATTGTTTTCCCTTTCAGCAGTGAATCTTAATACTCTTGAAATTGTAAAAGTGAACAGTATTGAAGAAAGACAGGCACGTTTAATTAAAACTTTATAATGAATTCATAGTAGGATGAATTATTTCGATACAGTTCCATTTTCCGATCATCATTAGCTGCTGTTCTCCACCATTTTTTTGTGTGAGGCTGTTATGTCCTTTTGCCAGGTTATTTTCTGTGGTATAAACCAAGGGGAAAGTATTACAAGTATCCTATGTGAATTGAATCTTGTATAAATTTAGTTTTCCAGTAGCGAGTACTGAAAGTGTTAATTAGCTCACTCTGTTTCATTTTGAAAGAGAGAGAAAACGAGATATTATTTTAAATGCAATTATGTTATACAAGAATATGTGAGATTAAGGAGATGAGTGACACCTTTGTTTTCTAAATGTTTGTAGTAGTGTGTGCTTGTAGAATAATTTCTTGAATTTTATATCTTGTAAGAACAAAAAATAAATGAGAGTATTTTTTAAGCAGAGTTATGTTTTGATAGAAATCTGTGTGGGTTGATTATATCTTAATTTGAAAGTGCCTTATCAGAATGCAAGTATGCAGCATTCTGTTGCAGCGGATCATTGAAATAGTCCTTGCTAGAATGTACACACTAGTCAAAAATTCATTATTTTAACCTATTTGCAGGTGTGCCTTGCCTGCTTGGGGTTTTTGTGTTTGGTGGTGGTGATTTTTAGCTGTTGTGTAATGGTGATTATTGCCTAGTACACTTTAAAGACAATCTAGGCTGCATTCAGGTGGAGATCTTATATTTCAAATGTGTTGAATCTGTAATCTGTTGATGTACAAATCAGATTTTTGGCACGTTCAGCTTAATTGTAGGCAGCCAGTGGAAGGAGTCCTCTCCTTTCCCCTCTCCAACTGCGTGTCCTTACTGTGTCTCTCACTTGTGTGTGGTTGCACAATGGTGAGATAAGTGCAAGGAGGATGACAGAAAGTTGCTGCTGGAGTGAGGGGTGTTTTCTGGCAGCTGGAACCTGTGACCACAGATCGCCTATTTTGTCAGCCTTTCTTGGTTAGTTCACGTTCAGTGTGTCATGGGGCTGTAACTACAGACAGAACATAGACTTTGCTGTATTGATTCCACTCACTAATCTGTCAGCAAACCTCTTAATTTTCATTTTTGGCTCTCTTATCTCACATTCTCTGAAATGAATATATTTGTTTACAGGCATTTTTGACACTGATTCTGCTGTCTTTCTTAAAATTTAGAATGCATCGATCCAGATGTAAGAAAGATACATCAGCTCCTGGTCATAGTCTTGAGATATACTGAGCCCATCAGGAGAGCAAATTCTTTGTTTTCTTACAAACATTAAGGAAAATTCACTGAATCGTCTGTCCTAGTTATGTTGATGGAGGCAGAGAACTGAGTGTTATGAGATTATTGTCAGCTTTGTGTTACATAGTACTTGCTGATCTCGCCTACTAATGTCAGTGTGATGGGCTGATTGTTACGGCAGTGAATAGATGAAAATCCTCTGAGAGGAAGAGCTGAGATCTCAGAAATGAATTAATGGAAGATACTGTGTCTTCCTCTGCTTTGTCCCACGTTAAGAGCTCTAGCCATCGTTAATAACAGATTTTTGACCATGCTGTGAAGTGATTCTTTCAGCGATGCTGCGAACTACTACGAAGTCAGAGTTGTTGGGATCTAAAATGTTTCATGATGCAACTGTTTTCCTTTTTAATAATCTATCCTGAAAAGAATGCTCAGTGTGGCAGTTGCCAGGCACTTTGTTCCTCACACACGAATAAATCACTTCCTTGCCACTTCATGTTCCTGTGCAAAACATAGTATGCTGAATGGTCGAAAATGCCAATCCTTCATAGCTGATCTTGCCAGATCATGCGAACTTCTGAGGATCTTAAGCACTCTGTGTTCAAGACTAACCTAGTAGTTTTAACCAGGGAGATTTTGCCTGTCCACTTAATCATGAAGACCAGAAACACAGAGCTACCTTTGGAGAGAGTGCTGTCTGTCTTAAAACGACTGTGAAACTACAGTCTGCTGTCTTTTACCAGGTGTAGACATCTGCGGACTTATGCAGGCCTCCTCTTACGAGATATGTTCATTATTTGTTTTTCTTTCTCCTTGTGGCTTAGAGAAAATACTGTCTGTACAGGGGAACGATGCTTGGAGGAACGGTCACTCTAGCGAGCAGAATCGATCCCTCAGTTGCATAAGGTTTGGAGACTGCTGTGGGAAGCAATCAAGTCAGCATTCAAGAAAGTGGATAACTTTTTTTTCTTTTCTTCTGCTCGTCTGTAATGCTGAAGGGAGCAGCCAGGTTTTCTGCTGGTTAGAGCCTATGATGAAGGAGCTACAAGGAATACCCTTTGGTCTGCAAAATTGCTTTCTTCCTATTTTTTGTTGTTTTGAACAGTCAAACTGTTCCTTTAGTCTTTGTGCCAACTTCTGACATGTTAGGAGTATGTTTTCTTCTCCCCTTCCATGTCTCTTGAGATTTTTGATGTTTTTCAGAACGATATAGTTAATCTCAGCCTTGTGTTTTATGTTGGCTAAGCAGAGTTAAGATGTAACGCCAAGTGCTATGTGGAGACTGTGGCGTTTTAACTGCAGATACGTAACACATTCCAGCCAGAAGAAGCTGACCTATTGTTTAGACAAATGCATTTCACAAACCTTTCAAATGCATTCACAGTAGAGAAGTAAAAGAGACAATAAACTTGAAATCATTTTCTAAACCACTGTGTGTTACATTCATCTCTATAGCAACTACATAAATAGATCTATCCTGGAGATTAATTTGAGGATATTTTTAATGTCTCTTTAAATTCAGGTTCCTGATTGAAACTTGAATTAGCTTATTTCTTCAGCCCTTTAACTTGAGGAATGTTATTGGTTGTTAAATTGAACTGTCTTTTGAATGTGATAAGTGAATACACTGTATGATATTTTTAATATACATGCTAGAATTGGGAAGATCTGCGTGAGCAGATAACTCCTGCTAGCACTGATGGTACAGTGATAAAATGTCTGCACATTAGCTGTCTGGAGCATCAGTCAGCCCTTTTGGGGAGCTTGTCACCGGTAGTGAAGCTGTTCCTCCCACATCCTTTTGCTCATGAGCGTGAGAAATGAGATTGTGCCTTGCTTTTGGCTGCTTATCTATAGCCAGAATAGCACTTAATCAAGAGTAGTTTTTTTAATCTCACTTTATGTGCATCAGCTTATAGAAAAAGAAGGTATTTGTAGGGATGCAAATGTAGGGCATTTGTCTAAAGGAACAGTGTTTAAATAAGAGAAAATATGTATTCTACATGGACAAAAAAAAATGGTTTATTTGATCATTTCTGTCTAGAGCCGGGTGGTCAGCACTAATAATGGTCAAAAAGAGCTGAGCTGCAGAAACTAATATTTATTGTGTCCTTACAAAAATCTATTGAGATTTGTAGTTTATGTAAAGTTTACCTTTTTTTTTTTTTCATTTTTGTTTCTCTTTTATACCAATAGTTTTAATTACTAGCAGAGGGAGGGAGAGGAGAAAGGCCGGGAAAGGTGTGCTTCAGTGGGGCGTCGGCAAGTGGTTTGTGCTCCAAATGAGATTTTCCATGTAACGCTTATAACGTGAGGAAGTGGGGAGTTAGGAAATCTGACTTTTATATTTCTGACGCTGTGACAGGAGGAATAATAATCTGTTGGATAACGGGGAAAATTTGTAACACAGAATAGCATTCCAATTTCTATTAGATTTATAAATAAAAATTGTGCTGTGCATGGACCCTTACTGTACTGGGTTGAATCACAGTTGATCACAGATCACAGTTTAATACCTTTGGTTTTGTTGCTGCACGAGCAGAGTAATGATATACAGCAGGTTTAGTTTTAGCTCAGTATCGAAATCGAGAACGTTGAGGAGTCACATCTGTTACATCCTGTTGCTTTTACACTGAGCTGGTGCCTAAGGCACCTTTATAAACAGTTCTATAAAATATTTCTTATGGAAGAATGCATTGAAGTCAGAGGATTGAAAGGTTGTGGCAAAGAAGAATAAAAATAATTTAAACCAGTGACAAAAGTAGCTCTTAAGCTTTGGAAACGAACAGATTTTTCACATTGAGATAGCTTATGAGATTAGTATTGCTGGGCTTGCTTGCTTACTGCTTGTTTGCTTTCGTGCCACAGAAGAACAAGTTCTTTATATAAATACATATTTAAAGGTGTAAAAATATTTATTCTTTTAATTCTTACAACCTTTAAAATGTTACTCAATCCTGTTTGGCTATTGTTAAACTTGTGTAACTTTAATCATAATTGTTGAATTTATAGCACATTTGTAGGTGTAAGAAATGGGATTGGTTTTATCAGGTACCCAATATGTAAGTGTGCTTAATGACAGCTTCTAACTAGTGGTCATTCTTTCCTTGATTATTAAGCAATTTTTTTAATACTTACTGTGTTGCTGGATTATTCTTCTAAATAATTTGCATGTTAATAGGAAAGGTATATATCTACTTCAAAAAATTATCTATTATATTTTGTAGTAAACATTTTCTCCACCTTTATTTGAGGTCTTGAAATACAATTTTTCAGTCTGCAGACTTTTTAGTAAAATTTGACTAAAACTTTCCCCCCCATCCTCGTAACTTTATCTGTTGGATTTAAGGTTATCATAGGGTATTTTTCTTTTTTTCTTCAACAAAAGGAAAAAAAATAGTAGGCTACACATCAGGTACTGTTATAAAACTGTTGGTTCAATTAGTTTTGCTTGCTTTCTTCTCCTCCTCCTTTCGGATGAATATTTGGTTCTGTTTAGCAGTAGCACCAACTGCTAACTTTGGCCACCACACAAATCTACAAAGATTGATTTTTGTCATTGTTAACCTGGTATTGAAATAGTCATGGGGATTTATTACATAATACTTTAAGCTCCCTCTAACATCACATTGTAGATAGCAAGTATGCAATATTCATCTTTTAAAACAGACCTAGCCGTAGTGGGCATGTTTGGAAGAGGTTCAGTTCAGACAAAGCAAATACTGCAATGCAAAACACTGCTCATTATTTGGATGCAGAACACTGATTATTATTTAGAGGTCTGTGTGTGTTGTTGATGCCATTCCAGAAAATTATGTAAGGTTGTGTTTGTTTTTTTTTCTTTTTGCTGACAGGTGATAAATCCAATGGGATGGGATGCATTTGGTTTACCAGCAGAAAATGCTGCAGTTGAACATGGGCTTCACCCTGCACGCTGGACACAAAGGTACTTTAATGAATTTAAGTAATATGACATTTCCACTGGGAATACCTATGCTGTGACCCCCATAAACCAACAAAACAGAGCAAAACCAGTGTAGAAATAGAAGAAAGTACAGAAAGAACCAGGGTTATTTGCCCATTGTTTTATGGAACTGTACAGATGATTCAGTTTTGAAAAACAAATGTATCAGGATGATTTTCAAGGTTTTCATCTCAATTACTTATAACTTGTAAAAAGGTAGAATATTGAAAGAGTGACATTTCCCAAACACCCAAATCAGTGAGTAAGAAATAAATCAGAATTTCATTATGGTGAGTTAAATCTTAGTATAGAATAGACAGTTGAAAATCATGAGCTACGTGGTTAGATTTAATAGCAGTTTTCAGTCTCATGCAAAAGAGGAATAAGACAGTTTTTTTCATTTGAGACTGAGTCTTGGAAAGTGATAAGCAGTCATTATTGCTGCTGATTTCTGTGAAAATTTTGGGCTTTAGACCACAGAACTGGATGTTGTGTTCCCCTAATATTCTTTAAAATGCATAGAAAGTTATATAAGTAAACATTAATTAATCTATAAATTACTTTGCAAGCAGTCTTCTGAAGTGTAGCTGTTTGTTGTGCTCTGGCTGCAGTAATCTAGCTGTGGTATCTTTTTGGACCTTGATCCATTTCCTCCTTTGATAATGCTGTTTCTTTTAAGTTTTTTTCCGTGCTTCTGGTCCCGTGTTATGATACTTGATACTCTTGCAGCTAAAATATGATGGCAACTGATTTCACCTAGGAAGAATGCATGAGTGCACTACACACAAATTCTGAGTTATTTATGCTCATTTTTTAAAATTTCCTTCATGTATGGTTTAGATGAAAATATGTGTGAGAACCATCAAGACACAAAATCTTGGTTTTGTTCTTTTGAGTGTCTGAACCATCACTCTGCAGTGTGTTGTGGGCTATCAATTATATTGTAGCAAGGTCAGTAAATTGATGATTTCTGTTCTCCTTCAATAAGCCTACTGAAGCTCAGCTGTAAAACAAATCTACGTATGTGTTATTTCTGAGTGCCTCATTTTTAACTCAGTTATGTTGATGGAAACTTCACCACATAGAGTGTTGTCATCCGTACCTACATGACAACTGAGGCCCAAAGAAGTGACAGTTGTCATTTTGAGACAACGAGGCTGACATTAAGTGCTTGTTGACTATAAAAGGGTTAGTGTTTTCCCCTTCTGTCTACTACGTCGTCCCTCCTCACCTCTTGTACTCGCTTTGGCACCCATAGGACATCTTGTTGAACTGAGTCAGCTTGCTAACTCAGAAGAAAGCCATTCTGTCAGCTGACTGGGTTGAATTGGTTCAATAGAAAAGCAGTGAGCATGCGGGGCAGAGAGACTGCAATAGCAAAGTGCCATAGCAGCTTGGCCTGTCTCCTCTAAGCAGTTTGTCAGGGCTGTGTCAAAAAGTGTGGCACAGCCTGAGCTGAACCTCTTCTGCTACATTCTGTGCTATTCTGGTTTTTTCTCTTTTCTTGTTAATGGGTGCATATTGTTCTGTACACTTAAAGCAGTTCAGCTGGTAGTTAAAAGTACAAGATGTTTTATACTGGAAGAAAATTTTACTTTGAAAATTTTGCTTTGAAAATTTCCGTAGTACTGAAAAGAGTGATTGTCCAGTTTTAAGAGTTAGATAACAATATTGTAACAACAAACTGAGACAAGCTAGCACATCATCATTGGGACTGGTTATAATAACATCCAAATAGGAAAATTAATTACATACTCTTGTTTGTTTGTTTGTTTATGCTAAGGAAGAAAGTTAGTTCATCATACGGGGAGTTTAAATTCTGACCACTGAAGTAATTGCTGTCTTCTGTTTTCTCCACTGTTCCTATCCTGAATGTTTCTCATGCCTACAGCAGGGATGACTGAACTGAATGTGAAGCTGTGATGGTGTGGTAGCCACCTGGTGTGTTTCAGTCATCCCTGGAGCAGAGCCAGCCACCCATGTGAAAGGGGGCACACTGTAAGCATTTCAACATGCTTCGTTCAGGCGTGAACAACCATATTTCCGAGCATCATAATTTTTTTGAAGAGGTGATTTAAAATGAGCTCCAATTGGCTAGTACTTCTTATATTCTCAAAGTTAGGAAAAAAAAACATAAAACAAATTAAAGATCGAGTTACTTATGCAAAACACACAGAAATGTTTGTTAGTAAGAGTTAGTATAACGGCAGAAACTTTGTGGAAAGACACTCAGATTTGATTTTTTTTTTTATTGGTGCAGGTTATTTTGAGTGGGGCTTTAATATAAGCAGTACTACTGAAAGTATGGTTTCTCCCAGTGGAAGCTGTGAGTCCCTAAGAGGATTTCCTGGTATACTCGTACTGATACAGGCCTCCTGGCAGTCCTTTTCTAGTGTAACTCGGGCTCTGCAACTGTTAGTACTGGATACTTGCATTACTCAGTTATTCATCAATACAAGTTTGTTCTGGATCAGAGTTAAACACTTGGTTTCATGACTGTCAAATTAGTCACTGTGGGAGAAGAGATGATACTTTATCTGACATAATGCATTTTAGTAGAAAGTTAAAAGTCCATAAGAAATTTTAAGCAAATTTAAAGTATGTGAATGAATTCACACCAGGTCACTAGTTAATATTGTGTAATTGTGGTCATTTTGGTAAAATGTATTTAGTGCATTTTAAAACTAAAGCTTCCATGGCCTAGTCCTACCGTTTCACAGTTGACGTAAGTTTATCTATAACTGTGCTGCCACCAGAAGCTTAGGGGTTCCGTGTCACCTCCCAGGATATAAGTTCCCATCACCTCTTTTGTGCTGGCTCAGATGTTTTTGCAACCACAGTATTGGTTTGATCAGGCTGTTGATCAGAGCGAAGCAAGAAAACTGCTAGGGTTTTTCTGAGAACTTTTTGTAGGGCGTGTCTTCGGCTGATTGAACTCAACCACAATTACCAGAGTCAAAGCAAAACACAGCCAGGATAGTATTGCCAAAGTAGAGCAGGTTTAAGCTGATTGTGAAAATGTGTCCTACAGATTCATGAAGATTTCAGAGGGTCCTTTGGCTCAACTGCAATAAAGAGAATTAAAAATAACGCAAAGTGATGCTTCAGGAACATTTCCTTCAAACTGCAGGGCCATATTTGCTTTTCAGTTATGCTCAAACCAAGAGAAGAAAAATCATTGTCTTGTACACACAGCTATTGAAATGGAACCAGAATATGCTAGGGACTTTAAAAATTATTATTAAAGATGAGTATTCTGATAGTTCCTTGAGTTTCACTGTTAGTGAGATAATAGTGTTTAGAGGTTAACGAGGGCTTTTGATTTCTCAGTACTTTATAAGCACCTGATTTTAAATATGATCTCATTGCAGAAATATTTTAAAGTTAATAAATTTTTAAATTTTTTATTTTGCAGTAATATTCAACACATGAGGGAACAGTTTGATGCACTAGGTCTGTCTTTTACATGGGAAAGGGTAAGATTTTCTTTTTTAAGGGATGCTGCTTTTTTGTATGATGGAACATTGAAAAATGTGGAATTTCACCATTTTATCTATGACAATATAGAGGTCTTTGAAAGTGACCAGTTTAAGTTGTTAAACTGTAAATTTACACTTGGAAAAAGTGGGAAATGGAGCTTCTCTCAAGCTGCTTATCAAACTTCTTTTACTTTTGACATACTGACATCATCTGATAATCTCAAGGTTTTCTTTCTTTTCTTTAAAGTAATTTCAGTTTTGCAATTGACTTTTCTCTTTGCTTTTTCATCTCTTTCAAAGTAGCAATTTTCTGTGTTAGAAGTTAGACAATCGTCTAAATAGATGTTTATAAAGCAGCATGCCTTTGTGTTAAGGTATATATGTTTTGAGGAGCGCTTTTTTCAATGTGTATGTTTTTATAATATACTCAAGGGTTTAAAGCTAGTAACTTGAAATGGTGGTTTAGTTATGTTATTCTAAATCTGAAGCTTAAGTCTGCATTTTCGTAGGTGTTATATCATGACCATTTTGGAAAACAGAAATTTTATTTAAAACACTAATGCTTGAGAATCAAGTGTTCACCTTAAAAACCTTAGCAACATGATCAGACATAAGCTGATGTCATTTTCAAGATAAAAAAAATTAATTTTTGAAGCAATTGTAAGGTTATTGCATTTACCAGTGAATCAACGTCAGTCACTACCTTTATATTCTCAGCAATAACCATTGCTTATCACCTTAATATGATTCTGAATAGAGTAATGGAGATACTAATCTTGGATTTTTATGGCAGCATTGTAGATCTGAAAAGGAAAAGGATTAGTTTTCTGGCAGTCTGAGACCTGCCATCTGTTTTCTTTAATCTTGAAGGTGAAATTGTTTATTTGTATGTCTTACACCTAAAAACCATATTTCATTGTGTCATATATATGTCAAAATTTTCAGTATAAGCCTTTTTAGTAAGATTTTCATTTTCCTGATAGCGAAAAAGTTGCTCTGAAAATAAAAGGTTGCTGTGGAAGGTTTACTGCACACATTCTTGACAATTATTTTCTTATATTTAAAACTGTTAGTATCTCAGAGATTTTCTGTGTCTGTAATAAAGCAATAGTTCAAAACAGTAAAATCATGTGTGTAGGCTCTATTATGGAACACACCAGAGTTGAACGTTGCAGAGTACCTTTCAAGAAAACTGAGAAAATTCACTTCTCTGTATGGACTTCTGTTTAACCCTTCCATCCTGAAGAAGAGATGGAGAACTGTCAGTACTGAAAACCATGTCAGGGAGTGTAAGTATATAGGGGAAAGTAATTTCTCGTCTCTGCGCCTGTTCTTTGAGGCTTACCTTCGCTTTTCTAGTAAACCATGTTTTGGTTCATGAACTTTAAGAGGTCTCTGAATACTTGTGGAAAGGGCTTTGATGCTGTACTAAGTTAATTTGAACAGTTGTGTAATTAAAATAATTTAGGATGCTCTAGGGGCACATAGTTTCTGGTTTTGAAAGTTAAGATTTTAAAACAGCTAAAAAGTGTTCCTTGAAACATAATGAATTCTGGAGTTTTCACTCCTTAGCTTATTAGTTTTATTTACCTAGAAAGCCTTATTAACTGGAGTAAGAGTGACCTGAATGGTAACCATTAGATATGTTTATTCATTGCAAAAAATGTATCATGCCTGAAATATATCTGTATTACATGATCTCCAAATGCATGGATATTTGAGCTAGCCATAAAAGAGCTACCTTTGGAAGTGGAACGGCAAACTGTGGCAGAGTGTATTTTCCAGGCTGATAAAGCCTCCTTCTCTGCAAGGCTAATTAGGCTGGGCAGCGCCTCAGCTGCCCTGCTTCTGGGCTAACTGAAGCATCTTTGCACAGCAATGCACTGCGCTGTGCAGGTACTTATCTTAAAAGTGAGCTCTTCGAGGTAAGGAATATTTTTTTTTTTATTATTCTGTTCTTGTATGGAACTAAATCAGTGGCTTACAAAACACTGTGACAATGCAAACAAACCCAGTAGCGTTAGTGATTCCTGTAAAAAATGCAAGAAAACCACTATTTATATGGGTTAGTTTAATTAACCAAGACTATTGTACAAAACGACAGTTTGTTTTTAATTTAGTTGCATTAGTGTTGCTTAAATGTGCTCCTTCATTGTGCTAGAGCATAGTACCTAGCAAATATATGCTGGAGGGAACCTATTCCCTTACCCTAGACCCCTATTTTAGTGTGTGGTCAATTGCCTTTTTGAAGTGCAAACCTTTTATGTTAACTGTCTCTGTCCTTTGTGGCCAGTTTAGAGTACATGCCTAGATGATGTGAGGAAAACTTAAGTAAATACTACCATTTTACAAATGTTAAGGGGGGCGGAAAAAGTAGGAAAATAATAAAAAGTACATTTTGAATATCTAGTGCATGTAGCTGTGCTGAAGAAGCTGACTGCATGTACAGTCATGTCTGGTGTTCAAGAAAGTCCTGTCCAGGAATCTGAAGGCTAGTTGTAGTTTTATTACTTGGTAAAATTATTATGATCACATCCCAGGGCACCTGGGATGCTAGAAGTTTCCTTTTATTTATCTGTGCTTTTCTCATTGTTCTGTCTTACAAATCAAAATGCAAAAGTATTTTTATGTTGTAGCAGTCAGTGAAATTACTTAACCAGTAAGGTGCCACAAATAAGGCATTATTAAAAACTAATTAGATTATTTCAGAAAGCCAGGTTACAAGGACACTTGAAAATTATTATTCTAAACAGAAAATGTAAACAAACTTAAAATGAAATTAAATACATACAATAGCTCTGTAAGTACTTTGCTTTAGCATAGTTTTGAATACTAGTAGTGATCTGATATGTTTTCCCTGAAACATGTAGGTATTTCAAGTGCCTCAAGTAATAAATGTTATATTTTTAAATCACTTTGAAAGGAATGTGATTTTTGGGGAGAGATTTTAAAAAAAAAATAATACCTAAGAGAGAGAATATTTCTATTCTCAACATTAATGTTTGTCAGATCCAGGGTTAAAAGCTGCAGTTTGAGTACGAAAGAAATGTCTCTGAGAGACATTAAAAGCACTTGGAAAATAAAAAACATTGTGGTTATGTTTTGGTTTTAAGATAACAGTAATTTGGGCATTCCTGGTGATCAGATTCTCCAAAATATCATCCCAGACGGCACAGCAAACTGCCTGCCGCTTCTTTTAAGCATGATTTTCAGGGGAATTGGGCAATATAATTTTCAAAGATTCATATCATCAGCAACAAGGGATGGAGAGTGTATAACATTTTTTCTTTCTTTTGCTCAGAAGCACTGTCAGACTGAATGCATGTTCCCAGTCAGCCATCAGTTCACCACTCTATTATCAATCTGTGACTTTCTTCTAGAGGTAGCTCGTACTGCCAGCATTTTTTAGTCTAAACAATTCCTGTGTGCCAAGTGACATAATTTTTTTGCATAAGAGTAATGTTCCCCTCTGTTCTCTACATTAAAAAAGATGAAACCTTTGGTAGATTTTCTTTGTGCAGGTATTTTTCTGTTCCGTTTGGAAGTTGTCATCTTGTGTACTGCTTGAGCAGGCATAAAACTGTAGCAGTAGATAGAGCATTACCTATTAAATTTTCTTTTTATCCACATATCAGTGATAATCAGTGACCCTGCTTGTAATGAAATAAAAAAGAACGCCGTTGATACGAGGCAATGTTTTTGCAGGAAGGATATTCATGCTTTAAAATGTAGGCACTGCATGACGTTTGTATTTGTAGCTAATAAAGCATGAAACTTAAGGGACTTTGAAATACAAATATTCAAGTGAATTTAGAAATGTAGTTTGGTCTAGCTCTAAACCTCTGAAAATCAACTAATTGTACTTCCAGATGATGTGGTACATGCCCTTTAATACCAAAATAGGCAAATAATATATTAAAGACTGTTTAATCTTCCCAAAGAAATTTTAAAAAAATCTGTTCAGACTTTTTCTCCTTATCACCTTTTTAATAAGTACCACATGCAACATGGCTGTCTTCAGGATAGCATAAGACTGTGCTAGAAATAAAATTGTTAGTAATAAACTAGGAAATTACCTCTCTCCAGACTAATTATATGTTATTCTCAAAGCCTGGTGGATCTTACAAATAAACACTTACGCAGCCTGTAAATGTTACTTTAAAAAAAAAATAGCCATGAAAGTAGCTTAAAGATGTAACCTTCTCAAACAACAAACAAACCAAACCAGTTTTAGGTTCAGATTTACATAATAGAAAGTTGTAAGAATGGAACAGATTTAGAACAAATGAGAATTATAAAACAAGGCATTTGAATATTAGTTTTTCTTTTATTAATGACCAAAATCTTCCATCCAGTTTGGGTTTTTTTTGTTTTTACAGGATTCTTTATTGTTGGTTTTCCCAGATTTTTGGTAACTGGAGGGTTTTTTATCAGATTTTTTAATAATGAATGGCCCTTAAACCTTAACATGAACTGGTTGCTTCCCAAGTTGCACTGCTGTCAAATCTAAATTGTAATACTGCTATTTAGTCTGTAGCTGAGAATTGATTTGCAAAAGTAATCAGATACTAACCCCTCCATCATGCTATTTGTTAGGAACAGATTGCCGTGCTGTGATAAAGGGATTAAGCAAGGTAGTTTTCGGTAAGGGTAGGGATTTTTCTCTTACATACCTTGGCAATATGCGCTGTTTTTAAAAACAGACCACTTTTAAAGGTGGTTTGTTTTTATTGTTTTCATGAATTGTTTTAATGAATGAGTGTCATTGCTGTAGGAATAAGGAGCAGTAACAGTAACCAATGATAATGATGCATTCTGGTGACAGCATCAGATACTGTTTTTAACTAGCAAGCTAACAAAAGGGAAGACGGTTGGGGGGAAAAGGGAGATGCTGCTCCTCCCGTTTGATGGTACCTTCTGAAATGCTGGGGTGATGGGTTGTCACTAAATCTGTCACAGAGCACTGAAGAGCACATGGCAGTGGACAGCTGAGCAGCATATTTCATGTTTGTAAAAGGGGTTCTGATTTTTAGTACATATTTTAACTTTGGAGAAAATATGCTAATATCCTGTTTATATATATTCACTGAACTGCTTTGTGACATGGGGTTCTCTGTGAATGCTGTTACGCTAGTGCTCAACTCAAAAGTGAAATTCAGGAAATTACATTTTTTGGCAGGGTGGAAGGAGTCCATCGTGCTATTTTGCAAACCCTTTTATAAACAAACCCTTTTCTGTATTTCTGAGTTAAGTCAGTTCTGTTAATGCACTGCAGATCTTTGCCATGCTCATACAGTATAAATAAAAATGTTAACATTCACCTTAATTTAAGCACGATAGCAGCCTAATGGAAACTTTTTACCAGACATCATTTGTTTAATCAAGATCAGTAACTGGTATACATGGGAAATTATTTTTTCCCGTGAGTCTTAATGTGCTAAATGGTAGGAAAAAAACCAAAACATTTTGAGATTGACGAGAGGTTGCTGGCTTGTCATCAACAGCTCATTTCACTTGGTAGTGATGTAATTTTTCTTTCTTTGTTAACTTCAAATGTTACTTCAAACTTTCATGGTTATAAAGTTAAATGATGAGCTTGAGTGATCTTTTTGCAGTTCAGTGACCACACAACACGTTTTCTTCAATGACAACAGTCTGCTCTATTCCTTTCTGAAAAATTTCAATTTACAACTTGTGAGAGAGTGTGGACATGAGAATCTGTTTCCGGGAGTTAGCTTGTACCATATCCTAAACATACCTGTTCAGACTGAGAAACGTCATCTCTTGTTTCAGTTAACACACATCTGCCATTCAGGACCAAAAGGACATATCTCAGTCCATTTACTATTTTTATTTGACAACTCGCTTCACTTGTCTTACATGTTTGCCTGTTGCTCACATAACCTTATATTGTACCAAAAGAGTTTGTCTCTCTTCGTTTGTGTTTCTGATATTACAGTGATGAAGCTCTGTTCCCTATAGTGGCATCACACTGACAGAACTCCACTGTGTGGAGAAGCAGGGTGGGGAAAAAAATTTATTAAATGGATAGTATTCGGTTGGAGAGATGAAAATCAGACTTCTATCAAGTGTTTTTTTTCAGTGCAGAGCACAGGGATTTAATCAAGCAACTGTTTTTCATGACTAAGTCTTTGCATGCTGTGCTGACAACTTGCCGTTAAATGTCTCTTTCTGGTCTTGAAAGCCTCTTATACACACTTTTGAGGCATATCTATTCAAAGGTCACATCAGTTGTTCAAAGCAACATTTCAGCACTGGAATATAAAGTTGTAGAAAAAGAATAAAATTTTTATGCTAGGGTGTTTCAGATGTCATTTGAGTAGCAGATGGTATTGCTGATGTCTTGTGTAGTGGCCAGCTTAGATGATAGGAAAGCCCAGGTGAAAGACATTTCACATTTGGAGCTGTTTCAGGTAGTTGATAACTACTTGCAAATGGAATAAATTTTATCAGTGGCTCGCTGTCAACCCTGTAACTCTAAAATCAAGAGAAGTTCTTGTTGACTTGAAGTTCAGCGTAGGAGTCATCTTCCACTTCAATAAGTACAAATGCGGTCAAACAGGAAGTTTATAGAAATTTTTCTTCTTCAAACAAGTGCAAGTTAAACAGGAAAGCTATTGAGGAGGGAAATGTGATCTGTTTATTCGTGTATTTTATGATATAATCAGAACTTAAATACTGAGTTACACAGTTGTTTTCACTTTGGCCAAACTTTAAAATATGGGGGGAAAATGTATGTGTATCCATTGTGCCTGTGAAACACTGTGTTTGTACAGAGAAAATTCGGAGTCTATAATCATGTAATCCTATAGTCATCTTCACCTATGGAGATGTTTATTTGAAATGCAGTTTGGTTTTTTTAAGAACAAACATTTGAAATATGGAACTTTGTAAGCATTTGTAAACTTTGCAAGTTTAGAAAAGCTATCCATTATATTGTTACCTGCTGTTTTCTTAACTCCCATTCCTTTTACTTATGTTGTCTTATTTGTCTTTATTTCCCTCTTAGCACTCCCCCTCATTTGTGACTCCTTTCACAACTCTTATCTTTTTCTCCAAACGTTAACCCAGAGCATTCTCCTACCTTGAGCTGGCTTGCCTTTTAAAATGGACTCTTATTTGACCTTTGATTGTGCGATAACCAAGTCTTTCACCTTGAAGTTTGGAGTCTTACCCCATATTCCTTCCTGGCTGCCCCACACGCTCTGTGTGTCAACAGCCTCGGTTCCTAGTGCTGTTCTGCTGTCCTTCTGTACCTAAGGCTTCAGCCGTAGGCTCCTCCAGCCTGCTCGCCTCTCTGCAGCCAGCTCCCAGCTGCCTCTGAACAGTCAACAGTCTCTGTTCCTATTGCTGAAAAGGCAACACAGCAAAGATGACTTCTTTGATAAAGTTCTACTTTCTTCTAGTTTTGCTGTTTCCCTGATTAGGCAGCTGTGGTCATTTCCAGTCATCTTCTGTTCTTCTGTCTATCAGCATTGATTTTACAGGGTTCTTATAATCCATGTTAACAGGGAAAGTTGTCTTTGCACATCAAACCCACACAAAGCCCATGTTCTCTGGTTTTGTGGACAGGTGAATATCACTCATTATAAACATTACCCCAGATTACATTTATGTTTTCTCTGTGTCATATATTATACACTCCTGAGTTAACTGTTTAAGTTAAAACACCGTAAGAAAATACTAAGTATAGCTTCAGGAATTTTTATTTTATTTCGTTTCTGCAGGAAATAACCACTTGCTTGCCAGAGTACTACAAATGGACACAATATCTCTTTCTTAAGCTTTTTGAAGCTGGGATAGTGTATCAAAAAGAGGTAGGTACAAATTTTCACCTTTAATACTTTGGAGGTTCACTAACCCAAGTCACTCATTATGTCAGTGGCACATTTCTGGATCATCCATTCACTAAGTGGATAGGTATTTATTGTGCTCTATTGGTTTTAAATCACTGCAAAATATAATTAATTTTGTACATAACTGAATTTTTTATGTAGATAAGTTTTATATGTAACTAATTAACATGAGTAGGTATTGTTGCAAGTCAAATCAGAGACGTTTCTTGTCAGTGAATTACATTGACGTGCAGGATCAGAATGTAGCTACTATTAGTTTATTTCATGGCTTTAATATAGAATTTTCTTGTTCTTAACTTCTCATATAAGATAATGTGATCATGAGTGTCTTCAGCAGCAAGATTATTTAACTGTATAACATTTCTGTTATTGTGTCTGAGAACTGATAGGATTGGCTAGGATAGGTGGAGATTATGTGCCTAACCCTCCAGTTCCTGGACCCTATTTGTGATCTCTAGATGCTCTAAGACTGTCACAGCTATTTTTCTGTTAGAGTACATTAAGAAAACATTTACCTTATAATATTTTGTAAACAATGTATATCAGGCTATGTGAAAAGGGAAGAAGCAGGAGGTGAAACAAAGATGTTAAATGAGCATTCCAAAGAGCGCTCTGTATAGCTAAGGCAACGCAGTTCCAAAATACCTGAACAGCTGCACCTAAACAAAGCGGCAATTTAGTGAATGTTTCTAAGCTAAAATGGAAACCAAGATTTCTTAAATATGCTTTGATGTTTCATTTGTATTCTACAGAAACCAGGAAATCCCATAGGATGTAATTAGTGATGTAGTTATTATTCTCTGAACCCAGAGTAAGAGGTTGATGGTGAAAGATAGTATTTGGGATGGCAGGGTGTTACTGAGCTTCTTCTCCTGTTTCCAGTGGCAAGATGTATTCAGAGTTCTTAAATGACAACCAGCAAAAAAATTCAATATTTGATATGTCCTAACATGCTGGGTTAGGGGGGTGAAATGTTTCTTCCGTTTTTTCCCCCTGTAATTATTTTCTGTCTTTGTAATAAAAAAAATTAAATTCCTACCTTTGCCGTAACAAAGTTATTTTTATCTGTAAATTTGTTTGCTTGACAAGTGATCCCAGGTGAATCTGAAAAGCACAAGGCTTGCTGCTTTGTTAGAAGCAGTGTTGATATACAAATTTTGCATGCAGGCTCCCAGTACTGTGGGATCCTGGAGGTGTTTGAGTGCCAGTGGTTGGATCTGCTTCCCTCTTAAGAGTCAAGGATCAGTTTGAGGACTTAAATCAGCATCTGTGAGCCTGTAGGGGATGTAATCTCTGGTGGATATAAACCAGTTGCTTTTTGGCAGGAAACAGATGGCAGAGATAGCCCATAACCCTGGGTCCCTTCAAACAGTCACATATACTTAAAGCATATATTTATCCCCTGTCTTCAGCCTACCTGCAATATATGTTAGGCAGCACTTTTGCACAGCTTCAAGTCTCCTGTCTTACAATTTCATTTTGGGTACAAGGAGATAATTCATAGCCTTACTGTGGCAATAAGAATAATATGTGTAGTCTAGTTAACACTCTGTTCCAGGAGTATGTGTGTCTGGCCAGAAATTATGCTGGCAGGGAGACACAGACTCGGTATGTCCCACAGCTGGAATTAGTGAGAATTAACAATGTCTGTCTGGGTGCAGCAGTATCCAGAGAGGGCATCTTTATTCACCATAGCAAAATCCTCTCTCTTCTTCCTGCAATACTGATCTAGTCCATGTACTGTAGAGGTTATTGACCTGGCCAGATGTGGCTGTCTTATTTAGGTTGAGATTAGTTTCTACCTAGACTCTTGATTTTTTTTTTTTTTTTTGATTAGGTGTCTGTAGACTGTAGTGGAAGCATAGACACCAAACCTGGAGATAGATACTTATTCTATAAATACCTGACGTTAGATGAGATGAATCCTATTTTGGAAGCATATGGTCTGCATTGGTGTAGTGAGGAGTTCTAAATTATTTGTGGTCTCTCTACACTTTTGCACTGTTCCCGCTTTGTGTAGATGACATTTAGTGGCTTCCTGGCGCCATGGTTTCAGAGGCTCTCATTGTCAAGGAGTTGCTTCTGTGAGGTACAAGTAGGAACTAAGGATTTAATTTAATATCCACATTCTGGATATTAGTCAAAAGGCTATGAGAGATGGAAGGAACAAAATACAACTCTGAAAATTCACAGACAAGACCATTTAGTAACAGATGTCTCAAATGCGTATTTGCTTTGTTTTGCATTATTTGTTTAGATAAATCTTTCCTGTTATGAATCATGAAAATATGTTATATTAAATAATTATACTAATATAGATTAGTTCAGTTACCTTCTAAAATTTTCTTCATAAATTTGATCCAATATCATCAAAACAGAAACAGTATTTTTTCTCACCTTTGAGTCATAACCTATTTAATACAAGCCTATGCTAATGCTGCTTTATGCAACAGGCATTTTATTACTTCTTAATGTTATCTGATTTATCTCTCATCAGCTGTTATTTTAACTTCGTAGTGGTGGTGGTTTTTTTCAGAACTTAAAAATTAAAAGACCATTACTTTAGAGCCACCTTCATAATGTGTTGCATCATTACTGAAGAAATTGTGTGTTCTGAAAGTCTAGAAAATAGATCTGTAGTAGTGGAATATAATGTTTGCTTTTAATTTCCCAATGAATTTTCAGAAGCCTTTTATAAAAACCAGTGTGATGTTATTGGTTGGTAACAGATAAAAGGTAGGCAAACTGTGAAAAGTTTAAATTCCAGTGACATACTGAATTCACACAAGCTTCCTTTTGAAAGTGAGTTTGTTTTTATCAAAGAATGGCTTTCATTCATTTCATTATAATAAAGTTTGTATAAATCGATATAGGTAATCATACTTTGTGTGCACACACATGCGTGTGCAGACGCACCCATGTACCACACGTTGGTAACAAAACCAGCAACAGTATTCCTAAGGAAGAGGATCCATGCGTCTGTCTTTCTGCTGCATCTGTCATCTGTCTTTCTTCTTCTGGTTGCGATATTTACTGTTTCGAAGAATATGTAGCATAGTTCAAACTAAGCAATATCAGTTGTTTGGAGACGGGCATTTCAGAAGGTGATCAGTGATAGATAAAATGCAAAGTGAGTAATATGAGGAGAGGGATTAGTTTTTAGATTGAGATACTAAGTCCTCCCCATGCACAAAGAATTCGTTTAAAATTTTCAAATGATATTTAATCTGTGAGAATGCTATGGAGCTGGAGCTACTGTTTTTCAGTCAGGCTGATTTAATTTTGATTTATCTCAAATACTAAATAACACTCAAAACAATGGATTACTTTTCTTTATCGCTTCAATTATTTTTATATTTTTTTCTGTATGTACATTTTTTCAAGTTACTGTCTAGCATTGAATACCAATTCTGGAATGACTAATAGGATTCTTTTGTGGTCTTAGATTCTTTATGATAAATGATCAGCTAAATTGCTCAGCACTGTGGAGGGTAAATTTGATTTTTGCTTTCTCCCCAGTATGATATGTCTGGTATTTCAGTTAGCCCTCACAAAACAAGGTTTGTAAAGTTGAACACCAACATTTATTTTGCTTTAGATTTTCTTTAATGTATTTGTATTGATAAGGAAAGATGATTCCAAAAGTAATTCACACAGCTGACAGAAGTTATATGCAGAAAATATCAACTCTTTCACTTGAAATATAGTTGAACGCTGTAATGCTTCTTTGTGATTCTGTCCTCTCAAGTTGGAGATCCTCGGTTATTCATCCCTCTCAGTCTGACTCAGCGCTTTTTGATTAGTGGCGGACACCTTTTAAGCATCAGACGATGTGATTTTGCAGTATAGTCAATTGTAACTTACTATTTAACATTCAAGTGTCAGCCTATCCCGCTAGCATGATCAATCAAGGCAAATGCTGCCAACTGCATTCTTGGGGTTTTTGAGTTCTGAGAAGCTGAATATTCGAAACATCTCCAGTTGTGTCCACATTGCTGGTTTAAATGAATGTTATAAAAATGTAGAAAACTCAGGCCTAAGGAATGTTTGTGGAAAATTCTTTTGGTGTCTGAAAAGTAAGATTCTGGTTTTGAAATAGCTGCTGAAAATATTTTTTCTTGCATTTTTTTCAGGCCTTGGTAAATTGGGATCCCGTGGATCAGACTGTTTTAGCTAATGAACAGGTGGATGACAATGGTTGCTCATGGCGTTCAGGAGCAAAAGTGGAACAGAAATACCTCAAACAGTGGTTTATCAAAACTACTGCTTATGCAAAGGTATGAGAATACAGTTTTTAGAAATTATGGTAGCACTTAAAAGAGGTGACTTTTCATCCAGAAATATTCATCAAGCTGAATGAGGTCTTTTATATATGCATGTTTGTGTAATATATAATTATAGAATAATATACATGATCTATTCCTGTGTATTTGTGTATATAAAAATTATTATCCCTTAAGTCTTTCTGTTCACACCTTTAAGAATTCTAAGTAATTGGTGTGGGATTAAGTTTTGAAGAAATCAAAAAAGCATAAATTAGAGGTGAATGAATGAATTCTGCATGCACACACTGTCATCCCGTATTTACCGTCAAGTGCTTTTCTGCATACTTTGAATGCACAGCTGTGCATTCATTTTTGAACTAGAAACTTGTTCACGTAGTCAACCTGTTGGACTTATGGGCATGGAGTACTTACAAGCAATGGAGTACAGCCTGTCACCTAGTGTTCATTTCCTCATGTGTCTGAACCATCGTGCATCTGGACTTTCTGTTATGCTTTACTTCATACTCTGCTCTATTTGAATATCTGTAATTTAAAAAATATTTTAAAGTTATTTAAACATCCTATTTTGTTATGAGCTCAAATTTTTATTGTGATGGGACAGCATAGCTTCCACACCTAGGAATTATTCAACAACATTTTTGGCTTTTTGCTCTCGGAGATTAAAGTATTGACTTCCTGTTTTGTCTGGGTGAAGTTTTTATTCCATCCAGGTGTTCTGTGTATTGAGATTTCAAGTATAGATTGAGAAAGTTATTCCCAAGAAAATATTAAAAATTAATTTTTGACTCATTTCCTGAGCCTCAGGTTCAGGAGACCAAATTTCCACTATCATCTAGGGAGAAGAAATCCAGATCTCACTCTAGGTCCATTCATAATAAAGAAAAAAGCCTTAGATAGCCCGCCTGATGCTTTGATTCCACATACACAGAGAGGGTGCTTGAGTTGCATGTTTTCTGATTGTGCTGCCTGTTCTGGCAGTAAGGAGGGAACATTTCACAGAATCACAGAATGGTTCAGGTCGGAAGGGATTTGCTGTAGCTGAAGGAAAAATGGAGCATGTCTGCACAACCACAAAATGATCACAATGTTCTGAGCTTTTTCTTGGTGCTCTTGTCACCAGATTTCATTATCACCTTTGTGATATTTCAGGGTCTGCCTCAATTCATTGTTTCCCTCAATTTGAGGCTGGAGTTTCACTAGAGTTTCTACATTTACTGATGCATTTTTTTGTCTGTTGTCTTTGTAGAGGTTGTAGGAAATAATGACTGGTATTTCTGGGCTGTATCCATGCTTGCACCAAATCACTGTTTACCTATTTCCCTGTAAGAGGGGTGAATCAGCCTTAAATTTTTACTCATAAAGACCAAAAGACAAGACTGAGGAGCTTTTCAGTAACCTTGAAAACACCCTTGGTTTATGGGATTATTACCTCTTGCTCAATATGCACCCTCCTCTAGGAAGGAGGATTTATCTTTCATCTTTAGTCCTAACAAAATTTGACCTAACGAATGTCATTACAGGAAAGCCATCAGCTCTTGGGATGATTATACCTCCCACATGTCATTCTCCAGTAAGCGGGCTCAGCTGATGACAAGAAGGAACTTGTGCCTCCACAGTACCCCGTCATCTTCCCCCCAAAGATGTCACCTCAGGAGACTAACATATCCCCCTACTTACATGAAGGGCAAAAGTGAAAACAACCCCTTGTTCTTGAACATCTTAGTGGCATCATGGATGAGAGCTGCTACTGCTTGTCATTTGGGGGTGAACATTTATATCAACCTCTACAAAACCTTTAAGCCTAAGGACAGTTGAGTACTCTACAGATCTCTGTAAAGGTTTCCCAAAATTTTGTTCTGTGCATCATTGATATTCTGTATGGTCTATGCTAGCTGATACAACCAGATCGATGAATGATGCCATATTGCTCCCAGCTCAAGTGCTTTGGCAAGCATTGCCTTCATGTGCTCCCACTTCTTGTACAGTGACAGATGCTACCAAGTATCAGCAGGTGGTTTGGATTTTCCTTTTTACTCAGCCACCACTGACTCCCATTTTTGTTGCTGTGGTTCTGGCATATTTTGAACAGTCTCACTGTACTTCTTTTGGCAAGGGCTTTAAACATTTGGTTGTAGACGGGGAAAAAAATACTTTTTTTTTTTTTTTTTTCCAAACCTTCAAATAAGAATAGCAGACTACCAGGCCCTGCTATTCTAAGTCCAATATCTGATGTTGGATGGATTTCATGCTTTGGAAGATTAAGATAAATAAATTCCCTTTTCTTTCAAGTTGCAAGAGGCCAGATAACATAGCATGTTGTGTCTTACTTTCTGAAGAAGGCTGTTTTGGCCATAGAGCTCTGAATGGCCCATGAACTGCAAGCCACAATGGAAGATTGTCCATTGGAGGGAGACTCTGTGCCCACACTGACATAACTTGACATTAGCTTCACAACAGCATTTTGACAGAAACCAAATTATGGATCTTAAATACTACAACTTTGGCTCCTCTTTCTGAATATCTTGACTAATTATCCTCAAAACTCAACTTTGCACACATTTCTTCATTCCTTACAGTAGTCATACCAGTACTTTTCAAGGAGTGGTAAGAGACATTTTTCCTTCCATCTAAATCTGTTTCTTTTGTATACTTTTTCTTTGGCTTCAAGCTGTTGACAGTTGATGTGAATCCATATCATCCTAAATAGCATAGTGTTGAACACCATGGTTACAGCAATCAGTCTTCCTAGCCTATTCCTCAAGCCTTCTTCACCACATTTTTTCAAAAGCCCTTGCCAGGAGACCGGGCTTTATCAAGAAATGTTAATTTACAGAGCCTTTTGTCTTGGAACAGAGGGGTCAGATTTTACAGAGTTAGTCCTAATAGGTGCGGAGAATAGAGACATCTCTTTAAGAAGCTAAAGACTTTTAATCACTAATATGATTTTAGAATGATAACATTAGTGGTGATAATACCTTCACTTCATCAGGGGGGATTATTTCATGTGTCTTGCTCTTGAAGAAACTCATTTCCATAAAGAGGTCTTCCTGGCTTACATAATGGACCAGAACCACTACCAGCACAACTTCTTTTCTTGAAAGTCTTTGCTGTTCAGAGACTTCAAATATTTGTGCTTCTAATGATAAATGAGTGCAAAAATTAGGGTTTTTTATCCTTACCTGACTGTTTGCCAGTGAACATGCCTCTGTAGAATAATGCCAGGTTCTGTATGGATCTTACTTCCCTTTTTCTTCAGTTGTTTGGGGCTTGCCATGAGTATGTGTATAGCATCTTCTCTGCAGGTATTTTCAGGCACCTGAAGGCTTAGGATGCTACAGGAGTAGCGAGCATTTTTATCCAAGCTGGGCTTAGATGGTCAAGGTTACTTACAGTACGCCACATGCCAGACTCCTGTAAATGGGAAATCTGAGAGGTCATTATAAAGATTATCTTTTATGGGACTGGGGATTTCAAATCTATGGTCAACTTTTTTTGCATGAAAAAACCAATACAAATAGAAGTTCACCCTTCCAGAACTTGTCTGACCCTGAGGTCTTTATTCCCCATTTCTGAGTCAATTGCCTGTTGAACATCTTTTGTCCAGTTCTGCTTCTTTTGAAGGTGTCCAGAAGGTTAAGGCAAGATGGTGCCAAATTAGCATGGTCAAAATCATTCTGATCTGAAGACCTACGTTTTCTGTCAGCGTAGAGTAGCTTTTACGTCTTTGAGCCATTGTGCCAGAATTCATATCAGAACTCACCTGGCCTCTATTTCCTGTATCTCACAGCTTGGACATGTTCACGGGCACGGAGCAGATTTATTCCTCCCTTGTGCAAGATGTTCTTACTAGGTTTGGGAAAAGGTAGAGAGCTAAGTGGATCAGGCTTTCATCGAGCTTTATGGCTAGATTTCTGTTATCCACTGAAGTTTCACTACTTTGTATTTCGAAATTAAAAAATGGGAGGTACTAAGAGATTACCTGATGGTAATTTAATCCTTGCACCTTTTGGGGAAGATTTGTATTTTTTCCCCCCTTTAGCGACTCTTAGATGTAGAGGTTTAGTATTCTTTAAGTGTTCTACTTCTCCCACTTATCATTCTCCAGTGAAGCCTCAATCTGGGTTTCGTGTCTGATGGGAAAAGCCATTAGATTCTGGTTACCTTTTGGTTGCACCTTCCACAGTGACTATTATTTCTTCTGAAAAGTTTACAGAAATTCAAGACGAAATGTCAGAAAGCTCCACCTTCCTTGCCCTTTTTCTGTGACAAGGCTCTCTGCAGATCCGTTCCCTATTCCTTCCAGAAGTTTCCTTGAGTTTTCTTTTAGTTGACATAGTGAGAAAGCATGTTGAAAAAAACATTTATTTCCGCTAAGTAATTCATTTCCTGAGAGGCTTAAAGGAAAATCTAAGTCTTTATTTCATAACCATGCTTCATAGATGAGGTTCCATTTAAAATACTTTTAATGAATCAGCTATCCCTTAATTCTTCATGCAAATTACCAGCTAGCAATAATGGCTGAATATGTGCGCATACAACTTATTTTCTACTTGGAGCATCCACAAGTTATTTTGTTGTAACTATTCAACCTATTTATACTGCATATTGATGATCTTTCTAGGCATATGTGTTCCTCTCTCACCCATTTATCATTTTATGTTTTCTCCTGTATCTCAAAACCTTAATAAAAATAAATACTAGGAAGGGCAATCTTCATCTGCAATGGTTAAATTACTAGTCAAATACCAACAGGGAGTTACGTGATCAGTAATGGGCTGTGAAATCATCTTGTGTGTTACAGGAATCAGTGTTTCATTCCTACACACACTATTCTTTAGATTTCTGTTGTGTCCGGAGGAATCGTCCTCTGTGGATTTGCTTTGATTTATTATCTTCAAAGAAAAAATACAAACAAACAAAGCAGTGTTTGCTTACTTGGCAACTTACCATTGGCGATGAATTTTTTTTCAAAGGGCAAAAATATTGATCATGCTTTAAACACTTAGCAGAAAGCATTTGGGTTATGTAAAGTAATAAAGTAATCATGACCCATTTTTTTAAACTGTGAAGTACATATGAAATGGTCTAGCAGCTTTTATGGATTTTTAGAGAACATTTTAATTGTCATTTTTCTTTTGACAGATTTCTTTGATAAAAGTATAATACCTTAACTGATGGCATTATTATTCAAATTGTTGTCTTTGCATTTAAGATGTTTAAGCTAAAACATTTAGTTGCCATGGTTACCCAGCTGAATCTGTAGGCACATTCATTGGAAAAATCTGTCTGTAAATGTATTTTCTGTGTGTACCTGTAAATTGCTATTATGTTTTTTTATGCACAGTCAACTGAGTCCTCAAATAAGAATCTGTAAGGTTAGTCTTTGCATAGTCCCTGTTCTTCCAAAATTAATTCTATACAATGTTTTTTCATATCTTACTTTTCCCAAATCACCCAAATAACCAAAAGATAGTCTTTTCTTGAACATAATAAAACTGAAGCAACCTTGAATCTTCAAGTTTTGCCTTAAATCTTCTTTTTTTGCACAGCAATAAGATAATATGTGTATGTTTAATTTAAATACTGGGGAAAGTGATAGAGCCTACAAAATTCTGCCACTCAAATTTAAAGTTGCCATACAGATAAGTAGTACTCTTTACTTTTTTTTTTTTTTTAAATAGGGTTTTTTTTCATATAGACATTTAGAGACAAATCCTTCTTACCTTCTGTGAAGCATCAAAACTTAGATATTTAGCATGGTGTTAACTCTGTGAAGGGAAAACAACAAAAGATCTACCAGTTCTTCACCAACTTTTCGCTGGGTTTCCACTGCATCTGACAGCCCCTTTGCCTGGTCTGAATGGAATTGGCGTTGCTTTACCTAATTGTGTTTTACTTGATTTTTTTTTTTTTATTATTTTCTATTCTACTTCTGAGATATTAAGCAGAATGGTAATGAAATGTAATGAAACTGAAGTACTGCATTTTAGGATGTTAAGAGTCTTGACAGCACGTTGTATTTCATAGCATGAGGTAATGCCTCATCATTGAGGAGAATAGAAATGCTGGCTCTTTAGTTTTTCATGCTTTATGTGTGATTTTTTTCACTTCCCACACTTGGGATCTAGCTCATAGTTGTCGTCTTCCAACAGAATGGGCCTGATACACCTCCCTTTGAAACTCTTCCCCTTGAGTCAGGCTGAGAGCTCTCTCCTGGACAGGGACCAAGAGTACCATCTCCACAGCTTGCTTAGCACTTCATCAATAAAAAAATGACACCTGTTTTGTCAGCTTGGCAAGACAGAAAATTGTATGTGGACATCCAGACCAGGCTGATCTTTTCACCGTAGTTTAAACGCAGCATCTCATTTGGTGCTACGGCAATATAAATTTAAGTCCCTGTTGGTATAGGATTAATCAAAGCAGTGAATGCTCAGTACTACTAAAAATTATAACAAATGTTTTAAAGAGCTTTTATATTTATGGAATCAATTACTCATTTATCCCAAAGATAAGCGTCATTATATTGAAAAGGGAATATCTTCTCTTTGGTAATTGCTACAATGAGAACAACTCTGGAGAGCAAATCTGGAGAAGAACGCTGGCTTTAGTTTTGCTTTTAAGGAATCACTTCTTTCCTTCAGTTCCACATAGTCAAACCAGACGTGTTTGTTGACGATAAATTACATGATAAAGAAAGGGGAAAACTCTGATGGTTCAGACGTTTACAAGAAAGAATTTTAAGCACACACAGTATCGGCGTTGTTGTTCCTTTTTAATTTATGTTTCCAAGTGTACTTCACATGTGGGAAATAAGAGCCAAGAGTGACCTGGGATAGTACAGGCAGAAAATACTGAAGGTAAAAACAAAAACAAAAGAAGAGATTAAATACCAACAAAAGCTGTACTGCATAATCACAGTTGGAACTGTGCAACAGAGTGCAAAATAAAACAGTGGGCAGCCTAACTTTAATTTCCTGTACTTTAGTTAATATATTAAGTTGTATTACGTGATTTTGTGTAATCTTTAGTTTATATTTGGTTAGCCTTTTGGGAGCTTGATCAAATAAAGTGAAGAATTTAATTTTAATCCAAACAGATCTTGAATATTTCTCCGACTCTTCCTCAGAAGCAAAGCTTTTTATTTTAAATTGATTTTAATTTAGTAGAAGACAATTCTATTTTGCTAATGAATTGAATGCTTTTGAAATGAAACCTTTTGCTGACCTTTTTATTTTAGTCTTCTTGTTATGTTGCAAATTTGTCAAACTTTATTAAAGTGTCTTCATTGAAAAAAGAGTAAACATTTGGCTTTATAGCTTATATTTACATTTTTCCACTTTACTTCATTTACTGTCACGGAGGAGTTGAAATCCTCTCACTCAGTACAAAATTAGTGGCAGGCGTTGATCATACTAAAAATTTAAGTTCCCGAAGTCAGAGACTGAATTTTTAGGTGTTCAGCAGAATCCTCCCTCTTTGAACTACAAGCAGGAGGGCGACTTTTGGAGTTGAGATACACTTGGGAAATTATAAAGCACTTCTGTTCTTTGATTTCATGTACTTTTTTCTGTCTGAAGATTGCTAACCTGCAGTTCTGTTTCTCTCTGAATCTTCAACAGACCGAACAGCTGGATATGTGAGATTAGTTTTCCACTTTCAGACGCTTTACTTCTGGTTTCAGATTTGGTCATTGTTGTGTGTGATGAATCTTCAGCAAACTCATCTTGATTTTGTGAGAGACTCTGATCATCTGAACTGGTTGACTTTCATCTTCTAGCTGTGTCAGAATTTTTTAGGTATTCTGAAAGAGTAAAACAGTCCTGTAAAACATCAGTTTATCCTGAATCTTCAGTTTCTCCAGCGCTTGAGTTAAACTTTCCTAAAGGTGTAAGAGGCCTTGAAGTCATTCTCATCCCTGAATGTAGCTTTGATTTCTTCAGCTTTTTTCTGAGTCTGACTTATCTTTAGATCTGAAAGACTGCCAAAATGTATTTATGCTTTACCTAGACTTGTGTTTAATTAAGATGGATCTCATTTCTCCTGTAATTAGATGTTTGCGTTTTCAGTTTTACCGTCTCTTCCAGAGCCATGAAAAATGAAAGTAGAAAGACTCTGCTACCTAATGTCTCCAAGTTTCTCACTATTAAGTCATCATCAGAAATTTGAAAATGGAATTTAGTTGATAAATTTATCACTCACTTCTTACTGGATTGTAATGCTGCTGTTGTTTCTTGTCACTTGCAGAATCCAACATGGTTTTACTTTTATTCATTTGCCTAAGTGCTGGGAATCTTTTTGTTGATGGTCTTGTCTGGGTTACCTAGTTAGCAAACTTGTGGCACAGATGACTAGGAGTTACATGCCCGTTTGGTTCAAGTTTGGTTCAAGAAGAACAGAGAATCATAATTCCATATTGAAAATTTTTAAAGGATTCTTTGGGTGGGGTTTTTTTAGCATGCTGTCTACTGCTCATGTGCACATTAAGATGTGAAGGATTTGCGCTTGCACACTCTGCTAGGCTGTGTCGTCATGCAGAATAAGTTGTGTTATCTTTGTTCAGGTGAAGCTAAGTTGGCTTTTACTGTATTTAGCTGCATGAAGCAATTGCACTATCAAGAGAAGAACTGGGCTAAGTCAAACCGTAGCCTATAGATCCTAATAAGGCCAACTAAGTAGAGTTAAAATCATTATCACACTGGTGTTAAGGATCTTGATGCATTAATCCTGCAGTGAAAAAAAAAAAAAAAAAAAAAAAAAAAAAAAAAAAAAAAAACATTTAGAAAGTTTTGCTGGCAAGCAATTACAGTCTGTACAGTTTCAGTAGAGCACATGCACATTTAGCTGCTTCTGCCAGCAAAATGTAATGTAGATTAGGATGGATATCCAAGCAGGAGAATTTATAAAAATCTGCTAATGTGTACAGCCAGTTCTGTGTGTATTGGCACAATTTCATTCTTTCTAAAATGCATAAAATTCTTACAAAGGATGTATCCAAGTATTGTCAGTATATATGTCTGTATCTCTATATCTCTCCAATTATTCGTTATTCTTTGGTAGATATATAAGTACATGGATTATTCATGGCAGATAAAGCTCAGTAGTCTCTGGAACACTAGAATTAATGAGAATAATGAGAATTTGCAGTTCTCTATGATATAGTACACCTGCAATTGTGAGCTACAACTGATGAAAGTTACAGTATGATTAAAAACCTTCCAAAACCTTATCATTCTTTTATTTATAAATCATCAGAAAATGAATTTGATTCTTAAGGATGTAGAAAGCAATAATAATCCCAAGTGGTGGTGTAATATGATTTATGAAGGACATGCCCTTTGTTGTATTTTGAATGATAGATATACAACAGAGCAGTAATTAGAAAGTAATTCTTACAATGTCTTTTATGCATCTCACTGAAAATATTTAAGAATGTAGTTAAAACACACCAGTTGAAATAGAGTGAGTTGTACATTCACTAATTATCTAACTATGCGCTATTTAATTTGAGCAGCACGTAATAGCTACTGTCCATCCTTGCAGGTTGTTACCAATTAATGAGATAATAAAGAGCTTGCACATTTGATGTTGGGAGTCACAGCTGAAGGAAAATCATTCAACATGTTGCATTATTCTTAGATTTTAACTATAATTGTTCAGCGTATCCACCATCTGTTTGAATGACTCATGCCTCTGGCTGCACTTCTGCCAAAGTAAAGATTTTGGACAGTCGTGGAGTATTCATAACACAAGTGTTATGAAATGAAAAATTAGATGAGCTTTAAGTTATCCATCCCGTTGTACGCCTTCTCCTTTACTCTTGTATAGATTTCCTTTGTTAAAAACATACTGTTCAAATGGTTTAGGCAAATATTAGTTGGTTTAGAATAGTCTGTTACGCTTCCATGCCATGCATCAGAAAGCACGTAAATATATCTCTTGCTGAGTATAAATATCCATAGAAGTTACAGGTTGGCTGTTGGACATTATGGCTAATGAAAGAGCCAACACTTAATTTCTTCTCTGCTACATAATATATTATACTATTATTATATTATTACAATATTATTATATATATTTTGAATTTAGCATGAAGCCTTATTGTTATAACTTGGGTGGAGTGTTTTACAGGATGATATCACCTAAAGATTTCACTCAGTTTTACAGCCTGAAAAATGGATAGGCAGCTGGAAACTCTATTTTCCATTTTAAGTCAGAGCTTGAAAATGTTAAGACATCTGACTGCCATCTCCAGGCTATTGTCTAGAACAACTAATCCAAATGCAGGCTTCATACCTGCAAGCACATCTCTTATGTGTCAGTAGTCTAGTTCAGATCATTAGGTCACTTAAACTTCACGCAATTTACACCCACTGGGAATATTTTCTGTGTTTGTTGTCATCTAAGGGTTTTGTTCTGCCTTTTAAGGTTTAGTCCATTCAAAAGGAAGGCCTCTTTTCATAACAACAGGATTTCTGTGGGAGACGTCATACCTCTGGCTTGCGCTCTATTAATTCTATTCTCAAAGAGATGAATATGGGGTAGCAGCAGTATAAAAACACCTCTTCCTATGTTTTTACCAGCACCTACCTTATCATTTTGATGTTAGTCATAATTAAACCCACAGTCTTAATTGGTATGCTTACAAAAGCTGAATGTTCTAATTCTTTCTTTTATTGAATCAGGCTATGTTTGATGCTTTGTCCGATCTCCCTGAGTGGTATGGTATAAAAGAAATGCAAGCAAATTGGATAGGTGACTGTGTTGGATGCTCTCTTGACTTCTTGCTAAAGGTAAGTCAGAAATTTCAATACCGCTATCTTGGTCAGGCTAACCACAACCCCTGAAATGCGTGATGGGAATAGATTTTCAGATATAAAAAGCTTGAAACCTACTAAAAGAGACTATTATGTACCCAGACCAGCACAGATCCTGAAGAGCACCGCTTGTGGGTTGAAGAGATACTCCCTGCTGTTCTCTTTAGGAAAGGGTTTGTGTGTTCAAGTGCAACATCGGATGCAAATTGGCTGTGGGTATTTGTGCCAAACTACATGCCAGCTAATAAGTGTTCCCGAAAGCCAGGACATTTAGCAGAGCAGTATCAAGAGCAGTATCAAACGGCACTGCACGAGTCTGCTTTGCACAGCACCTTCTCTGTCAGACCCAAGCTGACCTCAGGCAAGCCACTTTATTGGTGTTTGTTCATTATTTCATTTATTACGTACAGTAACTAAAATAATGAAAACCAGACAATTAGGTTGCGATGGAGCTACAGAGAAGTCTGGATAGAAAGAAAGGAGAGGAAAGAGAGTGAAACCTTAAGAGAATTATAATTCTCTAGAGAAAAGTGGTAAAATCTGAAGTCCTTCTGAAGAGATGCAAAATGCTTTTTGAATATGATAGTGACAGAAGAGATTTTCAGAGACCCTGATGGAATTTCAGCCCTTGGATTTCAAAGCTTTATTGTGCTCATTTACTCTGGTCTAACGTTTTAAAAGTGACTCCTTATTTTAAAATACTGAATTTTTGGGAACCTCAAATTGAGACAGCTTAAACTTTCTTAATACCTCTGAATTGCACACTGCTAGAAGGTGCATTTCTGTATTTAAGTTGCTTTTGTCAATTGTTTCTGAAAAAGTATATCAATGCCTGTTGTAGAAAAATCTCCTTCTAAGACCCCCATATACTCCACTGTTAATGGACCTATCTGTTGATAGTGCTGGGTGATACTTCTTAAGCAGTCTTCCTGAGTTTATTACTCTCATTTTATGTCCCGTTGTTTTAATGTTGTGCCACCTTTTATTATTTTATTCCTGTACGTAAGTTGCAGCATTGACTTCATTAGAAAAATGTGGTGGAAAGCCTGGTAGCTGAGAAAATTTTAAATTCTCTTTAGATTTCAAAGGTAGCCTCTCATTTCCGTTTCTTAGAAACTGGGCATGCATATTAAAAGGGAATAGAAGGATTCCAGGTTACTTAACCAGGGATTGTATCTAGCTCAGTAGCACAATGTAATATTAAATATGATTTTAGAATATAAATATTTATATATTTATTTGGATAAACTGAGGCAAGATTGTAAAGCAAGTTTCTCAAGGTCTTGAAGGTTGATTTTGTCAAGATTTGATTCTGGAAACTCCCTATGGTGAGAATGCATCTGGCTTTGATATTCAGAATTGTATATTTCTACAGGGTGACGTATACTTTTTAGTTCCATAAAAAGGAAGGAGAATCTAAACCCACTGCACTTCCAATGGAGAAAAGAAAGAAATTCATCAGGGATATTTTCCTGCTCTTTTTCAGGTTAACGGTAAAGTAACAGAAGAGAAGCTAGCAGCTTACACCTATACGCCTGAAGCCATTTATGGAGCTTCGCATTTATGTATCTTACCAACTCACAGACTGCTGCATGGGAATAGCAATCTCAAGGAAGTCTTTCAGAGGGAGTTCATCCCAGGGAAAGGTGATATTTTTCTCATACTGCATTTTTTTGTAGAAGAGTAGCAGTTTTAGAGAATCATCTCCATAGAATGTGTGTCAAGCTGAGCATGAGCTGTTCCTGTTGAGAGGGAACAGGTCTTTTGATTGTTTGTATATGTCAAACAGTGTCACATCAGCCTGTCCTGGCTTCAGAAACAGTAACAGCAGCTATGTTAGAATTCTTCCTTTTATAATGGCTGTAAAACTTCATAGTATATAAAAGCAATGGAACAGATTCTTGGTTTTTTCATGTACCAGAAGTGAATAGTCCAACTCTGACTGTCAGCCCATTGGAAAATCTCACAGCTATATGGTAATACGTCATTAGCACAAAGACAGACGAACCAGCTCTTACACCAATGATGATCCCTTCCTGTCAAAGGGGATGTAAAGAGGGCAAGAGATCATTAATACATAGCTAAGTGGGTGATTGATAGATAGCACAATAATACTCCATGAATAAATTCAGAGTAGCCCTATGGCAGGTCCTGGCTTGTACAGAGGATACAAAGAAGAGGTAATTCTTTAATTGGTGTTGATTGGTGTCCTGAAGGCTCCTACCACCAATTCTGCCTTTATTTAGCATCCCTGGCCAACTATTTTTCTGTTGTTTGGAAAACCTGAAGATTATAAGAGTAAACACAAAATATACTGAATATTTTTTGTTTCCACTTCAGGCTGGTGTTCAGTATTTACTTTTTCCTAACTGGTGGCATCCTAACACGTGGCTTCATTGTCTGTGTAACATCTGATGTCAATAGCAACGAAGCAGGAATCTTGTGGGAAATTGTGATGGTTGAACAGAACTTGCTTTATTTTTGAGTGCTTCATTTCTGTAACCTTAATAAAGTTCACTTGCTGGCAGAAAAAAAAAAAAGGAGCCTGAATGTGTTGAGTATGTAGAGCCCTTGTCTCAGAGCTGAGCAAAGCTTTGAGAATTTTTATTAAGGAACAAAGGAAGAAATTTGCAGTTCTTACAATTCAGCCAAATCAAAGCACTAACCCCAGAAATGTACCTCCAGGTACGTGTCTGTATCTTTGTTGGATCTTGTGCTTTAAGCCAAACCACACAGGTGCAAAACTTGTTTTTAATAATGACCACGATATATTTATTTGGATTTTTTAACATGAAAATACTTGATAGGCTTTTTTCGTGTGTCTGTTAACAATAAACTTCACCTTTTAGTTGAGCTAAGTTAAGAAACTCTTATCTGGAATAATGAGAGCCGTAAGACCTTGAAAAAGAGGCTTTAAATCGGATGCAATTTCAGAATCATAACTCTGCTATCATGTACTCCTGCTACTTGTAAATATATCCATTTTCAGTTGAATTTGGCTGATATTTCTTACTATTTCTTGAGCATTTCAAAGGTATGGACTGGTATTTTACAAAGAAGAGAATATGCATTTCAGCCATGGTACGTAAGAAGGGCCAACAATGGCATTTAAGTAAAAAGAAATTTTTGATGGCCTTGGATAGACCATATTTTCACATAAACCAAGATTTTTTAAAAACATTCACCAGTAACATTAAAATTTTAATTGTTTTCTTTTCAGCAGAGATAGTCTTGTAACTCCCTTTCTTCACTGTGTTCTCATTTAAATAATTAGGAAGTTATGTTTTTATGTTTTCTAGGAGAGGAAAAAAAAGATTTTGTATGGCAAAGTAACTTAAATTTCTAATACCTTTACTCTTGGAGTACAGCTCTGTATTTTAGGCTATTATTACTTAAATAGAGGTGAGCAGCTGGTTTTCAAACATTCTTTTTTTTTTTTTAGCCTAGCAAAATTTATGTTAATTTAGAATCTGGTAAGTCTTCTAGTTTTGTCAGTGTGAGGTATCTGAGATAAAGATTTGATCCTTACATTGTTCATTATCTTATTATAATACTGTGCATACATTCTTTTACATTTGTAACTGTAATATCATCTCTTTACCACTATTATAATAATGATGCGAGCTAATGAGCAAAATAAAGACTGCCTTCATTAACTGGAGTTATTATTTCGGGTTTCAGCATAAAATCAAAATTATTGCTGGGTGGAAGAGAGAAGTTAATTTTAAAAGCAGACTGTCCTACCCACTCAGCATCCTGATCAGGAAGCTTTTTGCTTAGTTGCTTTTAAAGAATGAAATGATTCCTTTTGTACATTTTTAAACAGAGGAGGAAATCTATGTGCGGTGGTTTGAACGTGAGAAATTTTGTCTAGAATATGGGTATCTCAGAGACCTGAAATTGAATATATTGTTTGTGTTAACAAGACTAATGAGATATAGTAGCCCTACTCTCTAAAATGCTGTTATTTTATTTCAAGAAGATTTTATGCATAGCAATACAAGACTGAGACTTTCCTCAGCTTAGCTATGAAGATAGGTGAAACGAAGCTCTTAGCAGTCTGTATTTTAATTATTTAATTATTGTAATTGTCATCAACTTAAAGGCACTAAGAAGTTAGAAACAGGTCCAAACTGAGATGTGGGGTTTGAATCCTCAGGTTTGATTTTCTTCTTGCCGAGTCACCAAAGCTACACGTTGTAAATCAATTTCAGTTTATCAGCCTTGATTCTCTCCTCTTCTCTCTCCCCTTCCCTGTGGATAGTAGGTTCCTCATCTCTAATATGAATATAAATATTCTATTTGGAAATCAATTAGTTATTTAAGTTTCTTTTTTTACACTGGTCAATATTTCTTTGTAGGTCTGGTCAATATGCTTTGTAGTTCTTCTGTAAGAAAACAAATAAGTGTAGTTTATATGCTCCCCTTCAGTTTCACTTGAATAACTGGATTTTTTTCTGCTTAATTTTGTAATGTCTGCTAGTATATAATTCAGGGCTCACAAGACCCAGTTCGTACAGCTCTGCAGCGCACAAATAGTGGTCAAGGACTCACTATTTTTTTTACTGTAGTCCAAATCTTACTCTTTTTATTCAGGTGTTTGTTATGTTTTCTCATCGTGTGAATTTATCAGTCAGACTTACTGAAGATTTTAATACGTCTGAACATTTTAGAAATGTGATTAGGCTTTTCATTTTCTTTCTTATTTAAACAAAATTCTAATTTAAATTTCATGCATGTTTAAGATAAACTGAGTTTTAAGCATATTTTCTGTCATATTTTACTTACTGTGATCATTACATTTGTTTTCAGACTCGCTTACTTCAGTAACAGCTGTGAATTTGCTTACCAATCAGGAGATCCCTGTAGTCATCTCAGCAAAAACCAATTTTGAGAATCTTGTCGATACTAAAATAGGTATGTGACATTTAACGTGTGAGTGAAATAGTATAGTTTTCAATTGCTGTGTTGGAGCACCAGATACTGTTGCGGCAAATCTTTGAACACAGTGACTCTCTTCTGGACTTTGGCATCCTGTTCTTCATTACTGTTCTTCATTAGTGAAGAAGGAAGGGAAAAGTAGTTATGTGGAATCTGTCTGGGGGAGAGATTTACAGGATGATAAATTTTAATGGAAATATTATAAAATTAGTACGTTTAATGAGCTAAATTTGAGGATCTGCATATCTTAAGAGGATTGATTACCTACCGTGCGTGTGTATTTGGCTCTCTCTCACCATCCTTAAGCAAAACAGAACTGTACCATTATTTGACATAAACATTTTGCAAGCAACTTAAAAGTTTTAGCTTGTTTTTTTGTCTTATTTTTACATAAATTATGTGCATCCTGATGGAGAAATGTTTCAGACAGTAAATGTACGAAAGTTCCAAGTTTGACTTTCATCTAGTAGTGTTTTTCTTGAGGTCAGTAAAGTAAATCAGAATAGGTAATAATTCTGTCCAGGTAGTCCTGGACAGTTATGTTGGACCCTCTGTCTCTAAAGGAAGCATTCCCATAATTCAGGCACCTAGTTTAGGATTATTTAGGATTACTTACTCCTTTCTTGCACAGGGAGCCTAGCCCTTCAATATAGGCAGTTAAGTACTGATGATGTGACTGTCCTTCTAAGTAGAATTAGGAATTGTACTAACTTTTTAAAATTGTGTCCATTTTAATCTTCTCAGTGTACCTTCATCAGTAGCCGCCACCAAGCTTTTTGTTTACTGTTGTGTTTTGCTGTGGTCTCATCTCAGCTGCAATGAGTAGGCAATGTTCTGTGCCAGTCCTAATAGGAAATACTTCTTTATCTCTTCTTTCCCCTTTCCACTGCATCCGTATCCCTTAGTCCCTTTTGTTTCTCCCTGTTGTTACTTCTTTCCTGCCCTGGAGCTACTCCTTTCTTCTCTACACCACTGCCAATGTTGGTTGTTCCTGCACAACAACTGGACTGAATAAAACCAGCTGACACTGCAAAAATGTCTTGGATGACCCTCACAAGGCTGGTAGAAGTTATTCACTTGGGCTCTATAGCTTGCTTACGCCATGCCCGCATCTTACACTTTAGGAATGAATCTGTTTTTGAGAACCTTGGAACCTCCGCTTATGTAAGAGAAGCCAAATAATTGAGATACCTAATCATATTTTTCATTAAAAACTTCCAGCTTGCTCACTGGCATGTACCTTGGCCTTATGTCTGTTGGAAACAGCCCAGCTCTTCCCGGGAAGTTCTGGATGCCAGCTGTTGTTGAGCTCTGCGAATGTACATTAGTTGCATCATCTTTTCAAAAGAAAGAAGACCAAAAAGTGGGGCCTGCTTTTTTTCCATTTGTAGAGCATATTGTGAAGCCACCTGTTGCAGGCTGCAGGGCTCTCTGACAAATTAAGATTCTATAATAGGGCCTTGAAATTGTGAGAGCATACATCTGCTGGAAAGATAAAATAACAATTCCATATTTTGCTAGTTAGGGAGTTATTTGTCACAGGGCAGTTTTGCTTGGTTTTCTTGTTATCTGCTTCCAAAATATTATATATTGACAGAGTTAACGTGTAGCAGGCATTTCATTGCCTGAACAAAGACAATTGTTAAACTGGTTATGAATGAAGTAGTTTGTATGTTAATAATTCTAGTGTACTTAGCAATAGTTTGAGAGTCTTTGTCTGTACTTTTCACCAACCTAATGTTAGCATTGGCTTGTTGAAATAAGTTTCTTTGCCTTTTAAAGATGACAGCAATTGTGCAAGATTGTTCAAATATTAAATAAATGATCACTGAAAGGAAAAAAAGATGAAGAAATATGTGTCTCTCTGTGGAAATAATAAATCTGTTAGTATCTCAATGTTATTTCAGAATACATGGGATAATGAAGTTAATAAATGTCTTAACTCACCCTGAAAGGTAATCCTCCAAAGTAGAACAAAGTACTTTTCAAAATACACACAGCAAAGTCAGAGGGAAGATGTCATCATCTATCAATATGAGTAAGATATATTTAAAAGTAATGTGTCATTTCATGGTGCTGGTAAATCACTATAATAAAAAGAAGTCTACGTGGCTTAGAAGAGGAGCTTGCATTCAAAATGTATGACTGACCCAAGTAATAAGATGCAACGGGAAAGACAGCATGAGGGGCCTTAAATACTCTGACTTCTGTAACTGGCTTGAACAGCGGTAGGAGGTGCTCTCAGTAGTTACATTCTGAAATAGAAAACAGATGTTATTTGAATTCTTTTCCTGAGATTATAAATAAATCGTGTCTTTCATAATAAGTTAAAGGGATAGTAACGTTAGAGATTATTGCGGTACATTTTAATAAACTATGAAATTAGAAAAAGATTAAATTTACTGTTGAAACAAGAGGACTACTTAGGCTGTTTGTTTAGTATTTATTTCTCATATTAGCAAATAGAATTTACATTTGTAATATTTAAATATTATATTTAGATAATAAAGTTGTATTGAAAATTTTATTATTTGTCCGGATTTATCTAGCTTTACTTTTAGACTTTTTCTGAACCATCTAATGTTCATCCTTTTCTGTGGCGGGACGTTGATTAATACTTGGATTACACAGAAACTGAGAAAATGTGTTTGTAATTATTGCTGTTTGAATTTCATTGCTTAAAGATAATTAAAGCATTTTTATTGTTCTTAGATTTTTAAACTAAGAGAGTGTCATAGAAATAAAATGTTTTATCCTGAAATTGACGATTGATATCCATATTAGTCAATCCCAGAACTAATTTATTCTTTTCACTTTTCCCTCCCCCCTAGGAATACCTAGTACAAGTGCAGAAGATGCTGCAGTAGCTAAGAATCTGGGCATTCCTTTCACTGAAGTCATTGAAAGATTGCCAAATGGTTTGGAGAAAGTCATTAATTCTGGGGAGGTGGGTATACAAGTACGATGTTCTTTCCAACTTACAATAACAATGCAAACTAAATCTGTTTTCACGAGAGTGCCAGATAATTTGTATGTTTAAAGGCTTTTTTTTTTTAATCAAGAATCAAACCAGGCTTACGCTACCAAATTTCTAGGAATAATTTAATGATGAAATATGCTGGCTCTTCTGTAGCAATAAAATGAGGTTTTTTTCCTTTTGTGCAGGAGAAGAAGCTACAGTATTTGTCTGAGTTTATAATGGAAACTGAGTAATTGATCCTGTGTTAAAAGTTGATTCTTACTTCACCATCTCAATACATTTTTAAGCTAAACATTAATATATTAGTGCTTTTTCCCCCCTATTCATTGAAATGTGTCATAAGCCTTTCTGTTAATGTATCTGCCTGAAGTGACATAGAAATCTTATATTTAAATATAAAATATATATGGTGTTATAGGTCTTGGAAAAATGCATTTCATAGCAGACGCAAAGCTCATATTCTGTTACATGACAGGTAGGGTCTAAGTGGTTAAGATGCATCTGAAAGCAAGAACAGAAAAACCCCAAATGAACGTAGGAGAAAGAAAGCTGCTGAACCATCCACATTTCCTCAGTCTCTGCCTTGTGTTGGTGATATTCCGAAGTTTCAGCATACAGCAGTTGATTAAAATATCAGCGGTAAATGCAAATAGCTGCCAATAAAGGCTGAAGGGGTCTACAGGGCTCTTTCTCAGCCTTGTCTATTCAGGCCATCAACAACATTACCCTTTGATTAAGAGGGTTTAAATGAATCAAATAACTGGTATGTTCATGGTCTCTTGGATAGAAGGACGTTAAGCAGTGGGAAGGGGAAAATTCATAGAAGAGCCGTAAACTTTCAAAAATTGCACTTGTGACTTTTTTTGTCTGTTCTTGCATTTTCACTGACAGCAAATATACATTTTTCTTACTTCTGCTGCTTTTATTTTTTTTTTTTTTTTTTTTTTTTAATCAGATCACAGGCATGACTCGGCAAGAGGCTTTAAAAGCTATTACCCAACAGGCCAAAAATAAAGGAATAGGTGGAGACCTAACAAGTGACAAATTAAAAGACTGGTTAATATCTCGACAGCGGTACTGGGGAACACCTATTCCCATCATTCACTGCCAGACTTGTGGCCCTGTCCCCGTACCTTATGAAGACCTACCTGTGGTGTTGCCCCATGTAACCACCTTCACGGGAAAGGGAGCCTCACCTTTAGAAGGTGCTCCACAATGGGTGAACTGTTCCTGCCCAAGGTAAGCCAATGCTGCATTTACTGCGGAGTGGGACAGATCCCTTTGTACCTGCCTGTTTCTCTTTGTGTTGACAACTGACCACTCTGAGCCAGGATACTACTCCAGAATGGTGTTTAGTCTGACTCAGCATAGGGTTGGTTTTTTCTTATATACTCTGTAAAACTCCTTTTTTGCAACACAGAGACCCACTGCTTTTTTTTCATAAACCTTCATTTCTTAACAGTATTTTTTACTTCATTTGCTACAAGAATTTTCATTATCTTTCACCAGCAGAGTTAATACAAAGCTTATAATGACTATCGAATTATTTCCTTTTCTTAAGGAAACTAACATCATGTTCATTTTCTTAGCAATAGTCCAACAATAAAGCATTTCTGCAGCTATATAATTCTTTATCATGAAGAATCACATTCACTGTATATTAGAGATGACAGCATGTAATTCAGATTGAAGGAGACAGTAAGTATGTGCATGTTGTCAGCGTTGTAATCTTTATTGTTTGTAGTCCAGCTGTTTAAGAAATAAAACAGCCTAAATTAAGTAGTGAGAGATATGTCATGAAAATCAGTTGTATGATCTTGAGGGCTACTTAGATACTCTGTACACTGAAGTTTGCATACAGGTTCTGCAGAAGAACTGGTAGAACATGAGTTATCCCAGAGAAGTTTTTCATCAGCAGTGCGATGCAATGCTGCTGCTAACAGACTGACCACATGAGAAGTATGTTATCAGCCTGCCAGGCAGGGGAATCAGACATAGAAATGGCATTAGGGCTCTCATTGATAATGCAGCAGTTTCATTACATCTCACTGTATTTTAACATTTGCAGGGTAGAATATCACTGTGATCTTCGTTTCTAAATAGGCAGCTTATGCATGGCAGTTCTGTGGTTCTCTGGGAATATATATTTTGACCTTTGTTGATAACATGTATTTTATGTAAAACACACATTTACTTTCATGTTTCCGTATAAAAAAATTACTTCTTAGATATGCCTATTTAAATTACATATAGTTAGTATACTTTAAAGTGTGACTCTGACAGGGAAGCCTTACTAAACAAGATCTACAGGTTTAGTAAAATCCCCGGAAGCGCCTTGGTCTAGAATTCTTAATTTCAACTGAAAATTTTTCCTGGTGTTACTACAGTCACTGTCTGCACTCCTGGCTTCCTCCTGACCTTAATTCAAAAATGATTTTGTTGTTTACCAGGCAACTGTATATTTTGCTGTATAGCAAATCCTTTTGGTTTCTGGATAGTTATTGTGGCTGCCCTACTTAGAAGTGAATCAAGGCATACAGGATTAGTTTCCTAGCCTAAAATATGGTAATTTGCTGAAATTAACAGGTGTTTGTTTTTTTTTTAAATTCTCGCCCTTATTTGGCTTCTAATTCTCACCTGTCTGACAGCTCTCTTCTGTATTGCTCATCCATATGTCTGCTACAGTTTCAAATCCTTTGAGCTATTGCCTTTGTGTGTGCCCTCTTCCTTGCTTCCTTGCTTTTCCTTGCTCTGAGAAATTACGTCATCCCTTCCTTTAGTCCTTCTCTCCAGTAATAGAGGGTTTTTTCCTTAGTTGCATTTAATATCTAGAATTAATAAGGAAAGCAAGATGGAAAGATACAAAAGTCTGCGAGTATTTGAGTGACAATAATGTAAGCAATCATAAATGGGAGGAGATGCCCAACTTATTCGTTGTTATACAAGTCCAGGTAATTGCGTTAGTTGTCTGAAGATCGTCTAATGAGATTACAGTATTGTGCCTGTTGTATACATTTTGAAAGATGCTCATGCTGTCTGCCTCTTAGTGAGCCATGTCCATTTGGAGTACAGGCAACATCAGAGGCATGAAGCAGACATAATTATGGTTCAATGCCTGTAAAGTATTCTTGCTTCTTACTGAAAAGCCATTCTGTTTCAATATAATACAGTATTATTTTGCGTTGGCCAAGACTGCTTTTATGTACAATTTAATAAAATGGTTATTCTATTTAAAAAAGCAGTCAGGAGTAAAATTTCTTTACTGCATTATTTGCATTGAAAGAAAAACTTGCTGGTAGAAAAGGACCTGGGGCAGAGACAGAGAGAAGGAAAATGTTAATTGGTGATGCTCTTCTAAACTTGCCTCAGCAAGCCAAGCTGAATTAACAGGCAGACAGGCAGATACATGTTGCGGCTCAGTTATCAAGCTTGGTCACAGACTAAATATGTAGTTGGAAAATATTAAATAGCCAGTACCCATTTATTACAGATATTTATTACACGTATACATACATTTAAATTTACATACATTTATAAATTGCATACATTTGTTACATATAGCCAGTGGTATTTATGTGCAAGTTTATCACAGGTTGCAAAGTTTTATTTATATTAGAATAATCCCATTTAATAGTAAGAGTTTTAAAGAGGGATCATTTACAAAAAATGAAAGTTTATTAAAAGTTATTATTGGCTCCTACAAACAAATAACTTACATTCGGGGAGAAACCAGCAGAAAGTAAGCCGAGCTTATAAAATTTATTTAAAAACTGTTTTGTCAGGGCTGCCAATATAAGCAAAAATTGATTTGCAGTTAATCACAAATTAAAATTGTGCTACAAGGTCTAGAAGAGACTTGCTACATCTCAGTGGAAGCTGAAATTAAACTAAATTCATTTTTTCTAGAGACGATAAATGGATTCTGCAAAGACTTTTTTGTCCAGACAATCAGAGAGGCAACCACCTGCTCCATCTGCTGAATGTTTATAAAATGATTTGTCTGCTGGTACCTAATGAATGTGATATGTATTGAGTTACCATTAACTTTATGGCAATGTACGGTTGTCTGTGCTTTAAGACTTGCTTCGTTTCTTTTAAAATGACAATTCTAATAAATGCCAGGAACATACAATGGAGAAGGCTGTCCGGGGCGGTGCTGTCTTCTGCTGTTGCAAGATGTTATAGCTGTTCAGGCTTCTTTTTGATTTGCATTTTGTTTGGTTTGGGAGGGAGAGGGAAGGAGAGTGGCCTCTGTAACTTGTGTTGGCCGTCTTCTGAACGTATCACTCTTGAGACTGTTCAGACCCATTCAGTTTTCAATCTAAATGTCTTCACGGCCACTCTGTACACGGTTGTTTTTTCCCCAAGCTTGTCACTCGTATAAAAATAGCTTTTCTCCTTCTCTCTTGTTCAGGTGTAAAGCAGCAGCACGGCGGGAAATCGATACCATGGACACATTTGTAGATTCCTCTTGGTACTATCTGAGGTACACTGATCCTCACAACAGGGACAGGTGAGGGCTGCAGGCGCAGGGCTGTTGGGTGGGCCACCCTGCTTCACAGGGTAGAATCATAGAATTATAGAATCATCTAGATTGGAAAGGATCTTTAAGATCAAGTCCAACCACCAACCTAACCCTGCCAAAACCACCACTAAACCAAGTCCCTCAGCACCACGTCTATCCATCTTTTAATACCTCCAGGGATGGTGATTCCACCGCTTCCCTGGGCAGCCTGTTCCAATGCTTGACAGCCCTTTCGGTAAAGAAATTTTTACTAATATCCACCCTAGACCACCCCTGGTGCAACTTGAGGCCATTTCCTCTTGTCCTATCACTTCTTACTTGGGAGAAGAGACTGACCCCACCTCCCTACAACCTCCTTTCAGATAGTTGTAGAGAGCGAAAGAAGAGAAGGAAGAAAGAGGCCAGACACTCACGTGTTTCTCGCTTCTAACTGCCTTTGCAGAAAGAAGCATCAACCCCTGGGCTGCCCCGATTTTGTGCCTGTCCTCTGTCTTGAGTGCAGCACAGGATAGACTAGGAATGGCTCTAAAAATATGGCGTTTGGTTGCTCCCGTGCCAGGAGATCTACGAGAGCAGAAAGTGTAGACACAGCTGTGTAAGCACAGGAGTTATGAGGCAAAGGGCAGAAGTTTACCTGAAAGTGGATTATGGGGCAGGGCACAGAGGAAATGTTCAGCTGAGGAGCTGAAGATAGTCCTTAGTGCAGGACGCCATCAAGAATGACAGCCTACTGTGACTTTCTCTGAGACTGTGGTAAGTTGCATGGAGCGTACCCTCCCTGGCAGTGCACTGAGTGTGTCAGTGTGTGGACAGACAGTGCTTTTCCACCAGTAAGAAGCGGAATAGTCTAGTGTAATATCCAGCTGCCAAGAACGGCACCCTTGTTTCTTTCCTTTTGGATTATGGTAACTCTTGCTACCTCCTCCTGCGCAGACCTGAAGCGAAGTGGCATCACAGCAAGTTCCGGCTGTGTCGGCACTTTGACTATATGCAAAATTAATGAAAGGAGACTTTTCATGTGCTGCATATTAGTGCTTGCAGCATGGAAAGTGTGAGAAGACAGATGTAGTTATTTAGCTGGTTTTCTGCTTCATAGTCCACCTGTAGTAGCGCTGCTGATAGCGCTGGTTTTTCCAAAAAGAAATTAGTGGAACAGCTCTACTGTGTAAGCTAAGGAAGATAGAAAGAGGTGCATTTTTTAGATACTGATATGACATGTAGAGCTGTTTGGGGGTTTATTTGTTGCCCAGAGTAGTGTCTGGGCACATACTGCATAGCAAGTGATTTAGTATAGCTGGGCCAGTTGGTTTTATTAGATATTGGCAGCACCAGTTTAGTTAAACTAAAGAAATATCTTCTGTGAACACTTTTATTTCACATTAATTTTAATTATTTTCTAGTGGCACTGTGAAATTATTATTAATATTACTGAGTTATGCAGACTGCTTCCTCTCCAGTGACACTTTATTTTTTTTGTGCATGGAAAAAAAGGGACTTTTCCAAAAGTAGAAGATAAAATAGTCAGATGCGACATCCAGCTGTTGACGTAACAGTTAGCGTAGCTAACTCTGTTTTATAGTGAAATAGCATTTTTATGGACTTCTGCACTAGATTGCTATGTCCATTTGATTTATTTATTTATTTGGGTTTTTTTTAGCTAAGCTAGGTGTACGTAAACCCTTTATTTCTGTAAGTCATATTTCACAGGTCTAGAATTTGGGAGAATTACTCTGTTGATTTGGGAACCCTGTGAACAAGTTAGTTTTGATTTGTTCCACTAAAGACATGAATCCCAGATACACTATTTGCTTCTGGGCTCATCTGTGAGGAAAAAAGTGGTGTTCTTCCAGAAATTACAGATGGAATAATCAAACAAGTTGATAAAACAGGTAAATTTGTTAGAATGGGTCCATAAAGCATGTATTAAAGAAGAAATGTAAAAATGGTATTTTGAAGGCAGGACCCTATTACAGGAGACATAACAATATTTAATGAAGCAGTAAGCAATGCTAGGAAACCATGCAGGTGACCTCCAATGACATAGTAAATATGCTCTAAATGACAAATTTACTGGAAATTCATAGAGCATCCTTCAGTTGGAGTATGGTGACCCATCTGACTCTTCAAGATGTTTTGCAACCTTATAGTAAACTGCTTCATTGCCCCCTAATGGCAAGAATGCAAATCTCCAATTAAAAAAAAAACAACTGTTTTTGAGTGGGCATGTCTTTTGTCTTTTGCTGTAATATATTTGTATGTAAAACTTGATAAATACTAAAAAATGTAAAGGCTAGCCACAGGGTACTTACGAAAAAATAATTTAAAGAGCAAACGAATATTTTCATCACTTTCTCAGGTATTGTATGTGAAATCTTAGTTGCTTCCCTAAAATATATGAAAATAATATTTTCGTGGATCTGCTTGTCAGAGGAAATTAAAATTTTGTCTGTAATTTAAGAAACATAACGCTTCTTAAAAATTAAAGAGATCTGATAGCAAAAGTTTTATAACACATTTATAGCTCTCAGTAAATAGTGGTGTCTAGCCAAGTATGATGAACTACTTTAGAAGAGCTAATCTTTTGTTTCCATACTGTATTGTATTTTTTTAATAATTGTGTTTTTTCAGGCCCTTTAATAATGACTTAGCAGACTACTGGATGCCTGTGGATTTGTACATCGGAGGAAAGGAACATGCAGTTATGCACTTATTCTATGCAAGGTTTTTCAGCCATTTTTGCCATGACTTGAAGATGACAAAACACAAGTAAGCCTTACATATTTCTATAAAAATCTTTCATATTTCATTTGACTAGCAAGAGTGTTAGTGGGCATTGTTAACGATAATAGACTGTTGTATTGAATAAGCCTGAATTTTCCTGCTTGTCAGTCTTGGCTGACTACTTGGTTTCTCACAGTCAGTTGCATTTTCTGTATGCATACATACATAGCATTTTTATTACATGAGTATTAACTGGCTCAGAGCAAGTGATGAAATGTTGCTGTAGATTTTCAGCCTGCAAAAGCTTGCATAAACTAGTAACTTCAGGCATTCAGAGTAGTGCTATTATTTCAAATTAGGTAACTTCATGCACAGTAATACCATTAGTTTCAGTGGAACTATGCATATTTAGAAAAATAAGCACTCCTATAATTCACTGCAGTATTGGAGCTGAACAGTGCAAAGCAATTTTGATAAGCAAAAGCAGTATATGTATCTGCTGTCAGTTTATTTTTTATTTAATGACTTTTATATAATTACTCTTAACTACTCTTGTTGCTGATGCTGCTGTAGCCTAACGGCTAACCTCTGTTTTGGTTAGAGGTAAAGTTTGAGGCAGGAAGGTGAGTCATCTGATGTTCTATTCTTTGTCCTCTCAGGGTCCTAGCTTGATGTCCCCATTTCCACTGAAATTCTGACCATTTTTTTCCCTAAAATGGCATCTCAGGAGTGCCTCAACGGGGAGGATACTAGTGTCAGAATGGTGACATACTGCCCCTTGCTCTGTCCAGTTCTCCCATCAGCAGAGACGTTTCAATAGATTAAGTCAAAATGAGCGATCCCATGAGAGCAACTGCTCAGTAATTTCTCAGCTGGCAACTCGTATGCATTCATTCTTTACTAGTATCCACGGTAAAAACTCAATGTAAAAGACAAACCTACATATACATGGTGCTGGACTCTCTTGAATGCTACAAAACTAGAACTTAAGTAGCTGCGCGCCAGAAAAAGATGGACTAGTTAGTGGAGCCAGCAGAATATTTCCCTGGGTTATTTCATAATAATTTGATGAAAACAGGCGATGTGTTTTCATCACTCATTCCTGCCTGCAAAATAGTTTGCAGAAAAAGCTGTATTTGAGATTTTGGATGTGGATGATTTGTGTACCTGTGTTTCACCCTGTTGCCTCCAGCTTGCATGGCTGTAGCAGGAAGGCTGTTCCTCTTCTGAGGGAGCAGCTGTCTCAAAGCAGACCCTTTCTGTCATAGGCACTATTCCGTTAAGCAGAGAATTTCAGAGCTTTTCCTTGCAAGCAATTTCAGGCTTATCAGTTCTACAAAAGACTTTACAATACTATCATCCATCTAGTGGAGCTGTAATGAACAGCAGCAAAATGTTCTTTTGCTAGTCAAATACTTCTACCTCCCAAAACAACATTAACTATGGTGGCTGAAGTATTGTCGCTGTAAACTGAGACCACAAGGAAGGGGAGGTGTGCTTGAAAAGTGAGCAATCTGCTCTGGTGTGCAAGAAAATGAGGAGGTATGGGAAAGAGGCCAGTGGGGACCTCCTGAGTGAGCTCAAGTACTAAAAGAAGTGCATGGAAAGGGGAGGCGAGGATGGGCTACCCCTGGAAGAATGTGGAAGCATTAACCAGGTAGGCAGGGTAGAATTAGAAAAGGCCATAGCTCATCTAGAATTGAAACCGGTGAAGAGTATGAAGGCAGTAAGAAGGGCTTCTGCAGCTACATTGACAGGAACGTCAAGGAAGGTGTTGGCCTGATAAAAAAATCAGACAAAGAATCTAGTAGCAAAGGACGATCTTTGCCTTGCCTTTTGCTGTCAAGGTTTGTGCTTAGTAGGAGAGTTTGAGGGAGAGAGGTACTACTTACTGTAGAGTAGGATTGAGTTAGGGATCGTTTAAGTAAACCAGGCACGTAAAAGTCCATGGGACCAAATGATGTATCCAAGGGTGCTGAAAGAGCTGGACTTTACCATTGTGAGGCTGCCGTCGATTGTTTTTGAAAGGCCATGGTGATCAGGGGACGTCCCTATTGATTGGAGAAAGGGAGAAGCAAAACTTATCTTCAAGAATAGGCAAGGACGATCCAAAGTACTTATAGGCCAGTCAGCCTCACACTGGTACCCAGTAATATTTTAAAGCAAATAATCCCAGTAGTAATTTTCAGGCACATGAAAGACAAGGTGACTGGGAATTTACCGAGAGAAATTACGCTGAACCTCATCTGCCTTCTTTCTGTGGTGAGGTGATTCCCTCTGTGGATAAGGAGAGATCTGTGCATATCTTTTAGCGTGACTTTAGCAAGGCTCTTAACAAGTTCTCCCATGGCATACTTGTAGCCTCATTCGGGAGGTGCGAACTGAATGGGTGGACTACAGCATGGATGGAAAAACTGTCTGGACCATCAGGTTCAAAGAGTCAATGTTCAAAGTCTGATTAGCAGCTGTTTGCAAGTGGTATTCCTTAGGAGCCATTGCTGAGGCCAAGTGTATTTAACATCTTCAATAATCTGGGCAGTGCAACAAAGTGCATCCTCAGCAAGTTCATTGCACGCTGGGAGAATGAATGGCAGGGCTGCAATGCAAAGGACTTCAACAAGTTGGAGGAGCAAGTCTGAAGTGCTGACAGGAATCTCATGAAGTTCAACAAAGACAAATGCAGAGTCCTGTACATGGAGCAGATTATTCATGGAAACAGACAGGACTGGGCCAACTGTGCGAGGAGGAGCACAATACAGAAGGGCCGTAGGGATCTTGGTGAGCACCAAGATGTGAATCAGCAGCCCACTGGAGAGTATACTGCACTGCGTTAGCAAAAGCATGTCCACTTTGATTATCTCTGCTCATCATTTCAGAAGTCACATCTGGAATACTGTGTCCCATTTTGAGGCCTCGCGGTGTGTGAGACTTTATCAAACTGGGGAGGGTCCAGTGGAGGGGCACTAAAATGGTCACGGGCTGAAGTACGTGTCATACAAGGAGAGGCTAAGGGAGTTGAGTGTGTTCACCCTGGAGAAGAGAAGGCTAAGGAGGGAGTCTAATTGCAGTCTACTACAGGAGAATTATAGAGAAGACTCTTCTGAGAAGTGTACAGAGAAAGGAAAAGAGTAATAGTACAGATTGCAGCAAAGTCCAACTGGATCGAAGGAAAATAATTTTGACAGTAAAGGTGGTCAGACTGGAACAGTTTGACCTGAGAGGTTGTGGGATCTCCATCACTGGCTATTTTCAAAACTCAGCTGGATGAGGCCCTGAGCAACCTGAAGTTAGTTCTGGTCTAAGGAAGGTGTTGGACTGAGTCACCTCCAAATGTCGCTTCCAACCTACATTATTTTAAGAGTCCATGATTCTGTAGCTTATGAATTTGGAATGTGTTTTTTTCATAGTCTGCTGTGACAGAGCAGTAGCTCCAAAGCACTGTGCTTCGAGTGGTCTTAATATGGTAAATTGCAGAAAAAACCTCTTAACTTCAATGAAAAAAAAAAAGCTCAAAAAGCACTGATGATGTCCAGTGACAGTAGCAGGCAAAATCAAAATTGCTTTCTGTAGAAGTAGTTTGCAAGACTGTGGAGAATTCCTTTGAGGCCATATACAATCTCAAGAACTGTTGCACATGTGAAGATATGTTACAGCATTGCTCCTAGGATCTCCTGTTTGTACTGCTTATACCTATGTTCAGAATGCAAGATGACTGTAACAAATTCATCATCATGCACAAAATTGTTTGTTTGCTTTAGCTCTATACACTTAAAGCATTAGGTGCTTTTAAGCCGTGAAGTCAAGTTAGGATTTTGTTTTGATGTGGAAATCTCAACTCCTTTATAAATATAACCACGTCTTAAATACATTTTATCATTGGTGAGAAGCCACTTGTGCTCAGTCTTCTGATAGGACTGCTCAAGGGCTGGTCTGAGAGATCTGAAGAGGCTGATTAGAAACAACAAGCTTATTTTTAGGAAACTTAAAGTCATGGTGTCAAAGCCCACAGCTCCAAGGGAAAACATTAAAATGTTAAAAAACACTGCCCTCTTGTGCATATCCAGTCTTCCACGAGTAGCTCAGATCTTGTTCGCTGATTAAATTAGGAAAATTCTGCTACATCTCAGTTAATGAGAGCTGCCACCATTTAAAGTGTTATCTTCTATCCTGACAAATTCTTATGATTATCCTATTAATCTGTTGTAATTTTTCATTTTGATAGGTTTTCTTCATGGAAATTTTCATTGTTTGGCTCCTATCCACTGACTTTTAAATCCATTGAAATATTTCCCAATAATCTTTAATTCTGTACTAATGACTATTAATATAATAATGAGGTTGAAAACAAAAGTTTAAAATTTCATAGTTTAGATTTTCAAAGCAATCTCTTTATAGATGATGTACATTATTACAATAGAAATATTATAGGCCATTCACTTACAGATGTCACGCCTGCTTTCATAGAAGATGCAACGCTTATAGGCATTGAAAATTGTAAAGGTGTCAATATAGTTTAAATATCCCCTGAAGATGAGGCATGATCTTTTTTTTTTTTTTTAATACATTGAACTGGAGATGGTGGGAAGTGCTGCTTATTCCCTCAGTTATGACAAGGCAGAATGAATAGCACCCTCCGGGTATTGGTACATGTGACAACAGATTAAGCCCACATTGATGTCATTTTGTTCTAGCAATCTGGTCGGTAAAGTGCATCAGTTCTGGAATTAATTCACAAGCCAGTCAGCCCTCCCAGCTGTGACCACTGTTGGGAGAGGGGCCAGGTAGGCAGCTGGGGCCAGCAACCTCCTCATCCGTTCCAGCTTAATCCACCCTGGCGAGCGTGTGCTGACACACTCCATTACACCTGCTCAACTGTATTATTGCAAGTACAAGTTACACAGAATTTGGCTCTTCCCTCGACTTCAGTAATCGGTTCTGTCTGATGAATAATTGTAAATGGAATCTAGCACACTCTCTCTGAAGGATTATGAAGCAATAAAAAAGTTTATTGTTGCCATTAAGTCAGCAGATTTGACTGTGATAAAGAGCAAATCTGTTGAGTCACAAGGCATTATTTTTACATAGCTGCATTACAGAATAAAAGATACATGTGTGACAGAAATAGCTTATTCTGTAAAGGAAGGATGTTAGAGATTCTCTATGTTCATTAGAGACTTTATCACTAGTGTTGATTTTAAGTAAAAGCACTAGCTATTGATTGTGTAAAATCTGAACATTCAATATTGTTCAGTCTTTTTTCTGCCTAAAATTATCAGCTCCCACATCCCCCACTCGCTCCTGGCCTTCTACGGGATTACCATAGAAATGAGCCTGTATATGGACGTTACTGAAAGGAAAAAGTTGGATTACACACTTGATGGCTAGCACAGCTGATCCTTCTTGGAGGTGTTAGGCAGACTTCACAGGCAGGGTCCCATCTGATGTATAACACAACCAAAAGCTGCACACAGCTAAGGCCACAGTGCCCATACTCCAGCGTGGGTGGAAACAGGCTTATGGGTGGGTGGAGTTGTGTCCCATTCCAGCGTCCTTACAACTTGAAATGTGTCTGTCTGTCTGTCTGAACACAGCTGAGTTTCAGTTGTTCCCAGTGGGATGGTTCAGGAGGTATTTGTGACACCAGGCCCTGAGTGGATGCTGCAGTGTTTAGATCAGAATTGCGTCACACCTGATGGGCTGGGACGTCTCTGCAATCCCCTTCCGCAGCCAAGAAACACTCACTTTCTTCCAAGGAGAAAGGTTTAGGTGTGTGGCTTTATTAATGTAAATGAAAGTGTCGCTTCACATGTGACCATGAGATGGAGCCACCACAACACTGGCAAAATCACTGCACATCAGGAGAAATTCAGTACAGGGCTCAATTTGTTTCTGAGCCCTGTGTTTTTTAGACAGGCTCTGGTTTTCTCATTTTGGGCATGTTTCCATTCTGCAGTCTCCTACTAGGAAGACGTGGGGTTTTTTTTCCCCATACTTGGTAATGTATTTTGTATTGCATTTTTGTAGCCTCTGTCAGCATAAACAAAAATAGGAAATGCTCATTCCTGCATTCAGCTTTTAATAACTTGGCATATGATCTGAACTAACTCTTTGTCATTAAAAATAAGTGTTCCTTGAAAAATCACTTCCAGTGGAGAGCCCTATCTGATTTTGATGTTCTGGCTACCTCGTTAGCTTTATTTTAGATAGCAGCAAGTGGAGCTATTTTAATAACTGTTTGAGATCTTAACCAGACTGAAGTCTGAATGATAGGGGGAAAAAGTATTTTTATTTGTCCTTGGTGTAATATCTTTAGTTTGTAGAAGAAACTTATCCTGAACAGTTATGTCCTGGAACATTTATATACCATTTGTTAATGATAGGTTTACAAGGGTTTTGTTCAGGATTTTCATCTTCTAATTCACTTGGGTGATTTGAGATAATTATTTGAAATTTTAGATAATTGTTACCTCCTATTTTTAAAATACTTTTTCTTGTTTATACTGTCTAGATTTGACTTCAGTTGTAATCTCCGTTAAGTTCCTTTGATTTATTTCTAAACAACAGAATTTTTTCAGGCAATCTAGGAAATATTGTTTAGAAAAAGATTTATAGGGATGCTTGAATTGCTACTCTGACTTAATATTGTTGATAAAACCAGGTGGCATGGTAGAGACTAGTGCTGCTTGGTGACTGAATGATAGACTATGTGACAGTACTTGCACAATACTTAGAAGTATAGAAATTTATGTTCGTGTTCCAATATGAATATGTTGAAGATAAAGTATGAAGCCTGTCACTTTCTCTCTCCCAGTTTAAAGCTTTTCTTTCAAATATCCCCTTACTTCAGAGTCATCAAAAAGGTTTAAAGAGCAGTACTTGGAAGATGTCTGCTTCAATACAGTTAAAAATGCATAATTGTTCTATAATTTAATAATACTTTAACTATATTATTAAATAAATTACAGCACTTTAAATCATGAGACAAATTGTCATATAATTTATATTGCCTAATAATGTAAAATACTAAAATGACTTCATAAAAGTGAGAAGTGTTTTGGATTATAACTTTTTTGTACATGTGAAGTAAAATATGGAAGCCTGTTTTTACTTTTTCTTCTTTAGATGGATGGATTTTAGCTTTTTGAAAAATATGTAAATATAAGTGATGCATCCTTTTTACATAAATTGTTTTGGTAGACATGTGGGGCTTCGTTAGATGGAAATGTGGAAGATTCAGATTGCTTAATATTGAGCACACATGTGAGCATTAGAAGATGCAAGTCAGTAGTAAACAGCGATGATTAGCACATCCTCCAGAATGATGGTCACCAGTGTCTTTGTTTGGAGGATCCCATAAGAAGGCTCCCCAGACTGTGTGTGCCTTCTCGGTCTGGCTTCATACCTCCTCCCTGGCCCCCGGCATTCTTAGAGTTGCTGTTAGAACTGCCTTATTTTCCTGGTCTACTGAGAGGGGACCAAAGCCTCTAGAGATTAATTTTGTTGTCTTTTTTTCAGTGAAAACAGCGACAGACATTTGACTCGATGAATTAGAAATGCAAGATCGTTAAAGGAGGTGGCCACAATAATGTATCTGTCAACGAGAGCAGTGTTTACTTAGAGTTTTTTCTTGCTTGAGTGCACTACTGCCCTTAGCTTTGGTGCATTAAGGCTCTTTTTAACTGTCATACACACATATGAGACTTCACTCTCCCTGATGTAAATTTTCCTAGAAAAGGCAAATTTTAATGTTCAAGATTTAACTAAAAACTAAAACTAAAAAATCCATCCACTGACATATGAACTTTCCAGCATTGCCATTTTTCTAGCGTACTGTTTTTCTTACAGCTAGGTCCTCATGGCTAGTTCTGCAAAAGGACAAGGCATACAAGTGCTTATGTCAGAGAAACTATCTTCTCCGTTTATAGAAAGAAATGTGCAGCGAGATTTTGATTTGTTCAAAATACTGTGTGCTCCTCAGAGAGAAGCTAGAACTAAATATTTGTAAGACAGTGAGGCCAGCTACTTGAACGCTTTTACGCATGGGAATTTAGCTTGAAGTTAGTGAAATTCCACTGTTTGCCAAGAAACTTTTGTGTATTATCCATATGCTAATTTAAAAAGTGACGTTAGAATAACTCAGTACTAAATCAGGATGCAAGAATGCGTGCAGAATACAAACAAATACTTACACTTGCCAGTCAGCCACCATGAATAAATGCACAAAGTACTCTTTCTAAGGTGACAACCATTTATGTATAGTCAACTTGAAATTCTTGTTTCATTAAATAATTGTGCCTGATTGGCTCAACACCTGAGGCTTATCATAAAGTATGCGTTTCACAGCTCTTTTCAACAGACAAGTTTCTTTTTCCTTCCATCCTTAGGGAGCCTTTCCATAAGCTCTTGGTTCAAGGTCTTATCAAGAATCAGACGTTCAGACTAACAACAACAGGCCAGTGTTTGAAGAGAGAGGAGGTTGATCTCACTGGTAAGAGAGACTGCATGGGAAAATCAGCATAGGTGCATCCAGAAAGTCAGGGACTGCTTTGGTGTACAAGGCTCAGTGCTGGGAAAATTTGGAAGAGAAAATGAATCCTTGAAATATTTAAACTGGAGAGCAACTTCTGTGAGTTTTGGATTCATATGCACTGATGAGTGCACAGAGACCCTACTAATCCGTCAGCTTTTAATTGCATCCAAACACAGAAGCAATGGTATAGTATTATTTTAGTTCCAGTATAATCCAAAAGATCAGAAGTCAGTTTTGTTAAGACGTGGCTCAGCAGCTTGCTGAATGGAGATAGTCCCAGCAAACAGAAAACCTACAAAAACATCCTGGCAAAGCTAACAAACACAGGTGTTGGCGTGTTCAGTAGATATTAGGAATGTAAAACGCGTATAGAAAAAAAGTGCTGTTTCTCAAGTTCTGTCCAGTGCCTTCACTGCAGAAGCTCGAGCAGCAAGTCCTGGCTTGGGGACCTGTAGCAACAAGAATGGTTTTGTCATGTTTGCCTCCCTTAAGCACTCCTCTCACAAAACCTTATTTTCACTGTTCTTCTCCTGCATACAAACCCAATAAGTCAGTTAAACAAACGAGCAAAATCCCTTATATTTACTACTGTCTGCTATCCTATTTTCTTCCAAAAAAGCTAGGGCTTTTCTGAAGCAGGTGGTTTTGCTCAATGGCACCTTCATCAGTCTAAATGCCCCTTTCCATCTCTAAATTCATGCAACAGAAGGCACGTTCTTGTCAGGATAACTTACTGCAATTGAAACCTATAAATCTGGTGTTGGTAAAAGCTAAGTACAGGTTGTACCAAATCAATACACCTGTCGAGGAGATCTTAAATGTCATGATTATAAGAATGCTTAAATCTCAGGGGCTATCAAGATAGAGGAGCATAGGATGAGTGCCAGATATAGCTTCTGAATGGTAAAAGGAGACTTTCCATCATGATGTAATGGAAGCACTGGAATATTAGTTGTGTTAAAACATTAAAGTAGGAAAAACTTGGGAGGGAAGAGGTGTTTATAATGGGTGGGATTTTGTCTTTGAGCTGTTTGGAAACCAAAATACTCCACTAGAAATAGTTTTTCTTCTTATGCTCTAGGGAACAAAACTGAATTGCTGTTACAAATGAGCAAAACTAATGTTTTGTGTATGTCTTAATATTTAGGAACTGAACCAGTTCACATAAAAACTGGTGAGAAGCTCCAAGTTGCATGGGAAAAAATGAGCAAATCTAAGCACAATGGAATAGACCCTGAAAAATTAGTGAAAGAATATGGCATTGACACCCTACGTCTCTACATTCTGTTTGCTGCTCCTCCAGAACAAGATATTTTGTGGGATACTAAAAGTAAGTCGAATTGTTTCTGTTGTTAGTTTTGTGGTTGTTGTTTTCCTAGTGTGTTGTATTTTAAACAGAAAATTAATACAGTTCTTGATGCCCACGTGTTGGAACAACTGAATAAAAAAGCATAGCAAGCACATTTTAATGTTTATTTCTTTTAAAAGAGAGGTTGTGACAAAGATGTCACTGAGAGGCAGGCTTGCAAGATTATTTCAAGCTGCTTACCTCTTACAAGCTAAAAGCATGTACAAAAAATACTTCTTCAGTGGTATTTTCTTCTGCAAACTTGGACCTCATTCTTTTGTTTTTTATTAGCTATGATTGATTGACTGGAAATTATTATTTTATTTTCTTTGTTATAAGTTTTTAAATCATATCAGATTACAGATGAAACTTTGCAATTTTTTTTATTTCCCTTTTTTTACACATGTATGCAATGGCTTTTTTTAAACTGGACCATGAAATACTTCTCAGTAGAATCTCATAAGAAGATAATCGGAGTTCCTAGTAACTAGTATTTGTAGACTCATGACATTTTTATGAGCTTAGTTCTTGAATAAGATAAGATTTACCCCCCTACGCACTTATTTACTGCCATCATGCAATTTGTCATGCTGACAGATACTAATTTCTTTTATCTACTGTGGTTCATACATTTTAATGTAGTCTTATGCATGCATTTAAATCTAGCCCTCTTGTTGCATAAGGCTTTATTAAAACACTCCATGTCTGATTTAAAAACGTGTATTTCTTCATTCTTTCTTGTGTTAGCTTCTTGCTACTTAATTCAGCCTGCACTGAGCATTATTTCAGTTATTATTAGATTCAATGTGTTTAGTTACATATTATGGCACTGATGTATGTACTGGAGGAGTGTGCTGTATGGCTTTTCTCAGTTGGCTTTCTGTCATCATCTAATTATAACAGTATGGAGCTAGGCATGTGAAGAGGTAACGTCTCTTAAAAAAAGCAACCGCTTGGAATCAAGCTGTAATTCCTGCATCCCTAACAGTACAGAAGTACATAATTCCCTCTGAAGCAGCTAATTCAGTGATACACAATCTTTTTGCTGTATTTTTCCATCTTGAAAATTGAATAACTAAATTAGTATGAGAATTGTGGGTACAAAATCTGAGTTGCAAAGTATACTAGAGCTTGGTGGTTAAACATTCTTTAAGAAAGCTAAGCACATGCAGGTATCATGCTACCAAAAATGAATTCAGTCATTCAAACCAACCTGTTTACCACTTGAGAAATACAAAGAAAGATTTCAGAGTTGTGTCGTGTTAAACGAGTAATAGAAAAAGTGAACAAAAGGAGATGTTAGCAGCCTAAAGATATTTCCAGGGGGAAAAAATGGAAAGTAGGTGGAAAGCATCTCTTAAATCTTTAAAGTTTGGTCTGAATTTCTTAACGATAACAAAACAATGAATGTTTAAATTGAAGAAATCAAGCAAGTTGTGGTGGGTTTGACCTTGGCTGGATACTAGGTGCCCACCAAGCCACTTTAGCACTCCTCTTTCCTCAACTGGACAGGGGGAGAAAAATATGACGAAAGGTCTGTGGGTTGAGATAAGGACATCTCAGGCAAACCAGACTCAAGTTGGGGAAATGGATTTCATTTATTAACAATCAAAATCAGAGTAGTGTAATGAGAAATAAAACCAAATCTTAAAACACCTTTCCCCCACCACTCCTTTCTTCCCGGGCTCAACTTCACTCCTGATTTTCTCTACCTCCTCTCTACCTGAATGGCGCAGGGGGGTGGGGAACAGGGATCCTCACATTCTTTCCCTGCTCCAGCATGGGGTCCCTGCCACGGGAGACAGTCCTCCACGAACTTCTCCAACATGCATCCTTCTCACAGGCTGCAGTTCTTCACGAACTGCTCCAGCATGGGTCCCTTCCACAGGGTGCAGTCCTCCAGGAACAGACTGCTCCAGCATGGGTCCCCCACAGGGCCACAAGTCCTGCTAGCAAACTTGCTCCAGCATTGGCTCCTCTATCCACAGGGCCACAGGTCCTGCCAGGGGCCTGCTCCAGCATGGGTTTCCCACAAGGTCACAGCCTCCTTTGGGCATCCACCTGCTCTGGTGTGGGGTCCTCTACAGGCTGCAGGTGGATATCTGCTCCACTGTTACCCTCCATGGGCTGCAGGGTGACAGCCTGCCTCATCATGGTCTTCATCACTGGCTGCAGGGAGGGAATCTCTGCTCCAGCGCCTGCCGCACCTCCTCCCGCTCCTTCTTCACTGACCTCGGTGTCTGCAGAGTTGTTTCTCTCACATACTCTCAATCCTCTCTTCTGGTGGCTGTTCCCCTTCTTAAATATGTTATCACAGAGGTGCTACCACCGTCACTGTTTGGCTCAGCCTTGGCCAGCAGGAGGTCCGTCTTGGAGCCATCTGGCATTGGCTCTATCAGACATAGAGGAAGCTTCTAGCATCACAGAAGCCACCCTTGTAGCCCCCTGGTACCAAAACCTTGCCATGCAAACCCAGCGCAGACAGTTGTCTTATTCGGAGAATATTAAATACTGGTTCTCAGTTGCCATGATCCTTCTCTTCACTGGATGTGTTTTGATAGCCTTTTGAGAATTGCCCTCAGACTAGATTCCTTGTCTCTTCAGTGGCGGATATGTAGGCAGGGCCTTATGTTATTCTCTCCCCTTCTCCCCTGGTGCGGGTAAGCAATCTTCCGGACTATGCAGGACCAGACGTGGTCAAAATTACCCAGCATCTTATTACACCATTACTACAGTCTGCATAATGCCAAGCCTACCATGTCTAGATGATCTACATGCTTCTGGTATTAACGGGAGATGGAAAGTTTGGGAAGAGCATCATGCTCCCTGTCCCACCCATCCCAGTTCATGAGGATCATGCAGACATAGTCAATCAGGTTGTATTTTACTGTTCCTAGGTGTACAGGAAGTCTTTAATCTGGTGCAATCAGACAGATAATCCACCTGTATTACAGTCACTCACCTTTCCTTTACTTCTCCCTGGCATTCTTTTCAAGTGAGGTTGCCAGAGCAGAATCGGAAGTTCTTGCCAGTTGGGACATCTTAGGATACGTTGATACTGTGCAGTGCAGTGTGATGTAGTGCTGCGCAGTCTAGTAGAAACACAACACGTCTGTAAGACAGAGCTAAAGCCATATCAGTGCCATACCTCAAGCCATACCTTCAGTAGTGGCTCGGGGCCTCTTTGTAGCGTGGCCCCTAGGTCACAGAAACACATTCTTAGAGCAGCCACGGAGCAGGACTGATGTCTGCCGGGCCAGAGTGAACAGCTTTATAATCTCCCCATCACAAACTAAGCGGTGTTAAAAGATGGTACCAAGGATCAGAGCCTATACTCATTAGCACAGTAGCATCTCTGTAGCAACAAAAGTATATGTAATTTCTAAAATAAAATTTCAGAAGAAATCTCTCAATTTAAAAAATATGTGTGTATGTTTGCATTATTCCATGAGATTGAAAAATGAAAGCATGTAGAACTGTTTTGTTGAGTCATTAAAACACGAGGTGAACATTCTAGCATTGATGTAACGTTGGGTTGTTTTACAGATTTAGCAAATATTCCTGCTCTATATATGTTTTAAAATCATTGCAGAAAAATAATTTTGTTTTATTGATCTCTTTCCATTAAGGCAACCCAGCATTATTTGTAAAGGCATTTTTAATTGCATTGACAATTTTCATTTAAAATACAGGTATGGGTTTTTTTAATGTTTTACTCTAGTGTTCAGTTTCCTGTCTGCTTTTTTCTTTAAAGTTTTGGATTCGTTCATTGTAACTGGAATTTTTTTTCTGCAATCTTTCATTAATCTCAGCCGATGCTATGCCAGGTGTTCAGAGATGGCAGACGCGCCTCTGGACACTTGCAACCAAACTTATTGAAGCGAGGACCTCAGGAACCGTGCCCAATCCTGAGCTTCTGAATAAGAAAGAGAAGGCTGAAGCCAGAAAGATCTGGGACCAGAAGAATCTGGTGATATCTGAGGTTAAAAGAAACACACAGTTTGTAAATGACTACATAAATTGCTGCTCAAAACCATATGCTTGACTTACAGAGCCAAAAGGTTTTTTCCCCTACATCAGTAGCTCATAAAATAATTTTCAAGTGAGTTATTCTCTGTTTAGGTAGTTTTATTAACCTACAAATCTTATGGGACAGAACTCTTGCAATATAGTAAGATTTGGATTGGCAAAATTTCTCTGCTGTGTGCCTCCTTTAAAGGATGAAGTGTTATGGCATTAAAATATTATCAGTCTGGGTTTGGAGTAACTCCATTTCCAGTAGCAAAGCTGTAGGTGAGTTATGCAGGTTATCCCTAACAAGAGCTTTTGATCTGTTTGCTTCACACCTCATTATCATGTCCACTGTTTTATATAGAATGAAAAAAAGTTGTTGGAGAAAATATATTAGCGTACCCTAAAAAAAAAAAAAAGTTATTGAAATGATTGTTCATCTCTTCTTATATGTTCTCTCATGCTGTGATTAGTGTGAATTCAATTATCAGGAGACATAAATACCTGCTAAATTAACTTAAAATATTTTTCTATGGATAAAAAATGTTCCTGATTTAAATCCTGTGGCGAGGGACCTTCCAAGTGTTTTAGCGGACATTAGAATTACCATCTTGCTATGGAGAGACAAGCTGTCAACAGCATAACTGGATTTACAAGTATGAAGGCATCTTGTAGGGACAAAGAGATATTTTATGAAAGAAAATAAAGAGTGATTACTAAGACACGGTTCTAATTGGCATCGATTGAAGCTTTTAAAATCCTGAAATAGAGGGAGAGCAAGTCTACTGAATTTTTATATGATGATTATTTTCCCATATGCACATGTGGTTGCATCTATGATGTGTTTGCATGCCAAAGTGATTTTCATGTAAGGGGCAAGATACTCCATGTTTGCGAATTTTAAGTACTTAGTGACAAACCTTTTCTTTTAATACAAGGTGACAGAGTACTTCACAAAGGATCATTTGTTCAATGCAGCTATTTCTCGATTGATGAGCCTCAGTAACGTACTCCATGTAAGTATGTCATATGAATGAAGGTATTTTTTTTTTGTCATACCTGTTCTTGTAAGTTCTTATACAAAGCAGGAGCTGCCCAAACCGTAGGTCCAGCATTCCAAAAGTCATCTGTGGTCATTACCTTTGCTACTAACTCAAGAGACCTAGGTGGAATTATTTGGTTCAAAAGCAGCACGTTCTAGTCTCACTGTAACCCTGAAATATATTGTTTTGCAGGGTGAGCTTGATGATCAAATTAGAGCCACTAGGTTCTGATGTTTACGCCTGCATCCTGTAATTTCAAAAGATATGTTTTGTTTAGCTCTGTTCTTTCTTCTTTTTTTTTTTTTTTAAACAAATTGCATAGGTAGCTAAGTATAGCAGTACATTGTAGAATTATCAAACATTCTGATTTAAAGAAAGGGGTTATTCTTTACAAGGAAAATCACACATAATCTTAGATTCCTTGGAGACAACTTTCACCACTGAACTGTCTGCTAGTAATAGAGTTTGCAAATTCCCCTTTTTACAACAAGCGTAAAAATGACTTAAGCATTTTTTATTTAGAGTGTTATTGGCCAGTGGTGATAGATCAAATATGCTAAACCTTCATTTTTGTTACTACTCTTAGATCTGGTTGAGCATTCTTTCAGACATATAACGGTAATGTGATCTAGACCAACAATCAAATTAAACTTTGGGGGTTTTAGCTTCTTTGTTGAAATACCATTTTATACCTTATGGAATGCAAGGAGAATATTGGCAAAGTCAAGGATCTTAATGAAAAGTTAAGTAGGGCATGCAGAAGTGCTGTACTGAAATACTATACGTCTGGGATACTGTGTGGTCTTAGGAAGAACACGCATTTCTTTATCTCCAGCTCAGTGATTCATATGCACTTTGGGCTGGTGGATGTTGATAAGTGAATGGTAAAAAATAAATAAAGAAATAAAAATCAGTGTCCTATGGACAGCCAAATGTTTGACCACTGACATATTTCTTGACCAAAGAAGTCAGTGCAGTATCTTTCAAGAACAAGTTTCCGTATAACATGAGGACACTTCCTCTTTCAGTCCCATTTGAAAGGAGGAAGTGGGGAGATGGGTAAAGATTAAATATAGAAAAAAGGTAGTAGTTACTAAAACTTACTCAAATCTAGTTTGCATTGACCTCGTTAGTATCAGCGATAAGAAGATGCCATCTGGAAGCATTTATGATCTGTGTCAAACAAATCTCTGGGTTTGGACAGTTTTCTAGAAGATGGGAACGGGTTGTTCATCACACCCACCAAATAATTCTCATAAGTATTGACATTTTTCTATGCAGTTTCATTAGAGAGGCAAAGTACAAAATAAATGCAGAATCTGAATTTCCCATGGGATGTAATCTCCCTGAGTCAGAACAGTCAAAGGAAGAAAGTTTATCCAGCTACTTTTAGTATATGATTTTAGGGTTTATTACTGCATTTTCTTCTTAATTAAACTACTTTATCCCCCCCACCACCCCAGAATATTTATATTAACGATTAATTTTTTCTTTTCTTTCTCTCTTTATGCTTAGCAAGCTTCTCGGCCTCTTATTCTCCACAGCACAGAATTTGAAGATGCTTTGGCTACACTCTGTATCATGGTTGCACCTATGGCTCCACACATTGCATCAGAGATGTGGAAAGGTATTTCTAGAAATATACTTTTTATTGATGTTGCAGGAAAAAAGGCAAAATTTAACGTGTGTCACTTATACCTCAGTTCTGCATTTATCTTGTCACCTTCTGTCATGGCTCCTAAACAAACTTGAAACTTGTGGTGTTCCCAGAGCTATCTGCTTTTAGTTTCCTTCCCTTTGCATACAAAGGTGGATTTGTTGAGACTAGGCAGAGAAAGGGAGAAGTAAGAAAAATTCAAGACAGGATTTGCATGAGGAATTCCTATGTCAGCTGCTGTCTGCTCCTGTATGTAAAGTATTAAAAGCTGAACGTGAGACTAGAAACAGCCCTTTTTTAAACAACTGTTTCAGAGTCTACGGACTACAAATATTTTCTTTCAGGAATTCAGGAAGAGAGGACCGTGTCAGAGAGCTGTATATTAAAAAGACTAAAGGAGTGTTCAATAAAAATCCTACTCTTGTAAAATTCTCCAGAGACTGAGCAATGTTATGCTGCAAATTAACCTTGTGCGGAGAGTGGGAATGGTAGACAGGAAATCTTTTTTAAGATCTGTCACAGCTGTAAACCTTGAGGTCTGAATCCAAAGTGGGCTCAGTTGCATGATGCGGCCGCAGTTAAAGCCTGTGAAATAAGGGATGTGCATGCCAGAGTTCAGCAGTTGCTTTTAAGGTTTATTGGGAGAAATCCCAAGATGTATGTGGGAAGATAGGAATATATTCTGCATTAAGACTGGCCACAAATTGCTATGTGGTTTTGGACCTAATATTACCTTTTGGATGCTGTTTTAATAGTTTTATTTTCATCAGTCATCCTAAAACCTTCTGCATTCGAGTGTTTACAGAGCTGAGATACTTAATAGCTTCTATTCCAGAGCCGTGCATGGCCCTGTAATAATGTTAACTGCCAGAGAAAGGCTGCTCTTGTTCAGAGCAATAACATAGGGGCAGAGATGCTGGAAACAGCAAGATGCATTAGGGAGGGCAGCGTTTTTTCTGTGTTTTCAATTCCAGTGTTTTTGAGATGTCTTAATAAAAGCTTAGTTGTCTAGAATAAAGAGTGGCATCAGACATGATCCATCTGGAGAAAGCTACTTCTGGTCAGTATTCTCTTACAATATGAAGTACCATCAATTAAAATTATACTTAAATGGAAGTAATTGACACGACTTTGTTTTCCGCATTGGTTGAGATGGAGGCAGAATGGGTCGAAGCCAATTACTTACACATACAGTGCCTTGTGAACTTGAAATTCGACTACATGTTAGGGAATACAGAATTATCAAATATGTTTGATAAACTGACAAAGAACACTAGGACGTCTTAATTAATGTAACTTGTCAAACGTAAAGCTTAATCCTGTGACATTTTGAATGTTAGAGAAGGAAGTCTTTTTCTTACTACTAAAATCACTGGAGAATAGGAATGATTGATAAACATTTTCTGGATCTCTCTCTGATGTAAGAATGAAAAGGAAGCATATAAAAATTGGGAGTGTATTGTCCTCAGCTTCTGTCACATTTAAAGAGGGTAGATTTAGATTGGATATCAGGAAGAAATTCTTTGCTGTAAGGGTGGCACTGGAACAGGTTGCCCAGGGAAGTTGTGGATGCCCCATCCCTGGAAGTGTTCAAGGCCAGGCTGGATGGGGCTTTGAGCAACCTGGTGTAGCGGGAGGTGTCCCTGCCCATGGCAGGGGGTTTGGAACTAAATGATCTTTAAGGTCCCTTCCAACCTCAACCATTCTATGATTCTGTGAAATACAAAATTTTGCTTGTGTGGTCCAAAGACTGTGTATTGTAATTCAGTGCAACTACCATACAAAAACATTGTGTGGTGATTATTGTCTGAAGAATTTAATGACTAAACATGAAAATCATAATCTCTTTTAGCATGGTCATCATTACTTTACATCAAAGTTATTAAACAATTTTATCAGAAGAACATATGCATGTTTAGCTACAGCGTTGTGGTAAGAAGACTATATTATTTTGAAATAGCCAAAATCTAGCAATTCTGTCCTGGGATTGGGATTTCTGGTGAAAAAAGTCCAACTACAGTCTAGAGAAAGATTCCTCAAGTTCATGTTCTGAATTGCACTCTGGTTCCACCACGTCTTGTTGCTCTTCTGATGTAGCCAATTTCTTAAACTTTATTATGTATAGGTGATGATGCTTTCTTATTTTAAATAATTTCAGTATAAAAATTAAGCTTTCTAAATATTTCGTTTTCTTTGTGCTTTAGTTCTCCATACACGCTCAGAGTAAGCCTCTTTTTGTACCTTGGCTTTGCATCTAGATGTAGGGATAGTGCTGCTTCCTGTCTCGTAAACTAGTCAGGAAAAGGACTTTGTATATTATTAGCTCTATAAATAGCACCTATCACAGTGGACCCCCACACTTCGATGGAAGCCTCTCCCTGCTATTGTAATGCCAATAACAAACAACACATAAGCAACATATTTATAATGAAATACTGACATTCCATTCTAAAATAACTTATACACAGCCTTTACATTTTGCTTGCTTTAGTGATTAAAACAAGGAGCATTTTTCTTTCTACAGGGGAAAATGAAACTGGGAAATTTGGAAGCCACGTAGTTAATATCAAACAAGATAATTTTGCAGTTGAGCAGGAATGCTGGTAGGAACAGCGACTTGTGTTAACTCCGAACCACGTTACGCTTCCTTGTGTACTTAAGCTTTTTTTGAAGAAAAGGGATTTTGCTTTCTTATTAGTGTTTCTCATTAGAAAGTGTTTACTACATAATGAGATATGCCTAATATTAATTTTACTACATCCTTAAAAAAGAAAAGAAAAGAGTGTTCTCATTAATTTTGACTGTTTGCATTGTGCTTCACAGGATACTATTTTTACTGTTGCATTGTAATCTCTCATTTTATGCTTTTCTGATCGCTGTTTATGGTCAAGAAAAATTTAAGAAGAAATTACAATAGAATTTAAAACTAAATGTGAAATAATGACAACCTACAGTAAGACCCCGACTTAATGTATTGTATTATATTAATTCTGACAAAGATTTGAAGACAATTAAACCTCAGAACTATAGAACTTTCTGGCTAAGCATCTGGAATGCGGCTTTGTGAAGGTAATAAAATTACTTTTGACAACTGGGAGCTCTTCTGCAGGTGCAAATAGTATTTTTTCAGTTTAAATGACAGGTGTGCTGTAAAATGAAAAAAATCAACCAAGTTTTTTTCCTTTTCTAGTTTTGGAATGAAAAGCTAGGGAAAAGAGGTTAGCATCTATAAATATTAAAATCTTGAAGTCTCTGATATCCAAAAATATCGGATACTGTTAGTTTTATTTAGTAATTACATAAACTATTCTCCTTTGCTCAAAAAAATAACGTTTAACTGCAAAACATGATATGATAAATTTTAAATATTTTCTTGATGTTTTCTTAAATATTTTCTTAAATACTTGCATTCTGAATGCATTTTTGCTTTAATAGCAAAAAATGCTTTTTTGCTTTTTAGTTCATTTCCATTTAAATCTAAAAGCTATTCGACACAGATCGCAATGAAATGTAAAAAAAAAGTATTGCCAATTTCTAATACAATAACTTGTAAAAATTAAAACCTGGCTAAGTGTATAAATATGTATGTAGGTATCCTCTTGGTTAGAAAAAAGTTCTTTATAGCTGGATTTAACTGCAGATCAGTCCATCTTAATGATTACCAAATAAAGAATATGGTAGGAAAATTACAAAGATTATTTTACAGTGTTAATTAAAGATGCTTTGCCTGACACTTTAAGTAATGTGTAGCATCAGTGATTTACGTAATTCTGATTGTAATAATGCTATCCTGCTTTGCAAGACCTGCCTCAGAGTTCATTTTTTAGTTTGTTGATAACCATTGCAAACTCAGAACTGCAGTTTGATATCCCAAGGATGCTTCTGGTGTCATGTGCAGCTTTTAAGTATAATTAAAGTAAAATTAGATAGATTCAAGGTACAGCGATTTTTGTTATTTGGCAGCTGAAGAATTTTTCTCCCAGGGGGTTTAGTTTAAATGTGACCATCTTGTTTTCACGCATCAGGTAGGAAAGAAGAATTTGGTGCCTTTGTGAGCTGGATGAAGAGCATAGTTCAGTATTAGCAGTAAATATTTCCAGTGTGAGCGAAGGGAAAAGCTGCTCGAATGCTGTTTGATAAGTGCCTCACCTTTCAGCAGCTGAACAGTCGTAACCCAGGGCTTTGATATTCTGTGTGTGAAGGAGTTCTTTCTCCCGCTTAGAGGAACGGTTTTCAGTATTTTGGTGTCTCGGCCTAATGGTCTCAATTGTGTTGTGAATACACTGGTTTATCGCTTAATAACATAAAAAGCGACTGTAGCCCCTCAGTGTGGGAAGAGTTCATCCGGCTGACATCTTGGCAGTTTATGAACACTAACAGGATGAGGAAATCTGTTTCCTTCCTGAAACCTTGTATCTGAGGAATATACAGACACCATTTGAGACGGTTGGTTTTTTTTTAGTTTGTTTGTAGTAGTACTGTATTTTGCTGTTCAGACCAGGATATGAAACTGCTTATTGTGAGTTGTTACATTTTTATTAGACACAGCACATGAAAGATATACACTGATGATAAACACATCTTAAGATGTATTGAAATGAAACATAATTATTGGAATTTGTAATGGTATAATTATCTTAGCAACATTTTAACTGTCACTGCAATAGCTCTCTTGCAAGAATTTCTTTGTCTGAATACAGTCCTTACTACAGAAGGCTTATATAAAGAATAGAACTGAGTAGAAGCTAATTGATGTTGCAGATTTTAATTGAAAATCTGAATGCAGAAGTCCCCCTTCACAAATCCAAGAAGAAACATAATTTGGAATAAAAAAATTTTTTTTTTCCTCCAAGAGTAATTACACAAAGTGAAGGACAGTGACTCCTTGCAAATGGAGGAAGGCAGATTGTTTTCAGAAGCTTAAAAGTATTCACATGGAGTTTGCTGAATTGGAAACACATTGCAGAGTTAGCTTTTAGTAACCCAGGCTTTTCACAGCCTTCCTTGGTACTCCACATCTGTCACTAGGGAATACAGAAAATGAATCCCCTAGTACTGTATTGAGTAAATGTAACTTTTCCTGACTTTATCCAGTTCTGTACTACTATACCAGTAGTATAATACAGTTTTTCTTAGAGCTGTCTGGAAACAGCTGTTCTTGTATTGCTGTCATTTCTTTGAGATTGCAGACCATTTCACATACAACTGACAGACACATTCCTCCTGGGCTGGTATTTTGGATATGCAACTTGCCTGAATCTGTCAAATAGGAAGATTCATTAAATAGTAAAAAAAGATATCAAGAACAAAGTTACCATGGTAACAGTCTTGTCCTTGGAAGAGGCTACAGAGGCGAGTAAGATACTGACCCAGGACGCATCTCCGCTTATCCTTACACACTCCTGCTCTGAGCTTTTTAAAAACTTTATCTGCTTGTCTGGTAGTGTGGTGGATTAACATATTTCTATTGTTTTCATTTTGCTAAATCCAAAAGATATCAACATTTGGATAACGCACCCTCATAGTCACCTTATACTGTCCCCTCTGATCTTCTGTCTCCTGTTAGAAAATGCCTAGTCCTAAACTCTGATATTGGCACTACTTCAGATGCCTTCATTAACTTCCTTTTATCACCCATTAAGACTTCCACCCTCCTTGCCTTTCCTGCTTTGTTAACCTTTCTGTACCGGACCTTGTCCCATGCCAGCACTTACTCAGTTTACTCCATCATCACATCTTTTTATCTTGCCTACATAATTTTGTGTCAAACTAGCTGCGCTGTTGCTGGAATTCTACAGATATTTTTTTCTAGTGCTTTTTTTCTGTAAGACAAGAATTACCTTGCTGTTCTAACTTACCTTGCTGGTCCATGATTGCTTCCACAACTTTCTTCTTAAATCTTTAAAATGAGAATCTGCTCTTCCCCACATAAATAGCACCTTAGGGGAAGCATTATGCTTCTGAAATACTCATGTAATGCTAATATAACATTGTCACGAGCTGAAATGTTGTCAGACTTGTCCCGTCCCCTTCTTCTCTCAACTCACTCATTTACAGTAATACAATACACATTTAACTTGTGGTTTTAACTTGGGCTCCAATGCTGTGAGCTACTCATTAGGGAAACCTTGTTTGAGTATTAGCTTGCTAGTCAGTAAAAGTCCATTGAAGCAGATCCAATTGCAGGATCAGGGCTTCAGATTGAGCGTAAGTGTTGTCCTTGATCTGTCCTGTATGGATGTACAGATGTGTACATATAAGTAAACGGCTTACAGTAAGTAAAAATATACTCAGGTGACTTTTTGTCCTATGTCTGCAAGAGACTCTATAGCTATAAAAGCAAAATATGTCAAGAAACGTAAAGCAAAATGCATGGTGCTTCATAACATGCACTATGTGCTTTCCAGTAAAATAAGACAGCAAACCAGGTTTTTAATGTTTTCAGAATAAAAGTCTGTGAAGTGGTTTGTTCTTAACTTGTCCAACAGTGCTTTTGTGTAAAGTCTCAGAATCAAGTGTGAAGGCTGGAGGAGGGGTCTGCCCAGGTCCTGACAAGTGGACCATTGCCATTCTGGATCATAGCGATGAAGTTTCTGGTTTTGTGTGTGTTGCATTTTAAAAATGCAAACCAAATTACTGTGTTTTCTGTGTTCTACAGCTCACAAAATGTGAATTAAGGCAGGAAGCCAAACATGCAACATAACTAAAACCTTCATTTTGGTGTCCTGACAAACTCTGTTTTCTGAAACTAGTGCTGTTGACTTTTGCGTTATTTTTTTTTAATGTGGATGAGCTCATAGCTCTTTTTGTAGCAAGAAAATGCACCAAAAGATAGACATTGTGCTAGTCACACTTTATCTGCTTCAGAATACACTTAAATTATTTTTTTTTTTTTTTATTAGTAGCTTTGTTAGGACTGTGAGCCTCCACAGGGATTAAAAGCCACCCTGGTTTTGCTTTCGTAGGTAGAAGCTCTTCTGTCAGAAAGTGGTTTTTAAACAGTTTGAAGAATCCACTTCAACAGGAAAATAAGGAGTGGCCAGTATGCATGCTTCTGCCACAAGGCATGTGATCAGTTGGAAAGAAATGAGCTCATCTGGATGTTCAAAAGCCAAAAAGGGAAGAATCTAGCAGCTGTTGTCTTTAAAGTCATTGTGATAATGAATCACCAATGCAAAGATTTTTTTTCTGCTTGAGTTCCTATCTTTTGCTCTTTCAGTTTATGAGCTACTGTCGCGACAGAAAAAAAATGCACAAAACCAGATCCATTGAAGTCTTTTAATCAATTATTTAGCTAATAAGATTGTGGCTTAGTTGTTATTCTTAGGAAATGTGCACGTGTTTGCTTGCCGTTAGAAATGGCTCCCGCTGGCCCACCTCACTGCCCCGTTCTGAATCATTCAGCAAATAGCAAGTCTGTGTGTCATTTTACCAAAACGCTTTGTCTGAAAAAGTGCTGACAAAAATTAGGCGGGTTTTTCTGGAGGAAGTTGCATTTTCTTTATGTCTCTATTTGCTGTTATTCACTGTATTAGTCTAAGCAATCCAGCTGGGCAAATTCATGTATGTATTACGCACGTCTGCCATTGTGCTGTGTTTAGAACAGCTTCAGGTACTTCAGTCTCAACAGCGAATCTGGTGTTGATGGGTTTTCTTTACGCTCTTGCTGGAGTTGCCCTAAACCAGATGAGTTTCCAAATACATTTTGCAGTTCTGGACGAAGCATGTGCTTATAAAAAGTTTTAGTCTGTATTCTTATTCATCCACAGAGAATGTTTTTAATTTAAAAATCCCCTGGCTTCGTGAGAATCACAAAAGCAATCGTTATCAATATTGATCATATTTGACAGTCTCTTGTTATGTGAAATCTTTTTATTTTGTCCTACAGCTGGAGTTAACAGCAACATAAATCCCACTCAGAAGCTTGTATTTAGTTAGAGAATGCAGCTTCAGAATGAATTGCATCCTATTCTCCTATTACTTAAACAAATCAAGAATGAATTGTCTTGGGGAGAGCAAAGCCTATTTCATAAAAGGAGACCATTTATAGACATTTTAGGAGTTTTTTTAAATCAAAGGATAAAATGTGTCAGAATGTACGTATCATAAGAAGGACAGCAAGCTGTGCAAGGTACTCTTACATAGCACCTTTAAATTCTGAGAAAAGAGATAATTCACAAAATATAAGAAAATCTTGTAAGTAGCTTGACTTGCAAATTTAGGAACTGCCAAGCATATTACAGATAGTAAAATAATAAGCCATATTTTTGTATCATTTTGATTCAATTGTTAGTGAAAGTTTAATCAAACTGGTGGTGTTATTGAAAACCCCCCGAGTATTATGATTGACTTCTAGAAGTAGAGGTCAGCTTGTGTTGCAGTATTACAATTTAAAATAACGAACAGTGATCTTCTGTGCTTTTTGGCAAAGTTTTGGACTGCTAATCCAAATCTAAAATGTGCCCATAACATTCATGTTAGCATCCCTACACATGCTATAAAACAAGCGCTTCAGAGAGATGTATCTCTCTGTTTATAATGTGCTGTATGCTAATGTAAACAATGTTATTTCCTCTGAAGGGACTTGCTTTTAAAGTCAACTTTATTCTGATCTTATTTATCGAGCAAATTCCAAAGATGATGTGTTCTGGTTACAGCAGAGCTGAACGTTTGACTGGTTTCACTTTCCAGGTTTGGCACATATGCAGAATAAACTTTGTACTCATCATCGCTGGGATGTTGACGTGCTGCATCAGTCCTGGCCCAAAGTAGACCCAGAGTACCTTAAGCCATCAGATGTTGTGGAGATGTCTGTTCTGGTAAGAGCGTTTTCATTTCTTTTCAGTGGTGGTCAATTAACGCATTGTGAGCTCAGAGGATGACAAAATTTCTGCTCTTGTGAAAGTCAGTTCCCTTCTTAGATGTCTCAGTGAAAGGTCATGTAGAAGAGAAGCTTCAATTACCATTGTGCTGAGTAATTTAAATGGTTTCCTAAATGAAAAAATGTAACAAATCTGCAGGGGAGATGATCTAAATATAAATCTTTTTGAGTGACCACATATTAGTACCTGTGGAGATTTGACGAATGAACAGCTGTGGATAAGGACTTTACAGTCAAAACTGCGATCAAAATACAGGTCACTCCAGATTTTTTTGCCTGACAGTGCATTTATGATCTTGGCCCTGTACAAAAATGTATAATCAGGTGACATTTCTTGTGGTACCTGTAGTGCTATGGTTGCCTAATGTAATCTATCATAAACTGGTTTAAGTTGCTCTGATTTTTGCCAAACGACGTTTCCCATCTACCTTGAGCTGAACTTGTGGCACATTTCAGCAGAGCATATTTGCAGGAATGAGGTTGAGGAAAACCAGGTATCTTTGCTGAAGTTATAACTGCATTCGGTTTCTCTTTGAGCTCCAACACCTTTGTGGTCTAGGGAAAGAGCTGGTAGTTCAGTAGAAGAGTGGACATAAAACTACATTTAGTTAACCTCTAATGTTCCAACATGTGTATGTGCACATGCACCGTATAGTTTACTGTCTTTTTTCCTACATCTCTAATTAACTAGCCTGTATTCAGCATGCTCCCAGGCATCATAAAGCTTTTATCATTAGATGGAGCCACTGCAGGCCATAGAGGGACTACCTGGAGCCAAGGGGGTGGGATCCACGAGTAGTGTCTCAGCTCTTCCGTCGACTGACTCCTGGGCAACTTGCATTCAAGTTCTTCATGCTCAGGTGTTATGATAGTCTGTAATTAAATAGCTGCCTGCTATTACATCTGCAGGACTCCTGCCTTTTTACCTGTTCACCAAAGGATAACCTTTAGTCTATAATATTTAGTCTATATGGAAGAATATTATGTATGTAAACCCCTTCCTTAGTTCTGAGAAAGTAAGCGAATGGAAGACCAAAGAGACAAGTTCCTTTTTTGAATCGGGAATAATTCTTAAAAATAGTGCGGAGTGGGGGGGGGATGACAACAGCACACGACTGGCTTTCTCCTGAAAGAGCAAGGCAAAAGGGAAATACGGACAAGTGGGGAGAAATCATCAGAAATGTGAATATTTTCAAGTCTTGTGGACACTGTAGGTTTTTGTATGGCTGTAAAAATAAATTGCCCTCATTAAACCAAGAAACATTTGACATATGGAGGAATTGGTTAGTTGCAAAGAGGCAGTGTCTCTTCACAAGGCTGCACAGTCACACTGAGTCTTTGGGACACAACGCTATTCTTCTCAAGACATCAAACTGCCTCAGGCTGCCAGGGGTTTGCCTGCTGAGACATTATGGTTTTATTTCTCTTGACACAAAATACTTCATTATTTCCTGTCTGTGCTGGAGTTATGTCTCGCCGTATTTAACCGAAAGCAGCAAAAGCAGCCAACTCACTCCATCCTTGGCTGATACAATACAGATTGCCTACGAGAAAGACATTTAAGTTCACTGCATATGCATGGTACCTGTTATTCTAAATGTTACTGCAAGGTTGAATATTTTCAATCGTGCCATATATTGTTAATGCTGCGAAAAATCTGACCTGAATATAGTGTGCATTTCATCCTACAACCACACTTCTGACTAGCATTCCTCGCATTTTCTAGGTGGTGCAGAACTGTTAGCAGCTGTGGTCTTGTAACAGATGGTGTTTTTTAAAAAATAAGCTAGGTTTGTGTCATTTTTCTTGCTTTGAAGTATGAGGAAGACCTAAAAGTGCACTGATACTTATTTTTCTTTTTACTTCTCAGAAGGTTTATGCATCAATGATAAAAAAAATATTTGAGTTGAACTAAAAATTCCTCTCCACATTCTCCAGGTGCTTATTTTTCAGTCTTTCGTGATTTTATTTCGTCCTTCATAACTTCTCTAGTTCCCTCTAGATCTAAAACAGTCCAAAATGTCAAATTAAAAAAAAAAAAAAGAGCGGGTTCCTTCCTCAGGGGAAAAAAGGACCCAAGCCTCATTTGTTTCTCCTCTTGCGGTTCGCCATGAAGGTTTTTGAGAGAAACAAGGCTGCCAGCACCCAAGTTTCTTGTGCTAGCACTTTTACCTGGAGCTGCCAAGGGTTATGCTGGTCTAGTGAGATACAGAGAGAGAGAGGGAGGCATAGCAGAAGACATTTGTCCTGCTGAGAATCTAACCCCGCGACAAAAAGGATACATGAATAGGACGCTTGTTACGCATAACCAATCTGCCGTTTGATAAGATTTGTGGACTCTGCTCGCAGCATGGTGTGGGAAGATGAGGAGAGATGCTGTGGGAAGGTACACAGTGTCAGGTCGCCTGGGCTCCTCGACCTTTTTGGGAAAACACAACCGTTTATTTACTATGTTGATTTAGACCGGTTGGCTTTTCTGTTGAGCACAGCACCAAATAGGCTAGTTGTAGCATGTGTCCCCTTGCCAACATCCATCCACTGGGACATATTAATTTGCACCATGGAGGACAGTGAATGACATTTTAACTAACCAGGCATAGTTTTGAGCTCCTGTCTGTGTGTCCTAGCAGCGAGCTCGCAGGCTTGCTTTATATTCTCTGTTTGGATTTTACCGTTTTCTTTTTCTTGTGCAATGTATTTCTTCTCTGAAGTGCCCTGTCAAAAAGAACTACTTGTATTTATTTTTCACAAAAGCTTTAAAAACGAACTCTTCTGTGTTTTTCAGGGAATTTACTTTGCATGAGATACCATAGGCAAAGTTTAACGCAGCCAGCCTGTTAAGATACCACATTAGGGATGCATGTAGGAATAGTTAAAAGCCTACCTACATTATCACTGCAAATTAATGTCAAGTCTAGTAAAAAAGCAGAAATTACTCATCCCAGCTGCATTTGAGACTTCATCTTGTTCCTTAAGTCTGTCCCAACTTCCTCTCTCAGAGAATTGCACAGATTATTTTATTTTGATTAAAATACAAACTAGATAAATGAAGTAGATCTCTCTCATTCGCGGTATGTTGCATACATGTATCCTGGATAAAATCCAGGGGAAAACCAAGCTGTGTGCATTTTTACGTCCAAGCTGTATGAAGCAACACATGTTACTTTCAGATGATTGAAAACTCATTACAATGATGTCTAAAGGTCAAAGATCTGTACTACTTGCAGCAAATTTTTATGCAAGTAATTTGACAGAACTGGATTTAAAAGTTCAAATTATTTCATTTGCTAAATGCAGGATTGATGTTCTTTTCATTAATCCACTGAAAGTATTCCATATAAATCTGAAAGCTTTTGTAATAATGAATTTTATGCTAATTCCAGAAAGGTACTCAGTAATGCTCTGTAGTCTCTGTCCGTTACCTACTCTTACTGGATGACAGAAAAGACTTTCAAGACCATTTTATAAATTCAGGTCGTTCCCACTGAAGGCCTTACTCAGTTTTACTTACATGATTCTGCCCTGCTGATGCAAAACCAGTATGTCAGCTGCTCTGAAAACCAGCCACACACAGGAAAGCGTTACCTTACGAGTGGTTGTCATCCTTGTGGCTGGCGTTGGCTTGATGAGTCATGCGTTTAGTATGAATGCAACATATAATGAGTTAAAGCCTATTTTTCTAAAAATGAGCAGTGATGAATCTTTCAGCTATCTTTTCAGCCGCAAATATTTTCGTTTTAATAAATCTTGCATTTGAATCTCTGTAAGGAATCGCCTAGCTGTAGAGAATGTAAATTGCAGCCTAGAAGTATGTACAACTCAAGATTCCCACCTGACAAACCATTATGTTCACTTTCATTGTTCAGCTTGTGTAACTATCACGTTGTTAAAAGATTGCCGCGTTGCATAGTCACATGCTGCTTGCTATCTTCAAAACTAAGACTTCCTATGGCCACTTCTTCAGTTTTCCTTGAGTATCGTGAGTCAGAGGTTTTTTGGGTTTTTTGAGTCATATTTTTTGGTAGAGGGACAGCAGGTACCGAGAATTTTATCCGAGAAAGAGAGTTTGGTCCACTTTCTCCACTTCCCCATGTATCAAGATGGATTGGATTCAGGAAAGGAAATTGTATAAATCAGTCTAGTAACTTCCGCTTTTTCTTGTTTTCATGTCTCTCTTTCAGATCAATAACAAAGCTTGCGGTAAAGTTTTTGTGCCTCAGCAAGCAGCCCGCAATTTTGAAGAAGTCCACGAGCTAGTTCTTCAAAGTGAACTTGGAGTCAAGCATCTCCAGGGACGAACCATTAAAAAGGCCTTTCTGTCTCCCAGAACTGCCCTTATCAACTTCTTAGTGCAAGAATAGCAAAGGCGCTGCTGGGCTGTAAAAGAGAACTGGAATCTTTTGAGATGAAACCAATTCAAAAATACCAGTTATGGCTATTTAAATCTCATCTAACAGTGGTGAAGAAATGTTATTAAAATCAGGTTGCTGCTAAATCTTCATTTTGGCGTGGAGAAATGCGTGGAATTAAAGTTTCTCATTGGGTTACGGTGAGATGCTGTTTGTCTGTATTCTCTGGGAGGAGAATGAGAATGAAGCGCAGAAGAACTAAATGATTGTAACAGAATGTAAATGATAGAAAGCGCAGCGATTTTAGTGTCAGCCTCAGGAATATATCCTATTGGAAAGTTGGCTTGGCTAAATGCAGAGGCATAAATACGATTCCAGGACTAAACAACTGCCTTGAGTATGTGCTACACCAAATGTTAGGTGCACTGCAGTCAGTCTTTGCTCCCTCTATTCTGTGTTCAGGTACCCTAACATTAGCTAACATTTTAAGTGGCAAGAAAATGTTACTATAGAGTGTTAATTTTAAAAAAGGATTTGTTTAGCACTGGCCTTGGGCGCAGCAGGTAGCCAGAATGGGCTGGTTTGATGCATTTCACATACGTTTCGGAGCCAAGCCAAGAAAAAGGTCAGATTATTTAGCCAAGCCCTGCCTTAGCCACGACCCTCCTTCCTCGCTGGCATATTCCTGTTGGCTCATAGATGAGAGGTTCAACTTCAGCAAAGTGCTGGCAGTTGTTTCTTCACAGAACAGATTGGAAGGTAATTCTTACACAGGAGCCATCTCAGAGACTTTCAGGGGGATTCGAGAAAGAGTCGGCTGCTGGGGTGCAGCTGTGGAGAAAGCAGACAGCATAGTTTTTGCCTCTTCTCCTAGTTCTTGTAGTGCCTAGATCGTAAAACTTGAATTGACATTCTTTCTATTTTTTTCTGAGGGGTTCATTAAGTGGAAATAGCCATCATGTTTCTAAAAATCAATCAGACTTTCATAAAACACAGCCATTCTCATGCCTCATTTCAGCCATTTTATTTCTACACTGCATTGCTGCTATATCCACATGGAAATGTTTATTGTATTTAGCAAATGCTGGAAAAAGGGTTTCCAAAGAGACAATTACAGGGTTCATTGTGTAAGAATGTCTTTTCTTTAACAGCCATTAAACTAAGTAGTCAATAAGCCAGCCATTTATGAGCCATTCTGACAGGAAAGAAGGGCAATAAGAACCAGGGAGGCAAATGGAGAGGACTGTTAACCCTCCAGCCCAGCGGTCCTCCAGACTCTGTATGAGATTAAAAGGAACCCATCAAAAATCTCCCTTTTAACAGTAAATAAGTCCAACAGATGCTAAGCAACTAGGATCAAGATAGAGCGCATTGCAGTGTGAGTACGAGCTAAGCAATACGGATATTCGTTTTGATTTTAAGCATTTTTGGTACTGGAGACCTAGCTGCATATAGAGGTGCCAGGCTCAGCGAGCAGAGGCGGCTCTACGCATCCCCGTTTCTGCAGCAAAACTCTGATTTCTCCTTCCTCCTGGAGTGCACTTACCACAGACTTTCTTTTCAGCAGTCCTTTGACACCAGAATGACTAAGAAATGGAATATTTATAATGAAGATACAGTCTTTGCAGTTTTAAGACTCAGCCACAAAGGAATGCATTCAGACATTCAAACACAGGCCTTTAGTTGGAGTTAAAATGATTTGAATTCCAGTGTCTGCCTGACATATATGTTGTTATAAATTCATAAAACTCCTGTTCAGAAGCCCCTAAAAGGACTGTGAAAGAGATCCTTTAAAGTAAAATCCGCAGCACAGCATAGTCCTGCTTTTTTCCTGTCTCAAAGTTTAACACACCCTGTGGAACCGTTTTAACCAAGTTTTTCTTTGGGGGGAAGGTGACATGTTTGGTGTAAATAAAAACTTTTAAAATTTACAAGGATGAAGGAAGATGTTGTAAGCCCAGCAGCCCTACGGTGGTGCCTTTAAACAAAGGCTGCAGTCACTCCAGGGCCCAGGAGCAGCCCACAGTGTTTATTGCTGTTAGCACTGGCGGGTATTTGCTCTTGCCAGAGGAAGTGAATTGTAGATGCCACTTGGTGATTCAGGCAAAAATCAAAATCAGGAACGGACTTCTACACGCTAAAAAAGGGAAAGCAGGGAACAGCAATTGCACAAAAAGCGTACGGTCAGCATGTTTACAGTAAGTTGGAATTCAGCGTGGCCTAGAGGGTACAAAAAAGGCGGTGAAAAAGCGAGCGAGAGAGATGATGCAGTAAGTCTGACAGAGCCTAATCCCCTGGTATAAGCGTATGTTTGAAAGATGCCAAGAGGTGCCAGCTGTGGAGTTGTGCGGTTGCCCTGACAGCTGCTGACGTTTCTCATAAGGTTGACTGCTCTGAAGCTCAGTTGCCATTTGTCTTAACGATAATTGCGACTCACAGGTTTGGCCTGTGCCCAGATGGGACGGATACATATGCGCAGGCTGTAGCCTGTTACCGACCCTTTTTAAAATAACTTACTGCACATGCCTCTCGTTTAGTTAACTGTTGTTACTTGTGTCTTGGTACAGATGCGTCTTTATGCTGAAGGTGGTACAAAGCGGTGTCACAGATGGTGTGTCCTTGAAGAGTTCAGTGGCTAAATAGTGTGGGAGTTTTAAATCAGGGCAGGGATACTTGAGGAGCGAGAGGGAAAGGCGCTGATGGGCAATCAATCAAACTGCACTGTGTTTGTCACGCGCTTTAAAATGGTGCCACCGTCCTTATTCCACAAAGCGATGAGACAAAGATGTGGGAGATTTGTTAAATCCAGTGGGATAGACCCAGGACAAACTACTCCAAGAAACAGATCTGTGACACAGAAGGGGCATTCCTTGCATCCTGTCGCTTACCGTCATAGAACACTGGTCACGGCACTGATCCAGTCTGTATCAAGTTTCTATTTTAAATAATACAAAATTTAAAACGGAATTATTGGTACGCTTTCTACCCCAAAATGGTTCATGTAACTGAATTTCCCAGATGTCCAGCCTTCAAACGCTCATCCTGGAAAAATAAAAGTTGGCAAAGTCCTGAGATGTCGCTGAGTGCTTTTCTGATGCTGTTGATCTCGTGCGAAGGACCTCAGATGCTGGGGAGATGGGGACAGTGTAACGTGCTGGAAGAAACCCCAGTGTAGAAAAATGTGTTGTCAGGCGTGGGTGTTTCGTAGCCATCTCCAGTGACTGAGATGACACGGACACACCAACGCTGCTTTGCAGCAAGGCAATAGGGCTTTTTACATCACATTAAGGAACAGTATTACAGCTTGGGTTGCTCCTAAGGAAGTTCTCTAGCCAGGTCGTCCCACCTACGCTTCAAACAACATCCTATACAAGGGCGTCAGTGAACAAGGATGTATTTTTCCATGCCCTTCACCTGAATCCCAAACGGAGATTTGGTGAAAATCAAATCTGTGCTCTCTCTCTGCCATTTACCGGATTAAAGTAATGCCTCAGAGCTGACATCTGGTTAACGATGTCTTTTTCTGGTCTGATTTTGTAAAAGCCTGCTTGTTTCTCGTGGAGGGAGACATTCCATGGATAATGCAGGCCATACAGCCTCTCTTCTTTGTCTCTCCTTCTTCAGTGCAAAGCCTCACAGAAAGCTGTTCCCCTTCTCTAAACTTTTTACAACCAACATGAACTAGAAAGAATGTTAATTAGCACTTTGCTGGTTGTTCCTTCCTAGGGAAGTTTGCAGTATGTAAGATTTTTCTAAAAGCTTGTCTATAAATGAGGACAGGGGGAGAAATCACTGGTTTGGTTTTTTTTCTAGTTTTGCAATACTTGCTGCAGTTTACAGAGAGGGGATTGGCTTTATTTATGTATATTTACCAACTTGGAACAGTACGTACACTGGTTTTGCTGGATGCCTTTTCTGCTGCTTTATTTCTTGAGTTCCCTCCTGTTAGGATTTTAGCTAATTTTGTATTAAAGAACTGAACTGTAAGAGAAGTCTTCCACGGGAAGCCAGGTCTATCACCAGAACCCGCGTGGTGAATACACTTCCTAGCCCACTGATTTCTATCAGTCCAGATAATGTCCACTTTTGACTTTAAAAAATGTTGCTGGAGCTACAGATGTGTTATTTTTATTTTTTTTTATGGAAATGGTGTTTATGTCTCAAAGAAGAAGCATGGAGCGGATCACAGTAGATCAGAGGCAGTTTTTAGCATGTCCCAGCCATCGCAAGAGAAGAGCTGAACCGGGGCATTGGCTCTGCGCAGGAGGGAACAGGATCAGAGCTCTCATCTGCAGCCCAGATGACAAAAGAGATCTTGCCTGACACGCGGAGGAAAGGTGGGATTTTTTTTCCCTTTCCTGATTAAAGTGACTTTCCGGTACCACAAAGCATTCTGCAATTCCCTAATCCCATCTGTCCCAGGAGGCCTTGGCTCACACACAACCTTTGTGGCTCGCGGCATTTCTCTCACTCAAGTAAGTCTTGGTAGAAAAGTTCAGGTCTGGTTTCACCCCTGGAGAGTTGCATCTTCCACATAAAATTAGCTCTCATTTTATGTGTAGTCAGGGAGTTTGAACAGGTTTTCCTGGGTTTATAAGTTGTTGGGGGTGGTCTCTGAATAGGAGGATTTTTGCCTGGGTGTAGCGACGTGGCAGAGAGGAGTCCTGGCAGCTCTTGTTCTGTCTGCCAGCCTTTGTCTCGGCAGTGAGAGACTGGAAACTCAGTCGAGGTCAAGCAGATGCTTGTATTTGCTGTCAGGTGAACGTGGCCCAAACCCATGAGAGATTTTGATCACAAGAATCCCATCAAAAATACACTGTGATATTGGATATCCAGGACATTTCCTTGGATGCTCGTCTGCCCGCGCCATGCCAATTCGCTCTCTGTTTTAGGCCACGGAATTGCTCACTCAGCAAAGGAACATGTAAATGGGAAAGGCTTAAGTATAATGAGCTAAATATCCATATTCTGTCTGCTCGCACTTGTGACACTCAGCCTGGGACATTTAGGGCGTAAGCAGTTCTTTTATTTGAAGAGCTTGATCTTCTTTGGTATAACTGTAAGCAGAACATATACATTTACATGAAGGGAAACGCGTGGCGTCGTGCTTGCTCTCTTAGATACGAGCATGCTCCCTGGGCTGGGTGCAAGGGGAAGGCTCACACTCACATCTTAAGGCTTTGAACTTTCTTGTCGACCAGTAGTTTTTGACACGTGCCAAAACCGAGCCTGAGAGGTCCAAGGTTCTCCCCGTACACCCACCTCCCGCTGCCAGAAGAGACGCGTGAGCGAGGAGCTGCTCTCCAGTAACTGTGCCTGGTGCCAACAAATACGTGAAGCGAAATACGTGTAGTCATAACAGCTGTAGGTGATCCAGCGCGCCGATCAGGAACAATAAACACAGGACACATAACCGGGGCAGAAAAGAGAGCGATTTAATAAAGGAGCGTGACACATTGCTGGCATTCCTGGCTTTGTTTCTGATGAAGATTAAGAGAATTGGCATAACAGGAAACTGTTTTCTGCCACAAAGGGAAATCAATTGTCTTTAAATACACAGCAGCATAATTAGCAAATCTCACTAATTGCTGCAAAATAGAAATATGAGCGTGCGTTGCAGGGCTGGCCAAGCCAAGAAAGCGTTGTGAAAAAAAAACAACTGTAGAAGCTTTTAGGAATGAATATTTTTCTTAAGTACGTCTCCATCCCTGGAGATCCACGTGGCTGGATGAAATAGCAAGGGTGCAATAAAAATATATACTTCCCAATTTTCCCATGTGAAAGAGCATTTCAAAACATCTGTTAGTCAGAGAGCTTCTCCTAGGACGTGCACGGAAGAACGGGGTGGATGCACCGACCGCGTCTGGCGAGTCCACTCCAAGTCCGCCGAGCCACGTGAGGCCGATGAGTGATGGCAGGATGTCGTCTGACCTGCGGAGTGCTTCCAGCCGAGGATTGCTAAAGGCCATGTATGTTGGTTAAACAGGTCACTGTGCCTTTTGTGTTAATGCGCTGATAAAGAGGCAGGGAAAACGGAGCTGGAAAGTTCTCCAGGCAAGTTCTTGTCCCGATAAAAGGCTTTTTTTAGCAGAATGGAGGAAACAAACTATTCCATATTCTTTCGAGCAGGGGTAGGAAAACCACCAAAGCCACCTGCATTATTTTCGTGCAACCCAGATGCCACCGAAAGCAAGTGTTTGGCCTGGTGGACTGGTGGTGAAGCTCTCCACCACCGCTGATGGCACCTGGAGATACTGAAGAGAGGACGGCGAAGGGCGTTCTCCTCCCTGGCGCAGCAGCCCAGCACTTAGCACACGGCTTTGGCTTTCCTTCGGGAGACTGACCCGCTGCAGCTCCGGGATTTGCAGCCTTTTCTCCCTCTGCTGCTGCTGCCTGGACTCCTGTTTGGGATCCTTTGGGTTCTCTCACCTCCCCAGGGTGTGCCCTCCCAGGCAGCCCTTCCCTGCCTCAGTTTACCCACCTGGGAGCAAGGCCCGCAGCATCCCCCCCTGAACTGATGCTGCGGGGCGCAGTCATTTAAGGAACGTGACCCTGAAAGCCTTGCTGTGAAGCGTCCGTACCACTCCAGAAAGGCAGTTTGTAAAGCTGTCCCAGAAGCTGCCCTGGCCCTTCTGTGCCGTTAGTGTTAATTAAATGACTCTGAGAGTTAATTTACAGCAGAGATCATGCCCCGTAGCGGGCAGTCGTACTGCAACAGATGCAAAACACCCAAGTCAGGACCCATTTCTGCCCTGACCCAGCCAGCCCCGCAACGTGGGGGTTAAATGTGCAGGCAGGGCAGGGCAGGGCAGGCCTCCCGGAGGAATGCAGCAGCGCCTGGGGCACCCTCGGTGGGGAGGAACAGCGTCTCCCAACCCTGCCCTGCTGCCTTCCTGCAAACTTTTCGGGGGGCAGAGGGCTGAGGTTCAGCCTCTCTACCTCCACAGCGTCCCGTTCACCAACCTGGCCCTCGGCTTGAGCCTGGCATTCCCGCCCGCAGCCACCCCTGGACCCACCTCCCGCTGCCAGCTCCCTCCATCCTTCCCTCTGACACCCTCTGATTTACCCTACAGCCCTGTGCTGTAGCATATAAAGCACCCAGTTGGTGCAAATAAATGGCACATTTATTGAAAACTTCTATTAGAAAGCCGGCGGGAGCATCCCTCATTTCCTGGGGTGACTCAGTCGGTGCAGAATTCGGGGATGCTGCGGCACCATCCTGCGAGGGCCAAGAGATGCATTTGCTCCTGACGGAACCAAGCCAGGCTCCATCCTGGAAAGGCTTCTGCCTGATAAATTGTTCATTCTGTTTATATTCTAGCACTGAAGGCTTTATTGCTTTCCTGCTAAAAGACACCGGAGCACGTATCTCGGGCATTTGTAGTGGCGTGTGTAGTCCAGGCTCCTGTGGGAAATGACCTGCCTGGGACAGCTATGGCCCCGGGGAAGCACAGGCACTGGGGATTAGACCTGGAAATGTCCACAAAGAAACTGGTGTGCTGCCAGCCGCTGGTTCCTCGTGATGGTTTGCTTGCAAATAGTGAGCATGTAATAGTTGCTTTCAGAGAGAGCTACAAGCTGTCACCCAGACACCTCCTAATCATCTTTTTAGAGAAAATATACAGCCCCGTGCTGCTGTCATGCCTCAAAATCTGAGGGCGTTTTTCTCACAGACAGAAAAATGATCTGGGAGGTGTGTGGGAGGTGGGGGGACCTTTATCCGCATTTTCTCCATCTCTCTGCAATGTGAGCCCAGAGCCAAACGCGGCAGCAAGAAATACAGACAGACGATCCCCTCCCGCCTCTCCTTGACGACTTCCCTGTTTGCCCAGGGAAGGCAGCGCGTTGCCCCAGCCTGCCATCGGCCCTGGAGGGCTGTGCCACCCCAGCATGAGGCCACAGCGATCGTGGTCCCACCAAGATAGGGCTGAAACGGGGGAGCACCACTCGGGGCTGCTTCTCCCCATATCGCTGCCTGCCTCCGCCCCGGGGGCAGCTGCGACCGCCACGTGGAGCGGGGCTGGGTTAGAAGCTGTCAGCTTTATTTTGCATGAGTAAATGCAGCGTGTAAGCCTTGCCCACAGGAACAAAAACAGATTAAATGAGCAGTGGTGGGTTTTTTGTGTTTTGTTGGTTTTTTTTTCTTCAAGGGACAGGGTTTAGAATAAGTTAATTCAGATAGGCACGTACATTTTGGTCCTGTGCTATGACAGCAATGACAGACCCCTTCACTCCTGACTAGGCATGGGATGTAAAACTCACAGGGACTATAAAACTGTGGGGCCACATCTAACGGCAGCAGAAGGGCCGGCAAGTCAGCGTGGCATTACATCTCCGGTCCGGCAGAAAGTTCAAGTTAATCATCTGCTCGCTCGGGAATACCCCTAGCCCAAGTCCCACAGAAAGAGTAAATCCCAGCATGAAACTTCAAAGGTATTTCGCCGCCGGATGTTCGCAGCGAGCATTGCAAGCGGAATGCCAAAATGCCTTTGGATGGCCCGGCTGCGATCCCCCTCCGAAGGCGCGCTCGCCATCAAAGTGTCTGCTCATGCGTGCGGAGCCTGGAAGGAGGCCAAGCCCAGGGCGACGGTTCCCCATCCAAAAGGGCTTCGGCAGCCTTTTCCATGTCGTCCGCGCTCGCATTGTTCTGCAGACAGCTGATTCGATGCTTTGGCATAGGAAGGAAATGTACTTTGCAGAGCTGGCGAAGGTCAGCAGCATCCAGAGCCGCCATTCGGCAAGAAGGCTGTTACTCTCCCCGCCCCCTCCCCGTCCCAAGGTGGTGAGCTACTGCGAGCCCGACTGAAAAACGCCTTACAGATGTTAGATTACAGATTAAAAAGTCATGGCAGAAAACGTATGCGTGACCCTTAAAAAAGAAAGTCAGAAAAAAAAACTATGATCTGGGGGAAGTTACAGATTCTTCCTTGGTTTGTTTGTTGAAAGCTGAAAATAGAGAGGTCTATTCCCAAATACTTCTGCTCCACGAAAGGGTTTGTTTCCTAGAGGGCTGAAGAGACTCATCTCTGTGTGGTTGCAGAAAAAAAACCCCAATAGACACTGGCTGAGTCTCTGATACGCTGGAGAGGAGTGTGCCTTCCCTGGATTAACCTGACATCCTTTGGTGAGGAAGAGGGAAGAAGGTGGGAGAGCAATGTGTAATTTCCTTTCCGATTGCTCTTTGTCCACTAACGTCTCAGATTCCTCCCGTGAGGGAAGCAGTGGTGGGACTCACGCTCCCATCCTCATCTACCTGCTGCTCTGCTTCCTGGCTGTCATTCTCTCCGGCCACACAAATACGGATTCAAGCAATCCGTTGCTCGTCCACTCTGGATGTTGTCAAAACCGGCCTTGCTCTAGCCCTTTCTGAGGATGCTCTGTAGTCTGTAGACGTTGAAACTCAAGTTTTGGCTTTCGCTGCCCTGCCTGAGCTTAACCTCAGCCTCAACAGTTTCAGTCAAGTCCCTCAAAAGAGGTAGTTATTTTTGCTCTTGGTCACTGGTGGCCTGAGCCTACACCTGCCTGGCATGAAGCAGCTGCTGGGGGCCCCCGCATCTTCTCCTGGCCATGAAAGGGGAGGCAAGCCCGGTCCGGTGCGGCCAAAAGAGCCCTGGCGTGATGGATGTCTGGATGCAAGTTAAACCCTCCTGAACTGGTGGGGCTTGTGCAAAGTGGGGTTTAGCCCCCAGGCACCACCCAAAGTGAAAGGGAGTTTGTGGGGCTCAGCCTGTGGAAGCTGCGACACCCCTCCTTCCCTTGCCCCCCCTGCAGAGGAAGGCTTGGGAAGGTTTGATAGGTGTGATTGCTTCACAGATTGGGCTGTTTTCCCAATACTTGCGTGAAAGCTCCAGCACTACTGACCCCTTTAACGCTCATCAGGCCATGGCTAGTGGCAGCTGGGGTTCCCCTGCCCTGGCTCCCGGGGACTGGAGCCGCTCGGCCACCGCGCTGGGATCCCCACCCGCCCGCCTTCCCCAGAAACCATAAAACCATGTCTCTAACCCTCTGCTATGCCTGAGGTAACTTTTGCAGGTCCAAAGTTTATCAAGCCTTATCAGCTCAAGCTCGAGCCCAAGGCCGTCATCGCCAGGACAAGCCTCTCGGTCCTGCTCCCAGCCTTCCAGGTCGCTTGGGGGGGAAGATACACACTTTTATTTTCCCGGGGCTCCCAGTGCCATGATTTTTAAGCACATCGGGCCAAAACTCGCGGGAAGCGTTGGGTTATTTTAGACCTGGCCTCCGCTGCTCAGCAGCACTTCTGTACAGGAACTGGGCAAAGGGGAGAGGGGATTTTTTGGTTTCTAACAGGTTTTGGTCACAGCCCAATTCACGATTATTAAAAGGCAGTGAATTTCCACGTTCCTTAACATCTGGCCCCGTCTCCTGGAGCCTGGGGGAGAATAAAACAACAAGTCCTGGGAATGCAGGACACGTGCCCAGGCTCGCAGGATCAACTGCACCAGTCGATTGACTCAGAGGCACCACAGCTCCCTGCAAACCGGCCTCTCCCCCGAGCCCGGCACAGAGGTCCTGTCGCACACCCCCGACCTCTGAGCACCCCCAGCTGGGTTGTGTCATGAAAATTTTGTGGAGAGAGGTGAGAGGCTGGGACACAGAGTACAGGATTGCAAGGGTAATTCTTAATTCATGTGCATGAGGTGTCCCAAATGCGGTTTTACACACAGTTCTTATACCTTTCCAGTGATATAACCAATCTCTGCTTAACAGACAGATGCCGCTGTTTTGCAAAGCAACTATAATTTTCTGACATCATCACCCGTCTTCTTCTTTCGTGATTTAAGTGTCCCTGGAGTTGGTCTTGCTGCGGTAACTTGTCCATGATGCCAGAGGGTTCACAGAGGTATTGGAGGTGCTGCGATGATGGTGTTATCCCGGGCGTCCAGGGGTGGCTGTTATTCTTCAGGGTGGAGGCCCTCCTCCTCTTTGCAATGAGCTGGGGTCCTTTAGTCATGTTCACTTAAGCGTGTCTACAGCACAAGTCTTATGAGGAGCAGCTGAGGGAAGTGGAGTGGTTTAGTCTGGAGAAAAGGAGGCTGAGGGCAGACCTTATCGCTCTCTACAGCTACCTGAAAGATGGGTGTAGGGAGGTGGGGGTCGATCTCTTCTCCCAAGTGACAAGTGATAGGACAAGAGGAAATGGTCTCAAGTCGTGCCAGGGGAGGTTTAGAATGGATATTAGGAAAAATTTCTTCACTGAGAGGGTTATCAAGCACTGGAACAGGCTGCCCAGGGAAGTGGTTGAGTCACCATCCCTGGAGCTATTTCAAAGACCTGTAGATGTGGTGCTGAGGGACATGGTTTAGTGGTGGACTTGGCAGTGTTGGGTTAATGGTTGGACTTGATGATCTTAAAGGTCCTTTCCAACCTAGACGATTCTATGATTCTGTGATTCTATGACCATGCAGCATACAATGTAAAATAGCACCTCTCCTACGAGGACAGGCTGAGAGAGGTGGGGTTGTTCAGCCCGGAGAAGAGAAGAATCTGGGGACACCTTATAGCGGCCTTCCAGTATGTAAAGGAGGCCTATAGGAGAGATGGGGAGGGACTTCTTACAAGGGCACGTAGTGGCAGGATGAGGGGTAATGGCTTCAAAGTGGAAGAGGGTAGTTTTAGATTAGATACCAGGAAGAAATTCTTTCCTGTGAGGGTGGTGAGGCACTGGAACAGGTTGCCCAGGGAAGCTGTGGATGCCCCATCCCTGGAAGTGTCCAAGGCCAGGCTGGATGGGGCTTTGAGCAGCCTGGTCTAGTGGGAGGTGTCCCTGCCCATGGCAGGGGGGCGGAACTGGATGATCTTTAAGGTCCCTTCCAACCCCAACCATTCCACGACTCAACATTAAGAAAACCCACGCAATTTCCTCGCGTAAACGCTTAATTGGTACAGAATGAGGGTTTGCGGGGCGTGGGGCCGTTTTTTGCCGGCGGGCGGCGTCACCTGTGACGTCTTGCCATTGACTGGTGACGACACGCGGCGGGGGGGGGGTGGGGAGGGGGGGCGTGGCCGGGGGGGTGGCCAGGAGCCGGGGGGCGGGGGCGAACGCCCCCGCCCCCCGGCTCCTGGCCACCCCCCCCGGCCACGCCCCCCCCGGGGACGGGCGCGGCGGGAGTGAGACGGCGCGGCGGGACGGAGGCGGCCGGCAGTGCCCCGATCCCGGCGGGAAAGGGAGGAGGAGGAGGAGGAAGAAGAAGAAGAAGGCGCCGGGGGGGAGGTGTGTGTGTGGGGGGGAGGGGGCGTGTGTGTGTGTGTGTGTGTGTTTGGGGGGGGCCGTTCAGCCCGCTGAGGCCGGCGGAGGGATGGATAAGTACGACGACCTGGGTCTGGAAGCCAGCAAGTTCATCGAAGACCTCAACATGTACGAGGCCTCCAAGGACGGGCTCTTTCGGGTGGACAGAGCGGCCGGCAACAACCCCGAGTTCGAGGAGACCAGGAGGGTCTTCGCCACCAAAATGGCCAAGATCCACCTCCAGCAGCAGCAGCAGCAGCAGCAGGAGGAGATGCTGATGGCCGCCCTGAACGGAGGGGCTGCCTTCAACACCCCCCGGCCCAGCCCGATGGCGGCGCGGGGTGCCAAGCCGCCCCCAGCCTCCACCATGAGGCCGTACGACGGAGGAGAGCGTGGCTTCAGCGAGACCGGGGCGCGTACCGAGGCCTCGGGGAGCCAGGCCGGACGCCGGAGCTGGGAATCGGAGCCCGACAGAATCCCCAGAGTGGGGGGCTCGCGGCCTGGCACGGGACGTGCGGAGCAGCAGGCTGGCAGCTCTGGGGAACCCCAGCCCTGCCGTGGTGGGCAGGAGAATGGCAGCGAGGGCAGGCGGGGTGGTGGGGACCAGAGGTCCTCCTCCTTCTCACACTCCCGGACCCCCCCGGCACCCTCAGCGGGGATGGAGGAGGGGGCTCCGGGGGCCCTGCCACAGCAGAGGTCCTCCTCCTTCTCGACCCCCTCAGTGCAGCCCGACCGGGGGTTTTCGGGCCCTGCTGATGCCTGCGGTCCCAGGGCCGGAGGGGACAGCAGCCAGCGGTGGTACCAGGGCGTGCCGGTGGCCTTCACCCCCAGCTCTGCACCTGCTGCCCCGAGCGTGGACTACCAGCACACCACCGCCTACCCTGGCCCAACCGGCCACTTTGTGGCCCACGGTCAAAACCACCGGCCCAACGGCAGCGGTGTGAGCCCCGAACCGGGCTCCTCACGCCTCGCCTCGCGCGGGCCAATGGCTGCGGATGCTCCACAGCCACCTTTCCCAGAGGCCGGCAGCGGCCCACGGTCGGACGCCGGGCAGCCGGAGGGCTCCAGCGCGGTGAAGGTGAAGCTGCCCTGCCAGACCCTCCTTCCGCAGCCGGAGCAAGGGCCGTCGGCGGCTGAGCTGAAGCTGGAGGCCCTGACCCAGCGCTTGGAGCAGGAGATGGATGCTCGGCCGAAGGCAGATTACTTTGGTAAGGAGGCAGTCCAGCAGCCGGCGTGAAAAGGGCTCGTGCAGGGTTGCGTGTCTCCGTACGCTTGGTTGTGCTTTTTCAGTTGCTCGGGGTTTTTTTTTGTTATTTAACTTTTATTTATCACAGGGACTGGAAGCTCTCCTGCAACACTTTTTTGTTTTATCCCACCTCTTAAATTTTAAAGCAAAGGTAGTTTAGCAGCTTTGGGGAGGACAGCACTGAGAAGAAGCTGGAGCAGCATCTTCTGAAGTGCCTTTCACTGCCAGCAGGGAGTCACTTACCTTTTCTTGACAGTACTCCTGGTTCTCTGTGTCTTAAAAGTATGCTGCCCGACCACATGTGAGTGGGAAGGCAGCGTTCCAGCCTGCGGAGCAGTCGCGCCTGCGTGCTCTGCGGGCACAGAGAAGGGCACAGAGCTCAGGGAGCCTTGGTGGTACCCCCCATGGAGGTGGCCATGGCCGGGCATTCTTGCAGGATCGCTTGAAGAGGATTTGCTTGGGGATGGGAAGGGTGGTGGTTTCACAAACTTGCCTGGATTTCCCCCTGCCCCCAGGTGCTGGTCCCTCCGAAAGGATCAGTGCATCCTGAGGATGGCAGAAAAACGGGCGATGGGGACATTCCTCCCTAAATCTCGGGTCCACAAGTAGTCCAGACCACCACCAGAGGTTATCGCTGGCGCTTGGCAGTGGAAGGGGACCGCTTACATGCGAGGATCTCACAATGAGAATATTAAATGTCCTGCTGGATTAAACCGATTTACCACCCCAGGACGGCAGAAGGTCAGGGACGAATGGAGCGTTTCCTTTCCCTGCTGCGCCACTTTGCAATTTAATAGCAGATGAGATAGTTCAGCTTTTGGGAGAAAAGAAACAAGAAGTTGCTGGGAAGGCTGAGAACCCCATGGTTAATTTAACGATTGATGGGAGCAGGTCTAGCGTATGGATCTTCCTCACGATTTTAGACCCAGGTTCACAGAAGTAGAAGCGGGGACAGATTAAACTCTTCAGCCTGGTGCGGAGGAAGGGTTTGCATCTGGGGCTGCGTGAGGTCCTGCCTGGTGGGGTCGGTGGGTGGCTCAGCGGTGGTCTGCGCACACAGGAGCAGGCACGGGCTTCACGCCAAGCTCCGGGGACGTAGCTGGAGGGTCCACCGAGTGCTCAGTTGCAAATTGCATAACAAAATGTGTTTCTTGGCATCAGGCAGTGGTACTTGCCTGCAGAGGGCTGAGCTGGGATTGTTTATCTCAGTATCTTGTGTCTGGATTCAGCCTCGTGGCAGGGCAGATGCAGTTTTACTCTGTTGCAGAAAAGTGATGTGTCAAGTTGCTGTACTTGCAGCGTTTTTGGCCTGCAAATGTGTTTTAGCGCTTTCCGTCCCATGTGGGCAGTGCATGGTTTGAATGAGCTCCGGGAGCCTCGTCTGGGGGGGGAGGGCTGAACACTGTGACGAGGAGCTGGTAACGAAGATGGGGTTGGGACAACAGTCTCGTGGGAGGCAGTGCTCAGAAATGGGAATATTTTGCTGGAGGAGGCATTCAGCTCCCCTGGAGAGGTGTCAGGGGTCTCTACAACAGACCCTGCTGCGTGTGTCTTCTCACGGTGCAAGCAAACCAGCTGGGTCATACCTTGTCCGAAATGTGCGTGGGGATGGGGTGAGAAAGCAGAGGGACCTAGTTGGTGGTTAGATTATTTTTACCTTTTTATCACAAAACAGAGGGTAGCGCCATGGGGAGGACTTTCGTCCTGTGTGAAATTTGTAGTGAAGCAGGAGTAATTCTGGCAGCATGGAGAGTCCTGCTGGACAGGCGGCAGAGTTAGCGGTGAGCCCCGGTGAGGGAGGAGAGATGGAGGCTGCCTGAACCCCAGTGAGGTCTTTTGACGTCCTTCTGGCAGGTCGTCTTACACCAGGATGTAGTGTCTGAGAAATTGGGGGAGGAGGGGAGTGACGGAGGAGAGGGAAAAACGAAATGATGCTGTCACAGCAGATGAAGAAGTAACGTTTTGTGGAGCCTTAGCTCTGTGGAGGAAGGCTCAGCAAATCTGCCCTGTGGACGACCAAGGAGCAGGAAGGGGCAAGTACCGAGGTGTTTTAATTCTGGGCCTCCTCCCCCTTTCTTTCTCACTTTTATTTTCATTTTTCACAGTTACCGTACTTCCTTTGGAGGAAAAAAGGACCCAGATGGTCTTCTGAATCTGTCAGGGAATTGCTATTCCCTACCCTCAAGCTAGCAAGCTTTAGGATAGAAAATAAATATTTTTATGCAATAGTGATAAAAAGGATCAACAGGGGTTTTTTTGTTGCAGACTTTCCCCCAGTGAGGGGAAGTCTAATGCAGCAGCTTCGCAGTACATCGGAGCCAGGAAATGAAACCAGGACTGAAGTGCAAATGACCAAAGTGTTTTATCTAAAATGGTTTCAGCTCTCCTAAATTTGGATGCTGCTTTTGTAACAAGGAGATTTTTTAAAATAGGTCTGTCTTGGTAACATACAGTCCCTAAGTCTGTCTCTGGCTAGACCAGATACGTATCATGAGCAGTTAATTCTGATCGCAGTAAGATCAGAAAAAGCACTTCACTATGTGAAAATGAGCATTTGTAAACGAAAGCCTAGGAAAGGATAAGGTAGGGACTAGGCATAAGATAGGTAGGATGCTCCGCTGTGGAGTAACAGACAGTCTGGTTATCTGTCACCACCAACTTGCTGTACAAAATCCATTTGTCTCCTCAGAGTATGTATAATAAGTGAAAGGAAAGAAGCAAACAAAGCCAAGAATTTTCTATGTTTAAATAGTGGCCTATGTGTGAGCAGCCTGGGCTGCACGTGTCCCTGGAGGAATTTGGGTTCTCTCAGAGTGCCTTTGAAGTGCTGACTTGATTTATCTGAGTTTCGAGGAGGACATAGGGAGTGTCAGGTGTCACCCAGGTCTTAGGCTTGGGGAGGGAAATCCTGAAATTGCTCCCCAGAGATGCCGGTTCCCATGGAGCAGAGAGGGGCCCCAGGTCCCAGGTGATGCCGCTGGAAGACACCCGAGGTTATATTCAGGTTTTTGGCGTTCTGTTTCCAGGGAACATCCAGGAGCGAGGTGCCTGAGTCCCGCTGACTTTCCCTGGTGTTCCTTTGGATGCACCAGCCATCATCTCCACTTGGTGAACGGGAGGATTAATTAAGTCAGAGTGACTGGGGGAGCTGCAGCTCCTCCGCTAGCACCACCCAGCGCAAATGCAGATGTTTTGGGTTAGGTGAGGCAGCACCATTCCGAGGACTGAGCGGGATGAGTTTTCCGCCAGGCAGGTGCACAACCATACTGAGCATCTGCCTGCGCTGCCTGGAGGTGACTTGGTGGGGGAGAGGCCCGGCTGAGAGGCGTCGGGTCTGGAGGGAGGTTTTGCCATTCATTTTAGTAGAACCTGTGGCACCGTGCAGTTCCTTGGTCTGCAGGCACAGATGGATGCTTTTAGAGGTGTAATGTGTAGCATCGGGTTTTTACCAGTGCTTGTTTCGTATAGATGGAAAACTCCATCTGATGGAGACTATCTACATCCTTACCAAGAAAGAGTCTTTTTTAAAACAATTTTTATAAATGGTTTTCTTGTTATAAATATTTGTTAGGTATTGAGTTCTGGCTTCCTTATTATTTAGAGCAGAGCTGATAAGCTGCAGGTATTTTAGGAGGGCTTCAGGCTTCTTGTTTTGCAGCAAAATACTGGGATGCTTCCCAGCAGTCAGGCAGAGAAGATCTCGTAGCGAAGTCTGCAGATTTCTTTTCCCCTTGGCAGAAGCAAAGCGGTAGCTGAGTCGCTGAAACCCCGTGGAGACCTGGAACCCCAGCACTTCTGAATGGGTGTGATCAGCTCGAAGGCCAGCAGTGCTATTTTGAAGTTCTGTGTGTAGTGAAGTTAGTGTTTTACCACTGCTGAAAACACAGTTCTTTTAACTTTAAGGCTGTACACACCTGTGGACTTTACCAAAACCTGCTGATGACGGTGCACCAGGATGGTTCAGCAGCAGTGAGGGTAATTTCAGTGCTGCCGAGTGGAGAATTTCTGGTTAAAATGAAAGTTCTTCTGAGGTTTGTTTTGTACGTGCGTGATGATAATGGCATTGTTTCCACTGGGAATGAGTGGAGGCATCCCTTGCTACCTGCTCCTGGGAGAACACGGCTGGAAGGAGATGCCTGCCTACAGCAGAGAGGAGGGGGAGGCAGGGCAAGGCAGGTCCTGGTGGAACAAGGAAAGCTGGAAGGATCACGGCAAGTGGACTAGTGGGTGTGTGCAGATTGCAGAGTTTATCTCACTGCAAGGAACCACGCAAGTAAGTATTTGCCTGGGATACGGCTCTTCAAGATTACAGCAGTATGCGCTTCTCCTCCCTTCCTCTTGGGAGCTCGGCTGGGTTTGCAAGCTAAGGAAAAATCTGTACCAAAAGGAAAGAAAAAGGAAGGAGATGAGGCAGAGGATCAATAGGTCTTTCAGCCAGGATACTGTGGCAGTGAGGACTGAAGGGAATAAGGAGCCTCATTCATTTGGCACTGGAATTCACGTAATCTCTGACATCGCTTTAAGGTACTTAAAATGTCACTGACGTGAGTTTGATGGCATTTTGTGCTTCGCTGGCAGTGTGTACACAGCTGTCTACAGCAAAGTCGGGGGTCAAGACCATGGCATGCAAAAACAGTACAGAAAAATTGCATTTGGTTCTTTGGGCAAGGCAGACCTGCACATCTTTGCTACCACTGAGTGACAACGTGGGGCTGATACGAGTGATGACACCCAGCAGCGAATGGGACCAGACTGCCAGGTTTTCCAGGCACTCGATCTCACGTGGGCCTCCAGATCTCCTTGAAATCAACTCTCTGGCAAGCACAATTGCACAGTAGTGGGTAACAGCATAGCGAGGCATGCAGTATGTCTAATTTAGAGTTTGATGTAGGAATGACTTGGTTAAGGTGAGCCACCGGGCATGTGGCATCAGATTCTGGAGAAGGTCTGCAGTAAAAGGCGAAGAACTGAGCATCATGTTGGGTGAAACTGTTTTTTTCAGCAGACAGTCTTTGAAAAATGTGTGTGCAAGTGGAGGACTTGGTTCTCCTGGAATAAATAGGTGGGTCGGAAACACAGAAGCTGTGCCTTCATGAGGATCCTCCCTGCCAGAGCAGGAAAGGAGAACAAGGTAAGAAGAAAGCTCTTGGCTTGTTCCCCTTTCCCGCTCTGATGGGGAGGACTCTCATGAAGGCACAGCTTCTGCCAAGAGGCAGCAGGGTCTACTTCTGTATTAGTCACGTGCATATCTGGGCAGATGGAAAAGATGACATGGGAGGTATTTACGTGCAAAGGCTCTGGGGTTTTCTTCCAAAAGCAACTGTGGGTTCTTCAGCATAAATCCACCCTCCTGTAAGGAGAAGGCAAAAAACAGTTATGTGTGGTGGAGAGGAGTCAAGCTGATCGTGGAAACATGGCTTGCGTGGAGGAAGTGGAAGGGGTAGGACAGACTTACTCCTCTGAGTGCTGTTTCTGGATTAGCTACGTATGCAGACCCACATCACCAGATTCTCCCCTCATCCTGCCACTGCATTCCTCTTATCCAGGACTGGGTTGACGTGGCAAGGAGATCTCACCATGGAAGCAGCACAGCAACATATTTGGCCCTCTAAAATTAAGCGACAGTCTTAGCAACCCAAGCAGGAGCACCTGTAGGAAAGCTTGGCTGTCCTGGATGCTGCTGAGAATGGGGATGCTGCTGGAAAAATCCACGGCTGTGTTCTTGGTTTGTAGGTAGACGATTTCTAGCACGTAGAAATAAATCACACCGACCACTCCTAGAAAATGCTGTTGTTCAGCATGGTTTGCATTGAATTTTTGGCGAGTGGGATACAGTAAGTAACTGAGCTCCTTCTGGTGAGCGTGAAATAGCAACGCTTAGAGGAAAAAACATTTCTAAAGGCTTTGAGTCCGGCAGTAAATGGAAATGCACTTGTTGAACTTTGATGGTGGGACTGACATTTCAGACTAGGTGCCGGGTTCGCTTTCATTTCTGACAGCCCTTGAGGTCTGCATCGGAGCTGTTTGATCTCATGAGCCGAGGCTGTTCCCGGTGGCAGCCGGGTTTGCAACGCTGAGATGGAGTTCGGCGAGCGCCGGGATGTGGCTTACGGGGCATGTTTTCGGTCCCAGCTCTGCCCCAAAGGTCCTTTTGTTCAGGCGCTCAGCTGCAGCGCGGGCTGTTGTTTGCCGCATGATGCGAAAAGGAACAGAGATTTCTTTGTTGTCCGGGGCCCGGCTGCCCTAACCGGCAGAAATTGAGCCGAAATCAGCAATTTCCATCCCTTTCCCTTTCCAAATCTGGCTGCCATTCTGCCGGCATGCTGTAGCGTGAATTTACCAGCATTGTGCATGTTGCTGTGCTTGTGCTTTGGGCTTGTCGTCCCGGCGGTGAAAGAGAAACATTTCATTTGTCCTTACTAATGTCTTAATAACGCCGTCGGAGGTTAAAAGCCATCATTTCAGAGGGGAATCTGCTCAGATCGGCGCTTGCATAAGCGCTCGTTACGCGTGGCAAAGTAACTAAGTGCAGGGATCAGGCATCTCACTGAGCCGTGGATACTCGGGGGTCCCTCGGCTTTGAGCCGAGGACAGGTTTTTTTTTTGCTAAATGCTATGTTGTGCCAAGAAAATCACTCGGAGCTGCAGACTGGCACCGGCAGCGTGTGGGGCTGGACTGACACTGCTGACATTTTAACTCTGCGCCCTGGCGAGCAGAAAAGCACGCTCAGCACTCTTTTGGGAAATCGTCATCGGAGCTGGCGTGGAGCGGGGCGCAGAGGCCGTTTTTGTGGCGGGATGGGGTTGGATGCGGGCTGTGCTTGTGCTGCCTTTGCACACACGTTGCCGAGCTTGGCGACTGGCCGCCCACAGCAACAGGTATTGCTTTTTCCCTTGCGCAGCCTAAGACGAAAGAACAGGATCATTGTGGCAGCAGGGAGCGAGCGGCAGAAAAATGTGGAAAGGAAAAAATCAATAAAAATCACTTTTTTTTCCCCCTTTCAGGCCAGGTGTGCAGAGAGTCAGAGATGAAGGCTCAAGTATGTTGCTTAAAATACTTCAGAATATTATATTTGGAAGAAACAAAGAGTTCTAGAATAATTCCGATTGCTACTGAGATTTAATTGGCTTTCAAGCAAGTTTTGGCAGATACAAATAAAAACTTAAACGATACACAGATTTGCCATAATGCCATTTTTCAATTGTCAGCCTTGCCACAGGACATCTATAAATATTTATAGCATGGCTGGTTATTACATAGTTGGGTAATTTAGGACATTATAGTTTTTACAGACAACATTGTCAATTTTTTTTTAAAAGCCCTTTCATTCTATTACTATTTACCATGTTTTAAGGGCCTAAATATTGAAAGAAGTGGATAAAAGGATTAAGCAGGGGATGAAATGGAGCATGTAGTGAAAGAAAGGGGCAAGGATGATGGGGGAGGTCGAGGGGCAGGAGGTGGAGGAAGGTTTGGATATGGATGCAAGAGCCGGGGCAGATCCCACAGAATCTGGATGGATTCTTTGTCCCTTTGGGGAAAACATAGGCAGTGACTACGCTCCGAAGCTTAAATGGGATGGACAGGAGACAGCAGATGTAGTTTCTGCCCTCCATGGGATTTGCCTTAGTGTATTTTATAGTGGCTTTAGTGCCTGCCAGCATCTTTACCATGCACTGTGCCTGCACGCAGCGTCTGCGCCTTCTGCCTCCTGCTTTTTGCTGCTCATCCATATTCAGCGTCACCCGGCTGCTTTCTGGAAAGGAGGAAATCAGAACATGCTGGGTGTTTTTTTTTCTGGAGCAGCCACTCTCTGGCACAGAGAAGGGAAAATTGCAGCACTTGCAGGGCAATAAATACATCGGCTCTGTGGAGAGCCTGGTGAATGTCGTGGAAAGAAGGCTCTGCGCAGCAAAATCAGCAAGCTTTCTGCTCTCAAAACTTTCCGCTCGGCATCGCTGTAGTCGAGAGGGAATTCTGCAGGATAGCTGTTAGCTCTTGTGTCAGACGATTGCACAGTATCTCGGGCTGCTGCTGAAGGTACGCGTTCCTGGGAGATCACATCCATTTGAAAAGCCAAATTTTCTCATCTTCGTCTTGTCTTGTCTTTTTTTTTTTTCTCGTCTTTTTTTTGGTATTGCCTGCGTGATTTATCTTTTGCTTTCTTAAGGTGTTTCAAGAAATAACTGAGAGAAATCTGCTTGGTTGGAAAAGAACCAGCAAGTTTTGCTAACTTGGTGCCAGTCTGCGTGTGCTGGGGTGGGCCCGCGGCCAAGCTAGCGTTTCAGTTCAGGTTGGATTTGGGACAAAACAGAGCAACTAATTATTCTCTGCAGGTTTGTGTCAGTTGGGACTCTGGCTCTGAGTGCAGCAGGGCTTGGAGCCGTGCTAGGATGGCTTTCAGCCCTATGGTTGAAAGCGTGCAGGCAGCTGCAGCACAGAGAGACAGGTCTGCTCTGGGAAAATGGAGTATCTGCTTTCCAACAGCTGTGTGTGCGTTACTGCGGAGGGTTCCGGAGAGTTTTTGTCCCTGTAGTGTGTAAAAACTCATGGCCACAGCTATCGGCTGCAGGAAGGAATTGTTAACCACCCTGGGACTGCCAGCGTGGTGCTGCCGGAGCTGGGAGTTACTTTTCAGTGCTGTCATAAGTACGTTGGGTTTCTTCCTAACTTTGACCAGACCTTTCCGATTACTCCGGAGCTTGCGGGGCCCCGAAGGAAGTGAAGTTTTGTTAACCACGGCATGACTAAGGATCTCCAGCAAGATGATGCTGTTCCTTCTTGGGCCAGTGGGAGCGAGGTGTGACCAAAGGTCCCTGCCCCAGGGAATTTAAGAGTCGGGGTGAATGGGACTGAGCAGCGGTGGAAGGAGAGACCTGAAGGTGAAGTCACATCCACAGAGTCACCATGGACCACAGACAGAACCACATCTTCCATTTTTCCTTCCCACTGCCCTTTTTGGGTAGATAGAGCCATGTTTATTTGTTTAAACACGGACTAAAGTTGCTCACTTAGAGGTAGTTAAAGGGTGATGCTGCTTTAAAACCAGTCTTTCGCAATCAGAGGGTGATGCCTGAAGTAAGTGAACTGGCTTGATGTGTCATTTTCCTTGGATAAGGACTTTCTCTCCCCGGAGAGAAGAGTGGTTTTGGGCAGCCTCAGTGCATTTCTCCCTGCACAGTGGAGGGAGGTCCTGCTAGAGGGTGCCATCAAGGGCATGAAACTTGATTATCAATTCTTACTCTCTTACCGAAATAGTTTTACATGCAAATGTGAGATTGTAGAGACCCTATGTGAACACACAACAGCCTTTGCGAACCTGCAGTGCTAAAGTCTTCTCCTTACAGTCCCTTCCCACCACCACCGCCACCATACATCTGCCCTGTTGCTGCCATTCCCAGCCCCGATCAGGCAGGTCTGTGCCTGGAGGGTCCCAGCGGCTTCTTCGTGAGGTCGAAATCCTCACCCTACGCTGTCTGCCTGGCTTGGGTTTTGGGTTGGAGCCTCACACCGGGGTGGGTGCTGGTGGAAATGTGCTGGGCTGCGCCAGCAAGAGATTAAGCTGAACTGCTAAGCACAGTCGTCTTTTCCCTCCTCTGGAGCTCCAGAGCTGCCCGTGGTCTTTAGATGATGGTGGTGGCAAGAGCGTGTGAGGAGCAGCTTGGACATGCACTTGGGACAGCTTATAGCCAGAAGTTGACCATGTGTGCTGGCCCTGGCTCTCCTTCACCCCATGGGCCACCTGAGAGTCAGCCCCCCTTGGCTGTTGGTGCTGCTGCCACCAGGTATCCTCTTCTTAAAACTGACTTCTTTCTTGCCTTGTCCTGCAAGAGGCGAGAAGAACGTCTGGGCAGGATACGTGGTCTGTAGGTAGCGTCTACCTTGGGTCTTTGTGTTCAGATGTGGCTGACAGAGGGAAGACAGGCGGGTGTCAGGTAGTCCAGATCTGTTTTGGTGGGAAGTCTTTAGGGCTTTCAGCAGATGTGAGTGGGGTCTGAAATCGATGAAGATTTAAATGGGCTAAGAGGTGTGTTTTTCTCCCATCAGTTGCAAGCAACAAGCTTATTTTATGCAATAAGTAGCAGAAACTATTGGTCTGTGAACAGCTCTGAGCACCACTTAGCACCACCCAGGCTTTTGGGAGGGACACTACGTGGTTTTAAATGTATATAGAGTTTGTGGGAATGCATGGGTGAAGGAAGGAGATGTTGCTGTAGACAGGGCTGGTGTTGCCCAGTTGTCTTTTTTGCAAAAGGCTTTTGCCATGAAGGTCTGGTGACTGTCATCATCACTGTTAATAGTATCTCTCAGGGTGGGTGATGCCGATGTCGCCTACATTTTGGGGCTACAATGAACCACCATGTCCTAAGCTGCTGAGCTTAGTCAGTGACCCCAGCCACCCCGTCAGGTCCCGCTTCTGACTGCTGTCTCCCTCTCTCTCTTCCAGGCACCTGCGTGAAGTGCAGCAAGGGGGTGTATGGAGCGAACCAGGCTTGCCAGGCCATGGGCAACCTCTACCACGATGGCTGCTTCACCTGCGGAGCCTGCAGTGAGTACCCCTCGCCTGGCCTACTGCCAGAACAGGACCCTGGGGCAAATGCTTCGGGCTTAACGTTTATCTGGTTTAAAAGGGGTAAAAAAGGAGGTGGTTATTGAATTATGTGCCAGCTGGAGTCTGCTGCAGCTATATATCTTGGTGGTGGTGGTTGCTGTTTGTTTTTGAACAGATTCTTGCAAGGCACGTAGAAAAGATGCTTTGGGTTGTGCCGGCTGTCTGCCTTCTGGTGTGGGGGATGGTTGTTTTTATCCCTCTGCCTCTCCATTACAGCTATGTTGGTTTTTTTACTTGTAAGAGTATTTTTTCCAAGTGGCAGTGAATATGCCTTTTCTGGCATTTAGAGGTTTTTTAATTGTCATGTCAGACTTCATAGAATCATAGAACAGTTTGGGTTGGAAGGGACTTTAAAGGTCATCTAGTTCCATCCCCTCTGCCATGGGCAGGGACACCTCCCACTAGACCAGGCTGCTCAAAGCCCCATCCAGCCTGGCCTTGAGCACTTGAGTCTGTCCCCATCTCTCCCATCGGCCCCCTTCATGTACTGGAAGGCCGCTATAATGTCTCCTCGGAGCATTCTCTTCTCCAGGCTGAACAACCCCAACTCCCTCAGCCTGGCTTGATAGGAGAGGTGCTCCAGCCCTCTGATCATCTTTGTGTCCCTCTCTGGACCCACTCCAACAGGTCCATGTCCTTGTGCTGAGGACCCCAAAGCTGGGACACACTACTCCAGGTACTGCGTACAGCCATCCTGGCCTTTCAGTCTGCGGACCCCAGGGAGAGCTGCCGGGTGGGTGCTGTGCCGAGGGCTCAGGCAGGGTGCGAGCACAGGCAGCGATTTGTGCCAGTGCCAGGGACACCTTTTCAGAGGGAGCTGCTCCACGGTCAGTCTGGTCACGGTGTTTTCACTGCGTGCGTTACCTTTACTCGCTGTAATCGTTTTGCCCTTCTGAGGGACCTCCGGTCAAAGCATCTTAAGTGCATGAATGAGTTACACACCTTGCTTGTTCTTCCTCCAGAAAAATGGAGCCATGCCCCGAGACAAGGGGCAAGTCTCTGACGGCTTGCTTTCTGGTGATTGCAGGGAAGGAGCTGGTTATTGTGCCAGCGGTATCAGAGGTATCCCCTGTGAAATCTGCCTAGGAAGTGGGGTAAATAGTTCATCTGGCCCCGCTGAGCTCCCCACCACTTGTCAGACCCACATCTGCAGCTTGCTGGAGCGTACAGCATGCTGCAATGTATGGATCCTTCTCAGCAGCTTTTTGAGGAGGTCCGTGATGGAGCTGGGGTGAGGAACAGGCTGCTTCATTTCGAATCATGGCTGTGTTTGTAAGACAGTGGGTTTTCTCTGTTTTGTTATGTTTAACCCTAGGGCTAGTAGGGGGATATTTTTAGAAATGTAGCTGTACATGTGGAGGCAGAAAAAATAATAATAATAATCCTTCTAGTACTTTTGTATGTATCAGTTTGGTTTTCCCAGATGAGTCTTAGGGTTTTTCTCCTGCGTTGTACGTAGAGTTGTAAACTCATCAGGACCGCATGTGTTTTATTTGGAGCTGTAAAGTGGGAATAAATATAGAAAGATGTGTGTGCTTTTTAATAATAGCTGAACCTTGAACTCTGCTCATTTCCCAGCTGCCCAACACCAGCTGTCTTGCCTCACCTATGTTTTCAGTAGAGCGCTTCACCGTCATCTGACCAAAGACAGGAAAACTGGAAAGAAAAAGTGGTGTTTGCACGTGGTGGCAGTTTCCTAAAGGCTCAGAAGTCAGCAGCTCACTCTTTTGTCCTCTCTTATAAATTAATTAGAAATCTTCTCCTGCAGAAAGGATTCCTGGCTGCAGACGGGAATTTGCTTCAGGGACCTCTCACCCTCCGTGGCCAGGCGGCCTCCAAACTGCCCTTGCACACAAAGCTCCTGTTAAAAATAATCCAGCAGCAAGTTCGAGCTGTCTTAAATTTCTAAAATTACTACTGTGCAACTGGTGCTTTAGAAAGAAACGCTTTTGATCCTCCTTTTAGAACTGATTTTATTATCTTTATTTCGAGACCCGTGCTAGAGAGGTACTTGCGGTTGCAGAGCTATCAGTGGTTCCTTCCATTTATGTTTGTTAGTGTTTGGTTAAAAAATAGCTTAATCCCATTTCTAATGAGGTGGGTTGGTGAGGGCTGAAAGACTAGCTATTTGCTGCTTGTTCTAAAAGGCAACCCTTTCCAAAGGTTTCCAATGCAAAATGAAAACGTTTGGGTGTCAGCTGAGACACAGGAAGATGGAAAAAAAATCTAAGTTTAGCAAAGTGAAGCCCACTTTTTTTCTTACCCAGGCTGTAACTGAGGAATCTCTTTGGACATGTGCTGAAGCAGAGAGTTACAAATTGAAAGTAAAAGAAAAGCTTGTAAAAAAAGGAAAAAAAGAAAGGAGGGGAGTAATAATAGTATTTCTCTGAGTAGGAAATACTGTCTTTCCATATGAGAGAAAAAAGGGGAATGAAAGCCAGAGGAGTATAAGTGAGAGCCTGTTTCGGCTTGTTAAGTGCAGGAGAGTAATTGTGAAAGCTCGAGTCCTTCTCATTGGGGCAGTGGCCGTACTAAGATGGGAGCTGGGTGCAGTGGTGGCCGGCGTGGATGGATGGAGAGGAGGCATGGATGGATGGAGAGGAGGCATGGATGGATGGAGAGGAGGCAGAGATGGATGGAGAGGAGGCATGGATGGATGGAGAGGAGGCAGAGATGGATGGAGAGGAGGCATGGATGGATGGAGAGGAGGCACAGATGGATAGAGAGGAGGCTGTGTGGTGGCATGGGACTTCTGGTACTTGAAGGAGAGTGGTGCCGGAGGGAGGCCTCCGCAGTAGTGGTGTTTCCCTCATGTGCACGAACTTCTACAAGTGACGAGGCTCAGAAGAAACCCTCCGGTGCAGGGGGTGGTTTCCTGTGCTGCTGCTGTGGTCTGCAGGGCTCTTCATGAAGGCAGCTGGGAGGCATGGGGAGGGCGTCTGTATTTCCCCCCCCCACTCCCAGCAGCGTGCTTTGCTGCCTGCTTTGTTGTGCTTGTAAAGGCACAGCTGGGCTGCTTTCTGATTCATCAAAGCCCCTTTGCATCATGGCTGCTTAACCGGTAGCTGGGGTGGTACACGCTGTCCTGCCCTGCGCCCAGGGAGGAAATGTACCCCAGGGGAATCCCCCCTTTCGCAGACCCAGATAATTTCCCAGTCCCCTGGACCATCGGCTGCAAGACGAATGAAGGGCACAGACAGCCCTGTCCTTAGCCAGAGAGAGCACGTGCCTCTCTGCAGGCTTGCTGTCATCTGTGTGGCTGTGGTAAATATGATGATACCATTTTATCTGCCAGAAAAATCAATATTTGTCCAGGCGGTGTTGTCTGCCGAGATGCAAAGCACGTCTTGAGCAGCCTGTGTGGAAACTCTGGTTTCCAGCTGAAAAGTAAGTAATGCTGTTAAGGTCAAGTGGAGTTCATCTTGGACACCATCCAGGACAATCTTGTCTTTGAGAAGTCAAGGTTGCTCGTGATTTCAATCCTAAGATTTCTGCTCTGGTGGAACGCTGAATATCTCCACTCCAATAAATAAAATATACAAAATTACCTATTAAGGTAAAGCATATTGTCCTCCAGATATTTATATCCGCTGTCCTGCTGTTTTCATTTTAGTGAGGATTTCTAATTTTGCTTGTAGTTGGATTTGTGTCCAAATGTACATTAGTTTCCCAGATACAGAAAACCGAGAGGGTCTAAGGAGGGGAGGGGGGTTGGTATCTTATGGTGCCAAATTTCCTACGCTGTTTCCTGATACACATATGTTCAGAGATAAACGATAGAGCAATTCGTTGAGCAGAGCTACACATACGTTATAGGGTTCAGTTGTCAGGAAAAAAATGTACTGTTTTATCTGTGCCAGTGGCATGTAATGCAGAAAATTTGGCTTAGAGGTCAAAACAACAGATTTAGAATGATTACTTTGGCATAAATGTCTCATTTATCTTCTTGTTTGTTACAGGGCAGAGACACAAACAAGGCAGCTTTTTGCAGAGAGGGAGAGGAAAAAACTTTGGGCTCTTTCTGCAGGATTAGTAATAAATTATATTTGCTTTACAGGAGGGCCACGAAAGTAGGTTAAAAAAAAAAAGTCCTCGCAACTCGTATGGCTATTTCCTGCAAGCTCAAGGTGTCTGTTTCCGTCTTGTTGGTTTTTTTTTTTCAGTTTGTTGGACAAACAGTTGTAGTTATCAAATGGTTTGTTACACATTAACCATTTAAGTTAAATCACCCTTTTATACGTCCTCAGAACACAAAAAACGCAGGTGTTTCCAGATGTTGATGTTTGTTGTTTAGGTAGTAAGGAGACCTTATAAATGATACAGATTTAACTAGACAGTATTGCTCTAACCTATTGTGGTGTTCTAGTATTTTCTCTAGGATTCAGCCAGGCTGATATCCGACTGCCGCAGGTGGCCTGGAAAGCACACCTTTTTAGCTCTGGTAGCAGCGTAATTTAGAGCATAAGGGTCTTGTACTTGATCCGCTTGGTCCTCAGAGGAAATCTGAAAGCTAAAAAAGCGCAAGGGAAGTGTCAGAGATGACTGTGAAGGAAATCGGTAGACGAGGAAGGAAGTCAGAAAGAAAGAACTGATTGCAAGGTGGTTTGAAGGAGGGTTCGATGTTGAACTGCAGCAGAAGGTCCAAAAGGAGGACCAGGTTCTGACCGTTTGTTACAAAGAGGTGGAAACCTTGCATGTTTGCCAAATTACAGAATTCGACCTTTGACATGTCAACATTACTACATTACTTTCTTTTTCTTTTTTTTGTTGTAAGCTCAGATTAATGTTGATGCCAGTGTAAGGGTAACAGCCTGCTGTTCCGGCAGTGGAGTCTGAAATAACACGAGCTGGTTGTCTCTTGCCACCCTCCGGGGATATATATGGTGGTATTTTTTAATATTTCACAATGTAGTTGTGTTTAGAGGTATCAAGGCTCATTTGCTAAGCAAGGTAGCTAAGGTATCGAAGCAGTATAACTACGAGCGTAGCCCTCTGCTTGGGCTAACTAAACTTGCTGCAGTGATTATGAAGCACGGCTACTTAGAGCGATGCAGATCTTGGTGCCTTTGGGATAATTATATTGAATAAGCATGCCCCATATTGGTATGTAACCTCTGGAACAACAAGGCCATTGTTGTTATTGATATCACTAAACAACTCTACAAGTAGAAAGTCACCTTCTTCTGCGAGTGCAACTTAACCCCAGGTTGCAGGACAGACAGCCTCACCAAGTGAATTTCCCCGTGGCGCATGTATGTGTATGATTTATTTTCAGATGCAGAAACTACCAGCTCTTCTAGTAGGGGCAGAACTTACTGCTTGTAATTGGGTATAAAACCACTATACTGATCAACACGCGTGAGAAGTACGCAGATCTTCAAAGAGGAGAGTACAAAGTACTTCTGGCAATCCTTCCTCAGCATCTCTTTCATAAACTTATCACGCAAGAGTCCGCAGAGTAAACAATATATATTTTTTTAGTAAAAGTAATCTCAGAAAAGATTCATCTGTGCCTGGCTTTACTGACAGTTTGGGAGACAGGGAAGGCATCAGCGTGTGTTTCCGCTCCTGTCTAAATTGCAGCTTTGTTCTTGCTGACTTTCTGTCTTCAGTCTCTCAGCTCACTGGTGAGAAAATCCCCGCTGTTTGGCACAAGAAGTGAATGCCGTAGATGAGAAACGCCAGGGCAGCTTTCATGGTAGGATGACAGTACTTGTTCCTCTCCTGGCCAGATTTCAGGGCAGTAGTGCTTTGGGGTCTGAGCTGAAGAGGCTTGGGTATGGTCCAGGTGTCCTCAGTAGATATCCCTGCTGGAAAGGTTCAGCTCACACACAGGAGATGCAGTCAGGGTTTTATCAATATGCTAGTGGTTGGAGTCGATCGCATGTGTTTTGGTGCTGGCTGAAAGTCTGAAATCGTTAGGGTGATGTGAGAAAAAAGGTTGAAACCTTTAATGGAATATATTCCCAGTCTTTCTGGTCTTCTTATTTTATAATGTCATCTTCAAAGTACTGTTTTTTGTTAAAGAACAGGCATAGGATTAATTGTGCTGTAGAGATTTGGGGGGGGTTCTTACAATGTTTTCATGGTACCTATGAATAATTTTCTTAGTGGTGTCTCAGTAAGCACCGAGGCCTCTTCCATACCTAGAGAAATTTAAAAATTGCTCTCTCCTATAGTTTCAACACAGAGTTATGTTCACCTAGGACACAGAGATCGCCTCCCCCTCCTTCCTCGCCGGAGCCTCTGCATGTTTCAGTGACAGTCAGTGGGTGGCGGGATGGGAGGCCAGCTCTGATGGCTGCCTGGTTTTGGTGCATTTTGGGAGCAGGGCAACCGTCCCCAGAGTGACGCAGAGAGCGGCTGGGCACTGGGTTGAAAACCGGTACCTCAGCAGGCACTCCCTGGATCGTAGCGCTGCTTTGTCCCAGGGTGACTTTATCTTGCCTCTGAATTTTGAAGCTTCCAGGGGTTTTCCCTAAAAAGAAAAACATTTGAGTATCTTCGTGCAACGGTTTGCCATCAGCAAGGGAGAGGTGTTGCTCAGTTGTGTGGCTTACTGTGGTTTCGCAGTGTTTCCCTCTGAGGAGCCATTTCTGCCTTCACCTGTGGTTGCTTTGCCGTTAGAGGCGGATGACCTTTTCTTACATGTACCAGAGCATGCTTTTGGCTTTCAGGCATCTGATCATTTTCTCAGATTTTTTTGTTTTGTTTTGTTTTGCCATCTCAAATGTGTGATTGAGAGCACAGAGGGCGTTTTTTGCAATTTTACAGTACAGCTGGTGTAGTTGAGAGAGAGACCGAACATCTTAATGGTAACGGAGCTACTGCGTTTTAGCGCAGTTTTTTCTAAGAGACATCCTGTCCTCCTGCCCACGGTTTCACCAAGGCTTTGCTCTGACCTGGGGGGTCTGCCAGTTGATCACAGCCTGAGTTTACCTGATTTGGAGGATGTGCAGGCATCAAAGTGACCCTTTTGTGCAGCCCCAGTTCAAGAGTGGATTGGAAATATTGACGCTTGTGTGTCAGACTCTGTGCTGCGTCCAGCTGTAGTGGCGGCCAACAGAAATAGCATAGGTGGCAGAAATTAATTACAGCTCTCTGATGCTCAACCTGGTCGGCTGTGCACGGTGGTAGACTGTACTGCCTGTCAGCAGAGTCAGTATCCACGGAGGTCTCCATAAACACGTGTGCTGACTAGGCACCAGTGGGTCTCGTGTGCTGCTGAACTGTGGGCAGCAGGAACTTCTGTGTGGTATTGTTACGGTTTGAGAAACCCACAACAATTTAATGTCATTAAGACAATTATTTTATCACCTCCTGATGATCCCTCCCCACCCGGGAAGGGGAATCCGGGAAAAAAAATATAAAGAAACTCGAGGGTTGACATATAAACAGATTTAATAAAATAAGACAAAACAATTAACATTAATAATACTAAAGAACTGATATTGATCTGACACCAGTATAAAATATACCAGGCTTATGCTCAGCCCATTCTACCAGCAGGAGCTGTGCACTCCCAGCCGTGGGCAGCAAATGCCGGACACTGCGAGCGCTACGGCTTCGGGAGGAAGGGAAGGGCTCAGGGGTCCGGCACCAGGGCAAGGAGTTCTCAGGATCGCAGCCATCAAGGGAGAGCTTCTCAGCAAAGTTTCTACTTTATATTGAATGTGACATTCATAATATGAAATAATCCTGTTGGCCAGCTTGGGTCAAGTGCCCGGGTCTCATTCCTCCTCATCCCTGCACCTGGCAAGGCTTGAAAACACTGAGACCTTGAAACCCACATGCCATAGCTGGCCACAAAGTAAATATTTTCAAAAATTCAGAGATTAGAGTCTTCTAAAAGTGCAGTTTTCCCAAGCATTAGAAGAGAAGCTCAAACCAGGGCAGGTATGGGGGAGCTGAGGCTCTGGGCCTGCCTGCAGGGTGTGCAATGGACCAGAGGCGGTTTTTCGATCCAAACCCCCTCATAGTTCTATGTGGGGGACACGAAAACTGTGGGAAGGACTGCAGCTTGGGCCAGAGCCACCCAGGGCTGAGGAGGAGCTTGTTCTGATCCTTAGCAGCTAGACGGACGGTGTTTCCAGCCTGCTGCACCATTAGTGTGTCAGGAGGTTACATCCAGTGAATCCGGAAACTGAAATCCTGTTGTATTTAACCTGCCATTAGTAATCACGTGTCCAAATTTATCTTAGCAGCTGTGGCGCTCTAAGAAGGACTGATTTTTGTAGTGACAGAGGCCCAGGGTGGTCAGTGTGAAAGGGACCCAGATGCGGCTGCCGGTGGGCAGTGATTCTCGCCCATCAGGTGTGCAGATACCACAAGGAGTTCCATGGTGCTTAGACAAGTGCTAAGTGAGGTCCACGCTGCCTCCCCAGCAATGCGGGATCCTGGTCATGCATCCTCATAGAGCCCTGGGATCTGGACGTGGCCCTGTACCATTACATGCATCGAGAGCAATGTCGTGTCTTTTGTGATGGGTTTGTGACCCCCATTGTCCTTTTAATAAATAATGGAAAAGCAACTTCAAAAGAGAAAGTTGGATCCACCTCCCCAGCAAGCAAATGATGCATCTCCTAGGAGCCACCTTGGGCGGTTGCAAGTCCCTGGTAAACCCCTCTCTGTATGAACTTCAAAAGGAGAGCGCTGTCGTTTGAGAAAACGGTGAACAAAAGCACCAGCATCCTGGGAGTGCAGCCTGGTGGTATGCCTATTATCAGCTGCTAAGCAAAGTGTGTTTATTTTAGCACAAAGGCACTAGTGACTAAGCTTGAATTACTCTGAAATCGGTGCTTAAATGACCTCGAGGTCATCCTGAAGGTCCCACAGCTAAACAGATTAGACAGACGTGTTAGGGATGAGCGTAAAAACTCGTACATAAAAACAAAAGGCCCAAACCTCCTGTCCTGAAGAGGAACAAGAAATCTTGTAACAAGGAATGAAGATGGTGGGGTTGAAATGCTGAAGAATTTTAATTGCCCGAATTTTTCAGGTGAGGTATTAGCTAAATTCAGGGTAAAGTGAAAGTGAAATACAGTCAGGAGCCAGCAGCTTAAAACATGTAGTAGAGCAATTGATCTTGAAAGTGGTGGCAAACCACACATTAATATTCCCGGGTTTATCAAAGGATATCATCTCTGTAGTCATTGTGATGCATATTTAAAGTGATGCATATTTAAAGTAGGCAACGATCAATATGTGATTCCCTATATGCCACTTAAGTTCTCAGTCCTTCCGCTCAGTGAAATTACAACAGCATCTCCGTGTTCAAGCGAAACCCGTGCCAGCCTCTGCAGGCACACGGCCAGAAGTATCGCTTTTGAGGGGGACTTGTTGTCCCGTGGCAGGGAGCTCAGCGCAGGGACAGAAGCCGCTGCCGCCCTGCTCTGTGCTGTGGGGCCGTCCCAGCATGGTTTGTTTTACTGGTGTGGCTGCAGCCAGAACGTGCATTTCCCAGCTCCACCGGGACGGTCCCCAGCACAGCCTGGGGAAGTGAGCTTTTCCTGCATCTTGCTTTCCCACGTGTACAACAAGGAGATGCTTCCTTACCTCAAAGGGGTGGTGGGAGGAGAAGTCCATCCTGATGTGGGCAGGGAGAGGCCGGAGAGCAGCAGAGGAAGCAATGGGTTCTGTTTGCGTGCACTGCTCCTGCGGCAGCTGCAAGGGTACCTAGTTACTCGCTTTTTTTGGCAAATTTCCATTTACGCTTCTGCCAGGGGCTCAAAGAGAGTTGCGGAGGAGAGCTTAAAATAGTCAAAAATAGTCTTTCTTCTTCCCTAAAGAAAGTAATTAAATCATCACCCCCTTTCCCTCAAAGTCCTCTTGGTGTCAGCACCTCGTCTTCGTGGGCCCATGTAATGCCAGCGGCCAAATTATAAATCCTTTATAAAGGGGCATATCCCTCTGCTGAGTGCCCTTGCAGCAGAAGCCCTGACACAGCGCACCAGCTATGGCACCTTCTCTGAAGGTCTGTTGCCATCAATCTCGACTTGCTAATGTCACAGGGTTAAAAATACACCGGGTGTGGAATGGCCGGTAAATGCTGGTTTTGTCACCCTACAAGAATGACGTGGTGGCAGCAATCCAGACCTCGTCCCCTCTGCTGTAATGGCTGCTGCTCATGCACCGGACATCATCCAAAGAAGTGTCTCCTCATTGCACGGCTCCGTGCATATGTTTTTCCTGACTGCTGCTGACTTGTCTTTAAGGAGAGACATTTTATATAGGTGGAAAGTTGCTTGGGCACCTGCCTGTTGCACTAAACTGGAGCCCGTGCTACCGTGTGATTTAAAATCAAAGTTAAATGTTTTTTGTTCGTTTTTCGTTTTTAGGAGTGCCAAATCCCAGTGCTGTATTTAAATCAGTGGGAGATTTTTGGGGGTACTTCTTGCTGCGTTAGGCTTGTCGTTAACTCGCTTAGGACCAGCATTGACAAGGATGCTGCAAATCCAGGTATCCCCATGCCTCTCCTTCCCCTCCTCAGAAATTGGGACTCTGTGGCTGCTGCTGTGCATGCCGAGCTTACCTGCGGATGGGCAGGCACACAGGAGGGGTCATCATACAAGTAGGCACCCTGGGTTATGGGCCACAAAGCTAACACATCCAAGATTAGATGCTTTATATTTTGGGCTCCGGGTCCTATTTTGGTGTTGGCAACCTCGGCAAAGCATCAGGGTAGGTGAGAGAAATCAGAGCGGGATGCTTGCGGGTTTGTAGTTTTTTTTTTTTTCCAGGATGTCCTGTCTGACATCCACGTTGGTGCAAGGATGGGCTGGCCTCCGCGTAACGTGATTGTCCCCGGCGTGGATTAGAGGAGAAGAGGGGATGATGACCGTGTCAGGGCGACATGCTTCTGGCTCCTACACCACCCAGTAAACACGCGGCCGAGCAACGCCTGCAGCTTAACCACAAAGCTGCTCCGTGTGCAAACTGGGGGCTTGCTCCCTTCAGAAACATGCTGCCACGTCCTCTGCCCGCCTTGCTGGCTGAAACCTGGGCAGGGCACTAAGGGCTACTGGTGAAACGTTGGTCTGGCTGAATTCACTGGCAAAACTTTAGAGCTTCCCTGGGGCATCTCTGTTTCCCGAGGAGCAGTGCGAGTTGTTTCCCAGCCTGAGGGTGCCCTCTGCTGTATGCAGGAGACGGTAAAGCTCTTGATTTACTGAAGTGGTTTTACTTGGCTTCCTCCTTTTCTTAATAGTTTGCAGCCAGCATGGTTAATCGTCAAAGGCTGCCAGGTAGGTGCATGCCATAAAGCACCAAGAGGTGAGCTCCGGATCAGTCCCATGTGTCATCTGCATTTATACACCGAGCAGCTGATGATCATTTTTTAATGATACATGCATATCAAGCAGGAGGCTTCTGGGCCTTGGTGTCTTGGTTCTGATTTCCTTCCTGCAATGCCTGGCAGGTCCCCGAAACCAGCCTGTGGCAGGTCCTGCTCCCTCTGCCCCAGGCGCTGCCGCCGGGCATATGCTTGGGGCTCCTCGACCGAGCAGAGCAAACAGAGACACTCCAGTGCTAGGCTGCATTCCAAACCCCTGGCTGAATAGGGAAACCAGGCTGCAAAGAGGTAGGAGCAGCTTTTTATAAACAAACAAAACCTAGCCCTCTTCTCCAGGGGGGAGGCATTTAGAAGGGTATTTAGAAGAAGTGGTGGCAGCGTGAGCATGTGTTGCCATAGTTATGTGGAACTGAAAACAGACAGCGAATGTGAGGCATAAACACAAAAGCTGCAGTAAATATAAATCTTCCCCATGCGTAGAGTCCTTTCTTGGAAAAACTTCGTTGTCTTGTTTCGGTTAGGACATTCTGGTTTGAAAAAAATATTTTCTTTAAAAAATGCTTTCAAATTTTTGTTGGCAGCTGCAATAATGAATATGCTGGCAGGGAGCAGAGAGAAGCGTGTTCAGCGCTCCAGTGTTGCACTCTGCTGGAGGCAGACCTGGTGGTCGGGTATTGCAGTGGCTTATCTGGTTGAAGGCACTTTCTAGTGGAACAGCATGGCAGGTGACATTTTGAGGAACGATGTCAAGTATGGATCACCCTCTGCATGGCCTTTCTTCTCCTTGCTCCTCTCCTGGTTTTTTCTCCAGTGTGAGTCAGAGTACCCTCACTCGCTCTTGCCAGGTTATTTCATGTTATAATCTGCCAGGAGGTGAATCTGCCAGGCTTGGAAAGCTACCTCCTCCTGCCCAGAGGTGGGACTGTTGTCTGGATCCAGCACTTGTCATTCATCAGCAGCTGCCAGTGGAAGCAGAGATGGGGTTAAGTCATGCTGGAGGCTGGGAAGACCTGTGCTGGGGTTGGGTGCTCTTCTCCATCTGTGCAGCAGCCCTGCTCAAATGTCCTTGTTGTTGTTTGCTTCTCAGCGGCCGGTTTTTGCACGCATTTTCTCCCTGCTCTCTGCTGACCTTTCTCTTCTGTCTGTGTTTTTTTTCCTCAGGTCGAAAGCTGAGAGGAAAAGCCTTTTATTTTGTCAATGGCAAGGTGTTCTGTGAAGAAGATTTCCTGGTAAGCACACAGTTGACCCTTGTGCTGGCGCATCTCAGCCTCTCCGGCAGACACGCAGCCTTTCTGCCCGGCAGCTTTGCCCACGTTTCACACAGCTCTAGTCCAGCATCCTGCCCAACCCTTCTGCTCCCCCTTCACCCAGGGCCAGCCCCAGCCATGGTGGCTGCCCGCATGTGGTGCTGGAAACAGCCAAGTGAAAGACCATGTTTTTGCGTGTAGTTGAAGCCATAGCCTCTTGCAATGGCCCCTGCAAAGCATGTCTCTGTGGCCATGCTGTGGAGACAGGAGTGAAATGAATGGCTACAGAAGAATCAATGAGTGATTTCCCTTTCCAATTAACTGGTTTTGCTTGGGCATCTTAATGGATATCTTTCTGTTGCCCTCAATGGATTTTGTGTGAACGTACCTGAAGCAACCCCCATGGTCTTCTCCTTGGCTGGTAGAGGTAAAAAGCCATATACCCCCTTGCCCTTGAGCCCTCATAGATAAGCCTTCATTGACACTTGAAAAAGTCATATTTGCCTATTTATTGAGGAAGTCTAGTGATTTCTCTCAGAGAGAAATGAGTTAATCTTCTTTGCTCTCATCAGTAAATTCTACACAGGCTGAAAATGGAAAGATCGCTTAAACGCATCTGAACCATTTCATTTTTCGAGTTTGCATTCCCACCATTCAGACAGGACTGAAACCTTAGACAGATGATGTGTTGTGCCTGAGGTGCATGTCGCGGCCATGACAGGCAGTTCCTTACCGTTAGATCTTAGCAAGAGCAGCAAGAAAAGTGCTCTGGGCCAAACTTGAGCGTTACGCTACCAGAGAGCTGGGACGGTACCACTGATCTCGGAGAAGCTCCAGCAGACCTGTAACAGTGTAACCAAAGGAAGAATTTGGCTCTCCTAGCCTGTATATTCAGATGTTGTGATGTGAATTTGTGATGAACACAAATAACTTCCTGGCGTGTACATTCACGTGGTCAAATAAGAATGTAAGTCTTATTAGTAAATGCCTTATTTGCATGTGTATTCATGGTATTTAGTTATATACTTAATTAAACTTAATTTTAGGACTTGAAAGTTACAGTGACTCATACTCCTGCAGAGTGGAAGTCTGATGTCTTTATAGAATGTCCTCTCTGGACCCATCCACAGCGTCATATACTGAAAAATGCACTGGGAAGTTCAGCTTGTGTAAGGAGTACAGAAAAAAGCCAAGCAAATAACAACCCATAATATCCTGTTGCTTATGCTCGACTAGCCTTGTGAAATTTTAAGCCAGTTCTTTTTTTTGTCCTTGCAGTATTCTGGTTTCCAGCAGTCAGCTGACAGGTGTTTCATTTGTGGTCATTTGATAATGGACATGGTAAGTGATAATTGCTTCAGGAGAAAATATCCCACAGCTTTTTAGAAGAATACATCAAAAGCAAAATATATTCATATCCAGTACTGCCTGTTATCATCTGGTAGCCTGCCTAGTGTGAGATTGGTAGCGGAAAGAAAATCCACTAAGCCTTTTGTTGATTTTTGCGAGGAAGTGAAGCTGGCACCCTGCTGCATGCGATGCAGAGACTTTGCTCTGCCTGTTTTCAATGCAAATTGAAAATCAGAGCCGTCAGCTCTTTCATCCCCTTTCGGGCTTCCCTGGACAGTGTGTTTGTGATCCTGTTGTTGCGTCCTGATCAGAAGTGCCGTGGCTCTGCAGTGCTCCCATGCTGTGGGGCATTGGTGCAGCTCTGCTGAGCCTGTCTTTCCTGTAGTCAAGCTGTGGCTTCCTGCCTACCTTCAGGATGAAACTACTGTCTCGTTGCTGCTTTTTGTGGGTGCTGATCCTCCAGGGAACAGGTTCCGCCCAGAGTATGCGATCCAGACCTCAGTTCAGATCTGCCCAAGTCCTTGCAAACTCTTTGGTAGATGGGTGGACATCCTGCTGAAGCGGGCAGTTCTCATTAGCCTGCAACAGGAACCATCCGTTCAAGATGTGCACGGAGTGGGTGACGGCTCAGGGGGTCAGACGGCCTTTAGGCAGCAACGGGCAGTATTCAGTCGTGGGTGATTCAGAGGGAGACAAATTCATGGTCATGTAGCTGGTAGCGTAAAAATACAGCTGGGGCAAAGAAATTAGTAATTTCTGGGTGGTCAGTTCACGCAGAGCCTACCTCCCAAATTTCCTAATGCTTATCGTTAATTATCTCGCCTGCTTACACTGGAAAGCATTAAAATTGGAAAAGCTATTTCATACTCAGAAGTGTGATCACCTGGCTGATGGACTAGGTAGTAATAGCTGCTCCAAAGCCAGCAGGTGAATTGCAACTGTTGAATTCAATACAGTTTCCATAGTCCGTGTTAATTAGAAAGCCAGGCGAGTGAGTACAAAGCTCTTGGATATCTAAGGCATTATGAAAACCTAGCAAAAGGATTTGTTTCAGCCTCTCATGGAGAATACAAAGATATATTTCCTTTTGTTGGCTTGCTGTATCTTGCCTTATGGTCCTGCTTAGTATTCTCCACCTGTTGGCTTTAGAAATTGTTTTCTTTCCTTTAAATTCTGTCACTTCTGTGCTTTGTAATGCTAAATACCTTGACTGACACACTAAATTATTTTCTTACCCATGCTAGTAATTAATTTCTTTGGAACCAGGTGATATATATTGATTCCAGCTGCCCTTTCCATCCCTGTTACCTCATTTTTCAGATGAGGTGCCTGAAAAAAGACACAGCCCCGTGGATGACTATGCTGCATTGACTGTCGTAAAGCTGTGTGTTTATTATTTTCACCTTTATTGGCTGTTCACGTGCATTTTTCCTGTCTCTTGGTTTGTTGCAGATCCTGCAGGCTCTAGGGAAATCATATCATCCAGGCTGCTTCCGATGCGTGGTCTGCAATGAGTGTCTGGATGGTGTGCCATTCACTGTAGACTCTGAAAACAAAATCTACTGCGTCAGAGATTACCACAAGTAAGGACAAAATAAATAGCAGAGATGTTCCAATCAACCAGGCTATAATTTACCTTCTCGGTTAATTAGGAAGCATGGATTAGTAAAATAGGGACCTGGTTAGAAGCTAGAAGTCTGAGGATGGGGCTAGACCCTAGAAATTCCTGGTATCTCTCCTTTTGCCTTGCCGTCGACTCCTGTGTAACTTTTGAGGAAGTCACTTAATCCCTGGGCTTCTGCGGCCCCTTCCGCAAAGCAGAGATAGTGAGAAATAGTGCTCGTGAAGTGTTCAGTGATGTAAGAAGTTAGTCCTCTCTCAAGTAAGACTGTGAATGCCTGCGGAAATGAATGGGAGTTGCTTTTTGAGTAGTTGCAGGGCTGAGTTTGACTTTTCAAGAATGCTTTTGGAAATCACCACTGAACACGTGAAGTGAAACTTTTATCCAGCTCTAAATTAAACAACCGATAAATCCACTTAAAAAATCACTTGTCATTTAGACAGTAAAATGAAATAGCTGTGCTCTTAGCTGGTAGTTATGATATTAGAGCTGCGTACGTTTTGAATGTCCATCTGGCTTGATTTGCTCCTTGCTCCATTTTCTGAGCAGGCGGAGTATTACATGTTGCTCAGGCAGCCCCTGGAACCGTTCTGTGTCGTGCCAAGATTAGACTTGCCTCTGTGTGCCACTGTTGTTCTGAAGTGATGCATATTTCCTTGCAATTTAATTTAATTTAATTATTTATTTATCGTGTTACATTGTGTTCCTTAAGGAACTGTACATTCCCGCGGTATTTTCTCTGAGGTTTCCTGCCCTGAGGCTGCCACATCTTTTGATGTGTTTTTCTGGGGACGGTCCTGCTCAGTTTCTCCTCATTCTGTCTTCCAAATCTCTCAGTAGCAGCCAAGAATTTTGCAGTGGGTTTTGGATTTTTTTCTGGCACTAAGTGTAAAATGTAAGGTCTCTTTTTGCCTGGCTGAGCAACGTGTGCCAAGCATTACTTAGAATCGATGCTAAAATGAATTAATGATCTCGGGATGCAAAGCTTTCCTGTGGATAAGTTATTTACAGCTGCAGCTTTTCATCTAATCGCCAAGAACACACGGGCCTCTCTTTTTATGTTGATCTATAACTTGCCTTCACTTTCTTGTTGCTATTCCAGAGTTTTGGCCCCAAAGTGTGCAGCGTGTGGACTTCCCATTCTGCCCTCCGAGGTGAGAGCCTTTTATTTCGTATCCCCTTTGGGGAAGGAGCATCATGTCTCAGGTCTTGCTCTCTTTCACACTTGACCCTATGTCAAGTTGAATGTCCTTGGGGATGGGGAGAGATGATCGCTTCCTCCAGCATGCAACCTTTTGACCTGAGCTCATACGCTGCCCTTCAGATGTGACCCTTCTTTTGCTCAATAATGAAGCTTATTTCTGCTGATCCAGGCTGCTTTTTTCATACTGCTGTTAGTTTTACGTTCAGGATACCTTTCCTTCATGTCAGTAAATGCTGGTGGCACTCATGAACGACCTCTGCGTGACCCCTCTGGGACTAACTCATTTTAATACTTGGAGGAGATGCATCTTGGGCAAAACCCATTTAAAATGCTGAGATATGTGATACATTGAAATTACCAAATCATTAATGCGTGATTTGGGATAGATGTGACTGTTAAACAGAGAGAATTTAACATTTCTGGTGTTACATTTCAGAGGATATCTGCAGTCAATGATGAAGCTTTACTGTAAAAATAACTGCAGGTGGCAGGACTTATTTGTGTTGCTCAACCAGCAGCTCAAATGCATTTCCTCAACATTCACATTGTTGCAGGAAGCAATCTCCAGAGTGCACATGTCTGATCCTGCTGTAATCCTTTGTAATTTCTCTTTTGCTTGGATGCTTACAGGGGTCTGATGAGACCATTCGGGTTGTGTCCATGGACAAGGATTACCACGTGGAATGTTACCACTGCGAGGTAGGTCAGCAGCTTTCTCAGGGCATGGGCACTTAATTGTAATAACTGCTACTATTTTTAAGATGGAAATAAATGTCCTCCCTTCCAATGGCAGTAGATGAGCAATTCAAACCTTGCATTCAGCCGCCCTTTCTATCAGTGGCTGAGAAATTTCCAGTTTGAGGACAAAAGTTTTTGCAGCAACATGTCTCAGCTGCGATTTCATTTGCTTCCATAAAGTTATGGGCAAAGAGTCAATTATCACTTTTAAACTTGGCAGTTTATTTGTTAATGAAGGAACCGTGGTGACTTAGTAAGGTTCTGTTGCTGCCTTTCAGAGCCTTGATCTCCGGATCACATTAGTGTATCTGATTTCCAAGCCAGATTGTTCAAAAATGTTCAGGTGGTGACTGATCCTGTACGGTGTATGTTACCTTCACTCTCATGGGAAATAACTGTATGATCAAGTCTGGGGAGAGGATATAGTTGCATAAAAAATTCCAAGAGATGCCAGCTCTTAAGCACCGTTTGGTCTCTGTGCAGGGCTTCCCAGAGAGCCTTCATACTTCTTGTCTGTGAATTAAAATAAGTAGATGTCTTCACTCGCTGTGCTCATAATGGGGTGGAAAGAGGCCTTGACTCAGCAGGCTGGTTTCACATGAGTACAACTGCAGTTAATTTAACATGAAGAGGTGATCCTACCTCTTCATGTAAGTGTAAGGAAACACGAGCACGTTTAAAATACATAGGGTTACACCTCGCCATGAGATAAAGCTTATTCAGTAAAACTACTCAAGACAAATTTATGCAAGGCGGCCCCTCAAAATGCCTATGTCAGGTGCTTTCCTTCTTGTGGTAAATGTTGGACTTACTAGGAGGGAGACATTGGCTGGGTGTCTTCTGCCCTTGTCACAAAATCACCCTCCTGGAAGCCAGAGACCGGTTGACACTGGAAGATGAACACGTGCTCTAATAATTTGCGTGGCCTCTCTTCGCAGGACTGTGGGATGGAACTGAACGATGAAGACGGGCATCGCTGTTACCCGCTAGATGAACATTTGCTTTGTCACTCCTGTCATCTGAAACACATAGAGGACGGCACAACCCCAGCAGCTGTGTACCAGCACCACTACTAGGCAGGGTGGCCGATATGGGAAAGCCAGGACAGAAGACTTGTTACGTGATCTCTCTCTCCCCACCCTCAGTTGATTTCCTGTGCATGTTTTTCACCAGTCAGCAATGTTCCTGTAAAAGGATATGAGAGTTTTTTGCTGGATTCCTAGGGTTTGTATGCTTGTGAGTTCCAGCTGTATCAAACCATTTCTACTTGACCAAGAACGTGGCGTGTTATCTAAAGTGATCCGTTGACTTTTACGTGCCTTTTTCTGCTCTCTGGAGATTCCTCTTGGCTCATTTTGGAAGATTCCTCAGTGAAAGCACAATTTGCTGTCGTGCTTATGAACTCAGATCGTGCCATGCACAATTAAAAAGCCAGAGGCTGGCTTGTCTGCCTGCCTGCTGGGGACATCCCGTCAGCCTACTAAGTGTTTCCCGACAAGCACATTTCATCAGATTCCCTGAAGGACATCAACCTATTAATATGAGTTTTTAGACACTCTCTCTCTTTTTATTAATTTTTTTAGGAAAAGAAAAGAAAGAGCGCAAAATCGTGCTCTCAGACCTTCCAGTTAATTCCCTGAACTCCAGTATCAAGTCTGGCTGTAATTGCACCAACTCTCCAAGCCCAAACCAGGCGGGCTGGCTGGCAGCTGGAGGCTGACATCCCATTTCAAACAGAGCAAAAAAACTGCAACAAGCTAAGCTAAAGCACCCTGTTGACTTGGGGCCTGGGCTTGTGTGTCAAAATGATACACTGTCTGCTGTGTCAGAGTCTGGATAGCGGATTATATTTGGAAAGCAAAGGCTGGGATGCTGAAAGTGTTGTCCACAGGGAAATCAGCCTTGTTCTTGCTTGCAGAGCTCTCTTTGGAAAAAAGCTCTCCGTACACAGACACTTGCCTGAGTTTTCCAGCTTGTCCCCACAGCTCAGCCCCTCGCCTGGCCACTCCTTTCCGTGGTGTTTACCCAGCACAAAGCCATTTCATAATGGTGCTTATTTAGAGCTCTGGGAACAAGCTTGTTATCGGTATGAAAGCTTTGTTACCCAGGGATTTAGAGCTCGGCTCCACAACCTGTACTCAAATGAGTACGTTGGTATAAACAGATTTTCTCCCGTGGATAATAACAGCTTATCTGAGAAAGGGGTTACTGAGTTTGGCCCTTGCTTTCCATTCTGCTGAGAAAGCAGAAAGGCATATCGTTTCTCTTTTCAAACCTCCCTGCTTTATAGTCAAAGAAATCTGCTCCCCCAGTATGTTACATGTAAGATAGCTGTGCCTGCAGTGCATGTTCTGTAGGTACCAAAGCTGCGCAGCCCCTCGTGTACAGGTACAAAATTTTTCTTGAAGAAAAAGCTTTTTATTTAAAGTCTCAGATGCAGTCAGGGATCTTAGCTACCCTTTCTGACATACTGTGTGAAAAACAAGTTAAATCCTAATGTATCCATGCTAAAAATGTAAATTCATTTCTGATTGATAGGGATGACATTCCGGAAGATTTTTTAGTGAGGAAACTATAATAAATTAGCTGAGCAGTGACACTGGGACTCCTGACGTGAGCCTGTGCCAAGAACCCACTGTGGTTCAACCAAACCTCTTTTCCCATAGCATGGATGTAGCTGGAGAGGTGCTTGAACTTCACGCCGTGTAGTCAGACTGCCTCATGTACCTGTCTGCAGCGATGCAGGTGCGAGGTGCAGCAAGCTGCCCGTCTCTGCCTGTGCTAGTAAATACCACGGGCCTCCGTTTTGAGTGGGGCAAGTTGCTGCACTAAGTATTACAGAGGCACAAGCATCTGCTGCAAAACAGATGGAGACCAGTGGCCTGTTGGCACCCTCCTACACATCTGTATTAGCGTGCCGTGTCTGAAATGTGAACATCTGAAACTGCTCAGGGAGCTTGGTGGTTTTGGCGTGGAGTTTCATCGGGCCAGCAGACCATCCAGCCTTCTGTCCCGTCTGGCCGTAAGTGCCTCTGCCTGTTGCTGCTGCTCTTTGGGATGGGGATGGTGGCACACGGCCAGAGGTCGGTCCCACGCTGGAAACCATCCAGAGCCCCAGCTTTCGTGTAGTTTGACTCTGCGGCGCTGTTTGTCCTGGGGACGTGCGACCCCTCAGTGAGCAACTAAAAGCTCAAGAGAGGGGACTTTCCCACTGCAGTGTACATGGCTCTGGGGCATATATATCTTGGGAGAGTTTTACCTGTGGTTTTAGAGGAGGTAAAATTGACCCCAAATATGTGAGCTCCCTGGACCCTTAAATTTGGCCTCCAAATACCAGATAGTGAAGGGATGGGAACCGACACAAAATATATAACTGGTGCTGTATCCAGGCAATATGGATTGGTCGCGACAAAACACCTGGGGCAGATCCTGCAGTGCTCTCACCCCGGTGCGCCGCATCAGCTGGGGACACAGCTGGGCACGGGGGGCTATGTGTGTCTCAAGATGTGACTGTGATCTTAGGACTGTCTAAAGTGACCGAGGTGGGAAATAATGCCAGCTGAGTGTCCCTTGGTGGATAATTCAGATAGTCCTGGGCAAGCGGTTCCCCGCCCTGAGCTGCCTTTGGCGGGGAAGGCAGTGAGGTATCAAAGTGGCTTCTAGAAGTGAGCTGGAAACACCAGCCCCGATCTGTTGTTCTGTCTCTGAGAGACTGGCTACCCCGTGGCTTGTGCTATTGCTAGCTCTTGATTTTTAGAGCAGCCCCTCATGCACATTTTTTGGCCTCCGTTTTGAGAAACAAGCTGAAACCACTAGCAGGGCTGATATTTTCTTTTTGAGCTAGGGTGTCAGCTACTGTCTCATTCTTGCAGCCTTCCCCACAACCCCCAAAATAAGCAGGCAAGGAGGGGAGAAGGGACATTTTCCTTCGTGGAAAGCCTCGAGCAGCCCGTTTGCAGCAGGCTGTCTTGCAGGAGCCTCCTTTGCATCAACGGAAAGTTTGGGCTCTGCTCCCACACGGTGTCTTGTTACTCGTGTCAGCCATCCCGTATCCCTCAGCGCTGGGGAATTGAAGGCTGCCCTACTTTCAGTTTTGAGGTCCTGTATAAATTATTAAGTGCCCGTGCTCTCCTTTCCTCTGTTCACGAGGAGCGAGAAATGACAATGTGAAGCTGTTGAAAATGAAACGCGTGAGTTGGTGGTTTTGAAGCTAAAGCGTCTGCTGCATTGCCCCGAGCCCCTGCGTGTCCTAACTGGCACTGCTTTTATCTTTGGGAGTTTGAATTCATTTAAGCTTATCATTATTTCTCCTAGGCTGTGGGTGTCTGAGTCCCTGTTGATTGTTCCCGGCTTGTCCGTGGCTTGGCTGCCTGACGGTGGGTCCGGGACGGGGGATGCTTCTCCTCCTCCTGGTCCCCTCACCAGGCATCTGTGGAGCTGCAAACCCTCACTGCCTGCCTTCGGGCAGCTCCCACAAAGTTAAAAACAGGCAGGCAGATAGGTAGGTGGCTCTGGAGCTAGAGGTGCAAGGTTTCACCTGCTTCGCAGAAGAATTTAATAAAATGTGTTAAATTCTGTCACCTGGCTGATACATGCTGGGTTTCACTCTTCACGTGAACCTTGTTGGCTTTTTATTTATTAAGATGCTGAAACGTGCTGTGAAAAGTTAGCCTTAAGTCCTCCCCCAGCATGCTCTTCTGACTGATTTTAAGGTAAGGGACCCTTGGAAGTCCCATTGTGCTGGTAATGAGTAACTCATATGCAAATAGGTATTCAAGTGAATCCCCTGAAACTTGCTTTCAGGAGCCAGAGCTTAATAGATTTTTTTTCATTCAGATCATGCTGTTAAATTTCTATTGTTTAGAATGTGGAAGGTGATTTAAAAAGAGATTTTTGCATAAAAGCCAGGGGAAAAGCCCCAGCTATAGAAGCAGCAGACATTTTTGTGTGATTTAAAGTGGAAGAAACACCTGTGATCAAAGTGATTCAAGAAACTGCCCTGATGTTAAACACAGGGAACAGCATTTTCAAACACCCTGGTGAGGAGCGTTTGACGGGGTCTGTGACTCTTCAGTTTCCGAGTTTGGTTTGGGGGCTTTTAAAGCGTTTTCCCAGTCTTTCAGGGTTTAAACGACTTTTTTAAGATCTTTTTACTAGGAAGTGAATAGCTCCTTGGTCTGGAAACGGTAGAATCTCATCAGCATGAGGTGTGCAATGGCAGATGTGAAAGAGGGAAGCTGTGCTCCTAGGAGCTGGTACGCGTCTGGCTGGCAGTTCCAAAGGAAGGGGTATCTTTGGCTGCCAAGAGAAGAAAGCCGATATCGTCCTGTGCTTGCTCCTTGTGCTGATTTTTAGCACTGGGCAAATAGTTGGCATGCCTGAATCTCAGTACTCGGGTCTGTTGGTAAGCGCTGCTGCGACCTCCTCCTCTCCCTCCCGTGAGTTCACAGCTCTGGGACGAATCGCGGGCACGCGCTTCCTGATGAATTTAGTCCCTATTTTGCACTTCCCTGAAAATTTTACCACTTTACTATTTCAGCAACAGCAAAAATGGGTCCTTGCTTAAAGGAAAATGGACATACACTCTTCATCCTTACTTGAATGCTTTGACCTGATCCTCCAAATTACCCGAGTATCAGCCTGGTGCTGGTCGATGCAGTGGCGGCTTTGTACTCCGCTGCTGTTGCTACGAAAATTGCATGAAGGACTCCGTCCTCATTAACCGTGCAGTGCACAGGCAGGCAGTCCCACTGAAACCAATAAAGGCTGTGCACATACGTGAAAATCAATGTGTGCGCGCAGGTCAGTGTTGGATCAAGGGCAGAGCGATTTTATCACAGATGAGACATACCTGAGGATGAGTCTGCGGCAGTGGAAAAAGTTGCCTTGAAACAATCGCTGAGACGGACTGCCGACTTTTTTGTTCAATAAACAAAAATATGTACTGAAGCAGTGGGGGTACATGGGGAAAGAAGGGGGTGACTTAAAAAATACAGTAGCTGTAGGGAAAAGAGGGCAGGCGATTACGGAGAGCAGGGGAGAAGGCGGCGTGGAGGGGATTCGCTTTTGTTTGTTGTATTCCTCGGCATTTTTTGCAGGGGGTTTTGAGGGGAAGTGCATCTGCGTAGGCTCGTCTGGACTGTGCTCCTCCCATGTCGTCCTCTGCTGCGTGCTCTGTGGCTGCTTTTGGCGGCCTGTGTGCCGTCGGGTCTGCGCACGTGGACATGCGGTGTGCGCTGCCTGCGAGAGACCCGCCTTGCACACCTCTGTGCCCGTGCCGAGTGTTTGTAGATGCATTTTGAACAACCTTCTGCGCGTGAATGTAAGGACAAGTTGGCCCAGGCTTGTTGCTGGAGAAACACCTCTGGAGTCAGTACCTGCGGGCAGGGAAGGGCTGTGGCCAGATACACATCCCTTTTCCCCCATCTTCTGAGGCCGAGCGCCCGCCTCACTGGGAGAAGCTGGGGGGGGCGGTTTGCCTCTCTCGTCACACTGCATTTGTGCATTCATTTTTCTTTTCCGTTTCTGTGTCCTTGCCGCTCGCTGGCTGCAGTGGCACTAAGTGCACTTACCGGACTTGATCGGCCAGACATCTTCTTGCTGTGAGCCCAGACAGAGCCCAGAGCTGCTCCCCCATCCTAAGGAAAAACAAAATTAAGCTTTTCTGAGCAATAAAAATCCTCACCCTGCTTTCTTCCAGGGCAGCCAGAAGCTTGCGCGGCAATATGCATCAGTAGCCCGCTAAGACGAGATGAGAGACGGGAAGAAACTGTCCCCACGTGAAAATAGGTGGTGTAGAGCCCCTGAATGCAGATGACAAGGATGCCCCTTGGCAGGGATGGGCGGGCTGCAGTCCCCAGCCCTGCTGGCACCCACCCTGGTCCCCGCGCAGCAGCAGGTCTGCGGTGCACGGCCAGACGGGGACCCGGGCGCACACACGCAGGCTGTGGGTTTCTGTATCCGGAAAGCAAATCCAGAGCCTGGCTAACGATACTGAACGGTACTAATAATTATTTTGTTTGTTTCCTTCAAAGCGCAACTCTGGGAGAGAGTATTTTAGGATTTGTGCTGGTGTAACTAACCTTAGCCACCTGTGAACACAGCCCACTTTTCTTCTGTGCTGTTAAATATTTATAAAGAACGAAGGCTGGCAGAGGGGGTGAAGCCGCTGGCCTGTTGTGATTCCAGTGATTAAAGACAATACCGTAACACAGTGCTCAGTGTCAAGTCTTTCCTAAAATTACGACGATCGTCATCGCCCAGAGTCCACAGGGAGGGAGTCACGCTGTGAAATGATGATTTCCCAACTTATGCCTTCCTCCTCTCCCCCTGCCTCCGTAAGCTGAAGCAGGGACTGGTGGGGGGAAGCCTTCTTTGTGAGGTTCACTAGGGATTTCCAGTCTTTCGCAGGCGGCTGGGATTTGCTGCGGTCCCGCCTGAGCCCGTCCTGCTCTGGCATCCCTCCGGGGAGACCCAGGTCCCAGGGTGAGGAGCTGGGGAGGGATGTGCTATGGGCAGGAGCAGGCTCTGGTCACAGCAGGGCGGCCTCCTTTGCAACATTGGTGGGTGTTACGGGTTGAAGAACCCCCAACAATTTATTGTTTAGATGATTATTCTCTCACCTGATGACCCCTCCCCACCCAGGAAGTAGAATTGGGAAAAACAAGGAAACCCGAGGGCTGAAATATAAACAGATTTAATAGAATAATACTAAATAATTAAAAATAATGCTAAAGAACCGATATTGATCCCGATACCAATATAAAATATACAAGGACTATGCTCAGCCCATTCTATCAGCAGGAGCTGTGCACTCCCAGCCGTGGGCAGCAAATGTCAGACACTGCGAGCGCTACGGCTTCGGGAGGAAGGGAAGGGCTCAGGGGTCCGATGCTGGGGCAAGAAGTTCTCAGGATCACAGCCATCATGGAAGAGAGAGCACTCCTCAGCAAAGTTTCTACTTTATATTGAATGTGACGTTCATAGTATGAAATGATACTGTTGGCCAGCTTGGGTCAAGTGGCAGCGTCCCCTTCCTTCTCATCCCTGCAGCTGGCGAGGCTTGAAAACTGAGACCTTGAAACCTGCATACCATAGCTGGCTATAAAGTAAATATTTTCAAAAATTCAGACACTAGAGTCAGTGTAGATTTCCCAGGCATTAAAAGGGACCTTACCGAAAAGTAAAATTACTGAAAGAGAAATTAATCCTGTGTGGCTCATAGCAGGACAGTGGGGAGGGTTTTCGGGAGAGTTCCCCTGGTTCCAAGAGGCGGGTGCCCTCGTGGGCTTCGCTGCAAGCAGCCACCATGACGCCTCGTGTCTGAGGCCGGGATGCTGAAGTACTTGCTGTCTGAGCAGCACCACAGCGCTACCAGCTGAAACGAAGCGAATAAATAGGATTGCCTGGAATTTTACTTTGGAGTTACCCCTCCTCGAGGCAAGAAGCTGCCCAAAACCAGGTGATGATGCCCAGGGGGATGGATCTGGTGGGAAACTGGACAAGAGTTGGCCCCCTAGGCCTGGTCCCTGGCGAATCCCCAGAGCTGGGCTCCCCCCACAGCCCAGGTGGGGGTGCCCAGGTGGACACCAGCCTCCCCTGCAGCCGCCATCCCTGAGGTGGTGGCCTGCTAAGGGCCATGCAGAAGGCCATGACCCCCTGCAATGCCACCCAACCCTGGGGTGCATCGCACGCACCTGCACCTGGCGGACCCTGACGTTTTGGGGCATGATGGTGGCCGGGGTGGGTCTGTGCGGTAGCGGGGGGGCTGCCCAGAGGCGGAGGGGGTGCAGGCAGCACCCTTAGGCTGGGGGGAGGAAAAAAAAAACGAGCAGCCGAGCCAGCCAGGAGTCGAACCTAGAATCTTCTGATCCGTAGTCAGACGCGTTATCCATTGCGCCACTGGCCCTGCTCGGTATAATGGCTCTGCCCGCCCGCAGTTCACCACAGACCAGGCGCGGGGGCGGGGCCGCCGCGCGGCAGGCAGCCAATCCAATGCAGCCTCCCCCTCGCCGACACCCCTCCCGGCCGCTCCCTGTGGGCGTGGCTTACCCCCCCAGCCGCGCGCTGGCCAATCCTCACCGCCTTCGTCAGAACGCCCCCCGTTCGGCGGCGGCCCGGGGGCGGGGCTAGAGCGGGGTGGCTCAGCCAATCGCGGGGCCGGCGGGTCAGCCCAGGCCCGCCTCCCTGCCTCCATAGGCGGTGCCCCGCCCTGTGGCGCCCGCTAACGTGCCCGAGTAGGTTTGTCCCGCGCGGGCTCCCGTCCCTCAAGGCCGGGGGGGAGCGGCCGGGCCGGAGGGGGGCAAAGCGGCGCGGAGCGGAGCCGGCGGCGGTGGCCGGAGACAGCCGGAGGGGGACGAATGGCGGCGGCGGCAGGAACGGCGGCAGCGGCGGCCTACGCCAGCCTGAAGCTGTGAGTGACCCGCCCGAGAGGGGTGGGGGGGACGCGGCTCTGTCACCTGCCGGAGGGGTGGTGCCGGCCGTTGGAGCAATGGTCGCCGGTCCCCTCCCCTCCCCCCCGCCCCTCTGGCGCTCCCCTCACGGCCCCGGGGGCGGCCGGCGGGCTGCGCCGGGCTCGCTGCCACTCGCTGGCTTCCTGGGTCAGCGCGGAGGGCTCGGCCTGGGGCAAGGAGGAGGAGAGGGAGGAGGAGGACTGTGGCCGCGGGCGCGGATCGGATCCCCCTTTCGGCGTCCCTCCGGTAGCGCAGCCGCGGGTGGAAGCGCTGCCGGCGGTTGGCGTGGCCGTGGCCCTTCCCCGCTGGGGTGGGGGGGCCGCTGCGTGCGGGTCTTTTCCGCGCCTGCCCCAGCGCGCCGGGCCGAGACGGCGGCTGCTCTGCCCCGCCGGGGCCGGGGTGGCCGCGGGCCCGTGAAGGGGAGGCGGCGCAGGGAGCGGGGGAGCCTCGGCTGCCTTCCCCTTTCCTTGTAGGCGACTCTCGTGGAAACCCGAGTAGTGACGCTAATGTAAAGCATAATGTCATGTAAAGCAATGCAATGTATAGGCGATGTGACTCGCCCAAGGCAGAAGGCTCACGAAGCTACTTGCCCGTCAGTCCTTCGTGGCACAGGTTTTTTGTGTGGTGGTTTTGGTGCCAGTTAACGATTTTGAACTTTTGGGGACTCTCCCGGGACTTTCCAAATAAGTCCTTCAGACCTCCTGGTGTAATTTCTTCGCTAAAACAAAGGGGAGACTGTAACCCTTTGAACTGGTATATGCCAGATGTTTGCTTTCCGCCTTTTGTACAGCGAAAGAAGTTGCATAACCGAAGGAATACAAAGTTAAAACTGAAGAGGCGTTTCCATTATAAGCCCTCACACTGGCCGGTGCGAACTCCCGAGAAAAATTACCCTGAGCATGAGACTCTTCGAGGCTGTCTGAAGCCAGCAGTGAAACGTCCTTGTGTGTCCTAAAGGCGTTCCCAGGCTTTTGACCTCTAAATATTAGCTTGAAGCTGTGTAATTGAGTTACTGGTGCCATTTTCAGGCAGCAGTATCTGAAAGTGATTTTTAAGCCTGATTTAACTGTACTTAATGCTCTGTTAAATTTCATTTGACAGTCATCTTTTGGATTCAGAGCAAACATACTTGGATCTTTCTTAGGCGTCTGTATAAGCAGTTTGTCGTAATGCTGTTACATGTTTAAAAATCACTGGGCTTCTTTCCTTATTTTGATTAGGTAGCTATGTAAGGATATATAGACACCTGAGATAACGGAGTATTACTGAAAAGTAAGATCATCAGTGATGGCTGAAAGACTTGCTTATTTGGCAGAAAGCTTTTTTTTCCCCCCCCCTTCCCTCTTGTCACCTAAACGATGTTTGTCTTTCTTTAAGCTGAACTTGTGATCTTTTTGCCTGCAGAGGAGATAAGGTGAGTTTTATGAGTAGCAGTTCTATGGCTTGTAGTACACAGTCCTTCTTACTGAGAATTTTTTTTTTTAAGTAAAAGCTTTCTTCTGGACACAGGCTAGTAAAGAATTCTCTCATTTAAAGTTTAATCTTGACTAAGAGTAAGTTTTGATCTTTTTAGAACAAGGCTATGTCAAAGGTAGTTTAATGTGAGTTTTTTCATAAACTTGAAAACAGAACTGTTTTCTGTTCTGAAAAATTAGCTTTTTTGCTAAGTTCAAACTACAACTACACCAAGCTGTAGTAATGCCTGCAGACTTTCTACCAAGCATTTTAAGATATAGGGCCATAACTTGGGTGATGAGCCAAGTTTATTAGATTGGTAAGGTCAAAGGAGAATGTTCTTCTGAGAAATCCATGTTAGACTTCAGTTCAGGAATTTAGTAGTAACAGTGTTTTGGTTCTGTCTTGTGGGTTTTCTTGGTGTTCTTTTTGGTTTGTTTTTTTTTTAACTGACTTCTCATTCTCACTATGGAAAGGTCAGATTTTGCAACTGCACCTCTTCTGGGTAGTCTGGTGGCCCTGTATAGAGCTTCACTGATTGTAGTACTCTAGGGGGTCCCCTTGTGTACATCCAATTGCAGGTTCTAGCTCTGAATGCAAACCTCTTCAGTTTCTCATGTTATCAAAAGTAGTGACGCAAATCCTTTGTGCCTTGACCAGGGTCATCAGTCAAGTTCAGGGGATACCCACAAAAATGCTGATGTCTAGTGTCTGTGCTACTGTTGGAACTAGTTGAGTCACACCAACAGTTACTGGGGAAAATTATTAACCTGAAAACTGCTATCCATAGTTGTCATCTGTATCACTGCTGTACTTATTTAACTTCCTGTTGTAGCCTTAGGAATGAACTGTAAAAATCAAACAGCTGTTTCAGGTAGCAAGCTAGTGGATAGTAGTGAAGCTACCAGTCCAATTAATCAATAAAAACTGATTGGTAAAACTGTCTGCAGAATCGAGAGAATCCTGGTTGTTGTTTTGGCTCACTTAAAATAACTTTTTGCTTGTTTTCTAAACAGTTTTCAGTGTTTGGATAATAATTCTAGAAAGAACAGCTACACATCCTTCCCCCCCCCCCCCCCACTTAATCTTAGTGGCTGTCATGGTGAAGCTCAGGGATGTTGGTTGAGGAGGGCATTAACTCACGCAGTAGTAAATCACGTCATCTTAAGTGAAACTTAACTGGAAATAGTTATTATGAAGCTATGCTTTTAATACGTACCTCTCTTTTGTTTATAAATGGTATTTCCATTTGTGTTTTTTAATACTGGGATTATACTCCCTTTCTCTTCCCTGCAACAACTGCTGCTCCATAGGAGATGTTCCAGTTCCTTGAGTTGTTTCTGCTTGAGGAGTAATATTTATTGTAGATGTATAATTAGCACACCTGCTCACCTAGAAAATCTGGAATCTCTGGAGTGTTGAAACCATCATTGTGTTAGCACTGTTACTTAACACGCTCTTGGGGCTCTGCGTGCATGTACTAATGTCTTTCCTATATCTCACTGCAGACCACTTTGGTACCTTGAGTACAGCAAATGCACTGCTGCGCAGTACAGGATGTACTTTTGGCTTGCTTTATTACAGTATTTAGAGGCTGACATCAAATAGTTTCCTGCATTAGAGCAATGTTAAGTATTTATGGTGAAATAATCAATTACTGAAGTAAGGGTTTGGCCGTTGAGGCCTAGATGGCTTAAGTGATATTGAGTGAAGTACTATCTTTAGTTGCCATTAGAGCACAACGGGGTCTCTTTCATGCTGTATCTGAACACAGGAATATTCTCATCTGTAAAATTTGCCTAACTAAAATGTGGGATGCAACCCTGCATCATTCTCATGATGTACAGCGCTGCTTTATAATATAACTAATGAAGTGAAACTTCACAACAAATATACAGACTAAAAACTGTCTCACTTAACTGTCAATTAAGCTGACTTTATACATGGTATAAGCAAGCAATGTTTTGGGGTTTTCTTCCTTGTTGGGAATCAACACTTTCTTTTGTAAGGCAGCCTTTTACCTTAGATCATTAAATAGGACAACTCTTGTTTTGATTAGTGGCTTAAAAAGAGAAGGCAATGTCTTTAAAAAGAGATCCATGAAAGTAGACAGTTAAAAAAGTGGAAGATGTTTTTAAGTCCTGAGATGTAGCTTAAGGGTTTTGAGGTAGGATTACTTCCTGTTAAATTCTTGTGAAGCATAAGGATAGGGTAAACCTGAATTCAATGTAGAATAGAGAATCTTTTGTAATATAAGAAGCTAAGAAGAAAAAAACCCCACAAAACCTGAAACTTCCTGCTTTAAGGTAATTTCAAAGTATCTTTGCTTTTGTAGGAACTTTCAGAAAGTTTCGGAGGAATGCCACTCTTGACTTAACACCAGCCTTGTTCAGACACTCAAAATCTTTTACTCAAAGCATGACTTGATTGCTACAGAAACATGAGATACAGTTAGCTCTCATTCAGGTTATAGCTGGTCATAGATGCTCTTGTCCATTTTGCCTCTTCTTAGGCCCATATTGAATAGTCTTTTGTCTGTGTGTTAAAAATGCCTCTTGCATCTTAAAAATGTACGTTGCATCACAGTACTTAGCCGAATTTTGGAGAGTGTGGGGACTAACTTCAATAGAGACATTTGGTTTTCTCTTGTTTTACTATACTACTAGGTGTACTTATTTATGTCAATGACCAGAATGATTTCACAAGAGTGGTAGTGCCTGAACTAAAGAAACTAGAAAATCAAAACGCTTAATTTTTAGTGAGATTCCCACTGAATTTTCTTTCTGCTTCATAATGGTGTGTCACTGTGCTGTATTTTCCTTCTAGGTCATCTTTCAAATCACTTGCAGATAACTTTTTTTCAACTTTGAATTGTAGGGATGAAATCTACTGAATGAGTTGCTTTATCTCTTGGTAGCAATTGCCACAGTTTCAGTCGGAGAAGACTTTCAAAATGAGATCCAAGTCACCTTTCAATAATACTTGAGTTTGGTGGCTGCAGTGTTTCAGTATCTTCCCTTTTCTTCAGTACCATGAGTTATGCTGTCAATGGCAGCTGTTGCCATTTATCGCTCCCTTTGTTCTTTAGTAACACTGAGAAATAGTCCATGATAACAGTGATCAGGTTTAAAAAAAAAAAAAGTAAATAGGAGGAACTCAGATTTTGTGAAAGTTCTATGTGCTGTAATGGAAGCAAGATATTAGTGTTAAAAGTTCTTAATGTTTTGGATGGTTATAGACAGTAGTGACAATGTAGCCAAGGACAAGGCAGGCTCCAATGTCAAATAAATACGAAGGTTATACAAAAGCAGAATATAACCTGGTGTATGAAAACTAGTTTCAAAAGAAACTACAGAGATTATGGCCTTCTAGAAAATACTGGTGTTTTAATTATTTTTCTTATAATACTAGCACTTGGACTCTTATCAGTTCCTTATTTCATTAAAGGAACAGAATTAACCTGTCTGCAGGTTCCTAATCATTGTGAACAATCCTTCTTCCAGTGTTTTAATATCTTCTCAGATCAGTAAAATAAGTTTGTGTGTTCCCTTTCTAAACTGGTGGTAGACATACAGACTTGGATTCTGAGTAGATTCTGTGGAAAACCACCGTTCTTGCGTCCTTCCTGAAAGAGAAATGGGAGGTGATCATCTTAGTTACAGCAATCTTATGATTGAAAATGTCATCTAAACAAGAATAAGCCTACTAGCCTAGTCTTGGTAATTGGTAAATTTGTAAATAGCCATTTGGGCTATTTCCTGGTATGTGTCCAGACCATGACAGGCTGAATCCTTTTTGAGTCTTGGCTTCTTCAACTATATTTATTTTAGAAAACTTTAAACTATTTACACAAATCAAGCAATGACTAAGTGAATCATCTTGCTGTTAAAAACTTTGAAGAGCACAAATTCTCCCGTTTCTTTTGAAACAATGATTTAATGTTTTGCAGGGCATTGGGCTTTTCAGTTTTTGTTGTGCACTTGTACTTAGGCAGACTTTAATGGTGATCCCAACTGAGAAGTACTTGTTTAAGTTCTCTCAACTTAATAGACTGGCAACCTGATTCCCTCCTGCTCCCTGCAAAAGACTTACAAAACAAGAGCAACCGATGCTTCAAAACAGTCGATGCCAAGACTGTTCCAGTGTGATGCATAGTCTGCTGAATTATACAATGGTAGGGGTTGGAAGGGACCTCTGGAGATCATCTAGTCCAACCCCCCCCTGCTAAAGCAGGTTCACCTAGAGCAGGTTGTACAGGATCACATCCAGGTGGTTTTGAGTATCTCCAAAGAAGGAGACTCCGCCAGCCCTCTGGGCAGCCTGTTCCAGTGCTCTGCCACCCTCAAAGTAAAGGAGTTCTTCCTTACGTTCACCTGGCACTGCCTGTGTTCCAGTTTGTGTCCATGGCCCCTTGTCCTATTGCTGGGCATCACTGAAAAGTCTGGCCTCATCCTCTTGACACCCTCTGGAAACCTAGAGCCAGTTTGTTCCACTGAAATGAAAAAAGGGGTCACTTGTCTTGTGTTCTCTGTGACACTTTTGTCACCAAATCTATCTTTGCGAGGACAGTAGGAAGGAGGATTTTGATTGCTAAGTTTTCTTTTCTGTGTGTGTTGAGGGTAGAACATAGTTTAAGCAAAGATAGACACATAGAGGAATTGCGTAAGAGGAGATAAAGGAGATTAAAAAAAAACTTAAAGGTAATGGCAGGAGACAAAATACGGGCAAGGATTTGAAAGAGAAATGGTGGGGGCTGATCTAGCGAAGCAGGGCATATGACATATTGAGAGGCTAAGCATAATTTGCACTGGCAGCCTTAATTCTCTTATTTTTTTCTTAGCTCGTGGATGATGAGGGTAAAAGACTTCATGTTCTTCAGGGAGAAATTATTATTCTTGAGTGTAGTAAATAGAAAATTTGTTTAAATGACAAATATTCTACACCCATAAGCCTCTTCTCAGTTGTTTGAAAACAGGCTTTGACTAATATGCAAGTGATTCTCAATGCTGAGAATATAATACGGTCATGCCCGTGTTGCACTTTTTTAAAAGCTGCTCATTTCATTAATACTGATCATGGATGGAAATGTTCGTTTGTGATCTGTATGGTCTGTGTTGTGTTCTTTATACAGAGTATTCAAAAACTGAGACTATTGTTTTGAGTACTTTGGGCACTTCAGGACTATAAGCTGCTATGTTAAAAGATTTTTTTTTTCAATTTATTTTGCCTAAGATGGGTGAGTAAGAGAGCATAAGCATCTCATGGGCATCTCATCTCAAAGGCATAACAGGTCCATTACTAAACTTTGCAGTGTCTTTTTCCCAGTTTTTTTAGCTGCAGTCTTGTGTGTCAGCTGACCTCCCAGAAAAAGCTGATTGTTCAACAAAACCAATGGAAGTGAAGTAGCTGCAGCTTTCTGTTGTGGAAAAAATGTCTACTACTGTCTCCTGCCAACTGCAATAGGTTTCTGACTGCACCTGAAATAGTGTATCCTGATTTCTTTTTAAATTCTTTAACAAATTCAGGGTTTATAAGATGTCCTTAAGCTTGGCTTGCCTGTTCTATCTGTGTAAGTTTGTTTGCTCTTCACTGTAAAAACAGCTCCCATGATTGCTATGAAACCCCCTTTAAAGAGTCAGATGTGCACATGTGCACTTCATCAAAACCAGAAGCAATAAAAGGAAAGTACGGGTTTTAAAGCTTCAGTGTTCAACAAATTGCATATTTGTATTTCTTACTCTGATGTTTTTTGTTTCAAAGATAAAGCATTTCATATAAGTACATGAAAGATTAAGAAGGCTGATTTACAAAGGGAATACTGCTGATGTGTTTCCCATTTTAGGACCTGTAGGCTAATTTTCCTTTAAAGAAGTTAAATTACCTGATGAACAGTTAACTATTGATTGCTTTACAGTTTGTTGTTGTGTTATGGTTTTGGGTTTTTTTCAGTTCTGTTAAGCATTTGGTCTCCTCTGGCTTTCCTCTAATTGCCCAGAGAGGTTGCAGAACCACCATCCTTGGGGAGAGTCAAAACACACCGTAAGAAATAGGCTTTAACTTTGAAGTTGGGTAAACTTTTGAAGTTGGCCTTGCTTTTAGTGGGTGGAAGGTGGGGTGTTAAGACATGTTAAAAGAGGTCTTCTAGACCTCTTTCAAAGGGCTCTCCTGATCTAATTAGGATTCTGATTCAGCCTTCTGAAGGATTAAAAAAAATACAAAAGATGTGAAGAAATGCAAGATCTATTTAGGGAGAAGGAGTCTAAAAATATCTATCCTGTAGAATAAGTTTCCAGAACACGATGTTTAAAACTCTGACCCCTAGTCTTGTCAAGCCTTAAACTAAGAAAAATCATTATGAGAGTTAAGAACAGAAGTTCAAGAGTGTTTGGGGTTGTTTTAGTATTTCCTATGTACAACTACAAGTCATTGCTCCATAACTCTTATATTGTTGCATGGTGTAACATGTCTGGCTTCTTGCAAGTATCTCAACAGGTGTCTTTTAAGGAACGTTTCTGAAAACTGTTTAATTTTATGGCTAGCGTTGTACTGTATACGGTTTATCTGAAGGAAAGATGGGTATGAGTCTGCAGGATGTGTGACTTATCTAATATGCCTGATGGTGAGGATACAGGCTACCTCATGTGTGTCACATAGACCTGGCTAACAAATCTGGGGAAGGGTAATGTTGAGACATCTGCTTCAATAAACTAGTGTGTGACTTTAAACACTTCTGGGTTTTGGTTATTTTTTTTCCTGTAGTGGATTCTTAACAATATTGGAACACTTTAATGTGAAACAGGTGTGTTTATCACTTTGGACATAACTTTTGTGTTTACTTGACTTGCATCAGGGATGTGGTGCTTTTGTTTCTGACATATTAGAAAGTGTTTCATTTAAAAAAAAAACCTTTTAAACCTTTTTATTTTGAAGTTTGGTTTTGGCTTATCAGACTTTTAAGTGACGTAGTTCAAACTTACATGAATTATATAGTGGACCACTATATGTGTCCACAAATTCACTTTCATGTCTTTAACTTTCAGTATTAAATAGTAATTAAGATTATTAAACAAGTGATGTATTTTGCAGTAACTAATTAGTTTGATTTGCTTTTTATGCACTGTCAACATTGGTGGCTGTTGGAAAGTAATCCAGTGAGAATTCTGGTTTTGCAGCTGAAATAAGGTTTAAGATTGCTCTATCTTCACCTGGTGAAGAGCTTAAATATAAATAAACAAACCATTTGTGTTGCTAAACAAATTCCTTTTTCCTGTCCGTTCTCTTAAAGGCATATAACACCAGAGAAATTCTATGTGGAAGCTTGTGATGACGGAGCAGATGATGTGCTTGCTATTGATAGAGTCTCCACGGAAGTCACTCTCACAGGTATTCTCCTCACCAGTATTTCTCAATATAGGCCTCTTTTGTCTATTATTTTACTCTAGGCACTCCCGGAAGACCTTCAGAACCTTAAATCGATACTGGAAGAATTGTTTTTATATTCAGTTACTGTTTTAAGATAGTGGGTTTTGTTCTGTCCTGCAAAGAACTGTGTTTGAAATGCCTTCTCGCCGTGGGTAACCAGGGTGATAATGCTTGCCTGTTTTTGGTAAGACTGTGCATCACAACAGTAAAACTGACTCATCCAAGATAACTGGGATTGGTGCTACAAGTCCAAGATTAAATACGGGAAGGGTTGAACCCTGGGCTTCTGCAGCTTTTGCTGAACTGTCTCAGTGCTCCTTTATGTAATACTGAAACCTGAATTTTCATAAAGCCTCTGGAAACAAGAACAGTCAAAAACCCTCACTGTAAGTCTAGTTCTGTTGCAAATCTGGATTCAAATGTCAGTGCAAGTAGTCTTAAGCATACCAATGCTGAGGTCTTCCGAAATTTTAGTTTAATTTTTTTAAGAATGTGAAACTAACGCATAAAAACAATCAAAGAACTTGCATTAAATGACAACATGAAATGAAGGCCGTGTGTGACTTCCCTTTTGATACTTTAGGACTTTGTACCTCAATATTACTAATCTCTAAACAGACAGAAATGCTACAGTAATGCTAATATAAAAGCAGTCATTCTCTTCCTTTTATTAAGTCTGTTGTATACCTCATGTAACAGCAGTGTGCCCATCTCTGATAATTTTGGTGTTTTAGTATAATATTTCAATTTCTTCTTCAAAGTTGTCCCTTCAAAACTGCGAAGATAGCTGTCCCAAGTCATTTGTTAGTCTTCATCAGTCCTCATTACTGGTGTTTTATCAGATGAACCTTCAAGGCTTTTAAAGCTAAGGAAAAATCAAGAGCTATCTTTCTCTGTTCTCCAAGTTCTGGGAAAACGTCTAACTCTGGTGTAGGTGTTTCAGAGGCCTCTTTTTTTTTTTTTAACTTCTCCAATATCCCTTCTGCTATTTTAGAAATGTGGATAGATGAAAGCTTAACATGCTAGGGCTTCTAATTGATATTTGGATACCTTTTGGATCTCTTAGTATATTGTTTGAAATACTGTATCCATTGCCGCATCTATGCTGCTGTTGGTAGCTTTGCAGAGATAAACCAAAAAGTAAACTAGGTCTTCTGAAATGGAAATAGGCTGAGGCTCAGAAGAAGCAGTGAAAAGTGGGAGGCACAAGCATTTATGGTTTGCTTGTCCTTGATGTCTTGACGGCTTCAAAACAAAAAGTTTCCCAAAGCTGGCAGGACAATACATTATTGAGGAGTCTACTTGCTATACTATCGTGTAAATGAGCTTGAATTTATTCAATTGAATGACTATTTTGATTAAACAACACGATAAATGGGGTCAGAATACTTTCACATCCTTCCCCCATGCACTGCATGAGGCTTTGAAATTCTGATGCATTGCTGCTTATACTTCAGACTCTAGGAAAACTTGAGATTTGACCATGAAGCTTTGACAAACCTGGTTTAATAGTTTTCCAGAATAGTAATGAAAGAAGCAGCCTGAAATTCTGATGTTTTTTCTTCTGCTTTTTAGTTAAGAAAGATGTTCCCCCTTCAGCTGTTACAAGGCCTATATATGGTATTTTGGGAACGATCCGATTGGTGGCAGGTAAGGAAAATGGAACTGTGCTTTTTAGAAATACTTAAGCAAAATATATTGCTAAAGAAGCTTTAAAGACAAAAATAGCTTTTGTAAGTATCTGAGGCTACGCTTTCCTCAGTATGATGGGCTTTCCTTGTGGCTGCTACTGGATGGAGGTATCCAAATATAGTTTATCATGAATGTTGATTTACCTCTTAAACCTGTAGCTGCTCTAAAGGCAGGGCTAACTGACACCTAGTTGAGTTTTAAGGAATGCATTTCAAATGTGTGTGAAGAATTTAATCTACTTACTCTTCATAACTGTTTTAGTCTTAGCTGCAGGATTTGATGCAACAGTCAAATATTGGGTTGTGAAGTTTGACTTTAAATCAATAAGCTTGGTACACAAATAACTGAGTGTGACAGGGTAATAGACTAGGGCATGTAGCTGTTCATGTAATGATTGTGTTCCAACTATCCTACAAAGAAAACTTCACATTGAAAGAAAAGGGACAGGCTGGAACAATTCTAAATTTTAAGGAGTTGTAGGATAAGGTAAGAATAAGCTGTTTGCTTTTTTAAGCATCTCAGCAGTGTTCAGATCTAAACAGTCATTGCCACAAATAAACCTGATGCATAAGGCCTAAGCTTCCAGGAAAGTAAGTGTTGCTATTCAAAACATCTTTTGTGGGTAGACTTTTATTAGACTTTGAGACTAATGTAGTCTGAAAAATGATGTAATAAGGAGCACACATACTGAATAAAAGTCTCTATATGTAGAAAGAATTTAAGTTCACTCACTGCAGTATTGTCAATTGAAGCAAAGTATCATTGTGTTAAATGCAGTAACTTCTAAAAAGATCTTAAACTACTGAACTTTATATGCACATATTCTAAAGAATGGTGGATCTTGCAGAGTAAGAGCAATGTAATGGACACCTCTGTCCTAAGTGCTTGACAAGCCCTCGCTGTTTTAAAACTGAACTGCCCCGAAGGGGAATTTTCACAACTTACAGGCTTGGTAACGAATTTCATTTATCTGACTGAATATTATATAAAATATAGAAGTATGTAACTTCTAATAGCCTGAGATTTTTTTTCTTTCCACCCCCCAAAGCTTTGCACTGATTGTTAGTAGACAGCTGTTAAACTACAGATGGTATCAGTTAAAGTAAATGTTTAGCTAAGTGTTGTTAGGCAGTCCACTGTTAGCTGTTAACTGTAAAAGTGGTTTCATATCTAGCAAAGCAGCGTCTTTAAAAGCATAAATATTCTTTGCCTGTTACAGTATTAGGGAGAAAAATTTGCTGAAGTAATATTCGAAGCTCTGAAATCTAAACAGAAGGTTGCATACTCAAATAGGAAAAGACAATATTGAAAATTAGTGCCAGATTAAATGTATCTATTTGTGCAGCGTCTTTGGTATAGTTGTGGATGTAATGTGCTGTATTTATAAGGTATCTGGATGCTTCTCACATACCAACCAAAAGCAGTACTTATAACTTGAGATGCAAACATGCTAGAGCATTCTTAAGTGCTTGAATATTCCGCCCAAATAAAAGGTATAACACTAGAGCTGCAGAGGTAAAAAAAAAAGTGGGGGTGGTACCTGTTCTTTGACTAACTATATAGACAACCTGATATAATAATTCACCTGTCCATTAACACTTGGTGTGTATCTAGGTATAGTAGTAAATACAAATAATGGGTAAACGTACTGCACACAACGCAAACTATTCTGCTTTGGCATTTATACTTCTTTGAATGCTTTAGTAAAAAAAATGTACTAGACTTGTGGTTCTATACTTCTGCATGGCCTGCTCATTGTTCTCTTAAACACTTTATTAAAGTGTTAAATAAGCATTTAATGGTTATAAGATGTAGATGAGACGCTTCTCCATCAATATCCAATTTAATAAAGTAACCTTTTTGTTCAAAAGCAAGATGGTGCTGAAATGCGATAGGCTTGGAAATAAGGCTATGTTGTGTTTACCAACAACTGTAAATTAATTGCTTTGTGTGAACTGTTATAACTATGTTTTTTTTGCTTTGTTACTTATGCAACCAGCAAAACAGCAAACTTCCCATCTTAATTTAAGAGAAATCCCATTCTCTTTGCTCCATTTTGAACCTATTAGGATATATATTTTTTTCCATGATAAGATGAATAGGCTTTTTAGATTCTGAAGCATGCTTCCCTTTCATGTATTTCTGACTTGCTCTGTGCTTTCCAAACCACATTCAAGACCATTGGCCTCTCTCTGCATTTGCAAGCCTCAAGACTTTCGAACAGTCTCTGGTCTGAAGGAAGAGTAGCTGACACTTTTTTTTTCATCTTGTCCAATTTTTTTAATTTCTTAAACTTAATGAGTAGCTCAAGATCTGTGAGCACAGAGAAGTGGGTAGCTTAGCAAGTGTGTTTTATTTCTGTTCCAGCCTCTTACTGTTAAGAACATAAAGTCCTAGGTGTAACTTTTTTCCTGTTGGCTTCAGTTTTCTGGTCTGGTGTGGTTATAGGCTGCTTTTCTTAATATGTATATCTATGTTGCTTTTTGTTTAAAAAAAAAAAACAAACAAACAACTTTTGCTCTTTCTCATTTACAGGCACATATCTTATTGTAATAACAAAAAAGAAAAAAGTAGGTGAGATTTTCAGTCATGCAATCTGGAAAGCAACAGACTTTGACATCCTCTCATACAAAAAGACCATGCTGCACTTAACTGATATTCAGGTAGGTGGATTGATGAGGGGAATGTTATCTTATGTTAATGTCTATTACCATAGGACCTAATTTGATGAAACTATGGAAAAAATTTTTAAGAAGCTCTTTGAACTACGCTTTTATTCTCTGATTTGTTCAGGCTACTATAATTGATGTAATACTTGGGTATAGATGTATATGAAGTTATGTCATTCAATGTAAGAAACTCACATTGTGCAATTTAAAATATCATCCCCAGAGTTTGATCTGCATATTGTACGTTTTCCCCTTTTTACGATGGTGCAGTGTGGGAGAATGGGGTGTACCGTCATGCTGCATCTCTGTTCTTGTTCCTAAATCCTGGCTCATCTTTTCTCCCCTGAGGACCTTCATGAAGGCTTTGTTTGCCTGGCATACTGCAGAGGTGGTTCAGTGCTGCTTTGTAATAGATCTCACAAATGCAGCCTATTACAAAGCAAGCTTCCTGAGCCAGTCCACAAAATCACAGTGCTTTTCCTAATACATCTTTCTCACAGCTTTACAATTCTGCTAGCCCCTACAATAAGCTGCCTTGCTGTCATCTAATTACCTGTCTTGCTTAATTTATTGAATTCTTCAATTACGTAATTGCCCAGCAGGGAAGAGAATTGATTTTTTTTTTTTTTGAGAGGGAGGGAAAGGATGAAGGTTGTTTAAAACAGATATGTTGTGGACTGATAAAGAGCAGATAAGTGTGTCTAACTCACAGAGCTGAAAGGGAATCTCATACTATTTTGGGAAAGGAATGAGGTTAATCAAAACTTGAACCAGAACACAGATTAGTTATTGGGGTAATCTTGATAGTAAATTATATCCTTTCTTTTGCATTGCCATCTTGTCTCGTTTTTTTGACTGAATGGTTTTCACGGAAACTAATGGGTTCCTTCTTGCTTAAAGGAGCTAAAATTAGGTTAATATCAGTAGCTATTTATCTCACAGGAATACTGTTCTCTGCTCTCCACTGTTCTTGCAGAATTTGGTTGCCGTGTGCTAGCTGCAAGTTATCAGTGAACTAGTATCAAAATTGCAATCTCATGGTTTCCTTCTTGTATGATAATATCTGCATGATGTCATTGCAATGTTGCAAGAATACTGGCAAAGTTCATCTCATCGTTTCAAAAAGTAGTAGCAGCTTATAAGAATATTTTCACAATAATAAATGAGGCCTTTTCTTTTTTTTTTCCTCCACTCAACAGTTGCAGGACAATAAAGTATTTTTATCAATGCTTAGTCATGTCTTGAGCATGGATGGATTTTACTTCTCAACAACGTATGACCTAACACACACTCTGCAACGGTTAGCCAACACGAGCCCAGAGTTCCAGGAAATGAGCCTTCTAGAGAGGGTAAGGATTTCATTTTGCTTAGTGTCTGCCTCAGACATTGCTAATCAGTTCTGTGTGGCTTAAGTTTAGTTTATGCAGCTGGTGTTTAAATGATGTCAAAACAAACTGTCACTAAAGGCAACTTTACATAAAGCTTAGGAGTATGATGCTGAAATCAGTGGTACTGTTACACTGGAGCTTAAACCTTCTCTTTTTTTACAATGAGTGATATGCTAAATGGCAGCAGATACTATTAAAGCATTTATGGTCCTTTGTTAAACTAAAAATGGCTGTACTATTTTAATCATTAATTTAAACTAGTGAAACGGATTTACTGGTTGCTTAGATGCAAATCCTTATAATAGAACTAGCAAAAAATAGCATTATGTTACTAAACTGTGTAACTATACTATCTCTGTAGCCTTGTTAATTGAGTTGTACTGGGGCAGTTCTCTGGAATAAGAAGGTGACAGCAAGGGGGAAAAAAGAAGCAGCCAAGCAAGTGTGCAGAGAGTACTGAGTCAAGTTATAGTTTGAGTTTGCTTCTTCGTAGGGTGGTTAGAATTAGGGCTGGAAATTGCTGGTCTGCAATGCTTCAGTACACGAGTTTGCTCAGCACTGTGGGGTTTTATTGAAACTATTAGGGGTTGTGGCTGGGCATACCAGTCCACCCTTCCTTATGTCTGATAGCTTGTGAGCCACGTGAAGTTCTAGAAATCTTTCAGATATGATGGCAGACTTCTAGATCAGGCAGTTGGAAGTACTTTCTGCAGTCTGCCTTAAATGAATTTAAGAATTTAAACTCAAGTGAAAGTTTGCCTCTGACTTCAATATTGAACGCTTCTCATTGCAACAAGAAGGAACTATCAGAAGAATCCTACCTGCAGGATCTTGATCAGTTTCTGGCAGATAGTTGTATTTATTGTTTTCTGTTAGACAAAGGACTGTTCCTGTTCCAACACTAAACTTGAATTAACCCTCATCCTCAGTGAGGTATTGTCTGCCTCCCTCATCTTGAAGTTGCGATTTATGCCACTTCCCCAGAGCCTGCGTTACATTCTGCAGCAAATGTCACTCTTGTGACTAATCTGGTCGCTTTCTGGAACACACTCAGCAACCTGCTCAAGACAATTTTGAGGTGAATTAGGAATAGGAAATACACAAAGTTGAGGAGGATCATTTACGCAGTGGAAAATAAATACTTTAGTCTTTTAAGCTACAAGTATCGTTTAACATTTGATTCTCATAATTGTTGATTATTGCATACAGAACTCCTTGCATTTTTACCTTCTGTCCATTTTAGGAGTGTTACCTTGCTACTGTTCTTAAAATTTCTTCAAGCCCTGTTTTACTTAGGGCAAAGACTGGAATGTTCTCCTAATACTGCAGCTCAGTTGTTAATGGTTCAGCATGCTTGAAGTGTCAGGCAACACCCCTAAAGATTGGAGAGAACTGTAGATCTTTTAACTGTTTTTATTTTATTTAGATTTCTAGTTGAGGTTATGAATGGTACTGATGAAAGAAGGATGTTCCATCTCCATGTATATCTGTTCAACTCAGCTTGTGTAATGCATGGATACTATCGTAGTCCTTTTATGTGGAATTAAACAGAACTGACTACCTCTAAAAGCATGTTGGCTTTTTTCTTGCTGTAGGCAGATCCACGGTTTGTATGGAATGGGCATCTTCTTAGAGAATTTGCTGCTCAACCAGAGGTAAATGCTTTGTAATGATTATATTAATACAGAATGAATATACTTCTATTATATGTATACCACAGGTTCCTGTCTCTTATATCAGACAGCCAGAATCTAGTGTAACGTGGCTATTCATCTTCTAGTTTAGCACAGTGACAATCTCCTGCTTTCAAACTTCCAACTTTATGTCAATGTCTCGTAGTACACTTAGTAAAGTTGACTCTGGAAAGGTCTGCATTTGGAGATACTGTGCTGAGACCGTGCACATTTAAACCAATGGGGAAGTTACACGGCACAGCATACGGCTCTCAAACTTTTTGAAGTTTAGCTACTTATTTATCTTTAGGTATGGGTAAGGTTCAGCTTGTCACTTTATTCTAAGATTGGCTAGCATCTTTCTCTGTGAGTGCAGTTTAAACTAGATTTGCCTAGTGAATAGGTCATAAAGCTGATAATTAAGAATTAGACTGACAGTTTAGATTCTTTCAGTTTATTTCAAATGAAGACTAACACAGCGTAACCTTTGAATTCACTTAGTCCAGCAAATACAAGTGCGTGACCATGAGCCACAACTGTAGTACCTCGATGGCCAGACTGATCTAAGCTCCTTCCTACTGGAGATTTCAGATGTGTGTTAAACTTCTCGAATTGTCTGCACTACAGCAACCTTTTCTCTCTGAGTACTTCTCATTTATCAAAGCGAATGACGCACTGCTTCTATTTCTGTCTCAGTAACCTGTGGAGATGTGCTCTTACATTAGACAGCACTGTTCCAAAAGGCTGGATTGTGCAGTGCTTCTGGAATGTGAAGATATGAATTAGCAAAAGGTTGTTGTGCATATTCCAGAGCCATATGACTGGGTATGGTTTGGATAGTGCTATGCAAACAAAGCTTGGGAAATGAGAGAGAAGCTGTGGTGGGAACAGCAAAGAAAGCCACGTGTGGCTGGCTGGTGAAAAAAGACGTAGGAGGCAAAACACAGAAATTGAAAAGGGAGATAACTGATACGTGAGGAAGCCAGTACAGGTGGCTTGCTATAGTTAACAGGTTTAGGTAATGAGATGTAGTATTTCTGACTTCTAGTATTGAAATTTTTTAATTTTAAATGTTTTTGAAAGACCCAAGTTATTCAGGAGTGGCAGGATGGGGGAAAACCCTGGAACAAGCATTTGAAGTATTAATCACATACAAGTATTTCTTACTGAAGCCGTGTGTTGTTTACTACTATATCTGCTTACATCCTGCTGTGGAGGTACAGCACATACAATATCAAAAGGTTTTCAGCGTGTACTGCTTTATATCTGGCATGTTTGTAGAAGAGTAAATGCCATGTATAGGAGGACAAAGCAGCTTGGTTTTTTTTGTCAGGGTCACTTAATTAGGATTAGACTTTCACTCTTCCCCTGCTGCTAATAAGGGTTACGTATGTGGCAGTTTTGAACTGTTTTTCTCAGAAAGAATTCCTGCACCCTAAACGAAGTAAAGAATATGAAGTATATAAAACTATCAAAAAAAAAAAAACCCAACTCTAAGACAAAGCATAGTCACTCACTTATCTTTTTTGGCTGCTTGTGTTTACTATTTTTAATGTATTCTGTGTATGTATTTCAGATCCATAGGTTTGCTACTCCTGTGATGCACGGATGTATCCTTTCATGTTGTAAAGCTCAGTACTGAATATTGTAGTCTAACAGCAAAATGCTTGCTGATGAGGCTGCTCTGTTGGCAACTGTAACGGGGAACACTGTCAGAATTAAGTTGGACTTTGTTCAGATATGAGCATTACATATTGTTTGATAGCCCAATCATATATTAACTCACTTGAATATTCTGCTTTTAAGGCTTAATGTATTTCATTTTACAGGCATGATGTGCATAACTGTCTTTCAGTGGGATTGAAGGTTAAGATGAACATAGCAAATGCTCTCACATCAGCCTTATACTTTTTATCTTGCTATGGGATACCTTCACTTAGCATTTAGTTTGGATTTAAAATAAGGGAGAACAGCTTTGACTTAAAGGAGTGCTGCTGAAGGCTCCTGGAACACTTTGCCTAGCCAGCTGCTTTTCCTGCACCAACGCTTCGGGTAATAGCCTTTTCAGCAAAGCAGTCATGAGTTTATTTTTGAGAAGGGGCGTATGCTGTAAGTAAGCCTGATGCTTTCTGGAGGTAGTGTTCATCATGCAGTGCGGGATCAACAATAAGTTCCAGGTGCTCCTGAACTGGCAGCACAAAAAGGACGGGCAAAACTGCACAGGCCAACTCATGCCGCAGTCTCCTTAGTTCCTCCATTGCAAAGGCCCCTCGGGTATGTGTAGGGAATGGCTTCCAGGCTGGATCGGTTATTCTGGTAGGACTGTTAGCAGCTGGCAGATCTCCAGTCCTTCTTTCCTGTGTCTTCATTTAATGGAAAATGTTGTGGGAGTAGGTGGGGAAGCAAGGAAAGACAGCAAAAGGGAACTGTCAGAACAACCCAGTCCTTATCCTGCAGGTCCTGGGTGGAAGAGTCTGGGTGGACTGCAATTAGCAATTGGCAGACTGCAGTTAACACCTTCATTTGTCCTATTTTCACTATATGAATAATTAGCATAATTAATGTATGTTTTGCTGTAATTCTAATATTAACCAAATACCTTAGAGAACGCAGGAACTCAAAGAAACTGGATTTTTAGTGATGAAAATGCTAGGAAGAGCCTTAAGCAGAACTGTTACAGCACCACTAGCAGTTACTTCAGTAAAATCAAAGATTCTTTTTCCCCCCTGTATAAACCTAAATATATTTTGTTCAACTATCTGTGCTGGGGTTCTAGTCTTGCAGTGATGAGAAATAATGGATTTGCTTGGGTAATCAAGACTTTGATCACCTAAAGCCTAGATTATGTTTAATATTTCCCATGCTGCTCAAAAAAAAACCCCCAGCCTACTAAAGAACAACAAATTATGTCTTTTCCTTTTTTGTGTACATGTGGAAAGTAGCCAATAGCAAGTAGCAAGCCACTTAAGGACAGATTGCAGACAGAAAATGGGCTGACTATTGGTAAGCAGCTAAGTTTAGAAGTAACCCTTCTTGCAGGAAACTGTTGGCTGTACAAGTGTTGGATTAAAGGGTGTAGTACCTGGCAGTAATTTTCCAGGAAAGCAGAGGAATAGGTCTTTTTCACAGTCTAATTTAAGAATTGTGAGAACATTCTGGATTGTGTAGAGCAAACTTGTATTACATTTTTTTGAATTTTTAACATACAGTACAAATGCACACATGAATCAAGATCTTCCATGTATGCAGTCAGTGTGCTCTTCAGCATAGCTCAGGTGCTCACGTGTGACATGGCTGCTTTATGTCCCGTTTGAATCATAAATGCAGAATCTAGATTTCATTGTAAAATGTGCTATTTTAGAAAAGAAAATATATCTTATTTACTTTAGCAACCTTAAGACAAAGTACCTAGATTCCTTAAAGAATAGAAGACTGCAGTATGCTAATACTGCAGCTTGCAAAAATTGACCATTTGGATCTTTTGCTTACTTTAAAGATGTAGGTTTCAGTTTTTAGGGGCGAAGGATGAAAGGCTGTGAATCTACCTGGAGAAGTTATTCACGATGAATGCTGGTCGCCATTAGACTTGATAGTTTACTGTAGTCCAAATTAACCAGAACAAGACTCTAAAACTGAAACCAGTTGTCAATGGCTGCTGTTTGTTGATTAGTCCCTGATTATGGCGTACCTGATGCTTTGGGTATTCAGCCTGAGCAGGAAAACATTCTTACCGTAGAAACTCCCACTGGAGACTTCCTACATTTTCATTCTTTTTCTTGGAATGGATTGGAAAGCCAGTCTACCTTACTGCTAGTTCGGGCATCTGTAAATGTGATGTATGATGCACTTACAGGTGCACAGTATAACATCCCAAGATAATCACTCTTCTAAAAGCCTAGAAAAATGTTTTGGAATGGTATTTTTTGTTAAAAGCAATAAAGGCAAGAAACTTTTAAGATAGCTTAATAAAATTATGGATGAGATGGATGTAGCACTGAACAGAACTTCAAAAGTAAGTCCATTTAATGATATACATAGGATGATGAGATTATTAATCTTCTTTAGAATCCCGTTTTCTCAAAATTATAGCAGTTTTAATGTGCGTTCATCAGTGACGTCACCTATAGCCTGTCCTTTTCTGATGAGCACAATGATCCTAATATTAAGTTACTCTCTCACAAGTTTAATGTTCAACTCTTACTGGTGTGAGAAATGTTTACAAGTTTCTTTGAATACAGTCGCTTGGCTCCTTGATGTTTCTTACCTCTTCATATATGAAAATATCCTAATGAAATTTTGGAGTTTCTTTCCTTAGTGTTATTTATTAGTTATCACTATGCACTCTTGTTCTATAAATGGAAAGTGTTTTGACTGGCTGCTTGTTTCCAGAAGAAGCTGTTTCAGGGCTGGTGTACGCTACTATGTAAGAGGTAAAATAGCAAATTGATTTGTTTTAAAATAATGCAAATTCCATTTATACATGTGCCTTGCCTTTAAGAGTAACTGCTGTATAATGACTTGAACAAAAAAAAGCTTAAATAGTTTGTCTCAAGAGGTCCTTGCTCCAAAGAAAATATTAGGAACCTGTATGATGAACTGAAGCACGTTCTGGTAGTTATTAAAACTGACTCTTCTTTATTCCTCCTAGACATAACTGCAAAAGTTTTGTAGAGGTTTTTAACACTTTACTATTTTTATTGGAGTTAAATGCAAGTGTGTAATAGCCCTTCTGGCCTAGCAGTAAATTCAACTAAGAGCATCATTGGTGCTGGCAGGGGAGCCCTGAATAGTGGTGTCCTCTAATTGTTTTGTGTTAAAAAGTGAACAAGAAATTGATTTAAATCACTTTCTCTGTTCATAGTCTCAGCATACGTGCTCTTGAAGAAATTGGTCAGCTTCTGCAGTACCACTGCTATTGAATTGTGAATATATCAGTGTCAAAGCACTTGTATTTTATTTTGTATTAAATTACTCAATTTATAGGACTATAAATATTAAAAATGTGTTAAACACAACTGTGCTTCTTCAAATTAAATTTAGTATAGATCATGTTAAACTTTTGCCAAAGGTGTGTTTAATTTACCATCTTCAGGAAGCTCTGTGTTATTTTCTTGCTTTCTGTGAGTGCTTAAAAGGGAAGGGTAGGAAGTCTTTTGCTGGTAAACTGTTGCTGCTCTGCACCAGTCTGAGCTGGTTAACAGGGTCTTTTTCCTCCATAGGTATCGATTCAGAAGGACATGCTGCTAACTTTGTTGAAACAGAACAAATTGTGCATTACAAGGGGAGCAAAGCATCGTTTGTTCAGGTAAAGTCAGTGTAAGGAACTGCTCACTGGCTGAAGACAGATAAATAGACAGCTCTGTTTATACTTCTGAATATAGATTATAGAAGATGTGCATGCTCACAAATAAACAAATTAAACCAGTCTGCTTTATTTTTAAATGGCAAGTGAGTTCATTAGTTTTGTTAAATTGTATTGTTTAAGACTATTTCCATTCTTTTGCAGACCCGCGGATCAATTCCTTTTTTCTGGTCTCAAAGACCAAACCTCAAGTATAAACCAAAGCCACAGATCAGCAAGTCAGTAAATCATGTATGTGAGTGTTTGTTGTGTCTTGGGGTTTTAATGTATTTCTGGGCATGTGTTTGTGTGATAGGGTAACAAACTGTAATCAGAAGAATAAAAATCAGCAATACTCAATTGAGCTTTATATTTAAAAAGGAGTAGCAAGAAGCCTTGTGCTCCTTAAGATGAGTTCAGAGCCTGAAAAAAATCCAGATATCAGTGGGGGTAGTTTCTCTTTGGTTCTTTTTTGCAACAATTTCAGTAGCTCCACAGTACTCATTATTGGTGCCTTGTTTAATAAGAAGAGCTGAATGGACGGGGGGGGATGAAAGTAGAAATGTGTTAGCACAACAAGAGAACATCAAACACTCCTCTTAGCTATAAAGCTACCTAAGTGGCATCATAGATGATACAAAAAGAGGATTATAGAGATTTCTTGCAAATCACAGATCTTAATAGTAGCATACATCTGTCAACACATTTCCTTTCTCTTCTAGATGGATGGCTTCCAAAGACATTTTGACTCGCAAATAATTAGCTATGGAAAGCAAATGATTGTCAACTTGGTATGCTTTCACTTTTTCTTCCTGAAAAAGCTATTGTTCTTCTAAGCAGGCTTTTGAGTAATACGGTCTCTCCTTTTTTTTTTTTTCCCCCCTTTTTCTTTCTCCCAGGTTAACCAAAAAGGTTCAGAGAAACCTCTTGAGCAAACATTTGCGAAAATGGTGAACAGCATGGCAAATGGAATGGTCAGGTACTGTGTTAAAAGTTGAGCATTGCCTCTGAGACCCACAGAGTGATCAGCTCTTTGGGAGCTTTTACCAACTGTTTGATTTGTTTGAGTTTTATTTTTATGAAGTAGCCTGCATATGATCAATGCCCCTACCTCAGAGCTCGCATTCTAAGAAGTGAGACTGTGAAGCGAATATGGGACAAAGAAAGCAGACAGACAGAATAAAGAAGGGAGCTCAGAGGCAATGGTAATGCTGGTATTGGAGTAATAGTATGCTGTGAGAACTGAGTGCTGAGTGTGAGCAAACCAGTATCGAGATAAAGGAGGAAACAGTAAGGGAACATGTAATTTAAATGTCTGGACATCTGTTGACAGTGGGCTAAGAGAGTGGAGAATGCGCTTTAATCACAGGAGAAATTCCATCTCTTTGTGGGAATCTTGAGTGCAGTAGTCAGTTTTACAACCTGCCTGTGCTTGCTTTCATTAACTTCTAGAGGGAGGGCTAGCATCCGGCTCCCACAGACACCTCTACCTTTTCCTTGAAATTGCTGTGTAGTATTGTCACTCATGTATGTCAGAGGACAAAATCCTACTTGTAAGCAATATGGCATCGTGTTTTAATACGGATTCCCTTCTGTCCAAGTATAACTAAGGAATTAGAGAATATAATCAGGATGCCCTTATAAATCCTGACATACTTGGAATTTTTTCCAAGCTTTTTTCTGCTTGTATGATGCCCTGCTGCTGCCTTCACCAGGGTATTTATAGAAAGATGTCTGTCTCACTTCTGTGTGCTGCTTTTACTACTCTTAGGGACGTGTTTGTGTGCTATTGGTGCGGGAGTGTGGAATTTTCTCTTTTTTTTTTTTTTATTAAAAAAAGACTGCTTCTCAGGTGAGCTCTTTCCTCAGTCTCACACCTAGGCTGGTATTGATAGCTTAGCTGTACAAAGCGCATGGAATTCTGTGTGCCTTTGCTATACAGTCATCTGGTGGAAATAAAGATGGAAAATTCTGTTAGGGTGTGTTTTAGTAACGCTTGTTTTTCTGTATATGTTAAAATGCGGTGTTTGTCAGCCCCATTTTCTTAATGCTGCCATAATTCTTTTTCTTTGTTAATCACTTTTGATGCCAGACTAAGACTTGAGTCTTCAGTGTATATATACCATCTTTGTTCATGCAAATAGTCTTGATAACTTGGTAAATAATAACTTTTGGATTATGAATACTTGAGGGGAGGAATGTAATGCCCTGTAATTCACAGCAAGTGTGTGTATATATAGATATATACATAAAAAAATGTTGAATCAAACACCACTCATCTAGACCACTTACCAAAAATGAACTGGCTGTTAAAATCTTGTTCCAAGTCAGTAGCTGTTTAACTTTCCTATGACAGGGTAGGTTAGCTGTTTAAACAGAACCTGTCTCAAGTTTCTAGAGAGCTGTCAAGGGACTTATGCTGCGTGTCAGCAAAGAATGTTGCATTTCAACACCTGTGTCTCTTTCAAAGTGCACTGAAGTTCCCAATGCTGTTGCTTGGAAAAGAGGAGGGCAAAAATCCTGGTGGGGAAGAAGAGAGATGAAATGAGACGCATATCCCTTCTGTACTTTGTGGGGAAAAAAGTACTAGCCAGAATGTAGAATGAGTAACTTGGAACTGAATGTGTACTTCCCCAGACTAGTACTGTATTGTAAAGAAATGTAAATGCTGTCACCATGTACACTAGGGGTGCAGCCTCAGGAGGATTACAGAGCACTGACAAAATCCACAGGTACCTGCCGGAAGCTATCTCTAAAGAAAAACAAATCGTCTGTGACTACCTGTTTCATAGATCAGCCCTCCCCTGTGAGGTTTTCCGAGACCTTCACTGCAGTGCACATGTAATCTAAAAAGATGCTTCTCTCTCTGAACAGATACGTAGCATTTGACTTCCATAAAGAGTGCAGTCGGATGAGGTGGGATCGACTTCAGATTTTGATGGATCAACTAGCAGAACAGCAAGATGAATTTAGGTAAGGCTCTGCAGTTCTTACTTCTGTACTGTTAAAATGAGACTGCTTTCTCATAGTTTCTATTGTCTTGAGTTAAGCCACGCTTAAGAAGATGCAATCATATGCATTAGTGTTTCCATATCTCTGGTCTCTTGCTGATACCACCTGCAAGGTTAAAGATCTGGTAGTGGGTAAGATGTAGAGCCCATTTTTATGTCTTAATAAAATGGTTCTGAGAATCATAGCAACCCTGCATTGTGATTCATGAGCTGCCTTTGTACCTCTGGGTAAAAGGTTAGATAAAGAAATGAGTGTGCATACAAGTGAAACTATTAAAAAAAAAAAAGACACTTTAGGTGATATTTTTTTTCATCCAAGAGTAATTCCATGTGGTGTTGACAGCAGACTGTTCTGCTATAATGTCCTTAGTGCTCCTTCCACAGGCACCTACTCCCTTTTTAAAAGTTTCTCTAATACACATTGTTTGTGGCACCAAACCTTGGTACTGGCACTGATGGTTAGCCCTTGCTAATATAAGTAACCCACAAGGAAACAAATTCTCATTCTGTTTAGTCATATAAAGTTGATTTGGACATTTAGTCTACCACTAAAAAAAAAAGCCTTAAAAAATGCCTGAAGAGCTGAAGAATAAATTGGTTTTGAGCATTTCAAATCGGGAGAAATAAGCATGTAGGTTTCCTGTACAGCAAGGATACTCTATTCTTAGAATGTATACTGAATCACAGAACTTGTTCACTGTCACCTGCCATTGGAGCCTCACAAAAGAGCCAGATTTCCTTGAAATGAAGCTGGGGGCGGGGGGGGAAGACCATCAAACAAGGTACAAAAATGAAGGCTCCTCCTCAAGATTAGGTTGGTTCTACCTTGCCTTGTTTTGTTTCATCTGGGGTGACTATTGCTTAAATAGGAACAGAAAAGTCTGAGTTCTGATATTCTTAAAAAGTAATTCTGCAACACTGCAGGAGGTAAACAAATCTTGTTTTCTGCAGCTTAAATCCAGTTGTGAAAGAACTGTCAGAAGGGGGAGATGGCTTGATGGGTTTTGGGGGTTGGCGGAGGGGGTTGGGTTGGGTTTGGTGGAGGTGTTCTGTTTGTTTTTAATTTTTTTAGAGCAATTATAGGAGATGCAGCCCTTATTAACTAGAAATGCCTACTCTTCAGCTACACTAATTATGCTAATATCAGTTCTAGGCAAAGCTTGTGGGGAGAAGGGGGAAAATGAAGATTTCATAGGTGTTATTGTCTCCTTTAATCATACAACAAATGTAAAATTTGGTGTAACAGAACTAGTTCTCTCAGAATGACAGAAATGGGTCCTGTTAACACAAGGTTGATCAAAGTAAATGCATATGCTTCTAAGGCTCTTGATTTTAGTACTGCATGACTCTAAGACTTTATCATTTTAAAATGCTGTTCAGTAACAGTGGATCATGTGCTGGTTCACATTCAAAGTTCATAATTACATAATGGAGTAGCTTAATCTACAGAATATGATGTGTAAATTTTTAGGCAACTGGAAGTTTAATGCTGTGGCAGAAGAACAAGTGTAGCTCTGTCCCGTTCACACATCAAACCAATAACTTGATTGGTGTATTTATTTTATCAGCTCAGTTATCAGAATACTTGCACACAATTCAGTATTTAAAATGAGCTGTTTGTTAGCAATTACTAGAAACACCTGGTTTAGTTGATTAAAAAGACTGAGGTAACAATTAGCATATGCAGTTGGAAGAGGGAACATCTGGTTCCCCCAGATGTTCACATCATGGAGAGAAGAATAAGTGACAGTAGCAGATTTTCAGTAGTGGCCTTCAAGATTTGACAGCTGACAGCTTATATGACTTTCTAATGCACAGCTGACCGGATTGAACCCGGTGACCAGGTACATACAATTCTGGTTACTTCTGCTGTTAACACTCTGCTAATGATCTTGGTATCTGTGGAGCTAGGACCCTATAATAACTGAAAAGAATAAAATGCAAGTCACTGATTTTGCACCAGAAACTGTTCTTCCCAGCGGCATATAACTCAATATTGCTGGTTGGCTGTCTAAATGATAAAAGTGAATGCTGCCCTGAGATTACTAAATGTTCATATCTTGATGTCGCTTTTCAGTATGGGCAGGGAAGAATTCAGGGAGGCTTCAAAGTTGAAAGCCTAAGAAGTCTTTGTATGCTCAAAACAATTGTGTTTTGGTTGCTAGAATATTTACTTCTGAAAATGTGTGGTTTATATGTACTATTATCCACAAATACTAAGGTGGACTGTATGTGTTAGTTATTTTCTAGTTGATTCCGATGGCAAAATTGTGACTCAGCAGGAAGGAATATTCCGCAGTAACTGCATGGACTGCCTTGATCGAACTAATGTGATTCAGAGCTTGCTAGCACGCCGATCTCTTCAAGCCCAGCTTCAGGTAAATATTTTATTCTTGTTTAACAAACTGGAAGAAGAAAGAGGCTTTCTGTTTGGAATGGAAATGTAATTTTAACACTTCAATACAGCTTGCATATCTGAGCAACTGTACTACTTTCTTGAAATGTATTGGCCAGACTCTAGTTTAATAAATATAGCTTTTTCTGAAAGCAAGTCCTCTTTTTCTAGTGAACTACTAGTAAGCTTCAATGTACTTTCTGTTTTAGAGGCTAGGTGTTCTGCATGTTGGACAGAGAATTGAAGAGCAAGCAGACTTTGAGAAAATCTACAAAAATGGTAGGCCATTTACAGAGTTCAAACAATCACTTTTTCCTAAACGGAGTACATAACTTCCTTAATCTTTCTTAATCTTTTCCTATTCGCAGCATGGGCTGATAATGCGAATGCTTGTGCCAAACAATATGCTGGAACCGGTGCCTTAAAGACGGATTACACAAGGCAAGTCAGCCTTTCTCGTAAAGGCCGCCTGGGTTTTTGGGCATGTTTGGGATTTTCTTTAAGTCTTCATACCTGAGAAGGTTATTAATTTGGGACTTAGACCATTAATGAGTTTTTTGGTGATTCAACTTGTAAAATGTCACACTAAAATTTACAGAACACCACCATTCTTCACTGTGTTTATATGAAAGGAGAAAAGGCTACCTGGAAATAAAACCAAAAAGTGTGCCCCTTCAAGGCACATTTATATTGTGGAATGGAGAGAAGTGTCATTTTACTTTCAGACTTTGTTAGAAGTATGTGCAGCAGTAATGCAGAGGCAGCACTAGATAAACGTATTTACATGCAGGTATTCATCAAACATAGTACACATTTGGGCAGTGAAAGAACTTCAAATCTGAAATTATCTTCCTGATTTTATAGATCAATTTCAAATATTTTTCAAAACTTTTTCTTGCAGAACTGGGAAGAGAACTCAGTGGGGCTTAATAATGGATGGCTGGAACTCATTAATACGTTACTACAAAAATAACTTTTCTGATGGATTTAGACAAGTAAGTTAGGCTTTTAGCTGTGGGGAAATGGATTTGATAAACACTGCTGTGCATTTTAACTCTTGCTTTCTGTTTCTTGTCCAGGATGCGATTGATCTTTTTCTTGGGAATTATTCAGTGGATGAAGTAGAACCCGCTAGTCCTCTACATGTCAAGAAAGACTGGAAGTTCTTAGCTGTGAGTATGGAGACTTTACACGTGATTGTAAAAACACATAAAACCAACTTTTTAGTTGCTTGCTTCAAATGACTAAATAGAACTTGTCTATTTAGCAATGAAGCGTTCCCTATAATCTGGTTATGTTTCTGTGATACCTGCATATAGGACTAAACCCAAACTGTTTCCTTGACAGAAAATGGAGTCCCACTGAGGTATTGAAAAAACTGCTGCTTGCTTCTTTTTTTTAAAAAAAATCTGCTTCATCAAGTTGAAAGGGAGTAATTCTACTAGTCACCATCAATGACTGTTTCCTTCTGCAGAAGAAACTTGTGAAGATCTCTTCTCATACTTCATGCAGAAGCAGACTGTAACACAAAAAACTTTTTTTTTTTTTTTCCCCCTCCCTTCTATTTTGTGAAATGGGATTTGGGGACATAATGGGTTTAATTAGTGGCTGGTGCATTTTTTTTTTTTAAAAACTAAACACAAACCTCGACCTATCTTTTAATAGATGTATTTTAATTCTTAACCCAGTTATTGAACACACTCTTCCAAATTTTGGAACTATTCAAAATTTTAGTTGTACCTTACAGGGGGTGAATTGGCAATTAAAGCAACTTTATTGCAAAGCAAGTAAAGAGCTTTTTAGCCTATCTGAAAGGAAATTAAGGAATATATGTGCTACTATATTAAATGATTATTCTTTTTCTCTTTTCTCAGTTGCCTATCATTATGGTGGTTGCTTTCTCCATGTGCATTATTTGTTTGCTAATGGCTGGTAAGTCACTATTGAGTTTTAGTTTCACAAAATTAACTTGCTTGTGTGTGGGCTTCTGGAAATGGTTACCAGAAACTATCCAGTATAAAATTGCTTCTCAGTCATACTAAAAGGTGTCTGAGCGTGGCTCTGGACATTGTGGGTTAGCACTCTTTTATTAATATGGAAAAGCCTGAGGTACTAGAGAAAACAACGTTAAGTCACTTAAGGGGCAGTTAATTGCCCCCCAGGTTTAGTTGCCCCTGAGTAGACATCTAGCTTTATTACAGGCTGGAGGAATTCCCAGAAGAGAATACCTACCTAATTCTGCGCAGAAGTCAGACAAGTCCGATATAGGCATAAGCCTGTTGTGATAGATGTCCCCGTAATCTCAGTCTGTGTTGGGAGTTGTGAAGGTTTTTGCCTTCTGCTTTTTGCCTTGAATTTTCTAACATTATTGCCAGCAGAGTTCTTGACTCTGAATTCTGTAGCTGTGTGTTCAAAATACTCTAGGAGCTGTGTGGCAAACACAGTTTTCCTAGGTAAGGAAATTGAAAAAGAAAAGACCCCAGTACCCATGAAGGACTTCTAACTTCATTTGACAGCAGCAGAGCTCTGAGAGATGGCTTGAAATATTTTGCTCTCGTACTAAAAAAAGTCTGGTAATCGGAGATAATGAACTAAAATGTTTATCTGATTCTTAACAGGTGATACGTGGACTGAGACACTGGCCTATGTGCTTTTCTGGGGAAGTGCAAGCTTTGGAACTTTTGCTATCATCCTTTACAATGGCAAGGATTTTGTAGATGCCCCCAAGCTGGTCCAGAAAGAGAAGATGGACTGAATTTGTGTGTGTGGAAAGCGGCTTGGTACTGAGGATTCCTCAAGCCACACTTGGAGTCTCTACTGACCTGCTTTCCACACCGAATAGTGGTCTTTTTAACATTCTTCCTTGGCAGCAGGGGGGTTGGGGGGGGAGAAAATCATGTCCTGTGGTGGTAGCTTTCAACTGAGACCTGACTCGACAGTCAGTTGCAATGGTCTTTGGAATATTGCATTAGTGGAGAGGGCTCCGTTCTTACTGAGGTAATGCAAAGATGAAAGCCAGCTTTTTGGTGTCTGGAATGTTTTAGGGCGTAAGTGGACTGCTTAAACTCATAGTCCACCTGGGCTGTTTCAGCTGAATTTTTGGTCTCTGTCTTGACAGGAGAGAGCTCTGATGCTGTTCATGTGTCAAAAAATCCCAAACATTGAAGCATTAATAATAGAGCTTCTAATTGTGGTCTCTGAGCAAATATGGCTTCATACCAATAAAACGTCTAGTTCCATGACTTACAGCTGGATTACATTTGTTGTGATAAAGTCCATGTTATGGAGTCCTTCGTGCATATTTGTGTGTGGATTCTAGTCACTAAATATAAAAGATTTTTGAATCCTAATGCTCCTCTAAAATGAGCTTTTTGTCCTGTCTTGTTTATCTAGGACTGATGCAATATTCTACTAATCATTGTTTGGGTGAAAGGACGGTGTAATTGGATGTTCCTGAAGTTGCAAATGTCTTGCACTGTTTCAATACTACAGTCTCCAGATGACGATTCATTAGTTAGCAAGTTAAAATATAGAATTTTCTTTCTAAAGATGTAAATGAAATCAAAGAATGTAAAAATCCTTTGCAGTGTTTATTGAACCTTCCTTATGCTAAAGGTCCAAAGTATTCCATTACTTTAAGAATGGGTCACAACGTAAAAGGTGAACTTCATATTGTTTTGCTGGTCGGCTGCTTCTATTCTTGGTTATGTTGAAATAATTTATGGAAGAAGGAATAACAACGTGAGCAAAAAGTGTTTACTCTCAACTCCATGTTTGCACTTGGGAGCAGCAGCTTGCTTTTCATGCATGATACTGTAACATGTTCTTTAAAAAAAAAAAAAGGAAAAAAAAAAAGCTACAGAATAATTTGTGCTGGTTAATAATAAATGTGTGTCTCTACATTTAGTGCTTCCAAGCTGTATAAAAATAAGTAATCCTAATCAAGGACCAATTTTAAACTATTTTGTCACTTATTTTATATGGTTTGTTCAAAACCAGACATGGAACTTGCTTAAGGCGCTGTGCATTGTTTAATATTTCCTGTAAGTACAGCTGTATATTCAGATTGCGATTATAAAATTTAAATGGGGGGGAGAAACATGTAGAATACTAGGACTAGCACAGTTGTCACTATTGAAGCTAGAACACAGAACACTGATGCTCCAGTGTTTCCTTGTGTTATGACTGAAAATATGTACAGATTTTTGCAACTGTTTAACTGTTCATTTTAACCTTGAATGTTTCTGGAGGCCTCTCTAGGTTTTGTGTAAACATAACCTGTTCATAAGCACTAGTACTTGCAAAGTATCTGTTTGCTTCTAGATGCTGTAATGGAAATGCCAGTTGACCGCTAACTGGAAAAATCCTCTAACTTAAAATTTTCAAAGGTGAACTCCATTATGGGCACAAAGTACAAGAAGATCATAGACTCGGTATTTGAAAGTCATGGTTTTGATGGCTCACTGGCAGGTGGCGTTTGAAACTTGGTTGGGTTGTCTTGCAGTCTGAAACTAAATCTTGGTATCTTTGGTGAAGAACTTGTTGCAGCAAAGACCAAACTTGAATCGCTAATAAAAAAGGTTTGTAAGACATAGGATAGTGTAGGTTTTAGAAGTTGGAAGGCACCTGTATTTCAGTGCTTTGCAAAGAGTCTGTACTTCTAAAATCACAAACGGTGTACTTATAAATGACAATAAAATGTTCAGCTTTTCTAGATATACTGTCTGTGGTGTGTTTTGTGCTTTGGAGTGGACTTTGCACAAATTGTTCCTTAGGAGCTATTTGTTACCAGAAGGATGGTTTGGTTTTGTCTCTGCTTGTTGCCTGTGAAGATCTGGCGCTGTGCCCAATGTAAGAGTTACCATTAGTGTCACCTTCCACTCTTCACTGCCACCTCTGTATCTCAGTCTGAGAGCGACTGAGAGCGACTGAGAGCGACTGAGAGCGACTGAGAGCGACTGAGAGCGACTGAGAGCGACTGAGAGCGACTGAGAGCGACTGAGAGCGACTGAGAGCGACTGAGAGCGACTGAGAGCGACTGAGAGCTTGCATTTCTCTGATGCATAATTTTAAGTAGTGGTGGCTCTTTACTTCTTCCCTTACCAGGCTGCTTCAGGGGTTTTTATTGACCACAGCAAAATGTGCTTGCCATGAAAATTAAAGCTGTTGTCTCCTTTTCCCTCTCTCAGTGCAGGCACCCATCAGCTCTTTTTTCCGTTGTATTGTGTGTTAGACAGTTGCATTAACTGATCACAACTCGAGCTGTCTTTGCCCAAAATACTCTTAAAAGATTGGTGTATTTTAAATTCATGGGGCCTCACTAGCTGACCAGGTTCCCCTACACTGACAAAATTATTACTGTTAAAATTGTGCATCCTGAAGCTGTTTAAAGAAATGAATTACTTAAAGGCTGTACTTTTTTTTGTTTGTTTTGCTTGGATGCTTTTCTTTTTGGAAGCTAAGAGTGGGTTTAAAAATCAACTACTTTACAAAAAAAAAAAAAAAAAACCAACAAAAAAATACTTGGAACTGCTTCTGCACTGTCAAATCTGAAGACGAGCTTGGCTTCCACAGCCTTTTATGCGTAAACCCCCCACTCGCCCCGCAGCCGCCGCCATCTCCCTCCCTCAGCGCGGCCCAGCCCCGCAGCGCGCAGGCGCCGCCCGGCCGGGGGAGGAGGGGGGGCCGCTGCTCCCGCCCCTTCCGCCCATTCATCGCTGGGGACGGCGGCCGCTTCCTGGCGCCAGCGGCGAGGTGCGGCGCGGCCTGCTCGGAGGAGGCCTCGTACCGCCCGCGCCTCGGGGCCCTCCCGCCCAGGGGCTCTTCCTCTCCCCGCGGGGCGGCCGCCGGTCCCAGCCCGAGGCCGCCCGGCCGCAGCGCCGGCCTCCCGCCGCCATGAAGCTCGTCAGGTGAGCGGATGGAGGCGGATTGACGGCCGCCGCCGCGGCAGGGAAGCCCGCGCCCTCAACGGCCGCCGCCCGCGCCCTCAACGGCCGCCTCCCGCCGCGCTAACGGCCGCCTCGCGGGCCCCTTCCCTCACCCCCGGCCGTTGGGGCGGGCGGCAGCGGCCGCCTGCGGACCCCCCGGGGGGGCGGCGGTGGCGGCGGCGCTGGGCCGTCCGTCTTGCAGGGCCGGGCCGGGGGGTCAGGCGGCGGCGGGGACCCGGGGCCCACGCAGGTTCCTCAGTAAAACCACCCGTTCCGGGGGGTGAAAAAACCAAACACCCAGATTGGGTTAGAATTACCTTCCTGAGTTATTAACAAGCTCCGTAACGTTTCCTTCTTGTACAGTAGTGGCCGTTTGGCCTGGAAGCAGGGTGCCAGGTTCAACATTGTGTCTGTCGAGTGTCCCCGCCCCTGGTGGTGAGGTGGGACCCGGGGTTTGTCCGGGTTTTTGTGTCTTGCTCTCATGTAAGGCCTCAGTCAACGTCTCCAACAGAATCCACGAGCTCTGGGAACGCTGTCTTTGGAAGCTCAGGATGTGTGAATACTTGGTGCTTACTGGTTTTCTGTATCAGGATGTTAAACATGTAAGGCTTTATGTAGGCGTGAACAATTTCTTTTTTTTTTTTTTAATTTCTAGGTTTCTAATGAAGCTGAGCCATGAGACTGTGACCATTGAACTGAAGAATGGGACACAGGTGCATGGAACTATCACAGGTATGGCGGGATGGGACACTACGGCATAGTGTCGCCCGTTACCTTTCTGCCAACAGCTGGCAGCTGTAGTTTGGACTGAGCTTTTTTGTTTCGTGCTCCCTCTTGTGGGGACCTTTTCTGTAAGACGCGGGAGGTGTTCTTTGTAATTCTCATCTTTATGTGCAAGCTGAAGGCGTGCTTGTTGTGCAAGAACCTGGATGTTTGCAGAAGTCGCTGGGAGGCAGTAAATTCACTGTAGTCCTGGGAGCTCCCAGCCTGACTGCAGGCTTTGCTTACAAACAGGCTTGGGGTCGAAGGAAGTAAAACTTTTCCAAACCGTTGGCAAAGCTGGTGTAAGCGTGGTATTCTCGTAAAATTTTGGCAGCACGGTAACGCTGGTGAAGTAGTTCTGCTACCATATCAAACTGGTAGTGGATATGCAGCTAAATTTCTATAAGGTCTTTCAGTACATCTGACTTTCATTTGTGAAATTGTAATAAGCTATAGTCACACAAAAACCTTACAGATGAATCACCAGAAGAGGGGGAACTTTTTAAATGGTAGTACAGATAAATGGCAAATGTTAAGTGTTGATATAGTCTTAAATGGGTTAAACTGGGCATAGGCAATTTTAATCTGAAAAACAATTATTTCTGTCGAGGGTGGTTTTGCTCAGCTTAAGGTGAACTTCGGTGGAAGTGTATCTTTGCATATACTTGCATTGAGTTCATGAAACTGATTTGAAAACAGATAGCTTGATACAGGTCAGAAAGGAATCCTGGTGTCAGGAATCTGGTCCCGTGCTGTTGCCAAACGTCTGTGATATAAGTTTGTGAGTGTTATTGTCTTGCAGGTGCTTCTTTGTGTCACTGAACTGATAGGTGCAGGAAAAGCCCCAATTGTTCATTATGTGGTTCTCATACGTATTGAAAAATGTGCAGACTGTTTGGTTTGCTTTAATACTATTAGTGAGGGATATTGTTCTGAGAACATTCATGTTGGCATTACTTTAGAGACAACCTGTTATGTAGGTGGGGCACCATATTTAATGACACAAACCCTTACGGTTAAGTTGATGAAGGTGCTTGATCTCCTTTCCTTCACTCACCTCAGGCTACTTTTAGAAGCTCTTCTGCCCAGACACTGTTAAAAAAAATAAAATTCAAACTTGGCAGACTTGTATTCCAGGGGACTGCTTAGGTGCTTTTTTGGCCAGTAGCCATCTGCTGAGATTTGGCAGTTAAAAACTGACATTGTTTTGCAGCCGGATCTATCATCTTTGATTAGACCTGAATGCGCTACCCCAGTATCTGATTGCAGCATGCTCTGTTGCACCCAGCTAGGTAGGAAGCAAACAAAAACTGCTTGTCTCCTGACCTCAGTGCTCCTGCAGGCTTAATTGTTGAGTAAATTCTCTCTCATTTTCTGCTAAAAATCTCTAAAAACTTTGAATGGGATCCATATTTCTAAAATTGACAGTCTTCCCTTCACACTGGTGTGTGAACCGTGTTCATAATTGCTATGCTGTCTGCAAATTGTATAATCTCCTCTTCCTCGTGGTATGTCGGCTAGAGCAGGCTTGCTGAAGAGGCGGGTTTAACGTAATGCATTAGGGAAACCAAGGGGACAGGTCAGGTGGAGTGCAGGTGTCGGGAGAACTGTGTAAAATCTAGAAGTAAGGGGAGAGGGCAGAAAAATATATGGAATAAACACAGCACAATTGGTTCTTCTGGTTCTGGCCTGCTACTCACGTTATTTACATAACATATTTACATATAAGACATCTTACAGTATGTCTTTCCATGCTTATGAAATGAAACAGTGATTATTTTTACCACAAAGAGTTGGTGGTACAGAAGTTTGAACACACAAAAGATTTTGCTCACGTGGGTGCTCTGTGACTGAATTAGCAGGTGTTTGTAAACTATCTTTTACCTAAATTTTTGATCTGAAAAAGTTACTCTCATTTTCATCTTCATAGTTTGAGCTCAAATCCCATGCAAGACTTGTGATATGCAAAATAAAAATTAATATAGGGTGCTTTTTTATACTTTTCAGGGCTGTTATTCAATATGTGCATTCAACTGAGACTTTATTCTAGTTTTGGATTTTGTGCTTAGCACTGCCTGGTGGGCACAGTACTGACTGCATACAGTTCTTACGCACTGGCTGCTTACAGAGCCTGTAACCACTGTGATTGTTTCTAGTGTATTTTACGTACTTTCGTAGAAGGTATCACACTAGTATTAGATGTATTTTATCAGAAAATAAATGCTGCTTTGGCAGTTAGAGGTTTTTCTAAGGCTTACAGAAAGAGGAAATGATCGGGGTTATTTTTCCTCCTCAAGGGTTTGTTCTGCTTCTTTTTGAAAGAGTCAAAAGACTAGAATTGGACTTCTGTAATAAGCAGTAGTTCATTTGTTATTCAAAGGAATTGTTTTAATCATTTACAAAATCACTACGAAGGCAGCAATTAATAGATTAGGGAGCGTAATTTGGGATAGAAAGACATGTTGTTTCCTTCAGTTAGAAGCTTAATTAATGAATGGCAGAAGCAGGTGTTAATGAAGCACATCCATACTTAAAAATAGCCAACAAGGGACCATTTGGTAGGCGTTCATGCCTGAAATTAGACTTGTGCTGTTTCAGGAGTGGATGTCAGTATGAATACGCATCTCAAAGCAGTGAAAATGACGCTGAAGAACAGAGAACCCGTACAGCTGGAGACGCTGAGTATTCGAGGGAATAACATCCGATACTTCATTCTGCCAGACAGTTTGCCTCTGGATACCTTGCTAGTGGATGTGGAACCAAAAGTCAAATCCAAGAAGAGAGAAGCAGGTTAGTTTGTGCTTTCCCGGTCTGTGTTTATTCTGCCTTTGTGTGCATTTTAGTACTCTGAATCTGAAGGTGTCTGATGTGAATGTCTTAATATCTGCGTTTGGTAGCTAATTCTTTCATCCTGGAGGGTTTGGTACTGAACTGGCTAGGTCTGCCTTGCCCACCTTCTTAACCTCTGTAGAGCTTGCTTTCATGTGAACCTATGCGTATGGCTTTTCATACATCTGTTTTTAAAAATGATAATGTTTTTAAGCTTGAATAAATCTTTACCTATCACAGTCTCTGCATTGACACCAGAGATTTACATTTCCTCTTCTCGAATGTCTGCTGTGTTTCCCCAGTTCGTCTGGGGAACTTCACACAGCCTAATGAGAAAGTACAGAACAGCCTGTTAAAGCTGAATGCTTCACTGAAATCTCGCTTGATTGTGGATTAAAAAAAATCTGTCAGAGAATTGAATTTGAGAGACCTTCCTGGAACTTTTTTTCCAAAAGGTTGTTGAAGAAAAACCTGTTCCTTGGAAGCCTGACAGTTCAGAGAGTAATTCAGTTTTAATCCACACTATTAAAGATTAATATCCAGTAAAACCCAGAAAATCTGTGGGTTGTCTTCAGGCAGTATATATTTTGCCCAACAGCTAATTTGTGTGTTTTTAAAATGGTAAGTTTCAAGTGAAAGCTAATTGTGCTCTAAAATGATGTCATATCATTTCTCCTGCAATTAGCGTTTTAAGTTTTTGGGTCTGTGGTTTGTGACTGTGCATATGTTACAAATTGGTGTGCTTACCTTACTGAAATGATAAGAGGAACCCTCAGGTGCGTGCATCGCTAAGTACAAGTGTTATGGCTGCTGTCTTTATAGAGAGTAAGGGTAAAGCTCCTGGAAGTGTTCTGCTCCCCTCACATCCATTAAAAATGATCTGACTACATGGAGAAATTGGAGTATGGTTGGATTACTTTTTTTTGAACCTCACGATGTGATGTGAACAAGAACATTTCTTTTTAACTTTGAAGAAAGAAGAGGGGCTGTGATAGTGCTATTTACCTCGGTTTAATACTCGTTGCATCTTTGCTGTACCGAAGCACTCATAGACCGCAGCTGCGTTTGTGATGCATTTTACCTTAATCTGTAAATGCCCTTGGGCTTCAGAAGCTTGTAACTCATGCTCTGTCCTTGGCAAATGAAATTGTCAGCGGAAGGCAGGATGCTGGCTGAGAGATGTATGTGGCACGTGTGCCTTGGGTCTGAGTGCGCTGGCACTTAGTGAACACGACTCTCTACTGATGCATGTAGATGCTGTCATCGTTGAGTCGGTGTTGATGCTCCCGTGTGTTTTACGAAGAGTCAATTTATTGCCAGCAAAACAAATGACGCCTTGTTTCTCACTGTGCCTCTGCTCGTTCTGTTGTTACTGCGTTTCTAATCTAATACCATCAGATGGAACAGAATAATTATTGCAGCCTGCTTCTTGAATGCGTATGCCACTGTGTGTCTCTTGCCCAGCCCCACTTCCACAGAATTTTAAGTTTCTTGGTATCTTTTTAACCAGTAATTTCAAAAGTTTGTAGGGTAGCCTTGCAACGTGATGAGACAGATTGTATTTCTTTAGCAAAATGGGGTAAAACGACACGTTATCACCATATGGATCATATAACCTGCAGCAGTTGCTTGCAGCCTGAATTCTGTGATTCTGTCTTCCCTTTATCATTACGTAGCAGTATTTAAAAGTAGGAGCACACAGCCAAGACCTTGGCGTGAGAATCACGTCTGAAATTGGCAGAGGCGTCATTGGAAACAGCAGGAGCTGTTTGGTGCTGGGATCCTTTCAAAATGCTGCCCTTTCACATGGTGCCTGAGCTTGCGAATCTCACAGTGTGTTAAAACTCGCATTTCCCTTTAGCAGAGCACTTTATAAACCACAATGCGAGCTGTGGCAAAAAAATATATCTTTTCCACTGTGATGAATAGTAACAGAATACTCTTGTCTTGCATATGCTTTTTCTGATGCCTGAAAAACTAGATTTTATCAAAAAAAGGAACACAAAACATGTGTCAGACTTACAGCATTTGGAAGCAGCCAACTGTGATGCTATATCCCCTTGTTTTCTGCAGTCTATGGAAATCATATACTGAAAAACCATATGCAAAAGATGAAAATATTGTCTGAAACTTACTGAGTATTAACAGACTTAATATCTGGCTTACTGCTTCCCCATGATGAGACATTATGTTGTTTATGCTTGATAGAGAATGTTTTACTCAAAATGGGAGTATTCCTGGGTCTCACTTGATTTATCCTTTTTGTTTCATCTGCGAAGTTGCTGGAAGAGGCCGTGGCAGAGGCCGTGGCAGAGGCCGAGGTCGTGGAAGAGGAAGAGGGGGCCCAAGACGATAACTTCTCACCACGCAACTGCTACCAAATTCTGGGCAATTTCGGATATTTTTTTGTACAGGTCTTGTTTATGGTATCCATTTTTAATAAACTGAAATGTGAAAAAGTTGTCTTTCCTTTGTTAGTGAAGTCTGGGGAGGGAGGAATGTCCTGTTTCTAGAGGCTGCTGCAGACTAAGCATGTCTTGGTGGTGGTGGTTGTCATTGTCGACGTTGCACCCCCCCCTGAAGGCTGTACAATTACATCCTGCTTTTTGCCCCAGAGCAAGAGACTTGTGTTGGTGTGCTTTAGTGATGTTTGTTTGAAGTTAATCCCTCTTTTATAAGGCACTTGCCATCTTCTAATGGTTACATAGTTAAGACTATGAAGAACCCTCATCCCATGAGTGTGTCCCTAATGTTGTTCTGCAGAGTGACCTCTTTAAAGTTGATAGACAGTATTTTACTGTTTTCTATTACTGAAGCTTATAATTTAAATGTTGCTTTCTTTATACAACATTCACATAGGGAAATTAATCAGTTCTGTGGAACTGCTGGATTGTTACATCTCATGATTAAAGTATACTTGGATATGAACTTTGTCAAAGCTAATTATATAGCATACTTTTGTTTGGGTGGGGCTTGTAAAGCAGCTTTATCACAGATTTCTTTTAGTGTACTTAAAAAATGCATTCCTGTTTAATACGAAGTACAGCACAGAGCACAATTACATACTGGAATTTTACTTCTGGAGATGGGAGAACTTCTGCAGCTCATATATATATATATACACACATACACACCTATTTATAAACCGCTTTGCTGGACACAAGTATTGAAGGGGGGGTGTTGGACACATTTATCTCAAATACCATCCTGCTGACTTTTCCCTTGTAGGAAAAGGATTATTCACATTCGCGCTGCAAGACCTCAACAGTTTTGTCTGTTGATGAAATACAGACGTCATTTCAAATAACGTGCATGCCCGAGTCTGGCTTTCTTGAGTGGTAAGGGTATTTGCCAGCACTTCGGTGCAGGAACATGCTTTGTTGGTTGCTCAGGTTTCCACAGCGGCAGTGCTACAACAAAGCGGAAAAGAATTACCTAATGTCGTGTAATGGGTTGAGGCGCTGGTTAATTTGTGCTAGCATTTTGTGAGCTGCTCTTCTGTTTTTCCCCTCTTATAGAGGCCATATTAAAGCTTCGTCTTGTTACAGAAGACCTTTTTTTTTTTTCCCCCCAAACCATTGTGGAACCTCCTAAGAGCACTTTTTGGTCAATATAGCACCCACCATTCTTGACTCTATAAATAGTTGCTACAAATAATGGTTGCTGCTGTCTTCCAGCAGCGCCCGGTCACTGACGATGGGGGGGTAAGGTCTTCCCATACCCAGCTGGCGCCATTCATGCCACAGTTGAAACTCTTTCCCTCTTCAGCCTCTTCCTTATAAAAGTCACTAGTGCCCCCAGGGGTATGCACATGGTGGACGCCGCCACCAGCAGCCCGATCACCGCCAGGGCGTAGCCTGGGTAATCCTTGGTCACCAGCTGCCCCTGCAAGGGAGAGAAGAAGCCTTGGATTTGTGGGAATCCGTGGTTTTCTGTGTCCTGGAGTTGGGTCTATTTCAACAGGACTCAGCCCGTGACTCAGTGCTTTGCTTTGTCCAACGATACAAGCTTTAAATTTATAAGAACAGAGCTGCTGACAAAAATATTGGGGGAAAATGTTTCTGTGAGCTTTGGCAAAGCAGATTTTGGCTTGGTCTGTGTTTTTAATGAGATGTCTGGGCCCTGACCTCTGTCGGGTCTCTGCGTTCCTCCCCTCTGGGCTCATGCTGACACCGTGTCAGCAGCCCAGGCCCACCCCGGGTCCCAAATCAGCGGTGACATGAGAACAACGCCTGTAGTTTGTTTCTGCGTGCCAGGAATGTGTCCACAAAAAGTTATGAAACCAGTGGTTACTTATCCAATAGTAATTCCTCTGTGATAAATACACAGTTCAGCATTGGTACAAAAGCATTTTGGAGAAAAATGTATATGAAAATTATGAAAGCTATTTATTCCAGCAGCAGCTCAGTTCTGTTAAAATACCACTAATTTTGTTCAAAATACTGCACTTTAGAAGTCTTCTTTTCTGTTTAAAGTCTATTTTTTAAAGACGATATTTGCATTTTCGACACAAATAAAATTTTACTGTTTGAATGAGTCGATTAAAAACTGTAGAGAGGAATGAGGCCATTTTATAGAACCACGCCATCATTTCCACTAGGTCAAGTTTTCCCTGTTTTACCTTTCCCCAAAATGAAGGGATGGCTCCACCTCCGCCTGCAAGCTTTCAGAAGGCAGTTTTGTGGAACAATGTAGTTTGGAAGGAAGGCTGTGTCCTTGCAGGAATTAAGGAAAGTTTAAAAAAAAAAAAACCAACCAAAAAACAAACCAAACCAAAACTAGTTTACCTGTGTAGCATCCCATGCTTGGTATTGCAGTGTTCCTGTGAGGATGTAGTCGGTAATGTAAAATATAAATAGGCTTATAATTAGCAAAGGACTAGCAAAAGCCCACATAATTTTCCAGTACCAGTTGGGCTTTCGCCCAATCATGGTGTGAAGATCTTTCTCAAATCTGTTTAAGAAAAAAAAAAAAAAGACATTTTTGAGAAAAGCTGCCTGCGTTCAGTCGACACCTTGGTCTGAGTTACTTCAAAACCACCTACGGAATGAAATATGTGAGATGGGAAGGGGGAGGCTAATTGTCCAGAAGACTAATGAGCGGAGAGCTGGAAGAGCTGGCTCACCAGGATCACGTCGTGAGGGTGAAATCAAACAAAAAAGACAGCAGGGCTTCCAAGAGGATCCCAAACTGCGGAAGAATAGCTAGAAACAGGCACAGCAAGGAAAAGCCCCAGCAAAATTCTGCCTGGAGTGTAACTTTAGACCGTTACTAGTGTTAGCTGGTGGAGAAAAGTGATGGTGCTTAAATAGCGTGGAGAAAACACTCGTTTTTGTGTAGAGTTCTCACTCCTGTTATTTGACTCTGCGAGACAGTCCTACAGCTGAGGATGGTACTTAAAATCACGCAGGAAACCTGGATCTGACTTGAAGGCTTTAATGGAATCACGGAACGGTTTAGGTTAGAAGGGACCTTAAAGGTCATCCAGTTCTGCCCCCCTGCCATGGGCAGGGACACCTCCCACTAGACCAGGCTGCTCAAAGCCCCATCCAGCCTGGCCTTGGACACTTCCAGGGATGAGGCATCCACAGCTTCCCTGGGCAACCTGTTCCAGTGTCTCACCACCCTCACAGGAAAGAATTTCTTCCTAACATCTGATCTAAATCTACCGTCTTCCAGTTTGAAGCCATTACCCCTCATCCTGTCACTACATGCCCTTCTAAAAAGTTGCTCCCCACTTTTCCTGTAGGCCCCCTTCAGGTACTGGAAGGCTGCTTTAAAGTCTCCCCGGAGCCTTCTCTTCTCCAGGCTGAACAACCCCAGCTCTCTCAGCCTGTCCTCATAGCATAGGTGCTACAGCCTTCTGATCATCTTCATGGCCCTCCTCTGGACCCGCTGCAACAGGTCCGTGTCCTTTGAACTCATCAAGGACATAATGCCAGTGTAGGTGCCTTTACACATACCACGCTAGCAGACTAACCAAGCAAATACTAAACCCTTTTCCTTTCCAAACACCTCTGCTGTGTAAAACCTTTCCTGATGCTGAATCTTGCTTTTACCCACAAGGGATGACTTGGGAGAGCGGCGATGTGCGAGGTTTGAAACCAGGCGTACTGCCACAGAAGGTGCTCGTGAGAGCAAAGACAAGAGGAGCAGGGAACAGCATGTAAAGCTCATTAGCACTCCCCTGCCTGCAGAGAAGGTGTCAGCCCAGCCTGGCCCCCGCGCAGCCCTGAACCTGACACCCAGGAAAGGGTCTGCAGGGCAGGGGAGGCCCCATGGCCTTGCTGATACCATAGCGTAGGAGGAAAATTTAGCCCGAGGTGGTATTTTTATTCTTGGCCAGTGGTCACACCCCTGCTATGAAGAAAGGAAGGTTCAAGCTTTTACCTTCTTATCCCGTAGATGTAACACACAGCAATGGTTTCTACCAGCACGATGAGCAGCAGCGAGAGGGTGGCCGCGTAGTCATTGAATATGTCAAACCAGTAATTTCCAGCCTCCATAGTGAAGGTTAGGCCAATCACGAGGTTAATGAAGCACACAACACCTGCGTGGATAAAACAGGGACCCTGCCGTTACACCTGGAAACCCAATTGCGTGGGGCGAAGTGTCATACTTCTTGTGACTAAAAAGCTGGCGGGATTTATACTAATTTCTCTCCAGAAGCAGCTTTCTCGGAGGAGAAAGATAATTTTTTTTGCCCTTTGGAAGAGACCTGGCTCTGTGTGTGTGTGTGTGTGTGTGTGTGTGTGTGTGTGTGTATATGTTCTGGTGCAGCCTTAAATTGCTGCTCCTGAGACCTGCACAGTCACAGCAAAGACACCCAAGTCTCAGCTATGGCCTTGTCGCGAGTGTGTGCAGCATCTGCTGTTACTATTTGGCATCTGGTTAAAACAGGTTTTAAGGTGGGACGGCTGATTTCCATGCCCAAATGGGAGCGCCTATCACTTTTGGCCAAAGACTGAGCTGGTTCAGTTGGGATACCAGTGATGCGACTGAAGAGCCACTCACTGCGGGTGTCTTGACATGTCTCGTGGCCCTTTGAGTTTCACTGGTCAGTAGGCACCAGTTTGAAGGAGCCGGGGTGCGTTGGGAAGCCTGCAAATACACTCCCATGATTGCCCTGGTGCTTTGAGCGCTCCCGAGGGAAAGTGCTGTAGAGGCTGGGTAGGATTTCCCAAGGGCAGGCGAGCCCTTCCAAGCAGCATATCTGATGTTCTCTGCTCCACCCAAGGTCAAAGAGGGACCCTCAACGGCTGTTGGACACCAAAGCTTTTGCACGCACGTGCTCTCTTCCCACACGGCCTCGCTGCTCCCGGCAGGTGCTTACCTGAGATCACCTCCTTGGGGAAACGGGCAGCGATGACCTTGCTGTCGGTCAGCGGTGTGAGGATGGCGGCGGTGTTTCCCAGCATGCTTCCGATGCCCAGCATCAGCAGCATGACGAAGTAGAGCACGGAGTAGAGCTGGGGCACCTCCATGTTTTTGATGGCTTCAGAATAGACTATAAATGCCAGTCCCGTCCCCTGGACAGCCTGCCGGCGAGAAAGGGGGAAGGGAGTTACGGGCAGCTCCTCAGCTCGATAAGGGACATGAGAATAGGGACATGAGACTGATCCTCCACAACAATGAAAAACACCCATGGTGGCATTTCTGCACGGCAGGGACAGGTGAGATCTTCACTGATTTATTCAAACTGGATAGAGACTGGCACAGTCCCGCTCGTAGCGAAAACATTTGCCCCATACCTTTGCCACCTGCCCTGTCCTGCAGCTGCAGCCACAGTGTGGCTGCATCACCACCCGGCTCAGTTGCTAACGAGCCAAGCGAGCACCTTGCCCGGCCCCATCCCAAGGTGCAGAAATGAGGCCCACCGCGGCTCCTGGGGGTGCGGATGTGCCCACTGGGGCTGCCCGGGCTCGGTGGGAGGAAAGGAGAATAAAGCCCTGGCGGCCGGCACGAAGCGGCGACTCACTGTATCGAGTTCAGCTTCCAAGCTGCAGTTTTTAAGCTGCGGCGATAATTGGGCGTATTCCTGCGGGTAGGTGGCCATGAGGTACTCTTTCATCTCGTTGAGGTTGTCTGCTGTTAGAGAGCCTTCCTCCAGGTCGAAAGCGTTCATCAGCAGCAGGATCACCCTGGGAAAGATCATAGGAACTTAATGGCTTTCAGGCCAAGGTATGAAATCGATGCCGGTTTTACACCTCGTCCCCTCCTCCATCAGCCCCCACACAGGGATGCTCTGCTGGCCCCAGGACTCTGGTCTCCCGGGGTGGGAGCCATGGTACTTCCAGAGCGATGTTGGGTTGTGGGCAACCTTCCGCTCATCTCTGCTTCAGAGGGAGCAGGTCCCGCACCCACGCTGCCCCTTCCAGGCAGATGTTTTGTGTGCTGGCCAGTGCCAGCTGGCGTCTCTTCCCCTTTGCCATCTGGTCCCACATCCGCACCCCACCAATTTAACGAGCCTTTTGGCAACGGGCAGGGACTAGCAGTTCAGTTTCCTCTCCGATCAGCAGAGAGATTGAAAGCTGTAAAAACAGGAGTAAAAGCGTAACCGCCACAGGCCCCATGCCAGGGACTGCACGCGAGCTTGCTGCCTCGGGCACGATCCTGCAGGCTGCTGGGCACCTCCAGAGCGTCGCCGCCGAGGAAGCTGAGCTCCTGGCACAGGGCTTGGCCTTGAAGGGAGGGATCTGGGCATCATTGCATTTTATTAATCAGTGTCCCCCCCACAAAGCATGTGCTGGGACTGGGGTGCAGGAGAAAGTGCCGCTGTGACTTATCCAGGCAAATTCGTCTTCTCGACCTGGCCCATGCCTGGAAGTAGCACCCAGGGGTCAAAAGGCACACCAGCCCTGACCTTTCGTCTCAGCCTTCATCGCTTTAAATCGCCCCATTAGCTTTATTAGAGCAGTATGAGGGCCAGGGCAGCTCTGGCAGCACCGTGTGCTGTTATTTATTTACCTCCCCCCCCCGCCCTTACCTTCCCCAGAACAGCTTGCGGTGGAAAACAAGTGAAACACCAGCCTCTTACTTGTTTATACAGCTTTCGTAGTTAAACGTCGCCTTGAAGCCGTAGATGGAGAAGGTCACGATGCTGGCAAATATGGAGGTGGTGCTGTTGATCAGCGAGACGATGATGGCGTGCCTCTCGCAGTTGTTGCTAGGCTCGTTGTAGCTGGCGAATGCGATGAGGCTGCCAAAGCCCAGGCCCAGAGAGAAGAAGATCTGCGTGGCAGCGCTGATCCACGTCTTGGGGTTCGACAGCTGCTCCAGCTGCAAAACCAGACAGGGGGAGAGTGGGAGCACGAAGCTGTGCATGGATGCGCGGCACTGCCCCTTCCAGCCTGCGGGGATGGAGACCCCATCTTAGCACCCAGCTTAGCTCATGGGTGGTTTTTGGGCAGGCTTACTGCTCGGTTTGAAAGTAATATGCTACAGGTTATGGTAATGGACAGGTCTTTTTCTGGAGGATAAAGGAAGCAGCTCATGGGCACCGTGGCAGAACAGCCTCCAGCCGTTCCCAGCTGGGGTTTCCAGCTGCCTGACCTCAGCTACTGCTGCAAAAACCCGATATAAGGAAAAGGAGCATTGCCACCTTTTAAAAAAAACTTACACGTTTGGTAACTAATAACATTTCATGAAAGATTCAGCGCAGTTTTTCCCTCTACCTTTGGCGTGAACATGTAGACGAGCCCGTTCACAGCGCCGTGAAGTGTTAAACCTCTGATGAGGTATATGATGAGAACGCAGTACGGCAAAGAGGCTGTTACGTAGACCACCTGGGGAAAGGAGGGAAAATACCTTGGTCTAAAGAACACGCGAAACTGGTCGGAGCAGATTAGCTCTTTCTCACTTACTTCACAGAAATGATTTCCATTATCGTGTTTGCTACCTTGTAGTAATCTTTAAAGAAATATTTTCAGATAAATCGAACTTTAGAAATCCAAATAGGTTTTAGGGTAACAAGTTTATTATTAATAATAAAGACCTGTGCTGTTGTTCCCAGGGTCTTCTCTTTGATGGGAAAAATAAGAACAAAATCTAAAATATTTGCAGCATTTACAAACTGAGTTCTCCAGCATTTAGCAGACAAACAGCAGTTTGCCACCATTTGTCAAGAACGCATTAGGCAAAAGTCATCTATCATCTGCTCTAGGAAGAAGACGACCAGATCTCATAAAAGGTCAAAAGCAAACTTGAATAAAACTATTTTAATTCAGATGTGAAAAAGGCTGTAACTTAATGTAACCTAGATGGAAGATGGGGGGAATTAAATCTTTCAGTTGTCTTCCATGAGCTTTTGATCAAACCCCGTAATTTGAATCTAAATGTTGAATCTCCACATTGGAAGAAGCCACTTGCAATAAAAAAAAAAAAAAAGAAGGGAGAATCCAATCACTTTCTCCTTGCTAGGATGTGCCCCAATGGCTCACCCAGAAACATATATAAAAACTAACTCACAAAAAAACATGCTTTCCCAAGCTCTTGGGAAGAGAATCGTCTGGGTAATAACCAAACGTTCCTCCCGTTTGCACCTGCCTGCACTGTCAGCTGGCATCTGCCTTTCCCCGTCACACACCCGGAGACGCAGCAGCTTCACCATCCCCAGCAGGACAGCCCCGCGCCCCCTGCCCAAACCCCCCGCTCCTCCTGCACAAGGGCTGCAGGGGAAGCCCCCCACGCCGCCTCTGACGAGACCCTGCCTTCGTGATGCTGTTTCAATGCTCCTTGGCTATTTATTGTCTTTCTTTTTTGCCCCCAAAGCCAGCTGCAGCAAGTTTAAGAGGTTATTCTTAGTTTACAGTCTCTTGGCTTTCTGCGTTCGGCTAAGACGATTTGGGGATTACAGCCCTCAGCTTGCTTCTTAGTGCAGGCTCAGCCAGGACATTGCTTCCCCCCCCCCCCCGATAACTTCTGGTCTGAGTAAAAAGTGAGCAAAAATGCCTGGTAGATGTCTTTTTTTTCTTGCAAAGACTGAGGAACAGACATCTCCTGACACAGCTCTGCTGTGGCAGGCGGCTTTTTCCACAGGGCCAGCAGCCTGGTGGCTGGTTTTGCAGCAGAGGTGGCTGCATTTAAAGGATTTTTTCTGTTTTGTTTTGTGTTTTTTTTTTTTTTTTAAATATCACTCAGTGTTTTGATTGAGCCTTCTTCAGTTGCAACTTAACGGGGTGGCAGAGGCAGCATGGCTGGCTGCTCCAGGGGAGATGCCATAACCCCAGGTAACAGTAGCCATGGATGCTGCCGCCTTGGTGCTTGTTTATCCTCCCTGACATCCTGGCGGGGCTCAACAGGGCTGTGCCCGCCTCTCACCTTGCCGGTGGACTCAGTGCCACGGAGGATGCAGAGGTAGACCACCAGCCAGGCCAGCATCAGGCAGAGCGCCTGCTCCCACTGCACGCTCCCGCTGTCCTCCAGCGATGGAGAGATGTTCAGGGTCTCCCGGTACCAGAAGTACTGGGTGGACGATGTCTTCTCGCACTCCTCCTCGTAGCCTGTGCGGTTGCTGTTCAGGGGGCAGGTGGCCCACGGCAGGGGGTCCTGCGAGGGAGGGGAGGAGCACAGGGTGAGGGCCCACCATCAGCATGGCAGGGAGAGCCGGGGGGACAGTGGGAATGAAGTCAAGGGTGGCTTTCTGAACCCTGGGTTTGCTTGTCCCCGTATTGTGCTGCCTGGGGCTGGGGCTGACCCTCTCCCCTGGGGATGACCCTCTCCCGAAGGATAGACCCACTCTGCCTCTCTTCCCTGGGGATGACCCTCCTGATCCCCTCACCCAGGGATGACCCTCTCCCTTGCCTTTGGACAGACCCACCCCAGGGTGCAGGACACCATGGCCACCAAGGCACATGTAAGCAAGGCATCAGGGGGCTGGCTTTGATCTGCATTTTGAGAAGAAACCCCGATGCCTCTGGGGAGCCCCCAGAGAGGGACACCCCTGTGTCATTTTTTCACCACAGAAAATCCCTGGGCAGGTTTCTGGAGCTTTTGTTCCTCCCTGGCTGATGATGGGCCTGGGCAACATGCAGCAGTGATACAAAACCACCACGACCCTCCGTGGCCACAGCGGGGCCAAGCTGTGTCCACCGGGTGCTCACACACCTGGAAGGAGTGGAAGAGGTACCAGAAGGCCCAGGCGTTTATCACGTTGTAGTACATGGAGAGGAAGAAGGAGACGACGACACTGGCGACGCCTGCGGGCATGGAGGGAGGTGCTCAGTCAATGGCAAAACCCAAAACGCCCAGGGCCCCATAAAAACATGTTGGGGCTTTGCTTCTGCACGGTCCTGTGCACAGGGCATGCTCCCGCCACTGCAGCCTCCTCCTCCCTCCATCAGGGCTATCCCTGCACTGGATTTTATACTTTAGCCCCTGGGGGGTGAATATTCAATGTATCGTTAAAAATAGAATGTCCTTGTAAGCAAATTAGAGATAGTTTGGGCTATCAGGGTAATTCAATAACTTCATAATGCAGCTAAGAGCGAACACTGATAAACGGTAAGCGGTGATGGTAGGAAATTAAGGCACTGATTTATCACTCAATGTTGAGTTTGTCAAGACGATGCTCTTGGGGTCAAAGCCCAGTGTGGGCAGCGCCGGGGGCAGGGTTAAGCCCTGGTCTTCACACCATGATTTTGGCTGTCTGCCTGAGGGCAGGGGGACCCACGCCTCCGTGGTAGGGGACCTGGTACAGCAAGGCAGGGTCTGTCCCCGACGCCTTGTGAGGGACAGGGTAAATGCATGCTGTGAGGCATCTGGGTAACAGCTTTGCTCAGCCTAGTGAGACCCAGTAAAACCTCGGTTCCCACCTGGTTTCCTCTCCAAAAAGACAAAGCTCTCCATTCAAAAATCACCCGTGTTCCCTGGGCGCTTAACAATAAAGATAAAAACCAAGAACATACCGACGCCACAGAGGTAGGGGCTTATTATTTTCCAGGCACCAATGCTGCCCTGACGCATGCGCTGCCCCACGGCCAGCTCCAGGTAGAGCAGCGGCATCCCCTCGACGACCAGCATGATAAGATATGGGATCAAAAAGCCACCTGCAAGAAAAATCCAACAGATGGGCTTCAGCAGATCGGCAGCATAATAAACACCAGGTTGCCCTATTCCTGGTCAAATCACCCCATTAGTGTCCCAGGAGGTGGCTGGAGCTGGGTCCTGTCCAGGTACCTGGTGTATTGAGGGCAAATCACAACCCTGAGGGACATCTCAGGGGGTTTCAGGTGGCGTCCCAGATGTCGGTGGGTGCCAAGTGCCTGGGCGTGGGGGAATTTTCCACGGGCACTTGGCAGCGCTGGGACTTCTGCTGTTAAAATGTGCCGGTCGCCACCCCGGTGTGGCGGAGCTGCCCAGGTGCTTTGCGGGCGGTTTGAGCAATGTTCGGGGCTGTGGCTGTTAAAGGGTAACTAAGCGCCAGTCAAACCTTGTAAAAGATAATGAGAGAAAGAGGACGAGGGAAAGATTTACTTCGTGTGTGTCAGCCTGCAGCAGAGCCGAAGCACTCAATGAAAAACTAACAGCAACATCTGCACTGAATAGAGTTTTAAGTAATGTATCGAAGTCTGGCCTGGCTTGAAAAACCCCAAAACTATAAAAAAACCCCCATGCTGAGACTGCAATGCCAGCAAAGGGGTGAAGGCTTTTCCCCCAGGGTCCCACCTGCGGGAGCAGACCCTGGATCAGGCTGACACAGCCTCCCCCTGCCCATTTGCTCATCCCCACTTCCCTGGCACAGAGAGCCCCAGGGATGCTCTTGCAGAAGAGGAACAGCAGGAATGGGTGGGCAGGCAGCAAGGGAGGGGAAAGGACCTTCCCACCCAGCAACCAGGATGCACTTCGGCTTCAATTTTTGCTGGAAAAAGAAAATGAAATCCTTGTCCTCGACTCGGGGCTTGCTTTAGAAAGAGCTGCTGACTGAGTCAAAAACTGGATTTTTGTGAAGGCTTTCCTGCTTCCCTTTTTACAGCAAGCCAAAAATATTTACGTAAATATCTCTTATTTAGGATTTAATCTGCGGCATTAACATTCCTCGCAATGGGCTCGGTGCAGCACTGCAGAGGAATGAACTCCGGGCAGCGACTGAGGCAAAGAACTGGAAATAAACACCTAGAAATAATCCGGTTTATTCTGGGAATTAATTTCCCACCTCCCGGCTCTCTCGTTATTAACGACCCCTTTGTTAGTCTGTTAGATAACTTCCTATGCCGCAAGGGAGCTGTCGGAGGTTTCAGAGCTCCCGCAGCCGCTCCGTCCTGGCAGGGCGCGAGCTGCCCCAGCAGCTGCCGAGGGGAGTTTTGCCATGTACCATGGGGGGGAAAACAGCGTTCGGCCCTTTGCGAAGGCTTTTCCACCCTCCCAGCAGCTTTGCTGAGTGCTTCGTGTTGGCTTTGCCACCTTGCAAGGAGGAGTACCTCCAGGCTTGCTCTTCACCCCAATGTCACCCCACAGGTGGCAGTGCCGGGGCTGAGCCCCCTGCCCCTTGCTCTGCAGCCTGTTTGCACGCAGATCTTGCTCCTGATGCTACTTTTCCTAAAGGGTAAAACCAAAATGCTTCATACAAGTGACTCGGGGCGACTGTATGCACCAGCTCCTTACCTGCTGTGAACCAGCACAAGCTCCACTGACTTCCCTGCTCATTTACACCCTGCGTTGCTCCCTACGGTGCCAACCGCCTGCGAAAACCAGCCCCCAGGCCAGCCCCCTGCAGTTGGCACAAGGTGTGGAGTCTGGTCGAGGCACCAGGCTTGGCCAGTGGCACCCTCGCCTCTGCTCAGCATCTCAGCTGGGGTTTCCTCGCTCAGGGCTGAGCGCTGCTGAGTGCCCGTTCCTGCTGCAAACCCATCCCAGTGTCATTTCAGCCTGGCCCAGCCTGCTTATGGATGGACTAACTGCACCTACAAGGTTTGAACCCTCCTTTGATCCCTTCGGGTGAAGCTCCCTCTCTCTTGCTCACAGCAGGAGGAGGCAATATGCTGATAAACAGAAACGCAGGAGGTTGTAAACTCTGAAAATACCCTGTTTATGAGTATCATCAGCGATAAAGACAGCATTGCTCTGCTGGGCACGCCAGGGACTGGCTCTGTGCTTTGCTGTAAGGAAGATGCCAAACGAGCAATTGCTGGCATCCCCCCTAAGCCCAGTTTCTGGTGTATCCAGCTTTTAAGTTCCTGAAATGATGTTTTTTCTGCGTGGGTTTTGCAGACCCCTGGAAAGCGACCAAATCCTTTTTTAAGAGGGCAGTGAAAAACAATTAAGAAAAGCAAAGCCTGCTGTCAGGAGTTTTAGTTTCACAGTAGGGAAAGCCGCTTCTCCCCTGGGAAATGTAACCACGGAAGACAAAAGCAGTGGAGAAACTACTCTTATAAAAACATGCTTTTCAGAAAATACTTGGGTTTAATGAATCTTTTTTTGTGGTTAATCAAGTGTTCCAGTTCTGGTTACATTTCAGAGAATTTTCACCATCTACTACACTACTGATGGCTGATAAGAAGAGGATAAACCACGCAAAGACCCCCGTGTCTGAGTTTTGCAGTCCTCCAGGATGTCTGCCAAGACAGGCTGCTAGTGAACTAACCACGTGCAGTTTAATTGCATACAGAAACACTTGCATTTTAAGCTTTGTGCTAGAGTTCAGTGTCAGACATGGAGTCCTTCTTACCCTCAAAAGCATCTGCGTGGAGGAATACACCCAGAATTGAGGCATGTCTATCACTTCTGCTATCTGAAACATCTAAGGAAGCTTCAGCCACTGCAGCATCTAGCTTCTACGGTAATTTCACCCAGTGTATTATCTGGATTTTTCTGACCTGATCCCACAGAGCAGCTCTGACGCCGTCCCAGCACTGAGCTGGCTTTTCAACACCTAGCAAGAACCAACTCTTACGACCACATGTGTGTTTAGAAGGGAGCTACAAGCCAACAAAACAAGCACAAGCCAAGCAAAAAGCACTTAAAATATCTCAGCGTGTTTCTTCCTGAAAGGAAGAAAAGGCAGAAGCAGACCAGAAGCAAATGAGGCAGATGCTCATGATGCTACTTAATGCACAACTGGGATGGGTCCAGCACTACAACAGATGCAGTGGAAGAAGCAGTATAAAACTGGGATGTCTTATAAAAAGAGGCTCTTTGTAAGGATTCTTCAAAACATGGTCATTAACCAGTGGTAGCTGTATACTAGAAGAGATTATTAGTGTTGGTTTTTAATTAATCTAATTAACTGACTTTTGATTTCTAAGGAAGAACATCTGTGGCCGGTATATAATATAGACATCATCTTTCTCCAGTTCGGACCTAGAAGAGCAATAAACTTTCAAAGAGCTCTTCTTTTTTTTTTAAGCCCAAATTTATTCCCCGTTTTCAAAGCTTCCCGGGAGGCTTTAGCTGTGGAGCTCCTGTTGATTAAGGAGTTTCAGCCAACTTCAAGGCAGATTTGCAGACAAGTTATCACCTCCTAAAGAACGGCTTTGTGCAAGAGACAACACGTTAATGACAGCAACTTGAAATGATACTGATGATCCTTAAATTAAATCAGCATAAGCAGTTCCCTTTCTGAATATGTTCCAAGTGAACTAACAAGGAACTGAACAAGTTTCCGATGCCTTCAGAGTGGTTCAATGGGGCAAAAAGTAATAAATTAATACCATGTAGACCTACATCTCGCATTCTACCTCCATCCTTTTTAAAAACATGGGTCTCCTCACAGTTTCATTGCACTTCTAGAAAAGGAGTGCCACTGTATTGGGGCAGCTGTCAGGTAAAAGCTGCTTTATGTTAAAGAATATGTAAAATAAAGCAGCAATTGAAGAGATTGCACACCAACACAAAGCCCGACCTCCTGCTCTGCCCTGGACCCTGCTCAGTGGACAGGGTGTTAGCATGGACAACATCCTTGCGGATTTAAAGCTTGCCACACTCCTCCTCGAGGGAAGCAAGAAACATAAGCCACACTTACCTCCTCCATACATCTGACATAAGTATGGAAACCTCCACACATTTCCCAGCCCCACAGCATAGGAAATGCAGGCGAAAACAAACTGCAGGGGATTGTCCCATAGTGGCCGGGATTTCTCCATTGCCTACTTGCAGGCAGAGGTTTCAGCAGAACCTTCCTGCCTTCACTCCTTCAGGTACTCTGCCAGCCCTGCCTCAGACTCCACGCCAGCCCGGCTTGGAGGGGAGGGAAAGGCGGAGGAGCTATGCTTGCCAATTCCTATCAAGCTTTTTAATTACTAATCTTATTAACAGGCACATACTGAAGTAGGAATGCTGGTAAATAGATTATAGACACACAGAGAACTATAAAATTGGTACTTTGGGTGAATAGCTGCTTGGGTTTTGACTGGCATTTCTGGGAAGGATGTGAACCCAGGGATTTTTATCGGCTCACATGCTGACTTGACACAGGGAGGAAATAACACTGGGGCTGCAGCTTGGTTTTGGAAATGGGAAACTCCTTCCCCACAGGGCACTCTTCCCTAGGAGTGGTATGTGCGAGTGTGAGGCACCAGCTTGGCTTTGATAGCACGGGGAAGGGGTTCCCACACCATTAGGACTGGGCTTAGTGGCTTTTGGAGCTGACTTTTATTCCCAGTGTCCCTTGCCCTAAACGGGTCCTTGGGCATCCTGTCACTTGCACTCTGGTGCTCAGCCCAACCAGCCCAGCACACCCCCCGGTTCCAAAAGTGGCCTTGAAACAGACCCTATCAGCCATGCAGGTCCCCAGCCTGCGGCAGCCTTGAGCATAACACTCAAGTTTGACTCTTCGGGAATACTACTCTCCCTCCTCGTGCTCTGGGAATGTGTGAGAGCGCAAAATAGCTTAGTCTCTTTTCACTCACCTTCACACTGAAGTTTCACTGCTGCAGATTAACTTTTCTGAGGGGCTGCTGTTTTAAAACACTTTTAAGCAGGCAAGGACCAAATATTTACGAAGGCCACTGGGAAAAGGTGTCTGTGGCCCATTGTGGAGGCAGAAGGACCTAGGAGGCCTTCGGGTCGTCTGAACGCACGCTGAGATGCCAAGTCTGAACGTGAACCCTGTGCGCTTGGGTCCCTGCCAAGGTACACTTTGAGCTCAAACACTTCAGACAGGTCTCCCAGTGAAGGAGGCTACCAGCAGCGCTTGTAGCAATAAAAAGGGTCTGAACAAATCCAAGGACTCAGTTTCCTTCCTCTGTCTAAACACGGCTTTTTTCACGCCAGGACTGGGGACCTTTCAGGTACGTCCTACAAAAAAGACCCGCTCAGCTGCTGGCAGTCTCATTCCTCCAGCGCCAGCAACTCGCTCCCTGGCAGCACTGCGTATGCTGCTCCAGCATCCCATCAGGCACCGGCAGAGCTGAGGAATCCAGCTGTGGGTACGGGTGAGAACCCCTACCACGGGGCTTTTGGACAGGAGCCCAAACTGCAGAGTATGTCATGCAGAGCTGTTGAGACCAGCAGAACGACTATGGTGGACTTGCTGAGCAGCCACCTGTAACAGCAAAGTCACAAAGTGGGACGCCGCTTTTTTGCGTGCTAGAAAAGGTGACTGCAAAAGGTTTATGCACCTCCCGTAAGTGAATCCATTCCTCACGGCGTGTTTTAACGCTGCTGGAAATGGAGGTTGTCATTGGACAACATCAGGGTTTGCCAGACCCTCACAGAGTATAGTTTTGAGGGAGCTCGTGGCTCTTCCGCAACATCCTTGCTGTTCCTGTCTTACTTGCAGAATTGCAATGTGCCAACTAGCCCTGGAAATGCACCTCATGCACCCTGAATTCTGCTGGGAGGAAAAATCCAAGGAAATTTTAGGTCCATAAGGACACACACTGAGAAGCTACAGATATGTTAACTGTCCCACATCACAAAAAACTTTTGCAAATTATTAAAAAGTTAAATGTCTGTCACTGCCTGTGGGATTTATTACAAATGATTCTTATAAATAACCTACAGCATTTAATAACTCACAGACAGGACAGCCTTAAAAATAGCAAGCACATCACTAGCACTTGGGATGCTTCTGTGTGCATAGATTACTGCTACTGATGAGCATAATCAAGTTAAATATTTCCTTGGCTCTGTACCTCCTTCCCATCACATTTCAAACTAGTTTACTAATGGACTGGGGAGACTGTGCAGGCGAAGAGGTGTGGTGTCCTGGGCTCGGCTCAGGCCAGATCAGGAAGTTCAGATGCAATGAAATGAATCCTTGCCCCTCTCACAAACGTCAGTCTCCTCAGCAGCTTGGATCACAAACTGCTATGAGTTTTTAAAGGCAGTCGTGCACACAGGCACTCAGCAAAGTGCCTGTCATCCAGTGTCTCCTTGAGAGACAGGCTTTAAATATACTGGAAGGTATTTAAACACATGATGCTTAGGTAAGCTTCCTGTGGGACTTTCCATACACATCTCAGACAACCAATATGCTATTTCTGATGCCATTCAAGATTTCATCTCCTTTGAACTTCCTTCCTTTGGGTTGGGTGAGGACTTGGGTTTTATCTTCAGGGACAAAGATAAGTCTCTAATAGACACATGCCAGAACTTGTGATAATTTCACTGGTCATGTTAGAGGAGGATTAGAAGGAATTTTTTGCTCCAGGTACCTAACAAATATGAGAGTGTGGGGTTTGGGGGAAGTGGGTGGGAAAGGGTGGGGGTTCATCTTCATAGCAGGCCAGGGACTGACGGGACAGCATGAGAACTGCCCTATATAAACCTCATCAGAAGCTGTTAAACAAAGCAGAGAATCCCATTTCTCACTGAAGGAAAACTGGAAGTACTTAGGTGAAGGTACCAACTGAAAATCCTGGGCTTGTATCTCTTGACACCAGCACAGTAAGAAGCCAAGCACTTCTTCCAGATACTTAAAACAAAAGCAAAAAGGGAGTCTGGAGTTCTAGCAACAGTTTGGGGGACATGATTTGAGGGTGGGAGAAAAGCTTAACAGATTTATTGCCAAAAGAGCTGGAAACAAGGGAGGAAGGAATAATAAGCAGCAGTGGAAGAAGTCTGATATCAACAACTCCTCGATAATTCCACCAGGTAGCCTGGACTTTATTATGCTACATCCAACATAGAATCATAGAATTGTTTGGGTTGGAAAAGACCCTTAAGACCATTGAGTCCAACCGTTAACCTAGCCCTGCCAAGTCCACCACTAAACCATGTCCCGCAGCACCACATCTACAGGACTTGGAAATACTTCCAGGGATGGTAACGCAACCACTTCCCTGGGCAGCCTGCTCCAGTGCCTGACAACCCTTTTGGTCAAGAAATTTTTCCTTCAGTAGTCAATCTAAACCTCCCCTGGCGCAACTTGAGACCATTTCCTCGTGTCCTATCACCTGTTACTTGGGAATAGAGACATGACCCCCACCTCTCTACAACCTCCTTTCAGGTAGTGGTAGAGAGCGATAAGGTCTGCCCTCAGCCTCCTTTTCTCCAGGCCACTTCCCTCAGCCATTCCTCATGACACTTGTTCTCCAGACCCCTCACCAGTTTCGTTGCCCTTCTCTGGACTCACTCCAGCACCTCAATGTCTTTCTTCTAGTGAGGGGCCCAAAACTGAACGCAGTACTCGAGGTGCCAGTGTCAAGTACAGGGGGCTGATCACTTCCCTAGTCCTGCTGGCCACACTATTTCTGATACAAACCAGGATGCTGTTGGCCTTCTTGTCCACCTGGGCACACTGTTGGCTCATATTCAGCCAGCTGTTGACCATCACCCCCAGGTCCTTTTCTGGCTGGACAGCTTTTCAGCCACTCTTCCCCAAGCCTGTAGTGCTGCATGAGGTTGTTGTGACCCAAGTGCAAGACTATAAACCTAGATTTAAAAGAAACCCTCTGGGCTTTTCTTGATGGTCTCATCAAGATACGTGGGAGGGGAACGCAGTGACAGCAAGGGCCAGCTCTGGTGTTTAGTATCTGCCATTCCTGGAGGCCCTCCTTTCCAAATGGAAACATGCTGGCTGTTAGCATATTGGATGATTATCAAAGGGAAGTAAGTGATGGAACAATCTCTACAGCCTCTCCAACTGTTTTGTGATGTTATCAAGGGAAGCAGATATACAGCCAAGAGAGCTGCAGTCCCCACATATGGCTTTTCTGTTTAGATTGCCTGTTCTCACAGTTGCTACTTTAAGCTCCATGTTTCCTTACTTTAGGAGAAAGAAAGAATCCAGCTGGATTTCCAGATCTTTGACAACTCAAAGGCCATGACAACCGTTGGATGATTGCTCTACGTGTAATTGGAGATCACAGTTACTTCTCTAAGCAGTTATTAGGATTGCAATTATTCCTTCCAGCTCATCACTGCTACTCGCTGCTTGGTTCCAAACTGCAGATGATGCCCTTGAGGTCTGTATTCTGAAGTAGTATCCAGCCCCTTAATCACCCTTAAAACTGTTTTACAATACCTCAGTCTCCAGAGATCAGTAATATAAAGCATCTTTATAGAGGCCCTATCACCAAGAAAGTATGCCTGAGAAGAGTCCCTCTTTTTATTTTCCTTGATTTTCTTTAGCTTCACAGCTCTATCCACCTTGTAACAGTGGGTTTTTTAGAGTACTCCCTCCATAAAGGTGTACTGAACGCAGTTCTGATTCACAAAATTGCACCAAATTCACCCAGACCTCAGAACCTGCTTGTGTAAAGCAAAAGGCCCCCATACTGGCACCTCACTAAAATCAAAAGGATACCTGGTCCCATTTAGTCAGTTATTCTGCTTGTCTTCTGCCAGTTCATGCTTTGTCTCTGTCAAAGCTTGCCTGCAGTTCGGGGAGGTCTCTGGGCAGCTCTCTTGTTCACCAGCAGCTGTCAGTCATGAGCTGCCCTGTCAGAGTCCTGCACCAACCACTCAGCATCGCCATCACTGGACACTTCAGGACACTACATTAACAGGCTCCTAAAAATAATAATTGAAAAGTGATAAAAATCTAAGTCTCTAGATACTAAGAGTGTTGAAATAGAATGATATGTACCTACCCACCTTTACGTGGGGAAGAGTTGACTCCAAACAGGCTGCCTAATGTTTCAGAGTATGTCTGAGAGAAGACTCAGATAAGGAGGGCAGATCTAGGTGCCTTCAGGGAGAGTTCTGTAGGCGGCCAGAGCAGGGCAGGAATCCTGGGTCAATGCTTTCACTGGGACATTGTTAAAATTAACAGTCATAGGGTAACTCCCACGGGCACATTCTCTGCTCAAAGCCAGTTAGAAAGATGTACAATAATAATTATGATAACAATTCTTACCAGCTCACATACAAACTTATCTTCAAATCACATTAATTTTTTTTTAATGTATTTTAGAAGGCCTGGCCTCCTACAACAGCTCAAATTTTTAGATCTTGATCCATTCAGCCATGTGACATCCCAAGATGATTCACATTTGTTTCCTGAGGCAGTAAGAATCATTTGACTGTGGTCTGACAGCATTTGGTATCATGCAGAAGCCAAGAGCAGTCCTTGATAATGCCAGAAGGGGGAAATCAGACTGAGAAATCTGAAGAACTTTTTAGCTGAATTGAATTCTAAGTGCCTGGCAGATGACTGTGGGTTTCCTAAAAGCAATGTATGCGGGAAATGTCCAAATTGCAGGTGTCCTTACATTAAAAAGATAATAAAAAAAAAAAAGCAAAAAGCTATTATCCACAATAGAAAAACAGATTAAGGAGTACTTTATGAACAGTTAAAGAACACCAGGTAATATACTGTCTCATCAAGAAGGTAGCATGCAGAACTGCTGGCTTATTTATTAATGACCAACAGTGAACTCAAGTCACCGTTACAGCATAGGGTTGTTTGTTAGCTGTCAGAGTCAATACTAGCAAAGCTGAGCTGCCTAGATTTCATTCCCATAGAAAATATGCTCCAGTTTGCAAGCAAAAAAACCCACGTAGCTTGAAAGAGATTTGATTCCTGCAGATCAGCCAGTTACAGAGGAAATTTTCTTTTTAAACATTCCTTTCAGGCATAACTAGGGAATTAACATCTGAAGTGGAAAAAATGGATGACATCTATTTGAACAGTATGATGAACTTCTTTAAAAAAAAAAAAAAAAGGCTGGTAAAAGCAGTATTAGAATTTACACTTCAGGGAAAGAAGTAACGTTTTAGAAACGCCAGACGCAATCAGGAGAGGTTCAGATGTCATCTCCATCTTCAAACTATGGTATCTATCTCAAGAAAAAGAGAATCGCTACTGTATAATGCTCCAGGTCTTCTTTGACAGGTACATTATCTTTGACAGACGATGTATGTTTTCTCAAGATCTCCACACAGGACCTTTACCTTAGCCATCGTGCAACACAACCAACGACAGCATCACACTGATCTCGTACTCACTAAACTGGCCATCTGCAAGACAGGTAATCAAAGTCAGTGTTCCAATTTTGCACTGCACCGTTCTCTACAAAATTTGCCTTACTCATTTGAGGAGATAACAAGGTCTGTAACCACACCTGCCTACAGCCAACTTACTTCACTGAAACCTCTCCGTATGCTAAAGCTGAGAGTACACTTTCTTGTTGAAATGGTCTCTAAGCAGAGAATGAAGGCCTATCACAAAAACAACGCTCTAGACAAGTCAATAGTCAAAAGATTTATCAGAAAAGAGAAAAACAGCAGAAGTCATGAGACTCTCCACCTTTCTTCACCTTTTACCTGCCATTTTAGAAATAGTAACTGATCTTATTAAAATGAGTTTCATTACAAAGAAAAACACAATATTCACCCAGTCGAGTAGTCCTGTTGGTGTCAAGATAATTGCTCTGAGCAAATACAGGCCAGAAAGCTCTTTGATATCTCCCTATTAAGAACCTTTTAGTGATTGTACAAGGGGCAAAATAATACCTTTCATTACTTTAACTGACATTGCATGAGGAGTATATCACCCCATAAAGCCCTACTGTCGTGCTACAGCAATAATACCATGCTACAGACACAGAACTTTATCCCAAACCAATCTTGCTTAACCAGTGGGGAAAAAAAAGACAACAAAAGAACATACAGACTGCAAATGTAGGCAGATTTGACTAGGGCATCACTGCTTGAGCAATTTTAACAGCTTTGTCCATTTGACAAAGAATGAGGAAAAAACTGGCCCTGTTAAATGCCAGTTTCTGTAGCACACATACAGCATCCTTTTCCCAGACCTGCCACTGGTACACTTTTTTACAGCTGTTTGATGTGGTGTGGCTTTGGGCAAAAATCTATAATTTACAGGTTTGCATTCCTAGCAAGATTCTTTACTTATCTGCTACTCCTTTCTACAGATATTAAAAAAACAGCTATACAAACCATTCCTATAAGAAACCATCTCCTTTCAAGATTAAGTGTTTGAAAACAAAATGTTTTTATTTGGAGTAAAATACAACATACATATGAACAGAGACAGATGAACAAGTCGAACGCACTATTAGGAGGCTTACAGATAAATGCAAGGCAGAATATTACAAGCAAAAGACTTGAGAGAAGGAAGCTGTTTTCTGGTGAGGTTACGATAAGAAAGGAGACGAAAACATCTAAACCAATTTCCCGAGAAGGTTGCTCTATTAGCAACTTCCCTGTGCTTTTTCAGGTTATCATCTTAACGTTAAGAATACTGGAAATATTGGAATCTATATTCTGATGTTCAAATTTGTTTCAAGTAAGTTCAAGTGAAATAGTATAACTCCAATTAGTGGCTTTATTTGAAAAGGTCCAGCGCTTCCGCTATAAAGCGTATTTACCTCACTCTCTAATGAACACCCTCCAGCAAAATGTTACTGAGCACTGTTTGCTGAGGTATGAGAAGTCCAGTGTGACACAACATTACAGAATCAGCATGTTTCTTTTTTTTCCCTCCTAATTTTTACTTCCACTGATGCAACTTTCACATATAATGCCACTTCATGGCTACATTAACTATACAAAAGTAACAACTGGATTTTCCACCTCAGAGACGTCAAAAAACTCTAATGTTTACTTTTTTCTTTTTTTCTTTTCTTAACAAAAATAAACACCTTTCTTTGTAGAGAATGGTCTCAGTTCTTCAATAAGCTCCTGTTTGCCATTTCTCAAGGAATGTCGAAGGTTAACAATTAAAAACATGACTACAGAAACTAATACATATAAATTGGAGGTTTATAAGGAATTAAGATAGGAGTTTCAGCATCTTATTAGTATTAATAAAAAGTTATTTTAAGCACTAGAAGCAAAAAATATACCATTCGAACCAAAAATTATTGAAAAATAATACCAGTCTACATTTTCTCTCTATGGCAGCTTCCGATTGATCAGATGTTTTTGATGTTTTAGTCCTCTGACTCATATCTGAGGATTAAAAAAATAAATCATTAAAACAGAGTAGAAAATACCCAAGAGATATTTTCCCTCTAAAGAAAATATGAAATTCAAGTAATAAACTGCTCTCACTAGTGACACATTCCTGTCAAGGCTCACTATGTGACTTAGGGCACAGACAAATGTATATACTTTTCAGACTATTTTCTCCTTTTAAAATTGGCCAGTTTACCAAACAGCAGAATGAGGGAATGACCAGGAACCTACCTACAAATCCCAAAATACCGGCAGAAGTTTAAACAGAAGTTTTAAGTTCCACATCTGTCCTCCTACAGCATGGGTCTAAGGCATCCCCACATTGCCAAAGCTCACTTGACATTTGCAGAATGATAGTCTTCTATGCAATATAATGGGCAGGGTGCATCTTTCTTTACTCAATACAGGCCTAAGGCTCTTTACATACCGCAGACATCTCATTCCCATAAACAAGCATGGAAGAAATAAGATAAAGCCAAAGCATCTGGCACCTCTCCCACCTGTATCTCTGTGTGTGGCACTTGGCAGCTTACCTACCACGCCCATGAATATTTTGTTCCTCTCCATAGTAAATTGTCTCATTACTTGCTGCACTGTAGCTGCTGTTGCACACATCAGTCCAACTCACCTAGCGTCCCTTAAAAGGACTGGCTTGTCAAAAATCAGGGAACTGCCTTCCCTTAAAAAGAAATTCTAAGGGAAAATTTATAGTCTGTTTTAGAGAGCGCTTCACATTTATAAAAACAAAATGGGATCAGAATATGGATCTGGAACAAGGATCCTGTCTGGACAGACAGAGGAGCACCACTTACTTGGAAAGCTTTTTACGTAGATCCTTTATCTGTTCATTCTTCTTGGTGAGAATCTCTTTCATGTTGCGATAGGCAGCTGTTTGCTGAAATTTCTTCTCTAACTCCTACGTAACAATAACACCAACATATTATTCACATATTATGAAAGCCAGGCTAATATGCTTTTTAAAAAAAGATGACTTGCTTTTCCTCCTCAAGTTTCAGAATAGTAGTTTCTCTAACGTACTCAAATTTAGATGAAGACAGCTAGTGTTTTCTAATTAAATCAAGCTAAAAGTCTTCAGAAGACTGGGAATACACTTTTCATTCAAAAATTTCTATGCAGACAAATGGGCAATTTTTAAGTATTCATCTGGTTATAATCACACAGTTAGTTGTGTTTTTGCTATTTTACATATAATGTGCTTTTCCACTGAAATAACAAAGATAGACTGACACAAGTGTGACCCAGTAAACTCTGTATGCTTGTTAAATTACTAATCAGTTAAAATGTGAGTAAGGGTCTCATGTTTACATTACAATAAACTGCTAACCTTTTCAGCTGTGGATAGCTGATCCTGAACCTTAAGCAAGTCATGTTTTGTTGTCACCAAGTTCTCTTCCAAGAATTTTTGGTTTGCAGTAGAGTCATTCAAAGTCTTCTCAAATTGGCATTTCAAAGCTGCCACTTTATTCTCCAGTTCAGTGATATCCTGGTTTGCATTAGTCTTCAAAAGAAGAATATTTAAAATATGTCAAATATATAAAACTGCAAGTGCAAAATTCCAGATAAAGTGGGTACACCTTAATTTTTAATAATTATGTTCAGGCTGTTCCTGTAAAACCTAAATTAGAAGTGCTTTAACTAAAAAAAAAAAAAAATTAAAGCACTAATTAATTTATAACTTTAAAGAAATTGCTAACATGCATTTTAAAGATGGCTGGAATGTCTTCTATACTGAGTTGAGTCTTTAAGTTCTCGTATTTCACTTCTTTAGGAATTAGGTGAAGCCATGGGATGAAGCATATCACAAGAAGTTATTTGGCATACAGAAATAGTAAATTACAGTTTAAGATCTGAATGCCTATGCTATAATGTATTTTTAAAGCAGGTAAAATATCACGGGCGGTTCAAAAGCTGTTAGTGTAATACTGGTAGGAAAGGATGAAAGTGCTAAGGCTTATATTATCAGTCATGTACCAATATCGCACTGTTCTTAGACAGATTACAAAAAGAGCCTCCACAGCTGCTTGTGAAACAACTTTCCTGTTCCCTTGTGAGAAGAAACAACCCAAACTCTTCTGGACATGAGTTCTGTGTCACAAAACATTATATTCATGTTACTGTTCTACAAATTTGCATTTAAAAAAAACCCTCCCAGGCTTAAAAGCTCAAGTTCAAACTCTCAAAAGTATAATGACTCAGGATGAGGCTGAACCAGCAGCATCTGAAAAAAGAACAAAAATCTAAAACTAAGGAAGCTCTGCTCCTTTTTCTATGTGGAAGGTAAGATTTTAGCATTGGAAACCACCTGATAATACTACCTGTACAGAAGAAAAGGTCATTTTGAATTTTGAGACAGAGTCCAAGGCTGCAATGCTGAGAAGCACTATATTGTATAGTGTTTCAGATCAGAAGAGCCAGCGATCGTCTTTCTAAACTGTGACATAAGTCAGTTATGTAAAAATTCTAAATCCTCAAGTTAAACTGATTCAACTGAGCAGTTACTCACAAACAGTGGTTCACACTTGGTGTGTGGAACCATATGAAACTATTAAAAGAAAAACCCAAAGAAAAAAAAAAGGTGGAAATCTGTCGAGCTAAGAGTTAGTCTTTAACAACCATTGTCGTTTGTTTGTCCAAAGAGTTTGAAAACTACCACTTTAATGAGCAACTGGGTTCATGTGACTTTATTGCTACCCATCCTATAAAAACATGCCGTGAAACTGGATAAAATTTAGCATTTTCTCTGAGCAACTAATATTTTAATTGATTAAATAAAGTAGTACATTTCAGCACTATATCTACTAGCTAGTTTCAACAACATATATATGCTGGTAAATAGAAAATGTAAGAGAGCAAATTAGGACATGAAAGCTGCAGAAACTCAGCAGCCCTGACATTGAGGCCCATTCATGTTTAACAAGAAAAGTAGGATGAGATTTGATTCCAATCTTTTAAAACTACAAACACTATTAGCTGGGATTTAATAAACCCTTTTAATATTTTAAACCTGTACTAATTTAAAGCTTAACAAAACAGATAAAGAAAATATTTGCCATGACTGATAAATCAAGTTCCCTATTAAATTATATTCTTGAATAAAGATTTTGAAAGTTACTAGATAAAATTATAACATATTAAGAAAGCCAAGTACATACCATAAACCAGTTAGAAAGCGAAATAAAAAGAAATCAGGATTAAAATAAGAAAATTATAGTGGAAATGTTTTATGATGTTGAACTGGCTTCCAAATCTGTAACTACTTCAGGAATTTTAAAGAGTTAGTTTCTGAAAATAATGGGTTTAAAGTGTCTAATTTTGTTAAAAGTTTGAACAGAAATGTTTTAAGTTTAAGAAACAGATCACACATGAACAAACTTTAGAAAATTCTAATTATTGACAAAATAAAGGTACAAGCTTAAAAAAATAGTAAAGTGACCTGAACAGATTTATCTGTGTCAACTTGCCCGACTTGTATCTTCTTTTGTCTTTTTTTTCTGCAGCAGCAACTCACCATGTTTGCATCCTCATTTACAAAAAAAGATTAAGAACTTCAAGTAGTAAAAATAAACAGTGAATCATTTTTGACAGTATGCTGATATGGGTAGAGCTACATAAAAATCTAACATTTGTAATCTCACCCATGATCATTGACATTTGTAGCAAAACTTCAACTGATGTTTAATATAGGACACTGGATGCTTTTATATAAGTGTTTAGGTTTTTGAATTCTGAAGCGAGAAGCAGCAAGTCTGGCTTGTCTATTTCAGTATCAAGTGTGACAAATGCTTGAAAGAATTAGTGTTTTACTGTTGCTATAAAAAACAGGTTAGATATAATTCTTTCATTAGTAAATGGAAAGAAACAAATAGAGATAAAAATTTATCTCTTAATACAAATATCAGCCCTGAGAATTATGAACTCTGGATTACTACTTCCTGATAGTACCTGGAATAATACTTTCTGATAATCATTTATTATGGTCTTTGTGACACAAAATACATGTCATAAAATCAGCTAACATTCTGGATTATCTGCTGACTGACAGACCAGCAGGAACACGACAATGTCAGCAGGAACACGACGATACTAACTTGAACTTTTGTATTTGTTACAAAAGAAACACACCATACAGACCAGCTTTTTAGATGTACAGGCAACAGTTACGTTAAACGGGGTGGTGGTGGGGGAAATCTCAATTGTATTCACCTTTTGATCTCCTTGGATCATCTGTAAATCCTTCAGTGACTTCTCTAGTTTGGACTTTTCATCTAGTGCAGTTGTAGCCTGTGGTACATCAAAAACGTAAAACCTCAGAAACATTTTAATTGAAAACATGAGAACAATAATCACCGGAGTCTTACTTAGATATTTTTTAATATGTAAAGAGCATTAAGTATCCAAGCTTACAGGGAATTTACCTGTGTTTCTATGGTCTTGAGTCTGATCTTCAACTTTTCATTTTCTTCTTGGAGACAAGCAACTGTCTTTGGGTTAAGGAACAAGAGAAAGTTTTTGAAAACTCTTGTGCTATTTTGAATTTTACAAATATTTCAGGTAAAAAAAATATGCTTCATAGCTTAGGAAAGTAAACAAGCTTCTAAATGCTTATAAAAATGGCCTTCATAAGAAATCAGTAATCCATTTATTATGCTTTCTGCCTCAGTCAGCAAAAAATTTAAGACTCTGATACTACTGTAATATATAGGACCATATAATTTGGCACATGCTTTACTGAACTGAGATTAGGGAGCTCCGGATCTTGTTAATATCAAGATTCATGATAAAGAAAATTGCATGTTCAGAGATGCAAGTCTTATTGCTGCTCATCATTTGTATTTTCAATCAACAGGCAAGTATAAATTTATTCATAGTTCCTGTTTAAGAGAGACAAATACCAGGTTACTGCATATCATGTTCTGCATCACAAGAAATAACCATGATTTATCAGTTAGAGTAAATTCACCACATAAACTTTGAATTATTTCTGAGAACAAAAAAGACATCAGATGCACATATGCAACAAAACTGTTGTGAAACAGATTTTGAAATTATTTTTGAAAGAGAATTACATTGATCTATAAGTTAAATACAAGTCTGAATTCTTGAATCCTTTAATTATCTTAATGGGTAAGAACAATTCAATTCAGACACTGTACTTGACAGATCATTTCGGTAATGCAGGCTAAAAGACAGAAAATGCAACTCCTTGCTAAATTTCTTGGCTGCCCATAACTTAAAAGCATATTGTAAGAAGTGTGGCATTATAAAAAGTTTAGTTGAACCAAATGAGTTCAATACCTAATAAAAACTATTGATAACATTAAATTTTAGAATGTGCTTTGAAATTCTGAAAGTCTTCAGCAAGTGGTAAGTCATTTTCAAAACCAGTAAATTCCAAATTCTTTAAGTGCCCATTTCTATAGGAGGAATTTAACCAACTAACAAAAGAAAAAAGACTGAAATGTAATAGGATTGACTTTGAGTAATACAGAAAATGTCCGATAACCTAATCATTTTGGCCAGCTACACGTTTCAACTTATTTCCTTGTTGGAAGGCCAGCCATCTGCACAGAACAAACTGAATATTGGTTTCTACTAATTTACCTCATTAAATTAAAAAATAAATAATTTCAAAGGTCAAAATGTCTTTGCAAAAGGAAGGCCGATATCGCAATACATGTTAGAGACCATAACCACACAATAAATTTAAGATGCTTTATAAAATTAATTAATTTATTAGCATTTTACTTTACATTCTGAGGTATATTACGTTGGTGTCTATATAGTGACAGGCACATTAAACAAATACTACTGCACAGCTATCCAGTTCAGTTGAATAAGCAGAATGGTCATTAACCACAACTGCACAAACAGACAAGTTCTTACCTTGTTTAGCAGCTCTGATCCACCTTCATTTAGTGGAGCCAGTTTTGGCTTAATGAGATCGGCACTGGGCTAAACAAATAATAAAGGGTAAAAAATTAAATTATACAGATTTCTAGGAGGAAGAAAAGTATTCCTTTAGTCTGTAAAATAATTACTGACAGTCAATTCAGCTCTCTTTTGTAAAGCAAACAAATGACCTTTTATTTCAAGTTCATTTTTACTGGTACCTTGGCTGCTAAGTTATATACTTCACTTTCAGCTAAAGTTAAACAAAAACACTGCATAGAGACATAAGACGATTGCAGACCTGAATTTACAAAAGACTACCGATGAAGCAGCAACCAAAAGACAAAGAGTAAGGAAAACAAAAAAAAATAATTGAGTGATTGCAAGAGTAAATTATTTTTTTTAAACACAGCTCAAAATAATTTTCTTATTTTAAGTATTCATATATAATATATATTAACTAAATATATATTTACGCTACAAACCAAATAAGGTGCAACCATAATCATACAAGATAAGCTAATGTCACATCTGTATTGTGGAATCTTCTCATCTCTTGACTCCATGTTGGGACAAAGCCTTGGGACAAGTGAACGTCCCAGTCTTCCCCCAGTTTCCAGGGGGAAGGGAACCCAGGAGTAGATGCTCCAACACATCCCTGGTCTGGCTGACTTTGAATGAGGTTTATGAGGCATGCCCTGGGTGTGCAAAACCTGCAATCTGGAAACAGCCAAGACCATTCAGTCTGAGCACTGGTGCCAAACTGCGAAATGCTACTTCTTGGAGACTTTCAAAGATTATTTTGAAAAAGGGTGGGCTTTTTTATTTTTATTTTGTTTTTCTCCCTTAAGCAGAGAGAGTCAGTACTAAGTATTTTAAACATCTGTCATAACATAACATGACATTTGATTATGATTTGATTAAAATAAAACTCTACCTTCTTGTTTGAAGATGTAAATTCTGACTTTTCAAACTCAGCAACCTGTTCCAACAATTCTCTTAAAAAGAAAAAATAAAGGGAGGCATTTATTTACTGAAAGAGCTATGGTATGAAACACATTTTACCAGGCTGATGCTATGCTCTTTACTGCATGTAAGATTCTCGTTAGAAATACAGAATGAAGTCCTACTCAAATACAATGAATGCAACAGAACATGTCATGCAACGGTGTATGCATCAGAACAGTAAGATTTACCATCCTTGAATAAAATATAATCTACTCAGACAACAAAGGCTTTTTAATCAAATCCTATCATCTGCTCTTAACTGATTAATTCAAGTGAGAATATTACCAATAAAAACATCTTCCTGACAAATTTGAAATTTTTGTGTATCTCACTACTTTATAGACAGAAGACTTGAAACTAACCTATCATCGATACTACAGTAAAAGAATAGGTTTCTACAGTTGGGAAAATAATGCAAATAGCCAACACTTTGAAGTTTTCTTATTATTGAAAGGCATTCTCTATAGTCTAATATATGTTACCGATTCTCCAATTCAGAGACGTCTGTCTGTAACTTAAGGTACCATTTCTCAGCCTGCGAAAAGAGCTGCCGCAGAAGTAAAACGTTGGTGTAAGTTGTATTTATGAGCTCCGACTCCACTTCACTGTGTACAACAGTCTGCAGTCCATCCAGCATGTCTATCACCTCATCAACTGTGAAGGTCTCCTCAACAAGTCTAAACAGAGCAGTCAAGGTGAGTCATGTATGAGAAAGGTAACAATTTTGCATTGTTATGAGACCCCACTACACAGGTATCACTCTAATATAATGCAATGTCTTTCTGAAAACACCCACTGTCAGTAGTTATTAGATGACCTGGCCCTATGAATTGGTTCTTGTATTTAAATTTTGTCTTGGAAACATTACAATTAAAAATATTACTTCCACTACAGTCTTACATCAAATTTAGACATCAGAAGCATGATATAAAGCAATGTCATGCGGTGACTATCTATGTTAATTCCTAAGAATTTAAACAACTTAGTTTTAGAAGGACTTGTCTTGTAACACCTGCAAAATTATTGGGTCTTTATTCCTCACTAAGAGCACACAAAAGTAAACAGAGAAAAGACACCCCATAAAGCATTTAAACTTGCAATTGTTGCTAGCATATTTTGCTTTACCCTTGCTCAGAACCAGGCCCCCACCCCAGTACCTGCTGTCCTTAAGGTCCTGAAAACAAGAATCCACTGTTTTGAGACACAGGCCACGCTTGAAACGAGCAAAGCGCATGTAGTTGATCACTTCATTCTGGTGGTGCTCATTAAGGCCTAGCTCTGCCTGCGGGTAAGGACATAAGCACAAAGATAAATATACCCTGAAATAAGTAAAAAAGAGCATAAGTATTGTGAAGACTTGCCTTCTGACTAGTTTTCCCGCTTGCTTTCATAGGGTTATGTTAACTAGTATGTTAAAAAACAACCATATTTTCATATGCGTAACCCCTATATACCTCACATAAATGCTCCCCCTTTAAAAGCACCAGTGCTTGGAAGTAAGTCCTCAAGTGATCGGTACCATCAGAAAAGTCATACAAAACCAGACACAATCAGAGGGAAAAGGCCACAAAGCATCAGAATCAGAAGGACTGTAGAGGAGAGGAGGCTCTTTGATAAATATCTCTTTGTATTACACATACACATATGTAATCATAGAATCATTTAGGTTGGAAAAGACCTGTAAGATCATTGAGTCCAACCACTAGCCTAACACTACCAAGTCCACCACTAAGCCACATCCCTAAGCACCACATCTACAGGTCTTTGAAATACCTCCAGGGACAGTGACTCAACCACTTTCCTGGGCAGACTGTTCCAACGCTTGATAACCTCTTGGTCAACACATAGCCAACCTGAACCTTCCCTCATGCAATTTGAGGCCATTTCCTGTGTCCTATCACCTGTTACTTGGGAGAAGAGACTGACACCCACCTCCCTACAACCTCCTTTCAGGTAGATGTAGAGAATGATAAAGTCTGCCCTCAGCCTTCTTTTCTCCAAGCTAAACCACTCCAGATCCCTCAGCTGCACCTCATAAGACTTGTGCTCTAGACCCCTCACCAACTCTGTTGCCCTTCTCTGGACACGCTCCAGCACCTCAAGGTTCCTCTTGCAGCCGGGGGCCCAAAACTGAACACAGTACTGGAGGTGCGGCCTCACCAGTGCTGAGTACAGGGGGACAATCACTTCCCTAGTCCTGCTGGGCACATTATTTTTGATACAAGCCAGGATGCTGTTGGCCTCCTTGGCCACCTGGGCACACTGCTGGCTCATATTCAGCCACCTGTCGACTAACACTCCCAGGTCCTTTTCCACCAGGCAGCTCTCCAGCCACTCTTCTCCAAGCCTTGTGACCCAAGTGCAAGATCCAGCAATGTTATGAATAATGTAGCTGAACAATATATTTTTTATAGATGTACTAACAAAGTACACAGGAAAGTACATTATGTTTCTTCGTTAGTTTATATGTAAAATATTGAGACTTCTCATGTAACCTTAAGTGAGAATCTGAATTTGTTTCTCAACATCCTATTGCCCAGAAACAAATATTCCCAGGGCAAATTAAGGAGGAATCGCTTTTAGATCTGACTAACTAGCTCTTCTACATATGCATCTTTTTCTAAAGAAGGAATATTGGCATGGCCAATTGCATTATAATAAATCTTGCTCATACAGGTAGCACAAGTCACAAGGAGGCACAAGAGGACACAAATGGGTGTTTATAATCACAGTCCCTGGAGAACTGATGAAACCAGAGGTGAATTCATTCACTCCAATGTACTCAGTGTACTCCAATGTATTGCTGGTGTTGGAGACAGCAATGTAGCAACTCAGACAAAAGGGTTAATGTGATCACATTGTCCTTATTAATCCGGCTGCACAGGATGGCTCCAGTGAAAATGCAATACCTGGATGAACAATACTGAAAATGTGAGCACAGACCTCGACTGCCTGGAAATTAAAGGCAGTCTAGGAAACAGCAACAGCAGCAAATAAAACAAGCCCTCACTACCTGGTTGCAAGTCCGATGTCTCCCACAAAGTCCCACATCTCGCAAATAAGAGAACGCATGAAAAGTTTAGTGTTCTCTTTGCTATCGCTGGGTTTGCTTTAGCTGAAAAAGTTCTATTCATTACAGACAGAAAGGAAGCCATACGCCAACACCAGTGCCGAAATCTCACAATCCAGAGAGCAGCTACAAAAGGACATTAAACTAATGAGTAAATACACAAGGGCAGGCCAAAGCCACGTGTGATCTCCAAGCGCCGTTAAGCAACCGGGACATCAATTCCTGCAAACATCCCAAGTCCCGCTAGTCCCCGCAGGGTCCAACAGGGCTGACACGGATGCCCAGGACGGCGGCGGCAGCAGCGCCCTGGAGCGGCTCTCACACGACGAGGGGTCGCCTCTCCCCGGCAGGACCGGGCCGAGCCGAGCCGCCGCCCTGCCCAGCCTCCGACCGACGCCGAGAGGCTCCTCACTGCTACGGCGCGGCCCGGGGAGCAAAGCCGGCCAGGCAGCGACGCTACCGAAGAAGGGGCGGCGGGAGGCATCTCCGGTACTCACCATGGCGGCCCAGGCCCTGGGACGGCTACGGGCCGGCGGTTGCCATGGAGAACGAAGCCTCGCGAGCACCCTCGCCGCGCTCCGATTGGCGCCGGTTGGGTCACGTGACTCTCTCCGGCAGGAGGTGGCGGCCGTTTCCCTGGCAACGTCCGCTCCGCCCTCTGCGCATGCGCAATGACCACTTCTCCCCCCCTCGCCCCCCCCTCAGCCCAGCGTCCTGTCAGGGCGGAGCGGGCTCAGGCGGGAGTCTGGGGTTCCTCGGTGGGGTTTGTGGGCTGCTGGCTTTCCCCCTCCCCTTCCCCGGGGCGGCCTGCAGACCCCCAGGGCCTGCCGCTGGGCGGGGCGGGCAGGGCAGCGCTGTTGGGCCTCGGCTTGTGGCCGCGACGGGATGGGCCGACGTCGCTCGGCTCTTCCTTCATCCCGATGGAAACGGAGGCGGGAGCAAGCAGGTGGGAGGCTGTGTGAGGGTTTGGGTTTTTTTCCACATCTGTTTTTTGGGTGGGCTTTCTTGTTGTTTGTTTTTCTTGAGGCCATCACGAAATAAAAGAGTTGTTCAGCTTTTGAGACCTTTGCTTCTCTTGCTGTTCAAATACGAATGACTGAATGAAGGAGGGAGGGAGTCTCCTGGGGAGGGAAGTTCTGGCAGTTGGATGGAGGTGAGCAAAATGCATGGGAACGTCTTAAAATTATAATAAAAAGGTAAGTGGGTAGGCATTGATGAGCTTTGTAATCGATAAGCCAGTTTTGTTTTAAGAGCCCAATTCTGCACTGAGATTTTTGCATTCAGTATTACTGCAGGACATGTTACATCTGGTTCCTGTTACTGCAGTGATCCTGCTGAAACCGAATACCTCTGATGCTGAAGCCTAACGCTCCGATACCGCTCTGGCGTAACGGAGTAAGCACTTGGATCACAGAATCACAGCATGGTTGTGGGTGGAAGGGACCTCTGGGGTTCACCTGGTCCAACCCTCCTGCCCAAGCAAGGCGACCCAGAACTGGTTGGCCAGGTCTGTGTCCAGACAGCTTTTGAATATCTCCAAGGATGGAGACTCCACAACCTCCCTGGGCAATCTGCGCCAGTGCTCAGTCACGCTCACAGTGAAAAAGTGTTTCCCGATGTTCAGGGGGAACCTCCTGTGTTTCAGTTGGTGCCCATCACCTGTGGTCCTGTCACCGGGCAGCTCTGAAAAGAGCCTGGCTCTGTCCTCTCTGTGTCCTCCCTTCAGGTATTTATACACATTGTTGAGATCCCCCTGAGCCTTCTCTTCTCCAGGCTGAACCATCCCAGCTCTCATAGGAGAGATGCTCTGGTCCCTTCATCATCTTTGTGGCCTTTCACTGGATTCCTTCAGTAGTTCCATCTCCTTTTTATACTGGGGAGCCCAGCACCGGACACAGCGTTCCAGGTGTGGCCTCACCAGTGATCTGCTGGAGTCTCCTCTCTTAGGGAAGCCACAGCAAATTCTTGGCTCAGACAAAATTAATAGCTGGCCCCTATTGAGTCTGCTCTTGACCAGCACCCTCAGATCCCTTTCCGCAGGGCTGCCTTTCAGCCACTCCTCTCCCAGTTTATACTTCTGCCCAGCATTACTCCATGCCAGGTGCAGAATCCAGCATTAGGACTTCCTAAATTTCATGCCATTAATCATTGCCCAATGCTCCAATCTAGATCCTTCTGCAAGGCATCTTGTCCCTTAAGACAGTCATCAGCACCTCCCAGTTTGGTGCCATCAGCAAACTTGCTAATGGTGCATCCAACTCCTGCATCCAGGTCATTGATAAAAATGTTGAACAGGACTGGCTCTAGCACTGAGCCCTGAGGAACGCCGCTGGTGGCTTGTCTCCAGCCAGATGTAGCCCCATTCCCTGCAACCCCTTGAGCCCTGCCATTTGGCCATTCCTTCACCCAGCACACTGCCTACCTGCTCATCTCACAGCTGGACAACTTGCCCAGAAGTATGCTGTGAAGGACAGTATCAAAATTTATACTAAAATCCAGAAATACTACATCCACCCCCTTCCCTTCATCCACCTGGCAAGTGAAATGTCAAGACTTAGGAACTTACTGTACTGAAATGTCAAAACATTTAAAAGGGAAATATAAAAAAAATTCTGTCATAAGAATCCACATTAGTATATTTGTGATATAGTGTCTCCTCACTCCTCCTGACTTCAATTTAACAGTGAGGCAGAGAGAGAATATACAAGTTTTCTTTTAATATGATCGCTAAGGCTTGCAAAGTAAGAACAGGTACAGTTAAATTAGAGACCATTCCACAAATGACACTCCTGTGATCGTTTAAAGCGACTCAGCTGAGTTGCTGGACGCTGCTGGCTGCCCATGGGAAATGGCAGTTTCTGCTGTCACAAGCGTGATTTACCATTACCGGGCCTCCCATCTCTTGTGCGAAAGCACTGATAATACTGTGCGTGCTGACTTAGTTCACTGAATTAAACCCATTAACCCTCCTTACTAGAAGTTAGGTTTGGCTCTGTAAAACATTTCAATAAATGAAGTTATTAAAACGTACGTCTAAACTAGGATGGTCTGATGCTGTTTAAAATGGTGAAGCCTAAATACGTTCTTTTGAGTGAACGAAGGTCTGGAACGTTTGTGCAATTCATTTTGAAAAACTCAATGGCTGAACACTTCTTTGAGAATTTGAGAAAATGACTATGCGCCACATCTAGAAAACCACATTCTAGCCCCCCCCGCCAAAACACCTAATCTATCTAAACTAAGTTTAGTAATTCACAGATTTCAGCATCAATAAAAAGGACAAATGTGTCTTTCTCAAACTACGAAGTCAGAGAGACAGGGCTTTGCAACCAAAGCTCCCCACAGGAGCATCCAACCTTGTGTCTGCCGTGGTGACCTTCTGTGACAGCAGGGAGGGGGTAGTCAGACCTGTGTCATTGCAGGTGGCTTCTGCCAGTACCTTATTTTCTGGAGGCCCAAGGGATAGGATTCACGGGGGTGCTGTCTGCGCTTCCACCTGCAACGGGGTCAGCTGGGGGGAAGTTACAAAAATGCAACATACCCTCAAAAAACCCCACCAAACAAAACCAAGAAACCAAACCAGGCAGGTCTTACACATCTCAAAATTTACAACTGAACTCACAAACACTTTTGATCATTGTAGTGTCTCTGTGCCCCTGCTGGAGATGGGAATAAGGATGGAAATCCCCAGGAAACCCTGTGCGTAGCCTGCATAAGCAAGTAACATGGCTGAAATTGCATTATTGGTGGAATAAGAAATAAAAAAAAGATCTACAGAACCATGCTTTTGATTTGCAAAGTGTTTGCAAGTGTCTAGGATGGGAATGATATTACGCAGGGTCTTCTTTTCTTTGCTTGAAGGTAAGAGAGACTACTCAATGGAGAGCAACTCTTGCTCGTCAGGAATAGCCCAGGTGCTTTGTCTTCCCTCACTTTGGGGAAACAGGAGACAACTGAGGTGAGTTGTCATGTCCAGTCTTATGTTCCTAGGACTCGCCTCAAGTGTTTTGATCTATAGGAAGTTCCTAGATAACATGGTTTGCTTGAGTACAAGAGGCACTGGTCTCACCGAGTGCGAATATCCTCCTCGTAGAGGACGGCGAATCGTGGCGGTGGCCTCTCCTAAACAGACCAGCTGAGGGGTTGTTGAACATGTGAAATAGCCCGCTCGGAGAGAAGCGGGTTCATGTCCTCCTTTTACTTGGGGAGGGGAAAATAAGTGTATTAAAAGACAGATTTAGTAAAAACACAGTGCAGTTTTCACTGTGAAAGAAGGAAACTTCTCGGTCAGCCTCAGCAGAGGGTGTAACCCCAAGTTTTGTTCCATTTCTGCAAAATCTTTGCAGCACCTGATCAGCCCATCAAGCCGAATACGTCTCTGCCATTAGCACATGCACTAAATGAGGAGCTTAAAAAAATCGTCCCCAAGTTGTGCTTTAAATTAAACACCCTGAAGCTAAAGAGAAGACGTATAAGAAATGCTGGTGGTTTTCATTTTCCCACTTACTTTCAACAAAGAAGCAAAAAAGCGTTACACTTGCAAGTTCTCTTGGTGAGCGTGAAAGCAATGTATTTGTAAGGAAAACGGAGATGCTTAGCTTTGTAATGATACGAGCTGGAGGGAAATCATTAGTTCTCTCACGACGCATGCTGCCATCGCAAGAACTGAGTGCACCATCTCTGTTTTGGTTAGGAATGAATTAACTGTGGACAACACTAAGCAAGGACGCAGACAGGGAGCCGGCTTGGGAGAAATGTGGCAAGAGGATTTGTGATATTCACGCTGTTCTCCTGCTTCTGTTCCCGCTGTCGGGAGGGGAAAAGTGCCGTTGTCGTCAGCGACACTCACTTAAAAAATGGCACATGGCAGAAAAATAACGAACAGGATGAGCAGCCGCCCATGTTCTGGTCTGCAGATCTATCTGCCCAGGGACTTTTTAGGACAGAGGAACCGGCTGTGTGAAGTGGGTAGGTTAAGTTATACTTACTACTTTGCTTCGAGGAAGAATTAAGCTGAGTCTAATTAAAGTCACTTGAATCCAGAACGTGAGGGCTCAGATTCATGGAGAGACCAAAGGATGTGAAGAGCCTTTGCCTCGCGGGCATGCCTTTATCCTACTGCAGTTAACACAACTCTCCCAATGCTGAGTCACCTTGCATCGCACCAAGGGCCAAACTAGCTTGAATTAAGGGTAATTACGATGGCTCAGCTGTCAGGCAGCCATTTGCCAGCCCAGAGAAACTGGTGCCTGAGCCCAGAGGCTATGCCTGCGCTGTCACACCTGTGCTTTCCATAGCTGGTGCCCTGGGGTTTAGCTGAGAGCTGGTCCCCCACCCCTGTTTTCCTTGCCTAGGGGGTCCAGAGGTGAAAGTGGCCACACGCCGTACAGAGGTACCATCGCATCCAAACCTACGCCTGTTTCAGGAGGAGTTTCAGGATGGCAACTAGTTGTTAAAGATGCGCAGACACCTTGGCAGGGATTTTGCAGTTGAGCATGGAGTACCCTGGGCTCCTTCCCCTTGGAAGGGGCTGCCACGCTGCCGATGCTGGAGCGTGGTGTCGAGTGACAGCTGAGCCCAACCCAAAAACCTAGTCCGAGTCATTGTTTTCTTCATAATTGGAGCTGAGCCCGAACTGCAATTTGGAACTTTTCTTGAAGTGTGAGCATCGGTCACAGCCGAACACCATCCAGCATTTAAGCAAAACCCTATGGCGCTCGGGGTCCCGGTAGAGAGGGGAATTTAAACCACCGCCATTTGCATGCCAGCTTGCCAGGAAGAAGACGTAAGCTGCGCGAGTTCTTATACTTCTTAACCACTTCTCACTGCCTTCCTCTTCAAAAATCTTTCCTGCCACACTCTTCTGGATGGTTGTCATGTAAGACATGCCACCAGCACGTGTGATTGCCTGCAGTCCTGCCTTGTGTCTCCCCAGTTTCTGTGGCAGGATCAGCCTGGCCTTCCTTCTCGAAGGTGGCGGTATTTCCATTTTGCTCCGGGCTGTTGGGCATCATACAGACCCTGCGATCCCGTCCCCTGCTCGCTTGCAGCCTTGGTGGGCAGCCGTGGGGAGCTGCGCCTGTGGGACAACTTGGAGTGGGCAGGACGAGACCTTCCTCCTCGCTCCTGTCCCAGCCTGACCTGGTTCTCCAGTTTCTTGGTCAGGGATTTATTTTTTTTTCCCCCAGTGAAAGTGTTTTCCAGCAGGACATGGCCACGCTGGGAGTAGACTCTGATTTGCCCAGTGCTATACGGTGCACACGAGCTGAAAAATGATGGTATGAGAGGTCTTCCCTTTGCTCTCGAAAGAGCTTGCCAGGAAAAAAAAAAACAAACAAAGAAAAACAAAGAAGAAATAAAAAAAGAGAAGATCACCATCTGTGTTCGAGCCACCTAAACCATGCAAACCACAGAGAAAACAGCCTGTGACAGGTCTAATTAGGCCGGGGTCCGGGGAGCACACACCCACCTCAGCCTACAAAAAGCCCAAAGCTCCATTGTGGGTGTAAAGAGCAAACACCGCGTGCGGCTGCTGGGTGCCACGGCCAGGCTGACCCCCTTGCAGCGACCGTCCCGGTGAGTCCCCTCCTCCGCGATTCATGTCTGTCTTTTCCACATGCAGCCTCTGTGGAAAGGAAACCAAATTACAAATTGCCTTTCTTTTTTTTTTTTTTTTTTTTTAAAAAAAAAAAAAGCTCGTTTCCCATTGAACCCACCCCGTTACAATGATCTCTCAGATTGCAATTTAAGGCAGGTCTGACAGCTCAAAGCAAATAACATTAAAAAGCCTCCTGGGAATGCTCAGCTCTGCACCCTCCAGCAGATGCTGCAGTGACGTTTTGGAAATGGGTACCAGGGAGAAATCAGTAGCTCACTGACTGACGGCCACCGGCCACAGTCACCTCTGGGCTGTACGTGTCAGGTCTCAGCCTTGACAGCCGAATTTTGTGCCGCTGTGATGGGGACGAGGCACTGCTGGTTCGAGATTTCAACTGGCTGGGGAGTTTCCAAAGTGAGGAGTCGCAGCAGGTGGAGCGCGGCAGGTCCGACATAGCTGGGAAGGATGAGTCAACACGCTCAGCACAGCGATTCCTTAAACTGCAGTTTTCCCCCCAAAAAATCAGCAAAAAGGGATTAAATTAATTTTGATTAATAAGCAGCCCCTCCTCGTCTCAAGGGGTGGTCTGTTGCTTGTCAATGTTCCGTGTGCTGTCAAGTTCACCGTAGAAAAAAAATCAGGCGCCGGCTAGAACACCCGAAAGCTCATTGTATCTAACCCCACACTATTGTTATTATCAATATGACCCGTTAACAAGCGCAGCAACAACGACAAAGCAAAACCCCGGCACCCGGCGGCCGCTGCGGCTAGCACACTGCCTGCTCTGCGCTGCAGGTGAGGTCCTCAGGCTTTGCTTCTTGGACGGCGGGAATATATCTCGGATTCGTCAGATTTTGGCTCTCCCCGTATTTACCGTGATGAGCACGAGCCTGCCTGTGACGAGGGGACAGGAGTGGGTGCACCCTCCCTGCCTGGGGTCGGTCGGCCCTCCCTGGGCTGGAGCCAGGCAGGGACAGGGACGGGGACAGGGACGGGGACGGGGATGGGGATGGGGACAAGGAAAACCCTTTGTGGGGCTGTTGCCGCCAGAGACTTTGCCATGTTGACCCATGGCTGGGAGAGGAGTTTTGCGCTTGTTTCCGCAGACCTACCCAACACCATTGGTGTATGCAGGGTTACGACCAGTCTCAATTTCTGCATCTTAGTATTTATGTGTGGTATATCTGATTTATAGGCGTTATACAGGTGCTTCCTTTCAGCCTGCTCACGTATTTTTACTGGTGTAAATCCTGCACCAAGCTGTAGCATTAGCATGCTTTGGCTATTTCTTTGGTTATCTGCTTTGAAAAGAAGTCAAATAAAAAAAAAAATAGATTTTGAGGTTTCTGCATCAGAAATTCAACTACTATGCACAGGGTACAGGTGGCATTGTTGAAAGCCAAGTGCTAGATTTATACCTGTACTTGGAAGTCCAGGGACCAGCACAATTTTGGGTGCAGTTCTGTGTCTTGATGGAAAACTTAAAAACTAAGAGCACATACTTGTGACTGGTTTTATTTCTTCAATCTGCTTTTAATCAAATACTGTGTGCCTAGACTAGTGCTCTTTTGTTGCAAAGATCTCATGATGCCAACCTCGCTCCGAAATAATCCAGATGCATTAAAGTTGCTTCATGAAGGTAAAAACTGGAAGGATTAGCCCTCAATCTGTGCTTTCTGAACACAATAATTTCTAAATAGAGGAAAACAGCTGCATTACACCTTTTGGACCAGATTCCAGCAGACGTTTGCTGCAAGCCTTCGCTCCAGCACCGAGAGCTGGCAAAGGGATTAAAGGCAGCTTGGGCCAGAGGGTGCCACAAACCCCCAGGCACCAGCACAGGCGGGTGGGTGCAGAACGTGTTGAATACTTAGGAGTGCGTGACTCGCGTCGAGCCCACCAGGCTCAGCTACCTTCTGTGGTGGGAGACCGACTCGAAAAACAACCTGCAACAGGAAAAAACAATGTTTTCTTGTTTATCGGGGCATAATGATCTGCTTTGCAGGCCGACAGCAACGAGCATCACGCTTAAACTCACAGATAAGAAAGAGATGTCGCAGGCAGAGATTGTCAGTCGCTGCAGAGGGTGTGAATACTTTCACACTGCAAACTGCTGCTAAAGGCATGTACTTTTCCTTGTTAGTTACTAGACAATTCAAGAGGCACATTTCATTTATTCTCATGAACCTTGTAAGATATGGTGCTTTCAGATGGCTTTCTTTTTTAATGTGTGCACTGGGGACTCTACATCTTATTAAACATGAGATCGCAGTGACTCTAGTACGTCAAAGGACTTAATCAGCTCAGTGCCATAGAGAAGCCGAAGACCTAATGTAGGCTAAATGTAAATTTGTAAAATGGAAACATCTAAATAATTCAAATGAGTGACATCAATTTCTATGTGGTTTGTCTGTCTCCCAGCCAGACTCATTTCAAAGGGTTGAGGTTTTCCTTAAAAGAAGAAGAAGAAGAAGAAAGAAAAGAGTCACAGCTCTTCTTCAAATCTGTTTCGAAACAATTGTTCTCCCCCCACCTTTCCTCTCCCGAGGTTAAGGTGTCTTCTTCAAGACTGCGGAAAGATCTGGCCGAAGATGGAAGTTGCAAGCGTAGTGAGTATACAGCTATGGTGCTGTGTGATCTCCAATTTTCTCCCCCCGCCCCCCTCCTTTGCCTCCATCATTTTTCTGCCTCTCGGGAGCCATCCCACTGTAGCAGTAATATAAAGCCTTCTTCCCCACCTATTTCCAACTTGGGGATTTTGCATTTTGTTATGTATTGGAAGCTGCCAAACCAACAGTGGTTTGAATGATCTGACAGACAGAATGCTCTCACCACCTGCCATTTTAATAACTGAAGTTGGCTGGAGGCTGTGAACTGCTCTTTTGTAAAGAGGTTGTTACTCAACGGGTCATTTTTATAAGTCTCTGCTGTGCCACATACCTCGAGCAGTCTGAAACGCCCTGCGCCTCGCTGGCAGCCTTTGCCCATTCCCACCTAAAATGGAATATGTTGGGGATCTTCATCTGGTGAAAAGGTGGGAATTTATGCTTTACTGAGCCACCTCTCAACACAGATTGACCTGATGTCCCATTACAGGTCACCCAGCCTGGCAAGACCAACCTGGATTACTACAGGAATGACAGCGCAGGGATGTCCCTGTATGGGAACCCGGTGAACGACACAGACTTCATGTGTGACAAGAGGCAGGTCAGGCAGTTTGCTCGAGCCTTCCTGCCGGTGTGTTTCTGGCTCATCTTCTCTGTGGGCACGGTGGGAAACGCCTTGGTCGTGCTTGTCTATTGCAAATACCGCTTCAGGAGGAGCACGGTGGACCGGTACCTGCTGCACCTGGCCATCGCGGACCTGCTCCTTCTCTTCACCCTTCCTTTCTGGGCCAAGGCCGCCTCCGATGGCTGGATCTTCAAGAACTTCATGTGCAAAGTCGTCAACAGCATGTATAAGATCAACTTCTACGGCTGCAGCTTGTTTCTAACCTGCATCAGTTTTGACAGGTACATCACTATTGTCCAAGCGATGAAAGCTAAAACTTCCAAGCGAAGGCGGCTCCTGCGCAGCAAACTCATGTGCTTGGCTGTCTGGCTGACGTCCGTCAGCCTGTGCATCCCAGAGATCGTGTACAGCCAAAGCACACGGGTGGGCGACATAACAGTTTGCAAAATTACGTACCCACCAAACGTCAGCGCAGTCTTCAGAGTTACTGTCCTGGCCTTGAAAGTCACAATCGGATTCTTCTTCCCACTCTTTGTCATGGTTATTTGTTATGCCCTTATCATCAACACCCTCCTGCAAGCCAAAAGATCCCACAAGCAGAAGTCCCTGAAGATCATCACCATGATCATCACCGCTTTCCTCGTCTCTCAGTTCCCGTACAACATTCTTTTGCTGGTCAAAGCCATCAACACCTACACCAGGGTGGCCTACAGCTGTCAGGCTGCCGACCGGCTGGACGTCGGGCTGCAGGTCACCCAGAGCATTGCCTTCCTCCACAGCTGCCTCAACCCATTCCTCTATGTCTTTGCTGGGGAGCGGTTCAGGACGGCGCTGGGCAGGGTGATGTGGAGCAGCGGCTGCCGCTGGAGCAGGGAACAAGAGCAGTGTTCCTCCGCCTGCAACAGCCAGGAGCACAGCTCAGACTGGTCCTTTGCCATGCTGGGCAGGCGGCGGGTGAGGAACTCGCTGACCCTCAGCACCCATTTGACCTCCTCGCTTACCCCTCCGCCTTGCCAAGTCCTCTTGTAAGTTATTCTCACCCTGTCCTCCCCTCTGGAGGAGCACCAAACTCCTTGGAAACCACGTGTACACCCCAAAGACTGTCTCAGAGGAGCGGGGAGGGCTGGGTGCTCCTGGCATGCCCCGTCCTCACCGTGGGGGACCCAACGATGGCTGAAAGGAAGGGAAACCTTTGGCAAGGGCAGCAAAATGGACCCATACTTGTCGTAAGCAGAACTGATAGAGGATAAAAGCTATTTTTATGACAGCTGTAAATACCCGGCCCATCTGCAGCTCAGACCACAATCTGAAATAACAAGCCTCGCAGGGAGGCGATAATCATAGAACCATAGAACCATAGAACCGTAGAATCATAGAATTGCAGAATCACAGAAGATAAGCCCAGCTATGGCAGCAACAGAGGCAGATGAAGCAGGATGAACCACCGGTCCATCCATAGGAAGCATCAGGAGGGGGTTCAGCCTGCGTTTGCTGTCCATCTGGGGTCTCTCACGGGGGTGGCCGGGCTCAGGAGCCCTGTTTGCACCTACATCAGGTCGCCTCCACCGTGAAGGAGAACCGCCTGTAGCTCCTCCACCGGTTTATTGCAGGAGGGAAATGCTGCCCTCTCTGCCTGTGCAGACGCAACTCCATTTTGCTGCACGGGTGGTTCGTGTTGCAAAGGAAAGCCGATCGTTCACGTTCATAAAGTAGTCATTGTATTAGATCTATCTTGCTCCTATATTTTAGCTGTGCAAGGTAAGGTGAAACTGCGTACAATTTATTTGCTGCGGTTCCTGTTGTGGTACTGGCATTTTGTGCGGTCCCTGCACTGACAAATCACACCCTCGCAGTACAAATTCAAGGACATCAGAGACACTATCTGTCCTGGAGATAATTCACAGAATGGTTTGGGTTGGAAGGGACCTTAAAGATCATCTAGTTCCAACCCCCCTGCCATGGGCAGGGACACCTCCCACTAAATCAGGTTGCTCAGAGCCCCATCCAGCCTGGCCTTAAAAACTTCCAGGGATGGGGCTTCCACCACCTCTCTGGGCAACCTGTTCCAGTGCCTCACCACCCTCACAGGAAAGAACTTCTTCCTGATATCACATCAGGGACACATATTTGCCACACTGTGGTGCGTAGCCATAGTAAAAGAAAACCCAAAACCATGGTTCAACAGACTGCGGGTTATGCGTTTGCTAATGGTGAGAAAACATATTTAGCCCAGGGCCAGTAAGACAGAGAGTAATTAAGTGTCAAGCCCAATGTTAATGAAATACGGATTGAGACTTCAGGATGGTGAAGGCAGTGGTTCCCCAAAGCGATGTGCTGTGATGCACCCCGCAGCTTCCATAAGGTTTTTGGCGTGATGGTGCTGGTACCGTAATGGTGCCCGAGGCCACAGGGCACCGCGTGGCCATTCCCCCTCACTCGACCTCTCCCGGCAACACGGCGTCCCCTGTCCTGCCTGGCCGGAGCGTGCACCTCCCAGCCTTCAACCGCAAGTTGTAGTGCTCAGGGGGCTTTCTTTTAAATAATCATATTTGACCCGGTTTACCTCCTGGTGATTATTTCTTGCAGGAAGAAAGTGCTTTTCATTGCGCATTAATCATTAAAGCGTGTCGATAAACACGGGTTTTCTGCAAGGTTTGGCACTGCTTTTCTAGCTAATATGTAGGCATATATTAATATCTAATATCTAAGCAGACAGGGTTCTAGTTTCACATATGTTTGTTAGGATTTTTTTTAAATTTTTTTTAACTTTTCCTTCGAGAAAAAAATGGTGAAATATGTATGTATTTTTTACTATACGTGTAAGGAGGCTTTGGGGGTTCTTTGTGTTTTGTGTTGAGCTCAGTGCGAACGGAAGCTGAGATTCTGTTAAATAAAGGCACTGCCACATACAGCGAGGGGTGAACCGGTTGTTTCTTGCCCGCGCGTCCTTCCCAGGTTTGGATCCGTACCCATAACCTCTTTCCAATGACGGGATTTACCCCTCCCGAAAAAGGCCAAAGGAAAACTTTGCTAACAGGGTTTATCCCGTGCTTTAACCCTTGGGGTGTGGAAGCCGCAGCTGAGGACACCACGGGGGCCGGAGTGGGTTTTGGCTCCTGAGGCGATGGGTGGGGTGCAGTTTTGGGTGAGGAAGTGAGGGTGGGTTTCAGAGGGTGTGGGAGGATGGAGCACGATGGGGGCAGAGGCTTCCCTGCGGCAGCTGAGCCCCACCACCCCTTCCTGGGGATGGGGCAATGGTGCTCCTACCCAGCGGGTCCTCCCAGCCCCAAAGGAGCCCTCAAGCTGTGCAAACAAACAAACAAACAAACAAGTGTGCAAACCTTAGCTGACACCGACCCGCCATCCTGCCGGGTGCCCTCGAGCATCTCTTCCCTACACGGCATCCTGCCGGCCCCGGGAACTTGAATTTTAGGGCCTTCTCAGAGAAGGCAAAAGCTTCTCCGCCCTGCAAAACGCGGTGGGGAATTTTCATGCTTGGTCGGCAAGCGAAACTGTTGACGGAGGTGAAATGGCAGCGATGAACTTTCAGCAGTTTGGGGCGACAGGGTCATCCCCGGGTCACACACATCCCGCTCTGAGTCAGGCTGTTCCTCGCCTCTTTGCCGGGGGAGCCGGGGGGGCCAGATTCCCCAGCTTGGGGTGGGTTTTCCCTCGTGGGTTCTGTCCCGCTGGGGCTGCCTGAGGTCTGGCAGCTGCTGGTGGCTTCCCAGGCTGCCGGCACCCCCCAAACTCGCCGCCTCCAGCTGCAGCCTCATCCCTGGCAGGGTCCCTCACTGCTGGCCACCACACAGCAGGGACTCGGTCATGGAGGCGTCTGCTGCCATTGCCCCCTCCTCCATCTGCCGGGGGCCTCTGTCCTTCAGCAGCACAGCTCCTTGCAGCCAAGACCTCCCAGGGCTCCTCTGTTCCTCTGCCCTGAGGTTTTAGCTGGATTTATCCCACCAAAATCCCTCTCATGCCTGCTGAGGTTGTCCCCAGCCTCCAGCTGATGCTGTCTCCCCACACGGCAGGTTTCCCCAAAGGCAAGGGGCGTTGCCTCCTCAGCCCCACGGCCCCTCACACCTCCCATGGGACGTGGGACATTGCCTGCGCCTTACCCACAGCTCCAGCCGGACAGTCGCTGAGAAGTTCTGGGAAAGGCCTGAGATCTTCCATGGCTCCTCTCCACTATCTTTAAGGCCATTTTTCCCCAGATGTTACCAGTTTTGCGTTGCAAAACTGGCAACAAACTCCTCTGTTGTCCCTTTTCTTTGAAAGAGCAGCTGGTCTTGTCTCTGCCCTGAGCGTTGCGTCATAACCCCGAGACCCTTCAACTCCTAGACATCACCTCAGACTTCTGAGAGCCAGAACTGTGCCAGCGCCCCAGATTTCACCCTGGTGGGAACTGGGCCAGACCTGCCCGCTGGCCTAACACCCCCAAGCTATGCAAAAGCTGGGTGCTGCGCCGTAGCGGGGACAGCCACAGCAGCAGCTTTGGTTTGTCCTCGCTTTGCTACGGTGAAGGGCTCAGAGGTGGCTGTGACCGCGGTGCAGGCAGTCACGTAGCATGGCGCCAGCCTGCTTGTGGTACAGGGAGAGGAAGTTAGGAGAGACGATGAGAAACTTTCACTCTCTGCAGGCAAACTCGCCTAACTGATCATAGATAGAATCATAGAATTGTTTTGGTTGGAAGAGACCCTTAAGATCATCAAGTATAACTTTTAACCTAGCCTTGCCAAGTCCAACTAAGCCATGTCCCTCAGCACCACATCTACAGGTCTTGGAAAAACCTCCAGGGATGGTGACTCAACCACTTCCCTGGGCAGCCTGTTCCAGTGCTTGACAACCCTTTCAGTGAATAAATTTTTCCTAATATCCAGTCTAAACCTGCCCTGGCACAACTTGAGGCCATTTCCTCTTTTCCTGCCGCTTGTCACTTGGGAGAAGAGACCAACCCCCCACCTCACTACAACCTCCTTTCAGGTAGTTGCAGAGAGCGATAAGGTCTCCCCTCGGCCTCCTTTTCTCCAGGCTAAACCACCCCAGCTCCCTCAGCCGCTCCTTGTAAGACTTGTGCTCTAGACCCCTCACCAGCTTTGTTGCCCTTCTCTGGACGCGTTCCAGCACTTCAGTGTCTTTCTTGTGGTGAGGGGCCCAAAACTGAACATGGTGTGATGCCTGCTCCTGCCTGAAACAGGCTTTATAGAAGTGCCTCTTCCAGAGAGCAGAAAAACAATGGAAAAGTGTGAAAGAACAGCAACGGGCGCTGCAAGCATCACTGTAGCGACGGTAGATAAAGTATCCCAGGTGTAGTCATCCCAAACCCACCAATCTGAGTTCAGTATGTGCAAACCCACCATCTCCAAGTATGATCTGGATCAATTATCCATCATCTAACTGACCAGACACCTCATCCCAGCTCCCCTGAGTGCTGCCTGTTTTTTCCAAGCTTCCTGGACCTCGTATTTGGACTTCAGAGCACCCCTGTGACATTTCAAGGGCTAACGGAGAGGATACTGCTGTCCCGCGGCAGCTTCACATGGTCCCCACAGCAGAATGTCGTACTGGATGTGCCAAGGCCAATTCTTAGGGTGGGTTAAGACCCTACCTAAGGCAGCACTGGGGCTGGGAGAGCCTTGTCCCTGGCACCAAAGAAGGGAGGAGATTTTGGCCAGTATGGCTGAACATGGATTACCAGAGATGTACACAAAGGCTTTCAACAGCTACCCGCCTCCCCGGCAGAGCTGTGGTACAGCAAGGTACGGTGGCTTACAGGTGTGTTGCAGGTCCCTTGCACTGTGGGCTGGGCTTCAGAGCTGGAGACTCTGTCCTAAAGAGAAGCCTCTGAGCGTGGAGCTGGGGCTGGTGCTCCTGCTGGAGCATGGGGATAGGAAGCGCTGCAGCCTCCACCCCAGCAGGAAACTCCTGCGAGGAAATAGAAAGAATCGACAAAAGAAGCAATGACAGGGCGTGACATGGCCTGTTGTCCTCCTGATCACGTTTGGATGGCCCCAGCAGCTGAGAAGACCCTATGCGTTTACCACGTGCCCCAGGGCTGGGACTGCAGATGCAAACTCAGAGGTGACAGGTGAAGAGTCCCCCAACTCACACAGGGCTCCCCTTTCCTTCCCACAGCTGTGCAACGCAACCCCAGCGTACCGGCCTGGGAAAACCAGATGGGAGCCCAGAGCTGGAGGACAGCGCCGCTTGGTGTCGTGGACAACAGTGACTGCAATTGTTGTCCTTGCGGTGCCTTTGTTTTTGCTCTGTTGTACTGTCCAGACGTGGCCTTTCTCCACCAGTATGACAAACTATTTTCTGTTTTCCTTATTGTCTAATATCTTTTCCTGCTTGGAAGCAGATCATACAATCATCTGATTTGTCTTCCAGACAAAGCCATCTCTATGAGGCAGAAAAGGGACACACACTCTCAACGATATAGAATTTTATTTTTTTAATTCCTGAGGTTAAAAAAGGAAAAAAAAAGCATCAAGAAACATTCCAGTACACAACCGTCTACATCTCTGTAACTGTACAGACGCTGGTACACATAAACCTCTTTTTCCCCCCATCTGGAGCGTGAAGTTTGATGTGAATGGGGTTTGCAATTCTTTGGCAGTTAAGACCAAAAGATGCTTCTGAACAACTTACAATCTCAGGGATTGAGCATAATTAAAACTATAGTGCAATTTCAATTTTAAAAAAGGAGCAAAGTCAGGCTTTTGTAGCTTTGCTATTTTGTAACGTGGTACGCTCTGGTGCCATACATCTCAGTGATTTTTCATATAGCAACATTGAGTAACATTGAGTAAAGGAACACTGGCGGTTTCTTAAAGCAACTATGTTCTTTCCTTCACATGAACCTCTGCATAACAAAAAATATTATCCTCCATTGCTCCAGCATCCAGGGAAAACACCCAACTGCGGACCACAAGGTAGACTCTCTTTGACCCAGGAATGTGACACCCTCTTAAATCAATTTCACGCTCAATTTCAAATATTTATTTTCTCTTAACTGCATTGCTGGGCATTGTGAGTTAATAAAAGGCGTAATTAAAAAAATGACCGGAGAATCTGAAGGTAAGCAGATTTACCAGCATCCCTGGCACAGCTCCTGTGAGCATTGTGAATGGGAGTATAAGGTGCTTGAACAAAATCATTTCTCGCACAAACCTGCACTTGTGCGAAGTCCTTTATTGGGTTTCTGGGTCTCCAGTAATAAACCGTCAGGGACATTCAACCAAAAGGTCGGTACTAATGACAGGTTCTTTACTGTCTTCTCTGCACCGCCTCTGAGGTGGAAGACACTGCCTCTTCTAGGTGACATGATGGGATTCCTGTTCGTGAACAGTTGATTTGAACAGTTGCACTCCTGTCCATTTGTTGTACCTTACCACTTTGAGTATTTCCTCTTTTGAAACTTTTTCTCCTTCCTACGTACTCTCCTTGGTTAGAAGCAAACCTTCTCATCTTTAAATTACACGTTCTGACTTCCACTCTTAGTCCTCTTTCAGAGAGTAAAAAAGTCACAAACCTACTCTTACAGGGCAGGAAAACCTGAAGAAAAGGTACCACAAAGACTCAAATGATCAAAAAACCCCACAGATGCAGTGGTTTCAGCCAGCTTTGGCACTGTCTATGTGGAAGACTTGTTGGGAAAAATCTGGCTTACTAGATAGGGCCAATTACTGCAAAAGTTACATGAGTGGCTTAAAAGTGCCACAGGATGAAAAAATGTTAAGAACTGGTATGCAAAGAGGAAATCCAGAGGCAAGTCTATCATATACTTTTGAATGGAGATATTTCAAATACTTCTGAGCAGAGATGACATATTTTGGCCTAAGATATTTGACAGTGTCCCTTTACCTTACATTTGGCTTTTTAAGAAAGATATCCTAGGAAGATTAGTATTCTACGTAAAACAACAGCAAAATACTTTTAAAAACCACACCTAAAAGCTTAAAGGAAAACTGCATCAGACTTCAGTAACAGCTCGGTGAAATTGCATAGCATATGGTTCACAGTACTCCATTTTTAAGCAATAAATAATCTCTTCTTGCCTAATTAAATATAAAACGTAGCTTCAACACTGAAATACGCCATAATTCATGAACTGATCCGTGTGCCATTGTATTGCCTGTTTATTGCCAGCTTCGGTCTCTTGCCCATCTCATTTTCATGCACGCAGGCAGGTGAGGGTTCAGCTGCCTTGCAGCCTGTTCCCTCAGCAGGGGCAGCAAACCAGGTTGCACCTCCCACCGACCCCTCTGCCTGGCAGAGGCTGGGGAGCACGCCACCAACGCTGGGAAGGGGCATCTGAAGGGAAGGGAAAGGTATCGATGAGCCAGATGCCTAAAATCTATGTGTTCCATGAAAAGTAGTCGTTTTTTTTTCACAATCTTTTTCAAGATCACAGTATTTCTACATTGTTAACAACCGGAATGAATGATCAGCAACCTTTAGCTTTATCGGCAGTATTCTTTTCTTTCCTATGATTAGAAATTTCCCTCTGCCTCAGCTGCCAGTATGTAAATGTCCAACAATTGTCTCGTGATCTCCATCTTTTAAACAACCAGCCTTCTGGTGTAGGAGATCCCTTACAGGTTATGGATAAACACCAGCTGGACTCTCCTGACTTCCTTCCCTGTTCAAGCTGATCCCTCCAATTGCCTGCCCTTGTTTTTACAAGTTTGCCCCTTCCCCCTCCCCTAAATCATTTGCTCTGGCTTGTTCTTGCCCTTTTTTTTCTTCTTTCCCCTCATATCTTACTTTCTGTCTCCCGCCATGACCCCTGTTGACCAGCTACAGCTGCCACCAAGAGCCCACACGGTTCCTGGCGGGCTGTGCTGGTCTTCTACCAATCGCTGCACTAAAGTCTTCCAGGTCTGTCCGAGGTCTCCTTGGGAGACCAATAACATGAGAAATCAGACACACCTGAAATATTGAGGAGGGCTGGTGGGGAGAAGGAGCTTTTCTCCTTTCTCCTGCCAAACGTTTTGCCTTTCCATCAGATGACAGGAGTTTTAAACAGAAAAAATCCGCTTTCAGATATTTCGACAAAAAGTTGAAATTCTATATAGAAAGCAGACTGTTTGCATGGAAATTTTGTCTTCCCTTAAAAGGCAGCGTATACAGCCAGCTCTGTCCCCAAACCTGAGATGGAAAGTTAGCAGTTGGCGAGGGCAACTGACGGGTTAGGAAAGGGGCAGAATACACTAACACCGGGTAGAGAGCTCACCAGGGCTGGATATGCATTCTGTTTTGGATGGACTTTTTGAGACCGATTCCAACATTATTGCTATCTTCCACGTGGTCTAGAGAGTGAGAGACTGCTGACCTCCCCAGAAACTGTGCTTTCCTCTGAATGCTGATGACTAAGGTGCTAGAGCAGGAAAAAGGAATGCTCTTCTTCCTAATATCACACAGTGTGTAGTACTCCATTCTACAGATTATACTCCTGATTCTGCCGCTGGTACTCACCGTAAGAGCTGGTTTCAGTGAACCAACTTACAGAGTACGGTGAGGAAAAGCAAAAGGAGGTGCTGCTTTGTGTTGTACAGTTTTGTAACTGGTATTCAGTAACAAAGCATTTGTGAAAGCCGGTTAAGACTTAGCAAATCTTAGCCCAAAATGTAAAAAACCCCTATGTTCGCCGTTTATAAAACTTGGAAAAGATAAAAAATTCTAGATGGATTACAATATGTGCCTGTGAAGACTGAAGTATTGCATAGATGTTGTTCTGACTGTAAGAGCATTGGAGCAGAACAGAAATGGTTATGTTTACTCCTCAGTGAAGAGGTCAACAAAAATATACATTTTTCTTTAGATTTCCTTTTGAAGGATATTTTTGGAAGAGAAGTAATTCCATTTTCAGTAGAGAATTTCAGTTTGCATTTTGACATCCCCCACACTTATTTTTCTCCCCACTGAAAAAAATTTGGTTATTATTGACCTGTTAAATCAAACAACATGGCTTTTCAGCAATCTGTACACAGTACAGAACCATTAGTGTTCCTAAAAAGGCTTCCGGTTTTTAGTGTATACATGTTCTCTAAGTGCATAATACCTATTGCATAGTTTCAAAGTCTTCAAACACAGTGGTAATCATAATGCTTACATGTACATAAATAATAGCTTTTCTTAAAAAATTACTTAAAAATAACACAGTGTAGTCAAGGCTATGGAAGATCACTTCCATCATAGATGACAGGTCGCTCGACAGCCAAGTGATAAAACACTCTTTTTGAGATAAATCTGTCAAGGAAAAAAAGAGAGCAAGATGATCACATTAGCTGAAGTCAAGTAGGCAGGAAGCCTTAAAAGTGTATTCAGTCTTTCAGGTTATACTGAGGCAAAACAACTGACTGGTGTTAAGAGGAAGTATGCCTGCGCAAGGGCTGCCAGGTCTGTTGTTAACAGGACGACAATCCTGACTAAACTGTCTTGGAAAGAGTCACAAATGACTTGCTTACATCTGTTTACCTTCCCAGAGGTCGAGACAGAAAAGCGGAATTCTGCTACGGGGGCAGAAAAAAACCTAAACAAGAACATGAGCCAAAACTCGAGCTGAAGATCTTTTGGCAAGCCAGGACCAATTTCTCATGCCTACTTCTGAATGGCGGAACAAGGGTACATCCGATCAATTCCATAGTCTGTAAACCCACGCTTATTTCACCTTTTACACCCAGCTAGGACCTACCTAGAGAATGTGTTGTCAAATATCAGGGTGTAGATTCCAGAGTTTCTGACTTTCACCTGTCCTCTGATAGTTTCCTTATGAGAGTTGCAGCGGGTCATAGGAATAAGAACCTGGAATTCAATGCAAATCAAAATGAAACTTGCTATTTGCCCTATAAATTGACATTTGCCTTCAGAAAAATATTTAGACTTGAGCCGTCTTGAAACTCCCAAAGCGCATATGTGCCGGCAAAACTATTTATTTTCACTGATTAGCATTAAAAATTCACCCAAACTGAAATCTCACAGTAAGACATCTGTTTTCCTTTGATAACCTCTTTACCGCATTAAGCTATGGCTATAAATCTCTGCTTTAGAGACAGGATCAAATCCCGATCTTTTGAATCTTAATCTAAGCAACTTTACTAACATCAGCAGTGCTACATTAAATCTACACAAATACATCCAAGAGCAAGATTTAGCTAACTATGTCTTTCAATATATGCTTTTATACTCTCTGTACTATAAAAGAAGCTTTCTCAGCAAATTTTGTTTATCTAAGCTTACAGCAAAAGGGTGTGTAACCATCTATCTTGCTTTAAAACAGTTGTCAGAACAGCAGCTGACGTAGATCAAGGACGACCTTATAAAACCCAAAGTTATATCAAATAGATATATCAAGACTGAAGCAACATTCACTCTTCATTTGGCTTTCAGATTAAGAAAAAAAGAAAGAGATTTTACACGCAGTTAGTCACCGTGGAGCGAATTAGCGCATGCTATATAAATGTCTTACTCCCCCAGTGAAATCACAGCCTTAGAGCTCCCCCTACCACGGTGGGTTAAACAAACAGCTGCCTTGTCTTCATTAAAACTTTGCAATTAGCTGAGTAACATCAATTCACTTAATCCATAATCCTCATGAACTATGGACAGCGCATATAAAAAATGGTACCTTGGGCACTGGCAAAGCGATTCTGCACACCATCAAGGCACTTCAATATATGCTTCACTGTAAGAAACGCAGGTAACCCAATCCTTTTATCTGTCTCCTTGTGGATTCTGCTTAAGAGCCTGGCAAGATCAGTCCTAAGCAGCTTACAAATTAAGTAATATTGAGGGGAGAAAAAAGATTAATTTTGCAGGCTTGGACTTTTATTTTTGCTTAATGATAGTGGGTGAATTTCAGATGCGACCAATAGAAGCCACAGTGCTTTTCAACTCAACTTTTGCAGGCAACATTAAACAATTAAAGATGTAGCTCTGCCTTCAGGAGAACTGTAGCTTAATTGGAGAAACAAGTCCTTAATGCAACAGCAACTGGCACTCTTGTGGAGGCCTCCTAGCTACACTTGCTGACTCCTCTAGGCGGCTGACTGTAGCGTACTACAATCTATAAGGTAGTAAGGGAACAAAGGCCTTACTTTGCATTGATCCAGTGGTGTGTCTTCTGATTCTTGGTAGACAACGCTGAAGGATATGCTTTTAGGGTCTGATGAAAAGATCCAGCTAATTGTTAGCCCCATCTCTGTAACAGTGATGGGAATGATACTGTAGGTGCTGGATTTAATGAACAGCTCTCTGTTGCTTTCCCCAAAATTTAAGATCTCTTCCACTGTAAGGGGTAATTTGATCCTGTGAGGGAGAAAAATAAAATTCTGTGAAGAGATCCAATCTAATTACTCAGACAGAAACAATAACCATTGCTTTTTATTTTCCATTTATTTGAGGCAGACTCCATAGCAACTTTGCGACAGGTCCATAAGATGCAGGAAAATTCAGCCTTGGCTGGAGGGAAGAACTACAGAGAAGATGACTAATAGCAAGCAATTTCACTGCTCTGGCAAATGTCGATATTACTCACTTATTTATTTCATTCCAACTAGAAAAATCTATTGCTTGAATAAAGCTTTTTAGAGTTACTACGATAAAACAAAAGAGTCTGCTGCCCTCTACTGTTCTTTTCGAAAGAAAATTTAAACAAAAAAGAGTCATCTAATTTATTCACCTTCCTAGATATCATTTGTACAGGAAATAGGGATCAGGAGTACAGAGGGGACAGATGGATAGAACGTGAACAGCATCTCTGTCTAGATCTCTGAAGCACCCAATGCTACAGCTTGGTCTGTTTTACCCAAGCAAGCTGCATCAAAGTTGACTCAAATGACTTCCAATTAAAAAGGAAGTTCTTTTAGCACCTAAATGATCCTGAGTCCTGATGCATTATATTAACTTACCTCATTCTGACACCTCTTTCAGACTGCAGAGAGTGAGGCCCTTAAACAGGAGAATGCTGCTTGCTTTCTTCAGGGGAAACCTGTAATTTCTAAGAGCTGTAGATCTCACCTACATTACCCTCACTAAAATTAATTTAACATACCACTCTTTAGTCCAAATAAATTGTTTGCAAATCGTAACTGTGATTTGTTTGTCAGCAGCTATAAACAAATCAACACATTTACCAGAAGACGTCACACAGTCACCATGATGATTTGCTGTCCTAGAGTAAGGAGGAGTTCAGTTTCCAACCATGACTACACAGTGGTTAGGGATCACAGCTGATTTATTATGATAACTATTATACTCTGGCCAGAAAGGAAGCTTTATATTAAGTTTTGCTTACCTTGTTACTTTTTTCTCTTAGCTGAAGTAACTACTGGGGTGTCTCAGGTGATTTTTGATTTTAATAAACTTACTCTTGGTTTTGCCCTATAGCCAGCTCTGATTTTAGTTACTGCTTCATTTTCCTGGTTCTCTGAACAGCAGCAACAAGGTTGAAACATGGACTAATTTATCTCCCTGCAGTCCAAAGTTTAAAACCTTCCCTGTAACTAAGCCAAAATTTCAAAGCTAGGCTTAAGGGGAGAGTGAGCAGAGGGGAATTCCTACAAGTCACAGGCATTTTCATATGTTAGATTCTCTTCTTGGCTGTGCAAGTGACATTCTGTACTGCTACTGCTGTACTGCTACTGCACGTAACTACTAATTTCAGAGCACGATACATGCCAACAATTGTGTGCACACACTTCACAGAGGTTGAGCAGAGGCTCAGCTGAACATCTTATGCTATGGCACATATCAACCAGAGCAGGCAAGACAGTTTCTGTAAGGCCACCAATAAATAATAGATACATGCTCCAAAAGGCCATGACAAATGTCTAACTAGCACTGCACGCCCTGACTTTCCCTTGCAGTTTCTTCCAGAGACTACAAGAACTACACAGCCTTCTCTCTAAGCCCCCTTCCTGTTCACAGCACCTCCTGCAATAAGAACAGGAAGGAAGGTTTTCCGATGTGATGTGAACCCAAGTCTTTCCTTCTTATTCCCCAACTGGCACTAGAGTTTTGCAGGACTGAAAAGAGAGGACCTGTCTCATTACTGCTGTTCTGCGTAGTTGAGCTATACTCTCTGCTTCTCCTCAGACCAAATTCTACTGTGGACACAAGCGATCAGCTCTTCCAGGAGCCTGCAAGACTTGTGCTCACATAGCTGATTATCTGCGCTCAGCCTTTATTCTTTCAGCCTTGTAGTAATGAAACTGTTCTGCTTACATGATTTCTCCAGACTTCAACAAGCATATCTCAGCATCTTGAGCAACTTGCCACTCTTCCGATTCATCAAAGGTTGAAGAATTACACGTGCTGTTTCTAAGACAAGAAAAGAAAGGAGAGACATGATTCTCTGAGTAGTATGTGGTCAAATACCATCTGCATGCTGATGTCTTCCCAAAACGGAAACATTTTGATAGTCATGATGCCAAATTGTATAATTCTTATTTTGTGCATTCTAGTGACAAAACTATCTGGGCGAAACTGCAGTGGTTTTGTCAACCACTGTGCACAAACATAAAACTGTTCCCATCCTGTTTTCCTGAGCTAAGAGGAAATCATACGCCCAGAACATCTCTTCAACAGTCTTAAGATAAATTCCCTATTGAGACGCTGTCAGGTTTTAAATATTCCCTGGCAGGTGGAAAACTTGAAGGAGGGCAGACACAAGCAAAACAGTCTAGACATGTCCCTTAAACAAAGCTTGCACGGGGATATGACATTTGCCCTGGATTTAATCTGTGGGGTGTTTTGCAAACATATTATCCAGTTCCTTACTCTGACAATGGTACACAAAACATATTTTATCACTGTAGAAGCTCTACCATGTATCTTCTTTTCATACAAGAAATACTGGATGATCCAAACACAAATACACCGAAAAAGCTGTTACAGGATGACAAAGCAGGATGCCTCTGCCCCACCATGATGTGTCCAGGAGAGCAGAGGAAGCAGATGGAAGAACCTGCCATCCACTCCTTACCTCAAAAAGGGTACATGCTCTGGGTGAACACTGGAGTAGCACCAGCTATGAATTACAGGGCTGGGACACAGAGAGAAGAACGAATTTGAGAGTCAGTAAACAAATGCCGTTAGTTTCCAAGTAAGTTGGAGTTCCTCTAACTGATACTTACTTCGCTTCTCTGCATCTCATCAGGTTGATAATTGAGACAATTAGGCTGCCATTCCCAGAAAAATGCCAAGGACTCTTATATATAGGGAGCCAACCGGTTCCTTTCAAAAACCAGTGGAATCTAATAAAATATAATATCACTTATATGTGCTTCTGAACCATGAAGTGTAATCATGTAGCAAAGGCATAATTGCCACACATTCTGTAGACCAGTTCCCAAAGCCAATGCACAGTTTAACATTTTCTTTTAAATCTTACAGGACCTTGCTCTACAAGCAGCATTGCTGAGTAGAAGAGCAGGAGAAAACGTCTCCAGGCAACAGCACCTTCAGCTGCTCATTAGCAGCATCTGAATATACTGTGTCAGCACATGCAACCATGTGTGAGTTTAGTGGGGTGACACTATTGATTGGAACCAGGAAGTATTTACTGTTATGACTGCAAATTAAACTGCACCCACTGTCTACATGTTTCCTGAACTCATAAAGCACTTTTATCTGCAGAATTCATGCTCTCTTATTCCTGTAGCCTCTTGGGCAACTTTTGACTTCTTCAGAGTCATACCACTACTGTTAAAACCTTAAGGAGACAGCTGTGAGCTGCAGGGAAAACTCAAAACTGTGAATAAGTGCCAAAACCTGAGCTATAACCAAACATCACCTGCCCACGGAAATGTAGGAATGACATAATACATGTTGGTCCATAAATGTTAATACAACATCTATGCAAATACTTAGGAAGTGCTACAAAGTGATACAGTCATTGTTATCTACCTATCTTAATGCAATTAGACAAGAAAAATTATTCCAATAAAAATTATTAGAAAAATAAGTTATAGCTTGTAATTCTATAGATATATTTTGCTTGCGCAGTGTGAACAGCAACTGACTTCATGCTGTGATCCACAGAACTCTCCCTTCCCATCATGATAGGTACACAGCCTTCATTTCACAGCCTAGAATTCATACAGACCAAGAGAACCGCAGGACTACGGGCTTCTCAGAAGTGACAAACTATGATTTATTACGCAGTGCCATTAGAGTTCCTTTTTATTAATCCATTATTTTCACCTTTCATTTGGGACCCTGAAATGTAAATTAAATCCCAGGACCAATAAATATTTCATGTTCTCCTGTAACACATTATCTTCTTTATTTCTGCTGCTCCTGCAATCTAACATATGGTTAGGTGGTTAGCTTGCCACTTGGCTGCTCTAAGCAATAAATTCACCGCACCTAGTCACTGTAGGCTAAGGGAGCACTAAGTCTCCTACTTTGTCTCTTAAATTCGAGTGCATTACAATCACACAGCAAATCCTCCTTCTCTTTCTGATATCCCATTGAGTGCAATGGTCTCAACTTAGGTCTAGGAGCACGTGTGGAAACTACAAGAAACAGTGTCACGATTTAACTGGTGGAGCTCTTGCCCCCTGACAAGAGAATTTATTCTTGTATGACCTATTCACACTAGGTGGCAGCATTAAGCACGTTTCTGCAGCAGCCTGCCAGGTCCCCAATTTAGGAATATGCACCCTCATGTATTAAAATCCAGACTGTTTCTCTTGATTTCTTTTAAAAGTGAAGGGAAGTTGGGCCGAAAAGCAGGAAGAACTGAAGCATGAAAAAGACACTAGAACAAGAAGAGAACAACTCTGACTCAGCAAGTCCTTGAGACACAGACTGTCAGAGGCTGGTCAGATATTTCGCAGTATGACTTCATGCTTGTCCTGTTCTTATGTTCTTCCTCAAGCATCTGCTGTTGGTCATTGTCCCTCAGCTGGATGTACAGTGTGGCTTTTCTTACATATGGAAAGCATTTCTTGCAAATGATACTGAAATACTGTCGTGAACAGCACCACAATTGGCTTCAGGAGTTAGAAATAAGAAGCTCCTTTCAGAATTCAAACCTTAAAAAAGCTGGTTCAACTCTGCCCTCGTTAATTTTCTGCTTTCAGAAGTACCTGAGCTCTGGAAGCTGTAGGTATGCATCTGAGGTGTTGGCTTCATGTGGCTGAGCAGTGAAATCCCATAAGCCATCTGCCTGTCAGCAGCACAATGATTTCTGAAGACAACTTCAGTTGTCCAGGGCCAGAACCTTACCGAAATGTATGAAAGCCAGAAACCTGAAACAGAGCGGAAGATGCACAGAGCCCCATACAGCTGCTTAGTCCAGCAAAGACCTCTGCAAATATCTCATGCCAAGAACCAACTGAAGGCGATATGTTGGAGCGCACAAATGATTCCTCAGGCCTCCTGTTACCCAGCGGGTCAGTACGCATCCCAGGCACCCTAACATAGTTATCAGACTTTGTCTCCAGCCCCAAAAAAAGAAAGAAAAAAAGAAAGAGGATGGCAAAGGATCAGAAGAAAGGATGCACAGACAGCCGTTGGTGTGGGCAAGAAGAGAGGCATGATTTGGGATGGAGCATGGGGTACACAGAGCTTCTTGAGTTTTTAACAGGGTAGGAGAAAGTATCTTGCATGAAGGAGTATGTATGGGTGGGAGAGGGATGGAATGGTCACAGAAGGACCCTGACATATGTAAGGATGGGAAAACATCATGTACACAGCTGATGAAAAAAAAAATGGATGGACATGAAGATCCACCACTATGTGTTGTGGGAGGCCCACGTATTGGTACATAGGAAATCCCAGCCATTTCTCAGAATAAAATGTAGGATTTAACTATGCTACATCCTGTGTGAAAAAACCCCATCCCAAAACACAAAAGAACTGTCCTGCCTTAAAAGTAGTTACACTCTATCTGTAAGACCAGAGGCAACTGGTGCATACAGAGAAAGCAAGCTAGGGAAACAATCATGACAAAGGGATATTTCTGTGCTCCAAAAGACAACATGCAAAATCTTTTGAGATTTTTTTTAGTATTGGAAGAGATCTGGCAAAGGCTCTGAGATGCAGACGGCTTTCAGTCATCAGTCAAATGCTGCATTTGCATGAAGTTCAGGTAACAGGTTTCAAAACAAGTAATTTGGGATTACCAGGGTGCTTTCAAGTCCCCTCCCCAGCAGGAGGCAGCAAACAGATGACTATCAGAATCAACACTAGAAATACTGCCAAGCTGCTGCCCCAAAGATCCTAAATACTGCGCAGTCTGTAGGTCACCAAGGCTACAGCCAGGTTTATGGGTAACCCTAGCTTTTTTCAGTTGTCAGGTATTTGCTCCCCAAAATGAGCTGGTTTTTTTTTCATAGATACCTTAGAATTTTCTCTTTGCACAGTTCTTTAGAGGATATTACAGGGAAATGGAGGCAGAATTACAGGAGAGGCATAGCAAAGGCAGTTTCTGGCTTAGGTTTACACCATTATCCCCCAAGAGCCCCAGGCCCTTTCAGCAGAGCTGCTGCCCACCCTGTACCTCTGCAGAGGCTGCTCCATCCCAGGGCCTGCAGGTTTCCTGCAGCTGGTGCGTTTTCTGCACCAAGGGGGCTTCACAACTGTGCAATTAAACGTTCTTCAGGCTGACTCGTCCACAAGTAACAGCTAGTCTCTCAGCCCTCAACCTGAGATAAACTCACATGGCCCGCCTCTATTTTTACCATAATTCCAAGGTTACGGTGGTAATTTACTCATGCTGTAGCGGGTCTCCTGCAGGCAAACCGAGGAAGGCCGTTCAGTCTTAAGACAGCTGCCTGTATGCAGACACACGCAGCAGCAGCAGTCCTCACCATTCCTGTGCCGGAGAGGGCTTCTTCAAGCAGGCCATCAAAAAATATTTTACGGAAGCACAGTTTATGAAAAAAGGAGGAAATAGGTCAAATCATAGTTAGGCTAGCAAGCTGAAATAAATTATCTCTGAGTTTCTTGTGATCCCAGCTGCATGATAAAGGGCTGAATACTGCTGATACTGCAGTTGTCTTTTGTATAGAGTTTATGAGAAGTTACACAGAAGTGACCCCAGGGTTCCTTGTGTATGGATAAGGGCAAATGGATGTTGGGAGGGTACTGGTCTCCATGGGAAGGCCATCTCTGCCCATACAGTCTGAAAAGAAGCATCTCTGGTGACTGAGGAACAGCAGTTGCAACAAGGTCACTGTGAACTAGGCTGACAGAGTAGCTCAATAAGCTCTCCATAAATGCATGATTAAGACCCTTCAAAAGCGACTCTGAACACTGCTTTAGGGAATTTAAATGAGCGTCACTGGCAGAAAGGGCCGATTGCTGGCCCTCTGCAACACAGTGGGACCTTTATCTTTTCTCAAGGCAGACATTCACACTGGTTTAGGGTACATATGCCACCACATAGCTTAGCCCCTGCTTTATCATCCTCATACCCTGTTCTGCATCCAAAAATAACTGCTAAAAACAGGTGGCTGTTGCAAACCTGTTGTTCCTCTGCTTGACAGAAACAATTTGTGAATATTTAGCACCTTGCTGCCGGTTTGTTTCTCCAAGACAGAGGAGTTGCTACCGCTTGCAATGAAGCACAAGGGAAAACTCAATTTTAAAGAGCATTACAGGGCCTTGCATTTCTTGTGCAAGTAGTCTTCTTTCAGTAAATGACGCTGTAGGGTTAAGTAAGATTTGGTGGTTTGTTTTGCCTTTTTTTTTAATACACATTTGCAGGTACCAAACTCAATTACTCAAAAGTACAAGCACACTGCTGTACAGGACAGAGTCCCAGAAGCACTCCACCTACTGTCCCACAGGCTGCTGCAAAGGTCTAACTGCACGGGCTAGTTTCTCTGAATACTGCCTTCCTCTCTCACAGAATCTGCCCACAAGCAAGGCTACTCCTTTTCTATAGTAGTCACTGCTCCTGAAGATGAGCCTCTAAAGGCTATCAAGAGCAGTGAAGCTCACTAGGGAAGTGAGCACAGCTGACAAACACAGCTAGGAAACACATGTAGGAAACCACATCAAATGTTATGCATGCTGCATGCAGTGCATTGCTTTATGGGATGTGCAGGTACCAGGCTCCTCCTCTGAAGGAATACCACAGGAAAGGCGAAACGAAAGCTGCATCTCACGCTGAGTTGTGGTGATGGCCAGGCATGTAGTTTAGTTAAAAGGAGTGCACAAAAGATGTCCCTACTACAGCAGGGACAAACAACAGCAGAGCATCACTTCATCGGGCAGGGCTACCCAGACACATCCACTTCCCTGAACCCTCTCAAGAGCCTCCTCACAACTATTTCTCTCCCATATTTTGTACCCACAGGCTGTAAGTCAATACCCATCCCTGCCTTCGCTGCGAGTGAAAAGTCACCCCCGGAATAGGGTAGGCCCCCTCCAGCTCCCTTGTAAATGTATGGAAGCCCTCCCAGCTTCTTTCATTGACTTGGAAAGAAAATTTAGTACCCGTGCTAACTTTAACTAGGGCTGAGATTGCCTTAAAGGTAAAAAACTCACTTGGGGACGGCCACCAACACAATATCTTTCTAGCTATCTCTAGCTCATCTCAGACAGGCAACAAAATCTTCATAGAATCATAGAATGTGTTGGGTTGGAAGGGACCTTTAAAGGTCATCTAGTCCCACCCCCCTGCAGTAAGCAGTAAATACAGATTAAATCACAATTTTGTAAATAACTTTTGAAAAATCATTTTGATTCTGGACATTTCAGATGAACGGCCACATGTAAGTGAATTTGAACAGGACTTTGAGAGCACGGCTTGTTCATACAATCGTATCTGTAGCAGTATCACTCAAGAATCAAAACAAAGGAGTAACTTCATACCACGTTGCTTTGGTCAACAACAACTACGAAAGCTGTGAGGTAGCGGCACAGGCTTTAGCACTGATAAATAAAGCAGACTGCTGCTTTCACATTTCCTTTGAAAGATAAGACGACTGTGTTCCCCCAAGATGCGACATCGTCTAGTAAGTGACTATTTTCTTGACTTCAGGTGAATAGGTAGGCAGTTTAAAAGAACAAAAATTCAAATATGAAAGATTTTGTTAGTATCATACATATCGTCCACCCCAATTATGCAAAATTTAAGAGAAAGGGTGGCATTTTATTCAGACTGTTGAAGATAGTGATTTGCATTCTTGTTTTCTTATTAAATCTTCTCCAATGCTTTGTTATTGTAGTAGTTCTTTGGTTTACATTTGCTTGTTTTTGAAAAAGGTCTTTAGACAAATTTGTTGGATATCTGGAACTCACAGGGTGTATGTTAATTACCTCCTTTCCACTTAGGCTCTAGAATCTGTTTTTCCAACTGATAACTTGAAAACCTCTCATCTCTTCCAACAAATATATATGAGATAATTTCACCTTTTCTGATGACTATCTCAAAACCCTTTGGTAACGAAATCGGTTCATTTCTAAGCAAGGCACATCACATGATGCTGATGACCATTATTTACCTTTTTCTGTTTATAGCCTGTATATATTGTCATGGTAAATTGTGCTTTTTATTATTATTTATTTATATTTATTTTAAAAAAGAGTGATCTGTATTGGATTTTCTGTTTGGAACCCTGAAACAACAGAAAGGAACAACTGGCAGGATCACTATTACTGCTTTTTATGCCCTGCTTTTCAGGTGCAACTACTAACGCAGGATAGCTGATCAGCACAACAGAAATTAGACCATGGAGACCAAATGGGGGAAAACCCCTGTAATACTGAGAGTACCAGCTCCTGTGATGCCCAGTTCCCAGCGTGGTGGAAATGATAAGCAGCTGGTGACAGGAGGAGAACTATCCATGCTGGGCCAAACCAGAATAGCTTGTTCAGACTCTCCATTACTTGCTTGCATTTCCGTTCCATTAATTCGAGAGTTATTTTTAACAGAACCAGACCTCAAAGCAAGTCCTATTTTAAGACATTGGACACTGCATGACTATCTTTAGCTCACTTCTCTGCCTGTGATGTTGTTCCTATCCAATTTAGGCTTCTATTAAACTTCTTAATCTTTTTAGAACTTAGGCTCAGTCTATACAGACTTTTTCCATAACAACATTTCCCTGGAAATAAACTCATCCTGCTTGCTAGTCTCCTGACAAAGGAATTTTCTTCCTCCCCCCTCCCTATCTACTTAACACAATGCTTTCCCACTATCTCACCCCAGGTAGAAAGATTACTACTGTTTTTTTCCTTTGAGGAAAGCTGGAATAACTCCATGAACGACTAGTCTGACAAGGCATAACAACTCTGAAGTTTGAGACAGCATACAATGCGGATTCTAACTTAGGTGTGTGAGTAATAAGCAGGATGCTTTAAAAACTTCTGGCTAGAAAAGTATCAGGTAACATAATAACATGCATCATGAATAAATGAAAACCTTTTTAAAGGAAACTGCTGGATTTTCTTTCTCTTAAAAGTTACCATCCACTGGGGGAGGGGGGTAGCAGAGAAAAAAGCATACTGGTCTGTGTTTTAATGGAGTGGAGAGTCTGGTCTGCAGAAGGTAAGGATCTCCCCCTGTGTTTTTAAATTCAATACTGCTTTAGACACCCTTAAAGCACATTTTCAGTAGCAAAGACTGAAAATATTTGGCAGAGGTGGTCAGCTGATGCAGAAACTGTTCAGCCTCATAATACAGGATCTGCCTTTAAGAGAGCCTTCTTGAACAATTCTGAGCTGTACTTCAGCTTGTCTGGAACACAACAGTTGAGGTAAAAAAGTTTTCAGCTTTAGCAGCTCTTTCTCAACTCCTTATTGCTGTCCAGCATAATAAAAACACATTTCTCCTGCTGTTACACCAAGAAGGAACTTAAATGGCTATATTCAGGAAGGAGAAAGAAGGAAAAGAAAGAAAACTTAAGGCCTTTAAGATCACAAGAATTTAACGTGAAAATAAATTTCTAGAGCATCAGCTGAAAGGTCATGTTCAAGGACTCCCATTAATCCTTGGCTATCTGTTTGATGGTTCCAGTCACCTCACCTCTTTCCTAAAACATGATCCATAAATTCTGAGTTTAGGAGCCCAGCTAACTGAGAAGTGTAAAGCTTGTGACATGTTAAAAAACGTTCTCAACTTAGACAGATCTCCTCTGCAGCATTCTGTTCTCCGAAAATATGCAGATCTGCTCATCTTGGTGTGTGTGGGAGACAAGACTATTAGAAGCCAGTGTCTTCTATTTGTATATAAGAAACTTTTTCACAGCCAAAGTTCAAAAATTGTCCTAGCCTGGCTTCCATATGAAATCCATAGTAAAACTCCCATCTGCTTTCATCAAAAACAAATTAGGGCATTAATGCCTGAATCTGAAAATTCCTGTGAAGAACATTAATGTAATAGGAAAAAAGTTAGGTAAAATTTTAAATATTTTGGTCTGTCCAGAGACCAAATGCTGTATCTTACTATGGAAAAAAACCCAGTTACTGATTAAAAGCAGGTATTAAAAATTCGTCTTTTCGAAGAGCCAATAAGACTGTCCTAAAGGCTAATTTCCAGTAACTTGGACACCAGAAGGATCTGTACTACTTTAGTAAGGATACTAACAAAATGTTATGTTATCAAACTATCAAAACTGAGTGCCTGGTAATTACTCTCTTTCAGCTCAGAGGAAAACACCTTTCCTTTACAAGAAAGAGGCAAGAAACACCAGCTGACTACTGTTGCAAATAGTACGTAAAACAAAACACAGTGCTTCCATTTGTTTCAGTGTACGTTGTTGTTGATGTTGTTGAGCCTAACTTACTTTTGCAGATTATCTTCATCCCATGCTTGGCCTCCATCTGAATTGAAAAGTAAAGAATTTTATGAAGAGCCAGTAACTTTTCAAAGGGCCACGCAGTTTTATAGTACTTCTCTGGTGATAAACAGACTGCACTGGCTCTGCTTCTTGGCACCACAGAAACTACCTTTCTGGGTAACTGCTGCACATTATTAACTCACGCAGGTGAGGCCTTCCTGCCAATCTAAATGATTCAGAGAGGAATTCTGCTAATCTTATGCTGAGTAATATCTTGTAGTAGTATTCGTCCCATAGAAACACGCTCTTTATAGCTCAAGGGAGAGGACATTTAACCTTAGGCAAAATCTTTGAAATCCTTATTAACTTGTCTCACAAAAGGCTTTATTTACAAGGTGAACAGCTTGCAAATCTGGTTGTTGCTGTTACTCTTACATGTGCTGGCAACAGCCCTGACAGAAAACATGCCCTTGCCTTGGAGAGCTGACACTGCCATACTGCATCAGCTCTCGAGAGGGCATGCGAAGGAGGGGGGTGGACAGAGAAGTGGTTCCTCCTCTCCCTGACACTAATACAAATGTTTGAAACAGATTAACCAAAATCAAACGAGGAAGAGACATTAATGAAAAAAACTCCATGTTTTCAGTAAGTCACTTGAGAAGGGGAAAGGAAGAAGTGCCGCCATCTGATGATGTGACTAACATCTAAATGATAAGCTGAACCGCAAGCTCTAAAGCGCTTGCTCACTGAGACTCAAACCCCACTTTTCAAGACAGGTTCAACCCAAGCCAAACAACTCTGAGGCTTGGAGCCTGCAACCTGAGCCTAAAGGCTGAATTTGGCAAAACAAATTCTGTTTCTTTCATGGGTTCCTCCAGAATACCTTGATCCAAACACTAAATCACTGATGTATTTGAAAGCTTAATCCATAATCTGTTTTCGGAAGCCTCTGTAATTGTTTTGTTTATCTTTTGAGTCACTGTCAGTATAAATCTGGTAACAGATGATGTGTTTAAATCCACCAGCTGTTGTGTTTGGGTCTTGACTGTCAAGACAACCCTCTTCAGCAAATAAATATATTTGCTTTTGGCTGTCATCATGGATGTTTTACTACAGCTCTTATCTGTTAGCACTTAGGATTTTGTCTGTCTCCTGGATGCATCAGGATTTCATTCTTTACTGAGTAAAAAAAAATCTCAATGTGTCTCCTTACAGGCTGCCTTTAAAGAGAAGGCAACATGGCAACTTCAGATGCTGATAACTTTTATTACAACTTCTCCATCATTGATCCCAATGAAAACAGAAGTGAGACTTTTCACACATTTATAAAAGTCTTCCTGCCCTGTATATACTCGGTTGTTTTCATCCTTGGGCTAGCAGGAAACGCGCTGGTCTTTGTCATACTAGTTTTCTATGAGAAACTGAAGACACTGACAGATATATTTTTGGTGAACTTGGCAATAGCTGATTGGGTCTTCCTTTGGACGCTGCCGTTCTGGGCGTATTCTGCTGGTCAGGAGTGGATTTTTGGCACTGTGGCATGTCGTACTATACGGGGCTTGTATGTTCTGAACTTGTACACTTCAATGCTAACTCTAACGTCCATTACTTTTGACCGGCTTATTGCTATTACTTTTGCCACCAAAGCACATATGTGTCAAACCAAACGAATGACATGGGGCAAATTAATCTGTGTCTTGATCTGGGTGATCTCACTAGCATTTGCCGCACCGCAGTTTATTTTTAGTAAGGTGTTTAGTATTGATAAGTCAGTATGTCAGGAAGAATACCCAAACCATGGCACAGAACTAGCTCTTGAAGTGATCCAAGTGACCCTTGGCTATTTTATTCCCATGCTAGCCATGATCATCTGTTACTCACTAATTATTAGAACCTTACTGCATGCCAGGAGTTTTCAAAAGAACAAATCTCTAAAAAAAATATTTTCTGTAGTTGCAATATTTATTCTTACTCAGTCACCCTATACTTTCTTGAGACTGATAAAGATCATAGACTGGAGCTTTAATTTGAACAGCAGCTTTGAATATGCAATCATCATAACAGAAGCTCTTGCTTATTTCCATGGCTGTCTTAACCCTGTTCTGTATTTCTTCATGGGGGTAAAATTCAGGAGGAACTTACAGAAAATTATTAAAAACTCAAGATGCGTCAAACGGCAAGTTAAGGCTAAACAGTGGCAAACCACTGAAGAAGAAGGCTCTAAGACTTTTACTGCCTCAAATAATGCAGATGCAACAAGCATGTACCCACTATAAAACTGCCTAGAAAATCTGACAACTATTTACAGCTTTTTTTTTTTTTTTTGTAAATACTGAGATAGGTAGTCTGCATGAAAGAGGAAATACAATCCCATTAGTAAAGACATTGTGATTGGCTTTAGGCCAAAATATCTTAATCATGATATTTCAGCTTTTCCTGTGTTCCTAGTCAGAGCTGATTCTAAGACAAAGCCAGTAACTGAGTTAACTGTGCAGAAGATCTTCAAAAGGTATAAGAAACAATGAGATAAAACACTGTTCTTCATGACATAAAGCTAACTTGGACTTCATGACTCCAGAGGGGCTGGAGACATTCACCAAACCTCTGGCCTACTGTTTTTCCATTAAGGGTGTTTGTTAACAAATTATTTTATGAATTTTGTTTCAAAGATATATATTTTAGTTTGGCTTATTCATTTCATGATAATTTCTAGATTAAAAACATACACATTTCAATCTTCATGCTGAGTTTCATGTGTACTTGGGGTTTTTTGTGTGTTTTGGTTTTTTTTGTTTTTTTTGTTTTTTTTTCCATTTGGGAGAAGGTCTCCACACACACTCCTTTAGCATTCATCTAAAATTTCTGTAATAAAGCAGCATTTTAATCTGTTTTCCACCTAATATTAGGTTCATGGCCTGAATCTCCCATACACATCTTTGTATCTCCCCTCTGTTAACAGAACTCATGTTGCCAGATGACTAGGCACCCTGTCAACACAAGAGATACCATACTGCACATGGGCTCTAACACTGAACTGTGGTTCCGTAGACGCAAACTCTCACACCCTAATTCCCACACATTCTTTGCACTATGACATCTTTACAGTCTGTTTTTCCTGGCATCCCCTTGGCACCCTGGTTCCCTTGCCGTGAAGCTGTGGATTCCTTAGTTGTTCTTCCCTGCTCCTGCAGTCCCTCCTTTCCACAGTGGGAGGCAAAAAAGTGCAAAGAGGGCAGTGCAAGCTGGGTCAGAAAGTATGCAAAAGTTCTCTGCAAGTCTCTTGCAGAGTAGCACAACAGGGGTGGAGATTGGAATAGGGAAAAGAAAGAAGGGATGTTGGAGAAGAGCAGAGGGAGGGCTTTATGCAGTTGTGGGCTGCCTATGATGAAGGCAGGGTTGGGTCTGGCCCAAAGGCTGGAAGTCCTTTGCATTACCACTTTGAAATAACAGTTTTAACTTGTTTCAAACCATTCTTGCAATAACCACACTCGCTCTGCATGTTCCTTTTCTCCCCATTAACACTCAGTCCTTCCTGCCAGATCACTGCACCTCAGTGGTACCTGACCCTTATGGGCACCATTGTGTCTGTGTTACCTTTTTCCCCATAGAAAACAGCTGCTTAGGCAATCCTCTCCTAACTACATAATCTCTCTTGTTTCTCCCATAGTGAAATGGTGCAATATCCTAAAAAACAGAACTAGGAAGGAACGTGCTGTGCTTTCACATCTGTGTGGCAAGTAAAGCTGCTATTCCAACACACAGTTGCAAGGCAGGCTTTCCCAGCAGAGGGTGACAAGAAGCGCTCCTGTCCCCACTCCTCGCCCAGCTGGTTCTGTGCAGGGCAGCGAGTGCACCAGACCACACGCAGTTCCCCACTTTGGCTATGCTGGCAGCCTGCCCGGCCATGTGATCTGTAATTAGGTCAGGAAAGAGTGTTATGAGTCATTAAGAAAAAAAGAATCCAAAACAAAGCAACCACAGTGCAGACAGGCTGAGATGTCCTTTCTACCAAAAGCAGTACCAAGGTGTGAATAAACTCTTTGTTTCTGTACCAGGGTAGTGGTAATTTTTTTTTTTTTTTAAACACTTCTGCTGTCTGTGACCTTGATTCTGCTGCTGCAACATTTATTGCAGGCATGTAATTTCTACAATATGTTAAAATGGAAATACAGTGCACTGGTTGCCCTGGGAACTTTGACCCAGTGCTATGCAATATCCTGACCTTTGCTTTAGAACACAATCTACAAATGTGAATGCTTTAGAAATAAAAGAGTTTAAAAATACAACACTTCAAAAGAGAACCCATGAGCCTTGAAGTAGCAAGGTGTACTGCAATCGCACAACTTACCTCAGCTTCTCACGTTAAGATTTCAATCAGGTTGCTACAAACTCACGTAACAGCCCTGAACACAAAAAGCAACTGCTGCTTAATCCTAACCGTAAGGAACAAGCTGCTTCAAGGTCAGTCAGAGTTATGCTGGCACTGCATATATCTTACTTTGCCACACACCTGTGCAGCTCATGACCAAGATGAGTTTTATTTGGTTCTGAACTGACTTGTACCAAGAAAGGCAGTCTCTCAAAGTCTGCCATTATGAAGTAAAGCCGTTGTAATCATTTCATGTCATTTCAAGGAAAGAACTACAGGGGCAGAGTTAAGTGAAGAGAACAAGTGAAAAATAGAATAACAGTACAGTAGACACCAAAAGGGGGACAAATAGATAAGAAAATGTACTTTAAGACAATTCACTGCTTTGAGCACTGGCTCCCATTTCCAGTCCAGCAAGGACTCACACCCAAAATAAGGTAAGGCCAGTGCAAAAACCTCATCCAGACACTCATACAGAGTAAAGCCATAAGAAACTCTGGCAACAGAGCATGTCTATTGCAGATCTTCTCTCTATTTGGACCATCCAGCCTCTTTCTCTTCCCTTTCTTGGCTGCTCATCTCCCTCCCTTTTAGAGCTGCAACAATTAGTTCAAATCTCCGGCAAAAAAACAAATAACTTGGACTGTTTTCAGCAGAATTCCAATAAAGAAGTGGCCTGAAAACTAACTTATTTATATGCATTCCTCAGACATGCATCTAGCAAGCACAATCTTGAATCCTTTCTGTCTTCCCCAGGCACAATATCAAAGCAAATTCTACCCCATCTATTCAATTTCATGCAAAGAAAACATTATTGGGATGCCAGTGGATTGTTATTTATGCTTCAGGACTACCTGAAATCTCCACATAGCAATCAGGCCACATTTAGGTGGACACTTTCACAAAAAAAACCATCAAAGGTCTATATGAAGCCAAGGTGCTCCACCAGTCCAGCATGGCCAAGAAATCTGCAGCGGTGAAACCAGTAGCTCACAAGTCCCCGAGATGCAGATCCTTGGAAGGTGGGAGAAAACACAATGGGAAATTATCAGTACATCTGCTATGGGCTGCTATCAAAGACAGGACAGAAGGTTAGCAGAACCTTTGCTCAAACTCAGTATAGTGGTTCTGGCATGTTTACCTTCAAATACCCATGGTATCAAATGCCGCGTTATCTGCTCGTGCACTAAGATACGCTCAGGCTTTGGGTATACATACGCTCCTCACCACAGAGACAAGTGAGAAAACTTCTGTGCTCTCATAATCAACGCTGTGCGCTGCTTTTTTTCTTCAACACATACCACAGGTGCCACACCATCGCCTGCCTCATGTATCAGTTTCTGCATCTCTCCCGTAACACAAAACCACACAATCAACACAAGATGCTCAAGTCATCCACAATGCAAGAAAGCCATTTTCCTGCAGTGTTCAGGCTAGTGAGACCTTTCAAACATTACACGTCACAAGTGTCATACAGAAGGGCAGGTATGGTCTGCAAAGTATGTCTCAAGCTCCAAGTACGACCACAGTAGGACTCTTACCCCTGGCTCGTAACACTAATGAGCCAAGAGTGACAGACGATAAAACACTTGTTCCTGGCTTTCCTGCCTATAATCTGTGAACAAGGGGAGATGGACAGCCTTTAAAAGTTTACGTGGTGCAAGTAGGATGTTGCATGAGCACCCTTCAAGAATAGTATTCCATTGTTAATGGCAATCTTTCCTTCCTGAATACTTTGTGGGACAAGATGAATCTAGCCCAATCATAAACTGAAAAAAACGGTGACACACATTTATTTCTTTTCTTCTGGTTTTATTCTCCACAGCTAACTCATGCTCTGGAGCTATGATAGGTATGATATCCCCTCTGCAGATAGCATGAATTCAAAGTAGTAGTACGTTACACTTTTTTTTTTCTTCTTAAAACAAACAAACAAACAAAAATCCCCCACTGCAAATTGTCCCTTTGGAAAACAAAGGCAATGCTAACTTCACAAGAGCATTGTGAAGCTCAGTTTGTTCCTGTCTGCTCAATGCATGATGAACATGAATATACTGTCAGTGTCAACGGTATACAACAGTATGCAAAATAGGCAGAATACACAGAACTTATTCACCGAGAAACAAAAATTTAGAATTTTGACAAGTTTTTTTTCCAAAAAACCAAGTCTGCACAGTCTGTCTTGTACCCAAATTGCAAGTCACTGTGGTTTATGCCGGAAATGGGCCTGTTGAAGGTGAAAAAGTCTAAGTCTGCTTTCTCAGCAGCAGGCTCGTTACTCTGTGCCTATTTTCAGTTTAGCATTTAGATTTATCATGCTTATTTTTCTGGTCAGAAGCAAAACAACTACAGAATTTAGGTGAAATTTTTTTTTTTTTTCTTCTCAAATATATAAAAGTTTTTGAAAGATAATGCATTTTACAGGACAGAAATTTTGGAAGATATTTGAAAATATCTGAACAACAGTAAAGCAATATTTTGTATAAACACGGATATACATTAAATTATAATACTACAACATAGTTTGCCAACCAAGTACTCAGATATTCAGATGGCCTTAGATCCTCTTCATTGCTAATTTATGTAGAAGTAGATATAAAAAAATGACCGAAATCTGCATTCACTCTCATTTTCTTCAGAAAAAAAGAGCAAACTTGTGCCAGATTTAGCTACACAATTGCTGTTCTATTTCTCTTCTGTAAGTTGTTGCCTTTAAAGTAGTAAGGAATCCTACAGACACAGACCAGTTATTTCACATTCAGTTCAATGAAGCCTGTCATAGAAAGAGCACATCTTTGCTTATCTTTTCCCCACCTCCTTGTTCTCTTGTTATTAAGTAATGGTGAGTCTGACAGAGTATCGCTTAGCTCCTATTATAAGTTAAGTGTGAATGATCAGTGATCCAGTATAGCCTGCAAGCTGATTTTAATGGTGACAGCTGGCCTGATGACAGCACAGAACTGGGATCACTCCTCTGTGCTGTGGTGAAGCAAGTGGAGGGAAAGTACGGAGCTGTTTCAATTTACTAGATTTGATACTGACTGTGCAAATAGGCCAAAATTATTTTGTGTTGGGCTACTGAACACGTGGCTGGGAACAGAAGTGTCTTCTATTTATGCAGAAGTTGGCTATCAGTTGGCTATCACTGAATAGGAAAAAAAAAACAACCCACAAACAACACTCCAGACAAAACCCAAAAGAGTTCCCTCTCCATGAAGCAGTGTTTACTTACAGATCTGTCACGCTTTGATCCAGAGAGTCTCTTTCCATCTCACTTTCATTGTGGAGAGAGTCTGATTCCTGTACTTGACACAGCTCCTCATCGGTGATTATATCAAATGCTGCATCATCTAGTGGTTTACAGGCTTCACTTGCAACTGTGCCATAGAAGGGCATGAAAAGAAACATAAACAATATTAGCTGGTTATCTGGAAAACAAACAAGCAAAACCCTTAAGGGGGAAGACTAGGCCTTTCCTCTGCTTTTACAGAAGCATTAGATAGCTACTAGAACCAAGAGAAAACCTCGGTCTGACTGACACTCATTTAATATACATGCAAATTTCTGTCAATACCAATCAAAGATGGGACCAGTCCCACCCTGAAAACACTCCATGAACATGCAGGTCCTTGGGACAGGAGGTGACCGTGTTGTTTCTTGGAGAATGTCTAAGAACCCTACTTATTTATCCACAACATGCAAACAATAGACTAACCAAGAGCCTTCTCAGATGGTGACACAGGTGATTCCAACGAAGCTGGTGATCCTTCCTGGTTGGCACTGGATCCAGAGTCATCGGTACTGTCCACAATGACTCTAGGTTTACTAAAGCAAGCTCGGCAGCAACGCTCCTTTTTTCCACCTGGCTTTGTCACCATGTAGTTGTTGCAGCAGTAGTAGCAGAAAATGCGACCGCACATTCTAGAAATGATTTGAAACCGCAGGTGTTAGAATAATACCACATATAAGTAGAACATATCTATATGACAGAGTCTGGGGTTTTGTCATAATGGTCTTGTTTTCTGCAAAAGCCCGAACGCTACATCCATGGCAGATATCATAATACAGACTGTGCTGTTTTCTGAGGTGAAGCAAGTTTTCTTGACAAACACAGGACAGAAATTCACATTCATACTTTGCTGCCTTAATAAATAGGGAAAACAGAAAAAAACCCATAAAAATACTAAACAAATAAATATATATTTAAATATAAAGATATGAAACAATTAAATACCCACAAGTATGCAATATGAAAAATAATATATATATATATATATATAAAGTACATACAAGGGAAATGTACTTAATAATATTGCACAGGCCAAATCTCAAACTAAGGTAGAGCAAAACTCTTTTTGATTGTAAGGACTGTAAGAACATGTCTATGTGTCTCCACTTAGTAATCACCCCTCTCCCCTTCAGAGAGGGAAGAAGAAACAATATTGGAGACATACATATACATTCAGCCCTCCTGCCCTCTCTGCTCTGCAGTCTCTCAGTGTTAGACCTGTCAACTACTTTTTAATGAACATGTTAAGCTTTCCATGATGAAAAGCACCCAGCAGAGATGACTGTTAATCGTGTTTTTGTTTTTCATAATCATTTAAATCATTAGTAGGTGAAAACACAAGCAGGTTTCACAGATTTTATAGAAATGAGTAATTTGGAAGTTGTTACCGGAAATTACTTCACTATTTATTAACACCCATCAAATATTCCCTACATTCAAATGCAATTGAAACAGTCTCAGTACTACATACCTTACATGATGAATCAGGTCATGACAATAAAGAACAGTAAAGAGCCACAACAAACATATCACTAAAACTCTGGAATGTATCCACTTAAATATATTTTAATACATCTAGATCGGGTAACTAATAACTCCAAGCAGGCTAACTGTATAGGAAATAATTTAATATTAACTTTTTTTCCGGTAATTATCTCTGAACATACCTCCTGTAAGTAACCAAATTTATAATTGCACAGCATGTTGGATTTGTTCTGGAATACTTCCATCACAATAGCAAAACCATCTTAGTGAATATTGTTTACAGCATGCACACAGCAGGGCATAATAAATATCTTAAAAACACCATCTTACAAAGAAACATACTATGTACGGTGTGATTTTCCAGAAATAAGAAACTGACAGACTCCTCAAATCAGTTACATCAAGATCTTTGCCTTAATACATGTCAAGGAACCTTTCCACTAATGTCTCTTACGTCCTTGTGAGCTCATGTGTTCTTTCAGCCTCTACAATGTCCTGTATCGACAATTTTGACCAATGAACTGTGAACGTTAAGAAGAATTTCATTCATGTAAACACTCATACTGAATTTTGCTTTTGAACAGCGTAACAGAGTTCAACAAGCTGACCTGCAGTGGTGTCGGCGCACCATCCATGAGAACTCTCTCTGGCAGTCCAGACAATGATTAACTTCTGTGTCCCCCTGCCACCTTTGCTCTGCACTAAGCTTCTGCTGGAACTCCAGAGCATCTGATTTTTGCCACAAAGCATCCTTGTCTCTGCAGAGATACAGTTAAAAGAAAGAAAAACACATAGAAATTATCAGTGCTGGTTTACTGTTAACCAACCATGCTGGTGAAAGCTTCCCAGTAAAAACTGATTTGGTGTAACTTCTGAGGAGCTTTCAGAAATAAAGACAGATCAAGAAACCTACTGAAGCTATAGGGAAGGGGCGGTGGGAGGGAGAAAAATACGTGCCATGCACACACCTACATATTTTTGCAAAACAAACAGCAAATTAAGGAGGAGATAATATTGGGTGTTATATCTTTGACTGCATTAGGGAAATGCAAAATTTCAGCTGCTGATGAACTTGGCCATTACCTGTATCTTCAATTCAGGAATACAAGACTGAACCACGCAGGCAGTACCCCTTAACAACCTAACCTAGGATTTTCACTTCTGCTTACTGTTTATTTTGATGCCAACCTGATAAGTTCTATCAAACGTTCTTCAAGGAACTGTTTTGTTCTTGTCAGGTCATCCAGTTCAGCAAATAACTTCTGGTCGCTGCTGTCTTTGTCTGCTGCCACCTTGCTGAGCTTCTCACTGTAATCCAGGACCTTCTCTTTTGCTTCATCAGCTTCTTTTTGGATCCTGACCAAATACAAAGCCAATTAAGAATTGTTATTAGCTCATGTGCATTCAAGTCTTCCCCATGGAAGAAAGGGGTCCTCCACCCTGATAAACAGGTAGTGTCAGTGAAATAGTTCTCAGTGTGCGTATTTTTTATATCTCCCATTTTCTGCATCACTGAAAGTGCACACCGTTATCTGGTGAACACAGTCAGCAATCAGCAATTTCTTGGATGCCCTGCTCATAGCGAAGCTTATGATGGCTACCACACTGGGAATAAAATTAGTGTCCTTGGAAGCTAAGATCAGCAGCAGCTGCAAACAGAGCTAAACGGGGTAAGTCCTATAGCCGCAGGCTGCCCAGCATTTGCAGGTTGCACACAACAGGGCCGCTTAACACAACATACTCCTCCATAGCTTTCATGTTCACGAAAGGAAGCAAACCAGTTTCTCACTATATTCTTCTAACACAGATGCAATTCAAAAACTAAAGGTTAAGACAACTCAGTTCACTGCACAGTCAGTGGAAAGAATTGTCCCCAGGAAGCTCCCAAGAATGTAAGTCTTGGCTTGACAATATGGTAATTTCAGTACTGTGAGTCCTAGAAATGGATCAAAAATGCCACAGTGACACAGCATGAAGGGCTGAGCTGGCCTGAACTCACTCAGCCAATTCAGCTGAATTCAGATATTCATATGAGTTAGATCAAAGGGCAGCAAGAAAAGCTTCTACAGGTACATCGGTGATAAAAGGAAGACAAGGAAAAATGTGGGCTGTCTCCAGAAGGAAACGAGAAACCTGGGACATGGACAACGCTGAGGTACTCAACAACTTTTTTTGCCTCAGTCTTCACTGGCAAGTGCCCTAGAAACACTGCCCAAGTTGTACAAGACAAAGGGAGGGACTGGAAGAATGAAGAACTGCCCATTGTAAGAGAAGATCAGGTTTGACACCACCTGAGGAACCTGAATGTGCACAAATCCATGGGACCAGATGAGATGCATCTGCAGGTCCTGAGGGAAACTGGCAGATGAAGTTGCTAAGCCACTATCCAACATATTTGAGAAGTTGTGGCAGCCCAGTAAAGTTCCCACTGACTGGAAAAGGGGAAACATTACCCCCATTTTAGAAAAGGGAAAAAAGGAAGACCTGGGGAACTACGGGCTGGTCAGTCTCACTGCTGTGCCCAGTAAGATCATGGAGCAGATCCTCCTGGAAACCATGGAAAATAAGGACGTGATCTGAAACCAGCTTCACTAAGGGCAAATCGTGCCTGACAAATTTGGTGGCCTTCTATGACAGGGTTACAGCGTTGGTGGATAAGGGAAGAGCAACTGACATCATCTACCTGGACTTATGCAAGGCATTTGACACTGTCCTTCATGACATCCTGGTCTCTAAATTGGAGAGACACGGATTTGATGGATGGACTACTTGGTGGATAAGGAATTGGCTGGATGGTCACACTCAAAAAATTGCACTCAACGGCTCGATGTCCAAGTGGAGACCAGTGATGAGTGGCATTCCTCAGGGGACAGTATTGGGACCAGTGCAGCTTAACATCTGTGTCAGCAACATGGACAGTGGGAACGAGTGCACCCTCAGCAAGTTTGCTGATGACACCAAACTGTGGTGTGGTTGACACGCTGGAGGGAATGGATTCTATCCATCCAAAGGGACCTGCCCAGGCTTGAAAGGTGGGCCTGTATGAACCTCATGAAGTTCAACAAGGCCGAGTGCAAGGTCCTGCACGTGAGTCAGGGCAATCCCAAACACAAATACAGGCTGGGCAGAGAATGGACTCCGAGCAGCTCTGAGGAGAAGAACTCGGGGGCGTTGGTTGACGAAAAGCTCAACGTGAGCTGGCAATGTGTGATTGCAGCCCAGAAAGCCAATCGCATCCTGGGCTACATCAAAAGAAGTGTGGGCAGCAGGTCAAGGAAGTTGATTCTGCCCTTCTGCTCTGCTCTCATGAGACCCCACCTGGAGTACTGTGTCCAGCTCTGAGGCCCCCAACATAAAAAGGACATGGACCTGTTGGAGCGAGTCCAGAGGAGGGCCACGGAGATGATCAGAGGGCTGGAGCACCTCTCCTATGAAGAGGAGCTGAGAGAGTTGGGGTTGTTCAGCTTGGAGAAGAGAAGGCTCCAGGGAGACCTTATAGCAGCCTTCCAGTATCTGAAGGGGGCCTACAGGAAAGATGGGGGAAGGACTCTTTATCAGGCAGTAACAGTTTTAATCTGAAAGAGGCTAGATTTAGATTAGACATTAGGAAGAAATTGTTTACTCTGAGGGCGGTGAGGCACCAGAACAGGTTGCCCAGAGAAGTTGTGAATGCCCCATCCCTGGAAGTGTTCAAGACCAGGCTGGATGGGGCTTTGAGCAGCTTGGTCTGGTGGAAGGTATCCCTGCCCACGGCATGGAGATTGGAACTAGATCATCATTCTATGATTTTGTACTGACAACAGTACAAATTGACTTCAGAAAAGATCAAGAATCATCAGTCTTCCCACAAAGACAGATGATATCAGCACAAAAACATAAAAATTTGGTTTTGATTAACCCATTTGACTCTGTGTGAGCCCATGCCTCATGAAGATCTATTTCGGACTGCTAGATAATCCGCACCACACAGGCCCAGGTTATAGACCATGGAAACACAGCCTGTGTTAGATACTTAAAGCTGATAAGAAACCTGACAAAGACATACAGGATGTGGTCCCATTCAAATAATTCTTACTGATTCCCTGAAACTTCATGGAGAAGAGAGAAGAAACAAACAGTCAAAAAGTGCAAATTTTCCATTCCTTATTAAAAACCCCCAGTCAATATTGGTTTGATTTTATGACTAACCTATAAGGTAAAAGGAGGTTGTAAAATGTCTCCAGTTTCATAAAGGAAAACATACAATGAATTTACATCATCAGCTAAATTAACAATACAATAAAACTTAAACCTTGCATTCACGTTTGCTGTGTAATTTACATATTTCTCATCTTAACGTCAATCTGGTATTCCCCATCAGTGGCCATGCACTATTTGCCCTATATAAACCCCGTGACATATGCTACTTCATAAACCACAGCAATTTTCAATATGCTTCAGTTTTGGGCCCCTTGCTTGGCTTGCAATTAACAGCTTGTGTAAGAACCCAAACTCCCACCTTTCCAAGAGTTGTCTCAGAGATGTCACCTCCTCTTCCTTCTGCAGCCGAGCAGTTTCTGATTCAGACAGCTGCTCTCTTGCTTCCTCCAGCTTTCTGGACAAACTCGTATTTGCAGCCTAGTGAAATAAATTAATTTATTTCCTAACATATGAAAACAACACTTTACCAAGCACTGGACAATTACCAAGACACCTAAACAATGCTTTAAAAGAATCAGTTAAAGCCAAACCACCAATTAAGATGTTATTGTATAAGCAGACACTAATTAGTTGTGTACCAGTGACTGATTACTTCTGTCACACTGAATAAGGGAAAGACTCTAAAGTAAGACAGTATTAAGCCTCTAATCCATGTCCATGTCAGTTGAGCTTTAGCCTCCTTATCAAGGAAAATCTCTCAAAGATAATGGCAAAAGAATACGCCCTAAAAGTTTTTTCACCACCTAAAAGTTTCAAAAGAAAAAAAATAAACATGAGGAAAATGTTGTTTATTAAAGCTATATGAAATATGAAGGACAATATAAAAAAAACAAACTTCTTTCACAACTAGCCTGTCCAGAGAAGTCTGCCAAACTTGGAGTTCTCAAGGAACAAACCTAACTGCATCTAAAGATGTAAGTTTTTCTGCTAGCAGGCAGGGACAGGTTCAATAACATTAATTTTCTTTTTTCTGGATTCCTGATACCTCAGTACAGCCCTCCTAACTCAACTGTTTGATAAATGCATTGCAAAAACCCTATTTTTTTCTGGCTGGGTTATTTCTCAGCCAGATTAATTCTCTGATTCAGTGCTCCTTGCAGCCTGCAAACAGTTGGATTCACATGTGTGGCTGTGTGCAATGGGCATGCAGGGCCAAAGACAGACACCTTTTAAACCTGCACCCCCATTTAAGATGTGTACACATAACCAGGTATTACATAAAACCTGATTAAACATGACATATCCTAAGTGCTGTTGTGCTTTTCATAACCTCTGTTTCAGTGGCTAACTTTCAGCTGCCAAGTATTTTGTCTGCAGCACCTGTACTTATTCAAGGGCATTCTCAGACTCACCAGCCAGTCCTCAGAAATGCTGCCTGCCTTCTCAATTCTAACACTAATGCCCGCTGACACAAACACCTCTGTCTTTCAGTCGGATCAAGCACCTACTTGTAACTCTGCAATCTCTTCTTCTGCAGCATGCTGTTGTCGCCTCTGCTCCTCGAGTTGCTCTCTTACTTTCCCACACTCTTCACTGACAGCCTAGCAGAGAGATTGAGCCAGGAGTTAGCATTCTTCTAGCAGCCGCTCCTTCATCTACGAAATTCCCAGTACCACTGTCAAGCTCATGAAAGACAGCTAAAGAGACATCCAATTCATGGATTCAAGGAAACTCCCCTCTGTGGTGGCAGACCAGCTGTGTTTTACTGTTACTTGCTATGGGCTATTAAAGTTCTCAACAAAAAGAAGGGCCAACTGCAAAATGCTCTGGCTCAAGAGTGAGAGAGCCCAAGTAACACTGAGGTTTAAGAAGTCTTTATGAAAATGAAACGTAAATGAATGTACGCTATTTTCTCAAACTTGTGGGATTTTTGGATACCGCCAGTGGCATAAGCCTCTGATCAACTGCCAGTTTTAGACATTATCTCAGAATGGCAGAACAAACACAATAAAATCTTCAGCCTCTAGGTGTGCCGTTTCACATATACAGGGCTGACTGGAAGCAAAACTTTCATTTTCTCAGCTGCTACCTTGAGTAGTTGAAAGAAAAATACATGCGGGAATTAACTGCAAAAATATCTGGTCTCAGTCTAAGTTTGCTTTCATCAAAATCAGTTTTAAGGAGTAGTGGTGTTATGAGTGTGGGGAACAGGTCCTGCAATGTTCCTACAGAAAAAGAAAAAAAAATCAGAGCTGTGACCATAGGGAACAGTTACAGAAGACACCACCTTCAGTGCCAATGTAAGAAATCGTCGCCTTCTCCATTACTGTCTGGCTTTTCCATACCACATGGCCTCTCCACTGTGGGTGGATGGCCATACTATACATCTCCAAAAAATTGTGAAGAGTTATTTTACCTCAAATAGGCCTAGGTCATGAGTGTAGAGACATTTCCAGATTCCCAGGCTAAGGCTAGCTGCGTGCTAGTCTCAGAGCCTGACCAACACAAACCGTAGGACTTCACCCAGTAATTGCTGCAGCAGATGGTAAAGCAGGGGAAATCCTGCACAGCTCCCTCAGCTATAATAATCACATTAATTTACCTTGAATTTTGTCTGATAATTTAAAATCTCTGTGCTCATTTGAAATTTTATTGCAGATAGCTCTTCTTGGCTGGTCTCTTGGAAACTCTGTGCCTGCTTCTTTACTGTCTCCAGCTGCAATTGCAGACTTGGGACAGCTGCGGCACATATTTGAGCTTCCTCTAATTTCTCTTGCAGGCTCTTGTTCTCCTGTCTGAGATTAGAGATGTCAAGCTTCAGCTTCTCCTGTTGCTCTGCTGCCTGTTCTTCCAGTTCTTTGAGCTTTTCTGTGGCCTGGGATAACTGCTCTTCTGCATCCACCTTTTCAGAGGTCAAGGCACAAATCTGAATACCAAGTTCAGCCATATCCGTGTTGGTCCTGTGGAGGAGATCTTTGTTTTCTTCATTTTCCATTCTAGCAACTTCCAAGTACTGTTTAACCTTGGATAGCTCTTCCTTCAGGTTCATGAAATTATTTTCCAGCTCAGCTTTTTGATAGACTGCTGTCTCCTGCTCTTTTTTCAGCACTTCTTCTCTTTCTTTACATTGCACCAGTTCTTGAACATGGTTTCTGTTGAGTGACTCACTTTGCTCTTTCAGCTGCTGAACAAGTGCCTTCTGCTCACTCAAAACAGTCTCTGTGATTGCCAGCTGACCTCTCATCTGCTCTCTCTCATCAGTGATCTGCTGAAGCTTGACTCGCAGGTCAAGGACTTCTGCTTGCAGTCTAGACACCTCCCCTCGGTTGACCTCCAACTGCTCTTCACTCACAGTCAATCTGGAAGCCAGCTCTTTTGCCTCCTTCTCCAGAGAAGCCGCCTGCTGTAGTTGGTGTTGTTCCACTGATTCCTTTTCCGATGTGAGGGATTCAATAAGCTTTGTCTGATGAAGGCATGTCTTTTCAACACTAAGCTTTTCTACCTCAAGGGTCTCTGCTTTCTTCCTATGTCTTTCAGCTTCTGCTCTTAGCTGCTCACACTGGCTCTCCATGCCTTGCAGTTCTGCTTCCTTCTCTGTGAGCTGTGACTGGAGACACTCTTTGCTTTCCTTCAAGGCGCCTAAGCTTTTTTCCATTTGTAAACTGTGCTGTTTGGCACTCTTCAGCTGTCCTTCAAGTGAAGCATAAGACTCCTTGGTGGTCTCTTCTCTTTGCTTTAGTTCTTCGTAGTCTGAGTGCAGAGCCTCTAACTTCTCCTCCAGAATTTGGCTTTGCCTCCTGGCATTCTGCAAGTCTTCATCCAGCTGTTTGTTCTCGCCCCGGAGTTTCTTCTCTTTTTCATCAACTGACACCAGGGCATCATCTATCTCACTCTGAAGCTGTTTCTCAGATGCCCTCAGCTTGGCTACCTCGGCTTCCAGGGAAGCTTTAGAAGCTTCCAAATTTTTCAGCTTCCCTTCCATCTTCTTCTTGGACTGCTGCAAATTTGCATTCTCCGCTTTCAGTTTCCTGCTTTCCTCACCCATTTCACTCACTGCAGAGTTTTGCTGTTCCATCTGCTCCTCCAGCTCCTTGACTTTCTGGCTGAGATGCTCTTTCTCAGACAAGAGTTTCTGGTTTTGATCCTCAAGGCTACGTGCAGTCTGACTCACCTTTGTTAAGCGACCCTCCTGTAGTTCAAGTTGCTCTGCTTGCGACTGGGCTTCCTGCTTCAGTGCTCCTTCCCTCCTACCATACTCCTCCTCAAGTTTCTCTTTTTCTTTCCTTGCTTCCTCAAGTTTTTTTTCCAGTGACCCCACCTGAGCCAGCGACCCCATTACCTGGGTCTGGAGCTCAGCCATCTCGTTTCCTTTCAGGGTCAGGGCCTTCTGAACTGCATCCATTTCCTTTGCCATGGTTTCCAGGCTCCCACGCAGCTTTTCACTCTCTTCTTTGTAGTCAGCAGTGAGGCGATTGTATCTGGATTCCAGTTCCTTCTGTGCCTCTTCTTTCAGCTGCAGCTCCTCCCTTGCTGCTTTCAGCTGAGATGCATGTTCATCATTGAGTCTTTGCATATCTGCCTTTTCCTTTTCTATCTCCTGAAGCTTCTCTAACAGTGCCCGTATCTGTAGGGCAGAGTCACAGTGGGCTGTGGCTTGCTGTCCCTTTTCCTCCAAGGCAGCATCAACTTTTGCAAGGAGGTTGAGGTTCTTCTGTTCTGTGGAACTCAGCTTGGCTTTGAGCTCATCAATGCAAAGATCCTTCATAGCAACCAAAGCCCTAGATGCCTCCAGCTCCTGATTCAACACCTGCAATTTTGAGGCACAGTCTTCCTTGCTGGTCACCAGCTGCTCCAGCTTTGTTGAGTATTCCTTCTGCTGTTCCACTGCATTCAGTTCCAGTGACTGCAGGCACTTCTGCAGGTCATGAACAGTGCTCTGAGTGGAGTGTGAGACCTCACACTGCTTCTGCAACTCTGTGATCATCTTTGTCAGCCGGGAGTTCTCCTCGCTGTAGTTATTGCTCTTCTCCTTTTCTACCTGTACTTGTTCTTTCTGAAGGTTGACAGCTGCCTGGAGCTCCTGGTTTTCCATTTCTAGCTGGTGAATACGATCTTGAAGTTCCCTCTGCCTCAGCTCAGCCTGGTCAAGTTCTACACGCATCTCTTCAAAGCCCTCAAGGTGTTCAACATTTAGTGAACTATTTGCATCAGGGCTGGAAGGAAACTCTTGGGCCTAAATGAACAGAAGGGGAAAACCAAAAAGTTTAAGAAAGATTAAATATTCATTTAAATGATGGCCTCAAATGAGAGCAAGTTTGGGTTCTTAACGCACAGTAATGTTGTATGTTGCATTACAAGATACCAACTTACAGAAAATGGGGCTTGTTTTCACCAAAAAAAATGAAAACATATCATCTGCAGGCAGTCTTCTGAATATATTTTTTTTTCTTTACAAGATTTGCACATTCAGCGGATTGAATCAGCTACTGGACAATTCCCTTTACTTTTAATTGAGAACTCGTTTTGTAGTTTACCATTTTAAGAGTCATAATCACCATAAAACTTCCAAGCTGTCTAGAACTATGCCATTAATTAAAAATCTACCATACCACATAAACATTTATTTGTAATTTGCTTACCTGCAAATAACTGCTCACTAAACTGCTCATGCTGGAACTGCGACTTGGGGGCTTCCATAAATATGCTGAAGATCCAAGCGAGGACAGCGTCCTCCTGTTGATCACACAGAGAAACAATATATAAAAGAAATCTAAGCACATACACAGATGTCATTCTACTCTTACATGTAACATTTATCTAGTTGTAACTACCACATACAAAAAGACATAACTGCATCTGGTGTCTGGGCCAACAACTACCTAAGCTGATGGAAAACAAAATGGGGATATCAAAGGCACCTATTGAAAGATCGTGGGGTTGGTTAGCCGTGAGTTCCCACATTCCCAAGAACCAATGCATCTTCGCTATAAGAAATTGTATTGCTGTGTGGTGGCGGCTCAACCAGATGGTGGCAGCATGCAGCCCTGGAAAACACCCACTGCTACAAATGGATCTGGATCAGACCTACTAGTTTTTGTTACTCCCCTCTTTGGGGTGGGATCAGGCTGTAGCGACCGTATATTGTCATCTCTGCCATTGCTGCAAGTGAAGCACACTGCTTGGCTGTTCAGTCACTAGACGTCTCAGCTCTTAAGACAGAAGGATCTAAGAACACTTCTTGTGCCTGTGAAGATGAGAATAGCTTCGGATTGGGATTTGGGCCTAAACTGCAGGCACTGGAAATACTCCATTACAGAGCATCAACTCTGATCTCTGGTACACAGTTTATTGAAGGGAAAAAAAAGACCAATTTGATGATAGACTAATATCCTGGGCTGAGTAACACAGGACTAATTTCTCTTCTAATGCTGGGGAAAACTCCACTTTTGGAAGACTCTAGTGTCTGAATTTGTGAAAATATTTACTTTATAGCCAGCTAGGCTATGTGGAATTCAAGGTCTCAGTGTTTTCAAGCCTTGCCAGGCACAGGGATGAGGAGGAGTGAGGCCTGGATATTTGACCCAAGCTGGCCAACAGGATTATTTCATACCATGAACGTCACATTCTATACAAATTAGAAAGTTTGCTGCATAGTTTCTCTCTCCTTTGATGGCGGCGGTCCAGAGAAACTCCTTGCCCCAGTGCTGGACCCCTGAGCCCTTCCCTTCCTCCCAAAGTTGTTGTGCTCGCAGTGTCCGACATGTCCACTGCTGGGAGTGCATAGCTTCCTACTGATATAATTGTCTAATTCTTGTATATCTTATATTACTATCAGGATTAATACTGGTTCTTTAGTATTATTGTTAATTATTTAGTCTTATCCTATTAAATCTATTTATATTTCAACCCTTGTGTTTCCTTGCTTTCCCCAACTCCCCTTTCCAGGTGGGGAGGGGTCATCGGGTGATAGAATAATTGTCTAAACAACAATAAATTGTTATGGGTTTTCTCAAACCATAACAACTAATTACATGGAGAAAGTATGACTGCTCTAATGCAAGTATTCCTACCTTCAGAACCAGAAGCTTTTACAGATTCTGTAGCAGGCAGGTATTTTATGTCCCTGTTAATACAAAACGACAAAGTATTTCTACCTTACCTGGCAAATGCTGGCCAAGCAGCATCTAAATCATAGCCTCTTGATGCCAAGTCAAACTGAACATCAGTGAGCTCATAGAGTTGACCCACAATGTCAGAACTCATTTTGGAATTCAGAAATGGACTTCTTGCATAGTACCAGTCACTTGAAAACAAACAAAAAAAAGTAATACTTATTCATAAATAAAAAAGAAGCAGCAGTTTCACCCCACAACATCATTAGTCGCTACACCCCAGAAAAATTATAATATGGTATTCTAAACGCAAACTGAAAACAACCAGACCCAACAACCAACATCCCATCCCTTCGATGTCAATGAATCAAATAGCTTCAATGAATTCCACATAAATGTCTTTAAAGGAGCCCCTGCACAAAATATTTTTTGCTCTAGTGCTTGGGCAAAACACTGGCAAGACAAAATGCTATACACTGGGTAATCATAAAGTAAATAACTGAAGGACACAATACATCAAAAAATGAGGGACAGAAAGCAGCAACCACAGTTAAATACACTGCAAATAGTTGGCTTTTTCTAAAAGCCCTACCGGTGCCCCTCCAACCAGCTACAAACTATCTTCAGTGTTGGTTGGCCAGGGGTAAGCTGTTTCTCTGTGTGACAATCCGGAGATGCTATCCAGGGCTTTACACAGCACATTTAAATTAATCCTCCCTTATGATGTACAGCATAGAAGATCAAACCCAGGATCTTCAATGCTTATAAAAATGTCACCTTTGAAACTGACATGTAGAAGCATTAGCACCATGCACTCCACTTATATTTAGGTGTAACAACTTTCAACCTTTACCAGCCTAAGATAGGTATGAACCAGTGATCCAGGCCAAAAGGTCTATTATACTTCCTATCCTACTACCAGCTCTCTAAGCCAATAATTTGGAAGGGTTTCAATTTCTTTCAATAGCTATTAGGTGATGTTGATTAATCACACTGAGCAAACACCCATTAGTTAACAAGGTATTAGTTAACTTTGCTATTCACCTGGTCACCTTGGTGTTCATAAAACATTGCTGTAAGGTGTCTGCTAGCCTTTGGTGAACCAGGGAGTAGCGAAGAAATGCTCTTCCTTTTCCAAGAGATGTTCGTAGCTGGAAGGAAGAAAACACAAGAAAAGAAAACTCTCAATATCATTTGTAATTATGTAGAGACATGTCCAGAACAGTCTACATATCGACACAAAAAAACCCAAAAGAAGCCACTAGTTGTAAAGCAAGCAGTAAGAACTGCCACTGAGAGACACCTTCTCCCAACACTGTGATTGGGTGGAATCTTTTTTTGAATGACAAACTTGTATCTACAGCTGTCTGTTGTCCACTTTATAATAATATAAAAGGCATCACAGGGCCAGTGAATCATCTAATATACTGAGTATATGAGTACAGACTATGCTAAGGGCAATTCCCAATACACCGCAAAATCTCAAAGTGCCCAGCAAAGCCAGAATTAACTGCTTAGATTACTTAAGATGTGTCTGGCCACAGCTGGAAGAGCTTTAGGGCCGATCTAGCCATAGAACAAAGATGTACACATATACAAATATACATGCCATGGACACAGTAACCCCAGATGATGCAAAAAGCCTTCCTTAATACTTAGCCCTTAAGCTGAACAAAATCTAATTCCTACTTCAGACCAAGAGCAGCTGCATGACTGAAATTAATGGATCTTTTTATGAAGACAGCTGTTAAACCAACAAGGGGGATCACAAAACTCAGCACTGAATTTTGTTATAACTACTGACTCAGGGAACTGATGTTTTGTTTTGTCTTTTACGGCTGAGCTATTTGTTGTCCTGCAAAATAATGAAACGCTAAACAGTAATGTTTCATTTCTCCTTTCCATCAAAATAGGTAATCAATTTAGGAATGGAAAATGAAAGTGATGAAAAGAATTTCTCACCAGTCAGCCATGCTCCTAAATAAAATGCTGATCCAACTAACAAAACAATTATGTTGATTTAAAAATGGAGGCCAAGGAAAATATTAGAGGGGCTGAGGCTCTAGTAGGTCACTGTAAATTTTGCTTGAAAAGGTAGTGTGAAAGAAGGCTTAAAGGCCACACGTGCTTTCTCTCCTTCTCATCAGCATTCCACTGTGGTAAAGTGAGAGCAATACCTTAACTCTCAGTTTCCTTGGGTTTGCTGTTACTGGGCTTTTGTGCTCAAGTAAGACACAGGTTCCCTGTTTATCTCAGCAATCTGCTATATACAAAAATCTTCCTCATAAATGGAAAGTTGAAACGTGGAGCAAAGGAAGCAACACCTTTTACTGCTTTTTGTTTTGAATTCTATAGGAGACAAAGTGTGAAATAACATGGTCCCCAAAGTCTAAGTACCCCAGAAACAACAGATTTAATTTGCCAACTGTTTTTTGCCCTCATTCACCCTTTAGATGTCTGAATATTTCTTCAGGAAGATGCCACCTTTGCCCTGTGCACAGAAGCTTAGAAGCATTTTTCCTAACCAGGCATATTTAGTGAATATGTTAAGAATAGTCAAAAAACCCACTGGAAGCCACTGAACCAACCCGTTCCTTACTCCCATTGGTTTATCTTTTTAAACCACAACGCCTTTTTTAAGCATGGAGGTACTAGAACAAATGTACGTGACAAGAAGTAAAGGAAAATATTTACATATATGCAGCTACAAGTAGCCAAAGACCATTTGACTACGAAGCAAACCCATTCCACCTCCTGCTAGAGCCCTGCTAGAATTCAGGGAGGCAGGCAGTGTCCGGTATTGTTAGTGTTTCCATGTTGACTGCAAACACTGTAGCTAAGGTGCAATGTATGGCTGTAAAGACTTGAAAAGATGTGTATTCAGTGTGGTTACCTTTTGAAAGGCGAAAGGCCAGAACTCACTGCTCACCTAATGCTATCAAGGACAAGGCGCTCCGTTTAATTAAGAGCTGGGCAGTTTACAGGGTATTCCTGTTTGCTTCCCTGCTCCACCTTTCTAGCCTATCATGCACCCCAATATTAAAAGTGCTGCAGGCAAAGCAGATGAGGAGGCATTCCGCTGTTAAATGTTTGACCATTCTTAAAAAACAACTGCCGTTACTTTTTCCTCCTTGTTCACTTCCATCTATGAAAGTCAACAAGTACAGTTCAGTAAACAAATAAATGACATTTGGGAACCTTTATGTTCTATCCAGCCAGGTACAAAAACTGTCTGCTGATTTCCACCTGTAATGAAGGGGAGTAACCAACATGTTTTTCTGTCATCTGTCATTTAATTTCTGGACCTGAGTCTGCCAGCTCAGTTATCTGAAATGGCTTGCTGATTTTTTGTAGAGTTCATATTCCTAAACCACAAGCTAATAAAGTTAGAAGTAGTCTTCCACAAGCTAATTTCTATGTCTGCACATAAATTGAAATAGAAAATATCCTTCTTACGAACAGTAATTTCTGATATCATGCTAACCGTTAAGCAGACAGAGGTACTGAAGAAGGAGGAAAAAGAAGAGCAGCCCTTACATGTGGTAATATGTAGGTGATAGCATAGGCAACAGACTGTTGAAGGCTACAGCACAATCACCTTGGCAGAGAAATCAGATTGGCTACTGTTACTGAGAATTTAGGGGCTAGTAGCTACCCTTTCCTGCAGCAGCAGTCACTGACATGACTTCTCCAATCTTCCTGGAAGCAGTGGGAAAGTCAAACCCAATTTCCATGGCTCTTCCCTGTTTCCCTTCCCAGTGGTAAAACAAACTGTAGCCTTTCCTTGGCTCGTTCACCTTGGAACAGCAGAATTCAATATTGCCTAAGTTGCTGAGAGGAGAAGGTGAGGTAGGGAACACAGAACCTGCCTCTGCTAGAGTATCAGGGCTCTCTTTCAGGTGGCTCAAGACAACACTATCTAGAGCTGCTATGGAGGAATTGCTAATAGAACAGGCAAATCTGCTGTAAATAGTAACTTGCTAATACAAGTTAGCATTGCTCACAGATAACAGAACTGAGCATCAGGACATTGGTGGCCAGCATCACCACACCACCGCCTCTTTTACCCACAAGGGAAGTTCTTCAAATTATTCTAAAGACTCAGACAGGATCAGCGCAGAAAGCTTCTCACAGCACTTATTTCACCCCTTCATTGAGCTGAAGACATAATACGTCTGTTACAAGATTAAGGTTTTACTACTATACCTAATAAAAACAAAGTTGTTTTTCCTGTTCATGACAGCTTACCCAAGGGAATAATGACAACCATCCCAAGCCATTACATCATGCTATTTGACATGGAGGAACAAAGTTGAGACAGAGATGAAACACTGCTCTCGGTCAGTCCTCCTCAACTCTACTGACCAGTTGAAAAGGTCTTAAGAAATGTCAAACATGGTGAATCTTTCGTCTTACTCTTAGAGCAAGTCCTGCCTTAAACTGTGCTAAAAATGGCAGGCTCTACCCTTGACTTAATTTTTCATTTTATTTAGAGAAAATGGCACTAAGTTAATGTAAAGGTGGGACGCAACCAGAGACAAACAGGACCATTCACTTGTGTAAGAGGTCTTCAAAATAAGTAAGAGTCAGGATATCTAATCCTATATAATTTAGTGCCCTAGTAAAAAGACTAACCTTGCATTTTTATATTTTACATGAGAATTAAAAATAAAAATTCCCAACCTTTTTTGCCATATGTTAAAAGCAGTGTATTTTCTTTTGATTTCTGCTGCTCTCTGAAAAGACATACCAAAACACAAACCACATACTGTGATGCTTAACTGATATACTTACTTCCGTAATAGACTTGACAAAGCGGATTCCATCATTAGCTCCTTTGACTTTTGCCAGACAGTCACAGAAATAATCCCAGTAGTCTTTTCTGTTCCCCAGCAATGTGTTTTTTTCTTTCTGGTCAAACTTAAACAAGAAAAACAAAAGGTAGTGATAAAAACAATTATAAATATATAGAGCTACTTGGAATTCTGTTCCTCTCCCAGCAACATGTGCCTTCATGACTCCTCTTAGTTTTAGCCAATGTATTCACAAAGGAAAAAGATATTGTACCACACTGATGCAATCCAGCAGTTACAAAAGCTACTTTACAGACAGTAACAGATAATAATGTTCTGGGTCTAGTTAAAATACAGACATCCATTCAAAACTGCTGAAACAAAGATTTGCAACAGATTCAGCAGCTGTTCAAGAGCAAGGAACTATGAACCAGCTGCTGAGAGACCTGCAATCAAGAGTGGCAATAGCACACATGTACATACTAGAAAAACCTGCTCTAGCTAAACCACAATCAAAGCATCAATTCAGTGAAGGTATAGACTGCAGCTTGGACCATTCAAATCCCAAAGGATTCTTCAGCTTCTCCTGAAGCCTCTGCAACCCAATTAAAACTCCCTTGCTTAGATTAAGGCTAGATTAGCATGTCTTTGTTGCAATCGGTGACATGATTACAGTACACGTAGACACAAGATTACGCAAACTGAATTTCAGTTTGCCCAGCAGTGTCCCCTTTAATTTAAATTTTGAGGATGGCCAAAAAGCAGCATTCCAGATTAAAAATCAGCCCTTTCTGTTAAGAATTCCATACAATAAAAATGAATTTTCAAAGTGAAATTGCTAAAAATTATGTAAATTACTCACACCACTATATTTGCACTGCAAACAGCTTACTAGTATTTATTTTGCATAAAAATGTTGTCAAGATCTCGTTATCACAGTTTTTCCAAGATAATTTAGCAGGATATATCTGTAAAATCAAGTTCAAATCTTTCAGATCAATAGAATAATGCCTTACTGCCTTTTGATTACATTTAGTTACTTTCACTTGAAATAAGTACAATAAGCAGCACACATTTCAACCCACTAATTGGGAAAAAAAAAGAAAGAGAGACTCAACTGGATATTTATAACTATTTGAGTTAAACCAAACACATGAAGAGGCAATAAGAGAAAACAAGGCCTAGCTCTGATGGTGGACTACATATGACACACATGACTTTTTACCTGTAGAAGGTACTCAAGTTTGTAGGAGAATTTTTGCAAGTTGACACTGTCATCTGTTATTGGTTCCCCTCCTTCTTTAAATTCTTTACTTAATTCAGTCACAGCATCTTTAAAACAAGACATCAAAATAGTTAACTAATGGAAGAGATATATAGCACTGAATTCATAAACAACTAAATAAATGGGGTTTCTGCCTGGATATTATGAATGTATATTCATTTTCTTTCAGTCCAACTGTCTTAACAACAGTGCAAAAAGCTTACTGACATGCTTGCAATTTAACACCACCTATAAAAAAAACAGAGCTCGAGTTATGCCAATCATCTGTTATACTGACTACTTCTTCCTCTTAAAAAGAGCAAAACTTCCTTCTGACACTTAGCAAAAACTGGTAACAGACAATTGCTAACTGGCTCTTCAGCAGAGGAAAGAGAAATAACTTTTTGCTGTCTCATGTGCACATTAAGGTATTGCCACAGGACAAACAGAATTCTGATTAGAAAGGACAAAGCATGTCATCTGCTAAAGGGGATCAGTAACACGAGAACAGTTGTTCAGTCAGCACATTTATCTTCTCCGTGCTTTATTCAGTAAGGTTCAGCTTGTGCTGGTTACAAAACATCAATGGGAAAAATAATTTACATAAAAATAAGCATAAGCAACCTCTCTTCCCTAAAACCTACACCCATAGTGGGTGAGGAAATCTCAAGTCAAAGCAAACTCTGGTGTCTCCCTGGACACTCTGGACCCAAAGGATGTACTTCTCAGCATCAGAAATCACTGATTTTGATCTTGCTTTCTACTTGGTTTTGTTCTTTCATGTGTCTGAGTGACCCTTAGCTCCCAGTCCCACTTGGTCCCCTCTACAAATTAAAATCTCTTCTTGTTAGCAGGCACGTAGATCTCCTTATTATGTTACAGGAAGATACAGATTCCCAGCTATATCTGAGAATGTCCAGATGCATATCATACCTTTTATTTAACAAAAACTAAAAGGAAAAATATCTGGATCTTATTATAGGCAAGGACAGAGGATTAGCACAGAGACAGAGCAGGGAAACAGTTATGAATCTGCTGCCAATTTTGCCTGGAACAGAGCTGTGGAAAATGAGGTTGGCTACTGCTAGTGGAGGACAAGTCAGGTGCACAGAAAGCGTGTTCCAAAGCAACAACAACAGTAGATCCAATTCTCCAGCACTCTTCCTCTGGTTTAGCCTCCTGTTTTTTTCCCTTCCCACATTAGCAGCAAGTCCACACCAGCTTCCCATCAAGGGAGGGTCTAAAAATCAGGCCTTCTCACATGAAGTCTTGTAACAGCATAGCTCTAGTCATGCCAACAAAGTCCTAGCTCACACTGCACATGCCACAGACACTTTTTTTTTTAATTGTAAAAATTATTTACCATCTTGTAGGTTTAAATTTGCAGGATTTAATAATTTAAATTATTAAGTGCTGCAGAAGGTACAGCACATCTCTCACAAAAACATCAGTCACGTCTCTGTTGAGCACATCACACACCTTGAACTATGTTGTTACACTTGCTGCACTAAGGTGTTACACAACTGAAAACACAACTCCTGCCCTCTGTTATCTAAAACATGGAGGCAGTCCAGCCTACAAAATTAATCTGTCAGCATGGCACTGTACCTTGCAAGTCTCTGATAATCCGCTGCAGCTGGCTTTCGCCACTAGTTGCTGCCATCTTGAAAACCAAAGGAGGTCCCCTTCTGTGCTGTTAACCTTTTCATCCATCTAGATAAAAACAGCAGAGTTCATATCCTTGATGACTGTTGGGCTGACTAAGATTATTCTTCTCTGTGACACCTGCAATTCTGTAAAAGTCAAAAATAAAATGAAAGTCGTTATCGTCTCAAATGAGCAGAAGAAAGGTGCTTCAGCATTTTAGATCCTCTTTAGTAATGAATTCCCATAAGTCCAATACTTCCAGGAACCTCCTTTATATTTCCTTCTAGATCTCACTTTCCATTTCAGTTATTTCTTCAGTTATAGCTTTCAAAACTACTGAGCAAACCTCAGAGAGCAATCGTCTCTCACCGGAGTTACACAGTTACAACACAGTTAGTCTTACAGCCCAGCTCAGGCTGGCATTTCGTGCAACTCATCTCGTGACCCTGACGGAGGTTCTGATGACACGGGACTTTCCCTGCAAAATCCTCTGCCAGATCTTCCCTACAGGCTGCAGAGTAAAAGGATACAATGACTTTTCCATTTCAGGGAGACGTTCAAGACACAGAGTGGGCATGGGTCAAGGAGTCAAAAATGGTGCATGTTTGATTCTCTGGCATTAAAGCATATTTTTAACTCATAAGAGCTACTGAAAGATTTAGTACTGGAAACTGGTTTTAGCCTGAGAAATATCTCTCATCCCCTCCTCAGAACCCACTGTTCCAAACACATGTAAGAGGACACCACTTTATTTTAAGCTCTGTTACAGCATCCCTGGATGTATAAATATACCTTGCACCACCTTCTTCGCCTAGAACGATAAGTGAGTTATACCTGGCACTCATAGAAAATCTTTCCTTAATTAAAATTAATGAATTTACTAAAAGCCTCAGACACTTTACAAAACCAGCCATGCCTGGGGAGCCAAACTTGCAAACACTATCCTGGTAACAATCATTCAAAAAAAGCCACATAGAAACTGCATAGAGAACTTACTAAGCATCCTGTTCAAAGGTTGTTTAGAACTCTGCCTGCAACGGTACAGCCAAATTTTCAAGCAAACACAACACCCAAAGTACTGAAACTTTAGCGAATTTGCTGTTACACTTCTGTGCTTTTGTTATCATCCAAGCTGAACTACGATGAAATTAAGTTGTAATTAAAATCTTACAAACTTTTGAAATACAAATGTGATTAAGTCTTTCCCAAAATAACTAAATTGGCATGGCTAAAGAGGTGTCTGAATGAATTGAATAGACCATCCTTCTACCTATGTATTGAGATATTGTTTGGAAATGGTCCTGATGTGATCCGGTATTCTTTTCTTTTTGAAACAAAGCAAACCTTAACAAGCCATAGAGACAGAAACATGGTAAGTATAAAGAAAAAGGCTGAAACTAGGCTAATTAGTGTAGTGTAGACCATCTGACCTTTTGTGGTGCCAAATACCATTTTTTACCTTAAATCAACAACATTATATACCCAAGATTCCTATCTTGATTCTACTGAGTAATCATATAAAGTACCACACTTGCTGGCAACTTGGGTTTGGGTACCAATGAAAAAAAACAAGAATAACAAACCCAGTGACTGAACATTTCCTTTTCTAGGCACACACAGTAATATCAGCCATATCTGTTCAGTTTGGCAACTGTTACAGAAAGGAGCGTAAGTGAGAAGACTGTGCAACATGGGCCATGACAAGCCAAAATGTGTGGCTAAGCCAAATGCTCTTCTTCACACAATGGGGGAAAAGAGCAAGGGCCAACAAGGGGATCCTGCCCGTCCTTCCCAAAGGCCAGAACAAGCTCCAATTCAAGGCTCCAGAGGCACGAAGACTATGCAAGAGGCATGCCAGGAAAACAGCAAACAGGCCAACTGCAGGCATTTACAGAGAGTCTGGAAGAGATGGCATTTGAGCCCTTATTTTGCAACAGCCAGCGGGAAGCAGGTCATGGTGCATCCTGTGGCAGACAGGTGCAGCATGGAACCTCATCGGGTGCTAGCTCCCGGCAGACTGCCCAAGCAGAGATTTACTGGGGGAGGATTAACTTGGCTTAGAGTTGCCCCAGGTCCACTAGCACTGCGTAAGTTAGTGTGTTTGCCCAGACCCAGATAAATGACTACTGCCTGCACAACACTTCAGTGGCACAGCACAAGGGAAGGCAGTGTGTTCCAGTGGGTTGATCCTGTGGTGCCAAAGCAGCCCACGATATGCATCTTTATCCCTGCCAGGATCTCCTAGGCAGAATGCAGGAGCCTTGAACAGAGACAACTCAGCTGGAGGCATGCAGCTGCACAGCCCACTCCTCTTCCTCATCTCCTCCCAATCACCCCTTTCCTCAGTACAGGGAACAAGGTCTCACAGCTTCCCCCTTCCTTGCATCAGCGTGCACCCATGAGGTACGCATTTACTCCCTTCTTTTCCCAGAGGTGAAGGGAATCTTTCGACCTGGGCTATCGCACAAGGAGAACGTGTTGAAGCTTTTTCTACCTGTCTTCTCCTCTGCAAAATGGAGAGGAAAGGTACTCTCCTCCATGGTCTTTCCAGAGGTGTTCTTAGAAAACAGAATCCATCCCGCAGAAAGGTGCAGAGCTCTCACTTCCTATGGCAAAGAAAGCCAAGAACCTACCTTAACGGGTTTCCCAAGGTTTCAAAATAGGAAGAGCTTCTGTAAACACCTGATCTAGTCCTTCCTGATCACAGAACATTTTGCACAGGATTATTTAGAGCACAACCCTGTTCCTCCAGCATTTCCTATCCTATGTCTGTAAATATCTACTATGTGAGAACAGCATGATACATGTGTCAGGCATGAGTGACCTGCTTTGGGTAAAAAGCTTTTTTAGGTGATGCATCATTACCTCTTATATAATAGCATTTGACTAAGGCCAGTGGCATTATCTTGCACAAAACTGCAGTGCTTCCGTGACATCAGTGCAGTTACACTAAGGACCTGGCACAGGACCACGGCAGAGGAGGCAAGACAGGGCACATCATCAGTCCCTCCTCGCACTCTCGGGCCCTGCCTGCTGATGTCTGAAGGTGGCTGCTCCCTCGCCTGCTGGCGTAAGTACCAGTGTGGGGGTGACAATCTGCTTTACAGCAGAGGATATCCTCGAGATTAAAGAAAGAAGCAGGAGCGAAACAGCCCACTTACAGGAAAAGAAAAGATTTACCTGAAGGGGAGTGAGACGCATACAAAACAGTAAACAAAATTTAATGATTGTAATTAAATTGGTTAGTGGGGTAGCTACAATGACCTACTTTTAATCTGATTTCATGGAATTTCTCTTTGTTACTGTAGCCACGTCTGCATCTCCAGGAGCTACACTTTTTTTAATTCATGGGTCAATTTTGGCCAATCTTGACAGAACCTAGAGGTCTTCAAAATATTACACTCCTCCATGTGCAATCAGAACAGGAAGCTGAGAGGAAGTCCACAAGTAGAGCTTTTCTTCATTGATAAAAGGGCTGCAGTTAGAACCCTGTTATAGCCTGATATCAGAGAATCCAATCCCCACCCAACTGCATTTTCAGCATACACTAAGAGCAGAGCTCACACTGAAGACTTGGGGTAATTCAGTTAAAAAGTAAACCAAGGTCCATTTCTTTCTACTGCTTACGGAAATATTTCATGTTAACAGAACTACTTTGGTCTAGCTACTCCAAACCAGGGCATTTCATCACATGGCCCCTGCTGGTATCACAAGACCTTTAATTATTTAGTGCCCACAATTCTGTACCTATTCTAACACTCTATATGAAACAAAACCGGCAAGGGAGGATATTGAGCCAAATCCTATGTTCGTGAGTCACAACAATTTTAACTGTCTTATTCCCTTATGCAATGTGAACACGATTTGTCCCATAAAAGCAGATACTGACTGATAACTGCAAGGCACACTTTCGGAAAGCGTGTAGAAAAAACAACCTACTTGGTCATACAGTTGGCTACAAGACACACTGACAAAAGAACACTGAGCCCAAACCTCACGGCAAAGATGAAGTACCATGAAAAGGAAGTCCCTGCCACTCAAGACTGTAACACTACTGATTCAGTTAAACAATTTCATTCCAGCAACTGTCTGGAAAAAGTACTTTGTACTTTGTTGTTGCAGGAAACATAGAGTCCCAGTGGAATTTACTGCAAATGTGCTGCTAGCTTTTCTCATTTTGTACCATGTGGGTACATAAAGCTGCACATCCATAAAGCTAAAGAACTGTTTGCTGGAAATGATGGTCTGAGATGAATTGCAAAAAAGACAGCATGACTCTTCTGTCCCATGCACCCATTCATGCTTTTACTGGGCAACTTCAGCCCTTTGGGCTTTAACACTACATATAAATATATGTGACTGATAAAAATGCATGCTCGACTACATTAAATAGGATGATTAAAAACAAAAAGCAAGCACAGCCTGAATGTCAGCTAAGGTTTCCATTTGGAGTTTTGAAGCTTGATTCCATTCTGAGAAGTGAAATTATCTTGCTAAATTAATCTTCCCCCTTCGTTTTCTACAACAACAAATTTCACATTTCAATTACAAAAATATGTTTTGGGGGGAATATTTTATATTTCTTTCAGTACTTCAAACAGGAGATCACGTTGGATGGATGCTGGATTTCCCACACACTCATACACAGAAACCTTGTTTTGAAGTGTTTGGGCGTATAAAAGTTTAGTAACGAAATGCATCTTGCAGAAAATATGTGTCCAGAAAAACAAATTCACAGACTACCATAGCATAGCAGAAGAGAGTAACTCTCTGCATAGAAACATTCACATATTTTGCAAATGCCTGGTAGAAAAGTCGCATGTTCATGGTCAGGGACTCCTTACAGTAAGGCTCTTTTGTGGGGAAACCTCTTGTGCTCTAGGGGTATTTGCATCTTACAGCAGAAAAACACAAACTAATGACATTCACAAAATACTGCTTGCACCCTTAACCTGCCAGGAGAGACTGACACAAAACCATCAGTAAAAGTTTTGTATAATTTTTGTGCAAACTTCCCTACTTGATGGACAACTGGCCTGCAATCCCCCTCTATTCCTTGTTTTTGCAAACTGTTCTTAGAAAAAGATCAAAACTAAGCAAGAGATACAAGTATACAAGTGGCAGATAAGAACTCCATGAGACAGAGTTAATTTTTAACCCTGAGAGGGGAAAGCTGGCAACCTGAAAAACTTCTTTTAATGCTGCACCTACTGAATTGGACCTCCGCTCTAAGACCTGACTTAAACCCCTTTAAAATGTTAGACTGGACTTTGCCAAACAGGACAGATGCTTTAGACCAGGGACACAGTTTCCTGATTTGAAGAATACAGTGCTTTGTCTCTGTTATTCCTCACATCAATAACAGTTGAACAACACAAACTCAAATGATCACTTTCCGTAAACAACACGGGGATGAGCTTGTACATATCTCACAAAGACAACCCTGTCTCAGCCCCAGCTTACGACGAAAGAAGTTCCCTGTTTGAGGAAGCAGTCAGTTCACAAGGAGAAGAGCACTCTTCTGATAACAGGAATTGCACTAGTATCGCTCTTAACAAACTCATCTGCCCTTTTTCCTAAGGACACGCCAGACCTTGCTCCACGTCAGGAATGCTACACCGTGTTTACTAACATCCACAAATTAACCTAAGCATAACTCTCACAGAGTCTTGCTTCTCTTCAGCTACTCTGACCCTGTTTCACTCCCCCTAAGGAAACACACTTCTAACCCCTCAGTGTCTGTATGGCGAGTTGAAAAGATATTTTTCATTTAAAAGTGAAAAGCTTTTTTTCCCCTTTGCACTCTCATTCTACCAAGCCATTTTCCCCGTATCCCTGTGTACCCTGCCTGCCACAAAACCTGCTCTTTCCCTCCATAGCTCACCCAACCAACTATTTAAATCTCTTACACGTTCTTCAAGCCAGGCACCCGACGCTCGGATGCTACTCTGTGGAGGACCATACAGATACCTACAGAAATCACAGAATCACAGAATGGTTCGGGTTGGAAGGGACCTTACAGATCATCTAGTTCCAAGCCCCCTGCCATGGGCAGGGACACCTCCCACTAGACCATGCTGCTCAAAGCCCCATCCAGCCTGGCCTTGAACACCTCCAGGGATGGGGCATCCACAACTTCCCTGGGTAACCTGTTCCAGTGCCTCACCACCTTTACAGTAAAGAATTAGAAGACTTCGAGCTGCAAAGGAACATTGGTAATTCATGACATTCAACTTCCTCATTGTACGAGCTTGGAGTCTTCAAAAAAATCTCGTTTTTCAGGTCTCCAAAGCTGGTCTCTGAGCCTTGTTAACTTACTCAGCAAGCTCGGCCTGACTAAAGCATCTCAGCCACCTCTGAGCCTTCAGGAGAGCTAAAAGCAAAACCATTACATCCAAACTCTGAATGAGGGCTTTCCTTAGCAGGATTTTTTACCTCTGTATCTACCGTTCCATACCGTCCCTCCAAGCCGAGGTTTCAGAAGTACTTGAAAAGGCTGCCTCCAACTAATGGTTTTGGGAAGTCTGGCAGGTGAGTGTGGAGATTTGCCCAGCTGTAGCACTCCATTCGTCCTCCATTCAGCCAACAGCAGCGGTAGCTCCCCAGGGCAGCTCCTGGCCTACATGTAGTCTCCAGTGAACCAGCAACAAGCAACACTGAAAATTACAGGTTTTGGCCACGCACACGTCGATCAAATAGGAGGCGAGGCAAGCACATTAAGCAAAAACCACGCTGAGAAAACCCAAACTGACAGGCCACTGAGTGAATCATGCTACTCCAGAGCCACCAGCAAAAATTCTTGTTTTCTTTCCTCTGTAGCAGAAGGCAAAGAGTATTTCCTCTCTCCCTCTTTTCTCACAGGTTTTCTAGGGAAAGTCACCATTTTGGCGGAAGGGGAAATTTCAGAGTTACAAACCCCAAAGACTTAAAAGCCTTCGAAGAGAGGCCTGTATGAGACTGCCACCGCTGAGCTGGTTGGGAACAGATAGGCTCACAGATGATGCAAGCTTGGCATGAGCCCAGGTATTTGGGAACATTCTGATCCAACCTGTCCACCTTCAAAACCCAAGTTGACTTGCAGCCATAGCAAGACCTTTCCTGTGCTCATCTCCCTTCCCACCAGTAAATTAAATGTCACGGTGGACACACTGAGGGGTTAACTGTTTACAAATATCTTTGCTGAGATCACTATACCATCAGCAACCACAGAATACTGTGATGGACAAAAATATTAAATCAAAGGGAAAGGTGTTACAAGTCAAGGCCCTGTGCAGGAACAGTTTCCCAGCGGTATTCCAAGCCCTGAGATTAAGACACTCTAAGTAGAAGGTTCTGCTCCTTCTAACAGCGCTACAAACTGTAAAGCCTTCTTCGGAATACACTTGGGCAAAGTATTTAAACTTACTACTATTATAGAATTTTTGGACACAAACAGCCAGTACTCCCTGGACAAACCGGATTTACTAATCAAAAATAAGAACTAGACTAGATACAAGTTGCTAAAAAGTTTCCTTGCACTGGCAAAACCAAACAGAAAAAAAACATAGTAATATAAATAAATAAAAATAATAATGGGTAACAATAGAAAAACATAGGGCTTTTACAATTCCCTTCAGTTTAACAATCTCAACAACATATAAAGAATAGTAGAAGGGTTCAGAGTTTGACAAATAGGCAACTGTTAATTTTTAAATGTGATCAACTAAGAAAACAATTTTCAGCAGTACTTTTCCTTGAGTCCACCTGATAATTTCTGCAATTTTACCCACACTTTTCTTCAAATTTTGAATAGTTTTCTCTCCCTAGTTGTTCGTTTAGGTCTTGATCCCCTACCGACCAAGTCTTAGCGGACACTGGCCTCCAGGATGTTGGTACAAATTCCTATTCTTTTTATGTAACCCTCTAGCAGTGGAGAGAGGGACTGCAAACACAATACACCCTTTCACTGTTATGAGATGGTGTACATAAGAAGGTCCTTTATACATGGAAACCAGGCTCCATAACTAACTAACTAACTGGCTGGCTCTTCAGAAGTAGTGGTGAAACCACGTCCACAGCAAATGCAACAAGAAGCACAAAATCGACCATCACTTGTTTTCCACCATAGTATCTTAGATACAACTTTTTAACTGCAGTGCAGTCTTCTAAATGTGAGTGTTTGGAAACACTGTCTGGAACATCTGGAACATTTTTCAAATACAAGCACTCCCACGAGGACCATTGGAAGACTTCAGGAAATTGCCTTGTACACAGTAATATCTGGAAAACATAACACACACTACCGCAAGGCAGTTTATCTCCTCTGCTGCATGTCCTGCAACATTATATCAGAACCAAAAACAAGAAAAACACCAACAGAGAATATGTCACCAGATTGCTGACAAGACAGCGTCCATGCTACACCCTGAAAGTTTAATCCCAGCCTGCCTCCATGGGTGCGTGAAGTCAGAGCTGGATAAAATCAAACACCCACTTTCAGTCTTCAAGTGGCGAAAGCCTGGTACTCCCCCCTCTTTGTTCACACTTGAAAAGTAACCCGGTTTCAAGTGAGAGGCTGAACTGGGAGTGTGATACCTACAGCTGGCAAACTCCATAGGCCACGCAAACCTTTGCACAGGCAAAAATCAGCAGGAGGCTGGCTGCGGGCAGAAAACACCACCAGGGCCCTGAGCTCCGAAACCGGCGGCTGCAGCAGCGAGGAATTCATTCACCAGCCTCCAAAACACGGCACAGCCCTTCCGCAGCCCGACTCACCACTGCAGGACCTCTGCCCGAGGAGAATCCAGAGCCCAAAAGCAGCAGACAACCATTTCACTAGAGCCTCGCTTTTTTTTTTTTATTTTTTTTTTTTATTTTTTTAATCCTTGCTCCCGCTGGATTACCAGGATCAACGTAAGCCGGAGGAGGGCCGGACGCAAACCCAGCATCTGCTCCCGAGACAGACCCAGCCACCAGCAAAACTCTCCCTTGCCCGTCCGCCAGAGATTTGCCGACACAAGGGCAAGCGGGATTAGGGCCGCGGCAAATATTTGCCTGTCAGCACTTTATAACGGGTGAAGGCGCGGACACACACACATGAGGAGGGTGTTTGGTTTCTAGCAGGGGCCCCAGGGGAGACTCCGCTCCTCCGGCAGCCGTCACCGGTGGGGAGGACTTGGGAGGGTCCCTTCAGGGGTGGATGGCGGGGGAGAAAACAGAGGGTTAGTGTGTGTGTCGGCCTAAAATCATTGTCACCAGGTGGGAACGATGACACCTAAGGAGCTGTCTGCCTAGGATGCTGTCTGCCTAGGCTGTCTGCCTAGGAGCTGGCCCCGAAGGACGGGGAGCCACGGCTCCCTGTCCCTCGGGGCCAGCGCCTAGGCGGACATTGGCCACCATCCAGGCCACCCAAGGCCTGTGTGTTGAGAGCCTGTCACCCCACTTCGGGCTGAGGTGGCCTCCTTGGCTCACTCCGCCACAGGGCCGACACAGGCTCCCCGCCCCCCCCCGCCACCCCATGGCCGCCCCGGCACTGAGGGGGCCGCGGCGAACCTCTCTTCCCTCTTCTGTCCCCCGCCGGGGCTCCTCCCCTCGGTAGCCCAGCTCCGACCGGCAACAAGTGGAAGCGGTTGAAGTTACTTCCCCACCCCGCTCTCTCCGGCAACCGCCGCCCTCCCCGCTCCCTCGGGGAGGGTGTATGAGGGAAGGGGGTGTCGCGCCTTACCTGAGCGGCCGCCGCCATGTCGCGGAGAGACGGCCCGGGGTGAGCCTCCGGCGCCGTTCGCCGCTCCCCGCCGACTACAACTCCCGTGAGGCCGCTGGAGGTGACTCCCCACCCCCGGGGCGGTGGCTGGCTACGAAGCTGTGGGGCTCCCGGTCGGGCCTGGCCCTCCTCGCCCCGCTGAGGGAACGGCCGAGGCCGGGCCCAGCGGGGAGGCGGTGGGGGAGAGAATCTCGGTGAAAAAAAGAATGTTTAAAAATGGGTTTGCGGGGAAAATCGCCGCTTTCCCCGACAGCTGCGGGGTTGGGGCCGTTTCCTCTCAGGGGTGTGTGTTTCAGGTACACTCAAGGTCGCCTGTCAAGGAGTGTAGTTTTTTAATATAGTACCGGCTGTTGCCTTCGGGACAGTTCAGTATGGGCTTTTTTGCTTGTTTTTTTTTTTTCTTTGTTTTCGCATCAGTTCACCAAGCTCTTTGCACAGACGGCTGAAGTGAATGTGAAAGTCAGGCTCAATAAATGAGGCACTCCGCAGATTTCCTCTTTCTCTCCTGCCCAGCTGATGAAAGGAAAATCCTCCTCCCATGCCTGAAAGACGTAGGTAGGGATTAATAAAGGCCAGGGACCGTCAGAGACTGGGAGAAAGCGGGTGTGAAACTGGCAGAAAGGGTCGCTTGGTAAGGCAGGGTGACAGGGACTAACACCCACGGGGTTCCAAACACCCACAGCATCTCCCAGCACCAGGCTCTGTCTACAAGCAAGCTGTTTTCATTCTTCCTTTTCAGATTTTAACCCTTCTGTAACACATATGAATCTCTGAAAGGGCCCTTCTTTGGCAGCATCTGAAATAGGCTACAATGGTTTTATGTGGGAAGTGTACTTGAAAACTAAGTTCCTTCGGGTTTTTTTTCCACATTGCCTTGGTAAATAAATTATTTTAACTCGAGCTTGTGACCAAATGTGCCATCAATTCATGACACAAATTATGTGTCATCAATTTATGCCACAATGCTTGTGACTCTTTTAGTGTCATAAACTTCAGTTTAGGCAGCCATAAGATCAAAGCATCATATTTTCAAGACTCTGAGGAAATACATGTAGTACATAGTCACTGACATGTCTCCGTCATCCTCATTTTTTCATCCTCAATTTAAGGGTGACTAAGTGACCTTAAAAGTTTTGGTGAATAATCTTCACCTAATGCATGGTTTTGAATAGCTCAAAAGCATCTCGATGTCCTCAGAAGTGCAGATTATAGGGTTAAGCATGTTGTGGGCACATGATTCGTGAAACGCAATGGGATGTCGTACATAGTTTGGACGCAGCCTTCAGGCTGACTTCTCCTGATGCGCTTTGCTGCACCATGCAGTACAGGGCCAGGAGCATCTGCTGTAAACAAATGCTTGTTTTCCATCGATCTGTAGATAACTGGGTGTCTTCCAAAAATAACCTCAGGGTCATCAGTTGCAAATAACGATGAATCAAATCCCAGATAATTTCACTGCAATGGAGCTTCCTTTACACATTTTCAAAAAGTCTTTGTGCGGTTTTACTTCTCACTCAAAAATTGTGAAGTAGAATGGATTGTTCCTCCTTTTAACTACGTAGTGACAGGCTACTTTCAGAAATATTTAATTACTGACATTAATTATTGAATTATTGCCTGTTTATACAGACACTGGTTTCTTCAGAGAAAAGTGTGCTGTTTCCAACTCGGTCTGTAGCTGACCAACACTTCTTTAAAATTTTCTATATTATTCATTTTTTAGCAACAGAAGAGGTTCAAGATTTTTGCTTTTCTGGAAGCTGACCTAGAAAAAAAATGCATTATTTGCTCCATTTGTGTTACCTTTCTTTATTTTTATTCTGATAAAATTTATAGATTAACTTCTTAAACTATGATAAGCTGTATATTTTATATGTATTTTATGTATATGGAATACATTTACAATTATGAGGGTAACATTCCAACAACTAGTGAAAAAAATTTTCCCAGCAAAGGCTTTCCCTTTTTTTTTCACTAGTTGGTGGAATGTTACCCTCATAATTGTAAATGTATTCCATAGAGATACCCAACTCAATCAACTAAAACTACTAAATTGCTACTTAACACGTCTTAAGGATCATTGAAGGATCATGCTGTATCCTTTAGGCTTTGTTCCATATGGCTAAAATGTAGGCAAAGGTAACAATTCAAGGGCTGAAATCAACTTCTGACATCAGAAGTTAAATCTAATGCTAGCTGCAGTTCTTTTAGAGTGATTCTCAAACGACAATTTGAACGTGGGTTGGTTTGGTTTGGGGTTTGTTTTTTTTTTTGCATTTCGGTGGCACTAGAAACCATTTCTGTACAAAGTTTGCAAATAAATATAGAATCCTTGAATTTCAATTGTGATGCATAAGTGCGCTCTATTTTTATGTGGGAAGAGTTTCCTCCATTCGGGCAAGTCAATTTACATTCACACTGTCTAGCTCATCTTAAAGTAAAATTATACACTGTCATCAATCATCTCATGCTGATAACAGCCTGGTGCCTCATGGACTAGAGCAGGTATTTACTAAACACTCATAAATAACTGAGCTTTTTTAAAAAAAACAAAAACAAAAACAGGAAAAAGGTCTCCTGTGGCTATTACGTTCTGTGAATATTTCATAGTGGTCTCTGAGTACATGTCCATAGGATGCGTTCTTTCCATCTGTCTGAGATTATTGTTACATGTGCTACATCTTTTCTTTTATCTTTTTTTAAGAGTTAATTGATGTTATATAATAACTGGGGAGGATTTTGCTTCCACTTGGCACTTGAGGTATTTTATGAGCGTAGCAAGCTCCCAGTTTCCCTGGTCACCCTCAGTGGATTAACATACCATTGTAGCTGAACTGAACAACAGGCTGCTGTTCATCATCAGAGACTTTCTGTGGCTGTGGGGAGAAAGCTTTGGAAGCACTTTTTGCATTTGTCTGCATTCTGTTTTGAATAGGTGGACAAATAATTGTCAGTAGGTATAAAGCTGGAAGCAGGCAACATAAAAAGAACCAGCAAAGCTCTGGAAAACCTCTAGAAGCAAATGTGGCATTTTGGACCAGGTGGCTGAGGGGCTGGGAAGACTGTCCTGCTGATACCAGGTCAGCTTGTGAGACTGACTTCCACTTGAGCACATCAGGGTTACGAGCTATCACTGCTCAGAACTGTCTGCATTTCGCTCACAGAGTCACAGAATCACAGACTCACAGAATGGTAGGGGTTGGAACGGACCTTTGGAGATCATCTACTCCAACCCCCCTGACAAAGCAGGTCAACCTGGAGCAGGTTAGACAGGAACGCATCTAGGCGGGTTTTGAATATCTCTGGAGAAGGAGACTCCACAACCTCTCCAGGCAGCCTGTTCCAGTGCTCTGGCACTCTCAAAGTAAAGGAGTTTTTCCTTATTTTCAGATGGAATTTCCTGTGTTGCAGTTTGCGCCTATTGCCCCTTGTCCTGTTGCTGTGCACCACTGAAAGGAGTCCGGCCCTGTCCTCTTGCTTATCAGTCTTCTCTTCTCCAGGTTAAACAGACCCAGGTTTCTCAGCCTTTCTTCATAAGGGAGATGCTCCAGTTCCTCGATCATCTTTGTAGCCCTCTGCTGGACTCTGTCCAGTAGTTCCCTGTCTTTCTTGAACTGGGGAGCCCAGAACTGGACACAGTGCTCCTGTGTGGACAAATTAGGTACCAAGATTTTGAGCTGGTTTGGTGCCAGTTCAACTGAACCAGCAATGATATGGCAGAACCAGGACAGAGACTCTGTTTAAATGAACAGTTAAATGACAGTTTAAATGAACCAGAGTCTGTTGTATACATACAGGTGTGTGGCACATGGATAAAGAGCATACTAAGGTTTTGGAGATTAAGAGCTGGGTAAGATGGCTGGAAGGATGTCACCATCAAGAAACAGAACTTGACCTCCATTGTTTGGAGGAATGAAACAAACTCAAAAATATTTTGGATTTGCTATCTCAGCAGTTCCTGAATATGGAGAGAGTATTCCACTCCCTGCACTTTTCTTTGTCATTCTCATTTACTTGCTTCACTCCAGCCAGGATCTTCTGTCTTACACTGCTCTTCTGATTTAAGATACATAGATATCGAACAAGTACAGAGCCTAAAACTTCTATCTGAAAATGCCCACAGTCTCTCAGAAGGGGACGGCTTCCTTTCAAACCTCTCCCTTGCGCATGGTACCTATTGAAACTTTGCAATGAAACATGCTGGTTCCCTATGTGTCAGCAGTTTCTGGTTTACATCTCCATGAATGAATCTTTCTGGGAACTGTATTTCTTGCCATTTCTATACCTACATACAAAAGCAAAATGAGACCTTTTTAAGTAACGCTATTTTTTCTAACAGGCATAATCTCAACTAGGAATCACTTTCATGACGTGTTCATTGCACAGGTCACTGAAGGCTTTGGACATCAAAACCCAACTTTTCAGTTTTGAATTTTGTGTTCAGTTCTCTTAGAGGACTCTGTTCTTCAGGCTGAATTCTGCACTAAAACAATCTTTTTGCAACATTTACTTGGTTTAAAGTTTCTCTGGCAACAAATCGTAAAAATCACAGAGTTGTTTAGATTTGAAGGGACCTCTGGAGGTCTCTACTCCAAACCCCTGCTCAAAGCAGGTGTAATCAGATGAAGTTGCTCAAGGTCCAGTTGACTCTTGAAGCACCTCTCTGAGTCCCTGTCCCAGTATTTGACTACCTTTGTAAAAAAACAAATGCCTAATTGAAATCTGCCATGTTCCAGCTTGTGTTCATTGCTGTGCACGTCCAAGAGTCTGTCTCCATCTTCTCTGTATCCTCCAGTCAGGTAGTTGTAGATGCAGTCTGCTCTCCCCTGAGCCTTCTCTTCCTAAGGCCACATGAACCCAGCTCCCTCAGCCTCTCCCCATCCATCATGTTCTCCAGCCCCTGACTGGCTTGAAGGCCTCTGCTGGACTCCCTCCAGTATGTCCATGACTTCCACATACCGGGGAGCTCTAAACTAGACACCTGCTCCAGATGCAGCCTCACAAGTGCCAAATAGTGGGGAAGGATCACTTCTCTGGACCTGCAGGCTGCACTCTTGATAACACAGTTCAGGATGTGGTTGGCCTCCTTTGCTGTGAATGTGCTTGCTGGGTTATGTTCAAAGACACCCAGATCCTTTTCTGCAGAGCTCCTTCCCAGGCTGCTGCCCTCCCCAACCTGTATAGTTGTTCCATACCAGACACAAGGCTTTCCAAATAAAGTAAAAAAATGAATAATCATCGTGTTTGCAAACCACAAATTGTTTTCTGCAAGGCCAGCCTGACTGGGTTCTCTAACCTTTCACTGCTGTAACACTCTTACATGAGGAACGTGAGAAGCAGAGAAAGACTGCTAGCGGCAGTCCCTTTACATGGGTGATCGCTGTGAGATGGCTTCAGTGTTCTTCATATTTTAAATATGTATAGAGTTCCTTATGTGAATGCATGGGCTTGAGGCTCACTTTCAACATGCGGTATGCCGAGGAGCAAGCGAGCTCATCTCAAGAGTGGCTCTATGCTGGTAAGTGAAGTACCGTTGTGTTTGTTCCTCCTTTATGATGATATACAACTGGTCTTCATAGGTTGTCTTTACCGGTACTTCTTACTGTCTGTTCTCATTTTCATTGGCGGCTAACTCTCACATTATTTTCCTTTCTAATTTTTGTGCTTGCTTTAGTATTGCTTCCTGAAGAACATGTAGGCATCTGGTCAGTACAGAAAGTATCAGTCAAACTTCTCTCCATTTAACACAGGGCCTTCCTATTTAAACACTGGATGAGCAAGAGCATTTTAAACTGCTGAGTAACTGTAAGGAGAAGATAAAATAGAATTTAATGTATGATTTTAATAACACTGGTGGTATATTCAAAATACTGAGTTACAGGTGGAGGTAACGTGACTCCCGATGAAAATACTTCTGTCAGTAAGCAGTGCGTGCTGTGCTTTGCCCAATGCATTGCACTCATTTATGAGTCTGATTCTTGCTCTGATTATGATCAGAAGCAAATTTATCATTGATTTTAGTAGGAACAGGATGCTTTCTTAGATGCGTGGATCTTAAGTTTGCTTATTTTATTTAAGACAGTGTGCATTAGCGGTGGAAAGGATTAATTTGGTTACCTGCTTTACCCCTTGCCAAGGAGGATTTTCCCTACTGGCAGGTCACTGACTGATACAGGCTCCCCAGGGCTGCACGGAAGGTGAGAGCTCTGACAGGCTGTGGCGGTGATGCTCAGTTTTGTGTTGACCTGCTGAAAAGACTGACAGGGAGAAGGGCCCAGTCCAGATAAGTTGCTTGTGGGAGAAACCGTTGTTCTCCCATTCCCACTGAGTGGAACTTAATATGGACTTAATCAGAGCAGCAAGAGCATGTCCATTTAACTGTAACTTGCAATTAGGGTTAGAGGTGCCACCCTGCGTAAACACACCCCTGGCATTGTACAACAGTTGTAATATTGTGACCACTCAATCTGACGCTGCTCCCCTCCTTCAAATAGACTGTGTTTTCCAAAAGCAATTAATTTCACTTTTTTCACTTCACAAACTTCTTTCTCTCAGTTCTGCATTTGGTCAGACCACATAATCGTTGATTGATTGAGTGAAATTAAAGATTCAAGGTCCCCTGAACATTATGTTTTATCCAGAGCAGTCTGTATTTTCCAAGCACCTGGAGCTCCCAGAAGGAAAAAGGTGCACAGGCTGCCCATCCCCAGACCTGCACTGTGTTTATGCCGTGGCTTTAGCAAATAGATATTTAATAACATATGTGTATAAACAAAGATGGAAGCGACACCAACATATTTCCTCTTGAAAATAGACACAGCTCCAAGTGTCTTACAGATCTCTGTGCCTAAGAGCAGAGTGTGGAGAGAGGGGTACTACCCACGGCAGAGGAGAATTGCTTTGGGACTACTTAAGTAGACTGGACATATAGTTGTCTGTAGGACAGAAAATCCTCCTGGAAGCCATTACCAGACAGATGCAGGACGAAAATGTTTGGGAACAGCCAGCACAGATTTAGTGCCTGACCAACTCAACAGTCTTCTACAATGAGATGAATGGCTCTGGGGATAAGGGGAAAGGTGTGCATGTCATTTACCTGGACTTCTGCAAGGCTTATAAGAAAGTTCCCTCAGCATCCTCATAGCCAGACTGGGGAGATATAGACTGAATGGGTGGACTATAAAGTGGGTGAAAAACTGACTGGACCATCAGGCTCAAAGGTCAATGGTCTGAAGTCTTAATGAGTGGCTGGTTATGAGTGGCGTGCTTTGGGGGTCAATACTGAGGCTGAAATTCTTTAACATCTTCATTAACAACCTTGATGATGGGACAGGGTGCACCTTCATCCAGTTCACGGATGAAACCAAGTAGGAGGGAGCAGCTGATACACACTGAGTTGTTGGGCTGCCGTGCAAGGAGACGTCAGCAAGCTTGAAGAATGAGCTGACAGAAGCCTGGGAAGTTCAACAATGGCAAATGCAAAGTCCACGTGCAGGACTTTGCAAGGACTAACCCCTTGCAAGACCATGGGCCTGGGGGCCACCTGGCTAGAGTTCAGCTTTACTGGAAAAGATCTGTAAGTTCGAGTGGGCAACAAGTTGAACACAAGTCAGTCATGTGCCCTTGCAGCAGTGAAGACTAACTATGGGCCTATGTTGCCATCAGGTTGAGGGAAACCTTTATTGCCCTCTACCTGACGTTCATGTGGTCACATCTGCAGTAACATATCCAGTTTTGGGGACCCTGAAGTGACTAACTGACTGAAGTGAGCGCAATGGAGAATGACCAAGATGGTTAGTGAGCTGGAGCACATGACGTATGAGGAGACTAGATTGACTGGGGTTTGTTGAGCCCAAGGAGAAAAACAAGGCTCAGGGAAGACCTGTTGGCTCTTTTCCAGTATGTAATGCAAGGACATAGAGAAGGCAAGGAAGAGGCAACATCGCCAGGTTGCAGCAAAAGAAATTTTGTTCACGTAGAAGGAAAAAAATCCACCATGAGAGTTGGAACAGGGACCCAGAGGAGTTATGCAGTTCCTGCTCTTGGAGATTTTCAGAGTTTGACCAGACAGGGCCCTGAGCAACCTTGTTCTAACTGGGAAGACAGAACGGCTGTGAGCAGGGTGAAGGAGTGGATGACCTCCAGAAGCCTCTTCCAAGCTAAATTAATCTATGAAAATTCACAATTACTTTTTCAGTTGAAAATACCTTAACTTTAATAAGTTTTAATAAGGTGGTTATCAAAGGCAGAGAACAATAGTCACAGTGTAGTATTCCATTGAATTTCTGAATGTTTATTAGTACCACTTCATTATATCAGGAGGGGAAATCTCCACATGCTGAGTTACTTCGGTTATGGTAGGCAGCAGTACAATTGGGTAATATTAAGCATTCCCTTTACATGCTCAGATACACTGTAACAAAATATGCTTAAGCTACAAACAGATTTAAATAACTTGTTAAAAACTGAGCAGAGCAGGATCATTTTAATCTCTCATGCTTCTGTTATCATTCTTGACTTTTTTTAGATAAATATAAAATGTATCGACAGTAAAGATTTCAGGGTACTGTAGCTCCAGCACGAGTTGAATGACGGTTTGTTGAAATGATGTAGGTGCATGAGACCTTCTTTTACTCATTGTCACAGCATTTTCCTCTTGTAGAGCTTTCCCGGGGCCTGTGAAGGGGTCCGGCTTACCAGAACAGAAGAAAAATTTAGACTCATTTGTCCTTCAGTAGGTTGTGTCCTCATAATTGGTGTTATTGAGTCCCCAGTCCAAAGCCTCTTGAAGCAACCACATTAATTTCAAATGTCTCTTATCAGGAGGCAAGAGCCAAAGGCTCTTCTCCACCACAACCAGACAAATGACAACTCCCACCTTTCTATGGTTTGTCTGAACACAAGTGAGTGCCCTGTGGGATTAATGAGTAACCTTTTAAGTTTTAGGCAATAACTCTGGTAATGAGATACCAGGACTGACTTGCTCAGAAAGATGCATCTGATGATGAGGGACAAGGTATGATCATTTTGTCTGGCAGCTAAACTGAAACACAAACTGGAAACTGTGGGCAAGCCCTAGAAAGACTATTTGGGTATGTGTCATATATGTTTGCCGCATTCTTATGCTTTTCCCTGGGTATTTTTCCTCCTGGATATGATCAGAAAGAGGATATTGTACTATGGGCATGCCTGAGTTTCTGCTTTTTATAAACTAAACAGCAGCTGAGAAGAATCTGTTGTCTGCTCCAGATGATCTTTGGAGATCAAACGAAATAGTGCGGAAACAACACAGAGACACTTTAAGATGGCTGCCCAAAAAGCCAAATTCTTGCTTAGAATCATTGCCAAATCATTGCTTGATACCACTGCAAAGCTACCTTGGCTTTCTGTACAAATGCTAGGAAATAAATATTCTGGTTGCCAGAGGCTTTGTAATTTAGCTACGCTGGAATATGCACTACGTGTTACACTGCCTGGGGGGAAAAAAAACCCAACAAACCACTGAGCTATTGTGAAGAAGAATATCAGTTTCCGTGAGAAAAAAAAAAAGCCACATGGTTTGATTGGTGTAATCAGAATGTGAATGGTTTCGTCACAAAAATGCATGCTGTTGAATTGAATTCCCTTGACTTGCTTTTAGCTGGGAAATCACATTTTAGTGGTCATGTAAAAACGCTCCTGCACTGAACACAACTAGCCTTCTTAGCAACATTTTCAAGGTTAGGTCCATGCAAACATTTGCACTTTACTTCCCACCTGCCTGAGGAGATGAGATGCGTGCATGAAACAACAGACTTGCGTGTGGCCAGGCAGCTGGTCAGACCAGGCGCTCGCGCACCTCAGAGATATGAACATATCTGGTATTTAGACGGACGTGAAACACATCAAAACCGCACACACGGCTGGCTTTGTTGATCAGGTTTTAAGCAGAGATTTCCACATCTCTGTGAAGCAGTTTTTAAAAAGCTGGGAAGCAGCAAGCATCCAAGCAGGCTAAAACCTGCTGCTTTGGCTCCCTATTTTATCCTGCTATTTAAAAAGCCATTTGTTCTTGCACAATAACATTTTTAGAGAGTTTAATTCTTCTCAGCACCATAGCAAAGTGAGAAAAGGAGGGAGGCTTAGGGGTAAATATGCTCCTGCGCTGCCCAGGACAGTGGCTGCCAATCCACTGGAGCCACCTGAAGGGATATTCAGAGCCTAGAAGGTGCCTGGGGCAGGAACAGTAACAGGAGGAAAACCAATACCCTAGTGAATTATCTTCTTAACAGCTTGCCTTCCTTCTAGGGCTCTCCCAAACTTTCCATTTCGGACTCAAAAAACTACCTTTACATAAAGCTAGTTTTATATGTATTTACCTATCAGCAGGTAAAAGAACATTTGCACTAAGAAATACAGAGATTCTGAGGTCTTGTAGCTATTGTCGGCCCAGTAAATCCTGAGAGCCACCAAAAGAGAGAACCAATAAAGTTCAGCACTGATAAACACTGTAAAGCATTAAAAGCTGCAGAAATACATGTGTGCTATATACATTTGCTATATACAATCCAAGCATTTTAAGTCAGGCAAGAAAGCAACGTGCGACACCATTTATGTCAAGACCTGATGTTTTAGCACCCGAAGGAAAAAGCAAACCTTTTTTTTTTTGTTTTTAAAAAGAAATTAAAAATGAGAGAAAATCCATCTCACTGCGCAAAAAAAAATCATAAAGATAAGACTTACAGACCAATGAAGTAATTTCTCAGCATTCTCAGCTCTCCATCCCACCGCAAATACATTTTTTTATTACTTTCCATACACGGCTTGTTTCCAAAGAGTAAATTTGTATGTCTTTCTCAGGGAAGTGCCTCTAAGAATTAGAGATTACCCATGGCTTTTAAAATCTGAAAGTTCATCCAGGATTCGTGCTAATAGTGAGGTCTCGCTTCAGTAGATGGACGCATCTTCATAGTGGAATTTGCCTTGAGACCAGATCCTGGGGCTGGAGACTTGACCGTTGCCACAGGGTAAACACTGACTGCATAAGCGTAACAAATGCCTCTTGAACTTGACTCCAACAAAAACATAGAGCACAGGGTTGAGGCAGCAGTGGGAGAAAGCAATTTTACGGCTGATGTGAAAGGCAAGCTTGGAGTCTTTTTCGTACTGGCAGGTAGGTGGTGGAAAAGTGATCAGAAAGCTGAGGATGTTGTAAGGTGCCCAGCTCAGGAAAAAAGCCACCACGATAATAAGGATGAGTTTCACAGTTCTGTGCTTTCTGCGAGATCTTGCTCTGAGCAGGATTATCAGGATCTTGAAGTAACAGAATACGATAACCCCAAAGGAAAACAGGAAGAGTACATTTCGCAGATAAATGTCCACCTTTTTCCATTTCTCATCAGCATAATCACAGGTCTTGTCCCCTTCCAATTTTTCTTGCACTGTGGTGTGAATTATCTCAGGAACCACAATTAATATGCTAACAGTCCAAACAACCAAGCTCACCAGAAAACCACAGCACTGCGTCTGGGATCTCAAAGTCGAGAGAGGGTTCACTACAGACAAGTACCGCAGGATAGTCATGAGTGTCAAAAAGAAAACACCGCTGTAGTAGCCGATGGAGAAAACAGCATTCACCGCTTTGCAGAGGAACTCGCCGAAAATCCACCCAAAGGACTGGTCCACTGCCCAGAACGGCAGCATGCAGGAGAAGACTAAATCAGAGACACAGAGATTCATGATGAAGACATTCGTTAAAGATGTGAGGTTTTCATATTTGAATAGGATCCATAACACTAGAGTGTTGCCTAGCAGGCTGAGCAAAAATGCCATAGTGTAGAGAACAGTAGTGAGATGGGTGTAAAATACGAAATAGTCGCCCATTTCACAGACATTGCTGTCGTAATAGTATCCGTATGAGTTATTATCATCTGAATCAGGTGTATAAGGTTCTTCATCCATTTGTCTGTGCAAACCTTGCACTGTTCTCCAGCAACTATTTTGAAGAACTGCAACAATCAACCCAAAATTTTGGTGAAAATCAACCCAATAACTAAACTCCCACTATGGAGGCTTCTGTTTTAAGATTCAAAAAGAAGCAGTGAAACTACCTTATTTGTCCTGTTTTTGGGAGAGAAAGGAGTCGTTTCCTCTTATGACTTGCTCATGAACAGGTAGATACTAAAGATTTATCGTCAAAGCAACGTCAAGATTTTAAATACTTAAGAAGGCAGAAACTAAGACGTTTCTAAACCAATGTGGTCGGTGACAACTGCTAATTATTAAGCTTCTACTGTATGAAGGTCGAGCGTGCATTGTTCTTTAACATAAGTATCCCAGGTGCCAAGACTCTAAAATCTGCTACTATTTTTTAAGTTTTCTGGAATGGCATCAAATTCCTAAACACTTCAATGTATATACGATTCTTTATCACCAAGGTTCGGCGCTGCAGAAACTTAAAGAGCTGAGCAGTACCAGTACCAACAAGTGTAGGCATTAAGGATGGTAAAAGCCATGTTTCTTATGGATTTTCATCTTGAGGTTGGCTAATATCTAAAAATCTCCAAGCTGTGACGGAAGCATCCCTATGTTGGGCGCTCCGTGCATCTCTGTGGCCTGCTGATTCCCAGGGGTGCGACAGGAACAGAGCTCACATCGCACCCCTTTTCTGGGGGGTGCTGCCCTTGGCCTGTCTGCCCGTCTGCAGGTAGGAGTTTAATCCCACTGTATGGTTGAAATTAACCAGTGTCAAAAATTACTGCCACTTGGTAGACAACATACAATCAGGTGAACGTGCAAGGGTAGCATGGTCACAGTAGCCTCCTGTTTTTATGAAATTAAGCTAAAAAATAGGTATGGAAATATCAGTGATGGCTCCAATCAATGGTTGAAAGTCAAAATTAACATTATCGTTGATGAAGGCTTACCTACAGCACTGCATTTGTATCCTGATTTGACTGATGCAAGTGAGAGACCTGCCCCTGATCTCTTTGGAAGTACAGTCACAAGAGGAAAACTCCACAACTCGGGCCAAAATTGTGCTGGTGACATTTTCATTTTTGTATTAGCGAAAGCAGAATCTGCCTATTACAGCCAAGAGAAGACACGCTGCCGTTGGAGGACAGGAGGGTTATGTCTCCACCAGGAAAGCGTCCCAGGGAGTGCTGCTGGCTGACAGCATTTAATGCCATCCATAGGGGTAGGTGGCTTAGGTCAGCCAGAGTGTGGCACAGGCAGCACAGGGGCCAGGAATCATCTATCCGCTGGGATGTGGTCACACAGTTTTGAAGGTGAGGGATGTGTGGGATTCAGTACTGTGACAGCAAGTGGCCCTGGCATGTTTATCACCAGTCAAAGTCATAACTGGAAATTGTGCTTGTGACCCTCAGTCTATACCATGCTGCCATCTTCAGGCATACAGGACAAGTCCCTGCCGAGGCAGTCATCCTCTCTGGTTTCACTTGACCCTTAAGTGATGACACTTAAGCGATACATGGGATGGATTGAAGTCTTGACCACCATCATGTCCTGTTTCAGCTCAGGTTGGAGGCACGACTCCTTCCTAGTAGCTGTCCTAAAGGAGAAGAGGAGCCTCTTTGCAAAGAGTAAATATTCTCCATGGATGAGATGACAGTGGCAACCACTGTCTTCACCACTTATGCTCTCCTCCCATGTTGGCAGCCCGGTGCCAGCAAGCCCGCAGGCAGGACTGTTCACCTGCCAGGAGCTACACGGCCAGCAGGGCTGCTGCTGGGCTGCTCCTTGCCTCTGCCGCAATTGCTGCTGGCCCCTGGCACAGGGACCTTCTCACAAAGACCTCAGCCCAGATCCCTGCCTCTGCCTGAGAATTATTCTGCTGTGGAGCATTGTTTGCCCTCTTGCTCGCTGTCAGGAGCTGAGCAACACTTGCAAGGCAGAGTGCCATTTTGCAAAGGTATTTTGAGATTTTGTCAGATAATGCTTAAATGCCAAATTAAAAAAGGATATGAGCTTATCTATTTGCTTCACAGGTCAGGTGACAAAAAATGGTAAATTGTTTCTACAGTCCAAATAGGCTCTGTTTTCCTGTGTCCATCTTCCATGAGAGCACTGCTGCTGACCATGCAGGCACTCATGTCAGGCAGGTGTGTAGCTGAGATTGGAAACCCTGCCAGGAACGCCTGCTGTTTCCATCTCCAAATCTCTGTGGGCCTTGGTATCTTACCCATCTGACTCAAAAGGCTCTGTCTTGTGCTCTGGGAGAAGCCAGAGGAAAGGTTGCCTGGGGCCTGGTGTCCTCTCTCTGATTTTGTGCTCAGCATGTCCAGAGAAAGTAGAAAAATGCTTCCGTGAAGTAGCTTGTTCTCTGTTGCTTCTTAATGCTGCAAGGTTAGCTCTTGGCTAATACCCTGGTTCACAAAACAAGTTCATTTGTCTTGGATTTCCTCCTTGGTGCTACTGCCAAAGCCGTAAATCTGGACAGCAGGCATTTGAACAGACGAGCTTGTGGGCCACCAATGTGTCTGTGCAAAGCTACATGGCAAGACGTAGTCCCTGCTGCCAAGAGCTCACCACCTTGGCATCCAGGGAGCCTGGGAGAGGCTGAGGCGCACTGCTGCATCCACCACCACATTCAGCTCCTCAGTTTCCAAGCACCCACCTCATCCTCATCGGGGCATATCATCTACCCAGCTCACTCTCGGAGAGGTGGCAATTTAGCCTCTGCTTACCACAGCTGTTGTTCTTCCTTCCTCAGCTATTGTACCTTTCCCAGGATGGTGTCCTCAGTTTCCTCCTCACCTTTTGTCCGCTGGGGAATCTGAAACGATAAAATCATGGAATTGTCTATGTTGGAGAAGACCTTGAAGGTCATCGAGTCCAGCCATCAACCTAACACTGCCAAAACCACCACTAAACCGTGTCCTTAAGCACCACATCTACCCGTCTTTTAAATACCTCCAGGGATGGCTCTCCTCTCCTGTTTGCTGTGGGGTCAGGCGCTGCAGCTGTTGCCCCACCGTTGTTCACACTGACTGCAGGCTGCCTGGTGCGTGGTACCTCCACGCTGTGTTCTCGGTACAGGTGAGACCTCGCTGGAGGACCTCGCTGCGCACCTGCCCTCAGAGGTGGCTTATCGTTCTCAGGGAAAACATAGCTTTGTACTGTGTGCGCGATTATAACCGATCTATTTAATGCAGCATGCTGTGCCGTGTCACCTGGTGCAGGCTCCATGTAATTACAGATGGAGGCTCCAGCCTGCAAACTGTCAGGCCTCCTGCGTGTCCTGATCAGCACTGAGTATGTGTTTTGAGATTATGTTTGTACCAGCTGGGAATCCCTCCATCAGGTTAGTAGTGATGGTAAGGAGCGCCTTACGGGAACCTAAGACACTTGGATCTTTCCCTTCTTGCTTCAGATTTGGTAGAAAATTCCTGGTCTCAAAACCTGTATTTTTGCTCTATTGTAGTTTATCTCCCCCGCTTTCTACTCTCTAAATAAGAAATGCTGTGCATGGATTTTCAATTAAGACATATGCAAAGGAGATAAAAAATTGATGTGATTGAATCAGCAGGGTAAGAACATGTTACTGTCACCATGAAATACAAATTGTGCAACTATTTTCAGTATATATATATATAATGATACAAGTGAGAGCAGAAGTTGGCTGAAAGATGGAAATTACCTTAATTTCTGTTGTCAGGACAAATAGGAACAGAGGAAGAACACATCCTACAGTTTAAAGTCATCCCGGCCCTTGTGAAGGGCGCTCAGCGAGGCAGTCAGCATTCATTTCACTCCTGGTCAAAGGAGCCACGTCGCCCCTCACCAGGTGTTACACCAGCCTGCTCCCCAGGCAGAGGCAGCTGAGGCAGCTCCCTTTAAGATTCCTGGCATTTACACAGACAAACCGAGGTTAACCTCATCTGAAATGGAAAGCTCTGGTCTCGTTATGGAAGGAGAATATAGTAGAGAGGCTGTCAAAGAAGCCCTCTACCATAAGGCACACGCTAATGGGAGCTACTCAGGAGCATTTTTTACTCACTTTATTCAAACTCCTGCTGTAGCTGCTGGGCTCCGTAGCTTGTTCTCCAGCTCCGGAAAAAATAAATAAAAATAGTTAACTGGCTTTGCAGGACAGCTTACTCTTTAGCTATCCAGGCAGCAAAGGTCCAATCAGAAAATCAATTTCTGTTACCCTGAACTGGATTTTTTCTGGTAGCTGCTTCCTTCATCGATCTCTTGCTCCGGTTTGGGATAGGAAAAAAAAAATCCCAAATGGGACTTTTTTGGCAGGAAAGGATGTTAGTTTTTCAATCAGGTTTATGTAGCACACTTTTTTATTTAGTGGAAGTTAAAACACATTAAATAATATTTCTCCTACCCTAGCCATGACATATCAGTCTCAGAGCACACCCTTGAAGTCACATATAGGAGATGGACAGCAAAGTCCTGGAAGTCACAATTGGGATGTAGACTTCGTCCAAAGTGCAAATGCACTCTGGACAGTTGGTCTGCACTGGTGGGTGAAACAACTGTTCATCTGCCGTGGAGGAGTTTTGCACATGGAACAAACTCTTTAAGGACGTGCGTAAAATGAAAAGCCAGTAGGACTTCCTTTGCCCAATTGAGTTTTGGAGAGCCCCAAGAAGCTCAGCTCCTCATGAAAACTCTGACCCTATTTTTAAAGCAAAATGTGCTCTTGAGTTGGGGTCATTTTCTGAGCCCAGTGCTTCCACCTGTGCCCCACATGTTTCACAAGGCAGGTACAACACATGCGGTCAGCCCAGCTCCTTGGAGGTCCCCTGTTCCACCCAAGCTCTGCCCCTCAGTCCTGGCCATCAGCCCTGTGATCACCCCAGTCTAGGGGAGCGAGAAACACCTCCAACTAGGAGTCTGAACCCCACTCCCGAAACATATATATGAGTTCAATTTTACATACTAAGTACCACTACAGTCAAGGCAGGATCAGCTTAGGGTATCTATGTAGATGTGCAGAATTAATGCTTGTGGGACTTGCCGTGCAGAGAATGATATTTTTCAGAAGTGCTGCCACAGCACAGCTGAAGCAGCAGTGAGCCCCCCTGCCCCCCACCCAAAGTCACCATGGGGGTAAAATTAGCAGCCAAGTCTGTTTTTAAATGAGGAAGAGGTTATGATTTTCTCGTCTCTGCCTCTCCAGCTTCTCCTTTCCTAAGAGCTGTAAACACACCCTCTGGGCACTTTACCACAGTTTCGCTGTAGCTTCCTCTGTTCCAGAAGTTTTTTTGGGAAAAAAAGTCTGGCATTTACACTCTGCTTTTGAACCGGCTGCTACCTTTACTTTTATTCAAAACCACACCTCCAGACAGAAGGGATGGCAAGGAATGAAAATGTCCTTGCAGGTTACCTGCTACCAACAGGACGTGCTGGTGTTTGGCAGGTCCCTCCTGGGGTACTGCAGCAGCCCCTCTCCTGCCAACCCGCCGGGGCGCTGGGGTCTGAGGGCGTATGGTCTGCAAGAGCATGGTGTGTGATGATGAAACCAGGACCTCACGCCTATTTGGTTGGTAGGTTTTCTCGGCGCTAAGACTGGTCGGAAAGGATGCGGTGCCAGCAGTCAAGCAGCAGCCATCCAACAGAGTGCTCAGGCAGGAGCAACCTTGGCCAAAGAGGTTTGCGTGGAAGTGGAGGTGGTTGGCATCCAACCTGTGGTTGCCCACAACAGGCTTCGAGCCAGCGTGGTGGCAGCTATGGGTATTCCCCATACTCCCCAAGAGCAAGGGGAAGGAGCAATCCAGCCCCTTAATTTGGGTGGATGGTGCAAAGGAGAGCATCGCTCCCTGCTTGCAGCTGTGCAGAGTTTGGCCGTGGTTTTCTTGGTAATTCATGCAAGGACGGGATGAGCAAGTGAGTGCCCTGGAGGTGAGCAGAAATAGTCCTTCTGGTAATAACTGGCTGGGAGGAAACAGCAAACTGGAGCTTTCTGGGGTTTTCTGAGTGGGGAAACTGTCAGTTTTTTTCTACGGTATAGATAAGTGAGACTTTATGTGTATTTTTTGCACACAAAGAGATTGCATTGATCTCTGTTCCGACACGTAATTCTTATTTGTCCTAATAGCAACACTCCTACCAAGCAGCAAACACTAGCACGTTTCTTGCAGGCCAGACAGCCCTAACATGACATATCACTTTTCCATCAGCTCCACAGAGATTATAAACACTCTGTTTTTCGGCTGTGAAAAGAGCATCACGTTGGTCGTTAGTAGCTGGGTTTGCTGGCAGTTGAAACCAAGCAATTCCACTTCTTATTTTTATTACTAAAGCAGAACATATCTGCAAGTTTCAGCTGCCAAAAAAATGTTGCCACACACACATGCCTTGTCTCTCTATGTGTTGATGTACACTTACTGTCCCAACAATACACTGCAAGATGGGGCTGTCCGTAAGAGTGCTCACCAGACACTACACCATATATTTAATTAACAATCTTAAAGCTGTGTAAGAAGTCTGTTAAGTAAAATGTGTGTAAAGAAGCTGACTCTATTCTCTCACAAATTCTTACAGTCACAAAATTAAGAGGACAATCAAGGCAAAGGAGCACATTGCACTTGGGAGAAAGAATTGCATGTCTTGCCTCTAAAGTTTGGCAAAACTCATGCCTCTGCATAAAGTTCATGAACTCATTTTTATTGCTCAGGGACAACTTGAAGAACAGGGTTGTATTTTTCTATAGAATTCCATTGCTACTGGTGTATTTAAGCTACACGCAGCCTTTTTTTTCAAGGGGATTATAAACCATATGTCTGAAGAATTTGTGTACCACATCTTGGGTGGGATTTCCTGTGCTGCTGCTGGGCCCGTTGTGGCAGGAATGATGCTGAAACAGAAGGAAACTATGCTGGCAGCCACTGGTGTGACCAGCAGGTACGAGGGGGTCCTCCTGCCTTACCCAAGGCTGGGCTCAGAGCAAAGCACCCCCCTGCAGCCCTGGGGACGTGGCTTGAGGAGGGAAGGAGAGGGGCAACCTCAGCAGCGGTGGGTGCAGGCAGAAGGAGGTGTCTTTTCTGGAGAGAGGGCTGAGCAATGTCGCTGCAAAGAGCCCGGCTTTGTCGCGGAGGCTGTCCTTGTCCCTGGCAGTGCGGTCGGTCTCTGTGATGACCGTGAAACGGGCTCACTCCTATCGGGCTGTTTTCACTGGTGAAGCCATTCTGACGCTGAAGTCCAGGACACTTGCAAGGCTTAAGCCAAAGGGAGAAAGAAGAGAAAGTGAGAAAAACAGTGCCATGTTCACACAAAATGAAAGGCCGGGCCTAGTGTAAGGAAGCAAACAACATAACTGTGTATGTCTCTGCTGTCTCCTCAGCATTTTCTAACCAGTTTTGTTTTGCTTTTCCTTCATCACATCCCTTACGCTTTGTAACACAGCACAGGGTGCAAGTTTGCCTTATTCACCTCACTGGTAGCCACTGGTCTTGGCCAACGCCAGGAGGCTCCCTGACACCCAGACCCAAGCGGGTGGCTGTGGCCTGCCTCCACCGCTCCTGATGGATGGCCCTGGCCACGTTGGGAGCCCATGCTGCACATCCCCTCCGGAATGACACCCGGCCAAGGGAGAAATGGGGAGCCTTTTCTTGCAGAAGGAGAAGCAAGGCTGAAGAATGAGGGGCTGCAGCCGGGTCAACGAATGAAGCATGGCTGTATCCCCCTCTCCACCGGCTGTACGACAGCCCCCCTCCTACCAGCACGAATTGCTAGCTCATCGCTTGAAAGGACACACTGCAGCTCTTGTGAAGACTAAGACCTGACATATGAGCAGCCTCCTGTGCCCAGAGGGAGAAGGTGGCTTCACTGCCAGGCAGCGCGTTTGCTTATCATCAGGTTAACTTTGTTGGCTGCCGTGTTGTCCCTGCTTTTTCTCAGGGCAGCAGCTGCTCTGATGGCTGTTTGGACAAGACAACCTTTGGCTCAGACCTCTGGAGGCTGCTGCTCTGCTGCCCTCTCTGCAGCCACCCCTGACTGAGTTGCTGCTCAATTACTACTTACACAAAATTACCACTCCACATTGCAGCCAGTGAAGAAGGTGATGCTAGAAAAGTGGATGAAACAATAAAAGAACAAAATAAGAGAAACCATTCTGCCCACTGCTGACCACTCATTTCCTTTGAGCCTTGCAGAAGATTTTCTGTGTGAAAAAAATTCTCATTGCGCCCAGGGGCTGTCTGTTTCTGGAGAGAACCAAAGGCCGAGGCTGTTCTCTGGCTTAAATTTGGAGTCAGAGACAAGAGAGAAATGCATGGTAGTCAGGTGCATAACAGGTTTTAAACAAATGGACTGCAAGGGAGAACAGGAAAGAGGAATGGCCTGAGGCTTCATCGGATTGACAATCTGAAGCATCTCCAATGGTGGTGGGGAAGAGCCCAAGGCTCAATCAGACTTTGGGAAAACACAATTTGGGAAAGCAAAGCTTTTCATAGTTAAAATGAAGTTTTCTACAGAATAAAGACAGAGCTGGAGGAATTTCCTTGTGCAAGGACATTTCCAGAGCACGGACGCTCTTTCCCTGCTCTCTGTTGGATACGCTGATGAGCTAAAGCAAAATAAATCACATTTAATGAAAATAAGCCACTCATAGTTCCATTCTGGGCACTGTTTATGTTAACAATGAGGCAATTAATAACTTGCACCGGAAAAAATCAACCGCAACCAAAAACAATCTTGTGCTGTTTTAGGTGCTACTTCCCCAAACCTCAGCAGTTCCTCCTGGCGTGCCACGTCTGCTCGCAGGGCAGAGACACAGCCTGGGCAAGGTGCATTTGCAAATGCTTCAGCTGAAGAGGGGAACCCGTCTCCTCAAATATTTTTCCCCAGCTCTTAAGAATGACTGTGGAAGCGATGGCTTCTCGAGCTGATCCTGGGGCGATTGCAGTTCAGGTGGCGCTGAACTGCTCTTGGTCCGTGCCGCCAGGTGAGACCCACCTCTCAGCAGACAGACTCAAGTGCACGCTTTTCTCTCAATAGGCTTTTCAGAGAATAAATCCTTTCCCTTCGCTGCCCCTGAGAGCACAGCTGTTCCTTTCAAAGTTTTGGGCTAAAATACAGCTGGCTGAAACGCTCAGTCTGAGCCCAGCAACTTTTAAGATCCTACTAGCCCTGGCTTGCTTTCACACTCCCAGGTCTTTTTCTCTAGCATTTTACTCATTTCCTTACACTGAAGATTCACTGTTTTTATAAGATGCAGCTCAAATTGTTTTGCCCCGGTGCAGCCATAGCATTTTGCAGAAGACATCTGCGCCTTTCCATCCAGCAAAGCCATGCAGTTTGAGTGCGCGTATTTCAACGCCAAAGTATGAGCAAGCAGGTGGCCAGCAGCAGCAAGTCCACCCAGATAAGCTGTTCTTTAGCAAAAAGTCAGCTGTGGCCCACGTTCCACAGCAGGAGGTAACATCAGGGGCTCTGTGTGTGAAGCATGGGTGAACCGAGACAAAATCTTAATATTCCAGTTCCTGAGACATTTCATAACATCTCCGGCCATCTGTCCTTTGGTGAGATCTTGCGGTAAGTACAGCAAGGGCAGACAATACTTTATGCAACAAGGGTTGGCATGCTCTTCCCCAAAACTGCTCTCTAGCTCCTGGGCTGCACTATGTCAACTCCAAGGTAGCTCCCGTTGCTCAGGCCATCTGTTAAATTTGTGTGGCAGAGGCATATTCTTCTTCCTTAGTGATATTATGCTCAAACCATGTTAAACAACCACTGTTGCATGTCTCAAGGAGAGTCAAGTTGGGAGCTTAGGAAATCACAGCTAGGAGGTCTGGCCAACTCCTTCCCCCAAATTAAAAAACAGAAAACTGAAAGACAAGAAGCTGAAGGCAGTAACGCAATTAGGAGCTGTTAGCACGAGTCTCCAAGCTTGAGTAAAGGCCAAATAATCTAGAATGCAGTCTCCTTGTACACTTTCCATTTTCAAATTGCTCCTTACTCAAAACAGATTTTAAATACATTTGTGGATGATAATGGGGAGGCGAATTCAGGCTAGTTATACAGGGATGACATGAAGAATCCACGCAGAACATAGAATTAATAAATACATTTCCATTCTTTAAAGCTGGGACGTGATCCCACCTACCCCATCCCTGTGCAAAGGAGCAGCCCCACGATGTCCCAGCCCTGGAGACCACAAGGCTTTCAGGTTCCCTTGCAAAGTCTTTACTACTCAGAGTCAAAGTTCTGGGATTTTGCTGCGTAGCTTAACCACCACCCCAAGTGACCAGTGGTACCTCTGTAATTGTCTGCACCTCTTCTCCAGAAGCCGAGCTGACCGCGGTGCGAAGAGCATCCATTCACCCCCATCTTCCAGCAGGCACTTGCGAGGCGGCGTGGTGCCCATGGGACCGTGCGTGCATTTGCAAAACCACCAGCTCTGCCTGCAGAGGCTGCGCCTTCCCCAGGCACGAGGCAGCCGTGCATGAAGGATGTGTGCAACGCAGAGCACTTGGACCTGAGGCTCTTTGGTGGCCTCTGTTTCTCAGAAGATGTAGCCAAACCACCAGTCTGTCACGGCTGTGTGAAATGAAGCAAGCAAACTTTATGAATTGCTCCTGAGCTTTCGTTCAGTTCTTGTGCTACCTCTGCCGAACAGGGGTCAGGACCCTGCACTGCCAAACCTCCTGTTCAGCTCTGGATGCCAGAGATTCCGGGCTTGCTGGAAGCGCATGGCACAGCTCTGAGTGTGGACTCCCAGCTTGGCCAGAATTGAAAGCTGCATTATTTCAGAGCAATTTCTATGTTTTCTTCTTTTTTTTGTCATGAACTACTGCTTCTTTTTCTGAAACAAAATGCAATTCTCCCTTACTTCGGAATTTCTCTCGGCACCGAAAAGACTGACTTTTGCCAAACCCTACTGCAATCTGCTGCTGCCTTGTGGTGTGTAGAACTGGCGGTAGCGCTAGGTGGTTGATGTGTACAAAGTGAGGTTTGCAGGAGGAGGTTTTAAAGACCAGCTGACATAGAATGAAAAACCAAGAGGCCTGGAGAGCTTGTCTGCTTGTATATGAGCCTCAGCAAGCCCTTCACTTTCAAGCTCTCTTCTAGGAGTGGGACATCAAGCAACTCAGCTCTCCATCCACCGCGTTGTCTCTTTTTCCACCAATATCAAAGATACTACCTATTGCTGCAGGTAAAGTCTCACTGGTAAAGGCTTTCCTCAGCCTGTGGAAGATGTTGGCCAGGATGCAAAATTGAGCCTTGACTATAGGGAATAAATTAGTAGCTTTTGGAGGAACCTCCATTTAGAGACAGGTGCCGGGGGCTTCTCACATGAAGTATCTTGGTAGCATTTTTTCTGACCTTAATAGAGCCCCTGATTCCTAGCAGCTGGCAAACTGTCCTTTTTTATCATGTTCATATTCTGCTGTCTTTTTGCTGGGAAAAAAAACCAGGAAGCTGAGTCATTCAAATCAGATGCAAGTCAAAAGTAATTCTGTGGAAATTAAAGCAGGAAAAAAAAAAAGCATAAAAAAGCAGCGCTCACAGAATTAGAAATATTTATCAATCTGTAAAAATGCAAAGTGTAAAAGCCAGTGGCACTGTGCTTCCCTGGACTTCAGATGTAATGCAGTTCCTTAGACTACACGCATATTGATTGTAGGAGACAACCTGAGATTCAGAAAGGTTCTTGTGCTGCTTGCTTTGATAGCCTTCCTGAGTGGTGACAACCCACCCTGCCCATGCCCTTCAGCAGCAGCGCTGCCCTTCTCTCTCCAGTGTGTGCATGTTTAAGGAAGTTTTTCTGCATATTTATAGACTTTATTGATTTTTTAGATCTATAAATAAAGCTGGAGGAAAAAAAAGGGTCACAAGCCCAGAGATTTGTCTATGTTTTTGCGATGACCAGCTGATTTGAGAAGAGCTCCGCACACATCTTGCCTGCCCTGGCTCTGCAGGGGGGAGAAGGGTGCTGGCTGGGTGCAGTGGTGCGGGTTAGCAATAGGTGGCACGCTTGAATAGGGCAAACCCCTGCCTTCCCCTGAGCAGCCCAAGAAATCCTGTGCAAGGGACCCAGACAGCCTGAGCTCTCTTCCAAAGGGTCTGTTCTTCAGCAGGCAGATAGATCCTCCACATCTACACCAGCTGCAGACAAGCAGAGCTGCTGGCAAGTCAGATTAGATCAGGTCTTGCGTGAGGCTGTAGGTGAGTCCAGGCCCCTTGTGCTGTTCGCTGGGCACTGGGGTGCTGGTGGTGTGTTGTTCATTAATGCTCTTAGGACAAGATTTTTGTTTTGTCTCCATCTCCACTCCCTTACCCGCCTCAGTTGCTCTTGGTGGGCCCCAGCAGGACTTGATCTCCCATACAGTCTGAAGCTCCATCACACCAGCCTGGGACCAGCCATCTTCCCACTGCATCACCTGGACGGGATGTTTCTGGGACCCGCGGTCTTCTCCAGGCAGCCGAGTCTCTCCCAGAAAGCACACGAGAGGATCTAAGCGCTGGCCGCACCGGTGTGGGTAATTTATGGTTCAGTTTGTGAAGCTAGACCAAAACCTTGGCAGCAACTGAGTATTTTCAGGTACACTTGAAATGAAAACATTTGGGGTTTGTTCTTAGTGAAAAAGTCAGAAAAACACCCATCTGTTTGGAACCAAAATGCTTCATGGGGGAAGGCAGAAGGGCACTCTAATTACCTGGTGGTTTTCTCATTTTTCAAAGAGCAAACATCATTTTAAAGCAAAACCGCAAGTTCCGAAGATGAAGAAAAGCAAGCCTTGCATTTAGAAGCTGAAACCTCGCATGTCAACTTTTCATAACGTTTCCCCTTCTTTTTATTTTCCAGATGAAGCTATTTGCTAAATGCTCCCCCCCGCCCCCCACCCACCCTCACCGCCTCCCCCGCAACTTTCCAAAGGCTGTTGGAAATGACTCAGCCGTGCGCGGGGACAGACCAGGGCAGGGCTGCAGCTGGGCAGTGGCAGATGCTGCTGACTCAGGTCGGGCGCTGCCCCATCATCTCCTCCTGCCCGGGCCAGACCCTGGCACCCCTCCAGAGCAGGCAAAGACCGCCCTGGCCCCATAGGAGATGCAAGGTGCCCTTGCTCCATCATCCAGGCCATGCACGCAGCCCCGGTCCCCAGCTTGCCCCCAGGCAGGAGGAACACTGTTTAATATCCTTATCAACAGCCTGCACAAGGGAATCCAGTGCACCCTCAGTAAGTTTGCAGATGACACCAAGTTGAGTGTGAGTGTCGATCTGCTTGACAGTAGGAGGTTCTACAGAGGGATGTGGATGGGCTGGATCAATGGTTCATTGGTATGAGGTTCAGTAAGTCCGAGTGCCGGGTCCTGCACTTGGGTCACAACAACCCCATGCAGCGCTACAGGCTTGGGGAAGAGTGGCTGGAAAGCTGTCTGGCAGAAAAGGATCTGGGGGTGTTGGTCGACAGCCAGCTAAATACAAGCCAGCAGTGTGCCCAGGTGGCCAAGAAGGCCAACAGCATCCTGGCCTGTTTCAGTAATAGTGTGGCCAGCAGGACTAGGGAAGTGACTGTCCCTCTGTACTCAGCACTGGTGAGGCTGCACCTCCAGTACTGTGTCCAGTTTTGGATCCCTTACCACAAGAAAGACACTGAGGTGCTGGAGTGTCCAGAGAAGGGCAATGAAGCTGGTTGTCTAGAGCACAAGTCTTATGAGGAGCAGCTGAGGGAAGTGGGGTGGTTTAGCCTGGAGAAAAGGAGGCTGAGGGGAGACCTTATTGTTCTCTACAACTACCTGAAAGGAGGTTGTAGACATGTGGGGGTCGATCTCTTCTCCCAAGTAACAAGCGGCAGGACAAGAGGAAATGGCCTCAAGTTGCTCCAGGGGAGGTTTAGGACGGGTATTAGGAAAAATTTCTTCACCGAAAGGATTATCAAGCATTGGAACAGGCTGTGCAGGGAAGTGGCAGAGTCACCATCCCTGGAGGTATTTCAAAGACCTGTAGACGCAGTGCTGAGGGACATGGTTTAGTGGTGGTTTTGGCAGTGTTGGGTTAATGGTTGGACTTGATGATCTTAAAGGTCTCTTCCCACCTAGACAATTCCATGATTCTATAACACTGGGTTGTTGTCCACCTGCAGCTCCTCCCAAAGCAACTCACTTGCAGTGTTTCTAAAGAGGAGGAGTCTGAAATGAGAGGCACCATCTGACAAGTCGGATGGACAAAAGTGTTATGTTTTTACTAGAATTTTAGATAAGAAGATAAGATAGCATGTTTTTTCATCACAGCTCATGCACCAACAGCCACTTTCACACTTCATCTGATAAAAATCACCTAATGTGATTGATTACACGGTACTTAGGTTTCTGCGTTCCCTTTCTCAAAGACACCCTGCCCTATCTTGCCCTATCTTGGCTTCCCCCCAGGTGCATCCATGTTGCTTATTAACACTAGTGACAGCTGTTCTTAAATATCCCCGTGAGGCAGGTGATGGAAGCATGCGGAAACTGGCAAAAAGCAATGAAAGGATTTTGTCAGAGCTGCAGTTGTTAAGGCTTTATCTACCATGCAAGGACAGTCCCTTGGCTGCAGCGATACTTGTAAGATAACAAGTAAATAACCTTGCTATAGTCAACTGGAGTTCACGTGGAGGAGAGTTTAGACGAACTGTTTAATTCTTCTTTTCTGGGATCCTTTGGTTGCAAAACTGAGTCTCAGATCTCAATTCATAATGCAGAAAAAGCTCTGTTTGAAATTTAGGTATTTTTGTTTCAGTTCTTCATCTAGGATTTTATGAGAGCGTCCCTGTAGGTATGTGAGCAACAGGGTATAATTTTGCTTTTTTTTATGCTGAAAGAGCAATGTCTATTTGTTTTTAACGATGGCAGAGGAAAAATGACAAAGTTTGCACCCTGGTTTGTAAGGTACGTAAGACCTTGGCCTTAAGAGATGTAAAGAAAGTTCAGAAATCTAAATACAGGCAAAAAGGAAGGGGAAACTTCTGCCGGTGTCCACAGTACATGACAGATTTGACTCTTTTGGTTTTCCTGAAGTGCTCTGCAGCCGTGCATGGAGAGATCTTCTGATACCTGGCCAATGAAATATGACTAATCAGGATGGGAAGTGGTTTTCCTGCATGTAGGTTGATTTTGTTAATATCTTTCTACTTCAAATGGCCAAGGCAGGCTTTGAAGAAAACATGTTTGTTAAACTTTTGAGTATATTTCCACTTCAGGGCTGAGAAAGCTTTGAACCTGGGGAAGCAGGGACTTCTTGCTAGTAAAACCAGACTTTTCAATCAGAGTGTAGCGGAGGCAGAGGGCGAGCAATCCTGAAACACTCCTAAAATGGCAGCAGGTTTACTCCTGCTGCAGAGCGCCAGACAAAACCAAAGCCACACCTTGAAGAAAACACCACCACAAGAAGCCTCTGCAGCTCTTGTGCAAAGCCTCTGGGTGGGGTTTTAGCTCTTGGGGATTTTCACACCCTGTCAGAGGAGAACGGACGGAGCATTGCACGTGCCAGGCTGGTCGTGGCTGACCCTTGAGCAGGCGTTTCAGCCCCCGGTGGGATGAAATGTGTGCTCACACCTCCGATACGGCTGTGCAAAGGTCAGGTGGCACAGCTTAAACTGGCGAGGAAAGTTGGTTTCAAATTAGTGCCTCCCTTTGCCAGCCAGCACTGAGCACCCAGCGTTGTGGCTTTAGCACAAGGGACCGGAGGCGGGAATTTGAACTGCTGCAGAAAAAAGTTATGATGCTTTTTCTGACCATACAGAAAACGGGTGGTTACGAGCTGATCTAGTTAGAGCACCGCAAAACCATGCAAGTGAACTCTCAGTTTGATTTGAGTCTGGTTACAACAGTTTGTATATTTCTGTATCGGCTTCATGCCTTCCTCCCACCAAGGCAAGATAAATTAATATAAGCCGTATTTAGATTGGATTCGGTGTAACCTTTTGTGTACAGGTTTCTCCAAAACCTGCTTTTAAGCTGGCTTGAAGACAAAGTGCCCTACTCATCTTTTCTAGAAACTGAGTCAAAACCTCACCGCGTGTTCCTGGAGCGGGGACTGGTACATTTTTGTTTCCTTCCTGCACTTTTACTGAAGTCATCATGAAACCAAGCATCAGGCTTAGCTGAAATATTACTGTTTCCCCATTTTTCCCCCCCATCCATTTTCCCCAGGTGCCAAAGACGGCAGAGTGGACTCATGCCCTGTTTGGGGGGACACCAAGAGGACCTGGCAAAGTGTGGCTGTAATTGTAGCAATGAGTTGTTGTCAAAAGCATATTTCACCTACCCCTTTTTGCTCTCCTTTTCTGCATGGGCAGTTAAATAAAGCGAGGATGTTATCAGGTTCGGAAGCGCTGTTTTTATCTTTCTTCCTGAGTTTTTGGGGCCTTTGGTGACTGTTCAGGTGATGGGACAGGCTGTCCCACAGTGCAGGGGGGTACCCTTGGCTGAAATAGGCATGGGGCCCGCAGTGGAGTCTTTTCTCTTGCCCCTCCTGGTACGTGCGAATGTGGGGCTGGTGATGGAGGTCAGGGCTAGCTGCAGCCAGAGCTCACTCATCCGACCAGCCTCTCTCCTTTAGGGTGGCTCCCTGTGGGGTGATATTTTGGGAAAGGGGTTTTGTGGAAGCCTGGCTGGTCCCCACTGAGGCTCTGTGCGGTGTCTGGGAGTTCATCCAGACTTCTCAGAGCAGGAGTGTGGAAGGTGCTCATTCACCATTGAGCAATGTGACCCTACGGAGGGTCTCATGCCAGTCCAAAACTGTGAGGCTGGGGAGCACAGGACACAAGGGACACCTTAACATCTGCTGGCAGGAGTTGAGGATTGGAAAATAAAAGCTGTCCTCAGCAAATCACTGTATCCCAATGAGAACCTCAAAGTTGAAATCTCAGTTAGGGATCACCTGCCCTTTAAAACCCCTTGGGGCTGCAATCAGTTCTGTGTCTGGGTTAAGGACAAGGATCAAAACAGTGAGGCTGCCGGCTCCCCTCCTTTGGGGTAAATGCAGCACATCTGCATGCTGGCTCCCAAATTCCCTGCGTTTCCACCCTGCAGCTTTGTCTCAGGAGTATAGTCACCCCAAGAGCCCTCTGCTCACATCAAACTGAGTCGGTGTAAATGATCTGCAGCAGGGATGGGAGGATGAAGTGAGGCCAGAAAGAAAGATCATTGGAGCATTTCAGCCAGTGCTTTGTGCAGCAAGCCTGCCGTGCTCACTGGAGCTGCACCCATTTGGACAAATTTGACCCTGTGGGTCTCCCCTGCGGAGCTGCAAGGGAAAAAATGGAAAGGGAGATGTATACAGGAGGAAACTGGGGTTCTGCTGTGGAATTGAAGCCATCACAATGGTCAAAAAAATATATTCTTAATTTTACTTTTACAAAACTAAAACCAGGCAGGGACAATCTGGGCGGGGACGATCTGGACCTTAGCACGTCTTCCTCTTCCCAGTGCTTCCCTTCCAAGTTTAGCTCTGGCCTTCTCCTTTCCGTGAGCTGTTTTGTAATGTCTACTCCTTGTTGCATCATGTGTCGCAACGCAAACAGCCCCATGACGACAATTGGGGTCTAATGCGTGATGGTGAACATTCAGCGTATTTACATAGGATAGTTTTTGGAGTCAAGTTCTCACGCCAGATGCTGGCTCCAAATCCAGCTTATTTGCACTCTCAGAAAAACAGTTTTGTTGTCTCTCTGGAAGACTCTCCAGAACAAGAGCAATGGTACAGCACAGCCTTGCTGTAGTTGCCTCAGGCTGTCCCATTTCTTCCTCCTCAATTAATTTGGGCCACTGGAAATGGGATCAGAGCTGGAAGCCCCTGTGTCCTGCTGTTCTTCGGGGCTGCGTCTGGGTCCTGGATAGGAGTGTGAGCTGAAACTGTGCCCAGAAGGTAAAGCTCCTGCAAAGACATCCTTAATTCATCTCTTTCTGAGATACCTCGGCTTATTTTTTAACATTTTCTTGCAGAAATTAGCATATCTTAAGGGTGCCACAAAAATATCACTGCAGAACGAGCAGCTGAGCATGAGGTACAAGGCCAGGAGACAAAGCCCCTGGGCCAAGGCATGTAGGAGGAGTTTGGCTTGGTCCCAGGACTGATTATACCCTTGGTTACCACAACCTGGCTGAGGTCCCTTGCCCTCTGCCGAGCACAACTCATGGGCAGGTCTGGTCTTCACAGTACTTCGTCTACGTAGCTTTGGAGAGCTACAGGGCAATGAGAGGAAAGCATGCAGGTTTGGGAGGCTTCCCCCTCTTTTGTGGAGGGATGCAGAGTAGTGATTCCAGGGCACACAAGGAGGAGCTGACAAGAGCTCGTAGCAGAGCAGAAGGTGCTCAGGAGTCCTGCCACCAGCTCTGCAGAGCCAGACAGCTACGCAGCTGCGATGCCAAAAGTGGAAGCCGGGGCACTTAGTCAAATTGGCTTTGCACAAAGGGGAACCGGATGCTTTGGGGCCAGATCTTGCTCTCGGTTTACGGCAGGTAAAGTTAAGCGTTAGCTAGTTGCAGAAGACTAGCTCCATGCCCAGCTGGCGACACCAGCAGCAGAGCTTGGTTCCTTGGGTCGGCACAACGCAGCAGATGAGGAAGAGGCGCTGGAGCACTTCGGGGCACAAAAAAAGAAAGCTCAGCTCAAGCGTGGCCAAGGCTGGGGACCGTGCAAGATGTTCATCCTCATCACCCGCTTTCTGTTTCCCTCTCGGTGCCGCGCTGCCCCTCCTGCCCTGTCCTGGCTGCCCGTGGCCTCCTTTGATCTCCCCTCACCGTGCCCTGAGCTTGTGCTCCTGCTGCTTCACTTTCTTTACCCAAGTTCATTGCTTGTCTCAGCTCTTTGCCTGTTGTCTGCAATTTGTGGCTGACATGCTACACTGGACGACAGCAAAGAGGAGCCAAGATCCCTTTGACTCCTCTGCTGAACCCATGTTAATGAAGGCAGCCAAGGAACCATATGCATGCGACATCCCCATTTCCCAGCAGCGATGGGATGGCAGGGGAATGGCTGCATTCTTTGGGCAGTCACCCTGTGCTTTGGAGACGTCCCTCACTGGAGGGCCACGGGCAGCAGAGGCACCTCTGCGCTGCTGAGCCCCAGGACGGATGCCATCAGCACACGCTGTCTGTATCTCTCCTCCTGCTGCTCTTCTTGGGACGCCTGCACAGCCCTTGCCATACTCCGCTCATGGCTGCCACTGATGTCCTGTAGTGGTCCCTGCCATCCCGTGGTGGTCTCTGCCATCCTGTGGCAGTCCCTGCTGCCCTGTGGCGACCCCTGCCTCCGGGCATTTTGGTAAGCTGGTGTCTGATGCTGGCTTCCAGGGAGAGGAGGACCAAGGTCAGAGGCCTGGGTCAGCCCTAGACTTAGATGTGCATCTCTCACAGCTGGGGGGGTGCTTTGGCCATTGGGGCAGAGTCTGGTGGGGGACACCACCAGTAGAGATGAAACGGCTCCCCAGGGGAGTAGACGGGGCACAGGGCAAGAGGCTGTGCAAGGGGAAGAAATATCTAAAAGGTTGTAGCCTGGACTGGGGAACCTACACTGTTCCAGCACAGCTCCAACAGAAAGCATTTTACCCATTTTAATGGTGTAATGTGAAATCCGTAAGCACTGGAGGATCCCATCTCACAACCAGAGGCAGCTGACAGCTGCAGCAGGCAGGGAGACAACAGACCTCATCTATTGAAACATACAGAGTTTTTCTTTCCAGAAAACTGGACTTTAAGTATATCTGACTATTCGGTGAGGGGGGGAGCCTTGATGCCCAAAGGCAACCAGTGCTGTCCCCACGCCAGCCTCCAGCCCCCGTCATCGTGCGTCCCTGCAGCCCCAGGAGACGGCAGCTGCTGCTCCACGCTGCAGCACTGAATGCTGCTCCCTCCTGGGCTCCTGAACGACTCCTGCCAAAGTGCCTGCCACTGGCTGAGGAGGAGGAGGCTGAAGCAGAGCTGAGCTGGGAGGTAAGTAGTGCTTTCAGGCATGGGAATTTGCTTTACCTACCCAGCATTGAAGAAAACTTGCCCAAACCCTGGCACTTTACTACAAGGGGACTGACCAGTTGTGGTATTTTATCTTTAGGACAGCCTGTTGTTTTCCTTCTTGTGCTTGCCTGTTGTTTTTTGGACTCTGTGAAGCCTGATTGCTGCTGCACATCTCCTCCCACAGCACTGTCTTGGAAGCAGCCGTGCCAAAACTTGGTTGCTCTTTCCCCCCCCGAGCTGATCCCTGTATTTTTGCACCCATGGCTCTGGGGGACAGTGACCTGGTGCATCGGTCAGCTCTGCAGCGCTTCTCACCTTTGGTAATCCCATCCCTAGCGCCTGTGCCGGAGATGAGAAAGGATCTGAAACACAGGCACGCTGCGCAGGATGTTTTCAGCTCAGGTGCTGCATGTTTATACTTTGGTGATGGCCAAAGGGCTGATCCTTTCTCACCTAGCTAATTTTCTGAAAACACTTTAAATGAAACCCGAGACCTCTGCACAGCCCCTGGTGTCCCTGACCGCCAGAAGAGTTGGCTGCCTTTTATGAGAGCATGATTTTCTCTCCGTGCGTGGCAATTCCCTGCCCTGTGCTCTCGCCCCACGGATTAATTCCCCTCCTTTCAGCGCCCCGTGCACCGTGCTGCGGCCACGGAGCCGGAGTGGGATGTGAGGGCAGTGGCCGCTTGCCCGGCCACCTCTCTTCCCCGCCGCCTGCCGCTCAGCCCTGCACCGCGCTGCCGTCTCACCGCACAGTGAGCCGGCCACTTCGCCAACGCTGCTGAAAACTTTTTGTTTGCTGGAAGAACTGGATGACTTTTCTTTTTGCATAAGATTGATTCCCAGCCAGAGCGGGCAGACCTCTCTGCTCCGCCCCTTGTAATGCATGCTTCAGGACAGCACGGCCCTGCTGAAACAGGAGTTGTGTTAATTGTAGTTATGGCTGTGTTTTGCCAGACCAACCTCTCTGAGTCCTTCCCAGGCTCTTCAGTTAGTTTTTGAATGGTTGCGTGCATACCCAAAAGCCTAGGTGAATTTATTTTCTGAAGAGCTTCTTGGAGGACCACCAAAAGCACCCTTGGGATCACCATTTTGATGGAAGGTGGTGAACACTACTGCTGACAAGGTTCTGTCTTACCTGACGTCCGTTTGTGCGATCTTGTTGGCCACCAGCACCCTCAAACCATAGTTTCAGACCCTAGACCTAAGACAGACTAAAAAACAACTTTGTGTTAAAAGTGTGTCTGGATGTCAGGCTTGTAGATGATTCCCAGGGCTGAATTTTTAACACGGCAAGTCGTTCAATGACCCTTTTTTGTCACTGTTTTCCAGAGAGCCTAGAGACAACCATGTAATTTCTCTATCCTCTAGTACATCGGGGGGGTAAAAAGGTGTGTTTTATACCAAGCTTAATGCTGCTGAGAGCATAAATGAATTTATGTTGGGAGTGCACTCATATTGTTGAATAGCGTGCCTTACTGGGAAGTACATTAAAAGTTAACCTCCTGTGGTTTATGTGGTCAGCTGCTGTTTGATGTCTTATCAGAATACCTATTCACATTTCAAAAGGCAAAGAAAACCCCAAAACATTGTGCTTTTTTTTTTTGTTTATGAAGTAATTTCACTTTGCTGCCTTGGACCGTGGATCCAAGGACTTTATTACCGTACAGTGGAGAATTTCTATTTTAACCTCCCGGTTTGAATTTTCCAAAACTGAAATGAGAGATAGCAGGAATAAATGAGGGTTGTTCTGTCCCATCTTCAGATCCATTTTACTGATAAAAATCCTAAGTAATCAAAAAGGCGAGCCTTCTTTGTCCCAACTTAAGAGAATTATTGTTGGCAAAGTGAGGTGCAACTGCCCCCGCCTACGCCTGGCCTCTTCCTCAAGGAAAGCTCACACTGGGAAGGCTTTTCCAAGTTTAGAATCTGTCTGGCTGGCAAATATGTGCTGGCTTTGCACATATTTGATAGAATAAAGATAGATAGAATAAAGAAAATACGGCATTTTGCGTTAAAAGAAGCGCAAACACCCAAACCACTATTTTTTGTTAGTGGATATTCAGTATTATTTGAGACTAATTCAAGAGCTTTATTTTTCTTTAAAGATTGCCTAGAGCATTGTGGCTCGACTCTTGACTTCAGGATTTCCTTTGCTCTGTCCAAAAAATACGTGCACATTGCTATTAATCTTGTCTATAAAAGCTGGTCTTGTGTTTGGTCCTGGTCAGAAGGACACGTTCACACCTAGTGAGTTCAAAAGGTTAATGAAACTTTTGACTTTTTACTCTTCTGCCTACAAGCTTAGAAGAGGGGAGGTATGAAATCTTGGTAGTTCTTGGAATTATTGGAGTGTATCAGAAAAGAGTCGGCAAAAGAAATTCTGGGTGTTCTAAAAGGAAAGATAGATTCTACCTATGTAGTGGAAAAAGTTAATCTGTTTTGTCCCACTCATTTGAAACCCACAAGAGCCCCTCTTGGGCTTTTAGTACATGAGAAAAACATGAAAGAGCAGTTTGGTAATGGGAAGAAAATACTGCATAGTGGAAAGACACTCCTCCTCTTCAACCCACCTTTTTGCTGGATCTGGCATTTTTCAGAACATTTTGGGCTGTATCTCTTACCTTCATTGAGCTGTGCATGTCCATCCCCCAACCACGGGAGAGGAGGACGGTGTAGGTGGTGGGAGTGCGAGCTCTGCTTTACCCTAGCTAACCTAAGGGATCCTCCTCACTGCTAAGGTGAAGAGAGGGTGAGAAGGGATGATGCATAAAGCAAACTCCTTCCTGGCAGTGCAAGGTCAGCCGTGCTGCAGCTGAAGCCACGCTTGCAGCCCCAGGGCCCGGGGCTGTGGTGGGAGGAACGCCTGCCCCTCACCCCCCGACTCCCCACAGCTTCACCCTGCCCTGCCAGCACTACCGCCAGCAAACCCTGGCATGTCTCCCTGTAAGTAGAGGGACTTTGGGCTTGATTATTTGCTTGTTTTCTCAAGCAGCGCCATGCAAGATCAGGAGTGAGTTTAAACACGGTGAGCATTGATCCCTGCAGGTTTTGTACCTGCACGGCTGTCTACAGCCTAGGGCAAGCCCAGGGTACCTGCTGAACGGTAGCACAGTCTGCCCTGCTCGCTCCTGATGTGTCCAGATGACTTGCTGGGTCCATGCTAAGGTGCTGAGCGCAGGTAGCCTTCCTTGTCCCGCAGCGAGCTCTGGCTCAGGGGCTCAGTGTGGCTGCACTTGTTTGGAGCGGCGTGGATGGTGGATGTGCCTGGTGTGGACAGCAGGCTCCCTGGTGGGTCTTTGAGGTGGAAAATGAGTTCCCAAGAACCTTGTGCTGCAGCTCTGGAAAGAGAGCTATGCCCCTGGCTCTCTTGACCAGAAAGGTTTGAAAGCTCTTTTGGATACTGGTGAAAAGCCCCCATCTTTTCATCTAATCCTAGCGCAAAAGTGTGTAAGTGTCTGTATTCTGCACGGTCAAATCCTTTTAGCTGTACTTTCACCATTGTGAGCTTGACCTGTGGGCTTCCAGCTAATGCCAGTGCAACTGCCATGCTCTTCTTGCCATGCCCCCGTTGCCAGGCCCTTTGACTCACCACCTCTCGTAAAGCGGGTTGAGCTAACTGTGAGGTTTTCAACACTTCTTGTGTCTTGCACATTTCCTGCAAAAGGCGGCAGAAAAATGTGTTTCCTGAGATGAAGTAAGCGAAAAAGAATAGCTACGAAAACCAGAGACCAAAAGAACCTAAAAAACCAAGAAAAAGAATAAAGCTGTTCAGTAGCTTCCTGTTTACCAGTGGCTCAGATAGAGATTTATCAGCAGCGTTGCCAAGCTCTCTTCACACCTCTCAGACCACACCGGTGTGGGAGGTGTGTGTCACCCCAGCGAAGCTTCTCTTCACACCCCCGGCAAGAGCAGAGGCCTGAGGGAAAACATGAAAGACAGGACAACGCTGCGCAGACGCCTGCTTTGAGATTGTAGCCACTGCGGTCTAGATGGGAAGCGCCAGCGGGATGGGACCATTGCCCAGATTTTGCTGCATGACGCCCTCGTGCCGAGAGCAGCCTGCCCCGGGAAGGTGTTGCTAAAGGCACACGACCCCCCCGAGGGGACCTGCTGCCGATGGCAGGATGCGGGTTTGGATCCAGTGTCCCTGAGTCACTATCCCAGTCTTAAACCACAGAGGCTTCCCTGTTTTAAGAGCACGGTTTCATATGTTGAAACCCTTTTTTTCCTTTTAAAATCTGATAAGCCTCCAGAGCTGCTTCCATGGGAGGCTCCTGTGGCAAAAGCAGAGCCATGCTCAAGAGGCAGACGTGGGCGCCGGTGGCTGCATGGGGAATTTCCCACCCCGTAGCCCCCTGGTTCCTCACAGTCCCCGGGACTGTTGTGGCCTGAGCCCAGCCCAGAGGCAGAAGGGGTGCAGACACCATGGCATGGCAGTGTGCCCTCGCAGGGGTACCGCTGGCACCCGGCCATGGGCAGGCACCCTGCTTGCGGCCAGGAGCAAGTCTGGCATCCTGCACCGCACGCCACGGCTCCCACAGGGCAGAGAGCGTGAACGAGGCCCAGCACAAACCCTGGGAGGAACAAGTTTAGCCATTTAACTGAGTAGCTAATTGAGTGCCCTTACCCATGCCCCAGACCCATGCGGTTTATCTACATTCACAGAGCCAAAAAGTGTTGCACAGGGTTAGGCGGCACTGCTGCAGTTTCTGTGCTGGAGCTCACAGACTTCACACCTGAAGGGTCAGTGAGCCCTGAGAAGAAAGACTTGAGCATCAGCAGGAATCATAGTATCATAGAATGGTTAGAGTTGGAAGGGACCTTAAAGATCATCTAGTTCCAGCCCCCTGCCGTGGGCAGGGACACCTCCCACTAGACCATGCTGCTCAAAGCCCCATCCAGCCTGGCCTTGAACACTTCCAGGGATGGGGCATCCACAGCTTCTCTGGGCAACCTGTTCCAGTGCATCACCACCCTCATAGTGAAAAGTTTCTTCCTGATATCTAATCTAAATCTCCCCTCTTCCAGTTTGAAGCCATTACCCCTCATCCTATCACTACATGCCCTTCTAAAGAGTCCCTCTCCAGCTTTCTTGTAGGTCCCCTTCAGGTACTGGAAGGCCGCTATAAGGTCTCCCTGGAGCCTTCTCCAGGCTGAACAACTCCAACTCTCTCAGCCTGTCCTCATAGCATAGGTGCTCCAGCCCTCTGATCATCTTCATGACCCTCCTCTGGACCCACTCCAAAAGGTCCATGTCCTTCTTGTGCTGAGGACTCCAAAGTTGGATGCAGTACTCCAGGTGGATGTGTTCCGGTTTTTGGTGGTCTCCGACTGGCGCTGCCTGGCCAGTGCTGGGAGCAGAGCTGTGCTCTGGCTGGGCAGTGAAGTTGCCCCCTCTGCAGACTGGGGCACCTAGGAATGGGTGCTGCTGCGGCAGGGCACTGACTCCAGTGGCCCTTTGCTCTGAGCTAGTATGGCCAGTGCCAAGCTCTGGTGGTGAGCACTGGCCAGCCAGCTGGCACAGGTAGCCTTGATAATCTGGTGGGAAAACATCAGCTTATGCCAGAGAGGGAATTATGTGCCAGTCAGTGTAATTACAGTTGCTGGAAAGCACTAGAAGGAATAATCAGCCTGCAAGAAAATAAGAAGAGTAAGAGCCGATACAGATTCATCAAGAAGCAGCTGTGTCAAATCAGCCTCAGTTACAGCCTCGTGCGGGCCAGGCAAAGCACTGGTATCCCATAATGGAGCTAGCAAGCTTTCTGAGCATATCAAACAACCTTTAGGTGGATGCACAAGTGGTCAGCAGTCAAACTCCCGAGTGGTCGCTGCTGGTCAGGAGACCTGCCCAGAAGGGTCCTACAGCCCTGGGGCTGCGCTTTGCCCCAGCACAAGCCAGCGTGCGCGTTACTGCTCTGGATGAAGGGCTGGTGCATGTTTTTACTGTTTTTACGCATGTCACCACCTTGGGAGGGGATGCAAGTGTACTGGGGGACAGGATGGCTGCTCAAATTGCCCTTGACGGATTAAAAAGCCTGGGAGCGATGGGCAGCAGTTCATTAAGGACAAGCGCCCACTTCTGCATGCGGGGAGGGTCAGCCGAGACCACAAACACAGGACGGGGAAGACAACGCTTCTGGAGAAAAGGATCTGGGGGCCAGCATCCAGCATGAGAGACACGTGAGTCACCAGTGCTATGTGACTGCAAAAGAAGACAGCTACCCCGGGCAGGTGGCTCTTCTAGCCTGCTTTGCCAGGGGTAAGGCCAGAGCTGGGGCTCTATGTCTGGTTTTGGGCACTGCGATGCAAAAAAGATGAAGGAAAACTGGGCAGCCGCCAAAGGAGAACAATGGCTACGATTAACAATTTAGAAAACATGACCTAAAAGGAAAAAGATGGTGGAATATGAGCTATTAAGATTGAAGAGAAACATGATCTTAGAATATTTTAAAGCAGCTAGAAGAGAGTAGCAATTGTTCCTCCATGGATAAGATACTGATAAACAATTGATATTGATAAATAACTCAAATGATACCAGGAGAGTTTTAGATTAAGGATTAAGACAAGTTCACTAGGAGTGAGTCTGGAGAAGCACCAGGATGGTTTGTAAGGAGAAGCTGAGGGGAAAGCAAGGGCTGCAGGGGCAGCCTGAACAACCATGTAGCAAGAATAACAGTGGGACACTGCCTCTGCCTTTAAGACAGGGGATGGACTACCTGATCTCCTAGTGTCTCAACCAGCCCTGTTTTCTGTGATTTCTCTGTTCTAACTCATTCTCGCTTGCAGCCTTCTCTGTTCTCCACCCTTAGCATCAGACGTTAACCTCAGGGGTGCCTGTGCACTGGTGTACTGAAAGTGTGGGGCAGCAAAGGCTTAAAAATCAAAGTGCTTTGGGTGAGAAAAAAAGCATCAGATAAGGAGCAGATGGAGAAGAGTCGTCTTGTCAAAGAATCCATGTGAGAGATGTATTTGTTTTCTTCATTCTGTCCCACAGTTACTCTGTTGTAAAACATGAGTGAGAAAATCCCACTCACTGCTGACATTCTTATGAATGAGTTACTGTGCTGGAAGTTTTGCAATGCACTGATTTCTGCTTGGGTGAAACTAAGCGATTGTGCAAGGCCGCAGCTGTCAAAGCCATAATCCGTGTGGCTTTGGTGCCAGCAGTGAAAAGCAGAGCTTGGAGCAGAGTGAGCTGATCCAAACATCACCAAGCACCTCCAGCTGCTTCGCCTGCACAAACTCAGCAACAGTTTTTGGAGGACCCTCTGGCTCACAGCCTTTTTTTCTGCATGGAGCATCTGCTGCAGGAGAGAGAGCCAGAGCAATGCCAAATAGGTTTTTCGTACCCACATTTGTGCATGTCTGCATACACAAGCACTTTGTTACAGTAACACAACTCCCACTTTGGTGGAGGGTGTCAATATTTTTTCCGACCAAGCTGAAAAGAAAAATAAAAATTTCTGTCTGCTATCAGCAAAACAGACACATCTTAGTTCTACTGGAAATTTTTTGAAGCTTTGAAGTCTGCCTGTTTTTGAGGAAGAAGACTTAGAAGAAGAGGTAATTTATTAAAAAGAAATGCTATATTTGAAAATGACACATTTGAAAATGAACAATGGCAATGTTTTGTCTGGAACTTGTCAAAATAAAGTATGGTGACTCTTCATCTTTTTTCTCTAATTTGGAGGGGGGGGAAACCCCTCCAAAACAACTTGACACTTTCAGAGATATTTTGGTCAACCTAAATACACCTTTTTGATGACAAAAAACCCAATCACTCAAAATCTCACCCAGTCACAAAATCTCATCCATCTCTTTGTATACAGGCATACAAATAAGTTCTCGCCATTAAGAAAGGGAAATGAACCATTCTGCCATATGGCATATTTGTACCTCTATGCTGGCAATAGACTGATTAAACAATCTTAACTAAGATGATGTGGTCCTACTAAGATGGTGTGTTGATAGCTGATGCTGATGCATAATATTGCCAAACATTGTGGCAATAATTAAAAGAGGCAAGGATCCTCAAAAACAGCTCCTATGCGGGGGTTCCTTCTGTACATCCAGGTGACTGCCAGCCCTGGTCCCCCCTGCCTGTCCCCGCTGCCATATGGGAGAGGGGTGCAAGGGATTCACCGAGAGTGCCATGGCCGGGGAAGGGTGCTTGCTGGTCCATGCAGGCGGGAGACACACTTGGGAGAGGGTTGTTGCGGCAGAGAGATGTCCAGGAAGAGGAATATGGGGTGGGAGGTTCATCAAAGTGCTACCTGCCATGCTATTCCCAGGCTGTGGAGGACATGCTCGCCCCAACCCCTCGCCTCTACCTTCTCCTGCAAAGCCAAGCTGTCGTCTTTGTTCTTCCCATCAACAGTGATGACTGCTGGTATTTTACAAGCAATTTTAGCTGAGCAACCCAGCATCTCTGAACACTGCATACCCCCTCTTGCAGTTAATCTTGGTTTTGTTTTCTCTGCTGAACTAAGTCACTTCTTCCTCCTCTTCTAATATGACAGACTTAAGCCCTCTGAGATGTAAAGTGAGAGCTGATTTGAAACAGAAAGGCCTCTTTTTGACTAAGAAGCTCCTCTTATTTAGCTGTGGAGCAAAGGCGGAGGAAAGTGCTCTTCTCAGCTAAGAGCACCTGACTTGTCTGGATACCACTGCTTTGAGATGGGTGGAAGCAGAGCATCGCATCGATGCAAATTTGTTCTCCACTTTCCAGCCAGGTGCTATGATAGCAAGCAGATCGAGGAAATACTTAGTCTTTTCTTGGGAAATATCCTACAAGGTAAGGTATCTTACCCTGCTTTTATTCCTGTCTTTTCCTAATGATTACTACAACAACACTGGAGCCTGTGCCGTGGTGTCAGAAAGGTGCCTCCCATTTGCCTTACCAAACAGCCAGAGCCATACCAGGGCTCACGGCTGGTGCTCCTGAGGCCAAAGCAAGTTCTTGCTGGAGGTGTCTTCTGTTGCAACCACAGTTTCCTTTCTGTATTAGAACTCAAATTCATCTCGACCGTCTGTGGGAGGAAGGAGAAGTTTCTACAAGAGCAGGCATAGCAGTTTTGCAGCAACTAAGCTGGCTGTTACCCCCAGGCTGAGGAGCTGCAGTGGTGGCGTGGGATAAGAAAACCCTCTGGCAGTAATGTTAGATGCTGAGCTAGTGTGCACGGGTGGTCCTCCAGTGCCAGTGAATGCATCTGGCTGTCGGAGCTGTGGACGTGGCCATGCTGTTTGCCTCACAGCAAAGGTCACAACATTTGCCACAGACCTTCCATTTAACGTGGGTCTTCGCTGGAACACCACTTTCCTGACCTTGGGGCTCTGAGTAGTTTTGGGGCGTGGAAGTCTGCATTACTCTGATGTGATGGTCACTTTTAGGCTGACAGTGTCTTCAGCTATACGAAGTGTTGCATGGGGGTTTCCCCCACTGAAGCAACTATTCTGGCAGAAGATAAAACAGCACAAACTGTAACTCCGGAGTGAAAATACAAGAACCACTGTGGTGGTGATGGCAGCAGGCACAGCTAAGGTGGAAGCGTGAATGGTGTGGCGCACAGGCTCGTGGTGTGAGACTCCCCAGCAACCGCTGGCGGCCTGGGGCCGCTGTGGCTGCTGCAGGCTGGCCCTGACAACCACCAGCAAAACGTAACATGACAAAACAGAAGGCTCCTCCTACAGTGACATTTTCCCTATGTTTTTTAAGCTGAGTGGTGGTTGAGATGCCTGTGCACCGGCAGTTGCACCAAGGTGGCGGTGCCACATGGCTCTTCTGTCCTGCAGCTCACGGTCCTGGCTGGACGCCTGGAGCGTGGCGCGTGACACAGCTCTTGCACCCAAACCCAAACTGGTCACAAGTTGAAGTACCGGAGATACCAACAGTCAGTTGCCTCTGTTTTGCTGTAAGGTTATTTCTTCCTCACAGGAAAGCCCACAAGAGTATGGAGAGACGTTGCTAGCACTGGTATTAGTGCCCAGCTAAAACTCAACTGGAGGAATGCTGCAAGGCAGCAGCCATGGCTGCTGGAGAAGGGAGGTCTAGGGTGGATTTCAGATGGCTTCTTAGCAAATGGATCTGAAACCTCCCTGCCCTCTGGGTCGTACTCAGCACCTTGGCAGCACCTCCGAGGTCCTGGGAGGGACTGCCCGGTGCCTGCTGTCTCATCCCCAGCTATGAGACCCCCCGGGTCAGGCGTCCCATTCACACACTTAACCAAGGACCATTTTACACCAGCCGGCTTGCTCTCCCCCTGCAGGAATGCTGCTCCACAGCCCCAGCGCCCCGCTAGCAAACTCCCTTCAGTGCAACGGACAACCTGTAAACATTGCGCTCATACGCCTGTGTGTTGTGTAAGGTGAGACAATCCTCCTTTTCCCCTGACCACCTCCTCGCTGGGTTGTCTGTGCGTAGCAAACATATCCCTTCAACGACTTTGCTCTACCAGGCTGAGCCCAGCCCTCTCGCGCGGCTCCTCCTTCCACCTCGCAGCCTCTCTGCACCTCTTTCTGCTTGAGTTCAGCACTTTCGAGTGCAGGTGACCTTTAACTTCTGTGTTCATTTTTTTACCACCTCTTGCTGGTTTACCACATTTTCTGCTTTGTTGTCCTCCTCAGATGAACTTCAAAGGGCCGTTTGTTGGCTCGACAGAAAATCCCTGTTTTGCCTGCGTGGCCCTCGTGTAACCCAGGACGTGGTGAATGCTACTCACAGACTGAGAACGTGCCAGGAGGGATGCAGGTCATTACAGCCTGGCTCACAGCTGATGGTGGACAAAATCAGAAATGCATACCTCCCCTCCTCCTCCCCCTAGATAGCCTCCTCTGAGCTTTCAAGGGAAGTTTAGCATACCTACAGCTTTCAGCACCCTACATCTGTGAACATATGGTTATTTCTCTCTACTGCCCTCCAGCCCAGCAGTACTCTGTCTGCCCATGTTCCTCCCGAATTACCTGTAAGAGAGTGAGTAGGGCTCAGCATGGGGAGAAGAATAAAATCTGCCTCCAATTCTTCCCTGTCCTCCAACCCAGGCATCTCCCATTAGTTTTCATCATCATAATTATCACCTTTTCAGCCAACAGTTCCCAAGTTCACCCCTGTGCTGTGGGCCTCCCATCCCACCCACCCTCATACCTGCTGGTCTCCAAAGCCATATTTGTCATCTCCTAAACCTGTCTGTGCTCCTTTCCTTTCACTGCCTTTGACAAATCACATTCTCTGTTGCCTTTAATGAATTTTTCTTCCCCTGTTGAGAAAAGCTCGGGAGATGGCTGTGTATCAGGAACACTGACCATCGCAGAAGCAGCGCGAGCACAAACTTTTCTGAAAGACAGGCAGGGCCAGGGACTTGCTCATGTATATCACTTCCCAAAACAGAGCAAATCTGCTCTTGGAAATGTTACATCAGACTCTGTAATTCTGCTGCTCCCCTCCAAAACACTGGCACCACCACTATTTTTCCTCCCTCTCCTTATTACCAGACTGTTATGATAAACCCATCGCTGTCCTCCCTGGTCTGCCCAAAGTACAGCAGCCAGCTGTCCTCCAGCCATGGCAGTGTCCAGGCCTACTCACTTACATCTTATCTTTTTTTTCACTTGAATTTAAGCTCTTTTCCTTGTCTTTGAGGTCTTCTGCATCCTCTTGGCTGCTCCATCTTTCTCCAACACACGCGGCGTTTCCTCTGACGTTTCCCTGCTGCGCTCTTCCAGCTTCATGCCTCACTTTGCCTGGCCGGGCAGAATTGCGGCTGGTGAAAATGCGTGGCTGTAAGCCAATAACAATTAATAAATATACATTTTGGAATCAACTGAATTTTTTTTAAAAGATCATAACACATGCAACAGAAAACAACTCAAGAAAAAAATATAAGGTTTTTTTCCCCCATTTTTGGATATGCATTAGTTTTTTAAAATGCAGGTATCTTTCATTCTTTTATCAGTTTTATGTCAAACTATTGTTTAATTTTTTTATATGTGTTTTTTAATTATCAGCCAAACTAATGCAAAAAGCATCCAATGGAAAAGGGGGCATCTTTAGCTGGTTAATATTTTGATCATAAGAAGAAATAATGAAAGCTGATCTTATTGATTTCTAAACAAAGAAGTAAATGAAAGCTGACCTTATTGATTTCTAAACAAAGAAGTGAATTGAATGGAGTTACATTATGTGGTACTGTATGTCTGTAACAGCAGGACATACTATTGATATATTATTAATCATATAATTAATATATAGATAATAGAATAAAATAAAAGTTCTATTACAACAATGTTCAAAAGTTAGTTATGAAAAAAAAAACTAACTAAAAAAGAGGAGCTGGTCTCTCTTACATATTAAGACCACCGGGTACTTGGAGGCAGGGCGATGCCGTGGTCATTGGCAGTATTTTGAATACCTCAATGGACTGGTCTTTTCTCTCTGACTGTGCTACTGACTAGTGCCAGATCCTTCATTACGTTACTTCTTTTTTTCCCCAGCCCATTTTCTCACCTTTTTTTTTGTATCTGCCTGCGGTATTTAGCTCTTGTCTTCTTTGGGACTGTCTTTCACTATTCATTTATGCAAGAGCCAGCAACCCAGGGAGCTCCTTTGGATTGGAGCTGCTACTTGCTACCAAATAACAGGTTAATAACTTCAATAACAGTCACGCTTTGGATATGCCATGTACTTTTGTGGGGCTCTTGGGCAGATCTCTTGCATTCTCTGTGCTCCTATAAACCAGGAAAACACTGATTGTTGAGATAAAGGGATGAAAAGCGTATCATTTGGATGTCTTGTACCACAACTTACAGTATTACACAAACAAAAGTAATTTAAAGTTATTGAATAAAATAAAAAAAATCAAGCCTGTCCTTGTTTCAATATTTTGTCCTTGACCATGTATCCTAAATGCACTAAAATATACTTTAAGAAAACCTAAGGTAGCAAAGAAACTCTGAAATACCTCCACTTGAATAAAAGCTGCTTAAAAAAGGACTGCAAAGAGGTAACAGTAGCTGTGAGTTCTTATTTTGCTCAGAAAGTTAATACATTAATAATGGAAGAGACATAACCAGACTGCAGTATACAAGTTGATATTAGCTGAAGGAAACGAAAAACTAAAATAATGCATCTCAGAAATTATGTATCAGCTTCCGTAAAAAGTTGCAAATTTATTAGGGTGTGTTCAGTGATGGAGATATTGGAACTTATAAATTTTTCACTTAAATCAGGTGTGGCTGTGAGGAAGGGGGTTGTAGCAAACGTGTTAAAAGAACACCTGTTCATGTGCTACCTTTACTGTCTTCAAAAAGATTTTTGCTTTGCAGAATGTGTTGGTAAGCCCTCTCACTTCTTTTCCTGTTTACTGCAGCTACAAAGCCTTCTATTTGTCTCAAAACCTATTCTGTAACTGGCAGCTGCCCATTTGACACCCTCATATCACCAAATCTCCGCTATCTCCACAAGTGATGGAGTAAACCTCTTGGAAACTCCCAAGCCCAAGAGAGGACAAGGGCACAGTAGAAGGAGAAGGTGACCAGGACCAACTGAGTAGAGGCTTCCTGCTGTCAAAGGTAAAGTCCATCCACATTTAATGTGCTACTCTTAAAAGTAATGGGTTAACGTTGGCAACCAGGGGAAAGGGACCTGCAGCAGTTATCTCTCTCTTGATACCCTCCAGAAAACTGCTTTTTCAGTTTGACTGTTTTGCCAACTGATGTGGAGAGGGGGGCAAATGGAAAATGCTGTGCCCTGGTCGGAAGCTGTCAAAGGCATTAACGGTGTAAAAGTGTTCTGAAAGTCTCAAGTGGAGCATCTCCAGTCTCTGTTCAGCCCAGGAGAAACACTTTTGAATTTTGCCAAAATCGGATGCATCATATCTATAAATCTATACCTATGTATCTGTATCTATCTACATATTTATATATCTATAAAACAGTATTCATTATTTCTTGAAAATGTTTTACTTTTTCTTGTTGAATCTACGGACTGCTTTTAAGGGGTCCCTGACGGGCAATTAAGAAAAGCTAGCCGTTGCTGCAGTGCTTACAGTCACAGTGTGTTGGGGACACACATCAAAAGCATTAGCAGCAAATATTTTCTACCCATACCTCTTGCTGTATGAATAGCTATTATCTAGTGACTCAACATCGCGATATTTAGGGGTTTCTGCATGAAAACAAAGTTGAAATTAATAACGCAGGTGTCCTACCTACAGCTGAAAACTAAACATATGAAAGAATTACACTATTAACGTAGATTGCAGCACTGCTTTTCTCTCATCACTCATTATTTCTGAGCAAGGATCTCCATAGGGTTGAATGCTGTATTTGTAACAGGTTTCTCGGCATTGTGTGTGCCAATTGACTTTGGTAGAAGCAGCCCTGGTGCCCCGAGAAAAGCTGAGGCAGGTCAGCGAGGCGTGAGCAGCGTCCGTACCTGGAGCAGAGGACGAACACTGGCTCCAGCCCCCCTCTGTGGTGTGCATCCAGATCCTCCTGTTGCCCTGCCACAAGGTAGCACAGCCAGGCAAGAAGGGGTGAATTTTCATTCCTTCCTCATCAATATGAAAATTTTCACTGTTCTCTCTCTTTTCGTATACCCAAGCAGCAATTTTTGACTCAGGAAAGCATCCTCTACTATTAATGGATTAATCAGTATTATTGCTACAGCTTAATAGAAATAATTAGTTCAAATGATTCTTCCCTCCTGGGAACTCTGTGTCTTTGAAGCTCTTTCAAGATGTGATCAACCTGTATGCAAGCATAACACAGGTGCAGTGCACAATAAACATGCAAATGTCTTAGCAGTGACAAGGGAAACTCCTTTGAAATTGTGCCTTTTGAAAGAACAATTAGTTCTTAAAATGTGAACACTTAGCTCTGCAAGCCAGATCCCCTTTTATAGGAGTCACGAAGTGACATATGAAAAAAAAACACCCAAAGCTGGCTAAAGCACTGACTCACTTTTGGAGAACAGGTTGGACTATTTTAAAGCTGTCTTCATTGCAATTCTTCAGAAATGACAAGAAAGGAACACACACCCCCTGCCCCTCACCCCCCTAGATTCTTTTGGTTTTCTCTAAACTAGAAAACTGAAGTTGGGCAGAACAGGCAGGAGTGATAAACTGCTGTGTTTTAGCAACAGGCACAGCCAAGCTGCTCCCCAGCTAACCCAGGGGTCAGCGGCAGCCTCGCCGCAGCAGCCCGGAGCTTGGCACAGCAAGTGCTGCTGTGTAGCCCTGCAAACTCCCTGCTGCTGCTGCAGAGTTTTTTTCGTATGCGATCCTGCGCTCGCCCGTGGAAAACTAACTTAAGTGTCTCTGCACTCCATGCCAGTATCTAGCCCTGATGGGCTCAGCTAAAAATGTGGTTATGTGGATGGCTTCGTCGGTTGAGACACTATTAGAAGGGTCTTCATGCTACAGGCAGAAAGCTTCCCCACCCGAGGGAGCACAGGAAAATTCAAACTCTTAGATCACATGCAGGTTTTGTAGCCTTTTGCACCATTACGACTATCCAGAGCGCGAATTTTTCCCCGTCACTATAATGATGAGGGGCTAACTCACTAGCACTGAGGCAATTTCGGGCAAATCGAAAGCACTCCAGTACTCCCACTTAGGCACATATCGGAACAATTGGCAGGCTGCAGGTGCAGCCTTTTGGGTGGCACAGCTATTCTTGTCCAGCCAGGGAGACCAAGATCCCATTTTGCAGTCCCTCTCTGCCTGGAGGCTGACCCACAGGCTCGGTGCAACACAGAGAGAGGCAGAAGCCACCCTGGGAGTCCTGTGCCAGGACAGCCAGCCATTTATCCCTTGTTCTTTCCTCCTCAGGTATCTGAGATGAATCCCACGAGCCAGTTCCTTGGTACAACAGAGTATGACTATGGATATGATGAAAACACTGCTCCATGCAATGAAGGAAACAGCTTTCGCAGGTTCAAATCCCTCTTTCTGCCGATCCTTTACTGCCTTGTGTTTGTCTTCTGCCTTCTGGGAAACTCTTTGGTCCTTTGGGTTCTCCTGACCAGGAAAAGGCTGTCGACGATGACCGACATCTGCCTGCTGAACCTCGCAGCCTCCGATCTCCTTTTTGTCCTGCCTCTCCCTTTCCAAGCCCACTATGCCTCAGACCAGTGGGTTTTTGGCAATGCTATGTGCAAGATAATGGCTGGCATTTATTACACAGGTTTTTATAGCAGTATCTTCTTTATAACCCTCATGAGCATAGACAGGTATATAGCAATTGTCCATGCCGTCTATGCCATGAGGATACGGACAGCTTCTTGTGGCATAATTATCAGTTTAATCCTGTGGCTGGTGGCTGGCTTGGCTTCTGTACCCAACATCATGTTCACCCAGCAGCTGGAAATTGAGCAGTCTGTGCAGTGTGTCTCTGCATACCCCCCAGGCAACAATACCTGGAAGGTCACTTCTCAGTTTGCAGCCAATATCTTAGGCCTTTTGATTCCCCTTAGCATCCTCATTTTCTGCTACACCCAGATACTGAAAAACCTGCAAAAATGCAAAAATCGGAACAAGATCAAGGCGATTAAGATGATTTTCATCATCGTCATTGTTTTCTTCCTCTTTTGGACTCCCTTCAACATCGCGCTGTTCCTAGACTCTCTGCAGAGCCTGCACATCATCAATGACTGCAAGGCGAGCTACCAGATAGCCCTGGCCCTGCAGCTGACGGAAACCATCTCCTTCATTCACTGCTGCCTGAACCCCATGATCTACGCCTTTGCTGGGGTGACCTTCAAGGCCCATCTTGAGGGACTACTTCAGTCCTGTGTCCGTGTCCTCTCCAGCCCTGTCGGAGGTGCCGGGGCTGGTCAGTCGTGTTCAGGGCACACCCAGCTCTCCGGCTGCTCTGACAGCGCAGGGTTCCTGTGAGACCACCTGAGCTGCCTTCTTCTGGTGCAAGAAGTTGGCCTAAGGTCTGACGTGGCCCTGGAGGTTGTACCATGTGTGCAGCATCCTCTTGGGAGGACCAGTATATCTAGGCTTCCTTTTGGCATACGCTGTGAACTACGGCACAGTAAGTGGCAACGTCAGTTTCCCAAGAGCACCGGTGCATTTGTAAGATGGTGACTCTACAAGCTTGCCACAGAATGATTTTTAATTAAGTTTTAGAGCTCTTTTAATACATTTCAGCAAGCAGGGTGCTTCCTCTAGCACTAATTTTCTCCTCTGATGACAGCATTGCTTCTGCCTCACCCACAAATATGCTCTACCTTGTGGAAGCTGTTCCATACCTGGATCCCTACATCCCTGAGACAGGCGTGGGATACCCCTCCGCGAAGCAGGGAAGGGAACAGGCGTGGGATTACTTCACATCGCCAAGAATCACCTCAGCCACTGTCACCGTTCCCTGTTTGCCTCAGCTCCCAGATAAAGAGGCCCCTCAGCTCAGGGTCCCGTTGCTTTGCTGTAGGACACTCCCAGGGCCACAGCCAGGGGGTCCCTGGAGCTGCTGCTGCCCGAAGCAGCCTTTGGTGGTGATACCTTCAAAAATAGCAAAGCAACGCCGCCAGGTGCCCCCTATACCGGTCACTTGTAGAGGCCCATGCTCTTGAATATGTTGTCGTCAAAGCAGCCCGGTAGTCTGCATCACCACGGGAGGTGTGGGACCTCCAGCTCTGTGCCCCCAGCGCTCGCTGCTAAATGTAAACACCATAAACCGGCATGTAGTGTGTAGGCTCTGTCTCTTTTTCCACGCATTGTTTTCTGCCATTTTAGAAATGTTTTCTTTGAATAAACATATTAACTGCACCTTTTTGTCTTGGCTCGTAAAAGTCTTTCTAATGACTCACAAGCCTAGATTAGGATGAGGAAAGGATGTTTTTACTGATTTTTGAGCTGGTATCACGTAAAATACATCTGATGGAATTGAGAGGCACCCTGGAGCTCTTCAGCAAAAGAAGTCTGTCCTCCGCTTTCCTGCTGTGAAAGTTTTGTTCTCAAAATACCAATAAAAATTCACAGTGAAAAAATAACATTTATGTTGAGGTAATATTACTGTAAATGAAATTCTAAAAGTTAACAAGAGAGTACCTGAAACTAGGAAAAACACAGCCTGGGTATTGTCAAAGATTGTATTTTCTAGGGTAATAAAAAATACTATATGTTTTCTTAGTTCTACCTTTCCTTCTGAAATACAATTGCATTTTTTTATGTTTCCTAAAAATTTCAATTACATTTCTAACCTCAGTCCAAAATATTCTTGCCATTATCTACATAGTATAGAAAATACCGCTTTCATTTATGGTTGTGTAATTAACATTTCTAGGTTTTATGCCTCAATGGATAAGAAATGCCCTGCAGCTCAAATACCATATTGTTTTACTTCTCGGAAGATTTCTACTTATTTAGAAACAAAGGCCCCTGATTGTGTATTAATGTGGGGGGTTTTGTACTCTGCAGGCACTTTAATGATTGAAAAGAAATATGGGCCAGCATCTCAGGTGAGGTATCTTCCCCGTGTCCAGAATTCTGGAGTTTGGATAAAAGTATTCCTGTTTAAAATGTCCAGTGACATTTACCATCATCTTACCTGTTGATGTTTCAGATGAAAATGGAAGGGAGAAAAAACAGAAGTTTTATATATATTCTTTTTTAATTGGTATTTTGAGAAAAAAGGAAGATGGAAACGTTTTCTGGCCAGCTCTCACACACCAACACTTTCCCTATGAGCTGCACCACTGCAATTTAGCACAAGGAACAAAATCTAGCAAGTTAGCAAAGAACAAAAGTCAGAAGCCAAGTTTCCTGGCTGTAGGGAAGAGACACAACTGACTGATCAAAGAGTGTGCCCTGGACCAATGGGACTTACAGCACCAAGGAACTGCCTTCAAGGATATAAAGTATCCATGGAATGTCCCCTGCACTTTTTTAGGCTGCTAGAGTTCAGGGAATGATCATTTAATACCTGGCAGCTTTTTTTCTGATTGAAATTGGGCACGTGTGAAACAGCAAACAACTTGCCCTGGTCACTTTGTTTTGTCAACAGTTGTATAAAAAGGACCAAAGCCATGCAATGACTGCTTTCAGGTAAAGATAGTATTCAAAGACTCACTGGTTTTAAAACATAGATTTGGATCATATCTGCAATTCTGTTACTCAGAAGAAATAATAATCCCTTGATAAGGTCCCTAAATTCTTATTTTTCAATAATTGTTTATTTGCCTTGCTGAATTTCAAGTTTCAAAAAGGCAAGATGGCCAAAAGCACTGTAATTCTTCAAAGATCATACCCCTTTTCAGGTTGCTATGTCTTCCAAAGTGATACGCACCAGATATGCCCCAGACATGCATGGTTCTTTCCAATGCCATCATGAAATTCTGCAGGTGTGAACCTAAAATGTCCCAAAGAGACTCTTGCATCATTAATGCAGCAATGTTTTCAGCAGTAGACTAGGATTCTCTCTGTTACAAGAGAGATTAGGGTCACAAGACAAGGGCCACAATCTTCGGTTTCTATTATTTATTTATGCAGCTCCCACTGAAATCACACTCTGCATATATGTGTAATAGCAGAATTTAGCCCAAACGATATGTGAAGTCTTAACCAAAGAAACAAAAAAGTAGGTTTTGCTGGACTCACTGCAGAGTTTCTTCCTCCTCCTTGTCTTCCACTGCTGTGTTTGAAAGACTTATTTAAGAACCCAGAAAGAAAGATCCAACACCGCCCCACTTCTCTGATCAAGAACAGTCAATCTCTCACAGATCAAGACTGCAGATTCTTAGGGCAATTTTCCCTTCAGAGGACTCTTTTCTCTGTCTAATGTGGCTGCAAAAAGCAATGATACAAGTAGCTATTTTGCCCCTTTTATTGTATGAGCTACCAGAATAGGGACACAAACACGCCCAGCATCAGCCCAAGTACTCATACACAGCAGAGCTCTCAGAAGCCTCGTGTCTCTTCTCTAAGCATGAAATTTTATCTTTAATGTTGTAAACCCACAGGACTTTAAGCTACTCTTACATGCGATGGAAAGAATCTACGGAGACACTAAGCAATGTTCAAAAATTTTTGCATGTCTATGCACTGAAACAGTTCTGGATAACAGCACTACAACAGTAGAATACTATAAAGGAGGCGGTACTGCCATTTTTTCAAAAATCTGTTTTTTTTAAGGTAGAAACTTGTCAACGACAATCCGCTTTCTTCTGCAGGTGTAATATTCTCCCTGGAATAAAGCATGTAGCAGATGCACTATTTCCTCAGTTTCAAGGGTTCTGACAGAAAATGAAATTGGCAAAAGAATTTTGCAATCTACTCATAACCAGATCAGCTAGTTTTCATGTGCGGAGATGTTGTCAGCTGCAACTACCACTGCAAAAGCACCAAGGAACATTCAGGTTTGATGTCACCTGGATTTCCTGGTGCTGTGTGTGGTAATGTGAATATAGACGCCAAAATATCTAGCCTGGTCCTGTTCTGTTACATTAGTGGAAAGTTGATTGCTATTCTGAAGAGTACGGAATAATGAAATTATTGCTGTTCGTAGAACAGATCTCCTAATCAGATGTCGCACAACTAAAGCAATAACGTTTCTCCAAGGACCAAGCTGCAACACCTATCATTGTTATCAGATTGTCAGCTAAAGTGCGAAGTACCACTTTTCATGTTTGGTAACATTTCCCTAGTTAGTTCTAAAATGTGTCTGAACCTGCGTGAGCTTTATAGCTATTGGTTTTCATCTATCATGTTTCACAATTCTCCACTTTCATGTTTCTCTGCCCTCTTGTAGTACAACGCCTACGATGCTAAGACAGGAAAGTCTGATCTTATTCTGGTCCAAGACCACTTGGCAGTGTGCAACAAAACATCCAAATGTGCACATCCTCAAAAACACCTCACAGACCTTTAAAATAAATAAATTGTAATAGAACTGTGCAAAGCAGTGCAAAGGAGAACTGGGGCAGTTAGAAAAGCAAAAGCATCATATAACATGTGGTGCTGTTGGTGTTTCCTCCTTGATTTTCTCCAGCCTGCAACTGCCAAGTTCACTGCTTTTGTAATGTTCTTCAGTTCTATTTACTTACCATGGGACAGCCCAACCTTAAGAAGATGCAAAATTGAATTTTAGACATGTCACATTTGGCCCACCTTCCCAGGCTAGCGTCATGAGAAATCTGATTTGATGAGGGCTCCTGGGAGATTAAAAAAGTGAACATGGAGATCATTCTACAGGAAGAAAAATTCCTTAAAGTGAGGCTCTGCCAATTCAGGAACAGTACTTGGAGGCTTTGCATACTCTTGCTCTCTATGTCTTTGGCGCCATGAAGCCCCCCTCTTTCCATAAGGAAAAATGAAAAGCTGCACCTGGTGTGAGAGCAGGGTAAAGTGCTGGTTTGCTCTGTGTTGGCATCTGGATTTGCCCTCATCATCTAGCAGGTGTAGAGTTCTGTGACCTAGCTAAGGGGCTATACCCTCCCAACGGGAACAGTGACAGAAGGTCAAGGGAGACAAGCCACAGAAGTAGAAAATGTCTACCTTCCTTGCCTCTTCCACTTCTAGGGAGGAAAACTGGATGTTAATTTCTGACTGAATACTGGAGTTTCATTTATTCAACTTTTTTTTGGGCTGCATCTGCTCAAGCTCCTAGATTAAAACTAAACAGAAAAACACAGGTAGAACTCTCAATTAAGATGCTTAAGCAGCATGAAGAAAGTGGCAGTCAACCCATAGAAATAATTTGTGGAAATGATGTCATAAATCGTACAATACTTCAGGATAATACAGCCGTGGAAAAAAATCACATTAAACTTCATTTTATAATACTACAGTACTTAAGCTAATCTTCTCAGTGAGTTTGGGAAACCATGAGTATATGCCTTCGAAGAGCTGAAAAATTTATTCATGCTCCTACCATTTGTTCTTCGCTGCCCATTAGATGCTGAGGGCAGTGGTCTCCAGGCAGACCCATCACTGGCAGCCCCAGGCAGCTTTCCAGCCCTGGGACCAGACACTCTCAAGAGGTTAGGTTATTTGGCAAATGTGTGAAATTCAAAAGACATTGCAGATTATTTCACAATAACAAGCTTAGCTCACAAGTCACACACACTACTAGATGTCAAAGACCTAGAAAAAGTGTGCTTTAGGTGATAGAAATAGCTTTTTTTTCCTCTGTGCAACTACTACCATGCTCAGTTCAGGGTCATGAAGAGATAACGAAGTCACTTCCAAAGTAAGAAATGTGCCAACACAGTATATACAGTATCACACAGAGAGACCGCTTCAGAGGTACAAACCTGTGAGGTCAAAAAAGCATTCCGCTGTGCATAGGCTAATTAGCAGCTGAGAGCTATGACGAACAAGTTGCATGGCTGCTGGTCCTGGACCTGAGCTTGTTGTCCAGCAGGACCCCCACCATGTCCCTTTCCACAGAGCTGCTCCCCAGCCAGATAGATCCCAACCTGTGCTGCACTCCTGAATTTTGTTTTCCCAGACGCAAGACCTTACACTTGTCCTCACTGAACTTAACTGTAAAGTGAAAGATCATCTCATCTTTCAGTGGGAGGGGGAAATGCGAAATTACTACTTGGCACTGCTCTTAATTCCAGGAGCTGTTTTAGCCACTCTCCTACTCAGAAATTTCAACCCACTGTAATGTATTCTTCAGCTTTCTGCTTCATTGTTCCTTTTTCTCTCTTCTGGGGCACTTCCCTTAGCACAGCCTTCCCACTCCTGAGGATCACTTCCTCTGTTTCAGGAGTCTCTAGCACCTTGATTTCCTTTCTGCAGTAAGCAAGTTAGAGGGTAAGTCTGTGCCTTTGTCCCCAATCTTTTCCTCACAGCACACCTCTTTGCTTTTCCGTATCAACTTGCCATGTTGTTGGCTCTCAAAAGCTAGGGCTGAGCAAAGCTGCCTTGTGCAGAAGGTTGGTGAGTGACAGAGACGTTGCTGAATTCCTCTAGCCCCGCTATCTGCAGCTCAAAAATATAAACATTTCCTGAAATATATTGCTATTATCTTCTTAGTATTGTATTGTGAAATATTCACTGAATATTACCTCTTTTTACAGGCGGATGTAACGAGGGAGAGACTTCTGTAACCCTGTAAACAGAGACTGTGCTTTCTGAGTGTCTTCTGTAGCCCTATTGCCCAGTAATATGGTATTTTGCTCAGTAATACAGTATTGGTATCGCTATTGCCAGGCCACAGGCTTTGTACTGAGTGTGCAAGGCCTCAGGACTAAGGCTTGCTAGCCTGGCTTTGTCTGAACTCATCTTGACGTGAAGCTTTATTTTTGCTTGGTTTAGCTGCCACAGTAGTTCTTCTGAGCAGGTGACTATATTTAATTTGTCTTAGTTTCGCTTATCTTTGTGTGGCACAACCACAGTTTTTATATGGATAGTAGTAAAAAGTAGTTATTCTTTCTAACGTGACTCTAACATGATGCTGCAACATAGAGAAATACAGTCCTAGTATGATAGAGGAGGCTTGGAGAAGTAGGGACAGAGGATGAGGTGCAGAGGGACCCTTTCATAAGGGACCGACAGGCTGAAGCCATTGACCTTAGGACTCAGAGGAGCAATGGGAGAATAAAAGCATTATGCTTAGAAAAGGGGTATAAACTAGGAAGTATGTATATAACAAATTTAACTATTATTTTTGGTATTATTATTGTTGTTGAGATGTTTCTGCCCAGAAATATTCATGTCTTTTTTAATTTTTTTCTCTTTTCTTTCTCTTCCTGAGATAATTAGATCTGGACTAATAATGATTGTTGGATTAGAGTGTTAGAAGTTCAATTAAACTAATAATAAATTCTTAGGTTTATGCATAAGGTGTTTCCTTTTTGCCCGTAACAGAACTGTGAGAATTGCATTTGCCCCGCAGACAAGGCTAAGTAGGCAGCATCGAGCACCTTGGTAGACAGCCTCGGTTGTGGCACTGCAAATTTAAGAGGTACAGCGCCACTTTGGGGAAACCCAAAACAGGCGTGAGAGAGTGAATGTGCCTCACCCTGAAAGCCTGAGATCCCACAGGTCTGTATACGTAATTAATTTAAAGCCAGGTTGTGTCACTTCTTGGAGATGCACCTTTGAATTCAGTCAGTGTGATTTGTATAACGTTTTCCAGGGCTTGACATCAGTGTTAAAAAGATCCAGATAAGAAATACTTATTACCTTCTCCTCTTATTTTAGATAAACGTATAAAAAAGAAGAGTTGGTTCAGCCAAAATCAATGATACTGCTCTTTTGTGGCCACACACTATAACTACCTGTAGTCCTTACACTAGAATCTTGGCTACAGAAACACACCTCACATGGTCTTTTTGATACCTTGTGGGGGTTTTGCTTTTCTAAATTAGAAATCCATTCTAACCCAAATACATTATCCAATGCAAACCCCAGATGCATTAATAAATTAATCCAGAAGTGAGATACAAAACTTTCTGTGGTTTACAGTTTTCTGCTGAAATGACCTCATAATGCCACTAAGTTCTGAAGCTCACCTGACTTCAACTTTCTTTAACAACCTGAAAATCTCAGAGGTCTGCTGAAACTCTGGTGACCCTCAGATGACTTCCACGCCCAACTTCTCTCTCTCTGACAGCAGCTCCTTTCCTTCTCTTGAGATGGAGAAGATAATCAGGTGTCCTGTCTCATCCATCACAGTGCACTCTAGTGTCAACTGGTCAGTCTGTCTCCCCTCCTAACGAGTCATCCTGTTCTTCTCCTCCTTCACACTGATTCTCAAGCTAGCTGACTGTCCTCGTTTGAGCAACACAGGATTAATTTCTCTTTCGGTAATTTTACTTTTAAGTAAGGTCTCTTCTAATGCTAGAACAAACTGTATTTTTAGAAGACTCTAGTGTCTGAATTTGTGAAAATATTTACTTTATGGCCAGCTATGGTATGCAGGTTTCAAGGTCCCAGTGTTTTCAAGCATAGCCAGGTGCAGGGATGAGGAGGAGCAAGACCTGGGCACTTGACCCAAGCTGGCCAACAGGATTATTTCATACCATGAATGTCACATTTAATATAAATTAGAAACTTTGCTGAGGAGTTTTCTCTCTTCTGTGATGGCAGTGATCCTGAGAACTTCTTGCCCTGGTGCCGGACCCCTGAGCCCTTCCCTTCCTCCCGAAGCCGTAGCGCTCGCAGTGTCCGACATTTGCTGCCCACGGCTGGGAGTGCACAGCTCCTGCTGGTAGAATTGGCTAAGTATAATCCTTGTATATTTTATATTGATATTGGGATCAATATTGGTTCTTTAATATTATTATGTTAATTGTTTAGTATTATTCTATTAGACCTGTTTATATTTCAACTCTCGGGTTTCCTTGTTTTTCCTGATTCACCTTCCCGGGTGAGGAGGGGTCATCAGATGATAGAATAATTGTCAAAATGAGAATAAATTGTTGTGAGTTCTTCAAACCATAACACTGATAAATTGTGTTTTCACTTGTCACAGCTTTCTGATGCAGCTTTTCCAGGTTGTGGCTGATATCCAGAGCTTTTGGCCCTAATTTTTCTATGCTTTTTTCTCAGGCAGAGAAAATGTTAGGCTATATCTCAGCAGAGACTCCTTGATTTCAGTGAAAAAACCACAGGCTTGTGGGGCTCAGACTTGCCTGACAGTGGAGGGAGGGAAGTTGGAAGTGTCAGTGGTGAGCACTGTGTAAGTAAGTATTTAATGCTTAATGCATTTAACATATGAACAACTAGGAGATAAGAAATGGTCCCTCGTCAGTGTCAAAAACAGTACTGGACAGTAAACTTTGCCACTATCCAAGGACAAGTAAGTGCTAATAATATTGAAAATATATTGAGACTTTAAGTCTTGTAAAATGGAGCACCAGTGTATGATGTTAACTCCCCAAAGAAACACGCCAGCAAGTTTGGTTTTGAGATTCCAGGTGAATCCAAGTGCCCTTCAGGCAACACAAACACTTTTTTTTTTTTTTTTGCTAAGATTTAGTTAAAGCTTTATGTAGGACTTTATCACAACAAACTTCGTACAACTTAGGCAGAAATACCAGCTTTCCTTGAATTCTCTTGTTCAGATGGCTTTTCAGTTGAAGTTCTTTTTATCACTTATTTGTGGCTTGCTTTTGTCTTAACACTTATGCAATCTCTTCCAAGAAGAACGGCAAACTAGTTTGCATGTGCTAAATATACCAGCATAAAACAACTATTGCAATATGATCTGAGAGCTTCACAAACACAGATGGTCTTGGCTTCATATCACACTTGCTAACACCAATACTGTTTTGCACAGTGGCACAAACAGCTTATCCACAATGATTCAACTAACAGAGCAGGTGCAGAATATCTTACTTGTGGACAAAGCTGTAAGCTAGCTCTTCCATTCTCATTATGAGTCAGCAGTTAGTACTGCCTTCAAAAAAGAGAGAGAGAGAATGCAATAAAATTTACCACACCATAGTACAGAAGATACCACAGTGATTGTCATTTGCTGGGGATGGAGAACACCATGCACAGTCTCTGGTATCGCAGACTTGGTGTGGTTAGTCTGCTGTGGACTGTGAGAAAGGAGGTTTTGCTGACTCACCTAAAGCACAGTGTTTTCTTATATTCTCTCTACAGAAGTTACTAAGGAGATGGTGTCCCCACCCTCTAAATAAAACCTGTTGGAAGATGACTAGGGTCAGAGTCAGTGTGTTTATAAACCGGTGTAGCACGGCTACCAAGCTGGCTTCAGGACTCTCCGTGGGGAGTCTTCTCACAAATAAAGCAGGCTCCACCAGAGAGGTGCACAGGAGTGTGAGGCCAGTCTCTGAGAAGACTGAAGACTATCTGGGGCTGTTTGTGTCTTTCGGATTCACTTACCTTGAGCAGTCCCACAGATACCTGGGAATCAAAATCACGTTTCAGAGATGCCAAGTCCTGTGCCATAAATACTACTGGAATCTGCAAGCTTGTCACAGGGCAGACATGAGCTCCACCAAGGGATTTAGGCACTTACGCCTGAATTTATCCTACCTACCCTTAAGTGTCTACTTCTAGCACATAAATTAAGCGTCTTCCCTTTCCACTTAAATTTAGATTTTCATAGATGGCCTCTGAAGTTGTGTTCCTCATATTCCAGGGCACAATGTGAAGACCAAGAACCAGCAGCTACAACAGACAGGAACCATGCCCCAGCATAATACTTATCTTTGTGGAAAAAAAATGTACAAACCAGTTTCCCCAAATTAAGAGATGCTTGACAGTGTTATTCATAATCTTGGCACTTCAGCTTCCTCATTGCAAAATGGAGATAACTGTATTGATTCATCTTCTAAACGTGGTGAGAAGACAAATACTGTAATACCTGTGAAGCAATCAGATATTACCCTAACAGAACTAGAGACGTGACCATGAGGGAAAAGCAAAATTCTGCAGTCCAAGAAGGGTCTGTGTAGAGTACATTAAATAGGGTACTGCACACTAGTGAAGTGCAATAAAAAGAACCCTGAATAATCAGTCCCTCAGCTGGGAGGATGGCTCCTGCAAACTGAACAAAGCATCATGATGTGTGTACTCAAGGTTATCATGAAGTCCAGGTTGCATTGATGTTTCCTTGTGTAGTACTTCCTGTGAGCAACTCAGAATATTTTAAGAATATGTTGAACTCCCAATTTACTTACATCTCACTTGTCAAATCTTACTTCTCCAAGGCTCTGTGAAATGCCCCAAAACTGTGAGGAAGTACTATGACACCTGAGCAGCTGATGATGCAACTTTCATATGCCATCAATAGAAACTGTGTTTTGCTTTTATGTATCTTCCTACCTCTTCTAAAACACAGTGCCCCTTTAGAACACCTGCATGGGTATGAGGACATAGGGGAAGAGGAGGATGGCCTTTGCAGCCTTACTTCTGTGACATGATGGTGAGCACTTACAGTTTTCATGGGCTTGAGCAGGATACAGGATACACAGTCCATCAATAAATCTGTTTCTGTTTCTGGGTGGGTCATCAGCAGGACAGGTCTTTATATCTACAGCGTAGGTCTCTTCCTCTCCAGCAAAGGATGTAGACAGCTTTAGCAGGCTTATCTGCTAAAAAAACACTTCAGCCTCAAAGAACAGCAAATTGGAAACGTTTGGCTTGATCTTTTTCCAAAATAAAGAATGGTTTCTCATCACCGAAATCCTCAACGATTTCATTCAGGTTATCTGAAACATTTGATTGGACTCAGTTTTATCAATGTACAGGTTAGCTGTCTAGTCTGAGCTCATCGTCTAGGCTCTTTCTGTCACTAAAGAGAGCCCCCTCCATATGGCAATTCATTCTAGCCTAAGGTGGAGTAGTTTAAGACAGAGGCAGTTACCCTCTGCAAATACCTACTTCTATCCTTTGACTATAGAGGGAACCCTTACACTAGCTAGCCAATTACCAGCTAAGGGTGGGAGAGATGATTCCTACAGTTTACAACATTCAGTTTGAAAGAGTCTGGAATGAATTACCTACTAACGTACCTTGCAAAGTTCCTCTGTGGGCTCCTCCTTGTGCTCAACCAAATTTGACACATGTCCATTCCTGTAAGTTTGAGGACAGTCACCAAAATGTCTGCTGAGGGCTACTGTGGATGAGGATGCTCAAGAGGAGCCTATTGCACAGGACTCAGTAATACGTTCGTTGAACTCCTTTTTCAACACAAAACACCTACTTCCTCCAATTTCATCATAGAAAGGCAGGCTGAAGCACACCAGAGCAATGGGAAAGCAACTCCATCGGTATGCACCTTCACTCCTCGTGCTGTCCTGCTTTGCCTAAAATTCTTAAACGTGCTTTGACACAGGGACTAAATTCAGCATTCCTCCTTCCACATGGGAGACCTAGAATACTAGATGAACTGCAAGGCCATTGCTTAATCTTTGCTATGGTCTTAGTGGCATACAGCTGAGGTTCAGTCACTCCTATTTAGCTAATCTGCTTGGTAATTTTACCAATATTTTTTGCCAACAGGGAACTGTCTCCAACTCTACCTTTCCCTCCTCAGGAAGAAAAAAGAGACTTCTTCAAGAAATGAGGAAAATTATGTCAGTGCCCTGAGTGTATCACCACATCTTGACTTCAGTACCCACATAACATTCTAAACTTAAGGCAACAGTTATTATCGTCAGAAAAAAACGGTTCTCTCTTACATTCAGCGGTTGACAGAGTAACAGAAGCACATCATGGTTTGGTTCCCTTGCTTCAATTCTGTCAGTGGTAGTGTTGTGACAGCTTGTAGAAAGTCCCAACTGAAGTAAGACAGTTTAGTTGCAGAAATTTTTCGTTATTTTTTGATTCTTCTCTTTGGTACAACCAAGTGGTACTTCCCTGTTTACAGAAGTTTACGTACTCTTTTCTTCCCTTCTTGCTTTTTCTAATTTTGTAGGTGGAGACCTTAAGCAGCTCTCGAATTTTATAAGGGAAGCAATCTTCACCTGGCAATGTCTCTGACTTTGGAAGGCTTTTCTCCCATTGCTTCCATCTCCTAGGCAGTTCTTTGGAATAGATAATGTTTATAAAGCTCACTAAACCCTTACAGGAAAGATGCTAAGAGTAAAATCACAGAAAGTAAGTCTGAGAAAACTCTCCAGAGATCATCTAGTCTTTCCCAATCATTGCTCACGGGCCATGCTTTCTAGACCAATGAACACTTAATTCCTTTCTCCTGGATTTCTTCAGAGTTCTAGCATCCCTGAAAAAGGGATTTTCAGGTGGTTCTGTCCTTTCTAACAGGCTCTACCTTTATAATATCATAATAATTTAGCTACAATTCAAAATGTATTCCCAGGTGCCTAAAATTAAGTGTCCAATATGAGATATGTCTTCTCTTTTGAATCTTTCTTTTTTCATGTATTTTAATCTCAATCAAACTTTCTGAAGTAGCTTCCAATTATTTGTATTACCATTTTAGAAAGAAACGGTCCCTGACTTTCAAAGGTCAGAGCAATTGGAGCTCAGGAAGCCTGAAAATACTGTCCACTTGTCTTCAATGTAAGCACCCAGACTGGAAGCACAAAGAATTAAAACTCTTTCAAAACAATGTGTGCAAAACTGTGCTTTCTTTCTCAAATTAGGAGTCATAACTCATGAGTCACTCAATTCCCAGCACAGGGATCCACCAAACCCATTAAGCCAAACTCAAGACCACTGCTTACCTCAGAGATTATGAAACTAGCACGTAGATCTTCCAAGAATGACTCTTCTGTGATCTTTCCTAGCACTGGTCTGTGTAAGAGAGAAAATGAAAACAAGAATTCATCCATTCCTGAGAGACTTCAAATTTTAGCAGTTCTATCAATATGGACGCTTGCAGGTTTGTATATATTTTTTCTCTCACATTTGTTTAGAAAGTACTGCCTGCATAGGCTGCTTACTATACAAGTAAGTATTTTTCCTCTCCTGTGTGGGAAGGATTCAATCTTGAGGTTCCGCATTTGCAGTTTCCAAAACTTTTGTCATCACCTACAGGTTGACTCTGCTAGTTCCAGCCGTGATTTTTGCTTTGGCAAACTGATAGAGCAACCAAAAGAAAGGAGCTTGGTGACTCCAGAAAGTCCCTGAAAAAGGCATAAAGTAGCCCCCATGTCACAAGACGGGGAGAGAAGAGGGCAAGGATTACTTCTGGTTCCTCTAGACAATTACACTCACCCACAGACTCTGGGCAATGGACTCCAAAGGAGTCACACTTTCAAGAGCTGAGACAAGTCCCTTCTCCAGGTGAGTGCCCCTATTTCTTATGGGGTAGCGAAAACAAAGTGCCTTTTGGCAGGATTTTTGATCCTGCAAGCCAAGCATTTCTTTTCCAGGCATAGTAGTTCACAAAGGCAACTCATGAACAAGCTTGCAAACAAAACTGCTGAACTAGCAGCCTGTACATTGAGAGGGAAGAGATGTCCCAAGTGGTAAAAAACATAACTTCGAATTCAGACAGCAACTCAGAGGGAGATGGTATAGAAAGATATTTGGGTTGTATCTCCCTGTTATTCACCATGTCCCTGTAGGGAAGGCCCTTTCTGCTCAGGCTTGAAGGTTTTCAGGGCTTTGTGGTCTATGTTTACAGCAAAATCTACACAGCGCCTTCCGATCAACAGGAAATATCTGTGTTCTTTCAGCCATCACAGAGATCCCTCTTCCTAATGCCTTGCTTAGGTGCTCCTTCTGAAACAGCTCTGTGAGTCTCTTATACTCTCTGGAACACGTGTGGTCAGGTTACATCACTGGTTTTACTGAAACTCCACAGAGATTTTGTAGGAAATGACAAAATCCAGCTGTAATTTTAGCACAAGGCAGTCTTACAGCATTTCAGGAATACCACAGGAAACCACCCAGCAGTCTTAGAGAAAAGGGTCAACAGCTGCTGCCAAATACCTGCAAATTAGAAAAACGTAGCCTTGCTATAACTTGCTATAAAATTGTAAAAAGGCTCCTCAGGGAGCAGATAAGTGGCCAGATTATTCATCAGTCCTGGTTTATAATGATCAGTTACATTATCACTCCAACTGCTGGAGGCTGTTGCGGCTGCAGTGCCAATGGCATTGGTGAAGTGAATGTTTTAAAAAAATAAATACATGACACCAGCCTGTACACTCAACTATACTTCCTGCCTTTGAAGCAAAAATATATTTTAACTAGTTTCTGTTATTTTAATCTCTTTTTTTCTATTGCTTTCAATCATGCAATGTCACCACATCAAAATGGGAATGAGCTGCAGGTTCCAGCTTGCCTCATACAGCAGCCTCTTAGAAGCCTAAGATCATTACAAATGGTTTTGCAAAAATTACAATACATGTTCAAGGAGGGTGTCTACACCACATGGTGCCTTGTGGTGTAGACTGCATGAGCTGGTCATGTAACTGGAAGGAAGGCAGCTCTACCAGTACAGTGCTCTACCTGACCTAATTAGCTCTGAAACCTCTGGACCTTAACTTGTCTCTCTTCACAATGCTCACCTAAGGTAAGTGTGATAATGTCTAACATGACACTGCTTTGCATTGTATAAACATATCCTAATTTTGCTTATAGATTCTTTTTCACTAGTAACGATGAAAGGGAGAACCATGTAGAAATTATGTAGAAATCAGTCAGTGACAATGAACAGGAAGAATACCTTGGTGGTGTTGTTTCAACAGTCATTTTGGAGGCCTGAATATAACTTTAAAAGCACACGTTCTGTATGCCGGGTATTTCAGCCCACTTTCTGTTGAGCTGCAGAAGTATCTAGAGCAGCTAGAAATACTTATTGTCCTGAGAACAGGATTTTACTGAGTTCAACCACCCAGTAGAGATGAAGTAGTTCAGATACTGATTGCTCCAGTTCCGGCTTGTCCAGAACAAGCAGACACCCATAAAGTCTTCATCCCTCCATTCTGAACTTGGCCTGAAAATGGAGCATTTTCAGAAAAGAAGAACCATACCCTTGATTCTTGTACTAACGTTTTGCAATAGATCACACAGGAAGTGCTGTTTCCTATTTTCAGATGTAGGGTTTAACTATGTGTTTGTTCACAAAGAAGAAGAAGAAGACACGGTCAGACAAAACAAGCCTGATAAATCAGTGAGTAGCTATTTTTTTTCCCTTCTTTTACATGTAAATGTGTATATAGAGATATAGATTCACTCAGTGGAGAAGTATATGTGCCTGATGACAGTGGAGTAGAGCTACCATTCAAGCAGAGGCACTATCTTTAAGAACGATTGGATCTTGTAACTAGGTTACAACTCAGCATAAGGCTAAGGGTGAGAGTAGAGAATTGAACTGGACAATTGGTGTAGAAAATTACAATCCTTTTTGTACTAGAAACTTATTGGGTCTTGGTTTTGAAGCTGCTCCAGGAGGTCAGTTGCTTGAAAATGTATTTGGCTAAGGATATAAACTGATCAGACATGAAATCCTTCACACTTAATCTAACCTCTCCAAATCTAAGCCACATCTTGTTCTATCAGATGCAGATGGTGGATAGTCTTCATCGCTATCCTATCACATGGCTCCTTTATATTATTCAAGCACTAAAGTCTCTTAAAGGTGTTTCATTATCATGTTATGAAGACATAAGTTCTTTGGGATTGGTTCCTCTTTTTTAGTGTGATGTCTCTGATCCACCACATTAGAAAACCTCAACTGGAGATATCAGTTTTATGGCAAGTCATGATCTGGCTAGCAAATTTTGTTAATGAGGTTTTACATGAATAAAATTCATCAATACTACACTGGTATTGTACTATTCTCACCCACAAGGAGAGGTGAGCTCCTTTGCCTGGATAAATGAGACTTGCCACTCGGATATTAGCAGAACAGATACAATAGCCTAAGAATATATTTTTTTTTGGTAGTATATCAAATATACAGCTATAGCAACATTTGCTTTCATGGGAGAATTGCACTGTCATTTGCTGGGAATGGTTGACAGTGCCAGGGCAGTGGGCTTGAACTTCTCTGTGTGGAGACCCTTGTAGCAATAACATGACAGGGACATGATCGTACGACATATGTTGGTAATCTCCACTCCAGATGCAAACTGCCTTTTTTTATACTCTAGTTCATCCCCAGCATAGTTGTGACTACAATTATTGTTTGAATTACTCTGAATTCAATAGTTTATCTGAAGCAGTTTAAGCAGAGACACTGAAAAAAGACTCCTGAACAGATACTAGCACAGGACTTGGCTTACACAAAAGAACCCTCTTATACATATAGTCATAAATTTGGAGGAAGACATTTAATAGCTCTCTCAAGTTTCACTTTCTCAGAGTGCTTATTTTCAGTGTTTATGCTACTCTTTTACTGTACATTTTTTTAGTTAAGAATACCTCCTACTTCGTTTGTCTTGTGACCACATAGACTGACTATTTCATTGCAGAAAAGCTCAGAATTTTTGCAAGACTGTCTTTCTGGTCTTGGTGGGGAATGGAAACAACTGGATCCTGAGGGTTCACAGAGAATTAATCCTGTTTTTTCCAGCCGAGAACATATTTTTCCTTGAAAGATCATCAGGGATGAAAAAAACTTATCATTTAGGAGGCAAGCAATTCTGAAGAGATGCTTCTAATGCTCAGCTGTTATAAAAGAGGAAGAGGTTTCCAACGCAAGGTTTAATTTTGGAAGGGACTGCCTTTCCCCAGCGATATCCTGGAAAGAAATACTGTGGTCACTACCACATGAAAATATGTGTTTGAGGGCAACTATCACCTCAGAGTCTTACATACAACATTTAGTTTACTCTTCGATCTTTTCCTTCAGCTTTCTCGGCATCTCAAGAAAAGTGCATACTTTTATGCTTGCTCCCCATGATATCTTTGGTGTCTGTGCACAGTCTTCTCTATAGTTTTGCCTGTCCACAGACTCCTTCTGGCAAGTCAAAGGCAGAGTTAAAGAGATAGAGCTGTTGCCAGGAAACACTGGGCGCCTCTCTTGTAAGACCTGCCATCAGGATATAGGGCATTATTTTTCTTCATTTAAGTTTCAGTTTTACTCTGTGCTACATTGTACTTCTCTCTCTTCATAAGTGCCCTAGGTGCTGCTGACACACACTTTTAAGCTGACTACGTGTCATTAAGCAATTTCTTTTTCCGTAAGACAAACACGGCCATTTGTGAAAAGGAGAAGAGTGAGGGCAGAGGGAGTAGTGCTGTGTTACCTGTTCATACATTTCAAAAGAGAAACCTTGTCTTAGACCATAAAAAGGGAAAGGGAACTTTGGGCATCATTCAGTTTTGAGGCAAGCAGCTCCCTTAATACATGGATGCTCTTCTACCTTGTGGTTATCAAATATTCTGATTTCCATGAGGAAACTTTGTCCAAATCCCCTTTAGAGCACAGCAGATTCATTGAGCTGTGACAACTGCCATCTCTGAATAAGTCAGCGTAGCAACTCTTTGCCTGAATAACTCTAAAATGGAAATGCCTGATGGTCATACCAGCACCTGGACCTTCTATAGCTAAAAGTGACATACTATAGGTAACAGCTAATACTCAAGAGCTAGCAACGCTTCTCTCAAGCAGCTGCAATACAGAAATCTGAAAAGACATGATTCAGAGCTACACCCTCATTACAAGAACCTCTGATGTTGCTGTAAGTGCAGCTTTGTTAAAACTTAAAGAAATGAAATGACACTTATTTTGGCTTACAACATTACAATGATTAAGAAAATAAAATTTTCTCCCATCCTAGCTGTAACCCCATTTTCTCTGCAAGAACTCTTTCCCAGGGTGCAGGTATTTGGCCCAGGGCTTGGTCACACTTCACTGTACCCACCATCTTGGAGACTCAGAACATAACCAGTCCTCCAAGGGGAAACGAGAGTAGCTTCTTATTGGACTGCTCATATATTTAGATGCTTTTGCATGATAAGCACACAGGATAAATTAGAAGGGAAGAAGGGCACCAAAGAGAAAGCTCTCCTTCTATTATATTTCTACCTTAGGTTTGACTCGGTTGCCTGCTTTTGCAGAAATTGCCCAGAATTTCTGCTAGCAATCAAAATTACCCTGTGCATGCAGAAACTGGGTGTGTAAACAGAATGGTGGGCACTGATGGCTGCATGCAGTCCATCAAGCAAAAGAGAAAGCCCCACAAATGAAAATCATTAAGGCTTTCTGAGCATCCATTTGTAATTTTGGAAGGAAAATAAGAGGGAAATAAGCCAAATAATCACGAGTTCCCAAATCAGAATCTCTCAGAATAGCCCATTTATAACTTGCAGCACAAGAGCAGAGATAAACCTGGAGATTTCTTTGCTAAGACACCCATTTCTGAAGGTTCATGCTTAGATAATTTTAGAGCCCAAACCAGACTTCTTGTCAAGGGCTACAGCTTCAGCAGAAGATGTTCCTTTCTGCTTGAAAATGAAAATTGGAAAAATGGTTAAAGATAAATTAAAAAAAAATCAAATGCAAACAGTAGTTTCCAATAGAATTTGTTAGCGAGATCAGTTTTCTACAGCTCTTTGTGATTAACATTGCTTGTGTGCAAAGGATAGGGAATTTTTTAGAAATCATTTCAGAAAACTTTTTAAATATTTTGTGCATGTTTTGAAGAGGGGGACCTGACTTCTATCCCATGCAAATGCTCAGAGATTTCCCATCAGGTCATAGACAGTAAACAAAATAACCACAGTATATGCTGTCTTTCTAGGCGGCATCGTTGTGAATTGTACAGGGCAGGACCTCAATTTTGGTAGTGGGAAGGCATACTGGGTCTGGCTGGGATGGAATTAATTTTCTTCACAGCAGCCTTTATGGTGCTATCTTTTACATTTGTGACCACAGCTGGGACAGGTGACCCAAACTGATCAAAGGGATACTCTGTGCCGTATAACTTCATGCTCAGCAATAAAACTCATGGGGGAGTTTTTCAAAGCAGGCGTTGCTCAGAGACTGACTGGCCATCGGTCTGCTTGGTGGGAGGTGGCAAGTGTTTGTCTTTGTATCACATCTTGTGTTTTTTTCTGTTTCCTTCACTTATTCAACTATCTCTATCTCAATCCACAAGTTTTTCTTGCTTTTGCCTTTCTGATTCTTTCCCCCATTCTGGTGGGCTGTGGGAGTGGGGTGAGGGGGAGTGAGTGAGTGAGTGAGTGAGTGAGTGAGTGAGTGAGTGAATACATGCACGCTTATCTGCCGGCTGGGGTCAACCCATACCGGGAGATAAGAGTCGGGGAGCAAAGGAGACAAATCCGTAGGGAATCAGTTACCTTTAGTTCTGTTACTCCCACAATTATTTTCTGTTGTTTTTAAATCTCAACATAAGTTCTAAACTAAATTAAAAAAATTTACTTTCTTTGCGTACAAAGAATCAACCAGGCTACGTGTGCCGGGGGAGGTTTAGGTTGAATATTAGGAAAAAATTCTTCACTGAGAGGGTTATCAAGCACTGGAACAGGCTGCCCAGGGAAGTGGTTGAGTCACCATCCCTGGAGGTATTTCAAAGACCTGTAGATGTGGTGCTGAGGGACATGGTTTAGTGTTAGACTTGGTAGTGTCAGGATTATGGTTCGACTCAATGATCTTAAGGCTCTTTTCCAACCTAAATGATTCTATGATTCTACAATTCCATGATTCTATATAGATATTACTGTATATATATGTGTATTTATACTTATGCATATACACACAAAGTAATTTTTTTAACACTGCTTAATCAATAACGTTTGTTCAAGAATATTATTTATATTATATATATTTCTATATATATATATGAAATATATATGTGTGTGTATATATATATATATACACAGAGAGGCAAAGACCAGATTAAAACTAGGACCTCTGGGTCCTGAATGTTCTGCAATTTGGTATCAGGAAATAATCCTTTCCTCAAACAGCTAAGTAGGCTCACACAAGCTTAAGACACTTCAGAAATTTTGCATGCTACAGCTCAGAATGGCCCACCATTTAATCAAATTGAGCTTCTACTATAAAGCAGACCAGTGTCACTCCAGCCATGGGCTGAGTTTCTTCAGTTACATTTAGTCTTGCAGAACTCAAGTGCAGAGAGAACAAAGTGGTGGTTTTGAGAACGCAGTCTCTGCAAAAGACGTCTGCAATCACACAGGGTAGACCTTGCCATTGAAAAAGCGCACGGCAGGGCAGTAAGAGGAAAGGAGCAAACATTGCTGCACTGTGAGAGTGGCCAGGGATCACAGAGGGAGTTGGGACACTCCGTTGCCTTTGTCAAGAGAACAGGCATCAAGTTGCCAGGAAAATGCAGATTTCAAAACCATCAACCTGCTATGAACAGCCACCAATCTCCCATGAAGTGCCTGACAAAGGCAGGCACGATCACGCAGGAAGAAAGAGCAGCCCTTGCACCAGACAGCAAATAGCTCTATTCGAGTGGCTACCAAACACATTGATTTCACTTCCCCACTAAGTGACCAGGAAGCACTTGGGCCCTCTGACACCCATCTGCACAAATTCCTCTTCCTGGCTACTCACAGGACACGGAGGAATTCTTCCATTTTCCTGGGGGGTCTGTGAGAAGACAGAGCTCCTCGACTTCTCAGAGACCAAATTACAGAAAACTATGCTTCTGCATCTGGATCACAGTCCTGCCAGGGACTTGGGAAAGGGGGAGGGTCTGGCAAAATTAAAGGGCTGACATCAAAGTAGCAAGCCCTTATCTGCCCCCACCATAACAAAACTCGCGTGAGGGCTTTCACAGCTCTGCTGCACACTTACCTCCCAGGCTGTGACTCCTTCTTGCAAGGGAAGCCCTGTCCCTCCAACAGTCCCCAAACCAAAACTGGAGGGACAGGGAGTTTGGGTAACCCTTGCACTTCCTCAGTTTCTATGTCACCTCACTGGAAGCACTGACTAACAAAGGATGAAGGACAATATCAAACAACCGCTACACATGGAGAACCGTTAGTGCACACTCATAGCGATGCCTATATTTGCCTCCTGCCTTTGTGCCCTCTCCAAGACACTGAGCCAATCTCAACTTTCAAGTTCCTAAATCACGGCTGCTAAACAGCTACTGAAACAGGGAATCAAAACTTCTTTCATCCCTGAGCACTGGGGAGGTTTTTCAATTGACAGGAAGATGCCACAACAGATAAAGGTGTCAACAGACACAGATACATGCCACGCTGATAGCAACTGCCACCCCTTATGCCATTTGCCAAGGTCTTTGCCTGTCTGTTCTTTCTACAGGACCGCGCAGCATTTTCATTCCAGAGCCGCCCAAGACCAGCACGCTTCCATGGCCTACGCCTGACCCAGACTCTGTGAAGGACACAACATTTGCCATTTTAACCCAGACCAACGCTGCCAACTTGCTGCTCTGCAACACCCAGGACAGCAGGTCCACCAGGTGCGTACGTTTACTACTATGCAAAGGTCATTTCTACACCTGATTCCCACAGGCATTAAGGCTCCCAAGAAGTCATGAACAACCTGAACAAGCAGCACTCAGTGTGTTTTACCCAGGTCACAGCGCCTTTGCAGGCACTGCTTTACACCTTGCCGATGCCCAGTCCTCCCTGGTACAGGCTGGCACCATGAGGAGGTGGCCAGGTCCTAAGGAGAAGCACGGCTACGCTTTGCATGCCAGCTGCTGGGCTTCCCTGTTGCTGCCTTGCTGGCTTGCTCTACCCCTTTGGAAAGCCACTGCTGACCACAACAACCCCAAACTCCCCACTGCTTGGATTAAATTCATCATTCCTCTGCTCCCGGTTGGGTCAGGCAGCTGGCAGGCTCTACTGAGGAGGAAAAATGTACCACAGAGCGTACACATAGGAAATGACACGCCGTGCACTTCCAACAGGCAGCACCGTGACTTCACAGGTATATAGATGGGTTTCCTGGGAGCTCCGCAAGTTCGTTTGGCTTCCGTACCTTGACGTAGTATTGCTGATGTGCTCAACAGCAAAATGCATTTCAGAAGAGGACATCAACGTGTTTCATTCCCCTCACTGCCAAGCTTGGAGTTTCCTCTAGTTTAACATCTTTTTCTTCATTTCCAGAACAACACACCATGGAAAACCAAACCATGGACTTAGCCGACTGGTCACTGACGACAGAATTTGACTACAGTGATTCAGCGCCATGCATGGGAACTGAGGAAAAGCACTTTGCAGCAAAACTTTTGCCACCACTTTATTCTTTGGTGGTGATATTTGGCTTCATAGGCAACATGCTCGTTGTGCTTATCCTAGTAAAGTACAAGAGACTGAGGAGTATGACTGACATCTACCTGCTCAATTTGGCAATTTCTGATTTGCTGTTTGTATTTTCTCTCCCTTTTTGGGCTTATTATGCTGTTCATGACTGGATTTTTGGGGATGTGCTTTGTAGAATTCTCTCAGGTGTCTACCTCCTTGGCTTCTACAGCGGCATCTTCTTCATAATCCTGTTGACCCTAGACAGGTATCTGGCCATAGTGCATGCGGTGTTTGCTTTAAAAGCTAGGACAGTTACCTATGGCATCCTCACCAGCGCTGTCACTTGGGCTGTTGCTATTTTTGCTTCTGTTCCTGGGACAGTATTTCACAAAACTCAAAAGGAAAATTCACGTTATACTTGCAGTGCTCATTATCCAAGCGATTCCAGAATAAACTGGAAGTACTCCTATATTTTAAAGATGAACATTCTGGGACTTATTGTTCCAATGCTTATTATGATTTTCAGTTACTCACAAATTTTAAAAACATTATTGAGATGCAAGAATGAGAAAAAACAGAAGGCAGTCAGACTTATTTTCGTGATCATGATTTTTTACTTCATCTTCTGGACACCGTTCCATGTTTCTTCTTTTTTGCATACATTTCAAGGTTCACTTTTCAACCCAAATTGTGAAATCAAAGGTCAACTGGAGAAAGCAATTCAAGTGACAGAAACAATATCAATGATCCACTGTTGTATCAATCCTGTGATCTATGCATTTGTTGGAGAAAAATTTAGGAAATATCTTTATGCCTTTTTCCGAAAGCATGTTGCAGCCCACCTCTGCAAAAAATGTCCAAATCTTTATCGTGAAAAATTAGAAAGAGTTAGTTCCACATTCACACCATCCACTGCAGAGCATGACATCTCTACTGGACTGTAAAAATACACCAAAACATCAGGAAATGTTGCAGCATTCGCTTTGCCTTAAGGACTGCCTGACATTATTTGAGATCTTTATGTCAACCGCTACTGAAAACCGTATGACCCTCAATTCTCTTGGTTAACTGTTCCCTGGGGTTACAGCGTTTTCCATTCTTAAACTAAGAGAATCAGTGAGTTCTCCAGAAAACGTTAACACCATAGCTGGATCACATCAAGATTTGAATGGGGCCCAGAATAGTATGATTCTGTTTCTTGACTCAAATTCTACCCAGTCAAAGAATGCCAGTGAAGTTTACCTGGGGGGAATACAATATTGAAGAGACTAAGGAGTAATACGTCATCTCACAAGAGCCATTTACTGTTATGTGAACATTTTAAGATGAACACTGGGAGGAAATTTTGAGGACTGAGGTATCTGTTTAGTATCCAACATTAATGGAACACCTTCTGGAAGTGACTGTATTCTTTCTGCAACATGGTCAGGCATTTGATGGGTGGAGGCTTTCAGTTTTTTTCATTTTACCCCTACCACTTATTTTCCCTATATGAGTAAAAGATGTTTCCATAAAAAGTAATTTGAGGATGAATACGAGATATATTAAGATAATATCTCTCCTCTGATGGGAGAGCTGACGGACCTTTATCTCATTAGGGCCATTGAACCCAAGGATTTATCTGTTAGCTAATAATGTAGTCATTTTTAAACATAAGCCTTTTGACTATAGGCTAAGTTATAGTATTTTGATGTTAGTTCTTTAATATCTGCCATATTCTTTATACCTGCCATATCACTGTTCAGTTGCTAACATTTTCCAAAGTGGGATTTTAATAGGTGATTTCTGTGGGTGCAATTTTGCAAATAACTGCACGTATCAAGTCTACTGACTGCACAACCAGACAACGCTGCACTCCCAAAAAAGAGGAGCTTGTTGCTGACAAATCATATCCCTCCAAGGAAAACAGCACTTAGCCAAAAAAAAGCAGATCGGCAAAGATCTGCAAGGCCAGAATGAAAATCACCTTGATATTCGGTATGCAAGATTCTGTATGAAAAAAATATCAGGACCCTCTGAAGGATTTTGGAGACCATAAGCACAGTGTGTAGAGGAAGATCATGTGTGTAGAGGAAGACTTTACATGGCAGATGAAGTAAGTGTGTCAAACTAGGCTCCTGCATGAAAAAACATGCTCTTCACATACACAGTAAGTCTGATGTTTGGGATACACTTCTAGGCAGACAGCAGCCTTGGAACTGCAAAAGTAGCCAGCTGCAGAGGAGACATACCTACTCTGCCTTCCCAGGAGAGGAGTGCCCACAGCCAACTGGTACCTCAATTAGAACTACACGCTAATTGAAGACTTGAGTCCATTAGTCTACTGGTGTCCTACAGCCATACATTTATGCCATTATTAGGAGCTTCCCTGTAAAAGAAAGTGGTATTCTAGGGACATGATGTTAGCAAAGAAGAAGAGGGAGGGGCATAGTGGAGAACTTCTTGCTTCAAACTGTAAGGAAGTGCAGGTGAGCACTGCAAGTGAACTGTCCTCCTGGTTTTTTTTTCCTGTCTACTTCAAAAGGCACCGCTCATGCATGTAAGGCCTTGCTCGTGGAAATATGGAGGGGCAAGTTCAACTAGCCTCCAGGCAACATAAGTACACAAGAGGGGATTCCACACTACTTAGCATTAGGCATGAGATTCAGATGCCTAAATTAACAACAAATCTCTTCGAGGTCCCTCAGTGGTCAGTAGAGAGAGAGAAATGCCTGAGTCAGAAGCAGACATATGATTTAAATGGTCTCTGGGGAAAATTATCTGTCCAACTGTAGAAGGAACCTGGAAATGCCAGCCTCTTAATTTAGGCATCAGATGCCTTAATCTAGGTGGTGCAAATAGTCTTCCCCCTCTAGCCTTATAACATCAAGGCCCTGCTTCTATTAGTTGTTAGCTTTTATCCTATCAGCTATTATAATCTGTTCATTACCTTGTGAGTTAATAGCCACAGATAAGACTAAAGAAAAGACCAAAAACTATCCTCACAGTAAACTTTCTTGCTTGGAAATAATATTTTTCCTTCCTTTGGTTCTTTTTTACTACACTAAAGTGAAAGCATCTTTTTAATATTAAAGCATAAATTAGTTCAGTGTGATAAAAATTCTGCTATAACTGTGGTATTTCTACTGCTGTGTTTTATTTTAAATTCTTGTCTTGTTGGAATGATGTTTCTTCCTGTTTTCATGTTAATGCAGTGAAATTAATAAAATCTGTGTCTGAAATAAAACTTATACTGTTAGCCCATGTTCTCCCCCGTAAGCCAAAGGGCATCAGCTCTGCTCTCAGAATGGAGGTTGCAAAAAGATGCAACCATGGATTTAAACACTCACAATACCACATTCCAGCGAAAGAAACCAAACTGATCAAGCAGAGAACTGCCTGCCCAGTCCAGAAGCTACTGTAGCTGGCACAGCTTTTATCCACCGGCAAGCTTGAGAAGAGAGCATTATAAGAGCTTTGGGAAAAGTCTGGGGCCACAGAATTTAGACAGATGAAATTTAGAGAAACAGGGCTCTCTGTATATTATAAGCAGGGGAAGAGAAGAAATAAAGGAGGGCAATAAAAGATTGTACTCTATTAATATTGGTATAAAGACAGAATTCTCCATAGAGAATTCTGTAGCTAATTTCAGATCTCCTTGCACTGCATAGAGCAACCCTAGCAAAGTGGTATGCCTGATCTCCCAAGCTTTATGTGTAAGGAACTTTAAGCAATCAAAGTTCAATATGGAAATATCCTTTTGCTTCACCATGTCATTCTGCCTGTTCCACTGTCCCAATTCCTTTTGTCAACCTATGATCCACAACTCCTCCTCTCCCCTGCACACTCTTTTCCACCATGTGATGAGCTAAATTCTATACCCACTGCCTTTGTTTTCTGATTTTCATTTTCTATGTTGTGCTGGCAGGAACACAAACAAACTCAACCTAAAGATTAGCTTATTGTTATGTTACATGCCCAGGCAGGATAATCCTTGGTCCTTCACTGTAGCTTTGCACTGAGACAAGCAAAGCTTTAGATAGTTTTGTGGCAGATTCTGAGTCTCAATCGGTCAGATGTGGCTGCAGCATGGTGTAGCTAGAGGCCAGGTAGCTCCAAATTAGGCTAGCAAGACTTCAGGCATTCTGGTCACAGTGGGCTGGAGTTATCCATGGGGAAAATTTAACAAGATCCCCAGTCCCTATGAAAGAGAACACAAGTCACCTTGGCAGAGAAGTGGGGGAAATTTTACATATGGGAGACAATATTCCACAACACAAGCTCTGCAGGAAAAACCATTGAGATGAAGATACAGTGTGTATGAAAGAACTAGAGAAGCAGGCAGATATACAGAAACTGTGCAATGAACTAGAGGTATGTTAAGAAAATGGCAAGGCACACCAGGATTGTAATCACGGCAGGGAAGAAGCTAACTGTCGCGGTTTTGGCTGTATTGGCCAAGCAGAACGACAGATGGCCCTCCCCTCCCTCTCTCCTCAGAGAGGAGAGGAAGAGATAAGGAGATTTACGAGTTTAGAAAAAGAACTAAACTACTTTAATGAAAATAATAATAAATAAGGAAATAGTAAATAATAATAGAATAATAAAAATTTAAAAAAAGGTATACACTATATACAAAACTGTACCCAGCTCCCAGGATGACGATCGCATCACCAGCAGACACAGGGAAAGTCCCAGACTGGAGTCAGCGAAGGACAGGAGCTGAATTCTGGAACTAGAGTCAGGAATGCTCCAATCGGTATCAAAGGCAGACGAACAGACACAGTCCTCCTCAGACGTCGGCCATTGAAGAAGGAGAGCAAGCCCCTTGCCCGTTTGATCCCTCAGCTTTTATACTGAGCGTGATGCATATGGATGGAATACCCTGTTGGTCAGTTTTGGGTCACCTGTCCTGTCCGCTCCTCCCCATAGGTGTGACCCCTCTATGCTTCTCCGCTTCCGACCCTCTAACAGGGCAGATAGCGAGGTTAGCTGACCTTGGTTGTTATAGCAATGAGTGTAAGCAAGAGCCTCTGTGCATACCATTACTTGGTATAATCAGGCCTTATCACTCTGAGAGTGAACAGTTTCTGAACAACATGCTGTTAATTTCAGGCTTTAGTCAGTTAGAAGAGGCCCAGCTAAAAAGTAAAATTACAAATCAGAAAATTTGTTCTGTTTCACCTCAAACCAGGACACTAACACAAGGAAGAACCACCGCAGTGTTTGGGGGGCATCTGAGCTGCTCTGGTGAGGCACTGAGGAAATGAAAGCAACCTTTTGCGAAGTGTACAAGTAGCACCAGAAAACCCGAAAGATTCAAGACACTCTGTGAACACTACAAGTAAATTGTTGCTTTACAACAAATGCTGAACAGCTAAGTGAAAACTGTTACAAGTTCAAAACTTCTGGCACTGAACTTCTGAAGAGATAATGTGATGACTGGGCTTTCAGCGTGCTTATGAAAAGAGTGCCCAGGTGCCATGGACAAATACATATGCACAGCCCTGAAACAAATCAAACAGTTTAGTTTATGCACAGGACAAGACGGAGTCCAACCTTCCTGTTAGGAGATGTTACTGCCACGTGTTCAGGATCACATGGGGAGGAATGTCGCACACAGCAAAAGACTGCCGACTGCCAGGCGGACTTCCTAAGGGGCAAAAGGAAATGTAGCAAAAGTGCATATATGGTATGGGTGAGTGCTGAGCAGTACTCATGAACCACCACCAGATTTATAATCACTGCCATTGGTTTGTCTGTGGTAAGTATACAATGAACAAACCTAGAAATAGTGAAACTTCTGGTAACCAGTGCATAGGGATGTTCCTGTCATAAGACCTTCTTGCTTGTTAACCCAATTGTGACCTTATGTGTACATATTTTAGATAAGATAAAGGTAAATGGAGTATAAAGGAGGAGGTGTACATGAAAAGGGATAAATAGGAAAAAGTAGTGGTAAAAAATGAGAGAATGGCTTTATTACCTTTAGCAGAGGCTAATAAAGTATTAGCCAGAGTCATAGGAAGTTCAGAGATAAATACTTTAAGCAGAACGTTAAAAGATTTAGGTAAGAGAGACTTTCAGGCCAAAACAAAGAAGGATGTTTGTCTAGAAATAAGAGGTGAAAGCATTCCTTTGTACCCGTATTCTGGTGACACTTGCCTATTAGGAGCTGTACTTCCTTCAGGAAATAGGGAAAAGAAATGTTGTATAACTGCCAAGCAGTTTGGTAATTCCTGTGACAGTGAGAACAATCTCAGTTAGAGTGTTTTAAGTCTGAAATTACTCATCTTGGAAAGGTGGGGCCACAACACTGAACTGGAGGAGGGCAGCATTATCAGATACGCAGGCCAACGTGCAAAACTGCCCAAACTTTCAAGTGACAACCAGCTTCATTGGACTGTCTACAAGGTTGTGCCAGCAGGACACTAACCATACAACACTAACAAAACCTATGCTGATACCAGACTTTTTGAATGGAATGGAAACCAAGTGGATGGAACTGAAGGAGCCATTTGGACACAACTTGCAGGGATGCTATCATGAGGTACGGACAATTACAGACTACATTTAATCTTTGGCACTCAAAAGTACTTTCTGGTTCCTGGCACATACCTTGTCATTGTACAGACTCTGACCATCCTTTCTGTGGCGTACTTTTCACTGGGAAGAAATTTGGTGTGTGATTTTCCCAGCCTGCCTGATCAAAGATCCAGAATTTACTTGTACACTGAGGAGTATTTTCGATTCACAGCTGAGATAGCCCCAAACAGCACCTCTACACCTAGAATTTATGTACTATAAATGTACCTGAAAACAGCAAAGTGTGAGATTCTGGGAAATGAAAATTTGTGAAATGCATAGCTATGGCCTAAAAGTAAAATCTATTGTACTACGATATACATAAAATATGGCAGCATACATCAGAGGCCTGAATATTAATGGTAGAAGGAAGTAGTGCTCTCTTCTTCCTCGCTGCATGAGGAAACACAGCGAGTTCAGTAAGAACAGCTTGGGGAAAGCCAAAACAAAAATAAACCATAACAATGGAATTATTATGTGCTGCAATGGATAGTTATGTACATGCAAGATTTAGACAAGAGAAACAAACAGAAAACAGAACAATAGGGGGTGAAAACTCCCTTGATTTTACTGCCAGTAAACTATCATGGGAAGCAGTAGTGTTAATTCACATTAGAAAGGCTTGTGTCTTCCAGAGTTTGCTTTTTGTAACCCAGTTTCCTTGAACCTGTGAAATGTGCAAAATGTTTGCTGTTTTTTTTACTAGTCTCCATGGCAGAAATCTTAGGGTGTGGTACATAACATTTTTTACTCCATTTTCCTCAAAAGAATACACCTCTCAGATCTGCAATTGGGTGTGATTGTACAGTGGCAGCAAAAGATTATTCACAAAAACTAGAGAGACTGAAACAAAAGTCTGATAAGAAAAAAAAAAGCTAAGCAGCAAAGTAGTTTTAGCTGGATGTCTTTATTCAGCCTCTTCAAAGCAAAGACATTTAACTATTACCGACGAAATAAAGTATATGCTAATACTAACCTAATTTGGGCATTGATTTTGTGACTATAACAAGTAACAAAACGAGATATAATTGGGGGACCCAATGGAAAAAAGAAATGGATCCAGTCTGTGTTCACATGTCTTCATTAGACCTCTTCTCCAGATAAAAAGGATGATCTGCTTTGCTGTAGTTACAGACTTTGGTAAGAGTGTTGTGCATGTCTAAGAAAGGTATCTGCCATTCTGTCCTAGGCCTTTCTTTTTCTCCAGTCTTTCTTCTTCAGGTGGTACAAGATTGTAATAAATTGAATGAAAACTGTTGGTTGCATTTTCAAATTTCTGTACCCATAATTCTGCTTGATGACATTTGTATGTCACACCGGTATGTGAGCATCTGGTAAGTGTCCTAGCAGACATTTCAGTACTGGGGTAAACTTCACGTAAATGATGACATCTCCTTGTGGGAGTGCCGTATCACTTAGATACTGGATACTTCAGTGTGACGGCCTGATTACGATGAAGACGAATCACAGAATCAGTCACTAGATAGAAGAGATTGACAAATGCAGTTTGACTTGACAGTGTACATGGCTGCATACTTGCTGAGTACATGACCTTGAGCCCCACAGGTAAGGAATGAAACCCACTACCATTCCAGGAACATCTTTATGGAGGGAATGAGTATCACACCACCAAACATAACTCCTACTCATCTCTGAAAGTAAACCCATGATAAGTAAAATTACAAGCTATATCAACCCACTGTATTATTCCTTTTATTATTGAGCAATAGCTTCCATTTCTTGCTAAAATTATGAGGTTCACCTGTAGGTAAAGACTCTTAAAATCTGCTGTAGCTCATGGCAAGCAGCAGTGCAAGCAGCAGTGCATTTTTTCAAAGAGATGCTGGGCAAGGATTGAGAAAAAATGAAAATAATCTGACTTGAAGCAATGGGTGTGCTAATTGCATTGTTCACCCCTCCGTGTTGACACACAAACTAGATGGAGGCAATCTGAAGGCAGCAGGGAGGAGGAGATACAGTAGCAAGATGGCTGGTTCCACGCAGGTGTGATGGAGCTTGAGACTGGATGAGCTCCTGCAGGGGCCCATTGGAGAGAGACTAAGGGGTGTAGAGGAGTGGAGATGGAGACAAAACAAAGATGTCCTAACAGCATTGATGAACAACACACCACCAGCACTCCAGTGCCCAGCAAACAGCACAAGGAGCCTGGACTCACCTACAGCCTCATGCAAGACCTGATCAAATCTAACTTGCCAGCAGCTCTGCTTGTCTGCAGCTGGTGTAGAACTAATTGAACGTACCCTGTAGGTGCTGCTAATAAAGTCAGAGTCCAGGTGCCTGCTGACAGTGTCTCCCTGTAGTGGGGCTGCCAAGTGTCATAGCTATTCCACGCTCTCTGTGGGGAGTCTCTCATTCAGCTGTAAAATCCAGCTGGTGAGCAGACCAAAAGCATTCCCCTTAGTCAGCTGCTATAACCGTGAGTGGCAGAGGCCCTCTGTCGGCATGCAACACCCTCTGCGATCTTAACGGTGCTAATCGGCAAATGAAACAAACGCCCAGCTACCTTTGCTGGTCTGATTGAGCTATGAGAATGAAAAGCTATAAGCAACAAAACCAAACAGATTGATAAAGCCAATGAATCTGCGGGAACAAGGGACTATTTCTGAAGATCAGCCTACCACAGGTCTTAGCTTTAAGTCGGTGTTGTTAGTTGAAATGTTTGAGACTGGTTTTGTGAGAGCATATTTCAGAATCAAAAGCTTGATGAAAAACGGGCAAGTCCAATAACAGGTTTGAGACCATTTCCCCTGTTCACGTAGCGTGAGGTTATGATAGGTTTTAGAGTCTCCAGTAAGTTCACTAACATGTAACAAACAGTGAACGATGAAGCAGGTTTCAGAAAGAAATCCTTAAAATGTCTGTTAATTTCAATATGTAGACTGTTTAGGAATCATACATTGAAAAATTAATTTGATACAATACCTTTTTTTGAGAATTATAAGAATTCATGATAAAAGCGCAGGCTTTTTGGCAGCAAAGTTTGGTAGCAATTAGGAGTGTGATTTAGGTGTAGGGGAAACATTTTTAAAAGCAGCTCTTTCCCCAGACTGTATAGGGGGTCTAATGTAGTCCACCAAGTAACGTAGTGTGAACATACCCTTAGAATACCCTACAGGGGCCATCAATTTTGATGCTGAGACTCCAGCCCTTAAAGAGCTCATTGCAACAGCTGATTGGGAAAGGAAGAGAAAAATCTGTTATTCCTGTGGAATGAAGATCTTGATTACTCCCTCATGCAAAGAAAGGTTGACAAGGAAAACAAGCTGAGCCTTTCACTTTTTACTGTATCCCCCCACATCTGAGATGTAACTCAGAAGCTGTGATTTCCTTGACTTCCGTTAAGGAATGGCAGCATCCAAAGCAAGACATGTCCATTGGGCTTTTGGCATTTTAAAATTTTCTAAGGATACTGAGGACTGAGTGCAGAAAAGACGTCCCTTTAGTGCCTTCGCTAGGCTGATAGGATGAGATACTCCAGAACCCTCCAAAGAGATGTCAAGGAGAGACAGTGGGTTGCACTTTATTAGTTATCTTCTCAGGGTTCCTCTCTCAGGGGTTCTCGGGCATCTGATAAGGCACCATCTCTTGCTTTCTACCTTTCCTACCTCCTGTGTGGCTTCTTTGATATCTAAGAAGGATCTAAAAAGCTGCTCACGGTGCAGATTCAGTTTAACTCTAAAAGTCACAGGAATCAGCCACAAGGAAATAAATTGGTAAAACATCAGATTTTATCAGCCTTTTCTGAAGCTTAATTCCAGAAAGTAACAATGTTGTTTTAAAAGAAGGTCAGACTCACTATATGGACTAAGTTAGAATCTCATGAGGGATTAAAATAAAAAACACAGTCCAAAAGGTCAGGTTAGAGAAAAATAGAATCAAATCTCCTAAAATGAAAGGACTGCAACTCAGTCAGGACTGCCAACAGAAAGTGCAGGTAATTCTGAATAAAAATGTAAGCTTTATTCAAAAGCTCCACTTTTTGTTCAGGTACAAAAAACATAAAAGAAACTTAATGATCAAGAAATGTAAAGGGATGAACCTCATGTAAACTGTTCTTGATTCAAAGAGGTTAGCTAAATGAAAAAGAGAGCACAACAACATAAAAACCTTTTTCTAAAACTACAGCTGTGGGTTCTGAAACCTTGAGTTTAGCTCCTAGGAGGATCCTCTGCAATTTCAACATCTCTGCACATCTTACAGAATTAGAAAAGTAACATCTGATGACCCATTTTTAGAAAAAAGAGAACCACTCCTTGATTTTTTTTTAAAATAAAAACAGATTTGTTTGCTAGAATTTTTCAAACTGATACATCCTTCTTCATGCAGGAAGAGGTGGTTTTGAGCTTCTTCTCGTGACTGACAAATTGGTTTAGCGTTACTCTAGCATTAATCCAAGCCATCACTTGCACCATAAGATATATGGTAAGTCATCTCTGCTTCTTTTTTTTTGTTCTTTTTTTTTACTAGTTGCTTAGGTAGTCTAATGCCTGAGGTGAAAAATACTTGTGTAATCTTGCCAGTGTACTCATCTTTAAAAACCACCCTGGGGAAATGCATAGGATATGTTAAATGGAATACACTACTTTTAAATGACAGAACCACTAGAAGACTTGAGCAGAGGATCAAGGTAAGCAAAGCAATAAATCTCTAGAGATTGATCTGAGTGAGAAATATAATGGAATATGCCTCTGATTTTTTCTCTGAAGATGATATATAATGATGGAAATCTGGATTTAAAAACTGCTACTGCAAAGACATAACTGCTCATTTGAGTGAAGAGTACTTATTCTTCTCACAGGATGACTACAGAAAATCTGATATTGTATTTTAAACACTCTGTCTCATCAAACCTGTTTACATGCAGCATAGCATAGCATTTTATCTGTTTACTACACCTTTTTAATTGTTACCATTTTATAGAACTGTGCAAATGAACTGAAACTCACTTTAATAAAATCTCTGCCCCTTTAGAAACAGAGCTCTGATCTCAAACTCAGCATGAAACAGTGACATGAGATTGCTCAGCTTTTCTCTTGAAAACTGCATGACTGCTAGTCTCAACCAGAGCAACAGAATTTGTACAGCAGATTGCAGATTTCTAGAAATACTGTATGTATCTGAATTGTATTCAAAATAATATAGACCTCATTTTGAAATATCCTTTCTTCAGAGATCTTCCAGGATTATCTTTGGGTTTTTTTTCCTAATGATGAGGAAACACAAGCCCAATCAGATATCTCTTATGAGGCAAACAACCCAGGTCGATTAACCCAGTGAAGCATTCTAGCCAGTGGCCAACACTGTTTCCTAAAACAGTGAGATTACACGATAAAGCACAAACCCACTTACAGTTCCTTTTTCTGGTTTCCAAATTAGTACCTGTAGTTTCCATTGTCAGCATGTGCTGGATACTATACACAAGTCAGGGTAGTAAGTACTTTTGCAGAGAGAGGCTTCTGAAGCAAAGGCTAAGCTAGAGGAATGGGGCTCAGTTACCGGAAGGAACCACTCAGAGGGGAGACCACAATTTAAGCATGCAAAAAGGGCTGAAAGGAAGAATATGCAGGGAAGATGCATCTGTCATTACAAGAAGGCAGAGGAAAAGCAGGGAAGGCACTGAGAGAGCAGTGAGCAGGAAGAAGGAACCGTCGTGAAAAGAATTACCGCCACAATACTGAGGCAGCATTTTGAGGTAAAACAGAACCAACTTTCTGTTCAGTAATTCCACTTTTCAGTTAAGCTTCTTCTAACTAACTGAACTCTCTGAAATTAATGGCATATTTTTCTAACAGTATCCGCTTCCAGAGTGATAAGTCATGATTGTTTATAATTTATACCAAGGAATGGTATGCAGAGAGGCTCTTGCTCATGTTTATTGCTGTAACTACAAAGGTCAGCTAACTTTGTTATATGCCCTGTTGGAGGGTCAGAAATGAAAAAGTGTAGAGGGGTCACACCTGCAGGGAGGAGAGGACAGGACAGGTGACCCAAATGGTGTTTTCCATGCCCTCTGCCTCATGCTCAGTATAAAGACTGAGGGATCAAAGGGTCAGCCTCTTTCTTCAGTGGCCAACGTCCGAGGCGGACTCCGTTTGCCTTTGATCCCAATCTGTGCATTCCTGAATCCAGTTCCTGAGTTCAGCTTCTGTCTGTCCCTGAGTCCAGTCTGGGACTTTCCCAGTGCCTGCTGCTGACATGATCATCATCCTGGGAGCTTGATACTGGTTTTGTATCTATGTATATATTTCATTATTTTAATTTTTTGAAATTATTATCTTTTGTTTTCATTATTTTATTATTAATATTTCATTAAAGAGGTTTAGTTTCTTTTAGACTCAAAAGTCTTTTTCTCTCTCATCCTTCTCTCCCTGAAGGGAGATGCTCTCCCTTCTCTGAAGGGGAAAGAAGTATAAGAGAGCATCTGTCTGCCCAGCCCAAACCATGACAGAAACAATATTTGCATAAATCCTATCAATCACATACTCATAAAATCCCACTCTGGGTTTATGACCCAGGTGTTTTTTTCATACCAATGTTTATGCATAAGTATCATGCAGGTGCAAAATGATCAAGAAAGGATGTGATGCGTCTGGCACTGTGTTGCCGCCAGTTCCTCATCCCATAATCCCAGTATACAGCATGGCTGACTGACACATCAGAAATAGGGATGTTTAGCTATATGCACTACAAGGGACTTGTGCTGTCAGGCATGCAACATAGATCTAGCAGATCTAGCTGAAGGGAATATTAAATATTTGCGTAGTGCCCAGGTCATTTTCATGTTTTGAAAAAACAAAAAGAAGTTAACGTTTTGAACCAAATAGTGTTTTATAAAGGTCCTATTTTTTTCTAAAAGAGTTGCTGAAAATACCTAAGAAATATAAACCGTTAGATACTTTAAAATCAACTTATTTACTGCTAATAACACCTGAGCCACAGCCACTTCCCTTACCAAAAAAACCCCATAATCTCAGCTCAGTATTGTAATAACTATGTAGTTAGTGCAGCTGCGGAAAAAAAACTTTCACAGAGATAGACAGATCTTCCTGAAAGTCAACCTTTGAGGAGTTTGACCGCACTTATTTTCCACCCAATAAATTGTATCTAGGCAAAGATGAGACCCAAACTGTTAAAACTTGCCAATTTTCTGTTATAGCTTGTTTTCCAGAAGAAAACTTAATGCCATACTCAACATACCGAAGTAATGTCTGAACATGGATGTTCTCATTTTGATATTGTTAGGAGCAGGACTGACAGCTAGACTCAGGAAGAACCTGGTGAAGGGGTGGGAAAAATGTTGCAAAAGCAGCATCTCTTTTTGTTTACAAGGTGTATATTTTGCTCCAATAAGGCTTCCTCCTTTTTGGGCAGATTCAAATCTGCACTACGCAGCACAAGAATCTCCAACAGGAGCTGGCAGCTCAGGAGAGATCCCCTTTATTAAGGTCACTGGAAAGTGGTCAAAGAAATAGCAAACAGTCCCTTCCCCAAAAACTCAGCATAGGTTTAGCTAAATTAACCACTTTGACACAAATTAAAATAAATACGTTAGCATTTTGAGTGATCTGTGCTTACAGCAGAAAATAGTCCTTTCACCTGAACAGTTTTGTCTAGAGAGACAAAAAACAGACAGTTCAGGGATTTCACATGCTACAGCTCAGAATGGACCACAATGAGCTTCTACAAAAAAGCAGAGCTGTCCCAGTGTCACTCCAGCCATGGGCTGAGTTTCTTCAGTTACATTTAGTCTTGCAGAACTCAAGTGCAGAGAGAACAAAGTGGTGGTTTTGAGAACGCAGTCTCTGCAAAAGACGTCTGCAATCACACAGGGTAGACCTTGCCATTGAAAAAGCGCACGGCAGGGCAGTAAGAGGAAAGGAGCAAACATTGCTGCACTGTGAGAGTGGCCAGGGATCACAGAGGGAGTTGGGACACTCCGTTGCCTTTGTCAAGAGAACAGGCATCAAGTTGCCAGGAAAATGCAGATTTCAAAACCATCAACCTGCTATGAACGGCCACCAATCTCCCATGAAGTGCCTGACAAAGGCAGGCACGATCACGCAGGAAGAAAGAGCAGCCCTTGCACCAGACAGCAAATAGCTCTATTCGAGTGGCTACCAAACACATCGATTTCACTTCCCCACTAAGTGACCAGGAAGCACTCGGGCCCTCTGACACCCATCTGCACAAATTCCTCTTCCTGGCTACTCACAGGACACGGAGGAATTCTTCCATTTTCCTGGGGGGTCTGTGAGAAGACAGAGCTCCTCGACTTCTCAGAGACCAAATTACAGAAAACTATGCTTCTGCATCTGGATCACAGTCCTGCCAGGGACTTGGGAAAGGGGGAGGGTCTGGCAAAATTAAAGGGCTGACATCAAAGTAGCAAGCCCTTATCTGCCCCCACCATAACAAAACTCGCATGAGGGCTTTCACAGCTCTGCTGCACACTTACCTCCCAGGCTGTGACTCCTTCTTGCAAGGGAAGCCCTGTCCCTCCAACAGTCCCCAAACCAAAACTGGAGGGACAGGGAGTTTGGGTAACCCTTGCACTTCCTCAGTTTCTATGTCACCTCACTGGAAGCACTGACTAACAAAGGATGAAGGACAATATCAAACAACTGCTACACATGGAGAACCGTTAGTGCACACTCATAGCGATGCCTATATTTGCCTCCTGCCTTTGTGCCCTCTCCAAGACACTGAGCCAATCTCAACTTTCAAGTTCCTAAATCACGGCTGCTAAACAGCTGCTGAAACAGGGAATCAAAACTTCTTTCATCCCTGAGCACTGGGGAGGTTTTTCAATTGACAGGAAGATGCCACAACAGATAAAGGTGTCAACAGACACAGATACATGCCACGCTGATAGCAACTGCCACCCCTTATGCCATTTGCCAAGGTCTTTGCCTGTCTGTTCTTTCTACAGGACCGCGCAGCATTTTCATTCCAGAGCCGCCCAAGACCAGCACGCTTCCATGGCCTACGCCTGACCCAGACTCTGTGAAGGACACAACATTTGCCATTTTAACCCAGACCAACACTGCCAACTTGCTGCTCTGCAACACCCAGGACAGCAGGTCCACCAGGTGCGTACGTTTACTACTATGCAAAGGTCATTTCTACACCTGATTCCCACAGGCATTAAGGCTCCCAAGAAGTCATGAACAACCTGAACAAGCAGCACTCAGTGTGTTTTACCCAGGTCACAGCGCCTTTGCAGGCACTGCTTTACACCTTGCCAATGCCCGGTCCTCCCTGGGCGAGGGCTACAGTACAGGCTGGCACCATGAGGAGGTGGCCAGGTCCTAAGGAGAAGCACGGCTACGCTTTGCATGCCAGCTGCTGGGCTTCCCTGTTGCTGCCTTGCTGGCTTGCTCTACCCCTTTGGAAAGCCACTGCTGACCACAACAACCCCAAACTCCCCACTGCTTGGATTAAATTCATCATTCCTCTGCTCCCGGTTGGGTCAGGCAGCTGGCAGGCTCTACTGAGGAGGAAAAACGCACCACAGAGCGTACACATAGGAAATGACACGCCGTGCACTTCCAACATGCAGCACCGTGACTTCACAGGTATATAGATGGGTTTCCTGGGAGCTCCGCAAGTTCGTTTGGCTTCCGTACCTTGACGTAGTATTGCTGATGTGCTCAACAGCAAAATGCATTTCAGAAGAGGACATCAATGTGTTTCATTCCCCTCACTGCCAAGCTTGGAGTTTCCTCTAGTTTAACATCTTTTTCTTCATTTCCAGAACAACACACCATGGAAAACCAAACCATGGACTTAGCCGACTGGTCACTGACGACAGAATTTGACTACAGTGATTCAACGCCATGCCCAGGAACTGAGGAAAAGCACTTTGCAGCAAAACTTTTGCCACCACTTTATTCTTTGGTGGTGATATTTGGCTTCATAGGCAACATGCTCGTTGTGCTTATCCTAGTAAAGTACAAGAGACTGAGGAGTATGACTGACATCTACCTGCTCAATTTGGCAATTTCTGATTTGCTGTTTATATTTTCTCTCCCTTTTTGGGCTTATTATGCTGTTCACGACTGGATTTTTGGGGATGTGCTTTGTAGAATTCTCTCAGGTGTCTACCTCCTTGGCTTCTACAGCGGCATCTTCTTCATAATCCTGTTGACCCTGGACAGGTATCTGGCCATAGTGCATGCGGTGTTTGCTTTAAAAGCTAGGACAGTTACCTATGGCATCCTCACCAGCGCTGTCACTTGGGCTGTTGCTATTTTTGCTTCTGTTCCTGGGACAGTATTTCACAAAACTCAAAAGGAAAATTCACGTTATACTTGCAGTGCTCATTATCCATCAGAGCAGAGAAATGTATGGAAGCAATTCCTGACCTTAAAAATGAACATCCTGGGACTTATTATTCCAATGGTAATTATGATCTGCAGCTACACACAAATTATAAAGACATTACTGCAATGTAGGAATGAGAAGAAACATAAAGCAGTCAGGCTTATTTTTATCATCATGATTGTCTACTTTTTGTTCTGGGCACCATATAACATTTGCATTCTCTTGCGTGATTTTCAGGGCATGTTTTCCATCACTACTTGTGAAGGCAGTGGTCAACTGCACAAAGCAACCCAAGTGACAGAAACAATCTCAATGATCCACTGTTGTATCAACCCTGTAATTTATGCCTTTGCTGGAGAAAAATTTAGGAAGTATCTTCATAGCTTTTTCCGAAAGCAGATTGCATTCCACTTCTCTAAATACTGTCCCGTTTTCTATGTTGACACAGCTGAACGGGCTAGCTCCACCTACACACAATCTACTGGAGAACAAGAAGTTTCTGCTGCATTGTAAATTGTGTCTAGTGAAAAAGTGGAATTGACTTTTGTGAAATCAAGTCTGTCATGAAAGCCTGTAGAATCCGTCCTGGATACTGGCTCTAAGGCAGCTGCAGAAGATCACAGAACACATATAAACCAAAGTTTGTATTTGCTGATACATTTGGGTATTTGTACATAAATGAAAAGGATGTATCAAATTAGCTACCTAGACATGGTAACACGGGATTCTGTAGGGAAAAAAAGTGTTCTCTTTTTTTTGTGAATGTAAATGCATAGTTTTGTACTACAGGGCTCAAAACCACACAAAGGCTGAGGGCCTAAGCTAGCAGGCTCATAAACTGATTTTTTGAAGTGAACTAGACGTTAGAAATTTACGCTGGTTCTTTGGAAACATTTCTTGACTGTACCTTACACAAGATATCTCACTCATTTAAACTCTGTCTCAGTCACATCTTTTACTAGTCTGGTTGTGTATCTCTGTAAATAATGCTAAACTACTGAGGTCCGTGATACAGAATCTTTACAAGTGGCATAGGAAAATTTTATTCATTTAGAAGAGGCTCTGACATTTCAACATGTATTTCCCTTTCCATATGGTTAAGCACCAACCTCTTGTATCTTTCTCATAATAGTTTTAACTACTTGGTGCTGATATCTAAGTGACTTGAGAGTTTGATATTTCAGAAGGCTCTCTTTTAATCAACTGCTGTTTTATATGCCACTCATACTAAAAAGCTAATATAACAAATTATCATTGATCAGAAAATCAATGCGTTTAGAATATTTTAAAAATAAAGTATTGCACACGGAGCTTTAACCAGGTTAGATCAAATGTGGACAACGAGTCAACAGGGTTTTAGCTTTTTAGTGCGGTGATTTTGCTTGCCATTTTTCTAGCCTACATAAGAGAAAAACTTTAAATATGAAATGAATGCAGCTGTGATGGCTGCAAAACCACAACAGCATTAGAGGTGTGAAAATGATCTCTGAACATGATTGACTCCGATGTTTTTAGAGATAAACATATGCTATAAACACTTAAGTTATCAAAATATATGAATACAGAAACATATTCACTGCTCTACAGAGTCAAGGACACAGAGTATCTCTTTTTTGTTTTAGAAGCAGGTATCATTTGTGGGCTATAACAATGGGTTTTTTTCTGAAACTTAGGAGTTTTACAGAGAGAGAAGCTTCCATAATTAGTCAAGTGGTCAAATGACTGAGCTTCCCCTTAAAGCTCAGATCCCACAAAACACTTGAACACAAAGAAGAGATTAAATAAATATGGGGATACTCATGTGCTTAAGATCATACCATAATCAACCTATTAATTGATTTAGGCCAAGTTGTCCTTTCTAACACTTCTTATACTTTCCCTAGGACATACAGTTTTAGATAACTCTGGAGACAGGAAATTAAAAGTGAATACTTTGATTGCTATTCTTATCCAGCAGGGCGATTTCTGTTTCCCAACTCCTCTAGATAGCCTTTTAAATAATACTTTCAAAGAAGCAAATGTTTCAAATAGCCCCAAAGAGATTTTACATTGCCAAGGGCTTGTGAAAGCAGGAAGTGAAATAGGGAAATCTTTGCCTATCAAACCACTTGTTTTAAGTTATTCAGTTTTGTCATATTAAGCACCACTTTTGGACTACATCCACATGGGAAGTATAACAAAAGTATACTACACCTTCAAATTTACAAGATTTTCAGCTGCATACTCTTTTTTAAGACTCTGTGCATCGGTTACTTTCTGGACTTTGTATATGCTTTTAAAACACATAACTATATCAGTATAAGCAGAAATTGTGTAATTTCAGCATAAAACAACAAATATATGCATTTATTTTTTAAAGAGATAGAAAGCTACAGGCAGTAACTTCTGGATAGGCTGGCTTTTTGTTTTTTCTTCTAGAATACATTTATGAAAATATTTTTATATTTTAGTCTGCTCTTGACAAGAACTTTCTTTTGGCCCCTAAGACACCTCACCTTAAGTTACTTTCTCTGGAGAGCATCAAGGTGTGTATCTCGACAAGCCCTGCAGGAGCAAAGTACAACAACCAAGTGTGCACAACCACACCGACAAGCTTTCTGAGAGACTTGTCAAAAAGCAGCCCCAATCCTCTGTGGTGTTCTCTTCTACAGCATGGATCTTTCCAAGTGACAAGCAGCTTCTGAAGGGAAGAGGTGGAACTTAGAGATTGGTGGCCCAGTGGATGAGCAGCTTACCAGGAGTTTCTATCACTTCACCGAGAAGGAAACACGCTTCAGCAAATGCCAACATCTCAGATGTCAGCTACTGTAGTGAACTGTGATCCACATTCAAGGAGATAACAGAAAACATAGTATGTGGTAGCACTGCTGGTGCATTCAACTACGGACTCTGCCAATAGATTGTAATAATATTTTGTATTATACAAACCATTAAAGTTGGTTAACTTTTGTGTGTTAGACTTCTTGATTTTTTCCCCTTCCACACCCTTTTTTTTCTTAGAATAGCCCATAAGAATGAAAAAAGAAGGGAAATTCCTCTTCATAACAGGTTGCTATCATGCTGAAAGAGCAGGCAGGACAAATTCAGGGTTTTACAAGTGGACTAAGAACTAATATCATCAAATAACACTGGACCATCAGAATAACTCCAACATTCTTAACTGCTTGTCACTAATAATCTAATAATAAATATGCTACTTTGGTTATTACATTTGTTTTCGTTTATTTTTACAAATGGGAAGAACACTATCTCACACAATTGATTCTGATCCTAGAAGATTAATTTTAAGTGTTTTAAAAAAAATAAGCATACAAAATTTTTAGTGTGTTTAGGATCTGCCCTAGTGACCGAAGAGCTAACCACTAACAATTACAGTACACTTGTACACACATTTCTTTTCAGTTCATAAGATTATGGTGCCATCATGTGGTCACACTGTAAGGTTTCATGCTACCACACATTCACTACCCCGGGACCGCTTCTGCTGCTTTCCTATTTTGAAACACTTCTTTTTCTAAAAGCATCTTCTATCAAAATGACTACTCCCAGTACGGGCAGCATCAATATTATGCAATCAGCAGCAAGCCTTGGAAAACAGTCACAGCCACTAAGAATGGAGGTCCGTTGAATGAGTGGGCATGGTCATCTTTTAATGATTCAGGAAGATGTAAGTGTGATATGGGAGAAGGCAGGCTTATTTTCATTCCTGCACAAGTTTTGCATGCACTCATCTGGATTCCAGCCATCTGCTCTGGAAGGGGAGCATTTGATAGCTTCCTGTGCATAGCCTGGAAGTTACAAGAAAAAAATACATTCCCTACAGTATTTCCTTTGGAAAGGCAATAAGGATTGAAACTTGGGTGGAAATGGGATGCTCACACTTCCAACCTCTCCCAGACCCTGTCAGCTGTGATACTCCCCGTTATCACCCCCCAGCAGAAGCTGGCAGCACCAAATACCCCAAGCCGATTCCAAGTAAGCCCCCTTAATGGACTTCAGGGTTTTTTGGAGAGTAGGTGCCAGCTGCTTGAGGGGATGCCGGGACTAGGGAAACAGCCTTTTTTGCTGCTTTCTACGGCGGCAACAATTCCCGGAGCGCAGAGCAACCTCCTCCAGCTTACCGCTCACTAAGGCCGGCTTGGGCACGCTGCTGTCTTCAACCCCGGCCGGCACTGGCCCACCACTGCCAGGGTAGGCGCCTAAAGCTGAGGGGACCCCACTGACACGCAACCAGGTGCCGCGGGGATACACCAGCGGGATGAGGAGGAGGCGGCGGCTCGAGGAGGAGGAGGCCGGACACTCCGGCCTGTTACTCACCACAGGCCACCCCCCCGCCCCGGCCTAGCAGCGCCTCCAACGGGCGGCACGCGACAGCCCGCGCCTCTGGCGGCGCGTGCGCCCTTCCTCGCTCTCTCAGGCCTCGCCCCCGCCCGCTGGAGGTCGCCCTCCCCTTGCGCCTGCGCAGTGCGAGCGGCGCCGCTTTCCCGCCCGCTGTGGAGGCGCTGGGCGCCGGGTGAGGGGTCGGGGTCGGGATTGGGATTGGGGCTGGGGTGACCGCAGGGGTCGGGGTGGCGGCAGCGTGGCGGGGTTCAGCCGCCGGCGTCGAGTATCCGGTGCGTGCGCGGGAGCCCTGAGGTGGCAGCAGGGCCCCGGCGTGAGGAGGGGGGCCTGGGGGGAAGGGTGGGCCTGGCCTCTCCCGCCCCTCTCCGGCAGAGGTCGGGGCCGAGGTTGGGTGGTGTGGGGCAGGCCCGTGGGCCGGCGGGGACAGGGACAGGGACGAGGGGGGTTCCCCAGCCCCTGGGGGTGGGCGGTGCGCCCCGTCACGGCGCGGTTCCGGTGCTGACTGTGTTTTGCTTCTCAGTTAAAGGATGAAAGGTAGTAAGGAGCCGTTTTTTGTGAAATTCATAAAGTCTTCTGGGAACTCGGAGTATTTTTTTAAAGCTCTTGAGGTAAGTAGGTCTGATCACCTTTCTCAGGGAGCGTGGGGAATTATTAAATGATTTCTGTGGTTGACTTAGATGTAGCTTATATGTATACATCTGGAAATAAAGCTATTTCTCTAATAGAGGTGTTTAGTGTTTAATGAAGTCTGTTGAACAAGAACAACTTTATTGAATAAATTGATTCTTGAACAAGAAATAATTATAATTGCAAAACCTATTGACGTTTACTGAAGTGACATGTAGCTGGGAAGGTCTGGATGGTGGTCACTCATCTAAGCACTAACCAAACTTTAGGAAGGACACTGTGGATTGCTTTCCACCTTGAGAAGTTAGTGGGAACTAAAGGCACTGTGTGGCGGGATCAGGTCATGAAAGTTTTTATGATGAACGTTTAAGTCTGAGTATTGTGAAGACTTGGGGGAATGAGGAGGACAACCATGAGGTATTTTAGCCCGTTCATCTGCCATTGTACTCTTGCATGGTAGCTTTGTTATTAGCTGTTTCCAGTAGCTGTACTTGTGTAGTTTCCACAGGATAACTGTTTGTTATTTGTTAAATAAATGTTGTTTTCTGCATTGTTTACCTGCAGTCTATAAAAGAATTTCAGTCGGAAGAACATCTCCAGATCCTTGAAGAAGAAACAGCACTCAACGTAAAAGAAAATGATAAATCACTTTACGTTTGTGATCCTTTCAGAGGCGTTGTTTTCAATCATCTCAAAAAAGTATGCTACCCATCAACATACTTCTAGCTATATTCTTTTCTTGAAGTGCTCATGTCCATACTTACACTCTGTATGTTCTCTCTTTTAGCACTGAATATAGTAGTATGAAGTTTCCATAAAAAAAATCTTTAACTTCACTGCATCCTGTATTTAGGGAAGAAGATGACTAGTAAAGCATAAGGATTATTTTGAAGCAGGTGGAAAAATAAATAGTATGATCAGTTATGATTCTGATGGAGTTGCAAAGCTGGCTTTCACACTTTTTTGCTTCCTGAGTAACATGATTTTGTTTGACCTGCAAGGAATTGTCCAGCAGACAAAGACAGGCTTTCTGTGTAATTCTCTGGCATGTTAGCTGTAGCATCTGCTGCTTTTACTGAGGCCAGAAAACCTGCAAGGGTTGTACTGAAAATCCACAGCTGAAAGTAAAAACAAAACTGTCAGCTACCTGGAGGTGCTAGAGGAGGGGGACAGATGGACAGAGGGACAGAAGCCCTGCCTTCCTCAGGATTCAGGGACAGGGAAAGTCTTCCTTATACCAGTGTACCATCTGCTAATTTTATTTGGGTTTTTTGTTTTATTTTATTGCAGCTTGGTTGTAGAATTGTTGGACCACAGGTAGTCCTGTACTGCATGCAGTCCCAGCGATGTGTCCCAAGAGCTGAGTATCCTGTGTACAATATGACCATGGCCGATGTAACAGTATCCTGTACCAGCCTTGAAAAAGATGTTAGGGTAATGCATTGTACATAATGGATTGTTTAGCTGATTATCGTTGATGTTTGCTTCAGGTGGCTTATCGTTAAGGCAGCAGTCTAACTGTGCCTGTGTTTAGATATATCTAGTTCTTCTATAGACTATGTATAGTTTACGTAAAGAGTTGTATGGAGAAAGAGGGAGTCTTATACGTAGTATGTAAATGTGTATGTAGTGTATCTATGCATGCACATGTATATATTATATAAGCATATACATACATAAGATTTCAGCTATATTAATATGGGAGTAAATGTATGTTTTAGGGATTTTTTTATTAACTGATTAGATGGAACACATAGCTACAGACAACCTTCTTTGTTTCTGGTTACTCAAAACTACATGGTAAAAACTTAATATCCAGTCAGCTATGGTTTAAATTTATCTTAGAAGTTTACTTTTTTTTTATTCTGACTTCACTTTCTAATTTATGCTACCTACAATACCAATTATCTGTAAAATTTTACTCATAGAGTATGGTTGTAGCTTTTTTATTAAGGATGCATATTATGTTCAGCTTATCATAAATGCAAATAAAATGGAAATTGTATTTGATGTTTTTGTGGCTTCCATATATATCCAATTTGTATTTTTGAAGTTTTTTAGGAGAAACCATGGACAATTGAAATCCATGGTTTTGTTTTTTAAGGTGAACGTGAGCGCGACATGGGTTCTTTCTTGTTTCTTGATGATTTCCTATAAATTTTTTTCCCCCACCCAGGAAGAAGTTCATAAATACGTGGAGATGATGGGTGGACGTGTGTACAGAGACCTTAATATGTCAGTAACTCATCTTATAGCTGGAGAAGTTGGCAGCAAGAAATACTTAGTAGCTGCTTCTCTGAAAATACCTATTTTGCTTCCCTCTTGGGTTAAGACACTGTGGGATAAGTCTCAGCAAAGGTATAAAAAGAAACAAAACAAAACTGATTTTGTTTTGGGGACTGGTAATTCTTATGGTGATACAGACGACTTTCTTTTTCTGCTTAATTTTACTTGAAGAAAAAAATTATTTATTTTTTTTTTTCTCTTTTGTTCCTTTAGCATAATGAGATACACTGATGTTAACGTGGAAGACTACGCTTGTCCTGTGTTCCTTGGCTGTACAATTTGCGTTACTGGCTTAAGTAGTTCAGACAGGAAAGAAGTCCAGCGCCTCACTGCTGAGCATGGTGGGCAGTATACAGGGCAGCTCAAGATGAATGAATGTACTCACCTCATAGTTCAAGAGCCAAAAGGTAGAACTTATAGAGTGAATATTATTTTCACTTCTTGAGTTGAAATAGTGTAAATATGCATAAGCATAAGAGTTTGAACTGTCTCTGTGCCTGCTTCATTGTTACTGCTACTGCTTTCGTTTAGGGAATCACTGTTTATGGGAAGACTAACAGAGGGCACCCTTACTTTGCTCTAAAGGCATGAGAAAGAGCAAAAGTTGAAAAAATCACAGAGACCCAGATGGTATTTAAGAGAAGAAAAAGGGAGAATCCTAGAGGGAATAGAAGAATAAAGAAAACATAAGTTTTTTTGGGAGACCTGGATAGGATTTAATTTATATTCTGATTGAAATTGGGTTGTGTGCTAATGTTTTTTAACTGGTCTATTCTTTGTGCCTTCTGAACTCCCTACTACGAAAAAATGAAGGCTTCCTTTCTTTCCTCTAGTGCCCAGTTTCCCTGCCTTTCCCTGTGGGGAAATATCCTGGGACTTTTTAGACTTCTTTTTTTCCCCCCTGTGCCTGAAAACTTTAAAGCCTTTTTTTTTTTTTTTTTTGCTTTAGTGCCCTGTCATACTCTTCATAATGTACCCATGAGCTAGCCATCAATGAGATTTTTTGCTCTAACTGTATTTAGAGACTAAATAAGTAGCCTGTCAGAAGAGTTCAGGATAACATGACTTGCACGTTGAAATCAGTTATTTGAATTCTTAAATTTTCTTAATGTCCAGCCATCTTTCTGCGATCACTGTTTAGCATTAGTCTTTCGGTGACTTGTGATTTTTATTTTGTTTACATTTGAAAGGTCAGAAGTATGAATGTGCCAAAAAATGGAATGTGCACTGTGTGTCTGTGCAGTGGTTTTCTGACAGCATTGAGAAAGGCTTCTGTCAGGATGAGACAATATATAAAATAGAGGCTGCATCAAAACTGAGTAATACACCCACTACGTCAACACCTACAAATCATGCCAACAACCCTGATAGTAAGTAAGACCTTTTAAAATACGTTAAGGTAAGAAACATTTGTAGTAAGGAGGAAGAACTGTTTCAAATTCGTAGGGTGCTACTTGCTTTTGCTGTGGTGGTTTGACGGTTTGGGTTCTGATTCTACTTATGCTTAAAAGGCAACAGATCACTCTTACGCACGTTGAATATTCTAATGTGCAGATTTAAAACATGTGAATAATTGTTTAAAAAGTAAACTTGAATTAGGCGTATGATTGTCTGTATAAGAATCAGTAGTGTGTATGTCTAAGTCCTGAAAAAGTGTGACTGTTCATGCATTTGTAGTTTAAAACAAGTGTCTGTTATGAATTTAATCTTACAGCAGGGGAAAACAAATACTGATTTATTTTTTTTTAAATTATTTTTTCTTCATATATTTATTTTTGTTTACTCTATGCTATTAAAAGAAGGAAAGTTAAAAGCATTTTGTAAACAAACATTGTAGCATGAAAGACACAGCCAGCTTTAAATGTGTCTTTCCGAATGCCTGTTACTGACTACTACTTCAGGAAATGACGGAATAGGAGCACTGTAACCCAACTGCACTAACTACCAACAGAGTACTGGGAATTCAGCTTAGGTATTTAACCTAGGTTATATTTACCTAGTATTTTTTATTCTTCAGACTTTACATTTCCTTCTAGCACAACAAAATCATATGTGTCAGTTTTGTATTTTGTTTAGTGAAGCAGCGGAGAGAGATGGGCCAAAACTAATGCATCTGTTTTCATTTTAATTTTATTTAAAGATCATACCCTTTCGGATGTCAGCCACATTTCCAATATCAATTTGAGTGGTGTTAATGAAACAGCGTGTAGTTCTGCTATGAGCAGCAGACTGGATCCTCTTCCTGATGAGCTGGAAAACTTGGATATAAGTTCTTTTCGAGCACCTGAAGATTTGTTAGATGGGTGTCGGGTAGGTTTAACAATGTATACTTTGAAATGTTTGGTCTTAACCCTCTGGAAGCAACCAGGTTGGTTGCCTGCTTGCAACAGGAAGCACTGGCAATTGCTGCTTGAGTAAATTGTTTCATGGTCAGTAGCAAATGCCAAATTTATTTTGTGTCCACATGCTGTAATGTGCTTGTGCGTCTATGTATATATGTGTGTATGTGTATAATTGTATTAAATATGTAGTATAAATATAAAATTACATATTTATAGACATATATTTAAGTACTATAGGTTCTGGAATTGGTGTGTGGTTTTGGGTGGGGTTGGTTTTGGCTGTATGACTTTGGCTGGGGGTTCATTCCATTAGTAAATATTGATGTTTTGCTAGATTAATTTGCAAAGATAAATTAATCCAGTTATAAATACTTAAGTTTTTGCTGCTTCTCAGAAGCTGCACCACTAGCTCTGCACCACTAGAACACAGGTTCTACATCAGTCAGAACAAATTATACCAAAATATCCTACTTTGGTTTTTTTCTTCTTTTTTACTTTTTTCTTTTTTAAGCCTTTTTTATGTTGTTCTGCTCTTTTTCTAGATCTATCTGTGTGGCTTCAGTGGCAGGAAGTTGGACAAGATGAGAAGGCTTATTAATTGCGGCGGTGGTGTTCGATTTAATCAACTTAATGAAGATGTTACCCATGTCATTTTGGGGGAAAATAATGATGAGCTGCAACACTTTTTGAACAAGACAGCTCACAGGTTGTGATAACTGTATTGCTTAAGGTCTACTTCTGCCTTGTTTTCTTTCTCCTACCACCTTGTAAACAGGAAAACAAGTATTGATTTGGAGATCCTAAATAGTTCTTGACTTAAATTAGAAGACTTACAGCCAGTATTCATAAGTACATCCTCATGTGCTCTTGAATACTGTAGTTCTTTGAGTAGCCATGAGTCACTTCAGTGAATAGGAAAACAAGTATTCTTCTTGGTGAAAAGAGGTGTTAACTTGCATTTGTTAATATATTGAGGAGGAAGGATTTGGCAGCAGTGGCAGATATAATTTACATTATAGAAAATAAGTATGAAATTCTCTATTCTGAGACTGAAAGAACTAAACAAAATCTTCAGGCTTGTAAAGTGCCCAAAGTTTGCGTAGTGTTGGAGTTGCAGAGTTCAGGTGTGTGTATATACTACTATTTGCAGAGTGGGATGGAAGAATCACAGTTCGGGAACCTTCTGTAACGTATTTGTATAACGCTTTATTTTATAGGCCTCATGTCGTGACAGCAAAATGGTTGCTGGAGTCATTTAGCAAAGGTTATCTGCGTCCAGTGGAGCAATATATCCCTCTAAACTACCAGCTGCCAGAGAACCCAATTTTGGAACAACCTGGAATGAAGTCAATTCTTCCCAAAAATAACAGTCTCTTGAAGAAAGAAGCTGTGAATGTTATAAAGCACCAGAAGGCTGCTGACGATGACTTCCTCTCTCAATATATAAATAATGATTCTACATTAGGTATGTTCTAGGCTCAGCATACCACAGAAAGTTTAATTGCTCATAATTAGCATTTGAGCTTTGTGGCATTTGCTTATTAAAAAGCTAGCCACATCTTGCATGTTAACTTCTATATTGTGTTTTAGAAATCAAATTTAAACAGGCCTTATAGAGCAGTTCTTAATTAAAACCTGGCTGAAAACAGCAGAATACTGTAATTTCTTCATGAAACTGTTTTGAGTTGTCTTTGATGTTCTTGTCAGGCAATTGCTGTTGTTGGTTATTTTTTGGTGGGTTTTTTTTTTCCTTTCAGATGAAGTTGAAAAACTAACATCCGTAACCATCAGTGATGTTACTCACTTGACTGTTCAAGGAGAGAATCAATCTTCCATCTGTAATGGTTCTTTACGAGAGTCTTCTGCACTGTCTGAAGGAGGCTTATTTGTCAAAAAGAGATTTCTTCTTTTGGGTTTTAGTGAAGAGGACGAGTCCTGCATTACAGATATTATAGTGGAGAATGCTGGGAAAATTCTGCCACTGCAAAGCAGAACCATTGCAGATTATGCTGTGGTACCTTTACTGGGGTGCACAGTGAAGCCGACTGTTGGTGATGTTGTCACAAATACATGGCTGGTAAGGGAGTTAGACTTTCAGTTTCGTGAGTAAACAGGTATCTATATTAGAAATATGTCTTGTCAGACTGCAGGGATATCGGTGGCTTAAATGTGAGTAAGGTACTGAAAGATTAGCCTCGTTTAATTTGAAATGTACTAAATGGGCTTTAAAGCCTGTGCGTCTGTAAGTTGTCTTTTATCTGTTTCGCTTAATTTTCTACGTGCTTGTTAAATAAGACTTTGTTGTCATGACTCAAAGGCTTCTTATATGAGAGTCTGACAGCATTTTCTCTAAATAATGAATTGTAGAAGGAGCTAGTTGACTAATACTGATTTCGTTTGATATCTTTGTGTTTACTTGTCTCATGCTTTTTATAGCTTTTTTAGTTGTAGCAGAAGAGCAAACTACTTTAAGGGAGCCTTCAGAGTTGGAAGAGTAGTAACTGAAAGGTTCTGAATAATGCCTCAGTGTGTCAAACCTGACAAAATTAAAATTATCTAGAAAAGAATATGTCTTATTCAATGGGAAATAATTTGTCTCATGTAATAATGGAAGCAGGATTGCTTGTTGTTGAATCCATAAATGCTATTGCACAGTTGCTGAAATATTGCTGACTTTGTTGCTATTTGGCTTGATTTAGATTTTTATCTCTTTCATCTTTTTTTTAGATAACATGTGTGGAGCAGCAGCTCCTATTAAATCCACAGTCCAATCCGCTTTTCACACCAGTCCCAGTAATGGAAGGAGTTACCCCTCTGGAAGACTGTGTTCTTTCTTTTAGCCAGTTCACTGGTGCAGAGAGAGACTCCCTGGTTTATCTGGCAGGACTACTAGGAGCCAGGTATGTCTCCTGTCACCATTTCTTCTTGTTCTTATGCAGGCAGTGTGATGAAATCCATTTATGCATTTCATTTCTTTTTTATTAGAATTAAAGCTCTTCTGGATTCTGTTCATTTATAAAACTTAATGCGGAAGCAATGAGACATTATTATATAATTATTTTATTTTCCTTTCCTTTAGAGAAATTTACTCACATTCACACAGCCTAATTTCTACCAGAATACACTCACTCTCATACAATGACTGAGTCTCAGTAAATTTTTGCTCAAAAAACCTAGTTTTTCAGATGTGAGGTTTTCCGAGTTGTCCTTCAGTTGTCCAGGAGTGGACCATTGTTCCTCTTTTTCAGTACTGTCTGGTTCAGCCTTATAACCAGTGATAGTGCACCATTTCTTAGGAGCTGCAATGGTGAATTATTTGCTTCTAATTCATCAGGATCTTTGAAAAACATTAAGAAAAACATATTTAGTCATGAGGTGGCAAAATTGTATAGCTTAGAGTATCATTTGTAGTCTGTTTGAACTAAATTTTTTGCTGGTGAGTTCTCAGTCCTGTTGTCTTCTTGGAAAATTGGGTCCTTGATGATAAAAGAAAAACTAATATAAAGAAAACTATTGTGGATTTTGAAATAACGCTTGTTGCTTCCAGAAAGGAATCCTGCCTGTCCCATTAATCTTGCAGAAGAACATTAGGCCTCGTGTATGATTTGGAAATGGGATATGTGACAAAGTCTGGAGTATGAGAAATGTTAATGTTTTCAATACTGATAGAAGCAAAACATTGCTGTTTAATTATTATTTTTTTTCATGTAGGTTAGGCTGTCAAGTGCAAAGTGGATGGCCTTAGATAATTCTACTGGTTCATTTTCTGTTGCTTGAATGCATTTTGTAATAGTTTAAACGTGCCCCAGATTAATTATTTTTTTTAATGACTAAATGAATGTTTTATTAATCTAATTTTAGAGTCCAAGAATTCTTTGTGCGGAAAGCCAATGCAAAAAAGGGAATGTTTGCCAGTACTCATCTGGTGGTGAGAGAACCGGATGGTTCCAAGTATGAAGCTGCGAAGAAGTGGAATTTGCCTGCAGTCACTGTTGCTTGGCTTTTGCAGTCTGCAAGGACAGGAAAGAGAGCAGATGAAAGCAAGTTCTTGGTTGAAAATGCAGAGGCTGGAGGTTGGTTATTAGTAAGTTAGGGAATATGACTGTGTGATTATATTGTTTGTTCACACTGAGGAAGGCAGGTATGATGAATTTTTTTTTCCCCTAATACCTTCGAAGTATTAGAGATAGAGGGTATTTTTTTAATTTTTTGTTTTTCTTCTGGTATTGAGTTGTGTTTATAGAAGTGAAACTGTGTGTTTGCTGTAAGTCTCTTGGAGCTAGTGGAGTCTTGTGGTTATCAGTCATTTGGGAATCAAGCTCAGTGTCTCAGCATTGTCCTTTCTGACATATGCTGCTCTGTAGGTTGCATGAGAATTGATGTGAGATCCAGCTTAGAACTTTCATACTTGTTGATCTGCAATGATGTGATTCCCCTCTGCTCAGTCCTCTATGCCTACTTCATCTTCTGATGCTTCTCCTCCTTTTCCAGTTATTTCACACCTTCTATTTGGCGGTATTTCTTCTATATTAAGATGCAGACAACAGTGATTTAATACTGAATGTTAGCAAACCTGTTTTACCAGTACCATTGTGAATTAATTATATGGGTCACTAAGTCAGAGGACAAAAGGTATGTTGTTGGCATAGGCGTGTCTTATCTGTATATTATATTTTTAAGGAAAAGAAGTGGGTGCGCAGGGAAAATAAGCAGTGAAATGTAAAAGCAATTCTTGTACTAATATTTTTGAGCTGTAAAGATGATGAGTCATGCTTATCTAGAAGCGTTTATGATGGATAGGGGCTTATGATGGATAATGATAGGGGATTATGATGGATAAGGGCTTATTGCTGTCTAAATCTTGATCCTGTTGATCCAAAACTGTAAGGGACTGGAAGTGTACGTAGTGACCTGAAGAGGTGTGATTCAGTTATGAATACAAAAGAAACTTTATGTTGCGTGGAAAGTAAGGAGCCAGGGAGGAGTTACCTTTAATGTTGAAAGCGAAGGGTTTGTTGTGTATTACATTCTTTTTCTTGGATTTGTATTTTAATAGCTGTTGTACCACATATGTGAGCTATACGGATCTGTGTGGAACTGCAAACAGTGTGAGCAGGCCAGGCGTTGCTAGCTCTTTTTCAGACTCTTAGGGTCAAGCTCAGTACCAGTGTAATTCAAACTAAGTAGTTAACTGGAAGAGACACAAGATACTGGCTTTTAAAATATAATCGTCACTGTACAGCATTTATTGGGGGGGGATGTGAATTTTTTTGGGGGGAAAAGGAAGGTCAGATGAACTTTTAGTTGTTGTTCAAATAAAGGTGTATGTGAGATCTGTATTCAAAAGAAAAATCGTATTGCTTGTTTATATTTTCCTTCTGTCTTTTAAAGATGGGGAGAGTTGCATTACTCAGCTTAGCAAGACACCACCAACTGTTAAATCTCCTGATTCAGAGCAACCTACTTATCTCCTTGAAGCTGGAAAAAAGCCAGCTGTGACTCCTCTTGATATCAACAGGTTCCAGAGTAAAGCTTTCCAAGCTGTAATCTCTCATCATATTGGGACGAAGACAACTCCTCTTGTGCAAGGGGGGCTGCCACAAAAAGAGCCATCTTTACATCTTGATACACCATCAAAATTTCTTTCCAAAGACAAGTTATTCAAGCCTTCTTTTGATGTAAAGGTGATCATCTTTGCAAATTTTTGTCTGTAGAGCCATTAGGGTTAAAGATGAGCATAAACTTAAATACAGTACAGAAACCCGTGCTTACCCTTTCGTATACTGTTAACATGCAGACTTTCTTTTTTGAATAAACCCAGGAAAACTGGCTCTGTTTGTTGATATATATATTTCTAGCTAATGACCTGTGGACTAAATTTATTGACTAGTAAATGCTGTAATGTCTTTAACAAAGCTCCTTTATGCTTATTGCATCACATGCTCATGTGTTCTGCGCCTCACACAGTACACAGTCTGTGTTCTTTACACTTAAGGCTGAGAAATGTAACGAGAAGGTTTATAATTGCTCCAGATAGAAACAAGTGTTTGCTTGTTTTTTCGATGAAATGCTACTTTAATGAGATGTTTTAATGTAATAGCTGTATAGCAATTTCAAAACTGTTATTGCAAGTTGAAAAATGCATTGGCGTTTTGGGTTCATTGTCTCATTCTGAAGGCCACAAGAGGCTAGAAAAACTAGTCTTAGAACAAAGAAACTACTGACACTTATGAAGTATCTGTGCTGGAATAGCTCTGGAATGACTCAAGTGTGCTTTAGAAGGTTTGAGGTTTATTTTTCATTTTTGAGGCCTTATCTGAAAGATGAATGCACTGAATTCCTGCAAAGTTTGTTGGGTTTTTGGGGGGGTTATTTGTGGGTTGGTTTTCTTGTTGTGTTTTTTAACCCCTCTGCCTGCAATAGAACAAACACGTATTACAAAACCAGAAGAATCTATTGTTCTTTTTAGTTAGTTCTGCTTCGTGAAGAGAAGGCTCCAGCGAGACCTTATAGCGGCCTTACAGTACCTAAAGGGGATCTACAAGAAAGATGGGGAAGGACTCTTTATCAGGGATTGTAGTGATAGGACAAGGGATAATATTTTTAAACTGAAAGAGGGTAGATTAGATTAGATATTAGGAAGAAATTCTCTATTCTGAGGGTGGTGAGACACTGGAACAGGTTGCCCAGAGAAGCTGTGGATGCCCCATCCCTGGAAGTGTTCAAGGCCAGGCTGGATGGGGCTTTGAGCAACCTGGTCTAGCAGAAGCTGTTCCTGCCCACGGGAGGGCGGTGGAGATGAGCTTTAAGGTCCCTTCCAACCCAGACGATTCTGTGATTCAATTTATACTCTGCTTTTTGAAATCCAGTAGTTTACCAGACTGATAAATTTTCGAAAGCAAGATGTTCTATATCAAAAATTTCTCTTTTTCAAAAAAGGGCAGGAGGAAATTTGGTGTTTTAAAGGTGCAGATAGAATCACATACTCATGCAACATGTAGGGGCAGGTATTAGTAAATTAAAGTAATTGTCTGGAGTTGGCTACTCGCTTTTCCATTGAAGGCAGTTTTCATTGATGTCAGTGAAAAGAGAGATTAATAACCTGTTCTTCCTTTTTTGCTTATTAAGACTTTAAGATTGGGATTGTCTTGTACTGCTTTTGTGCAATGGTACTACAGTTGCACTTCCTAGCTAGTAGTACACCATCCTAGTTTTGTTTGAAATCTTACTGCAAACTATATTTGTGAAACTTGCACTTGAGTGAGAATTTTGTAATGTGTTCATGAAAGTCAGTCCATTGCTTCTTTTTTTTGTAGGATGCTCTGGCAGCTTTGGAAACTCCAGGAGGTCCTGATCAAAAAAACAGGAAACTGAGCACACCTCTCTCTGAAGTCATCGGCAGAAATTTGAAATTGGCACTGGCAAACAGCACAAGGCATACAGTAGCTCTTACTGCCAGCCCTCAGTTGACCACTGCACATCCAGAAGTGGTAGGAAATTCTGATTCTAAGTTTCTGGAGCATAGGCTTAATTACGAAAATGCCATATCTTTCTTGATTTAAGTTACAAAGGAGTTTGTGAATTGTGCTATTTGAGTAGAAATCCATATGATTATGCATTCGTCAATGACAGTTAAAGGAAGGTAAGATAGAAGAGTTTCCTTCTGGGAGGCAAAGAATTTTAAAACCTTTTTCTACTGTCTGTACTACTATCTTGAATATTAAGCAGTTGCTAAGTAACATGGCATATAAATATGTACCAATTTAGTCTTTGTAGTATTGGGATGAGAGGATTTCATCACACTTAAGAAATTCCCAGGCTCCAGATGAGCAAGATTAAATATTTTGTCGTGGACTAAAGTTAGGAGTTCTTTAGTGCATGTGTTGTCTTTTCCTATCTTCCTCTGTAACGTACTGCTTTTCTGCTTTCTGGGAGGCACAAGGTGTGATCAGTTGCTTATTCCCTTATAAAGACACATTATGTCATCATTTCTTGTAGTCATCTTGCCTCTTCAGTCTAATCCACCCTAGTGAGAGAAAACAGAAAAAGATGTAGGAGGAAAGGGAGCTTTTATGTATTGCTTGCCGTTTTAGTACACTGTTTACTGTAGAGGAGAGGCAAGAAAGCTAATAGCCTTCAGCAAGGGAAGGTTGTCACTTCTTATTTTGTAGCTCCTTATTCTTATTTTTTCCACTCCAGTACAATGAAATACTTCTGTGGCATCAAGTTTGATAATTCCCTGATTGCAGTGTTCAGGAAGTGCTCAGTCTGTGATGGAAGGAGCAGAATATATTCCAGGCAGACTTGCTGAGAGTGAATCTTTTGTCTTTGGATTCCTAGTGCGTGGAATGGTAATAGTGCTGGGTTTTGACCATGGAGTCTGGGAGAAGCAAAAATAGAGAAAATGTGTTTACCTTAGTTTTGTTGTTACTGCATTTTTTACTGTATGCTTCACTAAATATTAAAGTATTTTTGTTACTGATACAGAAACCTTACAAACCTGACTCTCCTGTTTTTATCCCTGCAGCTTGAACAGGAAGAAGAGCCCAAGCCACTTGCCGATGTGGTTATATATGTTAGTAAAAAACTTAGTAAGAAGCAAAGTGAACTGAATGCAGTAGCAGCTTCTCTCGGGGCAGATTACAGGTATGAACTGATTAAAAAGAGCTTCTAAGCTTCTGCACTGATATGATTCTTCGCATTCTAATATGCTTTATCTGCGTGACCTTTTGCTATGGCTAAACGTTAGATTTCACCATCTTAAACAATTTCTATTGCAAAATAAGGCCATCTGCTTCTAACGTGAAATAAGGCCATCTTTCCCCAACGCATCCGCAGTCTCTGTGTTCTTGATAAGTCTGTCTTGGAAAGACTGTTTGTCCTGAAGTCTTCCCAAACTGCACATTTTTTAAATTATTTTTTTCTCTTCTTTTTTTGAAGAAAACTATGAAACATGTTTAGTTTTTGCGTGGTTTATAATTTGCTTTATAGTTTAGATTTTGAATCTGATCTGAATTTGTGTGTTTCTCCCTGGCTCAAAACTAATTATTTTACAGATTGTAAGCATGGCTAAGTTAGTGTGTTTAGAAAAGCTTAGGAAAAATAGGATGCCACGAAGAGAAACCACAAACTAAATTTTATGATTTAATACAGAATTCTGCTCCATCTAAATCTGATTTATATATTTTGTTACTGACTTCTATAAGTGTTATCATTCACAGTGTGGACGAGGAAGTTGCCCTTATGTTTGGTAGTAGCTTAGAAATGATGAGGATAATTGCATTAGATAGCTAATACTATTTTTTATCATTTTAAATGTTAGAATCACACATTTTGTTTTATTTTGAGCTTCCAGGATTAGTATTTAACTTGCAGCTCAATATGTCAACAAAAGAAAAAGCTCTCTCATGGTGGGTCTTTTCAGAAACTGATTTGAAACTCCACCTACTTAAATAAAAACAAGCCAAAAAAACTCAAGCGAAATGCCTCCTCTGTATCAGATTTAGTTTTGTTTACTTCAGGAATGCTTTCAAAAGACATGAAGTTATTCTGTCCTGATACTGAGTGCTGTCATTTTTGATGGAGAAAGTGGGCTCGTTGCTTATTTAGGCATAGGCAAAGCAATATTTTAACATGAACAAGGGCTAGGACAATTTCTGAGCAGCAGAATTTCTGTATTTTAGAAATATTGTGTCTTCAAGTTGTATTTTGTTTTCTTTTCTAGATGGTGCTTTGATGAAACAGTAACACACTTCATCTACAAGGGAGGACAAAATGACAACAATAAGGAGTACAAATCCATTAAAGAATGCGGTATACATATTGTTTCAGAGCACTGGCTTTTAGAGGTACGAAGTTTGCTTTGTTCCCTTATTAAAAGTGAAGGGAAATGTAGGCTTAAAAACAGTTCTATGGCAGTGGATTTTCTGCTTGCATTTAATCTGCATATATATAGGAACTGATGTTTTGCATCCTGCTTTGAATTTATAAATTGTGCGATCAGTTTTCACTGATGTATTCTTACCTTGTTCTCCATGAGGAGAAAAGAAACTGTCTTCTATCGACCATTTCTGCTACACATTTCTCAGAACGAGAGCTGCGTTTTTCTCTTCTGTAAAGTACTTCTTCTGGTGGTGTTCTCATTGTACTTTTCCTATGTTTAGATGTGGAATTTCTCTTTTATCTCAACCAGTTTCTCATCTTTCTTATGTTAACTGGTGTTATTACAGAGTGCCCAAGAATATAAACGGCTTCCTGAATCTCTCTTTCCTCACACTTACAATCCCAAAATGAGCCTGGACATCAGTGCAGTGCAAGACGTCAGGCTCTCTTCCTCCAGTAAGCTTCCATCAACTGGAAAACCAGCAGAGGAAAATGAGGTATAACATGTGATAAGAATTCATGCTCTATGAGGTGATTTGGATTCAGTTAACTTAATTGTTGTATTAACATATTAATAAAAAATGTTGATGCTTATTCAGTGATGCCCTGAATCAGGTTTAGCTAGTAATTAATAGTAGCTGTTGCAGATGTTCCTTAAGTTTTTTCTGCATATGTAATATTTCCATTCTAGGGCAGTATAGGGAAACACAGGCATTTCAGGATTAGAAGTGCTTTCCGAATTTGAAATGATGTGGGTCCAGTCTTTGCTTTCTCTTGTAGGTAACAAGATCCAAAGTGTGAACTTGCCTTAGTAGACATTTACAGTGCAGAATAGGTGTTGTCACTGGTGCTTCACTGTTTTACTGTCATTTCAGTGGCAGAAAGGTTAGATTTACTCTAAAGCAAGATGAATAATCATCAGAATTTATGCATGTGTTGAACATGGGTTAAAACCAAAAAATTTTGGTGTTTTAGATTATTCCGGTGGATGAAGATGATGTAACTACTGACCAAATAAAGGAAATGGTTGCTGCAGGGGATGAACAAATCGTAACAAGTGAAGCCAAAGGAGGTAAATGTTTTCAAAAAAATTGTGGAACACCAAACTATCAAAATGAGCCTTCTGCAGTTTCAGGTGATCAATGTTAAGATCTGGAAGCTTTAGGTACTATATTTATGCTGCTGGATGAGAGGAAAGAGTTTTGCTCTCTATTTTAAAGACTTTGACAGCCCATAAGAAAATCATAATCATCTGTTGGAAATTATTTAATCGGCATTTCTTTGTTTTAAAACACTGATGTTCATCTTCAACATGACAAATCTCTGGTTTAGAGTATATCTTTTTTTTTATGTAAATAAATGTGTTACTGGAGAATTGTGGATATAAGTTAGATTGATGTGAGCAAATTCAGAAGTGAGCCAAATGGAGATTTCTCCTTGTGTCTAGGAATAGCTGACACAGGACATACATAGTTTCCCTAGATATTTTTCCCCCACATATCTTTTCCTCTCCTTAATGTCTTGTCTTTGTCCTGATGAGGGGGTGGCAGGGGGAAGTTGACTGGCATTTCATTTACTTTTCACTTGTTACAATATAACAGTCTTGATCTTTGAGTTTTGTTCCTTCTCTTAAGTTTTAACGCAAGCACTAGAAATGAGGGAGAACTTCCAAAGGCAGCTGCAGGAGATCATGTCTGCCACATCGTTAGTAAAACCACAAGGGCAAAGAGGATCCCTTTCAAGGAACAGTTCTGATGGTTTTCCAACCACTCCTGATAGCACACGGTCTGTGCGAAATGGCCGCAGTAGGGCATTGGAAGCTCTAAGGTATTGATTTGTGTTTCAAAGTATATTATTTTGTTCTTCCTGCGCATACTCAGACATTCATTGAAACATTAACAGGTCTCCAGGGTTTTCAGATGTATTGTCTTTCTCTACTGGTGTACTTAAGTTGCTTCTCTTGCAATTCAGAATCTTTAACTGGACATGCTAGATAAAGTCAGAATGTTATCTTAATCCATAGCGGGTATCTTTTTTTTCAAAAAAATCACAAAACAGTATGATTGCTTTTTAGTTTTGATTTGAATTGTGCCAACTGATTTCTTTCTCTTCAGATTGGTTAGTGTTCTTACAGATTTTTAAGAAAGCAATGCTGCATTTTTTCAGTACATAGGTCATATACAAGCAGTAGGTATTCCTGCAAAGTACCTCTGTGAATGTTTCTCCTCTTTTCTTTTTCTTTTCTCTCTAAGCATAGAATAGGATTTGAACTCCAACAATTGAGCTACAGTGAGAAAGTAATGGAAACCTTGCAGAATTATTCCTTTAGCGTGGTATTTATTTGCAAAGTAATAGGTTCAGTAAAGAGTAGCATACACTGATTTTTTAGAATAATTTATCAATATTGACACATACTAAAAATATCTCCTGCTGATATTTTTGTTGCCTGTTTTCAGCCATGCTGAGACTTAGGCTTACGAAGCCAGGCTGCTGGGAGTTGCTTTTGTACTGAAATTTTCCCCTTTCCCAACTATGCTTTCTAATATGCTTTCTTGGACGCTACAGTTGATGTGATCATTAACACGTTGTCTTCTAGTATGGTAGTCTTCTGTAAAACAAATGAATATTTAAGGTATCTCTGCCTTTTTCCTTAGGCAATCCCGTCAGGCACTTGCAGATATAAACACAGAGCCATCCCAAAGTGAGCAGATCATCTGGGACGATCCTACTGCGCGGGAGGAGAGAGCAAGACTTGTCAGCAACTTCCAGTGGCCTAATAGTCCTTCCCAGTACACTGAGCACGGTCAGAGTAACGCCAATAAGAACATGGATGAATCTGCCTTCAAAGGATCTTTAGCTGATGCAGAGGTTGCTGCTATAGGTAAAACTAGAAATACAATATCCTCGTTCTTTGCTACAGCATCCATTTAATCTCTAGGACTTTTAAAATACAGTATTACTTGAATTCTACTGAAAAAAAAAAAAGTGAGCATTGTTGGCATTTTTTGAATGCCAAAAAGTACAAGTTTACATCTTTGAGCTCCATTATGTGTTGCTGTTTTTTAAAAATAAGCTTTCCTATTCATTTGGCATTTGTGGTCAAACACCAAGGCGCAGTGTTCGTCTAAAAATAGTCTGCATCAGCTTTAGGAAGTCTTCCAAATTTTTTTCGGAACCACAACTGGTTTCCAGGTAACAATTCAGGTAGACGTAGTGGAATTCAAATGGGAATACCAGTAGCAAAATCTTTCTAATTGTAGTGGAAGCATTCGTTGGTGAAAAGTGGAGATACAGGAAGAAAAGCCATGAGCCCAAAAAACAGATGTCAGAGCTGCCCATGGACATGCTTAGGATTCAGTGAAGATACTGTATTTATTTTCCCTGTCCTTTTTGAAGTCTTTAGTCTACTGCTAGGACTAAGGAAGCAATGTACTTACCTTTTTCCATCTGTATTGCGTTCTTCACATTCCTGCCTCCTGAGAGATAGTGGAATCCTTTATTTCTCTCTCCCTGCTGCCTCCCTCTTGCCCACAACTCCTTCCATCAATCTACTTACAGAGTTTCTGCTTGCAGCAACAATCTTCCTGGAAACTGACCCTGTCCTAGAAGAGGTTGAAGAAAATTAGCTAAATGCATTCAATTGATTTTTGGTTCAACTGAATCAGTGCAGTTTAGCTAAAGAAATTAGGCTATTTGAGGTTTTTGGCTTTTTCAAAGCAAGGCATCCAGGGACATTAGTCTGCGAAATTGCAGTTGGTGGTTTGTGGTATAAGGAAGAGTATCTTTATCAAAGGCAACGGTGAAATTTAACTGTATGTGTGTTGTAGCAGCAGTTGTGTTTTATCCTTTTAGGATAGCTACATTTTTTTAATTTATTTTATTTTTTACTTTATCCATAACTATATTCAGTCAAAGACAAGTCATGCAACAATGCCTTACTTTCACAGCTGTTCCTGAGGCTGGGGATGGAGATTTGATTGAAGGTCTAAAGAATCCTGTATGTAGAGATCCTGAAACACCGATTAAAGATCACTTGATCCCCACTCCGCAGGCCCCCAGCATTGCTTTCCCGCTGGCAAACCCTCCTGTGGCACCACAGCCCAAAGAAAAGGTTTGTCATATGAAGAAATATTTATGATGATTTGTGTTCTGAGAGATGTGGTGACAGTTTAAGAAGTTTTGAACTTGATGGTAATTATAAAATAGGTGAATAGCTGCATTTAAAATCCTGAAGTGGATTGCTTTTTGTGCAGTTCTAGTTTTCTTCCCCTTTTTTTAAGCTTTTGAACAAATGAATGTTTGCTCAAGTAAATAAAGCTTGTTTGTTCAGACAAATAAAGCTTTTTGTCCTGTTAGTTCCTGCTGGAAAGCTGAGGTAGACTTTGGAGTGGAGAGTTACTATGTGTATTGCTTGGAACTCCTACAACTGTGTTAGGATGATGGAAAAAAGGTTAGGCCTTTGTTTCCTTGGCGATATCTGGAATTTATGTTTAGGTCAAACAGAAAATTATTTTTCTGCCAAAAACCTGGTTTAAAGTTCTGCTATTTTATAGTGAACTTGGAAGGGGCTAGGAAAGTGAGCTTATTCTTTGGCCCGCAGTGTATCACTTGATGCTCAAACTTTCAGCAGCTATGTGGCTTCAGAGGCATAATGTGTCATGTTAGTAAATAAGCTGTGGTGGAAATGCATAGAGGCCCTCAAAGTTATAGAAAGTCTGAATGAATGAGGCGGTGTGATAGATGGATGATGATTTCTTCATGTGTTCAACTTAGCATTCAGTGGATATGAATGAAGGATTCGTTTTTATGACAGGTTGGTTCAGTTGTGCCCTGAAGAAAGGGGGAACCAAGAGGATGTTAAGCAGGAGCCTAACATTGATTTGATAAGATCCAACCTTTTTGTCAAGTGATTGACAGGTTTGGTTCTGCTTTTCCTGGCTAAAAGAAAACTTAATATAAAAATAACCCAGAATGTTTGGCAGAGAAGTAGTCAGCTGTCAACCTAATGTTTCTGTCTTATTTTCAAAATCTGTTACTGTATTTCCAGGCTGTTACAGAAGATGAGAAGGCTGATGAAGAACCAGAAAAACACCGTAAATTTCAGCTGTCTTCTCTTAATCCTCCAGAAAGATTTGATTACTGCCATCTGATTGAGGAATTAGGTATCAGATATTTGTGAAATGCAAAGAATAGTATGTGTCTGTATGTGTTTGGTCATCTGTGGCTCATTGGGGAAGAGAAAGGGCTTCTGTTAATGACTCGTCAGATTTGAGGTCTCAGATTTATGGCTTTGTGTGCTTGTGAGTGATTCTTTGAATTTATTATTATTATGTGAGCAATCAGCTTTGCCATGAAACAGCAATGGTTTTGTCTTCTATCTGTCTCCACAACAACCTCATTCTTTACTGTTGAGATCTGCTGTCTTCTGGTGTGTGTCTCATTCCTGTCTGTGTTACACTGGCACTTTATTTTTATCGGAGAACTAGTCTTTCCTGACTGCTTCCCCTTCCTTGCCAGCTTCAGCCCTTGTCACTTCAATGATAAAACTTTCAGTGTAAATTTGAGTTAAGTGTATTTTTGTAACTGAATTCAAATAATTCTAACTTTGAGTTGATCCTTTCTGTGGTACAGCATGACCCTTAAATAATTTGAGTCAAATTCATTCCTTGATTCAAGGTGGAATAGTACTTGAGAAACAGTGCTTTGACCCAAGTTGCACGCACATTGTTGTGGGACATCCTCTTCGAAATGAAAAATTCTTGGCTTCGATGGCAGCTGGAAAGTGGGTGCTTCATCGTTCCTACCTGGAGGCATGTAGAGGAGCTGGCTGCTTTGTTCAGGCATGTGACATTATTATTGAGAAATTAGTATGCTGTACCTTTTCATATTTCTTTTTATTTTGCACTACTGGGAAAGGATTTCACTTCTCAAAAGCAATTAGCAGTTTGGGGTGTCTCAGCCTTGCGAGTTCTGGAGGATCCAAAGTCTGAGAAATTTTTGGCAAACTTTTCTCTGAAAACTAGTCCTGGACCAAACTCCTGGTATAGGACAAATAAAATACCTATATTTTTACAGTTCTGAAAATTGAAGCTTGAGTACCTTTTGGTAAATTCTTACTGGTATCAGCTAGTTATGTGAATCTTGTTACACTAGGGTTTAAGTCCTGATCCTTTCAATAAATAGACATAATAGTTTTAAGTGATCCAACTCTGTAACCATGTACATAAACATTTTTGAACGCTCTCTTCAAACTCCTCACTTCCCTAACTGTTATTTCACACTTCTCCTGGGTCTAGCAGTTCTTTTACATTGACAGGGCTAACTGTAAAATAATGCCTGTAAACTGTTTTGTATCTTCATGCATCAAACCCAGCTTTCATTGTTTTGGAAGACACTGCAGAAATGTAGAGTCAATGGTGTCCAGAGTAGTGAGTTGCTTTGCCCTGGTCTTGAATTCCATTGCAAGAGGAATCTGTTTGTCACATCAAGTCACATTGTAGACAGAAATGATGAGTTGATTTAGATACATATGTGCAATTAAGAGCCATATTTCCAATTTTAACTAGAGCTGTTTTGGCCAGATAAAATCAATGTATAAAGCTAGAGTAGCTGGGACTTGTTCTTGGTGTGGGTTTTTTTATTTAATTTTCTGCTGGTAACATTGGCAGGACTCTGCATTGTAATTCAAGTTTATGACTCTTCTAGGAAGAAGATTATGAGTGGGGAAGTAATTCCATACTTAATGTTTTGCCTGGAATCAACGTAAACCAGAAGAAACTAGCACTCGCAGCCATGAGGTGGAGGAAAAAAATTCATAAAGGGAGGCAAGAAACTGGTACTGTTGAGGTATTCATATACTCATGCAAGCTGTACAGTGTGGGTGGACAGGACAGGGATTGTCAACCAAGAAACTTAGCTGGCAGGGAAAGGTAATCTGCCTTGTTATTAAGAACAAAATGGCTTAGCTGGATATATTCTAGTTAAGTAATTTTGTTTAAAAAAAAAAACAAAAAAAAACCCTAAAAAAAATGTAGTGCTTGCAAACTAGAAGTCTTAATTTCCTCCTGAACCACTGTTCATTTTTGGCAAAGCTGGAATGTGGCTGCATAGGTATGTAAATGTCCTTTGACCACGAAGGTGATGTTTACACTTCAGATCTCTGATGGGGGTGCTAACCTAACTCGGTGTCACTGGGAAACCACAATTTGTACTGGCAGTAACAGGTACAAATCCTGTGCTGTGTAGTATAGGTGAATACAGCTCTCTGGACAGCATTTTTATGGCTCTAGCAGTGAGCACACTGTTGTGCTTCAAACATGGCACAAGTTTGCACCTTTCCTAAAGCACCTTCCGTGATTTTTACGGTACAAGTTCCATAGTTTTTCAGTGAGATTTTTGAAAGTGGGAATTGGGTACCCCAAAGCCTCTCTCTCAAATCAGGTGTTGCAGTTGAGTATTCATTGAAAAGTGGAAATACCGCTGCTGTTTCAGTTGCATCGGGATAAATCTTGATTTGCACGTATTTTACAGTAGCCTTTTTAAATGAATGCTCGTAACAAATCCTCTGTACCCCTTGCCTCCTTGGAAACCAGAGTGAGTGCTTGTAGGAGACAACCAGTTGGCTCTAGGTGCTGTTACTGTAACTAAGTAGATAATGTAGTGCATGGGGTGGGGGGGAAATGTTTCCAAGCAACTATCTTTCTTAAGATACAGTTCTGTAGATGAGTGTCTGGTGTTCTGGAAAAAAAATAGCCAAGAGTCTTTTCGTAGATCAGGTTGCCCATCTCTCTGTGCAGGTGAAAGGGCTTGGTGGCAAGCTGCCTTGTCTGTATGATGTTGGCCCAATACTTGTACGTTATGCGGGGTTTATTCTGCCATTTACACTTAAAGACGACACTAGGTGATAAAAAGTATTCATCTGGAGGATATTCACGGAAGGGGCAACTTATAGATCCAGTAAGTGTTTGTACTTTTTTAATACCAATGTATTTTTGACTAAATTGAATCTTTTATCTAGGGAGCTTTCAGTGGCTGGAAAGTGATCCTAAATGTTGACCAAACCAAGGAAGCAGGATTCAGGCGCCTTCTTCAGTCAGGAGGAGCAAAAGTATGTAGCTTTTTGAAAAATAATTAAATACGTGTATGTGGTTTTGTTGGTGGTTTTTTTTTTTTCCCTGTTAAACTGTGCTGGGGATTTTCCATGTGAGTAAAAGGTCTTAACCAACAAAATTACTTACACAGGAGAGCTGAGTCATGGTCAAAGGGTGGGAAGAAAAAGCTATGTCATCATCAGGCAGGGCAACTTGTCTGAGGTCACACAAGTCAGTGGTGCTGGTGGGAATTGAGGTCGGAATTTCTGTGCCCTTCTCTGATGAGAAGGATCACCCTTCCTGAAATGTACATGATGGTACAGAATGCAGCTGTAAATGGTATTCTGTTTCACATTAGTTTGCTAGTGAATGAGTTAATTATAGATCACGAACTGTATTTGTCTTGTGGAGGAAATGCAAAAGTAAACTCGTTCTTGTCTGTCATGTTTTAATCTGTAGGTGTTTTCTGGTCATTCTGTGTCTCTCTTTAAAGAAGCGACTCATCTCTTTGCTGACTTCAGTAAGCTGAAGCCAGATGACGCCCGGGTTAACGTAGCAGAGGCGGCGGCCCAAGGAGTGAACTGCCTGAAACCGGAGTACATCGCTGACTACCTCATCCAGGTGTGCACGCCCACGGAGGGTCTCGGGAATGCTCTTCGCCCGCCCAACAGGCGGATGGGGCAACCCCAGCCACCTGAAGCCTCTGGAAGGGACTGCTGCTGTGCTGGTCGCGTGCCTCCTTTGCCAGCAATTGTGGCTGCAAGTGCCTGATGCTGAGTATTTTGATCTGTGGCCTCACACTTTAATTGCTATAACGTGACTTGTTCTAGTGCTGGCAGTGGGATCTGCGGAAGGGTAGGGAGCTTGCAAAACATTCAAAATATAGGTGTGCAATGTTCATTTTGTTATTTTGAATTTTAGAAAATCAATGAGCTGTTTCTTTCTTCTCAACTTTAGCTTCTTGAGCTAAACAAAGACTTGAGCTCAACCACTTTTTTTTTTTTTTTTTTCTTCCTCTATTGAAGGATCCACCTCCCCCAATGGAGTCTTACTGCCTGCCGGAAGCTGTGTCTTACCTTCAGAATAACACAGAACTCGGAACTGGATTATCCCAGAAAAGAAAAGCACTGGGAGAAATGAGCAAAGTCAAGCGATCCAGAATACACTGAGGAAATTCTGTGCTTTTAACTTGTACATTTTTAAATTCATATTTATATTTTTTTCATTCTTACCGCAAAAATTAAAAGCTTTTGAGTTTCACTTCTAATTTGTCCTGAGATTAAAATAAGTTTACAGTAATGTTCATAGGAAAGATTGCTTTGGTTACCAGTAGCATCTAAAAATAGGCAAGAACTCATCCAAAAAATACTTTGTCTCCAAAATGTCCTAACTATTCTACTAGTGATTTTGTTTAGGGACACCGTTGGATAATAATAATTAAGAGATGCTTTGTGACATGCTTCTCACATCTTTTATCTGTGTGTTGTGGGGAAAATACCGGTTGATAACAATTACGTTGCATTTCCCACACAGTAATAGACTTACGTTTTACATGAATTTTTCCTCTTTTGGTATTTTCTATTGGAGGGGAAAAGGGAAACTGGACAAAAACAACTGGTTTGTAGATTTTTGTACTAATAGAGGGTGCAATAAATTATTTCTGTAAAACAGAGGGGCTGTTGAGGTGCTGCCATTCTGAATGCTGATGAATCTGTTCAGCAAACATAGAACCAACTCTGACCATGCTCCCTCTTTGAGCCTGCGACAGGAACCGGAGGTGAACGAAGACGATAGTTTCCAGCAGCTGGAAATGTTCTTAGTCAGACAACCACACTATCTGACAAACTGTTCAACCTTTTAGTGACTATGGGGTCTGTGTGTCTCTTTACTGACCTTGCTGTATGTGAGGTGCACTGTGTTAGTCTGGTAAAAGTGTGGGCGCTTATGAAATCTGAAGAGCTGTATTTAAGCAGCTGGAATTACTGCAGCTGGTTTGAACAGAAAAGCACAACATCCAGTTGCGCAGGCCCAGTAGAATTGTCTGGGGAAATACATGTAACATCTTTAATTCTATTTAATCTACTTCTATTGTTTTGAGGGTGGCGGGCCATGTTCTGCTTTTATTTTCTAGGTGCTGAATACTCTGTTTTATAGAAAGCATCAGCATCAGTTGCAGATAGAAGAACGGGGGAGCCACAAGCATTTAAGCTCTGTGTAATCTGGAGCATGTTGCTCCAGGTGAGAGAGGAGGAAGGCAGCCTGCCTTTATGTGCAGGCTGTGCTTTGTGCTTCTGCTTCCTACTTCAGCGCACTGGACGTTTTGTCAGTGAGATCTGCAACATGCTGTCAGGGTGACCTGAAGGAATCGTCAGGAAGGACTGAAACATGCCGATGAATGCCAGGGATTTGAGTCTTCTTAAAAAGTGAAATCTGTGCCCTTACCGGTGGGGGTTCAGGCTGTGGCAAGGTTGCTATGTCGAGTTGCAGAGACTAGTCCTACCACCTGCTTTGCTTTTCTTGATCGTAACAGCTTGATACTTTTTGCTACTTGTGAATGTCAAACATCTCTGACTTGCTGTCCACATAGTGAAAATAATGCTGCTGTTAATGCCTTAAATCATGTTTTGAAATTAACTTTGTATTTCACTGGCAATTCTCTGTTCCACCTCCAAAATGCTGCTTTGCATTGCAGGGATTTTAAATAGGTGTGGATATTAGTAGGTCAGACCTGAGGGTCCTGTGACTTTGTAACTTTTTTTTTTCTTCCCAGTCCTCAGAAGAAGCTGCTGTGGAAGGGTAGTGCCGCTGGTCTCACTTTACAGATAAGAAACCGCTCCCTGACCCACTTAGCTAAGCTTTAAAGAAGTCTTGGGAGACAGTTCCCGCAGCTGCTGGGAATCCTGGGGGCAGGGCAGAAGGGCAGATGCTAAAATGAGACGCGCATCAACCCCCAGTGGGACCAGTAACGGGGGAATCTGAGCACTACCCCGTTCTCCAGCTATCTGTCTCCTCAGCTTGTGTTTATGTACATGCCACAAACAGGCCCCAGCGTGCGCTGCCCAGGTGGACATCGGCTGTGAGCCAGGGGGAAGGCAGGCACTAAGCAGAGATGGTGACGGCGAGGGAGCAGCTGCTACAGCCTGAGCCAGCCCCTAGAACAACACCCTGACACCCAGCAACGCTGCTCTCCGTCACGCTGTCACACCGAAGAGCGGGGCGAACACAACCACAGCGAGACAAAACGCGGAGGTATAAATTCAGTTGGTGCTTGTTAAGATAAATTTATTTTCTTCAGCTTTCTTCACAGGAAACATCACAAAAGTGCTTTACAGAGTTTGATACCATTACTCTAACATGGGACAAAAGGACAACAACAGGCGTGTGCACTGCACAGTTAGAAGTTGTCAAATGCAGAAGCTGTGATAGGTAAACCAGGGTAAAAAAATCTACTGACAAAAAAAATATATATATAGTTCAGGTTTTGAACTTAAATTATGACTATAAACATATAATTATATAAATATACAGGCACCATTAGGTTCCTGTGTTAACTGCGGGGGCCACACAGGGATTCTCAGAAATAGCTCATATTGTACTCTACTTCGCTGAAACAGTTTCTGCTGTGCTCAGTGGGCGCCCAACCACCCATTTTCCCAGCCAGACAGCATCATTCTTTCTTTAGCACTACAATAAGCACTCAAAGGGCTTTATCTTCGTTTCTTCACGTTAAGTCTGGTGGTGAGACATTCTGGTACGTTGTTGAAAGCAAATTCAGTTTTGTATTTTTTTGCTTACAGAGATATCCTCTTACTATTCTTTACTCAGTCATCATCTCTTCATTAAAAAAATAAAAATGCATTAGGCTGGACCCCGCTGTCCAGATAGATAAGACAGTTCTGTTTGAGCTACCAGTCATGCAACTCTACTCCTATTCATAGCTGGACTGTGTTGTACTGGGACCAGTGCTACTGCCTTCATTTTGCTGTATTCTGTGGGAGTTAAGCTCCTGTGTAGCCCTTGAGGGTTTAGGTTTAAATTCTTTGAGATCGCAGTGACTTGCTAAGGAATTGTGCAATAGCTGGAGCCATGTTTGTGATGCTACAGCCCTGACTGAAGAAATACAGCACGACCAAGACGCTGGAGTTCCTGCTTATAAAACTGCTTTCTAAGTAAGTGGTGAATAATTCAGGCACCTGACTAGAAATCCTTGGCATGGTAATAATGTAGATGAACAAAAGGAGGAGGGAATACTCTAAGGCGAAGAAAGGTCAAATCAAGATATTTTTTTTCTTGCTGTGCCTTGAGTTGCAGGAAAAAAAAAAATTAGCAGAGCCAATTATCTAGAAAACACTGTCATGCCAGTTTACAAAGCCAGTTTGCCCAGATTAAAGACACTGCACAGTCAGAGAACTAGTCAGTCCTGAAGGTTACTGGGTGGTTAGTAACACAGAAAGAATTTACAGTGGCAAGACAGGGCTTTGGTGAGTGCAGCAGCAGAGATAAGTCTTTTAGATATGTGGGAGAGGGTACGAAGTACTACATTCTAACAACTATCAGATATTGCTAAATCTGCTCTATTTCCGCCCCTCCCCAAATTAACAAAAAACCTCAGCTCCAATTTGCCGACTTTATAAAACTCCAATCAGCCACAATTGTTTTTGACACAATACTAGTAACTGCCGTAATAGAAAACCCAACAGATGATACAATTTATTTGGACACAAAATCCAAGGTACATTCTTCTCAACCACGTAGCGTTAGTAGTACCAAAAAGCAGCTGTTCTATATGATAGAGTATTCTGATACTGAGACAATGCAGCTCTTAGGTGCTAGGCTATACGTCTAACAGGCTTGAGTCTTCCCTCATGTCACCTCCTTTGTATTTATCAACACAACATTACTGGTAAATGCAGGCAGCCCTTCAAGACTTCACCTTATTTACAGATGTACAGCCTTCAAAGTACAAGACGAGCATGTGAAGAGATGAAACAAACCACAAAGACTAAGCCTGCCCCCCAGTGCTGCTGCACTCATCTTCGTGTCAAATACTGTAATCTAATTTCAATGCCCAGTTGAACACTACAACAGGTATGTTAGCCTAAGCGTGGCTGAGCCCATTCTGTTGCTGGTCCGAGACCAAGTAATACACCTGCTTCCTCTCTGCCACAAAGAGCAGATTAACTTAGAAATTTAAAACAAGTTTGCTACGGGGCTTGTTCACTTGTGCGCAATTCTGGCTGTTGTGTCTAGATTTCAAGTGAGAAGAGCTCAAATCAAGTTTTAACGAAACTGATCTCAAGTGACAGAAGTAAGTCCACTGAAACCAATGAAGTTGAGCTCTGGGGAGATCAGATTCACGTATGTTTTGCCTGTTTCTAAATGCATTTGTTCTCTTGTATCAGCCTGTTTTTATGGTTTGAATCATTTTGTTATGGTTGTGCATACTCTGAAAGAGATACAGAATAAGTGATTTGTTTTAATTAAAAAAAGGAAGCCTATGACAACACTTTAACTAATAGTTTTCTGTAGGCAAATTTGAAATAAAGCAGGCAGTTATAACTCAAGGAATTCAATGCTATAACTGAGCTAGAATGAAAATTCAATACAGAAGATAGGAGACAAGAAACAGAACAGAAAGGGTCAGCTTGAGTAAAAGTTATTAAGAGCATGCCACACTAATCACGGGTCAGAAGACTGAATTATATACATGAAACTGAAGAGCTGGGTCTATCAGATGGCAAAAGCCAATGCCCATAGAAAGTTATTAGGTTTGTCGGCACTGGGGAAGGTGGTGATTGCCAGGGTAAGCTATCTCCCTCTCTAAACTTGGCCATTCAGTGGTAAGGGAACATCAACAGAAAATAAACCCATGGCAATGAATACTGGAAAGGCTTTAAACCACTCATCATGCTCTGGTGGATTCTGAATTAGTTGTGATCTTTCAAGGGGACGATCTAGGCATCAACCATGGACAGCTGGATGAAGACATCTGCTCAATGTGTAGTTGCAGTCAAGAAAGCGAATAAGATGTTAGGCTGTATCAAAGACAGAACAATATGGAAAAACATTACAGCATGTATTTCTCTTAGAGGTCCTCAATGAATATTTGCTGTTTCACCAGCACCTTAAGAAAAGTGACATATTAGAAAAATACAGGGAAGAAAGCAGTAAGAGCAGTAGAAGCAGCCCTTTGTAGCTGGAAAGACAGTTAAGACCATTTAGTTTATTTGTTAAGAGGGGAAAAGAGTAGATGATATACATCTAAAAAGTAATTCTCCTCCCCACCATGTAACAGGATATGTACCTCAGTCATTTTAAGCCACCTACCAATCTGCTGATTGCTCGTTATCATCATCACCGTAAGTATTCAAAAAAACCCCCTGTTTTATTCTTTAATGCTTATTATTCAGCTAGTTAAACATCTCCTCTGAAGCAACTGCAGTATTTTGTTGAAATTTAACAGTAATCGTTTCTGACAGAGAATTGTCACGGCTGATGCACATTAACAACTGTCTTAGAGGTGCTACAATGATAAAAATATCAGTAGGAGAAGATAGCTGCTGGGCCTCATCTCTGTCCAGGACCCACCAGAGGTCTAATTTGCCTGCGTGCATGCCACCATCATGTTCTCTGCTTCTATTTGCAGGCCCACTGTAAGAGCTGAGCAACGAACCATGAAATCACCGCCAACAGCAGACAAGGGCGTATTCATAAAAATTATTTCTTCATGTTCTTTCAGCTGCAGTTAACTGATAAAACAGGAGGTAGCAGTAAATACGGTAATCACCTCTTCTGTATCTGTATTCCTTCCTCTCCTGCCCGTCCCTCTGGCTTACCCCTCTTGGCTCTATCTTCTGATCATTTCTTTCCTTTACCCGTTTCACAGAAACCTCTCCATGGGCAACTATTTCCCTTTGTTTTATTCACTTCATCTTTTTCCTCCACAGCCTGCCTTAATACTAGATTTTAAAAGTTTTGAATTTCAGATTACTCTCTCTCCCCTATTTCCATTGTACCTGCATGCTACCTCAACTTAATATGGGAAAGGATGAAGGGTAGGACAAATGCGTGTTTACGTGTGGAGAGGAGAAGAGAACCACATTCCAAAATACCGCTCAGTATCCTGACACAAATACATACTTTCAGGAGTGAACATTTCTAGTTCACATCATTTGAACAAACTTTTAACAGCCACATTAGAAGAGATGGCTATCAACTGTGAGCAGGATTTTATTTCAGTCATGGGGTTTACAAAATATAGCAATATTGATTTTAATGTATTCCACATAAAACCAAAAAGCCTCATATTAATATACCATTTGGGTTGCAAAAAGAGAGGAAACACCAGTTAGAGTGCTCAGCCTGAACTTTTTCCTTACCCATACATACTAAAGTTAGGTCTAATTACATAATACTTAAATAGAACGTATGTTACATTCTGTAGAAATAAGCCTTTCCCAAAGTAGTATTAAAATACTGTAATGGAGGCTAATATAAAGATCTTTTAATAAAGATTTTTTAGTCCTGTGTAGCACCTTCCATCAGCCCCAGCCCTTGACGTAGAACAGCTTTGGCCTCACAACACCCCTGTGAGGTAGGTTGTTGGTTTTTTTTGGTACAGCTGGGGAAACTGTAAATTACTTGAAGTTAACACAGCAGCTCAGTGGAAAACCAAGGCCAAATCCTATTCTCTTGGTCCTGTGCTCTTGCTACAAAATGGGCTTGATTCTTTTCAGTGCACGCAGTTGGTTTAGATGATACTTTCCATTCCAGTATTCCAGATGTGCTACTTTTTCTGGTTGTTCATTAATACTGTGATACATTTTTAATAATTGCATTCCAGCTAAGCAGCCTATCGAACTTCATTAACTTTGCTGCACCAACATACATTCTAAGCAACTGAACATAAACCCATGATATACGTACCATTAGAAGATGCTTCACAAAAAAAAGGAAATGTCTTCATAGCAATTTGAATCAGTGTCTCACCTTTTTATCACACAGAAGCAAAAAAGAGTTTTCTTAAACATGAAACAAATTATTTCCTAGTAAGATTGGAATTTGTCCTTTCTCAGTTCTCTCTTTAGGCAACTGATTAGACAGCTTTATACCAATGCACAGTTCTACTTTCTCGCTGGACAGGTTTTCCCAAGTGTTTGGTTTTTTTTTTAAAGGGAAAAAATAAAATAGGATGCCTCCTTCGAGTACTGAACTTCAAATACTTTTGATGATTTAAAAAGTCAGATGGATCTATCGCTTGTAAAAGCAGTGCTTACCCACGCAGCACTTCTCCTCCTATCCAGCCACTTACACTCCACTCCCTACCTCAGGCTATGCATTTAATACTATAATTTAGAAAACGTCCTTCCTAATCCCTCTCCTCTTATACATCCTGTGTTTTATTTGCACAATGTCCACTCTCCCTCATTAAAAAAAAAAAAAAAAAAAAGGGAAAAAAAAAGTCTTCCTTCCTGCTCTATTTCACTTCAAACAGAACATAGGGTGGAACTATACTTGATGCTTCAGAAGCCAAACTCCAGATCCACGACAGTTACAACTTATCCAAATTGGTATTAGACTCCTCAGTTGTGTTTTCTGCTGTCATTTCTTCTTCCATCTGCTAGAGCTTGCAGGTTGTCATACTAACCTCAATGCAGACAAGCTGACTTAACTTTTTCTGAAGAATTTATCAATTTTGACAAATATATGTCAGATTTCCTCCCCCTTTGGACGTACCTAATTTATACATCTGAAATTTAAATACGCATGTTATTATTTTCTTATATTCTCAAACAAAACCCTTATTTACCATTAAAACCAATTTGCAAAGTTAAAAGCTGAAAACAGAGGGACAATTTGGGAATGAAGTTACAGTCAGGTGATGAATCCTGGATTGTGGCTATTCATAAATATTTTTAAGTACTCAAGGTGGTTTTGGTAAAATTTAATTTCTTGGGCCTCTGATACAAATTGGTCATGTAAAATATGAGGTATTCATTTCTCTGACCATGTCAATATTGGAAAGAATAATATTATTATCTTGTAAATAAGCATCTTCTAAGCACATGAAGAACCATCTGCTCCATTTTAGTCATGGTATTTGACAGAAAAACACAAGCAAGTTTAGAACTGCTCAACCAGGCCGAAATTAGAAAGACAAAAAGATACAAGCAGAAGCTCAGATAAAGCAAACTCCAAGATGTGCAGCCCTATCAAATTTATATTCTCTTTACTTGACCTGAACAGCACAGGTGTCTCAGCCATGCTGTGGTGAAAGAGTTTCCAAGAGTCAACAGATGCAAATACCAAGAATCCTAGTCCCTGTGGTGTTAGGTCTCTAACGCAATTTGTACCATTAAAAATTCATCTGTTCATGAGTTTTGCAACAGTTACTTTGGACATGACTGGTAAAGCTACCTCCAAACACAAAACTGAAGTAGCAGGAGACTGTCACTTCGAGTTGTCAATTCCTCTTCATTTGCGAATAAGATTAAACATGGCACAGCTAAATCAGGGAGGGTGAGGAGGGGCAAAACTAATCCTCTCCTACATCTATCATCAGCTCAAGCCCATACAGAAGCCATAGTGATACAACGGGCATTTGGGAAGTCCAAGTTTATTAAAATTATCTATTTTTGGCATTTTAACACTCCTTAAATAGCTGTGTCACTGAGAACCACAAATCCAAGTCATTCCTTTCCCAGTAAGTACTGGACATTTAAATGTTCTACTAGCAAGTCACTAACTTTATGGCTGTTTTTTTAATTTTAAGCCAGGGAAAGTAAAATGGAACCTTTAAATTGGGAATTAATAACTAACCCACCATAAAAGCATGTTACAGGTTAGGAAGTTCCTGAGGCCGCACCCAACTGCATTTTACCGACTGGCATCAAGAATCTCATTTCTACAACTGACAATCCTTCATTTATGGAATGAGCCTTCAACGGGCATTTTGAAGGAATGAAATGGACATTCTTAGCATGCCTTGAATGAAAGCAACAACAAACCAGATAGAGTTGGACTTCAGGGTCCCAAAAGCATACTGAGCTTCCACAAAGAACTGACTTTGAAAATCTGAGGCATGCAGAGCAATTAATTGTTACAAGGAAGATACTGACGACTGGCATTTTGATAGTTGCTGGCAGCGATATTTAACACAAGAAACACTTTAAAATAGTTTAACATTCTGTACTAAGGAAATCTGCTGCATTTCTGATTTTTTTTCCTTTATGCCTCCAGAAAGAACCTGAAATGGAATGCTTAAGAAAAGCCTCCAAAATAACCTCTAATTATCGGTAGCTGATGGACTCTGGTGACAGCAGCCATCCAGAGGTTTGGGGTTGTTTTTTTTTTTTTTTCCATTCTTTAATTTAGCAGAGCTACTTTCAAGTGAAAAGCAAATCAAAGCTTCATTTATATTCAATTCACAATCTCAAACCAGTCCCATATGGTGGGAGTAAAAAGACACTCTGATGGGTAGCAAACTAAACTTCTATGTATAAATAAAAGTCATATTAATATGCACTGCTATAAGCTCTTAAACACAGCCCACCTGACCATAAGGCTGACCACCCACTTCATGGCCTGTCCCTTAAGAGATCCAAATGTTCTACATTTCCTCAGCTGTTGTGCAGTCATAAGCTAGAACTAAAGGTAAAGATTCATTAGACTCCAGAATCCATGTATATTTCCATTTTATTTGATTTGAAATTGTTACAGGGTTTTCTTGAACTGCCAGAATTCATGCCCAAAACCTCAAATAAAGATGGTACAATGGACAGTCTCATCTACCCTTCATACAGTAGACTAAAACTCGATTCATGTGCATTGGTGATCTCAATCACTTTAGAGCATCAGGAAAAGCGTTTTAAGATTTCATCTTTCTACCACATCAAGCGACATGTCCATTCACCACGACTTCCACAGAAATCTTTAGTGACAAATCAACAGTTTTGCTGGCAACAATGTATTTTCAAGGAAGATACATGGCTCAGAGTCCAAGGTATCCGTATCAGTCTTTCAGTGGGGGTTTGATTCCAAATGAAGTCTCCAACTTTAAGAATAGTCTCTTGAGCCCTCTCTTTAATAGCAGCTTCTAGCAGAAGTTTTAGAGACAGTTAACTCTGCAAGGGCAAGGCCAGTTTTAGTCTGTGCACAAAAGAACCAGGGGAAACCCCAGCCCCACTGAAGTCAACAGCAAAATTCCCATTGGCCTCAGAGAAGTAGATTTAAAGCGAGTCAGCAGTTAGTCAAAGGGAACCCAACTAGGCGATTCCTGCACTATCCTCATCTTCTGCACATACACAGTACTCCCACACACATAAGCAAATTTTGGTTTGTTCCCTTGTTTATCTCGCCATTGGCAACTTATAGATGTTGGGTCTATTTTTTGGCATTTACTCTGAGAAACCTCAACACTGGAGCACGCCGCTATTGTACTTCATTTTGCTTCTGGTGTAAGAATTCAGAGAAGAGAAAAACAGTTACAGCAGGACACTTTTGGTATTTGACAGGTTTCACTCATCGAATCAGAGTTAGGGGCAATGTCCTATATTCTTAGTGTATCAGTGCTGTTTTGCCGACTTCCACTAAATTAATTCAGAGATGACAGCAACTTAAAGAAGTCACTGCCTTCCCTTATTACTAAGTTTCCTGACTTTGAATAAACACCATTTATGAGTTTTACTTCGAGGATTTCTGCCTCAAAAAGCCTGCATGCTTCACAGAAGTAGCCAAACAAATAAGGCTTACCAGCTTTAGTTATCCCCTCTGCATACTAAGTTATTTTGGTTATCAAGTAACCATTACCCTTCAACAAACAAATAACTATTTTTAATAGAAGAGAAATTTTTATCTATTATCGCTACTGCCATGTATCTCACTTTTAAAAGACAAATTCTGAAGACTGTAGTTGGAGCTTGGATACCTCTGTGTCAAATCAAAACTCTCAAGTCTTAGTGCTTTAGGGTGAGAAAGACAAACCTCATGACAAAAGACAAAATAAACCCTATTTCACTACAACATCTCATCATTATTTAAATATACTGCAATTTGATACCAGAAACAAGGCAGGCTTTTTTTTTTTTTAGTGGAGAACAGAAAAAAAATAAATGCTTAAACAGACAACTGTGAAAATGGCTAATGCAAACAGACCATTCAAACCCAACATTCTTCAAATCTGATACTGAATGAGTTTTAACTTCTTTTGCAGTTACTTCAGTACAGCTATCTAAAAAGGTAAACAAACTACAGCTCTGTTATACTTGGATAGTATGAGTGGTATGGTATGCTCCAGAAGTCTCTAGTAGGCTATGGCTACACATGACAGGATTCCTCAGAAGGGGAACAGAATAGGTTTGTCATTAAGGTCACTTAAATCTTTGTTATAGCAAATTGGAACCAAATGGCTGACTTCTGCAGGATTTCTGACAGGAATCCAGTAGAGCTGGTTTCAAGTTTCAGATGGCCACTAAAACAGCTGTAACCTTCTCTTCCAGAAGTTGTGATCCACATGGTGTCCACAATGAGTGCAGCAAGTCTGAGGTAGTCAACCTTTACGAAGGCTCAGTATCTGAACATAAAAAGATTTTGAAATGACCACTGGCTGTAGGTATCTTTCTGAGCAATTAAAGAACACTGATGACTCTTGTTCAATCATTTACATTAATTTGCCCCATATCCAATGGAGAAGTTGTAACATATTATGCTTCCATAGTGCAGGAGAACCAATCACTTACGTCAAAGTAGTCTGCACTTGCTGCAGTAGATCCAGCAGAAATAAGGTGGCATGTTCATCATAGCCGTTAGCTGTAGTTTAGTTACCTTAGTAGAAGGGTTACCAAAAAAGTATTCCTTAATTGTAATGTGTATGCAGCTCTACTGATCCCCAAGCACAGCATACTGGTTGTCTAGCTGAAGTTTAAGTGCCTGGTTTTTTGAGACCTCATCCCTACCTCTAGTTTTGTGTTTTACTACTTCAAAGCTCTTCTCCATTTCTTTATCCCTAAGGGAAAATAAATGTAATCAGTAAATATCTCATCACTAGCTTGTGAATTGTGAATTTCTAGTCGATTTACACCCCATCCCAACAAAACCATTATGAACACAGAACACTAAGGTCTAGAATTTTAACAGAACAGCCAAACATTCCCAAGCAAGTCTTGTAAAAACTTATCTCCAGAATCAAGCTCATCACCCAGTACAATTCAGATTACATTCTAAATTTCAATATTAACATTCTCAAAAGTAAATGTAAATGCATTTATTAAAAATAGGTTTTAGAAAGAAGAATTCCATTTCTAGAATGCTCAGAATTTCATCTTAGCTCAATTTGCACCATTCAAACCCTACAGCATCAATGACAGCATATCTCATTTGCCAAGCAGCTGAAGCCACACAACAAAAAGAAAAAAAAACCACCCAACCAAACAGAAGTAGAAACAAAGCTTCTGCTAGACTGTAGTCAATAGCACAGCAAGCAGAGAAAAAATAAAACCCTAAGCCCCAAGTGAATCATGTATCGGCCTAGCTATCTTTTCTGTAAGGAATGAGGTTATGGAAAGATCAGGACTCAAAAGCAGGGTGTGACTCAAGTCTTTGGCACCACAAAATACAAAGTACTTCAGCAAAACTGAGAGGGGGGTCCTCATTGTAAACCACAGCTCAGACAGCAAGTTTATTGACTTGTATTAAACACCATTCCTCCATTTAATTTACCTTCACATCTCTAATGAGAAGGCAGTGTGCTCATGACATCTTACTCATGTCTACTGATGGTAGTAGCACACAGCCTCACCATGGCTAGTCCCTCATCAGGGAACCAGATGCTGTCAAGAGCCGAAATATTCTGCTTCAGGGAAATCCTTCAGCAAGTCAACTAGGTAAGGCGACTGGCAGTCTTGTTTGACTATCTCACTGGGCTACGTCCTATGCAAGTTTTGTCATGGGAAGCCCTTCCTAGAGTTGGAAAATACAATCAAGATCTCTCCCATATCTCTTTGCCAAACAAAATAATTTCTTCATTATTTCTTTCCTCTGTGGAAAGATTCAGGCTTAAGCCCTAAAACAAATTAAGAACCTAGAGAGGCAGTTAAAATACATCTCTTAGGGAATTAATGGCATGTACTTACTTTCGACTGTCTACAAGCTTGGCGGTGGACTGCAGTGATGGAAACTGCGTATCACTATAGATTTCTGGTGGTCCTTGCTGTGCTCTCCGTGGTCTGCCGCCCTCCCTGGCGCCAGGCGGCCTGTACACACCACCAGTCTGAACTGGTTCTGGGGTTTCTGTAACTAGTTATAAGAACAAGATTTAGAAAAGTGAATAAGTTTGCATGCATATCTGAAAAAACTCACAAATAAAAAAAAAAGAATCTTAGAAGTATGGTTTTGGACCTTTTAAAGCTCTGGAAGCAAATATTTTAGACAAGGCAGAAAATCAGGTGTCACCTAATTTAACCTATACTTAGTCAAATTAAAGTGTGGCTCCAGTGTATCGCCTCACAAAGCTCAGGGAATCAAAACCACTGATGAGGACTTCATGTTTCTTATTTGCAATTTATTAGCAGCTTACATTTAAAATTAGATATTTAAACACATAATTATATATTTGCCAAATCTTATTTAAAGCACCTCTCTGGATGCAGAAGAGAATATCCAAATAGTTCATATTTAAAGTAACAATGTACAATGAAATACCACTGATTAATTAACTTTACCACCTTGCCTGTACAAACAGGAAAAAAACACTGCAGGCCGATTTTCAATGAATTTCTCAATGGAAGAGAATAGTCTGAACTCAGGTTGTGGCTAAGTAGTTTATCTCTGCTGATCCTAATGAATTGTATTTAATCAAAACTAAAGTCCTATCCCAGTTAAAGAATCAATTTTGTAACACCACATTCTCTATACCCTAGAACTGATTTGAAAAGCATACTAACAACCACGGAACCCTACTCAAGAACTGCAGTATCAGACACCAGATATTAGCTGAACACTTAATTGTCAAAGCAGTATTTTTAGATTAAAAGAAGTGTGCCCAAAAGGTATTTTGCAGATTGCGAAGCAGAGGGATCTCCTTCAAAGATGGAATTCTTCTCCCCCACCTTTCAAAGTCGGAAATAAAAACCCCTCCATTCATTTTTAATTGAAGTATCTGAGAGTACTATTAATTCAGTTCCTCAAATCCCTTTACAGAAGATTTACTCATTCGCTAATATGTCAAACAAGCCACTAGTATGTTAAAAGGTGCCTGAATAGGAACTGCTCCTTGAGCTCTATCTTCTGAGCAGCTTTTCCACCTGGAAAAAGCAACAGCTCTGAGTTAAATTTACCAATTGGTTCAACGACAGGTGCTGGTGCAGGAGCTGACTTGTTCCAAGGACCAGATGATCTGTCTATACCACCACCAGTCTCCTCCCAGTTGTCACCGGGTTCTTCTCTTTTTTCACTTTCGTCATCTTCTTTTTCACTGTAAAAGAGAAATTGTAAGTAGCATTTTACAAACAGGAGTTTAAGACTTTAAGAGATTACGCAATCGCCACAGACAAGATTTCACAGCTACTGTACTGAAGATACTAGATTTAACCAGACTACATTAGTCCTGTAACCACTGTATTAGTACATCCACCTGAACAACTTTTGGCACACTACTACATAACCTGGCAATTGAGAAGGAGAAGAGTTCTTAAAGAAAAAGACAAATTCAAACTGTACTAAGTGACCAAATAAAGCAATTTCTTAGTTTGAGCTTAAAGACTTTTTTCTTACTTAGACATGCACTTGGAAGTGATACGAAGATAAGGCAGGAAAGGGCTACAAGTCCAGCTTCCATAAAATGCTTTAATCAAGAGGAGGAAATTGTGAAAAAGCAGTGACAGAAAGCAAGTCCTGATCTCCCTTCCCCTATAAGCACAACTACCTGAGAATCACTCTTCTATTACCCACACAGTCTACAAACCAACTCAGATTCTTTTTAAGCAGGCAAATAAAAAATACAGAGAGAAAAATACGCCATTTTTAAAGATAAATCCTATGCATAAGCCTGACAGTATTTTATTTAGACTATTTTATTTTGCATAGAAATAGTCAAGAGAGTCAAAGTAATTTGCTAGACAAAGCTACTACAGAAAGCTTTGTGGTATAACGGAACATACGTGGAGGGTGAGGCTGTTAAAAAAAAAAGACACTAATCTGAACAGCAGCAGCAAAGTGTGAATACAGAAGTTTATAATACACCAAATCCTACTAATCACAATTGGATAAGCTTTCTGTATAAGTAATAATCAGAGAACAGTTAAAAATACGTATTATTTCTGAAAATTAAACAGCCTTTCACTGTTCATCCAAATACAGTAATAATCATAGTAAGCTGGACCAAGGGCCTAAACACATCACTATCCAATTTTAAACTAGTCAGAAGCAGATGCCTACAGACTAGCTAGAACAGAGCAAGTACACATAACATCCCACCCCTACCAGATACTGTGTCTTATTTTCAGCAGAGAGATCTCCAGAGCTAGAGAATTTATAACCTCCAGTGGGTTTTTCTTCCATTTACTTCTCCACTCTCCCCTTGAATACATTAACTGAGTGGTCACAAAATCCTGTGGCAGAACCTTCCACATCCCTGAAAATCTGCCACAGCATCAAAAGCATTCAGAATGACGGCCTTTGTCTGGAAAACCAAAGTACTCACTTTTCAAACAAACAGTACTAGTAGTCAGTGAAGCAGCAGCCCACTTGTTACTTGTCCATTCAGACATGTCATTATCTGCTGTGACACTTCCACGGTATGGACAGCTTGTGGACCAAATACGTACAAATGGCCTAAAAGGACTAGTTAACTAAAAGGAGGATGTGTGGTGTGGGTTAAAAAAAAATAAAATCAAAGAATACATAAGGTCTACTCAGTGAAGAAAGCATCTACCGCACTGGTTACAGGCAAGATGATTTTAACGTGCATTATTGCGAACATCACCAATACCTGGACAATGAGGATTATGTGACATTCTCAATCTAAGTTTGAGGTCAGAAAAGGGATTTTTGATGAAACGTTTTTCTTAACTAGGACAAGCTTAAGTAGATTAGATTGTTCCTGTACTCTGGTCCAAAACCAATGAAAAACCAAGCAAAGAATCTTGGATGAGATGCACACATGCAGTCCTATGGGGTCTTGTCACAAGACACTAGTTTTACCAACTATGTTTTCGTTTTTTTTGAAATAAAAATGTAATGGTACAGGAATTCACTCCCCAAACTAAGATGCTGAATAGATTGAGTCAGATACCCTTAGAGCAGTCAAATGATTCAGTGGGAATTACTATATTCAGTGGGTATTACTACTCCTCTCTCAGAGGAATTCCTACTTTACTATCTTTACAGAAGGGAATGTTAGGCATTTGTAATAAAAATTTGAGTCCCAACCAAAACAGATAGACCTAGAACATCAACAGCGATTTAGAAAATAAAGTGAAGATTAGCACAGAACAGTGAAACTTAAGTTACCCTACCGCAAACTTCTACACTAGCAGAAACATATCAAGCCTCTGTTTAATTGGACTCCATGAGGCAGGAACATACTTTTTAGACATAGGTAATGGTTATATTGGAGAGAAAAATTAAAAAGTAGTACCTTATTTGCATGGACTGAACTCTAAGACCACTATAATCAATTTCTTCCTTTTGCTCAAACTCCTTCCAATCATCCTCTTCCTGTAAGAAGAGAAAAATGTAAGTTATCTTCTTTACACGGAAAGCAGAAAAGAACGTAACTAAGATAATACAAAGAAAACTAAGGATGAAGGTGCAGTTCCATGGGAAATCAATCTGTGTGCACCACTATCAACAGGGGAAAGGCTTCCACTCCCTCCTCCCCTAACTTACTATATGTCATCTAGGATGCACTCGTGAGCTGATTTTAAGTCACTAGAACAGCTAAGAAATGCCCCAGCAAAAAAGTCATTCAAGTGAAAGAAAATGACATCATCTCAGTAAAAATCCAGTGGAAAGTCAAGGGACAACACAAAGTAGAGAACAGGACAGTGCAGTCAAGGCCAGGGAAATACAAGGGCAAGATCTCTCCCTTTTACTAACAGTAAGCATTTATGACAGCTTGAATGCACATGAAGCTTTAGGTTTGTTTTTCCATCACCTATTTTATAAGCCAAACAGTAACGAACATTTGGAATGGCTTACAGTGGATTTATGACAAAGATTAATATTGGTACTTTTTCACATTCACAGACACATTTACAGTCTTTCTTGTTTTCTTAATGTTTTTATAATAGCAAAAAGGCTAGCTTCAAAACCACCGCAATCTTAGTACACAAAAGCAGTGGAATACTAGCCACTGGAGAGCACCACTTTAAGGTTTTAAAACAGGTGTTTGATTACCTGTTTGGGGAAAGAGGGACTCACCTAAGTGTGGCCAGTTTTGTCCTAGTGTGTAATCAGCAGATTCTGGGGTTATTAAGGTAGAAGACCTTATTAAGGTAGAAATGACCCGGAACAGATAGGCAGTCTTCCCATGTTCCTAGTCACAGCTTTAAGACACACACAGCCTAATTAGTAGTTTACATAATTCCTACACTCGACATGAAATGCAGTTATATTACTTTAAGTACTAAGAACTGCAAGTAAAGTCTGCCAATGGCATAGCCCCCTTTCTACTGAACGGCTGAGAATACAGCTCCTTTTAAGAGCCCTGTCCTACGATCTTCTACACTGTCTTACTGCACTGTCTGCTGAAGATTCAGTCTTGTGGAAGACCGTCAGTCTACAGCCCTAAAGTCTTTTAGATTCCTCATATCCCCATCTCCATGGAAACATCACAGTTTCCAAACTAACATACCTTTCTACATTTAATGATCTTTATTTCTAATCCAAGTACAAGCTTCAGTCAAAATCAGGTATTTTTCTACAAGCAAGTGTGCAGAAGAGCAGCTGAAAGATTACCACCCTGGTCTAGTAGACGCTGGTCTACTTAGAAAGCTACTGCAGGTATCAAGCTCCACAGGTTAAACAACATTAGGAAATACCAGAGTATTTCTTAAAATTAAATTTTTAAAATGTACAGCACGGCCAGTTGTAAGGCAGTAAACTCAACTACAAGCACTTAAGCTCCTCTTGCATTCTCATCTTTTCGCTGTAATACGGTAGGGAAAAAAAAATAAAAAAAATTACTGGCAGTAAAACCCTTCCTGGCAAAAAGGCAAAGAGCTCGGCATACTTTGCCTGCAGAGAGCCAGGGGGATCTTATCGCCAAGGTCCACAGGCCACACGCCACACACCCAGGTGGCCGACGGCTGGCACCCGATACAAATCCCCAGCTCCGGCCGCTGCCTTACGCCCACAGCCAGAATCCGGGGAGGGCTGAGCAGAACCGACGCTACGGACCGGGAACCGGCCCCGCTCCCCCCCCGCCCCGCCTCTACATGCGGATATAAGGGGCATTGCGAGGCCAAGAGTCCGCTCGGGCCGGAGCCCCGCCAGGCCCCACGCCGCCCAGGGAGCCCGCATGGCCGGGCGGCGCCGCTGCTCCCCCGGCCCGGCTGCGGCTCCCCCTACCGGCAGGAAGGCGGCTACCGGCCCGGCGGAGGAAGCCGTGACCCTTCCCCCACCGCCGCCCCGACGGAGCGGCCCCGCTCTCCCCCCCTCCACCCCTCCCCGCTTTCACCCCGGCCGCACCTTGGTCGTCGTTTTGGCGGAGCCGGCGGTGGAGGCGGCGGCCCCGGAGCCGCTGCCGTCAGCCGGACGGTTTCCGCCGGCCGCCGCGGCCGCCCCCGCGGCGTTAGAGGCGGCGTTGGAGGCGCCGGAGGCGGCGGCGGCCCCTCGGCTGCTCTTCTCCTTCCGCTTCTTCTTGTCCCGCTTGGCGAAGAAGTCGTCGAGGCTCCGCTCCTCCGTCTCCGCCATGGCGGCGGCCGCTCCCAAACGGGGCGGGGGGGGGCGGGGGGGAGAGTAGAAGGAGAGGGTAGCGGCGGCCCGGGCCAACAGGTGAGCCCCGTGCAGCGGCGGCGCGGCCTCCCCGCTGCCTGCCGCCCCTCACCGAGGGCAAGCGAGCGCGGCCCCTAACGGCTGCGGCTGACCGGGTCCGCGGGAGCCCGCCCGACACCCGGCGCGAGAAGGCTCCACGTTGGTGGCCGCCGCTTGACACGGCCCGAAAGGGAGGAGGGGTGAAGGAGGGGGTGGGGGGGCGGCCCGCGGCAGGGCCGGGCTGAGGAGAAAGGGGCGGAACCTTCCGCCTGTGGGTCGTCCCACCCCCCTTCCGCGCATGCGCCGCGGCGCCCCGGCCAATCAGCGGCGCAGGAAGGCAAGGCCCGCCGGCCCAGTCAGAAGTCTCCAGGGGCAAGTCACCGACGTCGCGACGTCAGAGTTGCGTGACGGGCGGGGGAGGTGGCGGCGTGCCTGGGGATTGGCCGAGCCGAGCCGGGCGGGGCGGGGGAAAGGCGAACGGGTTTGGGTTGAACGGGAGGGCGTGTGCGTGCTGCGGCCGGGCGCGCGGGGTGGGGCTCCGCGCGTGTGACAGGCGGACATTGCCCCGCGCGCGCGTGGGGCCTCCCCTGCTTCCGCCTCCCCCTGAGGGGAGCCGTGTGTGGGGCCGGCCGCGCAGGTGGATCGTGACCCGCCGGGACAGGGCTCCTCGGGAGACTGTCGGCTGTTTTCCGCCTCGGGGGCCGGCCTTGCCTGTCAGTGCCCGCCGCGGAGTGAAAGAGGGACGGGAACGGCAGCCCCAGAGGGTGATGGTGGTGGTGGTGGTGGGTGTCTGTCCCCATAGAACGCTGCGACAGCCCCTCCCGAGGAGGCTGAGAGTGCCGTTGGAGCCTCTCAGGCCGCCCAGCGGCCCCCTTGGCTCCGTTTGTGCCGGCATCCCCCGCCCTTGAGGTGAAGTGGCGTTCGGTCTTGGCGTGGACTAAGATGACTAAAGCCTGGCCTCCCCGCACCCTAGAAGGGGCCCTGTGCTTACACTGTCATTGGGAAGGATGCAAGGAAGTAATTTAGCTTTCATCTTGGAAATGGTGTGGTTCAGTTAAGACTTGAAACACAGCTCTGTCTAGGATGTCCACGTGTGTTGGCCGGAACTTCCTAGCTGCTTTTCCTGACTCGTAGTGAAGCCGAGGGAATATCTGCTGGGAAAGCAAGGTTCACAGTGGGTGTCTGCAGATTATCGCCGCTACCTTTGGGTACTGTAGTGACCTTTAGCTCTGGAAAAAACCACGGGTGTTTTAAAAAGTTCACCGTGTCTTCAAAACGCATTGTCAAAAGTCTTGAGGCAGGCAATTTTGAAAAATAGCCTCAGGACTGTCACGTGTCGTAAACAATTGCATGAAGCGTTGATTGTGATGACTGACTTTGTTGGTCAGCCATCAAAAGATGTTCCTGCTGCTAAAGTGCAAGCCCAAATGAGGACTATCCATCGAATAAGCATAGGTACGATAATTATATAAAAATAAGCATGTTTGTATTCTTGGTCTATTTAGTATCATTTTATGCTTCGTGATATTTTCTCTTGAAATCATTATATATGTGTGTATATATTAACATAAATGAAAAGTTTTTTCTGAGCTTTGGAGAGTGGCAGTCTCTAATTTGTGTCCGTGAAAATACTGTTACTTAGTGTTTTCCATCCATAATCTTCACCTTGTTTGAAAAAAACAGGGGAGGTACCATTGTCATATTGCAGAAAGAGGTCAAATACTGTCTGTCTGTGTGAAGCGTTTTGTAGCTGTAACCAAATCACTGCAGTCAGGTGTTCTGTGTTCGGGAGATTTTTTACAACCTTCTTTTATGTCTGTCATGCTGCATTCTCCCTGCGTTGCTCTACCACCGTTGACATTCTGTGCACTTACAGGATTTTGATCCCGCACAGAACAGGCCCCAAGAACTAAAAATTGCAAGCATAATGGTTCATTTGGTAACACCGGGAATGCTGTGTGCTCAACGACACTTTCCATTTTGTGACAGGAATAATTACTGAAGTAAAGAACGAATTCGGTAGCTAAGTCTCATTTTCTGTGCCTCCTTGGTGCAACTGGGCTCCCCTCCTACTTCCTTCGATTGATAGGAGGTTGCATGGAAGATGAGGCACAGGACAGCTTGGTATGGAAGTGTTTGATGTTCCTTTTGTCGAAGCGCTGCCTTTCCTTGCATTTGTGCTCCATTACTGCCCAGAAAGCTGACATACCTCCGCACTGCACCGTGCCGTGACTTGCAGGCTCAGCACTGATAATAACATGCAACTAAGCAGACAGTTTGTATCCCTCAGCTTTTGTGGTAGATAAGCTAATAATGGCCACTAAGTACAGTGCTGTGTCTGATTCTAAGCTACACCTTTTTTTGAATTTCAGCAGCTGGTAAAATATTTTCATCGCATTATTATGGATAGTATCAGGCTGAAGAATGCAAACCTGATGCCTTTTTGCTGCTTTTAGCATCTGCGTCACTTGTCCCTTGCAAACACAGTGCTGCAAGGCTGTAATGTCCAACTCTGGATTGGAAACTTAATACCTGTCAGAAGCAGAGTACCAAGAAACATTTCAGCTGTTAAATCTGGAACAGACTCAGTGGAAACCATGGAAAATAGTAGCAGTGTTTTAGGCCTCTGAAGGCTTAGATCCAGATTTAAAGACATGTCTCAGTTGTCACTTTAAAGGAAGTATTAGTTATGCAGTTATGCTTGGATTTGCCTCCCACCTCTCGTTTTATTTTTATGTGAAATTGTGAAAACGTGCTGATGCACAGCATTTGTATTTCTCTGCGAATGCATTGCATTAGGTTTTATGGTTCAGATTGTTGCTGTGTAAAATGTTAAACGCTGAAAAAAAAAGGTCAGTGTTTCTGTTTTTTTCTTTTTCTTTTCCTCTCTCAAATTCAGTGACCCTCAATACTTACGCAGAGGACATTTGTCTGAAGAATGGCTCTCAGGCATGGGCTGGCAGAAGCAATGTTTGTAATGCAAGGAATATATCCGGAATGCGACATTGCCGTGACGGCAGCACGAGCTCAGCTGACACCTTTCTACTGCACTGTGTATCACTGACCTGTGTGACCAACCTTTGGCAAGACACAGTGCTCTGAGTGCCTCTGCTCAGGTACAGATTTACCCAGAGGACGCTGAGGACTTCGTCTCTTTCTTCCCCCATGTTAGTAGCACGGGCTGCAGCAGGCCTGTCATGGCATACAGTGGTGCCTGTCCACCCCTCGTCTCCATCCTGTAGCCATGGTGAGTCTTGCCATGATGCTGTTCCCTGGTCTTCTTGGTGTGATTTATAAAGATTGGGGAATGAAGCACTACTGCACGTAGGGGAAGTGATGCAGCAGCCACTGTGCATGTGGGGAAATGGAAAAAAGGAAAGCCAAAGTGAGTTGTGGGTGATGCAAGAGGTAGGAGCAGACTTCCATTTCCAGTTACCCAGTGTTTTGTCTTATCCTTATTTCTTCATACCTAATTATCTCCGTTCTGTAACATGAAGGTGATAGCACTGCAAACTGCCTTGACATTTGCAGAGCACAAGCAGAAGAACACTTCATTTGATAACTGTTAGGGAGACACCTGCTTAAGGAAGTTGGAGAAGGTGCCCTTAGCTGCAGAAGGGTTCTGGTAGAGTCCTTGCCCACAGCATGGGCCCCGGTTCTCTTTAGGAGCGTAACCTTCGTATCAGCTAAGTGATGGGGTGCTAAGAGTTTGCTGTAATTTCAGACCTCTACAGCCAGCAGGGAGAAGTGTTACCATGTCCGTTTCTCCACCAGTAATTGCCATCTGAAAGCAGGCAGTAGTGGCAGCAGTGCGGGATGTTTTGTTGAAGTATTATATTTTACACAATGCCAGCTCGAAGTCGTCTTAAAAATAATTATTTAACCATAGAATCAGTATAATAATGCTTATGCTGAAATTTAAACAGTAGGATGATAGGCTAGAGTACTAGTTCCTAGCTGGTGTGGTATGCTTCTACTCTGTGAAATCTGAAATGAAGCATGGGCTAGCATAGGGCTGGCACCCTCTGCCTCCCCTGAGGATGCAGCAGCGTGTGTTCAAGCTGTGGCGCAGGAGAAGCTGTGCCTGGCAGAGGAGGAGGATAAAGTACACATATGGTTTGACAGTACAGCTAGTCCGACCTGGTGACTAGTTATCGTCAAGGGGGGCGGCTGTGGTTTACAGTCCTGACTAGTCTCTCTCCCCCTTTCTCATCCCTGTGCTGCTGCTGGTATATGTCTGACCCTGCAGTGGCCTGATTCAGGGAGCTGAGTGGCAGGAAAGTTTCCCTGTTTTTTGCAAGGCTAATTTTCTGCTAATTGTGCTTCTCGAACTTGTCTCCCGAGACATCAGACAGGTGTTGGTGCTAACAGGAGTCAGGGTGATGAGAACACATAGCAGGTGAGGGGGAGTAGAAATGTCCTTTTGTGCAGCTGCTGGCTGTTAGATTGTATTATCTGTACCCTCTGACTGTATTCTGAGTCTTCGTAACAGCAAATGCTGCAAATCCCTGCAAGGGAATGTAGGTGTGATAGATATTGCAGTAGGAAATAATAAACTGTTTTCTGGTTTTCGTTTTCTTAGGAAAACCAGTTAGAAACACGTTCATGTGTATTTAATATAGCAGCTGCTAGACTAGAGGATAAATATAAAGATAAATCAGTTTATGAACCTTAGCATTGACAAATAGTTGTGAAAACCTTTAATCTCCCATGTTCTCAATTTCCCATCTCACATGGTGAAGACAATGCATAGATAGCATTAAGGCTGGCAAGGCGTGCTGGAGGTGCTGTGTAGCTAGCTCAGTAGCTAGCAACAATCTGCGTAAAAGTAGAGAGAGATTTTTTCACAAGACCGTTAGCACTTAATATGAAAGCACTTTGTTTTAAAAGATATGCTACATTTGATTTCTGATGATCTATTCACAAAAATAATCTTTTCGGTGGCTTTTGGTCTTTGCTAGGGATAGATAGAAAAGCTGCTGGAAATTCATTATGCTTAAATGCTTCCTCCTTTTCCAGCCACTTCCCCATACTGGAATACCTCGGTGATTTTGCATGAAACTATTTCCTGTTATGCATTGGTGGATCAAGTATAGTGGATTTGGAGTGTGCTTGATTTTATCAGTCATTAAAAACTAAGTAGCTTTGTTAGCTAATGTTTGAACTAAAGATCAGAAGGTGTTCAGACTGCGTCTCGTGTATGCTGCACGCCATTATGTTCTCCAATATATGCTATTTCTCAGTAGTCCTTGAGTCTACTTAATGAACTATATTGTCACCCTGTGTAACTGTCTATATTGTAAAGTCCTGATCCAAGAAACACATGTATGGTTAGCTTCATTCCTGTGCAGGGACATGTGAAAGAAAGCCAGCCATATACCAAAGATCTTGTGTGTTAGGGGCCAAGGTTCATTATGTTTCTCTGACAATGCAGGATCCATCGTGGCACTTTATATGACCATACTGCAAATGCAATACAATGAGGATATCAATATTTAAAGTATAAAAGAAAATCAGAAGTGAAAGATGGCAAATCTTTTTCATCATCAGGATACCATCCAAATAAGAGAAACTACCTAGGGTCACCCACACGTTGAGGCTGTGTGGGTGCCTGTTCAAAAGAAGATTGGCCATCCTGCCTTAAAGGATGTTGATATAAAGAAAGAGCCAAGCATATAAAAACCAAACATCAAAATATATCAATATATCAAAAAGTATCACATTTGCACAAACTGTCACCCTGGTTATACAGTAAAAGGACGTGACCTGTACTGCAGACAGAAGTCCTGTTCCTCCTGCACATTCAACTTTTCTGGAAGTTTACTCTAAGTTAAAATATGTTTATTAAGTACTGCTGGGATGCTTGCATTAGTGCTTATGCTGGTTTAGATATTGCAAAAATTAATCACATTGAGTTAATGGCACACTTTAACTGCTTCAGCATTATTTGAATTAGATTTCACACTAGTGAGCTGATGGTCTTGTGACACAACAGAGCACTTGCCATTTCCACATGGATGCTGTGTGGACAGTGAAGGGGTAAGTTCAGTCTTGATGTATTTGTACTGTAAGAAAAAGAGTTTACTTGCTGGAAAGCAGGGGGCCTGTGTTCTTAATTCAACCCCCTTCAGCTATCATGAAAAATACTGGAAGGAAAAAAAAGTCAAACAAAAAACCTGATATTCTTTATTATAATTTTAACAACATGAGTAAATTGAAATCGATAAGCAAAGCAATTACATGAGGAGGGTCTAATAAAGTTGTTCAAGCTACAACCTACTTCGGTTGTTGAATCAAACTGAATAAAGCAGGCTGCTTTGATGTGTTTTTAGCTTCCATGAACATAATTGGCAGTGACATCTTCTTTTGCTTTAATGGCAACGGTCTTCTGTAGGCTGAGAATTTCATAATCAGCTGAAAGTAAAAAAAAAAATAAATTAAATTGGTCACTACTACAAATGGGAAAATTCCTAAACCGAGTACTATTTTTAGTTCAGCTGGTGATCTCTCATCAGCTTCAGCAGGATCTGATTGTGCAGCAGGAAAAAAATTTGATATACCGTGCGTTTTTCTAATTTCAAAATGAGTAAAGAAATTTCACTCTGACCTGAGCAGAAGAGCAAATAAAAATCCGTGGATCAAATTCTCAGAAGTCTCACAGCTAATGGTGATCTTAAAAAAGCCCAACCAAGGAGCCCAACCACTGTAAAGGAGTTTACAGGTTATTCCCAGAGGATGAATATTAAGAGTCTGAATTATATTTCTTTACAAAAGGCACAGTCAGTGCCAGATTCTGTCCTTGGGCTTCAGGGGAACTTGTGTGCTTAGGAAGGGAGCTTCCCCAGGATCACAGCTTTAATATTTGGACTGTATAGTGGGAGGAGGAAGGAAGGCATAACGTACCCAAGAAACAACAACAGCTTTGCAGCTGCTGATGTAGCCCCCAGATGCTGTAGTAGCTTTCTAATCTCACATGTCAAGTCTTCAGGGAAGTGAGGCTGATAGATTTACTAGTGTATTCCTAAACCCTGTCCTACCACAGTAGTGCTGGAAACCGCCTGTCTCCAATACATTAGGAGTCTCTGCGTGACTGCATTTGGGATGTTCTTCCCCTTGGCAGCTTCTCCAAACCTCACCACCTACCACCCGACCTTATGAAACACAAGAACCACCCTCGTCCTCCTGCTTCCTCCAGCCTCACAACCCCTTCCCAGGGAGCGTGTGTTCTCCATCCTCGTGGCACGCTTGCTTTTAATGAGGAGTACCTGCTTTGTTCTCCATCCAGAAGGCAGTGATATGCAGCAATGTCTTTCTCCAGCTGTTGTTTGCTGGTCAGCAGGTTTTCACGATCCCGCTGCTGCTGCTCGGTTTCTACTTTGATTTCTCCCATTTCTGCCTCCAGCTTGGAAATGACAGAGCCTAGGTTCTGCAGTTCAATGTCATGCCAGTGCTTGGCATCATATAAAGAGTTCTCCAGACCCCTCTTCTGTAAGGGCAGGACAGCAGACAAAACAGTCAGTTTTCGTATGCTTCATAGTCTTTTTTGTTCAGGTTTGGCTGATATCGCTATTGAATATACTTAAGTGGAGATATACTATTTTGAGAATTCCTTTCTTTAGACACTTTGAAAAATGTGTATTATCATTACAAAGGTTGAACTATTTTGGTTACAAGGCACAGATATTCTTCACATTGTCAAGTACCAAGCAATCTCAGTGCAATTATTATTGAGTATGAAGACACTGAAGATTGACGTTTGGGGCCCAGTTGTCAAATGTGGTACGCTTAGTGCACCACCATCAATCAAGAAGACCCCAGAAATGTCGGGCATCTCTGGAAACAGTATACTGGACAACGGGATTTATCCTTAAGTCTGCATCCCAAGATGGGAATATTTTCCTCAGAAGGCATGTTGAATTCGCACAAAATATACCCATTGAAAACCCAACATGACTTACCAAGGTTCTCAAGGATTCGGTTTCTGCTTGCAAGCTCTGTATTTTGCAGGCAGTTTCGTGGAACTCTGTTCTGAGGCCCTCCACCAGCTCTTCCTCCTGGGTCCGCACGGCAGCAATCGTTTCAGCCTGTTGCTGGTAAAAGATGGCGACTGTCATCCCAGCCTACTCAAATTATGGTTTAGTTTCCTTACATATCAAACTGACAGTTAATACTTTCACAGTTTGTCGCAATTCTGACTTTAACTTTGAATCGTGTGTATTAAATCCCTCAGTTGAACAACTCTGGATACTTCTTAGGGTCAAAATGATCATATTTTCTATGCATTTACTGTAAAATGGCTTATACATGTAAGCGTATATATTTTATCTATGTCAACAAAAGCTCTTCAGCATTCATACTAGTAAGTTTAAAATGACCTATAAAAAGAAAACATTGCTGTAATTCTTCTTTTTATAGCTATACTATAGTATTTTTTTAAAAGGTTTTCACTTGTCTATTGGATTTCAGAAGTGTTCACACCTTGATTTTTCACATAGGATTCTACGAGTCAGAGACCAAGTCATATCACAGAGGTCAGGAAAATAACTTCTGTTAATTGAATTAAGATATTCTTATGCAATTTCATGCTCTTGTTGCTTGCGTTTTTATATGTGTTTATATGTGTTAGTTCAGGCTCCTTGAAAACAGGCGAAGGAAAAGGTACCTTAGTAAAAATAAAATTTCTATACTTCTTAATGAGGGATGAGATCAAGGTTTTCAATCCAGAGCTCTGGGCTCTCCAGCAAATACAATTCCTCAGTCAAAACCTACATTTCTTCTGGTCAACGCTAAAGTTAGACTATGCAAAATACTTCCATTCCACTCTGAAAATTCATCTTGACCTTGTCCTGCTTTTCTGATTATGCATTCTTTTATTTTAAAAGTAAGATCAAATTTTAAAAAAATCTGGGACCATGCACCAGAAATAATTTTTATAATTTTTTTGTTACCACCATGTGAACCCCCTGCGTTGGTCATTGTGAATGAAATAATCTCAAGTGCAAAAGGTCAGCAAAAACAGATGTGTCATTTAAGTACCAGTTAAGTCTCAAACAGAATTTAGGATTTATGAACGTGTGATGCAGAGGGCTGAATTTCATTCCAAACACCAGAACTGTCCTTTCCAGCAAATTGCACAGAGCTTGTATTTTTCAGATATACTTTATAGAGGCTTGTGCTTCAGAGAGACATAATCCCTCCTCACTAGTCTTGGTGAACCCAGCCTAGTCATCAAGGATGTGCCACCCTGGAGTAATTTGTGTCTCCTAAGTTGTTGAGAGTGTAGTCTGCACATTATGATACGAGGACTATAAATGCCTGTTGTTAAACAGATACATTGGGTAGGGAGGTTACTGTGGCATAATTACTAAATTGGCCAAGAATACAAAAGTACAGCGTTGTTCACACATTAAGGGAAGTCATAAAATCAAGAAGCTTCTGAGGTAGAATACAGCCGCAGCTGGCACACGAAGAATGCAACATCTGTGATTCCCTGTACAAGGTTGTTTGCGAAACTACACGAGGGATGGAATGGAACGCGATTGTTCCGTGGCCTTCCCTTGTGACGAATAGCAGATATGGGAACGAGATGGTATTACGGAACAGATAAGCTGCCTACTTGCTTACTACAAAACAGATAAGCGGCCTACTCACTACCCGAGCCAACATTTCGTCAAATGTTGATGAAATGCTGTCCTTTGTGCGAACTTTGCTCATTACAATGTACCAAAACACACCTCCATCCCCGAGGCTACCCGCCCTCAAGGTGTGACCACTCTTCCTTGAGTACACCAATCATAATGAAAGTATTAATGACTAAAGTCACTCAAACTCCACTTTGAAGATAAAAAATACTATAAAAATAGCCCAAGAGAGGGGGGGCATGGGGGAAGACACCATCGTGAACAAGTCAAGGAGAACTCCATCACTGACTTCCGGGACCAGTGGACGGGCTGAGCCTTTCTTCCCCCCCACAGGGACGCCTTTGGGTAAGACTTCGATTATACCGAGTGTTTCCTCAGGGAACTTAGAAATTTCTCTAGAGAACCTCTATCCTACATTTATAGCCAGGCTGTACTGTTTATAACTTTGTCGCGCGTTTTGTATACTTAACAATATCTTTATTTGCATGTGCTTTGCAGACTGTATTTATCACCCGCAATCCTAAGAACCTATATAGCTGTTGTTTAAATAAACTGCACTGTTTAAGAGCTAGTCGTTTCGGTTTCCCATTGAACGTGACCGAAGACTCAAGAGTGGCCGTGCTAGTTCAGGAGCACGACTAGACTGAAGGTGCAGTCCACTGTTAGTGTATCCAAATCGTAATAGTGTAATACATATTAAACGCGATTGGGCTGATAGTGCTGAATTGGGCATCACTCAGAATTTAAACCTAGCCGCACCTGGCCTCACACCTCAGTGAGGAGTGCTAGAACGCAAGGGGGTTTATCTTCTGCCAAAACCGCTTTGCCCCTTTTCACACAACAGTTACCTTTGCATCTATATTTATAGCCTACACCCATTATCTGAAGCCTGGCATCTCTCATCCACAGTTACCCTGCTGGTGGCCCAAATGCTACGTATAGATCCAACTTGCCCTCACCACAGGTGATGTTGAAACCCCTCCAGGAGTTACCTTAAGCTGTCACGGCTACCTGACATTAGTGATATGAATGATAGAACACGTAGATGGAGTAGATGGAGGTGGCCCCATCAGGCCCTAAATACTAAGGATGACACCGCAAGCAATGAGCTCTAAAGCTTTTGGTACACACACGGTTTCCCCAAACTCCTTACAAGATTACCAGCTGAGTCACCCCAAGAGTCTGTGTGGAGGGTCCTGCTGGGCATGACACTTGGCTTCAGCTTTAGTGCTCCTTCTGTAGAGAAGTGCAGATGTGGTCTTTGTGCCCTCTTCACTAGGCAATTTGTGTTTTCTGGGGCCTCTGCTCTTCCTATTCCTGAGATGCTCCACAAGGGAGAGGCTATACCAAATCATGGTGCACACAAAACAACTGGATTAATGGGAGGAGAGGATTAAATCATCCTCCTAAATCTTTTTCATGCTTGAGTTTCCTAGGAATATGTGGATTTCAAGCACATCTGTACAGTTCTGAGCCAGGCATTGTGCGAGAGCGGAGAATCTCTCATTAGTCTGTGTTTCATGGAATCAAGATAATTAAAGGATGATTAGGGATAAAACACCAACATCCGGGGTCTGATCAACATGATTGATAGCTCCAGAAGGAAGGTGATTTTGATAAGCTCTTAAGAGATCTGTGAATGTTTTAGTAAAGTAGCAAAGAAGGGAGAAACAATTGACATAATTCACAAGATTTTTCAAAACCTTTTACGAGAGCCAGCATAGGGGATGACAGAGGAAGCTGTGTAATTGTGTGCTCAGGGCAGAGCATTGGCATGGACCACCAGCTGGTCAAGAGACGGGACATGGAGGGGAGGATTGAGGTCTAGTTCCATTATGATAAAAGTTTAACAGCTTGAAGCCGTAAGGTTTACTGCCTTGGAGGTGAATCATGAACTAGAAAGATTTATGGATGGCAGAAAACACTACAGATTAGCAATGAGCAGGGGCGGATGTGTGGACTCAAACTACATGAGTGAACAGCGGCACAACATTAAGTAAAGCATGTTTAGGGGGGAAATATTAAGCAGCTTGCATGTCTTACAAGGGTTTAAATCACTTGTGTCAATTCAGGGAAAGGTTTTGAGCATTATGGACATGAAAGTGCAGAGCTCAAACCGATGGACTGGAGTTTTGAGGTTACTTACTCATCTAAAGAAGTCCCATGTGAAACCCTGTTAGGTATGAATATAAATTGGTATGTTTTGGTGCCTGAATACTCATGAAAAATCTAGCCAAGATTGCAAGTCTAGTCAGGAGACAAAGCAAATGAGGCAAGGGAATTGGTCAGAAAATAACAAAAATACTGCCCTGACATCTAAGTCAGTGCTAGGATGCCATTTGAAATACCTTGGTCTCAACTGGTCACAGCTATGCCAAAGAGTGTGTGCAGAGGAAGGAAGTTAAGGCATTAAGGACCAAGGAAAAATCACAAGGAGAGATTGAAGAAAACAGTAATGAAGAGGAAAGGAGAGGAGGGAACTGCTCTCTCTTCTCTGATGTCGCAAAAGAGCAAGGACAAATCTTTTCACATTGTGGATAACCAAGTGGTGTAACTTAGCCACATAAGGTGACATAAGTCCACAAGCTTAGCTGAAAAAAGGGTTAGACATAATTAGCAGAACTCTTGTTATCTGTATCAATAATAATAATCTGAATAGATCTGTATGAGAAACAAAGCTGTGTAAGATGGAAAACTGCATCATCTGGGTTTACTTAGAGGTAAATTTTGGGACCCAAAACCCTAGGATGTCATACCTGAACCTGCTCTGAACTGAAACTGATCTTTCCGGAAATCTGTGATATTCTGATTTTTCCTCCCACTAAAAAATCAAACCAAAACAGGAACAACTTAAACAAGTATGAGCTTAGACTAAAGTGGCTAAGCAGATAGGTTAGGTTATGTTTGCTTTTTGGCATTTCTCTGCAGCATCTGGTGTTGGACACAGTCAAAGACACGATATCAGGATTCAATGACCAGTCTAGTATGAGCTGGCAGTTTGCTCCCCAGATGATATCTCTGTGCAGTTGAAAGACCAGATATTGAAGGTATGAAAGAAATGGGAAGAAAGAAGTTGTGAGGGGGTGTTTGCACAGGAGGAGGAGGCCAAAGAAGCACGACAGGAGAGTTGGGCCAATGAAGAATTTGGTGCCATCAGAGTAATTCTCATTTTTCTGAAACCTGGCAGTGGGCTAGGAACAGATTTTCTGGGCAAAGCTTAAGAGGCTACCGAGAATGCTCTGGCTTTGCAGGGCTGCATATGCTTTGTATGGAGGCACTGTCTGGACTTATGTAGTTTTTTATTGTGTCACCGACTTCCTTTGGGCTGTACAAGCTGAAAATCAGCGCCCCGCAGACTAAACTTAAGAAAACTTTGCTTAGTAATAGCCTGGCCTGCTCATGAACTTGATGGGATCTCTGGGATAAACTCCTCTGGTTGGCGTCTTGTACGTTCCCTAGCACCTTTGGTATCACTGTTGTCACAGGATTTTGCTTCTTTATTTTGAAAATAACCACCTACTCAGAGCCTGCATATATCCTTGCAAACATATTTCTCGCTTTTCTTCTTCCAGTTTGGTTTCGCTACTCTCTAATTCTCTCATAGCAGCTCTGTGCTGTGGAACGGGGCGGGGAGGGCTGTGTTTTTGTTAAATGTTTCTTGTAGCACAGCTGTAGTTATGATTTGGTGTGCCATGATCTGTTGTAATAGCCAACTCAGAATGAGATGGCTTCTAAAATACAGGCTCGTGCACTGAACTTAATGCTTCAGCTCTGCAAAAATAGTTATTTCAGCCAGCCACTTTGGAAAATGAGTGATCCTTCATGTCAGAGAAAAGCTGCATTAAAAGGCTATTTCAGACTCAGCATCAGGAAAAGAGAGAACTTTTAAGGCGAATGGCTATTATCATCGCTTTTAATTTCTAAATTAATACTCAATTTTCGCACCACTGCCAAAGGAAACAATTTCAAGGAGAAACCCATAAGGAGTCTTGTAATTATACAGCCACACAAAGACTAGCTGTATAATTAGTGTAGAGCGATGTGTTTTGCCCTTTTGATTTATAGACCCCTGTTCAGTGGAGGAATGGCCCTAGTAGGAAGGGTAGCGACTGTGGCTTATCTGACACAGAAGGTATCGACTGATTAAGTTTGTTTCTCTCAGACAACGTTTCAGAGCCCTTAGAAGTCTCCCACAGATACCTGTGATACCAGCAGGGTCACATCCACTGCTACTTAACTCTCTGCATCCCAAGAAAGTCTCTGATATTTATGAGTGTATTTTCCAATGTAGTTGGACCAAAAGCCTTTAGATTTTTATGATCTTTTTTGTTTCAAGAAAAAAAACCAAACACTCAGCCCTCAAAGTTACTGCAGAGTATTAGATTTTGCGTTTGCTTCAAATCCCTTAATATTGCAGCACTTACCTTGGTACGGAGCAGGGTACCTGTCTCGGCACGATTCTTTTCAATGTCTCTCTCCCAGTGGATTCTGATTTTTTCCAGTATGTCATCCAGGCCACTTCCCAGGGGAACATCAAGTTCTTCCAGCTGAGATCCAGCAAGTTGCTTGTATAACACCTTCACATCCTTGAATAAAACCAACAGACATAAGAGAAGGTGAACTGGACAATTGAAGGGTAGCTTCGGAGGGGCTCGAGGAAGAGCCCTGTTGGTTCCACAAACAGAGAGAGTAATTAAATGTGGTCCTGAAAGGTGTCTCTGCATGAATGATTTAGTGCACTGGAGGGTTTCTTTTCCAGATGTGGATTTGTCTTGCTTCTGCTTGGGGAGTCTTGCTGGAGTTCTCCTTGGCGGAAGGAGACTGAAGCCCTGCACCAGGGCACTGCGTGAAGCAGCCTTCTCACCATGCCAAGTTTCTCCAGCGGTCAGAGCTTGATGTACACACAGACTGCGCATTCAGGACCATGACCATATTGCACTATGCAATAACATAGATATATATCTGCTGGGAGATACAACAAGTTGTGCAAAACAGCAGGACCTCTACAGCCTTGCAGATTGGGCGAGCCACATGCGTGCTTTTATGCATGTGCACATTAGATGAAGAGCACTGTCCTTCTCTGTGACAGCATTCTGTTCTTTGCATATAAGTGCTCCAAAAACACATAAGCAGGAGAGAATTAGTGTGTCTCGAACTGCATGCTTAAAGGTAGAATATCAGTTGTACACTGTGTTCAGGAACACAAGAATAAATGAGATTTGCATGTGTATCTGAACTGTCTGGCACCACAGTCCTTTTACATCAATCTGTTTATATGTGCTATTGACATAAGGAAAAAAAAAAGTGGTGTAAAAACATCTGGGAATTGTATTTGTAGGCAGTGGCCCCTGACAGTGACAGTACTGGAAAAAAAGGATGGGCAAGTATATGTGAATTATGAACCTGCAAGAACAAAAGCCTCAAAATGTGGCCACTTCAAGTGCACGAAAGCTTCAAAAGGACTTGACGTGGATTTCCTAGTGGGGGCACTGGAGGAAAGAAAGGTTTGAATTAGTTCGGGGAAAGTCCTTGGGACTGCAGTGTGCCAGAGCTCAGCTGGAGTAAGTGCAATAGTTACTTCCAGCCTTTATTCTTTGACTTCTCTTGAGCAGCTTCCCCCGGTGCCACTGCTGTTGGAAAACCGTGTCTGCGCTGGGGTGGTTCTGCGAATGCTCAGATACTCCCAGTGGGTAAAGAAAGGAGCATCCTTTCACCCTGCAAGGGTGGTTTAAAGGGGATCTTGTGTATTTCTATCAATTTTCTGTTTTCCCTCCTATCTAAAACAACTTCCACCTTTCTCATGCTTTGCAGTGGTGCTGTAGCCACTGATTATTTTCTGCCAGCCTTGGGGTTAGACTCATGAAAGCAGGGAGGGGATGAAGCAACTTCATCTCGGCAACTCAAGTCTCCATATGACTGCCAAGGCTGCAGAAATCTTATGGTTGAAGAGATAACCTGTAAGAAATGGGAGACAGGATAGTGCCTTGCTTCCATGAGCCGTCTCAATTCAAACTCTCTTTTACTTTTGAGGCATCGGCACGATTGCTTGCTGTCCATTGTGTGGGATTAGGCGCAGCTCTATATTTGAGCTGCCATCAGCAAAGATGCTGACTTGGGTCTGATGCCGAAACCCCTGCTGAGGGGGATGAACCACCTTCATGCAAATAGTACTGGTGAATGTAATGAGTAAGTGGGAAGTATTGCAAAATTGAGTAATAATGGGCTTCCCTTCCAGCTGCCTGTCCCTGTGACTTTCTCCAGTGGCGTGTTGCTCAGGAGAGACTCGGTTTTGGGAACCGAGCAGGAGCCAAGTGGGAGTTTTTCAGAAGAGCCCGGTTAATGCCCAGTGTTAGTGCAGCAGGACCAGAGCTTGTTCCCTGCACGTACATTTTCTCTTTACATCCCTGGCTGAGAATCAGACCTCACTGTTGAGATGCCCACATATGTCACTCTGCAACCCCATGACCATCACGTGGTGTCTAGCAAGAAATTGAGTGATGATATCTCTTCCGTGTCATATTTATCAGATGAGAAAGAGTTAAAACTTCAATGTAAGTAATTCGGTTATGCCTCAGAGGTTACTGCTTTAAGTTAACAGAGAAGAAAGAAACAGGAGTAGTTTTCAGGACAACCCCCCGACCCCGACACGGCAGGCAGAGCTTTTTAGTGCTTGCTTTGTGCTAGATGTATGATACCAACCAGATGGAACAGGTACACATTGGCTTTGCAGTGTCCCAAGTCTGGACTTACTTCTTCGTGATTCTTTGACAGCAAAGTTAGTTCTTCTTTCATGCTCTCTATCTGACTCTCCAGATCCATTTTAGTTAAATTAGCATCATCAATCACTTTATATAGGGAATTAATTTCATCTTCCACTGCCTTTCTGAATGGCTGCTCATTTTCATACCTGCAGAGAAAAAAAACCCCAACCTTAATACAGCACAGCTCAGCAAGAAGCACCTGCATTTTTTTAGATGACACCATTGTGCTAATTAGCTCATGTGTCCCAGTCAGAGGCACAGAAACACAGAAGATATACTTTGCTCTCACCTTGTCTTGCCATACTTGAATTTAACTGCCTGAAGTACCCTGTCATTAACTCAGAGTGTAATAAAACAGGCCAAGTTAGCAGTCTGCACTATGGTGGTTATCAGCCTGATAGGATTCCTGAATAAGTACGGAGAGGCACGTGTTCTCTTGTTAGACCTGGTATTTATATGGTATTTATACACGGTATGAGTATGGGTGGCTTTTTCTCTTATTTTCTTGGCTGTAAAATGAGAATAATTGCTCATTCGTCTACATAAAAACTTTTCAGAGCTATGGTTAAAGAAAACACACACTTTTACTAATAAACATGCTGATGGAAGTCTGATCTATCTTCCAGGGTCACAACCCATCCTTAAGACCAGATCCTAGTAGTGCCAAAATAAATAGGAAATTTGAGCGGTTGGTTTGTCAACTAGAATTACTGTTAAAGAAAACATCTTTTTTCTAAACCATGGCTGCAATGGTAGGGAAAATTGTGGCAGGCAGTTGCTAGTCTGCAGCGCTGCTTCCTGCGTTGCTCCTGTTTATACCTTTTCATTTTAGACTTCCCACTGCAAACGTGTCTGGGTTGCGTGGCGAATCTTCTTGGCTGGGAGGCTTTTGTGTCAAACCCAGCCAACCTGGGAAACTGGTGGCCAGGGAGGTTAGACAGGGGGGTGGCAGGTTAGACAGGAGCCAACTTCATAAACAAGTCCTGCACTCTGACCCTTGAGAGCCACCTTCGTTGCTGGGAGTTCAACAGCCTGGGGAAGAGGCAGCTGATCCCAGTGAGAATCAGGAGCTTTCACTATGCAGTGGATTGATTTGACATTGGTTTTATTATGTAGACTGCTTGTCCAAGTCAGCTGACATTTTTAAAACTACTTAAAATACGAGTGTAGCTTGCTGGATGTAAAGCCACAAAATTAGTAGCTTAGGGTTGTATTTCTGAAATAAAAGGCAACCCTAAGAACATGATTAACACATGTTTTCATATGGTTAAATAAAATAATACCAGGGAGAGACAGAAGTTTAAGAGATGATAAAAATCATAGGAAATAAAAATTAATTAGTTTGAAATACAGTTTGTGTGTCAGATCTTGCAAAAAGCTATTTGTAAACGAGCAAGTCCATTGCCAATAAAAGCTAGAAGGATAATCAGGCCTTCTGAGTAAAATTTAAAGAGCTTCATGCACTCATGTACATGAATATTAGGCTTTGCAATCAGAAAGATGTTAAAAAAGTACTTTGCCAGTACTTAAGATCTCCTTTTACTGTTCATTTCTCTCACTAAAGACAAGGAAAATCAGTGCAGCCCACTTTTGTTTTCTTATCTAATGTTTCCACACTGATGTTTGTAGTGGTACAGTTTTTGCTTTTCAGCTGCTGCAGTAGAATGATTTTTACTTCCAAAACCACTTGCGTGGCACTGCAAATTAAAACTAGCAATCACATAAACGTTTGCCTTTATAAAATGTGAACCCAGATTTGAATGAATACTGACCTCTCAGTAAGAGATCAATGTCTGTATATCAAAGAATAGCTTAAGTAATTTTGCTAGTGCACATTTTTGTTACTATAAATCTTCAAATTAGCCAAAATAATGTTAGCATCATAATTATTTTGCTGTTACCAAAACTATCTCAAGTCAGATAGTTGAATATTCAACTTAAAGGAGCAAGGCCATTCTACTCACTAAGCATTACTCCCCTGTAGAGTAAGCGTTTGCCAAGGCAAAGTTTCAAAGAAAGTGGCCAGCTAGGTGCCACCAGAAGACTACCTGTCTTTAAAATCTTCAGCACAGGCTTGAATGTTCTCGGTGTGCAGCATAAGACGAGCATTTTCAAGGACTGCTTCGCCCACCTAGAAAAAAAGAGGCAACAGAGGTCAAGCAATGAAGAGCTTCAGCACATCAGCTACGGGCACTGTGCGTGTGTCTTAAGCAGGTGTATAGCTTTGATTTTTGAAAACAATCCTTTAGCCTAGGGCTGCTCAAGCCACTAATTCCAGATAACTTAATCGATTAATTTTGTACATAGAAATTCACAAATTCTCTGCAAATAGGCTGTAATTTGTCATCGAACTGTTCACTGCTCCTAAGCGTTCATCTTGTGGAAACACGTTTCTTCTGATTGTCAGCTGGACGCAAGGGGCAAAATTCATTACTGTGTGCAAGGTACATTCATCATTTAAGTCCCACTTATATTTTCTAGATACAGTTAAAGTGTAACACATATGCAGTTCCTATTCTACTTTCCGTATCAGCAGTCCTCTTCAGGGTCATCCTCTTCAGTGAGCCAAGGAATACTTGTTGCTCGTGCCCCCTGCGAGCCGTCCTCAGCTCCCAGAGCGTCGTTTTTCTTCTCTGATGAGGTCCTGTAAGCTCTTGTGATAGATATGAGACCTGAGAAGCCGGCAGTCTTCAAAGATCATTACACCAAATGTGAAATGCTTTGGAAAGATTGTGCAAATAAGTCTGTGGTATCATTGCTGTGGCTCTGGGGTGTAACTTTAATACCCAGGAGGCACTTGAAGGGTAAGCAAGCCTGAAAGAAGTCTTGCTGAAAGTGACATAGAAGCCTGTTGTGATTCAAGAAGGTTACATAAAATGATAAAAAGGTAAAAAAGACCATTGCCTGCCCTGGAGTCACACGTGCATTAAGCTATGGAGGTGACCGAAGACATGCTGAAATCCATACCAGGCTTAGAGTGATCATCTCTGCAAATAACTATGTGGTGGCTTCAGCCATCACATGGTCCATGTCGTCGCACTGGAGGAACTAAACTGAACGTCTCTTTGGTCTTTTTTCAGGAGATACCCATGGAGATTTGCAGTTGAAACCAACCACCACATGAGTAAAAGCAGCTTTTTAAGCGTTCCAGCAGAACTCTTGAAGCAGAAATCTTTCTTTAGATAATTAAGTCTGCAACTAAATAAGATCGCAAATCCCCCAAAGCATTCCACTCCCCTAAGGTGACACAGGCCGTGCAATGTGGAGACATAACAGCTGTGTCCAGACAATTTATTTCAAGTACCGCAAGTGGGATCGGTGCCTTCATATGGTCCTATCTACTCCTTGACCTGCTGCTTGGTGATGGAGTGGAGGTGGACATGCAAGGCTGAAGCATTTCTATGTGATAATTAACATTTACCCTCACAAAAACTGGCTTTTTGCTCCAAATGTCTTACAAATCCTTGGACAAACAAATATGGAATATGTGAAGGCATCTGATAAGGAGAGTTCTGGAGGAATAACCTGTTCTCCACATTGAGAAGTTCATAATGGATCATAAAGTTAAAAGCACTCTACATCTATTAAATCTGAGAAGGCCCAAGAGGTAAAAGTGGTTTGCTTACTTCTCACCTACTGTTAGGAACAAAAAGAGAAGGTGGCTGTGGCCGGAAGCCTGAGGCTGGAGCTCCATTCCTGCCAGCTCGAACTTAGCTTGGCTTCCAAAGGAAACAGAGCTCATGCCATTGCACGAGCGGCCAATTTTTCTTTAAAAACTGTGTGATTTCTTGGCCAGTTCCAACCAATATGATAGAGGGCTAGGCCATCTCAGGGACACGCAGTTCCAACATGTTTCATGCAAATCGCATCGAGACAGAGGAGAGAGCTCCTGTGAATGCTGCCACTGGCAAAAAAAAGCCCGAGTTTAGGCATGAGAAAATTACAGAGCACCGCGAATGGGCAGGAGTAAGAAATGTTACAAAAGCCACAGGTGTGGTCAAAGAGATGGTATCTGATGGCACACCAGCCAGCCCCACCATGCAGCACGCAAGTACAGAAGACCTTTATGTGCTGCCTTACACACAGAAATGGCTCATCTTCATCGTTCAACACCTTTTGTCCTTCTCTCTGTTTTTTTTTTTGCAACCCCGCTTTACCAGCACTGGCCAAACTCCCCAGCCCTTGGGTCATCCCTTCTGCGGCATTTCAGAGTGGCCAGGCAGAATCGGGATTTTGGGGCCATGCTGCTCTGCTGTCCTGAGGTCCCCTTGCACCAGGAGACCCGAGTTTCTCCTGAAAGATGGAAAAAAGACATTTAGTTCCTGCATTGCAGCAACGTGGAGGTAGAGGCAGTTCTTTGATCCAAGCTCTGAATTTTTGGCTGGGTTTTTTTCTTTTTCTTTCCTTTTCTTTTTTCCTACAGAAATTTTTTCGTCTTCCTGCCAACTCGTAAATGTATGGATTGTCAGAGAAGCTTTTATTTTTTTCCTGACTCAAATCAGGGAGCAGAAACGCTGCCCCTTGAGTTGCCCTGCCCTGTCAAAACAAGCCCATTTGCCTCCGGCAGTGAGCCTCTATGGTTACAATATCTGACCTAAAGTCTGATGAAAATGAATGTCTTTGAGGGAATTGGGAACATCCTATGGGCAAAAGTAACATTAAATCCTGTGAGCTGCACAGTGCCACTCAGAGTTATGTTAATGGCTAAGTTTAGAGGCTGAATTCTGTGTAAAATGGCTTTTGGGCTGCATCGAAAGGAGAAGCAGGGAGCAGCTGGTGATTTTCCGTTGCCTGGATTTCTGCCTCTATGCAGAGGAAAACTGTTTTTTAAAAGTGCTTTTCAGTCGTAATCTTGTGGCTTTGTTGAAGCATTTGAGGTGACTTCTTACCTGCCCCACAAGTGGATGTCTCTACCAGGGTGCTGATATCATACTCCTGAGCAGTCGCTTAATACCTGACTCCCCTCTTCATAGACTGTCAGCTAATGCCAAATGTTTGGTGAGAAAGTGGCGGGCTTTCCAAAACTGCACACAAAACTGAACTGTGCCGTGTAAGTAAAAATGGCGTAAAAAAAACCCCTCTAATGTTTGGAAGGCTTCAGGGATGAGCACTGTAGTGGGAGCCAGCAGGCGTGAGCCTTTCAGCCCTCCTGGAGATGAGGTGTGTACGCTTTAAATCTGACAGCAAACCCGAAGGATAAATAATTACACGGTAACTTCTACGTAGAAACCAGATTTCCTGAAAAATTCTCCCTGATTTGCATGAGCCGTGAAAGGCCTTTTCGAGGCTTGGGAAGAAGAGACGTAAGACTTCCATCTAGTGGCCCTTTTGTTTGATTTAATTCTCCTGATAATCAACAGCTGGATGCAAACACGCAGCATTAGTGGGATGGATTCGTAGCCACTTTGCTGACACACGTGCTAAAACGCATGATGCAGCAGTTTAGGAAACACCGTTCTTTGTGTCCACTGGAAATGAGCGGGCTCGCAACACTGCAAGTACTTGGACATTGCCTCCTCCGCTTGTAAAGCAGAAGGCAGCACTGTCCTGCCTCACGGGGCTTCTTGGAGGCTTAATTCACTGATGCTCATGTGGCACTTGAACAACCAAGATGGGAGGTGCTGTCAAAATGCAAATATTATTACTAATAATAGCTCCTTTAAGCCACCTATTGTCTTTCAACACTCGCATCTGTGCTGCACGTACACCTCTTGAACATGGGTTTTTTTCAGTTTTCGAATTAACACTGGGTATTTGTGGTATAAAACATCTTAACTAGAAACCAGCAACATTGTTGTTTGATTTCACTGTGACTTTACGGACACGAAAATGCAATTTTAATTCTTAGCAAAAAAAAATCTTATGAAAATATGCATCAACGTACTGGCCCATTTACTGGGTTATGACTGGCAACAAGAAAAACCAACTGCCTCAAGGGAGTCTGCAGACTCCAGCCTTGATAAAGTGTGATGTGATACAGACACTGACGGGGAGAACTTATCCCCGGTGGCTGGCAACTTTCGACTTTTAACAGAGATCTGACCAAGTTTGGAATTGCAAGATTTCCTACACCTTTCAAATTCTTAGCTGTGCTTTACTGATAGCTTCATATAGGTTTGCTATTCTTTCAAATGCCTAATCCCTTTCTGAATGCTGGAAAATTCGTGGCCTCAGGTGTGGCCTGTGATAATGAATCTCATGGTTTAATTATTCATGTAATGGAAAATTATCTGGCTTTTAAGTTCACTTCAGTTAAAGCAAATGATGCCTCCGTGGAGAAAGCTCGGAAGATGCTGGTCTAGTCTTTCCTTCCACATACAGAAAGAAATGGTTGGTATCAGCCCATTGCCTCCAACACATTGTAATTGAGAGCTAAATCAGGATACAAGTGTGCAACCCCGTGCCTGCTGCTCGGATGCCACCAAGCAGGAAACCAGTAATGCTTTCAGTCACGCTTTCTGTGTTGAACCCCTTCTCAGAGCCTGAAGGAGGAAAACCTGAAGGCAGCAAGAGCGGCATTTGGTGCGTCCCCTTGGGAATGCTAATACTTGGAGAGAGGCTGGGAAGATCGATGGGTCTTTTGCTGATTCCTGCTGCATCCAAGAAAACACAACTTCATTTATCCGTCAAATATTTTATAAGTAAACAGGACTGCATCAAAGAATGCCTGGTTCTCAAAGCATGAGATACCTCCTAAAGAATTGATCTGTAAAAACTGTCATGTTGCCCAAATACAAGGAGAAAACCTCATCCCCCCACCTCACAGCTGCATGTGAAGCTGCAAGGTTACGCTGTTGGAGGTGGCTGAGAGGACATAAAACTTAATTTATTGCCATCCTCTGTATGGTGGTCGACCAAGCTCTGTGCCATTTTGTGGGAGTTTGTTGTGCCCTTGGATTATTTGCGGAATGCTGTTTCGCCCATTTACAGACATTAATCATGCACCGTGTTGCGTTAGAGTGTGTTACGGATAATACTCAGCGGCTCTCCTGGCCCCGCACCAAATACATTACGGGGTGCAAGTCCAAATGTGGCGATTCCTGGGGCTGTCAGTCTTGTATATTCTCCAGGCTTAATATTGACACTGAGTAAATGCTCACAGTAAGGCCAGGTGCAAATAAAAGTATCTCTAAAGAAAACTCCGATGATCTTTCAAATGCTCCCAACCATGCACAGGAATCACAGCAGTGATAAAATTGGTCCAGGATGTTTATTCCTTCTTCTGCTTCTGTGTTTACTCCCGTGATCTGAACTGCGCTACGTGCCATCTCCCAGAAAAAACAGATCTCCATGTCTCCCACGCAGCCGTAACGGAACGGTCACGGAGGCTGAGCTACCCTCTCCTCTCCGTAAACTCACTGAGATTATTTCAAGTGTCCACTTTTCCCAGGTGCTGCCCTGCTCCCTGGGAAGGAATTACCATTACAGCCTCCTATTCTGCGGAAGAGACACCTTTGATTAGAGACAGAACTTTCTGCAAGAAGACCAGGATAAAGCTTGGAGAAAAGGAGTATGCCCCAGGTAAAATGAGATGAACTTGTATTTCTGTCACATGAATTCCTCTCGGCAAGGATTTCTCATTTCCCTCGTTTTCTGCAAAAATCCTCCCATTTTGCGCCTGTCCCAATTAGTGTGTGTCCACCTGCTCTGCTAAAAACCAGCTGCCCGGGTGCATAATTAATGCTGTGAGCTGGATAGTGGCTTCCCATCATTCAGCTCCTGTCAGTGACCCCCTGCTGCGGTACAGCAGCGATAGCTCTGACAACTGCCATGAAACACGAGTGTTCCTTCCCCTGAGGGACCCTCCACTCGTACCCTCCGAGTCACTTGTTGCCACGTTTTTCCCCCTAGCTCTGTGTTTGGGAGAGATGCTGGCACCCAGTTGTCATTGCTGGGAGGACAACTACCCGAAATCTGGGATGCTGGAGCACATCCCAGGAAGGGCAGGAGAGAAACGGGACCTCAGGTCCACTGAGGTCTCTCCTACCCCACTGTGGAGATGGGCCCATCACATTTCTCATTTTGGGACCAGGAGCATCCTACGTGGCCGTATCCTTGTCTTCTCACTAGCAGGGCCAGAGGAAGGGGCTCCTGTTGAGACACACCCCCCACCACCACCAATTGCGTGTTTTTATTTCCTTCTTCTTGTTCAAAATCTATTCCTATCATAGGCATCAAGGTTAAAAAAGGTGGCGGCTCAAGCGGTTTTCTGCCCCAAGACTTCCGCAGCTGCTTCGTGCGAATGGCACCGAGGGGTTTATGGCTGCTGGGAATCCCTCCTGGCTGAAAGCACGGGGCTGGCTGGGGATTAAAATGAATCCTCAGGTCTTGTAGGAGGATGAAAAAAGGGTATGTCATGTTAAGGCAGATGTGGACATCTACAGAAAAATGTAAATATATTTATAAAAATTACATCTAGAAATGTATCTGCCAGGTATCTCTCATTTCTGTTATACCTCGCTCCTGAACACCTTTTGCTTTTCCTACTGGGAGACGTGTCATGGCAGGAGGATACAGACTTTGTGTGATTGCAGCCGTTTCTGTGGCAACTGATTTTGATGTTGTTTTAATAAATGTGACAGTTTCCGTGTTGATGCTGGCATACTTTTGCCAATTAGCTGCAGGAATCAGGAATGAGTTAATTGCTGTTTGGGCTGGATGAGGTCCTGCTTTCATTTTTGGTTAGATGCTTAATACAAAAAAGCAAAGAAACCTATTAGAATTGTACGTAACAGCTCAGAAAGTCAAAACCCACTAAGTGACACCTCTTTTATTGATTTAATTGAAGTAATTTGGAAAACTTGATGTACTCTCTAATGTGTTTTAATGGTTAAATAGATGCAGATGATGCTAATATTTTTATCTTATTTTCGATCATACTTGCAAATGCTATTACTACATAGCTTTATTTTTCTGATTTTATGAAGGAAGAGCCCAATATTCAAGCTAGATTTCATTACGAGCTGCTCTTATTTACTCATAAGAAAGGGAGGCAGAGGCAAGGCAGCAGGATGACAATATAAAGAAAGCCTAAAAGGAAAGCAATTTGGATGAAAAAATATTACACAAGCAGGTTCATCCACACTACAATGTTGGAGTTTCATATAAAGAAAAATCAAACAAACCTTCCTAAGTACTTACGGTCCTACTTTTTTCGTCTTAACCATAAGCCCTGGGTAGGTTTTACAGGTGAGGCCTACAGGTGCCAAATGGGACACTCGTTTGGAAAACACGGGAGGTGGCTGCAAAGCATTAAACCCCCCCATCTCACATCAAAGTCCCCATCTGCCTCAGCAAGATGATGGGTTCGAGGGTACCACTTTCTGTAAGCACCCCAGATTCAGAGCACCCATTGCCTTCAGCAGCCAGTCCCTTTGGAAGCTTGATAGGATTAGCGGCAGCAATGTAATTTACCAATACCAAAAGATAACAACTTTAAAAGTCGGTGAGTAACTGGGCATCTCTGCTGACACGATCTTTCTACAGGAGCTTATGCTGCCACACTCAGGGTTCAGATCGCGTTTGTAGCGTCCTGGGTGAAGACCTGCCCTAAAAATACAGAGCACTGCGAAAACGCACCCTCTTCCCTATGACAGGGGTAAAACTCTGGCCAGCCCAAGGTAAAACACAGAATTCTCTTGAGGAACTTAAAGTCGCCTTTCAGGCTTTCTGGAGACCTGCCGATGGAATTTTCTGCGCCTGCACCAGCCCTGCCAGGAAGAGACGTTCAGGATGCCGGGCACCAGCGCTTCGGGGTCCCATCCGCTCCTGCTGGCTGGGAGCCGAGAAGCTGGGACTTGCGAGGTGCAGCCCAAGGGACAGAGCCCCACGTTCCCTGCAAGCAGGACATCAGCCTGCAAAGTCTTACTGGTCAGCAAGAGGAACTATTTCTTGTCCATGAGGGAAATACAAATACCATTTTGCACAGCCCCCACCTCCCCTAAACACTTTCCCGGAGAACCCGCAGCCTGTGCCGTACGGAGAAGGTGGGAGGAAGAGATGGCGGGGCGGCGACAAAGAGAAGGGAAGGAGTCACTCTTTTGTAGCCATGTAATTATTATTTTTAAATAAATAGAGCTTTTGAAAATGTGATTAAGCAAAGGAGGGAATAAAGTAAAAGTCTGAATTGCTAATTTTAAAAAAACCCAACAACGTGCTTGTAATGATATCATATTGCGGGATAAACTAATTCAGCCCTAGCAGTTTTCTTTTAATAATTTTGATGCTCAGAGTAATAACCACAGCTAAGAAAAAAAATAATAATTAAAAAAAATACTAAAAAAATCACCCATTTTAATCAGCCCAGACTATCGTGCCTTGGGGTGCATATTCAATCGGCCCCATGCGCAGGATGCCTGAGGCAATTCTCCTGCTTAATAGGCATTTTCCACAACACACTGTGAAATGATAATGCTAATTATCATGAAGATAGATTTAAACCCCTCTGTCTAGGGCACCGCGCCTTGAAATCAGGCAGCATTCATCATCAGCATCAACCCTTGCCGCTCAGGGTTGCTAATGACTCGTGAAGCTCCCTCCGTGCGTCCCCCCCCCGGCTGCCGACAGCGCTCCGGCGCTCACCTGATGGTAAATGGCCTCCCAGTTCTCCCGCAGCGCTCCCCAGCTGCCCACGCTGGCCGCTTTCTTGTCCAGGTAGACTCTGATGTGCTCTTCCAGCTCCTGGTTGACCTGCTCGAGAGCTCGCACCTTCTCGATGTACTCCACCAAGCAGATGTTCAGGCTCTCGTAGGAGAGACCCCTGGCCTTCTCCAGCCCCGGGGCCAAGGGCACGGCGGCAGAGGAGCTGCGCAGACCCTGGAGGAAGACGCTGCTGATGCCCAGGGCTCTGCGGGACACTCGGGTGCCCAAGCTGCTCAAGCCGCCGGTGGGGACGGTGCCCACGTAGACGCCGGGGGGTCTCGAGAGGCTCCCTCCGCCCCCGGTGCTCACCCGGCGGCCGGGCGGTCCCGAGCCCTCGGCCGCCGAGGAGGAGGGCTGCTGCCCCAAGAAGGACGACCGTCGCCTCGGCAAGGGCATGCTGCTTCTCCAGCCCTCAGCCCGGCCGCCTTCGCCCCGCACTGGCGGGAGGGATGTGCCGAGCCCAGCAGGCTGGGGCTCGCGCGGGGGGTTTCGGCTTTGTGCGACGGCTTTCTGGAAGGGGGGCTTTGTCCTGCCCGGCAGCGCCTGTCACATTGTCCGGGCGGCCGCTGGGTCAGCAATCCCATTTCAAGGGAAATCTCCCTGCTGCTGCTGCTGCAAATGTGACAGAAGAAGAGCACAATGGTGTTTACAGGGACAGCGGGACAGGGATTCAGTGGAACGTACGTGTTAAAATACCAGCGGTGTTTCTACGCTGACATCCAGATGGTTTCCTACCCTTATCCCTGCAGGTATTTAGACATATATTACAAGCGCATTGGCCACTCACACCCATGCTTGCTCTAGACAGAGGCTCCTGCAGCAAGACCTGACCTAAAGTCAGCAAAACTCAAAGTTTTGAGCAGCCGGCAGGGCCATGGCTGAGCTGAGGCAGCCTTTTGCTGCCGCTGAGCTCTGAACGCTGCCTCGGCCCCCCTGCAGCTTCTGGATTTCTCTGCGCTTTGGCTTCACCACCCGACCAAGGCACGTTGCCCCAAACCCAGCAGATTTTAACCAGGGGCAAGCACCCCTCGCCTCTACCCCTGCTCGGTCACTTTAATGTCACATTGTCAATTCCACCTGGCCTGTTCAAAAAGGGCCCATTTCCCCGTGACAGCACAATGTGGCGACCAAGCGAGTCGACTGCGAACTGAAAGAAAAGGGCAAAACAATCCCTGAGACTTACTGCAGGGGACGGGGGAGGTTTCCCCTGCCCTTCTTTTTATGTCCCTGCTCTTTAGCGACTAGTGATCAGGTGGGTAGTTTATATAATACCTAAGTAGGATGTGTGCATGGTACAGCAGCATCCTTCACTATACGACATTAGGGATAGCGTTTTCTACCTACACACAGGGATGCTTCACAACCAGAATGCCAGACTTGTTCCCCTGTAGGATTATGGTCTGCGCATCTTTGTAGGCACGTCTGTAATGTGCTGACCTTGGGCATTGCCCTACCGCCGTGTGGGTTTGCGAGTCGTTGGCGAGATGGAATACAATCAGAAATCCCTGTCTTCCACGGGTGCCTAATACTGGCTGGCTGGGTTTGCAGCTGGAGTTTGTCTCGCTTGTTTTTGAGGTCCGAGAACTGCGAGACTGCCCACAGTCAGGTCACCATTTCCCGGCTGCGTGATGCCTGGGAGCAGCGCAGCATCTCGCAGATTTGCGAATATTTTTGGCTGGTTTCTAGGCATTCTGCATTTAGACTACCAAGCAAACCGTGCTGGCTGAATGACGGGAATCCTCCGGTATTTCTTACACAACATTTTCAGTGTATTTGCTCTGTGTCAAATAAAAAAATTCAGCCTTGCAAAAGCAATAGCACATAAAGAAAACAAATGTAAAAATATGGACTTTTTTGCAAAGTACTGAATTTATTTCTCTTTAACCTTGTTCTGTCTTTCCACCTCCCTGTTGAAACAGAAGACGAAGGTCTTCATGGGATTGCTTTCGCTCTTGGCAAGACCCTCAGGAAGTTTTTACTCTATAATTAACCAGCGATTTCCAGGAGGCTGTTTAGTATTTGATCATGAGGACTGCAGATATCATATTGCATAACATTTATCCCACAGCGAAAAGATATATTCCCAAAGTGCCCATCCATGTCCATGCACAGCCACATCTTCCTGCGTGCCCCGGTCACCTCGTAGGGCAGCAGTGCATTATTCTCTGATCCTGGGCAGAAAAACAAATATCGAGGAGAACTCCTAGAACATTAACATTTTCTAATTTTAGGAAGCCCGCATTCAGATTTGTGCCTTGGCACAGCAGAAGTGCACACGTTGAACAGGGAGAAGGGAGGGGTGATAATGCCCCTGTGGTCCCCCCCGTCCCAGGGGGAGCCACGTCTTGGTCTGATTCCAGCCGTCATTTAGTAAAGCTGCCGGGTTGCTCTGACTAACCACAGCCACTGGGACACTGCTGGCAGGTGGGAACAGCTGGACCAGACGTGCCGCTGCTATAATTCCCTTTTCTGATACCAGCGGTGGCTCACCTTGAACAAGGCATACGGTTGATGATGCCCTGCTAACCCTGTCCTGCCTGAGCTTCCCTTCTATGCAACCAAGCGATAAACCCGAGCAGCCGGCGGCACGGAGCAGCCAGCCGGAGCAGGGGGCAAACTCCCTCCCGCCTCACAGCCTGCTCCTGATGAAGTGAGGAGCAAAGGTAGAAAATAATCTGCAAGGACTGATGGCCAGAGGTGGGGAGAGGACGGCTGAGGCCTCAAAGGACGGAGGCCATTTCACTTGCTGAACGATACAAAAAAAGGCAATTTGAGAAGCAAAACTGAAAACTGGTCCCACGGTAACAATTCTGGGTTACTCAGAGAGAGAGCATCGATTTAGGCAAAGTCATTCCACGTTCCACGTTAGCCTCTTCCTGTAACAACCTATTTTTAATCCATCATTTACCATCCATCGTTCGCCCCTACTATTCCCCTAACACTATTACAGCCTGCAATCTAGCGCTTAACTGGGTAGGACTGAAGTGTCATTTTGTTCTGAAACACCACGTTTTCATTCCTAAGGGGGGAAGGAAAGTCTCAGAAAGTAGAGGGGGGTATGAGGAAACTTGATCCAATGGCACTGGCAGTCTCAGCACACAAGATAAATAAAAGAGTGGGGAAGTGGGAACGTGGTCAAAGCCACGGCACTCAATTGGTGGGAGTCCCTAGTCACCAGATTTCAATATTTCTGATAAATTCAAAGGAGGTTTCTGTTCCTTTGAAGGGGACACTCTACGTGCCTTCTCTTGAGGCTGTTTGCTCTGCAGGAAATAGTTCAGGACTCATTGGGCCAGAGTAGAGCAGCTGCGTCTCCAACGTGAAGTGTGGTTAGGACATTTACACAGGAAAAATGGTCATTCTGGTTCTTGCTCCTGTAAAACGGTTTTGGAGCTCAAACTGGAGCTCGGCTCTCCTGTTTAAGTCTGAAGAAGGTAACATAAAAAAGTAATGGGGCAACGTTACTACCCCAACGGGTTTGCCCATGTCTTGCATGTCCCTGGATCCCATGGGTGCATCAGTCGGTGCCCTGGCAGTGCTAGAGTCGTGCAAAGGATACAAGACTGGCACAGGAGCCATACAGACTGCTTCTGGCAATGGAGCTGGTCCCATCTCGTTTGTATTCTAGCTTGGCAGTCCAAAGGAAAGGAGTAACCGAAGTCATTCTACAGTAAGAGAAGGGACAGTCAGTCACCGAGCAGGAATGCTCATGGCCAGGCTGAGCAATGTCATGCAGGATGCAGGATGCTGTACCCAGCACGTGCTGCCTGCACCAAAACCAGCCAACATTCTCCCAGACCAAGGCTATTGAGCAGCAGATTGTCAATGAGAGTGAAGAAAACAGTCCGTTTGGCAGGTGTTTTGCTTAGAAATACCTTTATTTTATAAAGCCACAGTTTGTTCTGTAAAGTTTTACCACACTTATAAAAAAGGGGCTGACAATTCTGAGGGAGAAAAGAAAAGCTGAAAACATTTCTTGTAATTCAGGGTTACACAAAGGTTATATTTATAATATATATATATTTATTTATAATTTGGAGACAGCAGAGATGAAACTGCAACACGCGGGCAGCTGTGGGGTCATATTTCAGAGACTTGCTCGTGTCCTACAAACAGCGTTTCTTGACAGAAGGGGTTCACGAGGACCATCCCACTGTCGCGGTAGTCGCCGTTGGCGGGGGAGCGTGGCTCGGAGAGGTGGTCCTAGGAGAAAGATAGAGAAGCAGGGTGAGCACTTCACACCCCTCGCCCTCCATGAGCACACAGGGCACTCTGCTGCGAACGCACGTGAGCGATGGACTGCTTCTCCCAACCCTCCAAAAGTGCTTGAATTTTGGGGGCTCCAGCTCCCACAGAGCTAAGTTTGGTGAGCCCGTTTTGCCCTTCCTCAGGCAGCAGGAGCTGTGAGTGAAGAGCTCCTCTGATAACCAGGCTGATTCCTTCTCAATCTGGGGACCCAGAAGTCAGATGCACCAAGCTTCAGGTCCCTTAGCAGAATTTGAGTTTTCACGTTTCTTTCCTTTTTCACTTCCACTTCACATTGCAATAGTTTCCTGTCTATCAGCTCAGCTTGACTCCTCAGAGATGCATTTTCAGCTTCTTTTTAAGGTCAGAAAACCACATATATGGTTCCCAGCTACCCGATCACACCCCAGTTCAGTCACGTTCTGATCAGGTTTAAATGACTCAGATGGCAGCTTTTGGAGACCATCCTGTATGCGAATAGGCCTATCGTTCAGTTCTTGGTAAGGCCAGACCAGGTCCTGCCTCAGCTTGAGCAACACGATTGCCAGCACAGCGGGGTTAATGAAGCGACTCTGACGGCTTGTCTAGTCACATCTCAGAGGTTCCTTTTTAAAGACTTTTTTTTTAATTTAATGAGATGAGTTAGTCAGCTAGCTGATCTGAAAATCACTTTAGCGTAAACCCAAACTCTCCACTGTTTCTGGGTTTTAAACACCTTTGAACTAAGCTAAATTATTCTTCTCTGTCTCTGAGGCCAGAGAATACATTTCTATCCACAGGATCACCTGCCCATATATGACTAATCCCACCAAACCAGTCAGATCCATTAAGTAAAGGTTGATGAGTATATGCCACCGCTACACACTGTCTTATCCTGTTGTCACAGCAATATGGAACATATCTGCAATGCCTGGGAACAGGATGGCAATCTGGTTTTGGTGACACATTTATCCCATCTGATATATGTGTAGGAGTAGTATACATGTGTAGTCTTTCTCAAAAAGCTGTTTCCCCTGAATACGCGTAGGGATTTCAAGGCTTTATTAATGTGACTTCCTCTCCCCTTCTCCCAGCATGGCTTCAGTTAGTGTTTTCAGACACTAGTTCTGCAAGTGACGTACCTCTGAAGTCTCCAGGGACTGGATCTCTCTCGGTAACTCTACAGCATGCCTGTTGAAGTAGTCCATGGTAATAGCGTTATTCCAATAGCTCAGGTTGTTTTCTGGGTTAGACGTCTTTTTCTTCCTCCTCATGCAGCAGACTGTCAGCAGAACTGCTGTCAATAGAAACGTCAAAAATTTGGTTATTTCCTTTCAATAAGGGCTCATCAATATCATGGATTTGTTTTTTATGTTACTTGAGGAGAGGGATGGTGACCTTCATTCCTACAATTCGCTCTCAGTCAGATCTGGCTCTCTCCTAACAAACCCCACACAATAAAGTCAGAATCCGGGCCAAGCAGATGAGGCTTTGGGCTTGGCAGAATATGCAGTTTTTACTTTCTTTTTGATGTGAGTTTATAATCTCCAAGATGTGGCTGCCGGGCTAATGAAAAGCTTTACTGTTGTAACTGATGGTATTTTAATACCTAAGCAGGGATTTGTAGACCCCGTGGGGCAGAGGACACTCCCCGGGGGCTGCGAAGGATGCCTCTGGGCAAATCTTTTCTGCTTCTATCAAGTTCAGAGGCTGCAGCGATGAGCACATTAGCAACCGGGCAGTGAGAGACACCTGTCCTAGGCTCAAAGTCATTAACGTATGTAGTCGCACGTCTTCAATATCAAAAGCTTCTGCCCTGAAGTACCACCGATCCCTGCCTCTGTCACCTGCCATTCGTAACTTGGATATTTGGGTACTTTGCGACCATGCTCCAAAACATCAGCGACCAGCTGATGGGCTGATGGGAACAGGTGGGGTCCTGAGCAGGATAGTGGTGAAGTGGCGTGGAGATCCCCACCGGCACCTGCCTCACGTAGCTTACACTTCCAGGGTAGCATTAACCTCAGAGCTGGGGTTTTCCTGCCTGTCTCCATCAGCTCTATCAGGATGTGGGACCTACTGATAAGCGTAATCCGTTTCTCACACTTGCTTGGGCAGTGGTGGTATCTGAGCCTGGATTTTTTTCCGTCTCTGCAGAGCACACTTAAGATTCTGCAATCTGAAATATTTCAGCTTAAAGTAGAGCAGTCAGGCAAGACGAAGCGTCCAGCAAGTGAAAATTATCCCTCTGGTCTCAAGGCCACAGGCACCCCCTGGCCGCAGAGATGCCAGGATAACGCTCCCCCAGCGGGTGGGCCGAAGACAAAGCTGGTTGAATGTTATTTTCTGGAATTGCTTTCGGTTTAGTCATCTCCGTTGCAATTCAGATAGGTAATCGTGGCAATTTTACGAAAGCCAGACAAACCCACCGTAACGAACTTACTGCTCCCCCCGGTCCTTGCTCAGGCAGAAGCTGAGGCGTGTACAAGGGTTTGTTCAGAGGAGCGATGCGTAAGCTCTGTGTGCTTACCTTACACCTGTGGAATTAATTGACCGGTTGTGCTCGTAATCTACCTGGTTTATACAGACAGACAGGTAGCTGGACATGTATTTACTTTGATTTGTACCTGTGAAATAGGGAATGCCCTGCTGTAAATTCACTCCATTATTTCTAAACCCCTCATGGTAGAGAAGAAGAGAGAAAAATATTCATGAAGCAGAGAAATGTATTATTTTCCCAGCTACAGCCAAAATTATTTATTAGAATTACAGCCCAGAGGAAAGAGAAGACTGCAAAGAGGTCAAAGCTGCTTTGTATGTTTTGACAAACATTGCAGCTACCCATATGCCATGGGTCTAATTCCTTATCCCATCTACTCTCATAAAATGTCAATATGAAAGTGCAAGGCTAGAGCTCTATTTAAAACAAAAGAATAAACTACTAAGAAAAAAAAAATAATGGGTTTGAGTTCAGGCAGTTTATGTCTCATTCAAAGGGAAAGGTGAGCTTATCCTATAAATCTTCCGAAACTAATGGAAAAATCTCCCGTACTGTTCCTGCATGTTTCAGAAAAGCAGGTCATTATCAAAGTTACCATTATCTTTGACTCCTATTGCTTCAGTCTTTCTATCACCAACAGCTTCATTTGCTGACAGCCCGGCTCCTGCTGCTCTGCCTGTAGGCAGGGACCCCATGGGGGCCACCAGAACTTCTCTCCCCGGCCGGGGAAATGCCCGTCCTCCTGAAGGGCCGCATCTTTGCTCCCTACTTTGCTGCCACCCTCTCCACGTCCCAGCCCGGCCTGCAGGCTCGTTAAAGACTGGAAAGTGAAGCAGGACCTACATTTAGTCCTCCCCACTGCTGCTGAGAGCCAACAGGCCTTGGAGCTTTTCGGTGCTCCGGCAGCAAGTGCTCCCTAAGGCACAGAGCATTTTTGAAGGTGCCTGAGAATACGAGAGCTCCAGTAAAGCCAACTCTATCGCTGTGCAAATATTTTGAAAGCCTGGGGTTTTACAGCTTAAAAAATGTTGCAGCTGCTGATAGAGAAGTATCGGATTTGGGCTTTAGGGGCTGGAAAGCTGGTGACGCTGAGTCGAGAGAAATCTCTGCTTCTTCCATCAGGAAAAGGCCTTGCCATGTGCAGATATGGTTGCTACACAGCAATAATGCTCTTGCCCTTAATTACACTCTTGGCCTCCAACCTTAGTACACACACAGGCAACCGGATGGAAGACTGTGGAAAACGGGTTCCTGAGCTTCCTCAAATATAACACATCTTAGCAGAAGGCTGTCTACCTAAGCTGCCCCAATTCAAAGCAGAGAAGACCTGACTTTAGAGGGAAGAGAGAGGACAGCAGGGCTGGAATGGGGCTATTCCCTCTTCATCTCACATTAACTACACTTTCGGGGCATATTTTAGTGAAATTAATGTAGCTAACATAGGACCGCTCACTTCCAGAACAATGCTAAGGACAGGGTACAGCTTTACCAATATTATTATAGAGCTATTTGCTCCCGTGATTAGAATTATGTGTATTGCTGAAAAACCTCTTTCCAGACAGACAGTTGGGATAGCCAGCAAGTGGATGAAATACATAGAGGGCAGAGATGGTTTGGAAGGGAGAAATGGCAATAACAACAACGACAGAGCTGAAGTAAGAAACAGTAGCTGCAATACCCAGCTTATCTTTCCTGGTATATCACGTGATGGCCTTGTAAGGACGAGAAAGTGCTGTTGTTCAGTGCTGCCATGTATCACCTCTGTTTCAGAGATGGCCAACCCTTTGGGCAGATAAAGGGCTAACTCTTCTCCGGTTTTCAAGCGCTTACCTGCATGCTTTCCGTGAGTCAGAAAAGCTAAACTGACTTTTTCTTTTGCCTGCTCCATGTTAAAGTCAATAGTGAGTGCCACAAAGACACTTCAGTGTTGTCCCTGTGTCAGCCTGAAGCTCCCCGTACAGAGACTGTAACACCCGTTAGGAAATACCAGGGGTGTCTGCAATTTTGTGGATACCGGAGGTTCAGAATGTTCAGAAGCAATTCTAACCCGTGTTCTTTGGCCTGCTGCTAGCCTGGAGGGAGAAAAGTCAACCCACGCACTCAGGGGCTAAGAGATGCTGATGAGCTCTGGATGACGCTGGCCTCTTTTTGGCCCTAAGGCAAATTAGGTCTGCATTATCCGCTTCTCCCGCCACCCCCCATGAAGCAGGACATAATACATCCCACAAATGGGAAAAATGAGATGCTCTCAGATATACAGGTTTCTAGGCTGGTGGGAACATGTCCATCATCTACTCTCACCTGCACGAAGTGACACGACATCAGAAGACTTTCACCTGTTAACTTAACCATGAGCTGTACTTAAGGTACAGCACATCTCATAGGAAAACACCCAGCTTCATTTAAGGACGTGGAGTGACCAGGTTTCTATCCCATTCCCACAAAGTTCATTTCAAAACCTCATTTCCATTGTGGGGACATGTTTATGTTCCCCTTGTTCTCTAAATATCTCCAGCTTTGTTCGCCACTTCATCAATCTCCTTTTGCCTTTTTTATTAAAAACTTCCACTGTGCTATCAGAAACGTCCCCCATATGTGTGGGCTTCAGCCTCTTCCTGGACTACATGGTGACACAAGTGGATTCATGTTGCATTTCTCAGCCCTTAAATCATTCACACGGTGCTTTTCTAATCTTCCAATCTTTTTTAAAAAACATAAACCACCGGGATTATACACCATATTAAATACTGGCCTCATAAATGCAGATCTCATAAATGAGATCATACCAACTCCCTACAGTTTCCTGATAGTCTTCTGTCTTTTCTTTCAACTCACTTAAATATTTTACCAGTCTCATTCAGCTGCGTACCCCCTTCCCCCACTCTCCAGCTCACACGTAAAACACAATGTTAACGGACCTGAACGTTGCAAGCACTTTAAATCAGGAGATATTCAGACTGAAGGATGTTAATTTACCTCTCCCTATGCCTGCAGATCATAATATAAACTAAGTTTCTACAGAACCCTTGCCTCAATAACTAAAATAGTGGTTTTTTCTGTCTTTCTTTCAATTTCCCTTATGTACTGTGGCGCCTATAGTAGTACAGCCTTAGCTGTGATACAGGTATCATGATGGGTTTGGTTATTGGCCACAGCTGCTTACATCTGGCGACAGGAGGCTTTTCTCCAGCTCAGTCTGAGCTCACACCTGGGGATTAGACTCAGGCTTTGGGATCCCTCTCGCTTCAGACCGGGAAGCAAACGTTCGTAGGTTTTGTGATTGAGAAAGCGGGTGAGATAATTTTGGAAAGCGTCCCAGTGCATGAAATGTGAGTTAAGTGGGGTTAGGTCCAAGGCAATTCTTCATATATTCTTTGAGTTCTGCTGACGCCTGCGTTCGGAGGCTCAGCCTTCCTCTCGCGTTCTCCCGTGTCAGCAGAACTGACTGAATGAATTGACTTCTGCGCATCTGATTTGCAAGTTTCTGTTCTTCCCCGTTTTATCGTTGCCATTCTGTAATTACAGAGACGTAAGTACCGGGAGCCCAAGGACCAGGATGGTGGTTTTTAAAACGCGTTTGTGTTGTATCTGGTTCTGCATTGCAGAGACAGGCACCCACACACGTACAAACGCACGTGCACAAAAATGTTCAAGGCTGCCTGAAGGACACCGCAAAAACAGCTCGAACTGTGATATGCAGAAAATACTTAGATCAATGTTATATACGACTTTGCTTTTCTGGGAACACAATGATACAAAATCCTTCATTTTTGCAGCCCTCAAGTGGTGTTAGCAACGTTACCTCCATTATTTATACCATGAAACTGAGGTACCAAAAGGTGAAATGATTTCCCCAGCAGCAGATGTGGCTCACGCATTCCTATTCAAAGCATTACTTTTCTGGCAAGCATTTTAAGGGATTTCAGTGGGACTCAGAAACTTATGCACCTTTAAAGAAATATGTACTGTAAGGACGGGGAGGCTAAATCCCATCTCTTATTTCAACAGGTGAACTCCTGTGGCCCAGGTCTTCAGGCTATAGCGCTATCGCCACTGAGCTGTGCCACCAGCATGGCTGGTGGGACCTGCCAGTCCTCAGGGGGGCTATGCCAGGGCACAGCGATGCTGAACATACCTTCTGCTGCTTCCTGCTCTAAGGGGAAAATCCCCATGGCAGGGATGGGCCAGCGAGGAGCCCTGGCAGGGTCTTTCCTCCACAAGGAGAAGTGCAGCACCCCAGGAACTTCTTCCCATGGGGATGAGGAGCCAAGGGTTCCTGTGGTCACTCTCTAGCAGGTCACTTCCCCTGCTACGGAAGTTAAAACACCCACAGGTTTTCATTTAACAGGGGCCTGTCAATAAAAGGTGTGACAGAGAGCAGTGTGTGGTGCCCTGCTGTCCCACGTGTCAGGGAGGGACACACGTGTCTCTGCAGCATCGTGGTGTGTCTTTCCTTCCGAGGATTTCGGGCAGTGGGAGCTGTGCCCAGGAGCTCCCTGAGGAGGAAGGCTCTTCCAGCCTCCTCACCACCCGTCACGCAGGGGAGGGATTGTGGGGAAAGGCACAAGGGCTCCGGGCGGCAGAGAGATGTACCGTCCACTGCGCAGCTCTGCAGGGGCTCTGGGAACAGCCCGGAGGTCAGCGAGCTGGCTCAGGGGCACTCCTCGTTAGCAGGAGGAGGGAGCTGAGTTAATTAGATTCCTGCAGTTCTACAGCCACCCACAGGCTCTCGTTGCCTCTCCTCACCTCCTTCCACTTCTTTCCAGGGTGCATTGGTAACTTCCCTGCCCCGGGGCCGCCTCTCCCCCTGGTGCAGGGTCTTATCCTTTCTCACAGGTGTCTCAGCAGCAGCTCAGGGCTTACTGTTCCCCTCGGTGGGTCCGGCCAGAAGCCTTGAAAGTGCTCCGAGGCAGCGATAACCCCCCATGATAAGTCTTCAGTGACTTTCTCCATGGCTGGTTCCCTCTTAAGGCAGCTCAGGTATTTAACAGCACGGGGCCGGGTCTTGACATCCCAGATACCTCCACCTTTCAGCATCCCAAGGCAGAAGCGGGGCAGTGTTTTCTCAGCCTGTGCCCGCAACATGTGTGAGAGCCTCTCCCCGAAAGCGTTTTCACCCCTCGAAGATGAAATGAAATCCAAATGGCCGTACTCTTCGTCCGTCTATTAGCATCAGCCCCCTCTAGGCCACAAGTGACGAGCAAACGACAGCGCGGGGCTTTCTGTCCTGGGCTGCAGGCGCCTGTGCCCGGGAGGTGGCGACAGTCCCCTTCGCACACCGCACACCCCATCCCGCACACCCCATACTGTACACCACACACCCTACACCGGTTCCTCAAGATACACCGATGCCTGAGGGTGTATCTCTGGAAACGAAGTGCCCCTCTGGTGTGCAGCAGAGAGGGGAGCCACGGGCGACACGTGTGCATCTGGGTGAAAGCGCTTCGGGTTGTCCTAACTTATTTTTCTTCTCCTGTAGGAACAATCTATGCCCGTACAACAGCAATTCTCATGGCATAGTTTAAACGGCATAACTTTCGGATGAAAGCAATTCCCTAGGTACTTCAGCCAGATTAAAAAAAAAAAAAACCACAAAAAACCAACCCGTTTAAATGCCTGCCTACCAATCATTTCAACTCTGAAATACATCTGAGGATCCCCAGATTTTAAAAGGAGAGTCCCACTGAAGACTACCCTCAGAAATATGGTCATGAAAGCAGGACTTAAATAGCTGAATCACTTAAACACTCAGTTGTATTAGAGCTGGTCTAGATAATTTTCAAAATAAGACTTGCCTTTTTAAAAATGTAGCTCACAAATACAAGAAACAGGATAGGCACAGTAGTCGTATGAACACACACTGTTATAGTAAATAAGAATAAAAGTTTAAACACCAGTATTTAATGAATACTGGATTAAAAGTCCTGCCAACAGACTCTTCGTATTATTAATAATAATAACAGCTATCATTAGTTATGAGCTCATGCATGGCACACTGCAGGCACAGATATACACCACTTTACATGCTGCTTACGCTTCCTCTGCTTGTGTTGTACAGTATTGTATTTTGTGGTTTGTATTTGGAAACCTTCTATCCAAACCAGCTTTCTTTCTGAATATTGGCCCAAAACATAATGCTTGGAAGAATTTAGTTGATGCTTTATTTCTACTGATTGACAGCCAAGCCACTGTTCATCAAATCATCAGATATCGCTGCTTCGCTGTGCTTGCTATACCCCAGTTTCTCCATCTTTTGCAGAGTTATGTACGCACGCTTCTGCTTTGATTTCTCTTTATTTTGACTGTCCATCTTTTAGGTTTAAGCTTTGTTTTCACTCGTGGTTCTAACCACGTGGGCAAGAGCAGAACGGATGGTCCCAGCGGTACAAGTCTAACAGCTATGCTGAGCCAATCCAATAATTTTCAGCTGCCAAAAGGATCAGTGCAGCTCCCTCTCCAGGTGTGCATTCCTGCAGCCTCATCCACTCCAGGGCTCGTGCTCATCTGACCCTGCGGCGAGCTGATTCAGCTCACTGGGTGGACAGAAAGTACCAAAGAGCAAAGTGGATATTTTTTTGATCGCTTTAGCAATCTGGAAGCGGCTGAGAGAGGTGCCAGGTCAGGCCCAGGCAGAAGGAGAGGGGCAGGATCAGGTGGCTGCGCCCCGGAGAGGGCAGGAGAGGGCAGCACGGTCCTTTTTGGCAGGAAGACGCTGTGTGCGAGACTTCATCTAGCCTCAGTACAGCTCGTAGCTGCAAATAACAGAATTAATACTCAATATGGTTGGCTGCTACCCTTTTATGTTTCCTCAGGCAGCAAAGGCTGGGAAATGTTTGGTTTTGTTTCACTCCAGACAGATCAGCATAATCACACCCTGCGACAGCGAAACCCCAGAGAATCTGTTGTCCCACCTTGCTGACATAACCCAGCTACCCAGGGGGCACCTTGGCATCCACTCACAAACTTCCTCATAATTTCTCTTGGGTTTTTTGTAACTGAGTCAAATGACAAGACACCAAGCCAACTCTGGAAACCCAACCTGCCCTGGTCCCGCAGGTGGCTGACTCCCGCTGTCCTACGGCCAGGATTTCAAACTCTTCCTGCTCTCTTGGCAGCTGCAAAGTTGGAATTAAAATGGAGGAAACCAGCAATTTGGTCATCAAACTTTAAAATCTGAGTGCACAAACTGCCTGCAATGGAATATTTTATTGCGCTGGAAAACTGATGTTTCTTAAGGCAATAGTCATTATGACTGTCATTAATCTTTTGGGTTAGCAGTGGGCTTTTTAAACCCAATTCCAGAGCAGAATATAGTGGTTCCTAGATTAAAGACTTGTACAACTTTTTGTCACCAGTGTAAATGCCTTGAAGTAAAGCTGCTTCACCTTCTAGACTTGCTCAGCCTTGTGTTACAACCTCAAATGGTGGGTCCAAAAAGACTAAGGGATTTCTAATAGCAATGGAGAAAATATGCTTTGAGTGTGTAACCGTGATAGCCTGCATTTTGGAGCTAAGCAGTTTGGTCAGTGAACGCATTAGCTGCCTAGTGATTCTCATCCATCTCAAGCACTCCACCTGGTCCTTGAATCATGGGCCGAATTTTAAGGAAAGAGAAAAAGAAAGCAAAATAAAGCAGCAATTAACTTACAACACGAAGATATAGGTACGCTGATGGCCAGAATGATCCAGGCAATGTCCATCTTGCTGAGACAGATGGTTGCTCTGTGCTGGGGTTTGTCCCCCTCGGTGACATGGGAGATATTTCCTTGCACCCCAGGTTTCCAGGTCCCGGCAGGAACGAGTCTGTTGAGGAAGTTCCCGGTGGCGGTGGAGCCAGCTGTGGACATGGAGCTGGACAACCTCGTGGCGGGCGCTGAGGAGAGAGCGCTGCCCAGCAAGGTCGCGTTAGTCACCGCGCCGCGCTGCGTTGGAGCGGGTCCCTCGGGGTCTCCCGCTGCCGGGGAGGAGACACCGATGTCAAAACTGGTCTGAACCGAGTGACCTGCTGCTGCTGTTGCAGATCCAGGGCCAGCAAACAGAGGGACGTTTGTACTGAGATTCAAGGTTACCCAAGAGTTGTTTTTGCTCAGCATATCCCATACGCCATAGCGGGTGGGTTTAAAAGGCACCGACACTGCTTCAGGATCAGTTGATGGTCCAGCAGTTGTGGTGGCAAAATCTGCCTCCTGCACCACTAGCTCGGCCCCATCCCCTCGCTCTGCTTCCCTAAGGCTTCCCGAGGCGTTGCGGTGGGGAGAAGGGTCTGAGTGTGTAGTTCTTGCCAGCCCCGTGCCATTCGGATCGCTGGACGCTGCGGTCTGGGACTGAAACGGGTGGTCTGTGAAAGGGCTCCTCAGGGTAGGGAAGGGAGAGTGCAGGGTCGTTTTTAGGTAAGTCTCCGAGGACTCTGTGAAGTTGCCTTTGAAAACCTGGAATATTTTCCCCTTGGGGCGAGTCTGTCCGGAGTGCAAAGCACTCTGGTTGTATAAATGATACGTTTCCTTTTCGCCGATGCGAGGGCCACTCGCTTGCTTTTGCCCGGTGGAAGGGGCTTTCTCCGCCAGGCTGACGGGATGGGGAACAGTGCGAGCGGACGTGGGAAGGGGCTCTGCCGCGTGGCGGTCTTTGTGGCGAGGTGTTGTTCCCATGGCCGTGATAGTGGTAGTGTCCATCGGGAAGCCCTGAGAGGAGGAGACAGTGGGAGACAGTACCTGAACAGAAAACACCAGCTCTTCTGTCAGTGCCAAGATCAGTAGAACACCTGGAGGAAAAAACACAGAGAGAGGGTGAGACACCGGGGAAGGACCAGTGGACAGGGAATGGCTCGGCTTGCGCATCTGGCAGGATGTTCTGCAGAAGGACAGAAGAGTTAGCATCCAACTTTGTCAGCTTCTCTGGGAAAGTAGGAAGAGAAAGGAACATCTGCAGGGGCTGCGGTGGCCCCGTGGCCGTGGGAGCGGCGAGGTGGGAACGGGAAGGTTGCAGGGAATCTCCGTGGCAAAGGGAGAGAGAAACTTGCAGTATGGACTCAGGAGAGTGCTCTAAAGTGCCATAGGCAGGTGATTTCCCTGTAGAAGCTACAAAGCATCCTACTCTTTAGAGGTAGAAACAAAAGACGTTTTCATTTTCATTTTGGCCAGGAGGCCTCCAGATGAATGTCCGCATCATTATGAGGAACCTTAATCCACTCATTTTTTTGGCTACAAAATCCTAAATTTGGCTGCCTTTAGTCTTGGATGCCATTAAGTAATCTGAATCTGGGTTTTTTTTTGAGAGAGCAGCTGCTTAGCCCTTGCTGAAAATGAGGTCAAGAAGGGATGCCTGATGAGAGGGCTTCCTGGGTTATATATGCTGTCATTTACTTAGCAACTTCAGAAAATCTAGTCACTTATTTTCGAGTATGAGATGTGGAAAATCTCCAAATGTTAAAAACGAACAAGAAAACACAGCTATCACACCCATTTTAAAGAGCCATGTGATTATTAGGGCCCTGACTCAGTCTAACACAACTGCCCTTTGCACCTATACAGAAATGTTTGGTTGGAACCCGTTCTGTGCTCACATGTGCTGTGGGACAGCGTTGTGTGAAATTTGCCTCCCGCCACCCTCTGTAGCGCATATCATTTCAGGAGGTGCCAGATTCACACCGCTGGGAACATCAATTCTTCCATTTATTCCTAGTCCGGATAATGGACATGGGCAGCTGCAGTAGCACAACCCTCCCCGGGACGCAGGGCTAATACGCCGTGAGTTAGCGTGACCTGCAGGGACCACATCAATCACATGTCACCATTTCCATATGTTGAAGCTGTCGAGTGTAATGTGGATCTCTGCCCACTAGGAAGCACATGGAATAAATCCATTTTGCACAGCCCACTGAGCATCATCAGATGGCACCATTAGCATCGCGCTAGTGTGAATTTCAACCTGCGGTGGCAAGGTGAAAAACGTTGCCAGAGTCTTAACAAATCAGGGAGACGAGTTCGTCAAAGCTGCAGGACTCCAAACTGGGTAATGATCACCTTCCAGCCAAGCCTGTGGAGTCCCTTCCTGCCCCTTTCTCCGCCCTTCCCAGGCTTGCCAGCTTTCTCCGTGAGTGTTCTTATGCCTTTTAGTTCTACCCTACTTGGGAATATCTGCTATGGACACCAGCAGGAAAGGAAGACAGGGATTTGGGAAAATGAAAGAAGATCTCTGATTCAGTGTCCACTGTGCCCTCGGACTCTGCTGCACGTTGGGCAGATGCCAGTGCCATGAAATGTGTTTATTCTGAATCCTGCGCATCATTCACACCCATTCGCCAGCAGTGCAATACACGTAGCAAAAACTCACCGAAGCAGCAGCACCTATTCCTCTTACCCAGCTAAATGCTCTACTTCCATCACCAACCATCGGTTCCGAACCAGAACAGCGCAGAGCTCTGCAACCAACAAAATTCACCTCCTCTTGCCCCCAGCAGCCTCCTGTTACTTCGCAGCGTATCCAGAAGATGAAAACACTGGGTGGATAACGCAGTGAGAGCCAATCACAAGCAATGCACTTTCCACTGCCTGATGCTAAAATTAGCTCTTTTTTAAAAATTTATTTATTTCTGAAATAAATATCCCTGCCAAATGAACCATCGTCTGGGACACTGCTTCCCAGTTCCTTGCCAGTCGCAGACAATATGCTGCTCAGCAGAACACCTAGTCAAAGAAAGAAGCCTATTCTGTACACTGGGATGCAACCAGGAGAGCAGATCGTGCTATACTGGTGGAGCATCACTCTTGGAAACGAAAGGCAGGAGTTATCTTCACATTTTTGGCAGCACTTACTCTGAGGTCAAGGTCAAAGCAGATATTCTAGTGTCCATATGGCTAATATTTCATGCCAAGACAAGTTGTTGCCGCACAACAAATTCAAAGAGGAAAGGATGACAATTTATTTTGGATGGCTGTGTGGAAATCGTGTTTTGGGAAACTTTAGGCCTGCTGTTCTGAGCACACAAGAGAAAGGGCATTGGCAGATCTTATGAGATACTAGACTGTAATGATTGTAATGCCTGCTAAAATTTTTTGGATGTTCTCTGTGTAACTACTTTCTCTCACACCTCACAAGCAGAAAAACATCTCTATTGGGTTAATGTTTTTCTCCAGGATATTCCTTAAGGAATAAGGAAGTTGTCAGCTTGTCGGCATATTGTGCCCTGGGGGTAGAAGCCTGGCTCTTTGGCTAAAAACCTACCTAATATCCCTCTCCACTTCTTGAAATACTGATAAATCAGAAGCTTGCTGCTATAAAGATTTATGATCTCTCCGGGGCAGTCTGTTGTGGTAGCGGGTCACCACACATCAGGCACGGGAAGCCAGATGCATTTAGCTAGTATACCTTTAGGTTAGGTGGCTTGTAAAGTATGAATAATTATTCAGAGGAAATACTACATCAGAAGTAGTTTATTTGACAATAAACAATAACCCCCATGACATTTGGCTGTCTCGGGCTGTGGCAGTCAGGTTTTGCTCATCTGCTAGACTCCCTTTAACAGCCTCTGCAGAACCACCGTTGCCCCATAAGCTACAGCTTCTTAGGACTTTTTTTACTGGTTGAATGAACCACAGTAACTCCTTCAGTGACAACTAGAGCTAGTCTGTGCCCCTAACTACTGAAAAAAATATTCAGCTTAGTAGATCACTGTAAAAATAGCCGGTGCTGTATATTTAGGGAGAACCAGCTGATAATAAGGGCTTCACAGTGGGCGTTGCTGACCCTTTTAAGTAGAATTAACTGTCTTTATAATTGATCAACAGCCAAGCAGAAAGCAGAAGGAAAGCTGGAATCGGTATTTTCATATGCTCTGCATCATCACCTAAGCATGCTCTGGCTGGATTTGTGCGCCCTGCTTCCCCAGAGCTCCCGCTTACTTTTCTATTGCTTGAGGATATGCAATGTCTTACGAAGTCGGACTCTTATTCAGGTCCCTGATATTAGACTGCTGTCTTTGGCAACTTTGGCTTAAGCCTAGGAAAAGGATATTCTGAATTTCTCTACTAAGGCGCAAGAGGCATTTATCACAGAAATGGCCTTAACCAACCCCTTCGAATTTCTTCCCTTCCCAACCTCTGTCTCTGCTTCACAAATGCACCTGCACTGAGAAAAGCACCATGGTGGGGACGTCGCCAATTGTCCCCTGGTGCCTCAGCTTACCTTCAGGCAGACTGCCACTGAAAGGAAACCTTCTGGTTGCTATCAAGTTGTCATGGCCAAAGTTTTGATATCCCAGGTGAGATGGCACATCGAAGATACTCTTGGTCAGTTCAAAGTGCAGTTCTGCAGCTCTTTGCGAAAATCCTTCCGTTTTGGCTGCCTAAGACTCTTAGGACTGATCTTAGAGTGTGAGCCCTTTGGGGTAAGGACTGGCAGTCCTTGCCAGCTGCTGGCATTATGGTAATGCAGACTGATGTAAGCACATTATAGTAAATAATAATAATTAATTATATTATTCAGAGGTCAGTTCACACCATTAAGTTTTTTCATAAGGGGCCATTTCTAAGGTATAGGAGCTCACGCTCAGAAGGGGTCAAACTGGTTTGGCTTTTAAATGCAGTGTGTCAAATTCCCACTTTTGGAGTCTAATTTTATGACTACATTAAAACCATTCAACCGTAATGAGGCGGCCGCTTGACCTGACGTCTCTGTTATGTAAACTGTGTCATCCTGTGGTCTTGCATACTGCACCAAGAAGGGAATGCTAAGTACAAAATGAATTGACTCAAGGCTGAAGCACAGCAGAGTGACGGCAGAGTGTACACAGAGGATGCCGATGTGCATTTTGCCATAAAAACTCCTTCCTAACAGCATGGGGAAATGGTTCAAACCCCAACAGGATCTCCCTGCAGCGCTTCTTCCCATTGTACACTCACAGGAGTCCAGAAATGGTGCGTATGGTTTTGTACCTGAAGAAAATGAAGGAGTTCCTTTACAGCAATGTTTTAAAAGACTGTGGTTGATGTCCTCAGCAAGTCTCAGGGAAGTGGGGGGTTAGGAATATTGTGCTTTCCCAGACTATGAAACCCTCAGGGAGTCTACCCAAAGTCCCGCCTCTGAGAATCGTTTGTGAACTTCCTCATGACCTCGTTATTTGCAGGCAGGAGGCAAACCTCCCTCCAAACCAGAAAACCAGAGCTATTTGGGCCCCAGCAGCTGATGTCCTCTGACTGTTTTATCTCAGGACCTTGGAAGCCCCCTCTAGGAGCCGCTGTCCCGGCACAGGACAACATTAAAAGGCTTAATTTAGGAGTTAATACGGCCTAATGCTGCACGGGACACTTCATGGGCACTTCGAGAACAGCCTTTTTGGATGGCATGGCAGAGCAAGCACGAAGCTGTCGAGTCAGCTCACGCGTTCAGCCTCCCCAGAGCACCCCCTTTAAACAACACCAACTTACGTAACTCCTCATCTAACGCCTGTGGAAAGGTTCCCAGTGATTTTAGCGGGCTTCGGATTGCCAGCGGTAGAGTGGAAACTTTTGAGCTGCACATTCACATTTTCTACAGCAAATGAACACGCACAACGAGCTCAGTCTGGCGTTTGACCCTTCCTGGCCTCTGCTACCTCGGACCTCGCAGCAAGACAAACAGAGCCACCCTGAGCAGTACTTGGCAAACATTTTTGCTCTAGGAAGTCAGGAAGAGCTTTTTGTGTAGAGACCTACTGCTGGACTCATTATTTCCAACTGCCGTGGGCAAGGGAAGCAAAGGGAGCCGCTCCACAAAGGACCCATTATCTCCAGACCCAAGGCTTGGGTGCACGTGGGCAGCGTACAGGATGCTGAAGCCTCTCCGTGCTTCCAACAGTCTGGACTTACTCATAGCGAGAGAAGGTTGTGCAAAACCTGTTCAAAGCAACAGCAATGTTATTGTTGTAACGAAGGCTTTCTCCACGACACTATTAACTTCTCCTGTGTCTCTCAGCATACCTTAAAACGTTACAGGGAGCGGAATGAATCTTTAATAGGTGGAAACTGTGCAGAAAGTACGTATTATTGCTTTTGTTATGGTCATTTCTTTGTAATCTGTCAAAGCCATATGATTTTTCATTCACAATAAAGCAGCCTTTCTACAAACAAAGAGTTAAGCCAATTTCATCCCCATGATTGGTGGCGGAACCGAGGGAAGAAAAAGTAGGTTACTCTGCACAGAAAATTCCTCTTCCCTGCCTGTCTATCAGTGGCTGTCATGCCAGAACTCCCAGATATTAACTTACAAGTTACTGTCTGTTTTCCCTTGTAAGTATTAGACAGGGCGATCAACCACACGGAGTAACACTGCAGTAACATAAACCAGCATCAGCAGCAGCTCTGGAAATCACATGTACAAACACAAATTAAGCGGTACTCCCCGACATTCCCCGTGCAACAGCAGTAACGGTAGCTACAGTTTTCATGTGGCAAGATGTCCCGGTTCTTTAATGATATAAAAACATTGCAGAACACCATTGTTAGATGCACTTCCACCACAGACTTTGAGAGAGAGAGACTGTAAATCCAAATTCGTTTCTGGTCCTGCAGGGAGTTAAACAATGGGCGATACAAATAGGACAGTGTCATGTAGTCACAGAGCAGGCAGCTCCCGATTCACTCTCACACTGCACGAGAGACTCGCAGACACTATGGGAATAGGTGCTTTAGAAATTCCTCAGATTCCCTATTCAGCCAAATACATCCAGGCATCCGAGCTGTTGAACCTCGTGAAAAGGCTTACTGACGATCTAGGACAACAGTAATTACTGAGAGGAGGGGAATAAAAAGAAAGAGCCTGACTCTAGCTGCTTGTTCAAGGTAATCACTTACCTGAAAATATCATTTGGACTTGTCAGCAGACATCCTCACCTGCTCACATCACACAGATTTGGAAGCTTCATCCCTCAGTAGAGAACGGAAAAATACATCTTCCCCCTAACGAGGCAGCTGCACGCAGGAGTTGCTGTTATTGTTGGAACCGGTTTGGAGGAATGAGGACAGAGACAGCCCAGGCAGGCGTGTCTTGCAGGGCTGTGCAGCGAGAGGGCTCGCTCCTTTATGGAGTACCTTTGCAACTGCAAGGCAAGATTACTTACTGAGCCAGTCCCCCTCTCTGTCAGCAGATCGAAGGGCTGCTTGGTATTCCAGCTTGGTTTCCCATCAAGTCCAGATACAGTTTGTCTGACACGGGTCTATTCAGATGCCAGAGGACTGCTGGCAGTTCTCGTTTGCTGGGAACAAAACAGCAACAAGCACCCCAGCTGCACGTCCTTGTGAGGCTGTTCAGCCCCTGTTTCAAGGCGGAGTGCCCTCCCTCCAGCGCAGCGTTTGGCTTTCTCTGTGTGTGGATGGATTTTACAGATCTACCTCCTGCTTCTGTACCTCCACCAGACTTTCCACTTCATTCAATTATCTCTAATGATATTAATATTTCTGTCAGAGGAATATATGGGGAATGAAATAGCGATCTTCTTCGCTCCTTCTGCTTCCCTGACATGGAAATGTATGTTCTTGTATTTTATTTCTTCACTCCTCAGTGGTGAACAGGCAATTTCAACTTTGTAACCATAAAGAAGTCCACAGTTCCTGTGATTCCTAAAGACATAATCCTGCCTCCCTTCTTACCTTTCTTTTTTTTTTTTTTTTTTTTTCGTTTCTCTCTTTCTCTCTGGCACAGCTCGATGTCTGGAAGAACACACTGCCCGAAGAGCACAAAAATGTGCCCTGTGCAGCCAACTGCCAATCCCTCAAAAGGCACGGGGATATGGTAAGAGAGCAACAAGTTGTGGGCTTCTTGAGGGCGGTGTGGGAATCCCCCAGGAGCCAGAGGGCAATCCCCAATACTCAGTCTGTGATTCAGAGCCCCTGTTGTATCCAGGGGTGCTACGACAGCCCGACCAGTTTGTTATACGGGCTCCTCAAAAAATTCATTCCCGATATTTTGCTAGAGAGAAAAGCCACTTCCTTCTTCTCTTTTATCATGCCAGGTGAGAAGATCATCCTTTCTCAGGCCTTGGATACAAGCATGTTGCAGCCAGACTTCTTTGATGCCACGGCCAAATCAGAAAGGAATGATGTTGTGACAATAGGTTTGAGATTTGGCAGCACTAGCAGCTACGGGGCCTCCTACAGTGATCCCAGTGCTGATTTTTGGGGACTGATGTCCCTATCAGGAAGGCTAGACAGGGGCATATATTATACCATAAGGGTATTTTGCCCATAGTTACAAAAACTCTGTTTTCACAGCCATGTTCATTTCATGGAGGACATGGAAAGACAGAGTACAAATCATAATCTTAGATCTGCTTTGCATTTTTGTGCTCTTGTGCTGATGCTCCTTTTCTCGCTACCATTTGCAGTTCACTTTTCACCCTTACTGTTTCCAGTCTGAAGGTTTTTCTAAATAAAGATATTCAGTGCATTATAAAACAAATTGGTCCTTACAAATATCAGCTTGTTTAGCAGTTTCTAGAACTCAGGGCTGATTAAGAGCTTGCTGATGAAACAATGATTTAGCACGAAGCTGCAGCTGGCGTAACAAGAGAACCATGCCACGTATTTTAACCTTTGCTGGAGGATTTGCCACATCTGTAAGTAGTAACTCACCACAGACTTCTTCCCTGTGTGCTGTTATGGATGGAAACATATGGCTCAAAATTGCCAAGACCGTCATTTGGAATTTCAGATGAAAACTCCTCATAAGGACAGAGGTTCTGCGCATTCCCTTGTCCAAAAACACATGGAACAAACCAAGAAGAATTTTAAAAGCAGATGAGCGATCCTTGGTTTGACAGCCCCCCCCTCACACAAAGCTTGTCCAGCCCCAGCTTTGCAAATGCACATCCCTTCCTTTCCAGCCTTTACTTGGCAGCAGTTTTTGTTGGCAGGATGCTGTTGCCAAGGGAGACAGAAAGGATGTGCAGCTGGCTTTTCTTTCACCTGCACTTACTGCTGCTGATCCTATTTATGTTACTGCAGAACCTTTGGCTTCTAAGAGACCTACCATCAATGTCACCGGACCTTTTGAAGAGTTTTGACAATGACACAAATAGCTGTGGCCTCTCATGGAAAGCTTAAAATACGATCCTGCCAAAGAGAGGATGTAGCTGGTGCCACGGATGCTGACTCAAGCAAGGGTATCCATTTCACAAGCAGCAACAAGAAGAGGGAAAGGAGGATTCAAAGCCATCTTAAAAACGTTTCTGACAACCCCTCAAAACAGCGAGTAACTTCAGATATGTAAAAGCTACCTGCCTAGTTGAAGGTAGCTGTGGCTCTGGCAGGCAGTTCACCCCATCCACAGGTTCACTAGTACCCCAGGGAGGCTCCTCTCTTGCCGTTAGCAAAAGAGGTCACAGAGAGGATGATGAGCTTAACTAGATGTCCAGCTTTCAGGGGATGAAAATTAGGTGAGATGAATCCCACCCCGTATCCCTCTTTCTATTTAGATGGCATCATCATAAAGCAAACTGAGGATTTGTTTAGTACAACAAAGGGATAAATAAAAGTGATGTTTGAAAAGGTGAAATGTAGTCTCTCTACTGCGATACTTCCCAGGAGCAGAAATCCCACTGCTTTGGACATTCAGAACCAGTTTCTACTGAAGACCAGAAAACAAGGCTGAGAGAGCAACACTTCACTGGCATGAAGGGTGGACTAGAGCAGCCTTTCCATGGTGATGCATTAGGAAGCATTTTTCTTTCCCATATTAGAGGGTAAGTGGGCAAGCACTAACTCAGCTGAAGCTAGGAGCTACTGCCTCTCAAGGAGACAGGACGCTACCCATCAGCTGCGCCTGACCCCTGCAAGGCAAGACGTCTGGCGCCTGCTGAACTGGAAAGCAGCAGGTAGCATGAGGAAGTAGGCGCCACTTCTTCATGCATAAGCCTTTTTCCAAAAAACACAGCTCCTAGACCTGCTACACTCCTTTCAAAATCCTCCCACTTTTAGTTGGAGGTAACCAAGTCAGAGGCTTTTGATTCCAGCACCGGATGACATGTCTTTTCCAAACCTAATTTCTTCAGGACTAAGCCTCCAGCTCTAGGTAATTTACACCGACTTACCTATCAATCAAGGACGCTTATTCTAGACCCGGGATACTCCTTCATTACAGCAAAGTCATTTTTAGCTTGTCTTTTTTAAGGGAACATTTATAGGACCAGGTTGTCTATCCCTCTGTCTGCCTTTCCCAGTGACTTCTGATCCATGGCTGATTTCAAATATTGTAACACACTGTATGACGACTGGCGAGGAGGCAGAGCAGAGCTCCCTACTCATGGATCCCTCTGCTTCGACGACGCAGACCTTTTTTTCTCTACTTGCAAAAGCTACGCTTAAATTCTCCAGCTGCAGGTACAGAGAAATGTCGATACTGCAGCCAGAAGGGATGTTACAGTTATGCACAGGCTGACTAACTTCCGCAAACCCTGAAGGCATTTCAGTCATTTCATCTGTTCACTGAAAGTAATTTGGATGATTTATTACTTATGCCCCCTTCAAACACGTTATTACCTTGAAGTGCCTGGTTATCCTTGTGCTTGATCTCAAATGAGAGCTTGTAATGAGGAGCTTGCACTGATTTGTTATGTGAGCAGGTAGCACACAATTAACTATTATATTTACCTGCAGGAAAGCTTTACTCTGATTTTTGACCATTGCCCAGTTTAAGGCAAAGGGATACTGTGCCTCAGAGTGAGTAAATGATTTGTTAAGGGGCTTGTGCAGTTGTTCACCATCCCACTTTATCATTTGGACAAGTGAGAAGCAAATCAGTTCAGGATCAAGGGAGTCAGTATTTCCAGTATGGGGGACTGGCTAGTGGTTTTTGGGGAAAAAGGGTCAGATTTGAATGGGAATAATTTCCCAGGCTATAACAGGTAGTGAGAGTTTCCATGTCCAGATTTTCTCCCATGAGCACAGCCCGAGGACATAAGGTAATACATAAATCAGCCAGAAAGGCTGTAACGGGCTGCTCTTATTACTTGCTGGATTATACAGGGCTAGCAAAGCCTCTGGAGTGGATGTAAGGTTGCTAGGGAAAAAAGTGAGCTCTTACTTTTGACTTATGTTCACCCCTCCTACAAACTGGCAACAGCCGCCTTCTGGCTTTTGGAAATAAAGTTTATACCGCCTCTTACTGTCTGGAGCTGAACCTGGCTTCAGCTGAGGCTGATTTCAGAGTAACCTGGATGTTCACCATGGCCCAGCTCCACTGAGCTACACGGGTGCTCTGGGAGCTGCTCTACAAGGTCTGCTGATGGCCCCAGGGGGTCAGCGAAGCCCCTCCACAGCCTGCCACGCATGGAGGTGCAGGCCTGAGACTCAAGGGTGTCAGGGGTGCACGTAGCATTAGGATGTATAAAGATAAAAGGGAAAGATCAAATTCCCTTCTTGAAAATATCAGCTGCGCACTGCAGAGATGAAGGAAGGTTTTTTTGCTCCATTAGGTGAATTGCAAGATTGCACAGGTATTGAGATACGGATTTTTGCCATCCTTTGAAGCTGGGTATTGGTCTGGAAGGAACGATGGTCCAACTTGGTGTAGTAAATCGTATGTTCTTCTAAGTAAGGTCAGAGCGGTAGCCGCATATAATTTCTGCTAATAAGAGCAGGACTCTGCTGCTTATATTTCACTCAGTGTTATTGCTCCTGAATTAGATTCAAGAGGTGCAGATATGCAGTATCATACACAAAGAACATAAGGGTGAGACGACATGGTGATACAGCGTACTTGATTAGTCAGGGGATCAGTAATTCAAGTGGAAATACATATGAAGTAAGGAAAAGCATCTCACTTTATAAAAATATGCTCCATCAGCTCTGCAGTTCATTCATTTCTGCAATTCATATTTCCTATTCAGCACGAATGCAGTTACACAACAAAGTACAACGTTTCACCTTTCTGTGTGGATGGTCTCTTTTTACATGCACATTTGCATTTAAAAAAAATATAACTTCCACTACCAATATGTATGTGCTACTTCTGATTGTTACTTGAACATGAGTTGGTCTTGTCTTTTCATAGGAACACACTGCATATCCGAAACATCATTTACATTCAGTGGTTTAAGTGTTCATAGCAGACTCAGGTCATGAGAGTTACACCCCACCTTAAACATGACAGGCTGGCACCGTCATATGCACCATCAACATAGAATCGCTGCGTGGAATAACAGTAATAATAATAAGCATAAACCCTACAGCAGCATTATTCGCACAGTACTTTACAAGTAAGATATTTGTCTCTCCTTTCTGGCTGAACGTTCCTCTACTCAGGAGAGAATCTACTTCTCCCATTCCTGAAATGTCATCACCTCCACACTTAATTTTATTTTGGAAGGAAATTGGTCTGACAACCCTAACAACTTCTGATTATTCATAGAGCAGCCCTTGTGAAGGGATTAACCGTACTAGCTTTCCCATGTTGCCCTGTCAGCACACAGCCCTTCAGGGATCTTCTCTTGATGTGAAAGTTAGCTCAGCCTCGATGTTCATTCATCCTTGACTTCTCTTTCGTTAATACCAGTTATGTTGTTGGCAATATGACGTGGACATCTTATCTCTCTCCTTCCCCCTCCAGCAACTACACTGGGAGCCTCATTTTATTTCAGGCAGGCTATTACATAGTTCCCAAAGCACAGTACTTACTCTTCAGCTACTGCTGATGGGGGCTTGAGTCAGCAGGCAAACCAGAGAGCGGCTCTTCTCCTACCTCTCCCCTGCAAGAGCACAGCGGCTGTGCAATGCTGCACAGCAGCCCCGGATGGCTGCCGAGACCACCAAGTGCTCAGACACCTCTGCCTTTTACAGTAAACATCCAGCCTGGTGTCCCATGCTGAGAAAGCATCTCAGGAGCAGCGTCCTGAAGTGCCTGTCCTAACGCTTTGCTGCATGGTGTGTCTCTCGCCCTGTGATCCGACTGCTCTGCTCTTCAAGGCTATTGATTTTTTCTCTGGTGAAAGTGCAGAAATGCCAGCTGTGTAACGGGAACATTCGATTTTTGGTAGTTTCAGTGCCTGCTTCTGTGGTAGCACCTGGCTTCACTGCACTGCCCTTAATCCATGTGACTGCCTGGATCCTGGGGAGGGCTTGAGAATTCCTGATGCATCGGCAACAAACTTCAAACACAGCTGTGAGCCGTTTCCTCAGAAACGATGCAAGCGCATACGTACCCAGTGGTACATTTGGAAAGAAAAATTCATCTCTGAAATAGCTAATAACATGTTTTTAGTGCTTACGCTGCTCTGAATCAGGCTTTCCTCAGTCTGGACTTAATTTATTAATATACAAAACAGAACCTTGAAAATAGGGCCCAGCAGAGCTAATGACAAATGAAGAACTTTCTGTTCAAGCACTTTGAATGAACTACAATTAAAAATCACTCTGGGTCCTCCACAGACAGATGCTGGCAGAGCCATGTGGCAGTCAGATGTTACGCTCCCATGAAATGCAATGATAAGGCTGACATAAGTGTCTTCTTGTCGCACTTCTGCCTTATTACATTTTCCCTTTTCTCTCTCTCTTTTTAAGCATTCTCAGCTGTCATTGTACCCAAGCAGTAAAATTATTCCCACAGTAAAGTGCAATATCGGAAAGCAATTTTGTTTGGAGACAGAGCACTAAGTGTGGCATATCAGCGTTAAAGCTGCAGGAGAACATTAGTCTTTGTATTAACATTAACTACCATGGCTAAGAGAATATATTAGCAACAGCCTTAGTAAAGGTCAGGACACTGAGAGGAAGGAATATCAAGAAGCATTATACTAAGGACATAATTTTAAGACAAAGTGCTGAGTTTCAGCCTTATTCAATAAGAGTTGAAAGGACTGGATGGAAATAAATAACGGGAAGGCTTTGCTTTAGGGACCAATTCCAGGACCACTGATAGCAGTGTCAGGAAAAGTCCACTGGGACATATGGTGGCTTCTGCCGCACCGGTGTAAATCCAGGATAACTCCTCTGCAATTACTAAGATTACTCAGCATACAAATGACTCTGAGAGGAGAACACAGGAAACACTAAAGGAACCAGCAGAAGTAAAACACGGTTGGGAGCTGAAGACCAATGACCAAATGAGAGGTAAGAAATAACCTGAAGATTAATGGCAATTAAGAACTGGAAGGAATAGTCAAAGCAGTGGAGAGAGAGACACATCTTTTGCTCCCTTCAAGTCTGGGTGCTGGGTGAGCCACCTGAAGCCACCACGAGAGCTCAGCACAACCACTGCTTGGGTGCTTAATTCCCCCCTTTACCTGGTTTGTTGGAAATTAGTGTTTCAGTCAAATAGGAGATTTAAATAAAACTCAAGTACTTGCATACCAAAGATGTGGAAAACAGCTGCTTGGCTCAAGATTATTCACAAACAGTAACTTGTATACAGTAACTAAAAACAAGTTACCTGGCATGAACCAAGTTCAGTGGCTGAAACGCCCAAGATAACGAGAGACCTGCCTCAGGTTTCATTTTGATGCAGTCAGAATTCGACTTCTTCTTGTTTTAGGCACTGCCTCAGCGAGACACTGGAGCAAGAGCCCCTTCCATCTGACATCGGTGGCATCACCCACGTGCCAGCAGCATCACGTCACGCACGATCAACGCTTCACTCAACCGGGACTGGGGTGGGAGCAGGCAGACAAAGCAGAGGGAGCAGCAAAATCAAGACGTACCTCTGCTGTTACAGGCCTAAACCACCGAAGATTTTTGCGGGGACGTACAGCATGCAGCTCTTTATGCAGATACATTACTCTCCCATTCCGATGTGCCTATTTAGTGTATATTTATTCCGAAGCGTCCCTGCTGGGAGGTGCTCCTGCGTGCTCATTCACTGTCAATTGCGCTGCCAGAAACACAGCAGCACCTACAGCAAGGTTTCTATTGCATTACAACTATTTCCTTAAGATGACCTTGGGTCCAAGATATTTATCCGGAGAGAAGTAAAACAAAATGAGGAAAAAAATAACACAGCAACCATTTGTAATAACTTGTTTGGGAAGGTGGAGTGATCTGAGCTTGCAAATTGCAGGTAAACACTTTGTACTCGCTATGGCAATATAAAGCATCTCTTACTCAGAGCTCCATGTCAACTTCTGCCTCTGTCTAAATTAATGCTTCCAATTAGTCCTGTTTTATTGTGCATCCATCACAGGAGATTCACTGTTAGGGCTTTGAACAATACAAATCCATATACTGGTAATTATGAAAAAAATACATTTAGCAAGACACAAATGTTTCATATTTATCAGCAATGCCTTGGGCGCTTCACAGATTTTTTTCCTGACACATTTTTAATTTCTACAGTCAGATTCATCTTGGCGTTCAGTAACTAACCGGAGTCAAAGGCTGTACTGGGCTCAGGCTTGGCTACTTCGTTTGTTCAGCATGTCTCTTGGAAAGTCATCTAGCTACCATGCATGTGTCCAAGGAACCGATCTTCCAAGCTACGTGGCACACACCATGTAGGGGGAAAAAAATATCCAGACTTATTCCTTGAAATTACATCATATTACCTAACTTATCCAGTGCTGTTTCCAAACTTTCTCTCTTTTTATATGTAAAATCTTTGGCACATGTTAAAAATGTACGTGGAATAGCTCGTACTTAAGGCACCGACCAAAATTATAGTTCCCCAATAAGCCTGTGGTTTTAAGACGCATAACTGTCACAATAATTACTTAACTGGGATAAAACTTTTCAGGTTTGGAGTCAGTCCAGATGCGATATGTCCAGAAGACAGGAGGAGAAGGAGCAATGTAAGGCTCAGCCCTGAAACGAAGCCGAGGAAGTGCTCCTCTCTGCTGGCTCACTGGGGTCTCGGGAGCAGCTGGACACAAACACCCTTTCACCATAATTAAAAAGTCAATATGATGACAAGAATTCTTACGAGTTATTTTAAAAACGATCCCTGAAAACAAAAAGAAATATTTATTTTTTGAAATGAAACGTTATGCGGAATTGTTGGAAAGCAAACCAAGTGATGCCAAGCTTTAATCTGAGGGGGAGATTTCACTGATTCTTTATTGCCCAGTCACCCATAGAGTGGCTCTGGAGACACAGGGAGAGCACGCCCTCCCTCAACAAGACCCTTCTGATGCAAGAGAACTGTCTGTGTAGCACTGAGTTATCTTAACAGCTCTATCTCGCTGCCTATCATAGACCTTGACGCGAGTGTGGGGCAGGGACCGGGACGAAGGGGAAAAGGTGCAGCGGGAAAGCTCTGCCTCTTGTTTTCTGGAACGGCAGCAAAAGAGACGTGCCCAAGGGCAGGCTGAGTCACTTCGCAGAGAGATGCTCTGCTTCACTGCTGCTTGAAAGGGAAACATTTTAAATCTTGCTCCCTTTGTGGCTCCAGAACAACAACGGTCTAATGAGAAAGAGAGGGCATCACAAGCTCTGGGGCCGGGCGTCAGATGCACATAGCAACAGGGTTTCCCTACTTGCTGCCATGCAGCCTATACGGGAGCCTGGGAGAAAAATCACAGGGAAATCTTAGCAGGGATGAAGCCAGCAGGTTGCTGTAAAAATTGTTCTTTAAAATCCTTTAAGTTTTACTAAAGTCTCCAATCTTTTTCTACAACAGGCTAAAACGTCTCCGGTGTGATTCCACAGAGGCTTTCTAACTCTAAAGGGCGTTAGCTTTTCCACAAAAGATAGAGGTAAAAAGCCAGTGGATTACAGCTCCCCAGCTGGATGGAAGATGGATGGATGGATGGATGGATGGATGGATGGATGGATGGATGGATCGAAGATGTTCGTTTGGCTTTTCCCGCAGTAGGACTTGTGGGGTGAGCAAGCCCCACCTACCCCTTCGTTTTCAGTTCCTGGCCCAGGCAATACACAGTTTTGACCATCTTGTAGGCACTTCAGAGGAACGGACCAGACCCTCAGCTCACGTGAGTTGTCTGGCCCTACTGAAACCCCAAAATCACTGCCAACTTGGAGCCATCCTGGGGCTGGCTCTGAACCTAGAAAGGTGCGAGGCCAAGCGCACTCTATCCTTTCCATGATGTTTTTACAACACACTAAAAGCCCTCCAAAGCTCCAGCCTCATCACGGTGGCACAGTTCATTAACAGGATCATGTCAATGTGTGCTTCTCCCTACACCTCCCTCCTGAGACAGCGCTGTTGAGCTACTAGCCTTAAACAAACACACTGATTGCAAAGGGGAGGAGGAAAGGGAGGACAGAAGGGGAAGGGAGAAACGGAATAATATTTTTAGATGGCGGGACAAAATAACCAATTGTAATCTCCGTATAAAAAAAATGAATCACCCGTTCATTCATTCACAGGCATGAATATGATCAAACTCCCCCTCCACAGAATAAGAGTTGCTGATGGCAGTTATGCAAATCCATTCCTAGCAGACGCCTGGTGGTGTACATTTACATGCCTTTCCGTGATGCGTGTGTGATTATGCTGAAGAGTCTTCTTGTCCAAAGATGAAATCTCTGGATTGACAAGCCATCCCTTCTGTGTACCCACAGGCACGCTATAGCAGCAGTTGTGGGGGAGTAAGGCTGGGCAGATCAGTGTTATTTCTAACTAACATACATACATATTTTTCATGTTTCTTTTTTGTTCATCTTTTTATCAATAAACAGATTAGGGAAAAAATGCAATCCTTTATAGTTTAGGTCTAGGCTCCTCTTCCAGAAAATACATCAAGGTCTTTCATTTGTTGGAAGTTAGGAAAAACTACGCAGGCTGCCCAAGAAAGACAGCACCGTGGATCAGATAGATCATGCTAAGGTGGTCTGAAGTGTCCACACAGTGTGGTCTCCACTGGGAAAGGAGATATAAATCCAGACTTGCAAGGCTTCTTGTTAGTCTCCGTTACAGACCCTGCGCAAAATCGTCTTGTATGGAGGCATCATCTTGACATATGGCAAAATCTCCTAACGTGTATGCGCAGCATACAGCTTATGAAGATAAAATCCATTTAGAAGGATGCCTGCTCATGCGAAGTGAAGCCACAATCGCATTTGCTTAACTCTAAATGTATGTCATGACAACTGAAGCTCAGCTCAGGCATAAGGATTGAGCGTTCTGACTCCAATTCACAAGAGGCAAAATCATCTTGAAGGGAGTGGATGAGAGCCCTGGCTGACACACCGGCCTCAGTTAGACCCGGAGGACCTTGCTGAGGTACATGGCTGTCAGACCAAGCAGAGAATTGCATCAAGAGATGTCAGGGGATAGCTGGGCCATTTTGGAAGGCTTCTTGTGGCGGTTTAGGAGTAGGAAGACTCTATTCCAAAACTGCTCTTCATCTGCAGTTTGCCTGATACAGCACGTGACAATCTGACAATGGGCAGGGGCTGGAAAAATCCACTTTCTGTAAATACGCCATGGGTTTAAGGGGTTTTAACATGTCTGCTCCCTTTAACCATTTACAGCTTACAGTGATTTTTCTTGGGTCAAGCAGCTTATTTGAGGATGAAGTGGCAGATTTGGTGGAATTTTATGTGGAATTTCACGCAAGGGCTCAGCTTGACAAAAACAACAAAAATCACCCAACAAAAAAACCCAAGCCAAAGGCTGGTTCAAACCCACTCAATGGCTTTACGTGACTGATCCTACAACATTTTGATGAGATGGAATCTATGCCTGTCTTCTGGGTTTCTAAAAAATGAAAGTTTGTCTCTCTCTACTGTCACCAACAGGTCAAGTTGAAACCCAAAACTGACATTTAAATGGCAGCATTAACTCTTTAACTACCACTCCATGAAATGGCAAAGATGTTAGAGAGACGCCCGCAGATAGCAGGCTTAGGCAATAGCTGTAAGGAAGGAAAGGAAGAAGGAAGAACAAAGGAGGTGCCCTAAGACAGGGAATGGGGAGAAAGACAGAGGTAGAAAAAAGAGGAACAGAGAAAAACAGGAATGCAAAATGGCAGAAAATGCATATTTTCTTACCAAGCAATAATGCATACAAGAAATATGTCCAGAATAAATAATTTTATCTGCAAAGGTTAATTGCTATACAGGGCCAAATCCTATTTCTGATCATTGCACAAACCTCCCATTGGAGGCTGAGATATTTACTCCATGCCGAATACACGTTATTTATACTTCAGCCCATGGATTGGCATCAGAGCTGGAACTGGGCCTTTCGTCCAGAATAAATCTGATTCCTCCCTTCGACCTCTGTTTAACATTCTAGGAAAAAAAAAAACCTCTTCATGAATATGTACAAAATGTGCCAAGATGAGTTCTGCCCTCAGACTGGCATTTCAGTGGGGCTGTGCTGCTGTATTTCAAAGCAAAATTTGGCCTTCGACTCTAATTGCTCCCAACTCTAGAAATATTGAATTGATTTTCTTCAGACATGAACTGTTTTCTCCTTCATCACCGAGGTCTATAAAACAAGCCGAGTTCAAATTTCCTAGCGTCAGCTGTTCTTGAGTTATGAGGGCAGAGAAGCTGCAACCGGAACAAATAGGAATAGCTGGTTTCTCTTCACGCCCACATATCATAAAAACAGCCAGGCCGATTTTGCTGAGAGTTCTCAAAATATTCACCTTTAGGCTGAGGCCAAGCTTGAAAAACACACTGCCACCCCCCGAGGAACTTTCTTGAGAAAATTAGGAACAAGTGGAAAATGGAGGTAAGCCTGGAAACAGAAATCGATCTGAAGCCATAACAGTGGTTTGTTTCCACAGGAGCAATTAGCAATTCCCACGCCTCTGTCATAAATTAGCTCTGTAAGAGCCTACATGCTCCTGAGTGGGACTGTGGCTTGCTTCTTTCCTAGAAAAGACATTTTTGCTCTTAGCATCAGATAATAATAGGCTGTTTAGGGTAATTTTAATCTGTTTCTTATGTCTGGCAGACGGGAACCCTGCCACGATGACTATCGGGAATGTCTGCAAGACTTCACCCAGATCTTTGCTCACCGCCTGCTTTGGCAGCCCCATCTTTCAAGTTTGGCCTCGTAGCCCAGACTGCAGCCAGAACTCCACGCTGCTGCTTGCAAAGCCTGCCCAGGGGTTTTTATCATCATCTGATATATTTATGGCTTTCATATTGAGACACCTTGAGATCGGATGAGGGGTCCTCACTGCGTTAGGCGTTGCAGGGATGCTGTAAGTCGTCCATCTGTTCTCCAAAGAGCACTTGCACTCACGGTTGTCTCCTGCAGCTTTGATATGAGCAAAGTAGATTTTTAAAAATTTGAGCCACTGGAAGCAAAAGCCCCATCTCCAAATGCTCATAATGGAGGGTTCAAGGAGGAATTTGAGTTTGGTGCTTAAACAACTTGCTTCGTTGCATATAAGAAACAGACTGACAAGAAAAGCTGTTTTAGTTCTAGTTGTCGCTTTTTTGCTAAAAATTATTTGTACTTGAAAACCTTCTGACCAGCCTAACTGCATGCACATCCTTAGCCAAAGGCAGTGGTTATGAAACACTGTGTAACTACCCCGTTTCACATGTCATTCCCTGGGACAGGCAATCTCTAGTACAACGTGCAGCCACCAAGGACATCACGTGGGGCCACCGTGCGAAAACGTGTTATTACTCAGTTGTCACGCTGTCAAAAGCTGCAACCACTCACCGCTCTAGTGAGCCACGAATGACTTGTTTTGCTCCTGATCAAGCTCTTCTGGCAAATATAGAAATACTGAGACAGGAATGCCCATATCTAGATCACCAGAGAGAGGGGATGCCAAGATGCTGAAACACAGGGGTTTTTTGGTGATCAAGGGCAAGCACTGTGGGCAGAAGACAGCAGTTTCTCAAGGAGCCCGCTGTCTGCTCTGCCATTTTTGCTTCACGCTTCTATGACAAAAAGCTTGCGTCGTCCTCCTACACCGTCAGGATTCCCCGCCAGGTTCAGTCTTGCCCTGATACTCTGATGATGATCAGGACATAACAAGAGGCAAGGAGGAGTGGGATCTGCCTTTCCACGAGGCACCCGCGATGCACTGAAGTCACAGGAGTTACAGAGGCAGTGCCAAGAGCAGAGTCAGGCCCATTATCTTTTGGCTGTTTTGAGAAAATTAACTGCAATAGCGAAGCCGTTCCTCGTTAGAAAGGGGTTACAGGGTATGCATATTTATGGGGCTTTGCTCCCCAAAGTGCACGCATGCAACTCCCATTTAGCTACTGTGGCTGACGTGGGAATGCTGAGAGGTGGAGAGACAAATTAAGAGGAGGTTTTTACCACTCAGACTTTCAGTGAACATACAGCATTCCTATTTAACAGTAATAGAATAATGGTATTTGTAAAGCATTTGCAACTCAGCATTCAGAAAAACAGGGCGATTTGATTAGAAAAACATTACAAACCCTGAAAATAAGAAAATAACGATATAATGCAACAGTAGTAACAATTTTTTTTAAAAAAAGCAGATATAGTCTTGCCCAGGGACTTAGAGAACAGGGGATAAGGAAGGTCTTTTTTTTTTTTCTTTTTAAATAATAATAAAAAGATCAGATAGATTTCAGGAAGGGGCAGAAGAGACAGGCGGTCATCAGGGCTGTGTGATATATCCCAGTAGTGAATATGCAGGATTTAGTTGTACTTCATATGAAATGAGTTACACTTAGTGACAGGTGACACTTTCCAAAGGGCAGGTGACTTAGCACAGGCTCAACTGCTTGGGATGTCCATGTGGAGCAGCATGTCCTTGCCTGGACTCGAGCAGTCCTGGAGTGTGTTCTTGCTGTCCATACAGCAAAAATAAGAATTCAGGAATGATGTCTGCAGTGCAGGGAGTAATAATGCATCGCTTGGGGTTAATTTCTTTTATGGATTCACTTCCTGAATATGTAGTTAATGAGTCCAGAAACTACAAACACCAAATCTCAAGCATGCCCTGTTGCATTGGTAAGCGACTGTGAAGAGCTAGGCTTGGACATCCCATGGGCATTTCTGTTTTTCTTCAAAAGGAACCTCAGAGGCTGCATGCACAGGAACATCAGGACACACAAGGAAAGCCACCCAAGCCTTGACATCAGACCTGCTGCCCTTCCCGCCCCTGCCTTTCCAGGAGCTGCTAAAGAAGCCTTCTTGTGAAGCTGCAGAAGGGCTGCCTGCAACTCCTGGGAGGGGATATACAGGGTCTGTTTTGTCCCCATGGTTTTCTGTCCTCCTCACGCCCAAAGTAGGGCAGGACACAGCTGATCCAGCCTGCTTATGCCCCACTCCGACCCTGCAATGAATGGGGCAGGGGCTTAAATAAAGGGACTTATTACAGGATGCTGCAACCAGCTGGCATTTTAAGGGTATACTAACATATCTGTCTGTCTGTCCATCTATCTACCTACCTACCTACTATGTATACTGTTTCGTATCTGTCTAGATATAGAAATAAACAGTATAATATATATGGCAGTATATTTTGTTGTTACAACAGTTCAAAACATTTGGTGCCAAATTTCACTGTTGCTTTGCACAGCCAGACATCCTCCAGTTGATTCAATGTATTTTTGATTAAAATATCTGGCGGCGAGAGAAGTACACAGCCAGCATCTTTCTGCAGCTGCCCTCGCACACAGGCACGACAGCAGCCAAAGCCACGAGGGCACAGCGGCATGGCAAACCAACCTCCCTCAGGTTTCTGTTCTATTTCTGTTCTGCTAAAGGGTGGGAGCCCCAGCTGACCAGCTTGCTACTGAGTGATAGCTGGGATGGAAATGAAATAGATGGAACATTTGCCTGCATGTACAGAGGGGGGGCAAATAGGAAAGGAGGGGGAAAACAGTTGATACATAGCAGTCGCTGCAGAGCAGTAAATATTAGCATTAATTTTGCTCATCACAACTGCACATTCATTATGGCTTTCCACGTACCAAATCCATAAGTCTATATGTGCTGAGCCAGTGGCTTTGCCATAGCAAGCAGCAAATAATGAATGATGTATTGCCTCTCTTATAATGGATTGGTTATTTCAACCATACTTGCCTTGATGTGATGAAATAAATGACAGCAATTTTGCTAATACATGGGTTTTCTGTCTCCCCCTTCTTTCAAATAGGGCAGAAAGGTGTCCCTTAACATTTAAAGCCATGGAAGAACACAATATGTGGGATGGTAAATGACTATAATGTAGTATGCCATAAACTGTAAGTACCGTCTGGTTTGAAAGGAAGCTGATGTGAGGTATAAAGAAGGTATTTTACACATGATAGAGGTAATAAATCTAGAGTTTGCTGGAGGATTTAGATCCAACTGGAAATAAATCCATTGCAAATATTTTTGAAGTATTGTATAGCTACATTAAGAAAGGACTCTGCTACTGAGCTGAAAGTGCTTCTGGTTCAGCTTTGACAGTCAAATACTGATCATATCAATCAGTTTTCTATTTCAGCCTGATGAGGGGAAATGTATGGCACGAGCAATGTATTGCAGGAGCAATGTTACCATACTCTCCATTAAAATACAACATCAATAGCGAAGATTTGCTGGTTAATGTCATCTGTTCGATAAAGAAGAAATTGGACAGGGTGAGTGCATCACAGCCCTCTTACTTCCCTGTGCTCTGCCTGCCTTGTTCATGGGGCCAAGCTGTGACCGAGAAATCGGAAAGAGCAGCCATGAGCAAGTTTCCATGAGCCTAAGCCCAGTACTGGAACGTAGCAACCAACAGCCCTTGACCCAAGGAACTCAGAGCAGCACCACCAAATTCAGCCTACGCAAAACCAGGAGAAGCAGGTGCAGCCGGAGACTCCTGCAGAGCGGTCCCTCCGTGCCTGCAGGAAACACAGAGGAAAGGGACCTTGGTGACACCTCCGTGATAAGGTTATCCTGGGGAAGGAAACAGCCAGGCAGGAGGAAAGCAGAGGTAATTTCAGGGCTGGGAATACTGGCAAATTCTTAGGATAACATGGATGACCCCGCGTTAAAAAAGATTCAGATTTGTTCAAGGCAAGATGCAGACTCGGTGTCTGATCCCAAGGCCACCCCCATCAGTGGAGGGACTTCCAGCAATCTAAAGTGGCTTTAGATAAAACCCTTAGTTGGTCTCTCATTTTGTACAAGCACCTGGGCCCTACTCTGTCCCCACAGAATGGCAGTGGCCCTGCACTGCTCTAATCCCTTGGCAAGAGGATGAAATCGTGCTGGGAACTCAGATAACTCCCACGGCATGAGAACTGCTCTGCCCTTCAGTAGGGCTGGATGCTAAGCCAGCTGTTAAACACTGCCTGCAGCCAGCTGCACCTTCTCCAGCTGTTGTGGCTCTCATCTTTCCTCTGAGAGGAGGCACCATCTCTTGGTGATACAGCAGCTCCCCCTTCTTTTTGCTGGCTTGGACATGGGAGTCCCTGCCACCCCAAGGCTTCTTGATGCTCATCGGGTTATTCATTTTCCAGCACTCCCGTTGCTTATTGGGCTTCTCAGTCCTCAAAGTTTTATCAGACCCGGCAGTGGTGGTAGTCGCTCCTGATGTTTATCATCACTAGTATTACTGTTTTTCACCACAGACTCTTTTTTTTCCCCCTGATGAATGCTGACTAGTTTCTTTCCCTTCTGCCACTGTGCTCAAGTCATATTTGCCCTCAGAGAAAAATGTGGCAGCATCATGAACAGGAACGGAAAGCTCTGTCATACGCAGAGACAAGGATGCAACGTGATTATCATGTTAACCAACTCGCTGCCCTTTGGAGGCTTGGCCCACATCCAGCAAAGTGACATCAATACGGTGCTCTGGGCACAGGCTGCAAGTCGTCAGATTCTACCCAAATGTCAGACAGCGTCCTGGATGCTGTGGGGATCTCAGAGGCTGATCAGCAAAGTGGTGCACGTCTCCGTGCCTGGCCGGATCCACGCTCCCTCAGCAACACGTACAGCACACTGCGTGGGGGCAGCAGCGCTGCTCACCCACCCTCTCGGAAAGCCACCGAAATCATCACGTAATCCCTCGGGGGCAAGCAGGCCAAGGGATACCCTTCACAATTTTCTACAGCAAACATTAGGTGCAATAAGCAGCCAAAACATTAAATGGACATATGGCCTCGCCTTGCTAATAGAGAACTTTTTCTCGTGGGATTTCTTTAAGAGCTTCTACTGAAATGCAAGTATTTCAGGGAGCCTTGTGCGCTTTGGCTTGCGTAAATCAAGGATTGAATTTGCAGCCGTATAGACCATTGGAGCCCGAGCAGCCCTGGCTCCCAGCAGGGGCCCGTACGCTGATGAAGTTCTGACGCCCATCTGCTCGCCACAGAGACGTGACCCACCCGTGGTGGGCAAAGGCACAGGCTGAACCCCCTCTTCCAGCACTGGGCTGCCAGTTATACCCCTTTCCCGGTGCCGTCACACACGAGCCAGGCCAGAGCCTGATCCCAGGCATCGTGTGGCACATCCAGAGTTGGGACTTTGTTTTTAGTGGCTTCCTCAGGCTTGGTAGCAGCACAGCCATGACCACAGGCTTGGTCTTTTAGCAAACGAAGGTTCATTTCCTACCCAGTCTATCTTTTGTCTTCTCCCTAATCCATCAGCGAAGTTACAAAGCCGAATTTCCATGGCAACAGACTGTGAGGTCAGAGAGAAAGTATTAGGCAGGATCAAGCATCTGAAGTGGAATTGGGAAAGCAAAAGAACAAAATTACTTAAAAAAATTAACAGTCACAGCAGAGGGAATAATGAAAAGAAAAAAAGACAGGTCAGATAATCCGCTCCTGGTGCAAAGACTCCTCTCAGATTCTGAGAAAGCCGGTGCCAGCAAAAATGCCCTTTCATACATGCAGAACCCCAGTTTGTCTCTTTGCTTCCTTTGAAGTCAACAGCAACTCCAGTGGGAGCAAAATATGGTCGTCCCAGGAATTGCAGGGGAATTCCGGGCCACCAGGAAAATTTCCTGGTATCTGCCCCTTCTTGCTTAGTGAGGGCCCACTGCACGTTGTCACAAGCCTCTACTGAAAGAACATCGCCACCTCCACAGATGGTGGGACATGGAGATGTTAAAACATTTTTTTTCTAAACAGAGAACACGCCGACGCAGTTTTCTTTTAATCATCTCCACAATGGTGTAGTGACCACAGCCTAAACCATGTTTAATTAGCAATCAATTGTTTGCTTCCTGGGGCAGCCCTAAACCAGGCTCCTACCCCATGAGCAGGTGCTGCTGGGGGATCACTTGCCAGTGCCCTCAGCATCCGCATCGCGTGCCTCATGGAGGCACTGGGGTTAGCGGGGTGAGCCCTGCACGGCCCAAAGATGGAGGGCATGACTTTAGCAAGGTCAAGAGACAGGGGAGGGAAGTGGCAGCACTGATTTGCCCCAGTGACACTGCCATCCCTTTGGGGTTGGACAAACCGCCGCAAAGGAGGCTGTGTTTTTGCAGGAAGGCTGGCGGTTTTCTCATCTGTTTAATCGGGTCTCCTGCTGTGCCTGAGACGCGGTTGCTGAGGTGGGCCCCGCGCAATGCCACCGTCACACCACAGCTGTCACACAACGCTGGCACCGACGGGCTGGAGCCCTGTCGCACACCCAGTGCCCTGCGTCCCTTTAAGCAACGCCATATGTCGCACGTCCATGTTTGTTACCACCTTCCCCTTCCAGGCGATGATCTAGGACCTACAGCTCTTCAGAGAAATCCAATTAAGGACGTTGCAACGAGCCCCTCTTCAGATGAAAGCCACCAATTCATTAAGCTACAGGCTTGCTGCCTACACCCAAGGAGCGCGGCGTAGCGGGAGTTTCCCCCCCGGCAATGCTCCCTCCCCTCCTTCCTGCACGATCAGCACGTGCTGCACATCAGAGGAGACGAGAGGCTTTGGGGTCTCTGGGTTCCCCACAGGGGATTTTTCTCCCTTATTCAGGAAAAATAGAGGAGGCAGGCGGTATCAGACCCTGAAAACATTCTGGTGATGGTTTGGAGGGGAGGCAGGCAGATATGAAGAGAAACCTCCAGTGCCTATCTGGTATTTATAATGTGCATGGGCCTTTGTGACTTAAATTACTGCTTTTTCCGCTGCTTGATCTGAGAGCATATCTGAGTCAATCTGAATATCAAAGAAATTCAGAAAGGCAGTGGGGCAAGGAGTAGGGCAGAGACTGACAGGAAAATAAGAAAGCAGGGAGGCGGTACAGAGATGGTACTGCAGATAGGCCAGATTAAAAGATGAAAAAAAAAGAGGTGATGTGTCTGGCCAGCAGGCAAAACTGCTCAATTTAAATACGATTATTTTTTCCCCGCTTAATTTTCTCAAAGCGACGTTTTATGGTCTATTCATAGGCTACACATACCCTCTTTGAAAAAAAGGTTTTCTGACATGGGGTGACAGAAGAGCTTTGCACCAAATTACTATGGAGTAATCCCTCCTGTTAAGTCCGTTCCTCTAAACCACGTCTCCAGAACAAATCCAGAGCTTGACCTGGCTCCTAGGGACGGGCATTAAGCATACTTGGCCAGATAAAAGCACAAACAAAACCTATTAGATGAAATGACACCCTGCAACCCTGAAAACTGAAGGGGAAATGTATGTGTGCATGGTGGGACACAGAGCTTCTGAGGTGCTCCAGCATCTTCATGGTATGTCGCTGCTGGTGCCTCTAGGAGGTGGAACATACTCAGGATCATAAAACGGAGCAGGAAGAGAGAGTATGTCCACAGCCCCTCTGCAGAGGGAACATGTGGAAGAGCTAGTCATGCCTGAAAGACTGGACCACCACTGCTTTTATTCTTATTACCTTTTCCCACCAAAATACTCCTTGTCCATAATGCCAGGTAAAGTCTAGGAGGTATTACGAGAGAGCATTCCAGCTCCACTTCATGTCGCCATCACTCTGACTCTACATAAATCCTTCACTGGGTCACAAAACCAATTCATACACAAGAATCATGACCATAGCCTGTGTTTAATATCCAGGGATTCATCAGTAACGGATGACAGTGTTGTCACCAAGAGGATGGCTGTTTGGAAGCTGTATTACCAATGGCTTAAAGGGAGCAGGAGATGCTTGCAGCTATAAAATTTTATGCATACATACTACATGTCTGTGTATATAAATATATATGTGCACGCATATGTACATACACACACACAAACCTATAATTAGCATTTTCACATGCATAGATTCTTATACTGCCCCTACAATGTAATTAACATTATTATTCTATTAATTAAAATTTTCTGCTGTCTTGAATTTAAAGATAGCACATATTTAAAGATAACACATACTACGTGTCTGTGTATATAAATATATATGTGCACGCATATGGACATACACACACACGAAGCTATAATTAGCATTTTCACACTCATAGACTCTTATACTGCCCCTATGATGTAATTAGCATTATTATTCTATTAATTAAATTTTTCTGCTGTCTTGAATTTAAAGATAGCACATATGGTGGTTTGCATTACTGGAGTATAAAATAATCAGTCTTTGTTTAACTCTGCGCTAAGATTCCTCTTGCTTTTCCCCATATGCTGTTTTGAGGGTTAGCTTTGCTGTGATTTTCTTCCCTCCCTTATTGATATTGAAATATTCTTACTTCTGATTCTTCTTTCATTGCTCCTATTGGTTTCACACATTTTCTTCACATGGTCATGGGTACTTACAGTTTTTATGATTTGCACATTTTCACCCATCTATAAATGGGCTCTCACACAAGTCAGTCAAAATTACATTTTGATTTAAGAAGACTTAACAAAGTCATTTTTTTCCATCCAGCTTTCAGACCGGTTTTGCAATGAGCCAGTTAACAAAATCTTGACTTGTTTATCTGCAGTTTCCAGGCCGGATTATAGCTGCGTTTGGGGGGCCATTTTCTGCCTCTCTGTTTTGTTGAGAATCTACTCCAAACTTCGCAGCTACTGAAAAGTTGTGCACTCTTCTCACAACTTGTCATCTTCCATCTTAATTCAGGCATTGCACTTGGCTACCTTTTGAGACTTCAAATTAACATGTTATTATTGTTTCTGAAGACCCTTCAGACTTCGACTCCTACCTATTGGAGAAATTTTTATTTCTGTTTACGTACTTGCTCATAATTTGGGTTCTGTTTCCAATCTGTCACTTGCTAAACCATCTGTGCCATCTGGAATGTGCCTGGCCCCAATTTGGTGGAATTCTCTTCCTTATGAAATTCATGAGATTCTGCCTGCAGATGCTTTCTCTGCTTCTCTGACAAATATACTTAATTTGGCAGCTTTGAGGTTTGCATTTTTGTCAGTTTCTAGGACCGCATCTTGTTCCTGTTATTCTGCTATAGGTGGTAGAACATGGATAGGTATGAAACACAAGAAACCTTCTAGTTTACACAGCTTTGACATACAAATGAACACGAAGATTTGGGTACTCAAGATCCTTATGAGCCCTTTTTCCTCTAATACGCCATAAAATCACAAGCACTTGAGAGTGAAGGTGCAAGGTAAATGAAATTCCCAGCTGTGCAGAGGGTCACCATCAGGTTTATATTCCAGGTTAAATGGTGCTGCAGATACAGCAGCCAGGAAGAACTGGAATAGCCAAGACGCTGGCGCAAATATTCTGCTAGAGGTCAAACTATACTTTAACTATCAGTAGATAAACCCTTCTTTACCTCCTGTGAAACAAAACCATAAAGGAGGTCTCCTGAGGATCTCATTTTGGTGCTTTCCAACCCAGCTAGGTGGGCCCAGTAGGCTCATGAAGGCTGACAAAACTGGACAAACTTTTAATGGATTATCTGGATGACCCATTCCTAATCAAAATACGCTGGAACAATCAAGGGTCAAATGGAAGTAAACAGGATCTATGTTCTTCTAAATTTGGCATTATAAAGGTTACTTACTTCTCACTGCCCAGGATGAAAAACCTTACCAGAAAATTTTCCTACTTTTTCATTTGCTGACTCATCCCTTTTCTGGACCAAATTCAGCTCCTAGGAACTAATGTTTGGATGTACAATGATGGAAAAATTTTGTCCAAAGAGCACAGTTCTAACAAAACAGCCAAAATTAGAGATGTATTACATTTTATGTGAAAGAAAAATTAAGTTTTCAATAAGTTTTTCTCCACCCCGTCAAACTGTGAGTTCCTAGACAGAGATCACCAAACGTGTACATGTAAAGTTAAGTATATTAATAAGTACTCTAGCACCTTACAAAAGTGGTCTGATTTCCAGGTGGGTAACCCCACCCGGCTGAAGTGATTTGGAGAAAATGCAAATTTCTCCAAATTTGTAAGAAAAAAATAAGCCTTAAGCCAGATGGTACGTTAAGTCCATCCTGCTGTGCTTACCTGTTCTTCTCTGTCACTCCCCTATGGCTGGCACGGCAAAATCCGCTTCATATTACAGCATTAAACAAAAGTTCTGACAGTCGGCTTTTAGTCTGCTAGGTTGTTGTCGGAAAATGTTCAAAGTGGGCAGGTGTCAGGGATAAACCCTACCAAACCAGGTTGTGCTCTACATTGAGAATGAGAGAGGGCACCATTCACAACAACCTCCGCTGAATCCTCTCCTTACAGCTACCAACACCCCCACGTGTTTTGTGTGGCAATCGCAGCCCTTTGGAAAAAACGCCCTAGTAGGACCGCAGCAAACAGGGAAGGGGGAAAATAAACTGGTTTTGCTGTTTACATTTTCTTCCTCAGCGCGGGGAGTCATGGAGCTGTATTTTGCGCTATTAACAGCAACCCAACTGCCGCGGCTTGAAGCTCCCACTAAGAGCGCATGATGAACCTGACACTAATTTGTGGAGTTGCACTGTACTGCCACGTCCTAACTTTACTGCCCCCTTCAGATATAACGTCAGCTGTTATTGTGATCACAGTTGTGTTCAGTAACAATAAAACACACAAAGAAGCCATATAAGGTTAAAAGGTGCTATCTGAATTTATATTTGTTAACATCATTAGCATAAAAGGCTCCTTTGGAAGACCCAAGTGGCTGTGGTCTGGATTGATGCTAATGGGCAGCTTCCCAGCAGGAAGACGATGTGTGCTTCATCACGATGCTGGAAGGAGCTTGTCTGCTAGCCAAAATCTCTCTCCTACTGTTTATAAAGCAGTATCTCACTGAACTACCCCCTTTTTATAGTTCATTACCGCGCAGTCTTTTAAAGGGGTTGGCCGCTGTTCAATTCCATGGCTTCAGAGTTGCAGAAAAGCACCTTTCAGGGTACCTAACCTTCCCTCCAACCTCAGGGCTGCTCAATGCGCTAGGCAATATTTCACTAGGTCTCCTGCCCAGAAATGCCCTGTCCGTTGCTCCTGTGATAATCCCAAGTGAACAGAAAATCCATCGATCCCGTGTACCGCCAAGTAATTAGAACTGGGGCTGCATATTATTCCCACAAAGGCGTACGGGTCAGGATTTTAAACATGAAATGGTTTTCAGTGGATTCAGCACTCGCCCTCTGAATAATGCAGCCTATAAATTGAAAGTGCCTTTAAAAGATTACATTTTTATTCTTTATTGTCTTCAATTAGTATTGCCATAATTTAAAAACAAAGCTGGTATTTGTCCTTTTCCTAGGCTACTCGGACTGCGGTGAAAGGCATCATCACATTGTACGTGTTGTAAGTTTTTAATTCTCCAAACAATTTTTATGATTCCCTTCAAATAATGGATGTCCCTTGTGTACTCATATTTTCTCTTTTGGTTGTGGGCAATTAATTTTTATTACCATAAAAAAGCTTTCTGAAACTCTTTTATGATGAGCTTGTTTTACTTATCTAGTAATTAGCCTGTGATGAAAGCGACACCTCTAAAAGCTCAGTCAAAAACCTTCTACTGGCAACATACACAGATCTGCTGTGAGGGGTTAATTTTTTATTAGATTACAGTTACTGTAAAAGCTGGCATTCAATTGTTTAATAGGTTTTCTTAATTCCAGTCTTCCACAGTCTAAGCAATAGCTAGAGGTAGATGCTAAAAAAGGTCTTCAGGCTTTACTGCAGTCACAGGGTTTCCTTTGCATGAACTGGTAATTACTTACAGGCTTTTTTATAAATTAAAAATCCTTTTATTTCCTTTCCAGCCAATGCCATTAACATTTTAATAAAACATTTAGGAGTTACTGAGAGACACAAACTATTTCTTGAATGAATTGCAAACATCATTTTATACAGGATGGATGCATACGCACACGGCTTCCACAAGCTCGTGCTGGCCACCAGCGCTTTCAGCCACAATCTCTGGCAGGAAGAAAATTATTTGAATTCACAAGATGATTTTGAAAGAAAAGAAAACGTGCATCCTTTTGGGGTACCACTCAGCTGCAGATAAAGACTATTCTGGCCTCTGGGAGGGCTGATGAGAACCATATATAATCTGACTGACTTGCCTCAGCATAAAACGCGTAATACAATCAGTCCTCTCCTTATGAGATGGAAATTTTGTTTCTGAGCCCACACTGCACTTGACAATGCATTTCGTTTGTGGGTAGACTCCATCCTGGGCTGTGAGTTCTCAGCTCTGGGCGGGACTGAGAGTGGCTGAACCAAAACTCTTTGCTGGGGCCTGCCAGGACTGTATATGTAGAAGTGCATATTTCTTGTGACTGTGGTGGTTGCTGCAATATTTTTGCTCACTGACCGCATACAAACGTTATTTACCAGTTTCACGTAGTGCAGGAGGAACCCAAAACGACACTAGCCTTATAACTGTGGAAAACACACTAAAGAAAACTAAGGGAAACAGACTATAATTTCATATAATGGAATATGCTAAGGAGTGAAAAAAATTGCTGATTCCTGAGGATTTTGCCATTTTTCTTTTCAAGCCTCTTTCTAACACACTTACAAATGCACAAATTGTTCTAATGCTCTTTAGGTCATAAAAAGCAAATTGGTAGGATAAGAACTGTTTTTCCTTGTCAAGTTGGGCACCCTACCTAGTTACAGAAATGAAGACAGTCTGCTTCCTTCTCACCATGCCACCATGATCAAAGGAATAGGATGCGAAAATTTCCCTCACTGGAATGTGCCGCTATTCAAAGCCCTTTGTAGGCACCTCACAGCAAAACACAAGTGTCTGGTACGAGATGAAAAGAGAGCGCGTGTACTTATTTATTCAGGATGGCATTTTGCAGCCTCCAAAGAAATGTATGTATGCATGTATGCGTGCACGTGTGTCTGTATATGGGGGTTGCTAAGAAGGGAAGAGCTGTCTTGTGGGGTTCTCTCTTTCCGCCGGGCAAAACCTCAGCCTTGAAGAGGACTTGCAGGCTGCCGCTGGCTCCTGGCGGGGCTCTGCCATCCCTTCCTCTGTTACCAGGCAACATTATCAGCGATGCTGCACATGTGCGCCGGACATTAATTACCACTTTCTGCTCGCTGTTTATATTTTCATTTATGCATTTTCCTGTAGAAACATGAGGCGTTCTCGAGCGAATGAGATTTTTGTTGAAAGGATGTCCGTACCCATAAGCTAACTGGTTGGGTAGGTAAAATGTGCCTCGGTGAAAGGCAGGCAGAAAAACCTTGTGCTTCTGCTCAGCTCCGGCCACGCTGCTGGGTGCTGGATGTGCCCCCACTGCCTGCAAGCCAGGGCTTCCCGGCACAGCGCCTGGCTCCCCTGGCTTCCACTGCCCGTGGCAGGTGTTTATTATGTTGAGGAATTAAACCCTCAATCCCCCAAATAAGAGTTGCACTGGGATCAGCGGAAATTTTACCTGAGCTGAGGATTTCAGCTCGCAAATGTGTTATCATCCAGATAGCCGAGGTGTGACTTTGTCTGGTTTTGTAAAAACAGATGTCAAGAATCAGACATGCGACAAGGCAGGCAGTAGTTATAAAGTAATTTAGTGCGTGTTGTGGCAAGTGCATGGTGATCAATCCCCCCGTGCAGGAGGGACAGGCGCTTGAGGAACAGGAATGACGTCTATACAGCAATACCTCGTTCCTTCACTCTGATAGACAAAAAGGCTGTTATTCAAGCCAGAGGTGGAGTCAGGAGACGTCAGGGCTTGGGTTAAGCGTGTGGTGCCCCCCACTATGCAAGACACAGCCACAGCACTGGCCATTCCCCCTCATCCCACCCAGAGACCTCAATTTCTCAGCTTCTGTTTCCAGACCTGTCTTCTACCAGTTTTAATTACACACTGCCTTTTAAGGGAGAAGCAATGAGCCACTCGCAGTACGGCTATGAATGAAAATCCCGTTGGTGCAGGTGGGCAGCGCTGAGCTTGGCACATGGGGGGCAGGGGCACTGAGCTCACCTGCCCTGGGCTGGCATTGGCGTCGGGGAAGCAGGCAGGAGCACATGGCATCGCCACCGCCTCCCCTCCTCCGCTGGCCTGCTCAAGGGTACGTGCCAAATAGAAATTCTGTACAAAAAGAGACTTCGGTCTGTGAAGGAAAATGTGGGGAATGAAAGGAAGCAAACTTTCCAGGCATGTCCACCGACCCCTCTTCTGGCTACAGATGCCTCCATTTCTGAGCATCGATGTCAGAAACGTCACAGCAATCTGACTTTGAAAAGGCTGCTGCTACCTGTCTTCTGAAAACTTAGTCCCCGACCATCACAGTGGTTTAGATTGAAGTGCCCCAAATCATTAGTCCCATTTAAAAGTAGGAGACTGTCTCACCATTGTTAAGCAGCATCCCTTTTTTGGCTTCAGAACACTCTTCCATGACTCCTCCATGCTGGTGTAGTCTCTGTGTCCGCAGGCAGCCTGCATTCTCTCTAGCCACACATATAATAGATGTGAAAATGTTCCAGAAGACACAAGACATGATTTCAGAAAGGGAGAATTACCTATCTGTCATTACCCTGCCTCTGGTTTCACTGCAATGACACAATACTTTCAGCCTCTTACAAGAACCTCCAAGAAAGAATTTAGGGTATATGGCTCTTCTAATCCTCATAAATCTGGAATTACCCCAATTACCAAGAAGAGACATCACTAAAAAGGAATGACTGTGCAACCACCTTCTCAACGTCACTGTCACTACACTGACAATTTAATTAAAACTGCTGTGCGTTAAGTTATAATTAGTTTGTATCAATAAGGAAGATACAGATTTTTTTAAATTCTTAGACTGCGCTCATCAAAATGTACCTCAGCACCACTACTTAGGGATTACATCAATTAACAGGTTTTATCGTTCATAAAGATACGTGAATATCTCAAAAGAAAATCCTCATCTTCATATGGGATCTTCATGCCAGCTTATAAATGGAGTTGACTAGAATTAATCATCTTTACTGCAAAAATCATCACCCTCAGTGTATGACGTGCTCATTATATAATACCCCACATTTTTTGCCCTGTGCTTTGCTGCCTGACATAGAAAATGAAGAGGGATCTGAGAGAAACAGAAGCTAAACAAAGAAAAGACGAATTTTAAATCTATTGTACCATTTTTTGTCAGCAGAAGTCCACTCTGATTCTGGTCTTGCATGCTCGGCTGTAAAGCCGGAGCAGCTGCCTTGGCGCCCGTGGAGTTAGGGGAGGCAGGTGCTCACCCATCGAAAGCTGATGCTGCTGTCCTCCCGAGACCGAAAACTCGGGGAACTGTTTCAGTGATTCCTGCCACGTTTTGGTACTTTCTTCAAACATGGAAGCAGCCCCACTGGAAAGCTCTGCTTCACTTTTTAATAAAAATATGTTTCGAACCAACGTGAGCCTTTAATGCTTCGATATCGAGAAGCAACTAAATGAACCCCAAATGCATTTTCTAATCTTTTATTATTTAAGTCAATCTCAGGATTTCTCAGAGCCTGACTAATGATTTTCAAGCACTTAGGACTGCAATGACTCCAGCTGGGGATCTGATATCCACTTATTTTATTTACTAAATTACTTTACAACAACTGCTCGCCTTTTCACATGTCTGATCCTTGACATCTGGTTTTACAAAAGCAGAGCCCAAGCCTGTTCCACTGGGAAGGCTGCGGCACTCACTTCAGTCAGACCCTCTGCCAGTACTTTTTGGAAGCGGACGTGGAGGACTGACAATATCCCGCCTTCAAAAAGCACAGCTTAAGACGACTGTAAGACCCGCTTGGCCCAGGGATGCAAAAGATCATAGAATCTTCATGGTTGGAAAGGACAGATGCTGACATAGTAAAGGAAAGGCCAAGCAGGGAAGAGAAAAGCCATGTCTGAAGTCAAGGAGTTGAAGCACACTGGAGGGGGCAAAGGTTGCCTTTCACCTCCTGTTCTTTTTTGACACACTGGTCTCTCCAGAAAGATGAAATTCAAATATGACCTCTGTCTATTTTCCTGGCACACACCTGATGTGCAGTCCTTAGCGGACAGAGGGAAGCAGGAGAGTAAGGCAGACTGAGTAGCTTGCATGCAATTAGCGGAAAGAAACAGACAGTGCTTTCAGTGTCAGCGGGTTGTATCTGCTGGAGCAAAACCCAGTTCTCGTGAACTACTGTCATAACACCTAGAAAAGAAAACATGCACCTTAAGACCTGGATGTTGTGCAAAAAACCCAGTGCTGGGTGGAAAAGTGGGGGATCCAGGAAGGAAAGCTGACCAGGACATTAAGCTGTCTTGCCAGCGTAACCGGCTCAGAAGAACATGGCCTGCAGCGTACTTTGCCACTGCTCTCAAAACCTGTGCTCTAATGTTCATTGCTGTGTATGCAGAGCACGGCTGAGGTGTCCTGGCCACAGCCCTGAGCTGATGGATGCTGCTGCCTTAGAGATATAGGACTACTACAGCTGCCCCTCTCAGTAAAGGCAAAGCAAAGATAAGGTGGTCCTGGTACCCCTTCCGGGCAGGATGGCAACACCCAAAAAGGCCAGCCGGAGGCTAGACCCATGCCTGTAGAATGCCAAACACCTTAGTCAATGGTGAGGAATTACAGTTGAAGTTAGTTGAAGAGGAAGCATCAGGGAAGAGGGAAGGTTTGCCACAAAAATAATCATTTGGGAGAGTGGTTCTCTGTTTTGCTTTGTTTCCATATGGAATTTTCATCAAAACGTGTGTTTTTCTGTTGCTGCTGCTGTATTTCAGACTTTTTTTTCTTTTGGGGAGCAGCGTGTGTCGTCTCCCAACTGCGCTGTTTATGCTCTCCTCAGCTTGCATACCAGCTGCATGGCAACGCGCTGCAGGTTGCCAATAAACACAACTGGAAGCCGATGAGACAAGAGCATCTTTGAAGATTCAGGCGCAGCGTTCTCCTTGGGACGACATGCCATGCCAGATTAAAAGCTCTCTGTGTATCCAGACGCTGGCGATAACACGGACACTTCATGCAACACAAATGCTAGATTAGTATGGTCACCTCCTGATGCAGAATCTCAAGGTTACTTAGTTTTTAGAGCCAGACGAAGAGCACAGTCAGGATCATTTGACTGACTTACCCTCTCAAAGCATCATTCCCAGGGAGAGCTTCCAAAATCACTCAGGTTTTTGCTTCAGTGCTGTCTGTTTTGTTTGACTGCATATATCATCTGTAAGGTCACCCATTCATCTCATGCACATAATTGGGTCTCCATCTCAGACCTTCCTCTCCCCAGTTCTCCCTCTGTTCCCCAAATAATCAAGCAAAGCCCCATGAAAACTGATGGTGTTAGATGCAAGTTGGATTTGATCTCAGCTGGATATCTCACTGTGCTGGATATCAACACTGATGTGTTGCAGGCTGGCGACTGTGTTTATTATGTTCATTCATGCTTAGGAAGGTAAATAAATAAATAAAGAGACATCTCCCCTCAGAATACCTCAGCACCCCAAAACAATTATGCACGTAGGTTCTGCATGTAGGACAATTAAATGTTTATCGGAAAGACAATTACTGCTCTTTAAGCCTTGCGCATCTTACGAGTGCCACAAGCAGGATTATCAGATATGGTGGACATGTCGTTCTGCCAAATGACTCCAGCCACTGATAAATACACCTGGCTGTGGAGAGCCTGTGCAAAGCTGTGATGGCCATGGGATGGGACCTGTCACAACGGCATTTGCTTTGAATTGTCTTTGCATAAAACGTGGGGTTTTTTTCCATTTAAAATAGAAAAAAAAAGCAGCTAGATTTTGGGGATCTTCAAACATCAAAACAAAAAATAATTTAGTTCTGACTTTCTTGAAGACAAACGCCCCCAAGAATTCCCTCTTTTTTCAAAAATTGGAACGTCTTTAGTAGTTTTCGTTTTATAGAAATTAATAAAGGTTACTACCTATTAAATCAACATTTTCGATGAAAAATACGTTCAAAAAACCCATTTTTATGAAAGAAAACTATCTGAAAAATAGACCTTACTCTAAAAAGTGCCAACACGCTGCCCAGGGAAGTGGTTAAGGCACCATCCCTAGAGGTATTTCAAAGACGGGTAGACATAGTGCTTGGAGATAGAGTTTAGTGATGGTTTTTGTCAGAGTTAGGTTGAGGGTTGGACTAGATTATCTGAAAGGTCCCTTCCAACCTAGGCAACTCTATGATTCTGCGATCCCATGCTTGGGGAGAATGAGAAACACTGTTGCAGTTTTCAGATTAGGAGCCGAGACATGACATTGTGCGAGGTATGGACACGAGCTCTCAAAGAGCGCAACATTAGCACTGAAGCCCCATGCAGACATATTTGCTTGGCTCCCAGGGGAGGTCATGAGTCACCTGGCTGTTTCTCCTCTAGAAGGAGGATGAGGGAACTCAAGACAGCACAACTGCAGGCTTTCAGACTAACATGGGTTGCAGCACAACTGCATCTCTGAGCTGAGGAGTTCTACTTTTGCTTTGTTTCCTCCAAATTTCACTAACATTACCCCCAACTTTAAGAGTCAAAGTTCTTCATTTTCTTTCACCCTAAGTAATCCCAAATCAGTCACTGGGATGGCACGTGAGGTGAAACCATGATCACGGTCACCATCACAAATTAAACCCACTAATGGCAATTAAACAGGTCACCCGTTCATATTTCCTCTAGCTCAGCGTAAGCTCTTTAGACGTCACCCCTTCCCCCTCCGGTAACGCCCCTGCCTACACTTTTGCCCTCTCCCAGTATCTCCTCACTACAGACTGGTGGTTCTGGGGATAATGTAAGGCACACGGCAGATGTATTTCAGCTAAACCAAGACTCTCAGCAATACAAGCTTTTTTCATGTAACACATTTTTTTCTCTTTCCTGCATTAATTCCTCTGGGCTGTGGAGGAGCGGTGTTCAGCGTGGTTGGTTAATTTTTATTAATGCAACCTCTCCCTCTCCCTTTATTGGTTACATATGGGCGTGAAGTTGATTAGCCAAGGGAAAAGTAAAGTTACACATCATTTGTCTTCTCCTACATTTCCATTGATCAATACATCCAACATTATCCATTTCCCATTAATTTTCTATTTGCAGCACACCTTATTTTTAGAGCCATAGTTAGCAAATTGATTTGCTGCTCTTAATCAGCAGTTTCCATTTACAGCCTGGGAAGTGGGATTAACTCAGCATACTTGCTATTTCGTCTCTGTCAGCGATACCTCACACTAAATAATTCTTACATTTGGTATGTTTTGCTGATTGAGTTTGCCTTCTGGAAGAAGAACAAGCTATATGAAAGCGCAGCCTACTCATTGGGCTCTGGGCCAAGTCTGTAGTGCAGGCACAGATTATAGGTCTTTCCAGTAACATTGACAAGGTTTGTAAAAGTCTAAGGAAGCCAAAATATCTCTGTTCAAAGTCACAATACAACAGCGAGAACACCATTGCCTCCTACATTTACACTGCCTTCAACCCTCACCCCTCTATCAGAGTTTAAATGCAGTGAAATTCGACCAGAGACTCTGGTTATCTTATGTTATTGCTCTGAAAAGGCGTCATGAAGGCAAGGATGGGATTTTTTTTCAAAGCATCACAGAGGAGTGTTTGAATGAATTAGGAGATAATCTGTTAATTCATCAGATTATTCAGGCATAATGCACACAAATGATAGAGTAAGAAACTTTGCTGTTTTTCTATTAATGGTTTCATATAATGCTGCCTTCCCTCCTGAGAGTTGATTAAAATGTAATTTAAATTGCTCCTGTCTTAGAGCTTCATTGTCTATTATCTTGAACTGAGCCAGAGGCTCCCTATCGAGAGGATGTTTAACAGCAGCACATTAACTGATCTCCTCACTTATATTTCATTGGAGAAAAATTCTCCATCTTTCCCAGCTGATCTTGTTCATTATGGAAAGATGATGAACACAGGTGATAGCATCCAAAAGAGATGAGCCAGTCAGTAACTGATCAGCTTTTTTTTTTTTTTTTTTTTTCTTTCCTTTATTCGGCAAAAAACACCACCAGCTCCTGTTACCATCTTTTTCAGTGGACCAAAAATGCAACACAAGAGAATATGATCTATTGCTGTTCTTGCAATTCTTTTGCCTAAATTAGATAAATCTCAGTTGACATAGACTAACTTCAAACAGGAATAAGCCTTATTACAATACATCACTGCAAAAATATGAGTCAGAACTTTCTGGCTCACTAGATACTGTTTAATCAATGGAAACTACTTCTAAAAAATGCATTGCGTTAAAATAATTGATTTGGAAGGGAGAACTATTTGTCATATACTCTGATTTATGTTTAAAGACTTTTTTTTTTTCCTTTCCCTACTGAAAATAAGAATGATTTGGCAACTAAAACCATACCTCGTGCAGAGTCAGTGAAAGTAACGCTTTTACTTTCTTTGTCACCTCAGGGCAAACCCCATCCAAGAGACAAAAATCGTTACATTGAGCTCTCTTACTATATGCTAATTCAAAATCAAAGTTGATCACAACACTGCAATAGAAAACAGCAAATAGAACTCCATAACAGAAGTCACTGAAGTTTGTTATATGTCCATTTCTCTTTATTCCTTGATTCAGGACAAAGCCAGAAATTTTTCTGTCTTTCACCCTGGGTCCTAGTGTAGTGCAGTTCCACAGAAGCTTGGCACTGTAAGTCAACTATAGGGAGTAATTCTGCAACCATTTTCTACGACACAGTGCTGATACTGATCTCCAAGTCTAACATTTCTGATTTTGCTCAGTATTAGAGTGTTCCACAGAACAGCCATGCAAAAGCTCATCTCACTTCTACCCCCTTTACACCATTAGCACTTTTTCCACTTGCATGACAACTAGGCAGCATGAAAAATTTTAAGTGTTTCTTTCAGAAACACTGTGAAATCTTACCAATTCAGAGAAAACATCGATCTTAAATTGCAGATCTGGCTTAGGGACTTGTACTTATTAAGTTCCTTGGAAAACAGCACACAAACATTGAATAGCTATGCCTATGCTAATTAATTAAGACAGACTCAAGAAGATCCCCAGGCCCTGGGTTGCAGTTGTCCATATTATCCAAAAGCAAAAGGCTTCCCAGGCATGGGACTGGCATGGGTAGTGGGGCTACCAAACTGCTGCCGAGCACAGTGGGGACCCAGCCACCCTCTTCTGCAGGCTGGGAGAGTTTCCCAACCTGGAGATGTCAGCAAACCTCAGCAGCCCACTGCTTCCTGCCAGTTGGCATCAGCTCTCAGGATTGTTCTCAGGCACGCTAAATTTACTACTGTAGATACTAGCTTAAATAGTGTGAGACACTCATGAGAGACCTGGAATAAGATTAAGACCAGCTGGAAGCACTTCCAGAGGTGCAATGTTAAACACATGCTGAGTGGGAGCAAGGCTAGGGAAAACAGCACCTGCCTGAACGATCCATTCTGCGTGTATTCACACAACTTGAGAATATGCAAAATACTATGCTTGTTTATTTGTATCCCAAAAAGTAACTGCAAACTGGACACCCCGTGTTGTAAGGTACTTAAACAGAGTATCAGTGGAAAGTATTTTAGGTAGCATTTTGCTGTGTACTCAAAACACATTTCCTGATTAAGAAGGGATGCTATATTCCCAACAGCATAATCGGATGCATACAAAAAATTCTTTTGGAGAAGTCACAACTGAGCTGTAAGCCATTATGTATGAAAGAAAGCTTACAGAAGCAAAGATGGGAGCGGTAATCACACAGCCACAAACATTGAAACAAATTTGCATAAGGGTAGAGTCGTGTTTATGGTTGACAGAGCTAGTAGAAATCTGTTAAGTAGATTAAGTAGAAATATGCAGTCAGACAAAGATAAATTATCTCATTTGGCATAGTATTAAATCTAAACTGTGGTTTAAAACACAGAATGGGGAAAAATCAGAATTGCTGCAAGAGAAGTTGAAAGAACTCAGCATTTCGCCACAATGAAAATAAATTTTTTTCCTGCTTCTTCAAGGTCCACTATGTAGCGTTTCTATTTTAATCTCTGAATTTGAAACCCTTTGCTTCGAACCTCTGTATTCTACTCAAAGTAGGATTCTATTCAATTATTTCAAGCATTTATCAAGTTAGCCCAACTGCATTTCCTATCACAGGCAAAAGGATTCAAAGAACTGTATCAAGCGGGATTTCGAAATATTCATGATATGGTTCTTCTGGCCAAGTCTTCTGAAGTAATTACACCTGACAACAGGGGACTCAAAATCTGATAGCGCATGAAAACTGAGAAATAAGCAAATTAAAATAAATGTAACATGAGCTAAATGGATACTTTTTTCTCGCTTGCTGGTAATCATGATTTTAACACAGGCAGGATGACTTCTGAATTAGTTACCCAGTGTCAGGAAGAGCTGCACATTCATTCAGTCAGTCTCTTGCCAATCCAGTTCTGAAAGAAAAATTCTGATCTTCATTTCGCCTTGCACATATATATGTAGTTAATCTTACAGCAGGGATGTTTTTGCTATGGAATGATTCTGAGTGTGGTGCGGTGCAATAGGTGGGGAGCTCTGGAGTGGAGCAGGAGGTGCTGAGGACCCAACGTCTACGCTGTACGTGTTTTGGGGGGCTACTTCTGATTAGCTCTAGCACCCATCAGCTGGGGTACATCAGTGTGCTCCCAGGGCACAGACTCCAGCCCAGTTTCATCCACGGGGATCAAATTGCTGCACGCCGAGAAAGCTCCCTGATGTGACGCAAAGTGGGGGACAGGTTGGAGATTCACTTCAAAAGTATCTTCCTAATCTGATCAAAAATGCTGACCTCGCCTAGACTGACTGACGGTCTGAGTGAGAACCAGTGGCTCAAATCCAGAGTGCTCTTGGGCAGAGTAACAGGACACAAATTAAATACAGCACTTTGAAGCCACATAAGGGCAGCCACTTATGCTTTAGGCATCCAAGAGATCAAGAAACTGATGACGCTACTTGTTTACAGTTAGAAGACTTACTTTATAGGTAGGTTAACAGACAAAGGAAAAGATACTGAGTCAGACGTGAAAATTTTCACAGAAACTATCAGCTTTGTGTTCTGCCTGGGAAGGTGCCAGCAGTAAACCACTGTAATTTCTGACATCTTCCCATCTAAACATCTCAGCAGAATTAATGCCTCTTCACATACAAGACGTGGGCTGAAAAACTCCCTGAAAGTAGGTGGCATTTATACTTAATGTTTATACATTGCTGTATGTACAAATTTCAAACTGCTTTACATAGTTCTAGGCATGCAGCTCTCACTGAGCTCAAATGAGTTGCACATGACTAAACCACCATGAGCTGCTTAAAAAATATCCCCCCTCGGTCTTAAGTGAAAACTCATTGTTTAAGTGTTGATTATTATTTTTTCTCCACTGAGATTAATTAAGGTCTTTAAGGAGCACAAGGGAAAAGAAGAAAGAGGACTTGCTCATCGGATTAATTTATCCATGTATGTGTGGCTAATTTTCAGTTGTGGTTGGGATACACTGAGCAGAGAAGTCAGCACGCACACGTGCAGGCGCACATCCTATTATGGACCTTAAGGTAATTGATCCAGGTAACAATGTTGGTTAGCTGAGAGAGAAATTAGAGTTGAGAAACCATCAAGACTTTCACAACAGGGGACACAGCATGAACACCACTAGAAATCAGCATTAGGAAGCCAGACACTAAAAAACACTTTGAAAGTATGAACATGTCTATGCTTTAACAGAAATACTGTCTCTTGCTATCTGGAGATCTACTTCCTCTGCAGGATGAAATCCACTAAATAAAGCAAAATGAAAGAACAAAAATAGTTCTTCCTTTACTGCACCATAAATGGAGGCAGATCCAAATTACAGTACTCCCCTAGCCATAACAACCATGCTGTTTTAGTCCGTCTGAGGTTCTCCTTATAGAATTATACTCCAGGACTGTAAATCAGTGCCGGAAAAACACAATTTAAGCAAAACTGCAGGTTAGAAATCAGGATCTAACTAACCCTTTTTCCTCCCATGGGGCTGATTTGCATGAGACTGATTTAAAATGCAGAATAATACATGAACTGCATGAGCAGTTTAAAGGTTTATAAAATATCCTAATGCTCTCCGTACCCAGACAGCTAATTTAGATTTTTGCAGTGGATTAACTCACAAGCAATCCAAACTCATCTTTCCATTAACCCATCTTGATTAGCAAGATCTCAGCCACCGTAGGAGCGGTGAGCTCCATCTCAGACATACTCATTTGGATTTGGAGGCTAAAGTGCCCGATTACTGTTCTCTTTTGTGACCGAGAGTCATTTTAAATGGCTTCACTAATCTGATGCATGGGTTAGATGGGGAGGAAAACCTTCATTCACATCAGCTTAAGAACTAACCATCATGATCTACGTTAATTGATGTGGTGCACGCTCTCACAAAGGCCAAGTCATGGTCCCAGACAGACTTTGAAGGGCTAGATCTCCTCCCTCTGCCTTAGATGTAACAATCGTGACATGGGATAGTTAAGCAATGAGAAAGCCCTCCACGTACCCAACGGCGGGGAGACTAAACAATAAAATCCTATTGAAAACGTAAGGCCTGCTTAATGGGCATTCAATTAATCAGTTCCTGTGCACCTGAGGTAACATTAAATATTGTCCCAGCAGGGTGTCCAGTAATTTGTTGAGTAGTAATTACAGCTCCCAAACAGGACGCAGCAGGAATACTGTTTCTCCATCAGTGTGCTACTGTTTGTACATGACCATAGGATAAATTGTCTTGGGCAGAGGAGAAAATACTCAGGGACAAAAGCTTCAAAGCTTGCTCTGGTGCTCTGATACTAAGCCCAAGATCTAGAGTAGAGCTACCTTCACCCGTATAAAAACCCCATGATGTATCAATAAGCTTCAGAATATTTTGATATGGGCCTGACCAGGACCCATATGGATCCTGGGTCATTATTTGGAGCAAATATTGCCATTTTATCTGATGATATAGCATGGTCTACATGAAGAACACACAGCTGGCAGCTGTTAACAATTGGTGAAGCAGAGACAAATATTCAGAAGCACTCCAAGTTGCTGACACAACCAAAACTGACAAGAGTCAACACAAATAACAAACAAAAACTTGTTGTTGTAGTTTTGCTATGAAGAACTGTTTGAGGTTTTTTTCCCCCAGTCCCCCAGCGACTGACTCTCTCGCTTACATCTAAAAAGGAGTGTGGAGCGGTATAACGGAGGCTGGATCAGCACACATCACCCTGTGCATGTAAGAACCACTTTTCTCACTGGCTTCCTAAAAGTACCATGGAGCAGACTGGCTCAGGAGACCCTCGATAGCTGGATCTTGATCCATGATGAGCCGTGGATCCCACCTCAGGTGTCTTGGCTCAGGGCTCCAGCTCCCAGGGGGAGCCAGGCACCTTGGTGGCTGCTGGAGGCATTTGGCTCCAAACCAGCACAAGCCGAGAGCCCCGAGCCACAATGCACTGCAGTATCTGGTGTGAGATACTGCTCCTGAGCTGATCTTTCCTTTGTGAAATGAGCTGTCTCACAGCCTCTGGTAACTTGGGAATTCAAAGAAGGATGGAAGCTGAAAATAGCTGCGTCTCCCAGAGGCGAGATCTTGTTAAGGTGAGAAAAAGAGACTGTTTGGTGAGAGTGGTGAGCCAAGAAACCTTCCTGTAAAATCCAGCTAGCAAAAGCCACAGAGGTATGTGTCTGTTGGAAAGCATCTGCATGGGCTGGTGATGAGTTTGCAAGTAGGGTCACTGTGCAAACTGGGGGTGCTTCAAAACATCTCAAGAGAGAGCAGGAGATCAATCACCTAAAAGTCTTGTCGGCAGTGGGGTGTCCTGTGACACCGAGGTCACATTCTTGAGCTTTTCCCACAATTTTTAAGGCTAGAAAGTTTCTTGGAAATCTAAGCTGAGCCCCTGAAGGACAGTTTTTGTGGGTAAGGGTAAACGCAGCAGGTGTCGAATTTGCTCACTGAAATGCATGATGAAGTCATATGTAAAGAATGCCTGCTCGGAAATGGATGTTCTGGCACCTTGTTTGGACAAAATCTCGGAACTCTGTCCTTTGTCAGGCACCACCTGGCCCTTTCATACTTCCCACTAAAAATAAAATAAGAAAGAAATGACCTGACAGTGGAGAGCAAAATGCTATTAGTTTGCAGCTGGTTTAGAGAGGACAATCATTCCACAGGGTGTATCTCCTTAATGTATCAGAAACGAAGGATTGACATGGCGTGGGATGGAGGGCATCTACCCACACCTGACTCCTATTCAGGCACCATTTTGATATAAAACTGTGCATTAGTCCCACTGATGCCAAGGAGATAGAAATATATATTTAAAATTTATTGCTGCAGAATAAACTTTTTTGCTGAGGATGAAATAAAGAAGAAAATGCCAAAATGCATACCACGTACCCCCAAAATAGCCCATTTTCCAATTCAACCAGTAGCTGGCACTGTTTTCTCTTTCCAGAGCTCTGAAGGATTATGGCCTATAATATGAAAACAATAGCAGAACTTTTTCAGCTGATATAGATGACTTTGCAGCAGGCATCAGCAATAGCATTTACTTTCACCAGAGATGAAAGTGGCTTAATAAACTGTGTTTGTCTCAGTGCTGCATGATGCATGTGCACAGCATCGCCATCCGGAGAACACCATCCAGAGGCAGCACGGGAACTGATGACTCAGGCAGAAGAATTATGGTTACGCTGAAGGAGCAGGACTACGTTCTTCAAGCAGAGGTCACACCTCCCCAATTATTTGTAAGTTTCAGTTCAATTAGCTGATGATTGTTAAAATGCCACTCCTCAGGCTTATGATTCGTTTATACAATTACCAAGTAACATTACAACCTGTCCTGTTCTCCTTTTTAATTAAGTAGCCAATATTCTGCTAAATATGCTGAAGCAGAAGTATAGACATATGAACCAGGAATAGATACAGTCAGATAAAGAGTATTGTGTTGAGGTATTATCAATATCTTGTGTTTTCTGTCAGGAGCAAAATATGAATGATGTTAAAAATAATTAAAGTTGTTAAGGTTTTTACAAGGATAAATCAAAGAGATGAAGATTTAAGGCTTAGAGAAGACATGCACAGAAGGGACTGCGAGACAGTTCTGCACACTAATAACCAGAAAAGGTAAATCTAACATTTCTATTTATTCTGTCTGGGAAGTCAATAATATCTAGATATCTAGAAAAGTAAGATATGTGAACTGAGAACGTGCTGAAATAAAACTAATTTAGTATACAGTCCTGAACAGAAGGGGAGAGGAGTAGGGCGGTGACCACAATTAGTGTGTGTTATTCTTGCAGAAAGAGGAATTAAATAAGACTCAAACAAGAGCTAATCTAGCTCTACCCAGAAAAAGGAAAAAAAAAAAAAAGAAAGAAAAGACTGCACACTGCTAATCTAAATACCTTAAAATAGAAGAATAAACTCTTTTATTTCAGGACAGAAGCCAGTCATTAAACAAAGTTAACCTTGCAGTTGTTCCCTAGGGAACCTCCTATACTCTCTTCTGCATTGTCTAGTATATTGGCCATTCTCAGGAAGATAGTATCAGATTAGATATACCCAGTTTTAGATGTTAGATGTGTCAAATTGGATGAGCTGGTATGTTCCTACAATATAAGAGCTCTTCCCTCACTTAAAAAAACCCAACGAACTAAGCACAATCAGCTTCTAATCATGTAGTTTTCAAAGACTCCATTAAAACTAATGAATAGAAGCAGTGGGGGAAAAACACAACCAGGATGGATGTGCTAAGCTTAAGGGTTTGAGGGCAGTATATCAAACATGACTTGAGTTTTTCCATTCAATGCAACGTGGTTGTTAATGAGGAACAATCAATAAATGTTATTCAAATAAAACACCAGAGAGTCGCACATGAGATAAGCAAACAACAGGAATTTGCCAAGAGGGGATGCACCTTTCTTTCTTATTACACTAACAATTGCTAATGCCTTGATTTAGACACAAAGGACTACTGTAAACTTTGTTTCCTTGTTCTGTTGCATATATTTAGTTGAAAATCCTGTCCTAGGCATTCCTAGCTAAAGGAGATCCAAAATAATTCCAACACCAAACGTTTCACTGAAAACAAGGATCAGAATGGATTGTCCGAGTAAGTTAAAAATCAAAATTCCAATCAATTAGTTGTCTATCCCATAATTGGAGAGAAATTACAGAAATTTCAAGCTTTTTAAAAAAATATTTTTCCTGCAAGTTGTCTCCATTTTGTTGAACCGCTTTATTCACAATCCATATGGAAAATCCGAGGTTATGTTGCTCTCGCTGTCCTTCAATTTTTTTGCGAACTTGATATATTGAGCAATTTATATTTTATTAAAACAACTAACGCAAACTTGAAAACTCCCTGACTCAGAAGTAAATTCTCATTCTTTAAAACATGTAAGAATTATGTATATATTTTTAGACAGATAGATAAAACCCTTTTCTGTGCTACTGTATTCAGGGACATTTAAGTGAAAGTCTGCAGATAAATCTCCAGCTAAAAATTAAATGACTTTACCAGCTGTCCACAGCAGGGACAGTCTGTAGCTTGTCTATTATCTCATCTGGTCTCACCAGCTATGTATGGTTTGGTCTAGTGAACTCTAAGATGACAGATGTCTAAAAAATTGTAGGTTTGGGGTACTGCTGACAGTGGTATTTTTTATTTGTTGGGTGGCACACTTCCCTCCCTCTCTGTCAATACCGAGCATGATTTTTAGATGCTGCTAGGGATGTTTTTTTTTTTTTCCAGATGAAACACAGGGCAAGAGAATAAATATTTGCAAGGGTGAGCCAAGGATTTTCTTTCAGTTTCCATCACTGGTAATAATTAACAATATATCTTTGCTTGAAGTTCAGGAATTTTACCTTCTGTATCTACTTGTGCTCCAAGTCCCTCCAGATGAAGGTGCTGTCAAGACAGACAACTAAACTTTTGGAGCTGCTGCATTGTTCCAAATACAGGGAAAATCCTGTTGAAGTGCACATTGGATATTAGGCAGATACCAGGTTTTTGAGAGGTTCTGGATAGGTAGAACGAGGCAAAAAATCTACTTATTCTTCTCTGTAATGCAGGGTGAAATATGTACCATAATATAAAACTTTCAATGTGAACATACTCACAGGGAATATGTAGAAGGAGATCAGTCTGTAGATACTTCCAGTGCCACAGTTTGTACTGAATGTCAGTAAAAGCATTCAGCATTCACAAGCTAATGTAACTCAGGGTTTTTATTCCCTCTCCTTAATGCCATATAAGTTGGGCCACTCAGAAGCACCCATAAATATCAAACTGATGCTATCAAACTGATGCAGGCCTGATACCACAGTCTATACCCACCAGATGAGTTTCTGGGCTCTTGGGAGTCAGTGTGCAGAGCTGGGCTGTGTACAGCTGGGCTCCAACTGCGCTGGCACAGGGGTCTCTTGGGGCAGCAGATCACGCTGCCTTTATTTCATGCTGATTAGCAGCACACCACCATTTTTCATGCATAGAGTTGCACCTGCACTGCCTCACATGATGTGCTGCCTGCATTATTTCACAGGTAGGGCCAGTCAAGCAGGTCCTGGCAATACGACGGTGACAGGTCCCCACCGAGCTTCTGCTGTCTTGGGTGCTGTCTTCTGCTCCTCCTTGCCCAGCAGGAGCCCAGATGGACCCAAGGACCAAAAGCTGGCTGCGGGGCACGGAAGCGTCGCTGGGGAATCTGATTGTCTACACCTGGCCTCTGCATGCCACAACAGCTCCATTAAGGAACCAAACCCATGCTTTTGCCCTCCACCTCACTGACGGCCACAGCACAGGGCAACACTTCAAGGGTGACCACGTCTTCTGCCAACATTTGATTTTTTTCACTAGCTTTCCCTCAGGGGCAAAATGTCTATCCTAGAGCCTGTGCTCAGCTCACGAGGAGGCCTGCAATTCGGCAATCTGGCAGGATCGTTAGGTAGGCATGCCTGCCTGCGTGTGCGTAGGTACAGAAGGAGCCTTACGGCTTGTCCCACCCTATGGCCATGCAAGAGGAGGAATAATTTAATCCACAGTGACAGCTGATGCAGGTGAGAATTTAGAGACAGCACTTGAAACCCAGGAGCAGCAGCAATCCATCTGAAAGCTCTCTGGCACATCTGCTGGAGCATTGGTGATTTGACTCCAGAGCTGCCATCCCACCCACCAGCGCATGCTGCTGCTTTGGAAACCTTGTCCTTCTTGTGAAACGGAAATCAGTCCCGGTCACTGGAAAGGCCTTTCCCTATTCCCATCATGATCCCCAGAACCTATTAACATTATAAAATAGGATTGATTACAGGCTGCATGAGAAGCAAAGAAATGTGATTCCTTGGTGTAAATGGTGCCAGAGTTAACCCCACACACCCACCCTCAGCAGACCCATCAATCTGCAGAGCACAGAATTTAAAAATGCCAGGAATCAAAGATCCCTTCTTGTTATAAAGGAAGCAAAACCCACACGTTTTGGAGCTTTCAGGAAAAAAGAAATCCACTAACTTGGCATTGACTGTCATTTAACCTGCAGGCAAAGCTGCCAAGACCTTGTAATTACAAGTACCTGAATTATACTGCAGGTATTGATCCTCCATGGTGTGGAACAAGAGCGATGTGTTGACCCCACTATTCCTTTTTACAGAACAGCTGGGGTTTGACAACAACAGAGAATCAACGTCTGGGTAAACTGTTGTGTTGGGTTTTTTTTTCCCCTCCAGTGATAATTCAATTTAGCAGCTATAAAGCAGAAGTTAATTCTTTGCCTGATTGTATTTGGGTTTTCAGAGACTTGCTGCCCTATTGTTTCAGAAAATAGCCCTGTCTAAAATTGTCGGAACACTTTATTCAAAATCACCAATTCCCTCCCATCAGTCTTGAGTGGGCCTCATTGTTATGAGTCTCGTTAGGATGTTTCAACAGAAAAACCATATTTCTCTTCCAGTTGTCATGGAACAGCCAGTCTCTCCTGGTGGAAAAAAGAGCTGGCATTAAGTTGTGGAAAAAATGTCCCATAAACGTATTCTTTATTACTAATATCAAAAGCTTGATTCTGCCACGTTTACACAAGTCGGCTGGCTGATTTTAATGGAAATGCTCTGCTTGATGATGGAGGGGAGAACTGCTAGAAAATAAACAAATTGTAAATAATAATTAAATAAAAAATAGAAGTCCTAAGAATATTGAGGTTTTGAATTTAGGCTCTCATCCTGCAATCTGCTTTGGGGATACTTCAATTTGGCTCTGTGCAGAGAAGCTTGGATGACTGTCGTCTTAAATTGGAACTAATTGCTTTGCTATTTGTGCAGAGGAATCTGTCCATGTATGATCTCCCATTCCCTTGACAAATTCCAAAATGAATTTCTTGAAACACCTAGTAAGATGGGAGGTGAAGGTACCTGGATGGGGATACAGCACACCTACTTCTTGCCATAGACTTAGCACCTGGTGCCAGGGTCTCTGCTCTTGGTTGGCCCGTAAAGGGACACTGTAGTAATTTTGGCAGACACACACCACGCATTAGGCAGCAGTGAATCAGTTAGTGGGAGTTTACAGCCTGAGAATTGAGAGCACAAGGAAAGAAAATAATCAAATTCCACTGAATATATGGCTATGAGAGGACGGAAAGAGCCATAGTAATGCCTCATTTTTAAAGTTACAACTTAGCTTCGTGCCTGTCTGAGATTTGATTTAAAATTGCTAGTGCTCCTAGTACAGAAAAAAACAAAACCAACCAAACAAAAATCCCTTCTAAATTTGACCAGCGCAATGCATAAGCAACAGTTCCAGCTCTGGAAATGATATGTTACAACTCATTACAAAGCTACGTTCACTCTGAATACTAATGCTGAAAAATTAAATATCATCATTTTAAGATGTTCATCATCTTATCAGCAGGAAAAAATGCAACATGTTTTTTTACTGGCAGTAGATATTATTAATTATTATACATACGAAGCCATGCATTAATCTGTTGTTACAAAAGGTTCCTCAGGCATACATTTCAAGCTACCTCCAGCTTTGTGTAAAGAAGGAACGAAAGGGGAGGTTCACTCCTAACCAGGTTTTTAATCAGTATCAAGGGATACTGTCTGAAGAATCAGAAGTCCCAAAAGATGTAGTCTACTTACTAAATCCTCTAACTTTCCCTGGACAGTTTCCGTAATGCACTAGGGTGTCTGCCCTTTGCATTTTATGTCTGCACTTGAACAACACACCAGGAGTGGAACATGTGGGTCAATGTGAAATAAAAGGAGCCCAATACCAAAACCACAGGTATACAGATGAGAAGAAAAGAAGAGATAGGAGATAGGGAAAAATTTTGTGGGCTTTTCCATGTAATTCTAGCTCTGTGTTATGTAACTTAGGTTTCATGTCCTGTGCAGTCATGAGGTATTGGGAGAGATAATAATAGACATTAAATTGTTATTCCTTGGTAACTTTTAAACTCTTGAGGTGTGATTAATGAGAGGAGTGTATCAGGGCTGGAAAATATGATGTGGGAACATCTGGAGACAATTGACAGAGTGTAAAAATAGGCTATATGTCCTAATATTTTTTTTTCCTGTTTCCAGTGTCTGTGATTCTGTGCTAACAAGCAGTTTCATAAAATCAGCTTTTAATAGCAGAGTATCAAATTAATGAGTATGACTCTGCTTGGTCACGTGGCACCTAGTACTTTGTAAGCATGAGGTCAGAAGAAGCATCCCTTCTCTCAGAGTTACAGTATGTGCTCATTCCTGGTACGGTCAAACATCTTACTCTCACATATTTCTGACGCGCTGAGCCTGTCCCCAGAAGCCACAACCAGAGCAGAACACCTCTCCTGAGCTGAGAAGCAAATGCCTGTTTCTCTCTATTTGTCTCTCCATACATGCAAGCTCTTAATCATGCCAGTAACTCTTCACACACACGCCACAAAAACACAGTCTAGAGTTTGGTATACACGGGTGATCCCAAAGGGCCAGCATGAAATCTTGTTTAACTGCTATTCACAAACCAATACAAACCACAGGAACAGGGCAGGTCTGAGTCTGTTTGACAGAGGATGCTCTGATCAGACTTGAAATCTTTATTTTCTCAGAAAAGTAAACTGTTGTAAACTGTTGTTGTCTTCAAATGTGCTCATTCTGAGGAGCCTCTGGGGCACGCTCATGTTCACGCAGAATAAGAGGTTCCTCTCCTGCTAAAACTCACCAACTCTTAAAGGCCTTTTCATCTGAGAGCCCTGCCTAAGGGGAGTTGGCTTCCATTTATAAAGAAAACCCACAAGAAGACATTAAGCCACCACATTACTTACGGCCACCAGCTCTGCTATGTTTGCATGTTCCAGTTCTCTGCACAGGAGACGGGCAAGGCGGAGTGCAGGGATGGGGAAAAAAGGCAAAAGATGGATGAAGTCTTTCAAGGTTAAATGGGAAATTTAACCAAGGATGTTGGTAGTGGAGCCCGTTAATCAGAACGAGATCTTGGCCCTGCTCTGCAACGCTTAAGCCAAGACATTCCTCCAAACTGGTCACTACTCAGCACAGTAATGCCACTGGCCAGGGTCTCTGAGCTAAGCAAATGTGAGATGCAAAGAGAATTCACACAAAGAGAACAAAAATACACGAAAGATAAGGAAACTCTGTCAAAAAAAAGACATGAGACAGTAAGAAAACCCAACATAGTCAAAACTACCCAATAAAAACAAAAAGTATTTGAATCTGTGATCCCTGATAGGACAAAAATGTATAAATGAGTGCAATCTCATCTCTCCCAGGGGAAGTGAGTAAGGAAGAGGCGCAGACAAACCTTTCAGTTTGTGCTCAGTCTACCTGTTGAGTACTCCGGAATTATGTTATGTTATATTACATTACAATATATTATAGGCCAGCTTCTAATAAAGATGACAAGTGAAGAGCAGGGGAAAAGATTTGAGCGTACACTAAAAGGGGAAAGAAATATACCTATTTCATTGTCCTGTGGCAAGCAATGGTGTCCTACTACGTGCTCAACAGGCACTACCATTTCACTGTAGTTCATCCACTTCGGTGATAAGCACAAAGCCTCCCTTTCTGAATAGAAACTATGCGTTGCTTTTCTCCCTCATAAAGCCATAGTGATTATGTGGAAACAGCAGGGGACTTCTGCCTCCCCAGAAGTTAAGCTCCCTACGTGAGCAGAGTGCTAATCACTTACACAGCACCTATCTGCAGGGCTTACACTTACCATACAGTTCTGAGTGAAATAAAAATCAAGTAATTTACTCTTTGCCGCTTAGTTAGTTTTTCTTTTTATAATCCTGAAGACCAGAAAGAGCAATTAACACAGGATCCTTTTTCCCCTCATTCAGTAAGTTAGACTGGTTGATAAAATGAGTGAAGAACTTGCACTTAAGCACTGGGCCTGGCCCTGAGGGTGGAGTTTAGATCCACCATATCTCCCTGTAATCTTGGGAAAGCCAATTCCTACGTTGTTTCAGTTTTCCAAGGCTAAAATAACGGTTTTCCTTCTGTTCAGATTTTGAATGCATTAGGATTCAGGATGGTACTGCACCTGTGTGTACAGGGTTTGAAAAATGGGCCCTTCTCCCGCTTGAACACAACAGGACTACTATTATCACCAGAAATACTACACTACAGAAAGATTTCCTCAACTTTTGTGCCCTTGTCTCTGGCCTTGGAGGATGGGCAGCACAACCTTGACAATGTTGTGTCTGAGATGAAGTCTTCTGGCTGTAGTAACTTCACCCTTTTCATCTTAAACAGCCCCACTTATCTCTACATACTGATTTCCAGTGGGTCCTGAAAGGGGAGAGAGAGATTGTTGGGTCTGCTCATAGGTGAGAGGAAGAAGCTTCCTGAAATTAAGGTTTCCTTATATTATTCCATTACTGTGGTCAGGATTGCTGTTGTGGAGATTGTAGGGCTCCCCAGAATTCAGTGGGGTCTGTCACACCAGAGATTAGCCTGGTCGCTATACCCTGACTCTACAGTCACTTTGCTACATTGAGCACTTTGCTATATCGAGCCTTTTAGCTTCTTGCTCTCTGGGGCCAAAAAAAGGGAGAATGGCGACCCTTCCTATAAAAACACTCAGTTCTTTCTGCTGTGGAAGAAGAGAGCCAAGAGCTGCAAAAAAGCCTGGATTCATTTTCTTTCCATTTTCCATTATACAAAATGTTCTCGGTTGAGATTAATGTCTGTTCATGATCAGGCATTACTTCATCCAAGAATGAAGGAGAACTACTCAGCCATTACTCAGAGAAATGAAAGCAGTCTCAGATCAAATCATCATTCTCCTGCTTTGATCAAGTCATCATCTGAACTAAGTCCACTCAAGGAAAAAAAATGTGTTTTGAGACAAAACTTCAACATTTGGGTCCATGTTCACCAAAAACATACAACAACACAGAATTACAGAGAAAAGACTGTTCTCCAGATGTTTCCACAACATGAGCCAAATCATCCAGCCACACCTAAACCCCCAACCTGAGGCTTCCAGCTCAGCTGCACTAAGACCCCCCAGTTACAGGATGCCTGGACCCTGTGCACAGGCTAGCTGCATGGCACTGCCCCAAACAGGTGGCCTTCTGGTGGCTGGAGCTGGCATTCCGGCTCTGCTCTGACACTGACTTGCTGAGGGTCTTCAAGTAAGTTGTGAGTGTCTTCACTGCATAGATTGGGCACCCCACCTGCGAAACAGGCAGAGAAACAAACTGTGCACTCAGTTACATTATCTATTTCTACCTACAACAAATGTTTATAGTACACCAAGCACAGAAGTAGTTAAGGGCGACTCATTTCCGGATCTCACTAATGAGGTACGAGCTGTTTGGTTTATCTGCACAAAACACCATGAGAGCCTCAGAAGGAGAAATAATGCACAACATTATTCTTTTCTAATTGTTCGTAACTGTGTCTGTGTCTGAATTACCAGAGATGTTCGTGTCTGCTGTGCGATGCGCAGCAGTGAGGCTATGGGTTGTTTTCCTTTTGCTTTGCAGAAAGAAGCACATTGTGCCATGGCACAGACACTTCCAAGTCCCCAGCCTCACTTACCACTATTCACAGCCATGCTGAGGGGGCAAAGGTACATAAAATCAGATGGCTGGACGTTATCGTGCCAGCCATCTGCCCCTCCCGCACCTACAGAGAAGTCAACCAGAGGCATCCATCTGTCACTCCATACCACTTTCCTCCTTGGGCTGTGCACCGCTCGTATGGCTGCAAAACTGGTGTACTTCAGGGGACAATTTTCCTATGAAGCATCCTACCCCTGCCAGGTATCCGCTACTGGTCTCTCATGTGACAATCAACCATCTTAGATAGCTGCTTAGTATCTAGGACCACTGTAAATAGGCAAAATTTAAAGCAAATGCAGCAAGGAAGGGATTTTAAAACATTAAAATTCAGTAGATCAGTCTTCTCTTTGGAACGGGTGTGGAAGGAACCAAATCACGTTTAACACCAGTATAAATTTAAAGATGATCTACTGAATTACATTTTTTCACCTCAAAATTAAATTATCAGAGCAACCGAGATAAGATTCTGGAGCCGATCACACCAGCTATCTTCTGACAATGACTAAATGTCTGTACTAGCAAAAGCAAGCAGTTGTCAAGGACCAGAAAATAAATTAAGAGATACTTGAGGGATTTCAGTCGGAATATTCATGCGAGTAGCTGCATGTGAAAAAGGACTTGCATAGACCTTCTATATATGCTTCCACTAATGTAGAAAACAGGAGGAACATCCTTAAGAAGATGTTTTGATCAATACCTACTAGCTTAAAGTTTTGCAAATATATGTTCTACTAAATCAACAGGCTTGCAATACAGCATCAGTATTTTATTAACTGCAGTAAAGCCATGCCTAAAAGATGAGCTTTAGCTGACCATGTCCTAACTTGAATTTTGAATTGCTTTGTCTTCACAGTTGTCTGAATCTAAGCAAGTAATCCAGGTTGGTTTTATTTTTCCACTGCAGGTATGTCCTAAGTTTATAATTATGCATACCAGAAGAATTAAAACAGCTTATACAAACCTTACAGGCATCATGGGCAAGAAGCATTCTCAGCAAGGATTTCAGGTGGAATCAAAAGTTTACTAGGATTACTAGGGTCCAAAATGTCTAAATTAACTACTGTATACTCGGACCCATCACAGCGCCGGCAGGACAAACACGGACATTGTGAGTGAACACAGTCACTGTGCTCTTTATCTCACTGCACTGCATTTACTGCATACACTGTATACATCGAAGGTAACTAAAACAAGGGTTTGAAGAATGAAGAGTGTTTTCAACAACATGAACCCTGACAAAAGGACACAAGAAAGCCAGTCACAGCTCACCTAACTAATTAGTTTATATCCATCGCACTTGTCTGTACCATATTCATATTCTACTGATATAATATATTAAATAAATACATAATATATATTATACAGAGAGTAATTGATCTAAGTGTAGTTATAATGACTTAAACCAAGCTAATAATGCACTTATGTATTTCTGTGCACTGAGAATCTGATTCAGTGAATCGAAGAAATTTGAATGGTGTGACTCTAGACTTTACCGGAAATATAAGCAGAATATAATCTTTAGACCTCTAAAAGCATTAATAATAAACTAAGTTTACTTGTTCCTTATGGCAAGGAAACAATTTGGTATCAAACAGCTCATACACTGAAAGATAAAAAAGTTCAGAAAGAAACCCAGAAGTACTACTCGGAGCACCAGAGATCCCAGGGTTTACCTTTGGTGACATCTTTCTTGTTATAGAGTAAATGCAGCATGTTTTGTGCTCTTGCATCCTCTGTTCATTTGTGTAAAATGTTTCCTAAACAATATTAGAAATTAATCCTTCCATATTCCTATTATACATACTGTTGCCTTGTTGACTGACCCTTAATTACTGAGCCTCCTCTTTACCAAAGCGTGTTAATGATTTCTATCTCAGTTGTAACAATGATTTTTGAAGAAAAGAAGTTTAGACTCTTTTTTTTTTCTTTTTCCTTCCTTGCATATTCTGGATCTTCTCTTGAGCTGGATCAGCTTCACTCGTTCAGGCTAAGCATTCATTTGATTTAGTGACGGTCAGCATAGATGTGGTCACAGACATTGTTTCTTGAGGGGAGCAGCTTGGGTAGCCACAACTCTACCTAAACTTTGCAGAATTCTCCTCACAGTCTGATTAATTCGTGTTCAAATGCTAGTGAATAAAACTAAAGGAATGAAAACTGCAGGTGTCCCATCACTGCCAGCAGTGTTTTAGAGTATTGCAATCCCAACATACATTAAAAACAGCCTAAGGGTGCTTTTAGCATACTGACTTAGAACTACGCAAAGCTCCTTTTAAAGAGGGAGACCCATTAAATCCCCTTCTTCACAAAAATTGTCTGTAGAGCGGTGCCGTCAGAAATATATTCAGTTCAAAGCTGAATAACTATCTAGAAGGCTGCTGACAGGAATAGTAGAGAAGCATAGCAGTCAGACATGTATTTCCAAGGTCCTTCCTTTACTTCATCTCCCAGCTGCCACAGAGCGCTCTTTTGGGGTGAAGACTAGCCATCCACAACACAGTTTAGCCTCTGCCTCTCTATGAAGGCTGTAGGAGGTATAGTTAGGTAACTTCAGTGTCTCCTCACAAATTACTTGAGAAGTTCTTCAGTAATTTTGTCAAATGTATCACTGCAAAATATTTTCTCCATGAGATCACAGAACAGCAGGGTGTGCAGTTCACTTGCAGATATCCATCACCTTTACGTTTGCAGAGCACCTAAACTACGGGCTCCTAGTCCTTTCCAGGGTTTGCAGAGGCTTTTGGGCTGGAAATAGGAATACTGAAATGCCACTGCCCTCACCAGAACACGCAACCACAAAATCACTGATGAACATGTTGTGCTCCTTGCTGATGCTGATGGGCATCTCCTGGAGGTAGCAGCCCGAATGAGTTATGGGTGATGCCATGCATCTCCTCTTTTCCTGTTGAATAAGCCTACCACGTTCCTATGACAACCATCAGTGCCAAGGTCCTCTACAAATGAAAATGGGGTCAGAGAAGGGGAAGAAACCACAAGATGGATGCAGTTCATATGCAAACTTGCCCTAGAGGCAGTATTTTAACAATCTACAGTGCCTGATGAATGCACCGTAGGTTAGTAGATGTGCTTAATGCATGTATGGCAGACAGGCTGACATTCTCTTATGCTGAACAATGGACAAATGGATTAAGTATTGGAATAAAAACAAATTAATATTTTAAAAACCTGAAATATGTGGCAGATTCAGTAGACTATAAGGTACCTCTCTCACGGATACCCTGGATACATACCATTCCCAATCTATAACTCTTACACTTTAATGTAAGTGACAAAGCCCCCGACGTTGTCATGAAAACACATCCTCAATAGTGGTGAGAAGCACTACGAATGGTATCAGTGAACTTCTAATGCAGCTACTGATTTTATCTATGAAAATGGCAAAAGAGGTGCTTATGACTGGTGATTTACATCTTCATTAAAACACTTGTCCTTCAAACCAAACCCTGCAATTCACTGAAATTAACAGGGTCTTAAAATTGGAATATGTATTATAAATTAATACATTTTTTGATCTTATATAATAACAAGTATAATACTATTGGTATCCTACCTTTCCTGCATAAAAAATACTGCCTGCTGCACTAATACATATTGGCTTACTCGGAACAGCAAACCTAAGAATGTAAATCTCTAAAGCTCATTTAACAGAGGACTCCACCGTATTCTGCCGTAACTCAGATCAGAGCAACCACAGTTTTGCATTTTCCAAACCTGAGAAGCTCTCGATTCAGTGTCTTGTGCATTTCAAGGCTGTCAAAGTGAAACCATCGCAGCTTATAGCTTTATAAAGGGAAAATTTTCTCACTGCCAAATTCGTGACTGTTTCCTACTCTTGCACAGATGCATTGTAGAAAATATGTTTTGCTCTGTCTTGCATGAAAAAACATCCACAGATGACTAGCCTCACAGAATGACTTCATTTTCTTTCTTAGTACAGCTTTGACATATAGGGAACCACAATGATCTGAGGGCAATCTTCCCCACCCTCGCTGGGTGAGCTACCCTTGCCCACTCCACTCTTCTCCTCCTTTGATGGCAATTTCCGAAGGGCTTGCCAGCTGCCGCACGGACAGCCCTGCCAGACTCCTTCCTCTGCACTTCAGAAGGAGCACCCAGAAATGCTGCAATAAGAAATTCTAGGTGCGGTTCCTCCTTCGATGGCTGTAAAGGAGCTACTTCTTTTGGTAACTCATCCCTGGCTGTAGATGCTGAGCAATAAAATACATGGACCCGTGAGTTTGGGCAAGAGCCAAGCATCAGCACGTTCAGCTGATGACTCTTGTGAGCAGAGGAGACGCTGACACTGTGAAGCAGAGGAGAACTCACCCTCACTGATCCCATGACTGAAAAAAATACATAAGCTGAAGAGTCTTTCCTAACATGGTTGTCTTTTTATTGCTGACTGTAAGAAAAAAGCTCTTGGTTCTCCACCTCCACCTAGTAAATTTTTTTGCTTTCCTCTTAGCAGAAGAACTGATGGGTGCAGAGGAAAAGCCGTGTACAGAACATGAAACAATGCCTCCTCCATTGCCTTTTTTTTAGCTTGCTTTTCTCCACCTGCCTTTTCTACAAAGCACACCTTGTGATGGAAGCTTCTAAAATGGCAAGACACTGCCACAGGTAAAATCAGAATTTCCCCCCTTTACTTTTTCAGAAGTCTCTTTTATACAGGTTTCCATTTCTGGTAGCTGGAGAATCTCGGCAGCGGGAAGGCCGACGGAGTATTGTTATGAAATGTCATTTTTAAAAGTCTTTTTATTAATGTTTTCCCCAGATTTGTTTCAATAGCAGCAGATTTACTGCAAGTTGTAGAGTTATGTTCAAAATCCATGAATGCGAAGGATGTTGAAACTATGCAAAAACATATTGCTTTCCGAAGCAACGTTAATAATACATTTGTAGATACTGAGACCCGCTCTATACTAGTTGAGACAGAGTATGGATGTAATGTATTCACGAGCACTGTGGATAAATCACCTCGATAAATTCTTCATGCTATACTGTAATCTCCAAAAGCTCTCTGACTGGTAAAAATTAGCCTTGCTGATCAGTCTACGATTCTTCTCGCTATCTTGTTATTCACTGCCAGTGACACCTGAGGTTGAAACAACCCATGTCTTTATACATCTGGCACCACAAAACAACTTTACTACACAAACCTGCACTTTCCTGCACATCTCTCCCCAAGGTCCTCCTCGGCATATTAGATCACTCTTTAAATAAAAATATATTTATTTGTGCTTTGGTTCTCATGCTAGAAGGCAGCAGTCACAGCTTCTCAACAATTTCCACTTAATATTTGAAACAGTTCTTCCTCTGAAACAGTTCTTCCAAAATTATCTGTGAAATGGACATACTGCATGGAAGTTCTTTCTTAAGAGCAATAAACATCATATTCTACTCACCACTAAATTTTGGAGAAATACACCTCTATAAGCTCATGCATTACTTTAAAAATCAACTATAAATACCGCTTTGAAGATATAAGAACCGAGGTGAGCCAAATGCTTGCTGTGAGTCTCACTTCCTTGTGAATGCTGCTGCCCAGAGCACACACACACCAATGCATCCTTTGCGCTAGATCACAGGCTCAGCAACATACCGCTCCTGTCAATACAGGCACTGAACAGGAACAGAAACTCTTGTCACAGCCAGGGACAATATGCCTCCAGTCCAAAAAGCGGGACACACAATATGCAGTTTGTAGATACAGCAGGACCATGTGCGATCTCCCTTCCTCCATGGATAGAAATCTTGAATCCCTTCAATCCACAGGACAAAAGAGGCTTTACAATTGTCCGTGCCGTTCTGAAAAGCATTATCTCTGCTAGACCTAAAAATTTCACCTTGAAACACTGCAGATCGAGATTTCCCAGCCTCCCATAAGTCACAAGACAGTGAGTAAGAGGGACTCTATCACAACTTTGCTGCATTGTCTGAAAAGCAGAATAGAACTTGCAAATTAAAATTTGAGACTAACATATCTCTACTACATAAATCTCACATTTATGGTTATATACATTAGGATAGATGTTGGTAACATCATAATGAAACACCACGTGATTTCCAAATGAGTATCTGAATTCACAAATTCATTTGGATTCATCTCCCATCCTCTGGCATTTTGACAGGAGGCACCTGAGGGTGCACAGAACGTTCCCTATAGGCGACACATCCCTTTGAGGATTAAACATAGGACTATTCAACCAGGAGATATAATTTTAAAAGACAAGTATTAGGAGAGAGATTTCTTTTTTTATTCATTCTTCACACTTTCTGTAATAATCTGTATACTTCTAAAAATAAAAGCAGAAGGATGGCATAACCAATCCCTGTTAATAGAAAAATAATTGGCTTAAATGAGGCACACACTCATATGCACAAAAAATAAATGGCCCAACAATTCTTTTGAGAGTCACAATATTTTTAGCCATATGGTATTTCTTATTAATTGTTATAATTACTAACTATGAGCCAAATGTACGCTCCGCACTCTACAACACATCCAAATACTGTCAACCCCTAGCCCCAAAATGCTTCCAGTTCAAAAGATGAGACGTGTAGGAACAGGAGATACTGAGAAATGCAGTGATGAGAACAGCAGGCCAAGGTCTCCCGGATGTTAGGAGGAGGATTAAGCCTCACTCTTGCAGCTGCATCAGGAACATTCCTCCTCTGAGAATAACAAACTGGGCTCTAAGCCTTTTCTCCTCCACAGAGTCAGCAAAGGAAAAGCAGCATGAAAAATGGAGCATGTTTTGAGGCTTAACAATCCACGCCGGCTTTACAACATATTTTGAGCCTTTGGCAATTTATGCTAATTGAATGTAACCCTCAAGCTGTTCTTTCTGTGATGGGCCTGCTCTGGAGCACGGCCAGCCCAGAGTCCAGGGAAGCACAAGCGCCTGCGCTGAACCGTGCCGAGCAGCTCTGGGTTGAACAGAGCCTGCAAACCAGGGGAATAATGCTGAAAATTTTGAGACACCAGTGAAAAACGCTGCAGGAAAGGCATGTTGCTCCGGTAGGAGTGAAGCACAGGATGCCCTGGTTTGGGCTTGATGCTACAGCATCCCCACAGCTTGCTCTCCCTGATGCTGGGTTCTCTGCCCCATCTTTCACATGACACCAGGAGCAGGGAACACGCAGAGCAGGGGGCAGTGGCCTTCTCGGGGCTTCGAATACCAAATGGCATTGTCACTTTCCACAAGAAAGATGGCTATTTTCTGTACTGGGAAACAGCAACGAAGACAGGTACCTCATAATCCAGAGGAGAAGCTAGCTCAATAGCCAGGAAGGCAAAGAGATGTTCCCAATAACAATTAAGACCAAGACATTTTCCTCAGAATTTCCTTTTATATCTGAAACAGATTTCCCTGAAACAAGAGCTAATAAGTCTATGTACACTGCACACCACTCACCACTCTCTGGCTCTGTAAACCACAAGGAGAGAGGACCTTCCTCTTTCCCATAGAAGCCCTTTCTTGGACGATGTACACCAAGCATTCTCCAACTTACGTTGTCTCCAGTCCAGCCATCTCCACCTCAGAGGCCAGAGGATTTATGTCTGATTCCCTGTCAGTCACATACATGGTTTGCAGTGACTTTGCAACTAATGGTCCCAGTCATAAATCTCCCAAGGGCCAGGAAAGATGCACTGCGATATGTATAGCTGAGGCCCAGGGTCCTGTTACTCTAATCTTGTAGATGATCTCCCTCCTAAGAGATTGCTCTTCTTAAAACAAAAAAAAAAGCTGCTAGTGTCCATTCCTATTAAGCCATAGCAACTACTCCATTCCGGCACATCCTCCTTGTCTGCTCCTGGGAATCAGTCTCAGAGCGTCCTCCTTCCCTGAGCACCTATTGCTCTTTCTCTCTCTCCGGCGCAGGCTTCATTCTCAATAACTGTCAGGGCACTTCTGTGCAGCACCGACCGTAATGTGATTAACTTTATGCTTCACAACCTCAGCGTTAAGAAGTAGGTCCCGGGGCAGGGATTTGACATGAGCCTCTCAGGCATGTATGGGGCCTCAATCAGGAAAAACAGCTCTTCCTTCCTGAAATGGCAGCACAAAACAGCTTTGAACTAGGTGAAACAGCCAGTTGCTCTAAGGAAACAGCACCGCAAAACCCAAGCACTACTGAAGCGAAAGACATAAAACGGGAAATAATTGCTCCATTCTACCTCCAAGACAAGGCCTAAAGATCACAGGGTTTGAAACCATTTTCTTTATCTCACTGGGCTTTAAGGCTCTGAATTAACTCTCTATATACAAATACAAGTGGTTTGCCCTGCAAGCATACTGTTGTCCATTTATCAGGTACCCTCATTGTTCGTTATCTTCACTTTCTTCTCTTTGACATCTTAATTGTGGTGTCTGTATGTTAATTGTTAATGCCCTCAGCAATGAGAAGCTGTGATACCATAATGAATTTGTAGCCTCTACAGGAGCCAGTAATGCTTTAGAAGATACTGCAAAGTCATCGTTCTCCTTCCCATGGGGTGCTAACTTCAAGCAGCAGTGCCTTTTTCAAATGCATAAAGAATGAGAAACTTCATGTTAAAGTACTTAGAGCCCCTCACAGGCTGGCCGCAAGGGAATTCCAGCAGCAACAAAGCCCAGGGATTTACAAAATGGACATAGAATCTAGTCAGAAATCACGCTGTTTTTCACGCAGTTTACCCAAAAGTACTGCCACTAATACTCTATGGTTTACTCTGAAAGCCACAATGAAATGTGATGTGAGGTCTTGTATAAGTGCAGAATTTTTCAAACTCTTAGGTTCTCCTGCAATGACTCATAGCTACTGATGACATTGGTTATCAAGTTATTTAAGACCAATATTCCTCAAGGATGAGAGGGAGTTGCTTGTTCCCTTTCTAGCAATAAGTAAGGTCCGTAGGTTAAAGACTATGATGAGACAGAGTCTGTTGTACGGTCTGAACATTTCCATCTAAGCAATATTTTAGCTTTCTATGCAAAGCATGCTTTATTCTGTCACAGGACCAGACATGTGCTTCTACTGATGATGGTGGTGGCTTGAAAGGTATCTGTATGCACCAGCAGTACAGAGTAAGAACAACAGCAGAGTGACTACAGAATATGCACCCAATAAATCTGATTAGCACAAGTGTTTTAGTGGATATATACCTGGAATAAAAAATTAATATATCTGCTTTATTAAGAGGAATATCCAGACATCTCTCCCTAACTTGCATTGCTTCCTTCCCTGATGATCCCTTCACTGACAGGATACAAAAAGGTTTCTTTTCCTCCTTCTTCTCGCAGCAGCTGATACCTGTTGTAGCAGAATTAGGAAACGTCTTCTGAAAGATACTCCGATCACGGCAAGCTGCACGGCAGTGTGAACACTCAGGAGCAGCCTTTGTGGACCAAGTGCACGTGGGAGTGTACAGAAAGGACACAACACTTCTCCTAGAGCATGAGACAGATCAGCTCATCAGCTGTAGCAATTTAAATTGGAGGCTTAAATTAATTGCATAATTTCACTGGAACCTAAATGACATAGTTAATGTCTGCACAATGTTTTGACTTTATAAAGTACTGAGTAAAAAGCATTTGCTACCACTACTAGGAACTGTAAATGTACACTTGATTCAATGCCCCCCACACTTTTTTTTCCCCTTTCTTTATAACTCGGTCTTAGTAAGCACTGATTCATCAACTCTGAAGCAAAAGACTTACGTTCTGCACAGTATGACATAGTTTTGAAACAAAGTCTGCTCCTTTACATCAGGAGAAAAGGGACCAGATTTTCCAAAGTATCTTGGCACTCCATATCAGAGACATGCCTAGTGCAATTCTTAAAAGCACCTACAGAAGTTTCATACTCAGCCACCATCGAGATGAAAAGCAGATGAACACCTGGTTAACCTGCTTAGGTACTTAGGAAAACTCACTGAGTGTCCAACTGAGTTATTACATGTTTGCTGAAAAACCTGGCCCCAAGATCCTGTCCGTGTCCCTGGATATGACAGAGGCCTGGTCTTGAGTGAAAAAAAGAATCACTGAATCACCACAGTACAGAGGAAAAGCTCAGGGACGGGAAAGCTGATGGGGCTACAAACACTATTCCCTCAAAACCTGGAGTGGTGAGCTCCTTCTGGGCACTTGTGGCGCACACTGCAACAGACACACCATCCAGCATGGGGACTCGGCTCCTCCACCCCAAGAAAACATGGCCTTGGGGTTGTGGTTCCCTTGCCTTCTCTAGGTGAAGGGATGTGGTTTCAAGTTACTGTTGCAGGGGTAGAGTGTTCTTCCTGCCAAGGTCACTTTTCAAACATCCTTTGTGAGACATATAACAAACCTCTTCCTCTTACCCAAGAATAACGTGGGGAAAAAATCATGTGAAATGAGACTGTAGGCTTTTTCCAGACCTTGGGAGCATATCCTGCCCTTGAGGTTTCAGGCATTAGAGGATATACATAGTATAAACCGATAATGTACTACAAAACAATACATTCATACCAATTATGTATAGGCCTTGATTTGCCAAGGAAGTTTTGCAGATGTCTATCTTCAAAATAAAGACCAGCCGGATGCACTGCTTTATGAAGCAATGGCTTTATTCCAAAGGCTAACTTACATGATGTTTCACAGCAAGTTTTTTTGCAGGTGGAGTTTCGAAGTCTTTCATTGAGTTGAATGTGCTTAAATTTTGGCATACGCTCAGGTTCTTGGGAGACCTATTGTAGAACTGTAGAGGACATCTATATCTGTGCTATTTAGAGATGGGACAGGGATAATACCCATCACTTGCTGTCAAGTTGGATGGCACTTGGTTTTATATGTATTCCTTCCGAACTGTTTCCACAGCCTGCAAGGAGCTTGGTTTTATAAGTATTTCTTCTAAATTATTTACACAGACTGCAGTGAGCTACAACGGACACACAGATGAGTGATCAAAGCTGGGATAACCTCCAGAGTTAGGTCTTCCTTTTTCAAAAATAATGGGATGTAGAGTGCCAAGGGGTGGGTAGAGGGAGAAGAGTTCAAAGGTTTTGCTAAAAGTCAATGACATTTTTAACATATAAAAGTTCCAGCACCTAAACACAGTGGTACAAATATCCCTGTATCACTGATACCAATGGTACATGTCCATGTGCGTATCACACACGTGGGAGAATATCAGATAACAAGTTATATTAAGTATCTAACAGTTGGCCATTTTTCTGTCTTTCTCGTGGGAACACTGTCACAGGCATTGGATAATTCATGGACATTTAGACACCAGCATCTGGGCTGACATAAAAATTTTCTTATGTCAAATTACTGGAAAGCAGTCCAACAGCGATTCAAGCCCATGGCTAGTGGCTGCCATAGGAGCAGTCTGTCTGGTGCTAAGAGCTCTATTTACATATTTAACTGCCTTTGCCGGATTAGGGCTTGATTGCAATATTGTCAAAAACATACCAATGTCTCTTAGGCACAGCCAGCAAGCAAAGGCAGCTTTAGGGAAGGAAATAAATGTTTGACAGGATATTTTTGTTTTATAATGCAACATATCAAAGCAAGTCAGGAACATGAAGGCTGGGAGCAAAATCCCAATCCTACTGAAGTCAGTGGGAGTTTTGCCACTGAACTCAGCAAGACCAGTATGTCATGGTCGCTAGGCTCCTGTCTGCATATCAGTAACGTTTCTTCCTCCACTTGACTTGTCGCTGAGTCTCAGAGACAGACACATGAAATTGCACAAGCTGCTAAGTCTTTGTTCCTGAAGTTTCATTTCTATTAGAGATGGATGAATAAGCTTTTGAAAGGGAAAGTAGAGAAAAGTCAAATTTGTACTCCTGCCTATTCACTCTCCCTCTAAAACCTCTCTCTCAAGGCTTGAGGCAAACAATACTGAATCTAAAATAGAAGATTAGACAGACACATTGTGGTACAATGGGGATTTCTTCAGGTCCAAAACACAAATAATTCACAATGTAAGATGGAAATAATATTGTGGATTCATTTTTGACCTATCAAATTATTGTTTTAACAAGAAAGAAAGGAATTTTAAAACCAAATCCTTGCAGCATTTTCCAGCTTGGGTAAACATCCATATTTATATGTATGTATTTAATATCTCTTGGTCTTCTAGCATAACAGTCATGGACACTGTTACCAGAATGTCCCACAACTGGTGTGTGAATGCTTGATGAGCATGAACACCAGGAAGTTATCCATGTTCTCATTAATTTTGAAAAATCTATAAGCTTCTAGTGCAAATATTACCATTGTAAGTATAAAATTGAAGGTATTTAATGCCAAGAACATAAACAGACTATCAAATGGCATGCGCAAAAGCATGAATTGCTTGCTTGCCAATAGAAAGAGCAAATATAATAGTGTAACTGTCTGTTGGCAAATTCAGTGCCAAGGACTTAAACCATGACCTGAAATTCTACAGCCCCAGGCCTATTCCACATCTTTCTGTGTTTCAGCAAATCTGCAAGAACAGCGGAGAAGTTTTCACAACAGGTTACTCGTTTGAGATGGTTGCTGTGTCCTAAAAATTTCTAGCTGCTCTTGGCAGAACAAGGCAGGACATCCCCTCCCCAATAGATGTAGTACCCCACACTCTTTAATGAGTTTGTGCAATCTGTGAAACGCTACCAAACCGTAACGTCTTTAAGGGCAAGAATGTTCACGGAACCAGCAAATTTAAAATAAATATTGCAAACTATTCATGGGAACAATCTTAGGTTTAGAATCACAAGAGCCGTCCAATTCACAGAGTTGTGCTGATCCAGACAGTGAGCAGGAACACGCTCTCTTGTGTGTGCGCAGCTGAAATCTCACTAAAGGGCACACCAAGGACCCTGGAGCCTACGCCTGATAAGAAAATGCATATTCAATTTAGTTTCTTTATAAGGTACAGCAGTTTGCTTTGAAAGCTCTCTTTAAAAAGGTCTGTTTTCCAGGAAGGGATCACAAAATGGAAAGTTGCAGCTTCTTTCAAGAAGGCAAAGTTTTCACTGAGAAACTGAAGCAACAACCTTTAATTGAATTCTGGGAAAAGCAAGCGTTGATGCACTGCTTGCTGCGAGCTGCCCGATGGGCAGTCTGTTACCAAGGCACGTGACTCTCAAATAAAAATGCTCCAGCCCAGTGAGTATCCCAAAAAGCTTTGTACGTGAAACACTGCATACCCAGAGGCTGTTTACCTTCCTAATTTTTAAGCAAACCAGATGGAATCTGTTCCTGGATAACCACTCCCCGCTGCTCTCTTTGCACAAGCTAACACCTACCAGCCTAACCGAGCACAACAAAAGCGTTGCTTTCTTTTCTCTCTGCGAGTCCTCGTCAGTGATAGGAAGAGACTCTCTGCTGATCTGTATCAAGTGATCCCCAGCACCTTTAAGCATACGTCAGTTGTATGTTTCTGTCACATGGATTAATTATACATGGCTCGTGGAAAATGAGAGCCCTCTGTTGAGGCAAGCAGGCTAATTTGCGCTAAGGACACAGTACCTAGTGGTCACAGGATCAGAGGGCTTGATAGGAGCTTTTGAAATCATCTAGATAACCTGTCTCCCCTAGGAGATGTTTTTTTTCCATTCAGTGCTTCATTGTCAGACTAAAATCCCGCTGACTAGTCTGTTCTAGCATTTCAATATTCTAACTTGCTAAAGCATTTTTGCCTGATGTCTAACATCAAGCTACATGCCCTATAAATCCATTTCTTCATGTCTTATCTACTACTATGGACACAGAACGGGTTATTCCCCTGCTTCTGGCAATAGTCTTTTTTGTACTGCTACCATGCCTCCCCACTTGCTATAAACGAGCCGTGTATAATTGTACAAATGAGCCATCAGTGCATACCACCTTATTAATACCACATAATTATTCACAGGCAGTACTTGGCATTAGAAAGAGGAGTTGGTGGGTGTTGGTTCCTATTAGAGGCAATAGGCATTAGGAGATAATGCCGTTCAACACCTTTCAGAAGGCACTGAGAATTTGGTCTTCTCTAAGACAGGAATTTGAGAAACTCACATTGCTTATCAAATATTTATGAAACGACGGATGAGCCCCTGGACTTGCTTCGGAATCGAACGGAGCCCTCGCTTGTGCTAACCCTTTTCTACAGGGTGAACTTCACTGCAAGACTTAACCGAAAGGCAGTCAGGCTGCCAAGTTAAACCCGAGGAAGGCGAGCTGCATCCCCAGCGAGGGGATACAAGATTTGTGACAGCCTGTGTTGTACAGCACGGCCACTCACTGCCATTTTTGCTCAGTTTGCTACAGAGAGCGGTGCAAAGCAGTATATAGGAGACTCTTTCTATTGATATTACTGGGCATCGTGCCAGGCCTCGGAGATGAAAGAGTGATGCTTGGGAATGCAGTAAGTGGTAACAACATGAAGAAACACTCAGACTGGCGTTTATTTCCAGATGCTATGGTGACAGGTCCTCATACAGACACTGGTTCTGTAAGTAAACAGAAAGTAAAAGTCCTTCCATTTTTCAGGAAAATAAATGTCTGAAGAAAGTCTCATATACAGCTCATCTGCCAAGGGCTTCACCAGTTACCTTTCTTTGTACTTTTCTCTACTTTATATGCAACTTGGAACCCCTTCATGAACTGTGCATGCATGGTACATTATAATGTGCATGTTTTATTACAGAAAATGCAGACATATTGTGGCTCATGCTGTAGGGCTTAAATCATCACATTAGGTCTTTATAAAAAATGGAGATCGCTCAGCCTCATGGGAAATGCATTTGCATCTTCATCATTACAGAGGCAACAAACTTCATCCATAAAGATGTGCCTAGAACAAATGGCAGCAAATTGTGGACACATGTTTTGCTTTAATTGGTCCTCATCAACCCAATCTAGCTAGTGACTTCAAAGAGCTCTCACTAAGAAACCTCCTCCAAATTTTTTGTTTTAATCTTTTTATGTCGGTTTTTCTTTTTTAATGTCTTAGAGATTTCAGATAAAATAGAACCTTTGAAGATACAGTTTGAAAGCACTGCTTCTTTACAGTTACATCACATGTTTAATTACTTATTCATAAATTATGAATGACTAGAGGTAAAGTAGCACCGCCCAGAGCCCCTGTCCTGGGCCAAATGTAGTACTGCAATTTTTACAAATCTACCTCTTGACAACTAGGATTAGATTCAAGCCAGCTACAACCACATTCAAATGAGCAGCTGCTGCTAGTGCCATTTTTACATACTATTCTTGATCAGTATAAATGGACGGAATATGGTCTTTTTGGAAAGCGCACAGAAGAATATGGATGGCAATAGACTGATTACATAACTCATCTAAAATTCACCAAAAAAAGATGTATGCGACATTTAAAATCTTATTGAGATCGGGGCCTGACTTAAAAATGCCGCTAACAAACCCCACTAGTCTGTAAACCAGACAAACATCTACACAACTCTTTTCTTCTAGCCCCAAAGCCCAGCAGTCCTTATGAGTCCGAGGGTCCCACTGTCTCAGGCACTGCACAGACACATCTGAACACAGCACAAATGAACAGAGGTGGAAACAAATACGCAGGAGTGTAGCCTCTACTGGCCCAGTGGCACAGCTAGGACTCAACCAAGATGTGACGAGCCCCATAGCAACACACCAGTTTGGGCATCAAAGTGCTTCTTCCTACGTTTCTTAGCCACGGGCATGTTCCCACAAGCACAGACAGAGTTTTGTCTCTCCAGCTGGTCACTCTTTCTACAAAAACCACTAAAGCTTTGCTCAAGCCATCCTAGTTTTTGACTCACAAGAGTTCATACATAGGACACTTCTCTCTATAGCCCTAAGCCTCAATTAATCACTCATAACACATCAGGCAAGATGAAAATGCTGCCACATCAGAGAGGCAGCATCATGGACCCACTTGTGGCAGCTGCAGATGTGGAATGCAGGCAGGCGTAGGACATTGGTGAATCAGCCCAAAGTAGAACATCCTCTTCTGACACTCTCTGAAGGTTTGGGTTTTTTCTTCTCTGTACAGTAGCAGCAATTTTCCCTCTTTTATGCAAATGAAAAAAATAAGACCATGCTGCAGGCCCTTCTTATAGCACAAAGAACAGTTACAGGAAACACATTAAAGTCATTTCCTCTTCCTTGGTTGCAGAATGCACTCTCTGGAGATTGCTTTTAGTATTGTGGTGTAACTGGGGAAAAAGTGAGCTAAAGTAACACACCTACAGGACATCTAAAAGAAAACTGATTTGATAGGAATTAAGTAACTTGGTGGAACTTGATTCTTACAAACCAGCCAATCAACCAGCCAGTGAAAAAACTCGATCCAGATGCCCAAAATACCTCTTATATAGCCACAGGTGTTGTATTTGTTACGATAACTACATTTAGTACAAATTTTTGCTGCACTCAGAGAAACAAAGCCATTTGTTTATTTATCAGTAGAAACAGTATGTTCAGAATCCACCTTTTCAAATTACATCACGGAGTTCAGAATATCGTTGCCTATTCATACTATATATGTGTGTGTGTGCATATACATATAGTTTCCTCAGTCCTTCCTTCTTAATTTTCAGTGTTCCTCTATTTTCTGCCTAGATCTTCAACATATTACTCTGAATAAAAAAGCAGGGATAGCAGTGGGGAATGCTGCCAAGCAGGGAAGCATGATATTAAAAAAAAAATAATAATAAATTACAGAAAGACGCAACACTCTGATAGGCTGGATGTAGAGTATGCCTTCCTGTTTTTCCCTACCATGTTGATAGAAATGTATTCATACAGTTCAGTTCATATTTTCATTGCAATGAACCTAATGTTGGTCCACCAACCGAGATAATTTTAGAATTAAGTTACTATTCATCACGCAGAAGCACGTCAAAACGTGACAAAGTATTTTAGGTCCTTAGCTATTGTGAAGCTACCACAGCCCGCACTGCTGTTAGTGGGGTTCTGGTTACAGCCCTCCCTGAGGAGCTCTTCCCCCAGTGCACTCCAGCCAGGCACCCAGACTCTGGGAGCCAAGGGCGTGCTGCTGGGCAGGTTGTCTACACACATCTGGCCTAGCTTTACGCTCATGAGAGCAAAATGGTCTTGGGTGCACCTCTGGAGTCTCCCCTCAGATGTCATGAAGACGCAGCTGAGTTTCTCCTATGTCATAAGAGAAGCTGTAAATAAGAGTAGGAACACTAGCCAAACTAGCAAAGCAGAAGAAATGTCTCACTCTATACCCTGATGGCAATGAGTAAAGCAGAGATATGATATTAACTAGATTTCTGTAACAGTCCATAAAATATTTGTTAGACTTAATTTTCACACATGCCAATAAAAGTAACAGTCCTTGTATTGCTCATTCCATGCATACTAAGCACGTTTAATAAGAGAAATAAGAGAGAATAAGAAATAAGAGAGAATAAGAGAAATCCATACAAAATTGTCCACGAAAATATGTATCTTGAAGTCAGAAATTCTGCTGAATTGAAGAGACAACATTAAAAAACCTTTTTTAGATTCTTATTGTAAATTAGCAATTTCCTTTGTAAAACATATGACAGCAAGTGATTACACTTACCTTTCATCTATTCTTTTTGTATTTAGTCTCTAAAATTTTGAAGAGAAGTTGTTGCTTGCGATATTCACACTGAAAATTTTCAGTCTACAGAAATGCTCAAACAGCATCAATACTGTTTTATGCCTAAAACCTTGCATTACCCCCGTGAACAGGGATGACAGACATATCTACACAGTCTAAATTTCACATGAGTCTTTTTGCTAGACTTTCATATTGGATACACTCTTCTGAAATACAAAACTTAGAAAAAAGAAACTAGTCATCTCAGCAAGGGACACAGAATTTAGGTCTGTGTGAGTTTGGAGCTCCCTTCCCTCACTTATAGATCTTCTATTGAGGACACCACCACGAGATGTGCCAAGTGGTATGGATCCCTTTCGTTCACTGAGAACTAGACAAAAAACACGGTTATAAAAACGTTGCATTATTTCTTCCAGCCATGATCCTCTGTTTCTACAACTTATTTTCCTACGGGTGTTCACAGCTGCAAGGCACAGCCAATCACTTTTACTCTTGTACAAGACTCTGCAGAATCAGCTGATACTTCAACTCATTTTTTAATACATCTCCTGATATCTCAGTTAACAAGATAATTTAACTTCCATATGGTTTCTCCAGCTACCTGAAGCAAGGCACATGGTTAAGTACCTCCTTGAATTGTGCACTGCATAAATATTACTATCTTATGTGAGCATTTTGATAGTTCATTTCTTACAGAAAAAAAATGTATTTACTTACTAAACAGTTGGCAATAGAGGACCTGTAAGCTTCTCTTCATGGTATCATGTGGTCCTGCTGGTCTGCCAGTTTATTCATGATTCTGTCAAAGAAATCAAGAAAAGAAGAAAATGATTTATTACAAAATATATATTCTATCATCATACCTGTTGATTACAAAGTAAGATGAAGCTTCACAGGAAATTCATATTGATTAGCAATGGGAAATTGCTTAACTGCGCTTTGCTTGTGTTAGTCATGCTCTCCAACAGCTTAGCAGTGAAGGGTAGAGCTATGGCCAAAAAGGGGAAAAATTCTCAAGAGTACACCAAAAGCATGGTCTGTGAATTACTTCCATGTTGTGCCTATGACTTGACAAAATCGATCTCACAAGAGTTTTTTTTGTTTGGAGAAACGGTCCTCGCTGCAGGAGCGAACACAAGATGCAGATATCGCCAGGCAGCTGTGCTGGGCACACAGGGCTGGAGTCTCCTCCCCGAGTCTCCCCTTTTTGCATCCCTCAAGAAGTACAATACGGAGAAAGTCCACCCTCCTTTCCCAATCAAACCTTCGGTGGTGCTGAAGGAGGGACATCCCAAACTGTGCTGAAATGGTAACACAGAGGGCAGCTTTGTTTTACTTACTCTTTAGCTTCTTTACTTAATTTTTTAGCTTCATATTAGCCAGCTGTGGTAGCTCATGTCACCTCCTGACCTACCCCACCAGCTGCCTGGGCTGCAGCTAGAGTTGTGGAAACTGGAGAAGCTTCTCTATGTCCTTGGAAACTTTCTATTTCTCCTAAACTGAACTATCTTGGTGTAGGAGGGAATCTCATAATTCTTGTAACTGATGTCTGAAAATGGGATGTGGAAAAACATATCTGACCATCCCATCTCCCCATCTTTGCCTACTTGGGGAGTGACTAATAACATTTTATGTGTCTTCAGATGGTGGTTTTGAAATACTGGTCACAGATATTTTTCACCTCGGTTTAAAAAATATTATGAAAAAATAAATCCCAATCATGCTGATATTAATTATTCACATTGTGAGGAAAAGAAATGCATAAATCAGAAGTTAAAAGCAAACGTAGTCCCAAAGCACTGCTGTGAGTAATGTCTCACTGAGTACCCAAAGACAACACAGCATTTAATCTCTTAATTCCATAAAAAAGCATTTACTAAAGATTCATAACTGACTTTGAAAGACAGGACACTGAACTCATCCTCCTAAAATGCCTCTTGTCAATATTGAATAGCATGTAGTATCCTCTAGTTTTCAGTTCAACATAATTTCATCTTCTGAACTCCTGGGGACATTTCTGAGTCATTTTAACATGCCCCCATATAAACCTTTCAGAGCTTATTTAAAATGCAATCTTGAAGACATAAGATAAACAAGTCAAACCATGAATAACACCTTTGAACTGAATAAATGCTGAAGAGTTTGTGAAAACCGCACTATGTTTGACTTCTATGTGGAAGCCTCAAAAGGACTGTGACTTTTCTTGCCTGTGTTCTGTGACAAAAGATCCTTGGGTTTTATTAAGTTATTAGATACAAAAATTTATGTACACAAACACCGTGTTTTTGGATTCTCCAACGCTTTCCTTTCCATTTAAAACTGGACCTTAAAAGCCATTCAAGTAACTTGTAGAAACGTCAGTATTTGCAAGGCATTTTCTCCTAAATAAAAGCAATCATCAGTGAATTAATTTACTATTTTTTTAATCAAAATCAGAGTTAGACTCATGCCATTGTTTGATCATGAAAACTTCCTGAGGGACTCCCGTTCACCCCTTTCTCCTTAAGGTTTACCAAGCAACAAAGCAGAAAAACTCAGTCTTTATGCATAAATAGACACCACATAGTCTATTACAGCCCTTTTCAAAGATGCATATACAAAAAGTCCATGTTTAGCATCCATTAAGATATTAATAAAAATACATGCAGGAAAGGACAAGATCCAGATAAGCCACTAACAATGTAGATTCCATACCCCCAAGGACTCTGCTTGTAAGTTGGTGTCAAAACAGAATTTACAATCACTGACCCATCTGAAGTCATAAAAACACAATGGAAAAAAGGGAGAATCTGAAATTGCAACCCTAAATCCACATTATTTACTTTGTACGATTTGAACTGTGCCTGGTAACTGCGAGCTGATAGAGTTTTTGGCTGTGTACCACAATTTTTTCATATTTGTCTTCCATCTCCATGTTAATGCTACCCATAACGTATAAAGGTATTTGCTTGTAAATTCTGGTATTGTCATTGAAATAAAATGTATGCTTTTGTGTATATATTTATTTAGACAGGACTCCTAGGGTAATTCACCCTGTGCCAAGAAATAGGAAATAGTGTGCGTATGAGGAAAGAAACAAAGATTAGCAGTGGAAAACTTTCACTATGTTCTGTTGCCCTCAGAAGATTTATCTTTTTGACTACACGGCCATAAAATTATACATAGAGAACTCAGTGAAGATGCATAAACCAAATGTTGCCATGAGTTTACTACCTCTCAATTTCTTCAAAGTCCTCGGTGTGACTTAGAGTTAATAGAATAGAATATTTCAGTTGGAAGGGGCCTATAACGATCATCTAGTCCAACTGATTTAAATTTAAACATGGGGGTGGAAGATATTGCAACTAAACTTTCCACAATTTTTAATACCTTGTGTACAGGAAATGCATGCAAACCAAGGGCTTATTTTACAGATATTGTAAGGCAAGAGACATTTTATGAGATTTATTTGTACACCTTTGGAAGCCAAATCACAGCAATCATGGTTTTCCAAAGGCAGAGACTGCTTGCAATGGCTATTAACACCGCACAAAGATTCTTAACCTTAATGTTCTAGATCCATATTTAGGTTCTCCAAGTCAACGGGCATATGCCAGATTACTCTGAACGCCCACTGTCTCTCTCCTCTGAAAACCAGGATATAAGGGTCTAATTATGACTTTTGGCGTTTTTTTCTACATTGTAATTCATATTGGTGTACCTACTGATATATTTTGAAACAAAGTAATAAAGCTAGTGCAAGTTTGTACTCAATTCACTTGCAATTTAGAAAGACCCTTCTTCAACAGGTAAACTGGTGGAAATCTGTATCCAGAAAAGGTGTCAAATGTCTAGCCTTGGAGACCCATGTTTGAAAATACCAGCTAAGCACCTGGTGTCTGGAATGGACTTACATATTTTGCCCTTTTTAATGCACAATATTTCACATATAGTTTATCTTACATGGGATGATGAATAGATGTGTGAAATCCCTATGGACAGCTAGCAATATTGTCTTTCACAGTAAGTGATCCCCTCAATGTTGCAGCTAAATTAAAGAGGACGATGAAGACATAATGATGAATAGAAGACAAAAGAGTCCAAAAGAGCTGACAGCTCCCAGCCATTCATTATATCTGATGGGGAAAAAAAATACCAATGGGCCTTAAATTAAAGAAGAAATGGAGGAGAAGAGAAGATGAGTGTGCAGGCAAAGTTAACTGTCAGCAGAGAACCCTTTTTTTTTTTTCATGAGTCTGTCAAACAGAAACCAGGAGACTGAAATAAAGAAGCTGAAAAAACGGTAATAGAAAGAGAAGACAGACAAAGGACATGCCATTTCCATCCCATGAAGCACCCAAACTTTATTATGTTATTTCTGCCTTCTCTCCTCTATGGATCATTCTAGAAAGAAGAAAAAGCTACATCACTGACAGTTGTCAACTATATTATTCCTGGTCCTGCAGAAAATGAAAGAAGAAAAGAAGACACACCCACAAATTTTTCCATCTCCAATTGTTGCTGAATCCCCAATCAAGGAAACACAGCCTTGATCCTTTTAGTATCTTACTGTCCTGTGATGTTCAACAAATGCCTTACAACACAGCAACAGCAGAGGCTCCTCACTTACAACTCAGAGAGCTGTGACTCCCACAGGAATTAGCATAAATTCCACCACCAAGGTCTTCACCCACTGCTTCCCACAGGTTAGTCCCTTAGAGGGTATATTCAAGTGGGCCTCATAAAAGGAAGCAGGTTTTCTCTTCGTGACTACACGGGGCTCAAATGCAACTTTGGGTTCTCAACTTTGCATAATTTATTTCTAAATTCAATGGCCTACTTCCACATTCCAGGTGTTATTTTGCAAAATTTATATCCCAAAAAGCTTCAGGGCTTGCTAATAAAGTGATGATTAACTTGCAGCGACAAGATTCCTCTGAGCAAGAATTCTGTGCTCTTGTTTAACATGTGCCACGTTGTCTGCTGTGATTTATTTCCCACTGCTTGGAATATGCAAACCATCATTATCATCTTTCTTTATGAGATCCTTTATGAGATCCTGAATGCAGTATCTTTGGTATCTATGTCCCCTTTATACTGAGATCTTTTAGCTCTTTTTGGAATGGATTCCTCCATGCAGATCTAAGAAAGAGCTACTGACATCTACTTCCACAATTATCCTCAAAAGTATACACCCTTCACTTCCCTAACATCTCCAAAGAGTTGGGTCTACCCTCAGTATATCACAGCTGAGCAGAACCACTCTTGCTGGCATTGTGTAGACCTGTCATACATCCATAAGGAATAGTCAGGTAGAAGCTGAACTAGAGACACTAGCATGCCTTTCTGCATACACAAGACTTTACACCCTAAGTAACATGGGTTTATAAGGAGGGAATCTCGTAACATCCAGGAAAAAAATAAAAACAACCACAAAAGCCTCTCTTCTCTTTGCATTCAGGTGCAGAGCATCTACAATCCCCTCTGGGTCTGAGCCTGGATGTGGTTATTCTTGTATTGGCGTTTGAATCCATTACCACAGGGATAAACACAAATCAAGAAAAACACACAAAGCAGTGTCAATACTTAGGAAAACCTGACAGTAATTGCTCCTTCTTCACCAGTTTCCCTACTTCATCATTAACTTTTGAAATCCCAGTCCCCCATCTCTGCTAACATAATAGTTCAAATGACTGTGTCCCCGCAGGCTTCCTCCCAACTGTGGCAGTGCCTCCATGAACAGTCTAGGCTAGATGATTATTTAAAGGCTACTGTCATTAGCGTGGTGACCGGAGGACATTGTCAGCTAACTCATTCTTCATGATCTTCCTCTATTCACACATCAAACCTGGGGCATGTTGATGAAAGGGAGAGGGAGGAAAGGCCTACACTCTTGGGGTTCACTGTCATAAAAATGGATAGGCATGAAGAACCTCATGTCCAGGTGACCTGGCCAAGGGAAGAACTTAGTCTGAAAAGGCCAGGTAACACTGCTGTTGCCTTTGGCTGTCAAATGCCTTGATGTCTGTGGAAAGCTTATGAACAATCACCGAAACAGCCAAGGGCAAGCGTAGAACGGGTAGGGAAAACTTAGAGGAAAAATACCAGAGTGTAAATGAAAGGTCATTTAACGTGAGACTTCCCTGCTTTGATGGGTGTGCGCCTTCCAGCAAGCTTGAGCCCCATGACCTTTTTGGAAAAGCTGTGACAGACAGGGTTACTGTCTTGGCTGATTTTAACTGAGAAGGCCCAGGGATGGAGACTGGAATAACTATAAAGCACTAAACTATTGAATGTCTTTCACACTCCATCGATAGCAGAAGGGACTATTTCTTGGTTTTGTTCTTAATTATCTACCATTAGCAAATACTTTTGAAAGCAACTCCAGTGGGATAGAAGTCTGAACATGAATTGTTCTGGTTGCTTCTTATTCCCATGGGTGCACAGACATGACCCTCTGTGTGTGTCTGTCTGTTCGCTTGTAGAGTAAGAAGATAAGAAGCAGCTTTTCTTTTTCCTCGTTCATCTCTGCAGAGCTCTGAGAAGCTAGCATCTTCATAAGGATCAAATTGACTTAGCAGCTATAGGGATTGCTGGAATTTATTCATTAATACACATTATACAAAACTTTCGTATTGTTGAATTTGGATCCAGTAGCATTTATATAATAGAAATTCCTTTGCTCCATTTGTCTTCTACACCGTTACTTAAGCTACACTGCTAATTAGTTAGATATTATTTTGTTGCAGTTATACCACACATAAAAATACTTTTCCACTTTTGCCAATTAGCTCCAGATTAATTAACCATCTGGTTACTATTATGAAGTTATTATACATCAAAGATGAAAAACATTCCCACAGGGCAGTGTCTATTTTCTGCGACAATGAAACACTGGATAGCGACACTAGTCATTTTTCTTCTGTTGCTTAAAAATGCAGGTTTTTTCCAGTCACAGTACCCATGTGCCATTTTCCAGGTGAAGGGAGTGACTTCTGCCACTTGAATAACATGAAAAGCTCTATTATCTAACACTAGTATGAGACATACAACACATACTTGAGCCATACTTCAATTGTAAAACTAATAATAGTATGTTAAGGTCTACCTACATAAATATTTCCATTATAGTTCTTTCTTTTCAGTTACTAATGGCCATCTGAAACTTATCTTTGATGTTGAAATTTTATGGCACAGCTTGAAACATGCTATTTTTGCTAACTGTTTGAAGAAAAAGAGTCCAACTTCTCTAAGTTTGGGGGAGGAGCATCTTTCACATTGCAACTTTAAAAAAAGCGAAACAACTGGGTCAAGAAAGTTGCACAGAAATAGTCCTTAGTGAACCTTTCGCTTCTTCTTGAGAAAAAAAAAAAAAAAGGAGATAGATGTATGTCTAAGTTGTGTAATTTTTCAGATTTTTCTTTATAGGGGTCTTATGGGTCCCAAAACAAAGAAAACCTTACAATATCATATCGAGTTCATGATGAAAATTTCACGTGTTGCACTATGCTCAGGAAGCATTCAGAAGTGTAAATTGTCCGCTCTCTGATAGGAAAACTTCATAATCATTGTAAGCTCTTCTGCTAAAAGACTTTCTTGGCACACAAAACTACCCTAGTTAAGATATCTCTATAACTTCTGGGAAACTAAAGAAAATACAGCTTGTTCTTCCTTGTTGAGCACAGCAGGGAACAGATGCAGAAACGGGGGTGTTTGCCCCATGGTGGGGCTGCACCTGTGGGGGGGAGTGGCCAGGTCAGGGGACCCAAACAGACCAATCGGGTGTTCCAGCCCATCCGCCATGCTCAGTATAACAGCTGAGGGGTCAAAGGGTTGGACTCCTCTTCAGTGAACTGCTTCTTCAATGGCTCTCTTTCTTCAGTGACTGACGTCTGAGGAGGACCCCGTCAGCTCATCTGCCTTTTGATCCTGGTCAGTGTGTTCCAGTTCCCATTTGTCACTGAGTCCAGTCTGGAGCTTCCCCAGTGCCTGCCAGTGACATCTTCCTACGAATTCGATCTGGTTTTGTATATATTTATATATATCGTATCTATTTCATTATATCCTTTTTTGTTTTATTTTTAATTTTTCATTGAAGTAGTTTAGTTTTTTCTAAACTCACAAATCTCTCTTCTTCCTCTCCTTGGAGCGCGAGGCGGGGGAGAGCATCTGTCATCTTCTCATTGGCCAACCCGGCCCAAACCACCACAGTCTTCCTGGGAGATCTCCCACGGCATCTCACCTGCCTCAAGGCGTCCACAACCTGGATGCTGACATTTGACTTATTCACCTAAATTCCCTCTGTAGATAGGAGGCAGACTGGCTCCTCTGAAGCCTGATGCCTGTGACCTGTTTAAAATGCCTCTGTTGGAAGGAGGAGACCCGTCCCTTATGTGGGGCTGTTTCTCTCCACTGAGCTTCAGATGGCTGAAGGTCCACCATTGATTTCAGCTCGTAACACTGAAAAGGAGGATGGCAACACCTGTGCAAAGGAATCCTACCCAGTGCTTTCTCCAGGTACAGAGATCTCAAGGTTTAAGGGGTTAACTTCTCTGCAACTCTGTTAAACTGTTCCCTTGTTGCTATTGTGTAGGATACACAATAAAAAAAGACTCAGTGTAAGGTGCAAGCAAGCAAATAACTCTGCCTGCACTGCAATAAACACTGGAGAGTTGGAAGAGGGTGCAGCTTTGTGAAGCAGCTTAAATCACACTTTTCACATTCAGCTTGATTAAATGTAAATATTTCAAGTACAGAAAGAAAAAAGGGTGCGAAATAGAAGGTACTATTTTCCCCCTCCTAATATGGTACTGTAGTATTGAGGTTGATTGGGTCAAATTTTCAAGAATGGAAAGCATCAACTGTAAACAAAGAAGAGTATGCATGCTCAGCATGTCTGAAATCTATGACAAAATACCAGTTTCATACAGATGCTTAAGTATTCAGAAATGCAAGCAAGTGCCTTGCTGTCAAACTCGCCTGTATCGTAGCACTGAAATACTGCTACACTGGCCCTAGATGACTTCAAAGAAAATCTGTAGCAGAGACGGAAACATCTCAATCTAACATTTTAACCGCAAGATCAACTTCCCTTTAATAAACACTATAATTATCCAGCTAAGCAAATAACCATCAATAACCCACCACAAAGAAGGCTCAATATTGTGCATCAGCATTATCTGCTTTACTGTGAACTAAAGATGTGAGCTAAGGAAGGAAAGTGCCTGCAATGGTTTTGACAAAAATCGCACAAACTGGGTTTAGGCTTTGAAAACTTTAACTGTAAAGAGGGTCCCTTTTACTAACTTTCCTCAAGAGACTGTAAAGATTAAGAAGGTCAAGATAGACTAATTAAGTTTTGGCCCATCTCTAAGGGAATTTCAACTGACCTGATGTAAGATAAGTACAGATGAGCCCAGCCTACAACCATACATTCTGCTTTGTCTCTCAGCTCCCTGGCCAGTCTACATCTATAAAGCACAAAGGAAATAATCACCAATGAAGGACACCAACATAGTGCTCTTCCAACTCCATTAGACACTAAATTCAGTCCACAAAACCAGCCTTAATGAAAACTGAAGATGGGTGAGGAACAAGACAATCGGGTCACAGTGCCCCACAAGTGTACTTTGGTTGTGGCCCATCCTATTGTATCAAACACAATCACATAATTAAGGAGAACATAAACACTTCAGCTGCCAAAAAAAAATTAATAAAAAGCAATGCATTCATTATTGCAATTGCAATTTTGGATTGCACACATGTGTTTGTTTATGTATGCATATAGCAGATGATGGCTATGTTTTCTGTTTGTTTTTCCTTATTTCCCTATTTATACTAGCATGCCTCTCCCAATGACAAAAGGGGGGAAAAGTTAATAAACATACATGGCATTTCCCCTTTTTCATTTTGATAAAAATAAAATATTAAATTTCCCATTAAAATACATGTTTAAGAATATTTCTACGTTAGTTTTGGATGGAATGTTTTGAACCAGCTCTAATCATAATGTGTAAGTATGGCATACGGATCTAATTTCACAATGACAGGTTATAATAGATGTATACAAGTACCTAAGATCGAAAGAAACATTTTATTATAGTTGAAAAAAGCATGGCAGGAAAGCATAACCGCCTTTTGATTTCTTAACTATTCAGCCTCAACAGTGCATTAATATATTTAATAGTAACCCATACTGTTGTGGTTTTTTTAACAGAGCATAATGCCTAACAAAACCGACATGGTCTGTAATGATATTTTAGTAAAAATATCAGTACAGCAAACTAATATGAAAGGTTGGGGTTTTTTTAAGACCTCCTATATGCCATGGAAGGTAAGATGATGTCTTGACCTGCGTCTCCCTGGTTAAGCCTCCTTTTAAGAGGAGCCATTTACTACCTCTCCTATAATCAGACATTCAATATGGTAAGAAGAGAAGGGAGATAAAGTGAGCCCTGAAATATGACTGCTCTGCTTTGGAGGGCTGATCGACGTTCACCAGAACGTAGAAGAGTACACTCGCTTAGACCTGACATTTCATCTGAGAGTTTATTATGACTGTGTCTAGTTCAAGGGACACCACTTATTTATCCTCAACTTTCAGCCCCAGGGTTTGATGTCAAAGAAAGAAGCGGCCTCAGAAAGAATAGGGGACTATCAACCAGTGACCCTGTCATAAATAGCAACCCCTTTTATAGAATATTTTGCAGATCATTTTGACACAGTGGGTGGGAATAAAATGAAAATTTTACATGGCATCAAACAGAAATATAGCCCCATAAAAATGTAAGTTTGGAGGTAGGTGGCAGGAAATAGGCTCTCGGTAATTTCCAAATTATTCATTCTTGTCCATGGGAGGGTACTTTAGCGCAAACACTGCACTTCATTTGAAAATGCATGTGGTCCTGCCTAATTCAATAGGAAGAGTTTCCAAGAAAATTAAATGTCAGAGCAGTGCGGCTTATTAGTTTTACTCAATATAAATTCACTTCTTATGCAACTCTGAATAATTATGCCCTGCTCAGTGTCAACGTTATGTCAACAACTTCAGGCTTTGGAGAGCGGGACTGAAGGCAAGAGGAGATATAGGGGCACATCCAGTGTTAACCTGGCACTGTCTGAGACTTAGCTCTACATGACAGGTCTGTAGCTTTAGAGAGGATTCAGCACGCTGATCACCGCGTGTCTTATTTTCTTCCCTTTCACTTTCTGCAGCCAGCAAGACCGCTATTGGCTAAACATCTCGCCTTCCCTCCTTCGAGAGGTTCAAACACTGGCATATAAAGACGTGCAGGTAAGCCAGAAGGAAACGCATATGAAAGAATACGAGGCATCTCAAACAGCAGCATCTGAACACAGTCATGCTGTCAAGTACGATTATGCTCAGATGAACAATTTGTTCTACTAGGTTAGTGAAAACTCACATTTACTGACCAGAAACGTGAAGTTCTTCCTCAGGTGAAACACCGTGGCTCCACCAGGAGCTTTGCTTCAGTGAAGACCCCAGCACCTGGCTCAGGATTTGTAAAGCAGTGCAAACAAAGGCCACTGCTTTAAGAAGGCTGTTCTTTTTTTCTCTAACAGAGGTAAGAAACAGCACAGGCAGGAAAAGAATAAGAATCTCTGGGGCTGAGTGTTTGATAGGTGGATTTAATAAACATCTGCCTGAATGATTCACCTCAGCCAAAACGTGATGAGGATAACTTCAGGTGTGTCAGATATTATTTTCCTACATTGCAGCTAAGATGGACTAAACCATGTTTTGAGCTGTCAAGTGCAAACCCAGACTACTTCCATTGACACTGTCACTGCACGATGCGATTAAAGTGGATTTTGAATATGAAAATGAACTGGTGAAGAAGGACAAAGGGGAAAAATGGCCTTGTGTAAAGTACTGAACAGCACAGGAGAGGATCTGGAGGACACTGAGTTCTTACAGCATGATTTTTGCAGGTACAAGCCTCAGTGAGATTTGCCTCCATAGGCTGTACAAAGTTGGGGAAATAAGTTGTCTCTTCTGGGTGCAATTCACTTCTGACCCATGAGTTCAGCCCTGCAGGGTTGGAAGACGGGAGATGCCCAGCCACAGGTCTATCGTATGACATGGTTCCCCCCTCATCCCCATTCAAGCTAATGGAACTGAGCAATTAGGCAGCCCAGGGATGCAATGAAGGATCCTTTTCAAATAAAACTGCAGCTTCTCTCTTGCTTCAGGAGCCCCCACTCCTGTGTGCTAAGATTGCCACAGCAGAGTCACACAATACGGGAATCAAAGAGAAGCAGTGAGAGCCCCTTTGGTACATCTATTCCTGCGGTGCAAAAGTCTGCACTGGCTGCAGTCTGTACGCATTGTGACAATCTAGATAAGAAACTCATATACTTTGGGTTTTTTGTATACTGTCCAGCCTCACTCAGTGTAAGAGCAGGGACTGATCACACACGTTCAGTAAGTCAAGGTCACATCAAGAAGGAACCTGCTGTTCACTGTGTCTCTGCCCTGCCAGCAATGCCACTAAAGGCATCGGACAGTCCAAAGAGAATGAGGTAAGGGCTTGGAGAATCACCGTGGTCGTGCCTAGGGCAGCCGAAAGCTGCCCCGGGGAACTGGATTCTCTCTCTGCCTCAGTACCTAATGCCAAGGAAGTCACAAAAACCAAACTCTGCGCAGGCGGTCATTAATTGCATCTTCCTTGTTTGCTTAGAGCAGAGCACGAAACACCTGTGCTCTGATCTGTGGAAGCATGGAGCAATTCCAACTGATGGACTCAGCAAAAGCTGACTCCAGAACAAAGAAAGGGCGATCAAACGCTATTTCTAGAAAATCAGGGCACAAACATCTCATGTTAGGCATCTAAATTAAATGTCCCTTCTTGACATTATGCTTCTGTGCCTCATTTTCCCTGATGTATAATGTCATTTCACCTTATCGGTACATTGCGAAGATAAATTCATTAATGTTTGTAAAGTACTCAGATGCCGCAATAATGAGAGCCGCAGAAGTGCTCCCCAGGAAATTAATAACTCTGGCTTCAAAGCTGTATCTGAATGATGTACAGTTATGGGAGGAAGGGGTGACATAATGAACTATGAAGATAAAATAAAATATTGATTTATCTGAGCAGTGTTGACTGAAGTCTTTCCTTCAAGAGATCTCTGCTTTGCACCCTTAACAGACTTTTAAGTGTAACTTACACAGTTAAAAAAAAAAAAAAAAAAAAAAAGGAAAATGAGAAAAAAAGACCCTAACTCAGAAACTGTATCGCACAGCCCTACTGACACCCACATAACCCTCCAGAGAACTGGAGCCTTTAGGTCCTCAGCCCAGACTTGTAACACCTGATCTAACACTTGACCTTGCCTTACTACCAGTCTGGTCCCTTCTGCCAGAGTCCTGCCTATTTCTCTTGCGTATTGTCTCCATCTCTTCTTAAAAGTTCCACCCCTTCCTCCTCAGTTCCTCTCTGCTCCTACTCTCTGTGTCTCAAGATTTTATTTCCACTTATTCATCTCTTTGTCCCACTCTTAGTTTCCCTTACATAAGGGCCATATCTTCCAGCCTTGTCCTTTCTTTCTTAATCATTTCAATAACTGCATCAACCACCTGGACTGTGGTCACAACCTTCATATCCATGGTCTTCAACGAACTCCCTATTGACAAAATCCTAGGAGAGCTAAGCTGCAAAACTTGAAGAAATGTATGCGTATAAGGATTTTTCAGACTAGAGCATGGTCTAATATAGCAGATTTCCACTAGAATGCAAAAATCTTTAACCTTGACTCCCACTCGAGAAATCCCTCTAGTTTTTGTCCTGCATCCTCCTCTCTCCCTGATAAATTTCAATTTCCTGATCTGTGATACGGAAGTCCCACAAAATAATAGAAGGTACTGTAACTTCATGAAATATGATCCCCCCTGCTGCATTTTTTTTTTCCTCTCAGAAACTGAAATATTGTTACTGAAATGAAAAAATTACAGCGTGAAATCAGAACAGAAATATTCTGGGTTAGAAAATTTCGCTTTGAATGGTACCATAGGGGTTCTACTGAATGAGGCATCAGGCAACCTTTACAAGACTCAAAGTCAACTGAGTCCTTGTCTATACTGTTCTGCACTCAGGAGGACTCTGACCCACCAAATCACATCAGGAATCTGAATCTTTTCAAGGAAGCAGTCAAACCATCAAGCAGGGGAAGTCCTGTAGATAAATGTGTCTGATTCTTCATATACCTCCATCCGAATCATGCAAGCAAAACTCCTATCTGTTTTTGGATGGACCATACAGTCAGAGATGTATCATGATTTTCAGAATTTATCGTTGCAGAGTTCTTCAATTTCATTCGTATTGAAAGATATGAATGCGAACCTTTAACTGAAAAATATTAACTAAAATGGACTTAATAACATATAGAATACTTTTGCAACAAATGCATTAATTGTATGCAAACTGAATTAAGTCTTTTATTAGCATATAATTGGGGAAAATATTAATATATTATTTTAATTTGAAAAAATCATAAGTTAGAAGCTTTGAAAGAGAAAGCTGCATAATCGCAGCTTTAACATTAAGATGTCATTGTAAAAATGAATGTATATAATGAACTCGGAAAAATAGAAATATAAGTGTCTGATCCTTTCCTTGTTTCCTGTACATCTGCATTGGAGTTTGCGTATTGTTATTCAACTAGCTAATCATCATCTTTTGTGCGGTGTGATTGTGTTTTTACTCAGAGAGGCTAATCTATGAAGACATCTGTTATTTGGTAGATAATAGGCCATTTCAAGTCTCAAAGCCCTGCGAGGCATTTCTGAAGAAGGAGAAGTAGATACATCTGTTCCCACCAGGTAGGACTACAACTGAGCATGCTGTAACACAGCAGAACAAAACTCTTCCGCTTGCTTTTCACCAAAATGCTAAACGAACGTGGAATGTTGCAAACAAAGAGCAATTCTGGTGTGGTTTGTTAGAGCTGTGAGGGAGACTGACTTGATATAAATAATTTAAGTTTTCCTGAGAAAACAGAACATCTCACACCAAAGAACAGTGGGATTTATCATAGTGATCACAACCCACTGGACCTATAAATCAGGCACAGTCACAAAAAGCAGTGGTCCACTGAATGTGATGTTCTGCTGTTGGTAAAGGTCAATATTAGATATTTTGAGGGCAATGCAAATGCTTTATTATTCCCTTGGAAAGAAAACCTTGTGCTCCTGCTCCCTAATAACTTACCCACATGAAGCAGTTCTCTGCATTCCACTGAAAATATACTACCTCTGCATTACCCATGAATCAACTGCAGCTCTGAACAATCCTTCTCATCATGAATTTGGGAAGAAACAGGACATATCTTTATCTTCAGGCTGTCTAAGTAACCTAGCATACAGTAGCTGCATTCCATAAGCTTCTGTTCCTTCACCACTGTCAGTTTTTCCCATTGCGCTACGAATGCAGATGAGACCCCTATATTCAGATTTATCTTACCTAGGATTTGTGACACTTTTAGTGACAACTGACCGCTCCTAAAGCAGGCTGACCATACAAATAGCATATGTCAGTAGGAGGACAATGCGTTTATGTAAACTTACAATATGCACAGGTTCTCTGTATTTAGACTTTGGAATGGCACTAGCCACAAGCTGCAAATTGAAAGAGTTCATGGAATTTCTTATTACAGTTTCACCTACTTGTGCATTTTGGAGAGTTGTTGCCTAAACAGGAGTTAAAATTTTTTGGCTTGTTTTTTTACTGCTTCAGCTCAGAGGTCTAGAATACTGCAGAGATAGCAGAGTTGATGCAGTGTTGCTCCATTCTCTGATTAGTCATTTGTAGAAGTGCAAAATGGAAGAGTGACATATGATGTTGACACTTTCTGCTGGTGTGTATGACAGAGTCAGTGAGACCAGTTTTTGTTTCTGACCCCAATCTCTTTTTTTTTTTGTTTCAAATATTTTACCCACTTTTCTTGAATGAGAAAATGGCCTTTCAACTCTTTTCTCAGAAAAATAAGGCTTCACCCTGTAGCTTGGTGGTTAAGCTAGTTATCCAGAAATAATAATACCTAGCTAAGTACTATAATAATAACACCTGGCTAAGTACTCTAACCATCACTCTGGTGAGTACTCTAACATAAGGCTTCCCTTACTGCCATGCTATTTTTCCATTTTGTATAAATAATTAAGACATAAAACCACCAAAGGCTTCAACCTGAGTCTCCTGTGTGTAATATGAGTGCCCTGTCACCAAGTGACAGGGTCAGTTTCTCTGGCTATGAACATCGAACTATTTATTTGAGGCAGAACAGCTATAGCAGGACAAACTGAGGGACAGACTGATTCTGTAGCCTGATGGCTTATAGTTTAGGTGAAAAGAATAAACCGACACACATTAAAACTCAGGAAGTTATTTCCTCGCTGTATTTCTCAACTGAGACACCTATGTATAACCATCAATAGCCTGAGATCTCTGGATAATATTAAACCAAGTGATTCCCTGCTGAAAAATTTATGCACATTTTGTTAGAGATACTAAGCACAGGCCCATGGATGCAAAGTAGCTGAGCTAAACGAAGGTCTTTTGTGTTGACAAGAGTTTGGCTACAGCAAGAGTCAAGAAAGACAACCGCTGCTGTAGATGACTGGCAGGTGCTTCCAAAGCCTCCACACATGATGGAATGACTCCAGTCAATGCCACAGTGCGCTCTCACCTTGCACATATGCCATAAAAAAATCCTGAATGCATGCGGAGTCCCAGTTTCACCACGTGCAGGGCAGGGTTTCACACAGCTTAAAAGTTTGGGAACGAGAGAAACTGTTGCTCCTAGATACCATCTACATATAAAGAAGTATCTCCCCAAGGAGCCACGAGCTTGCAATCCCAGGCAAGACAAGATACACTCTAAAAATCTGTGTTACATCTACACAGTCCTTTGCAGATAAGGTCAAACATATTTTGCTGAAGACGCGGGTTGGCTGAAGGCAAAAGCCACACAGTGTGGTGCTGTGCTCCAAGAAATGAACCTAACCTCTCAACAGAGCTTATTGGATCAAGCATAGCTAAGACAGCTACAGGGCTTCCCATTCAAGGTTGTGGTTTTGGGGCAGCCAGGAACAAAGAGAACTCAGACTGGTCTGCAAAACATCATCAAAGGACAGTTAATAGGCAGAAAACCCTACTCCTGGTAAGAATTTTTCTCTATAAATAAATAAATATCTCTAAAAATCTCTAAAGTAATATCTCTGTGTGGAAAACAAATCCTGGAAGAAATGTGTTATACACTTACAGCATAAAATGCTCTACAGAGGAAGAAGGAAGCACTGGAAATGAACTAATAACAAAAAGGAGTAAGAGTAACAGTATACAATACAGCACATCACATACAGGCTTTCAAGCAATGCTGCAAATACGTTTTTATAGAGTTTTGACCTCACCAGTGGCTACCCTTCTCTATCAATGCAGGACCCATGCACATTTACTCTGTCTTTGAAAGATTCCATGGTGTCTGGAGGAACTATTATCCAGCTTAACAGCAGGCTTGAGCCAAGGCTCATCTCCCCCTTTTTTAGCCACAGAAAAATTAGGAATCTCATGTAAGTTATTTGCATAAGATCCTTCTTAATCAATGCAAAAAAGACAGGATGTCCTGGGTAATGACTGATGTTGTCTTAAAGTTGGGATGAAGCCCTATCTTAAAACAGGATGGCTCGCTACCTGTAGGTGCCCATCTTCCCTCATTGATGATGTGGAAAGCCTGGGCGCCTTGCTCCAAGTAAACAGGCCTTTTTTAGAGAACAACGACTTAGTGAAATAGAAATCCCCCCAAAATCAGATGTGGGGACTTGAGCAGGGTCAGAAATCAAACCAAGGCTTACAGAGCCCCTGACTAGTGCCTTAGCTTGCGTTTTACCCAAGTGTCTTTTCCAAGTGAATGTTGCAGTGGAACACATACATGAGGTTCCTCCTCACGATATGTACACAGAGCTAGCCAAATTATCTACCAGGGACAATGTAACAGTGGATAAATACGGTACAGACACATGAAGTATAGAGATGGAAGAAGTAGCAAGAATCAAGACAAATGGAGAAACACAAAATACAGGGAAAATATCGTAAAGGATTTCACAGTACCCAGATACATTCTGTTATGGAAAAGTCTTCCAAGACAAGTGGTGTGAGTAGAGCTGGCATTTTATAAAATAGATAGGCAAAACACTGGGAGATATATTGCTAGACAGAATGATTTCAGAGGAATTTGGTGCTTGAATAGCCCATCTCTCTCTCTAGCTTCCATGCTTCTATTTTATCACAACCAGTTCAGTTCTGTAGTTGCGTCTCAGTCCACAAGAAACATTAAAATGAAATCTGGAGACACTGCTTGAAATTGCGAACAACGATCAATTAGCATTTCTCACCATACAATTTATTACCTTTCTTTTTCATGGTCTTTGTCATGGCCTTAAGTGCCACACTGATTTACTACACTGTTCTACTTAATTATCTCTAGTGCTTTATTTCAGAAGTGATCCTATTCTTAGCTGTTTCTTTCTTGGTAGGATTGCATTCAGAGGGACCATCCCATCACCCGTTTCAAAGCTATAGCAGCAAGTCCAGATCTGTAGTTTAGAAACAAGGGATCCATTTCAAGTATTTGGGGAACAAGATACTGGTGTAAATTACTGAAAGCGAAGTCCAAGATTAGTTTACACCAACAGGTCTGAGAACAAAAAAAAGCTAGCAAGCAGCCAGTTCCTCTCTGGAAAGCACTGAGATTATTCCAAGAGGGAGACAAGACAACACTGGGATACCCGAGAAATTAATTGTTGCTCAGAGCCTTTAACAGAACTCTAACACCCTGCAAGGATACTTTCACCTGTCTCACCCGGGAGCGCAGGAACGTGCCGGTTGGCACTGGTGAGGACACGGTGTGAGCCAGCTGTGAATGCATTCAGATTGGAAATCAGAAGACAGGCACCGAGTAGCAGATTTCAGACTGCAGCAGCGGAATAAAAAACACTTGATTTTTAAAATGGAGCTGCAGTGGGTCTGTGAAAGGGTGATTGATAGAGCAGCTGAGACAGAAGGGGACTGGATTCCAGGTCTGTGTTTCTCTGTTCATGGAAAGGCTGTTTTGTTAAAGCCAAGCCAAATAAGAACAACAACAATGACCTGTGAATTTTTTACTTGGGCTCCTAACGTAATGCTTCTTCACAGTATACGTGAAATGTAAGTAGAAAACCATGCTAATTAAAAGTGGAAGGGAAAAATACCTGAAAAAGCTGTATCTAAAGAGCAGGCTCAAGTACCTAACTCCTATTAATAAAAGCAATTTGCACGTTTAATGAGACAGAGATTTCTGCACTCCAAACCCACTGTTGACAATAGGAGGTAGGCTCCTGTGATGTTTACTCTTAAAAATCCTACGCATAACTGAACTAAAAGTCTCAGTCCAGGCATAATGTTTGAATAGCCTCCCCAGCAAATATATTGTTCATGCTTAAAAAGTCAACATTTGCCAAAAGATAACGAAACATTTCTACAAAAAGTAAGGAGAAAGACATGTTGCAACTTGGATGCAGGGTACGTACTGAACAAAAGTTGCTTGTTTACTACTGGACATTGCATAAGGAAGGGTAACCAAGGTAATGGGATACGTGTTTACGCAGGAGAGAGAACATGTTAGGTAGCTAACAACAAAGCCACTTTGAAAAAAAATGCCGTTTTGTCTCCTTTCAGAATTCATGGCAAAACAAATGCCATTTCTTAAATTATTCCTCCTTTCCACATTCTTTATTTTTTGTGCCAATTGCTGCTCCCATCTCTAACAGGAAAGTGTCAGTGTCAAAAATGAGAGACATGGTATAACTGCAAATAAAAGTTAATTACTGTGGAAATTCAACTCCAGCGCTTTAATTAAAGCCTGACAAATGTATCATGGACCCCAGGCACCAGCGTGGAGTACACCCATTAGAGAGATTACTCCTCTTTCTATGGCCTCCCATGCTAACACAAAGGAAGTATCAATCATGCCAGAAAATGGCTTTTCCAAATCAAAGATGCTGGGAATTATTCTATTACCTTTCTCGTAGAGAATTTTCAGAGTTGCTGAGAGGGATTTTTATGCAAGAAAGCAGCATGTTAGTGTAAATTTTTGCTTAATTGCTAGGTTAATGTTAAATTGCAGCTTTTCTTTTAGGAAAACTGGCAGCTGGCAAGCCCTTTCTACAAACCTACATTTCCTCTGTAGCTTTATGATATGTAAATAGGTATGCAGGAGACAAACAGCTTCAAATTGACATGTGATGAAAAGAAGCAGAGGACAGAGATGCTTGAAGCAATCTTCTCGTGGGGAAAACTGCAGTGAACTCCATCTAGAATTCTTCAGCAAGTCCACGTATGTTTTTGCTGCCCTCCAAAACCAGCCTGCTGAGAAGAAATATTTCCACTGGAGTTCCCAATAAGAGCAGTCCGGGATGAGTCGGTCGCTGTCACAACATGAGCAGTATTGCTTTCTCTGTCAGGCTCTAACCCTCCAGCCAAACAATGCCAGGGCACTCCTAAGAGTGTGTTTTCTTTTAGATATACTTTATTGCTCCAACTACAATTATTTCATTGTCTGCTGAGCACTCAGAAGTAACGAACAGTGCTGACAAGATAATACAGTACAGGAGCTGGACACTTTTGCTTTTATTTGCTTAACATTTAAGGCTTGGTTTTGCACATGATCAAGAAGTAAAAGGAAAATATGCTGAGATCTTGAGAGTTGTTTTGTTGCTCCTTTTGCTGCTAAGGTATTTAAATAAAGAACTTTCTCTTTCACAGCCCCGGTTCTCCCCCTCTTTGATCCTAAAGCAATAATCCCATATTTATGAGATTATTTTCGTTGCCATGGAAATTAACGATGTAAAAAATTCAGCATTATCATTTCCATATAAGCAGGCAAGATGTAGTCCTCTTGCAAGACAAACATTTTCCTGACACCTCTCCCTACCCCCACCATCCTACACACACGGCAGGTCACACCACAAGAACCAAAAGACACACGTGCTGTGTACAGCACACCACAGCCTTGCACATGGCAAGATTCCCTATACAGGTCAGACTCACCCTTCTGTTTTAATGTTATGGGACTGTTTTTAGGACTGTGAGGGAAGATCCATCCAATCCCCATTGCCCCGGTATAGACTTCACTTGTGGCACCATCAACTCTGACAAAAACTAGAGACAGCGGTTTGTGGCAGTTTGGGATTAGAGGACGCTACCCTACAAGGCAGTAGTCTAAAATCACCCACTCCTCTCCCAAAAAATCCAACTTGAGATGATTAAGAGTGCTTTGAGACACGGTGTCTTTTTTCTTTGCGTATGCAAACAGCACTGTAATCCGTGAAGGGGGACTTCAGTGTTTCAAGCAACACAATCTCCACACTCATTGTACAGTGAGATACTACTTACCAATGCTGACTGGCCGACATCCCCATCTTTAGTAAATCTGCAACCCATTCAGGAACAAAACACCCTGCTCTTACATCTTGCATATGCTGCTGGCTCATAAGTTATATCACCCACAGAAAATTTTAAGTTGTTCCTCAATAAAGTATTGGACTAAACAGCTTATTTTGTTCATAAATTTGCTCTTAGCTCTTAGAGTTGTTGTTATCCAGAGAAAGGATGGAAAGCCAGGATTCAGGAAATTGCACTTTCATGCAATCTTTAAATCTTAAAAAAACACAGCTAGATCCCAGGCATATCCAATGAGTCTAACTTACATGCTTAGAGGAGTTAGTGAAAGAATTTGCACAAAGCTCCCAAAAAATGCAAAAGCAAGTGCCAAAAGCATTCAGATCAAACCCCTGTTCTGATAAATTCACTCCTGCAAAGTGATCCAGTGCTTGTGCCAGGGCTAGGGATAAAACTGAATTCCTTCTCCCATTCCCTTTGCACTAAATCCTTAATGCAGACCCCTCCCAGGCTGAACACAGTGTGAGTAAAGTAACAATCACACAACAATATTGTCTACATCTTTTTGTTTATGTCTGTTTTAATAATGTGATATTCCTGAAAGACATGTGTGATGCGTGAGAAGCATGGAATTTCAAAACCCATACAATATAACATGCAAGTTACAAAGCAGGCTTCTTTACTGCTCTTTGCTATTCTCTCAGGTCTGACCTAGAGAGACCAAGAGAAGTAAAACTCCATGTTGCATTTACGAGACAGACGACGTTTCAAGCCAACTGCGATGATGCGATTGTTATGATGTGGACATCTGTTTGCTGAGACTGGCACATTTCTTTCCTTACAAATGAAAGGGCCGAGAAAAGCAGCCAGTTTTTAATCATCTTTATGGATTTACTCTCACAGTAATACTCAAGTAAAATAAAAATGACACGATCTATATTCTGGTACATTTCATAATTTTGGGTGGTACCAAAAAAAGTTGTTTCAGCCAAAGGAAATTTACGACTTGAAGCAGGGAACATTTTTTTGTCCAAAGTTTCTATGATTTCATACTTCATTGAAAGCAGATGAATTTTGTAGCACATCTCTGAAGGCAAAATGGGGAGCTAATGTCGAGTAATAATTCATATTAACATCCGTAGGTATTAATATCGCAGTTATCCAGCTTTCTGACCATTCAGCACATACGGAAAAGGATACTGATAATTGCAGTTCACAGTACCTATCACCCTTCTGTTGCAGGCATAAGCTATACCTGGCTCTTGGGGATGCTTTAAGCCAATTATTGGTTTAGAGGTGATGTTTGCAACTGACTGGATACACGCACAGGTTTACTTTCCTCCCTCATGATTTTCTTCTACCAGGTTCACGTAGAATGGCCATCACAGACCAGCTACAGCAAGAGGGCTTCAGGCACCAAAGCCTGTCTGCTTCTGGAACTAAAGGGATATTGCAATTCACTAGCAACAATAGCAAACTCACGTGCTCCCTGTACAACCACCACTGGAATTAACTCTGCTGAGTTTTAAAAGGATGCTGCAGATCTCCCTGCTCATACAGTCGGATGCACATGTCGTGAAAACTCTACGCCACTGTTGTATTACCTAGGTTTCCTTCTTTGTTGACCAGGTGCTGATCTACTCACCACACAACAGAAAAGACAACATCTCTCCCCTTTTCCTAAGTAAAAGCTATTTTGTGGCAAAACAGAAGTTCCTTGTACCTAGGGCTGCCAAGCCAAAGCCATTCCCGAGTGCTGAATTCATAAGATATAAAGAATTATTTGAAGTGGCCAAATTGCTTTCATTAAATGAAAAGACCCCTAATGCTCAGAGAAGACACATTTGTCTGTGTTTACAAATGTTCCCCCAGCCAAGCTGTGATACCTGAACATGAATACACTGCAATTCTGATACGAGATGGAAAGATTAATGTACTGTAAGTCTAGAGGGAAATCCCTCTGGACATTGCTTTTGAAAAGCTTAGAAATCAGCTTTTTTTTTGTGGTTGCCACTATTCCTTAGCAACAAAGCTAGTCTGCTGAACACGGCTCTGCTGTAACACATTCCAGAAATAACTAGCAAGGCTGGCATTGTTTGGACTAACAGGGGAAAACTAATCGGGTCATTTGCTATGTGCTAGTGCTCTCCACCTGCTGACCACCTGCACGTTCCCAAGACAATCCAAGAAATACGCGCATACACTCACATGTGTGTATACCTAAATATACCTACATATACTTAGACAGTATTTATAAGAGAAGATTTTTCAGAACTGTTATGTGGGGGATGGAGGGAAAGATGGAGGAAGAGAAAACAGCATCTTTCTTCTGTCTCTAACAAATGGTAGTAAGAGTCCTACTGAAGCCCAAAGCAACTTCCCCTCCCACCCATTGCTCCACAATGGCCAGGAAGAACCCATGTCTTTGTCCTTGTCCTCCAGACAGCATGAAAACCACCCCCTCCCTCAAACTGCAAATTCCACTCCCCATGAGTGGAGAGGACCTTACATCGTGTTCCCACCTCTCTCTGTCTTTACAACAGCCTGGACATAGCAGCTCCAACAACTGGTACGCTAACACAGAAGTTCCCTTGTCGCAGCAGGGAGGGTTTGGAGACTTTCCTCCTCACTTTCCAGGGCTTTCCAGGATGTTTTTTTTCTGTTAAGCAAGTTGTCAACATTTTGACCATTTTTTGTGTTCCACAATGGGGTAAGGAATTTACATTTACAATTTTCATGAAAAAAACCACCCAGACCCTTAAACAAAACCTCACCTAGGAAAAAAAAAGAGCTCAAATTGCTGCTTTGTCTGATTCAACCAGGGACTTGAATCTATGGTTCCAGCTTCTCACGTGAGTGTCTAAATCAAGAGGACATTACATATCCTGAAGAGGGACATTCTTCTTGTGACCAGAAACTCTATTTTGGACTTGAGAAACAGACATTAGATGAAATGGCTACATTTTAGTAAAACAATGCTTTCCTTTCAATGCAAAACTATTTTCTGACAAAGCTTGTTGCATTTTGAACATCCAGGCTTGCTCTAATTCATATCCAAGAGGTCAAATCCCAAAGCTCTGTGCCAACAGAAGTACCGACTGCACAAAACTTCACATGCAGAGGCAAAATGACAATGACAGTGGCAACTGCTTTGCCTTCAAGTAAACGGACGCAAACTGCAACACTATACTAACAAAGAAGTACAGACAAAAACTGAGTAAACAGCCAAAATTCAAGAGAACATAGCCAGGGCACCCTCAAGAAGCATTTAATCAATTCTATCTAATGGCACCATCTGAGGATTTTCTCTCTATGTTTTCAATGTGCTTGTGCTGCTGCTAACATGCTACCATTACAACTCAATGGTATCATGGTACTTTGAATTCAAGGTCAAACCAAGGCAGAAAAATTAGCAGATTAAGACCTCTTTCAATTTGGTTTTTGAAGGTATGGGATAAATTGTTCCCTCTCACCTTCAGCCCAAGAGAAGTGAGTGGAAAGCAGAGGAGCACAGATGACACCTGTGAAAAGTTCAATACACCTCCCACCGCCGGCCAGAAGGCTCCCTTCCTGCTCTGACACACACGATACCTCAAGGTGCAGTCTAGCCTACCACATTTAAACCCCTTCATTTTTAATTTCACACATTTGCCTCTTCATAAGAGTTCGATACTTCAGTTCCAATGAACCGACGCAGGACATGGATTAACGCACCACTGGTACACATTTTGGGTAGGTAAAAACCATTCACAGCCCTCCCCGAGGTGTTTCACAACATCCCTCAGGCATGTTCAGTGGGCTGTGATGCATGCCGAGCGTCCAAATTGCTATACGCTGTCATATATTCCACATACCTCGCAGCGCTTGACTGCGGAGACAACAGCCTCCAGCCCAACGGTGCCACCAGGGGAGAGGTACACAGCCAAAACACGGGGCAGCAACCTGGGTGCCCACAAACTCAGATGCATATGACATTGTGGCAGCCACAAACCGGTTAACAAATGACTCACCTTTCTAAATTAAAAGCTAGCTGTTAAATATCTCCTCTTTTGACAACCTTCAATTACAAAGACTTGCTCTATTCACACCCAAATTAAACGTAAAAATCTGACTTTCAACTGCTAATTAGCTGTAGAAGACAGAGTTACATTTCTGTTATGGCATATTATACTTTCTGTTAATTGTTATTTACTCCCACTGTTTTGAAACCACCATTTGATATCTAGCGGTGTTAAATGCATTTTTGTAAGACTTGAAAAAAAATAATAAATCAAGGATCAAAACCAGGCATGTCTTTGGGAGAAAAGACACTGTAAAAATAAAATACCAGGTCTTTGTTTGATCAAAACCAATGTGTGTCTTTTGAAGTCAATGGAGCCACATTGATTTTTATACATGCTGGAAATCCACCCCAATATTGCTTATATCCATTCAAGACAAATCAAGCAGACCCAAGAGTGTTTGTAAGTGGTACTAGAAATGACGGAAGGAGATAAAAATGAGGGAGGAGGCAGGAAGAGAAGGAAGCTAGAAAGCTGTTTTTTATTTTAAAAGAAGGAAAAAAAACACTAAGAATTTAACCTTTTGGTGACCTTTTCCTTAATTGAAGCTTTGCCAGTTAAGACCAAAAGGCAAAAATAGCAATGGTAAAAAGAACCATTTATATACTTTCTTATATCACATGGAGGGCTATTAACATAAGTAGCATTAACATCTCCTAAAACCTGCTTTTCTGTTCTGATGATTTACTCCTTGGCTTGTGTATTTAACTAAGCTCAGCATTCTCCTCCCAGTGAGTCAAAGTCAAAGCTCTGTAAACAGGACTGTTTACTGTCTTATAATCTGTGCTATTTTTTATACTTGCGCTAATTATAGAAATAAATACACATTATACATCAAGGAAATATAAAGAATGCATCGGATCAGTTTCTTACTAACATAGAATTTGTAAAGACTCTAATTTGCTTCAACTGAGTTACAGCTTCACGAGATGAAATTCAGGCTCTTCAATAACTAAAAATTACACAGAGAGGAATGCTTTTAATTCTAATGAAATATGATGGTTTTGCAATGAAAGAATCAGTATTTTGCTTAATTGATCCTTTTCAATAACACCAAATTGTAATATACACTAGCACACCATCTCGGAAGATTTGATCCTATCAAACTGCTGAGTACATTAAATGCTAAAAAGCCACTGAGAGAGGAAAATGACCCTTAATGTTTTATTTTCCTTTTCGCATCATTGAACTGAAGTAGTGCTTCAATTCATTTTCCAAAGCTTACATGTACATCTAGAGGAGCCCGAGGCCAAATTTTGTTCCTTTCAAAGTCTCTGGTATAATTGTCATTGACTTCAGGAGGGTCATATTTTTGGCTTTCCATAATTTTGGGGTATAAAATACTATTTCTGTTTCCAATGAAATCAATAGCAAGTCTACTTATGGTAGGCTTGGGCTTTAAATATGAACCAGACCATTAAATGCACATCACAATAAGGAATACACGATTATCCCTTCTTTTTCCATTTTATGAATTATAGCAATTGAGGTCATGAAAAATCTGACCTGTCTGAAATACCTCTTTTGGGTATGGTTTCAGTAAACAAAGGATTATTACAACCCGTCTCTTTCTTTAATAATCTAAGGTAACCCTTAGAAATCAAAAAATATCTTTGCTTTCTGCTTAAAGGATGGGTATCAAAATTCCAAGTATATTTATTAAAAATGGAAAGCTTGTGCCTCAATTTGGGAAAACAGATCAAGTGTTCAACAGATTACATTTAACCTTCAATACAAGAGCCATGAAGATGTCTAAACTGAACACAAAGGAGATTTTTAAACTAATGGAAATGTAATCAGTGGAGTTTTTTATCCTACAGGATTCTGTTATATTGCTCCAGACTGCTCCCAATATCTCCTGTCTCGAAAGCTCAATCTTCTCAAGCAAAGCTTTGATCTACATGTTCATTGCTAAGTAGTTTTGAGTATTAAAGAATTAATAACCATGCAGTGTATTTCCTCTCGCCTAATTCTGCATGCTGTATGGTTCTTCAGAAAAATCAAACATTATCTGTCAGACAAATGGCACCATGGTTATTTGGAACATTTAATTTGGTGGTTTTCTAGCAATTCAGTAGTGTTTTCAGTTATGGTAATATAGGACTGAAAATGCTGGTATTGTGCGGCTACCACAGTTAGTTTTCTGGTACAGCATGAAAGAAAAGAAGCCCACCCAGTCGTCCTGGCAGGGATGAAATGCACTGCTTACTAACCAGCCCACATTCTGGGAATGAGCTTCAACTCCAATCTTTTGTTCAGCTGCTGTGGGGCATCTTCTGAACTTTCACGGTCTCCACACAATGTGTTTGTTGTTGACCATCTATCAACTATGTAACTGCAAAAATTTCTTCTGTTTCATTCAGATAGTAGCAGTAATAAACATTGCTACTCGGGAAGTATTTGTATCCTGCGCTGTCTTCGGCACTTTTTAGTTAACAGCATGTGAAATGAAGCAGACGTAATGGCTCTTCCACACCTTAACAAGATCTAGAGTCTTGGTGGCGGCATTTCTTCACAATGCTGAGGAAGGAAAACGAATTATGGAGTTCATATGGATCACCCATCTCCTAAAGACCACAGTTACTGTAGGAGGAAGGATCCTCCCTAGCCACCAGCTGCCCAGATGCTGGTGTCTGAGAAGGTGATCTGACCTTCCCCAGGTATGAGCACAGCACTTAGGGGCTTCTGGAACAACCACCACCACCACCATTTCTGGTGAGGTAGGTTTTGAAGATGGAGTCCTCCATGCAGGAGTGGAGATACATGAAATCTTGAGCTGAACTCCAGCGAGTGAGTTGCTCTACACAGCTCTGTAGTGTCAGGTTATGTCTATTGGGCAAGTGGTGTAGCACCAATAGGAGTATTTTGTATGGCAAACAGGGATGCTAAGGGCCCAGAAACCACACCATATATGTTTCAGAGTGGCTTACTTGGGACTAGCTTTACTTTAGTGTCCCATGGATTGAATAAGAACTAACAGCTGGGTATGTGAGGTGCTTCCTCTGGTTTAATTTCTTCCGGTTTAATTTCTTCCAAAAGAAGCCCAGTCATAAGCACCAGGACTGCTGTGAGCCGAAGCACAAGAAAGTGCAGGTAACTAGAGGGGTTCACTTCAAAAGGACATTTCTAAACCGAAGTGCTAAAACATTTCTAAACCAAGTGCTAGTGCAGATGTACCCTCTTGCTGGCTGGCTTTCTTTTTCAGTCGGGCTGATCACTAAACACCCAGATGTGAGGTGACAACAGAAGCACGGACAAGAAAGAGGTTTATAGCAGTGTTGAAATGGTGGTATTTCAGCTTCTGCATCAACAGAGGTAAGGTGGTTGAGTTTGTGCAATGACTGAAGCTTTCAGGTGTACCATGAAAATGGAAATTTTCCCCAAATTTATTCCTTATGTAACTCCATAACCATAAATAAACTAAGGTAATTGTACTAGCTGCTAAGCAGGGAACTGTAGAGCCTGCCGAGCAGCCAACCCAGCATAGAGTGACTGCTGCCGCTGGCTATGGAATAGCTGCAACTGTTTTCTCCTCTATTTTTTAGCCATAGCCAAGGGACATGTACGGGGCTCACAATGTACGCTACTATTGGAGAAAGAAAAAATAATTCCTGTCATGTTCAAAGGATGCAAAGCAGAATACATAAGAACAAATGACAGAAAGAGCTACTTTAAGAAAGTCTTTGGATTTCTTATGCTAAAGCAATATGCCCTAGCCTGCAGCTCTTGGTATCCTTGCTAAGCCACTAACACAAGGACAAGACGACTGGGCCTCAGGACGGATATGCAATTAAATATAAACTCTCAAAAACATTTTGTGGAGGATGCTAGGAGGAACAGTTAATAGCACAGCAGTGCCACACGGATGATGCAAATAACCCAGCTATTTAACTGCCTGATCACAACTTGCTATGGCATGAATCCACTGCTAAAAGGCCTGGATTTTTCTCTGCCAGCCACTTTGTATAATAGTTATCCTTGACCTCTACATATCAAAACACTTGCTAGTTTACTGACTTCCCCCAATGTCAACTTAAAAGCTCTCAAAAAGATAAAACCCTTTCCAAAGAAGCTAGCAGGGATATTTTCACTTTTGAAAACACTCTCTTCTCTGATTAAGTGAGATTTCAGTTGCAGAAAGTTCCCACCAATGTGGCAGGAGGATTGCCTGAACTGAGATGCTGAAGAGGATCAACTCACTAGGCTGTTGCTTGCTTGTGCTGTATTGCACTCTTTCCATGGAAAAGGCTGCTCCCTAAAATTTTGTGTCAGCTACAGGATTTCTGAGTAGTAATGTCTAAAACCGGGCACTCATGGGACATTGCTTTTTAAAAATAACCACATTAAAGTAGGATTTTGTGTGCATGTTTAGTTTTTCCTGATGGTCACCAACATTTCAGTCATTCAACTACAGCTGATGTATCTGCACTTAGTTCTTGTTCTCCCAGACAAACACGCTGTAATGTTTAAAAAAACCTCACACTGTCACCTCCTTTTTAGAGCCCTCTCTCAGGGAGAGGGCACCTCAATCCAACCAAAGGCAAACACACATGAAGAAAATGTACAGAGTCCATGTTTTGTTTTGGGGGGTTTTTTTGGGGTTTTTTTTGTTTGTTTGTTTTTTTTAAATAAAATCCTATTCAATGGCTATTTTCAATTGCTACTTTCAATGCATGCTGCTCCAAGTGCAGGAGTACCAAACTGTTTACAGGATCAGCGCTTTACTAAAGTCAGGGTGCTGCTAAAGTGCACAAGAGCACGTGGATCATGGATGCCTACACCCCACACAACTTACAGCTTGCACAAGCTGAGTTTCTCTAACAAAGGAACTAATCTTCCCACTGACGTTTTTTCACATGATTTACCACAGACACCAAACATGTTGACTTTTCTGATGCTGTAGAGAAGTTCACTGGAACCCCATGTTGGGTGTCCCTGCTCTGTTAAAACCACAGGGAAATCCTTCAAACTTGTTCACGCTGGCAGGTTTAAAGAATGCCAACACTGACTTTCATACCACCAGAACCATGATCCTTACTCCGCACAAAAATGCATCTTTTTATACTCACAGAGAGTCATATCGATGACTATCTGTAGAGCAAGGATAAAAAAAAAAAACAAACCACAAAAACAGGCCACGGAACAGTGTATCAGCAAAGCAAAGCAACTCAACCTTTCTGTGCCCTTCTTCCTGACTTGCATTGATTTGTGCCACAAATTAAACACTGTGCACGTAAACCCACCCGAAACTGTGATTTTATTTTTTTAATCTTCCAGCATTGATTGGAAGAATATGAAGAGGGGAAAAATAGAACATTTTCTTTCATATCTCTGCTGCTGATTATAATATATAATGCAAACTCTTTCAGGACACTTCCATTGTTCCTTGGCCACTCTGAATATTGAGTGTTATTTATTGCATACATTCTCCTCATCTCTCAGAAAAAAAACCAGTAAATTGCAAATGGGCCAGACGTGATATGTGAAAATTAACTCTTTGGTTAAACTGCAGTTAGCTCCCCCCTTTTCAAATACACAAGCCCATAACTTAACATGGGAGACAAGGTAAGATTTCTAAGCCAATAAAGCTATTCACATTGTTCTGGTGGCTTTAAGCATCCTTATATGCAATTTTCACAGACCATGTTTTGCAATCCAATTTCTAGGATTCCCAAACAAGAGCAAGAAATTTCCCAATGCTGTCCCGCTACCAGAAACTTTTCCTAGAGCTAAATGGTTGCTTTACACCCAGAGCATGAGGCTACGCTAATTCTAACCCAGGACAGCCCAGTAACACTGCTCTACAAAGGTGGCAAGCTGCTTTCAGACTTCCTGGATGGAGATAGGAGCTAACTGATCATTCAGCATCAATGATCACAATGCAGGTTTTAAGGTATCCAAATAACAAAGTTACCCACATCTTACAACTTTGTGGAGCTGACACAGAATGACTGTTCTTCATAGCCAGGCAGTCTGCAAGCCTCGAGCATTATGCCAGTGAATGTTTATCTCATTAATTTCGCTGACAGACCACCTGACACTGGCAAAATACAGCTTTCCATGCCAATCTTCAGCATATGTATATGAAATAGTAGAATAAATTTTATCATTCTGCTCTGGCTGCTATTCCAGCATACTTTGCTGAATAAAACACCATCTACAGACATAACCCAAATTTAATCGTGTAAGTCTTGTGCATAAAGCAATAATTTTATGGCTCTCTTCCTGTAATAAGTTGAGCCCTCTCAACTCTCACTCGAGTCAAATGGATTTGAAGGAGGACCCTAAACCAAAATATTCAAATGAAAGATCATTATTACAATTGTTCTGAGTAAAATGGAAATCCACTCATTCATACACGTTGGCTTAATGAAATACTCTCAAAAGACAACTCTTCTTGGTACTCCAAGAATAGATATTCAGTGCATTCAACTTTTTATCCATTTTACAACAAGGAAAAAAAAATAATAATAAAAAAAATCTTTTCTATGCCACTTTCACATGAGTATTGCATGTCATCTCCCAGCTTGACAGTCCGATGGCAAGCAAAATCAGCAAGAATGTTGATCGTTCACAACTGCTGATGGCAACCAGCCTTGCAAATTTGAAGGGAAAAGTCAAAAAGGAGACAAGGGGTTTAACTACAGTGTTTAAAGGTGCTATCCACACAGGGTAACATCTATTAAAAATTATGTTGCTGATAGGCAAACAGAGGAAAAGAACTGGCTGTCAGTTTGTTTCAATGCCACATGGTTAGGAGATCAGACTCACGGGAATTATTCCAGTTTATGGAAAATCTTAATCCTCTTAAAACATATACACGTATCATTTCAATAAAATACATACTTAAGCAGGCAAGACAGAAAATCTTTACCAGGTACATGCAGGTGATCTATTTGAGATTCTCTAGGTTCTTCTAGGATTGGCTGTGGCTTCATAACACTGGCTCAGGATGCTCCATCTTGTAATTAAAGGCTTAATCTCCTCCTAGTCATCTGGGCAGTTGTAATGAAATATGCCAGTTACTCCCTAGTCTTGTTTTGGAAAAATGCCCAGCAGATTACAACAGCAACAAAATTAAATTACCCGTTCAGTATGTTCACTTTGCAGCATACCCATACTGCCCTTTACCAGACTTGCATGAAATATTGAAACAAAAAAGCTTTCTCTGTTTTTCAGCAGGTGCCAAGGTTTCATTATCCTTCAGGAAAAAAAAAAACAGAAGTCTTGCTCAGAACTCAGTATGTCACTTTGCTTTTCTGACACGTCACTTCACACTTTTGTTGGGACACAGCTCTCTACAGCACTAGCAGGAACACATTTTAGCCACTACACGTTAGCAACTAAACAATATTAACTGCAGACTCTTATAAAAACAGAATAACAACTATATTCTGGGTATAAAATATTATTGGAAGCAAGGTATCATCCCCCAAATGCACTCCTATGCGGTCAGTTTTCAACCATACTGGCAGCTCCTTTTCCTCTCTTTCTCCCTCCTCCTTTCCCCTCCTCGATTCCTCCTGCTCCATGTACTGCAGGTGCCAGTGACCAGCCTGAGCCACATTTTGGGTGGAAAAAAGGCTAAAACAAAATTAATGTAACAGGTCAGAAAAGACAAGAGTGAGTGAGGAGAAGGTAAGCAGCAGCTGTCTGCTGGCTTCTGCAAACTGTTCAACAGCTCAGCTGAATCCAGAGAAGTCACATCTTACAGGCACAGTCACACTTTATTGGTCTAGACTGAAAAATGTTCAGTCACAACCCGCTGCGAAAGATCTGACTACATAAACAAACAAAACAACAATCCTGCAAATTTAGTAATTTAAAAATTCCCTGAAGTTATGCCTCTGTACATCTCCGTTGCCCTAGAGCTCCTGACAAGCTTCCTTCTGCTGTAGAGGTGCCAGCACAAAGCCAAGAGCCCCATCAATACCTGAATGCTATGACTGCTACAACGAAGCATCCCAAGTATTTCTCTGGAGTGAAGACTGACCTCTTTTTACACAGACCAGAATACACATTTTTTGGTAGCACCAGAGGTCTCTGAATAGATGTGCAAAACAAGAGTCTTGGTGTTCTCAGCATTAAGAGTACGTGGGTCAGCCTAAAATTTAGGAGCGCGCTGAAAATCCATCCTGCACTAACACAATCTAGTTGTAACTGTCTTTATCCAGCAACTCCAAGAACAGAGTAAGTGAACTATACCCAGCTAGTTCTATTAAGGAAAAGTTGAAAGATAATCTGTTGATACTATCTAATAAAGAAGGTAAAAAAAAGAGAACAGCTAGGCACAAGTGCAATAAAAATCTGAACACCGGCGGTATTTTGTAAGTCTATTTCGTGGAGCAAGGGGTTTTGCATTGTTTGTGATCCTGGGAAGGGAGGAGCGGCGGAGTGTTTCTGTAAACCCTTCTGGACTTAGCACGATGTCACTTGCTATTTTAAGGGACTGAACTTAATGACTGTTTTATTTTTATATTTTTCATTAAGGACTAACTTATGTTTTCAGTTAACTTAAGGAAAGTATGAAATAAATTTGTTTCAGTTGTTCTGGATTTACAAAAGATTAGAAACCATGCTGTCCAGAAAATCGTTCTGATAACACCCACATTTATGCAATGAAAACAGGCTCATGCGAGTCCTTTGATTCAAATATTTCAGCTCTTCAGGGGACAGGGGGAGACACATGGCTTTTGTACTCTAATCCAGAATAGCGGCTGTCTCACAGCCCATCCTCAATGACATTATAAAGTGCCAGAGTGGAGGGAAGTGGATAAAACACAGGTGCACCTGTGTTTGAGTTGTGAACCGTTCACACGCCAAAGAGGGACAAGCTTTTCAGCAACTCACACAAGCCCTGTTGTTAACAAGGTACCAGACTGCAGTGATGTAGCACTCGGACGCACACGCCATACCAAAAATCTCCAGTACAGATCAAATACAAAAGTTGCTCCAGCGCTTCATCTGGTAACAAAAAAGCCATACAGATTTACGTTCTAAATCTGGTCTTTCCCTTTTTCACAAAGCAACTTTAGCTAGCACAGCGCTTGCAGGGTTGTATCCCACAGCATGATTTTAACCTGCAAAACAAAACCCTAGTGTTTACAATTTAGATCTTTGTGGATGCTTTTATGCAACGAAAATGCCCAACCTAGATGACTCATTTCTTATAAAAGCAGACAAACATGAATACCCTTAGGAGGATTGAGGAGATGACAATCGTTAAGCAGACAACTAGTGAGATATGGAGACCATATGAATGCCATAATGAGAACGGGAATTACTCTTCCTTTTGTTGGTTTTTATTCCACTCCTGCTCAGCCTCCATCAAAATGACTTTGACGATGTTATTAAAAATCACAGGTTCTTACAGAAAATGGGCTCAGAATGTCTCAAGGCAGCTATTCCAGCTCCTGTAGCAAGGGCCAAATTAGCTTGTTGCAAAATGGTTTCTTCTACAACTAATAAAAGTGACAGTGGGGTTGATGCAACAAACAGCAGTTCTGGAAAAGCTCCCAAGCAATTCATGTTTAATTTAGGAATTTGGACAGTGAGTTTGACATTTGATTAAATCTGAATTTCCAAATTAAACAATCTAAAGAGCATTAAATTAATAACACCATTATATCTTCCCCGTGACATAACAACTCCCAGTGCCTCCCTGGACGTTGTTAGGCACCAGCAGTTGATCAGAAGTACTGCTAAAGTTCCGTCAACTCTCCCCAGACTGATTAAATGCAGGTGCTTTTTGCATCTTGTTTTCAGATTCTGCACAAGTCTGGTGCGTGGCACAGCTGAGACCCATTTCACCACCGTTCTGCAGCTCTTTCTAAATAAGCTCACTGTTCACTCCTCCAAAAGCAACGGTGTTCTGTTCGCTTTCAGTTTTTGCTTCCTGACACCTGAATTTTGTGTTTATCTCATACGCAACTATTTGAAAATGCATGCAAGTGCTCACAAGAGCAATGCCTAGCAGCAGATGTCCAGCATCTCAAATAATATGGTGTTCAAGCCAGAGCTGAGGAAGCCAACAGACAGGTGTTCCTATTCCTCTGTGCTGCCAAGTCTGCCCCATTAAGGCAACGAGGCTGAAGGCCATCAGTGCAACAGTCAAAACTTAATCTCCAAATGTGTCTCCGTTCTAAATACCTCTCACCAGCTGGTTACTACTTATCCCCTGATGGTGTCTGGGCACTCTCCCTCCAAAAAAGCAATCAACCTCTTCTGATGGTGGTGTGAAAGGCCAAATCTGTTCCTTCCTTAAATGTATGGGTACACAATCCACCTACAAAAAGTTCACAGAGCATCAAAAAGAATTGCTCAACAACTAATTTTTCCATGCTGGGCTGGGAAAAGCCCTACGACAATCAAATCTGACATTTTGCTTTTGTAATCAGGAAACCATTACAGTGGAGCAGAAGTAGCATTAGTGCCCTCCTCATCTGCCCCTGCGACCGCCAAAACACACCATCCCAAGAAGTTCTTCACTACTGGGAGCAGCTCCACAGATTAAGTGGAGAACGTAACCCAAGGCAGGCCTTTTCACGGTCCTACCACTGCTTCTGCAAATCTGTCTGATTTGTACCCACGGGATGGGTTAGGAACAGATAAGCCATGTTTAAATCAGCAGAGCGGCTTCTTCAAAAACACAAAGGGATTTTATTTTTTTTAAGGGAACTTACGGGTTTAACTGTGCTTCTGTAAGTCCCCTGCTGGAGTCCCTGCCCCTGTGTAGAAAAACATTGGCATGAGCTTAATTTCAAAAACAGCATTTGAGTTTGTTGCGTATTTCAGGGAGGTACTTGCCTGAAAACATTCAGTCCTGAGTTAGGGAACAGGCACTGCCAGCACAGGAATGCAGAAGTGATCCGAGAGTGTAAGCACCAAACCTGGGTGACATACACAACTTTTGTCACTAGGCAATCAAACACACACTTCACCTGTTTTGTTCCTACTTATCCAAGCATCCAGGCTAACCTTCAGTACTAAAAAGGGGTATTCCAAGTATGAGGTGGTGCACTGTGTTAAAATAGAAACAACTCTTACACTTGCAGCAGTGTTGCTAAGACATTTGTAAATTATTAAGAGGGAAAGAAAAGAAAAGCTAATTTATTTTTATGACCTCTGTTTACTTTTTGCACCTTGCCCACCTAGCACAATGCTTTTTCTTACCTACCAGAAGAATGCTATTTAGTTTTCAGCCTATCAGAGGCATGCTTAAATTTGATGTAGAAATCACAAAGGAGAAGGATTTTCTTTTTATCGGAGTAGTGTATTCAGACTCAAGAAACCTAGGCTTCCTCCCAACTCTGACAGAGATTTTCTTTTTGACATTTGGCAAAATGCTTCATTTCTCCACACTCCTGAAAACAGTGTTACTGTTCTGTCATCTCACATAAACAGTGATACGCCAGCTGAAAGAGAGAGATGCCATTTCCTTTTTGCTGCGCATCATCTTGCCTGTTTTATGCTGCAGTCTCTACAGGATTGGGACTTTTCCCCACTGTGGGTTTATACAGCGCCTGTGACACAATGGGGCTCTGGCACAGCTCAAAACCTCTAGACGCTACTGAAATACCAATATTAGTTCAAGTATTACTACTGAGAAGCCAAAAACTACTGGGAGAAGGTAATCTGTGAAAGCTCCAAAATCAACTCCTGCAGTCCTCGTACTGACAGAACTCTTCCTGCTACCAAGATGTCAGGATTCAGCCATAAATAAGACAGGCATTATTTTAACAGCCAAGCCAGTAATGCCTTTTCAGTAACAAATATAGAGGTGGAACCCAGTCCTGCCACACATCCACGAGAGTAAAGAGGTCTAAAACCCTATCTGAATGACAAATTCAAGTTTTTCACCATTCAATCCAGAAGACTCCATATGAAGGCAACTGCAAAGGAGAGAGCTTAATTTACCCTACATTAAGATTCAAATTGTTCAGAGCTAGACTATGACTGATTTAACTCTACTCTATAAGATATCATGGCCTATGATTTAATTGGCCAATTACTTATCCCTGATGAGAAACTGGTAAGAATGCTGTGCCTCATACATGAAGCAGTGGTAAGGGATAAAATGTGCAAGTCTGAATCAGAGCATTTTATCAATCATTTTCAAAGCTGACAGCTTTAATGGGTTTGAAATGATGAATATATTGGCATTTTGCTATTTGTCACAAACTAATAGAAAGCCCTATTAAAGTTATGTAAATTCTTTGTCCAGCATAAACAAATGACAATCCATATTCATACTTGCTCCATGAAGAATAAAACACATGCATTAACTAGTTAATTGTCTTTCCTGGCAAATAGTTCACAGACAGAGTGGGGAAATTTATTTTTGCAAAAGCCCAACTACACTTCCCAGGTTTTTTTTCCAATGTGCCCTGGGAAATCAGATCTCCCTCAGACTTTAAAGTGGTCTTTGGACCACTTGTCCATCCAGGGACAAGATGCTGCCATTTGCAGCACACAATGAGCTCTTAAGTCCATCATTATTCTCTGGGTGTCTGGCACTTGGGGACAAGTTTATTGATGTCCGAATGAAAAGCCCCAAGGATGCCTGACAAACAGAGAAAATGGAGAAGAAAAGGAAAAAAAGGCATGGAAGAAAAGCACGTTTCAGTTTTGATGCCATTTTCTGTCAGTCCTAGCCCCATGACATGCAGTTCAGAGGTTATTGCACAAGGACTGTTATTGTGCTGAAAGGCCTCATACGAACAACTAGGCTGGGTGAAGCCCATGTTTGCCTGAGCATAGTGAGAAAAGCAGGGGACAAGAACAAACATAGAAAGAACACAGGAGCGTACATGTCCATGCATGAGCAGTCATCTGCTTTAACATATCCTTCTGAGCAAGACGTTCACACAACACATGCTGATATTCTTTGTGGCTAAATGTATCACTTCCTCCACCCGCTCCAAAACCTTTCGTTCTCGCTTCTGTGCCCGTTCAATTTACCTCCTTAACAGACATGAGGACATTTCCATCTTTTATATTGCACATTACAATGGCTGAGCATTTCAGGCTCCATTAGGAGCTCATTGCTCATACAGCTTCAGGGTAAGGGCCATAACTGACTACTACATGCAGAAGAAGATGAGGCCTCGGCTCTTCACACTGTAGAAAGTGAGCAGGGGACAGCTGACTCCCAGCGCCTGGGGAATGCCAAGCTAGCATAAGATTTACATTAACTTTTATTCCTTCCTTTTTCCATTGCCTTCTGACGGTGATAGGTTATCTCATTTATGGTGCCTGAATAGGAAAGCATTATCCTTTCTAAATCCAAAGGGAACGATATGCAAGCACAAGCAGCTTTGCTGCTTCATCACTAAAGGAAAATACAGCACACTTTGGGACTGAGTGCTCACAGTAACTTATATCAGTTTCTGGGAAAGCAAATAGGGAGAACTGGGGCTGTGATTTACCTTATTTCTTAAGTAGCACAGCTGCACCCATCTTCATTAAAAGCAAAACAAATTGAGGGCCTTTAATGTTTTGGGTATCCACAACTTAAGCTTTGATGACATCAGTGCTTATCAGCATACTACAGAGCATAATATTTAGGATCTTGGATGAAAGAAACAGTAACATTGAGAAGGATTATGAGACATTGCGAGGAAAACTCCTAAAGAAGGAAAGCCTTGCAGTGGGGAAGCCCAAGAGAGACATGAGGTCATCTAGACAGATATGCAAAAGATGTCAAAAAGATGCCAAAAAGTGAGGCTTTTAACCAGGCACCTTTGCCTTACTCAGTCCATGGAAAGGGAATGCCTGAAAACTTACCAGGCACTACTTTCATAGTAATCTTCGTGTTGCTCTGGCTGGCCATCTGCTTCAGCATCTGCCAGCCCACGCTCTTCTTGACTATGTAAGGGAAGTCCTTGGAGCCTAAAAAAGAATGCTTCAGCAATGGTGTTCAAGGCTCTTCAACTTTACTGCAGTAAATTGCTATAGCTCCACTGCACTGGCATCCAGGAAAGAACGTTGAGCCACATGGGTTCAAATGAACCTGGGCTGTGGTCATTTTACTTCTTTAAATGAGAGAGTCCGATTTAAAGTCCACTGTGTTCAACAGGGGATCTCCAAGGGTCTTGGAGAAGGCTCTTAATCACAAAACACATCTTGAAACGCAAAAGAATAAATGACAAGTGTTGTGCTTCTGGGATTTCCACATTATCAAACTATTACGGTGAAGTGGTGTCTATGGAGGAGGCATTTGAAAATTGCATACTGCCAGTGCTTTTAAAAATTTCTGCTACTACTGTGCAGGGTATGACTCTTATTACACTAGATAGTATTCCTGCATATAAATGAAAGCAGAAAGAAACCATTGAGAGGAATCAATGAGCTGAATGGAAGTTTTTTCTTCTTAATCATGTTCCAATTTGGTGTTTTCTGAAAGTTATTCTTGTCTCTTTCTTTCTATTATCCTCAAGTGCCTGAAATTCTCTTTGATGGAAGACAGCTGCATCCTACTCAAGTTGACAAGCCCTGGAAAAATGCATCTGACAACCAAACTCTGGAAAAATGCATCTGTAATGGCTTCTTTCAGCATAAAAGGAATCAATGCAACAAGGTTCGAGCTCTTGCTCAGCTGCTGCTGACACTTTGATGGCTGCTTGCAAGGTGACTTAGCCTGTAGGCATGCCAGAGAGGACTCCAGTCTTGTCAGGTCTCATAAACAAAGCAGGACTGGAATTGGTCAGCATTTAGATGGAAAGCTAAATTTTTCAGGAGATAGTGTTGGAGATTCAATAGATGGCAGTCTTACCTCAGAGTCAGGACTGAGCAGAAAAACGAGTGTGATACCAAGGGCTGGAAGTGACATTTTTTAGAGGAGGTGCAAAAATCAGGTAACAGGCTGAAAAACCCTAAGGTATTTTTGGGAAGATCATGACCAGCTGTTAATTTTTCACCAAGAAGTGACATTCTGCCAACCTGTAGACTTCCTCTTGCAGTTTCAAAGGGATACTCCTACAAAACCATGGCACATGCTTTAAACTCTCCTACCTCCCACTCCGGAGGTTGCTCAGCTTAGTGAGAAGCGATTTAGTATCTGTGTGTAAGACCAGAATTTCACTGTACAATCCAGTGAATACACTGTCCGATGGGCAGCAGATGTCACAAGAGTGACATTGAAGTATGGATTTTTTAGCTTCTAGTGTTGAATAGCTCTCACATTACACAGCTGAGAGACGATTAAGCTGTGACTTTGACCATGTAATCACAGGGGAGAGAGGCACAAGAATTTTGCTTACATCCCTGTAAGATTTATTCTGTTCTTGGGTCTGTGAAAAAGTGTGCAGTCCTGAATAGGCGGGAGACAAAGAGCTGCTCCTTCTGCTATGCCGTGCATGGCTTGGCTAGATAGCAGAGCTCGACCAATGCTATTCATCAGTTGCCTGGACCAAAGCAATGCTCCATGCCCAATCTTTAATGCAAGAAGCAAAGTTACATCAAGGATCATCTCTCTTTAATTTTCCTATCTTCACTGGCCAGACATAATGCATTGTATCACAGGTTCAAGGCACCTGTCCTTGTGGGCAATACACTACTTTCAATTGCCTTGTCCTAAACAAGAACCGACCTGGAGCTGCTGTCCCACAGAACCTACTAAAATTTTAGGGGTGGGATTTTTTTGTCTTTAAAATATTCTATGCAAAAAAGGAAGAACAGCAACCGTAGTTTTTAAGAGGGAGCTCCCCATATGAAGCTGTCAGAGTTAAATGAGAAAAACCCCATGGCCAACAGCAATCACCAGGGAGATACAAATCCAAAGGCAGTGTGCCATTTTCAGCTATAAAACTCTGTAATGCAGTAAGGTCATCCTCACCCCTGGTAGGAAGGGATGCTTTTGATGCTTAGGTTTCACTCACAGACCCTCTGGTATATTCCCACCGGTTAATTAATCTTCTGTTTGAGTGGTGGGTTATGATCTTCTTCCTTCATTCTCTGGGCCTCCTCTTTACCTCTGATATTGCACAACATTGCAGCAATGCCTATAAGCTTCCTCTCATCTGCCTCTCCAAAGAATACTTTTCTAACAATAGATATCTTATTTTGGAGTAAGGCACATGAAGTTTCAGCAGATCAGGAACTGTGCCCGCTATCTTCCTTTGACCAGTTTGGCATGAGAAGAGTACACCTTGCAGATCAATTATCTGCCTCGCAATACAGCGGCCAACCTCCTCCTTGGGCTGAGAGCTCGCGCTGTGCGGGTGCCACCCCAGAGATGCAACATCGCTGCAACCAGCAATCTTTTTGCCATGATTTGGCAGTATTGGGCATAGGTGTCTGCAAGCTCAATAAAGCAGCACGGACAAAAACAAACCATTGCCTTATCATTGCCACGTGCACACGTGGCATAGTCATAGCTGGCTGCTAGTGGGTACCAATGAGCCAATGCAAGAACAAAACTTCTTTCCTTATAGCAGGCAGAGGGCTGGACGCTTTTCCCCACATCAAACTCCAAGCAGTTTTAACAGTGCTGGATCAAGGTCTTCTGATGTGTCTGCCAGTGCCTGGGATGTCTGTCTCCCCCTTTTTCTAGTCAGAGTGCTGTAGGGAGTTAATCCCTGCAGCTCCAGCTCAAGGCATTCAGAAAAAAATACAAATTAGGAGGATGGGGTTTTTTGCCAGCATTCAACACATAGAATAAGTACCTCTTTCCTTCTGAACCTACCATACAATGTCAACCTCATCTCACACCATTTTTTCCTCCTCTGATACAAAAAGAGTGTTGATGTACATGAGTCGATATGTTCATAAATACAATTGCGAACAAGATGCAACTAGAGCAGTTGGAGTGACTAAGGAAAAACGTGCATGGGTATGTGACTTTACTTATATCTGCATATTTATTTATGTGCTTACATATATGCACACATATGCCCAGTATTTTTCATTTTTAAATTTTGTACACTTAGTTGTTTAGATTTGTTTCCATATTTTTCTGAACACAGAGAGGTAGTGCTCCATACTGCTCTTTATGCACAAACTATTTTGCCTTGTTTGCAGAAAACAAAGTAACTTTTAAATAGTAAAAGAGAAAAGGAAACAAAGCATTGAGCAATGATCAATGGAGACAATCTGAAAAGGGGTAAACAAACACAATTAAGAGGAACCCTACTAGGGAAAGTAAATTACTATTTCGACCCTTTGACGAATTTCATTACCCATTCCATCACAGGTTTGATTTACTGTACCAAGCAATCAACTAGTCTTTGGTACATGGTGTGGAGAGATGTGTAGCCAATGAAGAAGAGGCCTCAAGAAGGAATTTATTCAAGTTGACTCTAGGCCTTTTGTTAGCAATTTATGACATTCTCAGAGTTTCAGTGGCACAGAACTCAGAAAACCTGAAAAAATACACAATGGGCTAACAAAAATACTAGTAAATGGTGCTGGTTAAATGAACAACATGACTGGCAGGAGGAAACAGTCAAGTAGTACAGAAAACAACTTTCTTGTTCACTTGTGTGGCTACATGCAAATCACATGTGCATGTTATTATGTTAGGACACCACAGCCCAGTCATCCAAAATACACTCCAGTATTAGGCATTAGAACTTGTGAGTCCTCTCTGGCAATGATGCCGTGTTGCTTTTGACAAACTACTTTATCTCTTTGCTGCAGTTTAACTAGCTGTAAATGGAGAGAATATTACTTACCTACCTTAGGGGAAGGTTAGGATTCTTAACTACATAATAGACTTTAAGTGTTGTCATCAACAAAACCCTTTAACTGAAAAAAACATGACATACATTGCAAGGAGTTTCAGCGACTTGTATTGATTCATTTCTTACAAAGACAGAAACTCCTTAACCCATTACAGAAAGGAAAGAGAGAGAGAGAAAGAAACATAGACTTCTCAGACATTACTTTTCAAGGTAACAAAGGGATGCAAGTACTACACAGTTGTCATGGACTGCAAGGGAGGGACGCTGCTAGTGATACCAATACAGCTTTGAGATCTGAAATACCTATGACTGTACATACAATCAAGTACGATGTCTATCCATAATGAGAATAAAAAGTCCTCTACCTATTTTTTCTCATAAAACAGAAAGCTTGTGTTCTGTGCCGTTTCATGTTTCTCAGCTGTGAATGAACTACCATTCACTCACTCCTGCTTTTGGCTAGCAACGAGGATTCAGCGATATTCTCCCCCCGTTTTCATTATGAGCCAGCCTTGGTGACCTAGCTGCCTCATAACAAAAATCTTGACTGAACAAAGAAACCGTTTCTCATCCATTTCACATAATGCAGCACAAATGAAAGCCCTGGAAATGTTTTATTCCTCCATATTGCTTGTCACAATGGAGCACTTCATTTGTCCTCTGTCCCTTTCTATGCAGTAACTTTATTATCAGCCAGCCCTGCAAGGGCAGGAACTCGCTGCTATTAAAATGTGAGAACACATTTCGAACTGCTTAATGCTCATGGCAACCTGCAAACTCAACTGCAGCAAGGAGAAGTTCCATCTCTGGATAAGCAAATCTATACTGCAGGGCTCACCAGGGAAGTGGTGCACAAAGCAAGACCTGCCCTCAGGCACGCGTCTCTCAGGCGGGCAAGTTCCTGACAACTAGATATGAAATCCTGCTGTATTGTTGTAACACATGTTGTAAATTTGAAGGCGTATTGCCATAAACTAAGAGTTGCAACTTAGAACAATTGCTTGTCCTTGAAATTAGAAGGCATGGGCAAATTTGCTTGCAGAAGGCGCACAAAATTTTCAGTGGAAATTCATTTGAAAGAATCTTGATGAGTTTCTACTCATGGCAAAAACAACAGTGTATCTCAAAGGATCTCTATCACTGTTATCTCTGTGTACTTAGTCTTATTTCTAGCAGAAATCAAAAATTACTTCTGAAAGCAATACCATTGAGTACAATACAGGTTTTGTTTGGTTCACTCCAACTTTTTAATGTATTTTCAAACCAACTACCATTGTATCTAGCTCAGTCCAGCCTGACCTTCTTTTGACTCTGTTCTCACCCTTTCTTTTCATTTTAATCAATAACTACATAATTTATCAAACTGTTTCATCATATTAGCCACAAGAGATGCTCACCTCAGTATATTACACACAATCCTCTCTGAAGTTTACATATTTTGAGAAAGCATATCTTACAAGCCAGTGAAAAGGGTTTACAAGCAGATTAAAGGATAAAACTGCCAACTGCACTAAACTACATGGTCGATACACTGTTAAACACAAATCCATAACTGTTTTGCTGATAAAACATTGCCTAAGCTCCAGTTTGTTCAGACTGATGCTTCGGATTCTTCATGATATGATCAGCAAAACGAGGAGAAGAAATTCTGCTGTTCCCAGAAGAGCTGTGCTGGCTTGCAGTCATGCCTATATAATTGGTTTTCAAATTCCTCTGTTGAGTTTTAAAGTGATTAAAGGAAGCCAGCATGGAATTTCTCCTTCGCATTTCCTTCAGCATGCCTACTTATGGGAAGTGTTTTAACTCACAGTGTAGGTCTAATAGTTTAAGAGAGTAATCCCTCCTTCTGCCTAGAACTGGGTGCTTACTAAACACCAACTGATTACTAGCTGAACCTCCTGCCCCAGAGCAAAGTGACCATGCTGGAATGTGACTTTGCTCAAAGAGGTTGCAGAACCTCCACCTTTGGAGGTCTGCAAGACTCCGCGAGGCAAAGCCGCAGTTAGTCTGCGCTGCTGTTGTCAGTAGCCCACTTTGAGCTGGAGGCTAGACTAGGGGACTTTCAGAGAGTCCTTCTAACCACAATTTATATGATTCAATGACTTTCTACTTGGTTGGTGATTAAAATGTAGAAGGCACTTCCCCTGGAACAGCTATTTCTAGAGCACTCCTCTCCCAGTGGAGAGTCTTTAGTAACAATTTGAAGTGGAAGATTTTATTTTGTGAGGATACATTTGGAATCCTCTGCCATCAAACATCCTCAAAAGAATGCTATCTTGTGACATTAGAAGAATGTATGCAAAAGGAAGAGATGTTGCAGACAACACTTTCTCCATGCTGACCAGGGCTAAGAAAAAGATATTCAGTGAGCAAAATAAAACATAACCATGTGGACGATTAACAGAGATCTGTAGTAATAGCAATGTCCCCCCTCTACGATAACTTGCAAAAATCCTTCTGGCACTCTGAGTTCTTCACCTATGCAAGGTACAGAGTCTATAGGACTAGCCACTCTCAACCTGTTTCTTTAAAAGGATATTGAGAAAAGCCAGAGATCTAAGCCAATTAAAAAAAACCACCCTATAATATTAATATGCATGTACTAAAAAATGACAACAGGTATTTCAAATGCGTAGAAACCACGGCAAAGCAATAGATTATTCAGCATACTGGTATGTCCTAAAAAAACCAACAAACAAACAAAAACCAAAACTAGCCTGTTAGTAATTTCTAGTCTAGCCTTACAGTTTAGAACCAAATATTCCCTTAAGGAAACAGTCTACAAATATTTATACGCATGATCACTTCAGTCTCTAGACAAAAGTAAGCATTTAATATCTAAACATAAGTTTATGCGTGAAACTCACCTCAGTTGCACAGAGTCTATTCAAGACAGCATCTGTATTGTAGCAACTAGCCCCATCCATTAAAACTTGGTCTGTTACCCATGTCACATATCATGTAAGCAAAAGTAACTAAAAATTACTAAAAAGTTTCACTTGTAAATAATTAGAATTGAGTATGCAAATATTGCTGAAGTTATGCACAACACTTGAAGCATAAATCACGCTAACAGCAGATAGACACTGATTCCTCTCGGGAGCATAATCTATTTAGAAAGTCATTGCTAGAAGGTAATAGCTGTGCCAATGTAGTGTTTGATACCTAAATGATTTAAAAGTCTTGTTAGTTGATGGCTGACTATAAAGGCATTCTGTCAGCTAAAATAGATCAGTCATGTAGGAGAGCTCTCATAAGTGATCTGGGTTTTTGCCCCACAGGTAAATACCTGATGCTTAAATGTTCATCTGAAGAAGCCAGAAGAAAAGCATTTTCTTTTCTAGTATATACATGAAGCCAATTGTTAAAATAACCCACCTTGAGAGCTTTTATCTGGGGTTCGGTTAGCTCCTCGTTACAAACATACATACATAATTGTGTAGTCTAATGATTTTCAATCTTTCTCCATTTGCAGAATCCCCCCAGGTATTTCCCAATAGACATGAGACCGCCTCTCAAGCAAATTTAAGCCTCCTAACAGTAAACTTACTTTACTTTGATCTCTCTGTAGAACACTTAGAAGCAGCTCAGGGATTCCCAGGGACCTGCAGACGGTTAGGTCTCCATGACCGCAGTGCTGCTGCTATAAGTCTATTCACATTGGCATGGGTGCGTTCTTGAGTGGGAAACCTTTAACTAGTAACTGAACTTTGTTTTGCTTGGAGATGCAATTACACAAGCCTTGTTCAACACACCTTGCAGCTACAGAGGATAATACTAACCAAGTCTCATACCTTTCATTTAGTTTCCAAATAAAAGAAAACCAATTTTGATCGAAATTATCTTCCTTACCATATCTCACTTTTCAGCTTTTTAATATATATATGATCACAAAAAAATGAACATAGTGGTAACTACAAGTTTTACAGAAAACAGTCACTCATACTCAAAAAAAAAATTCTGTATTATGTACAGAAATGCTTAAAAATTTTTACCTCGGCTATTTCCACCTCCCCCCCCCTCCAAAATATGATCCTCTCATTACATCCTGGTCAGGCATCTCACCTGGTCATGGATCTGGTATCAAAACTAATCAAAGCCAAATCATAAGTTCTTTGCAAACTGATGACTCTTTCCAATACTCTTTCCCCAAGAACCAGGAGCACTGAATTATGTTGAAGGTGATAAAAATTACACTACTTTCACTGCTCTGGTCCAGTGGTATTAAAACAGACACCTTCTTTGCATTTCAAACTTGCATTCAGAGCGCAAATGCTACAGAGCTGTCAGGGCACTTTGCTAAGTCAGCTCAAAAAAGGATGGTTGCTTCAGAAGAGATTTAAAATTCCTGCCAAGAAGCACTCTAATTTTTATCTTTTTTTTTCTTTAAAAAAAAAAAGAACTTCTTTCACAGTTCAGAAGAAAAAAGAAAAAAAGGACAAAATATGATGTTACATTCTTCTTTCAGCGACATTCATGCAAAATCAAGTCAAGTCGTTTTAATGAAAATACTATCTCAACCATGATGCTGCCGACTGAAAGATCAAGTTTTCACAAGCATGTCCAACAAATACCTACAAAAGTGTTCATGCATTGGTTACAAGAACAAAAACTTTTTACATACACAAACAGTAGCTTGGCTGTGCATCCTGGGGGCTGTGCTATCTCCTTGTAGGCACCATGACCCAACGTACTTATTCAAATGGGAGTTTGTTTTCTTGCATCCATGAGCATTTTGCCAGAAAATCTGTAATGTCTGTCAGCTAGATACTAGTGGTGCTCCCAGAGACTGCAGGATGAGATGTTCTGTCCCATCTTTTGACAAAGGACTGTAATGACAAATGTCTCTTTAAAGTTTTGCTTTATTTTAGAAGTTGCATTGGATACAACCAGATATAGTCAATTCTACTCATGTATCATGGTGCTATGTAGTCCTATAAGAACTCATGCCTTTCACAGCTCGCTGTTTTCACAAACTATCCCACAAACTCACATCTTTGTAAGGTGTTTCATTAAAAATTATGACACTTGGCTTCAAGTCAAAATTGCCTCTGACTGCAGAAACTTGATTTTTATCCCATCATTTATTAATGCAGAGTTTCTGAGCTCATCCAGTCTTTACTGTTTATTATTATTTATCCCATGTCTCACACAGCAGAGATGAGAGCTCTGTTTTACTTTGGTGTCAGTCCAACCCTTCAAACTCACAGCCTTGTATAAGCAAGGCAAAGTGCTGGAAGGAAACCCTTTAAAATCTTTATTATCAGGACCAGAAAACAGGCTCGTAATCATCAAAAAAAATCTCCTTAACATTGCACAGAAATAGTAGGACGAATTTTGGGGGCAGATATGGATGTTATTGTGCAGTCATTTAACTTTAAAGTTGTCCCGCATTTTGAGTACTTCAAAAGTCTCGAATTTTGCCAAAAAAATATAAAATAATCATAACTTCAGTTTCCTTTAGATAGGTCATAAATTATTAAAAATGTACATAAGAAGAAAAACTGAATAGAAAACCAAAGTTCTGAATTGCAATATCTACTTCAAAAATTGTCTTAACAGAACATGCTTTTCAACTACAGCCAGTGTTTTACACAATTTATTCTAATACATTGATTTTTCAGGCCACAGCTGTTGTCCTTTGGACTTCATTCACAGGTGTCCCTTCTTTTTCTTGTAATCAATGCAACTAAAGCTACTGCAATATTTACTTCTGCTAATTTAGTTCATGCAAGTCTGTTTGCCTTTTTTTTTTTTTTCCTTTTGGCAAAAGCATTTTCTTTCTAGCTTGGCTTCAAAGTTGCATCAAAACTTTTTGGCTGTATCTCTCATAACTACTTACTGTATATAAAATAAAAAGCAACCAGGCATGAATGACAAAAGTAAGGCTAATTGAAAAGTCTGCTTTTCTCAAGCATGTAATGAACCTGTTGCAACGGCTGGGGATTTACTACCATTGCAGAGCATCTTTTGATATTTTCAACAGGAAGAAAGCATCTCAACTCCCCCTGTATTCCACTGCCAGCATGCCCCGTCTTAAAAAAGGAAGGTACATCCATCTACACAAACAAAAAATTGCTTAAAGTCAATGCATAAGAGTTACATTTCATTTATGTTCCCCCACTCTGTAAAAGGACAACTGCCTAAAAAGGTTGTTTACTTTCTCTAGAGGTGCCTCTTTCCTTCTCCTTCCTTGTTTGATGCCCAAAACCACAAGACTAAATTCAAAGCATGAGAGCAAGCCCACTGCAGCCAGAACACAGTTGTAGTGTGCATGCTGAAACAAAGCTGTCATAAATGTCACTGCACCAGGACTCACGGACTTGAGTAAATAATCGTAATGAGTTCAGTATCAATCAAACATGCTCCCCTTGTCAGAAATAAAGCATGGTTTTTGACTTTTAAAAATAGCTATTAATGTCAATCATGATTTGAAGTTAATTTCACCAGGAAGGCCGTGGTTGGATCTTGAAAATTGTAAGTATGACATGACAGATGGTAATAGAAAGCCTTTGTTACTTGTGCAGCAGCAACAACAGCTACTCTGCTGCCAGGATATACAAGGAGAAACACAAGCAAGGGTTTAGGTCAACATTTCATACTGAGATGAGACACACATAGCAATGAAGGGCTTTTTGTTATACAGGAACACGTGAGCCTCTAATCCTGGAACGTCCATGAAAGCGAGATCTGCATTTCAGATACCTGAGTTAGAAAACTTGTCATGCATGTTATTTAAAAAAAAAATACCATTTTTCGTATGTGATTAGAAACGTACATAATACAGCCCCAAAACCATCCCGTAAGGGAATGCCCCATGCTAAAAGCCTGTCTCCATGGACAATGAGTACCAGCTGCATCTATGTAAAAATCACTACATGCAAATAACATCAGCCCTCTTAACAAAATGACTTAAGCATTACTCCTAGCAAAAGTGGGTACAAAAGTATATGAGCTATGTCACAAAATACCTATTTTGTATATGATTTTCTTCGGCTGACAACTAGGCTTCCTCCATTGCTTTGCACCCCGCCTTTGATGTCTCCTGGACCCTCACTCTACAACTGAAAGGCCACACAGCCCATTACACTCCAGTTCGATGCCAGTTCTCTCTCTTTGGGATCCTGTGCCCAAAGAGCAAACAACTCTTTCCTTACACCTAGCCTTGTACTTTATTAACCAAGTGGATATCTATACTGAATGTGCCTCTGTGAAGGGCCAAGGCTAAGAAGTTTCCCATCTTTAGACACAAACTAACGCCACATTTGAAAAGGGGTACCACAGAGATGGCCAAGCAGTACACTGAACAATGTGCTTTTCAAGGCATAAAGATGACTTGCAAGCAGGTTAAAGAAAAGAAACACATGCCTAAAAATCACTCTAGCTGCATTACGAAAACATTGAACAGATTTTTGGCACAGGACAATAGTCTAAATTTATGTTTCGTCTCAGGCTACTGCATGTCTGCAAAGAAAAAGGAGGGCAGGGGCAACAACTCCTTTCAAGGGGACAAAAACCAGAGGACCTTGTCACTGAACTGGTGTCTTCCAGTGAAACCACCAAAAGTGACCAAGGTCCAGCAACCCTTTCCCTGCTGTAGGCCAACAAACTGCTCCTGAGAGCAGTCAGGCAGCGCTGCAAAGGAAAATTGCAAATATCACTGTGTTAGTCCTTATATCAAGAATGCATCTTGTGATATACAAAATGGCATCTCTTCTAGTTCCCCTATCGCAGATGCTATCATCTTAGGAAAACAACAAGATAACTCTCCATCAGGCTGTTGTCTCTTCACCGTCTCCCCCCGTGACAATCACTGCTGTCACGAACATCCTACTAAAACCGATGATTGTTTTCTACCCCTGATACCTCACTCACAACCTTGCAGCTCCACAAAAGCTCCAGAGAAAAAGTAATCATTTGACAAATTTTGTCCCTAAACTGCTAGCCCTAAGGTATTCCTTTTTTACACCTCATGGTGACATAATTGTTTTCACTGTCTGTACTTTTGGTATTTGGTTTGCATTTTGCCCATTAGTCTACATACCATTATTTATAAAGTTCATAGTTACCTAATAAACAATCTACAAAGAAGTCTCTGCAGAACTCCACATACAAAAAATCAGCCTGTTCAGGTCTTGAGGCTCAGCTCTCTTTTAAATTCACAAAGATTTGCAATGCATACAGAACTAACACCACGCAGCTTAGATTTCCTCAACAGCACGTCAAAACTTTTTCCTCTTCTTCAGGCAGATGCAGCTGAGGGGGATGTCTACCACTCATCCCTGGCAGTGGCCAATCAGCGAGGTATTTCTAGGACTGTCAACAGATTTTTTGCAGTATCTGCAACTATATCCTACCTCTCAGTGAGGTTTTCTGCCTTGATCTTACAGATCTTGTGTGGAGCATAGAGCGGGATTGTAATTCAAGGGAGACACTGCTCAGTTGTCTAAACCTTCCAATTAGCGTCCATCATGCTCTCATCTCATCCTCAAAGGCTGCACTACAGCACTACAGATGCTTAGGTGGTAAATAAACAATTCTTTGTTATCCCAGCGTCCAGGATAATACTCTCTAGTCATGGGTACCAGCAGATAAGCATAGTTTCCTGGAATAAGAGGTGGAACAGAGAGATCATTAAAGCAAGAAAAGGTCAGTAAACAACTTACTTTTCCTCAGGCAAAACAGGTAAGAACACTTATCATTCTACTTTCCACCTCTGTTTTTTATCTTTGGCTTTCCAAGGGAACCCACACCAAGCTTCCACTGAAGTCAGCAAGGGAGAACATGATCCTATTTATGAACTGCATAGCCCATGGGGGAGGACAAGCAATGGGACAGAGCGTGCAGCCAACATGACTGGGCAATTCCTTGCAGTCGAGGACCTCAGAAGCCTCCAGATTATCAGCCTGTCTTTGAAATCAAAGCCTGTCACAACAGATGACCTTAATTAGGGCTACTCTGTTTTCCTCTTTATGTCCTTTTTCTTTTTAACTACTTGAAGAGTTGTACAGACAAGGGAGAAAAAGAAAGACTCTTTAGAATTTTTGGACACTGAACAGCCCTGCTCAGAGAGGACTAGCTCATATCTAAAATGCATTTCTCAACTGTAGGCACACAGATCAACCGTACGAGACCTGCCCTGTGTATTAAACATACCAAGGTGCAGTATGTTCAACATGCACAATTGCTGCACGTGCGCAGGCAGTGACTCCCAATATCGTAAGGGCTAGGTAGCCATTTAGAGGCATAGTATTTCACACTGGCTGATGTGAAGCAGATGCACTGAAGAGTCATCCCTCAGTGTTTACACTTTGCTTGTAAAGGTCCAGGAAGAGACTTTGAAAAACATTAACTACTTTTAAAGGGAAAAGAAAATAATAATAAAAAAATCAGTCATTTGTTTTTTTTTTTTTTCCTACAGAAAGAGTTCATCCATCTAGCCAGAAAGATTATCTAGCCTGGTCTGTTTCTCATCCCACCTAAGACTAAATTCCGACTGTAAATTCAGTAGGTTTCCAGACCAAACTCTAGCCATGACCGTGCCTGGCATTTATAATTAATTTTCCTAACCAAATAAGGTTGTCTACCAGAAAGCATCCAAATAACTTCCAATCCCAAGGTGCAATGCACCTTCACCTGACATCCCTAAACAAATTCAATCTTGTAGGATTTTTCCTCAAAATCTACTAAGAAACATTTTGAATAATTGGGGCTTTTTTAAATATGGAGTAATACACAGTCCAGCATTCAGAGCAAGCTTTCCTGAGACAGCAACGCAATCCAAACATTTTTATTTGTTTTTCATTTTAAACAGTTTATAGATCTCTCCATTCCTGCTAGGCTGCAAATAAAATACTATTTTTTTCCACAGTAACAATATTACACAGTTTTTTCCAACTTCGCTAAAACTAGGATGTAAAAGGCACCAAAATCATCAAAAAAGCACCCCGCCCTATTACCTGTTGCCAATTTGGCTTCTCTAAACTTAACCAAACTTCTTTCTTTTAACACTGTCTTTGGTTGTTCATGCTGGAAATGGTTATTTAACCATAAGCTTATTATATTTTCATTGAAAGAACCAGGCAAAGGCCCAGATTTTTGAATTGATTTGTCTTCAGTTCACTACCAAAGTTCATTCTCAAATCTCACAAATCTCTGTGGTCTTTAGGGTGAGCTGGATTAGTTTTTCTTGCTATGTAAGCATTTGGATTTGACATTTCCTTCCCATAAAGTTGTGTGTCACACACTCTTGTGTGAGGGCTGCTATTAGAAGTTTTATAATTTCAACTTATAGTTTTAACCTTCTATTGATATTTTTTTTTTTAAATACCTGAACAGTAAAATACCTGAATCAATTTACTGTGAAAAATTGCTTTGGAAGGTGAGAAGGAAAGGAGGGGGAAGGGTGGGTGTGTGTGTGTGTGGGTGTGTGTGTGTGGGTGTGTGTGTGTGTGTGTGTGATGTCAGTTTGATAATAGAGTCGCTAGAAGAAAACACATTTTATATAGGTAGTAAGGGTCATCAATAAAAGCCGTGGCCATCATAAAACACTGTTACAATATAAATGTGACAGCCATGCAGAGATAGGGCTGTTGGGTTTTTAACTGCACCATGAAATATGACATTTCCTAGTGTTTTACGTCAGTTAACAGTGGCAGAGCCATGTTCAATGTGTGTCTATTTGTTTGGTTGCAATAAAAACATTTGATCTCTACTTCATTATTTAAATTGTACAATCAAGCTGTTCAGAGAGGCAATAGGGTTTCAGATGTGCAGCTGGGCTATGACTGTCATAGTGGGATTTTCCACTTCTCCTTGGAAAAATGCTGTGTGAAGACATGGCTGAATTACAGTCAGCTTTCAGCTGCTCTTCAGATGGATTCATCTTGCTGGATAGATGATAAATGAATAAATACATGCATAAACAAATAAAACAGTAATTTCAGAAAGACAGGGTGGGCAAGGAAAAACTTGTCTATTAGAATTTAATTGATAGCCCAGGAAGCAATAGCAGCTTGACAGGAGGTCAGGTAGATGTACAGTTGATACTCCCAAAAATAGACAGAAATCAGTATCTCAGTCTTCCTGACTCATTGCCACGCCAATTCACTGACAGTTGCAGTTAGGTATTTATTAGGAAACTTTTCAGGATCTTCTAACCTTGATAGAAATAGTGTTGTGTTGTTATTAGAAAGTAAGACAAGGATATGAAATGTCTTTTTGCATAGGTTAAGGATGATGCCAATTTTACCAGATACTACTCAAATCAGTCCAGCCATGTTCTCAGTAACAAAACTCTGAAACGAGACGAGAGCTATCGTCCCTTCACAGAAATTACTTTGGCATCAAAGCAAAAATTCAAGTGGGAGCCAGTTCCTCTTGGACAATAGTTTTCAGGACTTTTGCTGTACTTCTACAAACAAAGTATTAAAAAAAATTTTCATCTTAACAACGACAAGTTATATCCATTTAGTTCAAGAAAGCAAAAAGTGAAACCTCCTATGCTCATACAGAAGAAGAGACACAGTAAAGTGACCCTCATTGTACAGAAAAAATAAGTACCACTATGGAAAAGTCTGCTGTAAAAAGATAAAAGAATAACCCAATATATAGACAATAGATAAAGAAGAAATTTGGCAACTTTATTTCAAAAAGCATTCATTCCACTGGATTGCTTTAAAAAGGGACCATTTCGCTGGTAGCCTGTTTCCTAAACAGTAATTTTCTTTCCCCCATATGTTAATAACCCCAGAAGAGCTCCCCACCTCAACTCAACGCGTTTCTTGGGTAAGAGAAGCGTGTGCTGCTGCACATTCAGAGCTAAGAACCAGACAGACTGGACAACCGTCTTCTGCCAGACAGAGCCTAGAATAGGCAAGTTTTGCCTGCATTTCACTCCCTGGAGAAAATGAATTCATTCTTTCCCTTCTAACCAGACACGGAGGCTGTTTTACTATTCCACCCCCACCCCCCAGTGACTTTTTGCGAGGAAAAATGGAAATGGAAAACATGGAATAAGATGAATATTTTATTGTGCTTAAGCATGGCAGAATAATGAGCGTAGACTGAGGATCACTAGCTTCAGTTCAGCTGCATGACTCTTGTAAATTAATCCTTTAAATAGCCCTGAACACACAGCATATGTCTAACACATCCCAACCAACCATCACATGGCCACTGAACATACAGCTCCAGCTGCTGTTCCTATGACATTGAAGATGTCAAGGGCATGCCAAACAACGATGCCAGGAGAGTGCCAAAAAGAGACAGGCACTTGGGGGATTACCCAGCACTTTTGAAGACACCATTAACTGCTCATCAGAGTGTGTAGTTTTCATGAGCCTAATAAGTACAGAGGAATCCGACAAACGGATCCAAACAATTCAGGTTACGTGAGTCCCAGAACAACACAAGACACTGACAGGTCAATCCGTTTAGTAGAAGTACTTCCCGATATCAGGGAAGCACTGCACACTAAAATAAAAATTAGTATTATCATCACTGGACTCTCTCCATTTGCTCTCCATCTCCATAGCATGAGAAACAGGGCCAGAAAGAGCCCCTGGGACACAAAAGTGAATGGACTCCCTCCTGTGCTACAAATAACACCATGAGAAAATATACCTGGCAACAATGTCCGCCACAACAGGCTGTGTGTCACCTCCCTCTGATACCCCAGCAATAAGGCTGTTCACTTTTGTGCCAGAGACTAAATCAGTCCCCATGAAGCCTTATGCCTGGAAGTCACATGGGTAATTTAAAGCTTTATTTGATCACCTTTCCCCCAAACAGCTCTTGAGTGGATGACATGGTTCCACTGCTTGGGCCATGAATTAAGAGCCTGCACAAATCACACACATTCAGTCTTGTCCTTGTCCACCAGAGAAACACACCTGGTTCCCTCCTCTGCAGAACATTAATACCTGCTTTAGCAGCAAACGAGCATTCCCAGTGAATGCTAAGAGCCACCAGGTTTAGGAAATGCTGGACAAGATCCTTCTCCTTTCATGTTTTAATCTAAAATATTGAGCCTAGGTAACAGAAGAAAACTATTTGAAATGATGACTGCTACAGGATGTTATGAACTAGTTTTCACACTTTATTAAAGAAGCTGCAAAGATCTCAGGGAAGCAATGTCTAGAATCCTAGACTTGAGGAGCACCTCAGGAGCCTGCTACCGTTTAGACTGTGTTTGCTCAAAGATAGGCAGTCAAGCATATGTGAAGGGGGTCTGCCGGACCACCGTGTATCTTACAGCATTATTTGTACAACTTCAACTCAGCAGAATTATCTTAGCATAAGACTGGCATAACACAGTGTCTAATCAGCCTTATTATCCTAAATTCTCAATTGTTTCCTGGTAAGCTGCATTTATGTCTTAGCTGATTATCCACTTAAACTATCAAGTACCAATTATAAAATGCAGTAACATTAACGTCACAGATGCTTGGATTCAGAGAGAAGCAACCCTAGATCATTTTTGGGATAATAAATTGCACTACAGAGGCAGCAGACCTCAGTATGAAATGCTCGTCTCCGGCATTTAAAATAAATAAATAAATCATTCTGGTGTACAAATGTCTCATTCCTAAATAAGACTTTAATTAGTTAGAAGTAAACCATAGTATAAGTTTGCTTACAGCGCTGCCGCAAACAGGCATTGGGATCACATTCATATAATGGCATTGCAAGGGCAACTCCTATTGCAGTCAACAGAAAAATGCCTCTTTTAAGCATTGTTTTACGGCTGGTTTTCATGGAATAAAGTTCCAAGAATCTTGTTTTCCTCGTGCAGAGAGGTCTGAAAAATTGAAGCAGTTCTGTGGAAGATGATTTTCAATCTGTCCCTGTTTGCTTTGCCAACGGAGCTCCTCAGGCTCAAACAAGCTGCAGACATTCCAAAGGAAAACTTGTTCAAAACATTCTCTCAGTTCCTGAAGGTGGGGTAAAGTCAACCCAAAACACCACAGTGGCACTGTCAAGATCAACATGTCTCACTGTGCATCTTCACTGCCTATGTCTGACCTTACATTATTATTGTAACATCAGCTTTCCAAACCCATTCCATACCCTTCAGAGATGGCCAACCTGTTGCACCCTGGGTCACGCTTCCAAGTTACACATTGCAAAGGAACACCCATGGGTCCTTGAAATCAATCATCACTGCTGCTAAATCATTCCAACTGTCATTGGCCTGGATTTAGGAATTCTCAGGCACACTTTGGGAGTTAGCAATGTGCAGATACCACCCCAAGCAAGTAGTTTACATGTGGATATCTTCTGCAAGTTAAAAAAGTTTAATGACATAGGGATGAGCTGCATGGAGGTAGCTGTGCTCAGGGCCCAAGAATGACTCTGCACATGGAATTTATTAATACTGATGCAGCCACACTGGCTAGGTAAGATAAACAGCTTCCAGCTGCAGCACTGAAGGTTCTCCCGTACCACATGGCATAACAGCATAGGACAGGTTATGGCTCCATCCTGAACATCCAAGAAACAACAACAAAGTACCCAAGAGGTCTGTTATGTCTTTTGATCTAGAAACCTGGGTCTTTAGCTCAGTGTGGAGAAGGCAAAGGCTCTCCCCCAGTATCCAGCAGCTCACCATGTGCCACCATGGGGGAACGCTCTGCCTAGGGAAGACTGGTGTTCAGTCCACTTTCAAGCTCTGACCGACTTTGCCTTAGGTCCCCAACTGTCTTACTTCCCCTGCACATTGCTTTGACAGTATTACTGATCTTTCTTTGAGAAATACTGCTCCCTCGCATCTTCATGGCTTCTTAGCTCTGCCTTCATGCCATCTGTTACCCCTTGCCTGCCTCCCCGCTGATACATAGGCTTCTCAATTGTGCAGCAAAAAAGCATTAAGGGAACTATTTCCCTTCTTGCTTTCTACTCCATCTGAACATCTGCCACAATTCACACCTGAAATTGAGGAAAGAAGAAAAAAGAAACTAAAGGAAAAAAAATATACAAAAGACACAACAGCAAGTGGAATGAATCCTACAGTGATCTGGAAGAGCAGCTTGGTGTTATTTTTGGCAGCTCACTATAACTTCAATAGTTTTCAAGACAGAGTCATTAAATGGTTTAAAAATTGAGTGATTTGCAAATGGAATTGATGAGCAGTAGGAGAAGCAAGTGTTCAGAGAAGAGCTACTATAATCATCTAAGAAGTGACATCCTGAAGCTGACCAGCCATCCATCTACCCAGTATCCCATCTCCAAGGAAGAGCATGCCTGAAAAAGCCTTTTATTTCCCCTCAGGACATAATCCTTGGCTATTGAAAATCTTTCATTTTAAAATGCCAGGGGCTTAACATTCAGTAAATAACTAGGGCTCTAGAAGACAGAAAGAATGAATTTTAGCTCTAATGACAGGGTAAGAGTACAAAAGGAATTAAAAAGCCTCAACAAGTGACCCTTCCTCCCACATTTCCCCCGCTTCCCTCCAGAATTCTTATGCATTAAGCTGAGCATCACCCCACATTTGCTGCCAAGCCAAAGTAACATATAGTAAATGTCTAAAAAGACTCGAGGAATTACTTAAGAGCTCCTAAGTTTTTCTTCCAGTCCTTTCCATGGTGGCAGTAATGCTGTGCTTCACAACTGCTGTGGTAATGCTCCGTAACTAGGCTGAGGTGCATGTCTGCATTTCTACATCTGTACCTATCTACATATAACTCTTTGCATGCAAAGTTCCCAAAGCATTTTACAAATAACCTGCAGAACCCTTTATTAAATCAGGTAACATAACATTCTTACGGATGGGCATACTGAAGAGTGAAGGTACTTTATGTCACAGAGCAAATCAGTTAAACCAAGCAAATCAGACAATCAGCTGTGAAGTTGGGAACTCTGACCCCACCTCCTCCCCTTGCTCAATTTGCCAAGCCACATGCATGTCCCTCAGTCCTATTTATTTTGCCTTCCCCTCTCCCTTCTGTTCTTCTTATTTCATGAGTGTAGTGCTTTTGCCAGCACAATTCCTTAACAATAAGAACAAATAAGAATGAATATCTAACATCTCTTTTCAAAACCAAGCATAAACCATTTGCGCGTACACACACCCTCTTTTTTTTTTTTTCCCCCCTCCTTTCTTAATCCTACAGAGATAATTACCTGGCCAGAATTGAGAAGTCTGGGCAAGCAGCTTCAGTTCCACAGGGACAGGAAGAACAAAATTCAGTGGACAGATCTGCTAATCAAGCGAGATAAATGCTGGATTGTACGTACTTCAGTAATCACTTATGCTAACTGGATTAAGTGACAATAGAAGCTGCAGAGGCTCAAGTTTTACACTTCTTTAATATGTTTTGCTCTATTAAATAAGAGAAGAGAGCACAAAAACTTTCTACGTGGAGAGGAGCTTACTTGAAACACTTTCAGACTGGAAATTATGTCTGGAAGAGATTGAGTGTAATTTGGGGAAAAGTAAAGGAAGCATTATAAAAGTAATCTTTTAAATACAATTAAAGGTTTAGTTAAGGACTTAAGTTTGGTGGACTGTAGAAAAGAAGAAAGGATGAAGGAAGAGTTTTACCCAAATTAAGACTTTATATGAGTAGGCTGGACTGCCAATTTTTTCATGTAGATTAAGAGTTATAAAAAGGGAAAGGACTCATACTAGAGATCAGCCTCCCTCTCTGGATTAGAAAGAGTTTAGTAATTACGGTTTTGGAACACTGTTGCTTCCCTAATGAGGGACTGAATCCACAACTTCTCCTGGCTGACAACCCACTCACCACTGAATTTTTCACTAGAGGTTGAAACACAAAGCCCCATGTTTACTGTCAAGCCCTAAACACAATCACTTAATAAACCACCTGAAAAGACTCTCTAAAGCTATAAAGAGGGTAAGCAGTGAGAGCTTGAGTTAGGAAGCCTTGACGACTTGAGGCAGAAGTCTTCCAGCACAATGTTTTTTTTTCCCCTTTATAAGCTCTTTTAGTTTAAATAACCCGTACCATATGCTTACCCACTTGGCTGGTTTTGCTCTCCTACAGCAAGAGACAGTTGTATAGCCACATGGCTAACATTCAAGCAACAATGCCTTTACCTTTTCAGGACCTTAACAAGTCATGGGTCATATGCTTTCTCTTCTAATTTCACCATCTAGCCATATAGGTTTATAAACTGCTCCATTATTATATGAAATACATAGATTCATCTTGATCAACTCAGCAGAAGTCATTCTACATTGATGAACTGCTTACTGAGACAAAGAACAAGCCTCTTATTGAAACTCATGTAAGAACCTGAGCCTTACTTAGAGAGGAAGAGGAAATTATGGGCAATCTGTCTTTCAAGTCACCTAAAAGTGTATTGGGCAAAGCAATGGAAAATACGACACCAGGAACAATCCTGCTTTGTCACGGCAATGAATCAAGTTATCTATGATCTTTTTCATCATCTGCTGTTGAATTATGTGAATTGAAAGACAGTATAAATACACTATAATTATTAATTTAAAAAAAAAAAACGAGACCTAAAAGTACTGGTATTTCATTTTACAGATCAGAACAGATAAATTATTTTGAAAACAGATTCTGATACTTCTGTTCACACCAAACAGTAAATTAGCCAAAATTCACCTACTGTAATAATTGTGGGAGAATACCTGAGAGGACATTGGCTTAAGTCCATAGCTGTGAAATTACATGGTCCTGAATCAAGAATAAGTACCAGAAAGTTGTTTAGTTTTTAAGGTAATTTATTATCTTATTAGGCTTTTCTGGCATTCTGCAGTTAGCTATTACATTTTTAATTATGTCTTAACTGAATAAAGGAGAAGAAAAATATTAGCAGTTGAATTTTTCCTTCTTATGAAGACAAAGGAGCAGTGAGAAAAGCTGTGGAGATGACTAACTAGTACTTGCCGTTCATCCCTGATTTTCTTGGAGCGTTCATTATTGTTTCCTGACCTAAAGTAGATTATAATGTATCAGCCTTTTAAATATACAAAAGTGATGCTGACATCAAGGGATGGTGCTCTTCAGAAGACTATAAAAATATGATAACACCCTTGTACTGCAAAATGACAGTAGAAATTCCAAGTTTGGGCAAAATATAATTCTCAAATATGCTAAATAATGCTATGCAGTACAGAAAGTAACAAAAGAACAACAAGCTAAATAGTTAAAGACGCTGTAAGGAAATCATTGTAAGTAAAGCTGTGATCATTAACAGCACAGGGACAAAATCTCTCACATTGACTCATGAGTATATAGGAAAGCGAGCATCTGATCTATGTTTATTAAAATAGTTTCAAAACAGAAACAGAAAAGCTGCTTCACCCTGATGAATGTCACCTTCTGGAAAAGAACTTTTACAATAATGACCTTTAAGGGTCCCTTCCAACCCAACATATTCTATGATTCTATGAACAACTTTATCCACAGTTTGGGGTACCAGTGTCATGGAGCTGAGAAACCAGCATCATGCCTAACTAAAGTCCTGCTTGCTTCAGTGGTCTCTAGGGTCACACAGTTTCTAATTAACTCTATTTTCTTGCTACCAATTCTTTGCCCTGCTCCTATGATCAGTCCTGTCCAAATCATTGAAAACACCTGCACAAATACACAGAACACAATTTCAACCACTAAGTCAATAGAAAGATTACTGTTAATTTCAGTAAGTGATTCCCTCATGCTTTTTCAAAGCTGTTTATGATGTAGTCTGTTTTCTGCAGTCAAGATACAGGCATAAATTACTCAAGATCGTGTTGTACTAAGTAGGGACCAGATTATCCTTTCAGCAGAAAATGCTGCATTAAATGGGAGAAAATGCCTCTAGGAATTCCCATGAGGCGATACCTCCGCATCAATAGAAAAAGATTAAAATAACAGTTCAAAACACAGAAGCAGACAGTGGAAGTAAATTCAGCCGTGGGACACGTCCCAGAAACCAGCGGACATCTGTGCAGAGATCCCGTATCTCTGGAACAGTTCTTGCCCCTACCACACAGCAGTGTGGTACCAGCTAATTTTTCTGTTACTGAAGAGTATTTGTGGTCAGTATGTTACTTTGGATGACGGAGATGTTGCAGCAAAGCAGTGAGCAGCCGGCTATTTAGTAACAGGGACTGGGCAACCTGTCTCAAAATAAGAAACGAAGCTTTCGTTAGCTACTTTTCTCATCACATTGTGCATGCCATGAGGGAGATCGGACCAGACCCCACCTCCACAGCTAGTTACTGTATTTAGAAAGGGTCTGCAGTGCCAGAATGTGAAGTGGTGGATTACTTCTGACCCTTACCTAGTTACATGATTACCCAGCTGTCAGCTACAGGCAGTAAGCTCCAGCAACAAGAAATCGGCTTGAACAGTCCTTCAGCGATCATGGTTCACAAGTTTTGCTGCATTTATAATGCAGTAGCAAAAAACCTGTATTAGATCTGACACGATAGCCCCACTGATATATATTAGAGTGGAGTTGTGCAGGTTCTCTAAATGACAATCTTAGCTTTTAACATCTATACAAAAAAATAGAGGATCATGAAAGAGGAACAGGAGGGAAACAAACAATGGTGTTAATGTTTCAGTTGATTTCAACAAACTAACAACCAGCTTGCCTTGCACATCGGTAAGGGCATGCTAGTAAAAACGTGCCTGAATGTTGTCAGTTTTCACGGCAAGCAGCAGTTCAGTATGATTCCTAGTACAGCTACCTTAAAAAGACAATGCCAACCCCCTATGGAACGGATTTATGATTGCAATTACCTTTCACTTAAAAGTTAATTTAGGGCCAGGCTGTTTCTCTGCAAAGGCGGAAAGAAGGTGGGTTAAAGCAGACACACAGAAGAAGGTCCTAAGGGAGGAAGTGCTGCCCAGTGACGAAATCACTCTCCCAGGAGCTGAGACTCCTGATTTCTATTTTTGGCATTCCTGTTGTCATAGCATTAAGACCTTGGGAGGAGAATATTTGGTGGGGATAGCTTCCATGATTTTACCCAACACCATACTTCCAGTCATAAAGAGCTGCACTAATTACAACAGAACTACTCACGGAGCATTGCCCTGCGTAAGTCAGATACTGCCTTAGAAGTATTGTGAAGTTTAATTAATGCACACAAAATACTTGGAAAGCATGAGACTAGTTTGCTGCATCACTGCCAGGTAGTTTGCCACAGCTGCAGAGCACTATTACTGGTAGCTTGAAGAAAAACAGCAAACAATCCCTTTGTTGCAACAGATCTGAGTATTTGCCATAACCCACTGATGCTTTTTATATCAGACAGCGAAAATGAAGGCAATTCAGTACAACGTGAGGTTAAACCAGAGACATAAAGCATTGAAAAAATCCATGGAAAAATTTTCACAGCTACCCTTCCTGCAACGTTTCACTGAGTTGTCCTCTCACATAAAAACTTCTTAATTACAGTCTTTGAATATCCCCAGTGGATAGTTATCCATCTCAGATTTCAGGATATTAAACAAAGAGCTTATACTAGTTGCGCAGAGTGTGAAAGTTATCTCTCCCCCCGCTCAGTGCCTTCCCCAACTCTTTCCTCCAAGCTCCTGTCTTGGAACCAAACCACAACAGCTGCACTATCAGATTGAGCGTTAGACTGGTTTTATACTATTAGTTGCTGATACCTAAAATTGCCTTTTCTTTAACAAAAGGTCACCGCTGGCAGCCAGGTATCCAAACCTAATTCTTAGGGAGCCCTGCTGATACATTGTACCCTATGGTTCTTGAAAACTAAACACACATTTTGGGAAGTAGCCAGTTATTTATTTCTAATCTTAGATATAAACCCCTACCCCTTTGATATTCTAACACTTTGTACATTTCATATATTACAACATTCATCTACAAATCTTAAAGCACTCGCCAAACATATTTCTGTGCAGCAACATGACACCTTCCACGGGAAATACACCATTATAGACAGGCAGATTTTAAGATGTCTTGCCATATTTTATATTGACGTGGATAGGTCCTAATGGTAGCCTTCAAATCAGTTAAGGCTAGCTGCCTAGCCCTTCTGATAATTACACTGAGCAACAATCTGGTTTTGTGTCTGGGTTTTTTAAAAGATCCTAAAAGCTTTTAAAATTTATTGCTTTCCTAGCCTGTTACACAGGAAACTTGACAGCAGCAGCAGAACCATTCTCCTCGCCTGCATTCAGTTATTCCTTTCACTATGAAGAGTTACAAGATGTTAAAAAATGGATCTTTGATACGAACACCAGTTTCTCTTGGGGAACTACATTTGTTTAAAACACATTTTTCCACATTCGTCTTTGCTCCACTGGAACACACCAAAATCTTAGACAAGACTATGTCTCCAGTATCAAAGTTGTTAGAAGTTTTTTGCAGTTCTTTGGGAAAAGATCTGCAGGAAAAGAGGCAGAATGGCTTCGTCTATACCTGGACACTTCTACTGATCAGTGCAGACAGTCTTCATACTTGAGAGCCAACACTCTAGGGAAATTTTTAAGCAAAACATCCCTAACAGGTTTCATCACATCACTTTCCTATGCCTTTTCTACTTGTGCAGGGGAAAAATCACAACACTTCTTTCCCAGGAGCTGCTTATGTGAAGAGAGAAAGAAGGGCTATTTCGTTAGGACTGCTTTGCTCTGATCTGCCATGTGTACAGCACATGCCTCAGGTCATTCTATTTTTGGTCTTTTATTCCTGAGGTTACTTTAACATAAGTGGTGCCACTTACATCAGAGAGAAATCGGGCATTGGGATTTCTGAACCTTTTGCTGGATGAACTATTGAAAATTCCCACCTCTGCTTCTTGCCAAAATTTCTTTAACAAGTTACAAACTTCCTTCACTCCTCCAAGCCCGGAAGTCAGGTGTCCTGCAACTTGAATCATGAGAGCAGCAACATTAAATTAGAAAATATGCTGGATAGAACAAGACTGGAAACTCCAGCAGAAAGTCACTGGGAAGTTATGCACAAATGCATGAAGGACACAAAGCACTGTTTTCATACATATACACACATATAAATGAAGCTGCAAGAGACAGGCACGATGCTACACATGCTTTTCGAATAAGTTTAGCACAAGAGAATAGGAGTGCTAGCATAATTTCCTTGTAGATAAAGAGACACCATGCAAATCTATTTGATCTGAAATCAGATAAGACAATAAAATCCTAACTACCAACATGAAAATGTGTTTGATTTTTCTGTGACCGAGAAGCAGAATATTTCTACTTCTCTACAGAGCAGAAGTTCAAGGGATGACACAGTCCCAGGCGGGAAACACAAAGAAGATCCCACTTGCTGTAAAGCTGGATAAAGACAGATTGATCACCCATAAGCAGACAGCTAAAATTAACCTGGAAACGCACAGTAAGATGAAGGAAGAATTTCAACAGCCTAAGGGGAAGATGTCAAATTCTCCAAAAGGGGAAAATTAAGGCAAGACACAAACATATGGAGTTTGAAAGACGAAGATGTAAGCTACTGCTGAGAAACAGAAAACTGAAGAATACAGTATTATTAAATTGCCAAAGTCCAAAATAGAGTACTTTGGTAGTTCCTATCAATTGGTACCTGACAGTCTCCATTCAGGAAGCTATTAGGTTGTGCAGCAGAATCAGGAAATAAAGTAGATGATACATGCCTAAGACAACAGCATGTTAAGAGACATTCTACTCAAGGACAAGAAGATTCCATCTGAAAAGGGGAAGCAAAAACTGCAAGTGAATAAGACTATTATGATAGGAAAAACCTCCTTCAATTTAAAAAAAAGCTCTGAGAATAAGATTTTACATGCACCATTTTTGGTGAAGAGTTGCCTCTACCATAAGTTAACACAAGAGCAGCTAACAGACCACATCAGCATGAAGAACAGTACAAGGTGACTCTCTGAAGTCATTCTTAGCTTTGAAGTCTCTTCTGGAGAATGGTGTGTGTGAAAAATAGTGAAGGTATTGTTGGCTTTCGCCATAATAACAAGGCTATAAATCTTTGACTTATAAGGATGACTAACCTTTAGTAAATTAGGGAACATGAGAAACCTCAAAAATAACAACTAACAGCAACTATGAAGAAAAACATCCAAGAGAAACAAAAGAGAACTTCTCCAAAAGACTCCACAAGTGATTAACAGAAGGAAACAGATGCATAGGAGAAGGGAGCTGATGATAATCGATCCTACCAGAAGGAAACACATGCATGGGAAAAGGGAGCTGATCCTACCAGAAGGAAACAGATACATGGGAAAGGGGAACTGAAGATAATCGATCCTCAGAAACAATTCAGAAGGAAACACACAAACAGAAGAGAAAAAGGACTAATAATAATCAATCATTATCAACAATTACTCTGTCTAAAATAGTGAATATGTATGCAATAGTGACTGTATATAAGACATGGTTGGAGTGTTAGCTGGTGTGCCTCTGACTTGAGTCATGCACCCAGCGCTGTGCTTTTGCTTTATTGACTTTGTCCCTATAATAAAATAAGTGCCATTTCTGTTTAAGGGATCTGGCCATTTATCACAGTGTGGGAAACACTCAGCATAGAAGACAGTAGCTGAACCACCTGAAGTTTATAGACAATATACTCTACCTCCAAAATTTGACTAAGCTGAGCCAAGAAAGCCAGAGTAGATGCAGCTAAATGAGTAAAAATGAGCAAAAAACAATTCTTCAGAGCATTCAGAAAAAGGACTGGGACAAAAAAAAAAATATAATTTTCAAAAAAGCACCAGACAATCTCTCCTTTGAATAGCTATAAAAGAAAGCAAGAATTAGGATATAACCAGAAGACAACCACAACAGAGCATTTAGGATATTAAATATTTATTTGGTAGTTCACTAGGATACTTAGACAAAGCTGCCTGCTGATTAGGTACTTCAAACTAGACCAAGTCATATAATAACAGTTCTCTGCATCTTTAACAATCTGAATCTTCAGAAGCTGCACATGCATTTTTTTTTCCCTTAATTGTGTTCCCAAAGTCAAACAAAGCTAGTGCTATTACTCCATTTAACCAAATGAAAGACTTGAGGTGGATAAATTTAGTAATTTGGCTAAAGCCATGCAAAAAACCCTCAATCAGATCTTGTGGGTCAGACCATTCTCAGACTATCTCAGTCTCACTTTCTAGCAAAAGAAATCACCACTCCTTCTTCTGACATAGTTTATCATATATATCATCTCCCCATGCCCTTTAATACACATTTAGAAAGATGTCAACAATTTAAATTCGGATCCTACACTGAAATGCATGAAAACATGCTTTTACAGAACGTTTAGAAGTCAAAATCTTCCCCCGCTTTTCAAGCACTTCGATTCGGCACTCAGCTAGCTCTTTACTGCTACAAACAACTCCAACTACGTGCAAAAGAGGATGCTGGCCTTCACTTGGGAAACTTCACATGATCTGCTTCTGCCTTCCTGCTCATGAGCATTCCTTTGACTCCTTAGCACTGCTATTGGCATGCTGAATGCCAGAAGACACTTGTTTAAAAAAGAATTTTATTTTGCATTTGCTTTTACAAAGACTTGCTTTTATGCAGTATACATCTAACTAAATCTAAGCAATTACCACGTGCATGTAAGCAGGAATAAAAAAAGATGAAAACAGAAAAAAGAGAAGATTGTATTACAAACAGAGGTTTAAAAATGCGCTTTTAGTCACCTAACATGTAATTAACAGCACAGATACAGAAATAAATACGCAAGCCACACTGTACACATTTGTAATGTTTCCTATACTGACTTAGTCTCCAGCATGAGGGCCTTTATTTAGAGGGACCTCTTTAGCACAAGGTGATGCTGTCTCAGCTGCAACCTCACCTTTGCAGACAGATTAGAGTTTAAAACTTAAGTTTGGCCCCTTCTAAGATGCTGAATTCCAAAACTGATTCTCTCCTGAATTTCTCTAGTTTTCTGTACTCCATTTACTATTTTCAGTTCTTTTCCTGAACTGAAAGCAGTTGAAACGAAGTGTGACCTTTCTACTGACTTTAAATCTGACCTAGAAACACACAGCTGAAATTCAACCGACTGACCCTTGGTCTAACTGAGGATAGGGGTGGTATGGCCTACTCATTCTGCAGAAAGATCAACCCGCTGGTGCAAGAGCCAGGTCTGGTGCTCGGTTTTAGATGTGGAATTTAGTTCTCTGCTTTGCATGATCCTGGGCTAATCTCAATGGCCATCTGTATGGGGGGGTGGGATAAGGGCATTTCCCCACCTCACATGGCTGATACAAGGTTGTCCTCAAAACCATGACTTGTTATGGATTGTGAGGCACCTGAGGCTAAATAAGTAGACACCCACAAGTGTCCCAGCTTTTGTTTCTATGTTTGGCAAGAAACCAGAGGAAGCACTACACATCCTGCATAACCAGGTACCCCCCTCCCCCCCCAGTATTTACAGACCCTCTTAGGTTAGTATCATAGCAAGTTTACCTTTATATCTGATTTCCCAGTCTGATTTTACATGGTATACCAGTTTACTTTTATACCAGCTATCAAACAAGAGGCCATACTGACAAACTTCCTCCGCTCACTGATAAATTCCCCACCACACTTGACTGCACCCGTAAGATTTTTTTCCATCCACATTGTACCTAGTAGTGTCCTACCACCCCAAAAGACACATTATTGCTTATTATTAGGAATAGTAATCAAACTTGTCAGAACCAGATCATCAAGTGGAGTGACTTATGTATATTCAATGGCATCAGCATACTGAAAATGTTACAAAAACAACTGTGTATTTCATGTAGTCATCAGGAAATAAATGCAGCATCCCACATGCTACTTGCATAGATGACTAAGTAGCAACAAGTGTTTAGGTATTGTTTACTGAAAAGACACTCTCCTTGCAGAAACAAATTAAAAACAAAGTTGTAACAATTCCCACTCGGTTACCCACATCAAAACTAGAAAAATGCATTCTTTTTGATTGTGAAAACTCTGATCTTGCTCTATACCACTTTCCTTTTGATGGGTTTTAAATATAATGTTCTGTGACTAGTGTCCAATGTTAGTAGTAATAAATAGAGGCAAGTACAAACACTGTTACTTGGCTCTGGTTTTACTCCTATATCTTAATGGCTGCTTTGGGAGGGCTGACTTCTGAAGCTAACTCCTTCAGCGTTTAGCTCATGAAGGATCAAGGACTTCTAGCATGCTCTTGAGTAGTGACAGGGGAAAAAACCCTGGATTGCTAGCTGCTACCTCATCTTTTTAGTTCAGGCAGCACTGGGAAACACTGCAAGCAGAACCTACCGTTGGGGACAAGGGATCAAAAGGGCTGAAATTAGAAAAGACAGCTTGCCTGCCTTCAGTTCAAGTGGAAGTATTATGAAAAAGTGTTTCAAATTATGTCACACAGGGCAAGTGTCACTACAGTTAGTAAGAACTGGCTGTGCCAGCAAATGTCAGGACAAATTACACTGCAGGACAGGAAAGCTGTATGTCACCCTCACTTCCAGAAGGGAAGGCTTCCCTCCACTGCCAAGAAGGTGCTTCCATTTCCGAGTCGACTTAAATCAAACTGCTCTTATTCAAATCAAACAGCACAGAGGGATTACTATCGTGGACATTACGGGCAATTCTTCAGATCCCTCCCTACCTGCAGGGAAGAAATGCTTTGATTCTCTACCACCTTAAAACACAATCACCTCAAAGCTATAGGGCTGCATATGTAAATAGCTGCCTACAGGTTCTTGAAGCCACTGCTTCCCATGCTGATGAAAAATGTCTCACTGTCCCATGTGCTCCTGGGTCTGTACCCATCTAATCTTTCCTGCCTCTTCAATCCTATCTATACTCTTTGCAGAAAGGTACATTCACAATTTATACTGGTGCGGTACCTGGCACAACTGAGGCTTCCTCAGCAGCTGGGGTCCCTCAGCACTACTAGTAAAAGTGAATAATAGGAACATCAAATTCAGTACACCAGAAAGGAGAAAGACAGAGCTAAGTCATAACCAAAATCAATTTATTTCATTTAACCGTAAGGAAATCTTTCACTCAACTGTAAACTCCTAGCAAAATGAACTTGTTTTGGTTCAGCTATCCTGAAGTTTGAAAATAAACATTTCAATTATAAGTTATCAGTGCTTCAATACAGAGAACAAACACATCTTTATGTTCAGCAGAGGAAAAAAAAAGCTACAAAATATTTTGATGAGTTGCAGAAAATTTTATTCAGTTTGGAACTTTCTAATACATGAATTTCCAGAAGTTTAAGTGCTTTTTCAGGAAGATTTTCATTTAAAACTTAGATCGCTGAAAAAAAGTTAACTGAAACCTGCATAGCTTCTGTTAATATCAGAATACCTGTGTTGGGTATAAACCAGAAGGTAGTCTGTTCCTTCACTCCCCAAAAGCTTTTTTCGATGTTTCAATAATTTCTCTTTCCAAAAAGGATAAACACACCTAGAAGGCTATCAAGAATAATATCCACAAATAAATGGCAATATAAAAGTTCAGGGAAGCAAGAGTGGCTTAAATCAAAGCCAGACATTACCCCCAGCTATTTATTCTATCCCAGCCACAGGCTATCACCCCAAACAGAAAAGTAGCTATAGTAGACTCTCTCAGGTGCTTTAAAGCAGAGAGTAAACACCACTGAAAGATCAATGAAGTTTTACGCGAAGATGGAGACTGTACACAGAAGTAGCTGGCTTGCAAGCTCACATTTCCACATGACAACTCTGCAGGGATGACAGCCTTTGGCAAATGAAAACTAACAAAGCAACTCTGGGGCTGTAACAACATTTTTGCTGTGAATAAGTGCCTATAAATCCAGTTAACTAAGACACTGCAGACGCTCTGACCCTGTACATTTTTCTTAGCCCCTAGTACCAGTTCTTTTCAGAAAGAACTCAATTTACGTGCAACTCCGTCTGTCATTGACTCATGTTCTGAATGGCTGGACTTGAGCTATGTCTGTGTAAGCAGAATTTCCCTCCATGTATTCATTCTCCTTCCCCAGAATGGCTGCTGCAGGAATGCAAATCCTATTTGGAAGGATTACTTGCCACGCAACAGCCAGAGACCCTGTCCATGGCTGGGCTCGCTCCCATGCCAAGAAGTACAAACTCGGAAGCTCCGTCTCAGAGAAGGACAGAATTAAAGCAGGCAAGGTGGCAACACAAAATAGTATTCTCATTTCACATACGCAGCTGTCATTCCCCTCCTCCCCAGCATTTCAGGAATTTGCACTAAAGCTGGGGATTTCATAAGATGCAAGCGTAAAGATGTTCAAACAAAAAAGCACAGACCAGGCCAGCATGTATGCTTGTGGAAGCTGGCAATAACTGGTGGCAATACAGATTCCACTGGAGCACTTGTGTATGGACACCAGGGGTCACACAATCATCTGTAAGGGGAATTCAAACTCTTCAGAGAAGTGTCTGCTATCTAGACCAGATCTTACAGGTTTTTATGGTCTATGTACATTCCTCTGTTAACAACAGTTATGGAAAGTTACTGGAATGTCCCAAGTACTCAAGAGCTTGAATGTGTTTTTCCTTGTAAGTTGTATTTGCTATTACTTATCTTTGCATTTTTTAAATACTTCACAGATTTCATTCCTGTTATTTCACCAGTACAAGGGAGCACCTCCTGTTTCTATAGGATGCAGCGCCACAGTCTGTTACATTCCCCACCTTAGGAAGAGCATCTCTTCAATTTAGTTCTTCCACAAAAGAAGAATGAGAGGAGTGTATCTCGTGCTTATGAAAATGGCAGATTTGATAATGCTGGTGGACAGTATTTCTGTACAGAATAGAAGCAACAGCAGTGCACTGCCCCAGCACAGACGGTTCCCTCATCATTTAACACTGGCTGGTGAAACTGGAGAAATGAAGTGTTACACTGAGTTCAGCTGAAAGTCCTCTCTGGGTTAAAGAAAACACCAGCTAAGACAGTTGTAACTGCCCCTTTTGGCAACTGCACAGCTGCCTGATTTGAGCTCCTGAGTACCACAGAGCTGGTGGTGTGGTTTTGCATTTGCTCTGTAGCCATCTTGTGTTGATCAGAATCGTTAGAATACGAAGAAGTCCCACATAGCCATCCCCCAGCCATGCAGAACTAAATCACCTCGGAAATGAGAAATTTCACTTTAAAATTAGTTTGCTTCATGTCTTTCTCAAGTGTTTCTACCAGTTCCAAATAAGCTTTTGAAAATTTGTGTTTTGTACCTTCCCTGAAAACAACTCTGTAAAGGAAGAATTCAGAAATGACAGTATACCCAGGCATCCATCAAGAGATGCCAAGAAAATGTATCAAGCTCTCCACCACCCTCAGCTTTGAGCAATACATAATTAATTTTTTTGGAATAGATAGAGGAAAAAAAGAAAAATGCAGCAGTTTTTATAAACAAACCATACAACAACCCTGACAGTGAAAGAACACTAAGACTGTCCAAAGAAAATGGCATAACTTGCATCTCCAGTTAGAGACATTTTCTGGCATCCAGTTCAGATACATTTTCTCCTGATTAAGATCCTGCACCGAGAAGTACAGGTTTCAAGTCTACTTCAGTCTACAGCAATTAATAAGCACATAAAAAAGATGCCTTGGGTGAGTGGGGAGGTCTTCTATTAGCACATACTAAAAATAGACAACCTGTAGAGCCATCTGAACAGATACTTTACATAATAAAACTTCGGATTTTACAGGCCTGAGGACCTACATTTGTCATTGACTTTTGAAAGCTGAGGCCTTTTAAGGTCTGAACATAGTCCAGTTATACATTAATTGTAGGCCACAGTTATTAGTAGTGAGCCACTAAACTGAACAAGCTTTGGAGAACACCTCTATTGCCACCTTGGGCAGTACCACAAAAGAGAGCCACGCTGCACTGAAGAGAAATAAACTAGCAGAAAAATGCTTTTGTGTCTTACCTTGTAACGGGAAGAGCAGATGCCTTCAAACATATCTATATCCATACAGTCCATTGGATCAGATCTTCCTGGTAATAGCAACTCTTCCAGCTTCTTATTTTCTGATTTTTAATCTGCCAGCTGGTGCAACCTGTAAATTTACAGAAGTGGGTGTGTTATTCCAAGATGTTCATTCATCTCATTCTACAAGGCATTCAATTTAAATACATATGGCTCTGTGCCATGTGGCTCCTATTGCTCTCCAGAGCTTTCAGTGTAATGGATTACAGACCGCAACATTTCTGTAGGTTATTGGGTTTGGGAATATAAGTAGAGGATGCTCTAGTATTTCTTTGCAGAATTTCCAGAACATCTTATTCCATACGCCTATATCTTATATATTTAAGAACATGCTCCTACCTTATGAAATTCAAATGCTTTAAAAAAAAAAAGCATAACTTGCATCTCTGATCTGTCATTTTATCTGTTAAAGATTGATTCTTGTGGAAAGGGACTAAGTTACATTTAAATATGAGTTCAGGAATAGGTATGCTACTAATTTGAGAAACTGGAGGTTGACAGAGTAGCCAGGATTTATGTTCAGCAATTAAGATAACAAAAAAGAAAAACTGCCTTCCAAAGAAGTGATTTTGAACACTCTTCAAGATTTTTCAGGAGCAGAGTGAATTAGTGGGACGGTAGGAAAATTCAGTCAGAGGGATTTTTTAGGTAAACTAGTCAGGGAATCACAGTGAGATTTCTCAAATTTATCTATAGCTGTAGTGCTTTACAGGTATTTAAATATGGTTATCCAAAGGAAAAAGGCCTCAGAAAACCAAGCAACATATTCTCTGCTTTGGCACTACAGTTTCCATTGGCAAAAGTTATGAGGGAGTCACTAACACATGCCTGACTCACCATTGCAGACTAGATGGCACGTAGAGCATTACCTGTGTACCTGACAGATACCCCACCCCTAATATCTTGATCCCCTATACACAGGATCCACAAGCAGAACATTTTCATGGTGGATTTTACAAAAACATATTTTAGTTTCATGAAAGTTCAAACAGTTTACTGGCAAACAGGCATTCTACATTAGTTCAGATCTGCTTTGTTGAGGTGTGTTCAACTTCTCAAAGTATTTGATTGTTTCATTAGGAGATTTCACTAGACACCCCTGGCTCCAGCACCATGGCACAGAAAATGGGATGCACAACACCTCTCCGCATTTTGGATGCTGCTGCTTAAAAGTTGACCCTGTTCTCTACAGAAACTGTTTATAAGTATTTCAAAGGTTCATATAGCTTTGTGTTGATATGGTTTGTAGTATACACATCTTATTTAGGCTGCTCGCTCGCTCTTCTTTTTTTTTTACCATAGAAAATTGAAAATTAACTCACTTCAGTCAGAATGCCTAAAAATCACCAGCGATGACATTTTAAATTATATTAACCACTTGTAGCCTTACATCCTGGCTACTTCCCACCACGAAGGGTGGCACAGAAGGTCCACCCTGTCCCTGCATGGCAGAGCTGGCTTGTCACACACTGATGGAACAAGGTACATCTGATTTAATTGCCATTTAAACCTGAAACTCCTGATGGAACTAGAAAGTGCCTTAATCCTGGGGGATGTTTCAAGCAAGCTGTGCCTCCTCCTTGATGCAGACAGATCTCAGATCCAAAAGGTCATGCACAATCACCCTGGAGTCCTTGACTCTCAATCTCCAGATAACTCCCAACCTTATGTAGGCTCTCCTCTTCCCTCTGACAACTTTCAGGACTTGATTTCAGCAAAGTACAAGATTTGTCCTTCAGAAGTAGTGGCTAAAATGAGAGCCATGACTTAACATGGAAAAAAATACAACATTCACTCTTACAAATTAAGCAGCAGAATGCAAACTGCTAGGAAAAAAATACTAAGAACGCCCCATTATACAGGCTATCTGAACAGTTCCAGGCTATGTTTTTATTTGATCCATGGTTTGGGACCTCTCTAATTAGGACAAAACCTCCCTCTCTGTGATGGTGGAGCATGTAGAGACTGCCACAGGGAATCAGTTTGCACTGTCATCCCACTGTATATTACAATAATTAAATCACGCTCGTGTTGCAATTTAAGTATCACTCTTCTAAATCAAGATCCAACATAATGCCAAATATCTTCAAATAAGTAAATCTGGTATTAAAACATTAAGCTCTCCTGCCATCTCACACCTGTTGTATAGGCCAGAGCCTGTAGTTCAGGACAGGCAGCCGCCAAGTCTCCTTGGCATTACATGAACAAACACCTCAGTGAGAAGGTGATCAATCTCCTTGTCCCTGTAGCACCCAGGAGACCTGAAGCAAGCAGGGTCCAGAGAGAGGTGAGTGACTGCTGTCCTTTGGATGGTGGCCCAAAGAGGCAATTCACTGAGACATGGACAGTGACAGGGTAGCAAACCAATCTTACTGTGCAACCTTCATTTTAGGACCATCATAAAGGACTCCTAAATGTAGTCCTGCATCATCTATTCTAGAGGACTACCCCTAGATTACAATCTGAATGCTAGTGATCCTTTAAGTGACCACAGAAAGCTTCTTTCCCCACCAATTCCCCCATATCTTCCACAATGAATACATTGTACTAGCGTCTTGTTATAAAACTACATTTGCTCCTTTAAGGCATTGTGGTGATTTACTTTTCCAGGCCCTTCCTGGAAAAGTCTGCCTTAACAGGCAGAGTTTAGTAAAGCAGCCTGAGCTGCCCAGCCAAACTTTTTATTAAATCACACCAAAACTGCCAGAACTATATTATTGCAAAGACTGTTGGAAAGGAAAACTGCCCTGGAAGCGTATATACCCACCTCAGAACAAAACTCACATTTTGATCCTTTTTGATTAATACTAATGTCATTGTTCATAGTTGCAAGATGCATTAAATCCTGCTTAAATTACCAAGCGTAGGAGCACTTGTGGACTTATATTCAAGACTGTGGTCTTCCCCCAGTAGCATTATGATGAGGCAGAGATAAATCAGCCTGCTGCAACCAGCATACCAGTTCCAGCTGCCTGCATTCCTCTGCACACTCACACCCTCCAACCCCTTCTCCTACCCCTTTCTCTTTGTCATTTTCTCTCCTTTCTCACTTCTTTTCTAGTCTTCCCTTTTGTATCACTACAGGTTGGAGGCCAACTGGCTGGGAAAACAGCTTTGCAGAGAAAGACCTGGGAGCCATGGTGGACAAGTCAACCATAAGCCAGAAGCACGCTCTTGTGACAAAGAAGGGAAAGTAAAGAAGGTGGAGCCAGACTCTTCTTAGGGGTGCCCAGTGAAAGGACAAGAGGAAACACACACAAACTGAAATACAAGCAATTCCATTTAAACATAAGAAACTCTCACTGTGAGGGTGGTGCAACACAGCGAGGCTGTGGAGTCTCCATGCCCAGAGACTGAAAATACTCAAAACCCAGCTGGACACAACCCCCTGCAGCCTGCTCTAGATGCTTTGACCAGACAACCTCCAGATGTCCCTGCAACCTCAGCCATTCTGCAAGCCTGTAAACAGAGCCCTGTCCCCTAATTTATTTAAACAAGTATGTTACTGACATGGCTAAGTTGAAAACCTGATCTTGAACAGTGGAACAAGTATTTCATTTGAGGTTTCCACACTTTATGGACTGATGAAACAATGACTTTGAAAATTAAACTAGATGTTAAGAGATGCTGCTTACTTTAAGAATCATACAAGAACTCTTGTGCTTTTCTTAGAAGAAAAAGTTCTAGTGGTCAGTGCTGCTTGCAGTGAGATCAGTAGTTCTGCTTCCAGCATTCAATGCATCGCCCACTTGCGGCATTACATTTATGTCTTGCCCTTTATATCATGCTCCCAAATGGAGACTGCCAAAGCAATTTTAGTTCGCAAATCTTTTTCCTCAGCGTCACAGCACACTGGATAAAACCTGCTTTCTGATGAAGAAGGAATGATGAGAGAGCACAGAGAATTCATCCCCATAACAAGGAACAAGTTGAACCCTTACCCAGTGCTCAAGAGAGCTTTGCAAAGGAAAACAGGTAAGCGTGGCAGCCCATACACTTCTTTCAGGGAATGCTATCAGCAAATCGAAGGTTACGCTGAGTGCTTTAACCATGGATTACATATACTGCCATCAGTGACAAGGACTACCCTGTATCAAGCAGAGACACGTCATGTTCTTACCCAAAGAGCTGGCTAAGTGTTCTGCATAATCCAGTTCCTCAGTCAGCCAGGAGCAAGAGATGGGTCATTCTTTCCCCACACCCATCACTCCCAATTGCAACAGTTAACACATTCCTATCATTAATGATCTACAGGTAACACTTCTAACCTCAACATTCTGAGTTCTAGTACCTCAAACTTAATTTTGAAAAGCTTTACTTACAACAGGCTACAAAGTAGGTTTAAAATTACAATCTGGCTTCACTCCTATTTCTTTTGAAGAAAAATTCAGTCTTCAGTCAGACAAGAGAATCAACTATGAAGCTTTCTTTTTGTGGATATTAAGTTAGAACCTTAGCAGCAATTTTAATTTTTCCTATTTTGTATATTTACTGTAGCCAGCATGTGCCTTCAGCCAAGTTATTTGCAGTTACCCCGCAGTGACTCTGTTGACTAATGGTTTCCTTGGACTAATTCAGGGAATGACAAGACAGTTCACTTCAATGTCTACTGATTTTAAGGTAACCATCTTCAATATCAGAGTCATAAAATTATGGAATGGTTTAGGTTGGAAGGGACCTTAAAGATCATCCAGTTCCAACCCCCTGCCATGGGCAGGGACACCTCCCACTAGACCAGGCTGCTCAAAGCCCCATCCAGCCTGGCCTTGAACACTTCCAGGGATGGGGCATTGACAAATTCTCTGAGCAACCTGTTCCAGTGCCTCACCACCCTCATAGTGGAAAAATTTCTTCCTGATAGCTAATCAAAATCTACCGTCTTCCAGTTTGAAGCCATTACTCCTCATCCTATCACTATACTCTGATAAAAGGTCCCTCTCCAGCTTTCTTGTAGATCCCTTTATGTACTAGAAGGCCACTAAAAGGTCTCCCAAGAGCCTTCTCTTCCCCAGTCTGAACCCCAGCTCTCTCAGACTGTCCTCCCTCATAGGAGAGGTGCTCCAGCACTCTGATCATCTTTGTGGCCCTCCGCTGGACTCACTCCAACAGATGCACGTTCTTCTTGTGCTGAGGACTCCAGAGCTGGATGCAGTACTCCAGGTGGGGTCTCATTCTGCCCCTCTCCAGAGCAGAGGGGCAGAATCAGCTCCCCTGACCTGCTGGCCATGCTTTCGCACCCTATCACTCAAAGCAGACCTGTAACAGACACCACATTCTCTTTAGTTGCACTCCACCACACAGCTGAGCTTTGGATGCAAAAACTTAGTTTCTACTCATAAATTTTTTGGTTATTTATTCATTTAGTTGGTTAGTAAATACAGCCAGTCATACTAGTTTATATAGTCCACAAACAAGAATGTCATGAAACAATTCAGTGAGTTTTTACACAGATCCATTAACTCTGACCAGAATAAATCCTTTGCAAGTAATACACGAGAATTTATACATACATTAATTGCCTCTATTTACCTAGAAATTGATTAATCCAATTTACAACACAGCCAAAACCTCTGGTCTAGTTATAATCCTCAGAGAAGAATTTGTTTACCTGCAATGAGCTAGACTGCAGCACGAGTTGATTGGGTGTTGTGGATGCAGCTGAGGTCTGTTGCATGCCCACCAAGGGATTTGGCTTAGCTAAACTCTTGCTATGGGCAGCTGCATGCTGTGAAGAAATGCAATCTGTGCTGATTCAGCTTATCTGTTGAGGCAAAACTCAGCCCTGGCAAGACCTCCAAGGGAAAGTAGCACCAGAGCAGACGCTACAGCACAAGCACTTAGGAATATTGCCTCCTGTTGCCAGGAGAGGAAAGATTGCCCAGTGTTTTAAAACTTTTTAAGGCAGTCAGTGTCAATACATAAAATGTCTTTAATGTATGCACACTATTGCAGCTATTTTAGTGTTACATTGGCACATCAGTTTTATTATTAGAAATAAAAGGCTTTGTCAATAATAAGCTCGAGTTTTATTTTATTCTGCATTATGCTATTGTAACTGCAGATCCTGTATACAATCGCATAATTGCGTCTCTACCATTCTAACACTTGTAATTGCATTCCCTCTTTCTTTAATCTCTCCAGCGTAAAGACTAAAGTTCAAAATATTCCGTATCTGGCATTAATCTAGAGAACACCAGTTTACAAGGGTAGAGTAAATTCCATCAGTCCTAATAGGATTAAAGGTTTTTCTGCAGTTTTCAAATGCTCAGAAATAACAAGTATTTTTTGAAGGAATAGGTGGTGTTCGTACAGTTGATTAGCATGGTCCACCATGATCAGAACAGCTGGTAGGAAATTCACCATAATAATTTCACTGCCTCTGCATCCAAGACTACTTTATGATTAGGACCTACAGTATGTCTGCTACATAAACTGGAGGAGAATAGGTCACTCTGGGACAACAGCATAGTAAGCAATACCCAGTTGCTTGCATGTGTAGATTTTGGTCTAATTAATATAGTTTTTAAGAAAAAGTCACTAAAATATTTTCAGATACAGGTAGTGTCACTGTTACTATACTGTTATCTATTCCCGCAATTTATCTGGTTAAAAAAAAAAATCATTCTGCAAATGTAAAAGTCAGAACTTAATATAGATTTGGACAGTTGCATCTGCTTTTCAGAGGTACTGCTGCAAAGCATTAGGAGAAATTTGTAGCTTTTTTAAAATTTGCTTTTGAATTGCATTCCTTAATCTACTGTTTTGCACCCCCCTACCCCCCAAAAAACCCGAACAGCTGTAAAATGACAACCTCGTTCATCAGACACACACTCCCTTTGCCGATTTACCTCCTAAGGCAGTCAAAGGGTCATTTTTAAACATTAAATTGTCAATAGGATAAAGAGGGACTGATCCTACTTGCTTTAATTAGTTTCTTTTTTCCACAGAAGCCTCTCCATATAAAGGACTCCCTCCATAGACATTGAAAGCCTGACTGCTTTCTGCAGTTGAGGTGGATTTTCTCTGTTAGAGTACATATTTTGTAGTTCTGCTGCACTAGCACAGCCATTTATTCATAGCATAGTTCAGTTTCCTACACAATTTTTCCTGTAGAACTCAGTTCAATCCTTAATTACTCATCCATAGCTGGTTTATCTGTTACAACCCATCTATTCAATCTATGCTTTAAAATATTTTACCAAAACAGTCATCTGGCCCCTCCTACTATTTGAGAGAAACATACGAAGGTTCTCCCTTGTAAACTGCCTAGATAAAAGGTATTGCCTATCAGAGTACTACAACAGGCTTTTTCAGTTGGCTATGCTTCAAGATCTGTTTAAAAAAAGGATATCGTCTTTCGTGCAGTCTTCTACTTTAAATATAATATGCAAGCCACAGACTTCCACTTCATTGCGATATGGAGCAGTCCTGTGTCTTCGGCTGTATATTACCAATATGTATCTCTGCAAAAATACGCTCACTGGTCACGACGAGCACCTTGTAGTCCCAGCTTGAAAAAAAAATAACCCTGCCTTCTACAAGGCAACGATGCTTTTCATGCGATGATAGATACTAATGTCACCTTCCCTCGCAGCTCCCACCCATTCAAAAAGAGTGGAAATAACCCATATGCGATTTTCACTACGTGCCTACCCCTGAAACTGCTTATTCACACATAACCGAGCCCACTAAGACACAGGAGGGCAGTTACAAGGCAACGCTTTTTCAACTATCAGCGCAAAACCACCAGCCAACTCCCACTTCCGAGCATATTTCATAAAATAATACGAAGAAAACCGACAAGCAAACCCATCTCGGGAAGCGGAGCCCCCATCCCCCCCCACCCCTTACTCCAGGGGCTTGCGCTGCCGAACCCAACCCCGGTGCACCCACCCCGCCGGCTGAGCCCCGGCAAGAAGGACCCGCCGGCGGCTACCGCTGCCGCTTACCTCCGCCGCGGCGCCGGCGGCGGCTCCCCCCGCGCTGCGGAGCGGGCACCGCCGCACGCTGCTGCTCCCCCGGCGGCGCGGGCGGGGCTCCCGCCGGCCCGGCCTCCCCGGGAAGGGTCCCCGGCTGCAGCGGAGGGGGGAAAGGCGGCGGGCTGGGGAGGGGGAGGCGGAGGCGGCGGCAGCGGTGTCCCCGCCGCGGAGGAGCGGCAGGCGAGGTGCGAGCAGGGAGTGTAAATGCTGAGCCGGTGTTGCGGCAGCGGGGAGCGGCTGCGAGGGGGATTAGGGGCAGGGTTTGTGCAAGGGCTGGATGGGATTAGCGGTAATTGCGCCGAAAGGGGAAGTCCGGTGTTTAGGGGGCCAAGGCTGGAAAGGTTAAACGCGCAACAAAAGCAGGTGATCGGAATGCGGCGTTGAAATTATAGGTGGCAGCTGCAGCGGTTCGCTCCCTCCAGTCCCTTTTGATACAAGGTCCTTTGAAATTCTGACAGCGTTTTACTGCCCTTACTTACCTTACACGAGGGCTGGTGTGCTTTCAGGGCAGCTCGTACAGTTTTGAACCCGGCCGGAAGAGGCCTCCAGAAGAAATCTGCCACCACTGAATCAAGATATACCCTGCAGGCAAGGGAACGTTTCTCTAGGGACATCAGCGTGGCTGCTCCAAGAGCCTCTGAAGTGCAAATCCAGAAACAGTGCCAGCTCCCAACCCAGATTCCTTCCAGTTTAATGCCTTACCCTATGCACTACTGCTTGCTGAAAACGTTACGCCTTCATTCCTCATCCATCATTAACCATAATCATTATTGGTTTATATATTTCTATATTAACCGACGGAGGGAAAAACCCTACCTATTTTACTTACCTTTTTGCTCTGGGTCTTCTGTTGCTATGTAGTTATTAACAGCCAAGAAAAACTTGCTACATGTATCTTCTGCCAGTGTAGACTATCTTACTTTTTATTTCTTATTACTTCAATGGAAGTGGTACATCCAGCTTCAGACATACATGGTAGGTCATAGCAATGAGTTGAACCGTGCTGCCTGGTCGCTCAGCATTTCATTCCAGAGGCTTTGCAATCCTCCTTCCAATTAAAGAATGAGTTGCTGCTGGTAAAATATTACCAGCATTGAAACTATGGATTATTCGATGAGACTTTCCTTTCTCAGTGCAAGAGCATCAACCACTGTCTTGTTCTTACAAGAACTCTTCTTCTTTTGCCCAATATTTCCTTCGAGTTGCCGCATACTAATTAACAAAAATTAATGTCTGAGTCCATGTCACACACCAACAACTAGCAACATCTGTAGTCAGTTATGTTTTCAAATCATAGTACAAATATGAAATAATTAGGCTAAATGCACTAATTGAGCTGTAATAATGGAGAAACCCATTACTGACTAGGAAGTGTAAGATTCCCAGCCTCCGATATGATGAGCAAATAGATATAAGGACAATTTCTCAGATCAGCATCCTCAATTATGTCTGCCAGTTTGTGGATACTCCAGTTTATAATGCCCAGAGTAAGAAAACTGATCGCCAGCTTATACACTCCGTAACATAGTCAACAACCTGTAGAGCTATAGAGGAGAGAGAATGTTCAGCAACAAAGGGTCTGCATATGTAAAATAAATCTTTCCATCTACATTAAGTGTCCAATTAAGGACTGGAAAAATCCTGGCTATAAATGCCCATTTCAGCTTTGCAACAGGCCGTGCTTTCTAGCAATAGTGGGATCCAGCATGTCTTCCCTGAGGACGCTTTGCTTGCCAGACGCCCTTTAAAAGTTCTTTTTTCCAGGTTTTATGTACTTACTGTACTTTTGCTAGCAATGAAGTTGGTAGTAGCAGGAATATTGCTGAAGGTGGATAACAGACGGCTCCGTATCCTTTTCTGACAGAGTAGACCTGATGCAGAGACGATGTTGGAAATGGAGTAGCTGTTCTTAGCTCAAGAAGAACAGGTTTATTTTTGCTAGAAATTAAACTTCAGTCCACATTTGAACAGAAAAGGAGCGTCAGTTTACCTAATCTTCCTGCTGCCCTATACAGAATAAGGTAACAGTCCAAAGTTAAAAAGCACCTCTATGCTCCACATAGAGGGGATTTGTCTGGCAGAATGTCCATCAACTCTGATAACCTTTTAAAATAATTTTGTTCTGTAAAAGCTTTTTCTTCTATAGTTGCAATTCAGGAGGAAATCTCAGCTGCTGAGAAAACATTATCCTGCATTTCACATAGACCACATATGAAAACCATATTTGTCTATGTTTAACATAGCTGAGGTTAACCACTTTAAGGCAGTTTAGTAGTTTGTTTTTAACTAGCCACTATTAGTTATTCACAGGTTAAAAGACGTTTTCCGAAGAAGACTAAAGTTCAGCTTCTTCAGAGATCTACAATTTAAAGCATGGTTATAGCTTGTCTCTGGTCAAAAGCCAGAAAGCTTGGCTCCTTCGAGGCACTATAATTCATAAGTAATTATAAAGAACAAATGAGAAGGATTGGAATTTCTTCCTCACTGGAACAAAATTCATTTTGATGTTATAACTATAGTTAAAAGAAATTTTCAAAATCGTCATGGGATTTGTAAAAGCACAATACGTTATTCATTCTTGTACCTAATGAAAAAGAGAAAAGGGAGTTCCAAACCAAAATAAATGGCAATTTTCAGTGCACAGGGAATAAAAATTGAACTGTTTTAGATACAAAGTAAAATTTGTCTTTGTAAAATGGATGGAGGTTGTAAAGTGGCAGGAACGAGGGTATATACATGAATTCTAGAGAAAAATGCCTTTGTCCATGACATACTCCTTAGTAGTCAAGAGAATTGAAGCCTGATAGCTTCAAAGGGTCTGGATGAAGTGCACAAGTAACACTGATCCAGCGTGAGTAAGACATTCATGTAGGAGCCAGGGGAAGTTGTGTGTCTCTTCCTGAGCCTGCCACCAAGCTAGCACATTTTTCTGACAAGCCAGGCCATTTCTCCAGCTCCTCTTCCCTCCTGTCCTTGGCCAACTTAACTTCAAGCTCCCTGGGACAGACACAGTCTTTAAAAACAGCACACAGACTCAAGAAAGTTCCCAATTTCTGCTAGGAAAAGTAAGTACAATATAAACAAACAAAAAAATTTACAGAACTGGAGCCAGCAAACTAATTAATTCCAAACTTTTCAGCTTCCTTTTGAAAATGTGCCCCAGAGAGGCGGCTCTCTTGGAGAATGCAGGAGTGATTCTATTGCCAACTCTCAGAGCTACAGCCATGAGGAACCACAGATGAGCCCTCTATGACTGTAACCATTCCTTCTCTCTGTAGACCAGTCGCATGGTGGGTAACAAACATCCAGCAGGAGCTTATAAATATGCAATCTTGAAAACTGAATCAGTCTGCCACTGGAAGGAAAAAGTACACAGAACTTATTACACAGTGTTTTTCCACTCCCTTCCTATTCTAGAAGGATTGCAATTATTCCCTGTTGCAGGAGCTGTACAGTAGTAATCCCTCTCCTCCTACATGCTTCATTTACAACTTGAGAGCTAACAGCCTATTAAGTTTTTAATAAATTATACTACAATATTGTGGCACTGTTCTAAAAATAAAACCTGGAGATGAGTTGTTAAGGATGTGTTCCTTCCATGCATAAAACTGTCCCTTAGACACATAATATTTTTTACAAAAATGTCCTGGCTTATAAACATCTGTGATCATAAATACTTCTCAGAAAAGCACTGGCAGTGAATTTGTAGTATTAGAGTCACTTTCTTAAAGGAGAAAGCTTTTTCCTTTTCACTATTAATCTCTTACCCTTTCATCTCAAATTTAATTCATCTCTAGGTCTTTATAAAGTCATGAAATTATTCATGTGCTATGAAGGATAAGGTAGTGTGAAAGAAGGAGAGACCTCACAAAGATTCGATAAAAGTAACAGTAAAAATACTGGAAGAATATGGAAAATACTGGACTTACATTCATTCAGGACTGCAACACTGACCTGAGGCATTTTAGAAAGTTTTAAAAATAATGCTTCTCATTTTGAATTCACAGGACGAATTTTGATGGGGAGCTCAGATAACAGCGGCCAGTGGAGTCTTCTCTTACTAACGTATTTTTTATTTACGCTTACGCTGAACATTCGGTCCCTGAATCCATGGTTAAAATATTTAATTAAAGTAGTCTGCTTTTCAGGCATCTGGAACATTCACCTGCTTCACTGACAATCACAGAAGCTATAAATACCTAGCAGCTCTAAGACTAAGCAACTTTGACTTCAGTCTCTATACGTGGTCCTGGAAGTCTAACATTAAGCATACAAGCTTCCAAAACTTTAAACTTCATATCTGGGTTTTTATATCCTTTTCTGTCTCTCACAATCATCTTATAGTGCGCCAGAATTTGTAAGGAAGAGAAAAGGAAGGACAGAAGAACAAGAAGATGAACAGATATGAATGCCAGAGTAATTTAGAAATAGGACATGCACATATTGAATGGCTTGAGGAAAGCGTTCACAGATTTGGTTTTGATCCATATTAATCAAGATGGGCTCTCAAAATGTAGTTGTTAATAGGGGAAAGTTGTTCTTGTGCTGGTTGCATGAACACACCAGAAGTTTCTAAGCATTTAATTATGCAAATAATATCTTAAAGATAGAAAAGAAGCATTACATTAAAAATACAAAATCTTAAACAAAACAAAAAAATTACCGAAGCTTTAGAAGTTTTCAGAGAGGGAAGAAAAAACCTTAAGACTTACATAAGAATCCAAAAGACTTTGAGAGTACTGTTCTTTGGGTAAGACTGCAGCTGTTTAGGTATTCTGCTGAAAAGCATGGAGTATACCATTGAAAAGAGTAAACTAGAATAAAAAATTTTCAACGCTTGTCACAATTATTTTAGTTCTGTCCCCTAAATATTACATATCAGCCTTCAAAATATGGATGTTTTTCTTATAAATGTGCTGAAGAGACTATTCAAAATCAGGAGTGTTGAGAATGTATACATAGCTCACCCATATCTTAATGGAACACATTTCTGAGGATGATCACTGGTAACTGAAAGTAAAAATGGGGATATTTTGTTCAGCCCAGCCATCTGAGAGTAGTTTACATGGAGAAAAGCATTTCTTACAACATGTCAACAAAGAAATCTAGTTTAAAGAAGCCCTTAGCCATGAAGAACTCCTACTACTGTTTGAGCAATCATTGCTGGCAGGAGCTGTCTCACTGAAGGGTCACCACATCACATGGGAACAGTGGAGGCTTCAATTTCCATTTTTCCATATATGTATCGGAGTTAGGAATAACAACAGTGGCACAGCAGGGAAGAAACTTAGGCGTTCTGGAGAGCAAGTGACTGAGAAGATGTCCTCTCATGGCATGCCTATAAGCCTCTTCAACAAACCCCACATTTTCACAAGGTCCCATAAACTCTGGGGTTTTGTTGCTGCTGCCTTTCACTTCATCTTAGATGTTTCCCTAGTTTATGCCTGTATGGTTGACAGAAATGTTCCATGACCACCTTTATGCTGAGGTTTCATATGTGCTTTCTCAGAAGTCAAAGATCCTAGTGATCACCTGGGAACTGCTTCGGAGCATCTTTGCAGAGCTTCCGCTTCACTTCGCACCCCAAAACAGCTGCTCGGGTGTTTGTATATCATCCAGCCACCCTCCATCAGGAGAGCTGTCTGCAAGCAAGTTTTCTTCATGTAAGTTTGAGTGAGTGCTTTCATTAAGAAGATCTGCATGCCTAAAAGCAATGGACTTCTTAAGCAAGAAAAAGATTTGCTTACTGCAAGAAGTTATCAAAATATTATGTGGCTCAAATAGGTGAAATTTAGTTTTGAATCATTGTCTGGGAGCCAGATGTACACCTTGTGGAAACTTAGTGGTGCCAATTAAATTCTTCTCAGAAGTACCTTATGCCCAGCCCTTGGAAACAGAGGAAAAAAACATTATTTTAATGGTACTAATAAATGACTAAATAAAACTAGAAGCAACTGCAGGAATAGTTTTTATTAGCTATGAAAGAATATGAGATACAACAGTAGCTCCACAACATCTTCAATTCTTTTCCTATCTGTTGCTAAATGTTCTTAACTAAGTACTTAGTCCTGCAGTTGGGTTTTAATAAACAGGTATTAAGGCTGTTGTTATTGTCACAGCATCGTGATAAAAATCCAGGAGGTCTTTCCAGAGACCATCACCGTAACAGCAAAAAGATAGGGCTTGCTATTTTCTTAATAAACAACAGACAAGGTACAAACTTCCCTTGTATTTAGAACCTCCCTCCTGTCCAGAAACTAAACTCATTGCTTCATTATAATTAGGACCCTTGCAGATTTCTTTATAATTGCTAATTACTTTTTAATCTCCCTGGCAATAAATAGCTTTTCGAAACTTAATTGATTTCACTCACAAGGACTAACAGATTACCCAGGATTCTGCTCACCATCTGTCATGTAAACACAAGTAAAGTGAAATTTTCCTTGCTTTTTCCTCCTCAATTACTTTGTTTTCCTTCGGAATTGTTCTGTCTGGATTTATAGTAGCACACAGCCGTTTTTGGTTGGATGCATTTATTTGTAAAAGAACTTTTCAGAAGCAGAAAGGAAAATACAGTGAATATCAGAGACTTTCAGTAAGTTGCAAAGGGTTATATTAAGCTAAAAGCTCCCCTGAAAAGATAGTGCAATTGTTATTCCTAAATAAAAAAACCCTAAAACTACAATCGGGTTCCAAACTAGCAAGGGATTGGATTAATTCATTATTATATTTCTCTGAATTAAGAAAACTAAAATAAGCTATGTTATTTGTCTGAACTGTGCATTTCAGAAAGAGAAGGGAAAGAAACTCATGTGTTTCCAACCTCAAATGTTGGGACTGCTTTGTAATGAAAATTAATTGTCACATAACTTACAAGTCTAGGAAGTGAGACTTTAAAAACAGATGTCTGATTAAAATTGTTTGCACTGTCCCTGATCCAATTAGAAAATTATCTCCTTCATGGCACTATATTTCTGGTTTTATGAAAATGTAACCAGTTAGAGCCTACTGTATCTCTTCTTTATAGCCGGATGAAAAGTATTCGAACAAATACATTAACAAAACAATATAATAGGTCTTTTTCAAGGGCTATTAATTCAGCCATGTAAAAGTCAGCATTTTATAGGGATTTGTAAGTGCATTTGGTCACAAAACATACTGGAGGATTTGGATTCACTAATGCATTACTTATCTGCTGGTGTGACTCCTGGAAATCCCCTGGTCAAAGCAGCTTTCCAGAAGGGTTCCACAAACCTCCATGTCCTGACAACGTGTTTTTCCTCATTTTGTCAAGGGAAATAAAAAGAAGTTGTTTTTTCTAAATATGACTTGCAATAGAAGCGTGGAAGTATTTAATCAAAATATAAGATATGGCCAAGGTACCTGCCTTTTATTTATTATTAAAAATAAATGTAGAGTGTTGACAAAACAAATAGAATATGTCTGTTTCCTTTGAAAAAAAGAAAAACTAAAAATATGTATTGCACTGAAACACCTGAAACCTGGCATGTGAATTCTGTTATAGTATATTGATTCCTTTTCATTCCTTTTGTCCACAGAGTGTTAGATTTTTGTTTACTACGTAGATAAAGGAAAAAAAAGATCATTTTCGGAGAGAGCTTTTCCTTCTTTTAGTATCTTCCAGGGTGGAAAAAAACCTCTTTGTTTTCCTCCTTTTGCCTACCATTTGCTGCGAAAGCAAGCATCCCTGCTTGCAAAAGGTTCTCAACCATTTTTACAGGGCCAACCTCCTAAACAACCTCTGCCCACCAGTTTCCTACGGGTTCAGGTGTTTGACTTTCTCCCTTGACTCTTCCAAACTTCTGGAAAGACCAGCCCAGAGCTCTGCAATAAAAATCTCCATCAAATCCTAGATTTGCCTCATCAGTTCTGAAACACAGTAATTCAATTTGGAGGCAATCCAGACTGCACTGTATTTTGTGCTGTGTTTTGTGCAAGAAGCTTCTGATCAGTCAATGCCAGATTTTATTCATCTATTTCTATTACATGTCAATAAAACAAACAAACAAAACCCTCTTAAGCACTGTGCAAATTATGCTGTCTGAGATTGTTAATATTACAGAAGACAGGAGTTGTTAATGGCAGGGCACGCTGGCGGTGGTAGAGAGCATTTGTCAAAGTGAAGGTGGACTGAGTGGCAAGGAGAGGGGTTTGGTAAAGGAAAAATAATTGAAGTTTTAAGCCCCCATTTATATTTTATAGATCACCCCAGATCAGTAACAACTGTAAGACATTGGCAGCTGATCTTTTTTGGTAACATTAATAAAAGAGGATGGTGAAAACAGCTGCATTTCTAGTGGATATCTCCTAATGTGTATGAATTAGCTATATTAATTAACTTTGACATTAATTGCCAGACACAGTATTATGATCAGAGAAATGAGTCTCAAAGAGCGCCATTCCCTGGTTTCACGTTGGGGAGAGCGCTGGGCTCAGGTGATGCGCTGTCAGGCCACTCCTCGGGGACCCAATAACTCTCCCACTGTCAGCCAGATGCAGCCACAGGGTGACAGGTTTGCAGGTGCCTGTAAGCAGGTCTTTAGCCTATTGCTAAGCTCCATCACCTCTAAAGATACAATACAGGAAGCAAGCACACCATCCATCTTATCTTGATTTTAAAGCAAGTACAAGTTACTCAGTGCATCTAGAACTGCTGCTGATAGCTGTGAGAGTCACAGAATCATCAAATGGTTCGGGTTGGAAGGGACCTTAAAGATCATCTAGTTCCAAACTCCCTGCCATGGGCAGGGACACCACCCACTAGACCAGGCTGCTCAAAGCCCCATCCAGCCTGGCCTTGAACACTTCCAGGGATGGGGCATTGACAGCCTCCCTGGGAAACCTGTTCCAGTGCCTCACCACTAGTAAAAAACTTCTTCATGATAACTAATCTGTATCTCCTCTCTTTCAGTTTGAAGCCATTACCCCTCGTCCTATCACTACGTGCCCTTGTAAGAAATCCCTCTCCAACTTTCTTGTAGGCCTCCTTGAGATACTGGAAGGCCACTATAAGGTCTCCCAAGAGCCTTCTCTTCTCCAAGCTGAACAACCCCAACTCTCTCATAGTGGAGAGCCCTCCAGCCCTCTGATCATCTTCGTGGTCATGTAGGGATTTTCCTGGAAAGGATAGATCAGCAAATGCTTTGGCTTCTTATTCACGTCCAATAAGAAGGGAGGCCCTAAATGCAAATGATTTTGTTTATAATGTGTCACACTTTAAGGTGTTTGGCTGAACATTGGTCACCGTCTGAAATGAACAGAATCCAATGCATTCGGATGGCAACAGGGCAATCCTTGGAAAGAAAATAGATGTGTTCAGGCTGTGAAATTTGGAGTAATTGTGGCAACAGTGTAAGGAGTCAGGCTGGTAGATGCTGAGCCTGGACTGACAGGAGCAGGGCTCCTCTCCCTCGAAACAACCAACCCGAGTGGGATTTGGGAATCCCTCACTAGGGGTGTTGTGCCATGCCTTGAATTCGCAGGGGAGACAACAAATTATGTCCATGTGTGTATGAGCACACATGCAGCAGTAAACAAATGTTGTGATCTGCAGCTCAATTCTCATGTAGCGTCTGTGCTCTTTTTCATCAGTGTGCCTGAATCAACTATTTTTTCAGCATTAGCGGCAAGCTTCTCAGCTCAAAAGCAAGGGATTTTTGTTAGGCCATTTAAGATTTTCCAGTGCTCCCGTCTGTCCTGTAACTTCCTCACTGTACATGGAAAATGGAGGTTTCCAATCTATTTGTCTGGTTCTGTTTCCAATGCTAAATTCAACCTTGTTATTAACCACCCTCCAGCAATTCACAGTCCTACAGCACATCAACCATGATGATCCTAATGGTTTTACAGGCCCATGGCCATATTCTGAGACTTTGAAGTTAATAATTTTGCTTGAATAAGGACTTCAGAAATGTTAAAGCATTTCGTTAAGAACTGCAGACACAGAAACAAAAAATTCAATGTCCCTGCATACCCCTTGTTCTCTTGAAGACAAAGTGGAAATATTTGCCTCATTTTTTTCTCTTCCTATGCAAATGTCTGCGGTTTCATGAGGTTTACATTATTAAAAATTATCCTCCGAGGCAAAAGTTGTAGAGCCAACTGAATGCGGCTCATTTTCAAGTCAATGAGTTTCTGTTTGAACAGTCAAGTCATACAAGTTAAGATAGTGGAATAAGAAAGCAATAATCTAGTAATAACAAAGAGGGAAGAAGTATGAGTACTTATTAAGCCTCGCTCCCTCAGGACTGCACAATTATGTCCGAGTTTTTAAATATGCTGAGCTTCACCTTAAGACACGTGCATGTAACGGAGCAGGCAAAATTTTAACAGAGTTAACAGTTTACTGAATTTTGCACTTGTGTGAGTAGTACCTCAGTATATAATTGATTTTTCCTAAGCTGCCATTCAAAAATAAAATTAATTAAGGAAAAAGTAAATGCAACGCTCTATTCAGTCAAAAGGAATGCATATGTGTTAATGCTGTTCTTGTTTCAATTTGCTTTGTCTTAAAGGGAGACCATGAGTAGTTTTTCCCACAGTAGTTAATGCTGGAAGGATTGAGGGAAAGAATGAAGAAATTAACAGAAAACAAAGGATGTTTGTAAAAGACCAACTAATATAATCTGTCCATTTAATTTTAGCACTCATGCAACACATGTTTGTATTCAAAAATTTAAATTTCCCCTTCTCTTTCTGAATTTATTTTAGGAGACACTGACCACATTTCAGCTTTGATGCAACCATTTTCAACCTAAACAACTGCCATCTTTAATTATTTAGTACCTCCATGTCAGACAGCTGAATCTTTGGAGTTCACCCCCCATTACTTCTTCAATAAGAAATCTCTAAACCCCTTCTTCCTCTACCCTTCCAGCCTCCAGTGGGTCTCCTCAGTCTCATCACAAACTAAAGTCAAACTTTAGCCAACCCATAATCAACTTCTTCCAACCAGTGATTTTATTTATTCGGTGCCTTTTGATTTATAATGCCATTCAGTGTGGCAGCTGCCTCATCTCAGCCCTATTCAGCCTTCACCAATGGATTGCTAGGTACTTGTTTATTCATCTCCTCCAAGAAACGCTTTACCTAATGGAGAGTTGCAATTCTCCATTTCTTAAGGCAAGGAGTGAAGGAGCCCGTTTTTCTTTGTCAGCTGCATGCACATAGATATATGCACATACATATATTTTCATTACTCACTACAGGTTTTTCCAGTCATGGAAGTGTCTGTGTCTGGCTGTCAGGAAAAATCTATGTTCTCCCATTACCCATATGAAAGTCAGCTCTGACGCCACTGCTGTTAACACACCTAGAACTGATTGTCCCGTTTCCTCCAGGTGTTTATTTCCTATCTCTCCAACCAAGGCAAGAAAGAGTATATGGGGAACAGAATACACCCAGACAATAGAAAATTTAGTCTAAAGAGTCAAGCTTGGTCAAATGCCTGTCTAAACACCACCAGAAATTACAAAAAACAAGGAAATTAAAAATTAAAGACCCAATCATGCTTTACATAATGCTGATCTACCAGTATTTTTCTACTTCAGTTGCTGCTACTGGCTCTCTTATTACTTTGCACTCTTTATACATGTGCTCGATGTTATTGTAGAACATATACTTACAGACGGGTATTTTTCTAGCTCCTGAAAAGGATTTTGCCCTGTTACCCAAGGTAAATTAAAGAACAAATTCCTCTGGATCTGCTAGTAAAATTTGTGCCGAAGTTCAGACCTGAGCTTCAGATCACCATAAAAAAGGCTTGGAGCCTATGAACCCAGTAGTTGGGAAAATTAAAAATCAGATTTGATTTTGAGGCTTGATTTCATTTTGGTTAAAGAATCAAAATCTTCAGTTTATATACATAACAGGGAGAAAAACAGCTTCTTGCTGTATGGTAAGCAAGTTTGCTCCTGCTCTGGGTGGTTGCCATTAAGATATCTCAGTAGTCACTATGGCTAACTGTGCTATACAGCACAGGCTAGAAAGACCGTGCTGTTAATAATAGGGGTATCCCTCCAACCCCTCTAACCTGTTGAGCAGCCTGCTCGGTATCTGCATTGGCATCACAAGACCTTTGGCACTGGTACTGTCCAGGTGACCTCAATATTAGCCCTGTTGTTAACTCCAAGGATCAGGAATTTTACTTCAGACGCAAGTCAGAATTTTGTTTTCTAAACAGTGTTTTTTCTCTTAGCTTCATAAGTGGTTTTACTTTCTCTTTACCTGTTGCTTTCTTCCTATCTTTTTCAGTAGAATGACTAAAAATAATTACCTGGTTATAAATAACTAATGCCCCTGAATACAAGGGGAAATGAAATGAAAATTGAGAGATCTTTTGCATTAGATCAAAGCTGTTAGGGACAGTTTCCTTTGGAGTGTAATTGTAACTGGCCAACTTTGTGACTTAAGGGCAAGGAAAACTTAAGAAATAAAAGGAATATAAATCAGACAGGGAAACAGAGCACTTTAAATTTCACATCTCATTTTGAAGTTACATCTGTTTCCATGAAACAAACAGCCTTGATTAATAACTTTATAGCAGACATACAAATAATCAGGTTTTTTGTCCATAGTGTGAAAAAATTAAAGAGAACTGAGCAATGAAAGTCTGAGGAAATACTAAAAATAGCACGTAGCTGTGCCAGTCGGTCATGGGACTAACAACAGTGCTAAGCATTGTACAGAAAGAGTACGAAATAATTCCTTCAGAAAATGCAAATTCCCAAAGGTTTTGTAAGGTATCAGACTTGTCTGGAAGGACATTATGCCCTTGCAAAAAAAAAAAAAAAAAAAAAAAAGCGGTTTTGGTACTGGCTTTGAAGCAAACAGCTTCCTCTTGCAGAATTAGTTTTCCTTGCCTTTTGCCCAAAACCAAATTTTATTTTCAAGACCGTTTTGCAAACCAGCAAATGTTTGTGAAATACTAAGGACATGAATCTTTGTGTATAGGCAATATTAATGAAAAAAGAAGCTGCCTAAGAAAGCATACATAGAGTATGCTCAGGCAAGCAGCTTGATTACGGAATTAAATAGATAAGACACAGGCCATCTTAATTTTCCCGGTCTTACCACCACTCTTTAGCAACTGGGACGATTTAAGGGGATGACCAGGGAGGGATTTCCTGTTCCACAAGGTACAGTTTCTGCTAGAAGAAGGATTCTATTTCTTCCTACTTAAAAAGCTGCCCAAGTTCACTAAAATATAGATGAGTACACTTGTATTTTTCTGCACATTATTCTTGTTTGAATGGATAATGTGAGGGAAGACACAGCTGAAAAACAGGCCTTGGTTTGTTCAAAATGTGGCCAGATTTACAAACGTTGAGGGTTTAAAGGTTGTAGTACAGCAAGAGGACACGGGGGAGTTTAGAGGCTCAGAGTTTCAGCGGGAGGTTCTGCCTAATCGAATGTACAGTATATGCCACTGGAAATAACAGCAATGTGCTGATAAAGTGAGGCAGTCTTTATGCATTTCTTTAACAGAAAAATACAGGTGAGTTACCATTTACTTCACTATCCAGAAGCAGTTCGATTCCATCTCTCTCATTTTAACTTTGTCGGCCTCTATATCCTGGTTGTTAAAACAAAATTCTGCCTTCCTACTCTGCCTTGTTTATGTTGCTTTAAAAGCTGTTCCTCAGAAATCATCTGCCAGGATTTAGATGTTTCTACTACTTGCGTGCTTCTGAGAATGCTGCCTATTTGTTGTATCTTTTAAAGATCTGTGGCAAAAGATTAGTATTACTAAAGAGAAATGGGAATGAGTTATCTCACAAGAAGAATGGAATTTTTTTTGAAGGGAAAATAATTTAGAGGAATTTTGTATTCAAAAGGAAGATAGTTATATCAGCCATTGCTTGTGTTAATAATTTTGAATTATTTGCTGCACACAGAGTGCTATTATCAATTTGCTAGCTATCCAGCATGAAAGCAGCAGGAGTGGATTTCAACACATAGAATTATGTCATCCTACTTTGAATTCACGTAAACCTTTATAAAATCAGAGAGGAACTACAGTGACCTCCAACTGCACAAAACTTTTCAGATAAAAAGAGGTTGCTATAGCTCAAATCCCTAATTTTTATCCACTTTGCCAAAAATAAAGGTCACAGTTCTGACACATTTATTCACATTGCAAGTACCAGACTGCACACCTTGCTCTAGTGCAGAATAAAAAGGCACGGCCCTGATTGAAGGCCAGATGCTGCAATGGACATCTGGTTACAGGAGAATTTCCACTAAGTCTTCAAGAGCATGGTTATAAATAGGTTGTGCTCAGCCTAAGTCAAGCATGTAGGTTTTGCCCCATCAAGCATAAGAAGTATTGGTTCACTCTATGTTCTCCATCTTTGTTTGGATAACTCACTTGTTAATCCAATACAGGCAGCACGCAATTCGCTGCATTTTGTCTTCTGTGCTTATTGCTGTCAGTCCTAATAATAATAGAAGGCTGTGTTGTATTGTTTCTTTGGATCATTACTGAAACACATTTATTCACTGCTGTCTCAAAGTTGATGAACAGGTGTATTCTTAAATCTTAATTTTGTTTTCAGTGAATCATTTGGTTGTTTCTGAGTTCAGTCTCTCACATCCACTCCTTCATGTCATCCAAATTTCCCCTGTGCTGACAGAATTGCAGTGACAGATTAATTACTGCATATGAGTTTGTTTTGCTATTAAGTCATGAGTTGAGGAAACTATCATGCATAAAAAAAGTACTGGTACAGTTCTGATAAAGCAAGGTCTGTAGGACAGGCACATCCTTTTATGAGATCAAATTAGCCCAGTTGTTTGTCCCAACTGTATTAGCTGATTTAATACCATTCTCCAAAAGCTTTGTCTCTTTGTCATACACACACACCCCCCGCACACAGAGTACTTCTTTGGACCTTGCACATTCATTTCAAATGAGGATTTATTGGCAAAATTTTTTTTATTTTTATCTAGGAAATGGGAGCAGGGGATAGGTAAGAAAAATGATTAAGAGGTAAGACTGAATTTCCCTGAAACCGAGCAATAGGTTTAGTTACTTATGAAGACTGTTGTAGAGTAGATATTGGTACACACAACCGGCTGCAAATTTCTTTGTGAAATGACTGTGATCGAGGTCCAAATCTATAGACCTCTAAGCTCCATAAATTTGGATCGTGACAGATTTTGAGCTGCTCTATGCTGATTTACATTCTCTCAGATTATTCTATCGTTGAGATGTTTACTGCATGAATTTATTGGTATGGTGTGACAGGTGGGGAGAAATTAATGGGAAGTGTTGGAAATGTTAAGAAACTAGTCTGGGAAAAGACCTGTGAAGAGAGGACAACCTCCAAGGTTCTTTCTGAAGAAGAAAAGTGATAGATTTGATAAAGCAAGCCAAGAAACAAGCACTTGCTAAAGCATTAGAGTTAACTAGGGAGGCAGGAGATGGACATGTAATTCAGTTATGATAGACATACATGGCCTATTTCACAGCCTCTTACTCTAGAAGTACTATACTCACAGCTAGAAAAAGACAGTAGGAAGACTGCTAGGAAGACTGGTGGGAAGACTGCTAGGAAAACTGCCTGGTTATTGTACTCAGAATGGTTTTCAGAGTTTTGAGGAGAAGATCCAGAGGTATCTGAACTTCGTTCTGCAGACAAATGACAAGGCCAACCTTTGAATAATGAATAATGCAAAAAAAACCTCAGAGAGGAATATAGCTCTGCAAAGGTGAAATTAATTTCAGCTTATCACATCAGAATGAAGTAACACAAGTAGAGTATTTGGGAACACATCATAAAAATAAGTGCTACGGATGTGCTCTGCAGACACTTCCCCACATTTTGTGATCCTGACTAGGATCTGGTTCCCCATGTGTAACAGTGTCCCTAACTGCCCACTCCTCCACCACTAGTTGTTATTGTTTTCTTATTACAAATTCACCTTGATTAATTGTTTCAAAACCCTTTGGCCTGCCCTGAAGGAACCTCTGGATGCTATATTGTATCATCAAGGGGTAAGGTAATTTAAAATATCTTTTTAATAATTCTAAACTAAAAATATACCCTATTTCTGAGTCTGACTGTATAAAATTAAAGAAATTTGACTGATGCGTCTTACCCTCACAGTCATCAGAGAAGTTGTCACCACTGTAGGCCCACTGCTTTTGAAATGTTTTTTCTTGGTAAAAGCAAGAAATTTTTGTCCAGATAGGTGACAAGCCAGTGAAGTTTTTTTTGTATTTGTCAGTCTGAGACGGAGTGTATCCTATCTCAATCATTATGTTTACCATGCATATTAAAGCAGAGATATAACCAAAGGAAGAAGATACTTAGTATGCAAAAGACTGAGTTGCTGGACCACTGAACTGGTGTTTCCAAAGTAGGTCCCAGGTTGATGGTAGTATAGAACAAAGAGAGATACTCATGATGCTAATGGAAAAAAAAAAACACAACAACCCCCAACTTTGCTATTATGATCATAAGATCAGGCCAAATTATCAACTGGGAAAAGGTAATTCAAAGACAACAATTACTCTGGGCCCTGGGGAAACCAGTCTGGTTCAACTGCTGCCAGTGCCAAAAGGAAATGGCTCATCTGAGAAAATGAATGCTTTTTGTAACCAGGGTTGACATTGGCAGGACTTATACCATCCCACAATAAAGCAGTGGACATAGCCAAGATTAAAAGGATTTGTAAAGCATGATTTACGTGATAGAAAAATAGAAAATGATATTTACTGCTCACCTTTCTAGTCCTGTAATTCATTAGAGTAACACATGATGATTTCTTTGAAGTCCAGAGGAGGAAGAAAGGCTTGGACAGATTTCATGAAGCTGTAAACTCCCTGCCTGTGTTCCATGCACATGGATGTTGCTTTCAGATCGCTTCTGCAAGGCTCTGAGCACACCCTGAAGGGTGTTCCTTCCCTCCGACCCCAAACATACTCAGACTCTGCCTTCCTCCTTTTGCCTCAGACTCTACTATATCATTTTCCATTACTAAGTTTGTCTGCTAACTCTGTGAATTGGCAATCCTTGCAAAGTTCACCATTTATTATGTCTACACAGCCTCCTCCTTTCTTTTTATTTCTAATATATAAAGAAGAGTATGAAGGAAACCTAATATATATGACATAAATTTTCTATATTCTGGTGTGTTTATTGGAGTGATCATGCATTGTTGCTTCTATTCTGACCACGAGGAATACAACAGTTGTTTTTTCTGTCTATTAGCATCACTGCATGTGCCTCTCAGACCATTCATTCTGAGCTATCTGTTGCTTCTCTACTTTGGTTGCCCTGTATAATGCTTATTGCAGGTAAGGAACGACAGAATTGTTCCTAAATGCTATGTCTACTGCCACACAGCAATCAGGTCTAGGGAGGGACTACTGCTCCTTCATTCCCTGTCCTTCTCTTCTGTGGCAGACGTGAGACTATGGTCTTGGTTTTCTCAAGCTCAAAAGGATCAGGCCAGCACTGTACTTGACAGTGGGAGCTCCAGCCCAAAGCCACAGGACCTGCAGCAGTTACTACACCAAATCAGCACCTATGCAGTTCCTCACCACCATGGTGATGGGTGTCATTGTCATCCAGGTGATCACAGAATCACAGAATCATAGAATGTGTTGGGTTGGAAGGGACCTTTAAAGGTCATCTAAACCAAACTGGTGGTTTTGGCCATTGCAGATCACTGAAAATCCCAATGGTTTTGATGAGATTACTTCCAGTGTTATGGAGGTCCCAATAAGTGATCTGTGCCCAATCTGTGCAACCACGCTGTCCTGAAGATGGTGGCCTTTCATCACCAGAAATGTCGCACCAGAAATGCTGAGTGCGACATGGCCCAAAAAGTTCAGGATTTCCCAGAACCAGTCCAACTTGGATAATTATATTCTGGGGACTTAAATAGCCAACAAATTTAAAATGGTTATTTTTGAAGGTTTTTTTCCATTTCATCCTCTAAGCCTCTGTCTCCCTGCTACTTCCTATTAAATAAAAGGCCTCATATTTATGTAAGACACAAACTCGCAGACATTATACACACATGCTACTATGTGTGTATACCTTTTTGATGTGCTTTGAGGTGAAAGGCAGTATATTAATGTGAGATTACTATCTTTTCTTCAATAAGGAATCAGAGGGAAAAAAGATCAAAAGGTAGTGATTTCATATAAAAACACAATGAGAGGTCTCTGTCTTCATGTTTTGTCTACCAAGTTATTTATAACCTGTAATTATTACTGCCCTTTCCACGGTATAACTAGGTTGCACATTGTAGATTATTAGAGTGATTATTCGGTATTGGTTAAACCTCAAGGTCCTAATTAATTCCTAGTACAAGTGAAATGATTAAAGTCAGTCACAGCTTTATCTGCAAATGGAGTAAAACCAGACTGTTTTCTCAGCACCTGGCCTACTGCTTTATTTCACAGTTCTGTTGTCATCTTTATCTTCAGTGCTTTATCCAACATACAGCATTTCCACTTGCTTTGCATGAGAATGAGACTGACAGAGATGTGTCATTCCTTGGAGTAGCTTTGCCAGGACCAGCTAGGAGATAACACAGACCAGCACTGCCTTTTGGTACCATACACTGCTCCTTTTTCTGACAGACTTAATTATGAAGTATTGCTTAAATTCCCGTTTGTTTATACCACATTGATTTTGAGAGAAGGTTGCCTAAGTAAGGGTGAAAAATGAGAACTGACTTCAGGTTCTGATCCAGCTTTCAGCAACCACCAATATTTAAGGAGTAAACTGAGAGATACCGTCAATGGCAAAATGCACTCAAGTGAAACTACACAATTTCCCATGCTTTAAATTCAATATCTCAGTAGCAATAGAAAAGTTTATCCCTATATTAAATATCAAGTTTCAGTCTGCATTGCAGATTTATTGAAAACGATGATGGGAAGCAAAGCATGAAAAAATGGAAAGCAGCTAGCAGGAACTGCTTCGTTTCTGGGAATCTAACAACAGGGTTTGCAATACCTACATTTCTGAATTGAAAGTCGAGGAAGATAAAGGGAGTTTGACCTGAACCAAAATATCAGATCCAAACTCTGAAACTAAATATGGTATTTTCCCTCCATATCCATTCTTGCCTTTTATTTACAGAGTCTGCTGTTCCAGAATTCGTGATTCCAGTGTCGTCATATTTCTTTGACTCATAAAGAGAGCTGGATGGGAAACCAGATACCAATTTTTCAACTCAGCCCAACTCACAGTGCATGGCTGGTATGAAATTCCATTTAATTTACCTCTCTATTTTAAATGCCTAAACAGACTAAATCCCACATGCATTATAAGTAAAATAAGAAAGATAAACAATAAAATACAATCTCGGAATTTTACTACACCACTACTACAAATACTTTGAACAATAAATTTTTCCATCTGCAGACTAGCAGACAAAAAAAGGAAGCAATTTTTACTTCTTTTTCAGTAGATGCCAAGTGTTTCATGCACTGCCTATAAGCTGCCAACTTTCCCTTAGTCTACATACTAAGTGAAATCTGATCACCTTAAAGCTCAAAAATATATCAAAGGACAAAAATAATAGCTGTAAACCAGGACAGACGTCCTTCTGAAGAAGTGATGCCAAATTCTAACTCTCTCATTTCATGGTCATACAGACACTAATAAAAAATGCAATGACCTCCACTATTGTCCTCAGTAAAAAATACAAGATCTAAACAGTCAGCAGTTAATTCTGAGCAATGCCAAGTGCTGTTTTTAGAAGATGATTATGTATCATTCATTTCTCATTCCTTGTTGTACCACTGTGCAGACATCACTGGCATTTTACTGAAAGTACAAGTTTATTCTGGATCTCCCCTAAGGATTAGTTTAAGTTACGGAGGAAGGAGCAGAATCTGTGTTGAACAATTGTAACCCATTAATACAATGGATTGAAAAAAAGACACTAACCATATTGGTTATGTATTTTGATTAAAGGAGATTGATAGAGAAGCAGAAAAAAATCTTTATGTATTGCACTCAGAGAAGAAAGAACATGTGATTGACAATGTGATAAGAAGCAGTAGGAAGAGGGGAAGGATTAGTTACTCTGGCGTGCTGGAGTCACGAGTATCATCCCATATTGAACCACTTGAACATCTATGCCATACTGCGTATTGCATATGCTACGTAAATTACAGAAAATATTTTTACATGTTCATTGCATTGTTTATAAACCTTTTTGGGGAGTAAAAGATTTCTATAAAGATGCAGCAGTAACTATACGGAGAATTCTCAGGTCTTGTTCTTCAATAAACTGTAGTATTTTTAACATTCTTAAAAGTCCTCTATAATTAAAACCTATTGCCTCTACAAAGGAAGGCCCTTTAATGAATGCTTTCGTACAGCTGGTCAGGAAACCAGAATGCATGAAAAATTCAGAGATTTCAGTCTTTGGCTGCTCTCGTTATAAAAAATTGCCAATATTTCCTCAGGAAAAATGAGAGACATGCTGAACACAGATTATTTAAGACAAGGCAAACAACACCTTACATGTGAGAGGTGCAGTTCCACTGTCCTGACCTTCTTGAGTTGAAAAGCAACTTGAGTCTCCCATATTCTAAACAAGCGAGAAATCTAACCATCCATCACAAAGGTTCATTACTCTAATGCCAAGAATGGTGGAGTGCTTACACAAAGCACAGTACCTGAATCTGGAGAGTCTGAGAGATTCCCATCCTGGAAAAGCCAGCCATGTCAGTGTAAGGTGCTCATAGGATATATCAGTCCCTGCTTGAGTCCCTGCTCCGTATTCAACATACTGATGATTTAACCAGATCTATTCTTATCCCGAACAAGTGCTTGGGTTGGTGGCTATTGGCTGCTGTGGGATCTTTCTTCTCCTCACATCCCCTGTTGCAGAAGCCCATATCCTGAATTTAAGACACTCCAAATATTTTTTCATCAATATTGGCACATTTCTATTTTACTGTTTCTTTCTCAAAAAGTCAGAATTTTTAAAAAAGAACTCCCCAAAAAATAAAAACTTGTTGACTAACTTCAGTGATGTATATGCTATAGGGAGGTGAGAAATTCTTTCAGCCCCCCATTTTAGCCTGGTAAGATTGATAGAGATCTTGTTTTTAGACAGCTGTGACAATTTTAAGAGGAGGAAAACCATGACCTGCCACTTTGGAATCCTGTTTATCTTCAGCTTTACCCAAATGTGCCTTTTCCCTAGCAGGAAGAACAGATAGTACAAAATTTGAAGACATACTTGTGCCATAATGATCTTTTCCTTAACAAGCAGTTTGAAATAGTAGCACAAAGGGGAAGGAGATGCATTAAGGGGGAATAGTAGGTCTGTCACCCTAAGGCCAGCAGCAAATGTATTTTTCACCTAGTGCTAAAATTTGCAGTGCAGATTGGACAGGTAATCCTTGCAAACCTTCAAAGGTACTGGTGTACCGTTAGCAAACACCACCCTCATTTTAAGGGGCTGCATACATCTCTCCAATAGCTATCAGAGGGTTCCTGTTTGCCAGAAACATACATTTTAAATAACATGAATGACAATATAACAGAAGTTAGAAAGATAAGCTTCTGCAATACATTCTCCTACTGAGGATTCATTTCTTTATTCTAATTTATCTGAAATGTTCAGGTGTGTTCTAATTTTAGCATTTTGAGAAACTACTTTTTAAGAATATTTGAAGAAATTGACTTGCTTTTACAAGAGTGAGCTGTATGGGAAGTGTTTTTCCTTAGAGAGCAAGGAGTCTAAAACATCACCAATCTGTTCCTGTGTTTGGAAATCATTTACCTACCACCTGGGAACATTACAGACTGACATATGGTACTGTCATTGTCTGCCTCCTGGCAGCTAGTGGAGGGTATCTACATGAGAGGAGGAGAGAGGGAAGTTTAGCCTAGTTAGCGCTAAAGAGCTACTATAAAGAAGAGAACCATATTTTTTTACAAGCGGAAATTGCACTCTTAAATAATTCTTAAAATATTGAAGCAATAATTAGAGACCAGGAGGGATCAAGCTTGCCACACTACTATTTTTAAAGCTAGGGACTTAAATAAGAAAAAAAAGAGAAGGACAATTTAACACAATAAATAATTCAGCAGTGGAACTCATGGCCACAGGAGAACACATTTATGAAGAGATTTAAAAAAATTACTACATACATTCATGTAAGAAAAATCCTTAAATGGCTACCAAATATTATTACAGATGCAAAATCCAACCCAAGAGGTGCCCCTAAAGTGTTAAAGTTGGGAGGATGTGCTGATAGAGTGTCACTAATATGCTTGTCATTTTTTAATACTCTCTTTAAAGCATCCACTATTAGACATTGCCAAAGATACTGAGGAAGGTCACCTTCTTGTCTGACCTGCTGTAGCTGTTCTATGTAAGTAATGTGATTTACAAAATCACCAGTCATCATGTAAACTGTAAGTGTAAAGGAATACCAAGCCATGTATTTATGTATTTAGTCATGTACTGTTATTTATGTGTCTGAATACAGGTGTAAATGTCAGATTATAGGCATTAACTTTCAAAACTTTTAGCTTAAGGACTTGGCACCATATACATGATAGTTATGACATCATTTTATACAGGCTCCAAATGTTATTTCAAGACCTTTTAACATCCTGCAGTCTGCCTTTTATGTTAATCAGCCTACATCTTCTCTGGTTGCAATAAAGGAAACTTAAAAGGAGAAGGACATTTCCAATCTACAGCAGAATATATTTGCTAAGCAGTAAATATAAGCAAGAGTTCAGCTAATATCCTCTACATCATCATCTGCAAATCTATGATAGTCACAAATAACCTGCTTTTTTTTTATTAAACAAATGGAACTAGTTAAGTAACTTACATACACCTGAAGAAGGAATGACATTGACAACATAGGTTTGAAGTCCAAGTGCATACCAAAGGTTGCAGTTGGTAACCTTGCAGCCAGCCTAAAGTTATGCAGATGGATTAAGAATTTACTAACATTTCAAATGCAAATGGTTTATTCATCCTGAAAGACTGGATAGAAGATGAATCTGGTGATTACATTCCTGGAACTTATGTAATTTTGTTGGTGAAGAGCCCCAAGCCAGGGCAAAAAAATACTAGAATGGAGTCAAGCAAACCTTTCTGATGGGAAGGCAACTGAACCTCGTCTTCTCTTCTGTATGGCAACCCTAGTTGTCTTTAGAGATCAGAAGCCTACAAAGGATGAAGGAAAATCTCAGTCCTACGCAATTGGCATGATTTTTTTTAACTTGTCCTTGGGCTCTCAGCTCTTAGAAGGACTAATGAAATCAGCATTCTTTTAAATTTTAGGGAAACTTTATATGCAATGTGCCCAAACAAACCTCTTAGCAGTTATTTTTCATTGCTGCTTCACAGCAGCAGTAAGATAGAGGCAGAGAAGATAACTCCCTCCTTGATATGTAACCCCCCATCACGGTTAAACAGCAGATAGTAGTGTAGTATATCTCAGCCATATAACCCTTACTTTCACCACTCCCTAGGAGAGCTCTAACTCAGCTGGTAGCTCCAAATGCTCTAGTGCCTGGTGGAGACAGCAACTGCCTTCTGAAAACCATGCAGCAGCGTAATATGGCACTGTGCTACTGTGCTGTGTTTAAGCTGATGCAGGTCACAGCAAGGGCATCGAAGCCTGTATCAATGGTCTCTGCAGCCCAGGTCTGCCCTGCTCTGTTTAGTGCTTCTCACAAAGATGCCTCTGTTTTGAACAGTGATGACAAACCATCTCCACTGCCAGTGGATTCTGGCTGGGAGCCTTTCCACAAGAAAAAGCATAGAAAAGCAGGGTTACAGGGCCAGGTCCCTCCTTGCTTTTGATCCAAATAGCTCCAGTAATGTCAGTATATCAATGTCCTTTTGCATTAGCAGAAGATACGGCCTGCTGTGTGTGTGAAGAAGCTACCAACTTATTTTCTTGAAGGGACATAGTGCTGCACGTAAGGAATTTGTAGTTCTCAAAGACACAATTTTCTCCTTGATCTCACTGTCCCTCAGTGCAGATATAGCCTTAGCCTGCGCTTCGCGACCATACAACATTGAGTTGGACTGGGATTTAGATTGAGAGCTGATAACATTACCCGGCTCTGTGAGGAAAGAGATAGGAGTCAATCAGCTAATGAATTCTTCCATAATGGAAGTAGTGCATAGGGAATAGTATGCAATGGAGTAGAAAAATAACTTCCTGATAATAATATACTCTTACGGGCAACATCTTGTAAAAAAGAACTAAATGACTCCAGGCTACACTCCTGAGTGTAGCTTCCCTGAGGAAAGCAAAAAGGGAAAACCCTGAGTTTAAAAGCTACTAACTAAACATTTGGGGGTAGGAGGGGGGAAGTGGAAGAGGGGGCAGAAAGCCAGCATTACTTAGGAAAATTAAAATTGGAGGCATAGTTGGGAGTGTGCGACATCACTGACATTTAGAAAACTGGACTTTCTGTTTGAGTTTACATCAGCATCCCCAGAAAGCACTTAGCAATATGCAAGAAGCTCTTTTCCTCTACATTTAACATGTTTATTGAGCCCTTTCACAGGTTTTTTTAAGCTTGATATTCTGTGCAGACAATGACCCATAACACGTAAGTGAGAAGACTCCAGGGTAGCAGTTAAATGGAAATGCTAGCTTATTTTTCTAGTGTTAATAGCCTCCAACACATTCAAAAAGTTGTCCTTCTCGATTGTAAATATGGACCATTTCATACATAGTGGTTGCAGAGTGATGGCAACAAGGAAAGCAGCCTGGGGCACAGTCAAGGGAAGTTGTCCTTATTTCTTTGCAAAAGGATTAATCTTCCTACCATCACTGAGGAAAAAAGGCTTTAAAGGTGGCACTGGGAGAAGGGGGGAACCAAAAACACCATGAAGAAGTGGGGAAAGAATGTCTCTTCTTGTTAAATAGGAAATCCTTAAAATTTGCCAATGGCAGACAACCACTTTATTGTCACTTTTTATTTTCTCCTTTATATCGAAGTACCAGGTTTGCAATGACAGCCACACAAGCAGCAGATTTTATTGTGGCCTAATATTTAAATGTTGGCAATGGAAAAGCAGGTGCTGCCACTGCACACAGTGAACAACAAATCCATCAACTATCTTTTACTTTACTAGGTTCTTAGTAGAGGGCTTATAGCTGTCAGCAGGTCTTACACCAGGGAAATGTCATTGATTTCAATGAAATTGTTCCTTTACATTGGTGTAATTGACAGGAGGCTTATGGCCTATAGTTTCCTTCTTCCATCTTGATAGTATTACCCAAGTTTTACTTCGGTCTCTTGCAAAACAACAGAGAGTAAATGCATCAACATGTCAGACCAAAAGAGGGAGGTAATCAAAGGGGATGCAGGAAATAAAACCACTTTTATGCCTTTAGAAGCCAATGTGTTAAATTGGGAGAGCAGTAGGATTTATTTCTCTGTATCATATCATCCACAACCAGCATATCTTTCTCCAAATTTGCAATTTAATTCTTAAAAAGATTATTTACTTTCCACCCATCCTCATAAATAATGGACAAGGTCTAATTTCCGGTTCAGATTGCTGATGTTAAGATTAACAGCAAGATTAACAGCAGTTTACTTGCTTTGGTATGCGGATGGGGAAAAGCCAAAGGACCATCTTTATAAACAAAGATTGTGCAATCTTTTCCCTCTTACTGTTGTTGCTGCAACCATAGCTTTGGATGCAGCCCTGACACCTGCCGTTTTTTAGCTATTTAACAGCTGAACGTGTTTAATTGGACATGAGATCAGATTTGACGTCAATTGTTATGGAGAGGGCAGGAAAGCAGGAATACTGGCATATGCACATCTGCTAGAGAAAGCCATTGCGCACACTTGCTCTGTCACCTGAAGTGTGCACAACTCATACTTAATCCTGACTCCAAAAAATGCCAGTAGTTCAAAGGGGTTGCATGAAATGAACTGGTAGTCCTGTCAGTGCACTTTTGCTTATCCTCACCTAGCAAGCCATCCATTGCCAGAGGAAAAAGAAATGCCTGACTTCTTATTTCCTGCAGGACGGGAAGGTTTCCTTAAACTCTCCTGTTTTTCAAGACACCAGAAAGGCACAGCTGAGGACCTTCAGTGTCAGCTTGGGACACAAGTGTAGGTTTCCATTTGATTTGTGCTGATTTATACAAGGAGGACAAGGGGAATAGAATCAAAGTTGCTGGAGGCTTTTCAAATATCTAATTATAAAAAAAAAATCAGTCTTGATATGAGGAAGATGTTCAATTTCATCTAATTTCCAGAATTTGTAACAGAAAACTAGAGAAAAAATGACGAGTAGAATGCCATCTGCTTTGTTGACAAGACTGAAGATCATCATATTTGACTACATCTGATGACAACCTGATAGCCAATATCAAATACTAAAAAAACCCAACAAAAATGAATCCTTCTCCCTCTCCCCAAATTAGAAAGCAAGTCAGAACTCTGAATGACATTACTTTTACAAAAAGCAACACACGTGTATTACTTTTTGCAGGTTTATTTAAATGTATGTATAATATAACATTACAGATTGGCAGAACCAGAACCTAACACTCAGTGCCAACTGAAAGCAACTCATTTTAGCTATTGTAAATGTTCAAAATTGGATATATGCATATATGTTCCTAAATACGTTCCTATGGAATACTTCCATCTGTAAGGCTGGAAAAGATATTTCCAAGACACTTTATCAAAAGACTAGAAATCTTTGCAGCTGGGGCTGTCTGGAGCTTGAAATGTCCCAAACTTTGCCTTGAGCTGTATAAATAACCTTGGCTTGCTCTAACAAAAGAGAAAATTAAAGCAAGGAGGCAGGTAATATATTGCCAACACATCTTTTCTGTAAATGTGACCAGAAGATTTCCCAAAATTATTGCCCCACTTATTTGCATTAATTATTTTGAGGGGATATCATGGATATCCTTTGTACATTGCAGGTATTTCTAAATAATTGTGTTTATTTTTGTACTGAAAAAGAGAACAATTGGGTTTTTTCACCTAAAATAATTTATTCTTTGCTTTGCTGGAGAGGTTTTCTTTCATCATTACAAAGCTAAAGTGAACTCATAACTCACCCCAGCACTGAAACTGGTTCAGTGCTCAGTAGATCTGACATTCCTATTTATTTTGAAATTATACCAAATTTAATAACATTGCAAGGGAGAATAAATTAGTAGAGGTTTGGTCATCCAACCTTTGTATATAAAACCATTCTGAAGTTAACAAGAGTTGCACAAGCAGCTAACGAAATACCTTCTGCAGAGAAGAATGGAGAAAATCCACCTACGCACTTTTGTCATATGCATTAGCTCAATAAACAGATTATCTGAAGAGTCCTTGACATCTTTGTGTTCTCATTCTACCCTCCTCCCATCCGTACAAATCTCATTATGCCTAAATTTAGGTACGGACCTGGGCCTTCTCAAGAAAGTCATTGGTCTATACTATAATCAAAATGCCTTAAAAATTGAGACCTCTTTTTGACAGGGCCATATGTTAAGAATTAAGTTTATGTTCACATATATTTTGATTTGTTGATCTTCTGCCTATAGCCATATGTTCTCTTGTGTCAAACCTGCACAATGGTATTTGAATGGCTTCCTATATTCCTTTCTCCAATCTAAAATCCTATTATAATGTTATTATGGCTTGTTATGGCCATAGAGAGGCCAGAAACTTGTGTTTCAGAAGCTATTGAGTCAGGAAACCTCGATGTCATTGCAGTAAAAGTAAATCACAGGTAGAATGGGAGCTGTCCTCATTTAAAGTTAAGCAGCTTCTCTAGTTCTCTCAACAATGTTTTTTCCATGATAGCTCCCAGCCATAAAGTCTCACCATAATTTAGAAGTGCTGTATCTAAGATGTCCACTAAACAGGTGAGGGAGTACATAATGAAGGTGGATTGCGGTTACTTGGTACAAACCACAGGCTTTTTTATGTCCTCTGAAAGCACTAAATAAAAAATAACAGGGTGGATGGACCCAGAATGTCTCTTCTTGTAGCAACCTTTTGCCTGTTTGAAAACTGATATTGCATTGCCCCTGATTACTCTTCTCTAGGCTATTTTTCACATCCTCCTTGTGTAGATAGACTTCAAGGGGGTTTTCTGCTGTGCGTATGTGTTTGGCGGGGAGCAGGGAGAAAGCATTTGCTTCCATTACTTATTTAGTATTATTGCAAACCCAACATATTTCAAATCTGTGTACATGATATAAAAATTGTAATGTGCATTTTAATATGGAAATTCTCTGTACCGTGATGCCACTCGCTCAGTGAAAGGACACTGCTAGGTTGCTTGGTTTACTCAGGAAAAAGTTGAGTCCGACACAAAATGCATTCACTAAGGCTAGGAAATAATACTTCAAAATCCTAGAGTGGATGTTATTCACATGACCCTCCAGATTTACAATACAGTCTTTTTTTCAAAATGCAACGTTACTAGGTTTCAATCTTTTATATTTAAGTTCTGTAATTATAATGAGATTAATATTTTATCCTCTACCATATGATCACCGTAGGCTGTTTAATTTTAGACCATGAACCATATTTTAACTAATACATTAAAATGTAAGATATCATCCAAAATTACTTGGGTTTTTAAGTACATTGATTTATGAGGTGTGAACCTTACAAGGCACTTTCACTGGTTCTCCATTTACTGTGAAATCCCTGTTGTCTCCAAGTTTATCACATTGTAAAGATATGACTGTATCAGCATTACGTTATCACAGAGAAACCTGCAGCTAAAAAGGTTCAATTGCTCAGAAAGTATGTGTCTGTGTGCAAATGCTGCATATTTCTGCTTTGTTTCTGCCAATGTTGCTAAAATCCATCTCTCACTTTGGCAACTTCCACTATCCAAGGCAGGAAAGATAATGTCATGAAGCTGGAGCTCTTGCATCAAGACATTTAGATGCTCCAGAACACCTCCCACTGCTCCGTTTTCTTCCACCCATTGGCTCTTTCAGTTCCCCCACTGTTACTTCACCTATCTCTTTTTCCATTACAGAGGATGCCAGAAAGACTTGAGCCTCTTTGCTTATGCAAGCTACAGCTCTGAATGCTTCCATCCCTCATCATGGCATACGGGGTCAGGCTCAATGAATGGGAGCATTGCTTTGACAGATTTTAGGACACTAAGGCAGATGACAGTATGTGTGTCATGTTCCTGATAGGAATAATTGTTACATGCCTCTGCAGCTGATTGCTTTTGACTAAGAAGACTCAATACTTCCTTGCCAAGTGTCTTAAAACCTTAACTTGATTACCTCTGCAGAGCACAGCCTCTTAGTAGGTTTAGGTCAGCCTTCAATATCAGGATCTAGTCTGGATTAGTGATCAAGGTCATCTCCACGTACAGCTAGAGACCGTGGAGACAAAATCTCACTCTCCAACAGTACAGTACTTGTATACTCTTCTTGTTAGATCAGTCCTACCTTATGACTGGCCTCTTTCATCTCTGCACCTTCAGGTGGGACAAATGGCAAAGTACACTGGTACAATTATAGGCTTAAAGATGCCCTGCTGTTTCTGGCAAGAATATTGCAGACCTTTCAACAGCACATTCAAGTCTGTGACCATGACAGAGAAAGAAAAACTGCATTCTTGTATGAATATATATATATAAAAAAATATATATATATAGCAGTTAGTGAGGAACCTGGAATGCAGATAGCCAGAGGATAAAGTGCTCTCCTTGATAGTGGCACTTGTGTGCTTCACTGTACTAAGCTGTTTCAATGGAGTATGGCATATAACCAATATAGATTTACTGCCTGGCTGGTAATACCAGAAAAAATTAATAAAATGTTAATCAACACAATTGAATAGATGCTTTCCTCCTCAGACTCTTGAGAAAATACTTCTCTAGACTCATTTTGGAGGTGTCTCTCTACAACACAAACTATTCAAAAAGTCTAGACACATAAATATGTGAACTAATTCCCTGGGAGCTCTGAGAGCTCTGCTGCAGGCTTCTGGCCAGATGATCTCTCTTAGAGAAGTATTTGTGCGATCTCCTAATGGATTCTCAGAGCTGTGAAGTGCTATAGAAGACCTTTGTTGCTGCCAGCCACAGTCCTCAGGAGGGAACACATCTGTTCTTTTATGTTTGGGGTCACTTACTAGGCAAGTGCAGCCCTCAGTCATGCTTGGGCATTCCCTACAGAGCAGACCAGGGTATGAAAACTTGTGTAAGCAGGTTATGCACGTCTTTGGGTCATCTCTGAGGTTAATTAACATCCCATAACAAATAAAAAATGGTTATTAGTTGTTTCAAGAATGCTCTCTAGTCCTCACTGAAAACCTCCAAGTATGCTGCAAGTATATGGGGATTTTAGGATAATATCCCCTAATTTCATAAATATGACTCTGGGCAGCACCTGGAGGTTATTTACGCTGTCTTTTTAACCATTTAGCTAAAGGGTTGAGGTTCCTTACACATTTGGTGAAAATAAGAAGGCAGACTTCTTCAGAGGGAGAATGCATCCACATGCATGAAGAGCCTTCTCTCCACACAGGTGTCCATACCGCTATGTACCACTTAACTGAGGTACACAAGAATATTGCCTTTCCTCTTATTTGTGTGAATCAGAAGCAAGTAGTATTAAAAAGAGAGAAAGAAATCATGTTCAGCCTTTGAAGTGTTCCTTCTTGCAATTAATTAATTTGTTCCCATTTGTGTTGTGGTTTGTTTATTGGGGTTTTTTGTAAATCATAATCTCTCGGATCTAGATAGGAAGATAGTGACTTATAGTAGCCCTCTCCTTTGAAGTTCCTTTCAGAATACTACTCTGGCATGAAACAAAGGCATAACGCAAAATTTGACTGGGTTTTGCCATCATATGTTTTTTAAAAAATCCTTTAAAGTTAACTTACCTCTTCAGTGTACCTTCACATAAAATCTTCTTGCAGAGAACCTGAAGAAAAAGAAAAAAGCCAGACAATTATTTGTCTGAATGTGTAGGTTCATTTCAGCCTATCCTGTGACTCAACTGTTAGCTAGACTCCATGCTTTTTGCTCTGGGTACTTTTAAATGGCTATCATCTTCTCCACTCTTCTCTTAGCACATTTGCCCAGAATGCCTCATGTATCTTTACAGCCACAGCAGTGAGACAGTTTCATCGCGAGGATGTTTCTCAATGTTACCTCTGTTTTAGAAAATCCAGGGTATTAGATGTCACTATTCCCAAATGCTAAAAATTTAAAATTTCTTCTAAGTGTGCTGGTTTTAAAAGAGAGGGTATGAATCTATTGTTCTTCATGGGAACAAACATTTTCTCCTACAAATTCAACTCTATTGGAAACAAATATCAAGTGACATACAACTAGTGTGCTGTGGTTGTGTTGCAGTTTCTACAGAAAATGTTGGGTATTACGCTTCCAAAAGAACCACTAAATCTATTCAATATCCATAGAAATTTAAAAAATCCATCACTGGAAAATGCTTAATAAGGCCTAATACAAGGAGAGTCTTAGAGTAAGAAAGCAATATATAAGTAAGAGCCTTTAGATGTCTATGCTGTAGCCAGTGTAATTGGAATAATAAATGGAGAATGGTATTATTCCGTACTCCATTAGTCTCCTCAAAACCCAGAGGTGCTTCATAAGCAGTAGTACATACATTGTCCCTAGGAATTTTTTCTCCAGAAAAAATGGCTTGGCATCAAATTTCTAATCTGTAAGTTCTTTGTTATCTACTAAATGTATGGTACGGATAAATACCACATAGTTGCAACTTTATCTCATTTTCAGGAGCTTCCCCAGAGATCATCCCTCAAAGCTCTATCCCAAAAGTCACATAATGATTTCCTCTCAGGTTCTGGGAAAACCTGAATTATTTTAGCACTATGTGTTATATTGAAATGAAAGGACCTCTTGCAACAAATAACACACTTTATTGAGTTTGTGTTTGCTCGGATAATATTATTAGTGATTGTCACCAATATACACTTGAAAAAAGTCAATAAGCTGAAATAAAATTTGACACTACATAATTGGAATTGCAGATAACAATGCAATTATTTTCAGAAAATGTCTCCCCTCCTTAAGAAACAGATAATATAAAATTTAGATTCCTTAATCCAGTTGTATCAGTTAAATTTCTGACTTTATAATCTTTGCTCACAATGGAAAATTGCATTCCCTTGAAAAAACTAATTACCATTTCTGAGCATTTCCCCTAGCTCCTAAGACTTATACCAAACCCTAACAAAGGATGGAATTGCCATAGCAACTGCCAATCTGCTTGCTTTTTATTGCTGTTTTTGTCTTCTCAATCAGAAGTCCACAAAATAAACCTGTTTCATCAAATGACCAGCCATGGGAGACCAAAGTCAATGCTCTCAGAGAAGACAGTGCTTCTCTACCAGAGGAAGATGTTAAAAAGTAAACACTAAATGCAGATGACCATTACAGCTTTGAAACTTTGAAACTTTCAACAGGATGAATCTTTGTCACAATCATTGAAGTTTCCAGCAACACATTTCTGCTGTAGATAAGAAATTTTCTTAGTATTGCTTTTACGAGCTTTACGGTGCATCAGGAGATCTTCATTAGTCTACTAGTCACACAGAATCACAGGATAGTCACTAATATATCATGACATTGTGGCTCAGCAAACCCGTGGAATCAAAAAATAGCTTCTTGGCATGGAAGGAAGACCTTTCACCTATATTCACTTTGGCAAGCTATACCCGAAGAACGCAGTAAATTCTCATCAAGCATAACTGAATGGCAAAACCATGTGTAATTTCTTAAAGGAATGAAATAAACTGTAGAAACCAATGGATTGCTAAAAAGGGCTGTTAGGGCTCCTTAGATGCTTACTTCAATATTAAACAGTAGCTCTGAGAAAGCAATTAAATGTTAAAGCTATATGGTACTTAACTCTTATTCTGCCTTTATTGCCACTTAGAGTACTTTTGATGAAAATGTATTCCTAAATTATACACATGTTGAGAGAATAAACTTGAAAACCTGAAGTTTCTGGGGTTTCACTCATGGAAAATCACACTCTTGCCTTTGCATCTGAGAAAAAGGTTCACTGGTCATTTATTCAAAGGCTGCCATTCACCACTCAGAAATTAATGAAACAGTTAAATTCTAAGGATATTGTTGTCTTAAATTCTGTCTAATTTTTTCCATGCAGGATTCTTTGCAAACTTTTTTACATTATTTTCAATTCTCCCTACAAGCTTGCTCTCTCCTTTTATTTATATCATGCCCAAGAGCATGGTAGTTGTAAGTTTGTTCTTGAGAACAGGACAAATGTGAGACCGCAGAGAAATATTTCAAAAATGTCAGCTGCATATAGCATGCTATCATTTAACTGGCCATATCAATCATCCCAGCAATTTACAGGCAGTACTGATTTTAGTTTAGCTGACAACATATAAAAAGTTTCTGTGACCTGTTCCTGAGGTTTTGACTCACGGCAGTAGAATGAGGAGTGAGGAGTGAAATGCTTGACAGCATATTCATCATCTGCCAATATTACCTGTAATCAAAGTCACCCAGCAGGATGAAGGATCCAAACCCACACAACAGATTGGGTTTGGATCCTTCTAAAGCATGGCCACCCAACCAAGCTTTTGCTATTCTGTTCTTAATCTCACCATGGTGGTGATACAACTTCTGATCAAAAAAATCCCGCAACATCATTTTTAATGTCTCTGATAAAATAGAATAGACTTTCAAGCAACTCCTAGTTTTACAAGTAGAGCAGCAGGAAAAAAGCACTAGCATGTGCCTAACCCATCAAGTGTCTAGTTCAATAATATCAGGAGGAGAAAAGGCTCCCGTAGATACTGAAAAACTTTCCAAAGTAGAAACAATGTGATATTTGTGCTTTTCATCCCAAATCTGGTTTCTTGTATAGCTGCTGGAAGTTCCAGAGATCAGCTTAGGTATTTGGGGCCGTGCTATTTAATGGATATTTTTAATGCTAGAAAGAGACAGATGTCATAAGATGAAAAATTAAACAAGATCTTTTTGACTCCAGAAGGGTCTCAGCTTCATATTTCATCCCTACTGGTCTTAAAGCCACACACACCAAAATCCAATTCCTTCTCTTTCTAAAATGGCTTGAAACAACCTTTTCCATCACCTCTCCTTTCTGTGGGAAGAAGGAAAAGCTGTCTCTCAATCCATTTTTCTTCAGAAAACAGGTAAAAAAAAATCTATGAAACAAAACAAAGTTTGAAAATATTCACTAGAGGTCTCTGCAGTGACCTGAATGGCAGATCAGCCCCAGCAGCAGTGGTGGTTGTCAGCAGCCCTACAGGTTGTCTTCCTTTCCTTTTTACTTTTTTTTTTTTTTTTTTCATTTAGGGTGCTCCAAGCTTTTGTCTGACTTGGGGTTCTATTTGCTCTCTGTTGCCTCATGAGCCTGGACTCCTGCAGCTTTCATTTTGAGCTGTATCTTATGCTGCCGAAGCTCCAGGATGAAAATGAAAGGCTGGATTATAGGTTAATAGGCCCTGTCAGAAGCTGCAAAAATCTCTGTCTCTGCAAATATGAAAAAACTGCATCAAAAGCTTCTACAAATACATATGTATATCTAATTTCCCTTTTTATGTATACTGTGTATACTTTTTAAGTATCTGCATATTGATGAAAAATAGCTTTGCAATTTCTAGTGTAACTACTTAGAACAAGTATTTTTATAAAATATATCATATTCTATGGCTTCTTGCCACAGAGAAGAAATTCCATCCCTTAAGGAAAAATACAGAACTTCAATAAAATTTACATTTAAAACTAAATATCCTAATTTTCTAGTTCCTTAAACTAGTTCCCTCACTTGGGCAATAGATGCAGAATTTGTTTCACCAAGATCAAACATTCTTTGCTGAATCACCTTATTAGGAAATCTGCATGTCTGCTTGGTACTTATTTCATTTTAAAAAATTAAGTAGCATTTATGATAGCTTTTTGCAAATTACACTTGTTTGTATTTCAATTAAGAAATGTAAATATTTTAAATCAGAGATTAATAATTGCATTATACTTCATTACTAATTTCCATGTAAAAGTACTTGCTAGCTAGTAATGAGGTATTTGTTACACTAGATAGTACGTATACTACTAAATACACCAAAAAATACACATACTTTTTTTGGTATCCAATTTGCCCTTTGCTTAAGTGGATGGCAAAACTTCATGTACCTCAGTAAATGCAGAAACAGGGCCAAAGCCCATTTCTGTTACATACTATAGAAAAACCCCAAACTATCTGAAATAAGCAATGGAATGAAGACTACACAGTGTACTGTATATAGTTCAAGAGTAGTGTAATAATTTGTAATGGGTTTCACCTTATATAGTAACCTTTAAAATCACCGTGTTTCTACAGAGGAGAGATCCAACATCCCCTGATATCCAGTACTGCCTCCAACAAATGCATCTGCCTCTGAAGACCGTGGTGACGGTTTACAATTCCCAAGAAGCCAACTGTCTTGCACCTTGTTCTCACTGAACGTGCATTGCTATTCTGGACTGGCACTGCTGAATTAAGTTTGTCCCATGTGTTTTCCACAGAGTCTTTAATGAATGTGAGCTGCCTGGAAGCAAAACCTTTGGGAGCACAAAGCAAACGAAGGAACAAACTTTTAATCAAAGAATCTAAGTATGCTCAGAGCTCGGTTGTGTGAAAGACAGGGGGAGGCAAGGGTTCTCAGCATCCCACAGGAATAAGTAAATACGGCGGAAGGTGAAAAGCTTGCAGCCAGAAAGTCACAATCACCCATTCTCAAAAATCAGGTTTTATAATGCATACCATGTAGAGAATGATGCACTAATAATGGCTAATTTTCAAGAAGAAATTATGTATGTTTGGATATTAAAACCCTAATTAAACCATATTCAATTTTGAGATGTATAGAGCTGTAATCTGAAGTGTAGGTTTAAAAAAGTAGTTAATGGCTTTCTGATATCATTCCCTTAAAATCATATCAGAAATCACTTTCCTCTCTTTGTGCAAATTGCATTTTGCAAATTCAGGCAGAAAAAATATCAATGTAAGGGCAACTCTGGAATTTCCCAAAATGTTTGTCAATTTTCCTGTAAATTACTCATCACAAATTACAGTCAAACACAGTTTGAATCCCTGTTGCTTAACCAGTGTTTTGCAGTTATTTTCTTAAGCTTAAAGTACTCAGGTGAGAATACGTTTCAGACATCCAAACTCCATTTTACAATACTTTTTACCGAGAAGAAGAGGAAGGCATGATTTCTTTCTTATCTGACTGTGTAATTCAGACGGGGAGGATCGCATACAATGGTGAAAAACTCATAACCCACCTAGAATAGGATGTAATATCCCCAGGTGTTCTTCAGATTTGCAAAACAGTACTCAAAGGTGAAATTTCTGCGTCTTTACGGAAGACTTATTTTCACAATAACACTCTGCTGGATAAGATCTATTCAGATAAGAAAACGTTCCCAGGTACGGCTGCTAGAAAGGGTTATAGATCCACAGCATCATTTATCAAAAGATGTAAGTACCCTTGAAATCAAGGGCACATGTTCAACTCTGCAAGAGCACGCCTGCTCCAAAGCCAGTTAGCTCCGCAGTACAACCCAAGTACCTACACATTCTGGCAAAGAACTCCTGTGAAACCCTATAGCACAATTCTAGGTCATGTTAAGGTCTCTGCACCATCTCATGGACCTATCAAAATAGGCTCTGTGCAAAGCAGAAGGATACCTCTGCACTGTAACGATGGTGATGACAGCATTGGTACATATCCAGCTAGTCAACTAATTTTAAGCTAGGTAGGAAATTTCAAAATGTGTAGCTGTAATAACATGATGCTCAGTTTGTGCCACAAAAAGCACCCAGTAAATAAAATAAACACCTAAACTGTCATTTGGTGTTGATCCTGTCAGCAACAGCCAAACTCACTAATTTATAACTGATTTCACTGTGTTCACAAAACCATCACAGGTGCAATAGAAACACACAACTGCTGCACGACAAGTGTCCACTCAGAAATTGAGTAGGTCTTGGCAAGCAGAATGGCATGGGGGCTGCAGGTGCAATGTGCATTTAGCAAAGCTTTATGCTGGTAAAAACGCCTGGTGTCTGAGCATCTTCTCTGAGCATCTGTGAGACAGAATCACAGTCACCCTCTTCCAGAAGGACGAACCAGTTCCATAGCCAAGATTTTAACTCTAACATATGTATTTAAACTAGCCCAAGATTCATGCTGGAGCCAGGGGGCAAGTAGTTTTATATTTGGCTGCCTAATTTAAGACATAATCTGAGGGGGAAAATAGACCTTGTACAGAGTTTCTTATAAACAAGTTTATAGTTTTTAATCAACTCACTCTCTTCCAGTCCTAATGAAAATGTGTAGATTACGAATGCCCATTCTGCTCGTGTGATAATACCATGAATAGACTTTGCATTCCATTTTTATCAATTCATGGTTTTGAACCATTATTGAGATTTCTTAAAGTCTAGAAATGGGAACAGGAGATCAGAGTTTATTGGTATTCTATTAAAAAAAATAATTAAAAATGAACAGCACAAAAATTTATTGAACTAATAACACAATACAGCTATCTTGCTGAAAATTAGAGTGTTACACAATTTCTGCATCTTGAATTATTTTAATAAACATATAAAAGGGAGAAAATAAAATAGATAATATTTTTGATGCTGGATAATAGTTCTTGTTCGCTTTTGTTTTTATTTAATTACTCTGTAGCTCAGAAACTTGCAGGTGCACCATTTTTTAAGTATACCACACATGGTTAAACTACTAGGGATCTCTTTAACGTATACTCCCAAGATGGGTCTATCTGCCAGACTTACTAGTTTATGTTCATAACAATTCCTTGAAATCCAGCATCATCTATTAATGTAAAGTAATGAAATTTTGAATGTGAGTAGAAATTCACTTTTCTTGGGATACTGTGAACGTGTTCACTTGAAATAAATTTCACTTTCTGTAACAATTTAGTTATTGTTATAAGATGTTGAGCACCTTCCTTTCTTGAGGGCTGTACCCAAAATGTTTTTTTTCCAAAATTGTGTATATAAACTGTCTTCCACACAAGATCTTTTCTGCTAGCAAGTTACCTCCACTTTAAGAAAGCTGTTTGGCGTGGGAGGTGTTGGACCAGATGCCCTCCCAGAGTCTTCCTAATGTAAAATATTTTATAATTCTACTATTTTAAGGCCAGCCAAGTTCTGGCAGGAAACAGCATCCCACTAGATGTGGTGCCACTAGATGCAGTGGTACACCAAAAAAACCCAGAATATAAACAATTAATGCCTGGAAGATATGTTTCTAAGCACTCAGAAAGGCAACAGAGAGGTGATCAAGCTCAGCTCTAGCAATAGGTTCTGCTGCAGAGTTCAGATACAGATACAGAATTACTAAGTCTCAGCAACTGAAAATGTATGTGTTTGGGGTTCATTCCGACATACTTGGATTTCAGAATTATGTAAATAAATGGAAGAAAAGCCATATATCAAAACACAAATAATCCACCTGAAAACTTTGGCCTACATTTATTTCCTGTTGGGATTTTGGGCCCAGTTTCACTTAGCTGTCATTCCTCTTTACTGTCTATTTTACAACTGAGACATAAAGCATCAATTATCATATTGCAGTGTTCTGAGATCTGCATTACTGGTGATTACAAGAGACCCAAAGGGTAAGGAAAAAGTTCTCCATGGACTCTTGCATTCTGCAGATTAGTGATGACAGATCTGCCTCTCTGGCTCCTTCTTGAAAATATAAATTCAGAAAACAAAGGACCTGGCTTTAAGCCCATTATGATCAATAGGATGAAGCCTATTAATTGAAGTGTCTGAGAAGACTCAGAGATGTCAATGGGAAATTGCATCTGACTCTGGTTAACCCTACAGAAGAGCAGTAACTAATCATGGGATGAACATACTGTAAAAGCCAGGAGCTCTGAGTGCAACTCCTTTCCAGATCCTTAGTTGCTTCCATGGTAACTTTCCCTGGCTATTTTAGGTCAGAGACCTATTCCATCTGACCATATTCACCTGTTTTAAGTTTACGGGATGAGGACACCTAGCATATTTGCAGGATCTGCTATTCTGCAAGGAAATCCTCACTTAACTTTTGGCCTTTCTGTTCACCTACCACATAAGGGATTATAATGTAGCTCATTGTGGGAGCATGTCTTTGCTGAAAACCCATATATTTAAAAGTGATATGTGCCATGGAGACAAATAACTCACCAGCACACACGCTACTTTCCAATTAGTTATTCGCAGTACTTTCTTTCTAGCAACAGAATGGGAAATTCTAATAAAGTTTATGAATTTTTATCCCTTGAGAACAAAATAAGCCAGCTGCAGGTTATCTTTATTTTGGTCTGAGTTTAATTTTGTGTCCTCATTCTTAAATAAGAAATTAGTTGTAACTAAGTACGTTGTTCTGTAATTAAGCTGCCACAGGGAAGACGCTGATGTCTAGGAAACATCGTTACAAAGAGTAATTTCTCTTAATGAAGCTTGCCTTTTATAAACAGATTGTTCCCATTTCAGAAGGACTTAGGAAACCAGAGACTTTAAAAGTGTAGCATGGATGTTCCCAATTAATGTAATTGTGCAATAACACACTCTTCTAAGAATTAAATATTCTATCCTCTTAAGCACTAAACTGATATGCCAATGGGGAAAACACTAGTCAGAAGTGTGCTTGATGACTTTATGTGGCACAAAAATGACCTATGTAGAACTATTCTATGTCTGCCTTGAAGAAGGAGCTGCAGAGTTTCAGTTCTTAATTATGAAGAGCATCATTCATACTGTTTAGAGCTTTCTGTCGTCATTTTTCATCGGCAGATCTTCTCAGTCTCTGACAGCTTTCAGAATGAAAGGGGTTTGCAACAAAAAGTTTCTTTTTAAGCTCCGGCTTTTATTTCCATTTATTTCTGATCATGTTTTCTGCAGTCTACTGTTTTCTACCAACTGCTGAGGAATATCCTGAACTCTCAAGCACCAAGAAGCTGGGTTCCGTCCTAGGCTCAAAGGACGTGATAGTAAAGAGCACCATGAAAGCACATTTTACAATTCAGCTTGATTTTTAATTTTGCATTTACGAAGTCCTAGAAGTTTCCTGTGTTTAATGACCTCCTCCTTCTAATTTCTCTATGCATGCTCTCTACCTAGGCCCAGTTATTAACCATTTCAAAATCTGATTTAAAAGCCTTCCAGTACTCCCTTACTCTTTCTCTTTTTGTTGTTCATTATCTTTTCATCCTCTCTCTTCCCTTTCTTTTCCTGTTTTTTTCTCTTCTTCATGGTCATGAATAAGTAGTAACTCCGTTCAGTTCAGTGAACTTAAATTGGTCGAGATCCAGGTCAAAATCATACTTTCATAAATCTTAGTTTGATACAACTTTAAATTACTGACTACCCTGCTGTGCGTCCAGGTTTGTCTGCCCCCTGCCATGGACACACCTTCAGTTCATGGGCTCGCCCAGAGCATGGAACAGTCTATCCACGGAAATGATAAAAGCAATTTATAATTCAAATTGCTGCAACGCTGGTATTTATAGGATAAGAAATCATTGTGTCCGGAAAGGGGCAAACTGACCCATCCAATAAGGTATTTCCACCCCGATTAATATCAGAAAATCTTCCAAATAAATTATTCTCCTTTTCTGAAGTATTATTTATATTATTTTTCAAAACAAAACACAAGGAATTCTGCTACTGTTCTGAGGCTTTTGCAAATGGAAACAATAAAAAAGCATGGTGAAATGCAAATAAACAATGCTATAAAATATAGCACTAGGAAATAGTGAAGTAAGAAATATGATTTGAACGGCAAGCATTGATGCACAGTGAAAGAATAGATATCGCTTATTATTTTTCATTCTGCCTTGCACTGTTACGTCCTACGAAGAAACAGATTGCCAGTTTGGCTAATTACCGATCAGTTCCAGGAACTTACCAGTTTCAGTTGAAGGGGGCCTCTGACTGCTAATGGCAGGTTCCTGACTGGATTAATTTTGCAGGAGTTCCTATTGACATTTTTATAGGTCTCATGTTATAGAGACATTTTACTGGTCTCAGCAATGGTAATTTGCACAGCTTTTCTTTTAGGTGAACGCAACTATATAATTTCTAGTATTTGATCTAATGCAGATATCCCTGTACAGCACTGCCTTGTGCTGCAGCCTTCTGGCCACTGAGCTAACCCTGCACAAATGCCGAATCTTTTTATCAAACATTACATTTTTCAGATGGCTCTGAAATTTACTGCTTATGGGAGACTTTAATAAGGATAAAAGCATCCAGAGCAGGTGGATACTAACAGAAAAGAAGCTCCTGTCTGTAGAGGCTTTGAACAATATCACAGAAGAGAAATGAAATTGTAATGTATGGTTTAATAATGGTCCATCGTATACTCCCCTACACACACACACAAACATACACAGACACACAAACATACACACACACTCTCACTCTCACTGTCACACACATACCTTTTCAAAATGATTTTGAAGAGATTTTTCTGACCACGTGCTAAAAATAAAAGCAAATAAATAAATACAGATTTATAGATAAATAAAATATAAAAATAATAAATATAAATAATAAATATAAAAATATAAATAAATATAGATATAGATAAAACTCATAGGTAAAGCCAAAGGCAACAGACAAAAACGTGCTTGAGCTCGCTTACTGAATCCTTGAAAATCTTACGTCTTTGAACAGTAACTGTTTAATAATAGCAATAAAATAAAGTAAAACAAAACAAAACAAAAACATCTATATGAAACATAGACCCAAGCCATTTTCTTCTACACTGTATGTATGATTTGCATTCTGGTTAAAATTATTGGTGGCGGCTCTCCCAGAAAACAACTGCTGAACTAAAGGAAATGTTGAGATTTTAGAGAAATAGACTAAAACCGAACAAAAAAAATCAAGAAAGAAATGTAGCGCCTGCTTGGACAAGGCATCTATACTAACACAGCTAAGGATGATGTATTAACCCTGTGTTAAGGGTATCGTCCTCTTAAGTACCTTGAGCAATTTCAGGGAATCGGTAGGCTTCTGCTAGCTCCACGTAGACAACTGTCTACCATCAGAAAATCACTTATATTTGGCAGGTTTCACAAGCACACTGGGACTTGGACTAAAGTACATTACAACGGGCAAAACAGCAATGAGTGCTACCCTGCAATGGTCCTGGGCACAAATGATTTCCAGTTCTTTTAGTCTCCAAGGTCTGAAGTCACAGTATACACAAATAACTGAGGGAGAAACTTCCCAGTACGTTTCTTTTTTTTTTTTCTGATAAAATAAAAAAGAAAAGCCCAGCTATCTTCCTGGATTTTGGTATTTAGTCACTGAAAGAAAAATTCATCACTTTCCCCTGGAGAAAGAGGGGAGCTTCTCGCCCAGTGGGTCACAGGTCTACATTTGACCTTTTTACAGGGCAGTCAAATGCAAAATAAACCACACTATTATCTCCTTTTTCCCCTTGGAATTTTTTTTAGATTGTTCAGTTGCTGTATATTCCAGCAAAATTACTGTTAAACAGATGACAGTTTTAAATGCCTCCCTATAAAATGTCAGCAAAGCCCATCATCACCTCTCCATAGGTTTTAAATGATTTGGAGTTTACAGTCAAAACTGCATTTTCCAGTTCAGTGAATCCTTTAGCTGACTATTGCTCCAACATCCTTGTTGTTCCCATTACTGAATGGAAAGTCACCATATGACTCAAAATAATTTGGATTTAATTGCAAAGATATGACTTTGGTCCAAGTGGATAGTATGGGAGGGAGGGGCAGGTGGATTATTCCCTTTTTCTAAAGCCATGGTAAGATTTCCTTGAAGCATTTTCAAATCTCCAGCACAACAAGATCACCCTAATTCCAAAGGTCCTTATTAGATTTCTTCTAATCTAAAATATTCCTGGGGTTTCTCTCTTGTGATGTTATTGCCTAATAAATGATGTGGAAACTTGCAATCTTTCATAAAAGCTCCAACAACATGAAAATAGTTTCCATAATGAATAGATTTCAACCTCTAACTCCCTCTGTAGAAATGTTTTAATCATGAAAGACAGAATGGAGTTCTCGTGGGGCTCTTATTTAAAATAGTAGAGAAAAATATTTGCATCTACTTTGCGATTGTGAAATACGGCTTGGTGCTTTGTTTGCAACAGGCAAGCAGACGGTTATTTTACTGAAAGAATTGACTGGCATCTTGCATGGATTTTTGAGAGGGAGTGCATTTGTGCTCGGTGGAATCCTGACAGTCTGAAAAACGATATTGTTCTCGGTCTACATCTTGATATTATTTGTAGGGGCATAGCCAGCATTTTGGGTAAGAAAGAAACTTTCCATTTAATATTCCTCACATATATATGAAGCAAATGAATAGCTTATATGAACACCAAGGTTCTGTCAAATGCAGTATTCTCCCATAGCTTCATGCTATTGCTGTCTCAAGAATGACGACAGAGAGGAAAGGGCATCAATCTGAATTTCTCATTTTCCACCTCCGCATTTTGAAGCACTGAAAATGGAAGGAATATATAAAGGCAACCAAATTTGCAGATACTGTTAAACATCTAAATAACATGAATCTTGGCTCTACCTGCAAACAGGACTGCAACAACAAAATTTCACTCCAGCTGCACATCCTGCATTTATTAGCAATTAACACCATTTTGATTTAATTTCTAGCTTCTTCTATTTCTTTTTACATATGCAACATGTACCACACAAGCATTTCAGTTTAATCTTCTAATGTGAGTGATAAATATGGATGTGATGGGAGGTTCATGACTCCATAGAAAAAAAACCTCGGGGATTTGATTTTATGTATAATTAAGTAATGAAAATATTAATAAAATCAATGATATAATTTTCTTACTAATGTAATATTGGATGCGTAAGTAGGGAAAGAGTGACAATAGACTTACTGATACAGGTAGGTCCCTGAGATCGCAAATGCCCAGAAAAGTATCTTAATTCCAAGCGGTTTACTGGATGATAACTTTATTAAACTATAAATAGACTTGCATGGGAAGAAGCAAATTGAATGGAATCTTTACTTAAAACCAGTATTCAATAAAGCCTTGAGTTTGGGTGAATTTTATTTTTTGTGTTAGAATAATTTGCCCTGAACATAGCAACACAATTATATTTCAAGGAATTGCTTAAAAAGTTCTCAAGATTCTCCCAAATCAGTCAGCAAACAGATTGTAAGATGGGGTAAGGAACAATGACAAAAAGAGAACAGATTCAATCTACAATGGAAACCAAGCATTTGCCTGGAAAAAAACCCCGAACACCTTGAAAAACTGTTTAATTCAAAAGTTCAAAATAGAATATTTTTTGTATCATTAATTAAAAGCTTAGTGAGAGCAGAAGCATTGCCAAAAAAATGCAAGTAAGTAAAAATTTAAAAAGTCAACTTCGCTAACCACAGCTAGAAAACCATCAAAAGCCAAGAGCAATAAGGGATTTGATATGGTACTAAAGATGTTTCAAATACAAGGGTACACATATACTGCAAATGAATCAAGACTAAGACAGCATCTACCAACCCAGGAATCATTCAATACTGCCATCTTCTAGGAATATTTTGTATCTATTTGTCTCTGCCATTTAGAAAAACAGAAATTTTCCATGGTGTCTTTTGAATTGTCAACTGAAGTTCATCCAAAAATAAAGAGTTATACTAAGCATAATTTAAAAACCCACAGAGAAAAAGGTCATGTATTAATAAGAGAAATGTATTTTTAATAATAATGTATGTGGAGGCCTACTGGTTTTATTTCTATTAGCTTGCATAAGACTTTCCCATTAGGGTACCATATCGACCTCCTAACTCCTGCTAAAGTGTTGCATGTTACTATATTGACAGGAAAGGCAGTGGGATAAAATGCTCAGGAACCTTTGAGCTAACGATTCTGAAGAGCTCCACAAGGACCTATTATAACAAAGCAATTGGATGATATGACGACCAGATTAAATTGAATGTAGAAAATTGCAAGGTAGTGCACATTGGAAAGAACAATTTAAACTACTCATATGCACTGATAACTTCTGAATTAGTTATAAGATCCTGGTGAAAAAAAATGAAGGAGTCATCAAGGAGAACTGAATGAAGACATTTGTTCAATATGCAGCCAGTACCTAAAAATCATGGTAAGACATTAGGTTGCATTAAGAAGAAAATACAGGATATTATTAAAGCTATAATGTTAATATCTAAATCACTGGTGCATCCTCACTTTCAATATGACATGCAGGTGTGTGATCTCATCCCAAAAAATGATACAGTGGAAACAGAATAAAGAAAAAATATGACTATGCCTCAGAAACAGGGAGAGACTGTCACAAGATCTTTCTTAACAATAAGAACCTCAAGAAAAAAAAAAATTAGAGGTAGAGAAAAATAAGACTCCAAAATGGTTCCCAAACTTTATATGAATATTCAAAAGAAAAAGGCAAAGAGGATTTCACTGTACGTAAAGAGACAGTGTGGGAGGGGGGAAAAAGATACAAAGTGACTATGCCAAAAAAATAGAAAATAAATCAAGTAGGAACATCAGCAGGTCTTCTAGTCCATCTCTCAACCCCTAAAATGAAGGTCTGTATTTCATGCTTGCCCATGACTTGTATTTCACAGCAGTCCCAGGGACGCTAACAGGATGGTAGTGATGGTTTAGGCCAGAGATGTGCAATCCTCCCACCGAAACCAACATGGAGAAAGGATTCCATTGCTCCTAGTTCATGCTTTGGACATTCAGATACAAGTCGATCAAAAGCCGTATATTAAGTTATCAAATGGTCAAAAAAGGACCAATTAGTATGTCGCGCAATGTCAAAACAAGTAGCATCCACTTACCAATATTTTAAATACTTTATTTGTATACACACCGTATTAACTAGTGCTACAAGATATTACCGAAGCAAAGAGCCTGGTAAAACTTCAAAAAACAACCATGGCGAACCAGGTTGTAGTAAGTAATCAGCAATTGCAATGTCTGTACTACCTTGGGTCAGCACATCCTATTCCACAAGCCACTTCTCATGCAACTGGCATTTTTTTCCTAGGCAAAGCAACACATTACAGGAAAGAAAACACGGCATATTTCAGAATGCACTGTAGCAAATAGCATGTTTTTGAGTCATGAAGAAATTTATACTCAAGTGTGGAATTTCCTTAGTCACTTTTTGAGGTAGTTTTAAGATACCACAGTGCCTTAATAAAAGCCTCAAAAGATCAGGTAAACCAAAAAATAAGTCATTTTCTATCAAGAAATATTTTCATAATCACCTGAGGAAAGATATAAAAATAATTTCTACTTAATCCCTTCCAAAGAAAACAACTGAATTATAACAGATCACAAAAAGCACAATCTTTAAATAAAATTAACATTTGAAAAGATGACATGACTAGTTATTCTCATCTTCGCATCTTCACTAGGGTTCTGGTTTCCTTTTACCCTTAATTTCTGGAGGTACGTGTTGGAAGTAACAGTGTTCCATGTTCTTTTGAGCTGAATGGGAGAACATGAGTGTCCTGATTGTAATTCCCTCCTGGAATTTATTTGTGTTGGCTGCTGACCAAGCTGTCTGAATCTTAACAATAGAAAGACAGGAATTACTTAGTCACTGTCTCTTTTCTCCTGTGTCTGTTTCAATTCCAGACATCTCTGCATACACTGAAGATGAAACAACATGCTCGTTTTCCTGTCTGGATACAGGCTCACAGTTTATAAAATATTTGTCTCTTATGTAGACATACGGGTAGTTGATATGTTTTATAAGGAAAAATAAGCAGCAAAAGTCAGACTCATGCCAATTTTATCAATATTGGATTTTAAAACCCCCAAACATAACAACTACAATAAGAAAAGTTTGCTGGAAAAATTATGTCCAGACTCTCATCTGTTGCGATTATGCTCTTATATCAATGGATTTCTGACAATTTACAACCTGGGGCTCTGGTCACTTCTATACTACTACTACTATATAAGTCTTCTTTTTCCAGGATTCTTGATTCTCTCGTTTCCTTTCATTGCAAGTTTCATGTTCACAAAAGGATTTACTTCACTGTCTGATATGAACAAAAGAGACTGTCAACAAAGAAAATATGACATGTGATGGAACTCTTAAACTGTCCTTTTGTTGGGCAGAAACAGTATCTAGGGGAAGCTGCCTCTGAAAGACCTAGATGCCACATTAGTTAGTATCTGTTGATTTATTTCTCCTTTACTAACTGATTTGTGTCTGAGCATTTTTTGTCAAGTTATTTTATCTCAAGTATTTCTGAAATGGTAACTTGAAGAGGTGAAAAAAGTGAAGAAGTCTGGGGAGAACTGAAAACACTACATCACTGATGTACAGTTTGAAGTCTTACAATGAAGAAGGTTGCCACTCTAATGAAGCCCCAGATCTTAAAGGAGTCTGTATAAAAGGGAACAAATATTGAAGTGTTGAGGTAGGAAAATGGGAGCCAAAAGTTTGCACAAATGAGGCAACAAATATCTAATACAAGTTACTGAGTCATTTCATATTCAGCACTTCTTGGTCTAAGTATATTTTGGTTTATGTCTTCATTACTTGGTTTGTATGTCCCATTTATTTTGACAAATCAGTCTCTTGGTCTTCAATATTATAGCTTTCTGGATTTCCCAAAAGGAATCTTAATTCTTATTTCTTTTGCTGGCAACCTGGCTAGAAAAAGTGTTTGTGTTTTCCTCTAGGCCAATATAATGCTGGCAGAGAATGCACTCCTCAACTTTTATTATGTCAAAACTTACAGAGTTAGATTTGATCTGTGTGAAGCCAAAGAGGACTTTCAGTAGTTACTTGGTTGACTGGGGAAAAAATGTCAGGATTAGCTCAGAAAGAAGACAGTCAAGTTATCTGTGTTGATGGCAGGAAAGCTGACTTGAAGGGCTAACTGGGAATATATTCTCAAAAACTCTTTCCCTTTGTTTCTGTGGGAAACTGGTACTATTGCAACCATGTTTCTACTACCAATCATAGATTCCCTCAGTCTTCTTCTAGTATCATTATTTTTCACGGTATTAAAATTCTGAGTGTTGACTAGCATGGGATTAAAAAAAGAGATGACTTCGCTCAACTTTAACTCACTTTACTAAAATAAAGTTTTCCTCAAACCAGCAAATTACCATCTTTAACCATTCAAATACTTGTATAGACAGGTTCAATTGCATACAGGAATGAAGTGGCAAAGGTATGGAAGAAATGAAAATAGAATTGACTATTTACATGACCCATAAGATAAGGTCACACTTCTAAATAGCATACCAAAACCTTAACAGTGTAATGATGTTCACAGGTAATTTCAATGGTACTGTATTAATTTCAATAGAATTGTACCCACTTACAAGAATAGCAAATCTGATCCATCCATTTATACCGTCAGCATTTTTCACTTTATACGAGAAAAAAATAACTAGTTCTGACAGATGAAAAATGAAACCAGAAAATTAAGACTGGGTTGTTTTCCCCACCCCTCACTGATGCTGATTAGGTGCAGAGCAGCCTAGAGAGTGCGGAAAGTTCCCTGCTGTTACAACTTTTAGCCACAAAATAGCTGGCCTCCTAAATGGACTTAAAGCATGAATTATTAATTGCAGATTTATTATCTGTACTCTGCAGTGGGAACTGTTAGATCATCCAAATGCTCATTTTGACTCCACAGTCTAAGCAACTAATCCTGGAAGCGAGCCAACAAGGAGATACACACATTTCCAATATACCCTTGAATGTCATTTTTTAATGTCTTCTTACGGCTTACTATTCTTGATGAGCAGATCAGCTGAGCTACTAGTAGAAGACTGTCTTACAATACTTGGTCACCAGCTGGCTGGTCAGGGTCTGATTCAGGTTACTGTCGCCCACTTACTGGATGAAAGAGTTAGATGATTTTGACAGATTTTAGATTAGTCCCTTGGAGAGGAAAAACTGGTAATGGAAGCACGAAGGCCTTGAATGTAAGCTTGTTTATATACAACACTTTCCCTGAACCATGGTAAGGAATTCCCTGCCTTACTGCAGTCAGCGCTCAACCCAAGACTGTCTCTCCCTTCATTTCTCAAAGGTCATTGTGACTTTGGCTTCTTGGTTTGATTCAGCTGCGTTTCCTTTTCCGTCTCCCCTTTCTCCAGTCAGTCCTAGCTCCTGCAAGTGCTTTATCATTTCCCAAGAAAAGACTTTAGCCTAAATGGTTTCTGCTCATTCTTACCGAGGCCTGTGTTCAGCTTCTACTGTTTTTGCTATGGCTGAACAGAAGGGAATTAACTGCTCGTTCATTTAGGCTGAATGGAAGGACAACTGCTTTATACAATAGCTTCAACCCAAACTATAACAAGAATTATTTCTCTGCACACACATAGATTTCCTTTAAAGTTTTTTTTTAATCCTCTGTTACATATATTTTGCACATACTAAATTTTGGAACAGATTGATGACTGATGGAAGCAATCTCCGTTGTCAGAGTTTAAGAAATGCTCGTATAAGCATGTGGTATGATTTATAATAACTCCATCAAGGCCTCACTTCTAGCATTAACATGTTGCAAAACAATAAGGTAAAACTATGCAGGACACATGGCTTCTACTAATGATATTTTTTCTGTAATAGAAGCAGTTACAAAAAGTCTATGTACAGAGCAATTTGCAAGTATGAAGTCACACTACGTGATCCATTCTGCACAACATGAATTTCACTGAAGACCAAGCCTACATGGCAGAAGAGCCATGAGGAATCAGAAGGATCAACACCAATATGATTCTAGGAAGTGATTTATACAACTGAATAAGAAAATAATCATTTTTACTAGACAGAATGTTTCCCTTTTTCTCCCAAAACAACCCTGTAAAAATACTACTTCAAAAATACTTATAATAGGACTTTTCAATGAAGGCAGGATGAAAAAACACTATTTTCTTCAGTGCTAATTTAATTCAGGTAAGGTACACATCATTGTTAGATGTGGTTCAAACCAAAACCACTTTGAACTTCTTCAAAGCTTGTCTATTTAATCTTTTAAATACATCCACCACCAAACACATAGCATGACTGTACTTCCAAAGAACGTAAGACGTTTATAATGCATTTATTGTTATATGCCAATTAACACCACCAGATAACAGCATGTAGCCTTTCCATACACTGTGATGTTGCTCAACAGAATAGCTTTTGCCAAAATTATTACAATCTTCAAAGTGTCATCTTGTTACCCCATAGTACAGGGGAAGCAAAGCTGCTGTTATTTCAGATATATAGACTGTACTCTTCTCATGACAAAACCATTCACATAAAAAGACATACCTGTGTTATGAATATGATCATATATTTATTATTTTTAAAACAGTGACACTAATAAAAATTATGGAAAATATAGGCCTGCATCTTCTGCGCTTCTTACAGAAATTTAAAAAATCTGATAGCACTTAGCGTGCCATACACGTGACTAAATTTCTAAACTTTCATGAAGACATGTATCTATAGCTACATCTTTGCTTTCTGAAAGAATATATAACAAGCTGGTCAAGTTACATTGAATTTGAAAAGCATGAAAATATTGAACTACTGTTTCACAATTAAAAGTATAGCTAATGTTTTCAGCATTCATGTATACTGAGTATCAATTCTGTGATGGCTAATATAAATCACTAAGTATATTTCTACCACTCAATCATTTCAACAGCTATTTTACTTTTCTGTGTTTTAGCAGAAACCTCTGTATTTGAAGAAAAGCACGAACAGTTGAAATTAAGTAAAGAATTTCAGCAGTCTGTTAAAGCAATTCTAAGTATATAGCAATCATAAATTTACTTTTAGAAATTACACTTTTGGAAAACAGATACTGGGAGGATACAACAGAAACCGCAATAAGCTAACCACTTCCAGATTAATCCAACATCTGAAAATGAAAACGGCAGTCACACGCAGCTGGGTTTGTAGACAGCAACTGAAAATACCCTGAAGGCAATTGCACAAGAAGAAAAAAAACCCCACCTGTCTCAAAGAAACCTTGTTTCCCCAAAGGAAATTGCAATGCAGAAGCAAGGAGTGCTGGAAAAGACAAGAGCTCAAACAAACGTCACTGTCACAGCTTTCAAGAAATCTCAGCTAGATCTTCACCTGGCAATCTTTAATGAGTCAAAAGTGACCTTACCTAAATAAGGGCTAAATAAAAAGACACAAAATTGTTTCAATGACAATGTTCTTCAGTAAGATCGCCGACTAAAATACTTGTGAACCACTGAAAAAGAATTACAGACAAGTTCATCTGGAAATAAAATGATACTTTTAGACTTATGAAAATATAGAGGGCAAGATGATGCATAAGATATTTTGAGCATCTGACTTTTCTGGAATGAAGAGTGGGAAAACTCAAAATTATCTTCGTTTTCCAGCCAAGGAACTACTTGGCAAAACATAGCATCAAAATGTGAAAAGAAATGAACACCATTATGGAAACATATTCATGCCTGGTTTCCTACAGAATGCTTGAGAGTTAACTAGCAACTGACATTCTACAGTCACTGTTCACCCCACCAATTGTAATTATTTTATTATTACCTAGGAACGTGTTCCATCTACTTATCAAATCTTTAGAAAGGAACATCTCTGGACCCCTGAAGACTTTTACATTTTTGTGTAATGTGAGTTGTGTCTATCACAAACAAGACCTGATTAGCAACTAGATGTTCAAGCACCATGGAATAAAAACTGCCAAGTAGAAACTCTTCCTTCCCCCCAATCTCTCTTTAATATCAATATCGTATACGGCTGAATTTCAGCTCAAAAGATATACAGAAGGAAAAATTTGTAGCTTTGGGAGCTGGAATCTAATGGGTGACTAACAGTAAAGAGCAGGCTTTCCTGTTGCCTAATATTTAACATAGTCAGTTACATCAGTGCAGAGACTTGAAAGACTGTATAAACAGTGTCTTTTGTAGAGACATTACTAGAACAGGACAATGGCACACACACACAAAGAAAAAACAGGCAAAAGGAAGGCTAGCCCGAAATAACCATTATGCATTGAACTGAAACAGATTCTGTTTATTTTTTAAACAATCATAGACAGTCATGTTCATATGCTATAAAAATGGGTAAGAGAAAATGGATGAGAGAAAATGGACTTCAGAGGATTTAAATGCAGACTTATAAGAAGTAATAGAAATGTGTGTCCAAGACATAAAACTGTGGTGGCCAAAGCTTGCAAACTTTTTGGGTACTTGCAAAATCCTGTTTCTATTAACAGTCATACTAAGTTTAAACTGTGAAAGCTGAAGACTAAGTGTTTATATACATAAAGATGTAAAAAATTTATTCATGTTTTAAGCATTATGATTGAAAAGCGAGAACAAAGAATTCTCAGCTTAAATGTACACTTGAAACAGAGGTTTCCAGATGCATGTATCTGCAGAAGAACCACCAGATTCACAACTGGGTAGGTAATTCAGTGTAACTTGTGGAAAAAGCTTAAACTTAATATTCTATCTGGCCTCAGAAGATCTTTAAAAATAATGTCTGCAAGACAGACTGAACAAATTATACCCAGCATTTCTGGATATTTTTTTTTCCAATTTAAATTGTTTGTATCAAACCACTTTTCTCAAAACACACACAGGTTCTGACCTTGCCTCTATGAGTATTTCTTGAATAAGTCAATTATAATGTCACTATTTCAACAGGATCATAATAACTCCAAAGAGTTAGTTACTTCCTAGACACCAAATGGACTAATTTTCCCCCAGCCCATATTTTTCTCCTTTCCTATAGCTTTTGAGGAAGTTGCGAGCAAACGGAGATACGCTTATAAGAAGTGTCTTGTCAAAGCTTATATCATCAGTCTTAATCCACCGTATAGAGTGCCCAGAGCACACAGTGGATGGCTGTTTTTAAAAAACCTAGAAGAATAACAAAGAATCAGATATCTTCTGCACTCATTCTACATACAGAATATGCCTTTTCTATTCTTACTGAGCTAACCTATTGTTAAACTGGGTTAAATATGCTTTTTCAAAAGAATTTTCACCTTGAGCATATGTGTCTCATGCATCTGACCCTTCAAGGTCCTTCTAATTAAAGACAGACCATATCATCATTTGCTAAATGCACTTGGAGTTAATGTAATTTACCATGGCATTTCTAATACATTACAAGACATTTTACTCGAATTCCAATCTGAAACAGAACTACTACCAACATAATGAAATCATTATAGCAATTAACAAAAACACAGTCGTATAAAATCCTGACCCTGCAGCAGAAAAACCTGAGTGGGACAGTGGCTAAGACAAAATAGAGCGAGCAGTTTCATCAAAGCAGACACAGGCACAAATGCAATCTAGCAAAAAAAACGGTAGCAGGTTTAGGGAACTTGGCACTGTCCCAGTCTGCTACAGAGCTTAAGCTCACACAAACCTACTCTTCCACAAGCTCATTTAAAATGGTCTCCTCGGGAAAAAAACTTCCAGGCATTCAAAAATTTATATATTTGATATGCTGCCCTATCCTCCCCTATTCCAAAGTCCTAAATTATTCCAATCCTATAAAAACAGCAAGATCAGGAAGAGAAAGAAATGTGCATGTTGATGTATGTAAGCAATCGTTGTTTGCAGATTTATTAAGCAAGGGAATGGCATACTGGTGCATATGTAGTGTACTGCTGCAAAAGGATAAACTTGATTGAAGGGAAACATCCTGACTTACCAAAACACTGAGGCTCTTTTCCCTGAGCATAGAATCATACGATCACCTAGGTTGGAAGGGACCTTTCTGATCATCTTCTCCAACCATCAATCTAACTCTGACAAAACCCATCACTAAACCATATCTCTAAGCACTATGTCTACCTGTCTTTTAAACACCTCCAGGGATGGTGCCCCAACTACTTCCCTGGGCAGCCTGTTCCAATGCTTAATAACCCTTTCAATGTAAAATTTTTTCCTGATATCCAGTATAAACCTCCCCTGGCATCTTGCAGTCTTCATCCAGAGTCATGAGTTAGCCACTGCTCTGGATATTGCGTTCACACCACCATTACCTAAAGTAACTGCATAAATTCCTTTAAGCATCACCTCTATCCTTGCTTGCTTTGAGTCAGTTTATTTCAGATTAGTAAAGTGATTGTCTAGATGACTTTGCCGCTCATGTTGTGCACTCCCACTAAAGCTAATGCAGCCTGCTGTAGATTTGACCACTGCTAAGCATGATGCCTTCTCCCTGTCTATTCCACTTGTGGTAGAGACGGAATGTCAGTGAAAACTCTTCTCAAAGCAATGTTTAAACTTCTGATCATGCAGGTGCACAAACCAATAAATCAAATAAAGATGCTTTAATATCAAGCTCCGTTTGAAATGGAAGGGAGGTGATGATAAAAAAAAAAATCCCTGATAAATATAAAATCATTAGCGAATTAAATTTTTCTTTCAAGCTCAGAAACCATTTCCATAAATTATCAAACTAAAAAAAAACTGAAATCCCTTAAAAAATTTTCTCTAGCTGTATCCTTTTGATGTTTCCAATACGCTTTAAAAATATTCAAACAACTGAGAAGAGCATAGTCAGGGCCTTGCAGATGCCATGATTCCTGCAGAGTTTAAGACCAGCTTCCTACAGAGTAAACAGGTCTTGCATCTAAGTAACTGATTAAAGACCCTAGCTCCTTAATAAGTTAGGTGCCTTTTTTACTGTAAGCAATAACTAAGCAGCTGAAAACTAGAGGCAGTGAATATACTGAACCTTTGCTGCATTACACTCAGGGCGTACCTAAAATGCACTCCCTGTGCCTGCACATAGAGGAACTAGCTCAGACACCAACAGTAGCACAAAGTGACTGCATGTGCAGTATTTGGCGAGAGGCTGGGTATGTATTTGGGCTTTTAGGCAAAAATAGAAACTGTAATGTCAATACCAAAATTAGCTCGTATAAAGCTAGCTCATATATGTCTCCATGTGTTGTAGCTGACTGAGAGCTACATGCACTGCATCAGACAGCATTGGCTTGGGACAGGAACGGAGCAGGTAGGAGGGAATGAAAGATGGAGAGAGACCAGAGGAAGAGGCAGAGGCAGAAAGAAACTAAGGGGCTATAAAGACAAAAAGGGAAGCAGGTAAGAGAAAGGAAAACAAACAGAGAACAACTGAAGAATTTTGGTCAGATTTCACACACAAATTATGTACCTGCACTGACTAAATAACCATAGCATGATGCAGAAATAATTTACAAAGTCTCTGCTACTCTGAACCTATTGCACTCAAAGTACAGAACCTACACAGAAGAGAAGCCCCAGTGCTGAAGAGCTGCCTCTACACCAACTTCAGGTGAGTGGCTGAGGAAGAGACATCCGTGTAGACACTCTGTAGACACTGAATAATTAGCATGGACGTTTGGCACATAGGTGCAACAAAGAGCAAATAAGATATCCCCCACCACTGTATTTTTATTCTTTTTAGAGACTGAGAAGATTCAGAACGTAAAACATCCTTTCTGATGCACTGCCAACAAAATAAAGTGGAGGCAGATAAAATAAAGAGGGAGCAGATCTAAAGAATGTTTTGGAAGTTGCAGTTTCAATTTCTGCATGTGAAAAGTACCTGCATATGTACAGCAAACTGTGGCCATGTGAAGAGTGATACTATTTTTAGCAGCAAGTATCCAATGGGACATTCTCACATGCAGAATTGTATGTTATTTGAGATATGGGAAATATCTCTGAAAAAGTAATAGTTACAAAGCAGCCAGTTTCTAAGGGGATTAATATCAATCCATAGTATTACTGATACATACAGAAACTACATGGAACTATCCCACCACATGATGATGCAAAAGTACCTAATTCCTGACCATAACCATAGTTTAAATGAACTTTCTAGGTGGCTGAACAGGTATAACAAGCACCAGTACTCTTCAGGCTCTTCTGACCCATTACACAAACTGCAATCTGGACAGTGAGCCATGCTCCAGTGCCTTATTGCATGTGGCAATCTTTAAAATGATCAGATGGAGAGAATCAGACATATGATCCTATGTTGATTGCTGAGCAAAAATATCCCCTGATAGATGGTACTAGACTTCTTGTTTATAATCCCAATGAGATATTCCTTTAAGTCTTTGTGTGAAAAAAAATGCCAAATTTATTCCTAATTAAAGTGCATACTAAAACCTGAAGAACTCAAAGAAATTTCAAATTGTTGTACAATGTCACATAATTTAAGCTGTTGAAAAGCTTCATTTTTTTTTCTTTTCTGCAGGGAACAATTTTCAATATTGGAAGCAAGCCAAAAAGCCCAGCTTGGCCAGGTAAAAAACATCTTGAAAAATATCACTTTATAAATTCGTAAATTAGGCAATGAAAACAAAGCTGGGGGAGAAAGTAAAAAATATTCCTGTCCCTGTACAAGAACCTTTTATGAATCAAGAATTAAATAGCAAAAATAGCTAATAGAAAAAAAAAACCAAAACAACAAAACAAAACCACTCAACTACTAGAGTACCACTTTAGCTGGATGCAAATATTTTGTTATGCATCAAAACACAAATTTGTGCCACAAGCAAGAATTTGTACCTGCAAGAATCTGTGCATGCGAGGAGATGTATATAGAAATATAAATAGGGAACTTGAGTTCCTGGTCACAAAACCATTGCTCAGATGAGACAGAGAAAGCCTAAAGCTTATATAAAGCCATACAAGCAGAGCATACCTTTGTACAACGTGTATTTCACCTCCAGCTGTCTATACCTTGTCCACTTACCAAATACAGACTCAGGAACACCTGGAGAAGCAGCAGCTAAGGGACTAGCTGTCATTAGGCAGGGTTTTTTCCTTATTTTGCTCTTTTTCTCCATCCTACTCCCCTAGTAGGGATTCAGCAGGGCTTTGACTAGAAGCATTAATGTCTACCCCAACCGTAAAAAAAAGGTCCAAATAAGTTTTGCAAGCGGAGATGCACATCAGGTAGCTTTCATGTGACTAGCTAGTGTATGAATTAAGCAAAGGTGTGGACATGACTAGGAGTTACACTGCCAGTCACCTATGTTAAATGGAGAAGACTAATAAGATAATGTTATTTACTTGCAAAGCTGTGAGAGAGTTTAAAGAAGCATTTCTGCTTTTATTCTTAAATTGCATCAGAAGTATATAGCTGTTGGTTTATTTTCTAAAATCGCAACATTTTCCCTTTTCTTACTGTCATATAATATTTATAAGGTACCTACACCTCCACCCCTGGGGTGCTTCATGAGCAATTAAAACGCAATCATCATAATAAAGAAATAAATAACCTTAATTAAAACATTGCACAGGAACCTTCCTCAGATGCAGAGCCAGTGGGGAGCTGTCTGTCTTCGTGAGATTTTACATATCTCTCAGTTAGACTGAGATCCAAATGCAACATCAGGTTTCACGGACATCATCCGGATTTATTATATTCCCTGAGGGCCATGGATTCATACCTCACCAAACAGATGATACTCAAATGTAGACTACTTATTTGTTAGATAAGATTTTTTAATTGCTGCATTTAATTAAATTTTTAAAAAGAGTTCTGGGTTCCTGGACCACACACAATCTCCCCTACTCCCCTGCTACCTTTCTTATCTTCTTTCTTTCAAAAAGAAACAAAACATCTCCAACAACATCTCTTCCCACTCCTACGTTTTGTTTTTCCACTCAGAGCTGTTTTAATATAACCTTTGGTACTTCCTTCTATCATGCTCTCTTCAATGCTGTGTTTACCAGCCCCTCATCATTCCAGGCAAGGAAGAAATATGCAAAATATTCTCCCCCTACCTGTTACCCATCAGCAGGCCTAGATTGTTCTCGATTAAGTTGTTTTAATCCTCAGTTTTCCAGTGTGATATTCTCCAGAGGGAGCAGAAGACCACAACAAACTAATACTTCTGGTCTGCAGTACGGTCGCTTTCAAAAGCACTACACAGACCTTTTCTGGGTACTAAAACTTCAGAACTGAAGGAGATGAAGAGAAAATAATTTATTTATTTAAAGTGATTCCACACAGAATCACAGTTCTTCCTGGGTCAAAACTCCTATTTGACAATATAATTTACTCTCCAACTCCAAAGCAATTTTTTTGTGCTTTGCTTGGCATTTTGTTTAAAATCTTCATATAAAATTATCCATTCCTTTCAAATATTTTCATTAATATTAAGGAAATTCTGAACAGTTTCTGATTCATAATGTCACGTCTGTGACTTCCGCTTTTAATACATAAGCTTACCTGCCCCAGAATATGTGCCTAACTCATTCCTTCTAGCGTAACGCCAGAACATCTAAATGCTCTGCCAATTCTGAGGAGCATGGTGGCAACAACCATGACTCTAGAATGTCTCTGCTAGAGATACTAACTGTGACACCACCCTTTCACACTTTTCAGGAAGAGTTCAAGCCCTTAAGGATGGTCATGTGCTCTTTTACAGCTGTAGCAATGATGATGGCTCTTTTCAAAGTCATCAATGTGTCTCTTTCTCCCAGGACCTTTCCTTGTGCAGTGGCAAGTTCAATACAAACAGGCAGCAAAGTTCTCATGAAGCCATGGGACTAAGGGCGCTGCTGAAGAGAAGATATCCCTTCAGCTAACACAGAGGCACAGAGATTAGTGGAGACGGCTCTTGCCTCAAGTAAGTACGTGGTTTCCACGGAGACATGGGAAGAAGCGTATCTCACCTTCTTCCCAAGCCTGCCACCTTTCTTTTTGTTTGGATGAAGAGAATCCAGCTAAGAGCTAAAATCATACTGCTGTGTTCAGCTAATTCCATGCTTACAATTTACTGTAAGGTTGCTGAGCTATATATATTATATATGATGCCTTTCATGAGTTTTGAATATGTTGTTTTCTAATTGTATCTGTACTTATGGTATTTACTGAGGACCATGCGGACTCATGGCTCAGAAGTTCGGTATTGAAGCATCTGGATTCTGACTGACGCATTTTCATTTCAGGAGATCTCTCAAGTTCTAGATAGATTTCAGAAGAGTGAAATAACAGGATAACATCATTTCCTTCTTTTCCAGGAGGAATTCAGAATCTCTCCTTGCCTAAGGCATTTACTATTTATTTTCAGTTAATTACTAGAGGGGAGCTTATACATCAGGCTTCCTTCTGTTATAACTATATTTAGAACATATTCTCCCTTTCCGAGCTGTCCTTTTGTTTTTTAATTCCTCCTCTTTTGAACTAAAGGGAAATTAATTATAAATAGCTAAGAAGTGTCAGCATACATAAGGACAATATGAATACAGGTTGAACTTTTATCGTATCACTTTGAAACAAAGCAGCTTGTATGCAGTGATCCACTTAATTTGGTGTACAAACAACTGTTCCTTTCACAGGTCTTCCTGCAAGATACTTGTGATGTACCATTGTGCTCAGGTAAATACAGCTAAGAAGTACATGCTGTTTTCTAACTGATAATTGCATTTGGCACCTCCTGACATTGCTCTTAGGACAGTTTTAGAAAATAAAATAAATAAATATGTTGGATTAATAGAAGGAATTATAGTCTTAAGAGGGTGTCACACACCTCTGCATTTTATTTCTGATGTTCATGAGTGCACATGGCACACACTGTCTGTATCCCCTCTGAAACAGCAATCCTAAACCACACCAAACCTCATGTCACCATCATTATTCTCTGTGAGCCCTCCTGTCATCTCAACCTGAAGCAGCTGCAAAGGCTGCAAGCAGTAACAAATCCTTTTTTCTTTGACTTTATTGCAAACAAACATCCTCCTCCCTAAAACAAAAACAAAAAAAAGGTTTTATTCTTGCCTCATGTCCCTTCTTTCTCAGAGTGTGTTTGCAATGATCAAAATCAAAACAGTAGCACTGATGAATGGGCTGCAATTGTTTTATACCATTTCATACTACACAGTTGGTGGTTGTTATAACAATGAAATAATCAACATGGTTGCAAGAAGAAAAAAAATAGAACTTGTGTATAATCTACATAGCCTAGATTGTAATTTTTATGCTCTAGAAATTCAGCATGTCAGTAAAAAAAAAAAGACCTTAAACCCCATAGGTTTTTCTTTAAAATATAGAATTCTTCCAATAAAAATTCCAAGTACAAGAGAGACACACACGAGAGACTTACTATTTGTCTATTGCCAACTGAATAAACATTCCTGGGAGAAGAACGTGTTCTGGATTACTAGAAATTGTAACCTAGATCACATTAGAATTGAGATTAGACTGAAGATGCATGATTCTAATAGATTTTCAAACAGACAGACTTTGATAGTAGGTTAGACCAGTCTATTAGTGTAATTACCTTTGTGAGAGAAGGAAAGAGCGCTGGAACTAATTTTGAAATTAAAACATGGCTAAAATTCAGTAACTGATATGTATGCACATACATCAAAATGGATTTGATTCTAATGAGAAGGCAGAAGTTCTTTTGAGGTCTTGAGATTCGGTGGGAAACATTAAAAGTTTAAATTATATCTTCTTGATATAGATAATATCTTAGGTACATATAAAAGAGCATATATGTGTGTATATATGCATATTTATATGCACTATAAATATGGTGTTGGTATACATGGTGTGTAATGTGTGTGAAAATGGTCAGAATTTTTATAATTAGTGCATTTGCATGAATAGAGATGGGTTAAATGAGAGTATCCATCCTTGCCTTTATTTCTGTGAAAACTCATGGAGTTACAGGAAGGAGACGCAAGACTCTTTTGACTTGTAAATTCTATTTTAAAATGCACCTGAAGGTGGGTGATTTGTTCATCTTTAGCCTTGTTTAGATGAGGAAGTTAACAGGTGAATTTGAAATTCAATAGCTAATACACACTAATTTCCTGTGTTAAAACTATTTCCTGTATTAACACTAAGTATACAGAATAAGTAGAATAAGTAAGCAGGATAATGTTTCACACAAAGTAGAGAGATGTCTGTACTAGGAGACAGACTGGAATTACAATTTAAAATTACAGTTACTGGTACAAGTGAGTGGAATAAAAAGAAAATTATCGTCTGTATATTTTAATGGCATTCAAGCAAGTTTCAACACAGAATAGTTTCAAGACTGCCATCTCAGAGGGATTTATCTCACAGTAGACTGAAGAATAGAGTTTAACCGTAAGAGAAGCTACAAGCTCTAATCTTATAAGTGAGATCTAGATCATTTCAGTGGCTGAGCTCTTAAATATCTAAATATTTTGTGGGGGTTTACATTACAGAAATTGTAATGAAGTCTTTATTGTTAATCTAATTGTAAAGCAATTACACGGTGACTAGATTTATCTCATACTTTTAAGCTTCAGAGTTCTTTTAACAGTCATTACTTCATAAAAATATTGCAAAAACGTTTCTAAATCCAAATCTAATATTTTTCTCAATTAAAGGCAAGTGGAAGTAATAATTTCTACGTTCCCCATTATTTGTATTGTGGAAGCCCCCAGGTGTACCAATTGATTTGAAAATACCAAAATTCTTTCCAGTAGGAGAGATGCTCCATTTTACTATTTAATTTTACTCATGACAGTTTCTTCTTGCATTAAGTATTCCTTCAAGTAAAGAAGCATCTTACGCTTAATGTTAAATCAATGTAAGTAAAAAATAACTGCTTCTTAGATCCATACACAGCTAAGGCTTTTAACTCGCATATAAAAAACTAGATTAGCCAAAATATTGTTGAAAATAAGGTTTTTTCCTGTTGCTGTCCTGCCTAACAGCAAGAGAACTCCAAGAGATGAGTGGATTGCTCTTTTCGTATTTTACAACTCTCATTTTTTCCAGAGAGAAGATAAAAAGCATTTTACACTTCATCCCATGGTTTGTCATGAGTAATTTATTTCCATAAATTGGGAGAATTGCAAAGATTCATCTAAAGATTGTCAGACAAATTATGGGTTTAATTTATGCTGTAATTGAATTACTGCAGCTATAAAGAATATAATAAATGGAATAAGAATTCTGAATTTAAGTTTTAGTTCATGTTAATGTCTTAAATTTTGCAATGTAATACTTGAGCCATAGCTAAAGTCCCTATCCAGACAACTATATTACTAAGGTCACTTGTGATACATGCATGGTCATTTTTTTCATCTCACCTGTCAAGGACAGATGTTCAGAATTTGTTTTACTGACTTTGTCTCCATTGACTTGGAAGTTGCACTGACTTTCAAGATATATTCTTGCTTAAAAGAATAGCTTGTTTATTCACACTACAACCAAACAATTTTGGTTTTAATACTCACTAATGAAGTCTGTTTTCAAGCACTCATCATAGGAAAATACCAAAGAAATTTTCTCTGTTTCCCTTGTGGGAGATTTGAGTTTCAAGTCTCGAAGTATTAAAATGATAGTGTCACACGAGTCTGGAAAATTTCTTTTGTGTCTTCTTCCTTCCAAGAAGCAAAATGGTGATGAACATAGTTGCAGAAATGAAGCAATAATGTGTTTGCATTCACAACATCGTAATGAGCATGCAGCAGTCAGCCCAGAAGTATATTATGAACCAAAGTGACATAGAAGATTAATTTTACCATGCAAGAAAGAAGTCTGATAACTGAGAAGTGGTATTGCTCACCCCATCCCCTAGGAAAAAATGAACCAAGTTGGATTTTTTTCCCATTGTAATTAATAGACTTTTAATTTAACTACTGTCATTAGCTTCAGAAGACAGTTGAGTGTAAGGACTAAATTCTGCGTTTACATTGTTGCTGCAGATTGGTAACTAGTGAAGCAGCAAAGATGCTGATGGCAGTACCCACAATTAAGTTACAATCTGATGATGATTCACCACATCCCCTGAAAAAGAAGCCTTACATACACTGCATTTATAAAAATGCAGTCTACCAAAATACAGTTACTGTGTAAGTGAACAATTAAAATAAGTCCTATAGTTCTACCAGAAACCAGAACATAGGATTCTGTTTGTAAACAGTCAATGCCACTTTTGAAATGGCTCTCAGAAGGACAAGAATTAGTCTGAGGACTCAATGTAATGACTGACCTTACAAAGAAAATTTGTTGTAAAACCATGAGCATATAGCAGTTATGGATCACTGTCAGACATGGGGCTAATTTCAGTGGCAATGTAACTTCCTAAGTAAATGCAGTTACAGTCTCTTACTTATATCCAATTATAGTAATCTACAAGAGGAGTAAAGCATTTTATATCAAATTAATACTTTTTTGAGTCAATTGAACCTCATGAAATTCATCAAAGCCAAGCACAAGGTCCTGCACAGGGGCTGGGGCAATCCCAAGCACAAATACAGGCTGGGCGGAGAATGGATTGGGAGCAGCCCTGAGGAGAAGGACTTGGGGGTGTTGGTGGATGAGAAGCTCAGTATGAGCCAGCAATGTGCACTCACAGCCCAGAAAGCCAACTGCATCCTGGGCTACATCAAAAGAAGCATTGCCAGCAGGTTGAGGAAGGGGATTCTGCCCCTCTACTCTGCTCTTGTGAGACCCCACCCAGAGTACTGCATCCAGCTCTGGCGTCCTCAGCACAAGAAGGACATGGACCTGCTGGAGTGAGTCCAGAAGAGGGCATAAAGATGATCAGAGGGGTGGACACCTACGCTATGAGGACAGGCTGAGAGAGTTGGGGTTGTTCAGCCTGGAGAAGAGGAGGCTCCAAGGAGACCTTATAGCAGCCTTCCAGTACCTAAAGGGGGCCTATAGAAAAGGCGGGGAGGGACTCTTTATCAGGCAGTGTAGCAACAGGATGAGGGGTAACAGTTTTAAACTGAAAGAGGGCAGATTTTGATTAGGTATTAGGAAGAATTTCTTTACTGTGAGGGTGGTGGGACACTGGAACAGGTTGCCCAGGGAAGCTGTCAATGCCCCATCCCTGGAAGTGTTCAAGGCCAGGCTGGATGGGGCTTTGAGCAGCCTGGTCTCGTGGGAGGTGTCCCTGCCCATGGCAGGGGGTTGGAACTAGATGATCTTTAAGGTCCCTTCCAACTCTAATGATTCTATGATTTTGTAGTAAAACTGACATCATCACACAAATTATTTCCTGACAGTTTACAGAAACAGGGAAAACTCTCTTCCACCAATATAAGTCTGCAACTAGGAGCAGAGCAGTTCATTCACTTGCTCACAGGAGACATACAGGGTTGACAATATTTAACCTGTGTGTGATAGACGGATAGCTACGTGAGGAACTGAATTCTTCCAAACTTGTTTATAGAACCAATCTTTCAAAACAACACCCTGTCTTACATCACAAAGACAAAATATCACCCCAAATTGGAAAGCAGAGAGGGGAAGAGGGAGAATGGAAGAGAGGCTGAAATACAATACCCTCCAAAAATCGAAGCAGTGGTGCAAACCTGATACTTCCTTTAATTATTACCTAAGAATATACTGGAATGACAGAAAACAAGTAACTGCTTGCTAAAAGTCAATAATCTTCTCCTTTGGTATCATAGGTACATCACAGCAAATTACTAGTCCATTTGCTTTCTCTCTAAAACCTTTGAACTACATCTCCATATCTATAAATATATGGAGAATATAAATATATATAATGAATATCGGAAAGGAGATTTGCTGCACACAAATAAGATAGAGGCGTACCAAGTACAGAAAAAACATGATTTTTTTTTTGTATCTATCTGTTAAAAATTTAGTGGCAGTTACAGTAGAACATATGGCATGTGTTGTAGACATCGAAAGACACGGAGAGTTTCTTTATAGGAAATATTATAGGATTGTATTTGGATTTGATTCTATTAATCCACTGAATTCTTCACAAAATACTTATCTGCTGATGCAGAATTCTTTTCATCACTAAGCTTGTGTAAAAAAACAGAGCCTGAAAGACTGTCTGTAAGGGAGCAATGCTCTTTAAAAGACGTGTTCTGAGCAGCTAGACAGCAGACCACAACAGCCTTTTCACACCTAAACCTGAAGACTCATACCTCTGTGATTAATGGGTATTGGTACCCGAAAGAAAGATCAGTGACTACTCCAGAACAGTTAACAAAATATTTTTAGAAAGTCAAATAAGAAGCTGGAAATAAAAAGACCACTTCTGCAATCAAAGGAGAATAAACTCTCTTTCTTATTTAAACTATTAACAGAAGGAAGTGCCTTCCCCTTGTGAAGCCTAATTATGTATAAATTTTACACATATAAGTTATCCTGTACAGGAATACAAGATTTTCAAACTCAGCAGAGACCATTAGACGAAAGTACTCAGAATGTGACGGTCAAGGGGAGTGACAAGGATAGAGCTATCCTTCACAGTTATTGGACAGTCGCCCTGAGCCATCCAATAATTATCATTAGTCTGCAACAAGGTTCCTGGATGAAGATGCAATACCCTCAATAACATTAGCAACAAGGCTGTTATTTATCTATAATACTGTTATTATTTAAGAGAAAATGAAGCTTACTCTGAATACTTGTCTGAAGAGCACTTTCTCTGCAGAAGTAAAGGTGAGTCAGAAAGCGGACACCTTGTACCGTAATGGCCTAAAAGCACTCACTAAATACTTTGACCAGAGTTCCTTAGTCAAGCAAAGCTTGAAAGAGACTAATCCTAGTTGCCAAATCTTTCTGCTCCTACTGGACTTCAGAGAGCGCAGAGACAGGTCAGCACCCTGTGCGCTGCATTCACAGGGACTTGTTCCCAGCCAAACCACACCTAACTGTGAGAACTAGGAGTCAGATGATTTCACCAGCAATGAAGCCAGACAACACTTAAACTGGATGAAATGGGTTAAATTTCTTTAAGTTGTTTGGGCTTCTGATGCCCTGTAATTACTGGGAGTGCTTTCTCAAATGGAAAATGTCCAGCAGCTATTAAAAATAACCTTATAACAAACTCGATTTAATTGTCTTGTGGGTAGCATGAAATTGAATACACTAAGGTCATTAACCTTCAATACTCAAATTCTGTTTTTCTATAATTATGTTTTCTGATCACAGGAACCCTGTGTATCAGAGGCAACAATACACACATTACAATACTAAAGAAAAGTTGAGGCCCCAGGGTCGGTTGACATTCACATTTAACATTCATAGACAAAAATACTTTCTAAAGCAAGCATTTTTTGGTTTACACTACTTCCCCTGCTGATTGACATAATTCTGAATTTAAGAATTATGCTATTTTCCTTCCTCTGGCATGTTTTGCCCTTAACTAAGTAATAAAAATGCTAGTGCAATTCACATTGCATGGTACATATTAGCTATTTTATTTTATTGCTTACGTTATGTTTGGAAATAAATATGTATAAATTCAATTTATCTATCCTATATGTTGCAATCTCACGGGAATATAGCCCTTCATTTAAAGTTCTGGATGTAGTTTATAGAGTAATAAATGCTTGAAAGTATTGCATTCTTCATGATCACCCTTTCAGAATGTGAGGTATCAATTCTCACCACAACTTACACTGCATTTACATTTAACGTCTTCTTTTATAATCTTTCCTTACATTACAGGCAGCACTTGCGGTATTTAGTGACTTCTTATAAACTGTACTGCTTACAGGTCATTTCAGAAGAAAACCCACTCCATGGAAACACTTTGTTTTCTACACAATATTTTGAGAAATGTGTTGCTCTCCTTCATAATTTGATATTTTAAAAATTGTATTGTAATCCAGTTTTACTAACAGTTATCCAATATTATGAGCAAAATAAATACTGTCAGAACAAATGGCTGAAGACGAAATGAGAAGGACAAAAAGAAGAAATGGCGCAAATCACTGATCATCTTAGATGTCTGCATACCAAGGGAAATAACCAAGAGGTGGTAGAAATCTTAGCATATAATCAGGACTGTGAAATAAATGGCAAAACAGAAATCCAATGGTATAACTCAGCTGCCCTGCATTTAATTTAGTTTGTTTCAGGAAGATAGAAGAGAGAAAAGATAGAAGGTGATGTTAGCTTGCACGTGAAGGATTTGCCCTAAAGCCTGGAATGTTGATGAGCCCACTGAAAGTCTAAGAATGAACAGAAAAAAGAGGAGGGGAACTCTTCTGGAAAGCTTACTCATGAAACCAAATCAGCAAAATCAGATAAATCAAGATTTCTGTAGGCCTTTTGCAAAATCATTCAAAAGAAACTGAGTGGTGGGAATGAGGGATATTAGTTGTCCAGATATCTCTCAGGGAGGAAACATGTTTTGTCTAGTCAGCTCTTGAAATGCATTGGTCAAAAAATACTGCTCGATATTTGTTTCTAATAACAGGAAGCAGCTGCTGGAGAAGACTGAACTAGTAAACATCTTGGTCTTCAATAACTTAATTGGAGAATAGAGAGGAAAAAAATGTCGCCGTGAAGGCAGTCAAACACTGAAAGGGGATGCTCAAAGAGGCTGTAAAATCTCCGTTCTTGGAGATATTAAAAACTGGACAAGGCCATTAGCAACCTGATCTAAGTTGGTGTTGCTTTGAACAGAGGTTTGAACGAGGGGGACCTCCAAAAGTCCCATCCAAGGTATACTGTTCCTTTGATTCTCTGTTCCTTTACGAAATAGCAGGGTTTTCAGTCCTCGAAAGGCAAAGGAGAAACAAATGTGAATATACGCTGAAACTGAAGCTCACTAAACTTACAAACCAAACCAATATATAACTAGCTGAAAATCCTACCTCCATCAGTAGCTGAACTAGTAACTGAAGTGACTGTATTATTTTTGCATGAGAAAAATGGAAGGTGGCTAATGTAGCACTGATCTTTAAAAAAAAGGGTTGAAGGGGATGCTCAACCTGCAGCAAAAACAATTCAGGTTAGGCATTGGGAACAACATTTTAGTGATAAAGATAAGTTGCAGAAGAGCCAACATTGGAGACTGGTTAAGAATATGTTGGACAACTGTATACTCACTCAATGACATTCACTAGCATAAGTTAAACTGAATGACTCAACTGCCTCCTGTCTCACAGACAGGACTAAACTAAGACTATGACTATGACTACACTATGGCTAAAACTAAGACACTCCTACATTTTCTCTTGATCTCTCCCTTCTGTTCCCTTTACCAGTCACCAAATCTCTCTCATCAGTATTCATATAGTACATCTGATCACTACTTTTGAGTTAGATTTCCCTCTAAAATCCTCACACCCCCATTACATCTAAGTCTCAATCAAGTTAGAAAGCTCCATTCCACCTCTAAGATTCTGTACCTGCTATCTAACTGTAGGATCTGGATCTCACTACCTGTTATTCATAATACTGTAACCTCCTTTCTGTTGGTCCTGATCAGTGCAAGCTGGGTCTGTTCATACATATTCAGAAAGCTGCTGAAAAAGTAATTTTCCAAGTTCATCCTGCAATAGCTTTCTCTTTGCATCCTTCCACTGGCTCCGCTCTTTTATTGCAAGAAATCAGAAAAGACTGGTATGCGTTTTCAGAATGTGCACATGTATCCCTACCCTATCAAACAATTCTTACTGACATTGTGATCTGCCAATGCTGAACTCATTTTAGGCTTATTAAACAAACAGGCAAGCAAACAGTAAAATAATTTGTGCTTCCTTCCCTGCAGTCCCTGATGCTTTGGGCATCTGTTAACATCAACATCTGCATAGCTGCCTCGTTATTTTCCTCACATCTGTCTTTGCTCAGGCACCCTTCACAGAATTGCAACACTAGTTAAGTTGCTTGTGTGCTATCCCAACGGGCTATCAGACTGACCAAAACCAGCCCACTGATTCCTTGTCCTCCCTTTTTGGTCTGCTTTTACATCCATTTTATAACACGCTGATTTGTGTTTAAGGTTTAATTTGTAGGATAAAAGCACAATTTTCCTTTTCTGTGTGCAGAGTACCTAACAAAATGGGTCCCATAGCATACTAACATTCTCACTACTACAGCGTGGCTTCTCAAAGGTATTTATATGTTTGAGTATCTCGATCTGAAAATCTATAGTTCCTTTTCTTAGTCTTTAATGTTACACAACAAACACAAGGCCAGCTATTTCCTAAATGCTCTTTCATAAATGGGGAAGCTGCTGACTCTCCGTCTCCCCTCTGCAAATAATTACAGAATAACAGAATGGTTCGGGTTGGAAGGGACCTTAAAAATCACCTAGTTCCAACCCCCCTGCCATGGGCAGTGACACCTCCCACTAGACCAGGCTGCTCAAAGCCCCATCCAGCCTGGCCTTGGACACTCCCAGGGATGGGGCATCCACAACTTCCCCGGGCAACCTGTTCCAGTGCCTCACCACCCTCACAGGAAAGAATTTCTTCCTGATATCCAATCTAAATCTCCCCTCTTTCAGTTTGAGGCCGTTACCCCATGTCCTATCACTACACTCCCTGATAAAGAATCCCTCCCCATCCTTCCTGTAGGCCCCCTTTAGGTACTGGAAGGCTGCTATAAGGTCTCCTTGGAGCCTTCTCTTCTCCAGGCTGAACAACCCCAACTCTCTCAGCCTGTCCTCATAGCATAGGTGCTCCAGCCCTCTGATCATCAATTTAATTCTTAATTACATTCTTCTGTACAAGTTATGGTTTTAAACAAATTTAATTCAATGTTTCTCTAAGCTTAGGTATTGTAGCTTACTGCTAAATACACATTACTTATGATATTTGAAGCCTCTTTTTGTAAGAACATAAAAGGCAAGTGTAGATAAACAAGACACCTATGTGGCTGAACCACCAGAGCACAGTAAAGCCAAAAGAAACCATTTCTTGAGGGACATGGCAAAGTGCGCAGTATGTCTTCCTTCAAAGAGCAGGGGTACAATTCTGCTCTTAGATACAATCTGGTAGATTTCATCTCCCTGCAGATGCAATTGCCTACTTATAACGAAGAAAGAATATTGTAAGAATGATCACTTCCCTCTCTCTCTGTGCAAGCAGAAAAAGCAACATATGAATGGTGATCCTGAAATCAAGCACAGCACTGTTTTCATTTCATCATTGTTCGAACCAAGATTAAAAACTCTATTTTGCACTGACCTTATTTTTTTTACGGGGCCATTTTTGTGATACCAACATGCACTATCTGTGTGAAATACATTAAGACTAATTTTATTCAGTTAAATTCTTGTGATCTTTCAAAATAAATAGACCAGATGATAAACTGGGACAGAAAAGCACTCAGGTGTACAGTAATGACTTAGAAAGGATTCATCACGGATACAGAGATCTGAGCTATCATATAGCAGTCAAGGGTCAAGGCCTCACTGTTGTAATTCCACAGGGATGCTGAACAAACTTTGCATTAACAGCACTTAGCTTACTGGAAAAGCACTGAAAAAGGTTTTGTTTCTCTTTTCTATACTGGATGTGCATGTTAAATAGCACCTCTCTCCCTAAATCAAACTACTTTTAAGGAAACTGAACGCATGCAATCAAATGGCTGCCGGAACATCTAATGTGTACCATTATTGGCACAGATTCAGCATTTCAAAATATTGTAAAATTGATATTTCTTTTTTTATAATTAAAAAGATACTTTTAAAAATACTTGACCCCCATGTATCAAAGGGACATATAGAACTCAATATTTTTGATACTTAGCCTTTTTGATATTTAGCAACTACTATTTAAAGTATTAAATTAGACTGTTTATTTCAACTAAAATACCGTGTAGTGAAATATCACAGCTATCATATCTAAGCACAGGGCTTCAGTACATGCAGAATAATAATTTTAAAAGTGCAAGAAGTTATTCATTCATTGTACAGTTATTAATACTACAAAACAAGCCAGCAGATTGTTTTTCTGATTCACTGGACAACTAAATTCATTGCCATTCCTTGACATAAAGCAAAACAGTATTTGAAAGATTTTCCCTCAGTAGAATTAAGGTATGCAACCACATGTTACTTTTACAGGACTCTGTGGTCAGCATACATAAAAGTAAATGAGTTACTCAATAATGTGGAAGCGTGCATCTATAATTTCATAACTTTTTCACTCAGAAATCAGATTAGTGTTTTGTAAAACAAGTTCACTCACTCGCTCACTCTTTCCCCCACACACTACTGTTCCTCTTCTTGCCATCTATAAAACACTTTGGACAAACCCACACCTTAGACAAAGCTGGATTTAAGTCAGTGAAATAATGACATTTTATATCAACTAGAAACCCCTTTACAGAAATCAATCTGGCACTATGATGTAGCAGTGTTTGCCATTGAAAGAAGCAAAATAAATCATATGAAATATACAGCTGTTATGTTATCTAATGACAAGATCTATTTATAGCTACTTGGCATAGTAACTGAGCTAATAAATTTAATTTTGCTTTGTAGAAGTAGCTGCATTATTCAAAATGCATTTCATAGCCTGCTGGCCCTCAGAAATTTCTTCATTTTCCTGTCTTCTGATCATTACCATGCAAAAGAAAGATGAAACCAATCCAGCTACACCAGATGGAACCAGTGTACCTGGGAAGTTGAAGGTTTGGCCACCTAAGTGCAGATGTTGGCTCTGATGAAAATGTGCCACGTAGCAAATTCTTCTTCAATCAACCCTGCCCCATGCACTTGCTTTTGTGGTCTGTCAGATACATTCTTATAGCTTTCTGAAACTGCATGCTCATCTATGTCCTCCTTTATCTATTTTATGTTATGCTTTTCTCCTTTCGCGCCATTCCGTCCTCTGCCTTCATTTACTGGTTTCTAACTTCCACGCCCTCACCACCTCCCCAATCCCCTCCCCCTTTTTCAAGATCCAGTGTCCATGCAGAGAACAATGAAACATTTCAAGATCTGAAAAAAATTTACAATCATGTAACCTGACACTAAGATTAAAAAAAATTCTCCTAAGTGTTACAGATCAGTCCTTGAATCTTGCCCAAAATTTGTGCTTGAAAGAAATGAAGTGATTAAAAGAAATCTAATGCTGACTGAAAAATTTCAAGTGATGCAGAATTTGCCATCTTAGGAAATGCAGTTCTGATGTATTTATGTTCCTGCTTGCAGGAATAGGGTCCAAGTTTATCATTAGTCACTCTAAAAGAGATTTATAAGCATATATGCTACAGATTATGAAAAAGAAAGATATACTCACATGGCAGGGCTTTTGCAAACACAAAAAACCTGACGTATGAAACTTGCAAAAACTCCTTTTGGAAGGTTTGAAAGATCTGGTGCAAAGTCTCCTTCGCAGAACCTCCCTTTTTTTTCTGAGCTTATTCAGGGAGATAATAAAACTCCAGAAGAGGTTTTTAGGTTCAAACCAAACCTTGTACTGTCAAGTTAAAGAAGTTGCATTAACACAGGATTACATTTTCTTTAGAAATTTTATGATGTGAACTGTGTAATTGAAATAATCCTACTTTTTCTTTTTGAAGATTTTTATAGGAGATAATTTTTACTTCTATTTTCAAAGAAAAGCAGTTCTCTTTGTTTACATCTTTTATTGTATTCACTGATATTTCTAGTGGTTCTTGATATTTTTGCAAAAAGTTCTAGAGTTCTTCACAAGTAGCTTTTATTTTTTTAATCATCTGCTTTGTTAGGAAACATACATTTGTTTGAAAAATGAGTACATATTTTAGTGGAACATTTAGGAATCACTTCTTTAAGATTCAAATTTTCTTTTTGGATATAATCTATATGGCTGTATGAATAGTGTGTTTAGAAACGTGATGCAGTACAAAATTTTTCCAGAAACATCATTTTTTTGGAGTCAAAATATGACTAAGCAAAATGGACATTCAGCTATGCTTTTTATCTGAATTCAAGTATTTTAACACAGTTTTTCTTGAAAAACGTGGATAAATAGAAGTATGTGGTTTCATAAAGAATTTTGAAATTTGATGAAAATGGTGCCATGTGTGATACTATACTTTAAATTTCATCCCTCCCCCAGAATATGTAGAAGAGATATTTACATCCAGACTATGCTTTTCCTCTGCAAAAGTGGAAACATAAACAGTAGAAAGTCCTTTCCTGTCACAGCCACATTCCAAGGTGAGATGTCATTTCTGGTACTGTTTGGGTTTGGTTCTCTCCTCACAGATTTCAGGCAGGAGCAAATCATAGAATCATAGAATCATTTAGGTTGGAAAAGACCCTTGGGATCATCGAGTCCAACCATCAACTCCACTCTACAAAGTTCTCCCTTACACCATATCCCTTAACACCACATCTAAATGAGTCTTCAATCCTGCATGAAGAAGACAGGAAAGCCTAAAGAGTGAAGGCTGTGGATTGCCAGCACTTCTAACTGTACCAGCTTTGCAGAAAAGACATGGATGAGTGATTCTTACCTATATGTGTACACAGATGCTTCAGTAATGTTTGTACCAGATACAAATGGAGAAAAACAAGAGCTGTTGAAACTACATCTGAAGTGGATGTATTTTATCTCAGGACCAAAAGCCTGTAACAGTGGCTCAAATCCAAATATTACATAATTTCATAAGTCTTTATAATTTTCTTATCCAGTATATTCTGGCACCCAGTAAACTGGCACCCAGTGTCGGCAAACATCTCTTAACCGCATTTAAAATTTCACCATCTTCCTAAAATCTTCCAAATTTATTCCATGTTTCAATTTAAATTCTATTTAATATGTATTATTTTAAAATGATTAGTTAAAGCATTATAGCAAAGTAAAGCAAGAGTGACTGAAGAGAAAGAATAAAAGAAAATCAAGTAGCACACACACAAAAAATATTTCCTTCATCAAAAACAAACACAGTATTTACAACAGACATTAGTGATATTTAAAGGTAAGGTTCTGCCATCTAAGTAGTGTAAATTATCATGTAGACTTCTAAGTACAAAAATGAAGAATGTAATAATCTGCTCAGTGGTGGCGTTATGACTCTAGGAAAGAATCATGTATTAAGAAAAAGAATTCTTTGGGTCACTTAATATCTTTCCCTTTGGTTTCTCCTTTACACTTTTAGTTAATTTCCTTCTCTCTTCTGCCAATACTACTGCTTACTACTCAGCTTAACAAACCAGCTTGAATGATTTAAAGAAAGAGTGTAACAATAATATTTCTCATTTTCTACCTTTCCTAACAAACACAAGGATTCTTTAAAATAAAGAAATATGGGAACACATTAGATACAGGTATTTAGGCCCCATTTTCACACTGACTCAAATAGTTTAAGCCAATTAAACATTTTTCTAAGAAGTCTGATGAAAACGTAAGTTAAAATTCTAAGTCACCTAGAAGCTTTTTTAACATTTTACCTGGTGTTTATTTAAAATATCACAACCCAAGTAGAAAACAAGGCTCTACTTCATTATGCTATGGCCTGGAGTGTATCTCTGAATGAATCAGCCCCAAGCTGTAATAGGAAAATGTGTTTTTGAGAAGAGCAAGCACACAGCTGCTTAACCATATGGAAGTGTAGCTGCATGAAGCTCTGTTAATATCCACTTCTCACCTCCTTGCTTACATCCAAACGTGTTGCCCCAGGGCAGGCTCCTACTTCCACCTTCAGTCCCCTGCAGCCTCCTACTCTTACCATCCTTTCATTCTCCTGTAATACCTCAGCTGTTCCGAGAGCTCTAGCAGGTCACCCAGCCACATGACCTTGAACAGCATCCTGCCAAATATACCAAGTCTTGCACAGCTTATTTTCAATGAACATTAGATGCCTCTGGTACCAAATAGACATGTGTTGCGTACTGGAAAAATCAGATTATTCTATCACCTGAGGACCCCTCCCCACCCGGGAAGGGGAATCAAGAAAAAACAAGGAAACCTGAGAGTTGAAATATAAACAGTTTTAATAGAATATTACTAAATAATTAACATTAATAATACTAAAGAACCAATATTTATTCCGATACCAATATAAAATATATGAGGATTATATATAATATATATACCAATATAAAATATACAAGGAAGGTGTGCACTCCCAGCAGTGGACAGCAAATGTACAGCACTGCGAGCGCTATGGCTTCAGGAGGAAGGGAAGGGCTCAGGGGTCTGCCACTGGGGCAAGAAGTACTCAAGATCGCAGCCATCCTAGAAGAGAAAAAACTCCTCAGCAAACTTTCTAATTTATATCGAATGTGAGCCCAGGTTGCACTCCTCCTCGTCCCTGCACCTGGCTAGCTCAGAAAAAATGAGACCTTAAAACCCACATAGCCTAGCTGGCTGTAAATATTTTCACAAATTCAGACACGAGAGTCTTCTAAAAATGCAGTTTTCCCCAGCATTAGAAGACACCTTACTGAAAAGTAAAATTACTGAAAGAGAAATTAATACTATGTCGCTCCAACCAGGACAAAGGCATATATACTACTTTTTCAGTCACTCACTATGTGTAGGTTTATAGATTAGTATGATTTGATTGTCTTCATTCTTAAGTTTTGTGTAGCAAAACTTAAAAGGAAGATAGATGGGGTGCAATGTACAGAATTCTATGCTTTGAAAAGCTAGATCATAAATTATGCATATATGTGTATGACAGCTAATGAAGAGCAAACCTATATAGGGAGTTAAATATCTAGATTAATATCAGAAGCATGAACATGTCTAAACCAATTATCTTTACCTGATAAACTTACTGATAGGTTTCAAGTTGACAAAGAAATAATTTATGTACCACACACGAGGGCCAATTACTTTCTCTGTTGAATTTGTCATGGATATAAATAAATTCCCCATTTATTAGCATAGAATTGGAGAGGGGAACTTTTTAGTACAGACCAGATTGCTTACTATACACGTTTTTCACCAGTTTGTTTTAAATAACTGACAAAAGAAGATTCAAATTCTTCTCCCACGATGACAATAGAAACATGCTACAAGAGAGCAAGATACTCAAACATTTAGCATATGAAAATTTCCCTAAGGTGTTACTAACTAAATAGGTAGCTCCTTGAACCTCATCAAAATTCACATGACTGCACTGAAATACAAAATCAGAACCTGCCACCAAGCACATAGTCTCTACCCAACCATCATCAAAGAAAACACGTGCTCAATTCTGCTGCTCATTCCCTGTGGGCTTCAGGCAGTGCATCCCATCTGTGCTCTCTTTATTTGCCTGTGAGCTGTGTTCTTAGGCTGATATTCTGCTTTCACACCCTTCTGAAAGTGCCTGGTGCCTTAAGGAGAAACTTCATATGGATCATACAATTGCCTATGCTCAAAAAACCAAACCATGCCATTTAAACACCATTCTATGTTGCAGGCTGACCAAAGACATGTTGGCCTTTGAAAAGATGAACCCAAAACACTGCAGCAACCTCTCCAGGGTAGCCGGTTACTCTGTATTAATACCATGCCCTAAACTGCAACAGGAGAAGGACAGAGAAACAGCCTCATTTCCTTAGTGCATCCTGCAGAGAACATGGCAAAGGACCCTGGAATGCAATTCCCAAAAGGTATTGCCACCTTGCCAACGGAAGGAATTTGGAGAGATTTGTTCCTGAAACCAAGCACTTGAGTTTGCTGTTTACTAGATATGAATATCCACCTAAGTGCTCCTGATGCACTGAGGAAGCACTGTCATCATACCCCAAAGCAAAGGTACCTCACTTGTGCCCAGTTCATTTGCAAGCTATTCAGGTATTGTAAGGGAAAAGAGAATCGCATTGCTACCTGAGTTCCTGACACAAGCTGGGCCTTAACCCAGAAACTACAATTAGTTTCTTCCATCGTCTGTGTACACAATGTAAGTGTAGCAGGAAGAAGAGGGGTTGTCCTTACTCTAAATTTCTCTTCCATGTGGATTAATTTTCAAAGAAAACTCTGAATGTTTCAAGTAGCATTGGGCTTTTCTTTAGCAGATGCATGAGAATGAAGTGACAGGCTTTAGGGAGGATGGGGAAAATAAGTAATATTTTGAATGTTTCCTTTACTGTTAGATATCAGTAGTGTTTATTCTAACGTATCACCTAATCTAAAGTCACGTCAATGAAAAGGCTTCACCAGAGACTGCAACAAATTGTTTACTCAATAAAGGTCATTCAATTGGTGCTGTTCATCATTTAGTTCCACTGTGAACATAAGCCCAGCTCTGACATTTAACAATTTAAAGCTAGGTAGGGTTACTGTTTCCAAGACCAGTCTCATTGCCGACAAAATGCTAGTAAAATTGTTTTGAAGATGCAGTGTGAAATGTTTCTTCTGATTTAAAGGCAGTATGTTTTTTGACAGGTCTGAGCTATGCATTTAGCGGCTTTATTTACCTTGTTTAAGAATAAAGTGACAATTTGCTATTTAGAAATAGATTGAAAAGATGTTTTATAGCATATTTTCCCTTTGAAGTCAATGTAAAAGGTCCTTAAAAAACAAGTAGAAAAATGCAGAAAAGACTTTGCCTTCTTTGTTTTTGTTAGAAACTGCTCTGGGGAGTTAGGTCTCTCTTCTCATTGCAACTCGCTTTCTTTGTGCAGAGCAGAAGTTTTATAAAAGAAGTTTAGCCCTTGTGACTGCAAAGACAGCTTTCTAATGTACTTGAGATACCAGCAGGTATTAAAGAATGTACTTCACACCAAGCACTTTGCATTGTCTTTTCCCAGTGATTTGTAGCACCTGTGCTCTACTTCCTACCACAGAGAAGATAATAAGAGACGGCAGTCTTCCAGTTGCCAGAAGATACTTTCATCTATGTTGACCCCAAACCAAAAAGATATCTTATCTTTTTCCCCTTGCTTTACCATACGTGATGTCTCCTCACACAGCATAGGTATGATTTGTTTTGTTTTGTTTTTTTTAAAAAAGAGACAGAAGACTGAACTAGGAGCCAATGGGATGAAGCATACGCAGCAGCCAGATTTGTGGCGCAGAGCAATACCTAAAAGAATGCCGAGAAATATCTGGCTGTTGCAACACTTGTACTTGAGTGGCAGGAGTGAAGAGGCACTCCTAGTAATTATCTGGTTGTCATACTATTCCTTTGGCATGCACTGAAAGATGGTGAAAGGTAGATCGGGATGGGAATGAAGCCTGGGAGGGAGAAAAAAATGAGTTTTTGTAAGGAAAAGGACAGCATGACAAATAATTTTTCAGATATGAAGTAACAATTATGCTGTATGTCCCTTCTTTTGAGGTCTTCAAGACATTTTCAGCAATGTCTACTTGTAATATCTTATGCAGTTGTGAAATGCCTCTATGCGTACTGCAGAGAAGCTGTGGCCCCTGACACAGAGCACATATAAATAGAATTGCTATGTAAAAATGGAGTGGTCATGTTTACCAGACAGAAGTACTATGGACATACTGCAGCTTGTAGAGCACGCTCTCTAAAACCACTATATCTCGTATTGATCAGATCCATGGCACTTGAGCAGATAGAATCACAGAATCACAGAATTATTTAGGATGGAAAAGACCCTTAAGATCATCAAGTCCAACTGTTAACCTAACACTGCCAAGTCCACCACTAAACCTAAGCACCACATCTTCAGGACTTTGAAACACCTCCAGGGATGGTGACTCAACCACTTTCCTGGGCAGCCTGTTCCAGTGCTTGACAGCCCTTTAGGCAAAGAAATTTTTCCTAATAGCCAATCTAAATGTCCCCTGGCACAACGTGAGGCCATTTTCTCTCATCCTGTCACTATACCCGCCTTGCTACAACCTCCCTTCAGGTAATTGTAGTGAGCGATAAGGTCTCCCCTCAACCTCCTTTTCTCCAGACTAAACAACTGCAGTTCCCCCAGCTGCTCCTCATAAGGCTTGTTCTATAGACCCTTCACCACCTTTGTTGTCTTTCTTGTAGTGAAGGGCACAAAATTGATAATCTGTACAATGGATGTATGTTGAGTTGACACTTCCTACAACATCAAACTCAGCACACAGGCACAGTGGAGCTGATTAGCATGTGTGCAGTGGACAACCTGCAGCATGTCTTGCTATACAACAACCAGTCAGACCTACCTGATAAGAACTTGTACCACTTGACACTGTGGAGATACTCCCCAGTCCCATACTTCCAGAAGCTTACAAGATCATAACCACATTTCCTGTCCAATAATGGATATGCTCTGTTTCCAGATACATATACATATTCATAAGTCATAAATGGAAGCCACTCCAAATGTGGAGACACAAGGTGGCAATTAACATACCACAAAAAACTCCACAAGCGCACATTTCTGACACACGCACTACAGACAAGTCTTTTTTCCTTCCTCCCATTCTCTCTGGTCACAGTTCATTGCTACAAAACTCCTGAAGTAAGATGAGTTGTGGCATGAACCTGGAATGTAATCACAGACCTTTACACCTTCAATCTAAAGTACTCCCAGAAGAGTTACTGTAATGGCGTGCCTCACATGTTTCAGAGAAAAATTAACTAGACCTTTTGCCATATTATAGCCCATTGTTCTAATTTCAGCAAGGCCACAACATAGCTTCAGTGTGTTTAAATAAGCTGTAGCTTAATTTAATATATATCTGACCACAAAGTCTTTCTTCATTCGAGTCACATTTTTTAAATGACATATGTTTAAAGGGGCATATGCAGCTCCACTGTTCTCCAGCGATTCATATTATGCAACGGTTATCTAATCTCTGTGTGCCAGTCAGTTATAGCCTCGGGACTTTCAGAATCTGCTGCAGTTATAAAAAGAGAAACATAATTTGGTTTCAATACATGTCTCATATATAGAATTTAAACACAATAAACAATGAAGTGCTAAAAAAACCTGCTAGCCCAATAACCCAAGGAATTTTTTAGGAAACTATATAAACTGACTCAACAAATACACCACATAACGGTTTAGAGATAAAATTCTACATCATGTGATTGTCAGATTCAGCTCATACATGCAGAATGAATGTAGCACACAAGTAACTACATGCTCTTTCTAATAACATGATCTCCATGGAAAATACCCAAGCTTCTTCACTCCAGAAATTTCCACACCATCCAAATTAATTTCTTGAAATGATATCCTGTTCAGCAGGACAAATAATAAAATACAGCAGCACCCCTCAACAGTGTGGACTTGTAGTTACACAACTAAAACTGGACGGATCAATGGAAAACTAAAAGAACTTAGTATTTAATTTTCAGCTAGGTGAAAAGGCCCTTCCTCTGGGAGGCAGGAGTTCAGAGCATCTAAGCCTTTACAGGGACCCATTCAGAGCTGAAATCAGTTTCAAATGTACATGCTAAGAACTTCTGGGAAGCTTTCTAGTATTTATCTTCTTAAAGCTGGGATTCAACATCCCACATGCCATGCCTCAGTTGGCACTTCTACCACTAGCCTAGCAACATGAGGATTTCTGAACAACCTCCTCACAAGATATGAACATAGTTTCTTCTGCATTTGATCAAGTCATAAAAATCTACATGGCCATCCATATAACTCCTAAAAGCAAAACTGCTTGTGCATGAAAAGAAAAGAGTGACACTAACCACAAGAAAAAATGGCAGGAAGGGATTAGCCCCTTGTATATCAAAGTAATTACTGGCATGATTAAGGACATTGCTAAATTGATACCTTAGTGAACCGCAGCCATTTGCATCGTTGAATAAAGGTTGTTCTAGCAAGAGACTTAGGTATGGCATCTTCTAGTATTGTCACATCAAACTCTTAAATCTCTTGCCCTGATGGCACAACCCGTGTCTTTAAATGTCTGACTTCTCTAGACGCTACAGGAATAGAGTCACACTCGACCACAGACAAAATACTGAAGGACAGAGATGATAGCTACCGAAAGGAATGATGAAGAACGGGTATGTTTTATACCTGGTCACTCTTGAGATCTCAGGTGCCCCCTGAATCAGACATCTAAAATGAAGTAAGAGTTCATTTCAACCTCATCTGGGTATAGCTAAGTACATCTGGAGACAGAAGACTTTTTTTTTTTAGTTTGCTGGAAGATAGGAGGAATCCTAATCACTGAATTAGAGAATCGTGATACTTATATTTCTTTCTCTCTGTCCCCATAAACCATGCACTCTCTACTGTATGACATACTAATTCTCCCCAGACGGTTGCAGAAGGTCCGAGCCCAGTCCTCCCTACAGCCTTATAGCCAGGGTACCCTTCTGGGAAACAAAAGATGCAGGTAGGATCTAATTGCCATAGGCTAAAGAAGCCAGTGAACACACTCAGGTATCAACCTTTTAGATTGGGAGGCAGCACCATTTCCACATGTGTTTTTGAAGAAAATTTTGTTCAGGTTTAGGATGCCTAATTTGCAAATCCAGATCAGGATAAGTTTTTGGGACGCTCAGCTCTGCCAAGAAGGCAGATGTTCTGGGTATGAACAATACAACATGAAAGTACTCAGGAAATTTCACTTGGGTCCTATCGAATTTCACATTCCCACTAGCACAGGAAGGTTTTGTAAAAAGCACCCTTAAGTGATCTTAAAAATTATTAGGTGCAATCTTGTCCTGGTTTGAGATGAAGCAGAGCCAATTTTCTCTTCAGTGAGTGACTCTTGCTCTTACTCGTTGCTGTGGCAAACAGGCTCAGCTGACTGGGCTGTTTGCCCCGTAGAGGGTCTGCACCTGTGGGGAAGAGTGGGCAGGTCAGGTGACCCAAACTGACCGATCAGGTGTTCCATCCCATCCGCCATGATCAGTATAACAGCTGAGGGGTCAAAGGGTTGCGTTCGTCTTTGTTGGCTTTTCTTCTTCCAAGGGCTCTCTTTCTTCAATAACTGGTGTCTGAGGAGGACCCTGTCAGCTCATCTGCCTTTTGATCTCAGTCAGTGTGTCCCAGTTCCCTTTCGTCATTGAGTCCAGTCTGGAACTTCTCCAGTGCCTGACAGTGACGTCTCCCTGGGAGCTTGATGTGGTTTTGTGTATATTTGTATATATTGTATCTATTTCATTATTTCATTTTTTATTATTAATATTTCATTGAAGAAGTTTAGTTTTTTCTAAACTCATAAATCTCTTTATCTCTCTTCTTCCTCTCCTTGGAGCAAGAGGTGGGGGAGAGCATCTGTTGTCTTGTCATTGGCCAACCTGGCCCAAACCACAACAAATCTTCAGCGTATTTCTTCTATATTCATCCCTTGTTATGCACCATTGTATTTTTGGGGCTCTAGGCTGAAGCAATAAAGTAACAGGGCAACAGCAATTGCTTATCGTTAATATCTCTTAGTTTTGCTGTTTATTTGGATATTTCCCTCCCTTTCACCCCACTTTTCTGGTGAACAAGATTAGTTGTTCCTCAGCATTGTGACCACACACAATACTAATCCAATTGGCCTGGGACGAAACGTCCATGAGAGTGCAAAATCTGAGATGTCCTTCTCACTTCAGTGATGATTCAGTGGTGATAAAATGGATGTTCAAGAGCTCTCTTCTTGCTGGAATTATAACTCATTGTGGAATTTTCAGTTAAAATTCAATTCCGACTTATGACAAACTAAGGTCGCTTCTAAGCCCCTTTTGAACTTTTAATGGAGAAATGTCACCAAGTGACTTGCCATAAAGATTAAAGAAGTTTATCTTGTCTGACATACTGAAGCCATGAAGGTGAAAAGTTCGGTTCCGATTATGAATTGCATTGTTCTGAATCCATTTCCTATAGCTTATGTTGAAACATTTGAGTCCTTGCATTACAGGTCACAAACATAAATACGGTTAAAGTAATAGATAGTTGTGGAGGCGAAGATCCCTTTCCAGTGGTTTCAGACTATTATTTTGATTCTAAACACGGGACTGTAACAACCTTCCTATATAAAGGTATCTAATTTCTTCATCAAAAATCAGAACACCTACCAGTTATTTCAAAGCAAAGACCTATTCTTACTGAAATCGATCTATGAATTTAATGGAAACAGTATATGTCTCTCAAAACTAGTTAGTATTGTGCTTTTCAAATAACATTATCTATGACTGACAGGCAAACCACTACGTTAAAACTTCAGCTTTTATTTATCCAAGTGTCTCCTCTGTATTTTGTTTTGAAAATCTTCCAAAATTGTCTCAATTCTTTAAGAAACTTGATTATAGCTAGAATCATGTAACTTCTCAACTAATACTTTCTTAACTTTCGGGTAAGCAATTTCTCTCCTTTTCTCCCACTTCCTCACACGACGCCATTTTCCTGACATGTTGCTGTCCTCTAGTGGCGAAGGGCTATGACATGTAAAGTTATGGGAGCACTTAAAAGTAGATGTCCTCTCCTTCATTATGATTTTCATCATCTCTGCTCTGGGTAATTTTCAGGTCTCTCAGCAAGAAGCTGATGATCTCAGCTTGGCAGACTGTAACAAAGTTACTGAGTGAAACAGCAAGTTCAGTAGCTATTTGAACTTAGAACTATGCCCCGAGGTTGAGTTTGTTAGGCAGTTTACAATTAACCACCTGTACGTTGTATTATTTTTAGCTTGAAAAGAAAAAGCAGATGCATTAGAGACTCTCATAAACATGCCTATAAAAATAAATTGTCTTTAAGACTTAACGTGGGGTTTTCAGCACATTTCTTCAGACTTCAGTTGTACACTCTTACTCCTAAAACTTAAGTTTATGACAGTGTCTTGCTTATGAATGTAAACTTCTGACTTGTTGATCTAATGATGAACATTAATGGTTTTTGAGTTATTCTGTCCCCTGTACTCACTAACAACACCTCAAATTATTCAAATCCCTGGTACGCAATTTCATGTTGGGTCACAGAAAGACTGTGCATGGTGTAAGTCAGTTGTAATCATGGATATAGCTCCAGCCACGCTGCATCACATGAAAACGGGAAGATGACCTCTACCTCCCCACCATCCAGCAGATGTTCCCTCAGCTGCACACAGCTTCTGAACCCTACACACCAGTCACAGCGGCTGGTGAATCACGGAACTGCTGCCATTTAGCATGAAGGTCTCAGAGGAGGACAGAGACAGATGGCTTTCATGCAGATGAACGAAACGCAGGTGTCACAAACAGGGGAGAGACAACAAAGTAATTCTGCTCAGAGCTAAGATCTGCCAGGTTCAGGCTTTTTGGAACAACTAGAGTGCCAGATTCAAAACAGATCATCTCAATTGAAAAACCACCCCTGACTTGATTGCGGTTTACATCAGGCCTCGTGTTATATAGAAGAAAGAAGCTAAGTAGGTAAGTCACTTGGCTTATTTAGGCGTGCACTAACTGCACAGGGTAGAGGTACTGGGAAAAGCCAACAAATTAATAAAGAACAGTGCAATAGCAAGCAACCCTTTAGAGCAAGGTCTTCATCATCACTAAAAAGAGGGAACTAGAATCATATATAAGCCAGGACAAAACTGATCTTTTAAAAATCATGGACATTATTTAAAAGTATGGACTAGACCTTTTCACTGCGTGTCCTCAATAGAGCTCTTTTAATCATGTTCCATCAGACACAGATATTTTTGAATAAAGAATGAGATCATAAAAATTTATCAACTTGATTCAGTGCAGGCACAAACAATTTAATAGTGATTTGTGAAGGGCTTCCAAAACACTTTGCTTATGCCTGTGATAAATAGGCTTAAAAGTCATTCCAACATCTGAATTAACAAAAAGGACATTGTGTAGAAGTTTGTTCAGCTGCCTTTCATTTAAAGCATCTTCTGCTTTCAAGTCATTATCAACATTCTTTTTAATCATAGCAACTCTTATTTTTACTGGGTAGTCAATCTGTGGCAATTGAGGCAATCTGAGGCAAATGAGCTGAGGCAAATATTCCTCAGCTTCCTCTTACCTTGCTATATCCTGACTTTGTACATTAAATTTTACAGGAATAGACAGGTAATAACATAGCAGAGACATTATTCTGTAAAATGAACACCTGTTAACTTGAAGCTGAACCTAATAATGCATGTAAAAACCCAACCTTATTTCAGAAGGCCAGCTCACGCAGATGTACTTTTCTCTATGGGACGGATCCTTAGACCACACATTTTGTTTGTTAATAGTCATCAATGACTCCTAAAATGAAATAAAATCAGGAGTAAGACACTTCAACATAAGTCGTGTGGATATATATATATATAAAATGGATATACCAAAGACACCTTTACAGATGTCACATAAATCTTTTTAAACTGTAGCCCAGCAGATTTTAAGTAACAGTAAATAAAGTATTTCGAATGTTTGCACAAAATTGTCTATGCCATAAAGCACAAAAGTCCATGGGCTTCTAAGTAACACACACAACAAAAAACCCCACATAGTCTCAGTAGGAGTAGAACATTGGCAGAGTAGCTGTTCCATTGTGGATCATGAACACAGACTGCACGCTGATGCCCAAGGAGTAGTTAGAAGAGTAAGTTTGTCAGAAGACCAGCCAGTGTACTGCATTCCTCATTATGTGGATTCAGGGATGGAAAGCAGTCTGGTTCTGTTACAGCTAAAATCATGAAGGACCTGTTTGTACAGGTCCTCATCTGACAAATACATCTGTGCTCTGTCTGGCTGAGATAGAGCTAGTTTTCTTCATAGCAGCCCGTATGGTGCTGTGTTTTAGATTTGTGAGTAATACGGTGTTGGTAACACACCAATGTTTTAGCTGCTGCATAGCAGTTCTTGCACAGCGTCAGGGCCCTCTCTGCTTCTCACACTGCCTGCCAGAGAGTAGGCTGGGGGTGGGAAAAAGGTTGGGAGGAGAAACAGCCAGGACAGCAAACCCCAACTGAGCAAAGGGATATTCTGTGCCATGTAACATGTTGCTCAGCAGTAAAACTCGGGGTTAGTCCTTCCAAAGTAGTTGTTCCTCAGAGACTGGATGGGCATCAGCCTGCTAGTAGGAGGTGGTGAGTGACCACCTCCGCAGCACTTGTTGGTTTGTTTTTTTTTTTATTTTTCTCTCTTTCCTTCACTAATTAAACTGTCTTTTATCTTGACCCACAAGCTTTTCTCACTTTTGCTTTTCCAGTTCTCTTCCCCATCCCTCTGGGCTGGTGGGTTGGGGCAGAGAACAACTGGTGGGTGCTTAGTTGCTGGCCAGGGTTAACCCACCACATCTCACACATACATTGTCTTAATAACCATTCTAAATTAGGTAAATAATAATGTTAAACATGAAGCTGCTCAAGTATCCCAAACGTATTCACTGACCAGTGAAGAACTTTATGGCACAATTCACCCAGCATCAATGTCCTCAAACGGCTAAGGATTGGGCGGCTCCAACTGAAGCTTTAAAAAGTAATGTAACACGAGAAGGCAATTTTTAAAGAACTTGATGTGGTATTTTCTTCACTGATAGATTTTCTGGGTCAATTCATTTTTGAATGCTAATACAGCTCATCCTGAGTTATTCTGAGACACTGTTTCCAACAGCTGTGCAATGAACAGTTGAATTTCTTTCTGAATTGTCCTAATCGGTGATTTAAAGCAATCTTTGTTAGTTTACAAATTAGATGTTGAAGCAAGCTATTCTAATCTCTAAACATTAGGAAAACCAATCCATGAAGCAACAGGGAAGCAGTGTAATTTTTCTGTTTAAAAAAGGCTGTGTTAATGTGGTCTTTACTATCCATAAAAATTCTGTAATGCACCCAGAGGCAGCATTAGTGAAACAGCATCTAGAGTTCTTCCAATCTATTTGTTAATGTCAAGTGGATTATTAGAAGGAATCCAGGAGCTCTTACAATACTACACTTTTTATTCTAGGCTTAAAGCTTGGAGATTTTGACTTTCACAAACTCAGAATATGAGAATAATTCAGTTAAAGCACCAGCATGAACATATTTTTAATTATTCCCAGAGCTCAAACAGCAGTGAAGTGGAGAAACAGCCTGATACCAACATGCAAATGAAGAAATCAGGAGCCCTGCTTTGTTACGGAATTACAGGCTCATACTGTGCACACTATGTTATTGTCAATATTAGGAAAAACACAGTAGCACCCTTCCTCTTTCCACAATCGTCATATATTCTTTATCCATCTTTTTCACTGAAATGGGGTTTAACTGGAATAGATCACCAATGTAACCATAAATGATATTCAGACAAGAATTTTTTCCTCATGAAAACAAAGGGGTAAAGTTAGGGTAAGAAGCACATATTCCTAAATCCCAGAGCTTTTACTCAGGGAAATAAAACAACACCTTTTCTCTGTTGTACATAGAAGTAATTTCCCCCTCCAATAGATTTTGAAATTCAAAGACGTATCACTGGAAAGATATTTCTAAGATTTTCTTTTTCCTCCTGTTAAGAGGAAATGGCTCCCCCAGTCATGACTAACAACCTTGGCACATACATGAGGTAAAACCTGCTTTAAAGTAGTGACGTTTTTGTTTTTAACGCCAATGGTAGGGCAGGTTCTGAGATTTGGGAACAAATGTGCATTCTCCTCAGCCTTGGGGATCCGCTCTTCCAAAATCCCCAGGATGGCTGAAGGACCCCAGGCGGGGTTTTTTGAAGAGGCAGAGAGAGAAATTTAAGGGGCAGATAATCTAGGACCGCCTTATTCTTGAAAGGGAAGGTCTACGGTCTTCAAACAGAGAACTGACGACTGTCAGGTGAGGCCAGGAGGCAGCACGAGGTGCAGGCACCAAACACGGGCGTGACGTGGCACCATGAGCCAGCACTTCTTAGGAGATCCAACGACCATCTCTTCTCAGTTCTCCTCCTTGGGAGCATGCCAACTGGTCTCAAAGGCCACTATTTTAGGGTGCTGAGAGACATAATTCCCTGACAAGGTCTCTTCCACACAAAAGCTTGTGTCACCATTTGGCTGGGGAGAACTGGGCGTTATAAATGTGTAGACCAGCCTGGGGTGCGGCAGAGTCTGCAGCCTTTGAGGCAGCGGAGGGACCCTGTTGGGCCCTGCTCTCTGAGAAGGAAAATGGACACTTTTTTTGGCTGACACTGCCCGGCCAGGCGCCAGGGCCCGTCGGGACTGAGGCTTCACCGGCGCACGCTGGGATGGTGCCAGTGGGAACACGAGGGTTTGCCGTGCCCTCAGGTTAGCTCCTGTTTTTAAAATCAGAAAAACCCCAAAACAAAACAAAAAAACAACCACTTTTCCTCAGAGGAGCGGATACCCGCCCTTCGGCCGCTGCCAGCACCCTCCTGCTCACCATCACCGCCGCGGCTCCGCCTTTTCCCGACCGTCATGGAGCGGCCCGGGATGGAGCCGTCGCGGGACGGGGCGGGAATGGGAGAGGGAGGGGGAGGGAAGGAAGGCGGTGGCCCGCGGGGCGGCTTCCTCCCTCCCTTCCTCGTCCGGCCGCCGCAAGGAGCGGACCATGGCCCGCCGGCTCGAAAGGCCCTGCGGCTTGGACGGGCCGCGGCAGCGGTGAGGGGCGCTGGCCGGGGCGAGCAGCCGCCTCCGGGAACGCTCCGCCTCGGGTATGCCCCCGCTGTCAGGGCCTGCCGGAGGCAGCGGCTCCTCCGCTCGGTGTTAAAGGCTCACCCGGCAGCGGGCGCGGCTGCGGCGTCCCCCGGCCATGGGGACGGCGTCGTCCCTGGTGAGCCCGGCCGGCGGGGTCGGGGAGGTGATCGAGGACACGTACGGCGGCGGTGGCGGCGAGGCCTGTGAGATCCCGGTGGAGGTGAAGCCCAAGGCCCGGCTGCTGCGCGGCTCCCTGCGGCGCGTCGGGGCCTCGCGGCCCGGTGGCCTCATCGGGGCCAGCTTCAAGTCGACGGCCTCGGTGCAGGAGCTGGAGTGCATGGCCGAGTACGAGCGCCTGAAGAAGGAGTACGAGATCTTCCGCGTCAGCAAGAACAACGAGGTGGCCTCCATGGTGAAGAAGGAGGCCAAACTGGACAGGGAGAACAAGCGGCTGCGGGCCGAGCTGCAGGTAGTTCCCGCCACCCTCTCAGCCGAGGGGGATGCTAAGGGCTCGTCCCGCTTCCCAGGAAAGCTGTGACAGGAAGGTGACAGGGAGGTGGCACGTGCCCCAATGCCATCCTGGTGAGCTGTTTGGATGCGGTCAAGGTGTTCCTCTGGGGACAGGGACCGCCATGGTGCGCAGACGTCATTCCTAGAGCAAGGCGAGATCAAAGATGCTGGGATAATGTTGTAGTCAGACCTGAGAAGTAATCTAAACCCTTTTATCAGCGATTGCTTTCACTCAGAAAAAATGCTATATTAAATGTTTTCAGGCACTTCAGAAAACTTACCAGAAAATACTTAGAGAGAAAGAAAGTGCATTAGAAGCTAAATACCAAGCCATGGAGAGAGCTGCTACTTTTGAACATGATCGAGACAAGGTCAAAAGGCAATTCAAGGTATGGCTTGACTTTTCTTTTCCTGGGAAAATGGCCAAAAAGAAGATAGATATCACTGGGTCACATTCCCCCAGTGAACTCTTCTCCCATAGCTTTCATGAGGACCGCTCCTTAAAAAAAAAGTGGAGTATCGTAGCTGTGGCTGCCTATGTCCTTTAAGATAATGCTACCAGAACTTCTCTGTAAAGCTATGAGAAAAAAATAGAAAATAACTTGTTAAATATTAAAAGGAGAACATGCAGTCATGCATCTTAAACTAAATTCCTGCGTTATTTCAACACAGGAATATATTCATATTTGAGAGTCACAAGAAAACATGGGCTGCAAACTGACACATGCTGAAGGAATGTGTAAACACAGAGTTCCATTATTTCTGAATAAATTTTGTATATGGCATTGTAATGTTTAACACTTCTAGCTTACATTAAGAAAAGTGTGTATAGGTGCATCTCTATTGGCTGCTAAGTTATGATAGCCAGTTAAAAACAAAAGCCTTTGCACTTTCTGGAGGGATGACTTGAAAGGCCAAGCTGATGCTTCTGCTTTCCCTTGCTCTAGATGATGATATTTCTACCACCCAAAATGGGGCAATACATCCTGGTTTTGCACTTCTTGCAAGATTCTTGATATCTTTAATTGTAACAGGTGTTAATGGCTGGCAGATATATAAAAACAGGATTCATTTTGACCTTATTTAAGAAAATGAGACTTGAAGAAGATTTCATCTCTTTGAATTTAAATCTAGGTTCGTGGGTTTTTTTTTCCCATGTGATGGTAGTAGTTTACAAACAGGACAGCTGGAGATGCTTGATCGCTTTCTATCTTAGGAAATTTATATGTCCACAACAATAAAAAGTAAATACAAGATTATATGTAAAAAAATACATGGAAAAATAAAAGGGAACCTTTAAAAAAAAAATTAACAAGTAGTGATTTTAGAAGACAATAAACTTTAAAAGATGAAGAAAGTTAATTGCCATTTTTAGTGAACTTCCTATGCTAATTCAGACTTCTGACTTTCAGAACGGTATGCTAAGGTTTAAAATGGTAAAATTTTAAAAATAGATCATTTTAAACTATGTTTTCCTGCTCATTTATTGGTTCTTAGTGGCTTCTTGTTCACATTTTCATGCCTTTGCCTGATGAGTGAACGCTAGAAACTTATTTTTCCAATTGAAAGCAGATAACATGAATTCAGGAACTGATATTGAATTTTAAAAGATTTATGGTTTGTATTTCTTTTTTTTTTTTTTCTTTCCTGCTCATAGATTTTTAGAGAAACTAAAGAAAATGAGATTCAGGACTTACTGAGGGCCAAACGAGAGCTAGAAGCAAAACTTCAGAGACTCCAGGCCCAAGGAATCCAAGTGTTTGATCCCGAAGAGTCTGATTCTGACGATAATTGTACAGATGTTACAGGTGAGAATTTAATCCCCAGCATTTTGTGTTGGAACTTGACTGAAGTCTCTGAATAGAAAAGCACAAGACAAATATTTATGTACTTTTGAAAAAAAGTTTTATTAATCCAGGTGAAAAGCAACTTAAAGTAGTTTAAAGGGTAAAAGCAGCTGACTCTACAAACTTGGTTTAGATTGTGGGAACCCCACATTTCTGGTTTTACAAATGAACAGATGAAGAAAATAGAGCACTGTCTAGACACGGTGACTTGAACATTTTTTTTAAATTGTTCCATGAACAATTCTAAGTTGTCTAGGCTTTTCTGAGTTTTCTGAATCTAGATCTGAGAGGTCATGTTCCAAAGGATCCAAAAAGCACACCTGAACTAGAGGGAATCTTAGATAGACTTACTGTCTGTGGATGAAGTATGCCAGTCCCAGCTGCTGTGGTTTTCAGAATAGCAAGGTTAGACATTTAACAAAGATAAACTGACCAAAAGGGTCATTTTATGGAAGAATTTTTTGAAAGGGAAGCCCTAGCAAACTTAATTACATAAAAGGCAAAACCTTGTATATACTGTAAGAGGCATTTGATAACATGGGAAGGATTCAGGTAGGTGTGTGATCAGTCCACTGTCTTTCTAAGTGATTCAAAGTAGAGCAATAATTGTAGCAGACAGTTAGAACTTGAACACTCTTAAGGATGGCCACCATTACTTCTTGCATCGTGAAGGGTTACTGAGGAAAAACCATGTGAAAGTGCTGTTGCTTAACCTTTGTTTTGCTTATTGAGATATATCAACAGTCACATCGTGGCAGGAGTATAAATATACAGTCTTTAAAAGTAGAAATGTTTCAAAATGCAGTGGTCAGCTTTTTTGCATAGAAATTACGCATTTGATGAACTTCAGTGGTACAGATAGTCTCAGATATTTCAATCCTGCCTACAGCCCCTTTATACCTTTTCAGTGCTGGAACATTTCTGAACAAAAGCTGACAATTTTGTGGTGTGCGTAAAATGACTGCAGCAATACTGTGTTTTCCTGGTTTGTAGTGCGAGTCAGCATTTGAACCCAACTAATGTGAGAAATCTATATAAAAACAAATATTAGCAAATAACCTCATCCTTTAGCAGCATGGCTTCTCATTAACTTCAGACAAGCGCCCGTTTAGAACTATAGCACACAAAGGTGTGAGCAAATCTGCTATAGGAGAAAAAATTGTGATCAGTGGCACGTGGCAGTAGGTTTCAGCTGGAGTGTTTAAAACTGCCTTGTTTAATGAAAATTAAGAGTTGTTTTCTTTCTCCCCAATATTAGCTACTGGGGCACAATCTGAATACTGGAATGGAGGAGCTTTGGGAAGTGAGCCATCCATGGGTAGTATGATGCAACTTCAGCAGTCTTTCAGAGGGCCTGAATTTGCTCATAGCTCCATAGATGTTGAGGGACCATTTGCAAATATAAACAGGGGTAAGTAATGGTGGTTTGTTTTGCTGGGATTATAAGTGTCTGTCTTTTTTTTTTTTTAATCCATTCTTAAGTAATAGTGTCCTTTCTTAGCTCCTTTTCCTTCCATTCTTGGGTAATTTGACTGAAGGGTTATTTTGAATTCTTATTTGTAAAAGTAAAAGGAACTGTAGCTGTACATGCTAAGTTATGTTTAATATATTTGGTGACTACAGTATGCTGTTTACTAAAATCACTGCAGCACAGTGAATAGTGCTTTGTTGTGAGCAAACCAAATACCATTTTTTGCTTATGTTGGCTGAGGAAGATAGTGATCTTTCTTTCAGTATCTGCTGGCGTTCTTCTTTCCATTTTTATTTTAATTCTCTACTTACTGAGTATGAATGTTACATTTATATTAGAATAAACTATATCCCTGTTTTTTCATTGGATTTGCATAGGTTTTGAGTCTCTTTAGGGGGCCATTAATGGAAATCTGATTGCAAGACCAGAACGTATGCATTGTTACATGAATCAGTGTTAGATATTTTGTTATCAGTAATTGTTGCTTTTGAACTTTGTTACCCAAATGGCCTTTTGTAAACTGTCTTCTGGTGCTCTGGTTTCCCTCACTGTTGCCTGGCCCTGGAACCCCTTCTGCATAAAGCTGACTTTGCTGGCAGTTTCTCCCTCTTGTCTTCAATCCTTCAGGCTCTAATTCAGAAGTCTGTGCCGGTAAAGTGGAAGGGGAGGGTCTTTTCTGTGGTGGCTCCAGCTTCACACACTAAGCCTTTCATCATGCCATGTGGTACTGAAAGGTGAACCTAGCTTGAAAAATGAATTGAAAAAAATGACCAGCCACAAAATGAAGAACTTAAGAAAGTTCTAAAATTCATTGATTCTATAGGGAATTGATATACAATACTGTACTATAGAGAGCACTGAACTTTGAAGAGGAAGTTCCCATAATGTTTCACTGTTATTTATTCACGTGGTCTAACTGAAATACACGTAGATCTGGAGGAAAAAAATATGTTTGATAATGAGTGATTTTACTATTCCTGCATATTTTTACTTATTTTACAACTATCATCAGCTTGATTTTTGTGGATACGTTTCATCAATCTTATTTAAAGGAAATATCATTGTAATGATAATATCAACATATTTAACGGTTATATGAACTGTTGTTAAATATGTTGATAAATATTTGGCTGTTGTTTTGCCACATTATCAAATTATGTGACGTTATCAGATGATATGGGTACTCTAAATTGAAATTTTTAAACTCAAAATAGTTGAGTAAAAATGTTACTACTGTTTTAAATAATGTAGTATTCATAATGTTAAGAGGCGATGACTTATCTGTTATGCAGTGTAACCAGATGTGAACATCTCTAGACTTCATTTTGTTTTTTTTTTTTCATTGGCAGATGATTGGGATGCTGCTGTCGCCAGTTTATTACAGGTTACTCCTCTGTTTTCCCACTCTCTGTGGAGTAACACAGTAAGATGTTTTATTATTAGTACTGATGAGACTCAGCCAGAAGTGAACATCTTCATTAGAGTGAGTACCTCACAAACTTAAGTGAATTTATATGCTATTTTGTTTCCACTGTGATACTTATTCAGAAATTTGTCTAATATTTCTTGAAAGCTTATAGTAGATGTAGCCTGATCTCAGTGAAGTAAGTGAAGTACTGTCAAGGACTATAGGGGAAGAAACTGCATAGGGAAAAGAAACTAGCAGGTCCTTAGTGCTATGCAGATTGCTATGCAGATCTAGTAATAAAGCACCATTATTCAAATTTGCTTTCAGAACTACTCACCAAAACTTCATAGAATGTGTGAAACAATGGGGTACTTCTTTCAAGTTGTTCATTTTTCATCAGAAAATGAAAGGCCTCTTAAGGATGTAAGAAAATGGGAAATTGAAAAAAGTTCATTAGTCATTTTGCTCCTGCATTTAACTTTGCCAAGGTAAGTATTTTCCAGACTGCTAATTTATGCAGCGTGCATAGCTTATTAAAAAACATGTGATGCTTTGCTCAGTACATTTCCTAAGCTAGTATCTTCACAGTGATACTCCTTCAAACTTTAGGTTTGCTAGTGCAGACAGTTAAAAGAATACATCATCTTTGTATCATTTCCTTTTTATTGTAGCTACAGATTCCCTTAAAATACAACATGAAAGATGTCTTCATAATACAGAAATGTTTTGCTTTCCAAGTGCAGCTGTGTGTCATGTATTGCTGGAGTCTTAGGAATTCAGGATGGTTGGTGTGATTGTACTCATTGTTTTTCATTTGATTATCTAGACTTACATCCATCTGTAGTATTTTGATTTTAGTCTGTCACATATTATTTTCTGTCTTTGGCTATTTCTGGACTGACTTCATGGCTCTCCTGTGCGGTACCTTGTGCTAGCTTTCTACAGCTTAATTTACTGAAGTCATGATGTTTTATGACAAATAGTAATGCAGTGTGTTCTGTTTGTTCAGTGATTAATTTCCTAACATTCTAAAAGAAGAAACATAACTTATTACATGAAAAACACCAAACTAGGGATATTTTTAGGATTGTGTTAGGACCGTTTCTGTTACGCATTTGGGAATTTTGGGCAGAGTTTGGTTTTGATGTTTGGATGAGGGAGGAATGTCATTTTGCTGAAGAAGAGAGAAAAAGGGGTTAGAAAAGACGATATTAAGGATCACAGAGCGGTCATTCCAAAACACCTGTATGAATGCAAGAATCTGAAAATACTGGTATGCATTAAATTTCATATTAGGGGTAGATTTTGAACTCTAGGGATTTCAGATACTGTTGTATTATTAGAGCTCTTGTATTAACCAGACCTCTTGTTTCTGTAAATAAAACATCTGTCTGCAGAGAATTAAAGGCTGGTTTAAGACGCTAGTAGCTAAGATTTACAACAGTGAAGTGCTTCAGGGAACAGCCAGGTACAACAGAAGATGTTGAATTGTTTTCTTAGAGGAATTGAACTAGAGCTGCCATATATTTACACTGTTAGGAAGATAATGTCAGCTGCTGAGGGTATATTGACAATCCAAGGGGATACTGTTGCCAAATAACCCAATTTTGTGTATGTGGGTCACAAGAAGAATGAAATACACAAGAAAAAAAAAACACAAAGGAGTATTCCTGCCAAAAGTATTAACTTAGAGAGTTTCTCTTAGAAAAACTATGATGAAAATTATAGTGCTCATATAAAGATATTTGAGAGATCCTGTCTGCTATTGTCAGCATCCCCAAGTTGTATTGTTCCTTCTGTGAAGCAGCAATAGATTGCTGGGAATGATATCCATGGATATCATTCACATATATAAATACAAACTGCTTTTGCGTTTGGAGGTGCGTAATTCTCCTTTTCAACTCTTTTTATAAAAGACTGCCCTACATCTGACAAATACTAAAGGACTTTTCCTGAAAAGGTATAGAACAGAGCCTTCAAATAAATGCTGGCAGAGCATGTATATGATGCTTCTTCATTATGTGTGAATCCATTTTCTTTCCGTGCAAGGCAATTACCTTTCGCTCTGCATATTGGTACGTCAGGAAGGTCAACTTTTAATTTACAAAGCAATAATCATAAAAATTAATAAATCGGTTTAATGTTTTTGGTACAAGTAGCATAAATTTCTCTGTTAGCTGTTCTTTGCTTCAGGGTTTATCTTAAGTTCTCTGCTGAAATATTTGCTTGCCCTTTGTTGTAAATAGATATGACTTTTGAATTAGATTTTGCAGTGAAACCCATCTTCGGAGCTTGTGTTGATTGAAGTGTTTACTACAGCAGTGTAATATAGCACAAGAATGCTGATTTCCAATCTAGTTGTTTGTTGGAGGACTGTGAAGAAGCCTTCTTGAGAAATCCAGAAGAAAAACCTCGGCTAATTTACCACAGAAAGGAGGATGGCAGAGTCAGTTCAGTCTCAGTGCAACAGTTAATTGAGCAAATTTCTTACGTGAACAAAGCAAAGGTATGGCATTTTAAAGATGTGAATTTTAAAAGGCTTATCCTGCTATAAACAACATTGAGTGGTAGTAGTTCCAGATTTTAGGAGAAATTGCATTACGCTCATTGCTCTGGATGCTCGTTATATGAGCAGATCGAAACTGAAATGTATGAATGTTATGAAATTTTCATTAGCAGGGGAGAAAAAAAGCTCCTGCATTTTCACTGAAAAAAAATCCCTGTGCTATAAGGATAAAATTTCTCACCTGTGTTTAGCCATTTAAACAGCAAAGTTATTTATCTAAGGTCCCTCTGTAGCCACTGAAAAGAAAGAAGTATACCTTCAGAGAGATTCTTGCCCTCTGAAAATAGATCAGTTGGCATTTATTTCCCTCTATAGAGAGAACTGTTGAGAACAGCTGAAACTAGATGCCCAGCTTTTAAAAGCTTAGGCAAAATGAATCCTACCTAAGGAATGCAGCAAAATGGAATTTAAATGTGTTCCAGAATGTTTTTGTTGGAAGTCCTAAATACTGTTCCCAGTTGGGTTCAGAGTTGCATCATGCTTTGCTGTTTACTTTTTCAGATGATTGATCATTTTGGAGGTGTGGAGGAAGGAGCATATGAAATCTATAATTGTGTCGAAAAGATAATTAAACAGGTAGAGTGCATGATGCATTTCAGCTTTTTCTGTTCCTACTCTGATTTATGATCTTAAATGATGTCAGTGTGATTACCATATGCTACTTAGATATAATTCAAAGGATCTTTCTGTGTTTTATCATTAATATCGGGCAGGCAAAGAAATCTGCAAGTGGAAAATAAAACCCCAAACTGAGCAGTGCTTTTATGGACAGATGCAGAAATAACAGGGGGAGGGGATCTATTAGTGGCCTAAATTATTTTCTAATTTATTTTTATCCATATCATAGGATAAGGAAAGATTGCATAGTCCGTTCTCTCTTTATCCTTCTTTGTGGTGGGTTGCTTCCATTATGAGAAGATTAAAACCAATGTCTTGAAATCTGTGCATTCAGAGTTAACTTGGTTTCATCTAATTCCTCATTTACTTATGTTCTTGGCTAGCCTAAAAAGAAATGCATATTAGTGTTAGTAGAGCTGCACTGGTATACAGTGGAATTGAGAATAACACTAAATGTGCTTGCACTGTTAAGAATTATAGTAGCAGTTTTTTCCATGTAGTTTTCTTTTTACTTAGGATATATTGGGGTGCGAAACAACAGAACTAGAAGGCAAGGATTTGGGCACTAAGGAAGAGTCCACTGCTCCTGAAGAAGTTGTTTTTGGCGATGTGTTGTGGGATGCACATGATGAACAAGAACAGATGGAAGCTTTTCAGCAGGCCTCTAATTCAACATGTGAGCTGGGATTTGAGAAAGTAAGTACATTGGAAATGTATATGGGTGTATACGGATGAAGAGAAAGCCATCACTCATTTCCGTCTCTTGTCAGTCAAGATGTACTTCTACAGAAGCAGCTTTGTCTGAAAGCATTCTTGAGGCTATTACTCCTTAGGCTAGAAGAAGCCATGCGTCTTGTATAGATGGCATATTTATTTTCTGGGAGAGATGCCGGTTTGTGTGGTGGTGGTGGTGTGTGTTGTTATCTGTTTGATGAAGAAGCAGTTGTTCCTGCACTGGAGAAAAGCATGATAACAGTGTCCCAGAAGTAGGGTGTCCTCCTAGGCTTTGGTTGTCAATAGGAAAGGCTCTGAATTATTTTTTTTTTTGTCTTTGAGGAAATCTGAGCTCTGTCTTGACACCTGGGGTTAGGTCTTTCAGACATGACTAATGAAAAGATTCTATATCTCCTCATGCAGCCATACATATGTGAGGAGAACATAAATTAAACATAGTTCTATGTGTATCTTAATGCACCTCCACTTCTTTTTTGCAGACAAAATATTTCTCCCAAGTGGATGAAGGGTGGTGTTTGGTTTTGTTTTTGTCATCCAGAACTCTGCTAACAACATTCTTGGGCATTCATATGGTGAAAGATAGCTTTTCTTTTGCATTCTTAGTGCCTCAAAATATCATTCATGGCAGATGCCAACACTGACAGCTTTGTCCTGGCAACCATATCCAATGCAGTGAAGTAGTTGGGGGAAAGAGCGGGGCGAGGAAGCCTGAACAAACATAGTACCCAATTGCTTTACTGTAGTAACACTAATTCAGTTTATTAGCACTGGAAGTTCAATTTTAAATAGAATTTTGGAAAAAAATGTTTATTTATTTTACACTTTCTTTAAAAGAGATAATAAAGTCTGTGGTTTAAGTGTTTCATTATAAAATTTATTTCCATTTGTATTATATTGCATTTCAGTAGTTATTCCCTTACCTTAATAAATCTGGACATGCATTTTATATCTAGATGGTTTACAATACCAAGCACTATATTTCTCTCTTAAACAATGGAATATTTTTAATGATTGTTTCTTTTTTATAGTATTTTGAACGTCTAAATGATCTAGTAGCAGCACCAGCACCAATTCCCCCTCTGCTTGTATCAGGAGGACCAGGCTCTGGGAAATCTCTACTACTGTCAAAATGGTAATTTATATAACTTTTTTTTTTTGGTACAAATATAATTTAAGAAAAAAATTGCCATTACATTTCAAACATTGTATCAGTTTAATTAGAGGTAAAATGGGAGCATTTACAAAGCACTGAAGTTATTGAAGCATCCTGGAAAGATTTGTAGTAATTGAGTAGCTAATTCTATCTGGGCTGCCTTTATAATCTCCCTGACTCCAATTGCAACGCCTTACAGATCTGTCTTTGCACAGCGTCAATAAGCGGTTTCAGTAGCTCAATGCTCTTGCCCTTCTCTGATACACAAGAGGGGTCCTTTGGACTCTTTTCAACTGAAGTAAAGGAAAGATCAGACCTAATAATTTATCATAGAAATGCATTTTATGGTCACTTGTAGGCTGGGACAAAACTTGTTGACATTAAAATAAGGTGATAGTGTCGCTACTTCTTAAAAGCTTAGTGACGTGTGATTATCCAGTGTCAGGAAGGGCACAGTTACTGGCTATCAGTATTGGGCAGAGCAAAAATGGAATCTGGCATAAAAAGTTCAGTTATAGCTCAGGAAATGCGTATACTATTTTCCTATTTTGTGAGATAAATGTGGAAGATCTTATAGTCTGTTAAGTGCTTTTTTTTATTTTTAACTTCTCTCATTAGGATTCAATTGCAACAGAAGCATTCACCAAACACACTAATTCTTTATCACTTTGTTGGGAGGCCCATGTCTACTAGTTCAGAATCTGCACTGATAATTAAACGCCTTACTTTAAAGGTATACTGTATTATTACATACCCTGCATTGCATGATTCTTTGGAAAGTGCCTGTGTGTGTCAAAAGATAAAACATTTCTGCAGGTTTTTTTACATCGGTTAAGAGTAATACAAATGTATGGCATTATGGAATGGAGGGACTCTGATCCTATAACTTAAATGCAGATCAATTAAATAGCATCTCTGGGATATTCATAATAGATTGGCATTAGCAGTTATACTTCCAGTGACCTATATTGATGGCTTATAAAACCATACAAGCTTCTTCCAAAATTTCCTGCCATCTGGCCAATGAGAGAGGCAGGTGGTAACGTCTTCTGTCGATGTGCTCAGAAACCTGAGGCTGTATTCGCCAGTTGGCAGCATATTGTTCCTTGACTAGTCTCTCTCCTATGTTAATTTATTTTTTTAATTGCGTGTTAGATACGTGGGGAATAAGTGCAGAGTTTTATTGTACCAAGCTCTGAGCTTTCTTTTTCCTTCACAAGGTGGCATTAAGGACCTCACAGGACTAAAACCTTTAGAAAAATGAAATCAATTGTGCTGTCCTTGCAAATTTCTCATGTGTTTTAGAAGTCTGCCTATTTAACCTGTGTAACTTTTAAGTCCTTTAAGTCTCTGAATTCTTTGTACATTGTGTAAACTCAGGTTATCTCTCTAGAATTTACACAATGAGTTCAGTAAATATTCTTTGTTCTGCGTATGCCAGCTTTCTGCATATACTAGAAGGAAAGTATCCTGCATGAAAAATTGCCCCAAAATCAAGCTTTGGATTTTTTTTTTCCCCTCTTACGTCTATAGGACATCCTTCAACTATCCTAGTTGATTTTTAAGTTAGAATTTGTTACGTATGTTTGTAATTCTGCAGCTTATGCAACACTCATGGTTAGTGTCACCTCTGACCTTGGATCCAGCTAAACTTCTGGAAGAATTTCCCCGCTGGTTGGAAAAGCTTTCTGCACGTCATCAAGGCAGCATTATTATAATTATTGATTCTATTGACCAAATACAGGTATGTTTTCAAAATATTTGCCATTTGTCAGTCTAAAGGAAACCTTGACTATTGTCATAGGCTGAGCTATATCTATGTAACAGAAATATTAAACTTGCTTTGCTCTAGAGAGCACACACAGACACTAATTTTGCAAAAAGTGCAGATGAGGTAAAATAGTCTTTCATTTTTATAGATAAAATTTGTGTTGGGTTGTTTTGTTTGGGGTTTTTTTACTAAATTTATTTTAATGCCTTAATTTTTGACCAAACTAGTTACTTTATTTATCCAAAGGCTCAAGGCTGAGAGATGACTTGCTGGGCGTGTGAATAGCCTAGTCTTTGATGTGAATATTTCAACAATAGTATTCTGTTCACTTTGTTTAATGTACAGTAATGCTGATACATATCAATGGATCGTTTAATACTGTGTCAAGAACCAGATCATGGACAGATTAAGGACACTGGCGAATTTAAGACTCTTTTCACTGAACCGTGTAGTTAATGAAACGTATCAGCTTCTGGCATTGTTTTGAACAACCTTTGTATAAGTAACCAGAATTTGTTTTTAAGCAAGCTGAGAAGCATATGAAGTGGCTGATAGATCCACTGCCAGTGAATGTGAGAGTGATTGTATCAGTGAATGTAGAAACGTGTCCACAGGCTTGGAGGTATGTTGCATTTCTGAGATGTTTCAAAGTAGCCTGGGTTATAATTATTGTTTTAAATTACAGTTACTCGTTGAAGAGCAAACCACCAAATTTGTCAAGACCTGGAGATTTAATAGAAGAAGGTTTTGCAACTATTGAGGACAGCAAAAGCTTCTCTGTAACTGCAATGAGGACAGGTTTTAGCTGTTGGGAAACCAGCTTTTTGTTTTACTCTTTTGGATCTATCCATATGACTATATAAAGGATACTAAATGCATTCAGGTGCACATCAAGAGCCACAATACCATGATGTAGATCCAGGATAAGGCTAAAAGTAGAAATTTGACTTGGGATGACTAGAATTTTAGTAATGGGGAATAGCTTCAATTACTGCTTTGATATAAATCTTTTAAAAGCTCTTGAAGTTTGATGTCTTTTTTTCCTTTTGTGTGCTATTTAATAAGGTCTGAATATGATTTCTCTCTTACCAAAGGTTGTGGCCCACTCTTCATCTTGATCCACTGAATTCTAAAGATGTTAAATCTCTCATTAGTGCAGAATGTAACTCTGCAAATGTTAAACTGACTAAAGAGCAGGTATGTCTGTTGTAGTTCTTCTAAAGTACCTTACTCTGGTATAACTTTTAATGAAAACATGGAAAGATGAAATAAGTGCAGCTGCCAAAAGAAAGTATTTTATTTAGCTAACTAAATACTATTGGTCAAGATAGCATGCAGTTTGAGTATTTTTACACCATGGCTCATAGCACTGAAACACAGATGGAGCAGCATAAGTTATTAACGTAAAACGAGTGCAGTTGCACATATTGCTGTAAACATGCTCTTTTATTTTAGAACAATAGAAGGTTTAGTATTGCATAATACTGTAACAAGGATTGGCAGAGTGGGGAAAAAAATATTTTACTTCTTTGCCTTGGAGACTGATTCTGTAAGGTAATCCTCATCTTGAGAGATGTAATGCTTAGATCCTAACTCTTTTAATCGTAAATTCAAAAGGAAACTGCCACTCATATGCTCCTGTAGCTAGAAAAACATGCAGTATTTTGTGCACTAGTTATCATGTCATAGTTTTCAGGTGTTAGAGATAAAGCATATCTAGAACTTTTATTTTCTTGTCAAACAGTGAACATTTTATTGGTATGGTATGATTAATTTCATCTTGGCTCACAGATTTTGTTTAAAATGTTGTAGGAGAAGAAGCTTGAGAGACATTGTCGTTCTGCCACAACTTGCAATGCTTTGTATGTCACTCTCTTGGGAAAAACCATTGCTTGGTAAGTTGAGATGATCTTGAAATTATTATGCTCATCACTAGATTAGAAGACTTCAAGTAGGTTTGTTAGCATTTTGAAATACATTCGTTTAACATAGAATGAATCTTGTTAAGAAAAAGCAGCAGAGCAGTATACAAAGTTTTCCCCCTTCACCGACTGTGAGTGCAATGGGAAGAAAAATCAGAGAGTATACAATCGCCATTTTGCTACTAAGTGAATCCAAATAGTTTTATCTGTCTGTTTTCAGTTCTTCTGTTTTTATTTTATTTTTCTGTTGTTCGGCTTTCTGGGTATATCGGTTGCTTCAATGTTTTTTAAAAGTATTTGGAGAATGTTGGTGTTATTTTGTTACACAGTTTAATTCAAGTCTGTTGTATTTACTGATGTACCAGACACTTTGCCTCATAGATTTTTAAGGCTAAAAGGAAGTTCAGCAACTGTTTAGTTCAACATCTTGCATACGGTACTTTCCCTGTAATTCCTGATGTGGAGAAAATTAATCTTCCTTCTTGTGCAAGAGAATACTTAATAAGTGCATTGATTTATTATTAACCTAGACTTCATCTTGTTGAGAAACATGCATTTTTAGTTTAGAGACTCCCAGAAAATGATACACTGATAATTTAATCCGGGTGACTGATTTTCATTATTTTTTCGTTCTGTCTTATGTCCTAGAATGCTTATTTACTCCTGAAAGCATGCTTTATAAATGCACTAAATGAAAGAGCAGCATGTAGTTTTATCTTTATCCAACCTGATGTTCTTATTCTGTACTCCTGCTGGAGGAAAGAACAATGCAATGTACTTTTTTTTTTTTTTTAATAAAAATGTAGCAATTATTTAGAAAAATCGAACAGTATGACAGAAGGTGGCTTTAGGAATTGACCTCTTCTGTGTTTAATCTCACTAGGTGCTGTGCACCCTTTAAACCCAGTAGGAATTCAGAGCTCTTCAGTAGTTTCAATTCATCTTGCTCAGCCAAATTTAATCTGCTAAACCATGCCATTTTTGTCCTTCTGCTCAGTGTTGGAAATACAGGAAATATTGATGAAACCCTTCAACGGTGTTTCCAGTGTCAAGACACAGTGTCACTGTACAGGCTTGTTCTGAGATCAATTCAAGAATCATTGCAGAGTGATAAAGAGAAAAGTCTTTTGAGAGAGGTAAGCTGAGAATGAGTCGCTATTTCTACAGGTAATGTATATTCTTTTGTGTAAAGAGTTTTTCTGAAGTTAAAAGTAAATATAAATTTATGTTGGTTCATATGTATGATTCGGAGATTATTGTATTATTAGTATAGAAGGGACAATTTTATTAATCTAATTATATCTGTTGTGTAACTAGAATATATGACTGCTTTGTGTTAAATTTCAATTATGTCATTGTCTCACGAAAAAGGACTTTTTCACTATGATGTGATACAGAATTAGCGCTTACTTGCTGATCAGTACCCTGATCCAATGACTAACTACATTAAGCATGGTCAATGTAATCAAAACATGGTATTTTGTGAGTACAGGGCAGTGCATATTAGATTTCTGATTCCTCTTCTACCTTTGCAGAATTTCCCTGTCGTGTGGAACATTTTTTTTGAGTAGAACATGATACTCCATAATTGATAGAAGTTCTTTGGTGCTGGCAACATAAGACCTTCAACGTATTTTACTGAGACGGAAGTTCCTTATGATAAAGTAGTTATTTTTCCCCAGCGTTTTAGAGGAAAGTCTAAGCAGCTGTTTGTTTGTCCCAGACTGCTTTATCTATTAGGATATTAATCCATAAGCACCAAGGACTGTTCTTTGAGGACAGAAGAGGTAAAGGACTTGTGTAGGCAGGGTTTTTTTCCCTTGGCATATAAAGTTATACAGTAATACACAGTATTTTTCTTGGAAATTCAGCATAACTAAGCTCTGCAGGAAATATTGCTGACTGTATAAAATAATTTTTCTGCTTTATGTAGATACTGTGTGTCATCGGTGTTAGCCACAATGGTGTGAGTGAGTCAGAGCTGATGGAACTTTACCCTGAATTGTCTTCTGCAGTGTTAGCCTCGCTTGTTCACAGCCTGCACAAAATGTGTTTGCTGACATATGGCTGTGGTTTGCTGAAGTTCCAGCACCTCCAGGTAAATTTTGTCATTCTAAACATGTGCAAGTGAAACTCCACCCCGTAAGCCCCTCCTGTTTTTTAGATAAGTTCTGTTGTTAACTAAGTAGGCCATGATATGTTTGTGTTTGCTCATCCATTTTACTTAACATCTGGTCAGATGTTAGAATCACCTTGAAAACTACTAGAGCTGTGATACCAGTATTGATCAGTAGTGTTCAGCAGTTGAAAACTTGGCGTTTCAAACCTTCAGAAATTTCTGATCTATTAGTTGTTAACCTCATGTGTCCTAGAAAATACTAGTACCACAAAAAACAAGCAGAATTGAAGGAGAAGGAAATATTATCTGAATAACCAGAGCTTTGGTCTAATATAAGACAATCTGTTTGTAGTGCCTTTGTCATAGAAAGATTTTCAGTTCTGCAACACAAGACGTGTTCCATAAAGAAATCTCGCATAGCACCCTGTGTATCATCAGCACTTAATAAGCGAATGAAATGCATTCTCTTTCGCTCAATTATACTTTCTTTCAGGCTTGGGAGATGGTGAGAGTAGAGTATATGGAAGAAGGTGAAAATGTTATTTCTGCCTATAGACAAAAACTAGTGGAGTATTTCACCATGCAGCTAAGGTAGGTCAGAATTTCTCAAGGTGTGCTAAATTGCAGGCTTTATGCCTCATGGATATTTTTGTTTTCTTCATATAGCTTCTTTGATTCAGTTTAGTAAATTATTATGGCAAAATAACTCTGTAAAACCTTAGTTGTCAGTTTAGCAGTTTATTATTATTGATAAGTTGTTTTTAATCTTGGAAAAGATTGAGGACTATGAAGGGGAATAGGCATACAATAAAGTTATGTGAAAAGGTAGCGCGTGAATTTATAGCGCATCAGTTATTTTGTGGTAACTGACCCCATGTGGGTTTTTAACTCAGTAAATGCTTGGAAATTTGAGGTTGCTTGGAACTTGAAGAAGCAGCAAAAGACCCCTTGCGTTCAGCAAGCAATTAGCACATACACAAGAGGAGATCCAGTAGAACAGCTGAAAAGCTACAAATTCATATCCGGATTGAAAACTGATTTGCATTTACAGTCCTGAGTTAGTGTGTCCAGCTGTGGGCTACTGCTTACTGCTTCTTAGAGCATGGACTGTTGGGTAGCAGAAAGCCGAGAGGGCCACAGTGCACCAGGCAAAGTAGGCACAAAGGGACAATGCGCTGCTGCGGGGCTGTAGTCCTGGTGGCAGGAACAGATCAGCCCCTACGGGAGTGGGGAGCAGCTTCCTGTGGGGTAACTGGGCGAAATTAAAATGAAGATGTGTGAAAATGGAGTACATAGGTCTTGTAGTAGTCTGTTTAGACATTCAGGTATGGCAATTGTATGCTTGCCCAGTTTTCACATCAAATTGACAAGTTCTGTTAGGCCTCTCGGAGTTTTAATTTTGATTTGCTTTTCTTTCAATAGTCGAGACCAAGTGACTTGGAGAAGTGCAGATGAACTTCCCTGGCTCTTCCAGCAGCAGGGTGATAAGCAAAAGCTGCACAAGTGTCTTTTGAATCTCTTCGTATCCCAAAACCTTTACAAAAGGTACAAAGGTAGCCACTGCTTTGACAATTAAAGACATTTTGAAGTAATTTTTTTGTCAATATAAATCAGGAAATGGGAGATATAGATTAAAGGAACTTAAATAGTAGATGCTGAAATGCTAAATGCAATTGTCATATAAATCATTATTTTTTTTTTAATATGTTACACCTGGGGGTTGGTAAAAGGGATAAATGCTGCTGTTGAACAGTATTAGTCTTCATGGATTGCCTCTGTAGACATTGTAGCATAAAGACAAAAGTCATGCATATGGCCCTTTTCTTCTAAGCTAGCATCATTCTGAATAGAGGGGTATCAGAGATAAGATGAGCTTCTTATTTCCTTGTTAAAACAGGGGACATTTTGCAGAATTGCTGAGTTACTGGCAGCTGGTTGGGAAAGATAAGAGCTCTATGGCAGCTGAGTATTTTGACTCTCTGAAAGAATACGAAAAAAGCTGTGAGGGAGAGGAAAGTATGATCTGCCTGGCCGATCTTTATGAGACCCTGGGACGGTTTCTTAAGGACCTAGGTCTTCTCAGTCAGGTGAGTACATTTAGAGATTGTTGTAACAGCAAGGAGGCGAATTCAGCAGAGCTCAGTGTGTGATTTCTGTTGTGGTTGTTAAATTACTGTAGCATACAGGATGCTGCCTGCCACCATCATATTCCGAATTTTGTTGTTACAGGCTGTAGCTCCTCTGCAGCGGTCTCTGGAGATTCGAGAGACTGCGCTGGATCCAGACCACCCAAGGGTGGCGCAGTCGCTCCACCAGCTAGCAGGAGTTTATGTTCAGTGGAAGAAGTTTGGAAATGCTGAACAGCTGTATAAACAGGCGCTGGAAATCTCTGAAAATGCTTATGGAGCTGAACATCCTCGGGTAGCCCGCGAACTTGATGCACTTGCAACCTTATACCAGAAGCAGAACAAGTAAGATTAACTACACTGGGGTTTTTCTTTCATGTGGAGGTGGTACAAAAATAACAGCAGACATTTTCTTCCTGAAGCTAGAATGTTTCTTTGATTCTTCTTTGGAGTTTCATAACTTCCAGTGCAACCATGAGCATCCTCTGTGTGTTCTTGTAGCAAGCCATGCAGTAAGGAACAACATTTGTGCTTAGTTTAACAACAGACTCCTAGCAAGTTAGAGATAAAGCAGGAGCATTGTCTGGCCCTAAGGATTTTGGACATTTTTATCTTTTGACAAGAAGTGTGATTCCCCCCCCCCGATTCTTAAAATCTGCTTAAATTTGTAAACTCAAGTAACTTAGGAGCTTTCCAAAATACTCAGTGATGCTACACTAACACCATCAATAACTCTTTTCAGATATGAACAAGCTGAGCAACTGAGGAAAAAGTCCTTCAAAATACGCCAAAAAGCAGCAAGGCGGAAAGGCAGTCTGGTAAGGAAATTTTTAATATTTAAGAAAAAAGTGCAGGGCATGTTTGGCCTTGGCTAAATAGATGATAAAGTGAGTCTGCTGACAAAGCTCCAATGCTTTTCATAATTGAGGGCATAAGTTAGTGAAGTAGTTTAGCAGCAGCTTTGGTAACTGTCATTTCAATTCTGCTGGAAGTAGAGATGCATCGGTACAACTGGCATGGGATTGAGAGAGGTAGAAAAGAAATAGTAGATATATATGTTTCAGGGGTGCAGAATTATTGCTGATAAAATTGGCTTTCAAAGTGGCAATGGAAAAAGATGTTCTCCAGAATAACTGGGGCATTTATGCTACAAATACTGGTGAACACAGCGCTTACTGCATTAGATAATCCCACTAATATTAGGTGTCATACTGAGTTTTTCCTTTCTTTTTTTTTCTTATGTGTTTTTCAGCTAGAGAGTTCCTCTTGTCATTCTTGAGCTAAGGCTTTGTTTGTTGTGTAGTGCCTGTACTATAAGTGTTGAGCTAGAAACTCCAGAGCCCTAGTTATAGCTCTAATGAAGGTAGTGAAAAGCCATAGAAATGTTCCTATTTCCACAGTGCTTAAATACAAAGGAATTTGGATCATGAAGATTTTGTTCATTTTTGTAATGAGTTCTGCTGCACAAATATTTTTGTTGAGACTGCAAAGACCAAGACTAGGCTGAGCGTGTAACAATGGCTGTACGTTTTACTTGTAATTAACTTTGCATGTAAGCATTAGCTTGGCAGCCCATTTTACAAGGATCCATCTAAAGCCTTGATTAATACTTTATATATATTTGTATGTGGCATTTAGGATAGGAGATTAACTTGATTTTAAGTTTTGAGCTTATAAACTTAAGAATTTGATCTGAATTGGTTATTTGAACTGCGGAGTTTAAGCAAATTGGCATGTACGATACAGGGAAAACAGCTGTACAACAGCACAGTAACGTAAATTTCCTGGAAGCGTGTTTGGTGAAATTCACTGTTAAGATTGTAAGTAAGCAGAATGCCCAAGTGCCATTCAGTTTGAAAACAGTTTAAGTAGATTTATTGTGTTCTTTTGGCACCAAACTGAGTCTTTTTTGATTTTTCTGTCTTCAGTTGTAAATGTAAAATGTGATGGTGATTGGCTTACATTACCTTGTGCTTTGCTGTAGTGTGGCTTTGCTCTCCTGCGTCAGAGAGCCTTGCAATTGGAAGAGCTGACGTTAGGAAAGGATACACCAGATAATGCTCGAACCCTCAATGAGCTTGGAGTCCTCTATTACCTGCAGAATAATCTTGAGTAAGTTGTATTAATTGTGACACATCCACTGAGTGTTCTCATAGATCTGAATGGAGGCAAAGCACTGAGAACTAGCATTAAATGTAGACACATGATCAAATACTCATCTTCCTGTCCCTGATTCATTCTACTGGGTTTTGTTTACTGTGAAATTCACTCATATTTACTAGATTTGATGCGGTTAGCGTGTGAGTATTTAGTAAGTCAGTGCATTTCCTGCATTCATAATTGGTGTCCCATAGTTGAAGTTAACTAACCCTCGTTGCAAATACTAGTTCTCTCTGGAAATTTATGCCACATCTACTCAGCTTCACTGTTTTATGACCTTTCTTTGTAGTGTTCATCCTTGAACAGCAGGATGTTGTTTTTCTGTTGTCTTTCTCACTCAAATGCCAGTATTGCAAGAAATCAAGAGTTGAATATTCACAGTACTTGTAATCCTCAGGCTCTTACCCTGCTGGCCCTTTTAAGGGTGAAAGAAGACAGAGCAGAACAAAGCAGATAAAGATAAGCAGGGATATTGAAGAAGGGGAATAAAAGGTGCAGAACAGTTCTGATTGCATGGTTAACCACTCTTCACATCAATTTCTTCAGTCCACAGAGTAGTCTAAAACTGTGTGTTGTGAGGGAATTGTAAAGTCACCTTGAATCCCACTCTACCAAACTGAATCTTTTCAGAGAAGAAAGAAAGTGCACAGCGAAAAAGCACAGAGTAACTTCTGGAAGTATTTTTATGTTCTTCCTATATATGACATTTTTGTCACCAGTAGTTGTTGAATAACTACAGAAGTATATTGTAATTTAGGATCTGCACACAGAATCTCTGTTAAATGCAGGACCTTTACAGTGAAGGAATTGATTTTTAAGAGTTGTTGGAAATGTGGGTTTTTTCGTCATTTTACCCTCAAGAAGCGACACCGAAGTGATTGATCATAGAGGAGTGTTATCTATCTAATCTCATACAAGATCATTTTATATTCCACATTATTCATCTGTAGTTCCTGTCCAACATAATCTACTTTTTAGAGTAACCGTATCTCCACTATTTCATAGGTGAGCAAAAGTATAAACTTTATTCTAGGGAAGGTTTAAGTAATTTTTTTAATGGATATTGAGGCTCTGTTCTGAATCGGCAATCCAAGATTGAATTTTTTGATCATTTGATGCAGTTCGGATGAAATCAATGGTAGAAGAGTATGTCACTTCATTAGTTGATATACGTTATATCACACATCATCGTCGAGCCCTTACATGGAGTCAACACCTTTTGACGCTTGTCTAAGAGCTCCAGAATTGAACCTACAGTTCTGTGTATAAATGGTCATCTTTTTCTCTAATGCGAAATGGATTTTTCCAATTTACTAAGTTGACCTCTTGGGAATAGTGTCACACAGAATTTGTGCATGTGTCAGGATGACAAACTGCCTAGTTATAGTGGATGCTGCCAGTATTATGTGGGGATCACCCATTGTTTGTGATAGAGGAACTGCTGTAAATCTGTAATGGAATAGTAGCCTGCTACTTTAGGGAGATAACATGTGCTCTTTTGATAGGAAAACACGTTACACAGAGTCTTTTCTACTTTGTCACTTCTAGACAGATTCTACTATGAGAATCTAGCTCGTGACTATGTAAAACCTGTTCCAGTCTCTCCTCCTTTGGTATGAAAGCTGTCTGCTGAACCCTGAAATAACGTTTTATATTTTTTAAAGCTACTTCAAGAACATGTAGTGTGTTCTGAACCTTTACCTTGGATTCCACTACTGCTTTATCCGTGGGAGTATGTGACTGCTATGAGGAGTTGCCCAGAAGTCAGTAGAGTGTTTTGAATAAGGAAGGATTACTTGCGTAACTGAAGATATAGGTTGAATTAAAGAAAAGAGCAACTGTTCGGGTAGTGTAATGTTTGCACAAATCTGCTAGACTGGCATTTCAGTCCTTTGCAGGGGGACTCCCAGGTTTGCATGGGAATATATTAGCTAGCTCTCTGTCTGCATTCTTATGCCATAGTAGGGCCATGGTTGGGATGTGTAGTTCCTCACTGCGTAATGAATTGCTGATCTGGCATTCATTTATTCCAAGGGAAGTCCATTACCAGATGTCAGTATCTGTGCAGTTTCCAAGGCTGAGTTTGTTCCGTTTCAGACAGTCACTTCAGCCTGTACAGATGTTTCCTGCTTTAAAATATTGCTGAACAAATGTGTTCTGTAGGACAGCAGAGCTTTTTCTGAAGCGCTCCTTGGAAATGAGAGAGAGAGTCCTGGGACCTGACCACCCAGACTGTGCACAGTCTTTGAACAACCTGGCAGCTTTGTACAATGAGAAGAAGCACTATGACAAAGCAGAGGAACTCTATGAAAAAGCTTTAGACATCAGGAGGAGAGCGCTGGCTCCAGATCATCCCTCCTTGGCTTATACTGTGAAACACCTGGCAGTGCTGTACAAAAAGACGGTAAGCACAAGCCTGTTACCTGTTCTCATCACCTAAATTAACTGTAATGTCTTCAATCCAAAAGGAGTGGGGCATGGGAATTTTGTCAGCTATTGGTGTTCTATACACGTGCATAAAAAGATGTAGTTAAGTGGCCTCAGTCTGTTTCCAAAAAGCCCAGTAGCTTTTTCAAAACACACTTTGCTGCTTAAAGAAAAGCTATTTATGAATAATGTCTTCAGTGTCCAGCTGCTCAGTATTCACCAAGAATTTCTCATTTGGTTAAAAACTAGTGTTTGTCAGCTGCAGTGAGGGAAACTCTTCACAGCTGTATTTGAGTTCTCCGCTGTCTGCTATGTGACATCCACAAACAAGAGTTTGGTCACATGTGTCTTAATGCAAAAATCATGTTTTGGGGTGTAGGAATAGTTCTTTTTACACAACGACCTTGAACTTTACAGTCAAATTAAGAGTAACTACTTGAAGGCTCAAGTTATGAGGGAGATAGGACTTTTCAAATAAACTGTCTGGCTGGGCCACCTCCAGCTCGTGTTGATTCACTGAAAGATAAGAGTTGTTCCCCTCTGAAATGTACTATGGGGAATAACATCTAACAGTAGTATAAACTTCTGTGTTTCATCACTTCAAGATGTTTTATAAATATTTGTGTTTGCAGATGGTCATTCTAACCATTTGATATCACCAGTGTAAGAGAGATGTAAGGTTTCCAGCTGTTGAACCAAGATCAAATTCACAGGATGACTGGAAATTTTTTTCTTTTATATTTTCACATTTTACTGTTCTTCAAAGAGAAAAGAGTTCTTGAAGATAATCTCTTGGATCAAATGCTCCTGAGTTTTAGCTCAATAATTGTTACTTGCTCTTAGGTGCATGAAATTGTTGTGGGTCACATATTCTCTGCTCACTTCAGCTTCTAATTTTGATGCTGCTAGAAAGTGCAAAAGCACTCAATATTTGCATCAAACAGCTCTTTGCTAGTTTGAAGAGGCATAACTTAAAATCCATGGTGAATTAGTGACACAGGGAAGAGTTGAAGAAGAGAAGGGACAGGAATCAGATGTAGAAAATGACAATTATTTATAGATAGGTATTTATTCAAGATGAATTACTGATTATTTTCAGACTGTGGCATGGTAATGTTTTGAAATAGCAAGGAGAAAATATGATTTAAATTTTGCTATTGTAGTGAACCATTATACAATGGACGTTTGCAGTATTTAATTTCTAATTGCTATTATATGTGAGAATTCATATGCTAATAATAGAAGCCTAAGCATCCTTCTGAAGTATATCCAGTTAATGTGTGGGCAGATTCAAATTTGGAGGAAAACAGATTTGCTGGAAAAATAATCTAGAGTGAAACTATTTGGAATGTGAGACGGATATTTTAGAGAAACCAAAGTCAAGAAGCCAAAGGCTCAATATGGTGAATGAGAAGCAACAAGTGCTTGAAATGGCATTGGACGCTGCGGGGCTGTTCCAAAGAAGATGGTGTGAACACCACCAGTAAGCAGAAAACTGCTCAAAAGTTAAGGCAGCTACATTCCCATTCCCATATCACCAGCCCTTTAAGACAAAAAAAAAAAAAAAAAAAAAGAGCTCTCTGCTTTCATTTATGGCAGGATAAGGAAATACAAATGGAGAAAATTATTTGGATAAAAGGACAACTGAAAATTCTTTTTAACAGCCCTCTCAAGGAGAGACTTGTGGGGAAAAAAATAAATTAAAAAAGAAAGAAATAGACACAGCTGAGAAACACATTAACTGTGAATTGAATATGCTCGGTATTTTGGAAAATTAGGTCCTAATAAATATTCCTGATAAACAATCTGTGCAGAATATAGCTATGAATTAACCAAAGTTAAACCCTTATTCTGGGAACAGTTACATCTTCTCCAAGGCTTTTTGTTTAAAAGAGATTTTACTGTTACCATTTTGACACAGGAGAGCTGAATCACTTTTTCCCTGTTATTTCTAGGGAAAACTGGACAAGGCTGTTCCCCTGTATGAACTAGCGGTTGAAATCCGACAGAAGTCGTTTGGCCCAAAACACCCTAGCGTAGCAACTGCTTTGGTGAATCTGGCTGTCCTTTATTGTCAGATGGTAAGTTTTTCATGTCTTAAATGTTTATTATTCCTCCCTCAGTCTTTTTTATTATTTGTACCTAAATGATACCAAAGAAACTTGATCATGTTTAAAAGGGAGATTCCTTATGAGACTTGCAAATTCTTAGGTTCCATTTTAAAACTTGAAAGGATATTTGGCAAGGAAAATGTATGCAGGGAACAGATAATTGCTGTGCCTGGTATTTTACAAGGACACTTGGGCTAATGCTCTTTAGATAATTCAAAATGCCCACGTGCTTTATAAGACTAGAGCTGGAGTACAGCATTTTCAGCGGTACGGCGGTTATCACAGTATGAGGAAACACAGCTCCACCGCTGACTTGGAGGGAAACGTAACCCTTTGAAATTTATGTCCGTGAATAAAGAGTGCCCACCTTGATCAACCGCAGCTCTCTGTAACTAAAAATCTGAGAAAGCTGTAGACTTTTTCATCTGCAACTAACGTGAGATTCAAAGGAGATGCAATCAACTTGCCAGATTCCTTATTTAGCATCAATAGGGTGAGCTGTAGGTTGTTTTTTTGTTTGCTGTATTTCTGCAATCTGCATATCTGATTTTAAGTGGGGATTAAAGCTGCCTTGGGTAAAGTTAAAGAGCATTTGGTAACTCAAAACTTTCAGGTCAGAACTTAGATTTTCAAAACTGCCTAGGAAGTCCAGACCCTAATTATTATAATATTAGTGGGAATTGCATTTCCAAGTGTAAGCCAATTGCTTTGACAACCTCAATTACCATCCTCATTTGTCAACAGTATTGAGAACTCAAAACACCTTTTTGGTTAAATATGCATGACTTTGTGTCTATTATGTATTGATACTATGTTGGAAAAAAGAATAGCAAATGCAATATACATCTGTAACAAAACTTTCTACTATCTGAAGAAAAAGCAGGTCGAAGCTTTACCTCTTTATGAACGTGCGTTAAAGATTTATGAAGACAGCTTTGGCCACATGCATCCTCGCGTGGGGGAAACTCTGAAAAACTTGGCTGTGCTAAGGTAAGATGATATGCTTTAGCCTTATAAAAGCGAATTACTATAAAAATTACTGGATGAAACAAAACATCCTGGACTTGTGTACTTATTAGTAAAGTAGAGAGCCTTAAGTACCTTTTGTTGATAGCGTGGTGTGCATTTCAGTTAAAATTAATTGAGAGCCTTATTGTATTTGCTTGTTTTAACTTTGTTTTGCTCTTCTTTAAAGCTACGAAGGCGGAGACTTTGAGAAGGCAGCTGAACTTTACAAGAGAGCTATGGAAATAAAAGAAGCGGAGACTTTGTTGATAGGTGGAAAAGCAACTTCTCGACACTCTTCGAGTGGAGATACATTCAGCTTAAAAAGTGCATTATCACCAAACATTTTCCTAGAACATGGACAAAGGTGATATAAACCTGCTCAAAGAAAAGGCAGTCTCTATTGCTATTTTAAAGCAGACATAAAGTTATTAAGAAAATCTTATTTTTTCTGGGATAATGTACTATTTTGGGACTGACACCTGTCTTCATGAATGACAGGGAAACAAATGTTTAAGCTTGAAATCCTTCCATGTTTACTTTGCAGACTGTATGGTACAAAGCGAGCTTCTTTCATTGTATATAGATATGTATATTAACTACTCGCTCAAGTTATAGCTAATACCAAAACCATCTGGATTTGATACCTCATAGCCTAAGTGCCAGGACTGTGACAAGTTACGTTCAACCAATTGTATATACTCTGTTGGGTAGTTCTTACTTCTACGTTGTAATAGCCTGGCTTAGAGGACGTGGGTGGTTTTGTTTTGTTAGCGCTTTCTGCCTTTTCAAAAGCTTTTAAAGTTTTTTCTAAAGAGAGAGTAATTTTGAAAAAGTCAAAATACTGTTCCACCCAAAGTTTCACCTGCAGGGTGGTTTCAGCTTTTGGCAAACTCACATTCAAGGGACTTGTGCAAAAATAATTGGCGTCCTCGGGAAACTAATATATCTAACTATATCATCATCTACAGTTAAAGCTGTTGTCAGATTCAACTGTGTTCACTAAAAATACTTTCAGTGAGGAATCGGACGAGGTTCCCTGTTGTTAACCCTTTAGCGCTACTTTCATTATTTATCTCATTGAACCCCGTAAAATACAAGAATGCTTGTACTACCTGGAAAAACCTAGTGATGCAAAATAGTTTGTCATCAGATAAAGAGATGCTAATCAAATCTACCTGCCTCTTGTATTTCTTAATAACCTTGAAAAGTTTTGAAAATTGGGAAGTTTCTTTGCAGGACCAGTACTGATTAAGGAGAGAGGTGAAAGGAAAAAAACCCAAACAAATCAAACAAACAAAAAAAACCCAAACCACCACACCCCAAAACCTCAGCCTTCTCAGCTTGTGTGTTTGTTGCCTGCTCTTCTCAGATCTATTAATTCCCTCCTCTAAAGACAGTGCTATGACTTATCAGCTGTCTGTTCTGATTTTAGCATGTATAATGATACATCTTGCTCTCTTAAATAGTTTTCCTTAATGTTGCTGGCTTAAATAAGAAGCTACTTTCTAAGCCTTCAGGGTTGCATCAGACTTTCCCCATTTTGTGATTTCCAGTTCTGAACTGTTACTCTTCTTCCCTTGCGTCACTTCTCTTCAACTTACTCATAGGTTGGGCGGCTGCTTTTGGAAGAAAAAAGATCAGTCCCTGAAAAGTGGCAGATGCCAACCATCCATGGTCCATTAGCAGAGATGGTGAGGAAACAGTAGCTTACCCTCTCAACCTGAACAAAAATCCCTGATCTACAGAAAATGAAACAAGATCTTGAGTAATAGTGGAGGGTCTTGCAGGCCGCATGTTGACTGTAAGCTCCCGCAGCTATAGTCATAGCGCTCTTAAGATAGTTGTTCATGTATTTGTACCTCATGGACATTAAAAAAAGTCATTTGTATATCTGGTGTATGCCTAGTAATACTTCTGTGTAGGAAGACTCCACCTCAAAACAGAGCGTCAGCAGTTTCAATGGAGATTTAATCATTTAATCAACAGTTGGAATGTCAACATCTCAATAACATTCATGATTGAAACACTATATCCGCTGAAAGCTTCTTTTATAAGATTGCCAAATAAACAAAACCGGACTGAACCATTGCAATAGGCTTTAATTTGTTAGTTCATTTTCCATTAGGTTTTACAGTCAGAGTAGATTATAGTTGTAAATGTCTTTTTAATTAAAAAATTATCCTTGAAGTTGCTTTTTTTGATGCTGTTTACTTTTAAATAATTTTAACCATTGGCACGTATACTCTTCTCAAAGTATTTTCTCATTACTTCAAATTCTTCTTGTATATACAAATTGGAAGTCTGAAAGTAACAGGAGAACCATTTTGTGTACTCTGTATACAAAAAAGTGTATTAATTTGCTCATAAAATTGTACATAAATTAAAATGGTAAACAGTTGCCTCTTGTAAAGCTGTCAATCATGTGATAACTGTTTGGCTGACACAGCTGCTAAGAGTCAAGGTTAATGGAGCTGTTGTAGAAACAAATCAACCATTTGCCTCAGAATCTCCAGAGCCTGGTTTGTGCCTCACTTTTGTTCCCAACAGAAATGTAAAGCCACAGAGAAACATAAGTAACACTTAAATTGACGCTTGGATCAAGCTAATGTAGACCTAGTGACACAGATTCAAGTATGTACTTTTTTAATGATCTAATTGTTCTATTTCCTTTCCCTCTTTACAGTTCATTTCTAAAATCTGTTTTCTCCAAAACTGAACTCAATCAAAAATAAAATCTTCCATTTTACAGTATAATGTACTGCATACAAAATCCACCCAAAAGCTCCCTCACTAGCTTCAGAGATGATTTTTACGTAAACAACATAATCTAGTGTCAGCTGTGGAGGAAACAGATTTTGAAGCTTAGAAAATGTTTAATTTCTAAGCAACGGTTATAACTATGTATTCATTCAGCTGCCCTAAGAAACAGAAGCACCTCCACCGTATTACTGTCTTTTTACATGTTGATTAGATACTGCCACGACCCTTACTAGCTGTTTCCGTGTTGGCTGCATCATGCTGCGGAAAGGTTCTTTGAACAGGTCAAGTTGGAAATATTTGTATTATACTGCGGAAGGCTTAAATTTACGTTCTTCTAAGTCAAATCTAAATCATGATCAAGTTCTGGATCAGACGCCCAAAGCAGTTAAAATACTTGAAATTTATCCTTCCAGTTCTGCAGGGTACTGGCGCACTACAGGTTGTGTACATTTACAGGTCTGTTTAACACATGATAGTTTAAAAGGTAATACTATTGTACTAGTATTATGTACTAGTATTTACAAGACAAATACAATAGCTCAGCTACTCCACTGAAGATATCTGCAACACTAAAGAAACGTTAGAACATCTAATTTCAGAAGGCTTCCTATGCAAACTCAGATTAAGTATATTCCTTAATATAGCCCATATGATGGGGATGGATCCGAATTATAGCTAAACTTTTAAAAACCAAAAAAATACAATATTTAGATTTTCCAAAGACATAGACAACATCTCCTGTTCTTTCCAACATTGCTAGGAATTCTTACAGATTTTGTCCTGAAAAGCATCTGCCAGCTGAACCAGTGGCATGCTAATACCCAGTCTCCTAGCATAACTACCTACTAACAAAAGACACTGCCTGTTGCAGCATACTCAAATCATTACCACACACAAAACACATAGGCAGCTATTTAAGAACAAGCAGTAGTAAAACATGGATAAAACCAGAGAAGTTTAAAACAATAAAATAAATCAATCGCAGAGATATTTAAGGCGGATGAAAAGGCTGAAATGTTCTGTTTACTCAGAAAAAGTAACCACAGCATGATCCATGCCATGAATTTACAGAGACCGGTGACCAATGATGTGTACAAGTGCATGGAAAATCAGGAGCAGCAATACCAGTGAGGCACCATCATCTGCCCTTCACCTGTTCAATCTGCTCCAGCAGATTTCATCTTTCAGTTCTTCTACACTACGTACTGCTCTCATGACATGATATTGCATGTAACGTGCTATGCCTGCTTCTTTTAGTTTATCCATCTCCTTTTATTTTCTACTGAACACCTGTAGATGTTCAGTAGAATGCTGAGAGAATTAATCAGCAGTAGCAATGCTGAGAAATTAAAATTTACAGTAGCACAACTTCATATGTTAAAGACATAAAGACATCAGCACATAAAGAAGGTAATTCTGTTTCCTTCCTGCCCCTGTAACAGTTCCATTTCATCAGAAATGTAAAGATAAGCTTCAGTGGAGGTAAAAAGGAAAAAAAAAAAAGTAGAAGTAGCCTGGTATTCTCAAAATCCCGTGTCAGTTGAGACTCCCAAAAGCTATACTTAATATTTGTTTTGCTACATGTTTCTCATTTTGGCCATGAGTTCTTCTAGGCTTTCTTCAGACTCCGCCACCGTTTCCTCAGTTATCAGATTCTCTTCCTATTAAGAGCAAGAAGAAATGGTTAGCAACAAAAATAGCAAACAAAAAACCCCCCACAAATAGGTTTTATTGCAATTATACCACAGCATTTTCCTAGAACCAAACACTCAATTGCAACATTAGGCCTAAGTGAGCATAAGTTTAAATTGTAAACTATTCTGACTAGGACACACAGATTCTGTGTTCTCCAGCTACACTAATTGCTCTTTGACTACGTTCAGCTTTTACAAGATAAATAAGGTAAAAGTTAATTAGTCACCCAAATATCAACTGAGAAATTCATTGTTTTCCCTCGCCTGCCCCTCCAAAGACATTCAGTTCTATCACCTCAAAACTACATTCACACCGGCATCCACACTTAAGGAAATATATTTCATAGAAACATAAAACTGGACCATAGAAGGCACCAATTGGAGGTACTGAGGTACAGTTTTACTGGAATTGTTCCACACAGAATTTTGTTTAAGTTTAAAGGGTAACCAAACTGGATGGTATTATAAATGTAATCTACAACATGTTTTTCAAAAATTCATAAAGAATAAATACATTACCTTGTTCGGGATAGTATACGCTACAGTAATTCCCTCAGGAAGCTCAGGTACTGGGCCAGAAGCAGCCTTCAGCTCATCTTCTGAAATTTCTGATACTAATTCAATGCCTTTGCATGAAAGGGAATCAAGAACTCCGTTAAACATTACAAGAAAGAGTTCTTTAATCACTATGTCATCACAGTAAAAGGAAAACTGCAGTTACTTTTCTGAAATAAGAAAAAATTAAAAGTCGAAACACCTTTGATTTCAACTACTTCAATCCATTATTGATACAAAATATCTTCCCTTTACAATATATGGAATAATTCTATACAGATAACTTATGAACAAGAATGATGCCTCTCCTACAGGACTTCCTAGTCCTTACTGTTTAAGTCTTATTGTGAGGACACTTCTCCCAATGGTAAGCTAAGATTATTTTCCATATCATGTAATAGATAGAGCATACATATCCATTCTTGAAATGGTTACATAAAATGCGCTTACCACTCCTTAAGAAAATTCCTTCTAATTTAAAGCTCTCAAAGGAATATAAAAATCCATGGGATGCCTTAGCACAGTGGTTATGGAAGTGACAAATGCTCTTTAGTGACATTATTTAAGAGGAACACACAGTGAATACATCTTCTTGCATCTTTCAGACTATCTTCTGAGAAAGTTTTCTGTTTAAATGCAGTTACATTTTGAGCCTAAAACCTGCACATTACACTAAAAATACATCATCAAGTTGTGATAACATTACTGTCAAAACCTGTGAGAAGCCAGCACTGATTACACCGTCTAAGTTACAAAAAATAGGAACCATAAAAAGCCGATATACCCCTACAGCATGTTCACCCAAAACAAAGACTTCAATTGAATCTCGGTACTGGGAACATCTTTTCTGTCTCCAGTTGATTACTTACCCCAGTCATTGTCTTCGTGTACTATTTCTTCTTCCTGTTCAATTACTTCATCTTTTGGTCTCGCGGCTTCTTTTTTCTACAGGAAAAACACAAAAAAATTTAAAAATATACTATATGTAATAGTCAATTTTCAACAACAGCAAAGAAAATCAAATCCAATATTCACACTTAATATTTAAGAACCGCAGTCACCATTTAGAACTTTGTTAGGCATAAAAAGGCAGAATACCTGCAAGTTAAAAAAAACCCAACCCATTAACAGTCAAAAATAGGACTGCCAGAAAGTTTGAGCAATTAGTGCAGGAATAAAATATTATCTAACGGAATGCAAGCCAGTCTGCCTACCCTTTGCTTTAAGATAACTCAAAATATTGTATTGTTAGAAACATGCAAGGATCTGAAGACAAGGCTGCTGAAAACGGGAGTAGCGATGAAAGTTTTCTTTTACTACAGAGCTGTAGCTTGCTTTGTTCTTAAGACTTAAAGAAAGGAAAAAACAAAACTAAACAAAACATTTTTACCTTATAATTTTCTTGCTGTTTTCTGCAATTTTGGTCACTACATTGTGGGTTTGGCTTCATAGACATAGTTGGAAAGAAATCCTGCATGGCATTGTAACCAAGATAATAACTCACAGTACCAAAATTTAACAGGTATCTAGAAGCACAAACAGAGAAAGCAGGCCCTTATATACAGGTGCAAACCTAAAAATTCAGTTGCTCAAGGAATAATTTTTCTTCAAAGAACTTTTAGAATACACTTTCACACCAGTGAGTTGTAATATGTTACTCTGTCTTAAAATAAGGTGTAGTCACCCGACAACAGTGTAATTGTATCAGCATAGAACCCAGTCCTCTTGTGGCGTCTCAGAAAAAATACATTTAGAGTAGTATGTAAGTGCCTTAATCTATTCCTTGAAGCACTCAGATCCCACTTACAATGAGAAAGTTTTCAACAGCTAATCAGAACCAGTTTAATCATCTTTACTGTAGGGTCAGATTGGCAATGAAAATAAAGATTTAAATTAAGCTGCAATGTTTGCATTCTTCATTAAAGAAAAAACACATGTTGCTACGCAATTTTATATAATACCTCTCTGCACAGCTGAAAATGGAGTTTTGTTTTTTGTAGGCATGCTGGCAAACAGTACTTTTATTCTTCGTAAATAGAAATTTTTCGATAACTGACATAACCACGCTAAGGCTAAAAACAGGCTAAATAAGATCTTGTTCTCACAGATGCTTGTAAAAGATGGCGCATGCTTTTGAAACCAAGTACAAAGTTGTTAAAAAAATTTTCCTTGCTGATACATGCAGTTCTTTTAGCAATTGGAGTCATATTTTATTATGTCACATGTCATACTGCTATATAACTGTTTTTAATTCACCTCAGGTTTTTGGAATGCAAACACTGCAAGAGAAATTATTTATTCTTTGTCCATGTAGAAAGTTTCAAAGAAAAGTCATCACTGCAGCATTTTTGTGTATGTCAAATGGGAGTACCTTTAAATGCATAACGAAGGGGGTGGAAAAAAAAGTGTGTCTGTATGCAGTAAGAGAAATTCTTAAGAAAACTCTGACGACTTTTCGTTATCCCTGAGAAGTTCTATTAAAAACAGCAGCTCCAAACTAAATACACCAGTGACAAAAGCAGTGTATGTTTCAGCCCTATCCAATGATGCCAATACCTTTAGGAAACGGGCCACAAATATGTAAGAAGAACCAGACCCATCATTATGAAATCTTCCTTCGGGTTTCTTTCTCTTACGGTGCTGTACATTGAATAGCCACAACTCAGTCACTTACTTCAGAACATTTTGTACGAGAATTCCTGCCACGACACCCATAGTTGTAGGAAGACTAGCTGCACAAACTCCTTCTCGTTTTAAAGTTTTCTCATCAATATTTGCAGCAACTACAAGCGGAGGAGCACACTGAGAGGAAATAAAGAAATTCAGTTTTAAAAGAAAGTGTTAAAAAACCTTGCCATTCCCATTCTTTAAAAGAAAGACAAACAAAAAATTCAGCAGAGCACTGCATACCGCGAAACAAGCAGATTCACCAGGTATGATCAGCTGTATATGTCCTGACACTGCATTTTCACTCACTCCGGATTCCATCCAGATTTGTCCAAGTTCATTGCAAGCCTTATAAACACAGAAACACACACATCAGCACTGCAGAGTATAATGGAGAAAAAAACCACAAAACTTAAATTGAGAGTGGTTAAAGACATTGATCTTCCTGATTTAAGACAAAAAGGCTATGATCAGAAAAACAAACATGAAAAGGTAGAATAGAAATTTTTTATCAGAGTCACAGGACAAATCAAAGAACAAGTTAAAAGTTGTCTTCCTGAAGCTCACCCTTTGTGCTTTCCTGACAAGCTGAGACTTTTGAACAAATACAGGCATTAGCGATCCAGGCAGTAGGGACACACTACAGAATCTAATTGCTCAAACTACTTTTAATGGCACGGAGACAGTGTATTTGTGTACCCAGTGCACGCAATTTGCAGATCAGGTTAGCTGATGGATAACAAAAACCATGCATTTGGAACGTTCCCTACATTTGTTGCTACTATAAAGAAAATCAGTTTGATTAGGTACACAGCCCTAAGACGACAGTTTTAGTATACAAAAAGTCATATGAAGTATACAATTAGCTAAACACAGTCTTTAAAAAGTTTGTAAGATTCAACGTGACAGGCTTTGATAATACCTTTATATAAACAGGATAATTTGGAAATACAGAGAGGGCTTACAACACTTTTTTACTAACCATTAGCTGCTAGTAACTTCAAAGTCTACAGTTATGTTTATACACATAAAATATGTTTTACAAGAACTGGGTAAACTTAAGTCAAGGAGGGATTTTCTTAGAAGATTCTCGGTAAGTTCCTGTCTTTTTTCTAGTCCGCATACTTTCTAACAATATTTATTGGAGAAAATCAACCTCCGTTACCTCATGCCTTAGATGGCCTTACCGTGTTAATTGCCATGCGAGCTTCAAAGTTGTCCACGCAGCTTAGGACAAGATCAACGGGCTTCCCTTCCTCTAGTGCACCATTACTGAAATAAGTATCAGAAGTCTGCATGTAATTGGTGGCAGGACAAAATACCAACATGACAATTAACGTGCTTCTTTAGAGTACAGAACATGGGAAGTGTATTCCTAACAAAACTTGTGCAAATGCAGAACAGGATACAACTAGTGTCTTAGATCTACAGTAGAAACAACAGCATGCTGAAACTGGGATTTAAATACATGGGCATTTTAGATAGATTAAAAAAGGTTTTATATAGTATACACTCACAGTACAAAGTATTGGATAACTGTGTCTTTGTACAATATTACTGCAAATGGGAAAAGTTATTTCAGAACTTCTCTGTGAGACCTACTAATAACTATTTTCTTTTTTCATTCTATAAAGCATATCTGAAACTACTCCTCTGGAGCAGTCAAAATATGATCTGATCTGTTTTATATAATGTGAAAATCCTGTAATACCTGCAGTATTGGTTGGAAATCTAAAGATGCACTAATATAACAATGTAACAGTAGAAATAAATGCCAACTCCAGAGAAAAAGGTCTAGGCAGAAATGTCTTCATATGTACCTATCTCCCAGTGATTTTTGATTGGAAGTCATGAAACTGAAAAAAGACCCCAACGATAAAAATGTGAGGCTGTATAGAACCACACAACAGCAGAAGTTAACAATATGCTTTTGTTGAGAGATTTTACCTTATTCTGTCCATGAAGTGTTCAAAGTTGTCCAGTGTTGTGATGTTGTAGTTATGGACTTCAAATTGAACATCAGGATTAATATTCCTTATGGAGGAAATAATACGAGTCAATACTAATAAATACCATGATAACTTGCATTCTACTCCCTAACTTCAAAAGTGTTGCTACAGCCTTAAGCTTCCAGTCTGAAGTCTACAATACACCCGTATTTGCTAAAAATTTACATATTAGATGAGGAAGAAAAACCACAACACATCGAAGTGGCATAGTTTATACTAAAATTCTAAGCAAAATTAGCTATACTTAAAAAGTAGACTCACATTAAGGTTTTGGCCAGTACAAAAATGCCCTTAAAGCATCAACCATTCCCACAACTATTTTATACTCAAATTTTCAAATTGGATCATGCTGCTTTGCAAGTGATCAAGAGTGAAACATCAGTTTTCTGGAGCGGCATCCTGGCTAAATACATGTTGATACCCACTTCTCTAAGTTATACCTCAAAGTATGCTCTGCTGCTTGCACTTTACTTAATCCAGCTTGATGAGGTTGGAAGAAGAGTCTGTTCATGTTTGCCAGTTCCACTTTGTCATAGTCAAACAGAAGCAGCTACAATGAAGATTGTATTAATATATGTGAATCTCCAAAGCCTCTGCATCTAGAGCATTACGGCAAGCCATTTTAAACAACAAAACTCACTCTAAAACAAAAAAAAAAAAAACAAACAAACCCAACCAAACAACCTCCCCCGCCATCCCATTCAGTTCACATACAAAAGGTACCAACATTATAAGTACCCGAAAGACTGAATTCTAACTGCCATTCAGCAGGAACTGATTTGCTAAGTCATGAAAAGCACTCTTAATAAAAAACAATCTATTCGTTTGATCTAAACTAAGAATATTCAATAAACTATCTACATGAACACTATCACCTTGATTATCACATTCCTACTTGTTGTTCTGGCATTAACTAGAAATGTGTAATTGCTTTCACTTGTCTTGGCATGTAGTTCTTCAAAAACAATTCACTTAAAATACCTACATAATACATGGACATGTTGATTATTATAAATTCTGAATCAACTGTCCAATGTCCTTTTCCATGCCAAAGATGCTGGTATTCAGGAGATGCTCCTTCAGAAGAAGGGGGAATAAACTTTGCAATAAAAAATTGCATCATCTCTGTATTAAGAAACTTCTCAAAGTTCCAAGAGAAATGGTCAAGCTTTGCCTGGAAATATAAATATCTAAGCCATTCCCCAAATTCCTTCTTTTAAAAAAAATCCTGTTCTATTGACTCTGGAGGTTCTTGTTAGCTATACACACATCAAATTATTTTTAGCTGTTGCTAAATTTTTACCTCTGAGTCTGCCACATGAGGAACTAATGTTTGTGATAAAAATATGTTTGACATCTACTGCATTTCAATTTCATGAATATCAACTTGATTTCATAACATACGACTTAATCTTCTGTGCAAGTTACCCTCTCTTTTTTATTTATTTTATTTTCCGTTTGCAATAATCCAGTATGAAGGTTAGATAGATGGACTCATGTAAGGGCACAGAGAAGACAAGCACCCAAACAAGAATCATCTACAGGATACAGGATTAAGCCCTAAGTAAATCAATTTTACCAGTATAACAAAAATACAGACTCTTCATTTGTGATGTTTACGCAATTGCTGTTCTTCAGTGCTTTCTTCACAGTACTTTTTTATTTGGGCAAAATAAATGGAATGAAATCAAATATAACTCTTTATGAAGAAGACTGGTCCATCTTCTATGAAGGAGTAGAAGAAGAAAACTCTCATTACCTTACCAATGCCACACCTTGTCAACATTTCAGCAGTCACGCTGCCAACTCCACCTACACCTACTACTGCAACCGTAAAGGAACGGATTTTCTGTAGAAAGAAATAAAATACAGATCAGTATATCAAAAGTGGTCCTCACAGGGCAAAAATGTTTTAATGCAGGTAGAATCTTACCTCATAGTCTTTGACAATTCCCATTCCTTTTAATGCCATCAAGCGACTACAAAGAGAAACAGCAACGTTATACAGAAAATGCTCTCTACATTTCTGATACAGTTTTGCTTTTCAGATATTTAAAATCACTTTTGCTTTAAGAATAACCCCACCAAGCACCAAACTCAAGCCTCCTATTTTCACTGCAATTGTGATTGCCAGCTAGATACAGTCTAAATGAGATAGTAGATACTTTCCTATTAGCAACAGCAATGGAGTACTAAACCTGCAGAAAGTCACATACTTACTCAGTTGGTTGAGTAATGTCAATGAAATCAGGAGGATCCATAATTAGTTTCATAAACAAATACCTGATTTATAGAATGAAAGCCTACACTTTTTTCTTTAATGAACCATATGGCAGCAGGTCAGTGAGGCCTCTTCCACTGGTTTATGATCAATTTGATTAGATTAACTTCAACAAAACGTTAAAAAAAAAAGGCAAATATCAGGTTGTAAGGATAGCTGGAAGAATTTTAAAGTGACATTTTACCCTGCTACTGCATTTTTCGTTAAAAGTATCAATGAAAGTACAAGTATCAGCTTGTATTAAAGCAATTAATCCTGAAAAAAAAAATGCATCAGATTTACAGAACCTCTGAGCATTAGAAGGGGTCCCAGACGCTCAAGACTTCTCTAAAACAAACTCTAAAATTGGTAACTTAGAGGAATAACATCTCATGTAATACCAACACCTGTCCTATTTATTAGCAACTTAGTGGAAAAACTCACAAAGTTTCCTCTCTCTCCCCCTGTACCATAAAGCAAGATAATACAAAATAACCTCGATGAACCAGTCAGGTGTGAAATTGGAGAGCATCTCACCCCTCCTGCCCACAGAGCACCTGCCTTCAGCGTTGCCATGACACCCTCCTCAACACACCCAGCCCCATCCCTTAGCTCTCCACCCAGCCTAGCCCAGGTCCACATGCCATATCCTCTCTACCCAGACCCACAGTTCCAACACACGCCTGACACCCCACAGCTGCCTCAGCCCCTGGGCCTCCTCCCCACGGCTCAGTCCTGGCCCTCTCCCCTTAACCCAATGCCCCTCTGCCCGTGCCTCAGTCCTGGCCCTCTCCCCATAATCCAGCGCCCCTCTGTCCCTCTCAGTCCTGGCCCTCTCTCCATAACCCAACGCCCCTCTGCCCCCCTCACCCCCGGCCGCACCTGTAGGGGTTGGAGTCCGTCACCTCCGGGCTCATGGTCTCGATGCGGGCCCGCGGCACCCGCCGCCCGCCCTTCTCGCGAGCCAGCTCCTCCTCCAACTCCCGCACACGCCGCTCCAGCTGCTCTATCCGGCTGGGCTCCGCCATGGCAGCACCGGCGACACCGCAGCGACACGTCTCCCCGTCTGAGGCAGCTTCCGGGAGCGGCAGGGAGCGCCCTCCCCACCTCGCACCGACGCCTCACAGAGAGTTCCCATCCGCACCCGCTCCCGACAGCGGGCAACCGGCAGGCTCTAGTGGTGGCTGAGGGGAGGTACCAGCCGGGGCGGTAACTACCGCCCGGGAGCCGCTTTCCTCCAGGAGAAGCCACCCGGCTCCGAGAAGCCCACGGGCCCGGCGCCGGGGACGCCTTTCCCTGACGGACCGAGGCAACGCCGGTTGCCGCGACAACGCCGGGCGGGGAGGGGCGGGGCAGGGCAGCTCCGCCAATAGCGTAGCGGCGCGGTGGGCGGGTGCGCGGCAGCTCCGTCAGTAGCGTAGCGTAGCGTAGCGGTGGGCGGGTGCGGGGTGTACGCTGTCGGCGCAGTGAAGGGGGGATGGCGGCGGAGCCGGGTACCAGCGAGGTGCGGCAGCAGCACCGCTTCGACCAGGAGAGCTTGGAGCGGTACCTGTGCAGCCACCTGCCCGGCTTCCCTCGGCATCCCGCGGGGGCTCTGGCTGTCAGGCAGTACAGGTAAAGGGCAGGCCGCCCGCTCGTCCGTCCCTCCCCCACACCGCCTGTGAGGGGCGAGCGGCGGTCTCCATGACTATTGACATGGTCCCTCGCCCGTGAGGCACCCTGAGGTGCGGAGCCAGAGCTTGGGCCCGAAGGGTGCCTCTGCGGGGCGAGGAGAGGGGCTGCAGGGTTGCTCGCTGCTCGGCAGGAGAGGTGGGCAGAATTAAGGCCCTTTGCCCTGGTGATGGCGGACGGTGGCCATCGAGGGAATGGCTCGTCCCTCAAACAGCTGGAAAAGTCAAAGTTCTCGGTGGCAGCGAAGGTGACCTTTGGCACAGGCAGGCCCTGTGGCTGTCCGCAGGCAGGCTGGTATGTTGGGTGGACTTCCTGCTGTCCTCAGAAAAACATTTGTTTGGCCCCATGTGGTGCATTCTGCTGGAGTACGTGCACAACTGTTTTATTGCCTACTCATCAATCTTGATTTATCTGATTGTCCTTTGATTGCACAGCAAGTAGTAATGTTCAGAGGCACATACACGGCTTAAGAAATCTGCTTAAAAAGCCTTAGGCTATCACCCGGTAAGCAAATCTATGAGAAGAGCATAACGCTGTGCTGAGATTCCCATTAATGCCCTGAGAGCAATGCGTTGCACTACTGAGGTGCTACACCCAGGCTCCAAAGCCACCGTTGCACAGAACATCTGGTTCATTTGCATTCAGCAAATTAGTGGTGTGGCTGCATGACTTAAAATCAGGAGCTGACTGTTAGGAAGTTAAGTTATTCTACAAATATGTATTAATTCCTTTGTAAACATGACTTTGACTACTTTATCTGCAGTTATCACTAAAAACAGTAAACAATTTTTCATTGTCTTCTGATGTAAATATAAAACATCCATTGAATCCTCAGCTGTACACTAATCCTTGTATGTACTTCAACAGAGGATACTTTAGGAGGGGAATTCAGGAGAGTAGCTAATAGTAAAATCTGCTAAAATATTGCCAGTATTTACGCTTTTACTACTTTGTTTGTTTTGTGGTTGCACTTCAGGGCTTCAACCGATCTAAATCTCTATTGTGCCAGGCAGAGTATTTGGCTGTGCAGTACCCTTATTAAACTATGTTATAGACTATGCTCTAATTGTCTCGGGGAGAATTGAAATGTCAGGGGGAGCATGAGGGCAAAAGTTCACTTGATTTTAATTTTCCAATAGTTGTCTAATCTTTTATTTGACCAGGTCAGAACGTGTCTTAAAAATGATCCAGAATGAGGAGAGGAAGGCATGTAGATTAAGCACAGAGCCTTAAGGAAAATAAGGATCAATGAGCTTGATTGGGATAAGAAGGACAAGGTGTTATTAAGCATTTAACTAGATCATCCTTCTCTTTTACTCATGTATGTGATTGAAATGTCTAATTTTTATGATTCTTTGTCACTGTAACATTCATTCTTTAAAACTTTACAGCTATTATAGGCAGTCCCTTAAGCAGAGCATACGTATGTGATCATCAGGCTAGCATACAGTGGGGCATGGTACTAGAATTCATCAGTTATTTGGAGAGCTTTCTCTATGCTTACGTTGTTCAAAATACAGCTCAGCAAAGGACAAATACAATTACAGGCTAGTGTGAGTTCTGCTCTGTTTAATTTCCTCCAAATTGGAAAGCTTTAAAGTTAGTATCTGCTGCATACCTTGAAAATGTTAATGATGTCTCTTTAGGGAGGAGAGGTAAATGCTATCTCCATTTCAAAGGAGAACAAATTGAGTATCTGTGACCTCTCCACAGTGAAAGAAGACATCTTTCTTACAGGTAGGAGTAGAACCTCTGAGTTCCGATTTTGTAGGCTATCACTTGCATTCTTGTAAGACTATTTGGAAAAAAACCCAAAAAGCAACTCTTGAGAAGAACCCTTTCCTCTGTCTTGCCATTTTGTTCACGCCAAGTCACAGAGCATTTTGCATCATTTCTGATAAAAGTCTGAAAATTTGTAAGTACTTGAATTCGTAAGTAATTATCTTTCTCTTTATAGCTCAGGCCAGTCAAATCCAACATTTTATCTTCAGAAGGGTGGGCAGGCTTATGTGCTCAGGAAGAAGCCCCATGGCCCCCTTTTACCTAGAGCTCACAAGGTAAGTAACATACTTCATCAAGCTCCAGACACTTTGTATTGCAAGTGGCGAAGTCTTGTATGTGATGATGCAGCACGTTATTGAATGTGTCCAAAAGTGCTGTGAGCTGCTGGATCGTTTCCAGTTTTCTGTGCTATACACATAAGAAACATTTAAGAGGATACCTTGCCATTCACTGTATTCATTTATGCTTGGGAACTTTTCATTGAACCTAAATTTCTGTGTGTTCTTCAGGTTGATAGAGAATATCATGTGCAGAAAGCCTTATATTCAGCTGGATTTCCAGTGCCTGAGCCCCTGTTGTATTGCAGTGATGTTTCTGTCATTGGAACAGAATTTTATGTAATGCAGCATGTGCAGGTTGGTCCTACAATGTGAGAGATTCTCCTCTTCTCCCTACTACAAGCTGCTTTTAAATTGTTTAAAACCTTTCTTTTAGAGCCTTATTTAGCAGTTACTAGTTTTTGTGGTATAAAACATAAATAATCCTTTGGTGTTTTTAAGAAATGCTAGCTATCAGAGATTCTTACTGATTTCATCTTCTCCAGGACTTTTTTCCCACTTTGTCAAAATTTTCAACTCAGTATTTAACCTCTTGGTCTCATTAGACCTCTCAGAAGGATGTCTTGAAATGAGTAAATATAGCTTCTGTGAAAAGCATGTGTGTAACTCGGAGGGAGAAAAATCAGTTTATAAAGTTATACTGGATCCTTGGACATTCTGGGACCTGTTTAGCACTGAAGATAGTAATCTACATACAGTGCCCTTTCCTTGAAAACCAAGCAGGATTTCAGCTCAAGCACTACTTTCAGGAAGAACGTAGCATAGGTCTGTCTGTGGTCCATCACTCTGGAGGTGCTGTAGCTGAATTGATTCCGTTTCCGTTAGATTTTGGTGATTCTGAGTGTAAGTCTGCTGTATCATGTTCTCCTGGGAGGAGGATTTGAATTCAGTCCTCTTTCCTTTCATTGCATCCTGCTCTATCATCAGGTTCACTAGGAAATTAGAAAGGTAAGGCCAATTCCTGGAGATTAAGTTAACCTCGCTACCAAAATAATGAATCAAAAGTAATACAATGTAAAAGCTGTGAAGAATTTGAAACAATTTTCTTACGTTAAATGTGGAGAATTTTTCTGGTTTTGACTAAAACAAAGTGGTTCCTGAATGAGAAACTTTGCTATTGTTATATTTACATTTCTAAGGATGTGAATTTACAGGCTATCCATTCTAAGATGGACAGCAGTGCACTGTTTTTAACAAATATGTTGTGTATTTAGAAATCAATTACACATTGACTGCATTGAATAAACTATTACAGAATAAAAAATCTGATTTCTAGATTTGTTATGCAGAATCTTTCAGCAAAAAAGTTCTGTTGTTGCTTTAGCTGTGTAGATGTATTGAAGCCATCATACGAACCAGTGAAACTGAGGGATTTAGAGGAGAGAAGAGTCTGTTTTTTGTTTTCCGATCTGTTGCTGGCAGGGTCAAAATTAAAAGAGAAAGTGGAGAAACACACCAATCTTCTAAACTTATTAAACTGCTTTTAAGGAGAATGCAAGTGAATTTCATTGTTTGCCTCTTTGTATGTACCACCCACCCATTCCCCTCTTCTCCCTGCCTACCCCCCAACTCCCTCCCAAGGTCTTCATTGATATTTTTTCTGGAGTTACATGTTGGAGACAACACAATAACATATTTTTTTTCTGGGTACTTTGAAGCTTGAGGGTATCTGGATTGAGTGATTGAGCTCATCTACTGAATATATCTGTTATTTTAATTGCCTTCCAATAGATATCCTGTATACTAATGATCTGAGATTACTGTGAATCCCTTCATCTCTCCTGGGCAAGGAATAAAATAAACGAGGAATGAATTTTTGATTGCATAGGGAGTGTTGGTTCACTTTTTTTTTGCTTTTGCTCCTGAGATGTAGAGCTTTATTTCTCTTCATCTGATGCATACATACCACCAAATATCTAATTTATGATGTTTCTAGGGTCGCATCTTCCGAGACCTCTCGCTGCCTGAAGTGGGCCCAGCAGAGCGTTCTGCTTTGTATATTGCAATCATAGAAACTTTGGCCTTGTTGCACTCCTTTGATTTACAGTCATTGGGTCTCCAAGGATATGGTAGAGGACCAGGATACTGCAGAAGACAGGTACAGCTCTTCAAAAAAATCTCTTGTTTTATCAGGTTTTTGAAGATGTATTTGATTTGCAAGCTAAATTGTTAGTTATTAATGCCTTGTAAAAGTAACCATCATAATTTAGCTGTTAAACACCTTCACATTTCAATTATTTGTGCACAGTATAAAGTTACTACTACATTCAGATCAATTCTATAAAGCTTTATTCAGGGAATGGTATTCACTTTTTGGAATAATATTAGATTTGCGCTATGTAAATAGGATTGAAATAGAAAATAGTAGTCTTCATTGCATCTTTTGATCTCACACTTCACATTTGCAAATGCAAAGATGCTGTGTTTTACTGAATTTACAGGTAACATGGTAATAGTGAAAGCCCAGAAGCACACGCTTCAGAATTTTGTGCTCTTGAAAAACTTGTGAATCAGTGGGAAAATCTGTTGAAAGTGTTTGTATTTCTTTAGGTATCAACTTGGAAAAGACAGTATGATGCAGCTGCTCATGCAGACATTCCTGCCATGAACAAGCTGGCTGAGTGGTTAGCAAACAACTTGCCACCTGATGATAATGAAGAAAGCCTGATTCATGGGGACTTTAGAATAGATAACATCATCTTCCACCCAACAGAGGTATTTGAAAAGTATTTGTACATGTTTAGTAGTTTTTGGTCCTCCACTCTTTTGTACTCCTATCATGTAATGGGACACTTATGTGGGTGTTTTAGTGTATGATACATCTTTGAAAGGAATAATAGAGTACTTAAATCTTCTCTATACTCTGTGTATGTTGTTTAGGTACCTAAATACAGTCCTGGTTTTCATTGCAGGCAATTGTTACTCGGTTTATTCATTAGCCGTAGTCCCTGCTTCAAAGTCCAGGAACAAAACATTTTATATGCATAAATCCTATTGAATTCAGTGCAACTTTAGGACATACCAGAGTCTCGTTTCATTAAACTATATAAGCATCTGATCCAGAGTCTGTTGAAATTTGTGGTATGGGTTCAATTAACAGCAATGGCTTTTGGAGCAGGATCTGAATGCATGATATGTGATACTAGTGGAAGCAAATTAAAATCTGTCAAAGCTGCTTAGTTACGGAGCACACACAGTTCACAGAGATCCTAAAAGTTCTTCGTTCATCTTTAGGGAAAAGGAAGAGGGTTTTTTCTGGTTTGTGGAAATAAATGTGTGTTACCTATCTATCAACACAATTGCATTTTCATAATTTTTTTCCATGCTATTTGGTGTGTTGTGACCAGAAGACATGCCTGGGGTTTGTGACCAAGACTCTGCAATGCCTGCTTCACAGCAAAGCAACAGTTCCCAGAGATTCCCATTGTTGTATATAGATTGGTTGATAGACACTGTTTGTAGGTTTAAATGTGCTGATTGACTCCCTGAGCAGAGAATCTGGCAGTCTGAGGGACTCTCCCAGCTGTTCCTGATGTAGTTGAAAGAACTGAACAACCTGTACATTGGTAATTTTAAATAATCTCTGCAAACTGTTCCTGTATGTGCAGGAATGACCATGTAGGAAAGTCTTTTGCACAGAGTTCAAGTAGCTATGGATCATGAGTAGGCTGGAGGGACCATTCAGGATGAGAGGCCAGCTGGCCTGAATATAAGAATTCATCAGAACAATGGTTTGGGGAGTCTCAGCCCATCCAGCTCAAGACACCATTGCAAGGATGTTTGCAGCAGAGGCTCATGTCACTAACTGGGCAGTGATTGACTGTCCTGATTAAGAAATTCAATACCCCATGTAAGTGTTAGTCAATGCATAATGTTGTGATAAATTAGGTTTTTTAGGGCATGGTCTGTCCATGAGTATTTGTGCAAAAGGACTGTGCAACAGAACTGGAAACAAAAAAAAAACAACCCCAACTGTCAATACTGCTGTTCATTGGGTAATTTTAATTCAATGATATTTTGACTAGAAGAGTTTAGAAGTTTCTGACAGGAAGAACACTACTCAAAAATGTAGAATTTAAAACAGATTTTCATTGGAAAAATGCCACTATATGAATGTTAATTTTCTGCGGATCCCTACATAGTGCTAAAAGGAACTGGTTTTGCTGTAGATAGGTACTGTGCGTGTTTTTAATTTTAAATACATAGTAACCGAATAAAGCTGTTGGGTATTAAGTGGGTTGCATATTTGTGGATGGAGAGAATTTATCTTCAAGCATTCACTTGAGGTCTTTATTTTTATTTAAGGCTCGTGTTTTGGCAGTGCTGGACTGGGAACTTTCAACTGCTGGTCATCCTTTAGCAGATTTAGCATACGCCACTGCATTCTACTTTTGGCCTACCTCTATTAAGAACTTAGCTCAAGGAACTTTCTTGGGTTTCAAAGACACCATAGGTATGAAACTAACATTTTTGTTTAAATGAATTCTAGGGTTGATTTCTATTTGATATGTTACCTTTATAAACAGTAATAAAAAGCTAAATTAATAAGCACATCATTTTGACCTTCAAAAGAACTTTTCCATGGTTTTCTTCATTGTAGGAAACGTGCTGATAGTGAGGTTTAAGGTAGTACTGTTCTAATAATCTGTGGCTTAGCCACAGTATGCTGCTTCTGAGAAAGTTTATTTTGAACCTTTCTTAGAGATGATGGAAGAAAGCTAAAATTTAAATATACATTTGTCATTTATTTAAAAAAAAAAAAAAAAAAAGAGGCAACCTCCCCACCCCCATGGTGCAGTTAATTTCCTGACTGGAGTGGAGGCGGGGAGCAGTAGGAAGTGTTATGGTTATCTGGAATTCTGAAAGCTATTTCCTTTTGTCTCTCCGTATCACACTTAGGTAATGAGAAATGATAAATCATGTTTTTTACTATGTAAATGGAATATCTCATAAAGCTGAAAAGCTGTACAGAAGAATAAGGTGGAAAAAATAATAGAAAACATTGACTATTCTAAAATATTCTGTTGTTTTTTTGTAGAAACTCCTTCATTTGAAGAACTGGTTTCCACTTACTGCCGCTGCCGGGGTATTAGCACCACTTTATCGAACTTTAATTTTTTTCTTGCTTTGTCATGTTTCAAAATGGCAGCAATAGCCCAGGTAATACACTCACATTTTTTTATTATGACACACGTCACATATTTTTATTATGAGTATTTGCAGTTTGGTAATACTTGTTCAAAATACGAATCATATTTAAAAACTAATTGTAACCATTGTATTTTCAGTTTTTTTCTTTAGAAGCAATACCTTAGATGCTTATGACTGATAACTCTTTAGGAAAGAATTCTTGCTACATAAAGTACTTTGTGTTAGATATAGCTAACTGAGGAAAGTAAGCTGAAAAAGGAGAAAGTGTGGATATGTGAAGTTTTTCTTATTGATGTTCCAGTATGCAAGCAATTTTGTCTTTACCTTTTTGGAGGCTCTGGTTAATTTAAATCCCGTATTGCAGAGAAACAAAGATCTTTCTAAGTTTCTGCAGCTGTCATGAAAGTAGATAGCGGGATAGATAAGTAAGAGCCTGTAGGTTCCACCCACTGATGAAAATGGGCATGTTGTGAACTCAGCTTATTATGACCATAGGAGACCAATCTTGAGATGTGATTATAGGAAAAAATAAGTTTAATTGATTCATTGTTAACAGAAGTAACTGTTTAATTAGATATTCAACCATTGTAAGGCATAAGTACCTTTTTACGAGGTGAAGCATGAGCTCAGCATACCAAATGTGGGATAAGCTACCTGGTATTAATTTGGAATAAGAGTATATATGTGGGTAGTTCATGTATTTGTGGATAATAATCATATGCTGTCAGTTAGCTTAAGGACAGGCTGGGCTTGCTTGCAGTATTATGTACAGACATATTCTTTTTTCTTCTTTTTTTTTTTCTCTAGTAATTTTTTTGATTTTCATTTATTTTAGTTTAGATGAGGTATGTTGTTTTTCTCTTGTGTGCCAAGCATCTCCATTATATCAGAAACGGACTGAAACCAATATTAACATCACAGTAAAATCTGTCTGGATTTTTTCCTATTAGGAGTATGTGCATTTAAGTATTACTTTCATAGTTGAAGAAATCACCAATCTAAAAAAAGGGACAATTTTAAGTGCATAATTGTACCATATATGCCTTTCTTTCGGTTTTAGGGTATATATGCTAGATATCTCATTGGAAATGCTTCTGCAGAGAATAGTCATGAATTTGCTAAGATTGTGAAGCCTTTGGCAGAGAGAGGGTTAGAGCTGTCAAAAAGGTAAGTGTGGTCTAAACCATTGCTCAAAGGCAAGGCAAAGCTTTTATGTCTTCACTTATTGAAATGCCTGTATAAGGCAGCTTATATTCTTGCTTGTTATTGCATTTGAATGTTCTTCTTTAGGTCATCTTTCAGCAGCGCACATCACAGCATTTCTGGAGAGTTGTTCCGTCAAAGTAGGAAAGGCCAAGAAATTTTGTTGAAAGTCAAGCAGTTCATGAAGCAGCACATATATCCAGCTGAGAAGGTAAAACTTTTTAGTAAACCTATTTATAAATGAGCATTTTATGACCAGAGTTTATAAAAACGTAAAGCTATGTATGGAAGTCATGTCCCCTTCTGTTTTCCTTCTGTTTTCCTTCTGTTTTCCTTCTGTTTTCCTTCTGTTTTCCTTCTGTTTTCCTTCTGTTTTCCTTCTGTTTTCCTTCTGTTTTCCTTCTGTTTTCCTTCTGTTTTCCTTCTGTTTTCCTTCTGTTTTCCTTCTGTTTTCCTTCTGTTTTCCTTCTGTTTTCCTTCTGTTTTCCTTCTGTTTTCCTTCACTGGTGTATTTTCTTGCAGTGATGTTTATAGCATTGCAAAATATGAATAGAAATCATTATAATCTATATTAATTTTTTTCCAGAATTAAAATGCTGTATGCATTGTTAATGAAAACAAAGAGTTACTTTTTAAACTTTTTAAGAAATACTGTTTTTAAAAAGTTATTTTTTAAAGGTATTTGCCAAAATTCTTTTAACACTAGCAAAAGCTTAGAACTCCTACATACTAAATGCAAAGACACTTATCTACAAAATGGAAACTGCTGGTTTTAACCACACAAAGCTGAACTTTTCTGTTTCTTGCCTTATTTTTTAAGGTGTGATTTTATGACAAAAAATGTGATTCCATAATGTAACAATTTAACCTCATTCTGAAATGTATCTAATACCAGAGAGGGTTCAACTTTTAGCCTTATGGAAGCACAGGTTTTGTTGCACAATTAGGTTTTTCAGCTTTTTGTTGGTTTATTATTTGGGTTTTCTTTTTTTGGTTTTTGTTTTTTTTTTTTTTTTCATTTCAGTCAGGCAGAAGTGCAGAGAACATACTAATCTAAAAGATTTATGAGTGCATCTGCCTATCACAAGGAGGCATTGAGTGTAGAAACTCTTGATATGCAGTTTCTTAAAAGTCTGTCTGTACCTAGTTTTAGATTGTGCAAGGAAGCCTTGCAATAATTAGTGTACTTGCTTTAAAAACAAATGAACCACAAGTAGCCATGCAAGTTTTGCAGATGAGTACGTTTACAGACTGGTTAGTCTCACCTCCGTCCCTGGGAAGGTAATGGAGCGACTCGTTCTGGATGTCATATCAAAGCACGTTCAAGCGCAGGAAGTTATTGGAAGTGGTCAACATGGATTTACCAAGGGTAAATCATGCTTGACCAATCTCATAGCCTTCTATGATGTTATAACTGGTTGGCTGGATGAGGGCAGAGCAGCAGATGTCATCTACCTTGACTTCAGCAAGGCTTTTGACACTGTCTCTCATAACATCCTCCTTAGGAAACTGAGGAAGTGTGGACCAGACGAGGGGACAGTGAGTGGATTGAGAGCTGGCTGAGTGACAGGACTCAGAGGGTTGTGATTAATGGAGCAGGGTCGAGTTTGGACGCCTGTAACCAGTGGTGTCCCCCAGGGTTCAATACTTGGACCAGTGTTGTTTAACGTATTAATCAACGACCTGGACAAGGGAACGGAGTGTATGCTCAGCAAGTTCACTGATGATACCAAACTGGGTGGGGTGGTTGACACCCCAGAGGGCCGTGCTGCTATCCAGTGTGACCTAGACAGGCTGGAGAGCTGGGCAGAGAAGAACCTAATGAGGTTCAGCAAGGACAAGTGTAGGGTCCTGCACCTGGGGAGGAAGAATGTCAGGCACCAGTATAGGTTAGGGGTGGACCTGCTGGAAAGCAGCTCTGAAGAAAAGGATCTGGGGGTCTTGGTAGATAGTAAATTATCCATAAGCAAGCAATGTGCCCTTGTCGCCAAGAAGGCCAACGGAATTCTGGGCTGCACAGGGAAGAGTGTGGCTAGCAGGTCAAAGGAGGTCATTCTCCTCCTTTACTCTGCACTGGTGAGGCCACAACAGGAATACTGTGTCCAGTTCTGGGCTCCCCAGTTCAAGAGAGACAGGGAACTACTGGAGAGAGTCCAGTGAAGGGCAACTAAGATGATTGAGGGACTGGAGCATCTCCCTTATGAGGAAAGGCTGAGAGAGCTGGGACTCTTTAGCCTGGAGAAGAGAAGGCTGAGGGGAGACCTTATTAATGTTTACAAGTATCTAAAGGGTGGGTTTAAGGAGGATGGAGCCAGGCTCTTCTCAGTGGTTCCCAGTAACAGGATGAGGGATAACAGGCACAAGCTGGAACACAGGAAGTTCCAATCAAATATGAGAAAAAACTTCTTTACGGTGAGGGTGGCGGAGCACTGAACAGGCTGCCCAGGGAGGTTGTGGAGTCCCCTTCTCTGAAGACGTTCAAGACCCGCCTGGATGCAGTCCTGAGTAATGTGCTCTAGACAATCCTGCTTCGGCAGGGGAGTTGGACTAGATGATCTCCAGAGGTCCCTTCCAACTCTGAAAAATTCCATGAAATTCCATGAGTAGCGTTGTGCTTGTAAGTTACTTCTGATAACACGGATTGTGAATGAGGACTTGTAAATTCTACTTTGGAATTTGTCTTACTGCGTGATTTTCAGAAGAGGGCACTACTTTCATTCATTCTAAAACTAATTCTGGGCCAACTTTGATGAAGTGCTGTGTCTCACTAAAACATGTAGTGAAAATACTAGGATTACTGAAGACATATTTTTAATTAGTACTAATCACTGGTGATCAAAATGACTGTTTACATAATCTGTTAAGGAATTATTTTGACAGGAAAAAATGTATTCTTTGTGATTTTTTTTTTTTCTCAGTTAAAAAAAATATTAACTGGCTTATATATCCAAATGTTGTGATAGGAAACCTGAATATTAAGTATCAGGACATCAGGACGTTTATTTGTTGTTTTACTTTTGGGTGCAAGCTTTTTGTGCATACTGTTGGTAAAAGTTACTTGTATCATGAGAAAACACTAACTTTCTAGTGTCATCATCTCTCATTTTAGACCACCCCAAACTATTTCCATGTGTGAAATAAGGTACTGATTTGGGTTATCTCCATGACACATCTAAAGTCTTGCAAAATTAATAGATTGCAGTTTGATTTTGAATTATATTTTTAATTTTATAATGCAACCAACTATATAATAAAAAGCTGTTGTGTTGAGTATTTTTTATTAGTTTCTTGGTGTGTAGAGCTGGAAAAGACACCATATTATTACTTCTGTTTGTTACATGCATTCTTAATTTAAACAGCATCTTTTTAATGTTTCTCTAAGGAAATAATAAATTACTATACAGGACATGGAAATACTGAGGAAAAGTGGAAGAAACCACCCGTGCTTGAGAGACTGAAGGTATGGAATAATAAATATTCTTGAGCACTCTACAGTAAAAGAAACAGGCACTGACATGGAGTGTAAGAAAGTTAGGTGTTTTTTTTTTTTTAAAAGGAATCTGTTTTTTTTTTAAAAGGATTTATTGTTAATGTTTTTCCCTGTTGATTCTTTCAACAGGAAATGGCCAAAGCAGAAGGTCTGTGGAACCTTTTTCTCCCAGATGTCAGTGGTCTCAGCCAGCTTGACTATGCGCTAATAGCTGAGGAGACGGGGAAATGCTTCTTTGCTCCTGAGGTTTTCAACTGTCATGCCCCAGGTTAGCAGCCCTGTCCCGTAACTACAGCACTGAGAGCATTGAAAAGTTGCGCATCTTACGCCTTACGAGTTCTGTGTCTCAAGAAGTAAACATGACTGCTGATTTCTTACAGACACTGGAAACATGGAGGTCCTGCACATGTACGGGACTGAAGAGCAAAAGAAAGAGTGGCTGGAGCCTCTCCTAGAAGGGAAGATTAGTTCTTGCTTCTGCATGACAGGTAAATTTTTCTCTGTAAGAAAGTTAGAGGCAAGTGGCAGAAATTTCACATGGCATATGCAAAAAGCACAAAACTACAAGTTGTTATGTGTTAATGAATTAATACAGATTTCCACTGTATCTGTGAATGTCTTTGAATATGAAATCATCTATGAGGTGTGAGTGCAAAGTGAAGCATCCTTGCTGCCCTTCCCGTATAATTACCATTTGTCATCGTTATAATAATTAGTATTTGCTTTCCATATATTTTCAATTTATTTTTAGTAAAATACATTTTATTGTACCAAACAGACTTACAATAGAACTTACCCTTTTTTGTAATGTGCTTTGGGGTTTTCTAGAAATGTACATGTAGGTACAAGTGTGATTACGGTGATTAAAGTTGTGTAGTTTTGCAGTATGCTATAGGTAGAGGTTTTAAGACGTAACCTGAAGATAACTTGTAAAATGCACGATGCACTTGTTTTATGTCTGTAACTCAGCATTATATTCATTTTTGCTCTTGAAAGCTTGTAGCTTTCAGCATCCGTGGAAGGCCTGGCTGTTGATTTAGGAAGGTAGCTATTGAACATGAGATGTCAAAATCTCGATCTTTCTCTGTCAGCATGAGTTGAGAGAGCTCAGTCTTGCAGAGCCAGACTGCTTTATTTTGAGCAAATTATGATGCTTTTGCTTTAAAGATGGCCTATAAAAGAAGTTAAGGGTGAAAGGAGAGAGGAAGAATCTTTCCTGTTACAAACAATAATTGATGACAATTTGCTGTCAGCTGCTTTGTGTCACCTACTTCATAAATTCTCACAATAAGTCACTTAAATCTCTTAATTTTCACTTGAGAAGAGCCTAGGGGGCAAAAAAGGCTGAGGAGAGATATGATTATTATCTATAAATACATTGGAAGGGGGAAGAATTTAAAAACATCAGGGAAGGAAGAAGGCTGTTGACTATAAAGCGCAGTCCGAGCCCAAGAAGAAGCAAGTTTAAACTGTCTATGAATAACGGGTTGTTAGAAAATAGAAAGCCTTTGACCACCAGCAGAACAAAGTGCTGAAAACAGCTTTTCTACTGGGAGCAACGTCAATAGAGTATATCTAGATCCCTGTATTTGTGGTGGTAGTTCCACCTGTGGTTTGTTTCATTTTTTTTTTCTTTAACACAGAACCTGATGTGGCTTCAAGTGATGCCACCAATATGCAATGCAGCATTGAGCGAGACGGAAACAGTTATGTGATCAATGGCAAGAAGTGGTGGAGCAGTGGTAAGTAGAGAAACCATAAATAGGAATGGCTAAGTCTAAAATTCTTTCCAAGAACTGATAAAGCAAAAATATTTGCGCTCCATTTCTGAAATGGAAACTTGTCTCATCTTGGGTAAAGAAGCAGTAGAATATAAAACAATGGAAAGAGCTGAAGAGCTGAATCAAACTTTTTGTTCTATGAAGCAAAGTGCAAGACTTGAATCCAGTTTAGGGTTTGGGGCCCTTTTTGGAACCTCTGAATTTTGTTCGCAGAATGAATGCAACTGTTGTTCTTTAAACGTTACCTCTTTCTATCAAGTAACTTACGCATTTATTGCTGTAGCCTTTAAACTTTGTTTTTATGAAGCTGTCTTTGGAAGCTTGCATGTGAGATTTGAGTACACTGTGTAGTTACAGTCAAATTTGGCTGATTTTTAAAGTAGCCTGGGATGCTGTTGGACTGACTCTTACAGGTAATTTTCTTACACTGTACTTCCCAGAAAAATCAGTGGATTAGACTGTAAGGTGTAAATGTCCCTGATATTGTAGTGCTATTACTTTTTTTACCAAAACACATGTGACAGTGACTCAAAAATCATCATTCCCTGGGAGTTTGGAAGCCAACTATGTAAACTGAGTTGCTAATTGGAGTGAAACTTGAATGTTTGATTTGTGTACCTTTGAGTGTGGCAGCTGCCTATTGATATATGCTTGTGCGATCCCTAGACTCACCAGAAGATAGGGTGCTCTCGCTTTTCTAGTACTGCAAAACTGGCGGCAAAAGGAGGCATGGTATCTTGTTTCTTGACCTGAGAGTGACACTTAACTGCTGGCTGCTGATTTTGCTCTGGGTCATTGTGTCTCAACTGTGCGTTGCAGTTCCTAAGGAAGTAACGGGAAAGTTTGTAGGAGGTCACACACACAAAATATTGTTCATAAAATTAGTTATGTGAATTCTAAAAAGGAGAGTAAATATAATGTAAGACTCTCTATAAAGGAGAGTCTTATTTCTAATAAAAATAATGAGGAAAGTCAGATTTGCATAAAGGCAGATGCACAAAAGATGCTGTAATTTCAAGAAGTTTGAGAAACACATAAAGCAGTTCTGCCTTAGTCAGAGTCTCCTTTTGTGCCTGGTTGGTGGTTTGCTTTTTTTTTGTTGCTTGGTTTGTTTTTTTGATTTGGGGTTTTTGTTGGTTTTGGTTTGGTTTTTGTTTGTTGTTTTGTTTTGTTTTTTGTTGGTTTGATTTTGGTTTTTTTTACCCTTTTTACTGTGAATGGGACATTAGGACTTTGGATGTTTGGGAATTCCAGAAGCCTGACTGCCTGGTCAGAATGTCACTCTGGGTACAACCACTCTGTATTTGTGATGACAAATCATAGGTCACACATGCAAGGAGCCAGTTACTTCATGGAAGAACTGGAGTTTCTTACCTTCATCTGCATGGGTGCTTTGCATGTCTACAGTAAATCCAGTAGGGCTTAAATATGTCAGATTTATGGTGTATGTGTAGACCATATGTCAGGCACTTCTGACTTAGCCATTCACGCCCTGGTATTTCTCAAAATACTGGGCAGAAATTCTGTAAGCTTTTGTCATCCAAACAGAGAGAAGAGGCTTGTGTCTTGTTTATGCTACTGTTGCTTCTTGTGTGTCATTTTAGAGCTTTGTCTTCCAGTCCATAATTGTGTAACTGGGAACAGTGTCTAAAAATTAGAAATTCTTGTTGGCTTTCGTAAGCCATAGGTCAGGCATTTTTTCAGAGCCCACGGGATGTTTGAAGGCAGGGACAGTATGCTGTAATACCACTTTTTTCATTTTGAAAGCTAATATGTCAATATATTTGAAATGTTTCCAGAGCCTCATGGAAAACTGCTGTTTTCCTGGAATCCTTGCCAGCACTGTGTCAGGGAACAACTTTCGTACCTCTCCATGGAAAAACTGTAAATCCCACCGACAATGAGCTCCGTATGGAGTCAGAACCTCTCTTACTCATCAGCCAAGGCCTCTAGCCTTTGCTGGTTGGTAAATGCCTATGATGAGAGATGTCAGTACCTACTAAACCAAAACAAACATAAAGATATGAATAAATGACAGCCAGCACACTTTTTGTGTTCTTTGGTTTTATTGTATTTCTGTATATTTTAGCAGATACAGTTATTGCAGTGTTTGATTCATTTTACAAATTCTGACTAGAAATTCCAGGCCCTGTATCTGAAGATTAACTTAACTTTTTCTTACATTACATAATGCTTTGACTGTACAACCTTGGCATTTACATTTGACAGGACATTTACAGAGATCTAGGATGTTGAAGTTTAGGGTGAGCAAAAAAGGAGAGATGAAAGTTTGGTTTTGGTAGTTACACAGAAGAAGTTACAATTTTTTGTGGAGGATGTTGTTGTTGTTATACGTATGTGGAAACACATACAGAATCCTGCCCTCTCACCCCCATTCTCAGCCATGAACCGATACCTCATTTCAAGGTGCAGGGGTATCTGTGGAATGGTGTCTGAGGAAAAAAAAAAAAGTGGAACTGACTTATTAGGCAAATGTTCTAAAATTTTACAAAATAGTTGGAGAAACACAAGATTATTAACTTTTGGTACACAAGTTCCTGTACTGCTATTTTATTGCTGGTGGTTTCTTTCTCTGTTTTAATTGGATGTTTAGACATGTACAGATTGTTCATTACACAGCTATTTAATTGCCTAGTACTGTGATGCTTTTAAATGTGAATCTTCGTGGTTTTTTAGGTGTTCGGGTTTTCTTGTGTGTTTGGATTTTTTTTTCTTTATTAGCAATTATTTCTAGTTGTTTCTATTAATTTCAGTATTTAGTTCATGCTTGATGCTTAATTTTGATCAGCGTGGTCCACTTTGAACTGTAGTGTCTTGGCTAGTCTGTAAGTTCAGAAATTAATCTGAAAGTTGACTTGCAGAGAAACAGCTGCTGAAACAATACCCCCAGAATTAGTAAATAATTCCCTTGGTTATATAAGATAATGAAAGCAATGGAGAGCCTATATAGTGAAGCTAATTGTTTCTTCAGTATGGTCTTCATAATTCATAGAAATTTCTTCAGGTCGTCCATTCTGTTGTTGTCTTCTCCAGTATCCATAATTTTTTGCAATTTTCATAATATGCATTTTAAAAGAGGCACCCAGAAAGACATAGAGGAGAGGGTTCAGGCAGGCGTGAAACAAAGCTATGCTCTTGGTGACCTGGAGTGCAACGTCTATGGTTTTACTTGTATCACAGTCAGTAATCAACATGTAGATAATATCTATGGCTCGCCAGAACTTAACAATGTTGTAAGGTAGCTGGGTAATAATGAAAGTAGCCACTACTGCCAGCAGGACCATGAAAGGTCTAGATTTTTTAGCATTTGCAGATCTAAAGATTGCTCGAGCAGTAGCCGAATAGCAGATCAGCATTACTAGGAAAGGAAGCAGAAATTCCAGGATAATTTCCAGGATTTGAATGGTTGCTTTTAAGACTGTTTCCATGTTCACTGGAAATACAGGAAGGCATTCATTCCTGTCACTGTGTTTCTTGACTTGATTGAATATCAGTTCAGGGATACTGAGGAAAATGGCAAATAGCCAGACGCAGATGCAGGTAACACTGCAGCGTTTACCAATTCTTCTTTGACCTTGGGATTCAGAAGTGGCCCTGTACCTATCCAAGCTGATACAGGCCAGGAGCAGCATGCTAGAGCTGAAATTCATGGTGTATAGAGAAGAAGTGAGCTTGCACATGGAGTTTCCAAGTTCCCATCCCTGCACTGCATTTGCAGCCCAAAAAGGCAGTGTAAAGAGCAAGAGCAAATCAGCAATGGCTAGATGCATGATGTACACATCCGTCTTAGTCTTCGGTTTCTTGCAGTAGGCATAAATTGCGACCACTAATGAATTTCCAGCAACTCCAACAGTGAAAGCCAGTGCATAGAACACAGGCAGGAATAATTTACTGAAATTTCTCACATCACTTTTTTCACAGAGAAGCTCGTATGTATTGTAATCTATAACAGAGTTGAGATCATCCTCCTCATCCTCAATCCAGTAATCAGTTGAGTTATTCATATCCCAGCCCATGGCAAAGCTATAAGACACACACACACACAAAAAAAAAAGGGGGGGGAGAGAGGGGGGAGAAGGGAACACCAAAGAAATAATACTGGTTTTAAGTTTTAAAATTTCTGTTGAAACCTAGACCCCTTACTCAGGGTTGCTTATACTTCTCAAGTTTAAAGAATTTGGATATTGAGAATACACTTGTAAATAATCAAAGCAGAGCTAGACAGTGATGGAGGCAGAACAGATCATCACAAATTCTCACATGAAATGAGTAACTGACTGTATCTGTGTGTGCAATGAAAAGTAAAATGGATTCAACTGAAATGCTTTCATTAACCTTAGCCTTTGAGATTGCAAGATGCTTGGAGCGCACCTCACTGATTTCCACATTTCAGTTGAGGAGCCATCGTTGCTTAAACTGCTCTGACTCAATTATGTTTGATGATATTCCATTGCAAAATACAATTTCTCTGTACCTTCATAGCTTTGAAATTACACCTTCCTCTCTACAGCCTCTGCAAAGCAAAGGAGTACCAGTTGAAGGCTGTAAATGCTATTACAATACAGTGGATAAGGAATACTAACAGGTTGAAGCTGAGAAGCAAGCAGTAGTATTCTGTGTTTACTATAATAAATTTTGACAAATTTGAGATATGAGTATAATACAGGGAGATTGTGCTTACTTGTTTCTCAGGCATACAAATACATGCCCATTACGTAAAGCACAGCAGCGGAGTCGGTTGCTGAAGAGCAGTAGAACAAGCTCCGTTTAGTCTCCATCCCACACAGCGAGCCATGCCCACGTGGAATTTCTTACAGAATGAAATTGCAGCCAGTACACTGCATCTTATAGCTGGAGACTTCTCAGGATGTTATGACAGGAAGGAATCTTATCACATACAAAACTGCCCACAAGTACCCAAACAGCTCAGAAGCTCTGCTGTTTTTCCAAGTACTATCTCATGACAGATTTACTCCGTAAACACTAAGGCTGTATCCTAAATGCCAGCTTAGGGTTGAAGTTTGAGTGTTCTTATCTTCAGACTCTGTCTTAAGCAAGTCATGTCCTACACTGTTTTCTTCTTTTTCCATAATTGTGTTCATTGACTAATTTGCTGGAATTCTTTCTGTTGTAGACTACAGTCCTGCAGTGCCCTGTTTTCTTGAAGTAGTTCTTAACAGCCGTAGCAAAAGGTAGCTGAGAATGAAAAAAAACATTGCCCCTTTCTCACCACCTGCAGTGTTTCAGAATTTGAGGCCAATGTTACTGAAAGCATATTCTTATCTGATATTCTGCCTCACAGTTTTTTCAAGCTTGGCTTTTTCAAGCTTGAAAAAATTCCAAATACCATTTCTGTTTTTTACACAAGGGTTTAAATGAAGGCTTGACAAACCTTTATTATAAACAGTATCTCTTAAAAAGAATTTTTAATGTATTCTGTCTACCAGGAGAAATAAGTTACTGATTGATCTCATATTCAGGGATGCAGACCAATTAAATTGAAATAAATTAATAATTTCTAGGTTTGCTTGATTTTTTTTTTTTTTTTCAGCGAATCTGCTATCTAAATTGTTTAAAAGTGTGTTAGAAACTAATATTTGATTTGGCTTTATTCTTAATGACTTTGTTGGATTATTTTGTTAACATTTCAAAACACTTATTACTTACTGCTAAACTTTAAGCAATGATTACTCTTATTTTAGGTCTTGTAATGTGTCATTTACTCTTCCCTAAATGAAGTATGCAGAATGGAAAGATACCATAATTCCATGTATTAGTTCCGCAAGGGATGTCTATTCTATGCCTAACAAGCTGTGTTAGCAGGATTTTTCAGCAAGGGTAATCTTCTGCAGCTTTACAGTACTTTGAGGAGAGATTCAGACATCAGCAGCAAATGTATTTTCTTTTAGTAGAAGAGGAACTGCTGCAGGGAGAGTTTAATCCACTTAGCCAAGATTAGAAGAAAATTAAAAGTTAAACTGAAAATATTTGGTTGTGGTCTAAAACCCTTATTACAGAACCCATCTGGGAGTGCTTAATCAAATTGGATCACTGGCAAATTTGCTCGAAAGCAAAACAATTAACATTTCAGTGCAAACTTCAAGAAGTCTCTGTATCACAAAGCAGTTTGGCGGTGACAAGGAACATGCTCTGCTGCCTGATACGCTTTTGGCTGACCTGAGTTCTTGACGGGAACAAAGTTGTCTAAAATGTAACAGTTGATATTTCTCCCTTAAAAACACAGTTATGTTTTGGCTAACATACCTATTCAGATTTGTCATTCCCGTTAATGTTGTTTCTCAGGTGCACACGTGTACGTGCCCGTTGGATAAAGCAGAGCAGTCCTGTGGGACTCAGTTGCCATACAGTGATGGAACAGGCTTAGCTTAGTCTCTGTCCCACACAGCGAGCCGCCTTATGCCCACGTGGAATTTCTTACAGAATCAAATTCCTGTGGGGACACCACATCTTACAGCTGGAGACTTCTCAGGATGTTATGCAAAGAAAGGAAACTTATCGCATACAAAACTGCCCACAAGTACCCAAACAGCTCAGAATGTCGGCTGTTTTTTCAAGTACTGTTTTCTAGGAGGTATATTAATAGATATATTAATAGACAGCTTTGCATGTTTGCTTGCAGAATTATTCCAGCCTTCTATTTAAACACAAATTCAGTGCTTGTGTGCATTTAAGCTTGGCATGGGATTGTATGAATGCATGTTGAATGAAGTTAATATCCCCAGTTTAAACAGACAGATTTTTTTTTTTAATGAATTAAGCAGTATTCTGTTCTTCTACTGAACAAATCAAATTTTAAGACTAGAAATGAGCATGTGCCTTTAGTGAAATGATGTCTCCCTGTAAAGCCAACTTAACTAAGAATAAATCCTAGCTCTCCTCTATATAAATAAGTATATCACACAATATACAGAGTAATAAATATTAAAACAAAACTAACCTTTTGTCAGCAGACTAGTTCGCAAGTACTGCAGTTGAGAAGTGCTTCAGTGAAATGATCTGAATTGGTCTGACACATTGCATTTTGTCTTCATGTACCACACCCTCATCTGGAAGTTAGTTGCACTTTCATTTTGACTTGCCAGTGTAAAAAATAAATAAATAAAAATCCGGCTTTCCTGGAAACATGTCATGTTGAACATGTATGTTTCCTACATTCGTCCCTGTTCCAACCAGGATGCCAGATGCCAGTGTTCTAAGACTCCCTTACTATTTCACTGTTTTTTCTTTTATTCCTGGAAGTCCAGATGTGGTTTTGGTACACAGTTAAAAGGCTTTTATGAAATCACACATTTAAAATTAGAAAAGGAGAGAAAGAGGGGGAGGTCTGGCTGGGGCAGAGTTACCTGTATATACTTTCCTTAGGATAGTGCTGTGCTTTTGATGGCTGCCTATATAAGGGATCCTTATATCCCCCTTTTAAGTAATTTTTTAGGGGATACAATAGAAAGATGAATTTGTGTTTTGTAAGATGGAGGAGGTTGCTCTTTCAGTATGTGATATTGAACAAAACCAGGAAGATGATAGGGAAAAGACGTGAAAGCAAGTTGTAAATTGTCAACCAGAGTATGAGCAGATAGTTCTGCTCCCTGGGGGAGAGTTCTCAGGGACTTGAATGTTACCAGTCAGGCTCATTGTCAAGTTAGTGTCTAATAATGTTTCTACAGAAACTGCAAGTCAGGCAGATACTGTAGAAGAAAAATAAAAAGATGGTATTCCATCAATGAGATTTCTTCCACTTGCAGTGTGCTGTCTGTGTTGTAGGGTCAAAACTTCTACAGGAAAGGGAAGGTGGAGTAGTTCTGCAGTTTATATGCAGACATTAATATTTCTACACTAAGGCATGGACTTACCTGTGCTAAGAATTCCTAAAATGACTGGATCTTAAATTTCTACAATCTCTACAGCTTCAAATCAGCCTCTTGTGCAAGAGTACTTTGTGCAGAGTATCTGGAGCTTTTCATGATCTTCCGGAGCTTTTATTTTCTTTGAATGATCCTGTATCCTGTAGCAGTCTATATGAGTTTCAGTAAATGCAATATTGATGCCAAGCAACACAGAGAGATTTTGAGCAGGCCAAAGGTCAGGTTTTGCTTTTTGGCACACTGACTAAATCGATGCACCTGCCACGGCTGGATTAGCCATCTGTCTGTGCTTCAACTATTTTGGAATATGTGGAAGGAAAGGTTTTTCAAAATGGGCAGCTAAGAATGTAAGAGACAGGTGTTTTCCAGATGCTTCTACCTTCATTTGCATGCACAACGAGAAGGAAAAATGGATTGGGAGAGGAATTGGAGTCTAGAGAAAGAATGCTGCAATATTTGTGCATATTTCTGCAATGTTTTCGTCTTGAGTTATCGCAGCACTTCACTGGTGTTCTTCACAGTGGCAGATAAGACATTTGGGTGGCTTCCAGCATGTCTGCTTCTCGCAAGTCGTGTTACTGCTTAGAGGCCTGAGCTATATCTCTTTAAAATAAGTGAATCTCTCAGTTCTGAATGGGCTTTGTCTCAATAAGAGACCCCAGCAAATCCCCAACAAGATAGAATAATCAGGGTAGAACTGAGAAAGCTCCCAAGGGAATACCTCTGTGTGTTGGCTGCAGAAAAGATGGTTGTGTTACCAGTGCTTAAGAGGTCCTGTGGGCAGGCTGTAGGAAGGCAGTTCATGTAAATCCTGTGCTGTTTATTACGGTACCTCAGCTCCTTGTTACTTTGCAGGATGCCAGGAAGACAGAACCTTCTGGTCAGGGTACAGAAATAATACCATCGTGTAATACTGCATTTCAGTATGGCCCTATAAGCTCAAAAATAACAAAAAGTATTTTATAAGTAAAAGTGAATGCACAATGACGATGGATCTTGTTTAACTAGGAAGCGCTTGTGACTGTGTAAAAGTGGAATGAAGGTGAGAAAAAATACTCCTACGTGTTGTTGAGAGCAGCTGTTCTCACTGGCACCATCTGAGACTGGAATGACTAACAGCCACGTTCAGTGGCAGGACAGTGTAGTCCTTGCTGATTAGCTGCAGAACCCCAGCATTGTCTCTGGCTTTACTGGTTGTAGCCAATTTGCTCGCAGATACATTATGGTCTTTACCATACATGAACCAGATGCCCAGCAGTGTAATCTAGAGAAGATGAGATAAAACTATGGAACATACTGTGCTAGTAGATAGAAATTACTGCAGGCTCTTAGGGTGTCCACTCTTCTCCATTGGAAGATCCTCATATTACCACAATTAATACCACACTGCCATGCACCCTACTGAGTCCAGTTTCTTCTTGTAGAGGAGTCCAGAACTTGTGTTTATCAGTGCCTTTGTAGGAAGCTGCCAAGTCTGTAACTTCATCACAGACCCCCGATCTTTAGCAGTGAGAGGTAACCCATCGGTGCAGCAGCCAACATGGCAAGAGTCATAGGTGTTCTGGGCATTCAACTAGTAGATTATCTTGCCTTATCTTAGGGTGCTATTGGCTTCTGAAACCAGATTATATGGCAGCTTCTTTAAGTAAAGGTTGTATTGTCCGTGTCTGTGCCTCATTAGTGCTCGCCACCAGAAAGAACATGTATGAGCTGATTGTGTGAAGGTCAGTTATCTTAAGCATGTTACACCCCCTGATAGCAAAGATCAGGGTTCTGATAGGACTGTGATCAACCCTCTAAGCACATTTTAAAATATCGTTGTCTTTGCCTATGTGAGTGCCATGAAGAGTTAAAAAATATCATACATGAGTTAAACTTACAGTGTTCCCCAATGTAGCAGCATTGTGGTGTAAAAGTTTTGGCTAGGTTGTGCAGACATATACATTAAAAAGCTTATCAATATGGAAATGGGCTTAAAACTGACCTTCTAAAATCTCTACTATTTCTATTTGTTCAATTGTGAGTTTCTTGCAAAACTACTTCTAAATCCTGCCAAAACGACAGGCTTCTCTGACTCTTCCCCCCATTCTCCAGCAGCCTTTTTTTGAATTCTGTAAGGAATGTAAAAATGCTATTTAGAAATGAGGGATTTATTGCATCCAGGCAGTCTGCATTTCTTCCAAAGCACTGGAGTCTTTCAGAGTCTTGCATTAGACCGGAACTTCTTTTTGGCATTTATGGGTCAAAGTTGTGTAAAATTTGTTTTGGATTTTCAGAAGTTCAGACTCTAAGGAGTGGAAAGGCCAGGAATCTGCCTTCCTTTGCTGTGTTCAGTTGGGAATAAGTACATATGAAATGGAGATACTCGTTTGCCTTCCAGAAACTTGTACTGATGATTTAGAGCGTCTAACCAGATGTTTAGTTCTCAGTGAACTCCTCACTAAGTTCAATAGGAAAGCTGCTTCTGATTTTTTTCTTTCGTACAACACAGTGACATTTACCTTTTTTTGAAGCAGGGATGTAACTTGAGGATTGTTTACAAAACAGTTTTTGTAGAGATTCCATAAAGTTGTAGAGATTCCATCTTTTGTTGTAAACCTCACTTCAAGAAAAATGTGGTTTAGAAAACACCACTTGTGCAATTCTTTACCTTCTGTGGAAGAGTCAAATACCCCTTAAGAGTACAGCATTTCTCTTTTCAGGGTAGTACATTGCAAAGCATGTGTTGTGGGTTTTTTGGGGATGGTCACCCGCTTGTTGCAGTTGCCCAAATGAGCCTACTGTTTGAGAGCTACCTTTCTTTTTTCCAAGCTGGTTTATTCCCCACCATCTCAGGTTTTCAGTGGGATATTTCAGCTCATTAGCATTGCATTGTACAGCTCTTGGGACACACACCACACACACACACACACACACACACACCCCGGCTTTGAAAACAATGGCTGAATAGCATATTGCAAAAGCGGAAAGTAAACAGCTAGCAGTCTGGTGCTCAAAATGGGCAGCGTTTATCAGAACGAGATAAATCTCTCTCCCACTTCCCGGCCATCACAGTGGTTGTTCTTAGGAGGAAGTAGCTCAGCTCAAAGCCAGGTGGTTGTATTGTCGAGACCAGAGGCTCCCAAAACCTTGTGATAAGAGCTGCCAGAGAAAAAGTCATTTTTGTTTCTGACCTCAAAACAAACCGAGTTGATACGGATCAAGTCTTGAATTAAATCATGGCGAAGCTTGTGTTATGCATTGAGATAGCAATAAAAAATTTACTGATTGTTACATATGTCAGGTATAATCCTGCCACCTTTTCCCTAGCTTTTTTGTCTGTGTGAGACTTTGAAAGGAAAGAGAGCGTGCTTTGGTACTAAGCAACCTTTAAAGAAATAACATAGTGAGGATTAAGGCTCTTAGAAATAAGATACCATATTAATTAGTGGTAGATTAGTAGTCCTTCTCTACGACTTGTACATTAAAATGCTAGCTTTATGCTACAAAGACACATCCCAAATAATGTTATCAATGGCTTGAAATGCTAGCAGATTATTTTCAGGTAAGGATTTCCACTCAGATCTTTCTTTGAAGTGCAAACTAAAGTCATTTTCATAGAATCATAGAATCTTCATGGTTGGAAAGGACCTTTGAGATCATCGAGTCCAACCATACACACACTAAAAAACCCCTACAACCTCTGTCACTAGAGCATGCCCTGAAGTGCCAAATCTAGACGTTTCTTAAATACCTCTAGGGATGGTGACTCAACCACCTCCCTGGGGAGGCTGTTCCAGCGCCTGACCACTCTTTCAGTAAAGTAATTCTTCCTAATATCTAATCTAAACCTCCAGTGGTCCTCAGACCATTTCCTCTGGTCCTGTCATTGTTCACCTGGGAGAAGAGGCCAACACCCACCTCTCTCCAACCTCCTTTCAGGTAGTTGTAGAGGGCAATGAGGTCTCCCCTCAGCCTCCTCCAAGCTAAACATGCCCAGCCCCCTCAGCCTCTCCTCATATGACCTGGTCTCCAGACCCCTCACCAGCCTGGTAGCTCTCCTCTGGACACGCTCCAGCACTTCAGTGTCCCTCTTGTACAGAGGGGCCCAGAACTGAACACAGTACTGGAGGTGAGGCCTCACCAGTGCCGAGTACAGAGGCACGATCACTTCCCCGCTCCTGCTGGCCACGCTGTTCCTGATACAAGCTTGCATGAAAGGGGGAAAAAGCTTAATTCCAGAGAAGTTATGCTGAAGTATTAGCAAAATCATCATGATAACCCTTTGACAGCCTTATCTGTGTAATTTGTTTTTAATGTGGTCGGCATTTCATTCCCACGTAGATTCTCTGGTCTTTATAGTTTTAAGAAGTTTTACTTTTTAAATGGCAGGATTTTACCTTCAGGTATGCTTTTGTATCACACTTATTTGCTTAGCCATGTTGGAGACAGAAGTAATTAGATTCCATTTCAAGTACCTTCTTGTTCCCTTTTCATAGGAATAGACGATGGAGCTGGATCTGGGAGGGGTTGGATATTTGGCTTTTCATGGTTCCCCTCCCCATGTCAACTTCCTTTTACATGTTAAGCAATAAGATGTATTTTGTTTCAGACTCATTACTCAGAGTATAAACACAGAAGTAGATTGCATGCTTTTCCTCCTGTATCACGAAAGGAAGAGAGTAAGATTTATTCGTATTAAACTTCATTTGATTCTACATTGAGATTTTTATAATTGAAAACTATTTTTGCATTTGTGACTTTAAGGTGCTGGGAACCCAAATTGCAAAGTTGCGATTGTAATGGGCAAAACCAAAAACTCCTCAGCATCCAGGTAAGGATTCCTAGGAGACTCACAGAGTTATCTAAAACTTGTTTCCTGGAAGAGTCACTGCTTGCAAAAGTTTTGTTCAGTGAAATGCCGTTAATTGCCTTGATCAGTTGGATGTGCTCATGAATTACAGGGGAGTTTTAAACTTACGCATGTGTCTGTTTAGAGAAAAATGTTGCTGACCAAGCTCCTGTTTTGCTGTCAGCTGCTGATGACTGAAGCCTCCCAACCCGTTCACTGTCACCAGCTTGCATCCACATGCTTCCATTGCACTAGCTCCAGTGTTCGTGCAGCTGTGGGATGAATTGGATCAGGAAATTTTGGGGGGGTTCAGTAACTTTATCTTGGTCTCATTAGTTTTAGTCTGCATCAGTTGTTCAACCAACAACTATCTCTGGCTTACAATTTATTTCATAAGTATAGTATATAGAAAAATTAACAAGAGTAAGAATTGCTTGCTTAAATGATAATAAACCCAAAACTTTTCAGAGCTTCCCTGACCAGAATGAGTACAAGTGGCACATCAGAGACCTGAAGTTATCTACCAGGTTTTTCACAAAGTTATCTGTAGCTAAAGAAAGTTAAGTTTGAAACATGAGATGTTTGTTATGTGAAGTTGTGTGAGCAGAGAGCGTTGCACATCTTTAATCAGACCTACTCATTCCATTCCTATATGTGTAAATATTATACTTCCCTCTTCTTGTTTAAAACAAATATGTTGTTTAACTTGTATTACCAACCTAAAATTGCCTTTTACAAAAACTTGCACAAGTGATGAATAAAATGCTTCGTGACTGATTCCATTAAAATCACACAGCTTGTGACACAAAAGAATTGGAACATTTATATCTCTTAAGTTGGATTTTAGCCCAAATTCCACTGCTTATCTTAAGTTTTTAGAGTTGTCTGGGTTCTATTGAGAAGTAAACAATAACTTGCTTACAGCATACAGGATGCTTTGTCCAACAGACAATGGCATCTGTTGAGCTCTTCCAAGCTGCACAGAAGTTCATGGAGGGCATTCCGTGATAGTGCACTTGCTAGAACTGGAGCCTAAAGTCAGGCACATCACCTCCAGTTCTGTGTGACTGCTAACTGACCTTAAATATTCTCAAGGAATTTAAACATGGGGATTCTTTTCCTAAACTATAGACAGGCCAAGATGATGATGATGATGATAAACGTGTTTTGAGGAAAAAAAAGAAAAATGCATGTGTGGGGGTGGGGAGAAAATGGACTGGGTGATACAGAAATACTTGCACAAAAGTGACAGAAGTACTAGTTTTTAGGTCGTGGTGCCTTAGATGCCAGTAGTACATTTTTATTTGTTGCCTAGTGATTCAAGGAGCGTTGAGAGGATGCAGGCCACACTGCATGCAGGCAGGATGGTTGCAATCAATATAGGTAAATCTCAACACTGGCTTTATGTGAGTGCTAAATTGAAGATAGAAATTAAAAAAAAGAAGTGGAGGGAAAGGACAGAAGGGAACCTCAAACTTAATCGTAACTTGTGCGTTTTGTCTTGATCAGGTACGAGCAGCACAGTATGATTATTGTTCCCATGGACACTCCAGGGCTGAAGTTGATAAGACCTCTCTCAGTGTTTGGTTACCTGGGTAGGTGATAATATTTATCAGCTATATGCGTATTAATTTGCTAGCAGTCTCAGAAGCTGCAGTAATATTAATAAATATGGTATATGAAATAAATCAGTAAAATGCATATATAGAGAAAGGGTTAGGAATTGAAGACCTGTATGTTTATCTTCCTTCGTTTTACCCTGCTGTTGTATTTTCTCTATCCCTGTAGATGAGATCCATGGAGGACATTTTGAGATACACTTTAATGATGTGCGAGTACCTGTCTCCAATATAATACTGGGTGAGTTTCTGTATTAACTCCTTTTTAATACATACAGCAATGAACCAAGTTTCATGAAACGGTGGTTTATTTTATGAATCACCATAAGTTATTGTAAAGAACTACGGTTAGTTGAGCCGGGATCTCAAACGTGTTAAGAGGGAGTCCACTCTTCCTTCAGCAGTCTACCTGCTGTGTGAATGTAACTTGTTTAGAGCAGAAAGGTGATGGAAGGAAGCAGAACAGCCGTAGCTGTCATGTGAGAATCACTTTCCTGAAGCAGAGCTAAGCAGAAACTGTTAGCAGGGTTCTTTCCCCAAAACCAGTTCTCATAGACTTTACAGACTTTGAAAAAGAGCGTTCTCCTTTAGTCCGTGGACATACAAGCCTGGGTGCCTGCAGGCTTAGCAGAACTGAAAAAAAAGAACAAAAGAATAAGCAGGCCGGAACCATGACCTTCTGGATGGAGAACTTTGCTCTACTTCTCTCACTTACTATAAATCCCGATTTCTTCTATTTCCTCTCTGCTATTTTTATTTTGCCAAAAGAGCTTTCTCTCTTGAGTAGCTGTAGGACCTGGAATCCTCAAAGTCTTCCCCCAGATTCTTTTACCAAATCTCATAGAGGTATTTTTCAATGTTAGAGTAACAACATTTAAATTAAATCAGGTAAATCAAACAAACCCTAAGAAACCACGTAAGAGTGCGCTTTGTGCTGTAAGTATTATTAGCAGCATGTCCATGTGGACCTAGTTGGAATACATAAGTAACAGTTCTCCAAAATAAACTTCTAAGAAGCTTGCTTCTAGCTCTGGTGCTAAGGGGCCGCTTCTGCACAGAGCCCTGGATCATTTCAAGAGGGAATCAAGGAGTCTGCATGTGCCTGTTCTTCTTTCCAACCAGGTGAGGGCAGGGGATTTGAGATAGCTCAAGGTCGGCTTGGGCCAGGCCGTATTCATCACTGCATGAGGTCCCTTGGTGCCGCTGAAACTGCTCTACAGATAATGTGCCAGCGCGCAGCACAGAGGGAGACTTTCGGCAAGAAACTGTATCGCCACGTAAGCATGTTCCCTTTTTGTCTCAATTCACATGCTCCAAACATCACCCTTTGTTTTGCCCATACAGAAGCTTGTGACTCGAATAATGGACACTGCAATAGGTGTGCCCTAATCTTGAATCCATATTCATAACGCCTCAAGTGGCAAGGGAAAAAAATCACATTGCGAGGCTCCTATTTTTCACTGTAACTTCCAGGATTATTTTTTTTTTTCCTTGCGATGAATTGGGTATCCTCTGCTGGATTTGAATAGGTTTTGTCACCGTGTTTTTTTCCTCTGCTTTCACTGATCAGTTTGGACAGCTTATGTTTCTGTAGTTATAATCTGAATTCACCATTTTTGTGTATCAAACTTGTCACCTAGTATTATTACCAGAGACAGTCAAAGGTCTAAATTTGACTTTGCTGATCAATTATTAGTACTCACTTATGAAAGTACAGACCAAACCAAAGCCATATGGGGATATGTGGTCTTTTCTGGCTCTGGAATTGAAATACTGGTTCATGAGAGAGAGCGCTCTCTAGAATAATAAAAAGATGACAGTTTGCTTTGTATAGGAACCATCAGTACTTAGTAGTTGACCTGTCAAATTTCAAGAGTTTGTCAGTCTTATCCAACAGATAGGATGACTTTATTGGAAAAAACAAGTAAAAGCAACGGAAAGAGGAAACTGAATTAATGTCTGGCACAGATTACAGAAAATTGTTTGTACAGCTCCAGAGGGAATAATCTCACATATCCATTTTCCAGTCATGTCATTGCCAAACTTCCATTCACGCCTGTAACCTAGAATTAATGAGTTGGATGAGGAGCACTCTCTCAGAAGCTCATTCAAGTAAATCCAATGTTTGATAAAGCCTCAGGCAAGACCTGGGTGGGGGGCAGCTGCGTAGCCAGCCTGGGTTACCCACAGCTTGGGCACAGCTAAGGAAGCAGGGAGGCTGCAGGCTGCCTTGGGTAACAGGGTGACTGCTGCCCTGGCAGTTAGTTACAGCCCCAGGAGCTGTTGCAGAAGTGCATCTGAACACTTTCACCTGGCATGAGCTAAGCTGAGCCCCCAGCCTTTGTGCTGAAGCGAGTGCCACACATTCGCTCGTGCCTCCTGCAGCTGCCCAGGCTACAACATCCTGGCTCCAGGCAGGAGTGCGTGCCCGAGGCTGGCGCAGGCGCCAAACAGCATCACAGGAACTTTTTTTTCTACTGTGGTATGTTGGCTGCAGCTGGGAATTAGCTAAGAGGAACAGGGAAGGGCTGCCAAGACCATAACTAATTTATCACCAATGCAAACAGACAGATGCAGCAGGCACCACCCTGCAGCTGTTTGCTTGGGGGTGTAACACACCATCACCACTAGTCTGAGGGAACCAGAACCGATTCTTCTTCTCTTTTACCCCCCCCTAGTTTTTGTATACTGGGGCATATTACACGGAGAGATGGCTGCAAGTCGTGGTAGCAGGTAAAGGAAAGCAGGGAGTACAACACAGGCTTTGGAGAGCTTCAGGAAAATGGCTAGCAGGCAGAAAAAGAGAGTTTGCCAGAACCAGGAGTTTTTCCCCTTTTCCTGTTTCCTGCCAGGAAGAGAACTGCTCTGTCTTTAGTATTTCTGCCATTCAAGTGTTTTCTTTCCTTTTTTCCTCGTACTAGATGACTGAACAGGCACATGCCAAGGAACAGGGTCACCTTCGTTAGGGCAGGTTGAGCCAGATGCACTAGGCAGCATTAACTGACTTTTCTGGATGTTGGCTTTGGTTTCTGCAGGAAGTTATTGCCCACTGGATCGCTGAATGCCGGCTTAGCATAGAACAGGCTCGACTGCTTACGCTGAAAACAGCCAGCAAGATCGACATGCTGGGCAACAGAAAAGCCAGAAAAGAGGTAAAGTTTTCTTTGCCAGCCTTAGGCTAGGACCTGGGGATGCAATACCTGCGCATTGAGCTGGTATTGCAAAATATAAGCTAAAACTTACTGTTAAAAGTTATCCTTTTAATCATAGAGCATAATTTTATGTTGAAAATAAATGGCCTTAATATGTGCTTTTGGTTGTCATGAGATGGGAAAGCATTCTCAGTTAAAAGCTTTGAGATCAATCTGATAGAAGTATTTAAAAATTGAAGAAGTTTTGCTCATTTGTCTCAACACAATCAGATAGTTGGGGGTGACTGTCTCTCCTGGCACCAGTTTTATCTTACCCCGGGAACAGGGACAGCAGCGCTCTCATCCAATCCAAAGAGGAAGGAATGTTCTGTAAGATACCGGTCTTCAGTAGAACTGTTAGGTAAATATTATCAGTTGCTTATGAAACTATTCCTGGTAACGCGAGTAGTCTTCTCACAGGTAGCCATGACCAAAGTGGTTGTCCCTCGAGCTGTGCTTAAAGTGATTGACTGTGCCATCCAAGTCTGTGGCGGAGCTGGAGTTTCCCAGGATTTTCCTTTGGCTTTTATGTGAGTAAAGGGAGACTTAGGTGTAGATTTTAAGTGTTATTTTTAAGATTATTTTATAACATGAGTACATGCTGTTTCACCGCAAGTAACCTGAAATAATCATCCATATGCCTTTAAACTATAAAATTTTAAACAACCGCTTTTATAATTAAATTCCAATGCAATTGCATTGCTTTACCCTTACAAAAAAAAAAAAAAAAAAGAGCTGGCACTAGACCTAAATTTTACGGTTTTTATCAGCAGCACAGAGGCTGTGTTTCTAAAGCTCAGTCTTATCCCTTATGGCCTTGGGGAGAAGCAAGCCTTCTGAATCTCCAGCCCACACACCTCAATCCTGTAATATCTCTGTGTGATAGCTCTGTTCAAAGAGACTATCTTTGTCTTGTTGAAAGGCCGGCTATAGCGAGAATAGCGCAGAGAACTGGCTTGCTGCTGGGGCAGGATTAGAAATCTCCCCCTAATTCAGCTCTTCCGACACAGGTTTGCTTATATGAGGACCTTGCGCCTGGCAGATGGGCCCGATGAAGTTCATCTCTCAACAATTGCAAGGTGGGAACTGCTCGATCAGTCAAAGAAACTAACTGCAAAAATCTAATGTCAGCATAAAGCCATCTCAAATGGATGTTCAGTGCAATAATGTTTAGGGTAAAATTGAACGAATACAAAAACTTAATTCTAGCTTGAAGCAATAGATATTCTCTCAACTTTTACTTGTCATTACTACACTTAATCAGAGACTTGCTTTTAAGAATTTGCAGAATGCCATGTAAATACCAGAGTCTGGGTTCTTTATAACACTAAATAAAATCTATTTTCCAACAGTCCTAAAGTGCTTTATTTGCTCTGAGCCAAAGCCCTCTTTATCCTTTTATTGTACACAAAGCAGTTTTGACTCAGCAGTTTCACCCAATTTAGTTTACTGCAAGCTAGGATAAACTTTTAATTATTGATTAGATGACAATTAAACACTTAGGGTAATGCCTTTCTTTTCCCTTTCTAAAGCTCAGCTGCATCCAACCCTCTCTTCTCCCCAGTTCCTGCCCTCAGCTGCCCTGCTTTTCACTGATGCTACACTCAGACCTTCCCTCACCTCCCCTCACGTGAGGCTGGGGGCAGCACGGGAGGTCACCTGTAGCTGCTCCTCAGCTTTGTTCCTCCAGATGCATCTCCTCACCTTTTTCCTTACCTTTGTCTTCCCTTCTGTGTCTCCTTTTGTGCATCCTCACAAGCCTCCTCCTGGCTGCTGGCCTCAGCTGCTCCCAGCCTTTCTTAAATATGTCTAAGCATAGAGGCAGCACCTTCCCTTCTGAGGAGCTGAAGTTTTGGCACAGGGCAGTTCCTGGCCTCCTCTGCTACCAAAACAGGCTCTGCCATTTGTGCCCAATACACCTTTGTGAAGTTGCCAAGAGTTCCTCAGCTCTGCTTCTGGAACAATCTTCTTTGACATTAGTTACTTACAAGAGAACTTTTTCATCCAGGCAGATCACAGCATGCTTTGCCAGGGGTAGTTCTGCTTCCTATAACCTTAGGACAATCACTTTTCAACTTACCTAGGGCTGATCAACAATTAGCGTAAGGATACAAGTGTTTACTTTTCGCATGAACAAACCAGCCACCTTAGCGTAGTGTGTTGGAGAGAAGATGCCCTGTTTGGCTCAGCTTTCAGGATGAGACTTCATCAGTTCTGTCCTTGAGCCCACAGCCAAGACTTCACCTGAAGGGTGTTTGAACAAAGGCTGCCGAAGTCGGGCAGGGTGGTACAGTTCCAGAGTACCTAGAACTGAGGGCTTTCCTCAAATAAGTTTCTTACCTTATATCAATTCATTATACCTAAAACCAAGACTATAGTCTCTCTTGAGAAAGCAATAATTATTGTTTCTATTTCCATCCATCTTAGTTTCCTCTTCCTTCCTGCCAAGGATGCGTCCTAGGAAGCTGAGAATGTCAGCAAGTCAGTGGCAGAAATGCATTTCAAACACAAAACGCTGTACTGCTACCTGTGGCTTTGGAGTTCTGCTCCAGGCTGTCAAAACCTGCACAATGCCTTCTTCCAAGCAAGAAAGCCCAGGAACCCTATTTAGCCACACTGAAATTAAGGTCTCTGACCACCCTCATCTCCCACACCCTCAAAGAACAGCTACAGAAGAACACCACCTTTTATCTCATTAACAAGGCTCTTAATTCCCTTTATTTTAAAATTTTATGTACATATGAATGATCTGTATAATGTACACTCAATATAGAAAGTTTTTATATACTGGATAATGTATAGAACATTTCACAATTACACTAATTTCTTACATAACATGTCAACTTTAAGTTTGTGGTTTGTTTTTTTTTTTTTTTTTTGCTGAAGCTTTGTCAATTTGGTCAAGCCAGTTGTACATACAAATGTCTAATGCTGTTTGTGTCAGGAAGAGGATAATGTTAATGATTAAGGACATCAGTGAACTGGTGGAGGGACAAACCCTTTGCAAGTTATGTTCAATGGGGGTGATCACATCAGACTGGGAAAAGAGGGGATGCCCTTTTGGGGGCATGGGGGGGTGGTTGGTGAGGTCAAAGTGATTTTAGCCCAATTCCTCTAGACTGTAGCTCAACTCCAGTCATGCTAATTCACAAAATATAAAAACTAGGAAAGTTTGATTCACAGTCTTGTAAACAAATATAAAGGAACAAAATGTGCTTATGTACAACAAGAAAAAAAATTCTTGTGTACCCATTTCAGCTGATCCACAGAGTGCTTTCTTGTGTTACAGTGTGATAGTTAGAATCACTGATGTTTTCCTAAAAAAAAAAGAAAAACCAAAAACAAAAAACCCCAAACAAAAAAACAGTCATAGAAAAAGGAATAACACTGTCATTAAACACTTGGAAAGGCAGTAAGTTCACTTCAATGTGTTGGAGGAAAAGTGCTGTTCCTCATCACTGGCCAGTCTGCCTTCCTGTCTCTTTCACAAGAATTTCCAGTCCTTAGCTGACATCTCCCACTTCGTTGTCTACTGGGGGTGGTACGTTGGGCATTACAGATGATGTCGTCCCTGCAGTAAGGTAACCAGCAACTCCAGGGCCTTTCAGGAAAAAAACCCCAGAATATTGGTGATTAGTTTTGATACTGAAGAGCAATTGAACAGCTTTATTCCCTCCGGTAACACTCAAATACATCATCCAAATCAACCAGACACCTTAAACAAGAACATTTAAGAGTTTTCTTTTAGATTCTTTAGAATCTAGGAGCACTAGGAATTAAGGCATCTTAGTCCACTAAGGAGTAGCTTGTGGAGACCATTCCCAGACTTGCTCAGCACTTTTTATTCTGATGTGCCAAATAGGTTACAAAAGAACCCCAGCATTATCCATCTCACCTGCCGCCATGGAAGTGGCAGTAAAGAGGGGGTGGCCTTCCCTTGCTAAGGAAAGGGCCTGCTGCTGAAGTAAAGCAAGTTCAGGCACGCGTTGCACTGCTGGGCTCCACATTTATGCTTTCAGTGTCCCAAAGGTTTTCCCAGCCAGATATTTAAAGGAAACCCAATGGGCTGCTGCACAGACAAGCAGAACTGCCTTAGGCTTGTTTAGGCACCTCTTTGTGCCTTCAGTTAGAAAAAGTAACAGCATTCTGGGGATACACAAGCTGTGCATCAGATGTAGTGAACTCCTTATGATTAATAAATCTCTATGTCAATTACTATAGGGGGTCAGTTTTATACTGCAGACACCCTCCCCCCTTCAGAGCCTGGGCTTTAAGTTTAGTCATACAGAAACTTTCAACAAATGCAATAAAATCTCATGTTGCAGCACCAGCTGTTTCAACAGCACTTCTTATCAGATTAACGATTATAGAAAACTGTCAACCCTCAACATCTTCCTGCATCACTACAGCATTCAACTTGGTATTAGACCTTCAGCCTACGCTGCTGATCTTCAACGTGGTAAGTTCCGCAGCGTCCATTACTCTCCCCCCACCTTAAGTCATCCTCACTAATTTCTACTAAATTTACTATCCCCTCATGCCCCACCCTCCCTTCTCACACTGCAGCCCGGAGCCACAACATCAGGGCACGGTTTGTCTCCTTGCAGACAATCCTACACTACTACTGCAAGCAGGAGAGCAAAGCGAGCAGTGCCTTTGGTAAAAAAACCCAAGCTGCCTGGCTTCAGAAGGGGACTTCTCTTTGCCAGCCCATCGGTGGCACCTGCCAAGAGCCAGACCCACTTCTACACGTGCTAGTGCAAGAATTCCACTAGTTCTTGTGTCCCTCAAACTTTTCCATTACAGAGTATTCCTAACACGCTTCAGAAGTTTAGTTCATCTGTAGTACCAGCAGTAGTATCAGGCAATGCAGTTGTTAGTTTGCTGCTGCTGCGTGCTCGAAGGCAGCAAGTTTATTGGCGTTTTGCACTTTGGGACGACACATTTGTTACGGTTCTACGACATGCAGCTATTCCTGGGAATGCAGCAAGTGCAGGGTGCATTTTGTGAGATGGTATCTACCTGCTTTAGAGAGCTACACAGAAGTTAGCAAGCTGCCTGGCAGAGCAGATCTAAAGCCCACTTCTCAGGTGAAGGGGACTGCTGCCAGTTAGAAGGGAAGGAGAAGAGACACCTGAGGGAAGAGAAATAAGCAAGGGAAGTTTCAAGGGAAGTGCAAACAGCAAAGCAATTTGAAGCAAGAGATAAGGCAGGTTAAAAAACAAAGCTTGTAGTTTGGTTTCCATCTATACTTTGCATTTGTACAGCATCTTCATTCTACATTTGCAAGCACTTAAACGTTAGGCAACTTAAACGCAGCACAGGCCTTAAGGCAATTGGATAGCTATATTGCCCCCAGTCTCAAGCCTTACCATGTCTGCTGTAGTTTCAGTTCTCAGCCAGGAATCAGCCAGCATTTATTTCATATTTCTAATTTATAATATTTATGAAATGCCAAGGAAATTTGGTAGCGTTCTTTGTCAAAGTGGCATTAAACAGTGCAATAAACAGAAAACTACTGTTCAGAACTAAAGCACAACAACACATCAAGTGTTGCAACATACCTACTCTCAAAATATTAAACATCTGCTTCTAGAATTCCTGACTTGAAAGGCTCTTGCTTCATTTTCTTAAAATACATCCTAGTATCTCACAAGAAAAACTTTCTTGTCTATATGGCCATCTGATTTATACCTCATTAATTCAGTTATGCTCAAAAGCTTTATCAAGATTCCCATAGTTGGGTTAGATGAAGAAGTTCCACGCAGCACATCAAAGTGTTCATATTGACTTGTCACAAAGGACTTTAAAACCTTACCTGTGAGGCTAAACTTCTAAGACCAAATGATTGTTCAGTTGATGGCTATTGAAGGGTCAGAAGTTTGCATCATGTGTTGCTTTAGACAAAGTTTGCTACAACATCGTTACATGAAATATTTTCAGATACAGCAATTAATCTGTGAGAGCGAGGTTTTGGACTGTGATACAGCAGAATGTAGTCATTAACGTTGTGTCTGTCAAGTGCTGCAGGTGAGTGGAGGAAGAACCAGAATTTGATTTGCTATGATGTAACTGTTCTAGGATTGTGTCCATTGCTCTGCCATTAACCAGGAAGGAAGTTCACATTAGTTGCGATCCTCTGTGTGTGCACAGCTAGAATGCTCCTCTACACTGCCAGTGGGACTGAGGTGGCACCCCTGGGGTGCCATTTCAGTCTTGGTGGCACCAGCAGGGGACTCACCCAGGATGCACCACAGGTGTGTTCAAATATATGCCGCAAGCTCCCAGTAGAGGCACATGGCCATTCCCTGCAGAGAAGGGCCCTGACAGCACACTGAGTCTGACTGGAACATGGCCTCACATTCCCGGCGATTAACATTCAAACTGTTCCAATACAACAACTACATGCCTAATACTAAAGCAGCATGATTCCTGTGACAACTAATACAGACAAAGTCCATGTGATTTTGAAGAAACTTTACTTCTCCTCCCCCAACTTTGGAAAACAATTTGTTCTGGAACTAAAATAGACCGATCCTGAGAAAGCATTTAAAATTACTGTCATTCATTAGTTCTGATTACATCTCTGCTTGATCACTACAGGGTACTTGCAAGACTTGCCAGTGTCCAGATTCCATTGCTCTGATATTTTAGAAGTAGGTACAGCAAAGATTACCCAGATAAATACATTCTCAACCACAAAAAAAGTCTGGCTTTTGCTAAGCATTTCAAAAACTTACTGTATTTTTATAGCATTGAATGTTCAGACCACATGATGGCACTAGATCCTGAGGATAAACGCTATCTCCAGAGTCAAGTCTGACAACTAAGTAACAGTTCAGGATGATTCAGGACATAAATAGGAAAGGGTTGCTAACCTGTGAGGTATCCTGCTGTTTGTGTCTCAGAAATGAACAAGTCATGTTTCTGATCCTTGAAGGCACTCCACACAGAAGAACGAGACAGAATTTCATTTACCTACAGTATTTGGAGAGATTAACACAGTGAGCAAGTGCTATTTGTAGTGTTCCAGGGGAACAAGCCCATTTTCTGGAACCACACCATTCTGAAGGTATTACTAAATAGCATGGCAGTAGTTTAGGCTGCAATACGGAATAACACATTTCCAAGGAGACTGTTGCAACTTGCTTTTCCGTTTGAATTGTGCAGCCGAACGCATAATGCAGAAGATTCAAAGAGAAGTCGTTTAGTAGCTTGACTTTCTCCTTCCTTCCCTAGTTAGGTGACAAGGAAAAGCAACCCTGCAGGCAGCCACGTGCCATGCATCTAGAGCTGAGGTAGAACAGGACTTTCCCTGTACTATAGCAAGACGGGGACAACTTGGAGGAAAGCCCTATCCCCAGTTTCCCTCCCTTTGAGAATGTCTTCAACACAAGGGTAAGAGAAAGACACCAAGAACTAGCACAGTTACTGGAACCAATTTTACCAACTTGAATATACATCTTAACACCACAACAGCTGTCTACACCACTACAATTGTCTACACCAGCATTTATCCAGGAAACAAAAAAAAGCATTTACTTCTCTTAACAGAAGTTCTGAAGAGTTGTCAGTAGAAGCCTACTAGCTTATAAGATGTTTCTGCACTTGGGATTTGTCTTTATTAGTGCTTTTCACATGCATCGAACCAATGGCTTCTCCACAAGAATGAAACAGAGACATTCCACCCCATAATGACTTCGTAGTTACATGATGTTAATGTTTCAGGTGGAATAACGCACGTGACAGCCGTAAGATCAAACAAGGGATATCAGAATTTGATCTTCCAAGTGTACAAAGACAAGTTAAGGGCTTGTCAGTACTTACCTGTTCTCCATACTGCAGGCTGCGAGACATGGATTTCAGAGTTTTAACAATCTGAGCTTTTGTTGCAGATGGGCTTTCCAGGTTCTCAAGACCAATACCTTCAAGCAGCTTTAGAAGGTAAGGGACCAAATCCGCTTTTAAAGCCTGCAAACACACCCAAATGAGTTGTCTTAACATGGACTAGGACGTTCCATACAGATGTTTTGGTTCACACCAATGCTAGTAATGTCAAAGTACCAACAGCTACTAGTAAGTATGTTTAGCTATTCAATTTTTCCTGAGCTCTATGAATACGTTCAAGAGGAAGCAGAGACACTGTCCAGCAGTTCTGCTGTGTCTAGGTGTAAACTCAGTTGAATTATCTGGCATTCCTATGCTATGCTTTCTCAGCAGGCGCAAGCCAACACTAAGCATTAAGCTTCAATGCTCGGGTAACGTCCTTGAACAGGATTCCATTTTGGATAGAGGACTGACTTCTGACTTCCCCAACACAGAAAGCGCATTGGTTAAATGGCTTCTAGGAAGCCTCCTGGACTCTGAAGTTGAACAGTACCTCTGTTCTTATAACAGAACCCAATATAAAATATCACATTTTTACAGTCTGAGAATGTACTACTTACTTGGGCTACTAAGTCATTTTGTTCCTTCTGAAACATTCGATTAAGTGCTTCACAGGCTACGCCAACTATATCCGATCTCTTTTTCATTCCATTCATGAGAGGGCTAATGGTCTCTAGTGATGCCATTGCTCGAACACAAAGCTACGGAGAGACAGAAACATCCAGAGTACTTTATTGTAAGCTAAGCGTGACGGTTATGGCAGATGCGGTCAGCCAAGACCATAAATTTCTCAGTGTCTTTAATCTGTCAATTCCCCGTTAATTAGCTATAAGTCCCTGCTCATCTGGTACACAGTATTTATAGTTAGAATAATGCCCTTCTAGGAACACTACTAAGCAATACAAGTAACTCCAGTTATGCTTTTTTCTCCCCTTGAGCACTTAAGTGATTCAGTACCTCATTGTCAGACAGTATGTGCATGACACGAATGGCACTTTTAGGAATGGCATTGTTCTTGTGATTCATAGCTTGGATTATCTTGTGAAGATGACCAAGCGGAGGAACTTGATCAGCTAGCTGAGGCTGGGCGCTGAACAGGCACACAGTCGCTGTGGTAATGGTTTCTAAAGTTTCCCCCTGCAGAAAACCAAAAACCAAGAGAAAAATATTACTCAATAAAGCCTTATGTATCACCATAATAGTAACATTTCTCAGTTGCTCTGCATTAAAGATTTTTTTTTTTTTCCCTTAATGCTTGTATCATGTCATCTTGCTTTGAAATCATTAAAACAAGATCAGCTCTAACAGTGGCAGACATTCACTAGTTTCATGAACATGGATCACAGGAGTTTCTAAGTTCTGTTTCCAGTATTTAGAGAAACCAGTGTCTGGCTACAGGCTCTCCGTGCACAGGAGCGTATGTGTTAACATGCTCAGTGGAAGCATGATAGCACGTATGTTTAGGCTGACCACCTGAATGCCTTAACGGGTTCTGCAGTCCGTGCAGCAGCACTCACCACGCTTGCTGTATTCTGCACACCTCTACAAACTGCATTTGCATCTTTATTACAAAGATGTCTGGTTTATTCAATGTGCAAGTTAAGTGCCTCCCTGCAAGTCTAACCCGGAATCTGTCTGAATGCTATTTAAAATTCCATTCTTAGTAGTATCATTAAGGAAGCAACTTGAACATTGTTCTCATTCAAACCGTAACACATTAGTTCTACTGCATTACAGCAATCATTAGGTGGCAGCCTTGTATAGGTCCTATCAGTTACACCAGAGTGGGAAGTTAAAAGTGTCAAGACACTAAAAGTGTCAAGAGCTGAAAACTTTTCAGCAGTGCAGAACAAGTACCATTTTCTTCAGCTGGTCAGTCATGGAATAATTAAAGACACTTATTTGGTAAGCCTCATCTCTACCACAAAATAAGCCTCTAAGACTTACTGAAGCTAGTTCTGTGGCTTCAGGCACTTTAAAAGCACTGACTCATATTCAGAAGTTGCCTAGACATATCTACATGCTTTTACAGAGAGCCAGAAAGCAGATAAAAAAAATAAAAATCATTCACTTTGGAAAAAAAAGAGTTAATTAGATACAAAAAGACTAGTAGCTTAAGACTGCTAATAGAATTCAAAGAGGAGAATCAGAAAAATCATCTTACATGGGGGTTATTTTTCTCCAGTAGTTCAGTAAACTTTTCCAACAGTGCAATGAGAAATTCTCTTGGTTTCCGTAGAACCCAGGCCGGCTGGGCAATAAAAATCCTTAGGAAGACTCCCCCCACTGAAAGTTCACCTTCTGCCTCACCATACACCACAGCAAAGTCTTCAGGCAGCTGTTGAATTGTAAAGTAGAAGAAGGAGTTATTGGCAATGGTATTTGTGAGAGCTGTAATTGCTTCCCTAATATCGTGACTAAGCGGTAAGGGCCATTGAACTAACTGTATTCTCCAAAATAGAGCTGCGCGAGATCAACAAACACTTCATCTTGAAGAAACACGAGGTGAGAAGTGAGAGTAGAAAGAACAGTGCAGGCAGACTACTACAGTGGACTTTTCTTTCAAAGAACACAAGTAACTGAGTCTACAACTATACTAGTGGTAAACACTGGTTCAAGAGAAGTACCAGCAACAAGGCTGATAAAACAGTCCTTTCCTTCCTTTCTTGCACACTTCAGGGGAAGGTTTCTCACCATCGACCTAGGGAAGTTTCCAGCTGCATCAAAATAGGCATCCTGCTTGTGTTTAGAAGTCGCTTTAATGTTGAACTAGACAACTGCTGGGAGAAAGTCATGGCTGGCCTTTCACAAATACTGTGAAAGGCTATAGCCTGAACCATCTCACTGATTGACCCGATGTGATGGAATGGCTCGGGACAATCGTTTTTGAGACTCAGTGGCTTACTAACATTCCTGAACATTTACCAAGGGCAAGTTTACTACGTAATAAGTGACAGGACTTTTTCCAGCAAACAAGTATTCTCCTTTGTTGCTGACTTTTGATAAGTTTTAGAATGACCTGAACTACCAGAAAATTCATAGTATTACTGGCAAAACCACTGTCAATAAAGTGTCCGATCTCAAGATACAAGAAGTAATGAAAGCACCAATTCAACATTAAAACAGTTACGTGAGCTGGTCCCAGCAGTGTTGGTTCTTTAAGAGCAAAGCCTGTCAGAGAGTTACATACATGCCTATATTATCAGATGGCTTATAGTCTCCCTGGACGCACCCAAAGCAGAAACAGTATACTTTTACCTTCCAGTTAGTGTCAGGGTTGTCCCTCTGAAGTTTAAAGTGCCTTTAAAAAGAAAGTAAGTTTTAACAAGCAGTAAAAGAAGCAGTCGTCTTCCCTACTTGACACCTCAGTCCCCCTCCATCATTGTGAAGGAGTTCCAGTTTCCAAACCCCATTTTCTCCCCATTGTAACCCCCTCCTAAGTCTTACAGCAGTGAGCAAACACCTGGATTATGCACAAACTGCACTTCCCTCACTGAGTTACAGTAGAATATAGAAAGAGTGAACAGGTTTCTTTTCACTGAAGTCTGGCTTGCAAGGATTCTACTTTTTACTGTCAGAGCTCCGTCTGACAGTTCTTCTATAGCAACTCTGGTTTACTGCCACTGAAAGAGTGTCTCAGCTAAGGAAATACTTCGTCAGTAGGTCTCTACATACTCAAGCATCATTTCTCGCACTGTTGTTGATACTCTCTCCCTGGAGTTGTCATTCCAAATTAACTCAGGATTTTCATGAGTTCCCTCAAAGATATGAACAGCAGCTTCCGGGTTGTCTCTCATGGCGTCCATGAAGACTCCAGGTAAAAATTTCATTAATGTAATTCTAACCTAGAAAGGACAAACAGAATTGGCATTTAGCACATAAGACAAACTAACAGAAAAATAGAAAATTCCAGAAGTCCAATTATTTGTAGTGCTATAATGCCAATTGCTAGAACACCACCACAAAATAAAATAGTGCTATCATTTTAAATAGCGACAGCAGGTCTGAAATCTAGGTTATGACTGGTAAAGTCATTACAAACGGAAACCAAACTGCTTATAGTAACTACAATAAATACAACTGCTTCTAGAAGTCTGCTCAGATTAGAAGTTAACTATTTTGAAAAAGCCAGATTGTTATTCACATTAATGTTTCAGTCACAGAAGGGTTTTTTTGTTCTGTCTTTAGAAAGAGGCAGGTGAAGAGTTCCAACACGAGCTGTTAAGATTCTTACCTTTGGACCCACCAACTTATCTGCAGTCATTTTGGCAAAGAGCTCTGCTGTTTGGGCTCGGACCTGTGGATGAGTTGAGTTGCAAAACATATCTAGTAAGTAGATTAAAGCACCTGTACAAAGAGAGAGGAAAACATTCACATTTTTTTCTGGTCACAAGTAGTACAAATTCACCAATTCCACACTGATAGTTCTAAAGGGAAGAGTAAGATTTGGCCACTGTATTTACTTTAAGCCCAGTATTGCAGAAACACTTCCTCACTTGCTTTCAATATAGTACCGTACCTTTTGCCATGGCCTCTTTAATTATTTTTGTGCTAGATGTCAACGCATACAAAGTTTCAAGGACGAGTTGCCGACCTGTCAAAATAAAAAGTATTAAGAACTTTGTGCCATAGAGACTATTAACAAATCAAAGATGAACTAAAATGATCTTAACAGAAAGTTGTATCAAGACTGCAATAAAGCTTATGGCAATTGCAAGCTTAGGGATTTCTGGCTAAATTCAGTTAGTTAAGGAATGTCAAATCAATCATACGTTCTAGTAAGGCATAACTTCTTAATTATATGTTTACTACCTAAATTCCCTAAAAGAATTAGTCAAGGAGAAATTAGGTAATTCAAACACAATTCAAATACCTGCAATTCATGTGTTTCAGCTCACACATTTAAGACAACAAACAGGTTACATAGAACTTTTTTTTTTTAATCATCCCCACTGAAATGCTGTTTTAACCTAAAATTCAGTAGTAAGCTCAGCCAGCTGCATTCTAATTAATTTCTGAGTTGCAAACCCTTTGCCTTGCAAGACTAAGATTGATATGGTACCTACTTGAAGGTAGGGAATGCAGGAGTGCCAGTAAGTTAGCAAGAACCATTGCCTCAGCAATGTTGTTAACACATTCTTGGTTACTTGTTACTATGTTCACTACCTGTAAAAGATGAGAAACAACACTTGATTGTATTTCAGCTGTTAAGACATTGTCCAGAAAATGCAATGTATGATGAGTCAGTCACCTCACTGGCCAACATAGCTAGTATTTACAATGTTTATTCCTGACAACGAATTGTCTCATCACCTCAGGGAATAAGGGAGCCAAAAACACAGGCAAGAAGCTAACACTTTTTCCTGCAAGGAGGAACTAACACCCTGGAACCCCGATCTTGATACTTTTTAGGTGCTACTCCAACAGTCACACAGTCAGATTTCTTTATACTGATTATGTAGAGCATCCAGACAGGGGGGCAGTTTGGTTTTGTTCTGTTTTGTCTGGGTTTTTTGTTTTACCTCAAGAGCCAACTGCTGCACCTGGCCAGCTCCATGAACACGCAGAAGGGAGAATATCAACTTAAAGTGACCTATGCATTCACACTCAGAACCTGCAAGAGACCAAAGAAGTTATTCTCTTCATGTTAGCCTAAACATTCACCGAAGGCCATCCCAAGCCCACATTTCACTATACAGACAGGTGTTAAAAACTACATGACTACAAGTTCAGATATTTTATTTATCGCCGGTCATGAGTACTTGTCTTCAAATACACTTGCCCTTTCTGATTGTCCCAGCTCAGAGCAGAGTTGCTATCTGCAGCAGGAACAGCTGCCTTCAGCATTATAATTGCCAAATATAGAGAATCCAGCCTGAGAACAGCCTAACCAGCGATTATCAGAAGCCACAATAGCAACACGAGTTGTTTTTAGAATCAACACCTAATACAGTAGGAAAACATTATAATTGCATATCTCCGGCTTTTCCAGTCTGTACATTGACAGCTGCTCATAAATCTTTGTTGGTATTAGCTGGCCACTCTCAAGAGCATCTTCTCCTGCTTTAGTAAGGCACTGACATGTTTTTAGGTGTTTACTAGTATGCAGTACTCGGCTCAAGGGGTATTTTGCTTGTTTGGTGTAAGAAAGTTTAAAAATCAGCTAAATATCCTGTGGAGGATTACTGAAAGTTTCATCCAAGAGGTTTAAGTCTTCCTGGCAGCAGCAGGCTAGAATTAAACCCCAATGTTTCAGAGAACAAAACAGAAAAGGCTAGGATTTCACACAAAACTAATACATCTACTGAATCTGTTCTCCAGGAAAAAAGAAAGCATGCCTATACGGCTTATCAGCAATGCTAAGGTCTACTAGCTGGCAAAACAAGCTTCCTTCTCGCTGGAAGATAAAGACTACAGAGGTCTGCATTTTTTAGGGTTGTCCACAAGGAAAGTTCACTTTTAAGCCTACCTGGGTTGTGTTTTATGACGTTTCTCAGAGCCTCCAGGGCCATTTCAACTCTCCGTAACCGATCTCCATGTTGATTGGACTCTACCTTCCCAGTCTGTGTTATTGCCATTAGCGTATGAAGGTACTGTGCTTGTGAGCCTATGTAATCCAAGAGGCTTGCAGCAAAGGCTTTAGGAAGCTTTAAATTAGAGGTGAGAGCATTTTTAGCTGTGCAATGCAACAGTATTCACACTAGAAGAAAGTGTATCCAAATAACTTTTCCTACATTTCACGTATCCCTTTCTTCCAAACAGGGAGACAGAAAACATTTTTCTACTATGATCACTACACCATCTGGAGGACATTAACCCTCTTTACATCTAAACATATCCTTAAAAAAATACCACTACTTCAACAGCACTCTTAAGGTATGTATCTGTCCATATAGAGATGGACAGCAAAGCCAGAAGGCAGAATCACTACCTCCTACAATTACTGAATCAACCTGACTTTCTGCAATGTAAGCTTGTAGAGAAAAAGCATTAAGCCATTCAAAGCAGCACGTTTTATGACAAACTCATTGGGGTTTTTTTTTTTTAATTTATTCTGCTCCAATAAAGAGATATCCTATAACATGCTGATCACGATGAAGGAAACTTCCGTAAGATTTTGTATTTTCCCCATTGTGTTTGCACTGACAGATAGATAAAGAGGAAGAAGTAACACTACAAATACTAGTTTCAACAAGCAGGTTTTAGCTACTTCTCACCTCTAGTTGGAAGGTAGGGACCTCATTGTAGACTCTAACAAAAATCTCTCCCACAATCAGTTCCTTTGCATGGTCACTGAAGACAAAGTCAGATCCATAGCTCTTGTCACAATCGCCCTTTAAGCGGAGATAAGCAGCACAAGCTCAGACAGAAAATAATCTTGTAGAAAGTGTAAAGCTACAACCCGATAATGAAATAGACAATACTTGAACATAAAGCTTTAGCAAAAGTCAGAAGCTCAAGACGGACTGAAACATTACAAGAAATAAACCAGCAAACACTTAGATTTTTTTTTTTGTTTTAAGACTACTGAATGAAGAAAGTGACTTAGGAGTAGACAACAATGGATACTTGTATTAACTATACCACTGCATTAACAAGTGGATGTACCAAAACATGAAACAGTTTTTAAAAAAAAAAAAACCAAAACAAAACACAACACAGTAGTGGGATTTCAAGTAAAAAGCATCTTACTCTCTTAATCATGCTTTCTTGTTGAGATTCCAAAAACTCAAGCAATTCAGCTCTGGTCCCATTGTTCCAGATCAAGTAGGGGTTCTCTGTGTTACTGTTAAGCATCTTCAGAGTCTAAGAAATAAGTAATTTACATGATGTAACAAGCTTACAACAGTTTTGGACCATTCTGCACAGTAATCAATATGTTTCATGATATTAGTTAATCCAGTCTCATTAACAACTAAACCAATTTCATAAGCAAGTTTAAAGTGTCACGTTTCCCACATACTGGAAAAATAGTACGTGTAAGCTAGTTGGTACAGTACAATCTACATTTCAGTTTTTGTTTATTCTACTTCAAGCCACGCTTACTTCAGGTTCTCCTATTTTTGACAGTGAGCAGCAACTATCTGCAGTATCTCTTTGTAGATGATCTTCTTGGCACCATTTTTAAAGGGAGAAGTTTAGCCATTGCTCTCCATCATCATTATAACCTTAAACCTTCATCTTTTTTGCTCCCATATTTGTTTTGCAAATATTATTCTACAGGGTACTGTTCCTGTCCATAGTGGTTGAGGCTAAACTAGTACCTTTTCCTTGCAGTTACTTCAACTGCAAAGAAAAAAAAATAAATGTACTGCTCTTCTCTGTATCAGTCTAAAAGTGTTCAGTGTTTCAGAAGTGACCAGGTACTCCTTCCATAAATCACTAGAGGAAGTTTTGGCCAACAGATGCCTACCTCAGTAGCACTGACCACAGCGAGTTTCCTTGCAATATAGGGTGTCAACATTCCAGCCAAGCTTTTCCTGATCGTTGGGTTTTCAGGAGTCGCTTGTTCTTCGGAGAGATACCCTCCAAGGCGACTCAAGGCCAGGAGACTGAGCTTAGCAAGGCTATTTGCTACCTCCTGAAAAATACAAGGACAGTTATAAAAAAAAGCTAGAGCTTACTGAAGAAACATTAGAATAGCTAGAAAGAGCTGTTCAATGGTTTTGCACCAGAATGAACAGGACTGGTACACCCTATTTATCTGCATCGCTAGTTATGCGCTGATGTCTAATAAAACACTAGGTGCTGCAGAACAGCACGATATGATCACTGTGTTTTAGGCTTAGTAAATGCAGTTAGACCCGAGCACCGATAAGTAGGAAAAACTAGGGCACCAAGATGAGTCAAAGCTACAGAAGCTATTTAGTGTAATAGCTTCCGACCAGACAATAGTTCCTGCTAGCACCAAATATCAGCATAAATAAGGCTTTTATGATAGCAATACAAGAGTTAATAACTACAGTAGACTGTTCAAAGCTCATCTCATCCAGTAGCTGAGGAAGAAGCCATACTTAAGAGCACCACCACTTAAGGAAATGGAAGCGTCAAGTCACACAGCTGTGGGGCAAAGGAACAATACAGTCCTAGACATTTCAGATAAGGCCGTGGTATCACTAGACAACCCCTTCAGTTGAGCCTCAAGAGAAAAGAGCTTTTTCTTCTGATAGCACGAGTTTACTTTTTTACTGTTCACTGTAGATAAAAGTCTCTTGCATTAAAGTCTATTAGAAACTACAGGTTTTGCAGCTTTAACATTTGAACTCAAAACATGACCCACTCTAAAGAAAACCCGAAACTCAAACAACAGTATTTACACTACTACACAAAAATCCCCTTCCAAAACGGCTCTGTTAACATTACTGTTAGTGTAATTCAATGACTCTAACAAGTATTTGAATATACTTATTTTGTTAATAAGACATGGCAAGTAACAACTGTTGGTGTCTGAAAGCATGCGCCTTGTTAACATTACCTGGTGATTTGAATCTTCACTTTTCTGAATTCCGCTCTCTTCTAGCGTATAGTCATAGTTGAAGAGGTAACCCAGTAAGTACCAGAGAACTCCAGCTTGGAACAAGTGCGTTTGTAGCCAGTAATCTAAGGCAAAGGAGCTAACACACTCTACTCCCAAAGAAGCTACTCGTGGTATGTTCTGAGGAGAAAAAAGTTTGCTTTACTACTCATGACCAAAGCAAGCCAACTGGCTTCCTTACCAAACAAAGACTTAAAGCCCAAATTTGCTAATTCTAGAGTACTACGTAAGCAGCACAGAGATAAAAATCGAAGTAGAACAAGTTAAGTGTCTGGTAGCCAAAAAACATGGTTAATGAGTCCACATCCTTCAAAGGAAGAGTACTTGAATAGTTATTTCATTTAATTAGAAAGGAGCATTGATGAACTGGTAGAAAAACAATTCAGGAAAGCAGCAGAGATTCCCAGGTGAGTGTTTTATGGCAATACATGTGTTTGACAGTGATGAAAGAACACACAAGCATCTACAGTCAATTATTACAGTCTGGTTTTACAGTCCTCCTGTTTTCACATATCCCATATGAAAAAAGATCAAGACAAGCTTTCCTTTCTTGATTCAGACAAAGTTCCGCAATCATATAACATGAGGTAAGTTCTAAAGGGCTAAATGGCAACAAAACTTCTTGAATACTGTGTCCAGAGTTTATGCTGATTTAAGAGTCTATCTGCTTATGTAAGATTTAGCTCTAGTACTTTTACCTGCTGATTTAGTACAGTAAACCAATCAGCTAGACATGTCAGTTAAAAGGCAAAAGTAGATGGATCTTTGTAGTGATTGCATTTTAAGTCCACTAAATGGATTCAAATACAAGTGTTGAGAACAAGGCAGCAGAGTTCTGTATCCCATAATGATAAGCTGGGACCTCAAAGAAGCATTTGATCAGTCTCTGCAATTACCCTATCTCCCTTAAAAGCAGAACATTCCCCTAAACATTTAACAGTTAAATACCCACTTAGGCAAAGGAAAGGAGCTCTTACCTTGCCATAATACAGTAGTCTACAGAGGTCCTTAATGATGTTAGGCATTTCTGTAATCTTCTCTCTGCATTCCTCAAACTGAGCTGCTACGCTGTAACACTTACTAATATATCCACATACCTACAAAAAGCAGTATTTTATTGGTTCCAAGTGGAGGGGAAATGTATGTTAATAATCCTATTTTTTAATATATAATATCAGTATTTTATAGGTACACACACTTATATTTATTATCATATAATACATAGGCTATAACAGATATTGTCTTCTGAGAAACTGATTCAAATCAGTTAAGGTTGCTGCAACTTACCTGTACAGACATATCATCCGGTTTACTAGAACGAGTCAAGACTGCTACACAGCGATTAAACGCTTCTTGCAATACCTGTGAGGATTGGATGATGTGCAAGTTCAGTCACAACAAAAACTGATAGAGGCTGTCAGAAATAAAACATTAGCTGGTAAACCCATTTTTAATGGCTGAAGGGAAACATTTGACAAAATCGGCTGCTTGCTCAAATGGTTTGTAGGGGCAAAATTCCTTGCAAGTGCTGGGTCTAGCCTTTGGTGCTTTCGAGTTGATAGCATTCTCACATGTGAGCTAATACATGCTATGAAAAGCCCTTCTGTTCAAGTGACTTGTTCACATTTATCTATTCTTTCACATACAGAATGCAGCAGTTCTCAAGAGCTTTGTAAAGCAGTAGAGAAACATCGTATGTTGTTTGCTTATCCACAGTTCAACAGACAAGCTTACGTCCAGAAAGGAGCAATATTCTGCAAGAGGCTTCTACTGCATCCAGAACAGAGACAGTAAAAATGGACAAGTGTCTCAACAGGACCAAAAGCGATTCTCAATTGCATCCGATGTCCTATGCACTGAGGATCTAGGATTTTTAGCTGTCGAAAAAGGTTAAGACTGAAAAAATTAATTTCAATAAGTTTATTTCCATTTACCTCAATTCCATTTTCTCTTCTCAGTTCTTCTGCATTTAATGCTGAACAATTGACAGTATGAAAAGCAAGTTCTGTAGCAGCAGGTAACAGAGGAGATTCTTTGGAAAACAACAGGTCATCTGACGTTTCAATGGTAATAGTCTTTATCAGCATAGGATAGCCCGCATACTTGTAAGGTTTCAATTCTAAAAGAAAAAAAAGCCAAAGTTTACATATATGCAGAGTCTAAGCAATTTAAACCACCGCATCATTATCAGTGGAAGATATATCAGACATAAGGACTAGGAGTTAGAGAAAGCCAACCCTGGGACAACTGGAGCATGACGGAGCAGTACACACAATCTGACTCTTTGTCACATAAGACTGTTCATGCTAGAAGCTGACAGAGCTTCATGGAAAGAATCTAATTTAATTTTAAAAAGACTTATCTCCAGCTCAGAGCCTTCCAAATGATGATCGCCTGAACATTCAAACTGATTAGTATCAGAGCATGAAATTTCAAAAAGCTATTCATACTTTTTTGAATTAAGTTTTACTGCAGATGAATTTATTTTATGGAAGAAAAAAACCCTATTTTGAAGCCCTTTACCATAGCTACATAATGCTGTGGCAAGCCAGAAACCAGATCAACAGAACACAGACTCAGGAACAGAGGAGGCAAAAACTGACCATAATGGCCACTAAAGAAATGAACATGAAACATTATTCTGAGACAGAATGCTTACCTTCCTTATGCCTGTTGAAGAGGATGCTTTGAGTTTTTAGGATCAAAATTATGTTTTCTGGATCTGGCCCATCTATCACCTTAGCAGACTTTGTACAGAGAAACTCGTATGCTTTATTAACTTTTTCGAACATATCCTGCAAATAAAGAGGAATAGTCTCAAGAGCTGCTAAGAAGCCCCTGAATTACAAGTCTGCAGCATCAGTTTAGATGCAGGTAAGATAAAGCATTCCAGGTTATTAGCCACAATACTATTTTTGTTGCCTTATTACATTACAGAAAATACTCCAAATAACCTTAAGAACGCTGGTTCACAGATCAGTTTTCTTCTGTCTCCTAAACTCTGCCATAAGCAAGACACTAAAACTAAGTCAATTCCACTATGACAAAAGTATTAAGTACAGTTTAATTGTTTGTAAGAATGGGCAAAGGATGCAGGCTTTTTTTGAAAGGGAGCAATTAGCTTATTTAGGTCCTGTGTAACTCTCTAAACCAGCTGCTTTCTGAGATGTGGGTCTGACCTGATTACATCAGTTTACAGTAGAAATCCTAATATTCCTTGATTGACATCAGTTAAATTATTCATCTGTATTATTAATTTGTATTCTAGTATTTATCTAGGGCATAGTTTTTAAAAGTGAGAAAGAAAATTTAAGTGGGCATTTCAGAATTCTTAATACACGTAACAGCTGAATTTGTTCCCACTTCATTAACACCATAAATTTGTGTTGTACATACCCTGCCTTCTGGATTCTTGTCTGGGTGATATTTTTGTGCCAGTCTGAAATAAGCTTTCCTGATCTTGCTTTCCTCATGCCTATGAGAAAACAAGTCTCATTACATTGAGTAATATTTAAAAAAAAAAAACACAAACAGAAAAACAAGCCTGGATTCTGACAACAGTACTAATAGTAACTTCAATTAAGTGAAAACTATAAAGCTCTCATATTTCAACTTGAAAATCCTGCTTCATCAGCTGACACTGGAGGTCATCATGTGGCCACAGAATAGAAAGAAATTTCAGAAATAGAAAGTATTTTATTGTCTCTTGTACTGAATATACTAACCAGAAGGTTGTACTGAATATATAAGCGTGTACTGAATATACTAACCAGAAGGTCCCTGAATCTTTTAAATGAAGAGTCTAAATGAGCTATAAGTGATAAAAGTTAGTAGTTCGTGATTTGTAGTAAGTGCACTGTTCTTGAAGGATAAAAACACAAGTGCTACCAGTTCTCTTGTAGAGGCCTAAAGTCAAAAACCCGTGGCAAGTTGGGAGACAAAAAAATCCTAAGGATATTAACACCAAGAAAGAGGACAATATTTGGCAAGGGGAAGAAGGATTATTAGCGAAACCAAGTTCCACTTTGAACATATTCAAGTTCTACCATATTCTTTGCTCACTATGGTTGGGTCTAATGCTTGTCCCGTAAAACAGCCTAGTGAATGTTTTGAAGCTGAAAGCATTTCCCCCCCCACAGTTTCAGTTTATAGGAACACTTTACAATTATTCTCTCAAACACTGGAGTTGAATTTTCAAGCTTTGTTTCTTTTTAGATAAAGCAATCTTCCACTGTGAAAGAAGTAGGTGCTAGACATAACTGAACTGGTACCACTGATTGATTGTGAGTGCTGAGATAGGAAGCTTCAGTCTCCTCAGGGTAGACAGTTTATGTTAATGTAGTTATACAACTCTCAATACTGAAAACAACTTACTGGCCTTGTCCTTTGGGAAGGTTAAGGACTTCATAAGCATCATCTATTGACATGGTAGGTGGCTTCTTTTCTACCTCCTTCTTCCAAGCTTCTAGTGTATCTTTCAACAGTTTAACCTAAATAGTTACAATTTATTAGTGTTTCATTTATGCTAACACCAGTACATGTCATCTTTTTTAATAAAGTGCTGCTTTATTAATGAATCCTTATCACCCATCATCCTAAATTCAAAGACCTAATCCTTTCACCTCTAGTAATTATGGTTCCCCTTTCCAGTTCAGGAAGTGATTAAGACTTTGCTTCACTGCAGTACTGTATTTTATTCAAGATAAGAGCACATTAAGATTAAAATGTCTATTTAAGAGTCACATTAGAAGGTGAATCACTTAAGTGATATGCAGTTCACATCCCAATACTGTAAAAACTGCAAAGCAGCTGCATGAATAAGTAAAGCTGCTTTAGACAGATCTAGACCGTAGACTTGTACCAAAAAGATCTCACCAAATCAGCTAACGTACTGATACCACATCAGCTGTTTCTTGTCCAGTGCAGACAAATAAGAATCCAGAAGCGATGACCCTCACCCTCCCTCCTAATCAGCTGGGGTTCATTGAAACACTATCTGAAGTTTATTGGAGGCTTTATTTTGCTTTTTTAATAGTCACCACAAGGATATAGTTAACACGTGGCTGCTATATGTCATGAAGACTATTCTGCTTCAAGATAAAGAAGTGTTTTAACATATTTGCTTATGAACTGAAACTTAGGATCGATCAGTTACTTACAATAAACCTATCATTTGTTTTTCTTAATTGTTGTTACAAATCCCACTTTGGGGACTATGAAAGGTCAAGAACTAAATGAATCCTAAAATACTTTTTACTTACTGGATCTTTAATTGGCCAGTCTGGAAATCTGAGTGTATCACAAAGATGCTTGAGGTAATAAATGTTACAGAACAGCTCATTTTCCAGTTGTGGATAATTGATCACTGGGATAGGACAGTATTGGTAAAGCGCTCTTGTATTGCTTTGAAGACGAGGGGTGAAGTCAGCAAGATGAGCAGCAATCTTCTCTATCATAAGACGCCTAAAAATTACAAAGTTTGGTTTAACACTTGCCAAGCAGTCCTCAATCCTCAGTGACTGTACAAGTGCGTTCAATGATTTCTCATGAAAAGATTTTCCTTAGTAGTTTCCCACATGTCAGAAGGGATTCAGAATAGGATTCAGTCCTATTCTGTTATAAAGCTATTTCAATGCCATGAAAATTAGTTCATTAAGAACAACGTAAAGTGACATTTTGCCCTCCCTCAACACCTCTTTACCTTTTGGGAGACCCTAAAAACACATTACAGTATCTCCTACAGAGGTACTGGCAATAAATGAGACATTAAGGGAAATATTCCACTTCCCACTGCCAATTCCACTCCTCCCCGCCCCTGTTGTTTTTGATAGGAGCAGAGGGCAATGCAGGACATTGCCCTTGCAGGAGGCAAACAGGGTGAAGTAATGAAACCATGGACTCCAAGTATTTTTGGCATTCTTTAGAAATGTCAAAGACAAGACCTCTTCAGCATGAGATGTAGTTCAGGTTTATTTGTCCCTCTGACAGAAAACAATTACCTCATTTCGTTGCTCCAAATTGCTTCTGGAGTGTCAAATTCTCCAAGGAATATCTCAGAAAATTTTTCTGGTTCATAGTTTTCTAAATAACACACCATTGCTTCAGGAAGAATATGTCCAAGTATACTTCTTTGAACTATATCTTGACCTTTTGTCTACAGAAGAGATCACACTGTCATCTCAAAGGTAATCTGAATTCACTCTTGCTAATCAACTTGAGATCTAAAAACCTTCCCCCTTTTCCCTTATAGTTCTTAAATTCTAACTCTTGAGAGCTTCAAAAAAGAACAAGCATCAAGTATTGTTATAACAACTACAGGTGGTCTGCAAAACTATTTGGACTATTTGGTAACAGAGGTAGCTACTTTTGTAATCTACTCACTTCTTCAGACTTGAAGGCTTGTTTTGTATGTGTGTATTTCAAAAACCTAGAAGAGAAACAGCAGTTATTATCTCTTTAATTGATACTTCATGCACCCTTGAAAGATAAGCAGACCAATATAGCCCAGCTGGCAAGTCTCACGCTTTTAGTTTGAGATAAAAGAGTAACAGCAACAATTGAATGAATCTCTGTACAAAGTCCATCAAATCCTTGGGAACTCCACCAAGTTAAGCACTCCCTTGTTATAAACGTTGCCTTATGTTCATCATTTCAGTTTGAAAGTCATGCTCCTGAAAGCTTGTTTTCTCCACACACACACAAAATGAAGCTGATAAAAACACAGACAACCTTTCCCTAGAAAACTCTCCCCGCACCACTAGATCATCATTGCAGGGGTGAAAGAAGATGATCTTACGCTAACTGCTGACAGCCCTGTTACACTAGAGTCATCACGTAACCATGCAATCATTTCCCAATGCATTTTGCTATAGAAGAGACTTAACTGGAATTGTACAATAGCTTTTTATGAACTATTGAATTTAGAGCAAGAGTACTGGAATGAACTGCGATAGCCACCTGCGTGTGCAGTGCATCTGTGTCAGGCAGTACAGACTGATTTAACTGTTTTAGGCCTCAATACTAAAACAGGCTATTAGGTTTTCCACCACTTCTGATAACTACTTACTATCAAAAACTACATAAGGATACCAGTAGCCTGTATTACTACTCTTCAGTGCCTATAATGATTTGTTTCTCTACACTAAGCCATACCTAGTCGTACTGTCAGAACTATATGATCAGACACACTCTCGTTCCCTCCCTGGCAGGGTCATAAGCAATTCACTTTTTTAGTGACTGATAGACCATGTGGAGGCAATTCTTCTAGAGGATGTCTGCTTGCAATCTCACGTTGCTTCTAGCAAGCCCCAATCCCTGGAGCATTTAGAGCAGCAGCCTGTCTGAGCATGACCAGTCAAGAGGTATTTTTAGATATTTTTTTCCTCACCTTGCAATAGGAAGTACATTGGAACCTGTGTACATCATGATAAAGAAGAATACTCCACTCAGATAAAAACGAGGTAACTGAGGGTTATCTTGCATGACATGAAAGAGCAATATAGCGACTTTTTCCACAAGGATAGGATCAAAAGTCAGTAATAGCTGAAATCAAAACACAGGCATTTACATTAGTTGCTTGAGTAGTGCAAGTTACCTAGCCAAAATTGAAGTTGTAAGTAATTCAGTACTGGGACAACCCAGTAGATTTACAAGAATTTCAGTTAAGGAATACTTCAGTCCAAAAATAACAAGTTCAAATCACAGACTATTTAAAGTTGAAAGAGACCTCTGGAGGTCATCTTGTCGAACCTCCCTGCTCAAAAGCAGGGTCACTTGCAGCTGGTTGACAAGGACCACGTCCAGCTGGCTTTTCAGTATCTCCAAGGACAGAAATATTTATTAATGAGATATCGGCCGAAACAACATGAAATTTGTAACACACAGTGAAATAAACAACTGCTTGTCCAGAGATCTGCAGGATGTTACAGATGTCACTTGATGTTTGTCCCACTTAAAGTATCCACCTGGTCAAGATGGTAGAGTAAGTCAGACTTTTCCTCATTTAGATACATTCTTGAAGAGTTGCTTACCTGAGTAATATGAGGAAGGCAAGTACTATCTGACAACAGCCTCTTCACTCTAGGCAGAGGTCTTATAATAGCATTGTCTTGATCCCTAAAAAAAAAATAAAGTGGCACAGCAGTAAGCACTCACATGTCTTTTCTCTTTCAAGAATGAACACCTTTATTAAGCCATAAGTATCAGGCTACTGAGATCATATTCAGGGTCATTATTTTTTTGTTAACTTCAAAGTTTGTTGTTAGACTTGATAAGTGTGGTTTAGTGTCATGCATTAAAGCAGCGTTGTTTTTAACAAGAACCTGCCTGCAACAGTCAGACTATGCTGCTGTACATTAGAAACACACTTAGTTTGTGCATTCATTTTTGCAGTCCCTTTCACAATATTAGTATTGTCTCATTTACAAACTCTCTATTTGCCCACGGAATTAATTACTACTATGTAAAAGGGTCTTTAATACAGTTCATTAGTATAGTACTTGGTTTCTAAGAGAAGCTTTTATGCATCTGCCAGAGAAAGTTAACCACTTCTGCTGAAAATTAGTGTTTACCTGCTGGGAAAATATCCACACATTGTGATGAGCATGTTGAGTACAAGCGTGGCAAGGTCAGTCTCATTCAACACAGCCTGGCCGCTGGCAAGCAAGCACCACTTCAGCTGAGGGATGACCTGTAATGGTCGCCAGCCATCCATACCTTGAGCCCAGCAACGTGTTTTTGAAGTCAGCTTTCCACTGTTCCATAGCTCCTGCATCTATTACAAGATCAGAGATTAATTTAGTTGATTCAGCATTCAGAGATACCTGTGCTCCTAAACATTCACACTCAAGACAAGCTTTTAACTGCAGACTACTATAGTTGCATGAAATTCCAACATATTTATAACTATGTCAGGAAATGTGAAATAGAAGTTGACAGATTAACTGGAGCATAATTGGGGCGTGGAGGGCTAGGCAGCCTTACCAAAAAGGCTATGGTTGTTGGCACAACATCAAGTCTCTTACCTAGCTTTAATCCTTATTTAAAGAGTTACTTTGAGAATATAGTTTATAATTGTTTACAGTTTTCCCCCCTCACTGTTTGAAACACACCCAGTCACCAGGAAGAAAATAATCTGACAAATTGGAGAGTTTGAAGCTGACAGGTACCTCTTGAAAGCTGTAAGGACCACTCCTTTCTTTGTCTGCATTGCCAAAGTACCATTCTTTCTCACTCTCCCTCTTCATGTCAGGTGCTGCCTCAATCACATTGCTCTAGAAGTTGATGTTTACAAGAACAGCTTTAGCTTCAGTGCAAATATCACATTTCTACAGGAAATGTGAAAAGGACATTGTATTTTTTTTTTTTTAATTTATTTTAAAGAATTGTCCTTTTAGCAAAGCAACATACAAGTAGTAAGAAAAAAAGGCCACGTACCTGCAGAGGGACTGTAGCTCTGCTTGTGTGAAGGTGTGCCAGGGTAAGCAGATCTACAAGGATTCTAATGCCATTTGAATCCATAAGGTCCTTCACATTTTTCTGTTAATGGATGAACCGGGTTAATGCAAGCATCTTCTAGATAAGAGTTGTTACAAGTGCTGAACAGTTTTATTCAAGTAAGAAGAGACCATGAGAAGTCAAATAATTCTCTGAAGTGACTAGAATGGTACAATCACCACAATATCTACATGTTTCCTTCACCTTTTTCACCAGTAAATAACAACTATCACATCCCAGAAAGCTGTATCAAACACTGTTTTCAGACTTCCTCAAGCCTTGAATTTTTGCTGAAGTTAACACTGAAAGACTACTTCAGACCATTTTAAATAAACTTCTGTTAAGCGTACGTGTCAACCTTACCTTATTAAGGATCAGCTTGTTGAGAAACAGTATCAATCTGTCCCGCTCAAGCCTATCAGTGCACTAGTGCAGCAGAAGAGAACAAATTAGTATTTGATAGCACGTATTAGAAGTCACCTTCAAAAGTCAATACAGTTTCAATTGCAAAGACCCATTTACTTTTTTCATGCCCAGGATAAAACTGATGTCTATTAAGTGTCCAGTTTCACACACAGCTAATAAATGCAGTTTTCTGCCACTGAGGAGGAAAGGCCTTGTTGCCTACCATCCTCTTTGTTGCTCTGGGTTTGACACTCAAAACCCACCGTTCTGCTAAGCCTATTGTTCTAAAGGGACAGTGTTTGGATTCCCCAGTGAGCCAGTTAACACAAATACAAGGGAAAAATAGAATGCTTTCAGCCCGCAGACAGAATGAGTCTTTGATGTTACATCTCTGGTATCAAGACTCAAGGTAAAATAACAAGAGACTGCATTGGTTCAATTTCACTTACAACAGCCACACCTAAACCCCATATTGATGTTAGTAAAGAACCCCGTCTTCAGACTGCATGGAAATGCATTTTTTCAAGCTGCATCAGTTGCCAGACACTTAATAGGCATAGTAGCTACCACTAAAAATCTAAAAATCATCACATGTGCTCATCTAAGGCTACTACTTCATAAGGTCCGGGGATGTTGCTACTACTCTTGAAGTCAGTATTTTGAAATAATGTGATGTGGAACAAGATTCTCCTCTTAAAAAGTGTTTTTTCAACACTTCATTTTTTTTTTCATGTTTTTCAACGCTGCATTTTTCAAAAGCAAGCACAAGATTAATATCACACAAAGTTCCTTCAAACTATTTCTGTACAGTCTGAAAACCTGTTAAGGCCAACAAAATGCAGATATAAAGACATTGGTATGAAATACCTTTATGATCAGCAGGTTTTTTTAGTGAAACTTCAACTGAATCAAGGGGAGATACTAGGAACGCTTGGTGACAGCATGGGGAAAAAAGTATTCATACTGCAGCTTCATGTTCTGTAAAACCAAAACTTGGGTTTCACAGAAACTTGAAAAATCTGAACATATGTTGGACTATCTGTATGTTAACTACTATATCAAGTAGTTTTAAATAATTCTTACCCTTTCTAACATCCCAACAATGTACTTAGTATCAGAAAATGGTCCTATCTCTTCATGACATCTTCCATAAACAATTGCCAATGCTTGCAGACATAAGCATTTCATATTCACTTTCGGAGTAAGCAAGAAGCGATGGTAGAGTTCATTGAAGAATTCGTATCTAAGAAAGAGGTAAGTTTTTAGTGAAGAAAACAAATAGAGACCTTGGGAACGAGATAGGATTTTAGTAGTGTCTCACGATTTTTTGATTGCTCCACTCTCTTCAGTTTCATCTTCTTCTAGTAGCAATCTTAGATAATAATCCCCTATTTTTATTTCTTCAGAAAGGCACTCGTATTTTACCTGTAACACAGAACAAGTTACTTAACAGTAAATATTGTTTCTCTTTCATTAAGTTTTGCTTGCATAACAATACCGTACTTGCTTGCATCCATAAACTTAACAAGGTTAACAACCCCTCCTACAGTTTGAGGAAGACTGAAGTCTGCGAGTTTGGTGTTAAAGAAACACACACCTACAAAATATATGCCATGAGCTATTGTTGCTCCCCAGAACAAATGAAGTTTCTTATCTTACTGAAATCCCAGCTTCCAGCCTTTAAGTAACTCGTTTCCAATATCAGCTAGTTTTATTAACTAAACTTGGATAATACACTACGTATTTAGTGACTCAAGCTTTAATAAGTAGTTATTGCATTGCAAGGTATTTCAAGCAATGTTACTACATGTATGAAACACAAGAACAACTTAATTACTAGTTATACTTTCTATTGTGCTGGGTAATAAAAGCCTAGAGGCATCAGTATACGCACCAAGAACCTAAAGTGAAATTGCACAATGAGAGCCATCATTAATTTCAGGGTGACTACATTAAGTTTAACCACATGCCTCAATGCTCAGTGGTTTTAAGCATTTGGCAAGCATCTCATTTAGAGGTACCTCCAACATACCACAAAAGCCACCCTCTACAGTGGTTTCCTTATCTATAGTTTACAGGCCACTGTCAGGAGGCCACATAAAATTATCTACAGATTTTACCACAGCACATCATACAAAGAGGTCCCAGTAACTAGTACGCTTCCAGAGCGATCTCAAGCCACCATCTGCCTTAGCAAAGTGACAGGTTCCACAGCTGACAGAGAAGCCTTTGTCACTACTGTGTACTTAGTTCAAACACTTACAGTGTAGCCTGATAAAGTATTGATTTAAAATATTTAAAAGCAGCTGTTCAAAGATGACATTATAGAAGCCCCCTCAAGCCAGTCCCAAAGTATCCTGGGCTGTAACTGCAAGAATGCTAGTGATACATCCCAGTAGCATAAGCCACAAAGGAGCACAAAGTGCAGGTGGGAACCCAGTATTACTAAATTTCAAATCTGTGTTTTTGATTCTGCCCTAGTTAGCACCTCTAAAGTACAGAGACAGAGCTCAGAGAGCAGACGTTGTGGCACCCAGAAGTCCTGTGCTTGACCCATGCCTGAAGAAGCTTCAAAAGCTAAATGCCTGTGAAAAAAATACCAATCCAACCCCAAACATAGCTACTTACTGCATCGAGGTAAGTAGCAATCTGTAGCTGTGTGATAGTTCTTTCTCCTAAAGCGTTAGCCTGATGTCTTGCAATCCCTTAGTTGGCTACTCTGGCAAATCCAAATAATTCCTCAAAAGCATCAGTGTACTCTTGTTTCACTTGTCCTCTACTCGAATTTCAACTAGAAAGTTGTACTGTGACAAGGACGGCATTGGGAATATCTAAGAATATCTTACAGTTGAATTCAAGTGTGGCCTTGCTTTGCTTCGTTACACATTAACTAAAACCATGTGGAACCATAACAATACTGGAGATAAGAGTAAAGTACATGAAGTGTCTATTAAACACATTACTTGAAAACACCTTGCAAGGTGTTTCAAGAAAGCCAATTAAGACCATATCAACTGCTTTGCAGAAGTCTGAAATGTTATTTTGACTTTAGGTGCTGCTGTTCCTAGAACGTGAAAGCAGTATCCTCAATCTATAATTTACAGAGCAGCATGATTTTAGCCACATAACCTATTCATGGTTTGGCAACCCAGTATTTAATGGCCTTAGGATCACTGAGACACAATGGAAATAGAGACAAGGAAATTGCTATCACAAAGATGTAACTTGTGAAACTACCCAAAATAAGTCTGATGGAGCACATTCAAGAGCTATGACTTATCTTGACAACAATGTAATACCGACTCTTCTCTTTTCCTCTTAACACAATAATACATCAAGGGTTCCTTCTGATCAGTGTTTCATCTCTACAGTGCTATCTGTCAGGCTGAAAAGGTTTCAGTTTTGCAGAGTGACATGAGAGAATAATGCCTATCCACAGACTCAAGCCTTAGCAGTTTATTCCAGAACCCCCAAAAGAACTCTAGTTTGCAGTCAGGGATTGTCAACACAAGATTTACTCACGTAGTTAGACACGGAAAAGTGTCATTTTAAGTAGAGTTTGTTTTTTGTTTGTTTTTAATTTTGTTTGTTTGGGGTTTTGTTTTTGGTTTGTTTTTTTTTTTAAACACATGCACTTTCTCTTACAGTAGTTCATTTACCTCAAACTCCTGATGGTTCCAAGAGATAACATTAGCACTACCAAGTTCTCTGTCAATATTAAATGCTCTCATCTCGGACTCAAGAGTATCTCTCAGTTCTTCCCGTGTTTTGAAGTTCCAAATCAAGTTTGATCGAGCATGATCCTGAAGAAATCTAAGAAAGAAGTTACATATTTTAAACCAACTCAAACACTATTTGAAAGGCAGACAAGAGTCAGCTGGTAAGCTAGAGAAGACCAGCATTAGTGAACCTTAATTAGAAGGTACTGAGTAGTGGTCTCTAGTTTGTTTTACGGTTGTTCGCTTGTGTAGTGTTTCCACAGCTATGCAGGTCAGCATGGACTGCTGTCATCCCTTTTCACTCAATTTATTATCTGCATATAGTTGATCAACAGGAGATTGCAAGCTATTCACCATATCTGCCAGTAAGGGCTACAAGTGAACAACAATCCAGGGCAGCAGATATGCCCATACCAAGTGTATGCTTCCAATACAAAACGTAGTTCATGCAGGAAAATAGAAGTTGATGTCTCAAGTGTCACAAGACAGTCAGAGGACATTCTTCAGTGATAGTTACAAAACAGCATTCGGATCCAGAAACTGGCTGAGAGCAGCCCTTTAATACTCAAAGCTTATGAGTATGCAAATCTTCCCTTCATGCAACAGTCGTGCAGAATGACTATATTTGACCTTTAGAAACATTAAGCACTGAATCAAACGCTTAAGTTTAAGGAATTTCCCCAAGCTTGTTGTCATAGTTTGTTCAACAGCCAAGCTTTGTTAGTCTATTTAACATAACACCCCTAGCCAAAGTAAAGTGATAATCTTTTTTCAGATGGAGGCCCCTCTGTTGTAATCTTTGACAGTTATAAGAACTCACCGTTAATCAAGCTGCATTTAGGACCTCTGGCACTATTTGAAATCCAGTATCCAAGTGTTTTCTCTTTGACTGCCTTAAGCTCATTTTTATTCCAATTCAAGTTCATGGAATCATAGAATGGTTTAGGTCAGAAAGGGTCTTGGGCAGACCTTCCTCTAGACGCAGCTACTCAAAGCTCCATCCAACCTGACCTTGAACACCTCCAGAGATGGGGCATCCACAACTTCCCTGGGCAACCTGTTCCAGTGTCTCACCACCCCAACAGTTAAAACATCTTGAGTAGCTTACAGGTTGATGCAAACACACTACAATGCTTTCCAGCGCTGCTTTGCCTAACCTTCATCATCATGGAGATCTGCACCTGCAGTTTGTTGCTCACTCTTCCTTTTGATTCAAGGGTAAAAAAAAGATGTAGCTTGATAACACTTGAGAAGCTTTCTAAATTCCCCCCTTTACTAAACACAATCTAAATCCTTAAGTATACCTTAGAATTTCATTTTTCATAGATTTCTGTTACCAAGCACTTGCACTGTTTGAAGGCAAGCAGAAACTGGAATCACGCCACAGCAACTCAGAAAATATTAACAAAAATATCCAGCCAAGTAATAACTCGTATCACAGATCATCATATTAGTCTTCAGTTTTTACCTGTAATAGAAGAGATCCCAGTTTGCTTCTATTTTTATTCTTTGGCGTCGTTTCCTTAGTATGACTGGCTTTTGTATAATGTTCTGCAAAAGAGCCAAGTTTAAGAAGTTAATAGAAATAGATACTCCCCATTTTCCCTTTTTAAAATAGAAAGCTGGGGTTTTTTTATTCCTTCAAAAGCCACACCAAGTTAAGTCTCATTAATAATGTCTCCTTTTCTAGAAAGTAGTAGCAACAGACTTTCACAAGTGTTATTTACACAAAGTTAAATAACGCCAGAGAAACTTTCAGCTGTTAAACAAGTCAATCATTTAGAAGCAAGTTAACCCTGAGGAAGGCTTAGTTACCATCACCATAAGAACTCATCAGCTCCAAAGCTGATGGAGGGGAAAACGCACAACAAGAGTGCTTTACTCTTGAAAGGAAATAACTAGAGCAAGTCACAGAAATAAGTCACAAACTTGACTCAGCCATGGAAAGGTTCCCTAGTTTTGTCAAGCGTGAAATCAATGTTATAGTCTACATGAGGTACGACATGCAAGCAAAAGTCTGAGCAACATCATCCACACAAGTCGCAGAGATATACAGACTCACCATATTGTTTCTGTCCTGATTGTGATGGAAAATTGGAAGAAAAAGAAAAGGTACATTTAACAAGCCACAGCCACTGAAGTAATTCAAAGTGGTAACACCAAAATTGCTACTACCCTTTCCAAGCTACACTTGTATACATTTACTGTGAAATTTAACAGCTCAGAACTCCAGACAGAAAAATGATTGTTTAAACTCAGTATCTACACAAGATGTTTAGAGTGCAATTTGCCCCTGACCACCATTTTCCACATTTCTCCGTTAATACTTTGTTTTGAACTTAGTTCACCATTTATTCCAGAAATATTACCTGACAAAATTCTGCACCGCAGTCCACAAACTTGAGCTAGACTTTACAAAGTTAAGGTTTTCCTAAATTAAAGCTTATTATTATGTCAAATCAAGTACAAATATAGGCATTTTCAATACTCTGCATTGTTCTTTTCATCCTTCCTTGCATATATAACAACTTCTTTCATTTTCACAATGCAAGAAAACAAGCTTGGGAGACTAAAGAATGTTAATGGAAACATCTCGTGATTCAAGAAGTTTATCATACAGAACATGACAATAAAAAGAAAGGAAAAAGGAAACAACAGTAACAACCCAAGCAGTTGTTCTAACAGTCACATATAATTTCAGTCTTAACTGTGGTTTCATGTATTGTCTTGTGTTGCAATTTAAGCACTAAGATACCTACACTCAAGGTAATACTAAGCTTCTTCAAGCAGGTTCCATAACTAAAATACCACTAGCAGAAAGTGCACTAGCATAAAGACTATCCATAGTTTCATACAAATGTAGTTTGAAGACTGGTTTTGGTATATTTCAAGGAATTTCCTGTTCTCTTGTATCTTGGAAGAGATGCACAGAAGCTGCAGTCCAATTTGATAAGTTTGGCTAAAGCAAGAACAAGCTAGAGCTTAATACATATGCTGAATGAATCCGTTTGCCTGCTTTACATTCTCCCTGGAACCCATTTCTAATCCAAGATGAAGATTAGTAAGAGGCAGAAAGTTTACTAAAAGAAGTAGAACTATGAAGTTTCTCACATTTCTGCACTTCTATTACTGTCAAAGTTCCCTCCAATTTCATAGAGGTGTAGGTGTTCCTCTACTCTTAGTCAAGTTGCTGCAAAAAAGACCTTCAAATACTTTTACCTCTTTTTGAGCTATGCCCATTCTGTCTCTCCAGTGCATCAAGACTAGATCCACCTTCTCTTTGGCAAATTTTTCAACTTCCTTTGCAGCTTTTCCAGCCAGTCTCTGCCACTCTGGCACTTTATTAAGCTTGCCATACTGATCCTGCAGAATAAATCCTATTAGTTATTTGCAGTTGCAGGTCTATCAATACGTTTGATGCAGGTTAATGCAACAGTAAAGTGTCTGTATTAGAAAAGTCACTAAGACTGTACATCCATATAACAGAGAAAGTAAGACAGATACATTTACTTACAGTTGCAATTTTTAAGTTATCTCTAACATGCATCCTATCAGCATCTTTTTCAGGAACAGGATCAGCACTGTCAAGGTATGCCAGCAAACCTGGTGGCTAAAAACATTTAAAACCAGTGTAAACACACATGCGGCTACTGGAATGGAAACCATCACATTAGGTAACAACATAATTTCTTTAAATTTGAGATTTCAAAACAGAATTTATATTCTACTCAAAAGCAAGTATGTAAAGCTACAGCAGCTTTTTGCTTTTATTTGTGAAATGCCACCATCCTTAACAGAACCACGATTCAATGGAGGCACATAATTAGCTTCAGTACAGCAGAGGTCTTGCCTATATCCCATTTCTTAAAGGAGCACTTAATGAAACTAATGAGCGCAAGAAGAAAAGAGTTGATCCCACAGCAATTGAGGGGGATAAATACTCTAACACTAGAATCCATCAATATCCTCCAATATGGACTAGACATTGCATGTGACATTAGAGGTGAGAGTGTCTCATTTGACTAAGCCTTCCGGAAGACAGTGATCAAGATCAAGACGGTTTGCTCTGCCAAAAATGAAGGAACTGCTATTTTGAATTTAAGAGTTAGTATTTTTCCAGATTTAGTAATTCCTTACAACACTGTTCTTTGAACTAGTTTCACTGAAGTAACTTAAGCAAGAACCTTTCAGGAGGCTGTAAGGGTGAAAGGATATGGCAAGTATCAGCTAATATATAAATTTAGATATGTTATAAGCCAGCAAAGTTGGACTGGCATGAAAGCATAGACAGAACTGGTGCCTTAATTTTTTACTAGCACTATTAGAGAATACGTTTATTGCGTCTCTCACATTTTTGTCCTTTTAATAAAGAGAAAAAAGTCAGAGACCTTATTTTTAAGTTATGTGTCATACACCATTTTTAAAAGTGTCAGGAAAGTAACAGAATACTTTAAGAATCTGAGATATTTTGTAGTTGTCATCAATATCCTTCAAATAGCAGAAGCCAGACTGCTGATCTCCCAGGACAGACTTCCCCCTTGGAGGGGAGAGGGGATACATTTACTATATACGCTATCCCAAGTTTTCTAATACTACAGGCTTTCAGATTTTATTCTTTCCCTACTCCAGATCCCATGTTTACTCACCAAAATACGTTTCAACAAGTTCATAGCAGTTTTGTTCTCAGCTGTCCAGAGGCCAACCAAATGTCTACTTAACTGCCTGAAAAAGTTATTGAAATTAACAAACTGCAAGTTAGTATTTTAAACAGATTTTTAAACCACTAAACTGACACCCCTATCATGCTGGTGAAATGAAGATGAGCAAAAGCTTCGTGCTCTTGAGTGAGTAAGAGCACAAAGCACTACATTGTTCCAGTCCAAGTATAATGCTTAGCATGCTTTAGAGTGTGCCTTTAAAAAGTTCCAGTGAAGTTAGTGGAACAGTAGCTGCACATGCTTTTTGTTTAGAGCTCAGAAGAACACTTGAGCAATAGAGCAGAAACTAAACATCTAATGACCAAGTGTAAGTTTATCCAGTGAATCTTAAGTTACAGTTAAAATTAAGAGTCTAGAAGCCATCAAGAACTGTTAACTGTTCTACTTGAACCTCTTAACAGCAGTTATTGGCTACGAAAGCCTTTCTGGGAGCCTGCCTTCTACGCCAACTAACACTTTCTGCCAATATTTGTCACTAGGGTTCTACTGCACTGAACTGAAGCATCGTTTGCAAGCGAATCATTAGTAGCTCCAAATAGAACTAGTATGACAGAAGGTTTCACACTAGCTCTCTCCTGCGTGACATACAGTGGCAACAAGTTCCACTTGTCACTACATTGCTTAGCAAGTCTAAGTGCTTCAGGACCATGCACTTAAAACTTGTATAATCTTGTATTTGGGTATAAATAATTCCACTATCACTCATCTTCCTCAGCACACCCTCAGGCCCAGTCTCAAGAGCTCACAAGTTCTACTGACTGCTGAATTCATGGAATGATTTCTATATGAGGAGACTTCTCTCAGAGGGGATGGGTGACCCTAACTGCAAGATGTCTGAGGTGCGTACACCAGGATTTATGCAGTTGTATAAAGTAAAACCTTTCTACAAGTTCCAGACATTTTACTTGCCTTTTTTTTCCCTGAATGTTTTCAGGAAAAAAAATATCATCAAAACTTAAGCCTTTAATGAGTAACAAACCCAAGTCCCATTTTGGCAAAAAAAATAATCGAAGATTTATTAAGTGTCTGCAGACTCAGCTGAAGCTTGCTCTACTCAAACATACCAGCTACTAAAGAAAATATTCTCCAAAAGGACTGCAAGTTTTCATCCCTGACGTCCCAATGTTTCTAATGTTAGTGAGGTCATTACTTAGACTTTTGTAGCATAATATATCAAGTGAGACTGACATACCTATTTGTAAGCATCCTCTGATCTGTGCTTATTGTAAACATAGCAGTGTGCAAGTGACGAGGTAAGGCACCTTCACTGAGGGCAAGATCTTGCATTTTGGTAGCAATCTCTTTGTCTCCTTCCTTTGGAAACAGGGCAAGATGATTACTAAAGAAAGAATCTTAGTTAAGCTGCTTTTATCTCAGTCTACAGTTCCAAGGCCTTTTTGACCATCAATTATGTCAAGTAATATACAAAAGCCAGAAGCTATAGTATGACGGGCTTTAACTGCAAGTTCTCAACAGCAACTGATCAAAGCTGTAGTAATGCCATGGACCACATAATTTGTAGTTATATCCATGAGGACAGTAACTGGATAGGATAAGATGCATGTCTCCCATCATAGATCAGGAAGCTGGTAGTACATTCGTAAGTACCATTTCCACGCTGCAATTGCAAGTTAGGGTTAATCTAAGAATAACGGCCACAAGTAATTGCTTGTGGCTTGACTTTGGTCAACAGTAACTATTTAAGAATAACTGGTGCTGTTCGGTTTAGTCAGCCACATGGATGAGTCACGTGAGACTGTCACTCAGTCAAGATGCATTAGTTGCAATGAATAATTAAGAAAAAGCTTCTGCGGCATTTTTACTTGCCCATGTCCACTATAGTTCAAGTGACAGGAGTTGTAATAAACAGCATAACTTTCAGCTAATGTTATCAAGTATATCAATGGAAACTTGCTGATTTATAATACCTCTATTTCAAGTGTTCATTCACTTCCATTCCAAGAAAGTACTAGATGCATTTCAGATGCATAAGCCATTGTGACACAATGAGGCACTAACTTAAGCCCTGAATTTTATCACAGAAAGTGTCGAGAATCAGTTAGCAATGTCACCCCGCAACAATCATGAGCAGCCCTTGAGAAGTATGACTCGGCCCATACATCATGTGGTATGGAAACTAACAAAGCCAAGACATCCTTTGTTGAAACAGAAAGAGCAAGAACAGAGGCTGACATCACTAGTCTGCTCTGCCTGCTAATCCCAGTCCCATTCCAACTGGCAATGCATCCCAGGAAATATGGCCTCTTCTCCTTGAGAGACCCTCTTTAACATGCAGAAGTCTGGTGGCTCTGAGGTATGTGACTGAGCTACATACAACATTAACAGCCAAATCTTGACTGCAGTAGGAAAACATGCAAGGCACTACCTGATATCCCGACTCACATGCCTTCCAAACCCCCAAGTGTAAGATAAAGCAAGCTGCTATATTAAACCACCCACAATTAAGCAGGTGTTCTGGTCCTCAGCTTCCCCCTTACACCACCCTCCCCCGCCACCCGCCGCCAAAGAGAAGCTAATATAACAAACTTCTATTGGTAAGCAACTGCACTTCCAAATTAGACAATACACATTTAGAATGCTATCCCAGGTAACACTGATAAAAATCTCACCTCTATTATTGCCTTCATTACCAAACCTGCTCCTTTGACAATTGCCATGGAAGGGTGCTAAAACAGAACAACAAAAGAATTATCCAAGTGCAAAATTTGAAGATTGGATCATCTGTGCTTCAGCTTCTTTAACTCATCTACATGGATGTTCTACCTCCAGTTCTGGGCAAAAGTTAATATTTGGTTTGTGAAAGCCAGCACCAGGAAGCGTTCCTATCTTACACCTTTAAGCAAGAACCTCTCATGCGACTATCAGATGGACTTCTTGGCACTAAATAGCAGTATATACCAGAGAAGCTGCAATAATGCTAAAAACTGATGCAAGCTGACACCAACCAAGAAGCAGAAGAGCATACTGTTTTTGCAGAGAGAAAGCATTGACATTTTAGCAAAAAATCCTAGAATTCTTACAGGTTTGCTACTGAAGAGGAAGCTACTCTTGTTTTGTAACTATTAACACTCATTTACTGAGAAACAAAAAGGTCACAGATTCTCCAAAGAGAGGAAGATCCATGCGTCTGATGCATCTAGCTTAATATTATTAACTAGTGTTTCTAGAAACCAGTCTCAGACAGTCTATTCTACAGCGATTTGGCATATCATTCATTATAGAACACCAACCTCAAGCTGTTAGCTGAAGGGAAAGTAATAAGTCACTAAAAAACTCACCACGGTAGAAAAAGTTTAGATACATTAACCAGCTGAACAGTAGACAGATTTGTCTTTCAGGAGAAGGAAAAGTTCCTGTTCACTGACTACCCAAGGCCTCTAATAATAAAAATAAAAAATTATGAAATCTTACCTGAAAGAGCTTAAATAGTGTTCTTCCATTAGATGCCACCATTTCCAACAACATGTCAAACTGCTGCCCCTCAGTAGTCTCACTATATGGAGCACACAGGGCAAATGTCAGGAAGTCCAAAAGTGAACTAATTACTAGGGCACCCGTCCCATGATCCTGAAATTAGTAAGACAGGTATTTAATACAGATACAGTGTTTCTCCCCTGCCTGAGAGTATTCATGCAAGTTTTAATCAGTACTTATGATGCTGAAGATGCCCTTCCCTGTCATACCATGAAAATAGTCTGCAACCAAAAATTTCAAGTTTAATATATGCCATTACCCCGAGTATGGCAACATTCTGGTAAAGCATTGGCTCCTAGAGCATATTAGAGACTCACAACCTCATATATTCGTGTGCTGCAAATTACTTTTTCTAGATTTAATCCCATAAATACCAGTTTCCTTTTAGTTTAAGGGAACACCCAGTTTCCATATTAAACACGCAAACATTCATTGCATGACACTCAAGTTCTGCACTAAAGACAGCTACATTCTAAGTTGTCAAGATCCAAACCTATTTAGAACAAACCTATTCAGTGCTAGATATAGCTGTATTTTCTGCACTTCCATTGCAGGTACAGATACATTCAAAGATATATGCAAGTATGACAGAAGTGTTTTCATAGCAATTAGGAAAGGCACTTAAAACTATTTGTTTTCAAAACTTGACTTACCACATGGGAATTGAATTTCTCTAGTAGATTTTCTAGAAACTTCTTTGAAGAAAGAAGGGAAGCTTTGTTCAACTGCTCCTGCCTCAAATCATAGTCATCATGCATGGGCTATAAGAAAAAAAAAATTCACTATGCAGTCAGATTTCTACCCTCAGTTCTTAACAGCTGTAGTCCAAAAGCCACACTCTGAACCCATAAAAAGCAAATCCTACTTCAAGTTCAGCAGTACCACAAGTTATTTCATGTTTGAGCACACTGCAAGTTGAAGGGCAGTCCCTGTTTCTACGTCTTTCAGTAGACTGAAGTTCACATGTTCCAAAGTGAAAGAATCTGCAATTTAATACTTACACACATAAGAGCACAAAGCATGTCAATAGAGGCATGGGTTACTCCATCATTGTTCCTTTTGAGGGCTTTCACAACCTTCACTCCTAATCGTTCTCGAAATCTTTTGAAAGGAAAGCAAAACCACCAAGATTAGAGAGGAAACAGACATCTTAAAACCAAGATAAAAGTCCAGCTGGGGACCAAAAGTGGCCTGCTCCTATCACATTTGACAAGCCATTGTCGTTTACATAAATTTGAGATTCCTTGGTAGGAAAACATTAATATTGACTTCACTGTTAACAATATACTGAGAGTGTGTTCACCAAAACAAAGACATATTTCAGTAGTTACAGGACAGTGATAGTACAGGACACTATTCACACAGAATGTGAACTTTATAAAGGTCTCAAACTAAGTGTATATGTTACTTTTTGAATCATTCAGTTGACCCATAGTACAGAGTCAGAAATATTCCAAAGAAATTTTCATTTTCAGAAGAACATTGGGCAGTTTTTCTGCTTCCTTATGTTATTCAATTAAGACACAAACTCCGATCAGCCTGTACTTACTGTAGGAGTATAACTCAACTTCCTAACATCAAGTTTTATCTTGTGTGGAACTGAAGATAGCAGTGGCATAAACATAATTTAAGAACGAAGAGTTGCCTACTTCAAGGACAGACGAAGGTACACTTTAGAAGTTTTTCCACTAGGAAAAATATTAAACTATGTTTGACTCAAGGCAGAGTATTTAGCAAGGGAACAGCCAACTTTACATACTAATGAACATTTGGGATTTCTCAATTTATATTAAAGCCTGGTGACAGCTTTATACTACTGGAAGCAATCATGTCCAGAGTCGGCCAGTCTTCAGAAGCAAGGCTTAACTCCAACTCTCAGTTTTAAAGATAAGACATCATCAAAAGCTCAAGAACTGTTTTCACCTACTACTTCCAAGCTTGAAGAGACGTCTCACTTACTTTGGAAGCTGAGTAAAGGCAAGGAAGCCCGCTTTTGAAGCCACTAGTCGTCTTACTGCTTGGAACTGGCTTTCAAGCTCTGCATTAGATGCTGCAATATCTCCCTCTTGAGAGAGTAATGCTGTTATGGCATTATTAATGAGTTTCTCCTTGTTTTCTGAGAACAGACCCTGGTTAGGAAATAACAGTTATTAATATCTTTATGCATTAACAACATCTTAACAGGATGGTCAGAGGATTTATTCTTACATCTTGCGTAACTGCATGTAGTACCCCACTGTAGGAAATGTTAGCATTGAACCTGAACACAGCATCTGCAAAGTTACCATCTGGAAGAAGACATAACAAAAGTTAAATGCACAGTACCTGACTAAATAAAGCACTACAAAACCATGTAATAAGCATTAGCTTACTTGGAGGAGCAGCCAAAAACCTCAGATGAAGGCTCTCTACTTCTTCATCTACAGGCATACTGAGTAATCCCCAACGCTGGCCTTTGTGTGTAGAAGTCATTTTCACACAGACATCTCTGTTACCAGAAGCTCTCACTCCATCCAACAAGCTAGCCAGGAGAGAATCTCTGGGTTGGGAGAAAGGCATACAAATACAATTTAGATCAGAAAAGCAATGCCAAAGAACCAAGTCATAAGAAAAATAGGGGGAAAAAAAACCAACCCAAGAACTGAATGAAAGGCAACAATACTTGGAATCTCTTACTAGCACTGGTGCTAACAGCTGCACCTCAAGAGGAGGTCACCAACTTTCAAGTGTTCCTTTATTCACTGTAAGAACAGAACTGTCTTACACCCAGTGTAGTCAGCTGCAGCTTTTCACTAAAGGGATCAACTCTAGATTATCTGTTAATGAGTTACACATGTTGCGAGCCAATTCACCCCTGTGCTTTATGCAAAACCTCACTTAGCAGGATTAGACTGCATTACAACTGCAAGTGCACTGAGGGACTATTTTGTTGGTTGTTTTAAATAGAATCAACTAAGACCATCTCAAGCAGACAGCTCAAGGGGTTTATAGCCTTCACATTTCCGTATCACTTAAATTGTGCTTTCTTTCCTTCTCTCAGATATACTGCTTAACCAACTACAACATACACAGAACAACATTCCTTATGAGAAACAGGCTGTATCTAACTGTCCAAAACCCTTATGTGTTCATCAGAAAACTTCTGGAGAGATTTGCTTAAACTTGGTGTGAAGGTAAAGGGGAGAGATTTAGACCCTGTAGTAAATCTTGATTTGTAAGTGGCAGACCACTACAATAGCAAGGCTTCAAGTTAACACTTCCAAGGGTCGGAGTTTATGGAAGCTGAGACTAGAAGCACTACAATGGCAACTTCCATTTGTATTTATAACCCACAGGAGCTTCAGTTACCTTTCTGTTGAAGAGTATTTCCGAATTTGTCCTTTGATAAATTCAATGGTAAAAAGCTGGGGGTTTTCACAGTCACAAACTATTGCAAATACCTAAAAAAGAAGAGATAAGCAGTTTATTTATCTACGCTATGAATTGAGGCCATCTTATGTATACTACCAGATTCCTACTATTATCTTTTAAAGCTTCTATTTGAAGAAGTGGTACTGAGCAAGACTGTCCCTTACCTCTCCTAAAGGTTTCAAAGTTGCAATGTTATAGGTAGCTGGATCCCGCTCAACTAAGCAAGCTTCTGTAAGTGCTAGTACTCTTTTCACAGGTTCCTTGGAGAAAAATAAAAAAGAGGCATGTTAGGGAAGAGAATTCTTAGCACTTAAGAGGAACCAAATAAGTTCTGAGTTTAATACTCTTACCAAGTGCCTAGGTGTTATTTTTTGAACAACAAACTCTGCTAAAGATGTTACAGATTCATCACTGCTGTATTTTCCAAAGCGAAGATTCAAGTATTGCTCAAATTCTAGGGATTCTTTCCTTATCCGCAGAGAGATACCTATGAAGTTGCCAGCATGTTCTATTGCACTTTTGATAATTTCCTCCCTGTGCTCAGATGCAAACAGGTGCTGCAAGTTTTGACAAGAAAAAAAACAAACAGATGAAGAATAGGGCATAGCTCATGAAATCAGTTCCACAAATAATCCTCTACGCAACCGTAGAGAAACTTCTCAGCAGCTAGGCTTGCCTTTGCTAAGTGCGTAGTGTAAATAGAAGAGGTATTTATTACACAAGAGATCCACTATTAAGTTTACATTTCCCTTTGAAGAAAAAAAAAATAAATTTATAGCTGAAGGATACCCTGCTACACATTAGCATGCCATTAAAGTACAGGTCTGCATGACCTGCCTGTCCACTCTTGGCAACAGATCCTGACAGGCCGGCAGGAGTGAGGAGCCAGAGAACCAGTGGCAGCCCCAGCTGCTAACTGTAAAGGCTGCTATCCAGCCTTGCTAGGTTAGAGCAGCTACAGAGGATCAGTTATGTATTGCTAGTTTTACGCCAAAGAAAAGCATGCTGCAGTACAAAGTGGAAACCGTTATCTAGAGAGCAGAGTTCTATTTTGTTAGTAGTGACTGAGGTAACTATATTTACATTATTACCGTGAATTAATTCCTAAAGATCCATTTCAGCTGCTTCCAGTATAGTACACAGAAACCCTTTTAAGATTTTGAAACCAACATTACACTGCAGTATTTCCCAAGCAAAGCTGCTGAATATCAGATCACAGGGCTACAAAGGAAGCATCACCACTGATCGATTATTTACGAATAGAATCCCTCCATCAATTCGGTAGATTAGCAATGCTGCCTGTCTCAATACTGCCTGTCACTTCTGTACCTTTGAGAAGTGTCATGAAATTCCATGTCTACACTGCATTCGTGTTCACTATACAAATATAAATATCTGGATATTTTATGCTTTGTAGTTTTTTAATCACACAATAGGCAAAAACACCTCCACACATTGCTTTCAAATGTTTTAACTAGTTTCCTACAGAAAAGAGGTTTTAAAACCTGTCCACAAGCCTTGAGGCTCAGCAGCTGGGTCCCAAAGATGCATATACTTGTATGCTCAAATTATGTTGAATCTTCATTATTAAATATGCAGCTATAAACATCCTAAGCACCATAGCAAGTTGTTTTGTTTTAGTACTCACCAATCTACTAAATCCTCCATAGAGGATACAGAAGCCTCCCTGGTAGCCAGTAATATCAACAAAGCCTTCAATGTTTCTGTAGTCATAGGAGCACAGGACTTTATTTGTTGCAGGATCAATTTGGTCAATACCTCCAGGAGTCACCTCCAGAATCACAGGTTTCCTCGTATCACTCCAGTGATGTTTATAGCAGTTATACCTCTGCAGGGAGAGCTACTTTTAAACATATACACACACTCCTTTACTACACAGCAATTGCTTTTTTCCTATCTAGTAGGCAGTGTGGGTATACAGTTCAAAAAATTGTATCATCTCCCTTAATGCTCTTATCTATGTTAAGAACGCTATGAATCAAATGAAAGTAGCTGTCTACTGACAAGGAAGTCACAACTTAAGCTACGCATTTTGAAGAAAGAACGGCAAACCCAAAACAGCCACCCCAAAAGGGAATAAGTTTCTCTTGCTGCAGAAGGTGGCCTACTCACAGACTATGTGCACTGAGGTTAGACAAGGAAATAGCTATTGCATCAGATGTTGTTATTCAACGAATCAAACTAAATTAAGGTAAATTTATCACTATACTGCAAATTTTTCGTCTTCTGCAGTCATATTCCATTACAAATAGACTTACTGAAATCAGCAAAAGAGTTAGAGGTCTGTTCTAAACTATAGTAAGATAAAAGGGGACTCCCATATTCCAGCAGTGTTACTATGCTCATCACTGAAGATTTATTCTGTGAATGTTTAAAGTTACTTTAAGTGCTATCTTCTGTGACCAGAAGACATAAAACCAAATACAAAGTCTAGCTTTGTATGTTGCCTTGCTCATTACTATATTACCAAGAGCCATTAAATTGCAATCTTGTCTTTAATCTGACCTACACAAATCCTCTCAGGAAACAATATTCCCACATCAAGCATTCAGGATGTTATGCAGAAAACTATTTAGAGTTAAAAAGTAACAGGCTGGAAGTAGTAAACATTGAATAATGAACCAAAGCTTATGTTTTCCTCTTCCTTCTCCCCAAATAAGCACTCCATGTGTCAGAGCCCTTTATTTCAGCAGTCTCTGTACCACCATAAAGCTCAGGCCAAGTGAACAGAACTCAAATATTCTACTGTTGAAAAGCTTCCCATTGCTTTTGGACAAACTCTTAATTTTCTCTTCTCAAAGCAAGACTTCAGATCTAAATTTACAAAAGCTATTTTAGGTAGTGCATATAGCACAAGCATAACATACATGAACACAGCAGAAGTTTCTTTAGATCATTAAACTGCACATGATCCAGACAAGCCAGACACTTACCCGTCCTGTGATTTTCCCTTCTGAGAAGTCTGTCCTGAATCTCTGTTTTTAAAAAAGTTAACCGTGAATGAATGCAAATATGATAGCCAATCTATCCAGAAAGCCTACCTTTAAGATGATCCTGTTTTAAGGGACTTGAGCTAAGCCTCCTTGAGGACTCACCAGTCCACTGCAGTTTAATATATTCAGTATTTTTAGCTTTACTTGCTATTTAAGAATCATGCACTAGTTGCTGCAACTGATTGCTAGACAGAATACATTAATATAACAGCTCAAAAGACAACTTGCTTTCCTACTTTGCATGTAAGGAAAGAAAGCATAGTAAGCTACCACAAATGGTAATGATAACCACGTATTTACTGATTGCTTAAAGGAAAAAAAAAATAAATCTTACCAGTGCCTCTGTAAGGAGTTCTGTTCTGTGCTCTGTGGAAAACTTAAGAGTTTCAGACTTTTTTCCACTCCCTTTGCGAAAAGTGAGACTAAATTCTGTTCCTTGTCCTTTTCCAACAGGAGAAATACTACAGATATCTCCATAAGGCCACTAGACAATTGAAAGTAATTAGGTTATACTGTTAGTAATTTTAAAGCTACATCTCCTCTACTCAAAAACTCTTAGTACCTATAATAACTGTAATGAGACAATGCTACGTGACTGCTTTAGCTTGAGCTTCCTATTTGATACTCTGCGAAGTAAATAAGTGCCCCGACTCCCTTCAGGGACACAGCCTTACAGTGATCAAACTTAGCCCAGTTCATTCAGAACAGCACGCCCAAAAGCAAACTACTGCTTATTGGCCAGTAAAGACCAATTGCCTAAAAGTACAAAAACTACTGGGCATTTGTAGACTTAGTGAAGGCAACACCAGTTTTCTGTTACGTGCGCTTCTGTAGCAGCTGCTATACCTTCTGGTTTTGCTGAGATCTTGTCAGACTAGACAGTTTCTGAAGACTGGATGCCACTATTCACTCTGGATAGTGAACATAAGTCAAATTAGCCCTGTTCAAAAATTATAGTTACCTGATTTGTAACTTCTAGCGTGTTGGGATTGTATGTGGTGATGGCATGGGTTCCAACTGAAAAGACTCGCTTATACCTAGAACACGGAATAATGTTAGTTTCTCCAGAAAAACCCTGTTGAACAGTAAAAACTATGTTAAGAAGCTATATACAAGTCAGTGCTAGGAAATGGATATGTAATTTTCTTCGAGTTGCTCGTTTGCAGTTTACCCTTATAATATGTTAAGCTCCTCTGTTCTAGATATCCACAAAAGGGACATACAAGTTGAATACTATCAAATATTATTTCCTTATGCATATCTCGTCCTACATTTTTTGGTCCTGACTTAACCAACACTCTTGGAACTTGCACTGGAAGGAACTACCACACCAGAATAAATTCTAAAAAGACTAGACAGATAGGAAAAAAGATATTCCTGCAATATTCTAAAGCATCTGTCTGAAGCTGTCTCAGGTAACAGTCGTAACATGAAATAATCCAATTTACACACCAGGTCACAATACTGTAACAAGTCGAAGTGTTACTATGGCCAAACCTAATTTTCTTCACCTTAAGGAAAACTAAGATTACTAAACTCAGAAAGACTCGGATCACTGACGCTACAGTTCAATATGCAGATAGTCATTGTACATTGATATTACCAATATTTTAACTGCCATAGTGCTTAAAGAACAGCTGTAGCAAGGTAGCTGCCTGCATTTCAGGCTTATCAGAAACAAGTGGCAGTGACCTAAAGCTAAGAAGTTTAGATGCATCAAGTGCAAAATGGAAGCCTTACCATGGTTTCACTTCCTAGACAATCTTCGCAGCATACCCTGAATCAAGTCTATATGTAGACATATATACATATTTTCGAATCAGAAAATTTGCAACATAACTAACGAGAGTTTGAAACAGCAGAGTATTACTAATCCCTTACTACTTGTACAAACTTCTTATTCTAGGGTACTTCTATCTGCAAACGGTCCTGCCCAGAAAGTCAACCAGAGACAGTTCTAGTAGCTATTCTTTGACCAAAGAAACAGGATCTGAACATGGATGCCTCTCTTGAACTTGAATCAAATGAAAATACTTTGGTTAGTTGTCCATCTTAAAACTGATTAGGTGTAGCAATTTAAGTTTCAGTTCTGAGTAAACTGTGGGTTTGCTAGGGAAAGAACAGGATAGGATCAAGCAGACAGCTGACTAACTAATCTGGATCCCTGGCATACTAGTCACTGTATCAGGAAGCAGGTCATTTCTCCCCTCTTTCTCTGCATTCCTGTGTTGCAGTCCCTTCTTCTCTCTCACTTGCCAGGTCTGCAGCACAAGCCATCATTTCTGTAAAAGGTCAAACTTTGCATGGGCTTCAGATACATTCAGAGCTGCTTCCTCATGTTATTTGACTTCTCTCTCATAATATCAAGGCCAAGACTACCTGTCTGACAGTCTCAAAAACTTAACTCCATACTATCTTCCATTATTATTCAAACAAACTGGTGCAAGTCCAACCCAGATGAGCCTATCTAGGAATTAAAGCAAGTGCTTACTTTGTTCAAAGCTTAGAGAAGTCTGTGATATTGAAGTGACCTGACACCTTAAAGATATGTGATCTATTTGAAAAGCCTGTTCATTTTCCTACATAGTCGAGTTTTCCTTATTTAAAATGCAGGTGAAGAGAAGTTGTAGTGATGAAGCAGAACTTTTGAAGTTACTCTGGCTGCTAACAATTCCACTATAATCGGCCTGCCAAAGAACACTCCAGTTCTTAGATCACAAGAAAATCGTTCGAACAAACCAACTGTTCCCTCTCCTCTTGTTGCACAATTCAGGTAGGTATTCTGTCTTTTATACGATTTACAAGTAAGGTTTCTTTATGCTGTTCTAAAGAACTTAAACTTATCAGAAGTAATAAAACACTTTATTACTTGTTCAAGGTTGTTTAATCACGTAACATACTAAAGAGCTTCACAGTGCTTTGTGGCAGACTAAGGATCTGCAATGATCACACATAATTGAAGACCAGCTTCCAAACATTATAGTCCCTTTCTTTTCTCTCCTCATACTCAAGCCAGTATTTCAAGACCTAGGAAGCATATTTATTATCCAGCATACTTAATATGTAATGTGACAAGGAACACAAGAAAGAACAGCAGATTTACTGAGTTACCATTTCCTTCATCTCCTCTCCCTAGGCAAATTCAGAAGACTCAAGTCTTGTTGCACGAACAGAGGAGACTCAGAAGTCAGCTCTTACACACAGCCTAAACATATTCTTGTCCAGAACTTCACCTTTACACATGCAGAAAGGTATTTATACCTCCAGGCCTTGAAGACTTTACCATTAATTATCTGTCAAAACTACTCTGCAGTACAGTTTAATGTCGGGCTGTTTCGAGAAGAAGAATTAGAAGCAAATGTTCTCTCCCCAGGAAAAAAGCCCATTACCTATTCACTAGTTTCTTAGCAGCACTGTAGAAGTCAGAAGTGGGTTTTTTTTGTTTTTTTGTTTTTGTTTTTTTTTTAAATAAGGGTGAACCTGGTAGACAATTTTCATAGCACCACACTCAAGAGAAAGACAGTGTTCATTAATTTTACAGAATTACAGATCAACACTGGAGCATCATCAGCTGTACTACTAGAAAATAGTTTAACTGAGCACAGAGCTCATATTCAACAAAGTGACAAATCATATGGATAGTAAAAGTGATTCGGGTTCATTTCGCACTAAACATTAAGTTACTGTTTGGCTGGTGGGGTTTTTTTTTAATGTTACCCATAGATTATACTGAGAATGTATAACTATGAACTGAGTGGACTTAAGTATTTTTGAATAAGCTTACTAAAAGCCATATAAGCTTCTCCTGCAACATAACAAGAGGCAACTACTCACTAAATACTCCTTTCCCCTTCATTATGTGAAAAGTAAAGTGCCACAGAGTTTTTAAATTAAGCCTGTTTCAGACTTCAGACTTAGCTTGAAGTTAAGTCTACATAGTTTATCAGAGTGCTACCATCAAAGTTCAAGATCATGCTACACTAATTTCAACAGCTTGTAAAATGTATGAAAAAGCTTGTAACAGAAGTCATTGTGCAAGAGAAGCCATACAAGTTCTACGTATTTAATTTTCACTAAGTGGCTCAAATTGTATGCACACCAAATTTGCAGATATGCCACAGGAACTTCGGAGGAAAAGACTAGATATTTTATGTTGGGGGACAGACAGATCAAGAGGAACAATCTGTTCTAGTGTTCCATTCCAACATAGTATCTTATTATTACTAAAGGAAACTGTTTATTCACCCACACAAATCCAAATGCCTGGATCTTACGCCCAGTGCAACTCAATTTACACAAATATCAGCTAGAATTCTAATGAGGTAAAACTAAATATTAAACTATCTGTTTCAAGTCAATCAAGAATCTGTCTTGGGAAAGGAAAGATTTTGCCCTCAAACAGCTGCTCAGTTGACTCTGGACTCTGAACTACCCAAGGCTTTAATTTCTGCTGACAAAACGGCAGGGAGCTCTTTGATTAGACACTGAAGCAATCTTATGGTTCTTCAAAGCACAACCAAGAAAGACCTGTGTCTGCCACTCCTTCCAATCCCATCCTCCTTTCCTTCCCAGCATTCTTAACCTTTGATAGGAAGAATTCACAAATTATCTATCAGCAGATAGCAAAAAAAAAAAAAAAGCCAGTTTCAACTTAATCAAACAGATTCAGACATCACCTCTCTGTATAATCATTTGAATAAAGCAATACTCATGCTCCTGAGGTGCAAACATAGTACCCTCTTTATTCTGTTAATGTTTAGGCAGCAAGGAAAAAATCCCAGTTCTGCAGCCCCACTATGCATGTGAAAAGGAACAATGGGCAAGGATACCAAAGAAAGTCCTATGAAGCTTCATAAAGTACATGCAACAGCTGACTTCAAACACAGTATAACAGACACCAGTTATGACAGCTTAATGGGTAGTTTTATTAGAAGTTCCCTAGCTTTTACAGACAGAAGCATCACTGAAAATCCATTTTTAGACCCAAGACCTCCATTAGGGATAGAAGTGTATTTCTAGTAACAGAAGTCTTCAAATAATCTCAGTCAGTAGTTTAACAGATAATCTATTACACAATGTGTTAAGTATATGTGTGGACTAGTGACCCTCATCTATTAAGGGTAGGACATTATTCCTCCAAGAACCTGTTCTGAGAAGAAATATTCCCACTTTAAAATTAGAGCACTATATAGTAAGTTCAAGAGACTGAGAATCGGAGTAAGTCAGGTGGTCTGTTTCAGAGCTACACTGAAGTGTGGAACACCTGCAGAGGAAGGGTAAGACACAATGTTTAAAAACCAAATTGACTACAGAAGATACATTCTGTTCAGAGACTGAGTAGCAGAGGCCTTTAGTTCAATTTTCATCTATCAATACAGGAACTATGCAGTTAAATCCAGTAATGGAGAGGAGAAATGTCACACAAAAAAAACCCAAACAAACTTTAAACTACTTACTTTCCCCTCCATGAATGTTTTGTCGTGTAGAAACAAGCAAGATCTCTGTTTTCTCTAATTACATTCATTCTGTGCCAAGACCTGAAAACAAAAGAGACATCCTGTTAGTACTCACTATTTTCATTTAAAAACAAAAATAATAAAAAAAATAAAATCAAAGATCGCTAATCATCAATATGCTTCAAGACAAAAAATACTTAGTTTTTAAACACTCAAGTAACTGCTTTGTCAATTCCACACAAAAAAAGTATTAGGAATACTTTTGTTTATCAAACAATTCATGGACTAAGTTACACATGGAGCTGAACATGAATTAATAGTTTCCCCACTGATTTTGTTATGCCAGTTACTCTTTAACAGTACCAGGGTAGAGTAATTTATGTCCTATTATTTGTAATAATATGGCAAATCACACTACTTTTGCTGCATCTTTGCATGCTCAGATCCAAATATATTTTGTGTCATTGCCAGAAAGCTTAATTCCTGATAATTTTATCACATCAAAACTATTTGAGTACCTTGCATCCGTAACTCCAGCTAAGCCAATTTCCTATTGCCATTAAAAAAAAAAAGAAAAGAAAAAAAAAGAAAAACAGCAAGGAGAAATCTGGATAGACAGAACAGTTTATTTTCCAGTCTGAAATGGAATTTGAAGTTGAGAAACTTACTTATTAGCCAAGCATTGTGATTAAAAAGCTGACTAAGTACCCTTTCTGTGCTGTAAAAGTTTAAGCAATCCCACTGCTAACATCCTGACATGTTATTTCACACGTGAATACCTATTACCTAAACACATGCAGGAATTTAGTGAAACTTGTCCACAACTGCTTGACTGCATCATTGCTTTAGGAGCTGCTACATTCTAAGGAACACTTCTCAACAGTAAAAACTATCTTGCATAATTGAAACTGATGCACATTGAGTACTTCGGAAATTAACTTCCCTTTTACTTCACCTTGCTGTTATTACATATACAAGGCACTTAAGTGGAGGTACCCTGATTAAGTCACAAGAGTGAAATTGTTACTCTCAGTTTACTGCTACAGCATTAGCTGCAAGAGTGAAGTCGTCACTCTCAGCATTAGTTGTCACTACAGCATTAGTTTTATTTTCAAATGTGTCAAAATGGGCTTCCCTGCTCTTGATGACAGACTGGTTCTCAGATTCACACCATTAATGCGGTGGCATCCCCAAAACATTACACGCTTAAAAAGCTAGTCTGCAAGAATTCATATTCATAGCTTGCATGAAGCAATGCTAAAGTAATCCAGTCCCAGTCAGTACCCTACTAAAAGCCAGACCACAACCCCAGCCATCTTTTTACACTCAGCTAACTGTACTTGATTTGGCAAAGGAAGATTTCTCATTTTGACATGGATGACTTGTAACATTAGCTCATTGCTAATTTCTACCCTCTACAACTTCAGGCTATTTTCTTTCTGAGCAAAGACTGTAGCAGTTATGTAGTCATGAAGAATGGATGGCCTGACTGAAATGAACTTGAGAATTCCTTCCCTCAGGTGAAGAACCAACACAATCATCACTACCTACTGAAGAGAACTTGTGGTACTCCCTCTGGAAAAAAGAGAAAAGCAGTATTTACATATTTCAATGACTCGATCTTTGAGTCAAATTTTCAGAGTTAAAAGCCCATTGACTTGTGGCAAGTTAAAGTCTATAATCCAGTTTTTGAAAGCAAAGTTTCATGAGGGGCAAGATATTCAACAGCATTATTCCTGACATTCTCCATTTTGCCCTGTTTAAGAACTACATTGCAGTATTATTGCTGTGGATAAGTATCAAAATAGTACACTCTGTCCAAACTACACAGATCCTACTGCATAGTAGCACACTTTAGATTTAATAATTTTGTGTTTCAAAGTTATCTTTCAGAACAAAGTGCCAGATAGTCAACCTTCATGCCTTCCTTTTTAAGCCATTTTCTTGACATTGACTAGTGTATTAGTGAAAATAAAAGGCTTGTAAGAAGACAAGCTCCACTAAGTATGGGATTATAAGATCTATTTATCTGTAACTCCAGTTTTGACAGCACCAGACTACCCTCACCAGCTCTATTAAGTCTCCCAGACCTGAATGCCACCTGGTCTAGAGTATTTAAAGCAAGATGTTATCAAACTTGCAATCATCTAGTCTTAATAATACAGAACTGAGAAATACTCATACAAATACTTACGAGTTACCAGTGGCTTCCATTAATTTTAACACCAGCATCTAACTAGATTTGGGATACTGATACATGAAGTATTGTACATGCAGTGGAACTGAAATTCACTAGACTGCTTTTTTGTTTGGATTAAAACTATTAAAAACATTAAGCTTTGATGCTTTACTCACTATGCGTCCGGAAGGTGATTGTAACTCTCTCTCCCACTGAGAAAACTAGCACAGAGAAAATATATGCCAAAATCTAGTAACAATTAATTCTGGTACACATTTTCCTGCAGTTTAACAGAGAACAAGGCTAACAATAGCTTAGTGTTCCGAGCTGCTATGTTGAAATCCAGCAATCATTTTTCAGTTGTCTTTGGTTCCACAGGAAGAGCAAGATGAAAAAAAAAGGTTCATGTCAAACACAAAGACATTTTAGAAAAAAAAGAAAGTTATCTTCCTTCACTCATTCTTGCAGAACCTGTATGGAATCATTCTTACTATACTATCTATAGTGTGATACATTATAATTTTAGTACCCAAGATAATATAAACATTGACTTTGCAGAGCACATTAAGTTTTATTATTGATCAAGTTTAGACATATTGCCAATGTCAGCTCTATACATACACATATATATGTGGTGCCTGCATAGTCATATCATATTAATTTCCCAAAACAAGTGAACATTCATACTATTGTCACCTTTACCTCTTCTTCCTGCGTTCAAGATACTTTTAAAAAGTTGACTGACTTGACACAAAAATGGAGTTAAATTCTTTATTTCACTTATAAAAGCATGCAAAACAAAAAGGCCCCAATTTTAGCAATCAGCATACTGGGGTACCCAATAATAGAAAAATCACAACTTCAGAGCTTATTTCAAACATATTGCAGCACAGCCACTCGATATCCCATACTCACGGCTCAAAGTTTTAATACTAGAGAAACACCTAGTTCAGTTTTCTATTTCTACTGGAGCAGAGGCAAAAAGTACTTTGAAAGTAGCAGTTTATAAACATGTTTCATCTGGTTGAGAGAGCATGCATGCTGAATGCAAAGTCTAGTCAAATAATCTGAGATTCCTGCAGGCAAAATATTGTCCGTGACCTGCAACTTCTTTTGGGAGCTTAACTAAAGCACTCCCCCAATACCTGGACATTTTAATTAGCTTTTTCACAGGACAGAAGTTCAGCAATACTTTCCTATTTGGTTCTTGTAGTACTGAAAGTAGCAATGAAACAGCTTTTGGGGGAAGAGTTGAAACCACATTTGTGTTTGCTGCATGTAGCAGAAATAGCAACCCTTAAAATTAAAGGGCCTGAACTGCTGCCAAGACTCCCCCCCACCTCAGAGTTTAAGCTACATGAATAGGTATATTACACAAGCTGTGTTCAACTTGCATACGCTTTCCTCTTTTCCAGGATTTCTCATTCTTCAAAGTTACCATTTGGGAAAACAATCTATTTCGGGAAACAGAGACAAGTCAGTCTCAAACTAACACTTGAAGAGTTAGAAGCAAAGGTGTGACCTTGCAGGCATCAAACCAATAGGCATAGCTGTAACTACACATAAGTATCACTCAGTTGAAATAGAGTTTGGACACGGGTTCAAAGTTTAGTGCAGAATTCAGATTGACTTTCTTCCTCATCATATTATTCCTCTGCTATTACAAAGCTGCCATACCTTTCTTAAGCGCAGGTTTACCCTATGCTAAGGTAGCAAACTCTGAAGAACCCCAAACAGGACTATTATTCTATTCCACTGGGGGGAGGAGGAAGAGAAATGCTGATAACAAACTGAGATTTCTCAGGGGGAGGAGGAAGAAGAGTGCTGATAAGAAACTGGGATTTCTTTTTAAAAATTTATTCCAGCAACACTAAAATACAAGGTAAAGTTCCTGAAAAGTCTATATTACACAGGGACAGATATATCAAGCTCAAGTGTGACTTTCCTGAGAGACAGAAGACATACCAAGAGGATAGAAACAGGAACCAATTAGAAAGAAATGAGAGCAAGGCACTGAAAAAAACCCACCCAAATTCTGCTAATCTGTAGTTCTACATACCGGCCTTTTAGTTTAAAGGTTTGGAGCCTGATTTAGTCACCTACTCATCTGTAGCTCTGAAGGCATTATTTACATAAATGAGTTTTTCTGCACTGAAGTGTTTTAGCTGTCTAGGTTTCGTCTGCCTCTTTCACTGCTGCATGCGATAAGTGGCAGAGTTTTGCCCTCAGACAAATTCTTATTAACAAACACTAAACTTTTTCCTCTTCCCTAAACAGTACTCCGCTCTTAAAATACTACAGCCTAATTAGCTGTGGAAACTGAGATTTCTTAATCTGTATCAGAACAAAAGGGTTTACTCACTAATGGAGGGGAAGAAAAAAAAGTGCTCCTTTAAGTCATAGTTTAGCCATCTTGTCAGCAGAGTTCTTCAGAACATTGCTCTATTTTAAGTTTTAGTAGTGAGGTAGGATAATTGTTAAGGTTTTTTTGGCATGAGAATAGTTTTTTTGGAAGCAAATTGAGAGGTTAAAGAGTTGAAGGTTAACACTTCAAGATATGGTTGAATGCCAGCTGAAGAATTATTTTATTAAGTCAGTAAACTTGACTTACTGAGCTTCAAACACAATTTAAAAGTCACCTGCTCAATCTGAAACACAGACTGAAACCAGTCCTGAGCATACTGCTTAAAAATCAGGAAATACACAGTGATTCAGTCCCTCAGGACAAATACATGTTTGGAAACTATGAAAAATACCCCATGACACCCAGATGGGTGAGCAATATATATGAAATAAATCTTTTTAGAAATTTATTCCAGCAAGACTAAAATACAAGGTAAAGTTCCCAGAAAGTCTACCGTACACAGGGACAGATACTCAGCTCTGAGTCTCCAAGCACTTAGAAATTCATTGCAAGTGGAAAAAACTGTCAGTAATAATGGAAGAGAGTCAGTAACGTCTGGTTAAATGTTCTGGCACTTGGCTGCCTATAGCAGGCAGGAATTAGACCAAGATGCATATCTATAAACTGAAGCAGACTAGACCCAAGCATGGTTTTTACATCTGTAATACTGGTCCTGTTATTTTGAACTAAGCCATGGCAGAATTTGAACAGCATCTTCCTAACTCAAATCAGAGATGAAACCTGAGTCACTAGCAGTCCCTTCAACATTCTTCCTTCTTTTCTGGGTATATCACTACATGCAAGTAGCCTATGTAGACAATTATCAAGAAAAGGCTTAGACTTCAAAGAACTTAGGTTCTAAAACAAGGAATATTTTCTGAAATACAACATTATTTAAACAGTGCTGAGTAATGAGAATCAAAGCAGTTATCCACTTAACTTCATTTTCTCAGACTCACTGCCATAGGTCTTTTTTGTGAAAGAGCGCAAGAGAAAAAGGGAAAATACATTTCAGATTACGTTAACTTCAAAAGCAGCCACAGAGCACAAAATAAGTGCATTAATAGGAAGACTCCAACTAAATTTATATGCCTATGCTTCCCCCAAGCAGCATACTCAAACGTTCCCTCAGCTTGAGAGCACTGAACGGAAAACAAACCACCACCACCACCCCCCCCCCCAAACTGTAGCACTAAGACATTTTTATGGCCCAGAGCTTGGCCCTCAGTAGACATGGCTGTCAAGGTGCAAGCTCCACACAACCTAACAGGAAAATCTATACCAAAGACTACCGGCAGCTCACTACAAACAGAAAGCCATTTAGTATGCCTACTTGTTTTGACTTTCAGAAATAAAAAAGCAAGTGAAAAGCATCCATTGGATAAATTTAAAAAGCCTTGGAAAAATAAGCACATTAAGGGTTGATTTTCTGAAAGATACATTTAGTTCTGCTCATGCTCTTCAGGCACACTATTACCACTCAAAAAAAGAAATAAAATCTCATCTCTGTGAGAGTAAGTCTCCTCCTCACCTCTCCCACTCTTCATAAATTATTTCCCAAAGCACCTCACGATAGCTATATTTTGATCTGAGGCCAGGAGCGAAGAAACAACATATCTCCTCTTAATGGACACACACGAGTAGGCATCTCAGGAAAGAGGCCCGATTCTGCCCACGGCTACAAAAGCTGCATCAAGTGCAGGGCACATTCAGCGAAGCACCCGGGCAGGCTGAGGCTAGAGGAAAGCCCAGCTTCCCCTCTGCTGGGGGGTACAGGAAGAGAAGGGCTGGAGAGAGGCTTGTAATGAAACAGGTACCGCACCTGGGGCTGAGGGCCGCAGGGGCCGGCCGCTCTCCGCCCCGATGCCCGCCTCTCACCCCTCTACGGATGGGGCAAGAACGGGGGGGGGTGGGACTTAGAGGGGAGCCTTCGCCGGCGGAACCATCTGCCCCCCGGCGGCAAAGAGCACTGCCTCAGCCCTGGCCCCGCTCCCTCACTGCCCCAGCGGCCAGGCGCGCCCCCCACCCACCCACACGGCCTCAGTGCCTAACGGCCCCGCCCGGGGCTGTGGAAGGAGGCGGGGGCCGCCACCTCCTCCTCCTCCTCACCCCCGCCGCTGAGATTTACCTGGCCGGGGAGCCTGCGCTGCCCGGACCTGCCCCCACCAGCACTGCGCTTCCCGCCGCTGCCGGCGATAAAGGCGAAGGGCCGCTGAGCGGATCCCTCGCCCCTCACCCCTCCAGCTGGCCGGGCGGGCGGGCAGCCGCTAACACCACTCCAACTCCCTCAGAGTCTGGCGCTGGAGGCCGCCATCTTAGTTCCAGCAGCAAGACCGCCCTCTCGGCGCAGTCGCCGTCGAGCCTGGGGCCGTCACGGGATGCGGTCAGCTGATATACTCCCCTCCCTCCTTCCTTCCCTCCCGGGGCCGCGCTGGCGGGGCCCGCGGAGACGCCTCGCTCGCCCTCTTCCCGCCCCTTGCCCCCTGCCCTGCGGGGAACCGGAGCGGAGCGAGGGGGTGAAGGGGAGGGTAGGGTGGCTCCGTGCGCATGCGCAAAGGCGCGGAAGCGGGGTGTGTGCAGTCCCTCGTCCCCTCAGCGGGAGGAGGCGCTGAGGGGAGCGGTTGGGGCTGTGGCGGCGGTGGGACTGGGTGAGGTGAGGCGGGCTGGGGCGGGGGGTAGTTGGGCAGCGCTGTGAGTGGCTCCGCTCGTTTTACTGCTCTTTTCCGTATTTTAAAAGTCTAGTCTGAGACTAGATCAACTATTGTGGGGCTAGTCGGTGGTTTTCTGAGTGGCCAGCTCCTGGAGTCTCGTGTGGCTTTAGGGCTACGGACAGCTGCAGCGCTGCCACTTTTCCCTGCCTTCAGCACCGTGGTACCGTATTTTTGAGGCCTGGTACCGGTTTCATGCTCATCCCAGAAGTATGTAGTGAATCGCAGAATGGTTTGGGTTGGAAGGGACCTTAAAGATCATCTAGTTCCAACCCCCCTGCCATGGGCAGGGACACCTCCCACTAGACCATGCTGCTCAAAGCCCCATCCAGCCTGGCCTTGAACACCTCCAGGGATGGGGCATCCACAACTTCCCTGGGCAACCTGTTCCAGTGCATCACCACCCTCACAGGAAAGAATTTCTTCCTAATGTCTAATCTAAATCTACCGTCTTCCAGTTTGAAGCCATTACCCCTCATCCTATCGCTACATGTCTCTGTAAAAAGTCCCTCTCCAGCTTTCTTGTAGCCCTCCTTCAGATACTGGAAGGCCACTATAAGGTCTCCCTGGAGCCTTCTCTTCTCCAGGCTGAACAACCCCAGCTCTCTCAGTCTGTCCTCATAGGAGAGGTGCTCCAGCCCTCTGATCATCTTCGTGACCCGCTCCAACAGGTTCATGTCCTTGTGCTGAGGACGCCAGAGCTGGACACAGTACTCTAGGTGGGGTCTCACAAGAGTGGAGTAGAGGGGCAGAATCAGCTCCCTTGGCCAGCTGGTCACGCTTCTTTTGATGCAGCCGAGGATGCAGTTGGCTTTCTGAGCTGCTAGTGCACATTGTTGGCTCACATTGAGCTTCTCATCCACCAACAACCCCAAGTCCTTCTCCATAGGGCTGTTCTCAATCCATTCTCCACCTGTTAGTAATCTGTAGTCTCCTTTTTGAGAATGGATGTTGTCAAGCCATGAAAGGCACATTGGAAAATCAAAAAATGAAGTATGCTTTTTAATTATGTGTATTATTTGTTTGATTGTACAAATAATAGTAAATCCCATATTAATGTTGCTGAACCACTGATTTATGTGGTTGGCTAACCACCCTCGAAAGTTGTTAGGGGACTCGTAAGCTCTCCATCAACTTCCCGTACTCTGTACCAGACACAAGATTTCCTGAAGATGTTGTAAACTACAGCAGCATTTTAACAGCTTGCCATGGTTTCCTTAAAATGCCTGAAGATTGACGTAAATATTTTGAAATATGTCTCACATTAGCACACGTGAGCTTGCCTTTCCTTTAAAATAGTGTACTTAAAGTCTGCAAATGACAAGAGAATTGAGGAACAAATTATAACTGGAACTAATTATCTTGGAGAAAAAATAAGATTAAAATCACAGACAGTATATTGCTATTTCTTAATAGTCTTTTCATTGTCATATAAACTATCCTTCCTGTCTTGTATTTTACATAAAATATTTAAATACTAATAAGTCTTTCTTTTGATAACTCTAGTCCTCTGAATCCGGGGCACCGTGGTAAAATAGCAGTAATGGGAAAATAACATTACTTTGGGGAAGCTGATAAATTACTTTTGGTCACAGAATTTTGAGGGGGAAAAAAAGTTTTAATGTTTTATTAACATACTAGGAATTGCAGAAATCTAATTTCAGAGGGAGGTGATATGATTCAGTTTCTTTGGCTGAATGCGTGGAAGAGTCTTTGGTGGGGCTTGGAGGGATTTTTTTCTGTTCTTGTTGATTAGTTGGTTTGGAGGATTTTTTTTGTTCAAGGGGGTTGTATTTTGTCTTAGGACTTTTTTTGTGTTGTTAATATAGGTAGGTAAAACACAGGAAGTGAAGCAACAGCTTGCTAGATGTTTATTACTTGAGACCAAAGATTTACATTTGCATAATGAAATTGGTGTAACAGTATTTTCATACCCAGATTTTAATCAGACAACATAGATTATATTTCAGCATATTTATTCAACTCAGCTAGTATTGCAGTAGTAAACTACATGTTTACATGTTCTATTTTCCTTTATACACTACTACTATTTTTGGACACGCTTTTGTTATAATGCAGAAGAATGATAAAAGGAAAGCGGGATACAGATTAAAAGTGAGAAAATATGAAAGAAAGTGGAATAATCATTTGGAAATTATTATTCAGAGAAAAAGCAAATAAGAAAGGTGTGTTTGGCAGTTCAGACAGGAAGTTATGGAAATGATATTGTGCAACATGGCAAAATATCTTTCAGAAATTAAGGCAGATCAAGATTTCATAACTGTTTAATTGTAAAGCATGTGTGAAATTATAATTGTGTGCAGATAATGGCATTCTAGTTTTCTTTGTCATTTTTCTTGTGAGATGATACTACTAGATCTTTTTAGAGATAGGGCCTTGTTTTTCTGTTTACTAATGGTTTGTGGAAAGCCTGGAATACAAAAATTGTATTTTTAACACCATCTTCCAATTTTGAAGTTTATAATTTTATTTTAAAAAGCTATTAAAAAGATAGTGAACAAAATCCTCACTCCATTAATGTCCATGGCAGTTTTATTATTAGCTGTGACCCAGGTCGTGTTTCACCCTTAGTTTTCCCAGTCACTTACAGAGTAAGGAGCCATATTAGAGCCATTCTCATTATTAAAATAAGAATAACAGCACGGTTTTGATGCCTTCCTGAAAGATAAAATGTTAAGTTGCTTCAATCCACTTTGGAGAAGTGAACCCATCTTCATTACTTCTAGATCTTTCATCTGAAGAAGTACTGTAAATGTCAATCTGACCTTGTCAGTTTAAATACTGTCATTTGCAAAAGAGTTCAGACCACCTCCAGGCTAAAGAACAAGGTCTCTCCTTACCATCCAATTATTGAAATCCGGAAGGAATGAAGAGTTCCAGTCCACTACTAAATAATTAACACTCCACTGGCTATTTCTGTGATCAGCACCTAATCTGTAAGACTGTGGTTTAGGATGACTGAATGCTTCAAGCACACTACAACACAGATACAGTAGAGAGCCAACGATAGGATTCTCTGCAGCGATAGTAAATACAATGATTGTAAATACAACCTATATTAGCAGAACTCCTATTATTTTAAAAGCAAATATATTGTGGTTTATGGCAATAACAAATAACAAGTTTCTATCCAGCCTGTACGGAGCGAGCAAAGGACAAATAAACTCCCTTTCCCAGTACTGTCTCTAATGATAGGGCAGAATTTTTTGTCAGCTTTCTGGAGAAAGGAGAGATTCCTGCACCCTTCCTCATCTTACAAGAAAATAAGTTCCTAGTAGAATTGGGAATAGTTACATCACTTTCTTCTTCATAACATATTTACAGTGTAGGAGGGTGCAGGACCATGCACTCTGAGACCAACTACTGTTTTTCTGCCATAAAGTGATGGGGATCTATCCAGTTTTCTTCAAGACTGTATCTAAGTGGTACACCACAGCTTAGTATAAATTTAGGATAATTAAGAGGGGAATATGCTTAATAGTATTTTTTAGGTCACTAGATAACAAGAACAATAATACTTTTATGCCTAATTGTAGGACTTGACTGATAGAGCATAACAGAAAGATTGTCAAAGGAGGAAGGGGGAGCTAAGTGTACAGTCCCACCTGAAATCAAGATGCGTTTGGAAACCTCTCTCGTGAATCTTGCCACTTTTACTCCTACTTTGTTGCTGATGACAAAATACAGGTTACACAGGGGGCCTTCTGGGAATCAGACCCATATTACTTGATCAGTCTTTGTTTTACTCTTTGTTATCCCAGCATTAAGAATATGCTGACAATTTGCCAGCAGTTCAAAGCTCACATCAAATTTTTATGTATCTATCTTGACATTTTTTTGTCTAAAAATAAATGCAGATAATATTGGTAATTTATATTCTCTTTAAGATTAATTAAAAGGTAACTTCTAACTTCTGGATGCTCCCTATTAATCATTCTATATTTCCTGATAGACTCGTTAAATGATAACTTGTTTGTTATCTCAGCTAATAGCTTGATAATAACTGCAGCCTAAGCTAATTAGCTTCATGATACTGTTACTGAATTTTGTTGAATTATTAATAAGGAGCATCTTCAATACAGTGATTCATGCTAAACTGTGTTCATATTCATACCATTCCTTTTGGCTACAATAAGACCTTCTCTTCTGTTTGGATAATCCTTTCGTTTTGGCGTCAACATATATGCGGCAAATACTCCCATATTAACTTTTGATCTCTTCATCTACCCATAGCCCTGTATAACTTGGTCTTTTTGATGCGTCTTTTGAAGATAATCTACAGATTATCATTTAACTCTTTCACCTTCCAATGGATAGGTTTCAATATGAGTTGCAATCCAGTCTTAGTAGTTTATGTGGGTATATCTGACGTAAGTACAATAAATGTAATAGATTTACTTAGTATTTCAGATGTCATTCATAGTACAATGAGTCTTTTCATGGACCTTAATAGCAATGGACAATGGCGTAACAGCTATTAACAGAATTACGTTGTTTGAAAATGTGTAGTTATATTTTTGCAAAGAAAAAAGTAAAAGAGAAATACATTGTTTATTGCAAGTAAAAGATAATAGCAACCCTTTCATAGAGAAAGTCAATAACTACTGTCTCTTTTGACTTCATTTAACCAGGTTACGTACATCTGAAAGAACTCCATTCACACGTGTTCAGTGGAATCCTTCATAAAATATGACAATGAAAATTTCCAAATATTTAGTTCATCCTGAAGACGTTTTGTCTTAGTATTGCAAGCCTGCTTAAGGTAAACAGCTTTTTGAAATATCTGGCTCTTGGGGACCATTTTGTGGTAGTAGGTACTGAACACGTCCCAGTCTTTTTTCCTTCTCACTCTTGACACGCAGCCCGTGCAGTGGAATGACCTAAAACACAGAGAGGCATTGAAGAAGGAGTAGACTGTGAGAAAAGAAAAGGGCCTAGGGGAAGAAGAAATTGGAGCACAGGAAAGGGAGACTGGGACTGGAGAGCAGGTGCTAGTTGAGGCCATTGTGGTAGGGGTGGGTTTTGCATATGAGAATCATAGGATGTATCCATCCTATGATCTTGGAACAGCTGAGAGGGGAGGAGTGAACAGTTAGCTTCAACAGGCTGGGAAGATAGGGAAGAGCTGTGAGGCTACAATTTTGGAGAATTTGAAAAAGTAGACTATGAACAGAAGAAGCACTTGTGTAGGGAAAAGAGTACTTTTTCTTGAGAAGACTGGTACAGACAACTCACAGAAGAGGGAAAGTAAAAGAAGAGTAAGGAAACACTTAGATCTAGCATAGGCAAACACTGCTAATGATACAAGTAGCTCAGAGGAAAGACTGGGAATGGCTAGGGAAAGAGACAGGGACTGAGCTGGGGAATACTGTGAAGAACAGGAGCTGAGTCAACACTGGATGCTAGGAAGATTCAAGTGTAGAAGCAAGGAGAGGGAGAAAGGGCTAAGTAGAGCAACACACTGAAAGAGACAGGGCAAAAGAAGCAGTACCCACAATAGTCTGCTAAAATAGAACCTGTGGTTTCTCCAGGACGATTCCATCTGAGAAACCTAATGCCCAAATGTATTTAACATCCTCTTTAGTAGACATCAGTCAATGTAATTCTGTTGCTAGTTACTGTTAATTCTCTTGTCAGAAATCTGTGTTGCAGATCTGGATGTGGTATATGATATAATCCCACGTAATAATTATGTGGATTTTTAAAACAAACCTAGAGAATTATACATCTACACACGTAAACAGCTATGCAATATTGATACTGTAAAACTGAAAGACTTTAAGACTTAGAAAATTCCAGAAGATTAGGATTGCCTTTGCAAATAGTTGCATGCTTACATACCATTTTTTTTTCCATGGGAACTTTGCCTTATTCACTCCACAAGATGAAAGGGCTCATTGAATCAACATGTATGCGATACTGTGTTCTATCCACATTGCTCAGTTTGCTGGCCCAAGATTTATTTACTGTATGCTATACGAACTCTGTTATTCAAGATCCAGATTTATTAATTTCCATATTGACATTTCTGTGACATTCTTCAGTACACTGTCTGAGTGCTTCAGGAACATGAATTCATTTATTTTCACAACAACCTTCTGCTTCTAATATTTGACTGGTTGTAAGTACATAAATGTTTCTTTTTGTGTACATTCTTGTGTATAATTTCCAAGCATCCTAGCAGAAGCTTTAAAAATCATGTATCTCTTAGCAAAAGCACACTTCTCCTGTAAAAAAGCAAAATTGCTATTTGGTTCTCTTCCTGTCGCTTTTTATGGACAGTAGAACCAAAACAGAAGGTAGTGTACATTGCAGGCTTATTCAATGTATTGATCTGTGTAACACCATGTCAAGTCATGGTTTACATGCCTTGCATATTTGAGAACATGTTCCTACCTTATGAAATTCAAACACTTAAGACTTTGAATTATAAATTTCTTTGTCAATTCACTTGTTAAAGGTTGATTCTTGTGGAAAAGGCTAAGTTAAATTTAAATACTAGCTCAGGAATAGGAATGCTACTAATCTGAGAAACTGGAGGTTGACAGAGTACCCAAGATTTATATTCAGCAATGAAGGTAACAAAAAAGCAAAAATCTACTTCCCAAAAAGTGATTTTGAACACTGTTCAAAATTTTGCAGAAGCAGAGTGAATTAGTGGGACAGTAGGAAAATTCAGTCAGAGGGATTTTTTGGTAGAAGTACTCAGGTAATCAAAGTGGGATTCCTTGACAGTATCTATAGGTGCAGTGCCTTCCAGGTATTAAAGATCGGTCATCCAAACCAAAAGGACTTCTGAAAACCAAGAGACAGGTTCTCTGCTTAGGCACTGTAGTTTTCATCAGTGAGAGTTATGAGGGAGTCACTTTTGTATGCTTGATTCCACACTGCAGCCTGTACAGTATATGGAGGAAACATTAAGTACTTATCCTCTGATTCCCTAGCCTGGGGACAAAACCCAGAATTAGAAATAAGAGTGAGATTGTAATGCCCAATGGAAATAATTGTGAACAAAGCATCAAACAGGAATTATTAACCTTGCCCACAGTGACTCAGAGAATCAGAAAATTCTTATTACTTTCAAAGAGTAAGAATGTTCTTGAGAATATCTAGCCTTTCCTCCATGAAAAATTGTTCATGAAGCACAGAGAAGAACAGAGGAAATTATTATGACATAACTTACAGGCCAAGCCATTGAAATTATAGCCTCATGAGAAGGAATGCGAATCAGAAGGCTGCTTTCATTTTTCCTTTTTTTTTTAAAAAACCCAGTAGTATGCTCTTTATCATTTAGAATGACTGGTAGCTGAGCAATGCAGACTAACCATGTAGGAATGATACAGCTGCAAGGTGGTTTTGCAAAAGCAAGAGAACATTTTGTGGCCTAATAATGTTCCCCAACACTAGTCCATCCATGAACAGATCACTACCAATAACAGCAAGAGCAATGAAAAGACTCCTGGCTAAAAAAAAATCTAAAAGTTCCATAATATGTGGGAGTTATATTGGTTTTATAACAATTTTATCTCAAGCATTATCTGTGTACCTGATAGACACCCCCAACAGCAGCTTAATCCTCTATATGCAGGATCCACAAGCAGAACACATTTTCATGGTGGATTTTACCAAAGTATGGTTTAGTTTCATGAAAGTTTGATTAAACAATGGAGTGCAACTATCTGTTTACTGGCAGATAGGCATTCCACCTTAGTCTGCTTTGCTGAGCTGTGTTCAACTTCTCAATATGAGATTTCTTCAGACACCCCTAGCTCCAGCACCATGGCCCAGAAAATGGGATGCACACCACCTGCTGCTCTCCACATTTTGGATGATGCTGCTTAAATCTAGCCCCGCTCTCTACAGAAACTGTTTACAAGTATTTCAAAGGTTCATATAGCTTTGTGTTGATATGGTTTGTAGTATACACATCTTACTAGGCTGCTCTCTCCCCCCATCCCTTTTTTACCACGTAAAATTTAAATTTAACTGTAGTGGCTTTGCTTTCATCTTGCTTCAGTCAGAATGCCTAAGAATTTTTGGCAATGGTATTTTGGACTATATTACCATGTGTAGCTTTAACATCTTGGTGTAACTTCCCACCATGGAGGGTGACATAGAAGGCCCACCCTGTCCCTGCATGGCAGAGCTGGCACGTCATGCTGATGGCACAAGGTACATCTGATTTAATTGCTATTTAAACCTGAAACTCCTGATGGAGCCAGAAGAGACCTTGATCCTGGGAGATGTTTCAAGAGAACTCTGCCTCCTTTTTGATGCAGACAGATCTCAGATCCAAAAGGTCATGCACAATTACCCTAGGGTCCTTGACTCTAAATCTTCAGATAACTCCCAGCCTTATGTAGGCTCTCCTCTTCCCTCTGACAACTTTCAGAACTTGGTTTCAGTGAAGTACAAGATTTGTCCTTCAGAAGTACTGGCTAAAATGAGAGCCATGACTTAACATGGAAAAAAAGGCAACATTCATTGTTAGCAATTAAGCATTAGACCAGAAACTGCTAGGAAAAAAAATACCAAGATTGCCTCATCTTAAAGATTTCCAGACTATATTTTCATTCAATGCATGGTTTGGGACCTCTCTAATTAGGACAGAACCTCCCTCTCTGTGATGGTGGAGCATGTAGTGACTGGCGCAGGGAATCAGTTTGTATTGTGATTCTACTGTATATTACAGTCTTTACATGATGGTTGTGATGTGATTTCAGCATAATGCTGTATCACTCTTCTAAATAAAAATCCAGCATAATTTCAAATATCTACAAATAAGTAAATCTGGTATTAAAACATTAAACCCTTCTGTAATCTCAGACCTGTTGGATAGGCCAGAGTCTGTAGGTCAGGACAGGCAGACACCAAGTCTCCTTGGTACTACAGGGACACACGCTCCAGCTGTCCAACTCACCAACCTCCTTGTCCCTGTAGCACCAAGGAGGCTTGGAGCAAGCAGGATCCAGACAAACAGAGGTGAGTGGCTGTTGTCCTTCAGGTAGCACATTGAGGAGGCTCTTTGCTGAATCGTGGACCAGATAATTCAGCTTGGCAGGAAAAGGCAGCAAATCAAGAAATGGGACATCTGGGACATTGTCTTTGGCACGTAAATCATTGCTGGTGCTCGTGCAAATGACGACACAGTGGAGCCCGTGGAACAAAATGACGGAGCAGAACCCACGGAGGTGGGGTCACTGATACTCCCTATAGGCATATGTTTTCACCCTTGTTGTGCACAGCCAAGAGGTCCGGTCATTCATACGATGAATGTATTAAGTTCACTGTGCAACACCAGTGATCACTAGTGCTGGTCTGAACCAGAGTGAGGAATATCACCGGGCAACTCATCCTGTCTCATGTTATGAGCTATTTCCAGTGATAATCAGATTACATACACGTAATAGTTTGTCTTTCGGCTGTTACTGGATGACACCTATACTGTAAGAATGCCAGGCACAGTGAGTCATAAAAAGAGCATCAGTCAGCATAATTTTCAGGCTCTTTTTCTATAAGAAGCAGAAGTAGGAGTTTTGAAATTTCTGTTTCCTTTTGGGTTGGTTGATTTTTTTTCTTAGGTCTTTACAGTTTCACCTTCGTTTTCCTCATGCTGCTGCTGGTTTCAATTTTCTTGACTGAACCATTGAGTCACTTACCGGTTCCTCGGTATTGCAGAAATACCAGAATTTCAGCTTTCAAAAGTGTTGCTTCTGATGAAAAAAAAAGTATTTTGGCTTTGATATCCTTAAAATTGTCTGTATTCAGCTGACTGGGACATTTGGTTGAATTAGTGGAAATAGGAGTATATGAATCTGAGAAAGCACAACAAGCAAAACAGAAATGCACACAGCAAGTTAACACCATTTCTAGCATCCATTTCAGGCAGTGTATTATTCATATTCCCACTCCTTTTGCTTTGCTTTGACACAGATCGTGACTATCAAATGGTATGTAAGGCATATGCTGCTGTTTTTAAGCATAAGCATATGGATACTTATGTAATCTTATTTAGTGCTAGTTTGTAATGATACTATTAATGCTTGGGGTTTTGGCCAAATTTCCCTGAACTTCTGCTGGCCCATTTTTAGTGTAAGGCAGAGAGGCATTTAAGAAACTTGAATATATCCCTATTTACACCCCTTCATTTCTGGAAAATACTAAATTATTGTTGTATTATACTAATCAAAGAGGTTTGGGTTATATGAATGAATTATTTATTTGATAAATTACTTAACAGTGAACTGAAATTAGCTAGTACGCTTGTTTAATTGGTTGGCCAGCAAGTACATGCTATCCACTTGAGAGAAGGGTAAACTAAGATGTTTAAAAATGTCCCCTAATTGAGGTGATGTTCTAGCAGCCATGAAAAGGAACATGTTCTCTGTCATACAAGCACAGAATTTGTTTCTGCTCTCGGTCCAAATTCCATTTTGACAATTCATTGTTCATTATTTCTCTTCCATTATTGGAATGTTGAGAATAAAATTCATGAACGTATGAACCAATTTTATGATTTATACATATACATAAACCGATTTTTATGGTTAAAAAGCTCAAGCTTTTTACTGATACTTTTCCCTCACAATCTGCAAAAAAGGCACCGAGCATATTCAAACTGAATTTTTTATGAAGAGGTAATTATTTGCATAACACTAGATATGCTGATTTAATTACTTCTGATGTGACTTTTATGATCTGAAGTGACCTGACCCTTACAGGAAAACTTTTATATGCACAAGTAAGATTGACGTCAAGAAAGGGATAGAACATGCTCTATACAGAAATAGCCTAAAACTGAATTGTTAGCTTGTTGCATTTGAATAAACTAAGCATTTTGGTAGTCATTAAGAGAAACTGAAGTTAGTTATTTATTTGTTTTCCAGTCTTTTCTTATGCAAAAGTGACTAGCAATTGTGTCTTTGAATATAACTTGTTTTTCTTTGTGATCAGTGCTTAGAGATCTGCTGCACTAAGTTTTTTAGGAACACTAACAGAGCTTTTGACAGAAGCACAGAGTGATGACTTTGCACTTGGCAGATAAAAGACAAACTGTTCAGTCCTGGCCCTAAATTTATTTCAGTTCAACCAGTAAACAGTGGTGCGGCATGGACTTTGCTGATTAAAAGCAAAACTAAAAAACTGAAGCTGGGTTTGGCAATGTTACAACTTGTAACAAGCTCATTACATGGGATTCTGTTTCCTTTTACACTCAGCTCCCCATAGCTATTGGCTTCAGGCATCCCAGCGCAGAATATTGCTGTTTTGTTGTGGCTGCTTTTTTTTTTTTCCCTACAAGGAATTTATTTCCTTCTCTCAACTTCCTAGAGAGACTTAATACACCTGCCCAAAATGTAAGATGTTTTCATCTTACTGCTTCTTTGTTTAACTGTTCATACCTTTACCATCTAGGAAAACCTACCTCTGCAAGCCTTTGCTTATGCAAGCACTCTGTGTGAGCAATCAGAGTCAATGGTGTGATGGGTAATCACACAGGTGAGGATTTCCAGCAGGTGGCTACAAGTATATAACATATCTTCACATTCTTTTGGCTATTTTTGTCTCATATGTACTCTTATGTGTCTCTCTCTGTGTGTTGTCTTGAATGTACTTCAAGCACCATTACTCTGTACTACAAAAGGCAACACAAAGTTAGTAATCAGTTTCTGATCATTAATTCAGCTACCTCAAAAAGTGCCTTTTTTACTGTGATCACTACTATTAAAAGCCGTATAAATTTGCAACAGTTAACTTGTTTTCAGTATATCATAATTTTCAGTAGTTACAGTAGTATAATATCTTGAAAGGAAACTTAGAGGTCGGAATTTCCTTGCCATGAGACATTTCTCAAATTACTACAGGTTTATCCATTAATAGCTTAGTTTTTAAAGAATTTTTATGTTCTAGATTTTCCCCAAATTAGAGAACTACAAACTTTAAAGCTTGCTAGGCCAGAAAAATCTATTTATAGAACAAGTATGTCATTCACTGACTTCTGATGGAAAGTTTGCATCTGTGTGTGACAATGGCATTTGACTAAAGATGACAAAATGTTGAAAAATCCCCAGCTGAAATTCACAGTGTCAGATTGAGTGGTCAGATATGATGGGATGGATTTATCATTGTAATCAACAAGAAATGAGAAAATCCTGGTGGAAAGTCTGTGGTCAGCATGGAGAGTGAACACAAAGCTAAGCCTGTAATCAACAGCTAGACTCTGATCAAAGACACTTCTCCTCATGTTCTTCCATTTATAGATTCTGTTGCATTAGCTGACTACAGGAATTAGGCAGTTTGACTTAAGATAGATTCCTTTCCCTACTATCATCAAAAATTTTGTGCAAGATGAATTTGAAAATTTCAGTTGTTGATTAAAAACGCTCCTAACAATAGCTTTCAGACATGTGAAATTATCGAACACATTAAACAGCTAGCTAAATCTGGTGTTACTGATTTTAAGCAAATGCTTTTGAGCTAGTAGTTAACGTACTTGTCTTACAGTATTACATGCTTTCATAAAAAAAAAAAATGAAAGGAAGAATGAGCTATGCTGTGCATCTAACTTGTTAGGGAAAGTAACTGAAAAAAGTCACACCACTTCAGCAGACTAGAAGATACCAAAAAAAATAGCACATAGCACCAGGGCGATCCCGATCTGTCAAGCACAATGTAATTATTCCTTCCTTTTATGTAACATAGATTAAGATGGACACAGACTATCAGAAGGTCAGAAAACCGTAATCTTGCTCTGAAGTTTAGCCATTGAATACGGCTAAATATAATAGGAGGTTTTTGTCTTTAAAAAAACCTACTGATTAATCCCTGGTATAGTGCAGTCTTATTTTCTGAGGCAGCAAGATCTGTTCAATCTGACATTAACTTATCTATCAACTTCCTGCATACATGATCTAGAAGAAAATTGTTAACAACCTCTTTCCTACTCCTTTAAAAAAGAACATAGTTCTGTAAGGGCAGAACTGGCCTTTTAACATCCAAGATGAATTTGGCTCCAGATTCTGAAGTATCGAAGTGGGCTAAATCTCTTTTAAAACAAGCTTTCTTATGATTTATGTGAAAAGCTGCAAACACAGCATGTTTGTATAGGCAGTAGGTGGCAGACTGCTCCCAGTAATCAGTAGGAAATGGTGACTCAAGCTTTTCTTAATGCCCACTGGGCTGTAGTTAAAGGTGATATAAAGAGAGATGTACAGGTGGAGAGACTCCTAAGGTTCAAACAGACTACCTGCTTTTATAAAGCATGCCAGGGATACTCTGGTAAGGATTTACTGAGACAGGGGATGTTGCATCTCTGCACCCTGCATTATCAGGTCCTAAAGTAACTGTGGCAGCTTACCCTGCCCTGCAGCAGTTGGGTGACCTTGATCTTGGAGGATTTGCCACTGTTGATGATAAGTTAGTGCTCTCATGGCTTTGCCACCCCTACAGAAGAAGTAATGCTTATGTGCCTATAGTTTACTCACTACTTGGTAATCCTTCTTAACTCCAGATACCTCAAGGATTTTTTTAACCAAAGCAGAGTTTAACATGTGGATTATTACATCTGAAGATATCTATGGGTAAACCAAGGCCTCCACTGCTCTCTACATACATGTGACACAAATGCTGTGTCTAAAGTATTCTCCAAACAGCAGACCATTCCATTGAAATAGCTTCTCTACAGTACCGAAAAAGCTGGGATCCAGTCTTTCGAAAAAGCTTTTTTTCATGCTTGCCCTTCCTTAAATGATGTTAGCCTGCAGCAAATCTTTGCTCTGTTTAGCAGATTTTTTTCAAGCTTAAATTCACCTTGAGGGATTTCCACAATGCCCTGCTGCTAATACTTAATGCACTTAGGGAAATACCTTGTCCTTAAGCTTTTGTCTCATGTTCCATTCCAAGGGAAGCTTGTGGTGCTTCCACAAACTGCCTCTCCCATCACATTTGTTTTTCATACCATTATTTTGCTGACTGCCAAAGGCCCTATCTAGTATATATTGAGACATTTCATTACCTACCTAGGACTAGGCTGTTGTGTCAAAAAGTAGGTGGCTGCCCAAAGACTGCTGAAAATTACACAACCCAATGGCTGGTGAACACTTGGGGGAGCTGCCCATCCACTATGTGAAAAGATTGGATCTGATTTATGGAATGATATGCTTAGCATTCACCAGATGATTATCTAGAACTAGTTTTGTCACCAGACAAGATTTAAAAGCAGAAGATTCTATAAACATAGGTTTTCTGTAATGCAAAAAGCATTATAAAACTACAAAATAATCAAACATTACGGAACTTATATTTTTATTAAGATTATACTATTTTTAAAATTATACTTTCTCAGCTGCTTCTGTGTTTAAGTTGGCTTCTCAGACTGATCCTTTAGGCTTTGTTAATGGTTACTGGGACATCACATGGGTATGCAGCAACTTAGTTCTTTTCTTTTTGCTTTCCTTCTCAGGCTATTTAACATTTCTACTGCATGCTTTGGTTAGACTAAGATTATGCCATTGGTCTTCAAGATGCTTTCTCCTGGTTGTATCTTCCTTAAAACATGATGGAATAACTTTACAAATTATACATCATGAAACATATAGATTGTCTGAGTTCCTTTCCATTTGCAGTGTTAGCTTGCTATCAATTTTGCATCAATTGCTTAGCATATAAATGGAAGATTGATTTTAGAATGGGGTGCCCATCTGTGCATAGTTCCCCTCCTTCCTCCCTCATACACACTTATTCAGACTTAGGGGAAAACTTGAGTGACCCTGTCAGAGTAACATTTACTAGGGCTAAATGGACATGTAAGCACGTGGTGGAAAACAAAAACATCTCTAAGAACAGAAAGAATAGCTTCAGGACCATCCCAATAATTTCTTGATGGAAGAGCTCATTTTCAAATGTGTTGGATTTTATTATTAGAAACCTCCCAAAATCATACTATTTATGACCATTCCTATAGTATTTCCAGTTGTCTTAGGATTTCCTTTGAACAGATAAGAGTCTGTAACATCTTCCTGTCTCTTCAGTGCAGTTCTTTTAAACTTTATCATTGCTATTTCAGAATATTTGGTCTCTTTCTTGAACAGCCAAGACCTATCATCATCAAGAGCCTCATATAAGTCTTTGAGTTTTCTCTGATAACAAACATACTTAGGACTACATTCTAAAACTACATCCTAAAACAGAAAGATACTCCAAACCATTATAAAATGACACACTCAAGAAGAGTCAGAGTGTGTTTGCACTCTCCGTAGTGGCAGTTATCTCACTGAAATAAAGAAGAAAGTTTGTATATGGTGCTTAGTCTGCTTTTAATAATGCAAGCTATTGTTATGAAAATCTCATAGCTTTTTGTTGAGAGATACTTGTCTGCAGAAAATGGGATTCTTCTTAAGACTCAAGTGAGACAGTCATTAATGACAACAGCACTTCATGGTGGAGAATGGTCTTCTTTACAGAGAATTGGTATTCAAATCATAGTGAAACATCAACCAGACAACAAGACCAACAAAGACAGCTGCAACTCAGCAAATGGCTTTTTTACAATATTGATATTACTGAATGTGTGGTCAGAAAGGGAGAGATATAAATCAATAGAGATTATGCTTTGGTACATATACTAAGGTTGAGTGTGATAGTTAGAATGAAGATTTGAGGGGATTAAAGACCCATTTGGTTCACATCTGTAACCAAATAGTTTCGGTGGTTAGAACATGTTAAGAGAACTTCTTAGGAAGAAGTTCTTTACAATGAGGGTGGTGAGGCACTGGAACAGGTTGCCCAGAGAAGTGGTGGAGGTCCCATCCCTGGAGACATTCGAGGCCAGGCTTGATGATGCTCTGAGCAACCTGATCTAGTTGAAGATGTCCCTGCTTACTGCAGGGGGGTTGGACTAGATGACCTTTAAAGGTCCCTTCCAACCCAACACATTCTATGATTATATTCTATGATTCTATGATTCTAAGAGTAAGCAACAGCAGCTTATATTGCTCACTACAGTTTAATATATTTGTTGTCCTTCACCTCCTACCGGTAGTTGACAGGTGAGAGCAAATAGCCATATAAGAGAAAACAATAACTCTGCTAAGAGTGAGGCTAACCACAACATAGTGTGGCTTGATAGATCCTGTCTTTGCCAACACCATCTTTCCAAACAGTGAAGTGAGTGAAAAGTGAAGTCAAGTGAAGTGAAAATTCAGACTTCATTTGTCAGAAGAAGATTTTCATGTGCTTATTTGAAGGGTCTTAACTTACAGACTAAGGTGTTTTTTGATCCACGTCTTCCTTTACCAAGAAAAGAGGAGTCATTGTTTCTTGTGCATAAATGGATTGATCACGCTCTCTTCTAGCTTTCTTACAGAGGATACAGAAGATTCTGCTGAAGGTCTGCTTATATTAGTAGCAAATGCTCTCATCTTTTTACAAGTGTAACATCCTATGTTTGAATTGTTTATTTAACTCTTCTGCCGTGGAGAAGGTGGCCTGTACTGCAAAAGTACTTCTGTATGTATTTCACAAGTGAAGAAACTTTCATACAACAAACACTAATTTACTAATCACATCCATTTTAATCTTAAGTACACATGGTTCAAAACTTACGAACAAGAAGTAGGCTTCAGATCTGCTTCAGCTCTTGCTGCTTCCTGAAAAGCAGCCAGGAGGGGCTCTGAGAATGCCTTAGAATGGAAAGAACGGAGGAGCTCCGCTTCCAAGAAGTACTGGAAATCTTCTCAGACAGATCAATAGTTGTGGCTATTACAGAATTTTGCCAGTCTTCCTGTAATTCTTGATGCAAATGCTGTCAAGACTAGTAATTTGGAGAATGAAGGACATGAGCTTACCTATTTGGGCCTGAAGTTACGGGTTTTTGAGTCCATATATTCTTTAAATTCTTATCTTCCTAAAGAGAAGGCTTTATGATCATCCTGCATCTTACTACCTTTCTTTCCATAGTTTATAGGGTAGATGAGCTAGCAGAATTGCTATGTCCTTTGAAGTCAACAGCTCCCTATAGGAAGATGGCAAGAGCCTTAGCTGCCATAACCAGAGCACAGAAAAATTACCTTTTTTTGACATGGGCATGACTCTGGCTAAATATAGAGAAAGAGAGATGGAGCCAGGACCATTTCCTTTTGCCACTATCTATTTTGAATTGATAAATGATATCTTTCTTCTCTCTACAGATTTTTTAAAAGATCACTGGAACCTCAGTCTGCAGGATGGATGAATTTGACAACGTACTATCAGTCTCAGGAGAGGAAATAATGTCATTATTCTACTTTAAGAGAAATTACAGAAATTAGCACAACTGGACTTTGGACATGTCTTTTTAACTGTCTTTCCAACTGTACCCGATCTCCTAGACGTGGTCTTGAAGGCCTTGCCAGTGCTAAAATCCCTTTGGCAGTGAAGTTGCCTAGTCATAGAACAGACCATATAATGTAATAGTTCAAATGATTAGTTGTTATTTCAGTAGCAACTCATGTTTATTTATTTGAGTGTTAATACTTGGCAACTTCTGATGAAGAAGCATTATTGTCTAAATCAGTAAAGCTAGCCCTTTCTAGGCAAATGTCCACCTTTTATCCCCATCTTTCTTTATAAGAAATGCTTTAAGGAGTACAGTAGTTTCAGCTATTTCATGGCCAGAATATAATCCTATGCAATATTACTGACATCACCTCAACAAGGATTTGTAAGGGCCAAAGAATAAGCCAGCTTCTACCCTCATCATCACTCTGAAATTCCATCACTGTATATCTTTTTTTACAGTAGAATTTTTAGCATTTTTTGATTGTGGAGAAAAATTTAGAAACATAACCTTTGTCTTTTGGGGTTTAATCCAAACTCAAGATTTTTTGAACTGAACAGATTTTTATTTTTCTTAAATACAGTGTATTTGTTACTCTATTTTCTGGATTTTACCATACCTAAGAAAATGTATTTAAGTGAGAAGAAATAATATCTTTTGGATCAAATGTCCCTACATTACAGGTACAAATGAACATGAGAGCTCCAGGCAGACCTGGTGTTACTCTGGAATTCAGATAGCTATGCTGTGCTGACCCAGTGTGTGCAATATTCAGGACTGTGAATAAAAGAAGTTCCAGAATGAAATCAATTCAATAAGAGGAGGTTGTTGCTGACTGAGCTGGAAAGTGCTGTGTATGCACTGCTGTCTACCGTATGCACGAGAAAACCCTGCTGCAGAGGCAGATGATGTCACTGCTAGAAGGCAAATGGAAGAACTTGATGTCATCAATGTTAGCATTATTCATGTCAAAGCATCAGTGCTTTAAAAATCTATTCTTACAGAAGGAGCAAACCTGAACATTCTCTTTTGTGTAGAAGCTCTAGGCATACTGAAAGCTCCATTATTTTTCACTCAAATACAATTGCAAATGTTGAATTGTTTCTTTAATGTACTTTATTTTGGTGCTACAAGTTGCTTGGAGACAAGGTATTTTCTAATCACAAACAGTCTGCAGATTATGCTAAGCAAATTGTAAATATGGCTGAAAAATTTAAAAAGCCACAAGCTTGTCGGACACTTACAACTTTTTACTCCACTGGAGAAATTAAACTTCATTTAATCTCAGCAAGACAAAGCGTCTTTACTATAAGTGAGATTCAGGGCCTACATTACTAATGTATTGCGTCTTTTTTGTACCTTCATTAATTCTGAAGTTACATCATCTGAACCTATCCACTACATTCTGTGTAACTTGTGTTCACTGGCTCCTTTCTAAAAGTGCATGAACATTTTCAAGTATGCCTATCTTTTAACAAAAAGGTGTCCCTACAATAAAATCACTTCGTGACAGCTTCTGCCACAGCTAGAATTGCCTCATCTCCTGAAATTCTCTGTAACAGATTAGGCTTTGGTAGCATAAGCCACAAAAGATGTCTCAGACACTTCACATTTTACTTTCTGTCTGGATGTGCTTCTTTTTGTAAGAAGCAATCTTCGAAAAAACATGCCGCATTCTAATTCTTGTGGAGTGCAACCAACTGACTTTCTAGTATCTCAAAACCAGTTATTACTGCACATTATCAGTCAATGATACATCTTCACTTGTCAAGCATCTGATTGCCTCTAATAAAAGACATAAAAGATAGACTCAATCTATCCTTAAATGAGTACCAGCAGCACTGTGGCCATGGTCATACAGAGCTCAGCATCAGGCAATCACTGAGTGTATATATATATATTCAGGAGCCAGGATTGCTTTTGCAGTTTATCCTGAGCTTTTCCCCATTGTAAGTGCACCGCTAATAGTAACCAAGCCAGCTCAGACGTGTTTCCTAGAGCTGCTGTAACACTTTTGACTGCAGTATAGACATTCCTTTAAGTTTTTGCACCAAGGATCAGAACTACTAGTTACAATATGAAGGTCGTACATCCAAAACATCTGATTTAAGGATAGCCTTTCATGTTTTGGACAGCTTTGCCCCAAATTGTTATACAATAAAACATCCTCACCATGTAAGAATCAAATCCATCACTTGATTATGATATTACTTAAAATAGATAAAATGGAAATGTCATGGATACTAGGAAAAGCTTTTTACTGAGTGGGAAATACTGCTTCAAAAGGTGGACGCCTTGGTAGCTAAAGTTACTACAAGAAAATTCAATGATGTTTGGGAAGTGCTATATTCCCACAAGCCTTTGCTATCCTGTTTGCTTTACGCTATTTAATATCCATACATCTAACTACATCACATTTTAAATGTGTCCCTAGCTGTAATATTGAGGGCTGATCTCTAGATCAGTGGTAGCTGACCCAAGCTCCTGGGCTCCAAGTTGCAACCCACAGATGTGAGTCAAAGTCAGTACAGAAGCAGTGTATTCACATTCATGCCATGCTATGCCTGAGCTAAGCAGCTCCATCTCTCACTTTTCTCAAAAAGATGCCTTTTTCTGCACCTCGACTGGACTCATTAGCTTGAGCACATGATTGCTCATTATATCTGTTGGGCTGAACCTGCTGTTGGCACCTGTCTGTATAGTTGTCTTGATTTTTAAAAAGGCTTCTCCATGGTAATGTAATTCACAGTATCCTCTGGAGGACAACAGGATAACAAAAATCTTGATGCAGCCATTGAAACCTATGACAATAAGCAGTATTTTATACAGCAATATTAGTGCTTATGATACTAGTTTATGATACTAGAGAGCAATTATGGAAAAACATTCCTGCCCTTAGGAGCTTCCAATCTAAACAAAATATATTGCACAGAAGAGATCAACATACAAAAAGCAGAATCATTGTTTTCTTACTTTCAGTGCATGTCTTGCCAACATAAGGGCTTTTGAACAGAGAAAGGAGTTAAAAGAGTTATTGTAAATTAAAATGAAAGGTGATGAAAATAGTGATAGCTTGAGGAATTATTGTAAGAGTAGCTCAAAGAAATAAGACTATAGAAGGGATGTGGAGCAGGACACAGAACAACGCATCATAGAAAAGATGCAGGGCAAAGGATCATTCAAGAGTGGGAGCTCAAAAAAATAGGAAAGCAGTGTAGCAACAGAAAATAGAGTTTAATGTATTTACTCGTCCACATTACTGAAGTTGTGGACACCGACCAAGATCCTGTTGCGCTAAGCTTCTTCCTTATGCCTGGATAGGCGACAGAGATCCCTCCAGATTCTACTACTGCAGTGACAGCTATAGTAGTGTAACTCCTTTGAAAATCAGGCTGCAGACTTTTATTAGCTGATGGCCAGGGTCAAAACTCATGCATAGATTTGCATGAATAAATGCAGAAACAGTATGCCCAAGTGCTGGTATGAATCTTTTTCAAACAGTAATTGCAGCTTCTGCTCACTGAAAACATTTTCCTATGTATCAACAAAATAGCCATTTATAAGAAGTAAGGAAAATATTACAGGCTGTGATTTTCAAGAAAGACTCATTGAGCAGGGAAAGAGAGAAGTAAAGGGCTAAATGGTAATAGGCAATATTAAAAAAAAAAAGCATAGGCAATAGCATCCCTTCACCCCACTGTTTGACTTAAGAGTGATTAATAGTAGTGGAAAACCTAAAGATAGAAAATGAAGTCAATCCGTCTTCCTACAAAAGTAAATTCTTAACAATAGCATATTTCTACAGTATTTCTCACTGCAGATGTTTAGTCTTTTAGGAGCTAGGCTGCAGATACCTCAGCTCTTCAAGTTTATTGAGTATGCTTTGGAGATTAATTTGGCTAGAGTAAACTGATGGAAATAAGCAACTTAAAGGATTGCTTGATGTCTAGCTGCTCTCTCTTTCATTTCTTTACCTCCTCTTTAAATGTCTTGGTAATTGTTTCTGCGTCTGCAGCGTCCATAGTGATAAAGGAGGTAGAGCAGTACAAGGTCAAAAATGAACAACAAGCCAACAGCAATGTCAAATCCGATAAAAATATCTGTGAAATAAAAACAATAAAGGAAAAGGGAGTTAATAAAAGACATACATGTATATCATTTTGGATACAGAGATAAGTCTGATTACAAATATGTACAATGGAAATAGAGTTACATTTTGTTCATGTTTCTGGCAAGATCACATGGCCTGCATTTACTGACATGATAAGAAACCTAAGTATAAAAACATATACTTCAATCCTGGCAATGCATTGATAACTTCCTGTGCATGGGTAAATCTTTCTTCTAGGTTTTCACAAGGCAAGAGGGACCATGTGCAGTTAATGCAAACTAGGAGTTTCATCAAGGATCAGCAAAACACTGAATATAGGCAGGGAGGGGGAAATACCACGACTATTGTAAAGTAGCATGTGTTGCATTGCCCTTCACTTTCCTCCTGGAAATAATATTCAGGCAGGAAGAGGTTATCAGCTGTCAGCTGTTGGTAGTCTGAGGCAAACAGCTGCTGTGTCTGTGTAGATCAGCTGGTTTCTGTGTGTACAGTGGAGGTTAAAGTATCCTCAATACATAGCACACGTGGGAGATACAGAAGCACCAACCTTACATCTGCAAGCCATTTTTGCTTTGCATCTACAGAAGGACCAATGCGTCCAACATACACAGGACTCCTTGCATAGCACACACACACATATTTCTGTTGGACATTTTCAGCAAGCAGAGCTCTAGTTTTGACCACGGCCTTTAGGTAGCTCCTTATGTGAGTATGCTAGTAATAGCCCTGGCTTCACACTGGTGGGCAAGTCTACTTTTCACATTTTCAGAGAAATCTCATTTCTGTTGGTTTTCCCTGTCTATAGTAAAGCTGGTCCACACTTGTTAAAGGGACATCTGTGTATTGTGTGAAGGGTACCAAGTTTGGATCCATTGGTACAATTTCTGCCTTGATGTCTATGTATAAAATACAGAGCTGTTACACTACCTTTCATTTTGTCTTTCTTCCCACATTCTTTTGACCAATTTTCTGTAATCACAGGAGAAACTAGTTCAGCAAACTTCTCAAGTGGACAAGAAGAGGTGCATCCTGGCAGAGTGAGTAGGTAAGGATCCTTTGAAGAATCGTTCCGATAATGCATTTCAATGCTGTATCGCCTGATTAACAACATCATTGAAAAGATTTTTTTAAAAAAGGTTCTTACACAAGATTTCCTATTTAGAGACAGAATGTTGGAAATAGGCTCTAACATCCTACCCTAGAACCTGTTCTTCAAGAATGGAGGCTTTGTGGAAGACATCCGCAAAGCCCACTTTGCCAAAGCTGGTTACATTACTGCACAGATCACCAGTCAGCTCAAAAGGTCCTTCTGAAGGCCCCTCTAATGGCAACAGCACCAGGCTCTCTAAGTCAACTAGTTTACCTTAGGATTTATGAGATGTCTTGGAAATGTTGTTGCTATCATTTGAAGAAGCAGGAAAAATTGTTTTACCATTTACTTCCATCCGGTAAAGCCTGTTTTCCTCTTCTTCCTATCTTTCAAAACACACAGATACATGCACATCCAGCAAACGTAATTTTTCCTAGTTTTAATACAACTTTGTCTGTGAACTGCTCAGTGAAGTATCAGTTTAAAATGAAATCTCCTGACAATCTTTGAGAGGCAAATGATTTTGGGGAAGGGGGAACCAAATTCAAAAGACTCCTTGTTCTTGCATAGGTAGGAAGATACTTGCCCACTGCTTTCTTGGTAGAGTTCAAAAAACTGGCAAGCAGCATATGGTGGCAGTTTTCCATTGAAAATATTGAGAGCAATCTGGAGGGCCCCAACTGTGGTGTCATGCTATTGGGAAAAAAAATAATAATCCATCCTTGAAAGTCAGTTAAGTCAACTACCATTTCTCCATAGTAACAAGACAAGAGTAGAGAGGGAGTGGAAATCATGATAAAACAAAACCTGTATAAATTTGACCATAAAAATATATTCAGTGTATTCACCACTGGGAAAAACATGTTAACATATTACTACAGACAGCAGGGGGCATTTCGAAATAGTTACTGCAGCATGTCTTACACCATCTGGCAATATTTTGGAGACAGAGATATTGGGGAAAATCAAGATCTAGTCTGAGAAATAAATCTTGTTTTTCAGTGCATTTTGCTGCTCCTTCCTTCAGGAGTGTTTTTGGTTCCAAAGTCAGATTAAAGCAGTATAAGGTAATATATCCTATGGCATTTCAAGTGAAGATACAAGTACTTCTTTTTAGATAGTAAACCAGACAAATAATTGCATACAAAGACTTTTCTCCTCGCCTCCACACACACTCCAGAACTTTTTAAATTACTGTTCCTTCTGTTTGGACTTAGACAATAAAATCTCAGTTTGGCTTCTATTTTGGTGAAACTGGTTATCCACACAACTGCAATCTCTTCCTCTCCCCATTATCCCTCCTCTTGCAGGGTATCCCAGGAGGAGGAGCTGAAGGAACTAAGTCCAAGCACGTCGATGCCTAAATTTTGCAAGCATCTTTATACACATATTTGCTAGGCTTATTTATATTATAGTCTAACAGCCATCCTTTAATTATTATTCAGGATCTGGAACTTTTTAGACTGATCTTTCAAAAATAAGAGTATACTTGGCGTCAAGGCACTAAAGCAGCAGTGAAAATTCGGGATGCACTTCTTCCTTTTCAGAAAGAATACAGTAGGGCTAGAAAACACGTATAAAAGGCAGCAAGAAAGATTTAAGGTATTTAGTGGTTTCTATATGAGGAAAGATTAAATAGGGTAGGACTCTGTCTTGGAAAAGGAGAGAGGAAAGAGGTGTGACAAAAAATAGTACATTCATGAGTGACCCGGGAAAAGTGAATAAAAAATGACTATTCCCTGTTTATCACAATAGAAATACTAGGAAGGAGCTAAGTCACTATTAAGTTAAAAAAAATATAACAAAGTACTTTTTTTTCTTTTAACACACAAGTCATTGCCACAGGATGTTCCAGAGGCCAAAAGTAAAAATGCATTAAAAAAGTGATTAGATAAATTGACGGAAGAAATTCTGTCAAGAGCTATTAAACACACTGACACAGATTCTGTCTCAGGAAGTCCCTAAGCCACAGATTGCTAGAAGGTTGTATCAGGAGAAGCATCACTCTGTGCTGGCATTATCCTCACATTCTTCCCTGTCGTTGTGAAAGGATAATGAATGAGCTAAGTGGATCTTGGCCTGACCCAAATGGCCCTCTTCATCCTCTAAAATAAAAAAATAGAATCCACAGCTGTGTCACCCCTTTCTAAGCAGAGGAAGAGTTTGGAGGTGCAGCTGAAGTTCTGCTATGTGCCAGCATCTCTGGGTTGTAAGCACTTAAGGGATGATGCAACTTATAGAAACTTATAGGAACTGCACCATTAAGTTGCAGAAAAACTGGATGATAAAATAGATAGTTTTCTTTACCAAGTACAGTTTGACAGAAACTGAGGTGAGATCCGTGCTCCTGCTGTGTTTTTGTACTGACTGGTGTTCAGCTTCTTAGCCGAATTGAATTGTGTTATATTATTCTTTCATTTAACTTACATGGAGAGTGATTATTCTCTTTAAGGATCTTTTACTGGTAAAATCATAGCAAGATTTATGAAAGATGGAAATACTCACTGCAGAGTAGACCTCCATTTTTCTTTGCCTTGAAGAATTGGCAGCTTGTTTAATACTATTTAAAATAGTATTCACAAGGACACCTTAAAAAGATGGGAACAAGGAAGAGGAAAATGAAGATATAACATTTGCATAGAAACCAAAAAGGCAAAAGATTTTAAGTATCAAATAGAAGACATCTGCTCAGGCCTCATACTCATTTTTTAGCTTACTGCAAGTTCACAACTAGAGAGAAGATATTACAGAGGTAAAATTGTTCACTCATCATCCAGGTCAAGTGAAGTGGCAGGATTTACAGGAAACCATCTAGAACTATCCTTAGAACTGGGGCTAATGACACTTCCAGTTTTGTTATGCCGAGACCTCCTCTCCATCATTTTTTGTCTGTTTGCAGTGTTGCAATAATGGCAGCTGTGCTAGCCTCTTCCTCTCTAGATGCTGAAGAAATACTTTCAGATGTTTACTTCCAGTAAGTCACAGTATGAATTCTTCATTTTTCCAAAGCTCTTTTGTTCTCCTTCTCCAGACCAGAGATGTTATAAAGCCAATGCAATAAGGGAGAAGGGATAAGGCAGAAATTCCCTGTAGCACAATTTATACCATTCTAGGAAAATAGGGCATAACTGGTGTGCCCGTGAACACTAGAAAAAAAAGTCCTGACCACATGATATGGCCAAATACCAGCTAGTGGGCTTGAATGCAGGTCTGAGCGTGTAATTACTATATGGCTTAATCCAGTGATGTATATGCCTAGATGATTAGTCTGCTAATAATTCTTTATCTAGGTCTAGACTGCAGGGTAGGTGCATTACAAAGCTTAGCCCCAAACAGTCCATCCTGCAGATATTCAAGATCACTTGTTTGGGTTTCTTGCTCAGGGACACCTGGGGATCACAGGATAAATGCCTGGGTTCTATCCTGAAGTAGTGTCATATGTGCATAGCCTGCACACCTGGATTTTGGAGCTCAGCAGTTGTCCCTGTTCTTGCAGTATAGGCATAACTCGAATCTCTCATCTTCTATTCTGATCAGACTGTTTGGAGCAGCTTTATATCAGTCTTTCAGAGATCTACCAATGTGTTGCCAAGGTTTTGGCAGAATATATAAGCAATAAATCAAAGGGAAAAACAAAGATCAGGAAACAATTAGAATAAATATTGGAGAAACAGAACTTAATCTAACCTCATGTCAGACAAGTAATGACCATGCCCATGAAGCCTTGATTTTTTCCCTTGGATTTCTGTAGTCTTTCTCAAAATCCTAATCTCTTAACAACTATGGGATAACTAAAGATCTTCACATTTACACCTTGTTTCAATATCTCATCCATGTGAATGCCAGTGTTCAGTACATATTTTCATATTTAATATGGCATCCCATGTCCATAGTTACAGAACAAGGTTCTGTATCAATATTTTTTCATAAGTAAGGTGAAAGGGTGTTGTGTGTTATCATAAGCATTGTCTCTGACTTTCTGAGATCTATGCAGTTTTTGATTTACCTCCTTGTAGTCGTGATTTCTCTTCTGTTTTATAAACCCCAAATAGCGATAGTAAGGACAATTCTGCCAGTTTTTCCATCTTGTCGATTACATCTTTGGTGGCCCATACAGGGAGAGTATAGTTGTGAATATCCTAGTGATAAAGGAAAATAAAATAATGGTTTTTTCTTCTACTGGTTTCCATCATCCTGTTGCCCAGCTGCACACTACTACATTTGGACTCTCCGAGGCTGCCCTGCAATTCTTTGCCCAGCATGGTTTCACTTATCAGCATGCCCTGAAATACCCTTTGTGGGAATGGGCGTCAACCTGAAGTGGATGAATGGGAAGAGGGGAAACACCTGTGTGAAAGGGGATCCCTTGTAGGTGTAACATGTTCTTGCTATAGAGATATATGGTTTTGCTGCTGTGAAAGATGGGAGACATAAGTCTTCCCTTCAGGGTCTTCAGGGTATAACCTAGTGTGTATATATATATATATGTATAAAACTTTTCCTGCCTTTTTCATACAGTTGTCCAGATGCCAGTTCCATCACTGGCCATTTACAGACAAGTGTCACTCTCCAGTCATGTTACGAGTGATAGTGTCCTATAGTGTCTTAAGAGTGCCAGTGTGTGGAGGATACGTTTAACAGCCTTCGTGTGCTGCTGGTAATGACTGGGGCCAAATGGAATCACCACGTGCTTGAGGCCAGCCTGATTTTATTCACCAGTAGCAATCATCATCTCCTAATTTTCTAACTTAAATAACTTAATCATAATCTTAACTCTTATTTTCAACATGTAAGTATTTTGATGTTTACCTGTTGATAGGTTAAAGCAAATAATTTCATTTTCCTGTTAAAAATCATAAATATGTCCTAGGCAGCATGCTCAAATGATTCTATAATAGCATATTGGGAAGGAAAATGAGGGAATAAAGGGAATGGATTTCACTACCAGTGCTTCAGAATAAACCATCAAATGGAAACAACAGTTTCCCAAGCTGTAAACCATGTTTTTGGGTTATTTTATATCAATGCACTAAACTTAGATTAAAATTACAAAAATAAAAAACCAAAGCAAACCCAGGAGAAAAGGCAACTCATTCCTATGAAACCACATTGCCATGGTTTAATTGAAACCCAGCTTAGGAGTTTTATTCTTTCCCGACTTCTCTTGCCTTATTATTACCTCACAGTGTAGCGTATCATATGTATTCCAGAGCTGGAAATTGTCCAGTATTTCAAGATTATTTAGTTCAAGTCCTGTGTTAACTGCCATTGTTTGTAAAAAATCCTGGAGGGGAAAAAAATTGAAGAGTATGCCACAAATACCAATACATATGGAACATATATGCTTATAGATTCATTAGCACCCAACCTGGCAACGCAGTAGCATTTAATTTTACACAGGTGAAACTCTTGTAGCAGAAGATTTTGGTTGCAGATTTCATTTTGTAACCATTTTAAGGTACTGATCTCTGTTTCAGACACTGCTTTTTACTCAGCCCTACACCAGATTAGTCTGGTGCTCTCTCTGCTGCACTCTTCTCCCTCTTCTGACTGCTCCAGTAGGCTACCTCAGTCACCTCAAGCCTTCAGATATAAGGAAGAGGAAGGCACGAAGGGAAAAGGAACATGAGAAAAAAGATGAGGAAAAAGAGAAAATTAAAGAGAGCTGAGGCAAATATTCAGGATGAGGCAAAAAGAAGTTGAAAAGGAAACTAGATTTTCCTTCTGCCATTGAAGGGGAGCTGAATACCTAAGTAATAGTTCCACAACAATTCCCATAGGGATTCTTGCTATGTGCTACCACAGAATAAAGGGACTCCTTAATATCCCTTATTCCCACGTTACCTGTTTCATATTAGTAGCTGAGAGAGAGGATAGCTATGAAGTCATAATTCACCTCTCATTGCAGGTGAGGCTAACTACAGTAGCTGAGCTAGCAGAAAGTTAGAAATAAAGCAAAAAAGGAAAATGTTGGGTTTAGCCCAAGCAGTAAGCCTAAAGTGAGTTTAAGAGAATGTGTACAGGTGCAGTCACAGTACGAGGAACACAAGACCCCTGCTTTATTTGTGCAGCAGTGCTATTACAAAGTTCATGGTAGGCAAAAAAAGAGAGCAGCAGTAACCACCATCTAGAGCAATTATTATCCATAAGAATGTAGTTGCTTGAGGCATGTATACCATCCATGTACCTATGTCCTGCTGCAGCACTGGAATGGGAAATTTTGAATCTATGGCTGTGAAGATTAGTGTCAGGGGCAAAACAGAAGCATGTGATGTGTGTCTTGTGACGGATCCAAAATGCATCTCAGAGAAATTTTCATAAGTCAGAGTGTTCACCTGGTTGGGCTGGCTTTAGTTCTCTGCTGTAGTGTTAAATTCAGAAAGTCACAGCAGGAAGGCATAAACCTTCCCAGGTTTCAGATTTATCAGATTTTTTAGAATTGGTTTTGTGCTACCCTGTAAAACTGGACATTGCTGCATCCAGAAAATTCTTCTCCCCTCAGATCAAGGAACTTTAATTACACGCAGCTTTAAATAGTATCAGAACATTAATGTTAAATTCACATTTTAAAAGATTAATATAGAAAAGTATGAGAAATGCATAAGCATTTCAAATGTAGTTTTTGATCATATTGGCCTAAATTTCTGATTTTAAGAGAGTCCTCAGGATTTGGGTTGGGGTTTTTTTTGCATTTATTTATTTTTCCATTTTAGCAAAAGGAAAAGCATATTGTAGTAGGTGACTCCCTTCTGAGAGGAACAGAGGGTCCTATCTGTAGACCAGACCCATCCCACAGGGAAGCCAGCTGCCTCCCTGGGGCCAGAATTAGGGACATACGGAGGAAACTCCCTTCCCTGGTCCAGTCATCAGATTACTATCCGCTACTGATATTTCAGGTAGGCAGTGACGAAGTAGGTACCAGAAGTCTGAGGGCAATGAAGAATGACTTTAGGGCCCTGGGACGGCTGGTTAAGGGATCGGGAGCACAAACAGTGTTCTCCTCTATCCCACCAGTTGCAGGGGTAGACGAGGGGATAAATAGGAGGAGCCAGCAAATTAACTTCTGGCTCCGCGACTGGTGCGTCTGGCAGGACTTTGGCTTTTTTGAACATGGGCTGATCTACAGGAAACCAGGCATGCTGGCATCAGGCGGGGGAAGCCTAACCCGAAGGGGAAGAAAGAGACTGGGACAAGAATTAGGAGGGCTTATCCATAAGGCTTTAAACTAGGTTTGATGGGGGATGGGGACGAAACCAGGATCACAGAAGTGGTGCCTGGGAGCAACATAGCAGTGCTCATGGGTATAAGTGATAGCAAGGTCTTGCAGCCTGTCTCAGCGATGGTGGGGGATAGTGAATTGTGTGGCAGCATAGACACAAGGAGTAGTGATAATTTGGTAACTACAGTAGTGTCCGAGAATGATCAGGTGCAAATCAGGGCCTGTCCCCCCAAGAAAGTGGTAGGACAATTAACCCAACTGAAGTGCATCTACACTAATGCACGCAGCATGGGGAATAAGCAGGAGGAGCTGGAGGCCATCGTGCAGCAGGGAAACTATGATGTGGTTGCCATCACGGAAACGTGGTGGGAAGACACACACAAGTGGAGTGCTGTAATTGATGGCTACCAGCTTTTCAGAAGGGATAGGCAAGGGAAGAGAGGTGGTGGGGTGGCCCTCTATGTTAGGGGCAGTTTTGAATGTCTGGAACTCAACACTGTGAATGACAGTGTTGAGTGTGTATGGATAAAAATCAAGGGGAAGGCCAACAAGGCAGATATCGTGATGGGAGTTTGTTATAGACCCCCTAATCAGGATGTAGAAACCGATGAAGTATTCTATAAGCGGCTGGCAGAGGTCTCGCGATCATCTGCCCTTGTTCTTGTGGGGGATTTCAACTTCCCAGATGTCCGCTGGGAATACTACACAGCAGAGAGGGAACAGTCACGGAGGTTCCTGGAGTGTGTGGAAGACAACTTCCTAACACAGCTGGTGAAGGAACCTACTAGGGGAAGTGCCCTACTGGACCTACTGTTTGTTAACAGAGAAGGTCTTGTGGGGGATGTAAAGGTTGGAGGTCATCTTGGGCAGAGTGACCATGAAATGATAGAGTTTTCAATTCTTGGTGAAGGGAGGCGGGGAGCCAGCAAAACTGCCACCTTGGATTTCCGAAGGGCAGACTTTAGCCTGTTTAGGAGCATGGTTGAGAGTGTCCCTTGGGAGGCAGTTTTGAAGAGCAAAGGTGCCCAGGAAAGCTGGTCATACTTCAAGCAGGTGCTCTTAGAAGCACAGGTGAAGGCCATCCCCATGTCCCAAAAGACGAGCCGACGGGGAAGAAGGCCAGCCTGGCTAAATAGAGAGCTTTGGCTGGACCTCAGGAAAAAAAGGAAGGCTTACATTCTCTGGAAAAGGGGCTTAGCAACTTATGAGGATTATCAAGATATAACAAAGCTATGCAGGGGGAAGATTAGAAGGGCCAAAGCTCAATCAGAACTCAGCTTGGCCACTGCAGTTAAAGATAACAAGAAGAGATTTTTCCAGTATATCAACAGAAAAAGGAAAACTAGGGAAAATATAGGTCCGCTGATGAATGAGACGGGTGCCCTAGTGGTGGAAGACACAAAGAAGGCAGAGTTACTGAATGCCTTCTTTTCTTCGGTCTTCACTGATAAAGCCGTCCCTCACACATCCCATTCCCTGGAGGCAAGGGGGAAGGTCTGGAGAGAGGAAGATTTTCCCTTAGTTGAGGAGGACCGGGTCAGAGACCACTTGGCCAAGCTGGACATTCATAAATCCATGGGCCCTGACGGGATGCACCCGCGAGTGCTGAGAGAGCTGGCAGATGTTATCGCTAGACCACTCTCCATTGTCTTTGAAAAGTCATGGGGAACAGGAGAGGTGCCTGAGGACTGGAGGAAGGCTAACGTCACTCCAATCTTCAAAAAAGGCAAGAAGGAGGACCCAGGGAACTACAGGCCGGTTAGTCTCACCTCTGTCCCTGGGAAGGTAATGGAGCGACTCATTCTGGATGTCGTCTCCAAACACATAGAGGAACAGGAAGTTATTGGAAGTGGTCAGCATGGATTTACCAAGGGCAAATCATGCCTGACCAATCTGATAGCTTTCTATGATGTTATAACCGGTTGGCTGGATGAGGGGAGAGCCGTAGATGTCATCTACCTTGACCTTAGCAAGGCTTTTGACACTGTCTCCCATAACATCCTCATTAGGAAGCTGAGGAAGTATGGGCTAGACGAGGTGACAGTGAGGTGGATCGAGAGCTGGCTGAGTGACAGAACCCAGAGGGTTGTGATCAGCGGCACAGAGTCCAGTTGGAGGCCTGTAACGAGTGGTGTTCCTCAGGGGTCAATACTTGGACCAATTTTGTTCAATATATTCATTAATGACCTAGATGAGGGGACAGAGTGTATCCTCAGCAAGTTTGCTGATGATACCAAGCTGGGAGGGGTGGCCGACACTCCAGAGGGCCGTGCTGCCACCCAGCGTGACCTGGACAGGCTGGAGAGCTGGGCAGAGAAGAACCTAATGAGGTTCAACAAAAGCAAGTGTAGGGTCCTGCACCTGGGAAGGAAGAATGCCAAACACCAGTATAGGTTAGGGGCGGACATGCTGGGAAGCAGCTCTGAGGAGAAGGACCTGGGGGTCCTGGTAGACAGCAAATTATCCATGAGCCAGCAGTGTGCCCTTGTCGCCAAGAAGGCCAATGGCATCCTGGGCTGCATAGGGAAGACTGTGGCCAGTAGGTCGAGGGAGGTCATTCTCCCCCTCTACTCTGCACTGGTGAGGCCACAACTGGAGTACTGTGTCCAGTTCTGGGCTCCCCAGTTCAAGAGGGACAGGGAACTACTGGAGCGAGTCCAGCGAAGGGCAACCAAGATGATTGTGGGACTGGAGCACCTCCCTTATGAGGAAAGGCTGAAAGAGCTGGGACTCTTTAGCCTGGAGAAGAGAAGGTTGAGGGGGGACCTGATTAGTGTTTACAAGTATCTAAAGGGTGGGTTTAAGGAGGACGGAGCCAGGCTCTTTTCAATGGTTCCCAGCGACAGGACAAGGGGCAATGGGCACAAGCTGGAACATAGGAAGTTCCGTTCAAATACACGGAAAAACTTCTTTACAGTGAGGGTGACAGAGCACTGGAACAGGCTGCCCAGGGAGGTTGTGGAGTCCCCTTCTCTGGAGATTTTCAAGACCCGCCTGGATGCAGCCCTGAGGGATGTGCTTTAGGCAATCCTGCTCTAGCAGGGGAGTTGGACTAGATGATCTCTAGAGGTCCCTTCCAACTCTGAAGATTCCGTGATTCTGTGATTCCGTGAAACAATGCAATTCATGCAATTCCATAACTTCTATATCTTATTTACTTCCCCTTTTCTTAGATTTCATTTCCTTTCTATTTTTCTTACCTTGTATGGTTGTATTCTATTTTGAAATTCACTAGATGTTTGTGTTTCATTCTGAAGTTCATCAAAACGGGGACAACCAGTCAGAGGAAAATGCAGCTTCTGAAACAAGCAAAATAAAACTTAGAATAGTTCTAGAATTAATCAACACACCTCTAGTTTTTCTATTGCTGATGTAATATTTGTTAGATAGATTCATACAGCTACTCTGTAGTGGTTTGTTTGGGTACCTAGTTCATGGATTCAGTTAAAATAAACAATGAACTGTGGTAACTTAACTTTCAGCGTCTACTTGGGGCTATGGTAGCTTGATTATCCTCAGTTTAACTGATTTTGGCAAAAAGAAGTTATGCATGACTGTCAGGGCAATGCTTTGGGAAATGGATTGGGGTCCATGATCAGGAATTTTAAAAAACTACGATTTCCCTCTTAATTTCTGAATCCCTCTAGATGCAGCTTGACTCCACCTGGTACTGGAATCTGAATTGCTTCTGCATCTACATATCCTGCTCTCATCTCTTTGGAGGTAAGCAGCGTATTATGGTAAGCTTTTTTAGTACCACTTAATGAACAGAACTCAAAACAAGAGTGACAAATAAATTGTGCTTCTGAAATATCAAAAATCTACTAGCCTAATGGCTCTGTTCTTGTTTAGGGGTATGGTTCACTTTTAATAACTCCAAGTGTATGCATTACAGGTTGCCTGATAGTACATATTTGATCTGAGCCATGTATAAGTACACGTGTCCATCAAACTCTGTGCTCTGGCAAGTGTGCTTTATGCCAATTGTATAAGTACATGTGTCCATCAAACTCTGTGCTCTGGCAAGTGTGCTTTATGCCAATTGTATAAGTACATGTGTCCATCAAACTCTGTGCTCTGGCAAGTGTGCTTTATGCCAATTGCAGAAGTACAGATGATACCTGATCCAGCATAAAGTGTCAGTAAAAAGTTATGATGAGAAAAATAAGCCTGTGCTGGTTTATCACTTTACGTCACATCACTAGAGCATTTTTTGACCCAGCACTAATATTATCCTATAACCATAAAAATCATGTCAAACAGAAATTAACTTCAATATCTATGGCTTATATATGTGCAAGAAGGTGTACTCTGTCTTGGGGTGAACATTTGCAGACTGCACTACCAGTGCTTCTCTTTGATTTATCAACATGAAGCTGGCAGCAGCCGCCAACTGACACTAGCGCACTTTCACTTAGATTTCCAAGTGTTCATTTCTTCTGTTGCAGCAGCACACTGGAGGGTGAAGGCTCAAAACTGCAATATGAAACTGGGGAATGTTGTTTAATTACACAATAACAAATGTTCCTCTTGCTGTATGGCTTAATTATCCCTCTCTAGGTGTTATTAATTAAGCCACTCCCTTTGGCATCATTAAGCAGAGCTCAGTACTGTTGCTTGTCAGGTCTTGATAGATCTCAGTGGCTGAAAAATAAACTGTGATTAGGTTTTTTTACAAGACTGTACTTGGCCTCAATTTCCCACTTTGTGTTGCTTAGGGCTTGAAAATACCCTCAAACATCTGCTTAGTTTAAAAAGGGAACAATGTTTTTTCCAGGTGGTTTGCGTATTTAACAGGAATTTTTAGTTGTCGCAGAGGTGTGTTTCAGTGAAACATCAATAACCACTCCTGAAGCAGCTGAAGAACTGATGAGGTACTAGAGATTCCTAGAAATGAGCTTGCCTTCTCCAAACAGGTCATTGCACTGCACTGATTCCCCTAAGGCCTTTGAGATTGTATTTGGCCAAAGCTCTGACCACTTGGATGCTTTTTCATGTCTTCTGGTGAAAGAACTTCCCTTAGTGTTCCACATTTAAATAACAGTGACATTCTTTTTTGTTTACAGACAGAGTCAAGTTTCAAGCTGAATGACATTGTATGTAATCCAGTTTGTGGAAACTCTTTCTCTCTGTACCTGCTTTCAAGCATGGCCTCTGAGAATGGAGGAATGCCAATGGGAGGCAGGTGTGGCCACCCCCTAATGACAGGGTCCATCCTTAGATGTTGGTGACTGAACAGGCAGTTATTTAATAAAGTTTTTGTATACATTTCCTTAAAGTCAACTTCTGTCCTCAAAGGCAGAAGAAAATTAGCCTTTCAGTCATTATACTCTATAACTTTTTGTCCTTGTTCAACACAGTGTTCCTTACACAGTCCTTGTCACAGGAGCCAGTGAAATTAAAATCTAAACCCAAGCCAGCCAGGGAGAGCGGCCTATAGTAAAACTTCTACAAGACCTAACATTCAGGTAGGTCTGCTCTTATTATGAACTGCAATGCAAGTGCTAGGGTTTCATGAAACATTTGTATAGCACTAAGCATGAAAGGGCCCTTGTCTGTAATTAGGGTGCCTAAGTGCTACCAGAATAGGAAAGTAATAATTGAGACGTCATTACAGTGGCTGGTGGAAATTCCATTCCTTGAATAAACTATGGAACAAACTTGCTGAGGAGAGGAGGTTTGTTTAGCTGATTCATCCTTTGAAAAGCACTTGTCCTCTCTAAAGGTTTAGGGCAACTTCCCTTCAATACTGTCCAAAAGCGTCTTTGCCAAGAGAAATGTTAGAGCTGTACCCTGAAGAAAATGGTAGTGTGGATGACAATTCAGGTATTCTGCAACTATAGAAGGAGGATTTTCATGCAGCTATTACAGTTGACCTATGACATGCTTGGCAGCCAGTAGCTGCAGTTAATGTTTTCTATTAGATTGAACTCAAAGAGAATAGAAAATATTTTTTAACTTTTCCCCCCTTTTTTCTCTTCTTTGCTTCTGCGAAAGTTTAAGGTGTTATAGGAAGTATCCAGCCAGTACTTACCCGGTCTGTTGATTTTTGCAAAACATGAACTGGGATGGGTTGCCAGAGAAGCTCAGGGTTCCAAATTTGGCTGCTAGTTGGTGGAAAGAGGCCAGAAAGGTATGACTGGGCACTCATAATTGTGCGATCATAATCTGTACTTTGGATATAAAACTGAAGATATAAGGGCAAAGAGTTAAAAATAAAATGGAAACAATGGAAATAATATGGAAATTTTACCCAACTTATCAATCTTGGCTTCTCATTTTCAGTTTTGTATTTTTGCATAAAGTCAGAACAGTGAAACCGTAACTCAGCTCTCTAGGGCCCTGCTTCATTTGCATAAATGGAATTGCCAAAGCATCTTTCAATTTGCAATCTAACATTCAGACTTAACTAAGAAGAATAAGAAAGCATGATTTAAAAGAAGGACGCTCTCTGTCTTCTGAGATTCAGAGGAACACTGTTATGATCCATCTGCTATACCTCAGTAAACCTCTCTTGGAACCATGGCAAAGCTATAGTCTTTAACGCCTTCCCATCATTGCATTCCTGATGTAGTGATACCTTCCCCACAATGGATCTGTACTGTATGACAAGGACATCCAAACAACAGTTAGACCTTTCTTTTACAGGATGAAGTATGTGAGCCCATCACAAGGCTGGATATGCATTCACCTTTCAACAGGGTAGAACAATACTGGGTCACTATGTATAAATTCCCAATTCATTTGTTGGCGTGGAGCTGTTCAGTCCTGGAAAACTGGGCAATGGAAGACCCAAACTGAATGTAGGAGCTGAAAGTTAGACTTCAGTCTATGTTTTTATCTTGACATAAAAGCCTACTTTCAAAAATGTTCTTCTATTACCTAAATTTTTTCATTAATGAAATGAATATGATGATGTGCTTTTATCTAGCACAAGGCCATAGTTCCGCTATGCCAGAGAAATGTCCTCCAGACAGTTGTGCGATATACCTCTTGCCGGTTGTATGTGCTGTTCAAAAAGTTGGAATATCTTTCTCTCGTGTACTGTCCAAGTTTGAATAGCTGCTGCATTCCAGTCTGTGAGGCAAGCATACAGATGATTATTAGATTAAGGTGATTGGAGAATCTTAATGTAGAAGTTTCTTTTCTATTTGCTTTTTTGTCTTCAGCAATCAGTTTTTAAGTGATCGTTAACGGTTTGTATAATGTACTGTATATGTTGTAGGTGGTCTATAATTTTTAATATAAGTACTCATTTATATCTATGAAAAAAATGACACATTCTGAAATGCTAAGACTACAGGAAAGGCAATGCATCTGATTCTATACAAATACTGTTTCCACAATGCTGTAACTCTGTAGATGCTCCTGGAGTTACTCCCGATCAACACTTTATGTAAAGAGTATGTCAATTAGTGACAGCTGAGAAAGGATGATTGATAACACAGTATTTATTGTTGTCATTGCTCTGCTATTTGATCAACCTGATAAATTTGTGGCTTGCATTTCATGCCTCAAGTAATATTGTTCCATCTTTGCCTTGGTGCACCTGCAGTTGTCTTAGACTGCACACCGTCTTTTCTGTTATTCATTTCCAAAGCTGTGAGCTGAACTTTTAAACTTTTAGCTGTCAGAGAAGTACATTCTTACTACTGTTGCTAAGAAGATAATAAAATAGCAAAAAGCTCTCAAAAAAAATCTGTGCTGAAGCAGAATTTTTTTTCTTCTTACAACATAAGCTATGTATCTGGGGATAGTAATGTGTTGTCTGTGTGTCTGAATTTTACAGATCCTTCAAGCCTCACTTCAAACACTAAATGCTTAATGGTCTCTGATTCATGCTTCTGCATGATGAAGTATTATTAGGAAATGCATTGGCGTCTCTTTGCTCCAGAATTTCATATGTCAAATACAGTTAAAGAGCTAAGGCTTGATGTTAAAATGCAAGAAGTAGGTTCAGTGCATCCTAGTGAAACTCTGGGCCGAAATCAGCCTTCTGAAGACACATTGTCCCCAGAGAAAGCCTCCTCCTGCAAGACTTCCCTTGTTTTGTGAGTAGGTGGTTGCCAGTCAAATGATGAGATGTGGACTTATCGCTTGACCTGGTGGGAAGGTGTCATTCTTTTACCCTGTTACAGGGCCCAGTGCTTAGTGGTCATTAGAACTTCATCAAGGATAAGAGCATAGACAATGTTTAAACTTGCCATTTATTTGAATGCAGACACACTATCAAGAAGTTGTTGCTTTCATGAGGATAGTTATAAAGCTACAATGAACAAGATTTCAATTTAAGAGTAGTCGGATGAATAACGTTGTAAAAATTTTTATGAATTATGGGGTATTGCTAATACCAACTATCAGTACTTGGGATTTGTTAATGTTTCTGAGACACACATTAAAAAATCCGCCCACTTCCTATTTTAGTACTATATATAAGCGCTTCTAAGAAAGTCAACATACCTTGGTAAGTTGTCCAAATCCCTGGGGCCATTCACTTTCTTTGTGTAGATCAGTTGGAAAGTTTACAACTGGTGTCCGGTCACCATGTCGGAAAACCTAACAATATTACCAATAAAAAAAGAAAAGAGTTAATTGCTGTTAACATTCCTTTCTTACCTAGCTAGAAGTCAAATATACATTATGCTTCCAGTGACATTTTTCAAATGAAAATATTGGAGAGTCTGCAAGTAGGATTGGAGTACATTCTTTACACACTAGAATAGGTGTAATTATATAGGAATTTAGCGGGCATAAACATGATGATTCTTCCTCCTAGAACATAAAATTAATCAGCCCAGATGTTAACGCTGAGATTACATCCATAGCTAGGCACCTACACAAGAAATCTGACTGAATCTTGGACACTCAGGACCTCAGAATATTAAAGCAGTTACTGATGTGCTAATATGAGTATTTAATTACTTTTGCGTAGACACTTGAAAATTTTGGTGACTGCTTTTTTCACAGCAGTATCTGTAAAAGTAATTTCATGTACACATGGATCTTATGTTTGATTTCTCAGTCATTCTAAAATATAAAGATGAAAAAGTATAAACATTTACACTGTTAGCTTAATATTTATTAATACTTTTTTGAAAGCCTGTATGATGTTTTTCTGTTAAATTCAGTGAGAGCAAAGAATTTGTTCGCTTTTCTATCCTGGACACTCCAGCATGGTGAATATTAGTGTGATGCATTCAATCATAGAAGTTTTACACCAGAAAGCTTAAATGAGGCTTCTTGTATTTTTATTACAGCATACAAAGAAAGTGCCAACCCTCGATTAAACAGATTAAAGTTCTGAAAAATTCTGAATTCTGAAAAACTCATTACATACTTCCCGAAGTATGTCATGTGTGGTCTTAGAAAAACACAGCCCACAAAAGTTTCACGTGAGAGGAAATGCTGGAATACAATTCACAGTGCTCCAGACAATCTTCCAGGATGCTGATCCAAACTGTTGCAAAAGTTATCTTTGCTTTTATCAATGTTCACATAAATGACCTCATTCCCGACTTTTCAGAATAAAATGACAATGCGGAAGTATGGTATATTTGTTCATAAAATGGCATTTATTCCATAACACCTCACTGCTATACAGCTTGATAATAATTAATACTGTCCATTGCCTCATTAAGCCACATCATTCTTCCTACAACATCAGAGAGGTTGGTACACACTAGTTAGTTTGCCACTCCCACTGGGAGGTGTTTTATGTTTATATTTTTCAAAGTAAACACAGGCAGTGTGGCTTAATGTTTTAATTACAACACACACCCTTTTCATCAGCCTTCTGTACTAATGTGCACAAACTTGTGCTAGAACAGGTACTTCAGAGGTGGAAAATACTATCCTTTAAAGACAAATATAATTGGTTTTCTCACTCTGTTTCCTACAACAGATAGCAAGGTTTGCTGGAGTAGATGTTGCCATTAGGACCATGTAGAAAACTGGTTATTATTTTTTTGCTTTGCTAGTTGAATTTTGATGAAGATGTGGCCAACCCAAAATGAATATTTTTCAGCAAATCAAGAAAGTTTTTTCACCATCGTCAACAACATGTTGATCAACATGAAATTGCACAGTTTCAAGAAAAAAACCTTTTTTTTCCTGAGTTCAAGTACAACAAAATAGTTCATAAAATCTTTCTGAAATATTTTATTTTTGTTTCTGTATGCAATTTTAAATTCTGTACACATCTTTTTGTACTAATTTGGAATCTCGGTCGGTTCTTTATAATAATTTCTCAGTGCACTTCTGGTGAACAGAAGAATAGGTAAAACTACATTTTCTGGTGATTGATTTAGTTGCATGCAAGAAAAATGAGTGAGGAGGACTTTTGTGTCACTGCTTATTTCCTTGGTGTTTTGACATGCTGACATAAATAGGTGTCAGGGGGGATTCATCAGCTTTTCTGGACAAGCTGATGCCTCTGTAAAGAATGAAGGTTAAATTCTCGATTACCATGTAGCTGCATACTTTCTTGTTAAATTATCCAGCTTCACAGCAAAGCATTTTTATGAGTAACTGACAGTTGCTCAAACTGACTGACATGATTAAATGACTATTTTTTAGGCAATATGTAACAATGGGTCAACACTTGGCCAATAAATAATGCCCTTTTTATTAGTGAAAAATTACTGAAAATGGGTTAGATTTTAAATACTGGTTTATGATACTTAATGTGCAACATAGCCCTCAGTGTATATTTCACTGTCACAACAGTCAACCACTAAAAACTTTCAATAAGCGGGAACAGAGAAGCATTTTACCTGAACAAAGGTGAGAGGGAAAAGAGATGAAGATTGAAAGATATTCAAATATATGCGGGAGCAGGAGGTGTAAAGAAAGACATTTTCTCACTTGTAACCTTAAGAAATGGAAAAGGTGGAAGGTGTTCTCTTCTAAAAAGCAGCACAGCTTCTTTAAGTCCAGACAAAATAGAAAAAAGTTCTTCCTTGTTTGTATTTCTTCATCTTTATTGCCCAGTGACATATAAATATGATATTAACACAAAGTTGGAAATATCAAGGAAGAAACAAATACTTCTAAGAGCAGAACCCTGTTTGTAGGAATTGAAGGACTAAGCTTCTCAGCCAACCGATTTTCGCTTGTGCTCAAATGTCCTTCTTGCTTGTTACTTCTGAAAAATGACCTTGCTTCAGTTGCAGTTAGAAATAAAACAATGACCTTATGAACAACCACTTAACCTAAAAGGCTAACTCATTCAGTCATAGTCAGCTACATTTTAGGAGACTTTTTTTTTTTAATTTAAAACTTTCAGAAGAGCTTGTGTATTTGAAAGTTTGTCTTTTTCATTAGAACACCTGATACTGTTAGGGAAAGAAAATGTATCTCTACAAAGCTTGCCTTGCTCATCACTATGTATTTCTCAACACTCATCATTTCGATTTTATTAGTAAGGAGTTGTTCCTTCAAATTAATTTAAAAATATGTGTGCTGCAGCTTTTATTATTCCTGGCCTACAGATTGCCTTCCTGACCTTTCAGAAGACGTAGAACATGGCAGGATGAGAGAAAAGGAACAAGGAAGCATCATAAAAGGTGAAAAGACTAGAAATCAAGAAAGAAGGGAGGGCAAGGAGGATGTAGACAAAACCAGCAAAGAACGCCTGTTTTGGTATATTAATTTCAGCCCTTCTACCTGAAGTGCTTCACCTCAGTCAGTTCTCAAAAGCAATAGATGGATAGTCACCAAATACCCTCTCCTTCAACTATAATATGGCTAGAATCTGATTTGGTGCCTGGCTTCTTGCATTCATTCTTTGTAACTTTGTGAGTGTGATCACTTCAGGTCAAAACAGCCACATGACTCGGACTTTGGCCAGCTTTTGCTTCCATTGTTGTCAGGTGAAAAATCGTACTGGAGAAGAACTGGTGTGGAGGAGAGGGTGAACAGAGACTATGGCATGTGTAGTATATATAACATCTTCATTCAGAAATGCCATGAATTACAGTGAATTATCTGTCTCTGTGTGAGCCTCTTACAGACGTTTTTATTGACAAACTCAACTTCAAACAAAAAGATTTCTTATTTTGAAGTGAGCAATGGGAATGAAGAAACAAGAAAGAAATGGAATCAGTCATGCTGCCAGTTCAGGGAAATCATAGATGCAGAAGTACTGAGCATGTTTAGTCAAGTTTCCAAAAGTCTTGGCTTGATTAGACAAACAGATAACATGCTCAGACAATACTTCCTATCCTGAGTTACAAGAAGAAAGACATGATGAAATCACTGTACCTCAGAAACCGCACCTCTTTGTATATATGACAGGTAAAATGAGTGCCTCTGTGGAGGCAGAATTTACAGGTCAGAACTTCATTATACAGAGGCAATAAATCAGTATTTCCTTTGTACTTGGGTACCGATGGTCCTATGTATTTCCTATTGTCTTCTCTTATGTCTAGTTTAAATCCAGTGTACAAGAATTATGGTGAAGGCTAATGTTTACATGTGAGAAAGAAAATTAAAATAGCATTTGGCAAATTGGTTGGAATTAGAGCTTTTCAGCCAGAAGGGCTTGTGGCCAAGAATCAAAATGCACAGAATCAGCACAAAAATGGAAACCGTGAGGAGAGAGCAAGTTACCTTCCCAGAGCACAGCACAATTCTAGAAGTGAGCAAAAGAGAACATTTGTCTTTTTTTTCTCGCCTGCAGATATATTTTATATTGTGCAATTCTGGTAAGAAAGTTTTTAAAAGTCATTTTGAGACATTTTCACAATGCAGTAATACTCTTCAGGTGAAAACAGCAACTTACAGAGTACAGCCGGAAAATTCCTATTGAATTATCTCAGAAAGATGCCTTTTAGACTTACCTTGACTCTAGCCATGCCCTCATTATATCCCATTATATCAGTGAAATGTTCTGAGGCCAATTCCTACCCTGTTTGTTTATGCTAGCAATTCTGTTCCCGAGAAAATTCAATTAGTGAGTTCAGAAGGCAAAATTCAAACAAACACACAGAAACCATGCCTTGAGAAAAGAGAAGTATGTTGATAATAAGATCAAACATACTGTAACTTTTTAGGCAGATTGGTCAGTCTGAGGAAAAGTATCAGGGATAAAAGCAAGACAGTGTAAATTAAATTTACCTATTATTTTAATATTAATTGTGACAAGTTACCCTATAAATAAATAAAGTGCTATCTTTTTTTGGTAGGTGGGGAAGGTGGCTGCATAGCTGTGGTAAGCAAGCTGTTTTTGGACAGGAAGCCTCTATCTTCATAATGGTGAGCATTTCCTGTAATCCTCTCTGCAAAACCATTCCTTGTTAGAACACGATGAGAGCTGCAATTCAACAAAAGTCTCCGTCCCTTCAAAGAGTTAATTCTCCAAGGCTTGCCGACTGCCTGATTTCAGCTGTGTGTCCAGTTCTCCTTATCATTGAAACGACATTTAAGTGTATTGCTATACACAGAACATTACTGGAATTAGCATTGAGTCCCTGCTCTGTGTAGTGTCTGGCAGAGCAGTAAGCCTCAGCAGAAGTAGGAACTGGTTTTTCCTGTGCACTCTGGCCTCTCTGCCAAGTGGCACATCTACAATGCAGCCAATGGACAGCGAGATATGAAATACTTTATCTAGAGCTAGATGATATGTTTTGGACACAGTACTCTGTCTGTTACCTGCGTGTGCACGTAATGTCTCAAATAGAGAAAGGTGGAAGAAGAAGATCTTAAAATTCCTATATACAATTATGAATTTCAATCCCCCCCAACTTTATATTGAAAATATCGCTTTAGACTAACTATTCTTTATCAGTGTACCTCTTATTAAAAAAAGACATTATAATGAAAAGGCCTTCACGATCCAAACTATTTAATTGAATTAATCTCTCTTTTACCTGAGCTCTTGGAGAAAGTGACATTGAAATACTGTCTAGTTAGTCTAAAAGAAGAAATGGCCCAGCAAAAAAACTATTACAGTCTGCTTTCAACCTAACTGCAGTTAATGCAACATGTATCTCAAATCTCTACATCAAAATGCCCTTTTCTGTTTTTTCCTGTATACTGCTGTGCCCATTCAGTTATTCTGAAATGGAAAATACTTTTTTTTTTTTTTTTGTGGTAACTTCTGTAACGTCATAAGCTTCAGCTTCCAAGCACAGAGAAGGTAGGCCGTAATTGCCAGCTCTCGGACAATGCATTAGAGTGTCAGCTAAATTAGGCAAGAATAGGTAAACTACACCTCAGATTCTTAACTCCGGTGCACTATGCATCTAACACAAAGCAAAGTTTTTTGGTTATCTTGAAATAATAACTAGGGGTTAGGAGATGAAAATTCTTATAACTAGAGGCATTTTTATCTTAAGTAAAATCTTTAAACTCAGTCAGCAAAAGGGCAGCAGTAGTTATTTCTGTGTGTAAAAAGAGGCAAAGCAACTGCACAGCTTGTTTGACAGCCATATCGGATTCCCTGTATTCCCCGCAACAAAACATAAAACAAATCTACTTACTACAACCACAAACTTCAGTTCTCTTTCCGCAGTAGTCTGCTGAAGCAGAATGAGGGTAATATGAAAAGAAAAACACAGGATCCTAGATGGGTTGGGAAGCCGTATCGCTCCCATGCTGGCAGAGGATGAAAAAAGGCTTCGCGGCTCCAGCAGCTGCTCAGGCTGAACAGCCCAGACGCCAGGATGTACTTTCAAAAGGGGTGGGACTGCTGCAGGTGAATTTAAAATCCAAGAGGAATGTTGTGTGACTGCGCAACAAATTGCATCGCCCTTTGTTTTCAAATTACTGTTTACATTCTACTTAATCAAATCATAATTCAGTTCCTTTTTCTCTGTGATATTTTTCTCTTTTGGAGTGTAAGGATGAGGTTAAAACATGAAGGGGTTGCTAAGCATTCCTTATGTTTCAACCTACCTGTTCTGTTTCCACTTCTCAGGGCTTGGAATTTTTCCAGAGTATAGCATGGCCACGAGGATGATCTCGGAACCAAGAGACAGGCAATACCGTTCCTCTTTGCTCTCAGTTAGTCCTCTTTTCAGCTTCCCTCCCCTCCTTTTTTCTTTCCTCTTCTAGATTGTCACTGTGAAATCGGAGTAATTATTTCAAGCAACACTTAATGTAGGTTAAAATTACCAGTCCCTCAGATGAAGTAGTTGAATAAACCTTGCAACAAGTATGTTCCTTAAGCTCCTTGCTCAGCAGTTATTTGCTCTACAATTTGTGCGTGTTGCTTTTCTTTTCCCTTGGAGTATATCTATACTTGCTCTTTTGTAACTGCTTATGTCAAGTTCTTTTTTGGTCTCAATTCTCTAAAAAAAATTCTTGTGAACCAGACCCGGAGCTCATATTTTATTGTTACTGATTGAGAACAATGTTTCTGACAGCAGCTCACTGGCTTTGAGAAGATGGCTCAGCTTGCCTCTGCTGACTTCCTCTCTATAAAATAAGAATAACGGTACTTATAGACTTGATTTCATAAGGATTTTCTGAGTAAATGAATTACAGTTTGCAGAGACCTATAAATAGAGTTCTCTAAATGTTAAAACTTAAGATCCTCTGTACGTTGTCTGAGTCATCCCATTCCTGTCATACCCAAACCTGTCTCAGTGTCTTCTGTTGAGCTCTCTGCAACAGAACTCTCTACAACAACTATTTTAACATTTACCAGAAATTCTGTCTGTAGGGCCCTAAACTCCACTAAAGCTTAAGTGCTCTCTTCTCTGAATTGTGTGAATGACCACTGTGTATCCGTTCCCTCTGATGGATGGGAGTGGAAGAGAGGAGGACCGCAGCTCCCGGACTTCCCCATCTCTTTTGTCAATCCATGCCTGTTTTTCAGCCCAGTTCAAATTACCTGAACTTCTTTCTTACTCCACTGTTGTGTCCCCACCCTCCTTTTTGGTGTCTTCTGGTGCGATTGTGTCTATGCAGAAGGTGTAAGAGAGTAATTCATACATCAGAAATATATAATACTTTGTCTTTCTGAAAACAAATATAATCTGATCATCTTCCTCTATTATTTAAGAATGCAGGTCATAATAGATACTTTCTTTAGAATATTTTAATATGCCTCAAAAATTAAGAAAGGATGTTCTACTATTTAAATCTATTAGATTTTTAGATCGGTGGTTGTTGGCTCTCAGAATTTTTTCTTGTCCTTCCTAAGGCCTTAACTTGAAATTCCTAACTGATTAGTTTTTATAAGATTTGCTGTTTTATTGTGTTTCTTTGATGAGTGACTCTGACTAATGTGGTCTCGTTATTATGGAATCCTTATAGTAACTTCACTGTAGACATGAACTAAATTTTTTTGTGATACTGGATGGCATCATTCAGGAATGTTTGAAAATATATAACTGCATTTTACAGAAAATCTTTGCTAATATCTCTTTAAAAATGAGATTTTTAACCCAAGACCAAGCATATGATAAATAGTTCTGCTTTCTGTGGCTTCAATCTTTCCTTTGGCATGTATACTTCACTACTGATTTTTTTTTATGCCTAGAAGAAAGGGCACCACAACATCTTAAATCTCTACACAAAAGGAAAGAATACCCTCACTCATGTGCTATAGTGGTTAAGATAGGGTCCTGTAGGAATCCTGCAGGTAATCTGTAAGCATGTTGGTAGCATGTATTTCATTTGGGAATTTCCTTGCTTGCCTTGTATTATCTGCATTTCTACTTTGCATTTGGCAGCCCTAAACTTGTCATATTCTGCAACAATTAAATCCTTACCCTTTCCATGCAAAGTTGCTTCAAAATCAAAAAAAAAGAAATCATTCCTAAGTCAATATAGTTACAGTTGTCCAAGCATCATAATGCAAGTGGACCTAACAATTTGAATCATCTTTATGTTAATTTGTTTCCTTGGCATATATTTTAATTATGAAATTATGGCATTAAGTAGAATTAGCTTAAACACAATTGTCCATTTTAAGTGCCTGTGTCTATCTTGAAGGCTTGCTGAGGCATAGCTAGATTGGCTTTGAAGTGGACTGTTTGCAAAAGAACCTGTGCTTTAATGTACGCAAGGGTTACCTTAGGTAACTGCTGCTGGTGGAGTACAACCTACACACCGAAAGGATGGAAGTCATTGCAGTCAAGGCAGCCAGATATGGAAGTGCTGCCTGCACTCGTGAACCAGGCTGCTCACATGGGGACACAGCTCAGCTTCTGTCACTGACTGAATTTGCAGATCAGCGCTTAGCCTAGTTTGGATTTATCTGCAATCATTTTTTTTTTCAAGCTTTTTTTCAGCTGACAAAGGGAAAGAAAAGAAACATTTTGGTTTCCATAAAGAAAGTGACACATTTTCCAAGCACAATTTAATTGACAAAAGCAAAAGGCTGTCTCGCAGTCCCATGTTGGGGTGATTTCACCCAGTTGTGGGGAGTGGGAAGGCAGAAAGGAGTTCATTTGTGACACAGGAAGAATTAACATAGGGTGGTGACAGGACATGAACCTGTATCTTGCACTACAGGATAAAATGCCCTAAGCACAAAGTTACTGTTCTAAGGCAGGCAGGGGGAAGAAAGTGTCTACTCAGTGTCTTCTAATAATTTCTTAGTTTGTCCCAAATTTGTGACATTCTCCTGACTATGGGGCACTCAGAGAATTTCTTTCTGGCCTTATGATAAAGATGTTTGCCTGAGACATAGGAATCCTAATTTGCCTGCCAGGAGAGCGAACAAAACAGAGTGAACAGCAGTGAGAAAAGGGCATAAACCACGATTCATCTTCACTTTCCCCTCTGAAACTCTGCAGCCAGCTGGTGATTTTCTGGAAGATGTAGAGGCAGATCCTTTTGGTAGAGGAGGGATTTGAACTTGTGTCTGCCACATCACCCTATGTACAAAGAAGGTACACCTACTTGTAACACTCCCGTGAAACGAATCAAAATTAGTCAATGAATTTGATCCATATTTGTGAATTATGTGGAGTTTGTTTTTTTCTTTTTTTTTTTTTTGGTAGTCACTCAGCTCAATAAATAACACAAAGAGAACAGGAGGTGTTGAAAATAATGAAAATTATAGTCCAGGCAGTCCAGTGCCACATTTCGCAGGCAGCACAAAATTACTGTTGCTTTTCTGTTGTTCATTCCCCATCTTGCTGACATTGTTTCAGTGTATGACAGGAAAAATAATGAACATCACAAGCAACATCTCATCTATATTACAGCATCTGTGACTATTCAGGTTATTGTATTGTAGCAAGTCTTCTTTAAAATATGACTTGACTGTCTATGCATTGTTTGTGAAAGAAGGGAGGGAATTGCATTTTCATGTGAACCTGCTTTTACAACATGATATAAACCCCCCCCATCTTTTCCTTTACATTCTAAATCCGAAGCTGAACTGTAATTTTTTGTTCATTTCTTCTTTAAGAGGAACTGAAATTAAACTGTTTATGATTTCACACCTGCAAAAGACTATGGGACAGATTTTTCAAATGGAGTCAGCTGGTGCAGCTCTAGAAAAACATCATTTAGAGTGTTTTATTATTCATTCACTGACATCCCCAATTTATATTCATACAACAAGATCTGGGCTCAGTGTTTCAGCCTTTATGAACACTGATATTTATTTTTCCTTGGAGTAAGCAAGGTATAAAGTAAGTTTTCTTTACTGTGTTTATGTAGTGATAGTCCTATAGAAGAACAAAATATATTGTAAAGAATGTGTGTGATGGGGTTTCTGTTGAATAGGGAAGAGGAGAATAAAATGATTTAGAAATATCTTAATTTGGAAATTAAATTTGAGGTTTAATTTTGCTCAACAGAAATCAGAAGGTTCAGGGTACATTCACTGGGGCATGTAGCAGGGAAGAAAACATAGACTGATGACCTGATGGAAAAGGAGGACCTTCTATTGGTGTTCATTGAGGAGAGGACTCAGCTGGGAGGCACTTCCATAGCTGAACTGAAGTCCTGAGGCTAGAGTCCAGCTCCATGGGCCCCTGTATCAGACAAATCTGTGGGACAGAAGAAGGGTCTTCGTGCAGTTCTGAAAATTTTTGAGATGGATTTGGATGAGGAAGAGGGGGAGAAACTGAGAACTGGAGGCTAAAGAGAGTCACGAAGAATGTCTCAGCTCTGTATTGCATTTTCTATGTGAGCCTTGTTCAATCTAGGAAACCAGCAGAAAAGTTACCCTTGCCTTTGAAAGGAGAAGAATGAGACCACATTTACAGCTCTTGAACTTCCCCTGCTAACATCTGGCAAGAAAAACATTAAAAGCAACTCAAGCTGGCACAGGTTCAGAAAAAGGAGAAATAGTAACAGGTTCAGAATAGAAGAGGATGCCTAGAAATTTGGTTTTGGTAGCCAAGGCCACAATCTTGTTAGTAGTCTAATGCTGATAAAGATGGAGCCTTACATTTTCCACTCTATTTGTTTTCTTTTAGCAATGACTTCTTGTTAAGGGAGTTGCGATGATCAGCTGTGTGGTTTTGAGATTAATCATTTAAACAGCTTGCACTAACTCTCCCATGAGGTCTGTCAGATCTAGGAAGGCTTTCTGTAGGTGTCCATTATGAACGTTAAGGTAATTTAAAAAAACCAAGCTTGTTCTTTGCATTAAGAAGCAGCTAGATCTGTTTGTCTCATGCTGTTAGAAAACATTTTTACCCTTGCTTGGATGCTATGGTAAAAGGGGTCGCATTTTTTCACTGGAGGGAATAATTTATTTTTATCTATGTGTTTGAACTTCTTTGCTGTGAAATCTAACTACAACTCTTCTTGCTGAACTGTGTTTCCTATGTTAGCTTAGGAAGCACAGGAATTGTTGCTTGGGCCCTGCTGAGAAGAAAATGGGCTTTTACAGTGAGAATTCTGAAACATATTCTTGCTAGAGGGGAAAAGGATCTTCTTATTCTTTTGTAGCTTATGGAGTAGCAGTTATCTGCTTATGATGTAGTTCTAAAAAGGAATATACATTTCATAGGCTTAGCATCCATTTTAAAAACCTGGTCCAAGGAAAGGAAGCTAGAACGTAAAAATTTTCCGCATCTCATCTGTTACTCCTGTTCTCTTTGAAATGACCTTCAGGCAACAAGGCTGTTGACAAAGGTCCTATCTATCTGCTGTGAGAAAATAAAAAAAAAACCTACTTCTTCAAGCAAAGGAGTGTCCACTATTTTCAGAAGTTAGTTGTATCTGATTGTTCTGGTACAACTTCTGTAGGAAGAACATGAACTGTTTTCGCAATAGCAATATTAGAAAATGTAACTAGTGAAGGATTGCCCAGCACGTTATGCATGTTTTAATTAGCTTGTAACTCTGGATTTTTTTATTTTGTGTTGCCAGTAGGATCTTTTTGTTGTTAATGTCAAGAACAGCATGGACTTACAGAGTTCCTTGAAGCACAGACTTTATATGATTAGATCAGAGTATACTAGCAAGGTAACATAACAAAAGGAAGGTGTTTGAAAAGCTATTTGAAACTACAAATGATTTTTCTTTTGAAATTGACACTTGGCCTTACTGTCTTTTTGGAAAGAGACAGAATGGCTCAATAGCTGAAAGCCTTGTTGGGTCAGCCAATTATTGCCTGCCAGGTATTCATGGTAGCCAGCCTGGCTGTTTGTAGGCTTCTCTTAGGTCTAGATCCATGGCACATTCTTCCCGTAAGTCTCACCTTCCTTCTGTATAGAGGTGGGATATTTGAGCAGGTATAAGACGGAGAAAAGAAAAAGAAAGACATCTCTTAGGTAAGTGAACAGCCATTAGCTTCATTTTTGTAGCTTCTGGGATGTTTGTATAAAAAGCTTCATTATTTCTTGAATAAAATAAAGTATAAGGACACTGGAATGACTCGTCCTTTTGGGGACTCCTTTTGAAGCACCACTTCCCTGACCAGTTCTGGAAGTCCTTGTCTCATTCTTCAAAAAAGGGCAAGACTCCTTCAGAGGTGTTTTCCAATTTTGCTGTAAATTAAGGCTACAGCCGTTCAAATCAATATAACTACAATTTCATTCTTGAATGAGTTCTGCCAAAGTCCCTTTGGAATGAATAGATCTTGAAAAATTACTCTGGTTTCATATTGCACTTGGGTTTTACCACTTGATAAAATAAAGCGAATGTTCATGAAGGAGAAGTCACCGCTTTCTATAATTTTGATTTGTTTTACTAAAGAATATTTTCTTTTGATAGAAATCAGGAGTCTGTTGGTCATGCTGATGGAAGTTAATGAGAAATGTTAGACTGTAGTCACATCACAGCGTGGGAGGAGTGGTTTCATAAAGCTGATCACACTGAAGATCATGGAGGGAACACCTAAAGGTAAGATGTAAAGAGAGAATTGTTCTTAGCATATGGCCTCATTCTCCGAAAACAAATCTGTTAATAGTACCTCAACAAGTGGGTAGCTTAGACTAAGTGAAGAAGAGTAACAAATTGTGATGGAATTAGGAAAAATCTGTTGAAATGGTAAGCCAATCCACAATGAAACCTTCCTGAGCAGCCAGAAGAGCACAGAGAAATATTTTATCTCCCTCCCAAATATGCTAAGCTGTCTTCACCTCCTATGTTCCACGCTGTGGTCATCATAATATGGAGGAACCACATTGATTTATACCAACCTCAAATACTGCTACTCTCTTGTGTGACCTATAATAGCAATACTTGCCTAACCTCTGTATTTCCCTGTACTGAGACAGAAGCCCTCTCCGTGAAACTTCAATTATACATTTTCTGGAAACAGCTCTATGTTTGTGAATGGTGTCTCTATGGACAATAGCTGTGTAAAGTAAATTTTTGAGCTCTGTCACACTCCTGGGTTTTGTTGCAAAAACCCCACATTTATGGGCTTTTATTCATCAAATGCTCTGATGCATGTATAATCAAAATATTAACATATGCAGTAGCAAAGGACAATATTTGAGATTATTTTTGAAGAAGCTGAGAACAGCTGAAATCAGTGATGTTGCAGCTGTGTATGTTAGGTGTAAATGTGACCTGTAAATTCTTTGCATCACTCATCAGCTTGATTTAGCTTCCTGGTGTTAAGGATCAGCTGTTCCAGCCTATCTGCATTCACTGGGAATTGGTAATGCACAGTGGTTTAGCACAGTGCAGTCCCTCTGCCAGCCTTCTGTACTGTGTGGGCTGTGGGGCAGAGTGCCTTGGCTTTTCCCCAAATGCCACTCATGCACAGCAGAGAGTTTGAAACTTCTGCCTGCAGAAAATCAGTTATGAGCCTCAAAGTTAGGATATGGTCCCAATAGTTACTGAGATGGAACCATTCTGAACCAGGGTAAAATAATGGAAAGTGCCAGATTTTGGTACGACAATATGGCAAATATTTTGATTGGAGCTTTGGCTGTAATCTCTTTTGTGGTCCATGTGTATTCAGCGCTCAGGATTACTAACGAAGGCAGTCATGAACAGTGATGCTTGACTTGGTGTAAAATGCCTGAACACCATCTAACTTCTACTTAAGCAAAATTTGAGAACTGAAACAATGTGCAGCTTTTGTGTTGAACTTAAAGGCTAAATATTTGTGTCTTTATTAAGGCCAAATTTTTTATTATATGGTAGATAATTTTTTTGTTTATTTACGCGGTCAGTTACACAGTTTGCTTTGTGAAGGAGGGGAACTAATATCCACGAAACTTAGATTACTAAGCACCACGGTATAAACATGAAGTATTTACCACTATCTCCCATGACTGTACTAGTTGCTTGGCCAAAAAAATCATCAGAACCAACGTCCCTCTCTCCTTGACAAATTACCTTCTGCAATTAAATTTGTTAATTTCCTAATATGTTTCCTAGGAATTTGTGAGCAATGAATACAGTCAAGAAATGTATTTAGTGAATCATTAGTTGCTAATTATTCATTCATTCTGGATAAACTATTTCCACTCTGTTCATGGATTCAAGATATTTAACAGGAAATAATTTGCAACCAGGTGAGTTGGATGGCCCGCATTCTTCTCGTCTCTTGACATTTCAAACAGTGATTCAGAAAGCCATATGGGATTCTTAAAATGTTAGGTACAACATTCGATTGTGAAAAAAGCAGGGCGGCTGTTTGCTTTTCTTCTCCCTTAAGGAATATAGAGCTAGATACAGGAGAGACAATGTAGTTCTCTGCCTTCATGTTCCCTCTTTCTGCAAACATAAATATCATCAGTGGTCGAAATGGAATTTTAGACATCCTAATATGGAGATACAGACAACCTACTAGGGAATGTGTTAGTATGCCAATGTGTGTCTGTGTATGTTTGACATACGGGTAAGTACCAGTTTTCCATACTCATGTGTTTTGTTGTCTGAATGTCTTCTAAAATCAAGGGAATGCATAATGTTGTTAATCATCTCGGACAAATACTCTACAGTTAGAGAAGATAAGGTGAATTGTTATAATTCAGTGCCTTTGTATCTGCTTGCTCAGTAACTGAAGGTCTTTTTGACTGTACTAAAACAAAAAAAAAACGTGAAAAATAGTACCCTAAAGTCTAATCAGCCTTGATTCCATTTCACCAGAAAGTTGGGCTGGAATAGATAAATGGATCAATGCAGTAGAAATTATGCCCATGGGTACAATCTGTCTTACTGCATCTGAGTATTTTTCATTTCAGACCAGAACCTTATGAAAATGATTGTTACTTCAAATGAGCTATTGGCAGAAGATGTAATCTTGACTTTACTTTTGGATACTTGTGCCCAAAGCACTTAACTTACCTCTTCTTATGTCCTACATCCTACATTCTTTTGTCCAATGGTGTACTAGGACAGGGGAGACCAACTGAGTAAATCTCTCCAGTGGACAGCGAAATTTGCAGCCAGGGAGAGTGAGGGGGTGAGGATCTCTCAAAGTGTTGTTCCGATAGTACATTTCTATGGTGTATTGCCTGTTTCAAAATACAGAAGGGTCAAAATAAAGTTAGGTATGCAGAACCATACAGCCTTTCCACATTGTAGTGATTATACTTCAGGACAAACTTTTAGCCAGCTTATTTGTCTGGCTATTAATACGTATCATTGAGATCTTTTTAAATGATAGATCAGCAGGTCAGCACCAATTTGCATGTAGTTTTCTTTCTTGGCAGAGAGAGTCAAAGAATTAAATAGATAAAAAGGGTAGAGTAAAACCTCTCGTAACTGTGATGAAGCAATATATAGAGGGTTTTCAGTCTGCAGTGCTGTGATTCTGATACTGTCAATAACTGCAAAAATGAGTCCAATTATAATAATTGAAATCAATTTATAATCTTTTCCTGTGTAGTGAACTTTGTGTATCTAGTTTAATTTGTCTGGGGTATCAGTAAATTGCTTTTTAGAAAAAGAATATGTTAACAGTACAACTTGCAATACTTGCCCATTTTTTTCCTGGTAAAGTTCAAAAAAATGACAGGCACTGTAAGGAGGCAATTTCCCATTGAAGACATTCAGTGCCATCTGTAAGGCAGCAATGGTGGCTGCATGCTGTAAATACAAGAAACCTTTAAGTAAAGGCCTATTGAAAATGATTCCACGTACCTGTTATTTAACAATATGTCCGGCACGTTATCTGTCAACATTACTTGTGTGGCCTCATTAGTACTTACACTCTGCCCTCTGCAACCTTGAGCAAATACTGTCCTTTTATGGCTGTAAAAACTGAAATGCTGCATGTATAAAGTAGACATGTATATAAATATTTAAGAAATCTTAGTCACTTGCAGTTCCTATCAAAGTTAGTAGGAGCTGTTAAAACTTCTTTTAAATGAACTTATGATGTTGTATGTAAACAGTATTCGAGATCAGCTCAGTAAGCTCTTTGGCTGTTATATACCTGATAGGCCGTAATCTAACTGCGGTTTAGAAATAGTTTTTTACCGAGAACAATCAAAAAAATTCCTTTTCCAAGGACAGTGTTTGCACATTCTAACCAAAAGTATAAAGACACAGTTGAGTAATTGCTGCCATAAGAACTTCTAAAATAACTGACTTTAACTTAATTTTCCTTTTTTTTTTTCTTTTCGCATCTGAAAAAGATGCAGGGAGCAGGAAGTTTGTAGGTTTGTTTCTAAATTGTCTTTGTGATAGAGGTTTAATTAAACATGAGGCATGGTTTTTCCAGTTCTTTGCTCAATCAAAACAATATTGCAATGAAACAAGCCATGACATCAGGTGGAAAACAGAATGCTGCAAGTTTTAAAGTAGTACCTGTTCATTAAAGAATGAAAATCATCCAATGATATTTAAGGTTAACCAAATAAAAAATGCCTGTAGATGTATTTCATGAAGGAAATAAAGTTTCATAGCTTTCACTGCGTTTAATAACTGCAGAAAGGGAGCATAAAAGAAACAGAAGGGACTCACCGCAGAATACATAACCATTTTTTGCAGGTGTGAAGGCTTTCTAGCGCCTGAGATATGCTTTAGAATAGTTTTTAAAAGAATACCTGAAAGAAAATGGAGAAGCAATGACAATGCAAGGGATGCTTGCGTTAACATCTGTATCACTTGTTACTGTTTTAACACAATCTGTCTTTAAATGCACCACATTTATTCAATTGACTTTATAGGTAATTTGTGCCGAGTGCCCTGGCTAATTCTGATACTATATTTTACATGAACAGTGGGCCTATTTTGCTTCTGCTTAAAATGTTTTGGGGATCCCTAATAGCCTCAACAGCTTCCCACAGTGCATTCACAGCTGCTTTGTGCCAGCAGAACAGCGCTAGAAGAGCACAGTAATGAATACTACCCTCTCGTGTGTGTAACTCCATTGACTTCCTGATTTCTAGAGAAGAAGAAAGAGCACATCCTTTGGACTCTGGGCCTTCTTAAATTGTGTGGTTGTCTGTATTTTGTTAATGTTAACTGCTGAAAAGTTGTAAGACAAACTACACGAATTAAATCAATGGCTGTGCTTATATGTGTTTTGTTCTTGTAGCTCACAGAGCCTGACTGTACAGTGTCCATGTAAAACCACAATGAGGCCCAAGGGGCGACAGTGGATGAATGGAGGAGAATGAGTAATTAAAAAGGTATAAACTATTTTTAAATTTCAGCTACTATTTGCTGAGTTTAGAAGCAGTTTAGTAATCTCGTTTTAGTAATCTCAGTATTGGAGAGTATATGAAGACTGTTAGGCAACAAAGTTACCATCCTAGAAATTATTACAAATAATATTTTGTTAAGTAAGTTAAGCATGGTGGATTATATTAAATTCAGACTTTATTCGGTTCAGCAAGAATGTGTATATTTCTTTGGATTTCTTATATAGTGTAACCAGAGCAGCACCACCCTTATAATGTTGGATTAGGATATTCATGATTCATATCCTCACCATCTCTCTTCCCATTAATCAAAATGTTTCAGTGCTGATCACCAATATCCACATCATGACATCTTTCATAGTTCTACTATGGAATTGGTAGCATTGTTTATTATATACCCTTTTTTCTTTCCTATTCTACTCTTGGTTTTAAATGGGGTAAGAATTCGGCTTACCTCCCTGCAAACGAGATTTTTGTATTTGTCTGTGGAACCCGAATTCCGCCCGCAATAACAATTCTGAGAGCTTTATCAGCTTGGTCCTGACACCATGAGTAGCCCAAACAGGTAAAGTGTAATTGTTAATATCCTACAGTGAAGAAAGAAAACATGGTGATTTTCTCACTGATTCCTACTGCTGAATGTTGTTTGTTCTGGCACAAAATGCTTATCAGAACAAATTCAGAAAGTTTCACTCAAGTAACATTTTCTCTTTAAAATTTTTATTTTAATATAATATTTTATTTTAAATAATGACAGTATTTTGCACTTAGACAGCTACAGAATTCTTATTTATAGCATCACACTGCTTAAAACAAATTTGAAGGGCAGTGTTCAACAAGAAGAGGAAATACTATACTAAAAATTATTATGCAAAAAGAAACTGGCATTATTTATGCCAATTGCTAACGCAGTTGTAAGGTACAAAAAATTCACTTTGTGACTCTTTCAGCTGTCTACTGAGATATATCTGAGATCTTTACTGAGACAAGTCCTATATAAATGTCAGGATTTTAAGGGCTGGCATCTGTGAGGTATAAGTGAGATCCAGAGAGCAAGTAGGAATACGTATAGCTGTAGTTCAGATGTGCCAGAGTATGAGGTATATGTATAGGGATTAGACGTATAGGTGGAATTCATACTGACATATACTGATGCAGTCCTGAAGCTAAAGTGGAATGGATTAGGGGCGCAGCCCAAGATATATTAATGGTCACAACTGTGAGAAGGAAAGATATGCTCAACACTCCTGGTTTGCACTACCCCGAATTCCTGTTTAAACAAGTTTGGTGTCTTTCCTTTAGTTCAATGTAACCTCTGTGAATGTGAGCCATTGGACTGAGCTCACCAGAGGGAGCGTTCTTGTAATGAGTTCTAAGGAAAATGCCAACTACCTAAAGGATTTGTTTAAACAAGCGAAAGAATAGAACATCTTAGGTTAAACCAACTCAGGTCACAATGTATCACTTTCTCTTTTAACAAATGTGATTTGTGTCTTGAGGAAAGAATTGGCTAGTTGCATGCTATTTAAGACAGTGCTGTAGGCAAGCAAGCATCTCAGTCTCCAGATTACCTGAAAGTCAGATGACACTTAGCCAATAATAGCAAATACAGAGAGATGCATGCTACTGTAGTTTCACTACTTGTCATTAAAAAGCTATTCAAGAAAGCTCTCTTTGTATGCTTGAAAGGGTGAGAGTGGCTTTTATGGAAGATTGATACCCCCAGAGTCTTCACTGAGTAGTATGAAAGACCAAAGCTCATCAAATCTAACACGCTAGAAGGAAAGCCCAATTAATTGGTTTGGTCTTCCAGCATTTAGCTAGGTACCTGATGGGAGCTGTCAATTTTGCACGTTTCTCTGGTGACATGGGTTTCTCAGTATGAAATAACAATTGAAATAAAAAGTTGTGGTCCTGAGTTGTGTGCTGCATTTGGAAAATACGGAAAGGTGACCTCACTGAAATTATAGTGATGTGTCCCAACAAGTTAACACATCATTTAACTTAAGGCCCTGGCGAACATCCCAGTCAAGATTGCTTTGACCAAAGTTGGAGCTTTGCAGAAACTGCAGGACAGAGGTAAACTCATTAGCGTCACACTCAAATATTACATGTTGCTTGTGAAATCCACCTTAAAACTGCCTCAGTTTTCTAGGGGATTTCTCAGTATTGATGACCAATTTATCATTAATATTTGAGTTTAAAAATAATCATGCATTAAAGCATTTGTAGCGAATGCTGCCTGCAACAATAAATTCTTAACACAAACCTCTTCAATTTTCACTTGCTTCAGCTGAGGTAAGTCTAGACTTTGAAGTGACACGAAGTGGAATTTATTGCTAAATTAGGGGCACTCAGGACTTTTTTCAAATCCCAGTCAGAGGTACCAGACCATGGGACCCAGATACCCATGACACCTGGGGACTACAGCATCCCTTTTGGTATAAAATCCATGCTTCTTTGTGATGTGCCTGGTTCCTTTGCTAAAAACAGATTGCCAAGCTTGTACAAATAGCCATTTGTGTCATTCCAGTGGCTGCTTAATTCCTGAAAATACTCTGACCACCACTGTCCATATGCAAATTATGACTTATCTTGCTTATACAACTTGCATAAAATCTTTGTGGAAGGATGCTAATGTTTCTTTGCCAACAACAAATTTTATTCCTGTTTATCTCTGTGATAGTGTTTGGAGATGTAACAAGACAATTTTATCCAAAGGTATGCTTTTGCCTAATTCTCTGCACGCAGTCACTGACAGCATATTGGATTTGGTAGGCCATTGCTTTGTGTTCCTTATAGTGGCAGATGACCCACGGCAGCCTCACACAGTCATAGTGTCTTTACAGGATTTTCAGTTGCAAATTTGATGTTAGGTGAGGGTTTCTGGGGAAGAAGCTGAAAAAAGTCTTCAAAACTGTTGCGAAGCACAGAGCTACCCTTTTTTGGTGTCTTACAAACAGTTCAAATAAGAGCTAAAACCAGTTTTGAGAAAGTGTAAGTATTTCTATCGGACCTTGGGAATTTTCTTTGTATTATTTACCTCATATTGTAAAGTGTCAGAGAGCTTCCAAATTCTTTCAGTGTTCAGCTTCTTCAACGGGTATCCTGTATGAGTGGCTAAAAACTTCAGAAATGGCTGGAATGAAAAAAAGCAAACTTGTAGTGCACAGGGCCTTTTTACACAATTTCTACACACTGCCATACTAGTACATAATTTTTAGAAACAAGATAGTCATTGCACTTTGCAATGTCAGAAAGGGACACAGTTATATGAGGAAGTCTGTCAGAAATCCAAAAGGTGCTTAAAGGAAGTGTGATAAACAGAATGATTCTGATGTTGGTACTGAGCAGAAGGGTAAATTTGGTAAAACTGTGAATTATGATTCACTTGCATATAATACTACATGAAGGGGCAGAGAGGTCAGGGGTTAAAGATTATAGAAAAACAGGTGAGATTGATAGTGTCATTTTGAGTAAACCTGTGAAGAAGGTGGCTGCAGCAGAATAGACAAGTGATTACATACTCATAGCAAAGATTTTTATGGTGGAAAAGGAAGAAAGTAGGCAAGAACAAAACATAAGTGAACACTCGAGTCAAGACTTTGTGTGTGAGACATGAACAGGTAACAGCACTGAGGCTGTTAAAGAAAATCTGGGGAATTGAGCTGTGAGTGTTTTGTGGTGGAAGAGGAATCTGAACTATTATACAGAGTGTTACACAGAGACGTCAGAGGAGTTGCTTTACATGAGAGTAAACAGAGAGAGGTATTGAAGTGATTTGAAAGGTATTGGTGCTGATTTGATACGAGTTTTTGTTTTGTCTGCTCTCCTAGAAGGTGGGTGGACTGTTTTTCTGCAAGGTAGTCAATAATTTATCTTTTCTATGACTAGCAATTTTCAATTGATGGGTATAGCCCAGTCCAGCTGGATCTATCATGTTGTAATTGTTTTTTGAGCATGTTGTCTACACCCACTGTGACGATTAGAGATCCGGAAGGAGCATATTGACTGCCATTTTTTCAGCCTACCTGTTAGATAATTGTACATTTTAATTAGATTTCCAGAACTGAAAATACTTTACCCTGTACTGCTTGAATTGCCTTTGGAAATCCCGTGTTGCAAAGGTTTCTCTCAGAAGCTCATTGTATTTTGGGCAGTGTGAGAAAGGTAAGTATAGCAACTGGAAAGAAAATTGCAAAACATTAGTTAGGCAAGGTGCTGCTGCTTCCGCAATTCAATATACCTTTGCAGGATTGTTGTTCTGATTGGCTGCACTAGTCAGGACAGCTGAAAAATAAACTGGGAATGTAGTTTTCAAGGATATTCATCTTCAGGACTGTAAGAGTCATACTGATGACTACTTACAAAATAATCTTTAAATGTTCAGGGGAGTAATAGCTGCAGTAGTTCAAAGTTAAAGGTTCGTTTACACAAGATGAAATTTACCCCTTGACAGAAGACTAACACAAGCCCTCAGTGTGCTTGGCTTCCCCAGGGATGATTTGACTCATTGTGTTCAGTCTGCCTTTAAACATACCGCCACCTTTTTGCAACCAATTACCATGCAGCAGCTGGGCTGCAATAGGAGTCTTTGTGCATACTCAGCTGTATGAAATGGACTTACCACAGCTTCATTTAGTCCAGCTAAATCATAGAAACTTGTGAAGTTTCTGTAACCCATTTTTGTCTTTCATTATTTCAAGACATATGAAGGTTAAAGGTTACATGGGATAATTTAGGAATTTGTTAATTCATTTACCTAAGCTAAGCTGACTTTATTCTTGTTTGAAGTTTTTTGTCTTAAATTTTAAAAAAACACGTTAAAACAAAATTTGACACTGAGATATTCTTAGTGTTTTTCTCTGATGTTCTTTTTGTCATTTTTACAGTAATAAAGGTCTATCTATATAGTCCCACATTTAAAAGAACTTTTAAAAGAACTTGAGAGCCCTGAAGAGATAATTAGTGTGGAAAGCTTCACAGCAGTTCCTCGATCTTTTTAGAAATATAATCTACCTATTCCAGAAGGTAGGAAAGTATTTCTGAATTATAACCATAGGTTCATGAACAGCCATAACTTTACCCATAAATGATGGACACTTGTTTTGGGTAGTAGGATATATGTGGTCTCAAGCTTAGCCTGCATATGTAATAAAGATGAATAGAGTTAAAACATATATAGTTGAAAAAAAGTATGAAAAATGTGTATGTGCTCATGACTTTATGATTTGTTTGAATAAACTTAACTTGCTCCCCTAGATGTGAATGAAATATAGCACCTGCTTGCTGAGTTTGCTAGTGGTGTTGGTACTGGCCAGGTATTCCTGACTGTTTGCTGGGGTACCACCATCTGTGACAGTGTCAGAAGCAGCCCCTGACTCTACGCCAGGCTGTGTGCATGAACAGGAAGACACGTATCTCCATATCTTCCATCTTCATGCTCTCATCACCCCGAGGTGAGAAACATTACTCCATGTCTCTGTTTAACCTGATTCCCCTGTCATCACAGACTGTGTTAACTTGACTTGTAAGCCCACACAATGTATCTTACATCACATGTGCAAACCTCCTCTCCCAAACTGGGACTCATGCTGTACACTCCTGATCTTTCATAGCTTTTTACCACAAATAGGAAACTCTAGCCCCACTTAGCTGCCCAGCTTTCCCCTCTAGGACAAGTATATGCAGGTCACAGACCGGCTATCCACACAACTCCTTACAGCTCCAAGGAGAGGAGTTGAGGAAAGGAGATGAGGTAATACATTGCCCTATGAACTCATAGAATCATAGAATCATTTAGGTTGGAAAAGACCCTTGGGATCATCGAGTCCAACCATCAACCCCACTCTACAAAGTTCTCCCTTACACCATATCCCCTAACACCACATCTAAATGACTCTTAAACACGTTCAGGGATGGTGACTCCACCACCTCCCTGGGCAGCCTATTCCAGTATCTGACCACTCTTTCCATGAAGAATTTTTTCCTAATGTCCAGTCTAAACCTACCCTGTTGCAGCTTGAAGCCATTCCCTCTTGTTCTAACACTAATTACTTGTGAGAAGAGACCAGCACCAACCTCTCTACAGTGTCCTTTCACGTAGTTGTAGAGAGCGATGGGGTCTCCCCTCAGCCTCCTCTTCCTCAAACTAAACAGTCCCAGCTCCTTCAATCGCTCCTCATAAGATTTATTCTCCAGGCCCTTCACCAGCTTCGTTGCCCTCCTCTGCACTCGCTCCAGCACCTCGATATCTCTCTCATATTGAGGTGCCCAGAACTGGACACAATACTCAAGGTGTGGCCTCACCAGTGCCGAGTACAGGGGGACAATCACCTCCCTACTTCTGCTGGTCACACTATTTCTAATACAAGCCAGGATGCCATTGGCTTTCTTGGCCACCCGGGCACGCTGCTGGCTCATATTGAGCTGCTTCTCAATTAGAACCCCCAGGTCCTTTTCTGCCAGGCAGCTCTCCAGCCACACTTCCCCAGGCCTGGAGCGATGCGTGGGGTTGTTGTGGCCCAAGTGCAGGACCTGGCACTTGGCCTTGTTGAAGCTCATTCCATTAGCATTGGCCCATCGATCCGATCTATCCAAGTCTCTCTGTAGAGCCTCCCTATCCTCATGCAGATCAACACTCCCGCTTAGCTTCATGTTGTCTGCAAACTTACTGATGATACACTCTATGTCCTTATCAAGATCATCAATAAAGACGTTAAACATGCTCTTAAAGCTCTGAGTCCTCCTTCCTTTTCCCTTTTACTTTTTTCACCAACCCTCAAAGTGCATGTGCTGACCTTCAAAATGCATGAAAAACAATCCTGTGACTTGATTTTCACTGTAATGAAAGTCCCAGAATAATTCTTTTGTCTTTTCCGTTGGCTGTGGACTAAGATATGTTGAAGCGCTAGTGAGACTAGGTGTGCTTCCTCTTCTCACACAAAGAAAGTAATGTTTGTGATAAGTATAGGATTAATCTACTTCTGTAGTGGTTTACTCACATTATAGGTTAATTCTTTTTCTCTGTACCTAGGACTTCTCTTTTTCTTCCTTTTTTAATTCCAGGTCTGTGACATGTAAGCCCATTCCTGTGGAAACTCTTACCAATGTTTCTACTCAGCTTATTAGGCCTTTCTGCACGATGCTTGTAACATCATGTACTTTTCATTGCCTTTACCATGCCCTTTATCCTGCAGCTTCATCTCATATCCTAGGGATTTTACTAATTATTAAGGGAAAGCAAATGCCCCTACTTTATACTCACATTATCATGTGACAGTGGTACCGTGTGAACTGGAATTGGCTGCCAAAGGATTCTGGGGTTCCAAATCTGGCCCTGTGTTGGTGGGTACAGCCCGGCAAGACTTGCCTCAGCACTCATGAGCGTGTGATCACAGTCAGTGCTTTGGACATAAATCTGAAGCAAGAAAAAAAAGAAAAGTTTTGGAAAGTCATTTCTCCTGTTTGTCTGTTTTTTACTCTTAGTAGGAAAGAATGGTACTGGTACTGTGCTGGGGAAAATGACATTAAAGTAGAGTGGGATGATGGACCATGAGAAAGAAGGGGGAGGGAGAAACAGTAAAATTGGAATAGGGCCTTGGAGTAAAATTTTGGTGGACAAGGGAGCTGCAACATGGTAGCAGTTCCCTTAGGAGTGCCAGTGAAAACACAAGAACAACTCCCTTTCACCATCTAGGCTGTGGGACATTGTGTATGCGTTGAACAGCTGGACACTAACTGAAAACTAAGCTGTACCTGCACTTCATGGAAGTGTAGAATTGGAGATATCTGCCACAGATACTCTGTCATAGAACAGTGAGGCATCTGAACCCAATATACAGCCTAAAAAACCTTTCACATGATTTTCACTTAACCATCAGCCTGAATAAAAGTCGAGCCACAGTTTCAGGCGTACTTTGAAATTACATTGAATTCAATGGGTATTAAGTTACCCCCAACTGTAGCAGGTTCAGACTTGCATGCATTCAGGAAGTCCCATTAACATCCACGAAAAACATTTTCCCTCCCAGATCCAGTACTTGCCTCACGCTGCTTGTATACAACACTCAGGAAATAAGAGTATCTCCTCCGCATGTACTGGCCGAGCTCATACTGTTGCTGTATGCCAAGCTGTAGAAGTAACAGAACAGTGTAAGAGGCTCAAGAAGTGTGCTATGCATCTATTGCTACAACCAAAGAATGAGATAATATTTCATATTATTTTGGTAAATGACCTTTTTCCTTTTGAAAGTGAAGGAGAAAAGAAGACAGGAGAAAAAAACAGTAAAGTTGCTGCATTTACACTATTGGATAATAATTAGATATATCTTCCTGATGAATGCAGTTTTGCGTTTTGCTCCGTGGAAAGCTACGTGTATCTTTATCCAAGCTAGTAAGACTGTCTGAGGGGCAGGGTGACTTAAAGCAGGCATAGAGATGTCCCAACACCATCTGTTTAGTTTCTGCTCTATTGCTGGCTCACAGCTGATTAACTGTGAGTGCAGACAGAGCAACCACCTGTCCATGAAATCATGTCCAGGATATGAATCCCGTAGAATATCAACAGTGATTCCATATGGAGGCTACAGTTTTAGCTTAAGCAAGATCTTATTTTTCATGAAGAACAGAAAACCTTGAATAGAAGACTTCAAGTAAAAGTCCTCCAAGCCTGCAATGGTTATGGTTAATTATTATCAACAGTCTGAAACATTTGATTCTTGTTTTTCGCCTGATTATGTCCCCAGCTTTCAGCCACTTTCTTGTTATACTTTTGAATGACACATTCTTTACCATCACAGATCTTATTCCCAGTAAGATAGTAATCAATAAGATGGAATCAAGTCACTTGCTTAATTTCTGCGTTAAACTAAATAGATGACAATTCTCTACTCTCACAGCAAAATGGGTTTTCCAACTTCAGCATTTTAGTAGCTCTTTGCTGAACATTTTCCAACTTACCAAGACAATTTTGTAAACACATGACATGAGAATCACATGCAATGTCTCTGTAATGGTCTCAATATTGTCATCTTTTTAATTGTACCTGGTGCTTCCTGGCCTAAATTGAAATATATTCCATTCTGCTCATGCAATCATTACTCTGCACTGGGATCTCAAGTATGGCGATTATTTATTTCTTCCTAAAGTCCTTTTCTAAGTCATAGGATCATAGGATAATTCAGGTTGAAAGGGACCTCAGGAAGTCTCTAGTCCAACCTCCTGTTCAAAGCACGAGTCAGCTATGAGGTCAGACCAAGTTACTCAGGGCTTTACCCAGAGTGCCAGACATGGCCCATAGTGTGCGTATGTGATCACCTTTTCTGTTGCTGGACTTGTGCATCCAGTTTTCTAGGGTATACGCTTGGCCCCAACTTGCTTAATATGTGTGTTATTATATCCTGACACCTGGGCCTTGAAGCCTTCTGTGCCCTGGAGCAAGCTGGCATGTAGTGCTGAACTTGCACAGCATATATGTGGAATGATTGAGCCACAGCTGAGTTAAGGCATAGGAAGCTGGTCTGTTACTCCTGTTTCTTCTTCAAGGGAGGTGACATGAGAGGAAACAGGCCTGACCTTGCATTGGAGATCAGTTTGGTCTCCTAAGAATGGCGAGGAAGAGGAACCCCTCAGGCACCTTGTTCTATTCTGATTTTGGTGGAGACCTTGCAAGTGACTGGTTCCCCCAGAACAGAGAAACATGTGCATTGTGCTGGACCCATTGGACATAAGATGTGTGAGCGAACTTACTCTAACGCAGCCTAACAGAGACACATACCTCACAGTCTACCTACACATACACAATAGCCATTTATCTGGGACATTCGGACTTTTGACACATCTAAACTACTTCAGTGAGGCTGCCTGGTTCCCAGAATCCTGGGCAAATAACTAGGGGATTTTTCCATCCAAACAACATATCTTGGGGAAAAAGGAATGAAGCACAGACACAGTGGGTCCTGTTGGTGGGAGCAGAGCAGAAGTAGGGTTAAAACCACCTAGTGTCCCCATATTCCCTTATAGCTTGATAGTACAGGAGTTCACCCTTGTCTCCATTCACAAGAGGAGGCAGCTAATACAAATTACAATTAGTGCAGAGACTCAGTTTTTGCAACTGGACTCTTCAGTGCCTTATCTGCTGCTAATTACCACCATCAGCTGATACTTGTGTGCAAGCTCAGCTCTGCTGAATTCCACCAATGCCTGCACTAAAATAGCTGAGCTTTAAATCAACTTTCCCTCTGCATAGCATGAGAGAAGTTTCTGCTAGTACTGATTTTAGTAGTTCATGAGCTAGGAAGGACTCCTACTCAGCAGAGATTGAGGGTGGTCTGTGAGCGCTTAGACCACCTTATGCTACTGATGGTTAAAGCTCTGTGTTTCATCTCAGGTGAACTGCAGTGGTCATCATTGCCTGGCAGCTCCCAGAAGACCCCAGTCTGCAATCAGACAGCTCAACATACGCTGATATTGGACCAGAACAGGCTGACTCAGCATCATTTAAAATCAGCGACTGCTCATAGATGTAGCATCCTGGTAAGTTCTTTGGTTGTCCTTTTGGAGACCTGTGTATGGCAATTAATATGGACTTTTTCCAAGCGAAAACAAACTTACAATAAACAAATATCAACAGACCACATTCCAATATTTCAGTATATTGGCCCAGGTAAGCAAACTCACCGTGGTAAGCTGTCCATATCCCTGCTGCCTTGCAACTTCTTTGTGCTTGTCGGTTGGAAAAAACTCCTGTGGGGTATGATCACCATGTCGAAATACCTGATAAAATGGATGGAATTCCTTTCGCATTACTGGGAGTTTTGTGATGAATATAATTAATGTATTCAGAAAGAATATGCAATAACAGTAAGTACTGTATCTGACAGATGCTGAACATATTCATGGTGCTTTTCTTGGGTCTAGATAGCTACAATACCTGTTTGATTTATTTAGACAAATGTAACTCTTCTTTTTTTCCTGGCATTTGAAAAGTAATTAGCTCAAAAGCCATAAAAACTTTTAAATATCTCAATATATTTTAAAGAGGTTTTATATATTTTAGGATGTGTAGATCACAACATTAAATAAACAGAAAACAAACAGAAACATGTAAGTAATTTTCCAGAAATACTAGAACATAAATATTTTGGTAGGACTAACTGGGAATTCAAAAGGAAAAAGTCCAAACTACTGCTTTAGATACAGTTTCTGTGGCTGATTGCTGTGAAGCACTTTTTCTTGGAAGAAATTAGCCTTATAAAGCCACATGTTAACATTTTCATCACAAGAGGTGATGAAAGTGTTGTCTAATATCTAAATATGGACTAAACTGTTACTCTGAATACATTGAACCTGTTCTGGAATTTCACTTCAGATAAAAGATACATCTATAAAAATACATCAAGATTTTTCATTCTTGCAATGAATTCTTTCCTTGTCCAGCATAATTCTTATAGATATGTCATATAATTTTTAAATTTTAACACTAGATTTTTTTTTATTTCTTAATCCAAGTATGGAGAAATAAAATCGAAAACCGCAGCACAAAAAGTATATGTGATTTACAAGCACATGCAATGTTCAGAACAAGATTCAGGCTTCCTGCAAACAAATGGTACACCATAATCATTGCAAATAGAATTAGTTTCACAGCACTGGTTCTATGTTGCTTATTCAATGCCATTGTACACTTGTTTGGGTTTCACATAACGAAATTTATTTTGCATGTTAATCCACTTAAACCACTAGAAAAAGTGGAAACTCTTCCATGGCAGTGAGGTTTGTTGCACAGTTGATATTTATTTATGAAATCCTCTTTAACAATTTAAAAAACTGTAAAATGTGATTGCTTTTTTAGTACTATAAAAAAAGCATTCTTTGTCAATCCAGAAAGTTAAGTTCATCTAGGACTGCACAAAGGAGACAAAATTATAAAAACTTGTTTAAAATCGAGGAATATTTTAGTACAATGCAATAGTGAATGTGAATATATAGGAAACACTAAAATATTCAAAAAGTGCCCGCTCCCCACTACCCTAGACTACAAGAAGAGCAGTAAGTGACAGGTTTTGAAGAAGTTCCATTTGCGTATGAACTCTCTACTTACTACGGACACAAACTTCAGTTTTCTTTTAGCTGTCGTTTGGTGAAGAAAGATGCAGAAAAGACAGAACATGAAACACAGACTCCAAATTCCACACAGCAGCTGCCTTGCTCTCATCCTGAGGGTAGCGTTCAGCTATTTTACACACCAAGGTCCCTGGCTGGATGTGGTGATACAGTAGATATGTGGCTAAGAGGGGAGGAGTCAGTTGTGCACCGTGAAGTTCGAAAATGGGCTGTGAGCTTGCCTCCTCCTCCCTTTTTTTGTTTCTTGGGTTAGTGCTTTTCAGGGGATTCGTGAAATGAAAAGTGTATTTTGTGCTTGTACTCAATTTCTGTATCCTGTGTATAACACGGATTGGAATCTCTGAGCCCTCTAATTCCTTCCCCTGGCACTTGCAAGGCAGGTAAATGTAAAGAACTAGAAGTTCCTTTCTATTATTTAAGCTAGGATTTGGTACGGGTCACTCAGCCTTCTCTGGATTTGGCTGTGTGGTCTGTAGGAGGAATAAACAGCAGAAGGTTTTGTTGCATTGGAACAGGGATAAGGCTAAATTCACTGCAAAAAAAACAAAGATACATGAATGAATTTTGTATCTCTACAATAGATTGAGTATGTCTCTAGTGGCAAAGCGTGTGCCACTTTTCTAGAACTACCCCCCAGATTTTAAAATTTTGGTAAATTTTTTATTTTCAAATTTCTCTTGCTGCAAATGCTCTCATTGTTACAGATACATAAATCAAGAGTTATTTCTGTCATTTCCCTAGTATATTTTAAATAAAGAAAAAATCTATCTCAGAGACGGTGTTGCAAGAGATAGGATTGATTTTACAAGCTTATTGGTCTATGTTCAGTCACTTTCCTGTGTTAATGAAAGCCTTGTTAATATGTCAAAATTTAAAAAGTGATTTATTAGTGATCAAAAGCTCTCTGTAGGTAAGAATTTTAAAGAAACTGCTGGAAAAAATGCTGTTGCTACCCAAAAAGGTTATATAATCTCAAGCTAGTTTAAGGCACAAATAGCAAAACTTTTCTTCGTAGTTATTAGGTATAGTGTTGTCTAGAGGAATCAGTTCTCTTTCCTGAAGTAACAATGCCATATCTTTCACATCTGTCAGAGCTAAAGAGATTCCTCTATGAAACATTCAGAAGTCAGACTTTCTCGGTGCAAGATGGTTCATTTGTCATTTCCGCTTTTGTGCCTGACAATTCAACCACACTCATGCAAAAATAGAAAAATATGGGGAGCTGCCCACATTTATTGAGAAAGAATTTTATTTCTTTCTTTTTAAATGAGGGATGTGGGGGAGATGTGGGTCAACCAATTAAATCTATTCATACCCTGTACATTTTCCTGCCTCCACTGGCTGTCATATTTCAAAAATTCCTTTGAAGAGACTATGTGTTTTGCTGTTTCTAGAGGACATGACTTCAGACACCACTCCTAAAATACACTATTCTGCAAGGCAAAGTTTTTAATTAGACCAACTGATATCACTGACAAAATATAGGCAAGTTCTTAGAATTGCAAGGCACCATTCAGGTTCTTAAGATACTGTAGATACATCTAGCAGAGACAGCAGATATACAATGGGAGCAGAAAGGTTTAACTTTATTCTTTTCAGGCACCCATTGCCTCCCACTTTATGGGGGATTTCTTTAACAAGGAAGGTGAAATTACTGTTACTTTGGAGGTGACAATAGTGTAAAAAGTGATACTTGCTTCCTTTGATCTGATCTTGGTGTTGCTAATTCTGTGGGAAGAGACACATAAAGGGCTAGAGTTATTTTGAAGTACACCATGTTGGTTAACTCTGTTCCTGCTGAAGGTCATAGAGGGAGAATGAAACAGTGCGCTGTGCCATGGACCATCGTTCCTGAGACTGACACTCTGGAGAGCAGGAGATGGAACTTTCTTGGCAGCTAACTCGTACCTAAAGAAATCCTTTGTTGTGGGTGGTGAGAGGTGTCAAAACTATAGCTGCTTTCAAAGTCAAGGTAACTTGATTCTTTAATTTCCCTGCAGCCTGTGTTAAAACAACAGTTTAAGGTGGAAGAGCAGGAGACAATGATAAAGACAATAAATGAACCTCCCTCACTGCCTTGGAAGTACGAAGGAAAATAAATGAAGTCATATGCATTTATCTTACCAATAAACTCGATGAAATGTTTATGGGATCATGACAAACACAGTAGTATTAAGCAAATAAAAGTACAGATTTGTGTTGTATCCTGTATTGTAATATCTGAAAAGTCAGCATGTTAAGAAATGCTGCTGGATCTTTAACATTGTTTAGGGAATGTAACTTTTCATTAACGGTCCTTCAATGCTTTAAAGTAGGTTCACGTTTTAGGTGCTATTATTGTATTTAAAAGCTTATTAATCCAAAGAACAAAATTTGGCCCTCTACACCCAAACCCCAATATAAAGAAATCTTCTCCAAGTTGTGATGCTTATGCCCTCCCCCAGCTTTTGTTGAGTGTAGGGTTAAATCTGCTCGGTATTTAAACACAATGTAGGATTGGACTTGCAGATCAAGATGCAACCTCTTCATTGGCAGTGGAGGAGGATCGGAATCAGTTGAAGATGCACTGATAAGCATGTTAGGAGAAGACTGCAGTGTGGAATTGGTGGGGAGAGAAGGCAGATGTAGCAGGATTTCAACCTTCCCACCCTGCTCCCTTCCTTCCCCCTCACTGTAATGTCCCTGATACTTGTTCCAGCCTCTGGTGTTGAAGTCATGGCTCCATGGCTTTTGCAGAGCTGATGTCTATGTCCACTTCCATGTTTTTTTCCATGTCTTCTCAGTCACAGTCAGATGCAGGCTGTATCTGTCCCTAAATACAGTTCAATGTTTCCTTTGTTTTACAGTGTACCTGTTTTTCTCTTGCTTGCACACTGTGATTAAACGATAAAGGAAAGTGAGGGTATCATTCACGCAGCTGCAATAAACTAACAACCAGAACAAAAAAATTCCAACTCCAAGTCACTTGCTTCATATTTAAATAGATAGGTATCAGCTGCTTCTATTTGGCTAATGCTGAACATAGACTTCTTTGGTCCTTTACGTTAGGAAAACAAAGGCATGACATGTCACCATGCCTGTGTCACAGGGACACGTTACACCCACCTCAAAAAGAATTCTGCCCCAATCAGATACATACTTTCTGTTAATGATTTCAGTGCTGGCATGCAATATTCTTTCAGCCCATTTTAAGACTGATTTAGGGGCGTGTTCACCTGTCCTGAAGAGCTGGGTCAAGGCTTGTCAGAGTAATCTGCAATGGTAACAGCAGTCTTAAAGAGCTGTGCATGATGTTCTTGCTGCTGCTGGCAGGAGGCATCACCTTTTTGCTCCATATTCTCTGATTCTTCCTTAAACGGCAGCAGAAAAAAGGAGACAGCAGTTGGTGTTGGGACTTTTAAGGAGTGGGGCTGTGGTCATTCTTAGGCCATTCAGCATTCTAGGTAATTGCTTTCTGTTTGCGCCCAAAGCTGCGCTCTTGGTGTCAGTCTGAGATAAAGTACTTTTTTTGCACAGTGGTCAGGAGAACTTTGTAGAGTGGAGTTAATGGTTGGACTCGATGATCCCAAGCGTCTTTTCCAACCTAAATGATTCTATGATTCTCCTCCGTTACACTGATGCAAAAATAGAGTAACGGCACAGAGGTTGATGAACTTATCCCAAATATATTTCCCTTGAGGTTTACACAGCTGTTCTTCCACTGATGTTCTTCTCAACACCTTCTGATCTGCATTTTGTGTCTGTGTTTGGGATATGTGCATCTGCTGCTCCAGATCGCAATTTGGTATGAGTTAGATTAGCTCTTTATCTTTTATAGAGTTGCACTGGCTTACAGGAGCTTCAAAGTACAGGAACAGGAGGATGTTAAAATCCATTTCCTCCACCTGCTCTAATGAAAAAGCATTATTAAAAAAATGAATCCCAGTGTTGATGCAGAAAAGAGATCAATTTCCAGAGTTTTGCTGGAATGTAGAACTCCCCCCTCTCAAATGTGAGCACTTTCTCTCCAGTTCCACGCAATTCACCTTTGTTGTCATAAAATACGCAACTCAAGAGGAGCAAGATTGATGTGGCAGACTTGCAGGTTAAGATGCATCTTGGTAGTTGTGTCTTAACAGATGATTACTATAATACCAGAACAAAGGCTGACATTATTCCATACAGTGTTGCGGTTTATTTTGGTCTTAGACCACCAGTGAGTCACAAATCTGACTTTTGTGCAGTGTAAAAGCCCTTTATTCTTTTTTCCCAAATTCCATGAATGAATTCAAGCAACTTGCTTGGGTGTGATGGAGAGCTGTATCATGTAACCAGATTGCCACTGCAGGAAAGAGATAAGGTTTGTAGCAAATTGCTACAAGACAATGATTTTTAGACCACTAACACTATCTAGTCATTTATACTTAGTAATGAGTTGTATGGGGCTGACAGGATCATGTTGTTTTGACAGTGGGAAGTGAGATATTTCTCGTACTGAAGTAAAAGAACATTTTCTTCCAGCCAGCCATCATCACAGCTGTCTAGCTTGAGCATAAACCAGAAGTGTTTCATCCAGGTGCTGACATAAGTCCAAACAACAACCTCCCTGTGTGTAATCAAGCATCAAGCTATTGTCCTTGTGCACCTTAGAATACCTGAGGGGTCTGGGTTGCTGCTTTCTTTAAATTTTCATAATTATATTTAACTTTGAGGTAGGCTACAATAACTATGATTAAAGCAATTGTTCTGCTCAGCTGGAATGATTTCTGATCATGCGCTAGCACAGTGCTGCAAGATTTGAAATGCAAATATGTGGGAGGGAAGAAATGTTCTTTCAATAACTTTTTTATTTCTAGTGCAATAAAACAAAAAGTCCCTTATAAAAACCCAAGCTGAGGTCAAATATAAACCAGCAATTTCTCATAAATATTGGATCTTGCTGGTAACGAATGTCATCTACCTGTGCGGATGGTTTATTTTTTGGTACTTAAATCCTGAATTAGGAGCAAAGAATTAGTAAATCAGCTGTTTGCTTCAGAACTATTATCCCTCCCTTCCCCCCTTCCATTTTGTTCCCATGCTGTTACGATTCTTCAGTCACTTTGGATTCTTGGATTTCTTGGCTATTTTTGCTCTTATTCATTAAAACCAGTGAGGTATCTTATAATAAGACATAGGCATACTTCCATGGCACATTTCAAATCTTTTTTGATCAAGTGTTTTCTTGAGAGGCTGATGATTGATTTAAATATTGCCACAAACATTTTCTGAATGAAGCTGTGAGAACTGTTACAATGGAAGATTGTGTTTGTATGTCAGTGCACTGTCTCTATTAATACTAACCAAGCTGCATGGTGGTATCACTTCAAAGCTCTCCTTGGCATTTCCAATGTGACTTTTATCAGTGAAATTTTCATTAACTGTCAATATGGTTGTTAGAAATAAATTGCATATTTTTGCTTTAGGTAATATATCCAGTTTCTCTGACGTTTAATCAAACTAAAATAAATATTGCCTATCAATCAGGCTGATTGGCAGAAATTGGGATGTTTTGCAGACTTCCACTTAATTTAGAAGTGACATTGAGCTTGTTCTGTCAGGTATTTTGATCTGCCTCTACAAAGTACCTTGAAAAGATGTCCCATTTTCTTACCTACTATAATCCTGTGTTGTCCATGTTTGTCTTCACAGACATACCTGTATAAAACACAAAAGGTGTAAAAGTGCCTTTTGCAGAAATATGGGACAAACTATCCAGAGCGCAATAGCTAAAATGATAAACAGAGGAAACGGTACTGGCAGTTAACCTGTTGTGTTGTTTTGTTTTGGGATCTGTTACTTCCTGAGTTGGTGGGAGGGAGAATAAGTTCTATGTGGGAGTCGTAGCAGCTTCAAGGTCCCATTTTCATAGAAAAAGAAGTGACAGTAAATGGAAAATAGACCTAAAGTCATGCAGGGAATTGGCCAAGGCCTTTCTGAGCTGCTGCTACTGCTGAGGCCGATTAATGCTGCCTTCAAATAGTGGTCATTATTGAAAACAACGAAGCAACCCATTAATTAGCAGCTTAGTTGATAATTATAATGTGGGTTTAGTTTTACAAAGCGTGGGTTTATAGGTTTGATTTATAAGATGTTGGGCTTTCCAGGGAACTCAGGAAAGTGCTACACTAAGTACAGGTAAGCCAGACAAAGTACGTTGGATAACTGTGGTACAATCCAGGCTGTTCCACCCGCATAACTGACTTGGACTTCAGTAAAGGCTACATGCCTAGGCACGACCACAAAATGGATAACCAAGATTAATGCTTCATATAATGGAGAAAAATGGTACCCAAAGGAATTCTGAGTTTAATAGTTAAATGATTAGGTTCGTGTTCTGATTGACATCAGTAGACGCAAGGCAGTAGCCTACAAAATAAGCTTTATTTTGATTTACATTTCACCAAGTGTGATAGAATTGGTCAATGTTCATCATGTGACTCTTCATGTTTTCCACACACACTGAATAGTGAATAATTCCTAATGTACTTTCGGTTAAACTGTGAATCTCTTCAGTTTAGTCAGCTCTAGATCGGAGTATTGTCTAAATTTAATTTAACGCAAACAATGAGAAAAATGCAATAGCATGAAAGGCAAGTTTATTTTAGTGCAAACCAAATAAAAACTGTATACCTAAACTTACACAAGAACTAAGAAGTAATATAGTAGTTGGAAAGAGATTTGCCTATATCTACAGGCACCTCAGAGAAATATTTTGCAAAGGCATATTGCCATCTAGTGTTAAACTCTCTTCTATTTGTTGTACTTTGGGTTAGTGTGTACTTTGCATTAGATTCCTGACAGTTGCTTTTGTGAGAATCATTGGAAATACAGAATATATTGAGAAATGCAGAACAGTTTCACTGCAAACAGACATCAAGAACACATGACCACATTTCCAAATTTAAATAAAGATTAAGTTCAATGATTTTCACTCCTATATTCAGGGTTGCTAGCAATATAAATTTACTCTCCAGTTGGAAAGAGTTTGTTGAAGTTGGTGTCCAGTTCTTCTTTCAGCACATTGTGAGAAGTCGTGAAAAAACATCGTACTATTTTTTGTATACTTGTAGGATTAACTCTTAAATAATTTTCTCTTTGTATGTTTTCATTTGTGTTGTCATAGGAATTCAGTATCTTACACAAGCATTCAGCATCTTTGTAGAGAGAGGGGCATGTGGATTAATTTTACAAAATGAGAGAATTTGAGTGGCCGCAAAGATGAAGTTGTGGTAACGTAGCTTCTTCTCTTCCTCTTTTCAAATAGTTTGTTGGTGTGTTTTTCTCCTTTTCTATGCACTTGCGTTCTGAGTTTTACTTAATGTGAAACAGAGAAATTCTGTATAGTTTATTTTTGGTGATATTGAAAGATGACATATCTTTCACATCTCTCTTTCCATGTTTTCTCTTAACTTTGGACTCACTTGATTCATAGCAATGACTTCCAGAGAGTGAACTGGAGATTAGAATTTTATCGGCTGGCTTGCAACACTTCCTCTTAGAAAGGACTTTTGCCTCTATGACATCCTGCTTTATAGATGTATAAAACTTTGCTGTACTTTATTTATTGAAGCTGTAATTTCCTATCTTCATGGCTTAGGTTTAAAAAAAAAAAAAAGGTACTTTTGCAGAGAAATAGTATAACAAAAGCTCCAGTACATTCAGCAATGCTACATTCTCTATTAAGAAATTTTTTTAAATGATGGGAGGCAACAGTTTTCAACCATTCAGACCAACATATTTTCATGGAAGATTTATTGAAAGTCTTTGGGTGGGGGAAGGAAAAGGAAGAAGTTTACTGTATATTTCAATATATGAAGTTTTATCTATTTCCTAAATATGTATGTATAACTTCACTATTGGACTGGTTATACAACTTGTTTCTTTTCGTCCTGAGGATGAGCAATTGAAGAAGAATAAGAAGCTTTCTTAACTCTATGAATGCATTTAAGAATAGCAAGCATAGATTCTGTACTTGCACCCAGACAGAATTGTCCAAGTCAAGTTAGCAGCATCTCTTGTGCTTGCTATCTGCTCTAAACCAGTTTGAAGTGCTGGCTTGGTTTCAGGTAAAGCTTTGCTGTTGAAAAATCATGCCAGCAATAGATTTTTTTTTCTCATACACTGCCATATTCTATTTGCTTGTGTTTATCTTTTGATACATAGCTCTGTTCCTTACTCACTCTTTTTTCAAACAACTAACATTTGTTGATTGCTAGGTTGGTCATTTCTGAGAGATTTCATAGCACTTTCTTCACCTCCTGTCAGTAATGGTCTAACATAATTATTTTCAAGACATTTCTTTTTTTTCCCCCTTCATTATCACCTTGTGAAGCAGAGTATCTAAATCTACACCCTGCTGTTTAAATTTTAGTTTCCAGGAAACAACATTTTGTGATGTATTTGAAGGCTTAGTATGGCTTGATCTGTCTCTAAACTGTTAATAATATTCTATTGGAAAGCTATATTTTATTGAGGTCACTGTATTATAGACACCAAGTTTTGATAATGACACGGGCAGTCTTGGATATTTTGTGAAAATGCAAGTAAATGCAGTTTTGGGAATAATATGAACGATTTCCTTTTAAGAAAAAAGGGAAGGGAGAGATCCCATTGGCAGATATCATTATGCATTTCTAATTGAGTTACCACTCATCTCTGAAACCATAAGACAGACGCAATGTTCTGGGACTGACCTGTGTTTTATAATGGCTTATTTTGTAAGTGACACCACTATGGAGTAACATAAGCAGAACTTTGCATAAGGATGATACAAGTATTACAATGTGATATCAGTGCATTTTGGCTGTTTTGTCCATTGGATAACTGAATTTCCCTTCTCCTTTAAACTGTGGGCAGATATTATTGCTTCTTCTCTAAAGAGCCGTCATTTCTGCTCCCATAGTCCCCCAAAAGAATTTTTTTGTTTGTTTGTTTTCTGCTGTCTAACCTTTTGGCTATCGGTCAATCTTTCTAGTGAACAGGAAGCTCTGAATTGAGGCACATGGATGCTGGAGGATTGTTACCATGAGGTTTACACACAGAGTAGTTAGAGACCACAATTTTCTCTTGGAATAATAAATCAAAATTCTCCCCAGGGGTGACTTGAAAAGAAATTAAATGTCAGCCCATTCATTTACACAGAGCGTACCTTTTCTGGTATCAATTGATCTCCTGGAGACGTACAATAGAAGGAACTGTGTGACGCTTATTTCATGGTATTCCCCATTCACTCAGTAGTTTTAAGTGTGACTCTCCAAAATGTTAAGCAAAATCTCCTCGTTTATGTATTGCGTATATAATGCAAGCCTGTTAATGTAGTCTGATAACACGTATTGAACATTCATTAAAAAAAACCCACCATGAACTGGTGACCTCAGATCCTGTGGCTTCTTATGACATCTTAAACAAGGTTAAGACCACCCTTAATGTGAGACGTCTTTGTTTATGCATAGAAGGATAAAAATTACCTACCAGGAGGGATTTGTAAGTGTATTGCTAAGAATGTGTATTTTTCCCCTGCTTAAATACATAACAGAACAGAGAGAAGCAAAAGAAGTGAAGAAAATACACGATGTATCAGGCACTGCTTAAGAACATTGAAATTTCTTACTTTTGAATAAGCAAAACAAAAACCATATTCCTGGTACACAATATCCTGGTACTTCTGCCTGTTCATAAGACTTAGTAACTCCTAACCAGTCAGCTTTAATAAGACCCAAACATTACGTCTTGATGTACAAAAGCATGTGGGAGACCTGTGGCTTCCTGTGTCTCCGATCAGAACACGAAAATTTTACTGGATTTGTTCTCCTTGAAATAAAAAGACTGTACAGGGGAAATTTCTTGGAGGAATGTAAAGCCTAGCTTGAAGCTCTGACTAGGCAATGGTTTATTTTACTGCTATCAACTTCTCAATAATTTTCTCAAAAATCAAGGGCAGCATTATAAAGTCTTCATGAAAATACATTTTCCACCTCTGTTTTGCAAGAAAGAGGAATCCCCTTCACTATATTCTATTGGGTTGAATAATTTAAAAAAAAGTGAAAACCAAAATGGAATGCTATATATGAGACGCAGTTAAAAGGTCTTTCTAACTTTTTCAGAGCTCGTGAAATTTGAATGTTCACATTCACTGCCATTTAAGGGCTGAAAGGTGTGGGTCTCTTTAGACTAAAGAAGATATCACAATGGTCTTCACATATTTAAAGGCTGCTGGTAAGAGGAAAGTTATAATTGCCCCCATGCTGGGCAAGTAAAGAAACATAGACTGGACTTGCAGAGGCAGACAGAGCTTGGACATTAGCACAAGCTGAAAATAAGGAGAGTGAAGCACTGCCTATGGAGACTGTGACATTTTGAACTCTGAAGGTGTTTAAAAGTGAGTTACACGTATCTCCACTATAGGAATATAGTTATATACCTGCTGTGTGGGACTAGGAACAGACTAGATGACCTCTTGGTGTCCCTTTCACTCACATTTTTCCCCAATTTTATGATTCCGTAACATGAGTGTCTTTGGAAATACTATTTACAAATAATTAGTTTGAGGGACCTGATATTCTTTTGGGACTGAAAATTCTAGCAATTAAATACTTGATATTGTGTCTGATAGCAGAAAATAGTCATATCCTCCTGTCCTTAGAGACAGCTTTAAAGCACCATCTCCTGGGTGCTTTTAATTTCTATGCATTGCACAGTAATGGCTTGTAATTAATGAAGTTCGGTTTTAAAAATTGAGTTTATTTTCACCTGTTTGATATTTATCTCTAGTCTGCCATAGTAGTGTTGAGTAATTAGAGCTAATGAGTTGGTTGAAGGCAGTGAGACCAGATTCAAAGTATTGAGCCCACTTACTAGCCCCGCTCCCCACCCCCCAACACTTATGCACCCAGATAAGAGATTATATTCCCATTATTATATATTATTTTTGAGTTATATGAACGAAACATATCCTAGATGTTTCTGTAGAAATTAACTTTGTCCTCAAACCTTTTGTCAACTCCCCTTATTGGGATTTTGCCAAACATTCCTAATCCTTCCCACAACCAAGGCTTGTTCAGTCAAGGTGTAAAAAATGGCAGTACGACAGGAAAACATCTACATAGTTGAAGATCAGCTGTCAAATGGAACTGATGGACATTAATTCCACACCATACACAAAGGCATGACCATCTTTGTTCCCTACTAGCTGCTTATTTTGGTACTGCCAGGCTTGTAGAAGAACAGATACTTAACCTCCTCAGTTAGGAAATAGTAGGAGCCTGAATGAACTGTCTGTGAAGTGATCTGTAGTACTCTGGAGAAATTATTTTTGCACGTGAAGCCCTGAACTGAGTTGCAAGACACCTGGTTTCTGTTTAAGACCATGCTTGACTTCCTGTTTGACTTCCTATATAAACTTTAGGGTATATCTAAAAACCACAGTGCAATGCAGAGATAATTGGCACCGACCTAGCTATTCCATATACCAGAAACAGTACAGCTATACAACCACTGTGCTTGTATAAACTGTCCCCAGCAGTGTCAGTTGTAGCACCCTGTGACTGCAGTGCAGAGCCTGCTCTGGTAACATGGAGCTAAGTATAGCTGCCCGAGAAGCCCAATGAATGAGCTGGGTTGGGGTTCTGTGATATGGTGGGTATACGTTTTTCTGTCTGTGAAGGTCTGTTACTACTGGTGAGATAATCCATTTAGTAGAAGAGCAGTAGGAATCATACTTGCTCCATTTTCTCCAATTTTCTCTTGCTCCAATATTAAACTTTCCTATAACTATCACCTTTTTTTTTACACTCAAAATGGATACTTTTATGAACATAATTTCTACAGTACTGTTTAGGAAGCATTCTCTCCTTTAAATGTCTGGACCATAAGTTGATCACCAGTTCAGACCATGAAGAAATGTGTTTCCGTGGTATAATATTATATAATTAGGGGCTCTTACTTCAATTTTATATAAATTTTTTTCATTATAGACCATTTTAGTTTTTGCGGCTGACTATTACCCGGCAATGATCAATTTTAAGTCGCCTGATGCTGCTGTTCGCTGCCAAGATCTTTCTACTGGGAGAATGATTTCTGCTTTTGCTTATGTGGGTAGCACTCGTATTAGCACTAGATCTAAGGCAGCACAGTTACCACAGTCATTGAGTTGGTTTGAATGAAACGTCATATTTAAAGTCCGTATGATACTTATTCAGCAAATTAAAACTTGTATTAGTATGAAGATTGTAAGCATAAAATCAACCTTATTAAGAAAGGTAGGATGCTTCCACTGTATTTAAAAAAAAACAACAACAAAGAGCACAAAACAAGCCTCATCTCACTAAATGCTGACCTAACTTTCTTCCTAGTTCAGGAGTCATGTGTGAATCCAGAGATGCATGGGTACATGGTCCTGAAAGTGTTCTCTACTGCCTTTATGTGTAAATATTTCTCCACCTCCCCTAGTGACACATATTTCAAGGACAAACATTAGTGTGTAGGTAGTGGAGTTCATATCTGCAGTGCCTTCCACCACTTACACACAGATAATCAATATCTGCTGCCTATACATCCTTGCCCTTGCGTTCTCAGAAAAGGGGAAAGCCCTTTGGGCTTCAAGTGCACAGACTTCAGGCTGAGAAGCAGTTCAGCCTTTGGCTTCTTTCCAATAGTGCTGCCTGGAAAGCAACACTGAGAGGCTCGTCTTCCGTAAGAGTGGAGATGGCCAAACTTTCAGTCCCTGTGAGCCGCAGACTGAGATTTTCCTGTGTGACAAAGAGCCGCAAGAGGCACATCTCAGAGACTTGGGAGGTCTGTGAGTGTTTCAGAGGGAAGGGACAACAACTCCTCACTTAGGACCACACACTTTGCTATGGGAAGTAGATCGAACACGCAGCTGGAAGGCACGGTTTCTCAACACTCTGTGCCAGAAGCTTGTGCTGGTTTGTTTCTTCGCATAGTCAGGGATTTGGATAAACTTTCACACTTTGTGTTCACTGCTGCTGATTAAAGGATGAATTTTTGGCCTGGGACCCTTTTTTTGCTAATAAATATATTGATTCCTGAAAAAAGGGAAGTTCTCTGATCCCGAGGACCCAAAAAATTTCCTTCATGTGAACACAGTCCTGCCGCATGAAGAAACGTCAGTCACATCAACACTGTGAAAACACCTTGGAATCTGTGACATAGCCAACTGTGAAGCTGTGGGGGAAACTGTAAGGCAGTTAAAGAAATGGCTATTATAAGAGTCAAGATTTAAGCAAAGGAAACATCCTTTCAAACACTTGGTCTTCATAACAGTCTGGCCAGATGAATGGCTGAGAGTGCATATTGGATAGAATGGCTCAATAAAATGGAAATCATAACAGCTGTTTAACAAAGTACCAGGTTCCTCTAACTCCAGTTTCATAGAAGGAACTCCAGTTAAATGGTAAAAAATCAGAGCCCCTGAAGCATGGATATCTATAAACTACCCATTTATCTGTGCAGACAGCTATAAAGTAGTGTTGGAGGGCCAAATTGAGCACGTGAGGTTTGTATGCTATAAAATTGCTGCATAGAGGTAGTTTGTGCAGTGCTTAAGATGTTCCTCTCTGTATTAGTCAAGGGATCATTAACAAAAGCTATATGAGAGTGAAACTCAGAAGTCAACTGTGCCCTCTTACAGTTTGTCTGATCTCTGCTACTAATTTTTTCTCTAATTTTAAAGTAATCTTAGATGCATCTGGCAGAACCAGTCTGCCTGTGTTTTCTATTTACAGCTGAGGCATACCTCTACTGGTTTTAGCTGGTATATTGCCTATGACAGCAATCTTGCCTGGAAAAACTGAGAACTTCTTTTGGAAAACTAATACAGGATGGAATGGAGGAAGAAAAATATTTGCTGTAGGCAAACGGTGCATTTGTTGTACTGTGCCTCTGCCTGAGTGTTTGTACCTAACCACATCTGTGACTCAGCTATAATGTCTATATACACAGGCTTGTGCATGCCCTCCCACACACATGCATTCAAACTACTGGTCTCCAAAAGTCCTAGCGACCCGACTTGCAAGAAATTCTATAATATTTTTTGCTGTGATGTCTAGAAACGTCTGATGCTTGCTTGCTTGCTTACTTGCTTCAGACTCCGACGTCTCTGATCTGTAAAACGTGTTTCTTTCCCCTGGGTTTGTCGCTGAGGGAACACAGGGCTGCCTTTCGTGTTCTTTTGCTGGGTAAACAGAGCCAGCTCAGACTACGTGCTGTTCGTGAACTCTGGTGAAAGTGAGGCTGTGGGATATCAAACACGCACCTCCCCACTTTCTGACGATTACCTTGTGCAATACAAAAATTAATATTCACTTTGTGTCTTTTGTAAGAATCACACGTTAATTAGCCAATGCATAATTCAGTGAGTTAATTTTCAAGTTCTGAAAGACATGCGTTTTCTGCTGTAGTGCCTTAGAGGTACATTTAGGCCTAGAATATCTTTGCTGGGCCCATGCAAATATCAAAGTAGGTGTATTTCCTGCCCTAAAGAGCAAACAAAAGAAACCTATTAACAAAAAGATCTAGTCTGGTTCATCTGACTTTCCCATTTCAGTCTTTTATGCTCCACAGCATAAAACTACAAGTAGTTGTCACCTCTTTGCAATATTACAAGAAGAATATCGTACAGATGACAAAGTGTTCATATTTATAGAATTTTTCTCAGGGTGAACATGTAAATAATGAGAAGAAAAGCAAACAAGCACAGCTTTTCTGTCAGTTTGCAATTTCAATGAAATATTCTGTACTAGATTATAAAAGATTACATGTGGACCTCAGCGATTTAAGTCATTTGGCTAAATTATGTAGTATACCAATATTTGATCCAAGCAGTTGTTGTCTTTTCATAATTTTTAAAGAGGCATACATTGGGGTTTTAGTTTTGTCCCTAATTTGTGCTGCATATAAATTCTGAGGGTTACCCTAAGAGGCATTCTTCCTTTGACCTTGCCAGCATAGAAAAGAAGTATGTCTAGCTTAAACTTGAAAAGGACAGCAGAAGTGCATACTTGGGGTATTGTACATAACAGTGATGATTTGATTGAATAGTTACATTCTTACATGGAGCTACCGCACATCAATTGTGTTACAATTGGTGTGGGAAACGGAAATTACTGGTATGAGACAAATAATGAGGCAGGAGACAGCGAAAAAACACATTTTCTAATAGCTAGTGCAGTAGTTGGATGGAAGACAATTGCTAGGATGACATATTTTGATCTGCTGCTGCATGCCAGATTGAAAAGTCCATGTGTCAATAATATTTTTAAAACTGCATTATGTTGGTCCTGTAATTCAACAAGTGTTTCTTCACTAACATACTTCTTTTCTTTTCAAGGATAGTGTCCTTCCTGACCATGGCAGAGAGTCTGTGACTGGTCCTAGCACCATAGAAATTGCTGTTGTAGGGGGTTCTGCAGTAAGGGCAGCTTTCCACATGGCCAGCTAATCAACCCTCCTTTGTTTCACAAAACAAAAAAAAAAACCAAACAAAAATGAGAAGGAACAAATATCTCTGAAGTGCTGCCCCTTGCTGAAGACCTCACAATTGAAACTTTTGTGATTCCACACAGTATGTGACCCCTTTTCCCCATGTCAAATAGGACCCATCTGATCTTGTTCACAGCAGCTCTGTAGTAATTTTCAGCTTCTTGTAGTCTATTTTCTGCTAGTACAATGCACATCTCAAAGCACCAGCTCGACCTGTGATTGCTTTTCAGACAAGATGTATGTTCTATCAAAAAGAAAGGTGTGGTTTCCAGAAGGTAAACCAAATAACATCAGTGGTTGTCTGCTAGACACTTACGCAGGCTTTTTATCCACACCAAGGCCTATACACTTTTTACACAAGCTCTGATTTGTGACTTGAAGTAATAAACCTATGTTTGTGTAACTAAAATAATACGACACTAAGTAAAGCATCCAAGCCGTTGTTCCTTGAACCATCCCTCTTTTGAAATCCACTTAATACAAAATGACCCACCTCTGCAGCTATTGTGTTGCTAACTTTCCATTACATACTCCGAAAGATGTAGCTGCCTTCACAGTAACTGCAAGCCATTGTGGTCTGAGGAGAATGTGAGGATCAGGTTACTTTAGTATGACTCAATGGTATTGCCTGGCCAGTGTCTGATTTTCTGGGTGAAAAAAAAAAAAAAAATTAAGAGCAGATCCTCTCTTCTTCATCCTCCTCCTCTTGGCATGCTTTGTGTTTTGCAGTTTACTGCAACGACATTTCTGGTCTTGCTTTCAGTTTCACAGCTGATGGACTCAACAGGCCAGGTTTTCACATAAGATGAAGCTAACCAATATTCAAACACTGAACTGAACCACAACAGCCATTGTGCCTTTGTTCTTTCTTAGCCATGGAATATAAACTTTCATATCGTGTCATCTGTGTGTGTATATGTGGGCAGCAATATCGGTGGATAACTTGGGGGCAGAGAGAATGGAGACGTATAATTTTGGAATTTTCAGGCAATGCTTGAGGAGAATCCAGAGAAAGCTGAGCGAGTTTTTATTGTTACCAAGTAGGGACAGAATTACTCAGGAAAACTCAGCAAAAATAATGACGGATCCTGTTTTTTTGCAGATCTTAGCAAAAGGTATGAAATGAATTTATCAAGACAAATAATGAAGTACAACAGCCAGAAAAGATAGACCTCCATCACAGACCACAGTATTTTTTAAAAATACAGCAGGACAATCAACACTTTTGGCCAAAGTGTCAAAAAAAAAAAAAAAAAGCATTCAGTGACTGTGAATGAGATGAGATGGTACAGATTTGTCTGCTTCAACCTTACGATCCTTGCCCCTAACTAATATTGAGTTTGTCTCCCTGTGTAAGTACAGCTTTAAGGTCTGTTGCTGAGTGCTTGTTTATTTCTTTGTGTTCAGAAAAGATACTGCAATGCTTCCAAGCTCATGTTTGGCTGCCGTTTGGAAATATCTCTGCTTCACTGAGCTATTTTATCTGTATTCATCATTGTTTCAAAGTCTTTTTTCTCTTTGTTTATTGATCCTATTAACATATTTTTACAGCTGAAAACCATCAAACAATTACTATGTGGAGTTCGGGGTATGATTACTATGCTTTAGAAATTGTCTCTTTCCTTACTGAATTGTAATACGCTATTTGTCCTTGGTTTTGAAGCATTGGCCAACTGGTAATTTGGCAGTGCCTGTACTGCATTTCTAATTGGGTGATAGTGTAATGGACACGTAGGTGTTTTGTATGGCCACTGATATGATTTTCAAGCTTCCCAACAGCTACTGACTCAAATTTTCTCTCTTGAGAGGAGAAAGAATTAATCCAAGTTGTGAGTAAATACAATTTTCATTAAACAAATAGCAGGTTGACCCTCCCTCTCATACACCTGTGAACAGAAACCTGGCAAGGGCTATAACTGCTATAACTTTCCCATATGAGATTTTAAAATGCTTTTCAACTGGTAATCACATCAGGATTGTCACATTCTTATCACATATGCATCATTTCCATTTTACTCACAAGGGAATTGAGGCTAGAGAGGAGGTGATTTGTTCATGGATTCCAGGGAGATGAATGAAAAAGGTGGGATTTCAAAGCCAGATACATTGTCTCTCAGTCCTCTCCAATTGCAAAACCTGTGTAGTGGAAGCTAATCTACTTTTTCTACTACTTTTTTCCCTTTTAAAGCTACCCATATTTTCCCTTGCTGGGAATATGACTTCTGTTCAGTGCTTTAATTACTGATCCCACACCAAACAGAGGCCAAAAAATTTCATGATATTTTAATAATGAGGTATGCCTACTGTTTTATGGTTACAGTATAATTCTCTGGATGGCTTACTCACGATTACCTCTTACCCATCCTATATTATTTAGGTTAGTTACATTGACTGTCACACTAAGTGATTGGATTAGTTTGTACCAATTAAACACTGTTACAATGTTTGTTTCATCCCATTGAGCAGTTCCTCTGAAATCGTTAGAAGCCACTGCTAAATTAGTAAAGTGGAAACTGAGTCAGGAATTCACATTCATTTATTATAACTGCACAAATGCAGAATAACAGCCTGGAGCTGGCCTTGCCTTGCTTTCTGGGTCTATATTTACAGTTTTACTTATCCTTTGGTAGAACAAGATGACCTAGTGTCAAATATTCTATGGGCAAAGTCTGAAAACCTGCTTTTTATATCTCATATTGCTTACTTGACGTATAAGTTTTAGCAAGCCTTCCTTATTCGTAATTGGATAAACAATGAGATATCTAGTTTGTATTAAGTTTTCTGAATCTCTCTATTTATTTTAAAATTACATCTTAACAGAAACCGATCATGGTCATGCCTGGCTTGGGTGAACAAATGCCTCTACCATCATAGCCACAATTCATTATTTTACTTCATGGAGAATAGTTCTGAATTTAATGAGCCTCTCAGAGATCTGATTTTCACCACTCTGTCTTACTAAAAACTCTAATCTGACCAACGGTTGTTTATAAAACAGCAGAGGATGTTTCTGTTTTATCTGATCTTGTGGGCTTTCTGTTTGTTGTTTTTTCTTTTACGTATGTATGTCTGCAGCGCTCAAGGCTTAGCTCTTTTGTTCTCTTTTCATATGGTTGAAGTACACCTAGACCAACTGTCTGTGCACAGTGATATTTCTACTGCATAGGAGATCCACTAATCATACTTTTGCAGAAGTTGTATGTGGATCTCCCCTCATCTCCTCTCACTTTTTTCAAAGACTTTGTACTTTTCAACTCTATATGGAGTGTATCTCCTATCTGCCTTTTTAAAATACTCCTTCTTACTTCTACATTCTGTCTGTCGTTCATTTGTTTTATTATGTTCTGTTCAATAGGGGATAATTCATAAATATTACAGAGACTGAAGTAAAACTGGATTGATATCTAGTAGTGACAAAATCATGAAGCAAGTTCCACAATCAGCTGTATTAACAAAAGTTTTTTCAAGACAAGTAACAAGTTTTGCTGGTCTAGTCTTGAGTCATCGCTATATGACTGCATAACACATTGCTGTAATAAATGCTTTTTGCCTTGTTGCAATGAGTTTCATGTCGGAAGGGATGATGTTACGGAAACAATTATTGTTGTTTGTGGATGAATCATGGAGTTTAAAATCAAGGTATAATGAAAAAACAGACATGGGGAAAGACTGGGATTATGTAAGAAAGAAAGACACTAAGGAGAGATGACGACAAATGTATTAATACTGATGGGAGTTTTTTTATTTCTACTAAGCATAGAAAACCTGTGGAAAACACTGATGCCAAAATGTATCCCCAAGAAGTCCAAATAGGACATAAAATTAATACCGATTATTGGAAAATCTTCATTTACATGAAATAGAATAAAATTATATATACAACTCTTAAGCTTTGGGTTACAACTAAACTGAAAAGAAAGAGAAAGAACTTTTAAGAGTGGCCAGGCTATTTGCAAATTATCCTTCTTTTCTTTCATATTTTCCCCAAAGGCCCTACTTCCCTTCAAGGATTCTTGACTAGACAGACAGCTAGTTTTTGTGTAGTTGTTTTGGAATAACTGATCCTATGTCTCTGGCAGTTTACTATTCACCAAAAATGTCAGTACCAACATGTATTGGTGTCTCCATCTTGCAATGCTCAACTACTATGAGTTTAAAAAAAAATGCCCATTTCTGCAAGCAGCTTTATTTTGGATGTTTGAAAGATTTCATTTTTTCTTTCCATATTTATGGATTTTATTATCTCCACTGAAACATAGTTAGTAATGCCGAGACCTAAAGGGTCATTGACTGCTTATGTTCAATAACATTCAGCACTTGCAAGCCTCCACTCATCATTTTTACCAAAAAAAAAAACCCCACCAAAACCCATCAAGAAGAAAATGCCTAATGGAGGAAAAGGGAGAAAAAGATTAGTGGCATTAACAACTGAGAATGTATTAAGTATTTATGGATGACATTTATGCTCTCCTAATTAAGTAAGAGTTTTGCTTGCTCTATCAGCACTCATTCAGAAATACACTGGTTTACCACACTGAATCATCCTAGGACACACAAGCCGGGAAAGTGGATCATATTGATGCTGAGAAGGCCTATTTCACGTGGCTATAGTCTCCTAACTGGCAATACTCACAGGAAATGAAGCAGCTCTTTTGTACTGTAAATTAACTGTTCCTCATTTTATATAGAGGTTCAGTTTGTCCCATCATCTGTTGTGAGTACATCTAAGGATATGTTTCTCATAGTTTCTATTATAAAATATTCTATTGTTAGCAAGGTTTGAAATGCTCTACCTAACTTCTGTCAACAGGAACAATTCTTTCTTCTCCCCTCCTGCTTGACTGTGAAGGCGAGAGCTTTCCAGGCAATGGAAACCAAGTAACATTGTGTGGGATTCTGGACTGAGAAGTTTTAGTTTCTTTAAGTCAGCTGGCCCAGAACTCTTACAGGTACTGGTAGAAGTCTTGAGAAAGCTCTTTTGCAGGGCAGGACTCTGGAACATCAGGTTTTGAGATAGATTGTTATCCAATATCAGAAGTTCTGCAGTTCTCACCAAGGCTCCCAAATTCCCTGCAGCAGAGATGTGTTGCCCCAGTTGAAATGGAAGCTTCTGGGGCTTTCAGACACAGTACTTCGGCAGGATTGCAAGCATTTCCAAGGCTAGGTCATTCTATCTTACGATGTGTCGCAGGTAGTGACTATTGAGCCCATTGCATAGCCACGAAGCCAGGGAATCCCACTTTTGATTTGCTTAAAGTCCACTGAATCCAAGATACCCTGGCAAAACACTGCAGTATAACCCAAGCAGCAATTTTTATAAGTGAAATTCTGTTTCACACCAAAAAAAAGTAACAATAAAAACAACAACTACAATTAGTTCTGTTGTGGAGAGTGCTGCTGGTAACAAATGGTGAGGGCCCCAATATCTCTGACAGTACTAAGGGTAGTAGAGTGAGGAGAAAGATAAGGAGGGTGTGGGGTGACCAGTCCAGCTTTTTTTGCAAAGAATTAGGAGGCAACATATATTTCCAACAGCTGATCTATATCTTCCCTTTTGGGATAACAGAAAGTGTTTTCCATACAGATCTTTTCTGGTTGAATTCTGGTTGAATTGATATCCATTTGGGATAACATACAGTGTTTTCCACACAGATCTTTTCTGGTTGAATTCTAGCATCCTCTGTCATCCCTGAGTCTTAGTACATAGGATATGCATGTATAATTTCACAACCATTTGTAATGCCAAAATCTGCCCAAAATCTGGCCAGATGAAGGAACATGTGTTTTTACTGTGTCTGAATTTGGCTCATAACACATTACAGTAATGTCCCTTCAAGAAATAGCTGGTAGAAGACTCCAGTTCTTTGTTCTGCTTTGCCACTGTTCTACTTTCTGACATTAAATTACTCAGGCAAGATGTTTCATTTGAATATCTATGGTATAAATTACCAGTGTTGTTCTTCCCTAGCATTTGCTTGACAAATTAATTACCAATACAGTTTTGTGCAGCCTGTGCATTTGCAAGGCTGTGTAAGGTGGCAGCTGAGGCTTTGGCTTGTGTAAATTAATTATAGGTGCAATTGACCTTGTGTGAAAGCGGCTGTGACACATATAAGATTAGGAGCCATTTTGTTAGGCTGTCACTATGAAGCACCTGCTCTTTGTAGTTCTGATTCAGGCAGTGTAATGAGCAGGATTGTGTCCAATAAGAGTGTGTGATATCTTACTCTGTGAAGCTGGAGAGCAAGAAAAAGGAGGTAATATGGGAAGAAACTGTACCTCAGGTGCCTCCATTACCTGCTGCAGATATGTAGAGGGGGCTATGATCCAACTTTATTCCCATAGGGTGTGGGATAAACGTAATTCTGGAGATGTTAGGACTGGCCTAACTCAGCTGCTGTGGGGGATAGCAGAGATACATGGAGTTATGCTAACTTTCCACTTGTGGGTGACATGCACCAGTTGGTGGTACCCATGAAGCCTGTTTAGCTCTCCTGATATATCTGCCACATGGGAAGAAGGAGCCTTTTGGTCAATGAAAATCAGGCAAGGTCAATGAAAATCACGCTACACAGTATATCCCAATATTGGCCTCAATTCAGAGAGACGTCTGCTTAACAACACAATCCGCAGATTGTCCAGATACATCATTACTTTGCTGAATTAGGACTATCATTTGTCTACTTGTTTCTCAAAAAAGTTTGGAAATTGTTATATACGTTGTTTGCCTGCTGTTCTGGGCTTTTTTTTTTCAGCTTGGGATGGGGGAAAAGTTTTCAAGGATGCTTTTTTTTCCTGCAGGATTCATCATCTCCTCCTGCTTATTCTTCAACTGAAAGAATAATCTATGAAATCAAGTGGTTGCTGCAGGAATGATTATGCACTTTGGGATGATTATGATTTCAGGTAGGGAAGAAATGAAAGGATCAGACACTTCTGGAAGAATAAGTAGCTTGTAAAATTTCAGACATCCTTGGCAAAAATACATATATAGTGCCTTAAAAAAACATTTTCTGAGTGTAGCAGTGCCTTCTAAGTGTTACCTGGGGCAGAATTACAAATACAGACATCAAAATTATAGCACGCATAAGCTTTTACAGTGAGACCTGAAGTGCTGAACACTGCTGAGGCAAAGTGCCGGTGGCATGCTGTGGGGGTGATGCTTTATGGAAAAGTTTGGAAAATTCTCTAGACTGGATGCCATTTCTAGCTACATCAGCATAAATTGGAGTAAGTTTCCAGGAGGCTGTGGCAAGGGTAGTTCATTGGTGGTGAGATGTGAAGTAAGAAGCTCATCTTTCATGTATCAAGAACTCTGCACAATTTTTCTTATTCTTCCTTCCTGGTCTGAGGAAATTCTCACTTCAGGCATTTTTATTCTCTCTACTTCTTTCTGGCTTCATTTTTCTGGTGAAGAGAGCATGACCTCAATTTGACAAGTCTGAAAGTGTTTTTAGATCTGTAGTGGGGCGCTCACATTGGTGAAGTTGCAGAGAATAGCCAGGGCTGGAAGTAACTTCTGGAGGTTTCTAGTCCAAACCCCTGCTCAAAATGGGTTCAGTCCCACAACCTCTCTGGGCCTGTGTTTGACCACTCTGACAGTAAAATTTTTTTCTAATGGAAGTTTCCTAAGTTCCAGCTTGTGGTTATTGCCTGTCCTCCACCCACTGTGTAACTGAAGAGTCTGACTGTCTTCTCTACACCCTACTATCAGGCAGTTGTAGACAGCAACAAGGTCTCCCCGAGCCTTCTTTGGCTTAAGGCTGGACAAATCAGGCTCCTGTCAGATGCCAGATGTCCATCCCACCTACCCCAGTCCTACCCAGGACTCCCCCCTGTTACAAATTATAATTAACTGATGCTAAAAATGCTGTGTGAACACCAGCAGTCTGTCTTTGTTTCAAAGAGTGAACCTAAAGGTGAGAAACTTCATATTGTATTAATAATCTCTGTTGGCTATTGTATTAGAGCCCTGCCTTGTTGGAGTAAAAAGCAATTTTCCATTAACTTCAGACCATTTCCATCCAATACTAGAGAAAGCAGCTAGAATTTTGCTGCTGAATTTGATGGGTCTAGGATTAAACATTCATACTGCAGAAAGCTGATCTGAATGTGTTTCTTTCAGAGATTTCTGAAGGGCTACCAAAGGGCAGCTTGAGCTGCTATGGGGCTGTACAGGGAATTGAGTAATATTTAACAACAACAAATGAAGCCATGACAGTAATGGGGGAAAAAAGGGGGAGGAAAAATGTACTGGTTCTCAGAAATACACCAGAAAACTAATGAAGAATCATGGAATGATTCCAGGCACCTCAGACATACGTGAACAGTGGAGTGCGCCTGGCTTTTCCTACTAGAGCTTTTTCATTTAATACAGCCTTCGTACTAGTGCTTTAGAATTAATTTATATTCCACAGGGTCAAACATCAGCATTTCAAATTCAGCAACAACAATTTAACTCTGCAACACGTTTATCGTCCTTCAGGTCAGCAATTGTTAGATGCAAATGAAACACAGGGAAAAGGATGGCTTTTATTTTTATTGTACAATACATGATCAAGTGCAGTTTGCACTGCGTCTTTAGACGTCTGTATGCATTTAGTCAGTGTAATGCTGCTGATGTGTACAGATACAAGAAAGTGTTCTCCACCAGGGACAGATCATTCCATGTGCTTGTGACTGGCCTTCTTGGTCACCTGGTGGCAGCCACTAGATTGCTGATGTGTGTTAGCTCACTTGTAGCTAATGCTCTTAAAAATTAAAGCCTTCAGAAAAAAAGCCTTATAGAGCTACATTGTTGTTGTACCCTCCTTTGTGTTACCCCGGATGACATCTGGCAATGTTTGCAGTGTATGATGAGTGAGTGTCCTTCCAACACCCAGTGTGTCCTGCAAAAATGGAAATGGAGGGAATGTGTATATTTGGAAATAAAGGGATTCAACATTAATACATGAAGCCCTCACCGCTCCCTGACACTACTGGGGAAACTGAAAGTCAACATCTTAATTCAAACTAGGATGACTACTCCTTAAATTATTTCCTGTGCCTTGCTCGTAGTGCCATGAAACTGGTTCCCCAGGTGACTTATTACTATTCTGTTTGGAGAGGACATTAATTGGCAGAAGTGGATCCATGGTTGCTCCCATGTGAGTATCTCTGTGCTGGTCCTTCTCCCTAATGTGTTCATACATTGGTTCCAGACTCTAAACTTTTGCAAATAATCAAATGCCATAAAATCTCTGATATGAATGTTCATAGGAAAAGAAGGAATAAAAAATAATACTTTGGATGAAAATTACATTGTGGTTTACATGCATTGTAACAATGACACAAAAAGATTATTTTGAAATGTGCATTGTATTACTCAACTAGAGCATTAACATGAATTTGAGAAGCAACATCCTCAGCTAACAATCGTTTAATGCTCATTTGGATTACGATGTTAGGGTAGGTATTTGTCAGATTTTAGGTGCTGAGCAAATGTGAATTCTGTGAATTTTGGCATGGATTATGCTCATTTGTTCTGATGTGTTGCTGATTATTCATTCTTCTCACAGAAGTGAATGGTTTGGGTGATTCTGGGCTGTTTCCAGTTATCTGGGCTGTTATATAGGTATTTTATCTTCCCAATGTGTGGAAAGCCAAAAACTTTGGGAATTCCAGATTTTATTTAGCAAAACCACAAAAACCACCAGCTGTGCACTGCTGATTTGTAGCAACCATTTTCAGTGAATTTCTGTCTAAACAACATGCAGAAATCCTGGAAGAAGAGGAGACAAAGGTTTGCCAAAGCTGGGTGTATTTGCATAGATGGTAGGTGGCAGCGGGTTAATCACAGAGTTTGGGTTGTACTTTAAAATGAGTTCGGAAATGAATGTGGGGTTACATTTCTTATGAGTGCGTAAATCTAGATTCCCATATAAACTGAACATGGGTTTGTTCAAGGGAAGAAATACTATCTGATTTCCATATAAAGATCGAGATGAGTAAGCCCTTCAAAATGGAGACACATTTTGTGTCTTATTCTCAAAATGCTAATTAATAAAAAAGAAATGAAAGGTTCAAGTAAAAGACTTTCAGTGTTTGGAAGAAAGTTTTTCTTACTCTTGTCCTTCTTTGAAGGGTTGTCATTTCTGTGTCCAGATAAGGGTCCGCAAATTGTAAATACGTGTGCATGTATATACAATAACACATACAAAATAGTAATGTGGTAATGTGCGGAGACATTGTAAAACCGTGGCATGGATTCTAGAGTTGGACTTATGATCATTATTCTCGGTACTCTGGTGGTAGTCATTGGTTAGCACGAGATGATTTATAGTTGTCTGGCCTCTGTTATCCGTCCTATCATCTCTGGGGATTTTTTGTTTCAGAAACACATGGCAATAACTACTGATTACCCTAACCTAGAGGCATTTACTGTTCATTATATTGGTGGTGGTTCATTTCTATCTTCTCGTTCTCAGGTTTGCTGAGTGTACTAGGAGAACTGAAGTTGCTTTATGTGACTGGCCTTTTTTTATCTGTGTGCTCTGGTGCAGCACTGTAATTCTGTTTAGCATAAACTCTAGTTCTTTCCCATTTTGGAAAGAGAGATACTCAGGAAGCTGGTGAAGTGGGGAGAGGGGTATTTTACATCTTCTTCTATATCTTGCTGCAGTGGTTTCACTAAAGAATAGGATTGGTTGAAAACCCTCAAAAGTAGCAATAAAAATTACTGACATTCAAGTTGGTGTGTTGGGTTTTTTTTGATTTCTAAGTATACAACATAGAAGTTCGCTTTTAAGTATGATAGCCACTTGAATAGTATTTTTGACAGTGATCATCAAAAACAAGTCAAACTTCTTAAATTGGGATAGAAAATGCAATTTTGAGGAAAAAGAAATTAAAAAGAAAAAAAAGTTTGGGTAGAGAAAGGATTCCTTTGAATAACAAGGTGATGTCTTTCTCTAAGTACCCAAGTGAAAGGCTTGCCTCAGGAAATTCTTGCCATTGCCTCCAGGTCATAGATTTACTCTTGCCCTGTGTCTGGGGTAGGTGGCTTTCCACCTTGGACCTTCTCTGCTGATTTCCTGCCCTTATGTGCCCATGAGGAGGTGAGCAGCTCTGATTACAACTGCACTTTAAACAAGTTAGTAGCTCTATATAGCCCTATTCACAGAGTGGTTTTAACTCTTTAAATATTCTGTCGTTGACTATGTTGCGAGGTTGGTTTCTTCATTCTTTTTCCAGTGAAAGTTATTCAGTGCTAAATATTTGGGAAAGTAGTGCTTTGTTAGTAATGTCTTCCTTAGCAGACAATAAGTTCCTCCTTATATTCTCCATTGCTCCTCTCTACCCGTGTCCAGTGTATTGGTCAGGGAATGGAGACTTTATTGTTCTTTCTTGGCTATTTCAATCATGGTGTCTTTAGAAAAGTGAACTTTGCTCTTGTGGGAGAAGTATATGAGATTATATGGTATTTTCCTGATAAGATCAATGCTTCACCAAGAGCTAAGTGTAAAGTACTTGGCAAAAATCTCTTTTGGGTTATCTTAGGGGTATCACATAATCAGCCTCTTCATTTAATTCTGTGAATAAATTAATGAATAGATTTCCAATAATTCATTTTTAGGAGTTATGCTGCTGTCAGGTAGGCTCCGCATATGGTACTTCACCGCCCAGCATTAAAGAGTGGATATAAAAGAGGCTTTTTTTCAGTGGAAAAGTGAAACCTCCACGTACAAATCAAAATTCCCAGAGACTTGCAGTGATTTAAATGAACTGTTAATTACTTTTAATAAATCAAGGATGACAGCAGACTGACAGGATGACAGATTCAGACAGGAATGAGACAGATCAACAAACTCCTAATGTCTTTATAGTAAAAATAATTTAATTGGGGTGATAATTTATGATCTTTAGATGTTTTAGTACAGTATTTCTATGGATGTCTGTGATAGTCCCAGTGACATCTAACCTTGACTCTGACCCTGAAGTGTCACTGGGCTTTATATCAAATACACAAAGGAAGGAATTTTACAGTGTCTCACTGTATTTTTTTTTTAAGGAGTTTTTTTTTTTTCTGAAAGCAGCATGCACTACTGCCACTGGATATTTTTAACCCTGTGGCCAGTTGCCAGTAATGATAAGTTAACAGCAAAGAAAAGGCTGGGAGGTTTTAGCATTTCATAAGGGTAATGAGAGGACAAATAATAGCATTGGTGTGTCAGGACACAGATAGGGAGTTGTAGCCAGGACCAAGTCTTCCCATTCTCAACTGCTCTTTATTTGAGACATCTTAATTACCCTCTTGCTTTCTGTGTGATGAATTAACTATATAGACCACGGTTTCCTGGAGAATTCTGTGCAGTGACTAGAACGACTCTCTGCCCTCACTGGCTCCCATTGAGTTGATGACAATTCCCTCTGAAGCAATCTTGTAATCCTAAGATTTTAGGTTTAATACTTTAAATTATTGAATTTGGATGGCCAGGAGTAGGCAGTGAGAGTTGGTGGCTGCAACAGCAGGCCTGGCACTAAACTGAGGCTACAGAGCTCCTCAGCAGTGGTGCCCTGAGCTTTTCTGTGTGAATCCTGAATTTGGGCAACAGCCCCTAGAGAGGCTGGTTCTGAGGGAAGCACCTTGGGAGAAACTCTCCAGCAGGTTTCTTCCAAAGAAAGCCAATTGATATAAGCAGCGTGAAATAAATCTATATCCTTTGCAGGAGTTTCTCCTGCCTGATCCAAGCGGAAGCCAACGCTGCTGTTAGCACACTGCATGAGAGGGAGCCCATTTCTTTGGACTGTTTCTACCTTGGATCCTGTCCAGCAATGTAATCCTAGGGATCCAGGGGCAATAGTCTACTGTGCACTTTATCTCACTTAGCCTAATGCTGCTCACTTTTATAGATGCTGTTTATTATAAAAAATAATAACAGTGGTAATGATAAAAAGTATTAATGAGTAAAAACCCTTTCCTCTTAAATCACAGTTTGCTGACGTGCTGTATTTTGTCACCTGCGGCTTCTCCCAAGAATGGTGCATTTAACACTAAGCTTGTCCTCAGAATGTTTTACCCCTTGACGTGTTTAAGTCTGGCTGTATCTGCAGTAATGCCTTTACCTGTGCAGTGTTTTTCACTAAGATTTTTTTGCTTCCCGCAGCCTCTCATAACTAGCTTTCCTAAATTATATGGTCTGTGTAATTATATTTTATTTCTGAGGGTTTATGACTTAGTATTTTAAAAAGGAAGTTAGAGAGCTTTCTCATTTCCGAATTGGCTGTACCTGGTTTTGTTTCTCTTACTCAATTCTATTTAGCAATTTTGAAATTGTCGTTTCTTGCAGTGGTGAATGTAATGAAGGTAAATACCTTGATACTTTCCCTTCAGGATTTTTCATATTTTAGTTGGGGCATATAGATATTAACATACAAATGTGGGAGAACGACTATGGTTTTGTTGGTGCGTGTTTCTAGCTTAGCATTTAACAGGGAGGTGCACAAAGTTATGAAGGTGTGTGTTTCACCATAAAGAAGACCTATTGAAGACTTCATTTGAACTCAGCTATTTAGGGAAAAGCTTTCTTCCCCATCCACACTTCTTTAAGAATCCCACCATTTCCATTTTTACCTTCAAGTTAGCTTTTGTTACGTTAGTTAACCAGTCAAGCTTGTTTAGTATGAGTATGAAGAAATACATTAGAAGTTTTGTTATCTCATTCTCCTAACATAGGAAAACGGTAACCACAACAATTCAAACAATGAAGGGTTCAAAAAGACAGCTAGAATAGAAAAAAATCTATTATATATTCTCATATTCATGGGCTTCTATTACTGTGCTGTTTGGCTAGTTCCCATGAACGTTAACATCAGAAGCAGCAGTTGTGGTATGGATGGATAACACAAGCTATATTCCAGCCTTATGGCAATCTCTTTTCCAAAGTGGTACTTGAAAGGATGAGGCTGTTAAAGATATTCCTGTAAGGAAGATATGTGATGTTTATGATGGGGGAGGAAAAGGCTGTAAGTTTTTTCTATCAGTATCAATAACAAATAACTCATTTTATTTTTGAGCTAGTGTAGCTAAGAATTAATGTTCTGGAGAAATCTTTGCTGTATCTGTTATATCCCTGGAATGCTATTAAGCTGTCATAGATAACTACAGGATGTCGCATAGCCTTTATATTTTAACCACTGGCTTTTTTTTGTGGGTTTTTTGGTTGTTTTGTTTGTTTGTTTGTTTTGTTTTGTTCTGTTTTTTTAAATATCTTTTATATTCTTGAATGCTTTTACCTGTCATGGTTCAGAGCTTTGATTCAAATAACTATTTAGGAACCTAGATGCTTTGTCTTAAACTTCTTCAGACTCCATTGGCTGGGAATATACCTTCATAAACTTCTTGGGTTTTGTTCAGCAAGGACTATATTGAGGAGAACCTTTTAATATTTCAATACTTTCATCCTGTGAAAAACAGGCATAACTAATTATGCCACACTTTCTGTGTGGGAGCCATCGCTGGATGGTTTCAATTTTGGAGCTGGGCTCTGGCAAGAGCGAGGGGACCGTTAGTGTTAGTTCAGTGTTAAGTTTGGAGCAAAACTTTTGGTTTCACTGATAAACGCTGATTTATGCAATCTGTATTCTTCATGGGAAATTTTTAAAGACATTATAAATGTTATGTTTTCTAGATAAAAATCTTGGACATTGTCACTGCTTCCTTTCACTACTCAAGATGTGAAGAGTATATTTTTTTCAAAAGGCTGGCTTTTTATCCTGATCTAAAATCTCTACCTTAACATATATGGAGTTCATACCTGTCCCTTGCTAAAGTGTCAGGGAGAAGCTATTTAGATGCGAGGGCCCCAGTTGTGACCTTTTGCCTCCCATCCTGGGGGTCCGGCCGTAGGGACTCGGGGCACGTCTGCGTCACTTTGAATCACACTCCTGTGAAAAGGTGTGCAAGAACTGGTCAGGGGCCCCTTTGTTTGCTCTGGAGCCACAAGGAAAATCAGGCACAGGCTAAGGGGAAGGCTTCAGCTACATCCCAGCCATGCCTGTGATGTACCTTACTGATGAACTCAACCCTGACCTGTGACTTTACTTTCGAGCTTGAACTCAACGTGCCTTATTGCTATGGATTTGTCTGACAATCACTGGCTCAGCAGTGTAACCTGGTTAGCATCACAAGCCTTGACTTCCTGCTCTTGTTCAGGTGCCATGGGAATGCACACCTCTGTTCGGCAAGCCCACTGCCCCATGTCTACTTTGGTGTCACTTTGGGCTCCCAACTCTCCTTTGCTGGGAGGAGCTCTCTCCGTGGAATGGACACAAAGCTTTTCTTCTTGAAAAGGCCAACAGCTTGACTTTGCTTGTAGAATAATGAGGGACACTGCACTAAGCCATCTTTGAATGATATGTGTTTTACAGTTGACCATTGTTATGTAGCTTGAATTTGTCTGACAGCTTATTTTGAGGCCAAAAGGGAGGGGAAAAAAGCCTGAAAGTCAGTTTTATTTCTGGTGTAATAAAATACAATTGACTTCAGTAGAACTATATTGATGACAAGGCAGCAGAGTTTAGACTAGGGTCTGAAACTAGTATTTGCTCTTTAAAAATTTGCTCTCAAATTTGTTCTTTAAAAAAAATAAGATTTGGGGATATGAAGTGTGCAATACAATTTATTTTCTTCTCCAGAACATGAAAAATCCTGATAACATACATAGTTAACAGCACAACTGCAAATTCCAAACATAAAAACTAATAATAAGTATATAGACTACTTTGTGTTTGTTCTTTCAGTGTTTCATCTTATTCCTTCAGGTGAGAACAAGCGGGGAGAAGACTTGGTTAGAGTGGAAGGTCTATTGGGATCACATGCAAACACTTGGACAAGGACCCAGAGTTCTCATGGCCTTTTACCAAAGGCAGGTTTCAGACTTTTATATTCTGCCCGTCACCAAGCACTAGCCCAAATTGGGGAACATCTGTGTTTGTTTTTTCTTGCCAATCTTCAATGTAATTGAAGTAGTTAAGGAGGAAAATCTTGTCAAATTGGGAGTCTAATTTACTCTATCACTCTAGAGAATTTTACCTTCCATTTCCCATAAATCAATTTATAGTGACATGTCTTGCAGATGGTCTACCAGCAACCAAACATTTAGTGCAGATGTCCTTGTATCAGGCACTCAGGTTCCAGGTTACAATGTCCAGTTTTGTTTGCTGGACGCTCAAATAATGGAACCACTGGTTTGATTTATGGTTGCGTAACTTTATGGAAGGAGAGAGATTGGTGCCATCGCACCCAGGCAAAATAGCTGTCATACCAGGTTCAGGGCTATAGCCAGGTACACAATGGTGTTTCATTTCCCTGTCTTTTAGGGATTAGCACTGTGTATTTACCTTCTAAAATGATTAAAAAGTAATACTGAGGAGAGACTCCCTTGCAAACTGAGATGTCAGAAAAGATAATATGAACTGCAACACAAGCTGAAAAGAAATAGTATTTGCCACATGAAGGGGGAAAAGACAAAAGAAGTTCTTAACTAGTATTGACTGTTAATGGCACAGGCAGATGTTAAACACACACAGCAAACAATTACAGCACAATTAGAATTATAAAGCTGGCCTCTCACCTCAATTAAAAGAAAACCTGGTGTGGGAAAGTGACAAAGAAGGGAACTCTTCTCTCCTTCCTTTCATCTTGTTAAGTTGTTCTTCCTTTGCTTCCACAGACTGTTTAGTCAAGTCTTTCATTTGCCTTTAGCCAAGATGTTTATTCTTTCCTGCCAGAAAATCCATGCTTAAGAAGAAAGGTGGACTCTGAAAACTGGGAGGAAATCTCAGTGGGGGTGGGGAAAGGAACAAATTGTATCTCAATTGCTATTAACTGTTGCAGGTGTCCTGACTTCAGTGCACTTCCTCAGGCACCCTGAACAAATCAATCTGTCCTCATCCTTCAGAGCAAAAGAGATTTCCCAGCATCACTGGAAGAATTAGAAAGGGCTTGGACATTGACATGTGTGCTAGCTCCTCAAATCACTGTACAGTTCCTTCCCAAATGAGCTTTGAAATGAGATCCACTCTCCTAATGAAGGTACAGAACAGCTGTTTCTCACCACTACCCACAGACATATTTATCATCATATGCTGTTATGTGTAGAAATGTCTTTCATTATTCTTAATGCTGAAATATAACCTAGTAGTTCATCTTGTCACTTCTCTCGGGTCCTCACAAAGAAACTCTCTTTTCTTTCAGTTTTAGGGATATTTAGCCTTTGTTGCAAGGGCTAGTTAGTTTTCTGTCTATATGGGGTGTCAGTGGTTTGGATTTTTTTGACTGCTCTGTATCTAAGCTGTTTGATAGAATGTATTCTTTTCGTGTGCAACAGGAGCGAATAACTGGAAATCAAAGTCAACGAATGATTGCCATACTCTATGGTAAGCACAAACCAAAAACCCCTGTTACTTACATCTTAACATGTTCGAGCTTGTTCCTGTGGGATACTCCTGGAAACTAATGCATGGCTTTGGAGTAAACTGATTAGCTGACTATGTTTATTAAAATGAACATTGTTCTATCTTCACATGTTTTGCATGAAGACATCTTCGTTAATTTGCTTTCCTCTTTAAGAAAATCAATTGTGCTTCTGAAATCTTAATGTCATTTGGCACTGGATCCACATGAAAGATGTACCTTAATGTTCCATGTGGCTTGTGTATAGATCAATTGATCCTACTTCTCCTTTTACTAATCAATTAAGGGGGTTTTGCAGATTTTTGCTCCAATATAGGGAATTGGAATTATGGGCACAAACTTCATCAAGGTAAATTGGAAACAGACATTCTTACAGGGTGCGAGTCTTCTGACATTAAGACTTTGCATTAGACTGGTACTGAGCTCCACTGCATACTTGTTCAAAATCCTGTAGGTAGAGAAGAGGTGGTGTAAAGTGTACTTTTGCTTTAATAAATGTTAAGGACCCTTGTTTGGGCACATGAGGATTTAGAGAGATTTTTTTTTTTACTATTCTGGGGACAACTGTGTGTTCCTGGCACATGACTGAGTTTGAAATAATGAGGACCAGAGAACTATGTTTATAGCCTCAGAGCAGTAAATGTTACTGTTCATCTAAGAATCTGCATTATGACACACAGTGATGCAGTGGATACTCTATCCACACCGAGCTTTCTTTAAAAGTTTATGAGCTTGTTCACTGGAATACTGTGTCCCTAGGGAAAGAAGCACAAATAAGTATATTTACATAGTTAGCAGGTTTTGTTTTTGCAAAAATCCTGTCCCAGTCTTACAGGAACAAAGGTGGAAAAATGGACTCTGGCAACAACATCTATATCCACAAGACATGCCATGCAAGGGTTTGTAAAGGTCGTGAAAGATTTTGTTCCCACAGAACAAGTTATTTTTGCTGAAATATTGCTCTGTGTCTGGACTTGACTGACTGGTGAATAATTAAAAAAAGAGAGGAAGTTTGTCTGCTGTGATTATATGAGGGAAAAATCCTACTGAAAATTTGATTTGTATGTTGATGACTCTTATGCAAGTATTCTACTTATTAACAAGATCCTGCAAGATGTTCCCCCAAAGTTTGAAAGTGATCATGTAGTTTAAATTGATCCTCTTGATTCAGGACAACAGGAGGATGGTTCCAGTACTTAATTTCTAACAAGAGGCTTGTATTGCATTCAGATGGTGACAAACCCCCTTGTGAAGCAGTCCGTCAGCTGTGGCTGAACTATTTGAGCAGTTTTAAGGTAGGAGTGCAAGTCTAGATCCTGATATGAAAATACCAACTTAAACATTTTGAGGATTTCCTGAAAAAAACCAAACCCTAATGTCTGAAGAGATTGTGGGGGGGCTGAACTACTTTACCCTTGAGATTTTGCACTGCAATTTATCAACAGCATGGGTGTATCTTCTCTGCTTTTGTGATGATGAGCATTGACAGGTAAGCCGTCTCTAGACAGAAGAAGTTGACTTGTGTACAATCGGTCTGTCACATTTTGAAGAGCACTAACTTAATTTTTAAAACAAACATCTGGAAATAGAAATGTAGGTTAGAAGAAATAGAAGTATGAGGTCAGATGCAACTGCCTTTCCCCAGCAGTCTATCCTGAAAACTCAAATTTTTCTAATATTTAGTTCACTCCAATAAGGAAGGCTCCAGATTAGTTTTCTGATAAGGTTGTGGGAGGTAGAGACCACACTAAAGTGACTCGTTGATCAATCCAGAATGGCCCACAAACTTAGGGTGAATGTTCATGCGTCTGCAGCTCAGTGTGGAATATGTGGTTTGTAGGATGACTGGGGCACTCTGCCAGGGAAAGGGTAAGGGTTTAAGATCAGTGTTAGAGGGATAAATAAAATTATTCCTTCCTGAATCCTGTAAATGCCTAGAAGTAGAGCTGTGATTCCCATGAGTCAGTGTTACATACAGAGTTTGAGTAGCATCACAATTCCACTGCCAGAGGAAAGCAGAGTTGCAGGTAGGTGACAATTACTGAAAATAAGAGTAAAGGATGTGATATTTTGGTAAACCCTCAAAGCCTGTGAAGAGAGGGTGAGGTTTAGTATTTGCATGGGGCTGTGTTAAATGTTTAATTCGCTGATGGTCAGGCAAAGATTAGACAGTTGTGCTATGGGATTCCTCAGAGTTAGGACAGGACTGGTATTTACAGGGGACAGTGTTGTATCTCCATTATGGTGGTCGCTGCTCAAATTAGTTCTGTCACGGAAAGAATTTTGGTTAGAAAGAAGGTACAGGGAAAACAACCAGCCTACATGGACCCTGTGTGAGTGGTATGGATGGAAATGCCACCTCTCATCCTAACTTTAGGCAATGCTCTGGGATGCGGCAATGAACTTGTAGGCTCCTTTCAACTCTAAGCTTTTCCATGGGACTGATAATGCTATGTGCATCGGGAAAAGGGAGCCTCATCTTTGATATGATTTCAATGAAGCAACTGGGAATATCAGGTATAAATTTGGCTATTTCAGTGTCCTGGAAACAATATGCTTTCGGCATACAAAGACAGTAATTTCACTTGCTCTGTTTATGATCTACTGATACTCAGTTATATGTTTGGATCTAGTCATCTTGCACAGAAAACATTCAATGCACATGGAAACACATTCAGATTGAATTTGATCTTATTTTGTTACACAACCGTCCAGACATCTAAGAATGGCTGCTAGAAATGTATTTCCCGAGCTGCAACTCCATCAGACACATTGCAAAAAAAAATGCTTCTGTCACAGAAATTTTACTTTGGTACAACTAAAAAGAAATGGTTTATGTGTGTATAGGTATTTATGAGGGATATAGAAGGAAGGTTGCAGGTGGCTGTGGGAATTTGATGCTAGGGTGTGGAGACAAATTAAGTTTTCAGTCACTTTAAAATGCTAAGGGACTTGGGAACGTCAAGCAAAAGTACTTTGGCCCTTAAAATGATGTGATGCAGCTTATCTTCTGCCAGAAAAAGAACCAGTAAAGCACTTCTGAGTAGATGCTGACTGCTGGTGGGGACTTTGGGAAAAATGCGTTTCATCGCTACTCAGCACTTGTCTTCTTGACTTTAGTGAGTAATTAAGTTGCAGTGGCCCTTTTACTGATCTGAGCTATGCACAAGAGATTCAAAGCCCAAAATCCAATAGTGTGTGCTCTCCTGTTTCCTGACTAATTCTATAAGACACAGTGGGTTGAATGGATGATCTAATAAGAGAACATAACTGCAGTCAGCTCACTCTTCTACAGAAATTAATAATGAAAGCCCACTTAAATAAAGAGAAAGAAACTCATTTATGAAGGAATAATAAAATAGCTAAAGTGGAAAGTTGCCTATTGGAGAATAAGATCTTGTAAGCAATTTTGTTAAGTCTGAAGTGTATCCACTGTGCTGCATGCGTCTGTGATTGCTGCGTTTCTTGTGCCTGCTCCCTCTAATAACCACACTGACAGAAAGCGGCTTGGGAAGGTGGTTTCATGGAGTTCATCATTCAGGAATTTTGGACGCAGAATCACTTAGAAGTGGAAATATACCTGAGAGACTTCCTCACTGGCCAAGGAAGTTAGTAAACCAAACTACTACCATATACACACAAGTAGAAACTCTACATTTATCAAAGGAAAGAAAAGGTAGGCACAGACTCGCAGAAGGTGGTTATTGGGTCAGTTATTAAATTGTTTCTCTGTAGCTCTATTACAGTGAAGTGTTTTCACCCTTCTGTGGGGAAAAGCTACACATGGAAGACACTTTGCGAGCTATGGAACTGACTGAATATCTCTATGCTAGCCTGGAAAAATTTGCAGCCCAAAATCACACTTTTTCATAAAACTTTCAACAACTCTTCCTCTTTCTCTGCAGTGAAAACATCCCTTCTCTTCCACCCCAGCACTTTCTCCTTGCTCAGGGACTTAGAATCCTGCATGCCTTCTCCAGCTCATCTTCTCTCATCCTCCTCTCAGCCCCTCTGAACCCCTAATGCTGTTCCGAGCTGGTGCAGAAACCAGAAAGGGGAATTAAATACAAACTGCAGGTCATGCTTCACTGCAGCTTCTTCGCCTTCTGCTTTGGCAGCAGCATGATGGTGCTCCCTAGCAGCTGGCAGTTTACCATACTGCAGTTCTGCAAGATAAATCAGGGGCTAAGGCTTACCAGTTTTTAAGAAGTTAGGGATTAATTTCCCTGGAATGAAGTTCAGCTACTGTTGTGGGACTGTCTGTACCAAACCACCCGAAAGCATTATGAACTTGGCAACTTACTAGCAGCAAATTTAACTTATGAAATTTTGCGTTGGTGGAGGAGACTAGAAATCTGACAGGGAAGTTTGCATCTGCAGTCACGCATTTCTCTGCGGTGCATTGCAACTTGTATGTCCCTTCCACAAACACACAGCTGTTCACTCCTGTGTCCTCTGTGCCTCTGGACCAAGTGCTCTTGCTCTTTCCAAGGAAAATGAAGTGGTAAGTAGCTTCCTTTTCTGAGTTGTGAGGAGACCTGGGCAAACAGTAGAGCTTTCTCTCGTATAAAACTCAGTTTGTGACACATCTTGAATGAGGAACAGTAACAGAACGAAAACATCTCACCTAATTCTCACTTAAAATCAATTTGACAAGCCTGCCTCAGTTACAGTCATCTGCAACAGAGAAACAGACTCCAGTGAGTGCAGAGGCCTCACTGAAATAGTGCTTATTTCTTATTTTTGGCTTCAAGGGTCTTTGGGCAAGGTCTCTCACCATTTTTGAACACTGTCCAGCACACAGGAACTTTGATTTGAATGTAACAATGAGGTCCCTCACTGTTCATATGTAGACTAAGGACACTGGGCAGGCATGTGGTGGTTCATGTGCTGGACCTGAAGACAGAGGTCTTGCCTACCTTTAAGGCAAGACCTCTGCCCTAGGGCTTTGCTCTCCTACCAGCTGGATGAAAACCTGTAACTCTGAACATCAAGAAATTGAGAAGAAAGAGAGGAGTCCATGTGACTGCTGGCCGTAGTTGGTTGTCTTGCTATCCGTAAGGCATATTCTTATCCAAAATGGCTTCAGATGAGGTGCAGTTTAGCATGACCATATTCTGTGTAATAAGAGTCAGTTATAGGACTCCAGTATCTTGTGGTTTCATAGCTACAGTGATATCTTGGATCAGTAATAAGTTCATAATGTTTTGGCTGGTGATATTATGCATATTCAGATTCTTGAATATCCTGATGACTTATTTTGCTGTTCCTTGCCTGAAAATCCACTGTTCAGAAGCAGATCACTATGCCAGGAAACAGTGATGTTAGTGTTTCAGGAGGTATGTAACTATGGATGCTTCTAATGGGAGGTTTCTTCTGAGCCTTGACTTGTTACTTGCCACCAATGTGGAACAATTTCTCATCTGGCTTCTGGTTTCGCTATTGTTTTTGGATACAATGGGCTAAACTCAGTTATACTCTAGCTCCAGGGAAGTCAGTGGAGGTTCAGTTGGGATTAATTAGGAGCAGTATTTAAACTTCAGCAGTCAGAATGAGGGTATTTTGCTATGGGTCGTGTTGCTCCTGAGACTCGTTCTTTGTCTGCCAGAACAGTCTTTTAGCCAGTTTTTGTCTGATCCTTAAGGAAGGGATTGGAGGGAAGTGGGCTGGTTTGTGGTGCAAATACTCAGTCCTGCAGGAGCTGACTGGGTCACAAGCATATAGTTGCTTTCTATAGGTCATCATATACCTTGTCATTATCACAGTTTATGCTGGATTTGAACCAACACTTTTACAATGAAGGGCTTTTATGTCACGGCCAGATTCTGCTCTTTCCTTTTACTGAAGGAACTGAGTGATCTTTGGCCCATGCCAGCTATTGTTCCCACCAACGTTAGTGTCCATCTTGGAGTGATGTCCTGGGATTTTGTTTCACTTTACTAGAAGTCTTGCCAATGGAATAGTTTTTTAATTGCGGAACGATTACATTTGTGTGTGCAAAGGGCAACGCTGAGCTTAGCTATCTATCTATTGCATCAGATCTCAAACAGTAAATGCAGGGCAGCTATGAACACATTTGGCACATTAGTTGCTGATACCAAGACCACTGGGTAGAGAGAACACACTCCTTTTCTACTTTTGTGTGTCCCTGCAAGGGATGGGTGCACTCTAGTTCTTAATAAATATGTTTTCCTTTTTAGTTTATATTAAGATCTATAACATGAATCACAACACAGTCCTGGTGCCTGTATTATACTCCTACTGCATACACCTACAGTTATCTCACAACAAACCAGCTCGCAAATTACAGCTTCTCTCTGCTACTTTGTGACACTGATACTGGTATTAGAATGCTAACTTATTAGCAGACTCTTCTCTCTAATCCAATAACAGCAACAATGCTAATAAGTGAACTGCCTGAGGTCTGACTGAAAGCAGTCAAATCTGCCACTAATTTCAGGGAGAGCAGGAATAGGTTTAAGGTCGATAAGACACAAATGTCCTCGATAACATCATCCATGAAAGGTTTTCTTTCTTTCAATTAAACAATGGAGATTATGACAGGGACTGTTAAACTATACTGTTTTCTTGTGTATGTGTTGTCACCTCTCTTGATGTTTCCCCAAAGACATCCCATTTGGGGGGGAAACATGTTCAGTCCAGCATCACTGTCTTTCTGTGTGGTAAGGAAAACAGACATATTGTATCATCAAAAATAGCATTGCTTGGCAGCCTCTAAAAATATACATCACACATCGCTAGCTATTTTAAATAGCAGGCTAAAGGAAGAAAACCTCTCCGACATGTCTCAATTATGAAGTATTGACACTTTAACATTTTACATAAAAGAAACAGCTCCTCATTAGCAGAAACTTATAATGAAGTTGCTAAGCATTTTTTAGACATTTTGAGCAATAGAACAGAAAGATACATCAGACTGCTTAGATCCTCTGAGGATACAGGTTTGGGAAATGCCCACAGAGAAATTAAGTGAATCGATACACTAGATACTCACTCCATCCCCTAGAGAATATTGCCCAGTTGTTATATAAGCTCAAAACTTCCATTAATGGCCCACGATCAGATCATAGCACTGAGCAAAGAGATCAGTGCTGAAGGGAAAGGAAAACCATACAAATCGTGGGATACAATTCTGTACCCCAGTATCATCCTGAAATGCTCTCCTCCTCTCCTATTTAGCATTTGTACTGAAATAAATTGTGAGAACTGTTGGAGCTCTTGAGGGTAGATTTTGCTGTCCTCAAACTTGCCTGGATTTTGGAGCTAGTAGAAAGTGCAGCCTCCACAGATATTCCAGCTGGCAGGATAGGGTTAGGGAATTGAGTGTCGCTATTCCTTACTCTGTTCACTCTTCAGAGTAGCTGACCAAGCTGTGAAGTATCAAAATGTGCTGCAGCTTTCCATCAACCACACTTAATATTCTTTCCATCTCAACTATTATCTGACAGTACAGGAATGTCTGCAGTTCACTGCACTGTTATTGGGGGTAACACCTCAATTATTACCTTTTGCTCAACAAGAAGATCCAAAGTACACTTTAGTCCTTGAATGGCATCAATTTAAGCACTTTTGTGCAAGTCAAAATGCTTCCTTTTGAAAACTCTTCCTTTTAAGTTTGCTGCATTCATTTTCTACACATCCTTACTTTGCAAGTTGTCATTGTAATTTTTGCTCTGAGAGGCTGGCGACAAGAAGTTACCTACTGTCCGATATACCTTACAGGGCAGGGGCATGAGCACATCCCTGTGTGCTCTGAATGCAGTTTGACCATCGGTTCCAGGGATACTTAGAATATCCTTCAGCAAGGATCTGACAACAGGGGTCTTTTAAGGGTGTCCATCTAATCTTCATTGCTCAGAAGACTGAAACACATTGTTAGAATGTGTCATGGAGTAAGAAATTCAGAGCTTTCATTCTTTTGAGATTTTAATCTCCCTTAATGCAATCCTAAAGCAATATTTTATTTGAGATTAGCATTTTATCTGGATATTCCCTAGCTTCTGTCAAAAAAAAAAAAAATCTCTTGCTGACACCATGTTTACCAGTAGACAGATAATACATGCAGAGTGATCTCTGGTCATCTTATAATTGCATAATGTGGAATGGTAGGGTTTTTTCAGGGCTCATACCAACAAACATCTATTTTGTAGACACTGTAGTCTCCAAAACCTAGGTTGGTCCTGGATTATAAATTAAGAAATTATTATTAGCAATGCTATTGACTTGCTGTGAGGCCTAAAATAAAAGACAGTCCCTCTACATTGTCTCAGTTTACTTTCCCAGCCACTTCTCTATGTGTCTCTGAAACTTTTGGAACATAAATTGTCCCTTAAAGTAAAAATAAATAAGCAAATCTTATTTAAGCTTTGCCATTGCAAGCAATGATGAGGTTGTTGCTTGTTTTCTCACTTTTGGAATTGCTAAGTCTATGGAACTGAAATAAACAGGAAAGCCATATGAGTTACATAGCTCCATCCTGGAATGGTAATAAGCACACAGGATATGCCTGTGTTGTTGTCATGCCAGTGATTATTGTCAGAGTTTCCTGATCTAGGTGATGTTAGATGAATTAAAACTAATGTACTAAATAATCTGACTAAACCTCATTGATTTGTTTTACTAATGAAACAAGTAATACATTTTCCGTAGAAAACGGCTAAGAAAAGCAACTCACTGTTTCAAAAAATGAAGTTCTAGAGTAACAGAAACTTTGCATTGCTGTACTATTAAGGAAAGCGTTGTCAGTTTGAGACAAATCATTTTACTTGTGCTTTTTTGTCCCCCCTCTGTCTCTTGAAAGAGGACCTTTCCTTGGGACCCTCAGAATCTGCTCTTGTTTCCGGTTGTTATTATTCAGCGAGCATGCAGCAGAACTTTACTGTCAGCATGTAAAGGTTTAATAGTGAGCTGCAATAACCTGGTCATGCTCTACTACTGTTTCATGTCTCTAGATGTCTTCTCTGGACAGCCTCAAAAAGTGTTGCTTTTGTGCCAAAGAGGTGATGTGAGAGGTGTTCCACTCACTGAGGGTATCCTAAGTTTACTTTCTCTTTGCAGGACCGTGTGATGAATTTAAAGGAGTCTTAAAACTTAGCAGGTGGAACTGCCATAAACTATTCCTTGATAGTTGTACTGAAATAAGTCTCTGTGGGAACCCTCCACACACAAAAGTTACAGTATTTCAGAATACCTATTTCCCTTTAGAAGGAGAGGCATAATGGTTTGGAAAAATGTTATATTTACTCTGGAGTGTACTGTACGCAGGGGTAATTATCCTGAGGTAGCTATCCCTCTGCCACTCAGTTTCACCAGTTAGGCATGCCCTAGTAGAATAATAATGTGCAGTGGGATGCAATCCACCTTAATCAGGACAGATCTATTGGGATAATGCTATCAATGTGTAAGTTCAGCCAGGAAGAACTAGCAGGTTGTTCTCTGATGTCATGTGAGAAGATGGGAGGCATGTTATCTTCTTCACCAGAAATTTATCTATAAGCTATACACTGAGTCCTCTTATAGCATCTTTAGGGTTAAAATAAAGTCATGAGGGTTTCCTATTTTGATTTCCATAGCATTGAGAATGGGAAATGTTTTCTACACTCAGGTCTGTGTTTTACGAAAAGGTAAATACCTTTGGTTAGTGGTCAAACAGAAATACAAAAGTAAAAATATTCCAAAGTCACCTTGGGATCTATATTCTGCCCCCTATCTGCAGAGTGCATGTTTAAAATGTCTGTATGACAGAGTGGTAGACACTTGTCCATTTTGACAACTAACTGTACACCATGGGGCAGAGTCTTGGCTTTGTTCTTTATAGTCAGTTGTGTTTTCTCTTACATTAGCACTTGGCTGCGTCTTTGTTTCTTGAGGAATAATTATCTTTTGCACTTGCAGATGAGGTAGCTATCTATATGGGGGAAGAAAAAAATAATTTATTGCAGTATTATCTGAGGAACTGTCAGACTGTGGAGACAAAAGTGTGGACACATTTTGAGCTCCTGAAAGATAATTGTAGCTTGGGTGACTTCTCAATGGCAAGTTGTTTCAGTTTTCATCCTTTTGTTACCCTTGTTCAAGGAGTTGTGGGGCTCAAAGTGTTAATGGATATAAAGTGCTTTATAAATGGAAGGTGCTAGGTGCTGCTGCTGTTATTGTTACAGTGGTAACTCCAGACTGAAGGGAGTAAACTCTTGCTGTGCTATAGCTGGTAAATAAAATAAAATGCAGACTTGTCACCTTTCCGAGTGCTGGAGTTGGGGGTTAGCCATCCTCTGCCCTCAGGTTTCCACAGCAATTTTTTGTTGTCGTGCTTCAGAAGTGAAGGAATTTATGAGGCAGAATACTTCAATAGGCTACTGAAAATAGATGTGTGCAGGTGACAGTGTATTTGGGTTATGAACTATTTGCGGATAATGAATTAGTCTTTCCCTTAATAATTTGTGCAGCATCCAGGAAGGGGGAAAAAAAAAAAAGAAAGAAAGAAAGAGTGTGGATACCTTCTAATTATTTTGCCGTTCTCCAAAAAATCCTTTTGTCAAGATATCAACAGGTATTAATAAACATTAATAAAACTTGAAAGCATCAGCGAAAAGTGTTTGATTCAGAGGTGGTAAGTACTCACCTGCCACCATCCTAATTGATGTGTGCTCTCCAAGCACAGAGAGGCTGTAGGGAGAGGAGAGCCCACTTCGATGGAAAGCTGTGGGGGGTGGCCCCGGCAAGGAGATGAAAGGCTCACCTTTCACAATACGCTGTGTAACACTGGCAGAAAATGACTTCTGTTAGCAGAGCAGCAGGCGTGGGACTGGAAAGAAGCTCAGAAAGCACATCTGGGAATGTGACTGATGGGCGGCACAGTGGAGATTAAAGACCCTGCAACTCTACTCTCCTGGGAAGACTCACAGAAAAGAAAGCAGAAGATGGATGGCCCAGGGAGGAGAGCTCCAGCCAAGCCAGCCAAGGTAGGAAATTGCTGCCCTTGCGTTTCATGCAGTCATGAGAAGAGCCTAGGATCTCCCATGTAAATGGCTCATGTTGGTTGCTGGTCAGACTGCAGTGTTGAAAGTCCTTGACACCAGGGCTGGAGATGGTTGGTCAAGGTGGGGACTAGATTTCAGAGATGTAGCTGGTGTGGCAGATGGGCTCTTCCTCTCTTCTGGATGGAGGACATGGTGTTCGAGCTGATGGGCAAACTCTTGGATGAATCAAGACATACAGTGATCTGGTCTGCGGAACAGACATAAACCAATATTTGAATATTTGCAATTGTACAGACACTGAATTGTGGTTCATCTGATTCTGTGCGATTTGACAAGGCTCTTATGGAGACCTCCATGTGGCAAGTCCTGTTGCCCTTGTAGCTAGGAAGTGGGGACTTCATGGGGCTGGAAGGCAGGCCCACTGTATGCAGTCAAGAATAAAAACTGGACCAGACTGCAGCAGGAGAAGAGATGATGGCTGCAATACCTTTGTGCTGCTGTTATCTATTCAGCTGTTCCCTTTTATTTCGTCCTGGTGATCTGTATTTGTTTCTGTTCATAGTTGAGACACATACTTCACTTACTGCCTCTGCTCTGGGAGGAGAATCTCTTGTTTTCCACAATCAGAAACGGGATTTTGTGTTTAGCCCATCAGTATCAGTGAGTGTTACCAACTCTTCCAATGAATCTGGCGTGTACAGATTTTACAGTGGTTACTGTCAGGGTGCTGCAGGGGCCAGCTGGTCCCCAAGGAATGAGGACCCAAGGGGACTTCCTAGGGCAGCAGAGCAGAACCTTACCAGCCAGGGCCTGTCCCACCATTCTGGCCAGAAGCAGGGCAGACAGGACAGCCCCAGCCCTGGGCATCAGGTACCTTCCTAGGTAGAGGGGTGGGATGGGATGTGGACCCATGGGTGGGTCCAGCTCAGCAGGACCCATGGCTGGGCAGGACAGGGCTGTGGCAGGGCTGGAGACCAGCCTTGCTGTGTCGTTGCTGGGGCGGGGACTGACGGTCCCAGGGGTGCTGGGCAGCAGGCAGACTGAGAAGAGCCCTGGGGGATTGGCAGGGACAGTCAGGGCTGGTGGTGCCCTCAGGGCCTGGCAGTTACTGTGGATGGCCTCCAAGGAGCTGGGAAGACTTCAGCAGCTGATTTGCATGTGGCTAGAGTACAGCATATAAGAAATAAAAGGCTCTTTCTTAGCTAATGATGACCCTTGAGGAGATTCCACGGATAACAGATGATGTGGGCTTCCCTCCAGTACGCAAGTGCAAATCTTTTGACAGGAGCTGCTGCACCCACTGATTCATCAGTGATGAATTTGCTATGGGAAATAAAACACTGTGGCTAGGTAAGACTCGGTAAATAGGATCAATAACATCCAGACTACTACATGCCATAAGCTACATTTTAATGGGAAGCCTTCCTGGGGAACACCTTTTTCTGGATTTAAACCAATTTACTGCTCAGGCACAGGAAGGTAATTATTTTTCTAATCAACTTCAGCAGTACAGCAGATGCGTAATGAAAGATTGTTAATAAAATTATAAAATATGTCATTAATGATAATGTTGATAGTCCTGAATATTGTTCGGAAAGGAAAATAAACCCAAACCTAAAATTAGTGAGATAGAGCTGGAAAAGAGGAGTCAGTTGATGCAAGGGTGAGAAAAGAGACAGAAGAGAAAACAATGGAAGCCCAGATGAAGTACCTGAGGTAAGATTTGTGAAAAGAGGCAGGACACACAGAGAGAAGATAAAGCCGGAGCCTAGAAAGGATAAACCATTCAATTTCTGATTTTTATGTAGGTTTCCTCCATGGAACATCAGAACTGCTCTGAGACGTGGATGCTCACATGTGCCCTGTCCCTTTGGTCATGAATTAGAATCTCAGCTAACATTTTTTGTTTAAGCAAGGTGGTGTATAAAAATGCTTTCAGCAGATGGTTGAATGTCTTCTTCACAGTAACAGTTCAGGTGCATCAGGGTAGATTCTTGGAAATACTTTTTTAACTTGCAAAAAAAAAGAAAAAAAGATGTTGTTGAAAAGGGGCACACCAGGAGATAACCCTTTCTCATTAAAACTTAGGTATAAACCACAGTGCCCTTGAAGTTTTTCTCGTTACCTTCAGCCTCCATCTTCAGCAACTATGCAGAAAAATATCAGCTCAGCAGTGTTAGCCACAGTACAAAGGAAAGCCTTCCTGTAGGAAATCTAAGGATTCCTCAGTCCTTTTATTTATGACGCAAAATGACTGGAACATTGAAACATCACAGACACCATTTTTGAAAGCCCTGTTACAGCCTGAAAAAACACATGCACACACACCAGTCTAAAGAAAGGAGGATGACAATCTTTCTTTGCTTTTTCTTTTTTTTTTTTTTTTTTTTTTTTTTAATACTTGTGTATGAACTAAAGTCAGGTAGGATAAAAGTCAGCACTTTGGGGAAAACCTGAAGCCGCAGCATGTACGAACTTTCATGCTGAATCAGACCAATGCTTCATCTTGTTCTAATATCTCATCTATGTGAATGGTGACAGTGCCTCAGTGGGCAGGTGATTAATGTAGAATAACCTGGGCATAGGCAAAATTTTTTCTTAATCTTGTCAGACAGGGGTTGGGATTTGCCGTGCTGCATAAAAAGCTGCACTCCGGAACAACTAGATTTTTAAACAGGCACCTCACCCCAATATGGGTGGGGTTTTTTCAAGCTTTTGTCTTGTCATGGGATTTGTTGTGACTGATCCTTGTGAAATTCTGCAGAACACTCTTGTAATCTGACGGGGCAAGAATCCCCCTCTAAGGGTCAACTTATTCTGGTTTCACTCAGCATATTTTTATTTTCTGCTTGGATTTCCATCATTCACACCTGTTTAAAACACTTCTGTTGCTAGGAGAGCAGAAACAACAGGTGAGAAAGTGGTCAGCATACTGCTTCACATGTTACTAGTTAAAATAATTGCAAAGAACGCATTCCATGCAACCTTTGGGGTAAAATGCTTTTAGCGTATATTTTCATCATGCCTGAAAGCTTCTTCCACCCTTGCTGCTGTGGTAGATCTGCAAGTCATTCTCTTTGCACTGGCCACAACAGCTGGCGGAGTGGCTCAGGCATCTCTGTTTACATAGAATCATAGAATGGTTAGAGCAGAAAGGGACCTTAAAAATCATCTAGTTCCAACCCCCCCACCATGGCCAGGGACACATGCCAGCACACATTGCTGGATCATGTTGAGCTTCTCATCCACCAAACACTCCCAAGTCCTTCTCCCCAGGGCTGCTCTCAAGCCATTCTCCACCCAGCCTGTATTTGTGCTTGGGATCGCCCCGACCCACGTGCAGGACCTTGCACTTGGCTTTGTTGAATTTCATGAGGTTTGCACGGGCCCACCTCTCAAGCCTGTCCAGGTCCCACACCTGGCTCCTCCTCACCCTCTCCTTGCTATAGCTCTCCCTAACCAAATGTGAAAAATTTGTTGTGTACACATGTATTTTGGGGGTAATGCTGTGCCTCTCTTCTGAAAATCTGGAGCTCATTCCAAACTAGATTGCTCACAATGGCTGAAATGTTCACTGGGATAGCTGTACACTTCCAACTGTAAAACTTATCCTTTTCTTGAATGAGAGGCAGCTCCTTTATGGTAAGTACTTCCCTATGCTCAAAACCTGTAGGTGAGTTGTGACCATTTGGTTGTTTATGGGAGTTTAGCACATCAGGTGCTGAACTGGGAAGCTATGGATCTTATCTTGGCTCTGACACTGGTTTGTTAACAAATCCTTTCAATAAATCACGTATTTCATCTGTGCCAGTGTTTTCCCTCTCATGTCAACCTTCCCTATTCATCTGCTTTGGGACAGGCACTGGCTGCTAGTTTTATTCCTGTAAACCCCAACACAAGGGGCTTCATTTTCATCTGTGATTCCTGGCTGCTACTTGTAATACTAGTATTCAACAGTTAATCTCACCATTTTATGCTTTGCAGAAGTGGAGCTGGTGTCCAGGCCAGCTTCTGCAACAGTAATAATAATTGAACTTCAAGTTTAGCAAAACTAAATCTGACGTTTTAAGAGAGGAAAATCCCTTTATCATCAGTCTTGAATTTATTTTATAATTTCTGTTAATGCATTTATCTATGAGCTCCTGAAGCTGTCCATTCAGCAGATCCTTCACTGGAAATCTGCTTTCTCTTACCTGTTCCAGGTCAACAGCAGTCTCTTTAAAGTGTGAGGGGTGAAGAGCAGAAGCAGCCATGTGTAATAATAACATTGCAGGTGAACACACTGATACCATTGCACAATACAGAAATGAAAACTAGGCTGTGGCTGCTTCTGGGTCAACTATTGAAAGAGGCAGGAAGAGAGTTGTCATTGTAACTAGTCTGTGAATGCTCACAGCCAGACATTGGTGAATTTAGTTCTGATTCTTTACACACTTTGCAAGGGTTGTTGGTAAAATTATGTTCTTCTCCACACATCCCCAGCTGCTTTGCAGGAAATCTCAAAGGCTTTCTAGCTTTGCTCATGAAAAAGAAAATACACCAGAATGTTCTTCCTTCTCCTCCAGTAGTGAAGCCAACTCTTCCTCCGTTCCACCACCTTCACGGCCCCTCTTTGCTTGCCCTGGACATCACAACTGGCTTTCCATAGCAAAGAGTAAGAAGATGGAAGCAGTGGTTTCCATAATCATTATTGCTAAAAGGAAGGCATTACTTAATAGCATGACTACAAGAGAGTTGTATTAGAGGTAATTTTGGCCCAGGAGAGCTGCTTCTGACATTTAAAATAAAAAATAATAAAAGAATGTAGGAACAAGTCAGAAAAGTTAACATTTTTCTGTGGTGAAGTACTAAAGAATCTTATCAATAAAACTGGCATTAATCAGCTACTTTAAGATGTCCCCTTTCTCTATTAAACACTATGCAGAGCAATTAGGGGTCTAGCTTTGCATCAGAAGATGCTGAACTTATGCTTCTCCTCTGTTTCATGTTTAGAGGATATGTGTGAGAGGCGTTTTCTGTTGTGACAGTGAAAATCTGAGAACAGGCTTAATGTGGGGTCTTTAAATGGTGATGAAAACAAGATATTTAAGGACTCTGAATGTACTTTTATTGGTAAATTCCCATTTGGTACAGTACCTCCTTATTCATATTCTCATAAAAAACACAATAAAAATCACCATCTGTAGGATACAGGGAATATGGGATATTAAGTATCTTCTATGATATTAGGGCTGTAAGTGTTGCCAGGAGCCATGGTACCTTGTAAAGAAACGCCTCTGACCCTGACGATAGGGACTTTTTATTACTGAAACACTGAGATAGTCTCCTGCTGCGTGTGGAACTTCAGCACAAAAGGAGCTGGGTGTTTTTAAGCAAATCATTATTTCTAACAAAGGATGCTTTTTCTCTCTCTCAGCCAATTGTGAGAGAAAGTGACAGACATTTACTATTAAACAAGCTTTAGAGTTTGCCACTCCAAGGAAAATAGCATGAGGTTGGCATAATCAATTGCTATTTGACAGAATGATAGAAATGCACATGCTATGCAGTAGCTAAAAATCTTTCAAGGAGTAGCCAGAATGGCAAATGACCAAGCACATTTTGGCAACAGCATGGCCAAAGTGTTGCACGGAGCACAATCTTTGCCCTTTCTTAACTCATGGATGAACAAACCACAGTTAAACAGAATCTTTATTTCTAGGTGAAAAGTTATGTTTCATTAAGAAAAAAGGCTATGATGGACCAGTTATTCTTAGCTTGTTTTAGGCTATGACCTTTTCTCATTCTCTGCTTTGCTCTGGTAGGAGTGGAGGGGGCACAGAAAAAATATTATGGGCTGCCAAAACACAGAAGAGGCTGGTAAGAGAAACACAAGACTTGACTGTAAGACTCTTGATTCAAAGTGTTATATTAGCATATCCTTGCTAAACCATCACCAAAGTATATTAGATGAGGCTTACTGTAATTCCTCCCAGTTTTACCATTCCTATAAGGAAAAATTTCTTAAATAACACAATGCCATTTTAAAACAGTATCTCTCTGTGCAGTAAGAAATGTTTTTATTCAGAGGTAGGATTATTTTTATTGTCTTCTCTGTTGACTGACTTGATGTCATTAAGCAGGGCTGGCTTTGTGAGATTGCACAATAGGGATGCATATACTGGAGAAGGGTAACAGTACCACCCCTGGCAAAATGCCCTGGGGACACCTTAGCAAGCTGGGCAGGCAAAGCTGAAGCTATTTTTTGTATCTTGGAATGTTCAACCCTTATCACTTTCTTTGATTATCTTTTTTTAATAATTTTCTTCAAGACAGGAATCTTTCTTAGAGAAGCAAAGATATCTTTGTCTTTTTCCCATTCTTCCACTTGGTGTGACTTCCCAGAGATGTCAGATAGCTCAGCAGGTGGCACTGAAGATAATATAATCTTGCTAAGTCATTGGCATCAATTTCTGCGTCAGTTATTACTAGTGATTTTCTTGCTTGGGATAACTCTTGTTTCCTGGGAGCTGCTGGCCACTACTCAGGCTCCTTACAGTCATGCCAAGGTGTGAGTGACTGTGACACAGCAGTGGCAGGCAGCAAGAGATGATATCGCTTGGTGGGGTCAAAGGAGCTTTGCTAGAAAGCATGGTGCCTCCCTTTAGGCTAATGTATACCTTCTCCTCTATCATATTACTCAGTACCCCATTCTGCTGACAGCAACAGTGTCAGCTTTACGGCTATTTGGTGCCACAAGGCTATGCTAAGAGACCTCAGAGAGATTAAGGATTGAAGCCAAGAGAATCCAAAGTTCAGATGCTGCCACAGATCACAAGATCGCCTAGTTGATTTGTATAACCATTGGGATCCAAAGCTATAGTCGTAGCCCCAGTTGTTGGTGATTTTTTTTTTTAGCTTTTTATAATTCCCATGTCATTTTAATTTTCTCTAATATGTTTAGTAGCTCTGAGGCCTCTAAATGCAACGATGTGCTGGCAAAGGCTCTTGGGAACTTCTGGTTAAAATTCTGCTGCCAAAATGATGAGAGTTTCAGGATAATTTCCTGGACTGAATCAGCTCCTCTCTGAATACTATTAAAGCTGCCAATGTGCATCTATTGTGCCTATCTATGACACAGATAAGGACCACATACAAAACTAAGAATAGCACCACTGCTGACAAGAAAAAAACACCCAGTCTCTGTGCCACCTACTCACGATGACTATTGTACACGCAGATTCATAATTCTAAATTTCATTCTAATTTCTAAATCTTGCTTTTTTTTCAGTAATCACTTCATTAAGAATAAATTCTTGGGAGGAAAAGGAAAACTGGAGTTGATCCTATACCAGCATAGATGAGAGATGAGTTTTAGGGCAGCGCATGTGACTTCTGATCCTGGAAACACTCTGAAAGAACCCAGTTTTCAGAAGATGGATGATTTGAACCTCAGCCTTCTTTCACATACCTAAGCTTTAAAAGAAAGGGGTCCCACCTCACAAGTCATTGTGGAGATCAAGTATTTGGTCTCTAATGCAAGTACTCCAGGCCTTTTGCAAGCAACAATGTCAATGAAGTTGCTAAGCAAAATCTGGTACAAGTCTGGTAGAAAAGTCAGGTGTAAATGTTAGGTGAGCAGACCATTGCTTGCAAAACCAACAAACACCAACTTATATCAGTTAAAATGCTCTTAAAGCAGGGGAAGGGAAAAAAAATAAAGAAAACATTTTCCTGATGTGTTTTTGAAGTTCCTATTTTCCCCTGTTCACAACTGGTTGCTGAGTGTAAGTCGATTAAGCTTTATTGTGGTCTCAAGCTGTGAAATTTAGTCATATGGGCAACTGAACACTACAAGGCACTCTCTCAAATTCTGAAGAAAATATTCTAAAATTAGCACAAGAATGAGCTATTGTGTAATACTCTGCAGGTAAGTAAGGCAGTCGTTTGCTCAGCAGTTACACCCATATATCTTTGCACATTAGCACTTGAGTGTTTGAGTGTGCATTTTGTCTTGGTGTTGCACACTGGCTTGTCTCAGTATAATAAGGGCTTTGCTGATCTATAGAGCTACCAGAAACAGGCATGACAGTTGTAACATGAGAATTTAAAAATACAGACCTCTGGCTACAACTTAAACCTGTAGCCTCTGATATCCTGGCTTGCACTTACACTTCTGTGTCCTGTTGGATGACTGTGGTGATTCATTCCTGTTCATCAGTTTGTAACTGTCTCATTGAGGCCTACAGGAAAATATATGAAACTACTCCTAGTGGGGATAAAGTTCTGATTTTTCTGGAGTTGTAGAAGCTAAGAGGTTTAATCATGCATTCACATCCTCCTCTCGTGGTAACTGCAACATGTACACGGCATGGGCGCAAGGTGTGATAGAGCTTTCTTTGTCAAAATTGAAAGGGCTGATGGAGTGATGCTAATTCTTACCGCTTTTAATCATTCATTTAATTTAAAGATCTACTGGTTTATGTGAGCTTCTTAGCAAAAGCAGGACTTACACTATAATGATACTGGCTGTTGGCGAGCAGGAATATCATCTCCTTCCTCCCTTTCCGAAGCAAGCCTTGGTCCACTGAAGATATTCTGATGCCACCCACAGGAGGACGCAGGTACTTTCAGCAGTTCTGTCCTAATTTACTGCAGCTCTCTGTCGTATTAAGGGTGCTTTAGCAATACCAGCAGGAGACTAGCAGGTAATGTTAGCCAGCAGAGAAAACGTCAAGGCATGAAGCTGCGTGGGCACATAACTACAGGGTGACATTCAAGGCCCTTATTGTATCCACGCCTCAGAATAGGAAGTATGATTTGAGTGCTGGAGCGTAAGATAGAGAACAGAAACCTCACACTTAGTGTTCGTCCGGACTCGGCTAAGCGCAGATGGAGGCTGGATCCTGCTCCTACCTCTCACAGTCCCCTACTGTAGGTTACCCAAGTGGTAGGCTCCAGTCTACAGCTAGACAGCAAATACATTTTGTGAAAATCTTGCCAAAACCACAGACGTGTGAGGTCTCCCGCGTTCCTGCAGGGCATCCTGTGTTTCTTGCTGTTTTCTAGAGAGTCGAGCTGAACATCCGACACCCTGGTGTGCAGAGAGGCTGTGTGTCCTGCTAGCAGGAAGCAGATCCAGCGCGCTGTCACAGCTCCCAGCCATGACACAGCACGCAGAGCCTGGAAGCCAAGCAGCTTTGCCCAAGAGTTATTCTGGGATGGCACAAACCTGCCTTTGTATGTTACACAGATTTCCCCTGGGGGCTTCACCAGTATATTTCAGTGCAATGTGGTTCTGCTGTTATTAAGCTAAAAGATTTGTGAGATCCAAGTAAAACTAAGGGAAACCTTGGCTTTCTGGGGAACTTGATTAGTTCTGTGGTGAGGCTATTATGCACTGGGTGCATAAGGACAGAAATCGCAGCTTTACTTTTACAAAGACAGTAACAGAGAAGAGGTAAGCAGAAAAGACAAGGGAAGTCATACTGTTTATGACAGTAAATTATATTTAGATGAGTTTTGTGTAAATCTCACTGTGCTATAAAATTAAAATAAGTTTATTTCTGTGGATGCATAAATAGAATGACTGATCTTCGATTTTAATGCTGCGAACAAATTACTGATCAGCAATATTTTTGCATAATATGCTCAGTAAAATGCTGCTTTTAATTTGGACTTTATCTGCACTGTGAAAAATATCAGGTTTACAGTGTATATTTCTAACATGTGCGGCAGTATGATGTTAAAGTCTCAAAGAGTCAGGGTTTTCTGGCAGAAGATTTCAGCTACTCCCCAAGTAGCAGTTGTTAATATTTTTAATTTGAAAGACTTGTGATGAATGTTCTTGGTTTGGACTAGCGAATGTGTTTGATCGCCTGCTCTCAGTTTCACACCTTACAGTGTTCAGGAGCAGCAGTCCAAGATCTGCCCACTCAGCAAACACCTGACATCAAGTTCACGGCGTGACTGATTTGTTTCTGTTTTGTGTTCCTTCCCTTTCCTTGAAAATTTGCATCGCTGAAGAAATCTTCCTTTCAAAATGTTTTGCGTATATGTATCTTTATGCCTATTTGGGCGAGGATGGGATCCAACTGCAGCATCTTCTCTCTCAGTGCATATGCTCCAGGAACTCCATCATTGTCAAATTGGTGTGTCTCGGAGAGGTTTATGAATTTATCTTCATCGGATTCTTGTGAGGTAGGGAGGGGAAATGAGATTATCCAGATGGGGAGCTATGGCACAAAGGCGCTATATTCCACAAACATTTAGGCATGAGTTTAACTGACAAGTGCAAATCCAATTCTCTGCATAATCTGAGGATTTCTGTGAAGCCAGGTAGACTTTTCACAAGAACATGCTTCGGCATCGCCACAGCTGATCAAGAACTGAGTGGCTGCCATGGGTGGGAGAAGTCAAACAGTGCTTCATGATATCTAAAGTTCTTGTGCTGTGTTTTAACTGTAAGAACTCTTGTCTGCTTGGTTGGGCCATCCTATCGCTTTTCCCTGTTAGGACATCCAGAGAGACATTGCAGAATATGCGAGAGCCCTGATCCGGGAGGAGCACTGGCCCCTCAGCAACCAGGCGAGCCTGCTCGCTCTTACTGCTTCCCCGGCCTGTGGGCCCTGATGCATTGGCACCATTTGCCAGCATGTGCATCTTACAGCCCAAATGCTTAACTTGAATCAGTAGGCTCACTGGATGTACTAGTTGGCCTCAGTTAACCCTGGTATTCCTCCACCTGGTGATCAGGTTAGCCGAAACAGCCCCAGAGAAGGACTCGGTGCTCCCGGCTGGGAGGGCAGGGACGCTCCTAGGACTCTCTTGTGCGCATCTCTGCCCTAGCCCCCCGGCGTCGCCACCCCGGGCCGACCCCGCCACGGCCGCGGGAGGTGGGCGACCACAGGCCACCGGGCACCCGCTCGCCAGGCTCGGGAGGCTACGTCCCTTCCGCAGCCCCCAGGGGGCGCTGCCGCGGGCTCGGCGGCTCCGGCACCGCCGGGTCCGGGGCGGCTCCGAGCGGGGGGAGCGCCCGGCGCGTCAAGGCGCTCCCGCCCGCCCGCCTGCCTCCTCCCTCCGTCCCCTCCCCTCGGCGGCGGCGGTGGAGCCGCCGGGCTCCCTCGCTCCTCTTCACATGGGGCTCGCCCCGCCGGAGGGACAGTGCTCCTGCCCTCCCGCCAGCCGCTGAGAGGGACCCGCCGCCGGCAGGCAGGTAGGGGCGGGCGGCGCCCCGGAGGGGAAGTTGGGGGACGGGCGCGGGGGGCGCTTTGCCGCCCCGGCCGTTGGTGTCAGTTACGGCGCGAGGCTCCAGCCGGGCGCTCCGGCCGGTTACGGCGCGAGGCTGCGGCCGTTGGTGACGGGCGCGGTGCGGGGCGCACGTGGAGCCGGCGCCTCGCAGCCCGCCCTTCTCCCTCCCTCCCTCTCTCCCTCAGCGCCGCCCGGGTCTTCCCGCCGCGGTTTCGGCGGGGTGGCGGGCACCGCCGCGGGGAGGGAGCCGGTCCCTTCCGCTCGCTGGTGGACGCATCGCGGGTGGCTCCTCTTGCCGGCCGCGGGGAGCGGCGCAACTTCGGGGAGGAACCCGAGCGGGGACGCTGGTCTTCCCCCTTCACCCTGAGGCGATGGAGTTGGCTTAAAGAGCCGCGAATCTCCCACCGCCCGTGCCATCTTTTCTTTTAGCTGTCCTACAAAGGTCGCAGCCGGAGAACAGGTCCGTTATGTGTGAAACTTTTATGTCAAGTGGGTTTTTTTGTTTGTTTTTTTAATTTTATTTTATTTGTTATTCTATACTACCAAAGACGGAGTGCCGATGAGATTATTTTCAGTGGTTCGTAGATTTAACGCAGGACAAATTCCTTATGCCATTAAAGCGAGAGTTACGGACTTGCTGAGTTCACATAGTCTGATGTTCCCGTAGCTCAAAATAAACCTTTTCATTAAAAGGGAGAAAACCGGATCCAGTTCTCGCAGCTTTTGATTGATTAGAGCTCCCTTGTGGAAATCAGCAGGGAGTTTTGCCTGATTAAAACCTGTAAAATCGTCTGAGGTTTGTTACACAACTGTCTGTAGATGTGCAGTGTGGGCTCAGTTAGGTAACTTTGCATCTGGGTCTTGTTTCCACTGGTCCAGCTGAAATACTTTGAAGTCAAATTAGTTTCTGTTCTCCACTTAAAAGAGTCAGCCCTCTCCACCTGAAAAGTCCCAGGGAGTGGGAGGACTGTTTTACCTGCCTTAAAGAATAATAAACTTGTTGGTTAAACTGAGAAATGGGTGACACCCATTGGAGGTAGTGATTGAAATTTAGAAGTGCTCCATGTGTTTTGATGGCAGTGCCAGGTAAAGTCAACTGTCTTCATCCTGAACGTGTTTTATTCCTTATTGCTGCTGTTGTAGTTGAGCCTCAGAAGCCCTTGTTAGGAACTGGGGACCCAGTTGTAATAAGAGATGTACAGGCATGCATGCAATCATAGTATCCCCCTTAAAGAGCTTGTTTTCTGGTGTGATTATGTAGAAATGTTAAAGAAACAGAGAATTGCTCAGACAAAGCCTTGCAGGTTGCAATTTCCACATGTGAACTGACTAGTCAGTTATTGCTGTTCCATTTTTTCTGTGTGCCTAAAGTAGCTGATTATGGATTCTAGTCAATTATTTGTGGAACTTCTGTTGGCGCAGCTGCAAAAGTTGCTGTCAAATTGCTTTTTTTAAGGTGTGAAAGTAAGTAAAATAAAACGGAAACTTCCTTGCACTTCAAATAGCAGACTTGGGGAGGGCGGAACTAACCAAATGCAACACTTTCTCTTTGTACTGTAACTACTTTCAGATGAGAAAACTCCTTTGGGATGGCATTTCTCAAGTTTGTTCTTGGGTCCTAGGAATTCCAGGTGTCAAAAGTCTGATCGATCTAGCTCTTTGAGTGAGAAAATAGCACTGTATTGTGGTCTGTGGAGTTCAAATGCACATTACTGGAGAGTTTCAAATAGCCTTAAAATAATCCTTAGTGGGGCAGGTTTATTTGCTATGTTTGGGACAATTGGATTTGGATATAAAAGAACAAGTAGTGTTTCTGAACTAGGGCATGCCAGTGTAACTCTGTTAGCTTTGGTACTTCGGTACAAGTGTTCCCAAACTGAGACCGCAATCCAGTACGAATAGATGCATGTAAACACAGTTCTGTAGATAAATGTTTTGGTACTGCTAATCTCATGGCCACACTGGAGGCTTGGATACCTAATATCCTTAAGGGTAAGTCTATGGAAAAACTCAGGTGTATGCTTAACAGCTTTCCTGGGTTAGGATGATAGAAAACAAATTGTGAATCACTAGAAGTATTCAGGAAAGCTGTTAATAACATTCAAAAAGAGATTCTTAATACGCATGTGAAGAGCATTATCAGTTTGTGTAGCTGGGCTATCACGCCTAACCATCCATCTAATCTTTGGGGAGAGGTTTTTCTAAAATAGGGTGCTTTTAAATGTACCCCAGTATAAAATACCAAAGTGAGGTGCATTATGGTGAACTAATTCTACTCATAAGATTAGATGCATGTACCTTGGATGGAAAAACTGTCTTCTCAGCAGCATGCCAAAGCTTGTAGCTCTCCGTGCACAGAAAACCTAATGGAGTATGCTTTGTGGTGTTATGTGTTCAGCGCTGTTTTACAGAAGACATTTATATGGCAGCTATCACTGATACACCACAATTGCTGATTTATCTTCATAGAGGTGGGATAGGAAAGCATCAAGGATGTGGAGAGACTAAGTGTCTTTCTGAGTCACTCGGGAAGTCTAAAAGAGCAAGAAGTTGAAGCCAGATGGAAAAAGCTCTAGACTGGTAATCCTACCTGGACTTTTGCCTTGTTTGCTATAGATTATGTTTGAATTATGCTATAAAATAAAGATATTTATAGTTATTGCATCTAATGGTTGTCTGAGAAATGTTCGAAGTTTAAGAAGTGGGTTTTTTTCTATTAAATGGCTTTCTATGTCTCTGGATGCACATGGTATTTGGTAGGCATTGGTACTTTATTATGCTGTCATAGCTTCCCTTTTCCTAGGTTTGTAATTTTAGTGTTTTAAAATCATCTAGTAGACTCCATGCAAAAACAACACTCTGTTAATGGATTGTTAGAGTAGGGAATTTGAATGTGGGGAATTTCAATGTTAGCGTCAGCATTATGGTTCCCAATGCAACCATTAGTCAGCAACACTTCACATAAACATCCAAACCAAAATTTAATATCATCCGCTGTAGTGTTCTTCATCAGAAAGGTGACTTTAAACAAGCAGGAAGTTCGTACTTAAGGATGAAGAATACATACCAACCAAGAGCTGTGCTGAGGTTGCTGTGAAATTGTTAACTTTGGGGTTTTAGTGTTTGTGACTCAAAATTTAAGTCCATTTTTGCTCTTAAAAACTGCAGCATGCAATTTTAAAGAGTGGCTAAGTAGTTTTAGTTTTTGTTTGTTTGATTGGTTGTGGGGTTTTTTGGGGGGGTTTTTTTGGGTGTTTTTTTTTTTTTTTTTTTTTTTTTTCAAGATGCCTGGCAGCAAAATCTCTGTATAGCAAGGTGTGCTGCTCTGAGGAGCTCTGCTTTTGTCTCCACTTGGAACTGAAGTGTCCCTTGCTGGTTCAGTTGCATGTGCTACTGATGCTGGCTGTTGGCCAGTAAGAGACATTGATTCTGCATAGACTCAGATGTCAGTAGCTGAAGACCCTCAGGTTGTCTCCCACTAATCAGCCAATTGTAGTTTCTGTGTTTACTGCAAATTAACGAAAAGAGATTCTGTTAGTTTGCTTCTGCTTGCTCTTTTTTGCTACAAACAGTTATGCAGCTGTGAAGGTGCCTTCTGGTTTAGGAACATTCTTCTTCAATGTGGTGTGCATGTCCTTAAACAGCCCTGAGCCTCAAAGAAAGGTAAGTTGAAAAGTGGCATCTGTGCCCTAGAAAAAGCTACACAGAGACAAGGGGAGCTACGTACATGCTTAAAAACCTAACACATGCCAAAGTGTTTTGGTGAATAAGCTTGAGTGCTTTGCTGAATCACAGCTGTGAGCGTGCAGAAATACTATACCTACAAAGTCTGCTACAGCTGAGCACAGTGCTGGGTAAAGTGCTCGTTACACATTTCGGTGCAGGTGTTTGGAGACCATCCGAACTGCAGAAATGAATTAGGAGAGGGATCGTACATGCTATCACACAAGAATGGAAGCATAACGTTGCAAGTGATGTAATTCAGGCTTCGCTGGGAAATCCTACCAGGACTTCTCACTTTCTCTAAGATATTCAAATACTGTGTGAAAACTGATGCAGTAAATGTACCAATTCCCATTGATTTCCTTAAGAAAATGACTGTACAAAGGGTGCGTCCAAGTAAACTGCCTTGGGAATTCCATCAGTGCCCTACAGAAACTATGGGATTTGCCCAATATTAACACTTTACTGACAACCCGCGATACTGATTTGCTAAGCAGGGCTAGCACTAAATATGGCAGCCCGCGGGGAAAGCGCAGTCCCGGTACCGACCCCCCTCTCCTCCCGCTCGCACACACATTAATCACATCTCTTCGTGTGATTAATCAGCCCCGAGAGACCTGGGAGGGCAGCGGAGACGCCGCGGGCAGGGAGCGGCGAGGCACCGAGTGGGTCCGGGCGGGCTCTCCGTCCCCCCGCCCCGCCGGCAGTGGGGCGCGGAGCCGCCAGGGGGCGCCCGAGGAGCGGCGGAGCGGATGGCGGGCGGGGGCGCGCCCGGCGCCTCCCGCTCTTCCCATGGGCATCCCGGCTGGTTTGAGGAGCGGGGACGTCAATCCCAATTTACCCGATCCGTTCTTCGGGTAAACCGCATCAGCCGCCTGGGCTCTCTTCTGGTCACAGTGACGGGCAGCGTTGTGTTGGTCTTGGCTCGCTGACAATAGCGAGGTAAACTCAACCGAAACTCAGAGTGCAGAGTGTAAGTGGTCCCCACAGGGATGTCATGCAATTGAAGCGATCCGCTTTGAAGTTGCATCTAGATGAATTTTGCGGTGCATCCTGGTGCAAAGCAGCCTGCTGTTGCAAGGCCCTGGGGAGGGGGTATCTGAACATCCAGGCTTGCTCATGCAGGGAATGAGCCCTCTGCGTTGGTGGGTGAGCTGCTGGAAGAGGGGCATGGGGCAAGGCAAATGCTGCTTCGGCAGAAGTCCTTCGACAGAGAAGTCCTTTCATTGGCAGCCTGGTTATGTTATAGGAGCTTGTCTGGCCGGGAGGAGTTTCCTTTCCTAATTTAGCTTGTTGTCCCCTCTTTCTCCCCCACCCCAACATCTTAGCGCTAACCTTTCCTACTTTTCCAGACTGGCCCTCCAAAGCTGGTAATGAAATGGCTGCCAGCTTTTTCGGTAGCCTGACTGAAGGGAGCGCAAAAAGCACCTCGGATGGGGTGGAGATCAACCTTTTGTGGTTAGAGTGGTGATTTCTGCCTCTAGTTACCTATGTGACTTTGATTTGTCATTTATTTTCAATAGATGCATGATTGACATGGGGAGTATCTACAGCATTTAATTTGCTAATGAGTGTCATTCATGGATCAGCAAAGTCTGTAAGTGGTTGTTACAGAGAGTTGGGGTAGTACAGAATAAGATTCCCTTGAACAGTGGACAAATGGAAAGCACCCGTGCCCTATGCAAGAAAAATTTTCTTAGTGGAAAGGATTGTGAGCTCTGGAACTGCTCTGGCATGATAACTGTGCAGTTAATTCATGCTTGTTGATCTACTGCCTACTGTAATTTCCTTCAGTGAATTATTTACTGTGAATTGATCACTAAATGTTATTTCGATTGTCAGTCATCAGGCAGCAAGACAGACATCCAGTGTACTTCTGGAGAGGGCAAGACACCCTTCTGGCAGGTGGTAAAAGCCAATCATTTGGCTGTGGGGTGCAGCTTGGATGTGGGTAGTATTTGGAATTAATTTCTAACTCTTTTTTGGTTGTATGTTTACTTAAGGGAGTTTCTCCTCTTGCATTATGTTGTCCAGCACCTTCAGGCAAGATCGTTGTCTTTAGTAATGCTTGTCACTGTTGCTCAGTGTAATGCGAAGGACTAGGATTGTTAATATGTTAGTTGCTACCTAGAAGGATTCTGTCAATAAGCAACTGGATATTCTGATACATGCAGAACTTGCTTGTTGAATTAAAAAATATCTTGTAAAGTATCTGGGGTAAGAGAATATCTGTACGTTTATGTGAGGGCTCTAAGTGACTGGCACTTAGATGTCAATGCCAGTAATGTGTCAGTGCCTTGGAAATGCGGACAAGTGAATAACCCACAGCTAACAGTATGCTAAGTAATGTAGGCAGCTGGTTCTTGTTGGGTTTTATGCTAATTGCTACTGCTGTTACCATTGCATTTGCCAGTTGATGGAGTTGCTCATCACTTATATACTCCTCGTGTAAATGTTGCCTTGGTACATCACGTATTGGTAACAGATATAAGCAGATGCTTTTACTTGACTGTTAATTTACAGTGAAAGTTTTATGGGATCATTAAGGTTCACAGAGAAAGATTGAAAATGACTTGGAGATCTTGCCAGACATTTGGCCAGATAGGCTCAGCTTTGCATAGTGATCGAAGAAATGAGGGGGAAAAAAATCTGTGAAAATATTTGTATGGAATTAGTGTACAGATGAAGGAGAGGAGAAGAATAAGGGAAGGGGAAATAGGAGATTGGACTAGCCTGTCTGTCAGAGTGCTTTAAGTAGTGTTCAGTTCCCTGTGAAGGATTGCAGGCAGCTTGTAAACTGCCTGGGTATGTTCTGTTTGAACTTGCAGAAAGACTTCCAGTATTAAACTTGTGTTAATGGTCTGGCCTGAGGCTCGGCTTCACTTGTGTGGACGAAACAGAAGAAGGTTTGCTATGCTGCAGCTTGGGTTTTGGTTATTTTGCAGATGTATAAAATACAATGTCAGATCCCGTGTTTTGGGACTGGCAATATAAATGGGATTTGGCTATAGACAAGCATAGAAAAAGCAATCAGAAACTTTTAAGGCACGTGTAGTTTTCCCTCAATTTAGGAAAAACCCTTTTGTCTTTACATGTTTACATGCTTGAGTAACTTTAATTTTAATTTTGCTTCTCATTGTTAGCCGGCCTAACTCTGATAGAGATTCCAAATAAATATTTATGTCAGCTTTGATTTCATATCATGACAGCTCACATGCAACTTATAGGAAAAATGACAGCATCAGTCTTTCTTCTTCATATCCATCACAATCTTGTCTTCAAGAAGAAAGAATTTGCTATTAGACTATATAGCAGTTAGAATTGGGGAAGCTGGTGAACTACATTTGAAAGTAACTTTTTCTTCACAAGCTCAGATACCTTATGTGTGTTTCTCTTGAAGGGCTAGGAGATGAAGCCTCAAAATAAATGTTTGTCATATGCATTTGTAACTGAAGTTTAAAAAGTCAGATGTTTCCAATTATAAGCTACAAGAGACTAAAACCTCATCTGTCTGAACATGGATTTGTAATGAACGGCTGATTTAGAACAAAGTATATACAAAAAGGCATAGCAAAATGTTTAAACAAATGTTTTTATTACATTATCCCTTAGTATTGAATTAAATATTATCTCACTTCTGTAATTACTATAAGTGCCAAGAATGATATGAAAGTGACTGATTATACAAGAAAATATTTTTTTTGGGTGGAATTTTATTGGTCTTGTTTATAGGTGGACTATGTTCAACTGTGGACCCAAGGAAGAGAAACCACAAGACAGACCTGAGTAAGCTGATGTAATGCTTCCCCATCAACTCAAAACAGTTTGAAAAATAAGTATAACTGCAACATTGAATAAAATTGATTGCAAGGAAAATTTTGTTGAAGAAGTAGCCTTTAGATGATTAAGTCTTAAATGCCTTCCATGGACTGGTAAAGGAGAGATGGTATTCCAGTTTTTGCACACAAAGATAAAATGTCTAGTTCCTAGGGTCTTATTATGAACAAAGACTTTCTTATTTTATTAGTGCATTTGTAACAATAGCATTTTAAGAATTACACAGTGCACTTGATCAGCAGCATAGATCCTGTTAGACAGATCCAGATCCTGTTAACTGCCCCCATGGGGAAAAGCTAATGCAGTTAGCTGTAATGCTCCCTCTTGGTTGCTTTGTTCACTCTTTACTGTGCATGAAGAAACTATGAAAGCAAGACATACGTAACGTTAAACTAGTTATTTATTGATTGAGATGTGTGGCAGATAATGAGGATTAGTGAGCAATAAGTATTGACATAGCACCTCCAAGCAAGACACCTGGTTCACAGAATCATGGAATAGCTGAGGTTGGAAGGGACCTCTGAAGGTCATTTGGTTCAAACTTCTTGCTCAAGCAAGGCTACCTAGAGCCAGTTGCCCAGGACCATGTCTACGTGGTTTCTGAATTTCTCCAAGGAGGCAGATTCCACAACTTCCCTGGGCAACCTGTGCCAGTACTTGGTCACTCTCACTGTGAAAAAGTTTTTCCTGATGTTCAGAGGGAACCTTCTGTATTTCAGTTTGTGCCCATCATCTACGGTCCTGTGGAGCCTGGCTCCATCCTCTGTGTGCCCTCCCTTCAGGTATTTGTATACATAGGTAAGATCCCCCCAAGCCTTCTCTTCTCAGGCTGAACAGTCCCAGCTTTCTCAGCCTTTCCTCTTATGTGAGGTGCTCCAGTCTCTTCATCATCCTTGTGGCCCTTTGCTGGATCCTCTCCAGTATGTCCATGTTGCTCTTGTACTGAGGAGCCCAGAACTGGACACAGCACTCCAAGTGTGGCTTCACCCGTCCTGGCACTGTTGCTGGCCTGGCAGTCATTCAGTATTGGGGAAGGTTGACTTCTGTTGCGTCTTGGATTGACTGATTCTCAGTGTTACTGAGTTGCTATATTCTGACTCCCTGGGTTTTTTTTTTCATTGTAGGTTTTCATAGATTTTCATGGGGTTTTGTGATTTTTTTTTTCTTGAGTTTTTTTCTGTTAACAACCTATGTTTCAAGGGTCTTATGTCTAGCTGCAAATTTACCATTCTTATCTATCACGGCTCTAGTCTAAGTATTGTCACACAGCTTTCTTGCAAGCTGGCAGTTTCCTGAGAAGTTTCATCCAAGGTTAAGCAGTTCTGCTGTGTCAAAACTAGGCCTTGGATCACAGACAGCTGAACCCCTAGGAGGAGGATTCACACAAAGCTGAGGTGTGAAATCAGTAGGAGCTATGCTGTGCTGATTCCCTTAGGAGGACACACAGTGAATAGTAGCTGCAAGGTTATTTGAACTACTTTCAAAATAACTGGATGCCTGCAGGAGAAGCCTTGTAACTTAAGCCTTCTCTGTGCTGGACTTTTACCCATCAGTGTGTTTTTGTATGTATTTCTGACACTAATGTGGTTTATAATTGGCTCTTTGCCTGGTCTTAGACAGTGACAAGTGTTGCTGATATGGATTGCCTATGGTAAGGAAAATTATTTTTTGAAAGCCGTTGAAAGAAATAGAGGAAGGTAAAGCTCAAGATGTTGACGGGAGTTGTAAAGGAACGATTGACTGAGGGTGAGAACCAGTACACTGGCCTGCTATATGATATGCTATTTGATAGTTAGGAAAGGGTGGTACAGTGGGTAAAATTGGAGAGAAGGGAAAATAAGAACAGGTTTTATGAAGAGATGAGAAGACACTTTACTGAGGGGTAGAAAGATCAAAAATTACAAGTGTGTTTTAATAAAAAACAGTGGGTAAAGTTCTGACTTGTGAAATGCAAAGCAAAATTTACATTGCCTTCACTGCTGCTAGAATTATTCCCATCTTGAATGCCAGGGAAGAAAGAGAATGTCAGGAAAGAAACTTAATTTATTTTTTAATATTTTTAAGTTTACAGACTTGGAACACTTGTTATCTGCAATGGAAAATCAGGTCAAACACTAGGGAAAAACTTTCTCATTGGAACAGTAGTGTAACCTGAAAAAATTTCTGAAGGAAGTGAGATTTCAATCATATGGAAATTTTGGGAACAGAGAGTGTCTACCATGAGGTTTTGAGATACAGTTAATTTAGTTTTGGGGCAATTGATATTTCATCCACACCCTTTGTGATTTTATAAAATTTTCCAAAAAGTAGAGTTTCAAGGATGTTTGATCCTTTCTACACAAGAGGCAAAGCTTTCTTAATTTGTAGATCTCTATGCAGTACATCAAGGAAGCCAACATATTTCTGATGTAAAATCACAAGAGTTAACAAACTGTGAAAATAGTGTGGTTTGTTTGGGGTTGGGTTGGGTTTTTTCTTTTATTTTTTTTCCTTGAACTAAGATTTATGATAGTGGGCATCAGGTAATGGTACTAATTTGTAAACTGGCTATTTATTAATACTCTTCAGTCTTTTTGCTGTTGCAATTTAGATACTTATTTATTTATTTTCACAAACAAAAGTGGCCCTGCAACTTGCTGCTATGTGCAAGTATTAGTCTGAGATCTTTGAGAAGTGCCACCCCTCTTGTGCTGTTAGACATATGTAAAATGTGATGCAAGTGACTTCCTGCTACTTCTTATGAATAGGGACTTATTTCAGCAGTAAGATGTAAGTAACTGGATTTTTAGGGATCATTTTACACACTGGAGTGGTGGTATTTGTGTGTAGGTTTTTTATTTGGAGCGTGGTGTGTTGTGTGGTTTGTTTAATTTTTGTTGTGGTTTTTTTTTGGTGAAGTATTCAGTTGGAGAGCAGTTAAATTGCAGCAGTCTTTACAGGACAATTTCTGCTAGTTTTGTTTTTGGAAATAACTAAATGGATGGTAAGACTGCATACTTTCTGAAATCCTCGTTTTTATCAGAATGTGATGCAGAGGAAGGCCTTTCTTCCATCCATCGCTGAGGTTTACTTCCTGCTGTAGCAAAACAACAACTTGCAATGGTTCTTGCATTCAGGTGGATTTCTTACAGTGGTGTTCTTTCCAGGTGTTCACCTAACTATGGGTTGAATTTGCTGCCCAAGTAGATGGATTTGCCCTGTTTGTTTTTTTTTAAAAAAAAAAAAAAAGTCAAGAATATCAGAGACCACTTGTTTTGAAGCTTTGGTAAAAACTTTTTTGAGGAAGCATCCTTGAAACCTTTTGGAGTTAACTGTTCAAAGAGGCATACTTGAAAGTTAGCAGTGCTTCTCAGGAGTGTTGACTGGGGGAGTTTGTAAAATTAATCTGCAATGAAAAAGCCATGAAAATGGCTTTGAGTTGAACCAAAGTTTAACTGTTGTTCACAGAAAGTGGTTTCACAGTGAAGATACTTGTTTCCTGCCTTAAATGAATAATTAATTTTTACCTCTTGCTACTTGTGATGTTTATGTATAGGTTTCCTTTCCTGTCCTGTTAAACTACATTTGGCCTTCTTTTACTGAAATAAATTGTCCTGACAGTTTTCTTACATAAATACCATCTACATAGTATTAAGAAAGCCTGAACCTGGTCTGTACTGAGTTAGTATATGATGAAGCATGACTTTTACAAGTGATGATGACAAAGCCAAATGTGTTCTGTAGGCATTTAGGATCATAATTGACAAAAAGAAGATTTTTTTCATGACTTGAATTTTATTACCTTCCTATATATAATGCATTTCACTGTGGGCAAATGGTTCTGTATAATCACTCTCTTTAGTGAGTACCCAGAATTAATTTACTTATTTGCACTTATGTCTTGGTGGCATTTTATTGTGTAAGTAGTTATGTTTAACAAGCCATTTAGCAGGTGAATAATTCTTTCATGCTGTTGTATCCATTTCCCAGTGACCATCCATGATTTGTCAGATATTAATTTTTTCAAAGGGTGCAGTTTTGTATCTGTGACCAGAGGCTAAATTGGAGTTCAATGAAACAGTGAAGAGAGAATGTTGAGGGTTTGATCAATTAGAAATGGTCCATTTCTCCTGCAGTTCAAGAGAATCAGGGAAGATGGATGTAGCAAGTGACTTGCAATGTAGCTGATCTCCTTAACTTCATTGACAAAATATGAGCTGCGCTCAAGCAGTGTTCACAAATTACCACTGTGTAGGTTGCCAGCAGAATTGAGATCTGCAAAAGTGGCAGTGCCCAGTGGCTTCTGAAAGATATAAGAAAACAAAGGAGAGAGTAGCCCTAGCATTTTTCATGCAGCTGTTGCCAAGAAAATTCAGTTGAACATAATCTCTTATTGACTGTGGTTTTCTTGGCTTAGTGATGATATAAGTTAGACCACAAATTCAGTTTCTCTAAACTGATTCTGATGTGACCTATCCCTGACTCGGATAGCAAATGACTTTCTGTAGTGAGAATTTTGTGCTGTGTTTGTTTTGGTGTTTTATTGTTGTTTGGTTTTTGTTTTTGTTTTTTTTTTTTTTTTAACTGAGTATGGATACTGTAAGCAGATGGAAACCACCCAGTGGAATTGCAGTTGGAAAATAAGGTAGAAGTTCAAGTCACTCGTGTGTTGAAGCGGAGGAAAAGTTAGTATGCAGCTAAAAGCTTATGAGTAAGCAAAGGATTGGTGTTAAATGTTCTTAATAGCCATGTGTTGGGCGGAAAACACAAGAGCTGACCTCTGGAAAAGGTAATGCATTAGCTGTCAGTATAAAATGTCTTGTGAGCCTTGTAAAGAGAGGTAAGTTACATTCAGTTTGTTTGGTTCATAATCTGCCATGGGGAGTGGGTTGCCAGGATGCCCGCTTCAGAGCGACCCATAAGAAACAGAAGCTTGGAGCAGAGAAGCTGAAAGGTGTTGGTAGGGGTGGATATGGATGGAGCTGCTGAGCTCCTTGCAAGAAGTCCTACCTGAATTGTCTGTTAATATCTGTACATTTGGGCTTATACAGATGGTGAGTGTCTGAAAGGGACACTTGTGGCAGCTCCCACAGTGAAATTCCTTGTGTTACCAAGCTGTGATTCATGATAGTTCTTGTCATCCGTTTCCTGTTGAATCATCTCTGGGGTTTCTCTTTAAGTGTCTTGGGTAAATGTCTTGAAGCTAAATGAGGATGCTTGTATGATGCTTTTAGGACTAGGAAGACTGGCCATACCTGTCTTAAACAGTTTGCTTGATCATATTTGATGCTTGCAAGCATCCAAGATATGTTTCCAAAGATGCACTCAGACCCTAAACAGAAAAGATTAAATAAGCTTTGAGCGTGAGCATGGTTTAGCAACATAGGTTTCTCCAGCTGTCACTTGGGCCTGTCTCTGTGCTGTACTAGTCACCACCCAGGTATTAAGGGTACATGGAGAAAGGCTGTGGGGTCAAAGGGCACGGGTTTGGTGACTTTTCCTAATTAGTAGAAAGGAGATGATCAGAACATTTCCCTGTTGCAAGGATGCTTAAAAATCAAACCCAATGGTCTCAAGGAAACAACAGACTGACACGCAGTTCTTGCTCCACTGCTGACAGCATTTTTGTTGACCTAGTAGTCTGTACCCAGGAGCCCTGTCATTTTCAGCATTAGCCCAACTCCATGTTTTCATGACACGTCATGAACAAGAAACAGGAGGCAAAGATGCTACGGTGGTCTTGTTCATTAATTCTTTCTAGTAGAGTGTTCTGGTTTGAGTGAAGTTTAAGTATTTCATGTATGTGGAATGCTTTGAAAACGGAAAGTGAGACAGGAAGCAGTATTTTCTGGTATGTTTTTTCTCTGGGAGTTTATTATGTAATGCATAGTTCGGAGATTTGACTCCGAAAGCATTGCTGGTTTGTGACTTAACTGGTTTTCCTAACTACTCTAGGATAAAATGTCTATTGGTATTATTTGTGAGCCATAAGCTCTTTTGGTTTCTTGTTATTTCTTTGAACAACAGGTATTTAACTTAATGCAGAATTACAGCATTTGCAGGACCCAATTTTGGGACTTTATTGGGGTTTTTTCCTTCATAAAAATGCTCACAAAGCATCAAACAACACTGAGCTGGGTGGAAAATAAGTAAAGAAACCAAACAAACTACAGCGTGACATAGTTTAACATTATGCATTGTATTGTTGTCTTGATTTGTTGTTAGTGGAAATAAAAATGAAAGTTATCAGCAGTGTCTTAAAATTAAGTGTAAACATCTGAAAAATGAGGATTTTTTTGTGCTCTATTTAAACAAATGATCTATAAAGATTTTTGAGTATTGTTTTTGTGTCTTATTCAGAGATAAAAAGGATCGGTTTGTAGCACTCATTTAATATCTAGCACTCAGTTCTACTCAACTCTTACAACTAGCGTATTTTGAAGTAGAACTTAAGTGGTTTATGTCACTCTAACCGGATTATTAAGATTGAAACAGTTTTTTTTAAAAAAACCAAACTTACTTCTAATTACTTCAGTTTTATATAATTCTTATTTTTCTAATTCTAGAATTCTACTTCTAATACGTTGACCTGTATTGAAGAAGATTTGCTTTCTGGCTTTCATGTGTCAGGAAACATTTGTCTTTGCTTGCAGGGTGGGTGAATAAAGTATTTTATTTGTTTGTTTGGACACTGAACCAAGTAACCACAAATGTTTGTTTGGTTTGTTGTGATAGAAATCTTCATCTAGCTTCTTTTTTATTTTGAAAGAAAAATGAAAGATTTTTCTTAAAGATTTGGGAGGGTCAAATGAGATATTCCTTCCCTGAAAATAAATTTTGTTTTAATCTGAAGTAGTTTTCACGGCAGCAGAACACATAGGTGTCCTTGAAAAAATCAACAGCAACAATTGGCTGCTCCTTTGCACAAGCCAGTGGTTAGAGCGCTTTCTGTGGGTAAATGGAAACTTTCATTTTTCTGTAAAATGTTTGTGCTGAAGCTGGGCCAGAGGACAAGAGAACCATCTGGCTTCCCTGCTCAGCCAGCTGTGGTAGGGACAGGAGGTGCAGTGCCTCTGCCTTCAGGTTGTATTGGAGCATGTCACTTGCAGGGGCGCGCTGTATGTGGGAGAGACCACGGCAGCATCAGTAAACTGGACTAATAGCGCTAATGTTTGGAAGGAGAGAGGGAAAACATTTGAATCCTCTTGGTTAGAGGAGACTTGAATCTTTTCTTCTTATCTGGGGCCAATATGCTTTGGACAAAAGACAGGGCTGATAACAACTCTTCGCTGTAGACTGTCATTCAATTTTTAGTTAAAAGCACTTAGCAAAGTGAGTGGAAATCATGAATAACTTGGTGTGACAGAGACTGAAACTCTGGGATTTTGGGGTTGATTTTCCTAATAAACATTTTTGGTAGCTCTCCCCCCATCCAATCAACTTGATTGGAAACTGCAAATAGAACTGATATTGAACAGGGCGTTACTGTCTGTCAAGGGAAGTAGGGACTCTCAGGTTTTTCTGCACTTGTTCCTCTAGGGAGGGATTGAGGTATTCTGGGAAAAGCAGGGTTCTGGTGTGAGGGACAGCTGGGCAGCAATGCAGGGTGACAGATCTGCCTTCCCTCACTGTCACGGTCTCTCTTACATGAGGTGTGTATTTGGGACCAGGTTTTTAACCCCCTGGGAAGGAAGAGGCAATATGAAAGGTTGAGGGAGGAAGAAAAGGAAGGGAAGATTAAAAAGAAAAACTGCCTTTGAAGTCACAGTCCAATCAGCCTATGAATTCTCTCAAATGTTGAATAGCGTTCCTTCTCTGTGCCTTGGCGAATGAGTCACAAATGTTGCTGCTGTGCAACAAGTTACCCTGTGTAAAGAGGGGAGGTAATGCTACTTCAGCTCAACTGACTGGGAACTGAGGGACAGCAGGGTTATGTGACTAGTCTGTGATCATACTAGGAATCTGTGGTAGTGGGGCATTAGAAGAGGGATGTTTGGACTTCCAGTCCAGGACACATTATATGCATTTCCCCTAAAAAAGCATTTTTGCAATGTTTTGTGTATATTGGAGAAAAAGAGCAGTCCCTTGATCCCAAAATTCTGATTAATTTCTATTCAAACAAATTAAGTGACAGGCAGAGATAGATGCTTGTGATATTTCAGTAGTGCAGGTATGCTTTTGGCCCATGTAGAAGCACTTGTGGAAAAATTACTATTTATGAAGAGATTTAGAGCTGTTTCTCTTCCATGAGCTATTTACTTCAACTGAGATAACATCTATTAAACATTCATTCTAAGTAAAATACCCTCAAGAGTCAATTTAGGTAAACTGCAGTACCTCTTTCTAGACTAAAAATTGCTTTGCATAATGCATGTAGAAAAATCCATTAAATTAATTTTTCTGTTCCTCTCAGTTTTTATTATATGTTGAGATTAAAATTTTTTTTTTTATGAGGGAGTAAGGAAGGAGGGAAGAAAGCTCCTTTTGTCAGCTGCATAAAGGGACAGTCAGAGCTTTTGTGTGTAAGGGTTTTTTTTTTTAATCATGTCTTCAATTTTCTTCTAAGTTGAATATGTTATCATGACTGCAAACTTTCACACTTCCATTGTCATAAACAATGGTCTAATAATCTTTAGAGCTTTGGCATTTTCCAGCCTGGCAGCCAAATGAATGTGTGGAAGAATGTTGAAGACAGTGACTTTAATCATGTTGTAATACACAGCCTGTCCTTTACTTCAACTACTGTATGGTATTTTTAAAACCACATGCATGCAACAACAGACGATGCTTGAGAATTAACATCACCTTTGATTACTGTTTGAGAAGACAAGTAGCTGTGTTGTCCTGAAGGTAAGAAACAAGATGCTGCTGAACTATGCAGCTTCTTGAGCTTGAGGGGCTAGGAGGGAGGACAGATCCAGGTGAGACCTACATAGAGATGTGGGCCCTGATGGAAAACTGGAAGGACTCAGCTAATGTTCTGGGTTGGATGGTGTTTGGAGAGGGTCTGCTGTCTCCTAGCATTACACTGATACCATCGTTGCTCTCTTAGAGGTTCGGCTTTATGCTACATTTGGGTGTTACTGGGTGCTCAAGACCTAGCTGTTAAGGGATAGGTCACAAGTGTCACAAAGAACTGGTGGACATCAAACTCGAGGAGGTATCGTTAAGGGGTGGGACTACAGCCCACTGAAGTCAGGGAGTGTTTTTTCCTTAATCTCTAGTGTGGTTTTGGTGAGGTTATACAAAGGTTTTAACAAGTTAGGTATTCCTGTGCAGTGTTCTAAGTTTTTTTTTTTTACCAGGATGTTTTAAGGAGACAAAACCAAAAATATAATTTTTGGGACTTTGCTCAAGGATTATTTGTTCATTTAAATGTGTTAATTCAACTTTAAATTATTCAGCATTACAAGAGGGTAGGGGAATATCAGTAGCCCATTGGTAGATAGTAACATTGCTTTTGTTGCTACAGTTGTCCAGTAGAGCTAATATTTATCTGTACTTCAGTGAATCCCCTCCCCATGCCCCCTCAAACAGTGTCAGCAATTTCCAAGCTTAGGAAGGGGATTCAAGTTACCAATACCAGGCTCTGAACCCTTAGTCAAGGAGGGCTTACAAGTTACTGTGAGTCAGGTGAGCCATGCTAACTCTCCATATATATGCTCTGAACTCTTAACTATTGCGTGTCTCCTTTAGACTATGTTAGCTGAATATTGGAAATACAAATCTTTGACTGCAGACTGTTATCCATTTTGCTGTGCTATTTGAAGTTGATGTCATCTGCTGGTACTTGCCAGTGCCACGTTGCCAAAGATTGTTCCTCTACAGCCCTGCAAGCAGAATAAGAATATTCTAGTCTGCTGGAGTCTAAATCTATGAGACTAGTTTCACCTGCTTTGCCTACGGGGCTGGGTTTGAGTTAGCCCCCTGACTTTGCTGGAAGGAGGTTAGAGAGTGCTTTCTACCATCAGAGCAATAGGGAAGGCACAATGACAGGTAGCAAAGCTACCTGCCTATCTTTGTAGAGCCTGTGATTTGCTGCCAGTTCATATATTTTACATTAATACAGATTAAAGAGGTTAAAGTCTCTAAAAGTGCTAAAGGAGGTCCAAACTATAGTAGCAGGTTTGATTTGGTTTATACCTGTTATGACCATGGTAGAAGAGTACTTACATTTTGGTGCACCAGAAGTGTTTTTTGAATATAGACAAAGGAACCGTGTTGATTCTTCCACCTCATCTAGCTTTGATTATTTTAAAAATTTCTGCTTAATAAGAATCCACCCTTGTCAGGTAATGCAGCTTTAGCTTGGTATAAATCTGAATGCAGCTGAACAAGTTTTAAGCTATTTTCAAGCATGGAGAGCCATGTAAGAAAGATTTATCTCTGTAAACAGCCAACAAGCCCAGCCAAGCACCTTCTCAAGCCAGAGTCCCAAAATGGCTAATTGCTGGTGTGGGTTTTCTTATTATTTTTCTCCACTCTGTGTACTATATTATACTGGTAGTGTTCTGGCAGTCAAACTGCAGTTCACAGTTCAAAATGCAGATTTTATTTTATTTTCTACTTGTTTTCTTACGTGACACTTTTGCCATCTATCTTTCTTCATAAAATACTCGAACCCTAGGAGCCATATTTTCCCAGCTAAAAGTCAATTTTTTTCTCAATAGGAATCGATGGCACAGTATTTAATGCCACACAGGAGTGTAGCTGTAAAAGGTTTTCCTTTTTATTTTTTTTTCCTTCTCCTCCTTCTTCCCCCTTAAAGTACTACAAGCATACTTTAAAGTAGCAGCAATTTGAAGGTTTTTTTCAAATAACTTCTTAAAATTCCTAATTCTTTCATATTTTCATATTTCTATACATGAAATGTGTTATTAAAAAGTTGTTTAACAACAAGAAGTAGCAATTCTCTTGGCAAAACAAGTTCAAGATCATATTGTATAAAAATAAGGAAAATATTGAACTAATGCTGTAAACCACTTATGAACAGCTGAGCATACTCAATAAGCCAGAGTCTTGCAGTAAGGTGGATAGATAACTGGTTGAAAGACAGAGCTCAGAGGGTAGTGATTAGGGGTGCAGAATCTAGTTGGAGGTCAGTGACGAGTGGTGTTCCCCAGGGGTCAGTACTGGGTCCAGTCCTCTTCAGTATATTCATCAATGACCTGGATGAGGGGATAGAGTGCACCCTCAACAAGTTTGCTGATGACACAAAGCTGGGGGGGTGTGGCTGACACACCGGAAGGCTGTGCCGCCATACAGAGAGACTTGGACAGGCTGGAGATCTGGGCAAAGATGAACCTTATGAAATTCAACAAGCGCAAGTGTAGGGTGCTGTACCTGGGGAGGAGTAACCCCATGCACCAGTACAGGTTGGGGGCTGACCTGCTGGAGAGCAGCTCGGTGGAAAGAGACCTGGGAGTCCTGGTGGACAACAGGATGACCATGTGCCAGCAATGTGCCCTCGTGGCCAAGAAGGCCAATGGCATCCTGGGGTGCACCAAGAAGAGTGTGGCCAGCAGGTTGAGGGAGGTCATCCGCCCCCTCTACTCTGCCTTGGTGAGGCCACACCTGGAGTACTGTGTCCAGTTCTGGGCTCCCCGGCTCGAGAAGGACAGGGAACTGCTGGAGAAGGTGCAGCAGAGAGCTACCAAGATGATTAGGGGACTGGAACACCTCTCTTATGAAGAAAGGCTGAGGGATTTGGGTCTCTTCAGTCTGGAAAAAAGACAGCTAAGGGGGGATCTTATCAACACTTATAAATACTTAAAGGATGGGTGTCGGGAGGATGGGGCCAGGCTCTTTTCAGTGGTGCCTGGCAACAGGACAAGAGGTAATGGGCACAAACTTGAGCATAGGAAGTTCCACCTAAACATGAGGAGGACTTCTTTCCTTTGAGGGTGGCAGAGCACTGGAACAGGCTGCCCAGAGAGGTGGTGGAGTCTCCATCTCTGGAGACATTCAAAACCCTCCTGAATGCATTCCTGTGCAACCTGCTCTAGGTGACCCTGCTCTGGCAGGGGGGTTGGACTAGGTGATCTCCAGAGGTCCTTCCAACCCTATGATTCTATGATTCTAAGGTGTTTGCTTGTTAATAATGAGAATATTTAATCTTTGGAAGCACTTACTGTAGATGTAGTGAATTCATTGTTATTGTAAGTCTTATTCATAACGTCTGCCGTTTAAAAATTTTGTCCTGTCACTCAATGATAAATCATAGTCTTTCCTTTAAAACTTAGGTGAAACATTATTCACTTTCTGATGCAGAATATCAAACTACTTCTTCACAGTGATCCTTTCTGCCCTTAACATAAGAATCTAGTTGCAGAATGAGGAGTTCAAGTTGCTGGTTTTGTCAGTCTATTTACATTGTATTCTACATTTGTTGTAATGCACTCACCTAGTTGAATCATATCTGGGTTTTGGTGTAATTAATATGCCTACTGGTTTTCCACGGTGAAAACAAAGGCTTGCAGCTCTTGGGGGGGAAATCAAGTTGAGGAAAAGGTCAGCACATTGGACTGCTCAGGTTTTGGACTAGGGGGGAGATCTGATGATTTAGCAATGATGATACAAGAAACCAGAAAACAACTTTTACAATGATTAATTTTCTCATCTCTGGCAGCCATAGAAACAGATCCAAGAGCTTGTATTTCCAGTTTCTACTCTGTTACTGTGTCTACAGTAAATTGGATAATAAAATGTGAAAATGCCTCCCCTGAAGTCTGCTCGTTTGTAGTGATAAGAGATTTGTGGATATACATATATATGTAAGTATTTATATTTCTTCCCTATTGTCTTAACACTTTATTCCTTAAGTGTTTCTGCAGCTCTGTTCTCCACTCCTTGTACTTTGCTGATTACAATAAAGTCAAGCGAGCCTACCTCAGAGTCAGCGTGTTGTTTATGGGACTGTGTCACACAGGGCTACAGAGAAGAAAAAACTGCCAAAGAAATCTCTATACATGTTGCCATCAAAGCTTTCCAAAGCATCATAAAAACAAATGTGTTTAAGTCAAGTCTCTTTGAGGGTGTGTTGAGGTGGGGGGAAGGCACCAACTACTTGTTCGCTGTGTTTTACATGGCAATAGTGTCCCATTTTAGACTTTCCCTGACCTGAATCTGTCATCTGTAAGAAAAGGCTGTTCTAAAGTGCATGGACCAAAGAATGTTTTTCCTGGCCTCTCCTCTACATCATTTAATTCTCCTTTGTGTTAATGGATGTAAGTAAAATACAAACAGCATGCAGACTGTAGTAGCTGAATAAATGTTATGACTGCTGGGTGTTTTTAAAAGAAAAAGCAGTTTTAGAAAGGGCTGTTTTTTCTTTGTGAGATTATAGTTTGCCAGTCTCGGTGAGTGTTGTAGCCCTGTCAGATGCTGCTCATGAATCAGAAAAAAAGATGGGAGAGCTGTTAAAATGGCTAATTCTAAAGGATGGAATACATGCAAGATGAGTTTTGAATGGCAAGATAGAGGTCTGCTTCAGGTCACTGGTGCTTCTACGAAGACTCATCAGTGTTGTGCACTGGAGTGAATTTGCTGGTGCCAGGAGCTCCTTGTACTTTTGTGTAACAGGCTGCAGAAGGGAGCATGTAGGTTATCTGCTAGCAGGCGCTGCAGGGCATGCTCGCCTGCCCCTGGAGCATTGCACTGAGGGATGTGCATGCTGTGGCTGGTGGCATGCAGTGAGATGCTGCTAGGTGTGGTGTGTAAAGAACCTGTGATTCAGTAATCCTTGAATTAAACAGAGTAACTCACTCCGGGATGTCAGGGAAGTGTAGGGATTTGCTATTTATTTAGAAAAATAAACCAACCATATAGAAAAACCCCAAACTCTCCAAAACCTGAAAAATGTCCATGTTTCCATCTCCCTTCCTCCCTGGTTCTTGCTTTGGCCTCGGCTCCAAAAAGTCTGCAATTCTCCTTGCTTGGCAGAGGAGATGGGTGCAAAAGACCAGTGGGTGCCCTTGATGACGCTGTCAAGATGGGCATATGAATGCTGTTATATGTCAACCACCACCTTCTCAGCTCTGCGCAGTGTTTGAATGGCTCTAGTGCTGCTATCACATCTCTTCTCATTCATAGAACACCTAGATAATGATCACAGAATATTGTGTGCCTGGTACAGTAACTGTTGTAATTAATGCACTGTTCCTAATACTATTGAATTGCATTATCCCTAGATTAACAGTGGGAGAATTGCTTCTAATCCTCACAGTAACGTGATTCTCAACCTGGTCATGCCTGAATTGACCTTTCTTGGCACTGGCAGTGCATTGCTTGCTTTGCAGCCTTATTATCAGGGCATCTTGAATACAAGTTGGAAACAGGAAGTGGAGGATTTGAAAATGGGGATCTGGAAATAGTGGTGTGAATACTTAAAAGTGGTAGAGTGGAGGGAAATTCCCAGAAAGTCCTTGTTTTACCCTATTTCCCTCTACAAGACATGCCACTGTACCTCTGAAGTGCTGGTGTGGTAGGTATCCATCCCAGCAAGTACTGTCCTTTTAAAGGAGAGCGAGTGTATGGTTATCATCCTTTCTATTCAATCTATGTGCATGCTTTCTCAGTTCAAGTTCAGCCACCTCTAACTCACTCATTGAAATCCTTTTGATTAGTTAATTCATTGCCCTTATTGAATGTCATTCTGAAATTAAAAGGCTGGTGCATGAAGACTTCAACATAGGACCTTTGCTAGGCCTATTTGTTGAGCAGTCCAGTCCTTTTAATCAAGTTACTGAATTGCTCTGTTCCATCAGGCATGGCCTGGTCTCCTGAGTCTCAAGGAACTTGGTTGCAGGAAGAGGAAAATGTAAAACCTATTCTAATTTAATAATCTGTGTTCAGAAAAGGGTAAAATTGCTATTTAGGTAAGTAGGTAATGAAAAACCAATTTTTAAAGGAATTACTAAGTCTGCAAATATGCTTTGGCAATTTTTCATGGCAAACTCAAGTATTAAGGTAACGTGGTTTTCAAGGTTTTGATTTATATGGATGATTTTACAGTTCTGCTTTACTCTGTAAAATAGGGTAAAGTGCTGTGCAAAAGTCATCCTGAGAAGCTTATTTGTGGTGATTATTTGAGACTGCACTCTCAGCCCAATAGACTGTGCAATATAGAGGCTGTGCACCCTTTCTGGAGGAAGAGAACCATGTTGCCTCCTTGGTACTGTGAAATATGGAAAAAATTCTTGATGAAACTCCTGAACGAGATACAGAATGGATATCTAGGATTAAAAGAAGATAACCGTGAATATAAACCACACAATAAAAGGACACTGCAAAACACTATAAGGTCTCTGAATCACTGCTTGTATTAACATCCTTTCATAGATACATTCTGAAAACTGACTGGACAATTGCTCACTGTGGCTAAAGTTATTTCTGTGTTACAACATTGGGTTGGAAATACCACATTATTGACAGCTTAAGTGGTAAATTTGTATGTAGCCTCCAAAATTGAAGGTCCAAAATCAAGAACCATCTTTTCAGCACGTCATTTGGAGGATATGTCTTATTCCTCACCAACGGTTTTAATCATCAGGATGATTAATAAAACCAAAGCAACAACAAAAAATATACAAACTACAAATAAGATAGGGTGATTTGCTGAAGCTCTGTTGGGAAGTTGCACTGAGAATTTGAATTGGACTTTCTGAAATCCTATTCCGCTGACCTATCCTTCAGAGCAACCTTCCCTGATCTAAGTTAATGCTAAGAGGAAAGCTAACAGCAAGCATCTATGGCATTAGATACTTGCCTGATTCCTGTATCTGCATTGGTGGAAATCAGGGGGAAGCTAGGCACCAAAATGGTGTGGAACTGTCCCTAATTCTATATTTAGTGTTGTCTTTAATTTAAAAAAAATTAAAATTTGACAGTCACCCGAAGCTAGTTGCATCAAAGTTCTATCTAAACCAGTACTGAGATATGCACAGTTACGCCTTATGCTGTGACCATAAGAGGAGATAAGTGCTAGGTATAGGAGCAAAACAGATTAACTGTAATTGTGGTATCCTGTTATAGAAGTTATTTCTTGCTTAACTTGGAGGAAGAATGTGAGCAATTGCATGCAACATGCAGCTTGATTCTATGGACTTCTTAGAATTGCTTCATCTGTTTAGCCATCTTGAAGACTACACTGGAATGTTTGCTGGAAGGTTTAAAATAGCCTAGAATTTCTAGAAGTCCCAGATCAGAATGGGCAAATTAAATTATTTCATGAGAGTATGTTGAGTTGCTGAATGCAAAAATCCATTTAGCAACCTCTCATCAAACAACGCATAAAACATAGAGGATCTCTGCTTTAACCGGTTGAGGAGACTTCATTCTTATCTCTGTGATCTTGATAGGTCAATCTGTTAAACTAACTTCTAAAGAAATATTTAATGAATAAAGGCATCTATATTAATATTTCTATCTATGCCGGCCTAGCCCCTTGCTCTTGCCATTCCCCCATATTTAAGTATGAGCAGCACGTATCACATCCCTGTCTAGAGTGCCTTAAATAGAGCTGAGAGAGAAGGGATCTTACTGCTGCCCGTTTAATGGTTTTCTCAATTTTCATGGTGACACTGAGGTCTGGCAGGGTAGAGCTGGCAGAACAGAAAGGATGTAGGCTCCTCAAAGTTAATTCCATCCTCATTTCCTGAAGGTGTTTTTATTTGGAGGATATTTGGGTTTTGCTTGTTTTCTAGCAGCCTTTCTTGAATGCAAATGCCTGGATAAACATTATGGTAATCCTAGTTTACTTATTTAACCTAGGACAATAATTAGGCCTCGTGTGCTTTAAAAACTCTCCTATTGTGCAGGCACATGCGGCTGAATAATTGATCTGGAAAGTAGACAGGAAACCTCAGCAAACGGTATCACACAGTGCAAAGACAGGAATATATCTGCTATACAAACTTAGTGTAGGGTCATTGTCATCTCTTATGTGACAACTGGTGCCAAGTTGGCAGGAACAGGTAAGTTCGTGGCTTTGCCCCAAAGCTGTGTATAAGCATACACCTTTTCTTTACAGTGCTCTTTAAGGAATATTTCCAAGCATGACTGTAAGGTGAAATCACTTTTTTCAGTACTGCTGTCTTGATGTGACTTTGTAGTAAAAGGTTGAGTATTCCAGTTATTGTTATTAGTAGGTATACTATGTTAAGTATTTTCGAGGTCAGTATTAATTTAAATGTATGGTGTTTATGGGTGACAGCCTATGCTTTGTGAAGGCTTCTATAATTTGCTTACAGGTCAGTTGCCAACTCCTCCTTATGGGTGCCAGACACTTATATTCATGGCAAATTCAAACACCAGAATCAATAGACTTTCCATATTATATTCTGAATTTTTAATAAAAAACATTGGGAGTATTGCACAATGCTATGGAGCATATTCTGTATAGCAGCTAGATAAGAAATATTCTTAATGTGAATGGAACTATTGATCTTTCTGAAGCTTATTGAATGCGGTTCCTCTGAAGACACTGAATTACTTTTTGAAGGACACTTTTGAGGATCGTAGCATTTGTTTGTTTGATTTTTATTTTATTTTTTTAAAGACCATTCCTGTCATCAGATACAGAAGAGGATTTAAATTTGTTGTAGAAAGAATTAAAGCCATTGTGCATGCAAGTCTGGGTAGAGCCACATAATCAAAAGATGGTGGGAAATGATGAATAACACTGTTGAATGTTTTCTGAACAGAGCAATTGGGATAGAATACGGCAAGATCAGCTTGATGGTACCAACTTTCTGTGTATGTTTTTAAAGGCAGATTTGGCAAACAAACGTCATCACAGACTGCTTCACATGCAAAATGGTTCTGAAACTTTAAAATTAGGTTTTTAGACTTTGGGTTTGACCAGATGACCTCCAGAGGTCCCTTGCAATTTTAAGTTACTCTGACTCTCCAGCTTTTTTCCTCTGGCCAAAACTACTTGTAAATTTATTTTCAAATAATTTTATTTTCCATGAAATTCTATTTTGTGAAGAATACACTGCTTATTTAGAGCAAGGTGTTGCTTTCCCCCTTCCCCCCCTTAATAGTGAATATGAATGGAAAGGTAAAAATTGAAGGAGGACTGTGCTGCTAAAAAAAGTGTCAATACTGTGGGTGTATAATCAGAAGTTAAGATGACATGACGCTTGCGTGAGCTATGAAAAGAGTTCTGCTTGGCACAGATTTCCTTGAAATCAATGGCAACTATATCAGCAATTTTTGGCCCTGTGTTTGTTCAGTCTTTTATATAACCTATAAATTCACTTAAGGCTAACAGAAACCTCTCCTTTGAGAGTTATTTCTATACAGTACAACTGTAGTGCAATCTCCCTAATTTTGTCATTCATTTTTGTATTGAAAATGTAACCCCACTGTTGACATGTTATTAAGGTTTCTGCACTCAAAGGTCAGTTCCCCCTGGAGTCTCCTTTCTTCTGGAAGATGGCATATATTAAAATTTTATAACAGTTCCCATTAGTTCCGATCCTATAATCTTGGGATCAATCTGGCTGCCCTTCTTCATAGCCTATCAAGTGCAATAAATGCCTTAGGTGAGCAATAAAGAGATTGGAATTAGATTCTTCTAAGCAAGACTTGTTTGCATAAAGGTTTAATCCTGGCCACAGTTGTGCTGATAAGGCTCCCTTCACTTCAGGTGAAAGGAGCTGCTAGCACTTTCACATATAAAACAGCTGATCATCTGAAATAAGATACAGTAAGTACAGGTGTATGCAGATGCAGGGCTACACTTCTAGCCATAATTTCTTTCATTTCACAGTATTCTCTTTGTACACAATTAAAAAAGAAATAATCTTGTCCTAGTGTAAGTGGGAATGCATAACTTCACCAAGGTTTCAAAAGGAAAAGGGATTGTTATGTGATTCCCAAGAATGGTACCTGCCCTTTCCACCTCTGCTCAGGATTTTCTCTGCATTTTGGTTGTTGGAGCCACCCCTGGGAGAGCTGGAACTGGAGAGTCCCTCACAGCTATTGGGAAGGGGATTGAGATCATCCAAAACAAGCTTGCTTTGATTTGTGTGTGAGAAGACTGCCCTGTGGTAGTCTAAGTAAGCTCTGTGGGTTAGCAGTTGTGGTGGGAGCAGACTTAAGAGCAGAGGCCAGAATCCCGCTTGTCCTTCAGTGACTATAAAAGGAGGGTACTGAAAAAACACCCATGGCTGAAGAACTGGATTTCAGATGTTTCCATCAGAAAACTTTAGATAAGGTCAAGGCAATTATTTTTTTTTTACTACAGTTTTACTCCACTGTGGCTTACACAATGGTCTGGTGCCTCTGGACGCTATTATGCCCGTGGCCATTATTATGTGGATAATAATAACATTAGCTTAAAAGCTTGGAGAGAGTCACTACATTCATATTTTCAGTGTGGAATAAATTTTTCTGAAACAGCATGACTTTCCATAATTGATTGCATTTTTTAAAATGTCAGGCAGTGTCCTGCTAAGTTTATTGATGAATGCAATGGGTGAAATGTAATATTAAGGGAAAAAAATAACACAGCATCTAACAAACAAATCACGGTTTTCTTTTACATCTCTTCTTGTCCTGGTCTCTTCGAAGGATGCTGCAACATATGTGTGAGAACTAGTATTACAGCTCAGTGAGTATTTGTGAATGAGTAAGATCTCTCTCCTCTTGGCCAGCTCTTTAACAGGGAGAAGGTTGCCAGGGCCAAACCTCCATGAGGAAACTGTTTGGATGAGCTACTCCTTTTTACTTTTGTAAAGAAGCCAAACTGTCAAATACCTTAACACTAAAAAGATTTATTGAGTTATGCCATGGTTGTGAAGGGTTTAGATAGCTCCTATCACCACCATTTGATCTGATATGTGCCCTGCTGGGACTGATTGATCACTCAGTGCTTCTCAGTGGATAAATGTGTGAACTGGACTGAGAGGTACTGATTGAGCTGCCAGGTGCCATTACAGAAACTTGTGACAATTCCAGTGGTAGGTGATCCTGTGCTCTTATATAATGTGATTGCTTGACTGAGTTGGTTATTTTTTTGGGCTGCTTTTTTTTTTTTTTTTGAGTTAGGGGAGGGGGAGGAAGATTTAGTATCTTAACAGCTTTCTCAGTTCATGCAGGTGTGGAGTTTGCCCAGCAAGATAAACAAACATGGGAAGTGTCTTCTGTCCTATTCTCCGCTTCTATGTCTATATATAAACTCCAGACCTGCAACCTTTTGTTCACATGGATAAATGAATAATTAAAAAAAAAAACCAAAACAACACCAAAAAAACCCCAAACAGCAGACATGTGGATTAAATTAAGCCCTTAATTTCTTCAGAATGTAGAGAGCCTTTCACAGCGTCCTGGGCAAATTGATGAGTCACATTAAAATATTTCAGGCAGTCATGCCAGGAGAAGTTCATCTTGGTAGACACTGAAAGTGAGTTTAAATGTTATTTTTAAAAATGAAAATACTGGTAAGCTCCGAGGGTTGGTTATCTTCTGATATTTTCGGGGGGGAAGGGGGAGGAGACAGATGCCTCTCTTAATGTAGGTATAATCTGATGTTAACCTAAAACTTAATTTATTATCTTCAGAATGTATGCTTTTCTGGCTGCAGATTTTACACCACTTTGCCTTCAGTACCTGTAATCTTAAAGAAGCTGAGATGCTTTTACATCCCTTTACACTAAAGAGAAGAGCATAGTGCTAGTTATTATTAAGGTCATCTGACAGTTCACACTACAATACTCTATTCTGAATTGCTTGCTGACTTTTATAAGCTTTTATGCTGGAATTTGTGTTCCATACCACGTACAACCTCCTAACTGCAAAGGAAAGGCAAAACATCCCTCAAGTAAGGTTCCAAGAAAGTGAGATTTTTATACTTTTAAAATAAAATACAGCAGTCTTCTCGTTGAACGAGACTAGCCTTTCTGTGTTGTAGATGAGGGAATTGAAATTTGGTAGAGTTTCAATCTTCTGTTCCAAAGAATATCAGCTAAAAATAGGTGTATATAAGAACTGCTGTAGACTAAACTGAAACCTAACAAATCTGAACCTTTGAAATACCAGGGTATCTCATAGTTCTGACTGCTTACCAGGCTGCATATATGTCTTTGCTTCAGAGCCACTCAATAAACTTCAGCTGAGAGCTTACAGGGCCAGGGTGGGTTTTGTGTGCAATAGCTACTTCCCTAGTATCCAGCCTGTCTACTTCATAGAATCATAGAATAGTTTGGCTTGGAAGGGCCTTTTAAAGGTCATCTAGTCCACCCTTCCTTGCAATAAGCAGGGACATCTTCAACTAGATCAGGCTGCTCTGTGCCCCATCCAACCTGACCTTGAATGTTTCCATGGATGGGGTATGTACCACCTCTCTGGGCAACCTGTGCCAGTGTTTCACTGTCCTGATTGTAAAAAAATTTCTTCCTTATATGTAGTCTGAACCTACCCTCTTTTAGTTTAAAACCATTATCCCTTGTCCTATTGCAACAGTCCCTGCTAAGAAGTTTGTCCCCATCTTTTTTATAAGCCCCCTTTAAGTATTGAAAGGCCACTATAAGGTCTCCCTGGAGCCTTCTCTTCTCCAGGCTGAACAACCCCAACTCTCTCAGCCTGTCCTCCCTCATAGGAGACGTGTTCTATCCCTCTGATCATCTTCGTGGCCCTCCTCTGGACCCTCTCCAATAGGTCCATGTCCTTCTTGTGCTGAGGACTCCAGAGCTGGACATGGTACTCCAGGCGGGATCTCACCAGAGTGCAATAGAGGGGGAGAATCACCTCCCTCGACCTGCTGGCCATGCTTCTTTTGATGCAGTCCAGGATATGTTGGCTTTCTGGGCTGCAAGCATATGTTGTTGGCTCACATCAAGCTTTTCATCCACCAGTACCCCCAAGTCCTTCTCAGCAGGGCTACTCTAAATCCCTTTATCCCCCAGCCTGTGTTGATACTGGGGGTTGCCCTGGCCCAGGTGTAGGACCCTGCACTTGGCCGTGTTGAACCTCATGATGTTCACATGGACCCACTTCTTGAGCTTGTCCAGGTCCATCTGGATGGCATCCCATCCCTCAGGCGTGTGAACCACATCGCTCAGCTTTGCATCATCTGTAAACTTGCTGAGGGTGCACTCATTCCCACTATGTCATTGATGAAGATATTAAACAGTACTGGTCCCAGTACAGACCCCTGAGGGACACCATTTGTCACTGATCTCCATCTGGACATTGAGCTGTTGAACACTACCCTCTGGTTGTGACCATCCAAACCAATTCCTCATCCTCCAAACAGTCCACCCCTCAAATCCATATCTCTCCAATTTAGAGAGAAGGATGTTGCCAAAGGCCTCACAGAAGTCCAGAGGGATGACACCTGTAGCTCTTCCCTTGTCCGCTGGTATAGTCATTCCATCATAGAAGGCCACTAGGTTGGTCAGGCAGGACTTGCCCTTGGTGAAGCCATACTGGCTGTGTCGAATCACCTCCCTGTCCTCTATGTGCCTTAGCATAGCTTCTAGGAGAATCTCTTCCATGATTGTCCCAGGCACAGAGGTGAGGCTGACAGGTCGGTAGCTCCCAGGGTCCTCCTTTCTACCCCTTTTGAAAATGGGTGCAATGTTTCCCTTTCTTCATTCACCGTGGACTTCACCTGACTGCCATGACTTCTGAGATATCATGGAGATATCATGGCAACTTCATCACCCAACTCCTTCAGGACTCTTGGATACATCTCGTCAGGTCCCAATAGACTTCTCTATGTTCATGTTCCTCAGGTGGTCACGAGCCTAATCTTCTCTTACAATGGGAGGGACTTTGCTCCCCTAGTCTTGTGGTCTGTCCACTTGAGAGCTGTGGGAAGAGAGGTTGCCAGTGAAGACTGAGGCAAAAAAGTTGTTGAGTACCTCAGCCTCTTCATCAGTTTTGACCAGTTACTTCAAGTTGGTCTTTTGTCCCTTGGCAAAAGGGGGCAATAATTGTGTTTGAGAAAAGAAACAAACAGATTAGACTCTGGTGGAAGGGAAGGAGAGATATAGGAGAACTATAGACCAGGCAAGGAAACTGGATGAACTAGACTACAATTTGGTTGGACTTGGAAAGAGCTCAGATGAGTAGGTGAGAACAGGGGAGAGACTGGTGCTGTGAAACAGTGTAGTAGGGAGGAGGACTGAGCTGAGATACATGAAATAGAGGCTTAAAGGGTTGGGTAGGAAGGTAATAAGGAGCCTCCTGAGCAAGAAGACTTGAATGGGGGGAGCAAAAAGCAAGGAAGGTTTTCTTTTTGAGTCAAACCAATCAGGTCTGTTCCCCTGCTCCCCTCCCCCTCCCAAATGCTAACAAAAAACCCAACAAAAACCAAACCAAAAGAACTGCTGTGGTAGGGAGAGCCGAGTGGGTCGAGAACCTCTCAAGGATGGTAGCTACTTGAACAAGGAAATTTGGTAGAATATTGGTGCCCTTAGCCCAAATGAAGAGCAGAAATTGAGACTGAGCTAAGGGTAGTAAAGGGGCAGGGTAGGCAGAGGTGGCAGAAAACAGGAAGGATGAATAAAGGCGCAGTGTATAGCTGTGCTACAGTCCAAAACAGGACCTCAGGTTTCCTTTTTTTTTTTTAAAAAAATAAATAATTATTCTACATCTATAATTTATAGCAGAGCTCCCAATGAAAACCATCTTCGTTAACCAAGTGCTTGCCTCCCATCACCTCTGCTGCTCTTGCTGTGCTTTCTGGCACAAGAACTTTTGCTTGTAGAGCACTCGCTACAAAGATCTGAGTATTGTATGTCTGTGCCAGCAACCATCATTAGGGAGTAATTGCTCTCCCGTGTGACATGAACTGAAAGTGGATGAGCAAAGCTGCTTTGTGCAGATAGAGCCCACTGCCACATGTTATGTTTTGTCATAGCCTTTTCTTCACTGTAGCCTATGATAGACAGGAAAGTCTACCTCTCCTGCAACATTCCACTTCAGTTTGAAAGGCAGATGTCTATGCAATGAAAACCCCTCCATCTTGTTGTCTATAAGTGTTTGGTACCACCAAGTGTTTATTGGAATGGATTGTCTGCTTATGGTTTGGTTTCTAAATAACTCTGGCATATTTCACGTAGCTCTCCCGCTTTAAAAGCAAAGCTGAGCACTTGGGTATCACGAAATGCCAGAACAAAATATGCCGTGTGGACTTAATTGAGCCTGCTAGTTTGTGTGTGTTTCATGAATTGATCATATGCCTTTTTTTCTGTAGCAATCCTGCAACAGGAGGGCCTTTGGCATCCTGGGTGACAGTTTTACTACTCTTTTTGAGGGCGTATAGATTTGTAGATGACTCCATAGCTTTCCTGCACCAAAAATCAAATGCTGCAAAAGCAAGTGGCTACAGGGCATCCAGGGCCCTTTGAAGTAAATGGCATAGTTACGTTGACTTCAGAAGGCTTTAGAGTAGGTTTCAAATCGAGATAAAATTTGGACCGGAATTTCTTCCTTCTCCAATGACTTAATTGATGGGAAGGCATGAAGAATAATTGCTTCAGTGCAGCTCCATTAGTTTTAGAAGCCTGTTTGGGTTTTTCTCAGACACTAAATAATAGAAAACAAAGTTGTTTTTCTGTTTTTTTTTAAATATTTGTCTGGATGCTTCACTGTTCAAGTGTGATCCTTAATGCAATTCATTAGACTTCTTAGGTAGAAAAACATCCTGAACCATAAAGATTTATGTTCCAATCTAGTAATGCAATTTACAGTGTTGTAAAGGATCTGAAGTTATTTTTTTCAGAAATTCCTTTTATAATAAAGGGAGTTGAAAAGAATAAAGCATTTGGTAGTGCAAGCTGTGTGTAATTGTGATGGAAGATTCACCACACTTCAGCTTTAGGATATCACTTGAGACCATTTTAAGGTTCTTAGAAATCTGTGTACTGTATTGCTTATCTTTTAGTCAAAGAATGTTAATATAAAAAAACCCATAAAGTTATTTTTATTTCGTTGAAAAACAGTTACTGAAAGCAAGTCTTCCCTCTGATATGTGGTTACCGCTTCCCCCTGTATATGTTGCAAATTTACTGTAAGAGTCTGATCTGCTTTCTCAGTGTGCAGCAGATTTGCTAGGGATAATACTCTCACATAAGTCACTGAATGCCTTGGTAAATGAGAGAAGGCTCCGGTTTGCAGAGCCACTGGAATCCTGCAGAAATGCTCGGGAAACGCCACTCTGTAGCCATAAAATGATTTTAACTGAGCAAATAGTTTTGAATGGATACTTTATGTAATGGCTATTTGTCTCTCTCCCTGTGTATGCAGAATGTCCATGAAGAAGGTGGTAACGTGCTCTGTGTATTTGCTGTTCAATAAAATTTAAGTAGCAAACAACATTCTTCAATAAATATTGATTTCCATTTTTATTGCATACTGGTGACTAGCCAGCGGGTGATATTTCTTCTTTCTGATTTGACCTTATACGACCAAAATCTCATGGAAAGAGGATTCTCTTTGAGTGCCACAGAAAATGCCTCCTTTAATAAAGTTTTGTCCCGCGTTGCTGTGAAGGGGAAATGCAGAGAGATTTCTTCCCTTTTTTGAGTGAAGATAGGTGACCCTGGTGTAATTATGATAATCACCTTTCTTGGAGCAGCTGCAGACTTTGTGCAGGGGAAGTTTACTGGGTACATTTGACTCGGCAGTACAGATCTACTTTCTTCTTTCTCTTGCCAGTTGAATGAATCCTATCCCAACTCAAAAAGCATCTGTTCATATTGGAGGCAGAGAATGTTAGTGCCACACTCTGCGTCCTCTGCATTCCACCTCTCATGCGTTAAATCTCATTCTAGAGCAGCAGATTCAGCTGTCCGTAGCTGGCAATATGAGTGACATTGCAGTGCTGCCAAAAAAGGTTGGGAAGCTGGCCAAGGTGGAGCTGGGACAGAAGGGCCCTGATAAGTTTGGCAAAGAAAAATGAATCCAAAAGGAAGGTCAGAGGTAGGCAGTTTTGAAAAGGGTTTCCTAAGAACTGCTACTTACTATGCTTTTTAAAGGGGAATGCTGGCTTCTGTCTTCTCAAGAGTCAATCCTGCAGCATGTTAAGTGTCTGAAATCCCACTAAGGGGTTGCCTAGGGGCAGGAACACCTTGCTATGTTCATAATCTATCTCGGATGGTCTATGTCCTCTTCTTTTCCCTCTCATGGCTTCTGTGGTCCTCCTTGACTGTACTGTTGCAACAGTGACAATAGTTATTCCACTAAACACACTAGAATAATTGAGCTAAGGGCATTAAAAGGTGCATTTTGGGTATTTTGTGCTTTTCTTGCACAAAATACCTTTGGCAAAATACTGCCTTTATCAGATGTAAGCTTCTGTCTCTGGAGGTGACAGGATTTGGTTGTGGTCCGTCTGTCTGGGGGTTGGGTGTGGAACTCCCAACCACACAAACCTCACTGTCACTCCAAAAGGGAAGCAGTTGGTCTAGTTTGATTATCAGCAAGAAGAGCTATAGGTTGTGCCATGTACCTCTTTTCTAACCAAAGAGTATGTGGATGCAGCTACTGTGTTGGCAGTAGAGGACAAAATGAGTATCCCAAATCTTACACTTGGGATAGAACATTGGCTACTGTGTGAAGGGCAAAGTGCTATGGCAGAAGGAAGTGCCATGTGGAATTTACCTTCCAATAGAAGATATTTTCCCATATTTTAAAATGTAGTTGGTAGAAGAAATGTCTGTCTTGTCTCCCTAAGGTAAAGGAAAATAAAGCTTACAACTAGAAAGCGTATTGTGGGCAGAGACTAGAATGACGTAAAAATGTGTAATGGTGAAGAATACATCAATGGTTTTCCCAGCCTAGTCTTCCAATAGCACCAGGCAAGGATAGAAGCAGGACCACTCCATCCTCATTAACAGAGAAGGAAGTTGAGGAACAGTGTGGGCTCTGGGTTATTTGCTGTTTGGGGGTGTCAGGTTCTTGGACATGCAGAGATGTGTGGTTGAGAAGCTGAGGTGCAGTTCGGCATTCTGAAGTGGGGTAAGTACTTGACAGTTAGTACCAGATAAAATAAGCTCAGACAACTGGCTAAGCCGGGCTAGATTGAAATGGTTTCACTTTTCCTGTAAACACTTGGGTTTACAGGAGCTAACTGGCTGCCGGTTGTTAGTTAAGTAATGCATTTTTACACATTGATATTTGTATGCACGATTGTGGTTTTGTATTGCAAATGAAAAAGATGTTGGAATGACAGAGTAGGGCTGAGTTCCTCCTGCTTGGGGTCTCTGGTGTGTTGGCTTAGGAGTTTTCAGCCTGTGGGTTCTTGAGAGGCAATATCAAAGTCTCCTTGCATTTAGGTAGTTATAAATGAAGGATTAGCCTTTCCTGAAATATACCACTGCAAATGGCATGGTTTAAAGAAAATTATTTTTTCATGGCAAAAATTGAAATGCCTGAGTACTGGCTAAGATATTGAGTGATATTTCGGCAAAGTATTTTGAGTTTTCATGCAGTCAGATGAAAAAGATTATTTTGTGGCCTTTTAACCTTTGTTAGACTAAACTCAGTGTAATCACAAATATGATTTTTTTTTAATTTTATTTTTTTAACTTAAAGCCATTTTTAAGGAAGCATTTTCCACTTTTTTTTTTTTTTTGGCAGGGAACTTTTGTGTGACCTATCTAGTTGTAAGGATAGTATTACTGCTCTGTGGATGGGGAGAACAAAATTAAGTTTTGATGTCTTGGAGCTTTTATCTTGCTGTTAGGGGAGTTTGAGGCTATTGTTTCAACAAGAATACGAAACAGAGAAAAGATTTCAAAGATAAGAATTCGAAGATGGGAATACTGGAGATAAGGCTATAGAAAATACAACTTCTGCTCTGAGCTGACTTTTTTGGTTATTGCTTTAACTACTAAGGAAAGGCGAGGCCAGCATCTATCAGACATGTAGGTTCCAGCAAAGTTGAAAGTTACAACCTACGTGGCAAATAAGAAAACCACGATATTGTTAACAAAGATAAGAACCTTTATTAGAGTCTGTATCAATAAGTTTGTTTCCAAATTTCTTTTGGCTTTCCTAAACAATTTTATATAATGGGCAGATTTGAAGTGTTTTCATTTTGGACATCAGTTTGAAGCTAAGAGAGTAATTTTTCTAGCAAACTGCTAAGTTTCATGCAATAAAAAAATATTAATTGTAAAGGGCAGCAGATAGATAAGCTGAGGAAACAAGAAAGATTAATACCCTTAAAATTGCACAGCAATTTTAATTAAAGTTTTAATTTTAAAATACTGCAGAGAGAAATTATAACCCATTTTGAACAATTGGAAGGTAAAACCAACTTCAAATATTTAATTTTCTCAGTGCAGTCTTTGATTGAACTAAATTTTGGCGGGGGGGAGGAATCTGCAGATACCATATGTTTGAGTTCAAATGTGTTTACTGACTGAAAGGAGTTATTCAGGAATTCAAAAATACCAAGGAGTGAAAGATAAGGTTTTAAACAGTCCTCCCTATTTATCATTGTATTCTACTAAGCCAGCTTTCTACTCAAAAACATCATTAGCACAACCCAGACTAAACTTGCATCAATTTGTTTTACCTTTCTTGACTGTCCCTTAAAGGAATGCATGGGAAGTACTACCCCCCCATGAAAGATGTTTGTATTAATAGTTACTCTGTAGGCAACGTGTTAATGAGATGTTCAAGAGTTTGCAGTTTTGTTCATAGGGTTCAACCAGCCAAAGTTGTCATGCATTGCAAATGGCTTCCTGTAAAATCATTTATGGATACAGCTCCCAGTTGGTATATTCTGTTTGTTTAGTGTAACTATGGTCTTGTAAAGCCTGTCTTCTGCATAATAACATGCAGGAAGTGGCAGTTATCTTTTTTTCTTCTTTGTCCTGAATTGCTTTAACTGAGTTAACCAGACCTCCTCCTGATACGCACCCACTAAGAAAGTCAGTGAAGTCACAGGGAGTCCTGGAAGGATCTGAGAAGAAGCTTTGTTCAGTGTTAAGAGGAGAAGGCTAAGGGGACGTGGTCGTAGTGCTGTCATCAGAGAAGATGGAGCCAGGTTCTTCTTGGAGGGACAGTGGTAGGATGACTGGCAACAGGCACAAGTTGCAACAAGAAAAATTACAATAAATTGCTCACAGGGATGGTAGTCAAACAGTGGAATATACGGCCAGAAAGGCTGTGGGATCTCCATCCTTGGAGATAACTCAAAACTCACCTGGACTGGACCTGCTTTGAGCTAAGGACTGGAGTAGAGGACAGCCCCCCCCGCCCTGCAGAGGTCTCTTTCAGCCTGAATTACTCTTATCAGACAATTTGCCTGCATCAACTTTATTGAAGACGTAATGCAATTTGACTTCAGCAATACAGTATCTTCTCAGATGTCGAAGTGTCAGTGATTGAGAATTAAAGAGCTCCTTTGCGGTATCGTTGTCTGAAGTGATGTAGGTATGTTCAAACTGCTCTGAGATTTTTCTGAGGTAACCTATGTCATTTAGAAGCATAATCTTGGCAGAAGCCTAAGTTGAGAAGATGGTCATACATTACTTTCCATAGATGGAAAGAACATAGCTGCTCAGAGGCTGAAAAAGAGGAGGATTGGAAAAAGCAAGCTGAAACTTCATATCGGAATTAGTAGCTAAATAAGAAATTCTGCAGTAATCATTTGAATGAAAACAGTTTTCTTAACATGTTGCAAAATGCCCATGTTCCTGCAACGGGGAAAATTAAGATCCAGCAGAAGGGACAGTTCAAGTAGGAAATACACTTTCCTGCCAGGCTTTCTAGCTGATGGTAAAAATCTCATGAGAAGAATTGGAGTTTTCTTCCAGTAGTATTAAATCTTTGTCCGTGCTATTTCTACCTTCAATTAAGTTAACGTTTAAGATGTCTCTCTTTATGTGCTTCATTTAATAACATATTACACAAGTGAATCATCTGAAGAATTCTTCAGTGAAATATAGAAATAATTTTCATGTAACATCAGCACATTAACATCTTACTTTGATGTATTACTCTAGCTTAATATTCCAGCTCAGTTTTTGTTGATGTATTTACTCTGAAGCTGAAGCAATTTAGAACAGTAAATGGTATGACCCTGTATTCCATCTCATTACAGACTTAGTGCAACAGCAGTCAAGCACCTGATTATTGTATAACCCAATTTTTGTAGCGGGCAGAAATTATAGGTGAAATTTGCATTTTAGCTCCAGAGCATAAAGACTGTCATACATCATTCACCTGGTCAAATCTGAATTGCTGTAATGTTTTTAATTGGCAGACAGTGCTTATGACTGAAACAGCAAGATGCTTTTAAAAGGGCATATCTTTTCAGAATGTTTTAGAACTTTTTAGTACATCTTTTCCATAGGTATCCAGGGCTGGATTTGATACCACAGATCTATATGCAGAAGCATTTAAAGATCTGTCACTGAGACTTTGATAGTTGTGAGGACACGCATTTACTATAAGCCATATTTTCAAATGTTCATTTGTGTGGGTTTTTTGTTTGTTCTTTTCCTCTCCAAACACCTTAACCTATGGAGACTGCTGGCACTAGAGAAGAAAATTAAAAGTAAGTCTTTTGCTAGTTAAGAGGAACAAAAATTAAGATCTTGGGTTACATACTCATAAAAGCCTTTCAGATCTCTTCTGTCTGGAGGTCCCTTACACATGTGTAGACCGAAGTGTGTTCCTCCATTAGACAAGTAGTTATATGAAATTATGATGATATCATTTTAAAACAGTTATGAAAAAATATATCTCTGACTATTGGACCTATTTGCACTGAATCAATGCAGATCAGGGCTAAGACACGGGCAAGCACAGGGTACATATTAAATGCCTTGTGTAGCTGGAGTATTCATAGACCAATTTGAGTACCATCTGTTGGTACACTTGCATGTCGGTTACTGTTGACATGCATATTCCTAATTCTAAAAATCTGTAGGTATAGAGCCTGAGCTCAAGTGAAATGCTTGTTTTCTTTTCTCCATGCTTTGCTTCTGCTGTTGCAATTTACCCTTAGGGCAAAGATTGTCATCATCTGAGGTCTTCCACCATCATGGTGTTCCTTTGGTATGTAATTTTCCTGATGCTGTGCATCTGTCTCTTAAAAACAATGTATGAGAATGGATACATTTCTGTTTGGAGAGCAATCATACTCAGCAGAGGGCAGGTGAGGGAGGGGATTCTCAGTTTTACAGGTTTGGAGAAAAAGCCCAGGAATGCCATTAAACTTTCAATTCATACAGCATCACGCCTTAGATAATCTGACCAGAGCTAATGCAGTTGCGAAGTGGAACCATCTGGCTGGGATTTCAATACCAGCCTCTTGAGTCTTTTCTCCATTGAGTGCCATCACTGCTGACTTACTGGCATTGTTTTCTCTCTGTCATTTCAACTAGCAACTGCAGTGGGTGGTTCATTTACTTTATTGCGCTTTGTATAAAGTTGTCCTTTAAAGACAGATGAATGTAGGCAAAGCCCTATGCAATACGTGCACAAATCTTGCTCGCCTAATGTGAACTTCATGAAATGCTCTCCTACCAGGGAGTGATGTCAAGATCAACAGTTGTTATGCTGTCCTTTGTGTGTGGCAGTTGGCAGTAGGCCTTCCATTAGTGCTGATGATAGGAGTCCTTTTCTGTGTGTGCACTATTTAGGAACTGAGAACCCCTTCCCTCACCTACAAACTCGGTAATAACTAGCAGAGCTGAATTGTTTTATGATTTTGTTGTCAGTATATGCTAACAAAGTGTTGTGGTTTTGGCCAGATTGGCCAATCAGAATGACAGATGGCCCTCCTCCCCTTCTCCAAAGAAAGGAGAGGAAGAGACAAGGAGATTTATGAGTTTAGAAAAAGAACTAAACTTCTTTAATAAAAATATTAATAAATAATTATAAAATAATAATAGTAGTAGTAGTAGTAGTATACAATATATACAAAACCGTATCCAGCTCCCAGGATGATGATCGTGTCACCAGCAGGCACAGGGAAAGTCTCAGACTGAAGCCAGCGATGGACAGGAGCTGAATCCTGGATCTGGAGTCAGGACTGCTCAGATTGGGATCAAAGGCAGATGAACAGACAGGGTCCTCCTCGGATATCGGCCATTGAAGAAAGAGAGTTGGCCCTTTGATCCCTCAGCTTTTATACTGAGCGTGATGCATATGGATGGAATACCCTGTTGGTCAGTTTTGGGTCACCTGTCCTGTCCGCTCCTCCCTATAGGTGTGACCCCTCTATGCTTCTCCGCTTCCGACCCTCTAACAGGGCAGATAGCGAGGTTAGCTGACCTTGTCTGTTATAGCAATAAGTGTAAGCAAGAACGTCTGTGCATACCATTCCTTGGTATAATCAGGCCTTATCACTCTGAGAGTGAACAGTTTCTGAACAATATGCTGTTAATTCCAGAGTTTAAGTCAGTTAGAAGAGGCCCAGCTAAAAAGTAAAATTACAAATCAGAAAATCAGTTCTGTTTTACCGCAAACCAGGACACAAAGACTGATGGTGACTTGCAGATTTCACAAGGAAGATGTAACTCCTGTGTATACTCATAGGTTCCTTTTAGAAGAGCTTAAGAGACAATCTTGTGGCAGAGCAAGTTTAAAAGACATTCCAAGTATCTTGCTTCTCATCTGTATTAGTAGTTGACAACAGAGATGTTTCTCATGTGTTAAGAATTCCTGAGGGAGAGAAATATTTGAAAACTCTCGGTGGCTTGGATTCCTAGAGCTTGTTTTCAAAAGTGATGTTAAGCCAAAGCCTTGTCACTGTGTCAGGAGGAAGTAGCTCAACTATAACATTGCTGGCAAAGCTGTGTTGCTTCCAGGGCCCAGGTTAGGATCTATGTGAGGCTGCGTTGTCTCTTGACGCGTTAGGACTCAGCTTTGGTAGCTCAGTAGAGCACTGTTCCTGTGGAGGATGGACATGACAGCAGAGGAGCGGTGAGAGACACTGGTACCAGCGGTGTGTTTGGCACTGATAGGACCTTTTGCTGACAGCGTGCTGCAATTCTTTTATAAATCTATTTGATACCAAAAATAGCTACTGGCTTTTTTAGAGCCGAGTATATCATGGCACTGTGATTGTGAAGCATTCCCAATAGGGAGCAGGATATAGCTCCACAGAGGAAAGTCAGACTTAGCTACTAGAGATGAATCTAAGAAAGAAATGAGCTCTTCCAATAAAAATATAATTTGGCTGGCAGAGCTGCTTCTCCTTTAGGATTTCCTGGTGCCTGCAGTTAGAGCTGCAATGTGATTGTATCCTTTGCTGATTTAGCTGAGACAGTGGCAACGTCTGCTTGGCCTAAGTCAGGTGGTTGACTCTTCAAATATTTAATCAAGGATCTTTAAAAGAAAATAGAAAGTAAGTAAATGACAAGAAGGCGAGAAAGGCTCATGCCCTAACTGAAAATAGTGCTACAAGCCCAAGCTGTTGTCATTGAACCTCCATTGCAAATGAAGTGAACTCAGGACTGGCTCTAGTCAGCAAGCAGAGCTGGGGCCATTGCCCAGCAGCCCTCTGAGGGTGGTCAGGCTGCTCCTTGGAAGTCAGAGTCCTGGGAGGCCATAGGAGTTCTGGTTATTGCTGAGAAAGAGATCAAGCGTGTTGTGGGAGCAACTCTGAAGTGAGAGAGCGACTCCCTGCAGCACTATCAGTAGCTCCCTTTCTTCTGCTCCTGTCCTACCTGACAGAGCAACTTGACGTTAAAGTTCTGTCCCAGCTTTGGGCTCGGCGTGGCCCCAAGAACATTCCTCTGTAGTAGATAAATTCAGTTATTCTCACACTGCTAAGAAGCCCTGAGCCAATTTGTAGTAAGTATACCTTCTGGTTGCACTGCAAATGCAGGAACTGAACGGTGAATGGGAAGTTCTTCCTCACTGTTGTTCTTGATGTGCCTATCTTTGGGTTAGCAGCAGAAAGCAGCTTCTCTTGTAGGATCATTTTTATGCCGCAGGAAAAGCCGTTATGGCCATCTGTTGAGGAAAATGAGCAGTTTGCAATATGTTACATCTGTAAATGGATAAAATCTTCCAGGCATTACTTGTGTTTATATACATACTTTTGTGTAATTGAGCATAACTGAGGAACACAACTTGCTGCTTCATTTCCCTGTGGTTGGTAAGCAATGTGCTTTTGCAAGGTGGACAGTGAGTAATTGTCATTTCAAATGTGTTTTATGTATGTGTTGTTTAGAATTGTCTAATTATTTAAACAATTATTTTGGCTCAAATGTATTCTGAAGGCTCTCAGCTGGGTTTATTTCATAGCAGAACACCTTGGAGTGCTGGGATTATTTGATTTTGTTCCAGGCTTACCTTTCTCCGAAGTATAGTGGAATATCAATTCAACTTCAATTATTTAAGATCCTTGGATAAGTAACTAGGCTTCAGAGTTCTTGTTAAGACAAACAGTGTTTTATTTTCCCTTTAATACCTAATTGGGAGAACTGATTTTTTTTTTTAAAGCAGCAAACACCTATCCTCAGAGTGAATAAACTTTTTTTTCCCCATGTTTCATTTAATATATTGACTAGTACAAGCAGCAAACTAAAATGGCAAAGTTAAGAAAATTGTGATGGCTTTTAGTGATAAGTAGTCAATTATGTAACACATGCTAGTAGCTTCGAAGTTGTTGATTAGAGAGGGAGATTCAATTACATTTTGTGATCCATGTCACTTATATTCACAAACCACACATGGTTTCTGTATAATAGTTTGGGCTTTTTGTGTGTGTGTGAAACTCCTCAGTATGGTGTTTGAAGCGTTTCAATGATCCCGAGCTTTTCCATGTATCAGTGCCTAGTCCCTGTGCTTCCAGCTACCCATACTTCAGGTGTCATCTCAACAGTAATACAGCAGACTTCCAAGACTCAGTAGCCAAAGCAGTAGGCAAATCATTTTCTTACTTGGCAGCCTGAATTTTACTGGGGCTTCATAATCCACCTCATGGAGTTATGCCACAGGACAGTCTGAACTTTGCTGGCATTTCTTTCCTTTGCTTTGTAAATACATTTTTAACTTTTATAGTTGTGACAAAGAGCTGTAAAACATCTGTTCTAATGACTTTGCAAATGGAAGTGGAATCAAGAAAGAATACACTTTCTTTAATGGTTTTCTTTTGAGATAAAATATGCCAGTTTCATGATTTGGAAGAGGAACACTAGGACTGTTTAATTTTTTATTATTTTTTTTCTTGGCAGTATTGAGTAGTAAGTGAAGGATTTGGACAGGCATATTTAAGGAAACAAAACTGTAGATAAGAGGATGACTGTGGGGCTAGCTGTTACGGTGTGTCAGTATATAGATGAGTCAGTCTGTTTTCTCTCTGGCTTCTACACTGTTCCCAATAAAATATACTCTGTTATTCTATTAAGAGACCATGGTGTCTTAGAAGCTGTCATTTTGTAAACAGTACAAAATACGCACTCTCTGCACAAAAGCCGTACAAGCTAGCCTTGCTGCGGGAGAGGCAGACACCCTGTCACAGGTACAAATCCAGTGAACGTAAATAAAGCAGACTTTGGTTAAATCTGTGAAAAATATCTGCCGCTTGTCCACTAAAAATCATTGGTGCCATTTTCCAGTGGAGGAGGACCCTCTTGTCCACATTTATGCCCAGGGAAGTTATTTTGATCTCTTACCTATTCAATCTCACATAACTTGTGTTAATGCTTTTTAGATTTCTCTTCTGCATATTACAGCATTGTAAGCAGGAAGACAGTGGGAACTTTGAGAAGAAAGTGGTGACTGATGGCATTAGCTACATACTAAAGGAAAAATGGAGAATCTTAGATTTGCACTTCTAATAGAGGTTAGTAGAATATATGTGTATTTTAGCTGCTGAGTCTTACAGGTGCTTTGCATTACATCAAGTCTGACTTCAACGGGGGCTACTCAAAACATCCAGAACTAAGCACATTCAAGCATCTCCAGTGCTCCAGTTATCGTGGTGTTTTTCCCCTCCCTTAACTGAAATGGACATATTTGTATAGGTGCAGCATACTTTTGTACAGTCTTCTGTCATACATTAGATGCCTCAATTTCTTTCCAGTGACTTTCCCTTCTCCCCTTATAATTGAACCAGCTGGTTCTATGGTAATGAGTCCTTTTGAACTGTCAGTGCATGTATATTTCCATTTACACTGCTGGCACTTTATTCTGAACCTTCTCCCCTTCTGTCCAAATGAATTACGTACATTATCAGATCTATCTCATTGTTCACAATAGCACTGCTGTGGATTCTCCAGATCCTCCTTGCTTACTCGGTGTATTGCTTATTTTGCAAAGGGGTCTTTCAAACTTTGGTAGGTGTAACTTTAAATAATTCTCATTAAATGTTGTATGAGTCAGAGCATCAAAGGGAAGGAGGAAAAATCATATTTTTAATTGCACAGACTATCCTGTGGAGGGGTCTAGCTAACCTATTGACTTCTCATTTTACGGTTAATTTATATTCAAATTAATTTTGACAGCTGGCATTTTGTCCATATTAACTGTGATCATTTAAACTTCTGTAGCAATTTATAATGTAGTTGATGTTGACTAGAATAATTTTTTAATACTGATAGGAGAACAGTCTTGTGCAGTGATTAGAAATATGGCTGATAATCAGGAGTCTGTGAGCGTGGTCAAAGATAAGTAGTTGAATGACCACATTTTAAGATACTACTGATTGTTCATGAAAGGTAAGTTTCCAGAGATGCACAGATAAAGGCCAAGAGGCAATGGTCACATCTGCATCAAGGATTAGATATAAGGAAAAAAAGGTTGGTCAAACAATGTAACAGGGGTTACAGAAAACCCTATGCCATGAAAATGCTACAGTGAAAAACATATTTATTTACAGAGGAAATGGAAGGCAATGAACATCAGTTTCTGTGGCTGATCACCGATTCCCAATCATTGATATACATTTGCAATAAAGATAGATCTGCTTTCTCTACTATCGTTCTGGGCTCTTGCTTGCCTGTCTTCAGTCCTGGGCCAGCCAGGTGTCTTAGCAAGTTCCTGATTAAGCACATGGAATATTAATTTAATGAACTTGCTGAATCAGGACCTTCTGATGAATTCCCATCTTTCCTCATTTGCACAAAGCTTATTTGCCAACGACACAGCTGAGTCAGAAGGAATGGGTTTGCTTTTCACAACCAAGGGAGCCTTGATGCCAACAATTGATAGAGTAATTCAATGAGACTGGGAATTCCCAATCGCATAAAGTTTCTTAAAGAAAAATAATCACTTATCTCAATTAGTATCATGCCCTGAAGGGGCCCATAGCCTACATTCTGCTGGAGTTGAACAGGTAACTAAACAGAGGAACCTTTTAAAACTTTTCTTCCTGAACACCCAACATAATTTCATCTTCTTCTGTAAATCTTGCTGTTACTGTATTTTGTGTAACTTCGCTTGCATCATAATGAGAGATAGGATAGAAGGGCATAAAATCTTCAGGGCCTGAGAAAAGCGCATTTGAAGACAATGAATAAGTTTAGTGGCATATGGGTCAAGCCCCAAGAGGCAGTTCTGAAGCACTTGAACCTTCTGTGCCTGAGGGTTGTTTTTCATTACTAAGTTGCCGAATGATAAGATACACTGAGAGAAGACAGGATGGCTTGGATCATTATATTACTCAGCTGCCTACTTTATTGAAATCAATGTGTTATTTTCTCACTGACTTCTGTTGATCTCAGATGGGATCCTATAAAAAGTTCAGTGTACATTCAAAATGGCATTTAACAGATTCTCCTTGTCATTTAAAGCTAGTGATTTCACCTAAAAATGAACATGACTACTTAGATTTTGTTTATGCCAGAGTTGTAACATAAACCTAGAATCTAGAGGAAACAACTTTCCTAGTGTTACAAGGATTGCATTTCTTAATAATGTCGAAAAGTGGTGTTCCATCTCTTTTAAACTGTGGTACGCTAACTATTTTCCAGCAGAAGCTGGTAGTCTGAGTTTTATGAATTTTAAGCTTCTAACTGTAGACTTGGTTTTCATATTTACTTTTATTAGACTGTAAACACTGGAAGATCCACAAATCGTGGGTTCAAAGCTTTCCGTCTAGAGAGTTCAGCTGCTCCTTTGTTTTGAACGCTAAATGTCTCTCCTGTATATAATTTATAAGTATTAATAAGTAGGGAGCAGTTAGTGCTACAACATCCAGTGCTTTTAGGTCTTGCTGTCTTTTGGAGGAGCTTATTCACAGCTCATATTTCATGTAACTCTACCATTAGTATTTCCCACCACATGCTTATTCTGTAAACATCATTTACCTTTCCAGGAGCAGTGTCTTGCTGTTTGCTTTTGCAGAAGCAGACAGATGCTATTGGCTCGTTTTTTGTTTTTTTTTTTTTCATGACCAGGGTGCCAGTAAAACAAATGATTCAGACATAGACCTCAACATATGGTGATAGGAAACCTGCAACCCCCAAATCCATTTGTGTGGGCTTTGGTCTGGAGTACAGGTTTCTAAATAACCCTGTTTCCAAATGCAGAGCACATTGGTTACTGCCTTTAATCTCAGCATCTTTTTCATTCCCTACTCATTTATTACCTGAACTGAAGGTGAGGCTGAGTGTCCATGTTTCCCTGATTCTTCACAAGCTGCTGTAGACAAGAAATCTCTTTGTACTTCACCCAGACAACTTGCAGAAAAGCTTTTGGAGACTGTGTGTGTGTAGAAAAGCAAAATAACAGAGTGGGCAGAGGAGAAAACTTGAAATCTGAATTCAGATAACATCTTCGGTTTATTTCATGGTGCACCTAAGGACCCTGGTTGTATTTTGTGGTGAGGTTCTCTCAAGCCCTGTGTGGATGACCATTTTGTAACGAGGTGGATCTGATTGTTTGCGTGAGCTGAAATAAAGGCTTTTAGACCTCTGAGAGGCATGTACTGCTTGTATTTCACATCACAGAGATCCTTACTTTAGTCAGCACTAGATGACTAAAGGTTTTTAAGCCATTCAGTACCTCTGAGAGAAGAAAGACATTGCTGACAAGTGTGTAATACTGGTTTTAGTGTAATACAGTTATCTAGCCAGGCACAAACTTCTGGACTTGTGTGCTGTTGCTTTTAATGAAATATCTACTCATAGGAGCCTTTGTAGCACTAGTTACCATAAATGCTGGGCTCATGTTTGTCTTTTGATTTTCTTCATGGTTTTGGAGCCAATGGACCCAAATCATAGATCAGTACCTACCTGTGCTAAGCACGGGAAAAACAACAGATCACAGAGTTAATCTGTACCCTAAAAGGTTTACAATTTGATTGTGTCCTGCTTACTCAAAAAGTAGTAGAAGTTGAAAAGGACCTCTGCAGATCATCTATTCTAAACCCTGGCTCCCAGCAGGCTGCTCAGGCCATGTCCAGACAAGTTTTGGATATCTCCAAGGACAGAGACTTCACAAGCTCTCTGAGCAGCTTGTTCCAGTGTTCAGCTAACCTTACAATAAAAAGTTTCCTTTCCTTTAATCAGAATTTTCATTGTTTCAGTTTGTGCCAATTGCCTCTTCTCCTGTCACTGGGCACTGCTGAGGAGAATTTGGCTTCACGTTCTTTATTTCCTGCTCCCCATCAGGAATTTATACACATCAATAAGATCCCTCTGAGACATGAATCTCTTAAAAATGTCAGTGCACATTATTTTCTCCTAAATGAGCTCAAAGAATGCCAGACGTAGGATATTTTTGGGAGAATGGAACTGTCTTCCAAGGTCCTCACTTTTTCTTTGTATTCCATAGGGTACATGATGCTATCAAAGTCTTTCACGCTTTTTTTTTTTTTTTAATTTTGTTAACATAATATGTGTTTCAATTTCAGCATAGAGTACTTTCAGGTTTTTTTCCAGCTGGTACTGTCTTTTTCCTTGATGTTTTACCATGGAGAAGTGAAACCATAAGGCCTGGTCTTTCCTTCTAGTTTGGTGCAGTCTAGCACTGGCTAATGAGTTTGTGTGGGAAGTGTGTAATGATACGCTGTTCTACTCTTTTCCAGAGGAAAAAGAGAATGTATGCAGCAATGAACTGGTAACTCCAGTAGCATGTGTCTTCCCACTTAGTTCACTCACTTTCATATCTATGCTGTGGCTTTCCTCTCTCAGATACAGCTCTTAATCAGTGAATATTAAAGCCATGTGGACATTGAAAGAATAACGTGGTTCTAATGATGTGAAAAAGGAAGAGTTTGTAGCAAAGAAAAATGAACAATTTATTCCTCCATCAATAACGTACGTACTTAATTGACGAAAACCTTCTTACGTAATCTAACTTGTCTATGTTTACGTAAAATAGTACTTTTTTTAGCCACTTTCAGGCTAGGCTCAAAATCTATTTTCCAGGCCCCCAGCTTCCTGGTAACATGACATCAGTACAACAACAGCCCAAGCTGGTGATTATATTAAAAGAAGAATATAATGAGACAAAAGAATAAGACTGTGGCTTGATCTTTTCCATTGATAAATTTAGAACTTGTAAAAGCTGAAGTCATAGTTGTAGTGATAAAAAGAAATGTAATTTTATACTTACCCACTGTTCTATAAAAACAGTGTATAATTATTGTGGGAGGAAGAAAAATACATCTCTCCCCCTCACTCTGATACTTTTTCCCCTTCTCTTTAGTGTTGAAATCATCTGGTTTAATTAAATCACCAGCCTATTTCTGCACAAAAGATGACATTTCATTAATGATATAAGATGTGCATGAGACAGAATTAACCCAATTTTCAAATGGATTTCAATTTGGAAAGGGCAACATGTAAAAATGTCTTGTAAATGTGTGGGATGAGCTTGTTGAGCAGCGTTCGGAAGGAGATGGGATTATAAAATGATGAATAATTAGGCAACAGTCCCTCCCCCCACCTCAGTTTCTAACAACCTTTTTGTAATCCCAGTTGATGGAAATTTATGTACCTGACATATATCAGGGATATATCGGAAACAGAATGAAAAAACAGACTTGTAACGATTGCTAGCAAGATACATATAAATACATATAATTTTCTCTGTAATTTTTAGCTAAATAGTAGCCTTCAGTAGCTTTGTCAAAGTTACCACCACCTTAATCTGTTCTGTCTTCTGAAAAAAAGCAACAAAAAGAAAACCAGTCTCCCAAACATTGTTGTGAATCATCACTTTTGGTAGCACTTTTTACAGACACTTATTGTCATGCTTAGTTGAGGCATCAGATGGCAGGTCCTTTTTGCATGTGGATCATTGCTTCTCAAATTATGATTTTATCAGAGTAGCTCTGATTAGTCTAGAGTCCAGTTCCCACTGATTGCCATTGCTTTCAAGCTAGGACCGTGATCTTGCCATCACTGGCATCAATTGACCCAGCACAAAATGTTGTTCTCTGTCCTGTGAAAGATTTTGAGAGTTGAGGTGCTGGTCTATTTGCAGTGCCAGGAGTCTTAGCTAAAAATGTATGAGAAACTAAACTACTGTATAGGAATACACGGTGTAAAAGTTGAGCATGCTTTTTGGGCTTTATAATGCGGCCTATTATCATTACCTTCCCATATTTTATTTAGTTTTGCTTTTTTTTTTCTGGTCATGTTTTCTTTCTTAGCGGTAAATCCAAGGGAACATAGTTTAGGTGACAGCTTTTTCAGGTACTGGGAAGAGCTGAAGGAGACTGTTTTGATTTAGGATGTTGGGCGCTATGGTCATGGTGTGGTCACATTTCAAGAAGCCTCTTTTACCATAAGGAAATAATGTCTGCAGAGCCTGAGCTAGACAGAGTGGTTAGAGTCACCCACACCCACTTAACTTACAAGCATATCGAACCCAATGGGCTGGGGTTTTCTCAGCAAACCGGTCATTACGTAATAAGTTGCTGTATAGATTTGAAGAATTGTAAATTGTTAAAAAGCTTTTCTCTTGTCTGCAAGGAGAGCAGATCATCTGCCTCATCGTTCAGACTTACGTTACTGAAGTTTATCTGTCTGTATTAGAGGTTCACACCGCATTGCCAAATCTTCTTACTCTCAATTCAGAAATAACTTTCTATTTTTGCCTTTATAATTCACGGGGAAACTGGACATTCTGAAGATGTGGCTTTGTGGTTTTGTTTTTATTTTTAACTTCTCAGAGTTGGGGAAAGAAAACTTCACTTTCCTTTCCAAATTGTCAAAATTCTCAAAAATCATTAACCTCTGAGAATGGGGTGTTGGGGAAGAGACAGTGAAGAGGTTTGAAACAGACCACATAAAAATCTGTTCATAATCTGGTAAGATAAATCTGCCCTCTAAAAGTGTGAAATTAATTTTTGCAGCTTTTATGTATGGGGTAAGGGTGGTGAAGGCACTAATCCTTGTATTAGGAGACAGTTTTTTAGGGGTCAGATTGTGAAGCTCAGAACAAGTGAGCAAATTAAAGTGTTCCCATACTCTTTATTGAGGCAAAAATGATCATATAGTGATTTTTGCTAAGATCTGTGTTAAAAATGTTGGGGGTTTTTTTGTTGCATCTATTGAGTTGCAAGATTGGTAATGTTCGTAATGAAGTAATGGCCAGGGGTTCCCATTATTCCAGCCATCTGTGTTCATGTAACTGTGATTCCTGACTCCAAAGAGCAGACGCTGTACGACAGCAAGATTTGCCAGCATAAATATCCTGCCCTTCTCCTTTAGCCATCAATCTGGACCACTTGCTTAGGAATGGAGGGAGGTAATCCTCTGCAGTATGTATAGAAATAGAGTGTGAAATGTATTTTGGAATTTAAGGTTGATATGAAGGGGGCCTTCTATGGCATTTACACAAAAAGTTTGTGATGAAAGGTGAAGTGCATGCTTTTAGATGGAGTATGGAGAAATAAAAGCAGATTGAAGAAGTGCTGAACAAATTTAACTTAGTCTTGTTATTGGAATAAGGTTTTATCAGGAGAAATTCAGAATTACCATCCTGTTTATCCTTTGGGCTGGGGAAACACGGTTTTATAAGCAGGAACAGAGCTGGAAGTTGAGGTCACAGTTCATCCCTAGAGTTCAGGGGTATGGTGGAAAGTTTCATTCTGAAGTTGATTTATTTCTAAATATACAAGGTGATATATTTCTTTCTTCCATAGGTATTCCTTTGATTTTATTTTTTCCCCTTTTGCTCTGGATCCTTGTTCACAGTTACAGGGTCCCATCACCTAGCAGAGCATCACATTGGCTTCTGCATGGAAGGAAGGACTGTACTGTGCGTGCACTGTTCTTAATGGACCTTTTCTCTCTTTCAGAAAAAGGAATGCAGAAAATGAGCAACATCTATGAATCAGCAGCCAACACCCTGGGAATTTTTAACAGTCCATGCCTGACTAAAGTGGAGCTGCGAGTTGCATGCAAAGGCATATCAGACAGGGATGCCCTCTCAAAACCAGATCCTTGTGTCATCCTTAAAATGCAGTCGCATGGCCAGTGGTTCGAGGTGAGTGTTTAACAAAATAAAAATGATTCTTCTGATGCATTAGGGTGGCATAGAGAAACGGAGACAAAATTCAAAGAGCAAGAACAATAAAAAGAAGCAGCAATTTGAAGCCTATGGCATAATCTTGTAAGAGTGAAGGGAGATTTTCCATTAACTCTGATACACTTTGAATCAGACTCTTAATGATACTTTGAACTTATCTTTGGAGTCTAGATTAAAAATGAAGATGGTTAAAGAATGAAGCATCATCAAACTTTTCCCTTTAGGCCCTCGTTTCATAAAAGCTATATAATAGCAGAGATAATGATAGTGACCATCATGCTTTCCAATCTAAAGAAGAGAAATGCTGTGGAAGAGAGGAATATTTATTACTAGTTGGCAAGGAATTTGGTGACAGAGTAGTTTGATTTGTAAATTTTGAGCCCCTGTTTGAAAAGGAGAGACTGAAATCTTCTGTGCCATTTCATTTCTCTGAATAACTTTGAGTGCATTTCATGCAGTTTGTCTGTGGCCAGTTATGAGCAGAGTAAGTATCTTTAAGTAATATATTCTTATACTGTAATGGAGTTTCCCTTTATTTGATGTGGTTTTTAATTTGGAAAATGGTTGTCTGAATAGAGTAATTCTTGCGGAACAGATCTGTTCACTGATAACGATTCTCATCTTACGTCAGTTGTTCCTACTGTCTAATGAAAGTCCAGGGTATTCATTTTAGTACGAACAAAAAGTTTTTATTAGTTTATGTTCCTATCAGTGCTGCAGAGCTAATACAGCTCTGACATGCTGAACCTTTACCTATTCTGGCCCACACATTCTCAACAGAATTTTTAATTAAGTTCCAGTTGCTGAGGTAAATTGAGCAGAGTCACTCAGGTATAGTTGAAGACATAATTCGGCTGGAAGAATCTTCTGCTGATAACAATCAATGATCCAGCAAGACCTGAGACAGCAGACAGACTAATAATTGTTTTTTTAAATTTAGTTACCAGTGAAGTGAGTATATTCGACATAGAAATCACTAAATGACATTCCAAAAAGGAGTGGAAAGTTTTGCATCTATGGGTTTAGTGACTTCATGAACTTGTCTTGAATTTCCACGTACCTTAAACCTCTTGTAGGTTGGATGCCTCCAAACAGACTGTAGCAAAATCCAGTATGACTGAAACATGCATACTGATCACATATTCTGGTTGTGTAGAGGTTTTATGAACAGGGAGCAGCTGGGTTGAAGGTGTCTGAAATACAGGTTGTAGCCTGTATATGGTTGTGCTCTTGCAAACAGGTGCTGTTGAAAGCTATGGGAGGTACAGAGGACTCACTGCACAGCCCCTACTGGGCCAGATGCAGCTGAAGCTGGTGGGTTTAAGTTGATGGGATTGCATTGTGCATGCTATTAGAGACAGTAGGATGTGATGGATTCACTCTACAGATGCAGACTATCCCTGACAGTGAGAAATCTGTGCATATGTGTCTCTGGGAAAATTTTGATAAAACATGTCAGCCTGTTGCTGAGGAGAAATTATGGTGGGGGTTTTTTTTAGTTCTGCAGTACTGTGTGTGCATATGTATTTGTTTAAATTATGCACCTGCACATATAAATATAGAATGAAACTATCCATGCTGTTGTAGAGTGGGTAGGTGCTGTTTCCAGAGATTGGTAATGGCATATATGTATTTTTTAATTTATTTTTTTTTTAATGTGGTTGTTTTTCTGGTTTGTGTTTTTGGTTGGTTTTTTCAGTCACAGAATGGGTGAGGTTGGAAGGGACCTTTAGAGGTCATCTGGTCCAACCCCACTGCTCCAGCAGGGACACCTACAGCCAGTTGCCCAGCACTGTGTCAGATGTTTTTTTAATAAACCTGAGGAGGAGGACTCTGCAACCTTCCTGGGCAACCTGTGCCAGTGCTTGCTTACCCTCACAGTAAGAAAGGGTTTCCTAATCTTCAGAGAGAACCTCCTATGTTTCAGCTAGTGCCCATTGCCTCTGGTCCTGGCACTGGCCACCACTGAAAAGAAGCCTGGCTCTGTCTTTTTTTGCAGCCTCCCTTTGGGTATCTGTATACATTGATAAGATACCCCCTGAGTGCTCCTGGTGTGGCCTCACCTGTCCTGAGTAGAGGGGAAGGATCATCTCCCTTGATTTTCTAGCAATACTTTGTCTAATGCAGCCAAGGATACCATGCACATTTGCCACAGGGCCACGTTGCTGGCTCATGTCCAACTTGGTGTCCACTGGGACCCCCAGCTTCTTTTCTGTGAAGCTGCTTTCCATCTGGTTGCGACCCTCAGCACGTGCTGGTGCATGGGGTTATTCCTCTGCAAGGGCAGGGCTCTGCACTTCCCTCTGTTGAACTTCATGAGGTTCCTCATTCCTCCAGCTTGTCAAGGTCCTTCTAGATGGCAGCACGACTTTCTGGTGTATCAGCCTCTCCTCACAGTTCGGTGTCATCTGTAAACTTGCTGAGGGTACAGTCTGTCTCATCATCCGGATCATTAATGAAGATGTTAAATAGGACTGGATCCAGTATTGATCCCTGTGGTACACTGCTAGTCACTGACCTCCAACTAGACTTTGCATTGCTGATCAGAAGCCTCAGTCCAGCCATTCAGACAGTTTTCAGTCCACCTCACTGTCTGCTCATTCAGCCTGCACATCAACAGCTTCTGTATGAGGATCTTATGGGAAACTGTGTTAAAGTCCTTACTGAAGTCCAGGTAGATGATATCCACTGCTCTCCTCCCCTTGTCTACCAGGCCAGTCATTTCATCACAGAAGGCTGTCAAGTTGATCAAGCATGACTTCACCTTGGTGAAGCCATGTTGACTAGTCCTGATGATTTTCTTGTCTTTAACGTGCCTGGAAATGGTTTCCAGGATTAACTGCTCCATCACCTTCCCAGGAATCGAGGTGAGGTTGACAGGCCTGTAGTTCCCTCGGTCACTTGAGGATGGCCACATTACTCCTCAGATGTTCATGTCCTGCCTGTTTTCCTAATGGTTTCAAAAGTGCTCAAAGAAGTCTCAGTGTTGTCCTCAGTTCAGGCCCGAATATGCTCTCTGTTTTTCTGTTCCTGTCTGGATAGATGGTTCCCTATAAACAAACCCGCATGTGCACACATATACCTCCCCTCCCACATTTCTCTGTGTATGTATGTTGATGCTGTCTGAAAAGAACTATCTCCACCAATCAAGAATTAAAATGATATATTACGTCTCCCAGGAAAATGGGCAGTTTACTTTTTCTCTCACACAAAGTTTGTATTTTTAGCCTGAGATGACAGGGTGTGATAGAGCAGAGTTTAAGATTGTGCTATCCATATGTACTAAAAGACTATTTGCTGATCCAGGGCTGAATTTTAGCTCTTCTGGCCTTAGTTTTAGGCAGGTACACTTGCAAGGTGGCCAAATGTTGTACTTCTTAATTTGTTTGTTAAGGATAATAATTCGATGATGGTTTTTGCATATTGATGTGAATGTATTCAAGGGTTAATTACTGAACTAAGTTTCAGTTGGTGAATGGCTGAGTGGGGTAGTGAAATCAGGCAAAGGTACATGATGATAAATTCCTTTGCTCCAGTTATTATTTTACCCACCTGCAGTGTGAATATCCTTCTGTAATAAATGTTAATTGCATATAGCACTGCAGTCTTCAGCTGAGATGTGCTAGCACTGAAATTCTCATTATCTTCTTATTCCTAAGAAAGTAGCTTGGGCCTATTCACAGGTTGTTATCTGCATATGGCAAGTACACATACTATTTTGAAAGTTGAGTAAGTTGCTCAGCTGTGCCTGGTCATACGAGATCAGGAGGTGTGATATAGCCTGATGTAGCCAGATGGAATGGGATGCCTGTATGAAAAAGAAGAGGAGCTTAGAAAGACAGAAGCTGTTTTTGGAAATCAAGGAGACCTTCATATAGCTGTACTCTTATAGCTTTCTGCATCAGGACATAGAGTATCTGCTAGTTTGTGGACTTGAATAGCCAGTGCTTTGTTCCCTCTTTTTTTATTAAACTTGAAGCAACTGCAGAGCAAATAAAGCAGCACCCAGAGACAACAAGCAGTTGCTAAAATTCATGTTGGTAAAATTGAGTGAATTATTTCTTTTTGATAGGTTTGTTGACGCAAATAGGTTTTTTCATTAAAATGTTGACTGAGGTCATAGATTTGGTGAAACTCAGGGAGTCTTGATAAAACTGTTGAGCAAACCCATAACTTCTCATTGCGGTGTTTTTAAAATAAAAGTCATTCACTTGTCACTTAGCATGACATTTGATTTCAAGGATGAGCTTGGCATGATTAAAAAAACAAAACTGAGTTTTCTTTTTTACTTTTTCATTGAGCGCTAACCCTGCACATCCACACAGACCTTCATACATACAGACAGCAGAGACCGGTTAGCTTGGAAATGCATTGGACTAATTAATGTGTAGAATACTGATGGAGCCTAGCCTACTAAACATGCTACCTAGGAATCAAGCTATAGGAAGGACACAGTTTTGCTCTTCGTCTCTATTTGCTTTTCCCCTTAGGCCTGCTCTCTCTTTCGCTTCATTTCTGAATAAATTCCAGCACCCTCCTTCCTCTGCCTCCTCACCTGCTTCAGCTCCCCATTTTCATTCCCACACCTGCTGCCTCATTTTGCTCCTCTGCATACTGGAGGGTGGATGAGATTCCCTGCCCCTTCCTAGCATGGGGGAAGGATCTGAAGAGAAGACCTCGAGGCAGACTTCAGCTATTTGTTTCCATAGATACCCAGAAGTCTCTCTCACGTTATCCATCTGTGGCTGTTACAGCCCACCGCAGAAGCCAACAAGCCATGAAATAGGGGAGTCTGTGGGTTGACATGTTCCATGACTCTACCAAACTGTTCCAAAATAACTACAAATGCACTGTGAAGAGGGGGAAAAAAACCCATATAGAAATAAACCCAAATAAATACAGCTTTTTCAGTTTATGTAGACGAACACAGTAATAGATGAAGCATTTGGATGGAACTGAAAGTGTAATGATCAGAAACAAGAACTACCACCACTAGCAGCTGTACAGAATCAGGCTCAAGGCCTGTCTAACCCCATCTTGCATCTGCTAGTTGGTGACAGTGAAGAAGCGTGAGATCACAGAAATTTCAAAGTGTCTTTCCACCTTGCTCTGCCAATCTGCAGCTCAGGGAGTTCTTAAATAAGAATTTGTGTCTTTGTAATTAAAAAAACATTGGTAGATCTAATTTCCATAACTTTGTTCAAATAATTTTAAAAGTATTTGTATTTAAAAAATAAACTTTTATGATATCCTGGGACATAGAGTTCTGGCGCTTAAGTGGTGGTTGAATAAAGTAGTATTACTTGCAGTTTTTGAACTTGCGGCTTGATGATTCATTTTAAGTACCTTGTTTTTGTATTGGAGGAGACTGTGAGAATCCCTATTCATTTTCTCAATGCCATTTGGGATTTAGTCCTATGATTTACTCTATGACTGAATAAGAAGGCAACTATTATGTCCTATATTTCGAAGATTAAGCATATCTATCCCATCAAGGAACATGGATTAGATTGGATGGTTATTTGAACCCTGTTCATTTCAGAACATTTTAGGGATGCAGTGCCAAAAACTATTGCTATATTCCCATAGAGATTTTCAGGCAGTGATTTGGGATTTATTCTCTGCTTTGAAGAGCTGCAAGGCTTCACAATGGGCTAGTTTATTGAAAGTTTGTTGGATTTTGGATTATTTTTTTTTAATATTAGTCAGTGCTAGAGCAGATTCTAGATATTCTTTTTCTGATTTCACTGTAAGATTTCAACTTGGTGAATAGACATCCTGTACAAAATTAATTGTAACTAATGAGGTAGTAGTAAGATGAACATACCACCTTATGAAGATTTTTCTCTGACAAAGAAAGGGAGTTACAAATTTCCAATGAGATGTTCTGTATAACATTATGCAGAAATTGGTGTCAGGTAGGTGCTTTCACTGAATATGAATATATTATGAAATTAGCTCTTCTCATTGTGAAGAAACTTCTGATTCATTTGCAGATTTGGGGTTTCTTCTCTTCTGGATGTAGAATGGGACTGATATTTGGAAATGCTACCTGTATTTTCTCTGTCCAGAGGTTAGATCAAAGTCTTTAATGAAATACTAGATTATTGAAAATACTTTTGGATTCATGCAAATCTAGGTTGATGCAAGCCAACAGGGAAGAATTGAGTCCTTAATTGAAATGATCGAGACCTTAGTCAGAAAAGATGGGCAATGAGATTCTTTTTCATTTAGCCACCATGAGGCCAAGGTACTGCCATTCCTGACTTGGAGCTGGCAATCTAGTTGATACGCCCCTACTGTCCAGATCTCTCACATCTTTGGAGCACTTAGTCTTGTGCACAGATCTGTGCCCTACATATCTTGCAGGTGATGATCTGTTAGCACAAATGCTGATTCCTCTCCTTTGCACCTAAGAAGAAATTGGAGCAGTCCTGCTGCATTCATTTGCCAAGGAGTATTCCTAGAAGATGATGCTTAAGAGTTTTTCAGGTGCCATTAGAGCCCTCTTGTTCTAAGTCATCAAATGGAAAGCTGTGACTTCATTTATGCCACAGCAATGTGCTTGTGTATATGGCTTTATAGCCTATTGTATCCTCATAATTCAATATTGTACTTTTCTTTCTCCTTTTTTGTTAAGTGTATGTTGATGGTAATGAATGCTTCTTTGCTCGAGACTGCTTGGTAGCCTCTATTGCTGCCAAGAACTGCTTTTAGCTTCTGCTTTCTGCTGCTGGTAAATTTCCCTAAAGTCTTTCTGTATGGTGTGAATGACAAAGACAGCTCATCTTTTTCAAACACCACTGGAAGTCTGCAGGGTCAGGCTGCAGGCTAATTGAATATTTTATCTCCGTCCATTCTCAGCCTGAATTCATCTAATTGGATATTTTACTTTCCAAGCCTTAATATTTTGGAAGCATCCTCCGTTCCAAGGGTTTGCTGTTGAAGAGCTCCTGTCATTAACTCTTTCCAGAAAAGGAAAAGTTCTCCACATGGACGTTGCCCTGTTCTACAACAATTTAAGCAGAGGAGAGAACTGATGCTGACAGCAAATCACCACCTGTCTTCTGAAAAAACAGGCTTGGTAACTTTCCTTGTAATTTCTTAGCCTTACATGTGTATTTAAAAAGCACGTGCTGTTGGAAAGACCATTTCATTAATGAAGGCAGGAGGGAATCTACTGTGAAGTTTTCCTCCATATCCTACAGAACATATTTCATAATATTCTGTTCAACTCCTAATGTACTGAGTACATTTTTACAAACATATACATAAACTCAAAACCTAGAATTGCATTTTGTATTACCCTTCTCTTTAAAAAGAAAGACAACTCTCTTCCTCTCCCAGGTCTTTTCCAACTACTTATGCAAAGTCAGAAGGCTGAAAACTAATGGCTGTGTTGGCAAATATTTGATTAGAAGCTGGTAATGGGAATTTTTTCCTCCTGTGCCTAGTTCAGAAACGAACATCATTAGGTTTTGATAAGATTTTTCTTTTTACGCCCCAGGTAGTAATAAGTGACTATTTATTTAAAATCCATTTTATAACAACTCTTTTTTACTTTTTTCTCATCCATCACAGCTGCTTTCTCTTGAGCCTCATCCTTGTCTCAGCATTTAAACATAGCACAGTGCTTTTTTTTCCCCTGTCTTTTTAAATCAACTAGTCTTTAAACTTGAACTCATTTGAATCAGACAGATTGTCTCAACTGAAGTGAAATGCTGTCACTTTGAGTCAATATATATGAACTATCATAACGTTCCACTAGCTCAAACAGCATTTTCTGCCTCTGTAGTGCAGTTTGTGAAACATAATGCATGCACAAAGAAGAGAAAGAGAAAAATTGCATTGCAGAAGTCTGTTTTCCTACGGATAATGGTCATGTTTGGGCTGGCTTCTTGCTCTCTACCAGAGCTGTGGGATCCCCTGCTGCCGCAGCAGCAGAAGACTGGCTTCTGGCTGTATCTGTCCAACTAAATCCTTTCAGGTCCCCTGTCTTCATGTCATGACAGAGTGAAGAGTTCTTTCTCATAGTTTACATAAATGAATAAAATCAACTGTACTCCTACAAAGTCAGGAGGGAGCACTTCTGTAGAGAGGTGGTAAAAGCTACATGGTCTTTCCCTGATCCTGTGGCCTGGAGCATCCTCTACTGGGAATATCTGCTGTTGGGACCGATTTCCAGGAGCCTTCTGCCTGGCAAATCTGCCTCTGGGAAAGCCATGGAAATGAAAGAACCAAAAGACTTGTGGGACCGCATAGGCATTTTTCCATGTGTTAGGAAATACCTACCAGCTTAAAAATCAGTTTTATACTGTCCTAGCTTAGATGAAAATCTGAATGACCTGTACTTACTTGTTTACATCCTGTTTCAGTTCCCAGTTCATCAGAAATTGTGGAAATGATTGAAGAACTCCATTCGTTTCTTGAGAACAACTTCTGTATAACTATACTCCAGTGGCCATCTTCAATTAGTGGACGTCATTGTTTTTGCAAGCAGCACTATGAATGTATCTTCCCTTTTGTACTTGTGAAAGAGAGAATTGGGCTGGGTGTTCATTTGTCAGATTTCTCTCTGCCTTTGCAAACATTTGTGTATTGTTGCTGGTAGAAATGTTTTGAATGGTTTTAAGCTGCCTGAAAATTTTGCCTTCATCTTAACTGTTGAGTAATTTGATTGCAGATGTGAAATATCAAGAAACAACTGGGAGGAGTTCTCATTATTCTGGTATTTATCACATTTGGTTAAAGTACTATTGCTGACAAAATATGGGACTTTCATTAATAAAAGCTTTTTTCCCTCAGAAACAGGGCACTTGAACTACTGGTCCCCCTTTCCCTCCTCCCCCCCATTATGAATATTTTTTTGTTATTATTGCACTTTCATCAGTATCTTGATCCTAAGATGTGCTTGCAAACACTGCCTTTAGCCATGCTGTCTATTTGATGGTTCTCAATTCATGCTTCACTAACTTTTCACAACTTTTTCTCAGAATAACTTTCCGTGGAAGCTGTGACTCTTAAACAGTGTTCTCGGTCACATTAATAAAACAAGAGTTTTCTAGTATTTACTTTTTAAACCGGGTCAAGCCTTATAGTTTTGTTGTATCAGTAGAGTAAAAAAAAAAAAGAAAGGAAAAAAGAGACCATTCAAAATGTTTTCAAAATTATCTAAGGAAGGTATCAGGAAAAGGGAGCTTTATAGGGCTCCCACTGCTTTGTTAATACTGGATAACTGGCTTGGTTATCTGTCACAATTTATATGTTTATAGAATAGATATGAAGTTGTCTGTCACACCTGTAAGACTGAATACTGGGGTATGGTATTTATTAGTAGTAGTCTTTATATTATCCAGAGGATCGGGGATATATCTGAGGGCTTACAAATACCTTCCTTTCTATGGCTAGCTGAGAGTGATTATTTTCTTCTACTGCAGAAAGAAATCAGCTTTTCTTTAAAATCTGTAGCAGTAATCCCTGATTGCACAAAAAAAGGACACTTGAGCTTTTCTGTCCACATGCATGTAAGGACACCCTTTAAGCAGAATGATGGCCTCATCAGGTAAATGGGCTTAAAGGGAAGAGGTATCTTTGTTTTCATGTGCCCCTGTGGGGCAGAGACAAGGTAATGTGGACTGAGAATGTGCAGGTGGTGGGAAGCCTTCAATTGTGGCCCCTTTGCAGGTCAAGATAAAAGAATTGACAGCCATGAAGGACAAGCTTAAGAAAGAGCTTGCTTTCTCTCCATCTCTCCCTTTCACTAAGGAATTAAAACAGAGATTGTAAAATAAAAGCTGCAATATGTTTTCTCATGCAATACTGTGCTAGGTTTTTGCAGATATAGATCCTCAGAAGAGCTTTTTCGGAGGCATTCAGCAAGTAAAGGAAACGAAAAAGCTGATAATAAAAATATGAGAAATAATTTAAAGGAAAAAAAAAAAGAAGTTTTGATTCTTGATGAAGAGGTAGCACAGAATACCAGTAGCTCATGTGTCTGAAAAGGCTTAGGGAGAACTTTCCAGAAATCCAGCCCCGGTCTGTGAAGTGGGGGGATGATTTATCACTGCATTTAGCATTAAGCATATCTTGGCTGTGTTGACTGGTGTCAACCAAAAGGAAAAATGCTACAGTTCTGCATGGGAGGAGTTGCTATACTGCCACCAGCGGCCCAACATTCAAAAAAATACATTTTTGATTCTTTTGCCCTCTTTTCCTGGAGTTTAATTATCTCACCATCAGATATATAATATTTTAAACTTAGATGAAGAGTCTAAGGCTGCTTTTATCATGGGCAGGCAGATGCTTTTATCACGGGCTTCAGATTAGCTCAGTGATATGTCTGCCTCTCATGAGCTATTTATTACAGATACACAAACTTCACACATCTCCAGGATAGATTTTAAGCCTGACTTGACTTTAGTAGTCTGACAGATCGTGATAAACCTACAGTAAACAGGAATCTTTGGACCTGGTTTGTAAGTAGATAATTCACTTGATTGATTTGGTACATTAATTCTTAACCTGTAGCATCAGAACAGGACTGAGAGATTGTCAGCAACTTGAACCTCTTCTGCTTTTACTGGGAGGGGTTTTAGAGCCTAATACGAATTGTTTCCTGAAAGAAAAGAGCGGTTATGAAACTCTGAGAATAACTGATTTAGAAAAACAGTCTGAATTACTGCTCATGTTCTTTGAGAAGTATTCTATTCAAATACTGATTGACCAGGGATAACAAATTCATTAAGCTGGTTCGTTAAAACCAGTGCCTAATGAGACAACTTGCTGTTGATATGAATTGATGACGTTTAAGTTTATGCAAAGGAAAGTAAAGGCAGTTTCACTGGAACTGTTGTTTTTCATCTTCCCTCATGTTTGGTAGTAGCTTAAAAATATATTGCATTAGTTATGTTGTAATGAGGCCAGAATATGGACTCCATGACATCTAACTGAGAGTTAAAGCATCCAAAATACATTTCCACATAGATGTGCTGATCTTACCTGTTAACAGATATTTTCAGTCTTTGCCTGAATTTTTTTCAATTTTAAAAAATGGAATAGATTGACTTCCCCCCCACCCCATCCCCTGGAAAACTTTACAATTTTGCATATAAAACCCATGAAATCCAAGCAGAGCAACATTGCATCAATTATCTGCATACCTCTGCATTGAGATTTCTTATAAAGTTTTTGGTATTCATCTTATATTTGTTGCTGATGTGTGCTCAGAGCAGAATACAAAGCCAGAGTGTATTTCTAGATAAATTACACCCTTTCATCCCTCTTTTTTTCTCGATAAATTATACCCTCCGTACCTTCTTTTGAATCTTACTCGTCAAAAAAAGGAGCTTTTTGCCCACCAGCTCACAGCTTGCAGACCACCTCACTGACTGAAAGGGTGTTCTCGTGCTTTTGTTGCAGTTTTGCTTTAGGTATTTCGCATTTTCTCTTTGGAAGCTAAGACTGTGTGGAAGTAAAACATCAGAATCTTGATTTCTGTTTTTGTTTCTTTTACTACCCTTTGCTTCTCCAAAGGAAGATCCCAGACAGTAGCATGCATAAACTCTTAAAAGACTATCTCAGGAGTCAAGCAACAGGGCTGAAAAAATCCCCTGTTCCTGGCAGAGGGCTTGGAATGGCTGCAACCACTATCACAGCAAAGCGAATGGCTTTTACCAATCCTGGCTCTACAAAGGTGCTTACTTGCTAAGAAAAGCTCAGGGCACTGTGGACAAACTGTACCAAGTCTGTACTATTTGGGTGTCAGTTACTTTGGTGATCTGGCTTGACAAATCTACCTGCCTTTTGTTCAAAAATATCACACTTAAAGATGGCAAAATAAAAACATGTGATAAGCCAATTCTTGGTTTAAAGTCTCCTCTGGAAAAGCATGTAAGTCATTGGAACTGGAATCACTGCTGTAGCTCCCTATCAATAATTTCTAAGTTCAAAGACGTACAGTATATTGTTCAGCCAGTTTGTTTATAATTTAGGTTGAAATTCATAATAAAATATTAACGGCAACTCTCTGAGGTAAATATCATCATTTTGTAAGATGCTCAATTTTTATTCCACACCACCAACCCAAGATGTTGTGTTTTTGAGGCAGAAAACTATCCATTGTAGTAATCCGAATTTGTCATGATATACTTAATCAGAGGGAAAAAATACGAGGTTTGAGTGTTTGTTTTTTTTTCAAATATTTGGAAAAACTCATCACCTTATTATTGCATCAGCCAGCTCATGCCTGCTGCTGGTGTAGAACCAAGTGCACTACATCGCTTCTATATGCTTCTTCAGGGAAACATTGTGATGATCACTGTACCTTGTTGTGTTTAAATTTAAATGCCATTTGAGGGCTGATTAGTCTGCTGTAGCCTTCTTACTTGTGTAAACTTAAACGCTTATGCTGTGTCGCTGCCACGTGAACTGGACTAGTTTCGGTAGCCTTACTCCCTGGCTGCCCTTTGGATTCCACATGGCTGCAGGAACTGTTTTTATTGACAGTGACACTTTCTGTTTTAAAACCTTATTTGCACTTCTCCAACTTATATTGGGCATGCCAGCTGCCATGTCTGTGTGTTTCCTGTTCTGCACAGGAATATACAATAGAAATTCCCATGCCTGTGTTTCTCTGTTTGAAGTTATTGCCTTATGTTGTCAGTTATCCAATGTTCCAGCAGTCTGTTTACAGCCCAGTGTGTGCTTAATTTTGTTCAAGGCCCTGTATTTGCCTGCTTCCTTCCTTGGTTCTTTAATATAAATCCCAGAGTGGTTCCTTGACCATCTTTGCATTAATCTTATTCTTTCTCTTAATAAAGAAGCTATTAATGTATTCTGTAAGGAGTGTCCCTTCTTTCTTCCCTACGATGGTGGGACTTGCTTGATGTTCTCCCATGTTTAACCTGATAGCTCTGTGATGAAATCATGTCCAAAATGTTACAGTCATATTTTCCTCTTTTTGTATAGATAACTTACATTTTTCACTGGGAATTTTTTGAGATTCTCTAATAATATTTGAAACTGTTGATCATAACTAACCCTGTGGTAGAGAGTGAAACTTAACCAAAGTGAAAATTCTACATGCAACTCCAATTCCACACAGAAGTGTTATTTTTTAATTCAACATATATGTGATACTGTTTTTTAACTTCTGGAGATTTTTGCCCAGATTTTGATTGGTTGTGGATTTGCTGCTCAACATTAAATTGCAGTATTGGCACCAAAAGTAAAGTGCTCGCAGGGCTTGCATGCTTGTTTTTTAAATATATTTTATACACTTTGCTTTTCAGGATTGATCTAATGTTGTCATGATTTAAAGTGGGCTTGTCGTGACCTTCAGGTGCCCTTCCTTTTCTGTGGGAAAGAAGGTGGTTGCAAGTCACAGTTTTAATAGAAAATAACACGCTTAGCGTAGCTCTTTCAACTAGATGATATTTTTGTCTCAGAGCTTTTCTCTTATGATGGAAACCTTTCCAATTTACACAGTTAGGAGTTAAAGAATGAAAGGAATCATTATTGCATTTTAAGGAACTATTCAAAAGGCTGAAGTTTTTCTAAATAATGTAGAAGAGCTGTACATATTCTCTGCTAAGCTGGGTATCAGCGGTTTATGTTTGTGTTATTTTTGGAAGGGTAATACTAAGAACCCTAAGGAATACATGCATCTTTAATAAACTTTGAAACAGAGGAAGTCCATATTTTTGAATACATTTTAATTGTATCAGTTGGGAATATTTTTAAATAAGATTCTGGCGTAGTGATAGAGTTCACAGAGTTTACGTTGTCATAGTATGCCTCTTTCCATCTGTATATCCTCTTTCAAAGCAGCAATGTGCTCTTATCCATTTAACTGGAACACAGCTGATGTGGGCTAATTATTTTTTTCTCCTCTTCATTGTGTCGCTCTGCTTTTTCTGCTGATTTCAGCTGGAGTTGGAGGTCAGTCTATTTAAAGACCACACACTTTTATCTCAATGTCTCTTGTGAACTGTTGTATAATTTGGCTACTCCTGGGGATCTTTGCGGTGAGAATACATAATTTACTGACCATCTGCCTGCCTTTTCCTTTTCCTTGCATTACAGATGTGGGGAGGAAAAGCTGAAAAGGAGGCAGTCATATAGCATGTATGCAGACATACTATGTTTGTCATCTGGAAGTCAGCTTTGTGCCAGCGGTTGCTGTTGCTACATGAAATACAAAGGAAGGCTGGTGTGTCTCACGTAGTACAGAAGATAAATGTTTATGACGGATTAGTTTGTTCCAAAAACAGTTCTTTGAGCTTTTTCTTAACATGATTGTTGATTTCCTTACAGGTCTATATTGCCTTCAGCCGGTGTTCAAAATCCCAGGCTACACCTCACTTTATGACCAGCATTCTTCTATGGCAGCTCTGGGAAACCTCATTTTGCCCAAACAGGGAGCTACTGAAAGTCCTAAATGATCTGGCTGGAAGGGCTCAAACTAGTTTTATTTGGGGATTGTATGTATGTGTGAACAAGAGAAAAGAGGAAAGCAAGATAAGAAGGAAGAGACACTAATGTAGAATCGAAATGAGATTGTATCTAAAAAACAGTAAGCATGGAAACTTTAATACAGCCTGGACAGCAATGGTAGGCGGTCCCAAGAGAAGCCTAGAGAATAAGCTTTTGGATCTGAGATTTGTCTAAAGGACATCTATGGCCCTGAGAAGGAAAACATTTGGTCATTTGACTTCTTTATGAATGTTTTAAAATAGTTGCATCAAAACTACCTGACTGTAACCCATTTTCATTCTCAGTGGAATAATCCTCCTATGGGACCCAAATGTTGCCACATAGTTCAGGTGGTATCATACTTCACAGAGGTTTATACCAGGGTGGATACTCTGTGTTGGATACTCTTGTCTTTTTGCAGAAGTTGCAATATCTCTGAAAGTGATTGATCATGGTGTGTTGGTGTGTCTGCAGAGTGATGTTTCATGTGGCAGATTCCAGTAGGTCTAGGTGTGATGGACATATTCTTCACCACCACTGCTAAAGGTGATCCCTTAAACCCCTACAGGGACCTTATATCCAGTTTCACAAATTGCAGTTTTATTCTAAAAATATATGTATGCAAACTCAGACCTAAAGTAGTTCTTTTGCTCTGGTGACTTTTTTTTTCCCAATTGCTTGCCACACTGTGGTTTGTGTTTATAAACTACTCAGATATAAGCTCTTAGGGGTAGGAAATGCCTCTTCTGTTTTATTTGCAAAGGATAGTAAGAACCTTATCTAGGTCTCCAGGTGCTACCACAATATAAATAATCGTAATGATAGGCCTCTGAGTACCAGTAGGTCTGATCTAGCTGAGGTGAAGAAGTAGCTTACCCTGGAGTGAAAGTTTTTTTTGAAGTGCAGAGAAAAGACAGCGAAACATACATGGATTATTTTATGTTATCTTTTGCTTAGAGAAAATATTAAACATGGCTTGTCACTTAACTTGGCCAGGGCTATCTTGTTGCAGCTTTTTTTTTTTTTTTTAAACCAATTATTCTGCAATATGGAGTGTTTTGTGTTTTATTTAGACACGCTTTTTAAAGATCTGCATTCATGGCACATGTATTGAAGAGCAAATTAAAATTAAAAGGCTGCTTTAGACTTTTAAGAGCACCTGGATCTTATTTTAGAAGCAATTGGAACTCTGGGCAGGCACCTTGTAGGGTAATTTAAATTCTTCTTCTATTTTTTTTTTTTTTTAATTTGAGTACTTGGTGAGGAATTGATTTGAACAGCATGGTGCTGAGCTCTTTAGATTTTGAAGTACTTCCAATTCCCAATCACATTCAGCTGCAGATCATGATCTTCTCCTCCTGGTCTTACAAGGCCAGCCACCTTAAGAATATCTCCCAGACAAAGAAATGAATCTAGGCTCCTTTGATTTATCAAACATTTTCTTTCATGTATTTCTTTTCTTTTGCTTATGCATAGAAGAAGTTCCACAGGTCAACAGGAAGACATTTAAAAGTTTCAAAAGAAAATACGGGCATGTAAAGGTAGCCAATTGTACCATATCAATTCAATATATGAACAAAATGTTACCATTAGTGAAGTGTTCACAAGCACAGCAGTAAATTATGTGTATTGATTTGTCCAGGGTAAAAGGGGGGAAAGAAACAATCCTTCAGTTGTATCCAATACTCCATTTGGGAGTATGGTCTGCACTGTTCCCCATGTGAGACAGCAGACCAGTGGGGATGAGGTACAGGGAAGGAAGGAATCCTCATGTAACTAAGGCTTATCATTAAGCACAGGGAAAAAGAGAAACTGTGGCTGCTCAGGTGGTCTCTGTTCTGGAAATTACTACCCTGAGGACTTGTCTTTGAAGCATAAGTCTTTAATGAAGACTTTCTGGATGTTTTTGGAATGCCCTATGCAAACACGGGGATATAATGATGCTTTACTTGTACGAAGTGACACAGGACAGTCATCTCCTTTCTCAGCTTTATTTTCAAAAGTACAAAAATATAGGGACATCCATTCTCAGCAAGAGGTAGCAGCTGCCCTAAACACAGGGATTTTTGTTCCTTTTCTCCATGGAGCAGTCAGCCCCTTGCAGATGTACACAGATGGGATTGTGAGCAGCTGGGACTATAGCGGTGAGTCAGTAAGTCACTGGAAATGCACTGGGATGTGAACCACCAGCAAGAACATACCTAATACAATAGCTGCAATACAATGAGAAGCTGCCAACAGGCGGCTCGTGGTAACGGTTTGCAGCTCCTTGCGGTGTGGCTTGGAGATGGTGTGAGGAAGTGTGTGCCAATATAGAAATGTTTTATAAACTGGAACCGTGAAACAGTGAGGATGACATTAAACAGCATCAGCATCTCCCCGTACTGGGTTGATTTCTTATAAGACGCTGGAGGAAGCTGATATAAATTATTTGGGGAAAAGCTCAGTGTATTTTTGCCTTTGGGTTGAGATAAATAAAACATCATAACGTAGATTAGAGTTTTCACTGGAGTGTGGAGGAGGAGAATGTAAAGTCTGAATATTTTGTTTTCTGTCTGAATCACTAATGTGCTACCAGTCAGTTTAATTAGAATAATTAGTCATGAAATATATAATTGGTCTGAATCTTCCTGCAGATTATATAGAGAGCTTTTGAAGAGGAATGTGGTTATTTGATACTGATCCTGCAAACATTTACGCACACTCTTAGCTCAGTGTGCATGAATCAGTGTGTATGTAGTGACATCCCGTTGACTGCAGAAAGGAAGCTTCCCTTTAGCTAAGGCAGCTCTCTCAAATTAAACAGGCTTCATCAGCAGGCTGCATTTTTCTGTGACCATGAGATTTGTGGCAGGTCCACTGTTTTAGGGATTCCTTCAGTAGGGGACTGCTTTCAACTTAAACAAATATTGATGTTTGCAGAACAGTAACTTTGAGTGACCAAGTGGTGGCATGTCCTATGTGGCTCGGTTTACATCTCAGTCTCTAAAGGGGAGCTTCTCGTGGACCCTCTCTGTGAGGTTATTTTGGCACCACTGTAGTGGGTCCTGCTGTGGGGAAGTGACCCAGTTAAGTAGTAACTGTGGGGAAGAGCGTGCTCCTGATTTCTTGTTGGACTATGCCGGATCATTTCCCGGATCTGGTTCAGCTTGTGGCTGTGCACATGCCTGATCCTGCGAAGCTTGGGAGAAGTGAAGTGAGGATCAGAATTTGCTGGTGCTGTGTGGGAAAATGGGCCTGGGGTGAGTTAGGCTTGTCTGGGTTTGGGTTGTTTTGCTTTTCCCTGTGGAAAAACTTGAAAACATAGAGCAATTATTGTACATATTGACAAGCGCTACTGTTTGATCGCTTTTTCCCCCCCAGAAGAGGTTGTTGGTTTTTTTTATCATGGGTTTTAGTGTTGATTGTTTTGTTGTGTTCCATCATTTAAGTGTCTATGTTCATTATAAATCATATGAATGAATGATGTTCCCTTGATTTTTGCAAGTTAGGAGCACTGATGTCCATGCTATTACTGTGCATGGTCCCATCCAAGTCAGTAGGTTTACACTTCATAGGATAGGGAAGTATTTTAACTTATGTTTGCAAGTTTTAGACTGACACAAGGTTGTTATGAGCTAAAGGAAAGGGACTATATAAGAAGTGCTACTGCTAGTATATTTCCTAGCTAATTTTTACCTGGCATTTTGAATTTCTGCTGACAGGACTCTGAAATTGCATTCCTTTTGGCATCCCATTCAAAGTCATAACAGAAGTACTTATGTGAACAGGAGATGTCTTGGTCTAGAAACATGTGACATGTCAATTCATTTTGTCTCAATTGCATATTCTCTAATGATACTGATTTTAAGCTCTCCCATTTTTTTGAGAAAGTAACATTAAGAGACTTGTTCTCCTTAACTTATTTGTTTCTTATGTTAAAATTATTTCTCACCCTGAGATTATGTAACTGTTTCATTATAGGTAGTAAATTTAGTGCCAAAGAAGTCCTGTAAAGGTATTGAAGGACCCTTGCTATATGGATAGGATTTTCTGCTTGTTGCATATGCTTATGTGCTTTGGTCTAGTTTGATAGTCTAATTGACTATAACAGTATATTCTGTACCTCAGCTGTGTAAGAAAACTTTTCATTATCTTTGGCCACAAAGAACAGCTGAAAGCTTTATGGAGTTTCTTACTTTTTTTATGGTACTTCAGTTAATCCCATTTCTCTTTTTTGGCATGCTGTGTGGTGTTTAATATAAAAATACGTGATTCAGCAAAAGCTGTGGAAGGTTTTCTGTTACTGTGGTGTACAGAATTGCAGGTACTGTGAAACAGACTGAAATAAAAAGAAGGGAATGTGGTGTATCTGCAGGGTAGGACTCTGTCATCCTGTGGCCTTACTTATCAGTTCACAAATCTAATTGTGGTGCTCCCTTGAGTATTTTGTACGCAACAGAAACCCTGTTGAAGCCACATTAGATACCCTTTCCTATCCAGAAAAGCAGAAATCCCCCAAAGTTTAATAAAGTTGCATCTCTCCTTCACCAGTATCAGGAACCCAGCCCCAGATAACCTTCTTATTAGTTCAGCTCAAGACTCGTTATTTCTCAAGGGCTGATCTTGCCTATTTGATATTTGGTATCTCTTGTCTCTCTAGCACATCACTCAATGCACAGAAGCCATCCTTACCTTTTAGCCCCAGTCCTGGTCCCAGCGTCAGTGACATGGGCGGCATGAGGAGACTGGAGTAGTGATTTGGATCTAAAGTGACATAGCTTGAGGACTTTGCGGATGGACAGTCTCTTCTTACCCTGTCACAGAAAAAAACCCCCACCAGATTTCATTTTCCATACTTTCATTTTCACAAAAGTCTGTTTCAGCTGGGCTGACCCAGGACCCTTCCTCTGTAGCTCAGAAACTGTCTTTGAAATTAGGGCTCTTTCCAGTTTAAGTTGCTTTTGCTGACTTTGTTGACCCATCAGGCCGTATTAGTATTAGTAAATGACACAGGCCAATAGAAGTGTATTTGTAAAGCAAAATAGTTTGTGCTAAGAACCTGACATCCATGCTCCTCTATGTATTTTAGACCTTTTTTTTTATTTAATTGTAGCTCTAGTTTTTTTCATCTGGTCCAAGACACGGGATGTCTGTTAGTGGCTGTAGTGTGTTAGGTGCACTCCTGGAGTGTATCTTCCAGTTTAATTTCATGTGAAAGGCATGTGGTTCCACGTGCACCATAATGTCAACCAATGCATAGTGAGAGTAGATGACCAGGAGACTGTCTTAAAAATTGCAGTCCTGACTGAACTAAAGCACTAATATAAGTGTGCCATTGGTTAAACTGGATCACCTCAACCACACATAGATGCATGTAATATATATTTAATGACCCTTCCTGGTCTAGGAGGGTCATTAAATATGTCTTATATGCATGTATTTATAAATATATAACTTGCATTAAAAATGCGTTTCTACTATGACATTGTTACTCTTAAATGTGAATTCATAACTTATAGATAGAAAATGTACCTGGATCATTGTGTTGTGTTCTGGTTTAATAGGTAGAAATGGCTCTTGTGTCTTGATGTATTTGAAAGTCCCATGGTATTTGCTGCTTTGCGTGCTTTTCATTCTGGATCATGAATTTAGCCAGCAACTATTAGTGAATCTAAGATGAATTACAACTAGTGTCAGACATGGTTTGAAACTCCTTAAGTGGAATGACAGAAGACACAATAAGGTGTATATGAAATCAATGTCATGACCCAAATTTTCTGAAGCCTAGCTGTTCTCTTAAGGATGCTCAACAGTTGATAGCACAACATTTCTGTCTTGGTCGCCACAGAGTTTAAGTAATTCAGATTAGTGCTTTTTGCCCCTTTTGAGGCGCCACCACCATACCATGCTGTCCCAATAAGATGCTGGGTTTTTTGCATGCTGAAGTTATGGCTACAATGAGAGACTGTATTAAATGTCATTAGCTTAAGCTACTTATTTTGATGACTGGCCTTGAATTTGTCTGAACTTTTGTATAGTCTTTTGGATTCTTATCAGGCAATAAGCCTAGCAGAATTTATATTTTTAAAAAATGTGAATATAATGTTGGTTATGTTTCAAATAACCATTCAGTTGCATTCCTGTGCAAACCATGCCTTTCCTATCCCAGCCCTTCTCTAAATCTCATCTGTGTTGTCCTTGCATAAAATAAACAAAAACAACCAACCAAAAACCTCATATTGTGAACCTCACGCAATAAAGTGTCAGTTTGTTTCTGTAAGACACCATGGATCTGTGATGTTTTATGTGCTTAAGAAAAACAACAACAACAAAACCCCCTATAAAATTCTAGTATATCTGACAAGTTCTCTAGGGTTGTCACAAGAAAAATTACTGCATGCTGCAGAGCCCAGATTTTGCAGTAGTCCAGAATAACCTCTTCAGTTCCTTCATTCTGGTGAACGTTACAAGTCCCATTGCTCAAAGCCTAACTTATTTGACTGTGTTAACTGCTGTTAACTAACTTTATTTCTAGACAGTTGCTCAGAAACTCAGGACAAAGCTGCAAAAAGCATGTAGATGTATAGAAAGGAGAGGGGAAAAAAGAAAAAGGAGTGGGAGCTCTAAGTGTACATCAACTCAAAGTAAAAGAAAAACAAAATAGAAGAGTAGAAAACAGAATATTTGTTTTTTCATGCATTTCACAAAGTGTTAGCAAAATCCGTGAACAGGGGGAGGTGGAGACTTGTGAGAAAGCTGCTATCTTTAAAGATTTGAGGGGAAAATGCTTCGCTTTGTACATTTAAGTTGAAAACTATTGAATGCCTTTCGAGCAGCCATATGTTATAACATTTTGGCTGAAAGAGAAGTATGTGTTTGGGTATTTTTATATAAAAGTTTGAAAAATGTAATGGGAAAATTGACATTTCCCTTTTATAACAACAAAGCAAGCCGTCTCCTGTCTAAGCTTTGGTCATCTATGTCCTAAACTCTCTAATTCCTTCAGACATTTTAGAGAGGAAGGTAAGCATCAGTCCTTTTGTACCAGTGGATGAGGAACTGAGAATTAAACAGAATTGAGAATTAAAGCTGATCTGTGGCAGAGCCTGGATTGTGGAGTTCAGTGCCTTGACCAGAAGGCTTGTCTTTCTGTTTATCTGTCTAGTTTTATCTATCATCTCATTCATATAACATTTGTTTACTAGTTCATTTATACTTGTACCACCTCTGTGAGACTGACAAGTACTGTTGTGCTCTTTGTATAGATGTAGAACCCAAGAACAGGTGATCTAAGTGGGTGCCCAAGGTTACACAAGAAATCTGTGGAATAGAAGGGACTGAATAAAGCATACTTAAATCCCAGGCAATAACCTTAACTTTTTGGGCCTTACTCATTTGCTTGAGAGAAAAGCAGAGGAAGGCAGAAGAGGGTTATCTTCTTTCCCTTGAAGACTGGTTTTCATTTTGACTTCAGGAAGCAAACCCAGTCATTTTCAATTTTAACTTCAGAAATGGTACTTTTTCCCAGCAGGTGCCAATTTTTCAGAGGAATTCTCTAATTTCACAGAGGGGTTACAGTAAGCAAAGGGAAGGGGAAGAAAATAAAGGAGGAAGAAAGAAAGAATGCTATGAATGGATTCTTCCTCTGTCATAAGACTTCCCTGCTTCCACCTGCCAGTGTTGTGGCTTCCATTTCAGTCCGTGCCTTTGAAATGGGCTTACCAGGATCTCTGCTCTAAGATGGGTGTTGTGTGTTCAGTCAGAACACCAACCCCATGCCATGAGGCATGGGGGAGCACATAGTGGCATTTCTAGCAATAAGCTTGTCAAAATAAACAGTCTCGCTTTTAAAATATGTATCTGGAATGTGTTGCCTGCTAATGCATATTCATGTCTTAAATGCAAATATCTGCCTTTCCTGCACATATTGTGAATGTTTGCCCTCTCTATTTGGGTTGTGTATCATATGGCATGTAAATAAGAGATGACAAGTTGTGTAATAAGTGGAGGGGGGGAGGAGAAGAGGAGTTAAAGGGAATTGATTTTATAAGAAACGTGCATAATTTACACACACAGCACTATTCCACTCTGGTTTTGCATACTTTAATTGCAAATCCCATGGCTTCATACCAACCAATATCTTACAAATAATAGTCTTCTACTAGCCTTAAAGATAAGATTTCTCGGATTAAGTTTGCTTGCTAGAATAGGCATCCTGCAATGGTTTAGCTTCACCCTGAAGTTTGTAAATGCCTTGTTTCTTTCCAAGGTGAAGGCAGATATGTCAGTTTGACTAGATAAATCAAATATATAGTATGAGCAAGAAGATGTGTTTTAGGTGATGTTTTTATCACACCCACAAGTTGCAAATAGAAATTATGTTAGGATGGATTTATGTCTCTTTGACCTGTAAATGATCTAAGCTGAAGGCAGAAATTAATATTAAGATGCTGAGGTACCCAAATATCCATAGTTGTTTGCCTTTGCAATGTGGTGGTGGCATAAAACCAGAGGGTAGTTTAAGAATATTTTTTATAATCACTGTTTTTTTCCAGTCATTCTGGGAACTGACCATGTGAAATGGGTTCATTTTGACACTGCAGTTGGAGTCATGCCTGGGAATAGTCAGCTAAGTATAGCCTGCTTAAGCCCAAAGGAACAGACGATTCTCAACCTGAAAAGTTAGACCTATATAAACACATGGCTGCAAAGAAAGCATATGTGCACGAGGAGGTCCAATGTTGAGTTGCTTCCAGGGCTTTAGGTATGGATTCTGTACATGTGCATATCCTTCTGTGATGGAACCAAAATGACTCTAAATAGGCAGAAAGCAGAAAAGATACTGCTAGATGTCCTTCGGGGAAGCTTGTGAGTGCCCAGCTTCACATGGGGTATCAAATCCAGGCCCAAACTACCACAGGGTAGTAGTAGCCGGCTATAAAAGTAGCCTTTTATAAGTGGGGGGAAGACAAAAATGGAAGAGAGATTGCAAAGAGTGGCACAGAGGAGAGAAATGGGGCAGATGAGGTTTCTGCGTGGAAAAGTTTAAGCTGACATCTGTTTTTTGTGGAGATGTCCAATGCTTGTGTGAATGGCTAACTGTGGGCCTCTGTGCTGGTTCAGTAGGCCTGACCTCCTTTGTTGTGTGCTCTGGAATAGCTTCGCTGTGTGTCTGCTTCTATTTGTGGGCTAGATAGGCAAGCTGCCAGTTTGCAGGTTGGTTTCCAGTACCCAGAGAAACCGCTTCATGAGCCGTATTACCACTGCCACCAAACACAGCCCAGCAAAGGGCTGGAGCACCTACGCTATGAGGACAGGCTGAGAGAGCTGGGGTTGTTCAGCCTGGAGAAGGGAAGGCTCCAGGGAGACCTTATAGCGGCCTTCCAGTACCTAAAGGGGGCCTACAGGAAGGGTGGGGAGGGACTCTTTATCAGGGATTGTTATGATAGGACATGGGGTAACGGCCTCAAACTGAAAAAGGGTAGATTTAGATTAGATATCAGGAAGAAATTCTTTACTGTAAGGGTGGTGAGGCACTGGAACAGGTTGCCCAGGGAAGCTGTGGATGCCCCATCCCTGGAGGTGTTCAAGGCCAGGCTGGATGGGGCTTTGAGCAGCCTGGTCTAGTGGGAGGTGTCCCTGCCCAGGGCAGGGGGTTGGAACTGCATAATCTTTAAGGTCCCTTCCAACCCGAACCATTCTGTGATTCTGTGTGTGTGCAACCTGTTTCTGACCTTGGTTGAAAATGGGTTCTACAGTGAGACAAACCCGTAAAGTTTGAATGTGATTTTGGATCCAATTTTTACTAGAGTTTGTGGGTTCACAATCTTTTTTTGTTTGTTTTTAAACATGGACTTATTTATAATTACTGTAAAACTTCCATCTCTCCCCGGTTTCCCTATCTTTTTCTTTTTTTTTTTTAAACCCTATTTTAGGCATGAGTATTTCAGGCAAGTGCTGAATCAAAAAATGCCATTGGGCCACTGAAATAAATAGCAGTGCCTGAAGTTTGTTGTGATATGAGTAGAGATGAATCAAAGCTTTTTTACTCGAAGGTATCAGCTTAAGGAACATGCTTCAATGAACTGTTTCTCTGGCACCAAGTGAGCCTTGACGGAGGAGTTCCTCTGACATTGCAGCCCTGACTGGTGCAGGCCTTCATTTTACCTCAGGTGTATGTCAGGTGTCTGGTGCAGTATCTTAAGGCGTGTTCGTGTCCCCTCTTTATACAGGTTGGGGAGGAAGGCGAAAGAGAGTTCAATGTGTGTTCCTGAACACCTACTTTTATGGGTCTGTGACCCATGTGTACTGTCTCTGGGTCCTAGGCTGAATCCCAGGGAGGAGAAAAAAATCCTGTTGGTTTTTGGAGGCAGTTCAGCCAGGTTTAGTCTGAGTGAATATTAGAAGGGGAGATTTATTGTGTTGGGATCTTCTTCCAGCTCTCTTGTATGAAGGTCATAAAAAATGTTAATATCCTCTCTTACAAGGGTGGGAAATCTTTGGAGGTAGAGTTGTTTCTCCCTTCCCACTGCCCATACTGAAGAGACTCACAAGCACAAGGAGCATAAGCAACAATTAAGATTTGCCTCCTTCTCATATACAGGCCTTCTCATACATTAAGGATGAAGGGGACCACTTCTTGTCAAAAATAACAGTCCCTTATGATGCCTATAAAGCTCTCTGCAATGACATGAGCAGTTTCATGATTTAACTTTTTAGGGAAACCAAGATGCCCATTGCTCCACACATTTTCATTTCCATGCTGCTTATGTAAAGACATGTGGTCTTTAGAGAACTGTGTTGTATATCTAATCCACAGTTGTGAATCACTAAATACACTGAAAAGGAAATAATTAGTGACAAATTTTTCCCCTCACTCCATATTATTTTCTCAAAAGAGACAGAGCAAAACAAGCAGCAATAAAATGCTGCTCTCCGAATACGTAACTAGGAACTTGTCTCCTGAAGGCTGTTAAATAAATATGGAAAAGAGTAAAATTTACTTTTCTGAATTATGGAATGGGTTTCTGAGCAATGAACTCAGAACTTGTCTCTCGAATGCCTTTCATCAGTTTTTCTGCAAAAATACAGCATACATGAATACTTATTGGAATTTTATCTTCAAAAAAAGCAGAATTAAAATTGGTGTGTATGTGGGGGAGGGGGTTTACAAATGCAAGGTAATTGTGTCTTTATCAATTTTGCTGACTTTCTGTTTTCTCCATTTTTAGGCTTTGTACTATTCAAGTCTCCTAATCATCCATTTGAATAGATAAAAATGTATAAAGTGTGAGTTCTTTGGCTACCTCCTTCCCTTGGCAGCAGAGGAAAAGCAATCAGACATTAGGTTCTGATTTCTGAGAGCAGAGAGGGACTGGATGTTTTATGGAAAGGCCAGTAAAAGGGCAAGGTCTGAATTTAGTGGGGTTTGTTCTGGAAAAAAATTGCAATGCAGAGTGATGTTTAGCCTAGGAGGAGGGTGCTTTCCTGCCGCTCTGCCGTTGTCATTTTGGAAAGCTTTATACTTGCCTGTCAGTGTGGGAGAGCTGGGAATTACTGAAGTTCCAACTAGCTTGCCCCTTTGCAGGATGGGTAGTCATGCAGTGGTGGCCAAGCTCCACTGTTGCTGGGGGGTCTTGTGACTCTGAACAGCAGTGCAGAATGGTTGTAAGTTGTGGGGCCAGGGAGGATCTATCTTTAAGGCCAGCTGACTGGGGAACAGGGGCTATGAAATGTTGCCTATGTCAGGTAATAACCTCTCTTCCTGCTGTAAGGGCATTCCCAATAGAAAGATAACCATCAGGTGCTATCAAGAGTGTAGGTTTTGGCATATCAGCACTGTCTGGATATAAGCTGATCATCAGGTAATGGTATCATAGTGGTCACCAAGTGGCTTCCACTCTACTGAAGCCTCTGTACGGATGGGAGATAGTAAGTGTACAGATAGTACAAGGAAGGGCTAAAGTAGTCTGGTGATTGGAATGGAAAGGAAAATTAAGGGATATGGTCAGTGAAACAGTGGATTGGAGAAGCTGATTGTAGAAAGCCTGAGTTTCCTGCCCTTTTATTATATTGTATATATGCTGCCATGGTTTCGTACCTATCATTTGGAATTCAGATGATTCTGTAGCCTGATACACCGTTGGGGTGGGTGGTTGTTTTTTTGGTTTTGTTTGTTTTTTTGTTTTTTTGTTTGTTTTTTTTTCCAAATAAATACCCATTTAAACTAATATGAGGGAGAATACACAAGCTCAAGAAGTGGGACCATGTGAACTTCATGATCTTCAACAAGGCCAAGTCCTGCACCTGGGTCAGGGCAATCCCCAGTATCAATACAGGCTGGGGGATGAAGGGATTGAGAGCAGCCCTGCCGAGGAAGAGTTGGGGATACTGGTGGATGAAAAGCTGGACATGAGCTGACAATGTGCACTTGCAGCCCAGAAAGCCAACTGCCTCCTGGGCTGCAACAAAAGAAGCATGGCCAGCAGGTTGAGGGAGGTGAATTCTGCCCCTCTACTCCACGCTGGTGAGACCCCACCTGGAGTACTGCATTCAGCTCTGGAGCCCTCAGCACAGGAAAGGCATGGACCTGTTGGAGCAAGTCCAGAGGAGGGCCACAAAAATGGTCAGAGGGCTGAAGCACCTATCCTATCAGGACAGGCTGAGAGAGTTGGTATTGTTCAGTTTAGAGAAGAGAAGGCTCTGGAGTGACCTTATAGCAGCCTTTCAATACTTAAAGGGGGCTTATAAGAAAGATGGGGACAAATTTTTCAGCAGGGCCTGTTGCAATAGGACAAGGGGGAATGGTTTGAAACTAAAAGAGGGAAGATTTAGACTACATATAAGGAAGAAATTTTTTTACCATGAGGGTGGTGAAACACTGGAACAAGTTGCCCAGAGAGGTGGTAGACGCCCCATCCCTGGAAACATTCAAGGTCAGATTGGATGGGCCTCTGAGCAGCCTGATCTAGTTGAAGATGTCCCTGCTCATTGCAGGGAAGGTTGGACTAGATGACCTTTAAAAGTCCCTTCCAACCCAAACTATTCTGTGATTCTATGAAAATACGTGATTTTGGGTGGGAGGCAAGTAGTACAATAGGCTCAGTTTTCTGTTCCCTCCTAATAGGACTTCCTTTCACATCACTCTTATCTTTGTTGGCCTTCCCTCTTCTCCAGAAATACAACCTTTTCTTCACCAGATGTAGTATTTAAAACCCTTGGGTTGCAACAGCCACTGCTTACAGACTGGAGGTTCTGGGAGGAGAGACAGGAAGGGAAAAGAGGGAGTGGGGAAGGAGCTGAGCATTTTGTTCCCAGTACATCTGCTTGAGGAGCCAGGCATGGCAGAAAAAATGGTAGTCCTGGCACAAAGGGAAATTTGAGGGAAATTTGTCCTGAAGCTCCCTTCTCATATCCATATTCATCTCTGGTCTTAAATAGAGGAACGTGGGCTGATCATCCTTTGCATTACCATCTCACACTCACGACCTGGACTACTCATTAAGCCAAGTGGTTTTGTATTGAGTATGTTAGTTCAAACAGCAGCCTGAGGGGATGAAAACATAGCTGCGTGCTATGTGAAAATAATGTATGCTATTCTTTGGATACATATCCAAAATACTAAACACATGAAAATTTGTATCAGGTAGATTGAGATAGATTTTTTTATTCTTTTTTATTTTATTTTATAATTTTATTATTATTTTTATAGATTTTTATATCATTGATATCCACTAATACTAGGATTAACAACCACAGAACACTTTCTGATCCTCCTTACTTACCTTGCTTCAGTTATCTGAGAAGAGAGACCCTTCCCTCCCCCATGCATGCTTGTATATTTGGAAAAACTTTGTGCGAGGAGGGGGTCTGGTTACAAGGCTGAGGAAATGTTCTTGGAAGTCCTCTGTTTGCAACCTTATGTCCCTTGTACCAAAGCATCTGGTGCTTGCTCACTTCTTAATGTGTTATGGCTGGAAAGGAGACCTCTGATGGGCAGGGGTCCAGGCAGCTGAGAAGTGGCCTCCTTTGGGAAGCGCAGCATGCCACAGGGCGTCCTGGTCTGACCATGGCTTGAGCTGCCTCCTGGGAGGCAGCAGAGCTGTGGTGAGGTGCCCATGCTCGCCCCAGCATAGCACTGTGCAGTTGCCAACATCAGTGCAAATCTAGAGTGTTACAACTGCATCTTTTGTTCTGAAAGAGAAATCACAGCTTGTCAAAGATCTATAAGCGGTGCAGCATAAAGTTTTCTGGCTCGTGCTTTACAAGGAGGGAATGCTTCTCTGGCCTCCCAGACTGAGACTTGATTTAACCAAGCGGGTTGCACCAATGTGGGTGGAAAACTTTTGGGTTGCTGGTCCCGTGCCTTGTTGCCATTACTTATGCAGTGTGCAGCTCTGGCTCTTTAGAATTCCTAACTCTGTTATTTGGCAGGATGACTTACCAAGAGGAAGCATAAATCAGATAAGCTCTCACTCCCCTAGCAAATGAGAGCAATGGATGATTTACACTTACATTGCTATCTTGGTATTTATCAAACTGACTCCTGTTTGGCTTTCAAATCCTTAATTTGGGTTTTATACTTGATTACTATTAAATATCCTTTTATCACCCCAGCAACACTGTCAGCCCAATGTCTCGCTTGTCTTCCTTCTACTGACATGGAAATATCAGTTCACTGATCTGTTTATCATTTCTTCTTGAATAGTCTCCCAGGATGTATTCAATAGAAAACAGCCAGTTCATTGCACAATGCTATAACTGCTGAAATCTAAATGAATATGAAATAAATTTCTCCTAGATTATGCTTCCTGCTACAGGAGATTCCTGCTGTGTGCTGAGTTTTAAAGGCTCAGGTTCAAATTCATCCGTGTTCCTAGATTAATGCATCCACTTCAGCCTCAGAAGTGCAATGGCTGAACCTCAGCACTTCTGCTTCTCTTCCAAGTGCTCTGTAACAGACCCACATAGTTCAGAGTTTTATGAAAACAGGCCAGAGGCCAGTAGAAATTGTCTACTAAATTTTTCAATAGATTTCTTCAACCTCATCACTGTCATATCTAACAGTGTGGAACAGCAAAGGCCAACTTAATAAGAAGGAGCAGCTAATTAGGAAAATGATGTGTTGTGGCCCACAGGAAAAGGTCTCATAAAATCTGTTGCTTTTTTTAATGCCAGACCTCCTGGTATAATGACTCTCCATGGTATGGTTTTTTGTTTTTGTTTTTTTTTTTTCAGAAAAAGTGAGTGGGTCGCAGAGAAAACAGGAGAGAGTATATCTGTAAGGTCACAAAAAAGAGTGTATATTTAGAACTGTTGAATATGCACCTATTTTAAAACAAAGACAAAATCAACAACTCATGATTTTTGAAGCCAGCATTACTTTTTAACACGCTGAGGACTGACTTGCAATATTTTACAGACTTCAGCTTAGTGGGGCAAAGGATGAGCAAATTTCAACTCCTCACTTGTCTGGTGTTCCAGTCAAGCAAGATTTAGTAATAGCTGGCATTTTTACACAGGAATGATTTTTGCTTTGCCTTTTCATTCTCAGCTCTCTGGATGTCATGCTTTCCTGTGGCCTGCTCTTCCCTTTGCCTTTGCTGTCCTCAGTGGCAGCTATTCCATTTCTAATTTGACAAGATGAACACCACTTGGATTAGTTATCGGTGCTTCTGTGCCAAGAAGGGTTCACAGTTCAGTCCACCACAGTGCTTTGGTGTGATACTACACTGTAATCAGCTTACCAAGAACCACTAACAGCACACTCCTATATTAATGAAAGCACCACTAGGATTATAAACATGCTATACAAAAATGCAAAACATTTTTGATGCTTCCATGCTAAAAACTTGTTTTCAGTTGCTTATGATTTTGCCAAACTACTTCTGTTTGTGTTGACGTACTACAAGACAGGTATACGCCTCCAGGTGAATTTTTTTCTTCTGAAAATTTGGGCCAAAAAAGATCAGTCTAGGGCAAAATAATGTTGTTAGGAAACAAGCATTCAGAATCAAACTTGAGCCGTGTACCCATGATGTAACCTGCACCAGACTAAACATAGTTATTTTACCTGCATCTCTATTCTCATCAAACCTTCCATTAGGGGAAGTTAATGATGCAGTATATTGTACTACCTGTATTCAAAGAATCGTTCACTTTTTTGGGGTAGAGGCAGTGCCTCCCACCGGCAGTTTGTTGAAGGAGGACGCCCATTGCTGTCTCCAGGAAAATCTGCATAAATTTAGCAAACTAATAAGCATGTTTTAAACCATAAGCTTATGTTTAATCAAGATTTCTTAGATTTTAGTGGATAACCTTGTCACTGATTGTAGAGAACTTAGATACCACTCTGATACACAGCTCAGAAAATCCCATTAAATTGTTAATGTTGCTTTGAGAGCCCAGTTTGAATCATATACAGTGGGTAAGATATGGGGTCACACATTGAACAGTGAGAAGAAAGGAAGAAGACGAATAGCTTATTAAGTGAGCATCATCTATTCTGTGTGTTGAATGAGGCAAAGGTTAGGTAGAAAGACAGTGAATGTGAACATGTAATTAATAACTGTATCATTATGCATATGGACAAAAGGGCCAAAATGAGAGTTTTACAAGCAACCCTGAGAAGCAGAGAAGTTTGTTTCATGTAGTAACTTTAATAATGCTTTTCTAATGCAAGGGGTGTGTGTATATATTTAAGCTGTGTGACAGTGTTACATAAACATAGTTAATATGCAATAACACTATTGCACATCAGGATATGCTAAGCGTTTTATCTGGTGTTCTCCCACTTATATTTTTCCCTGCTATGTGAGGGGAGATATTAATTCTACATCATATCAAATGGAAATACTAACAAATTATTAACAAAAAGAAAACCGAATACTACTGTCCCTGCTACTCTGGACCCTCAGAGTGCTAATTCAAGTCTCTGATTTTGATCAAATTTGTAGGAAGTCACTTCTCTTTGGTTAAAACTAATCAAACTCCTCCAAAGTTGATCAAGAGGCGCTTGCAGAAAGGGACAAGGCTGTGACAGCAGGTGGTTTTGAATGACTGTGGGGTTCCTGTGTAGCTGCTGGCTGTTTGGGTTTGCTTTTTTCTGACTGAGCTTAACTGCATTCCTCCTCTGCCTTCTGCGGACCTGGAAGCAATGAGATGCAGATCCAGCTCATCCTAAAGGAGAGACACCTGATAGCCACTCAGCTGAAGTGATGGCCCTCTGGTGTTCCCAGCTCTGCTAGTCTCCATTGGCCATAATGGGAGAGTTAGACATCCAGCTTACACGTAGACATCAAATTGAGCTATCTTCAACCACAGGGTAAACCCCGCACCTGCAGACACAGGGTTCCTGTCTTCTGTGGCTGGAGGCATCATCTTTGGAACTAAGAACTCAAAAATTACTTTCCAAACAGGTTTAAATTGGTGCATTTTTCCCCCTATCTGTGATATTCTCAGTACTTACTTCAGCAAGAGGTATTTTCTTTTAAGCAAATGTCACTTATTTCTACACCTTGTAGCATTGGTATTTCAGAACAAAAAAAGAAAGAAGCTGAAGAAAGTGTGATTTGATAATGCATGGCTTTTTATTAAGTGCCTCTCACCATCAGCAAACATCCTTTAATTTCAGGGAAAACCAGAAGCTTAATATAATTTTTATCTTTCTTCTAAGGAGTATCTTCCCCCCCAAAAAATTTATTCCCCACCTTGACTTCAGAAATGGCTTTATTGCTTCAGGCACTCCTGCCAAATTGCCAGGTGGTCATTAAATAGCAGTAGAATATCAAATTAACCTTAAAATAGCCCTCAAACTGATTTAGGGAATCAGGAACTGTTTGAGAGACATGCATTAAAAGGCAGGGCCCTTGTAATTTTTGGAGAGAAATAATATCTCTGGAAAAGGTGTTCTTGGTGAGATTTTTAGTAATATTTTTAAACCTGCCCTGGCTTTTCGGAGTTTTTTATCTTTATCCTTTATGTGTTCAATGCTTAGGAACTCTTTTTGTTTTAATTACTTGTAGTGATTTCTTCAACACAGTAAGAGAAAGAATAGTATCAACATTATAAATCTTGTGACTAGAAAGAGTAGGAGCTTACCCTGCTGCCTGTCTGACTGCCTTTGTGGGACGTGCAAAGGTCTCTTCTTGATTTAAAGGCTCTGCTGCTCAGACCATGTAGTGCAGGCTTCTTAAACATCCAAAGTGCCCAGGTGAGTGAAAAATCAAGCAGTAAGAGTTGAAGTAGCATAGAGGGGAAAGAATTCTTGAGGACCAGGGATGTGACTGCAAAATATGCAGTGTGGTTTTGATTATATTTTGGAGTTCATGGCATTTTATTACAGGACATCTTATTGATGTTATAAGATCTTTTCTTAAAATTAACTTGAGTTGTACCAGTTAAATGGTCATGTAGCAGTGGGTAACTGAAAGCTAGGATCTACATATTGAAGCAATGGTTTGTGTCATAGAGGTGGCAGCCTCTCGTAGAGAGTGCACTGCTCTTTGGGCAGAAATATTGTGGCTCAGGGACCACAAAAAAGATGTTGCCCTTGAGTGTCACACTCAAGCTGGTGTGTTTATTGCATGCGACGCTTATTCTCCAGTTATGTACTTAAGACTTTCTTCTTTATACTTTTTGAAAGAAGTATGGTCATTGTTATTTAGCCAGTCAGAGGTATGGAAGAATAAGCATCAGAAGCAGTGGTGTTAAAATCTTCATGACATATCCCACTGGTTTCATCTCACTTGGTGTTCTCATACTGCCATACTTGTCTCTCCCCAGAAGTGCCAGCAGAGTGCTAGACTCTGCACTGCAGCATTTTCCATTTGTTTCTCCTGTATTCTTGGTGGTTTTTTAAACACTTTGATGACAGTGGTATTATTTATCTTTCCCCAAGATACCTCAATAAGTAATAATAACTGAAATTTTAGATGGTAAATTTTAGTGGTATCTCACAGTGGGCACAATGCATTTCATATATATGAAAATATTTTCAATGGGATTTACCATCAAGAGATTAGCCACTTTGGAGGTGTCGCTTACTTTATAAACTCTGAGAGAAGATTAGATAGGAAAACATAAAAAATGCCGATCACGGCACAAATGACACATGTGGGTGCATGTTTCATTCACTCCTTTTCAATACAGTATCAACCACTGCAGTGTCTTAGCATTTTCAGCAGGTGTGCTCTTTGATTGATTACTCCCATAAAGACTTTGGAGATTCCTTTCCTCAGTAGACTAATGAAAATGTAAATGCAAATTATCAGCGGTGTAAACTTGCATAGCTCCCCTGCAGCGAGCAGAGACAGGCCATTTTCTATCAGCTGAGGAGCAGCCTTGGACTATCAGTAAGTTGCAGATCAGTATGCTTTGTTGTTTCACTAATATATGAAGTGCATCTGTAATGTAATTACTTTCAAACCCAGGTTCCCCAAATGCCTTCATCTCAGAAAAGGAGAGAATGCTGATCATTCTTTTCAACCTCTGCTGGTAAGATTTATTTGTGAAGTCTCACTTTTGAGCAGAATGCAAATACCTGAATAATTACTGCAACTTGTTATTCTTAGATCCGCTTGAAAGGGAAATCGGCAGAAGTTTTGCCTACTTCCATGTCCAGCAGCCTGCTGGGGGAACTCAGACTATTGTCCAATTACTGTCAGATGTCTTTTTTTCTTTCAGAAAATGGGTGCTGTGACATGAAAGGGAAAATTGTCTCTTAAACTTTGAGAAATATTACAGTAAAAAGAGAAGCGCAATGAGAATTTGACCCAAGAGCTGCCTTTTTGAGCTGGGAGTGGGTTGTTAATACCTTCAGATCACTGCAGGCAGAAGCTTCTGCCTCTGCTAGGCAGCGCTTGCTCAGGAAGCGGAATCAGCAATCCAGCAGATGGTGTGAGCTCCCTGGTAACTGAGCATTGTATTCATTCAGTTACTCACCTGTTGCCTGTGTCTAGTGAAATCCCTCTCTCTGACTCTCTGATTCTCAAGTGAAACCTAATCCGGCAATCTCTGACACACAAAACGTGCTTTGACTGTAGCAGTAGGCATCACTTGGGCACCCACCCTTGCCTGGTTTAGCCTTAGTTGTCTGTTAAAGTAAGCACTTCTCTTTGCAGTACCATTGTGCCAGTTCTTTCCACATTCTGGTAAGGACGGAGGCATGTCTGATACTGAATAGTTTCAAAAAGTCATCCAGATTTGGTTCTTTTCTGGAAATCTCTCTCCCTGTAAAGGATCCTTTCTCTGTCATTTACAGAACTGGTAAGGGCCTAGGACCTCGTCCGTTTTCTGTGTTCTAAAAGCAGATGTATGTCTCACCTCTTCTGCAAGACCTCCAGTGATAAGAGACTTCAGAGTTTCCCCAGGCATCCTATTCTAGCACTGTATTACTCTTTAAGCTCATTTCATTATACTTTCCATTGCATCTAACCTTAGTTTTGTTTTCTTGCAGTATCAGCACCTAAATCCTCTGCACATGAAGAACAGGCTTTTTCCTTCTCTTCTGAAATAGCTGTTTGTAAATTTTTGGCAGTCTTTTCAGGACAGCAAGCCCAGTTTGTTCAGTCTTTCCTCATAAGTCATGTTTTCCAAACCTATGATCATTCTTTACTATTCTGCCTGTGGGCATGCTTCAGATGGTCATTCTTGTTTTGAAAGGCAATGCACCAAACTGAGCAGATACTCCAGCTGGGTAAAGTTGAGTGGAAAGATTTACTTTGTGCATCTCACAAGCTGTGTCTCTCCTTGTACATTGCTGTAAAATGCTTGTTGCCTTCCCAACAGCATGATGGAACAGTTGTCACTTGTCTATTGCTGATCTACAGATTGCCTTCCCTGTAGCCAGGTTATTCCCTGACTTGCAGTGATATACCTAATTATTCCTGACGAGATATAGAACATTATACTGCTCCCAACTAGCACATGCACTATTTTCAGCCTGTTCTCCAGTTTACCAAGAGAGTTTGAAGTCCTGCTTTCCGATATACTTGAAGTCCCACCCAGATGAGTGCTATTTAACAAACCTTTTTTTCCCCATCCTTCAGTTCATTAAGAAAAATATTCAATAATGCCACTCCTAGGACACTTCCCTGTGGAATATCACTGAATGCATGCATCTCTCTCTAGTTATGATGAGCCATGTATGTTTTCTTTCTGAGTAGTCTTTTCCAGTCATTTCTAGTGTCCTAATATTTCCACCTTGTTTAAGAGAATTTCACATGAAATAAGTCAAACTTACATAAGTAAAGCAATATGACAGCTACTGTTTTGTCTCTATCCCCAAAGGCCATTATCCTGTCATAGAAGGAAATTGGTTTGATGGGTCTCCTTCCTGACAAATCCATGCTGTCTGTTATTCATCTTTTTGTTTTTCCTAGGTATTCACAAGTAGTTTGATTATTTTTTCTGTTACAGTTCTGGGAATTTAAGATAAGCTGTTGGGTTTATAGGTCTGTGGCTCCTCCTTTTTATTGTTTGCCATTTTGCAGTCTTCTGGTAACTCATTGTATCCCAGGGGACCTCTAAGATAAATGCCAACAGCTCATCCAGCAGCTCTTCAAGAAACGCCAGAACAAACTGCCAAGGTATTCTCTAATCCTTTTCTTTCCTGATTAGAGATTGATGTCTCACCATCTATTGCTGGTATTAATTATGAGAGTGAATTGATGTTTAATGAAGTGATGATGCAAAAAAAGGCATTCCAAATTTCAGCTTTCCAGGTGACATCCCTAAGCAAGGTCCCAGTTTCACTGAGTACTAGACTGACACTTTTGTTGGTTTTCTTCTTCTATTAAAATACTTATAGGACAGCTTCTTGTTATTCTTAATGGTCTTTGTTAATTGCATCTGACTGTGGCCTTGTTCTTTCTGACTTTGAAAGTACCAGCTCATACTGTACTTTTTACCTGTACTTAAGAGACTGACCTGGTGTTTTTAAACCGTCTTGAATTTAAGGTACAATATGTGCTCAGGGTGTAGTCAAATCCATCCTCTAGCTACCTATGCTACCTTACCTCCGCCCACACGATGATTTGTATTTCTGACATTAATATTTATTCGCTAAGGAAATGTCACTCTTTACTACCTTTTCCTTTAGACCAGAATTCCTAAGGATCTGTAGTCACATCTCTGAGTGTGCTGTAATTTGCCTTTATGAATACAATTGATTTTTATTTTGCTGTTCCCACTTTCCTAAGCCAAAGATTATGAACTCTGTTGTAGTCCCTGTTGGCTTTGTTTAGGTAGGAGGAAAATGGAAGGGTACAAACATCCACGTTTAAGCCAGGCTTTTCAGATTTTGGAAGTCATGCTGATTCGTAGTGGCTTTCCTCAGCCTACCTTTATCCTTAGTGAGTTCTAGGGTGAAAATCACTGGTTCCAGCGTTAAGGTCAGAACCCTTGGCATGGTGGCCCAATCAGTCAGAGCAGTCAGTGAGACCAATGCGTCTGAAACTGTTAAAACTACTGGGATTACACCCCTAGGAGTGCTGTGCATACCGCAGAGTGACTACTGTGAATGTCGGCTACCGTTCCTCTTCTCTGCCTTCAAACCCCTGAGTATCATGGAAGCAGTAAGTCACTGCCATCAAGCCTTTTACAAAATAAAAGTAAAAATCATTAGCTGTCTATTCTATTTTTTACCAATTAGAGAAGTTAACTTAAATTGTCTGTATTAAAAAATAGTACAAGCTTGCTGTGAAATTTTGGGAAATGTATAACTGTAATAATTTAAAAATAGGCTTTGAAATTTCATTTTCTCTTTTGGTAATGTTGGTTGCCATGGAGTTCAAGTAATAGGTTGTGATGTTTAACACTGAATTAATTACTACTTCTCACTCATGGGGAACATCTAATTATACATATTCATGAAGAATGGTGTTTGGCATTCCTGAGGGAGAAAATATCTTTTTTAATACTGCATATACATACTTTTGGAACCAGATGGGTTCTGTTAAATGCATAATCTTATAGCACTTTTTCCCAGGGTTTTTAATTGTTTCCTAGTTTAACAAAATTTGTAGTTTTAAATATTGTCTTAAAATAAATCCCTTGTATTATGAATATTTCCATTCAGTGAGTGCAGTCATTTACTTTTAAAGTACTAAAAGTTTAAATGGACATATAGATGGATGAATATTTAGGACAACATACACTTTTTTGTTCTCAGGCAAAACAGGACTACAGTGATTACTTATACAGCTCTTTGGCCCTGATGTTCAGCAGTCCTTGCTCTGTTGTGGTCAGAGCAGCTAAATTAATAGATATTGATTATAGAAGTGCGCCTGGGATGTCTGCAATGAGGGTGTTCTGTAATTCTGGCCTTGCAGAGCTCTTGCACTTGGGTCTCTCTAGCTTCACAGTAGCTTCACAAACCAGAACAGCTCTCGGCATAAAGACTTACAAACCTGGATTTTATTTCAGTTGGACTTCGTCTCTGAACTGTGCGTGAGGCTCTGGGTCTCTGTTCAGGAAGGCATCTCTGCTCAGAGAGATCTGTTGCTGCTGAGCACATTCTTTAGTGCTCTCCTGAGTGATAGTCCACTGATGGGAAGCAAAAATGGTGGCGTTGGACATAGACCATTCTTCCCTGCAGAGAAGCTATTAGAGATGCTTTAGCTTACACAGACTGTTTCCTGGGTCTTTAAGAGTTACTGTTACCTTCCTGAGCACCTCTATGTAGACAGTGTTCACAGGGCCCCATGAAAGTATCTTTTATGATACAGTTAAAATAGTTCTGACTACAGAGCAGTTTTTGTTGTAAAACATGCACCTAAGGTTAAGTAATGTTTGCTTTACAGTTTCTGGGAATCATCCAGTTTTGCACATAAGTGTCTTGCAGCTCTGAGGAGAAGGACCTGGGGGTCCTGGTAGACAGCAAATTATCCATGAGCCAGCAGTGTGCCCTTGTCGCCAAGAAGGCCAATGGCATCCTGGGCTGCATAGGGAAGACTGTGGCCAGTAGGTCGAGGGAGGTCATTCTCCCCCTCTACTCTGCACTGGTGAGGCCACAACTGGAGTACTGTGTCCAGTTCTGGGCTCCCCAGTTCAAGAGGGACAGGGAACTACTGGAGCGAGTCCAGCGAAGGGCAACCAAGATGATTGCGGGACTGGAGCACCTCCCTTATGAGGAAAGGCTGAAAGAGCTGGGACTCTTTAGCCTGGAGAAGAGAAGGTTGAGGGGGGACCTGATTAATGTTCACAAGTACCTAAAGGGTGGGTTTAAGGAGGACGGAGCCAGGCTCTTTTCAATGGTTCCCAGCGACAGGACAAGGGGCAATGGGCACAAGCTAGAACATAGGAAGTTCCGTTCAAATACACGGAAAAACTTCTTTACAGTGAGGGTGACAGAGCACTGGAACAGGCTGCCCAGGGAGGTTGTGGAGTCCCCTTCTCTGGAGATTTTCAAGACCCGCCTGGATGCAGCCCTGAGGGATGTGCTTTAGGCAACCCTGCTCTAGCAGGGGAGTTGGACTAGATGATCTCTAGAGGTCCCTTCCAACTCTGAAGATTCCGTGATTCCGTGCTTCTAGAAACTGATCTGCGTACTTGATGTCACATCACTTGTTTTGAAGGAGGCATTCAATGCTTAACCTGTTTTCTCCTTAGCATGTATAGTTGCATTTATCTTTAATGAAAAGATGTCAAACATGTAAATGTCAAATGCAGATGGAGGGAAGGGTGAGAATCCTTGCTGTCTTTATTTCAGCTGATTTAGCCTTTTCAAGTTCTCCATAGAAAAGAATATGATGCTTAGAGATAGATTTGTTGCTTTTAGATGGTAAATTGCATTCTGGGATGGATACTAGTATCTTTGGCTTTGGTGAGCTAAACTGAGAATCATCCTAGATAAAACAAATGAATTACCTGATAAACATTTGTAGAAAGCGTTTGTGAAAACCGAATAACTAAGAGCAATTAAGTATCACTGTTGTTAACTAGAAAGGGTGAGGTGTTAAATCACTGGTGTTCTCTCATCCATCTCCAGTATATTCTGTTTTCTAAGAGTGATCAGCTGAGCTGTGCTTTTTAAATGCAAAACCTCATAAAGCAGAGGGTGCATGAGTAACTGTCTTTTTCTTTCTATACAGCCTCACTCTTTAACATTCTGTCCATTGGTATATATCTAGTTTAAATTAACGAGACCTGTGCTGTCTTTCCTTATGCATCCAAAAGCAATAGCGTGCTTATTGCAGTGATTTTCTTAAGACCAAGTACCTTTACTTTCCCACTTTTGAAAGAGTAAGTCAGATAGCTACATTATCAAATTTCAAGGCAATAGACTATATATGAAATTCAGCTAAGCAGATAACCGAAAATGTTGGAGAGAAAGGTTGCCAGCAAGATTTCTAAATTCTAAATGTGGTATTAGTGGCTTTACTTTCTTTGGGCAGTTAAGGTGATTCTGAGTTGCAAAGAAGGATTGGGTACCACTGAAGCATTTTAATATACCAAGATCTGTTTCCTTTTCCCTTTTTCTGGCAGGCAAAAAGTGTTGACAATAATGTGGGTAAAAATGTCAAGAATGAAATAGTGATGCAGGAAAAATTTTGAGAGTCTTACAAATTTGCATGAAAATGTCTTTAAGAATTTTTTCAAGAGGAAGAAAGTCAATAAATGTATAATAAATTAAGCAGTTAGTACCTTTGAAGTAACTACATTAATTCAGGTGTTTGAACCAGCAGTTTTCAGCAGTTGGGAACCAGCTGTTTGGTTTTTTTCCCCATGGCTTCCTATCAAAAGAAAAAAAAGAAAAAATGAGGCTCAAGAAACAATGGGATTAGGTAATCATCTTCTGTTGGCTGCATAATCCACTTTCTCCTTTCCCACTGGAGTTTTTGATCCTTTGTGTCGTCACTGCACATGATGGTACTTGTAATTTCAGCTAGGCCAGAGTCTGGATTTGATTACTTTTTTATAAATCTGGCATTTAAAATTATTTCCCTTCGGAACTGTTGCCTTGTTGGCAGTTTCCAGTGGTAATAATGGGGACCATGCTATACTTTCTCTAGTCTTTTTCACATAGACTAATTTGCCATCTATTCTTTGAGTGACAAAGATGATGTGGAATCAGAAGTAGGAATAATAATGGGAGAGGATAAAGATGGTTACAACAGAGCGCGTCATTATGAAGGGTCTTGTAGGAGTAGGACATGTAATATGGGAAGCATTATGTTTTTCCTTTGTGAGTTAGTTTGGAGTATGTTTCATCATCATCTTTTGAGGACTGTAGGACTGGGGAGATGAAACTTCAGTACTGCTGTGTACGACACTGAAAATCGACATGATGATGGGCACTGGTACAGTTTTACTGGTAACTCATGAGCTCCTGAGAAATACAATGTTCTGTTTTGCTCAGGCAAAGAAGGTATATCCACCTTCCAGAAATTGAGGGAAGGCCCTACAAGCCCCTACTAATTTTGCTATCCTCTTCAAACCACAACTTTTATTCTGCTTTGTAACCAGTAAGCAGCACCATTGTCTCCAAAGGTGGTTTGGATTTTCACAGTATGTGGCTAAAATAATTAATATAGAACTGTTTTTTGACCCTGCTGGTCTCAGGATTTCTTATTGCCTGTCATTGCCGTCCCTCTCGTCTTGCACTCTGAGGGCATTGCACTGTCTGTTGCTATTGCAGTTCTAAGGTCATGCGTTGTTGGTATCTGTTCTGAAAAAAAATCAGAGAGAGTTGTACATTTTTGATCTGGTCTTGTTACTGTGAAAAAATGTACGACAACTTTAGTTTCGTGAGACATACTAGGAATTGTATAATAGCAGGCATTGTCCTTTCAGATTTCAAAACTCTGCTCTGTTTGTATTGGCGCTCTAGGTAAAAAGCTGTGTTTCAGTTCCTCTTCCCTCTTGGGGTCATGATATATAAGTGCTTCCATGGATGTCCCAGGCCTTCTGCCCTTTCTGAATTTCAGGTTATTTTGGTTTTTTTTCCTTTTCTTTACTATTTTTTTTTCTTGGCAGCAGTGTTCACGTACATGATTACACCAGGGCAATACCCATTTTTTACCTTTTCTTTCAGCCATTCAGAGAAGCTCCATCCACCCTGACGTTGATGTGCCTTTGTGCAGGCTCTGCTTTTGTGTGGTGTCTCCTATGTTCAAAATTATACCATTCAAAAAGGAGCTTAACATCTCTTCAGATTTAATGGCTGTTATACCACAACTTTAAAAATGTTCTTCTCCACCACTGGTCCACCATGGTGCCAGCCACTGAAATGAATTTTAGTGAAAATGGAAGGGTTCAAATAGGAGGGCAATTTGGAAATGTCACCATTTCCCTATGAAGAGGGTTGACGACAGTTCAATTGATTGCAGACCACGTACCTAACGAGGCTGGTGTTGGCCAGCTCTAATTTTTGTCAGCGAGGGAGATGACATTGGAGGTGTGGCATGGCAGTAGCTGTGTGCGTGGAGCTGCTGCAGGAGTTGGGTGGTAGGGCACGATGTCCCTATGGGAGGATGTATAACATCCTTTCTTTCTCATCGGGATTTCCAGGAACCGTCTCCCTTTGGGTAGATTTCAAGGAGTTGCTGGCTTTGATGATGACTGGCAACAAAATCTGCACGTTAGCTCCTCAGATTGATCTGTGTTATTCTTGTTTCTCTACTAACAGGGGATTTAGATGTATCTGCATATTGATATGAATCTTGCACATAATTTTTTTACACTTTAAGATACCTAAAGCCTGCACGTACTTTATCTAGCTCCTTTCAGTCATAGAGATGAATATACACTGTAAGGCTACCCTGATTTTATTAATATTTTAAAGTGATGTCAGATTTCAAATTAAATCTCACTTGGCTGTATTAAAAAGAATGGAATCCAGCTAACCTGAAAGTTGCCATTAGTTTCCAAAATGCTTTTAGGAAGACAAATATATGGTAGAAAATAAAATGTGTAATTAGAAGTTCTGAAGAAGAGAGTTGTATTTAATATTTAAACCCGTAAGTAGTATAGTAATAGCATTTTCTGCCAAGAACATACTTTTATTGCATATTAATGCAGTTAAAATTACATCACAGTCTGCTAATTTCGTTCCAGTTCTGTACACTTAAAAGCAAGAGTAAATCCTGATGATTAACGTTTGTAAAGGGAAATCTTTGTGTGAAAAGTATTGCAGAAAAGGAAAGTTACCCAGCAATGATGGGTTGTGCTACCCTGTGCAGTTTTTCTTTTTGCCCACTTTTCTCTCCTTCACATTAGTGTTAGTCAACTGCAAGCCTTTCTACTGATTAAAAAAGACACTGCAGATACTAAACAATCTTGAAGCTCTAGATTAAAAAAGAAGCTGCAGATAATAAACAGTCTCTCTCTTAAGGGGATCACATAGCTTTATATGGGTTTTTTTTTTGTGCAGTGCAATGCTCCAGGGATCATATAAAATGTGGCACAAGAGTGCAGTATTCGGGATAATGCAACTTTTAGAACTTCCTGGAATTTGGCTGGTGGAGCTCAGAATGACAGTCTTATTTCAGAGAAGCTTTTTGCTCACAGTTCAGGCAGTGGCCCTCCAGTGGGATTTGGCTTCTCCTCTCATTTTGCCACTAGGCAACTGTAAAAGTTGGGAAAATTTGCTCCTTTTCCCTGTCTTATGGTACATAGCAGCAGTTGCCAGTTCTGTCCAACTAACCCATAATGCAGAGATGTATTGGTTTAAAGCAGATTAGATTAAGAAGCAATGTAGCCACCCAAACCGATAAGCCCCACTGCATCAGCATGACACTATAGATTTCAGATCTGAACTGGTGTATTTATACACATCTCAGATTGGGCATCCGCTAGATTCGTGGTCGGGGATGTTGTGTCTCTGTACTGCACTCATTTTCCAACGTAAATGAGACACATTTTTCAGTCATGCTCTCTGACAGTTCTTCTGGTTTAGCAGCAGTAGCTTTAATTTGCGAGGGATGACAGGGACTTCAGCATGTGCTAGCAACTTGGACCCGTCCTTGACTCTCTTCTCCATTCCGCTGGTTGTGGCTGCAGGTGCACCTCGCCCCACTGCAGTCACATCTGTGCGCTCTTCCGCTCAGGCAGATAACTGGCCCTCGCCCTCCTGCCTCGGCTTGCCCAGCTCTGTGACCTGAAAGGGAAGGGAAAAGAAACCAGTAGTATCCCACATTGTGAAAGTTTGTGGAAATCAGTCCCCTGCACAGGCTGCTCTTCTCCGTAGCTTCTCTGACTGACCCTTTGGGCACTTGGAAACTATTTAATTACTTTACGTGATCATTGCAGACTTAGTTTGAACAGTCAATGCTGCAGTTAATAGGCTAGGGAAGGTCTCCTGACCTAGTAGGCACTGTAGCTGGATCTTGCATGGAGTCCTTTAAATCAAAGTAATCTTTGAGAGCCTAAGACAAAGGGTTTGACTTTTTAGGTATGCTGTATTTGCTCTCGTAGGGGCTGTGAGTCCCACCCCATCCTGTGGATATGTTGCCTTAAAACACGGTTGCATCTATTTAGGCTTGTCTGTTCTTGAAATCGCCAGTGATCTATGGCTAGCTACCAATCAGGGAACATCCGCTAAATGTGCTAATACAGTATTTAAATTATTGAGTACTAAAAAGTACCAGCTCAGAGAGCGTCTGTGACAAGGGACAGAAGCTTCTCTGAGCTGGCTTTATTAGACTTTAATGGAATAGCAGGTGCCACACAGAATAATACATACAGTCCATTTGCTTGGAAACGTTGTCCAGACTTTCCTGTGTTTTGTTTCTCTGGCAAGACTGCAATTTCTGCAGCTCCACCGCCCTGCCTTCAGGTCTGAAAATATGATATCACCATCTCTTTGAGTTTTGGGTCATCCAGCAGGTATTCAGTGCAACTGACAGCTCTAGGAAAAGATGGAATAAATATTTCATCTTTCATTTATTAAAAAGTAATGTAGTTTGTAACAGGGTTCTGGCAGGTGCTCAGCCATGCCTGAATCAAATCTGCGATTCCAAATAAGACTTTTTTGATTGGTTTGATTTGGCTTTTGAGAGGAGAGGAGCTCAGAGAAAATCAGGAGCATCTGTTCTGCACATCTGGCCAAAATTCACACCCTGGAAATTTTTCAGAAGTTTTTATTTGGGATCAGAGATCTTTTTCAGGGTATGCGTTTTTTGATGCATCCCCGCTCTAGCTTTCTGCAATGTGATTTATGGCATCTCTGCAAGGACAGGTTTACCAGGTTCTTAGGCTGGAGATGATTTGAAGAAAAAAAGCTTGCAAAGAATTGTAAAATTATAAAACCGATTTCATTTAAATCTGAATGACAATACCTCATGTTTATATAATGCAGGTTGTTAACTATTTAAGTCATTGCTAGTAATATTAATAGAAATAGGGTTTTTCATAACTACTGCTTATGTGAGCTGCCTGTAAGTAACATATAAGCCAAACTATTTATTTAGAAGATAAATCTGTTTCAGCTAATCGTCTATATTTAATAAAATGCTGTAATATGCACTAAGTTTTAAATTCTGGTTTTTAAACTACACTGATTTCATTTGCACTTAACTATTATTTCATTACACATTAAGTGTATTATTACTGGGACTTATCTACGTTATTATTAAGTATGTGAGTGACTGCTTTGCTGGGGAAAGAGTCACTAAAATGCAACTTAGAAGCCTGGGACTTAAGCAGAGGCTGATTTATATTTATATGGAGTTTTAGAGTGGTTTCTTGATTTCAGGCTACAGTCTTAACACAAATCTAAGGAACTGACAACTACAGTTATTTGCTCATTTTTACATAATCTTTGATTCAAGTGCTTCAAGGCTGTTGGGAAGCTCATGCTGTGAAGGCCTAGCAGATAGGTTACACACCATAAATTTTGCAAGTGAGTTTCCTTTAAGAAAAATGCAAAAGTAAAATGATAAGGGAATGAATGCACATGAAATCTTTGAGGTAATATCTTTCCAGGATACCTCAGAGACGATTATTATTAAAGCCAACCAAACAAGATCAATTTAAATTCAAAATGTGACCTGCGTGAACCTTTTGTAGTTTGATCTCATTTGTACTCAGCAGTGCTTTGAGAGAGAAGACGCTAAATTCTCTCTTCCTGTACAAAGCACTAATCCAGATTTTCATTACACAGTTTGAATGGGGCTGATTTTATCTCTTTATCCTTGTGGATTTCTTTTTTCCAGCACTGACCAGAATTTCTCCATGTGCATCCGTCCCCTTCTTTTTGCTAAATTGAAGTGAAATGCTGTGCTTTGTCTACTACGGAGCCTGTGCTCTGCAACTAGGGCAGCAGAGCTCTGAGAGCACAGCCCCTTAGCAGAGATATAAAGCATGGTGCTGAATGTACACTTCCTCTTCCTAAGATGTGTACTAAGATGACAACAGCTCGCTCTTTAAAAGTAGTGTGATTTTTTTTCAATATGGAGCTGGCAACTGTTCCAACCAAACCCCTGGGAACACAGGCTGAACTGAGGAATAATTCATCTTAGATTTAAATGATGCCTTTTCCCTCAACTTCTTTTCATTAGCAATTTAAGTATGTATTTAAACCTCCTGGGTTTCAGTTGGGCTTGAGTATATGGTGTGCTGAATTGGGACAGACTTAAGAGTGTGCTTGAGACTGAACTTGCTTGAATAAAGTCCTTGCATGCTGCAATCGTATACCATTTTATTAATCAGATTATATATTGTGGTATGGGCATAAGTTTTCTAGCGGATTTGGGGTCGAATGTAGTAAATTAAACTGCAGTTTAATTTTTGTGGAAGATGATACGATAAGCCTAATAAACTTTGCTCATACAGAAACACTGTGGGCTGGCTCACAGAAATTGAAGAATGCAAATATAGAATCAGCTAGGTTAGACGTTCTGAGTATCTCTGTCATTACACTAAAATCTCTATGAATAGGACATGTAGTCATTTAAATTACACCTTCAGTGCTTAACGTACATGCAGCAAATACTCCACTAAGTGTAAATAATGGAAGGAAAGGATCCTCAGGGAGCTGTTTGATGTTTCATCCTTTTTTCCAATTGGAAGAGAGGTAAGGAGAAAAATGGTTCTCACATTTTAAAGAAAGGACAAAAAAGTAAATTAGAACAAATACAATTTAGATGAATTTTTCTCCTTGTTGTATTATCTGTTGAGGACTCAACTCAGAAGACCTGTCAGAAAGAGTTTCTGCTACTTTTCTGACAATCTTCCTGTTGGTCAAGAGTGTTGTCAGGAAGCATTTTTTATGTCAGAAAAACAGGGCAGTTTGCAAACTCCTGTGGTGCGCTATCTTCTTGTCTGTCAGTTGAAAAATATCCGTGAGTGTGCTTAAATTGTACACAGAATTATTGTCCATGTTAAAAGTAAGTAGGCAATTTAGAAATGTTCTCTCTTGTTAAACTAGATTATTTACAAAAGAAAGTGTAACCATTTTTCATTTCTCTTCATGACCAACTCTTACTATTCCGTAGGTTTTCAGCAAGTCTCTCAGTTCAGTGGGAAATGTCTCTTAGGTGTGTGCTTCTGCTGTAGCGATCTTTTTTTGCTAAGTGGGACACTTCCATTTTAAAATGGCATTGTGCAGGTACAGAGGAACATCATGGAGAAGAATGTGTAAAGAGAGGACTGTGTTTATGTATTTACCCCAGCCAATTGAGAAATCATTTGAACAGAAGAGGCTACAAAGCCTCATTTTGTTTTCTATTACTTTTCTATTGAATTTTTAATCCTCTGTTTATTTTCCTGAAAGACAACTAGGAAGTACTGTCACGTGAGACTTTGTTAGACCATGGTAAACATTTTTCCGTACCTTTTGCGTTGTCTTTTGTGTGAACCATTTCCCTTTGGCCATCACACTTACTTTCAGCCTCCACCAGGTACACATGACTTCCTAGCTTTCAAAGACACAGGTAACTGAAGTGTGAAGTATGCACACACTTTGAATGTGTATATGATATATATGCAGAAGTTTGTGGAGAATTCACAGTTACATTGCTAAGTGTTCAATGCTAAATGGCCGCCTGCACATGCCCTTTATACCCATGCGTGCATCTGTACACACAGTAAAAAAAACAAAAAAAAAAAGAAATACACACAGTTAAGGCAGGTAATTTATTTTTGTGCAGTGGGAGTTTGCAACAGGGAGTGTCAAAAAGCACCTTCTGAATTTTATATCCCCATCTCCCTGCCCTTCCTCCTTCAAACGCTTCCTTGAATTCATGTATGATAAATATAGTGTTCATGAATAGTGTATTTCCTTGCCTTGGATTATATAGAGTGTTTATTTTTTGTTGTTGTTGGTTTTTTTTTCCTTTTGGTGTTTGTGTTTTTTTTTTCCATTCTGTCTATTCGTGTCTGGTTTTGGCTGGCATTGTGCCTTTTCACAGCTAGTTTGCCTGCAGTGGATGCCATATGATGATGGATTTAGCCACCTGTGTAGCACTGCAAGTGATACTGCTATAACATATGTTTGCTCTTCACCCCCAGCGAAACCATTTCAAGGCAAAGCAATGTCAGTAGGGAATGAACACAGGCCAGATTCATGTAATTAGTGTTGTGCCTCAGCGGCTTTACCACCAAACAGCTAACATTGCCCCTTGGCTGGCAAAGCCTGTGCAAACCCAGACAAGATCCTAAGTGAAACAAATCATTGCCAAAGAACAGTTTTGTTGGTAGAACTTTATTTGGTGGGACTTGTAGATCCATCTGTGTTTCTCAGGAGTGACACCTGCTATGGTTAAATCAGCACAAGCTCAGGCCTCAGAGCTGTCACCAAAGGGTCAAGGGAGGAAAGTCTGAGACAAGAACCAAAAAACCAAAATTTCCCGAAAGGTGGATTTTTTTTTTTTTTTTTTTAGTAGCTCTTTAAGTATGTCTCTCAAGCTAGATACACCAACACTGTTGACCCCCTAATAAAATAAACAGCTATATAGGAATGTAGACCAAGCTCGAAACAGCCACCGGCAGCATCCAGTGGTTGCACTTTGTGACACCATTGTATGTGCTCCTCCAGTGGCAAGAAAAAACTGCGTGCATGGGGAAGGCAGTGATAAGAAGGGCAGAGACGCTAAGTGGTGAGAAAGATGGCTAACAGTAGCTGAGCTTGATTAGTGCTTGCAATCACATTTGTATGGGACTAATTGGGTCCAAGGGTGTCTGTGACAGACTCAGGTGTGTGTATGGGGTGGTCTGTGACACTGCCATAGTTCACCCATGCTTGTCAGCTCAGTAGGTGGATAACACCATAATATAGACACACAAATAGTTTTTCAAAGCCGGAGAAGATTTGGATGCTCAGCAGCATTTAGTGTCCTGATTTCTTGAGTGACTTTGTTCCACCCCACCATTACTCCAGGGGGCTGAGAAATGAACATCTGTGCAGCTTTAGGAAAATGCTCGGGCTGCTGGAAATATCTCCAACAAAACTGAGACCAAGTATGTTTGACCTTGCATAACTTCGTGGACACATCAGGCATGTGACGTGTGTTGTTAGAGCGCTCCTTGAACCAGCTCACACAGGTAGAAATGAAATGCCACACCTGGCTATAAACGTATTTGAACCAAGGCCAGAAATTGCTTTATCTGCCAAGCCCATGGCACCACTTCTCACTGATGGAAACATGCGTATTATCCTGCCAATAAAGTATTCACCCTGAGAGGAAGAAACCTGCGGGCCAGTGCTCTTCCTGGTGACTCCACTGCAGCCTTTTGAGTAAGAGGCTCTGTTCATTTGTAAACGCGGTGACATTTTGAGCTTTTATACAGCAAAGGGAAGCTCCCTGGGAGGCTCATGGCTGAATGATTTCTTCCTAGAGAGCAGTAAATGAAGTTAAATCAATTTCCTCCTGCAATGGGAGGGGGGCGGAAGGAGAGGGAATAACAATTCTCCCTTTAGCTCTCAGAGAAAAATATTTTATTTGCAAAAATTTTCATTATATTTCCCCTTTTATTTTCTCTCAGTCATTCACATTTCCAAAACTGGGAAATCTTTTGTCTTGGGCACAAAATCCTCTTGCAATCTGTAGTAACAAATATGACACTGGCTTATCAAGAACCTAAATACCAAGAATATTTCTTTGGCATTAAACCCCTGTTACTGTTATGGAAAAAACAGTAATCAGTACTTAGAAGTTTGGTAACACACTGATATTTAATATCCCTTATAACTGTCAGATATGTGAGATATTTCTGACAGCTGATGGAAACACTGTGGGAGTCAGGTAGTACCTTTGCTAGATTGGAAGAGTGAGGGAAAATGCCTCTCTCCTCCTCTCCCTGTCACCCTGCCTTTGATTCCTTGCAGCTAAAGAGGTTTATAAGTATTTTGTTACCTTGCTGTCCTTTGCATTCAGATGTGACGGCTTAGGAGGGGAGGAGGAGCCATAATCTCCTGGAGCCACAATCTCATCAGACATAGGGATACACACAGGGGTGGTGATGGTGGACCTGGCAGCTTGCTATTTCTGTGTATTTCTCCTCCCTTGGCATGGGATAAGTAAGATGTGAATAGCACTGAGAGATGAATGATTGCATGGAAAACAATAGCTGAAATGTTTTGAGCCCCCTGAGAAAGCTTTGCTTTGCTCCCCTCTGTGTTTTGGTTAGTTCTTAATTATTGTTTAAGATGATGTATGCTTTTCTAAATGATTTCGAAAATTCCTGGAAATCTTTCAAGGCAGGATGGTAGCACACTTGAACGACAAAGACCAGTATCTGTAGTTCTGTTGGCATCTCAAATACATTTCTTACTAAAATGCAAATGCATTGGGTGAGTTGACCCTGGGAAGGGCTGATAACCTGCCCTGGGTAAGGGCACTGCAGTGGGGTTTATCCCTGTAAGAAAGAATGTAGATTTTGAGACAAATATTAAAGGAAAAAAACTCTATGACCATGGTGTGGTTCAGAGGTACTGAAAACATCCTTCTCTGATTGAAGTGCTCAAGTCCTTTGTAAATATGATTAAAGTACCTATTTCTAAAAGCATATTTATGATATAAGTACATACATTTTTAAAGAAGTGGTGTAGAAAAAACTTCCAGCTGTCATTTGATAAATACAGGCTAGAAAATATCAATCATTTTCAGGAGCTCCCTAGCCTAATAACCATATTAACCTTATACTGACTTATACTGAGGCTGTCCTCATTTTTTTTGAAACAGCCTTGTATTCCATATTCCATTTTCTTAAAGCTTCCTGAGAGATTCAGGATTTTTTCCCTTACAGTGATGAGCATTTTGTTGCCCATGTAGTATTGTAATCAGCCCAGAAGGCCAATCGCATCCTGGGCTGCATCAAAAGAACCGTGGCTAGCAGATCAAGAGAGGTGATTCTGCCCCTCTACCCTGCTCTCGTGAGACCCCACCTGGAGTACTGCATCCAACTCTGGAGCCTTCAGCACAAGAAGGACATGGACCTGTGGGAGCGGGTCCAGAGGAGGGCCATGAAGATGATCAAAGGGCTGGAGCACCTCTCCTGTGAGGGCAGGCTGAGAGAGTAGGGGTTGTTCAGCCTGGAGAAGAGAAGGCTCCAGGGAGACCTTATAGCGGCCTTCCAGTACCTAAAGGGGGCCTACAAGAGAGCTGGGGAGGGGCTGTTTGCAAGGGCATGTAGCGATAGGACGAGGGGCAATGGCTTTAAACTAGAGCAGGGGAGGGTTAGATTAGACATTAGGAAGAAGTTCTTTACAGTGAGGGTGGTGAGACACTGGAACAGGTTGCCCAGAGAGGTGGTGGAGGCCCCATCCCAGGAGACATTCAAGGCCAGGCTTGATGAGTCTCTGAGCAACCTGATCTAGTTGAAGGTGTCCCTGCTTGCTTTAAAGGTCCCTTCCAACCCAACAGAACAGATTCTATATTGCATTACACAGGATTCCCTCCTCATTTACCAGAAACAGTCCAATGAAAGAAATTCTTATAGGAATAGTATTTGGAGTCAACAGATTCCCTCAGAGTTGCTCTTTAGTTCTGACTCTTGCTTATTATCTCACAATGTACTCACGTATGTTTTAGTTTACTGGAGGCAAAATTCTCCATGCTGAATGGGATGGCTCTGTTGCAGATGAATCAGAAGTTTGTAGTAGCTACGTCACACATTTCCTGAGGTGTAGCTTTTCCAGGAGTGTTTTATAACCCTAGAGCAATTCTGGCTTTTGTTTGGATTACTTAATCTAAAGCTGAACACTGGTGCTGTCTCTCGATGCCCATGGTGCTCATGGTATGATGATGATATTCATCAGAGTAAATCGTTGTAGCTAAATGCCTTCTGAAAATATTTTTTTTATCATCGTCCTTGAAGAGTAATGAGGACAAGGAACAATATTTTATAATTTCTTGGCATGAACTTTCTGATTGTATGCTTAACATGTGTATGATAGGCTTATTTTCCTCTTACCACTGTGAGACAAGACATTACTCCTAAAGCAGAAAAGGGAAGATTGAATAGAAAGGTCCTTGTGTTTGCAAAGTCAACACAGAGACAGCCATTTAAAACATAAAATGAAACGGATGGTTTTGTTTTTAGTGCAAGTGGGCTACACATCCACTGAACACTAAGGAGGTTTATGGTTTACTGTCACTTCTTTAGGACAGTCATCATCTGCTCTTAAGCATGTTACTAAGCAGTGGTGTGGTTTTGTTTTGGTATCTTGCAATGCCACCCTTCCCCTCATGTAATTATGTGGATGCTTACATGTGTATCCAGGCAGTAAGATGCTCCAACCATAACGAAAAAATGGGAAGAAAATTTCAATGTTTAGATGCAATGTTGGTAAACAGTGTGTATAATTAGCAAGTGTTTTATTGGATGGCTAATATCACTTCTGTTAGCAGTTGTTCAGGAAAACAGATTTCAGAGCAGATTCTACATGTGTGAAAATCTAGAGACACATCTAAATATGCTCCATGTGCATATGGATTTACAACAACTCTTCTGCCTGTCCTGACTTCTCTCTGCTGTTACTTCTTTGTGAGAAGTAAAGCCTGTGGTGGAAGAGTGTTCAGCTTAGGCCTGCAGCTTAGAAGGATGGGATGAACAATCTTCCTCCCTAGTGTCAGTGCACGTCCTTCTGTCTCTGGGCTGCCTGGAGCCCTGTTGCGCCGTCACGATTTGATGGGACATACCTGGATTCTGCCTTTCTTTCTCCAAAAAGAGTTAGGTATGCTTGGCTAACACAGCCTTATGTCACTGACAGATTATACAACAAATGGCCAGTGTCTGACCAAAGGTCTACAGAGTTCAGCTGCTTGTCTCCTACAGTGGCCAATCCAATGGTGGGTTGCATGGAGAAAGGTACTGGAAACAAGGCAAATATTGGCTAATGCTTACTTTTGTATAGCTTCTCAGCATTTGTCAGTCAGAGACTTACAGGCCCCTTAAGGCAGAGACTGGATTTCTTGATGAGGACTGACTTACAGCTACACAGCTTGGAGCACAGGTAAAGGAGACCGGGACTTTGTGGCCTCCATTACAGGCTACCCAAGGATCTTGTTCTCTGTTTCAGCTGAAACTCTTCCATCAGTTGCGTGTGGTTGAGTTTTGGGAAAGCAGGTGGGGATAGTAGTGTGTGCACACAGTTTGGAAGTGATATGAATTAAAAACGTGCGAAGTTGTAAATAGAGGTGTTGATGATATGGTTGGCAATAACAGATGTACTTGACAGAAGGTGTGGGTAGCTGTTTAGTACTCAGGAGGAGAGCGTTCAGTCCCCTGCTCTTCAGGAGTTTTATGAAACACTGTCAAACCCAGAGTGTGTTTGAAAAGCACCCTCATCCTTTCAGCCAGAAGGACTATATGTACGGGAGAGCGTATGCTGGACTGGATATGCGTTCGCTGAGCTACCTCTGTTGCAAATGTACATCTGCTGTGAACAAGAAAGTGCCGTATGATCCTGATGGTTTGTTTTGCTGTTTGTCACAGGATGCACCTAAAACTAGGTTCAACAAGTCTTTTCTTGTAACTGATAGATGCAGTGTCAGAGATATCATCTTGCTGTTTGTTGGCCACTTCTCCTAGTGCTGCTGAGAGACTCCCAACCATATGTGCACTCCTGCACACACTGCTTAAATTTTCCGTATGCCACCTGACAAGCTTTCCATGGCACTTTGTAGCACCTTGAAATATCTCCCACTTCTTGTAACGAAATGTGTCATGTGGGAATATTTTTGCCCTTCAGAATACTTCACAAAGACTTCAGACCTTCTCATAAGATAAGCAGTGCCTTTCCAGAAAGATTTAGATTACTACAGTAGACAGTAGTCTGCCACCATCACAAGCCAACAATACATTCTATTCTTTTTGTCCCCTTAGATCTTCTGGCACCTTTTTTTCATGCTATATTTTTGGTATTGCTGTCTCCATAGGTAACTACAGAAGCAAAAAAGGCTCTCAGAAGAGACTACGCGTTATCTAACATGAGGACTGTGTTAGTTTCTCATTTTTGTTGTTGTGACTCTAGGGAGTACATCTCTGCAGGTAACATCAAAGTAGTCCCTTCCCTCTGAATCTCAAGCCTCTGGATGATTTGCCATAGCAATCACTTATGTGGAATTTTATTCACAGAAATTGGAATTTAAGCACAGTTTCAACTTAAATTTTGAAATGTGGAGTGGACAGACGCTGTGTAATTTTTCCTAATGCAACCAGGGCTTCATCCAAGCATCACCAGTACAAGTTTGGATTTCAGTTTTTAACCCAGGAACATCTCAGTAATTGAGTAGCATGAGCAAAACACCCACTCCAGCAACTTGCTGATTATTTCTAGAGATGTTGGCTTTTTTCCTTTCTTTTTCATTCCATGATTGGTTTTATAGCTGAGGAAAACTGTGCAAAGTACCCTTTAATTTGGAGCTTTTTACATAAGTTACCTTCTAAAAAATAACTTGACCCCAGCCTTCCAAATTCTTTTTCTGAGACTAGCTGTTTACATAGCTATGTCACATTGTGAAAAGTTCAGTGATATATTAAGAGTTTGGGTGTACAATGCGGTGGGTTTATATTGCAGGGGGGGAAATTCAAGATAATGCTGTGAAGATTTTGTAATTAGGTGGGGTTTTTTTTGCCTTTGACTTATCGTAATTCATGTCACCTTGCAGAAGGTAAAGGAATGAAATCACTGCCCCTTTTCATTAAGGTGGGTGTCATGATTAAGACAGATGCTGAAAGACATTTTTCTTGATGCCAATTCGAGGTAGGGTGTTACACTATTTCCAGAATACAGGTTAGAGATTTTTAAATTTTTTTTAAAGGTTAAGATTAAAAATCCTGTTGTCTCCATATGGAGTAGGAGCAGATGTCAAGAATTGTAACTTTCTGCTGCTGAGGAAATCTGTGGTGGTTTATCTGTGTTTTATTCTTGTATAACTGAGTGTGTTTGTGGCAGTCCATCAAAGACGTTCCATAAAAAGCAGGCCTGCTACCTCTTGGGGATGCCCAGGTTTTTTTGAGTTTCTCTGCCTCATAGACCATCCTAGTTGGAGTGCTGAAGCCAGGATTCACAGCCCCTGCCTTCTTTGCAGCAGTTTTCACCACAAACGATGTGTGTTCGAAAATAAGCGACAGCAAAGCTTTCCTGTTAGACTGAACAGTGCTCAAACATTTAGGAAAATATTTGTGCCGTTGTGTCTAGCATTACTAACTGGAGGGCCAGTTATGACCATAGCAAGCAAAAATAAGCTTGATTTGAAGTATTGAGATAATTGTTGAGTCTTTGTCATTTCAGAGAGGTTTTAAAAATTCCACCTAGCAATGACTAATTAAAATAGGACCCATGTACAATTTAAACAGCAATATTGTAACTCTTAGTAGAGATTACTTTTAAGAGTTACATCGCTACATAATTAAAGTATTATGAAGTGCTCCAATTCACAAAACACTTAGGTGCTTCGTTACCTTTTTGCGGTCTGGTCATCCATTAAAACTGGGGAGACTTCTGCACCTGCATGAAAGGAGACGTGTAAATGCTTTATTGAATCAGGGTTTAAACTAGCAACACTGCCTACTGTTCTGTGGAAACGGTTTCTGATGAGGCATGCAAAGTCTGGAAGATTTCATATGTAGACTGACAAACAATTTTCCTAGAATAAATAGGGCAGCACATGAATAAAAAAGGACATTTTTGGAAAAAAGATATGTCAGCAAATCTGTTCTTGTGGTATTTGTAGAAACACTGAAAAGTTTAGCAATGATTGAAAAACATCTTGCTACATTGTGGATTTACATGGGTTCTGAATATTGATATATCAAGCATGGATTTACTGGCAGGGAAGCAGTATTAAACAGCTTTAGGCCACATTATCACTGGTGTGTGTGATCTGCATTTCCACATCAGCTGACATGGGTGCAGCTGCACAGACGTTGTTCTTAAATCTTCCCCCCCCTGTTATATCAGTGCCTGTGGTGAAATAGTCTGGTGCTACATTAGATTATTGGAACATCCCCACCATATCTTGGAAGAGCTAGTTCATGCCTTGAAGAGTCTATGATTAGGAAGACGAAATACAGGCTGAACGGGACGATGGGGAGAAATGAAGTAGCAGATTGCTTGGGTTTATCATTCATGTGTCTTGTTTTATGTTTTTTGATTCAAAGTAGGTTGGTTTTGGTTTTTTTTCATAAAGAGTACACATAACCTATATTCATTCTGCAAAATTATGTGTCCTCTGTATCTGATTAAATCAGTTTGCTTCATGAGGATCACAGCTCATTATCCCTAATGGGATCATGGCTGAAATGTCCTCTTCTGAGCTGTCCTGTGTGGTTTAGTACACCTGCCCCTTAAAAATTTTGTGGCAGCAGCCTGTATAGCCATGTTTTCACATATTAGATTAGAATTTACGTTTCTCTGCAATATCTTTACGTAGTTAATGGAAAAAGCCAGTTTTTCTACTGCTGAGCTGGATTAGCAGAAGATTGCCCCTCCCTGCACCAAAACTGATTCTGAAATCGAGATAAGTGATTTACATTCCAAAAGGCTCATTAACTGTCAAACTGCTATGGATTAAATCACTAATGGCATTCTGATGGCTGCATGCAACTTCCAGCAAATTTGTCAGTAGCTAGCATTAAATCCATTTGAATTATAATGGGGAGGCCCTAATACATAAACATTTATTAGCAGGACTCTGTAGTTGTAATGACTGCCAGCTCTGTATTTTAATTTTCACTAATGGTTTCGTGCTTGTCCTAGACGTTGTTGCTCACAGGAACAAGTGCAATGCTATGCTTTGGCAGTTTATGTCAGAGATTCAAACCCAGGATATCAAAATGTAAAAGCGAAATCCCGGACTCATTCCCTACATGTGACCCAACCGATCATGTCATTACAGCAGGGATTACAAAGGCTGAAAAGGCCAACTTCACACATTTCAGGGCATCGCATCAACTCTCCCAGCTTGTGAGATCATTAAAAAAGAAAGAGATTAAGAAAAATCAATGTTACCACCATTTTAGTTGTTTGCTGTCATCCAGTTTTCAAGTTACTAGATAACTTTCTTTGTATTTCAGGACTTCTTCCAAAAACATGAAGAAAAGATCTTTAGTTAAGAAAACTGGTATTTTTGTCATTTGTGATCTTTATGAAAGGTGCAGACTCATGAATCTTGTAGCAAAATCAAGACAATTGGCGACACTGGAAAGGATGGAAAAAGTTATTGCAATGAAGTTTTCAATGCATATGCCAATTCCCTGGCCTACCTTTCTCCCATCACTCTCAGCAGCATCCCAGCACAACTTTGCATGACTCCCAGGATAAATTCCATGCAATCCTCTTTGCTTTTCTGTCGTCTGTACTGCCCCACACCTCAGAGGAACTGAATTCTCTTGTGGGAAACCTCCAAGCTGGGTTGTGGCTGTCCTGCTACTCACTGGTTTAGAAGTGACCTTCAAAACTGCTGAGCACTTACGGTCCTCACTGGAATCAGTTGGAGTGCTGGGAGCACAGCAGCCTTAAAAATCAGACCGCACATATCCCAGTGGATAGACCCTGAAACAAAGATGCCTGAAATGAAAGGCCACTGTTGAATATATTTAGTCCTAAGAGACTTGCTTTGTGCAAATGCCAGAAGTGATGTTAGAGACAAAATAAAATCTTCTAACTGGTAGAAATGTGAAGCTATCCTTTACTATTGATAAAATAAAAGCAAAGGTAGAAAATTGAAGTAGAAAAAGAAAAGAGGGATAAAGACCCTAGGACTTCAATCTCAATGAATAATTAATTGATTGTACTATTTTCTTCCTGTTCATCAACATGTCTAGATAAAGAGAGGCATTCACCTTGAGCTGCTTTCTTCCAATTAAATAGAAGGGTCCTCCTATCAAAAAAGAACAGCAGGAATTTATTAGGAGTAGCTCTTTATTTAAAAGAAGTTGGCCTTTCTGGAAATGCGGATTGTTTGAAGACCATTTGTGTCTCTATTGTGTCTCATTATTGACACGTTTTGTCATGGTTGGTATCTACTTCACCTGGTTCTGTCCATTTGAAGCTTCAGAGAGCAGTGTGTCTGTGGTAAATATTCTTTCATACCATCTTTTTGTTCTGCAGAATACCATCTTTTTATTCTGCAAAAATGGCAAAAAGGTAGCAGGATGAACAACGTTCCACTCATGATTGTATCATGGGAGCTTCATCCTCCCGCTCTTGCTTTTCCCTAGCCTTTATTCCCCTCTAGCCATGCTAGCCATTCACCTGTTTTCTCCCCACTTCACAGTATGTCACTCTGCTAGACCACTAATGCCACTGCTTCAACCTGGCAGCAAGCAGGTCCTGGTTTTGTGTCTCATTATGCAAGGAGAGTCAGCTCAATGTCCTGTGCTGGAGTGACACAATGAGATGAGTCATTTAGTGCAGTATGTTTGTGTGTTTCAGGGTTGGCAACTGGAGCTCCAAGCACACAACAGACTGATAGGAATGGATAACAGGACTTCTTACACATGTAAAGCAACTTACCAGTGCCCCGTCAAATGACAGAATCAGGGATCAAAGGGCCTAAGGGCTCTATCAGTGATACCTATGCACAGGCAATACTCCTACAGTAATGGGGTCAGTGCAAGTTGTGGCCTGACATGCTGCTCCTCGTTTCCACTGTGTGGTTCAGCCAAGATCCATCTTATGCTCGACCACTACAGGGAGAGTTGTCTTTTGACTTTGTCGGTCATTGGAAGGTGCTAAAGGATTTGCTGCACCATACCTGAGGGTACCTGACACCAGGGACGGTTGGGTATGTGGCAGGAGGTTTTCATAAAATTACACTTCAATGAGAATACGTGCAGTGTGCCTGAACCCATCTCTTCCTTGTTTAAATTTAGCCCTAATAAGCCCAGCCTGTGGCCAGCACAGGGCTCTGAGCTGAACCTACTACTGAGAGAGCGTCCTCTCTCAACCATCAGGTGTTTTGGGATGGGACTATCAGTACAGGAAAAGAATGATAAGCACATTGCTGTAAGTCTCTTAAGCTGGAACAAAATGCAAGAATGTGTTTTCTCTTTTGCCCAAACCTGCACAGCAGGAACTATTTTCTAGAGTATTCCAGGTCTAAAGATAAACTTCCATCAAGCATTATTTACATTTCTCATTTTCTTATCAGTTTGTTAATAGAAAATGCCTTGATGCGCAGAGGTGTTGAAGTCTTGGCAAAGGGAATTCTAGAGGAGATATGTGGAGAGCAGGTATTAAAATTAATTTTTTTGGATGGAAGCATTGGATAAACTTTCTGAATATATTAACTGAGAAACAGCATGTGTGAAATATATTAGCATATTACTATGTTGAAAGACCAGTTTAGAAAACATCTTGTATTGTATGCAAAAAGAATTCAATGCATTTCACACTGCAGATACATAATAACAGCACTACTGGTTTCCATTGTTCTCCGTTTCCATTGTTTAGCAAGACATGAAAATGCATAAACACAGAGAGAGAACAGAAATCCACTCAAAGCTTTCTTTAGTTTGTAGTAGGTTTACAGTTGCTGAAAGGTGAAGCCAGGAGAGCCTTCCAAAAGTGGTTCTTCTGTGCGAGTCCAGCATGGCAGCCTCTTGAGACAAGAATATTTGATCATATTTACTTGTATTCATTTTTCTTCTATTTTTTAAAAGTTGATAAAATGCAGGACATTTTAGCCATATGTCTCTTGGTGGTGTATTTCATCCCAGAGGCAGGTCATAGCTTTTCAGCAGTGTCAGCAAAAATAAATTTTTGGAGCCTGTGCATAAAAACTAAGTGACTTATGAATTACTTAGTAACTAATTAATCAAGTTCCATTGCAGTGGTCCCCCAGGGCAGGTAGTTATTGGAGCCAGGGGCGGGGAAATTTGAAGGCTGTGAACAGCCTTGGACATGACTGTCTCCTCCTGAGAGATCAGGTTGTAGCCCCATCTGGGCTCTGCATGCAAACAGGGTGAGAACTGGGATCTTGCTACGTGGTCTCAGCGTGATGAACTGCTTGGGTGAGCTGAATGTTTTGCTTCTACTCTCTAAGCCAGAGCAGCCTGGGCAGTGTTTTCATTTTGAAGCTGTGTTTTCTCATGCCTGCATGTCTGCCTGTGCCTAAAGCTAGCCTTAATCTGAGCCTCAGAAGGGCAGCCCTGAACTAAGCCTGAGTGAGTCTCCATCAAAATCTGCCTTGCTACAAGCTGCTTCTTCGCAGCTTCTGTCGTAGCTAAATTTTAAAGTCTACCAAGAAGACCAAACCCCATTGACGCTGCTTATTGATTGTGGCCGTTAGTGAGTATGGTTTCATAGGGCTTACCATGAGTTCCATAGGGTTTACCAGAAGATTGCTCAGATTTAGCTATTCTGTGATATTTTTGGCCTAAGTTTCTTAGATAGCCATATTGACTGCTCTCCTGCAGTACCTTCCACAGGACATTGTGCTCTGTCTGTTGGCTGTTTGGTTGTAAGTTAAAACCCCTGAGTGCCAGGACTGAAATATCTCATGGTGGAATATACAGAGTCTGCATTGTGAAATGGTTCTTCTTTAAAGTAGTCAGCGACCTCTTATGTACCCTTCATACTCCAGTGTAAAAACCTCGAACTCCCCTCCCTTTATGGTGTGCTGTAAGGAGATGAAGAAAGAAATTGCCAGGTATAATTTCACTGTGATTGAATATACCTTGTCTTGGGCTCTTTGTGCTATTAGACTTGTGTTGTCTTAAGATTACTGCCTCAATAAGACAGGAAAGTCTTGAGGTGAATTTTGTTCGAGCCATGGAATTATTACCACCTTTTTCAGATTGAGTTAGTCAGTAAAGGTTTAATTAGCTCGTTGCTGGTCTAGGGCCTGATTTGCCTCTGTATTGCACGTCTGAAGTCTGTGCTATGAAGTGGGAAGTAATAAGAGTTCTGACTAACAGTATCTGAAGGACAATGAGATTAGTTGGGAAATAAAGAGACAACGTGCAGAGATGGGAAACTGGTTAATTGTAATGACATAGAAGTAAAATGAAGTTTGGAAAAAAATTAAAAATTGAGGGACCACAGTAAAAACATTGCTGAATAATGTTCGAATCTTCTCTATTGAACCAAGAATAAAGAAAACACCCTCTGACATGGAATGATGTATTTAATTAATTGATATAATTAGGGTGTTCTTGCAAATGCAGGTGTAAGTGCCAAATTGTTTTTTTCTTCTTTACAGCAAATGAATTTATGAAGGAATTAAAAGTTATTTTGCTAAGACATAACATTACTCTGTGTATTGTCTCGCATCTGGTAAGGCACCTGATAAAGGAGCAAATAAGCTGCTGAAGAGTATATATCCCAGATGAGGAAAACCTCCTTTCCGAGTTCAGAGCTCTCCTGTGCATAAGGGAGCTTCCTAATTTTTTTTGTCACTGTGGCCTCAAATAGCAAGGTTCTAAAACTTTTGAGAAACTTAGGGTTTAGGCACCCAACTTCCTTGAAAATTCCAGCTCTAAAGTAAGACAATCAGCACTATAATATTGAATCATAATGGAGCATGTATAACTTACACCAACATGATAGTAGGAAATAGGAGTAGATACGTGGACTACTTTCACTTAATGGAAGTACATGCAACACTAACACTTGTCTTTTATGATCAAATCTTGTGCTCATTAGTTGAAAAAGTCAGCACTTAGTACCCCTGCTGTTGCCAAGAGGCATACCAGAGGTGGATTTTGTGTGCTCTGCCCATGAACCTGCTTCACGGCTATGCATATAACAACCAATTTTATAGATCACAGTGAATGTAAGCCGGACTGATGTGTGTGTGCGCCATATATATCTGATGTGTGTGTTCACAAGCAACTGAAAGTCATAACACTTTTCAGGAGAGCCTGCAGCCATTACAGGAAGCAGGTTTGGACTGCTTATTGCCCAAAGTGGTTGTGTGGGCAAGTCAGATGTAGTAAAAAAAGATGTCTGTATATAGCATATCCCTGGCTGTAGTCATTCTTAGGGAAGGGAAAACTGTGGTCATGTCAGATTAAATTTATATACCTTTGAGTAGCATGCATGTATAGCGGGCTTGATTACAAGGCTTTTGGTTTCCAGAAATAATTTTGGAGTAGATATTCCCAAATAAATACAGGAACCGTAACTCACTGAGATCCTTCAATAGTAGTGCAAACCAAACAGCCCCCGAGTCAGGAGTCTGATAGGATGCTGTCTGCAAAACTGTAATATAGGTCAGCTAAACTTGGTCTCTACTTCTAATCAGTTAGTTGTGCACTATTCAATGCCAGAATGTGTGCTTGTGGGTGTAATTGTGCCAAAACCCAAATAATATCATATTCTATTTTCCTGGGGTTTGTGGTAGTTCACAGAAAGTCTTCCACTGCTGTTCTTGGGTAGTGTATGAAGCTGTTGGACTGTTGTGGCTTTGGCAAATGGTAACGCCGTTGACAAGCTTAACAAGATGCATGTGTAAAAGAAAAGAAAGAATAAGAGTTGCTTGTAGTGGACGTGAGTCACAATAAATCCATTATTTTTCTGTTCAGTTATTTGAACACATGGTCCAAATTCCCCAGTTGTGTAGGAAGACTCAAGCTAGTTTAAATGGGCCTTGTAAATTGTTACTTCTGGTAGAGCAGGTCAGTAAAGCCTGGTAAAACAGTGTGTATCTTGCCTAATAGTGCATTGCCTTCCTGCTGCTAATGCCTTGATGATAAAATTGATTTAGCAGTTGAATTACAACATTAAAAGTAAATTAATAAATCTTTAATTATAAGCACTTCATTAGCAAATTAATTTCTTAAACTAGCAACTTGACTAGACCTGTATCAATTGACATAATTCATTAACCCATATGAGAATCCATATTAGTTATGCTTAACTTACCTGAGCGTATGAGGCAGGAGACCTTTCTCAGTATAAATAAATTATTAAATCACTACTTATAGTCAGTTAATTAAAGAGCAAATTACTGAAGCAGCGCAGATTTCCTACTTCGTATAATGTAGTGCCACTGATATTCAGTGAGCAAAGGCTCATCCCATCACTTAATTTTTCTCCATTCTCAATTACCTGTAAGTTCCTGAGAAATGGTGTAAGGCCACATTTCTCTCCTGATCAATTCTGTGACGCCATGAACTCTGCCAAGAGCCTCTTTTCAGCCTTAAATGCTGCTCTATCTGTGCCTTTGTTTGAATGGGCTGGGACTACAACACATTTGTCCAACTTCTAAGTGTCTTGCTCTCCAGGACAGCAGGCAAAGAAGAAACATGTCTGTAATTGCTGTGGAAGCCCAGGATGTGAGATTACCTGAAAGCGGATGAAAATTCATTCTGGAAGTCAGTTTTGGAATAATGAAAGGTGGAATTAGCAATTCAATAATTTGCATGCTGATTAGAGTAAGTTTGAGTTCATTTCTTTGTAGCGCAATGCTGCAGCAGAATCTAATTGTGTGAGTACAGTATTCTGGTAATGAATTGAGGATTCCCAAGTGTCATGGCTTAACCCCCGCCAGCAACTATGCACCACACAGCTGCTCATTCAGTCCACCCCTGGTGAGATGGGGGAGACAATCAGAAGAGTAAAAGTGAGAAAACTCATGGGTTGAGACAAAAACAGTTTAATAGGTAAAGCAAAATCTATGCGTGTAAGCAAAGCAAAACAAGGAATTCATTCACTGCTTCTCATCATCAGGCAGGTATTCAGCCATCTCCAGGAAAGCTGGCTCCATCATGCGTAATGGTTACTTGGGAAGACAAAATGCCATAACTCTGAATGTCCACCCCTTCCTTCTTCCTCCAGTTTTATATGCTGAGCATGACATCATATGGTATGGAATATCCCTTTGGTCAGTTGGGGTCAGCTGTCCCAGCTGTGTCTCCTCCCAACTTCTTGTGCACCCCCAGCCTACTTGCTGGTGGGGCGTTGTGAAGAGCAGAAAAGACCTTGACTCTGTGTAAGTGCTGCTCAGCAGCAAGTAAAACATCCCTGTATTATCAACACTGTTACTAGTGTTTTGATCTGGATCCAAAACACAGCCCCATACTAGCTACTGTGAAGAAAATTCACTCCACTCCAGCCAAAACCAGCAGACCAAGTAATGGCATTTGCAAAAGGCAACCTTCAGGTACTTGGTGCATTTTAAATCATATTCCAAAACACTGTCATGTTGTAGCATTGTTTGTTGCTGTCATGCAGGCAAGGTCATGCATTGCATTCTGAATCAAAAGAATATTCAAAACAGAATTTCCTTTTAAAGTAAAGAACTTAAAGCTGATTTGCATGCTGATCAGGAGACACTAAAATACCATCTGTATTGGGGAAGAACAGTCCAGTGATTGATACGTACCTTTATAAAAACCTGTCCCTTCTTGCACAAAAATAACCAACAGAACTGTGTTTCTCCCTACAAGCAGACTAAAAATGAGCAACAATGAAATTGAAACTCCATCATCGAGGACCCATATTCCCAAGGTTTACTTTCTAATCTGTGGGGGAAACTGTGGAGAATATGTGGTTGAAGAGCTTTCAAATGGCTGCATAGTGCTCTGACTGTCAGACTGCTGCCAGGCACTGCACTGCTTACTAGCATTTTGTGGCTAGTTGAGAGTGGAGCTAAATGGCATCATATGTGAATATTTTTGTTGCCATGTCAAAGGATCAGTCCTGTTCTCTGCAAAAAGCCTGTTTCCTCAGGGACATGCAAATTAAGAAGATTAGATTGAAGCTCTCAACATCAAATGAAGGTTGGGGAATAGTAAATGGCAGTTGTCATAGTCTTTAAATGTCTGTGCTGTATTTGGGATATAAAATAAAGGAAAATTTATCATCCAGGCTTCAGGGCTCAGCTTTGATGTAGCACTCAAGAGTTTTCAGTGAAAAAAATGATTTCTCTTTTGTTCTATGCCAGTGGAATCACATCTGAGTGGGTTACAGCACCTTATCTCATGAGTTGGTGCAGGTCGTTATCCACTTGTGTTGATGTTTGCTGAGTGCTTGTTAAATATGCAGGGAGCACAGCACATGAATATCTCTTGCCACCAAGCGATTTCTATGAAGTCCTTCTGTGGTACTTAATGGCTGGGTCAGGATGTGTTGACTACCTCAGAAGAAGCACTCTTTAATACCAAAGTTTCTATAGGTGCCAATTTTATATGATTGTTAAGGCTCTGAAGGTCTTCCCAGAATAAGATAAAAGGCATTGACGTAATTCCATTTACTGTTTGAAACCCCTAACAAGAGTCGCATAATTGTTGCTTGACTCGGTTTAATGACTCTGCAGGAGGTAAGCTGATGCAGACAAGAGCGCAGCCCTCTTATTGCTGCCTGCTCCAAAACACAACTCAGTCCATGGACACGGTCACACTGGAAGGATTGGCCTCCAGAATATATTCTCCTGCGGCTGCTGGCCTTGTGCAAAGGTAGCCTCGGGGAGTTTGGTGGGCTGCCTCACCAGGAGAGTGTGTGTGGGGCTGCTCAATCTTTTTTTAAAACTTTAACTCATGTTCATCCATTTCAGCCAGTTGTTAATGCAGAAAGGTAGCTCTTGACCTGTTGTAATTTGCTGTACATGGCAACTGGCAGTAAAATCAGAGAGACAGTGGTGATTCACATTGAACAGAAATCTGCTCAAAATGCTTCTGGAAGGGGAGCAAACTGATTTTGGAGGCAAAAAGGGAGGGTTCCTTAGGATTCCCTTGGAAAATCTGTCAATGACACTATGATCAAAGCATGTTATCAGCACAGTGGTTTCTGTATGGAGATGGAGCCATACACTCCCCTTAGCTGATAAAGAGCATCAGAGGTCTGGCATATCATTTACACTAAGTGGTAGCTGCCATTGGGGAGTGCTGGCTCTGTCTCACAGACTGATATTACACTCCAATGTACTGTGTGTACCTCAAGTTAGGTAAAATGATAAATACTGTTATGAAAATCAAGGCTGTAAACCAACTAGTTATTTGGAAATGTAAGCCTACATTTTTGGGTGCCAAAGATGGTATTGTGTTAGGTCACCTCTGAGTGATAGCTTGAAGCTCATTCTAAGGACTTCTTTGTGGGTTAAGCAGCAATACAGATGAAAAGGCTTGCACAATCCTCTCTGCTGAGGCATGAGCACTACCTAGGGCAGTGATAAGACAAGGGGCCAAAAGACAAGAGGTCCCTGAGCACCCAGGGGAACCCACTCTGGAGGCTCCAGGTGAGGTGAAATCCTGCTGCTGCTTTGCAGGAAGTTCAGTTGCTCATCAAGAAGTTGCCCAAGTCTTTTATGAGTACCTGAAGTGACATTCTCTCTTCAGACTCGTCCTTCTGATCTCTAGCAGGACTCAAAATATTACATACAAAAATTCAGAAGGTGTTCCCATATTAAATTTAAGAAAATGTAAAATATCTTCTACAAAAGGCAGTTAATGCTATCTCACTAAGTTATCGTGGTCCTCTCAGTGTTCAGTCCACTTAATCACTGTTCATTGGAAAGACCTTCATTTACGCTGCATTAATGATGTGCTCTAAAGAGAAATTGTGCTTTTCAGGCTCACTGAAATGTTTTGCAACTGGCTCTTCAAAACTGGCTTGAATATTCACAGTACAGCGGCTGGTGCAAGAAGTATTGTCCTTTGTAACCCAAGGTCAATAGATGTAAAAAGCTTCATGTTTTAAAGTTTTTATGTACAGAAGTTCTGCAATTAGGCTCAGAGAAGCTGCAGCGTTTATGCTTGTCCTCAGTTAAAATTTCAGGGCTGGAGTTCTTTGCTGTTCCATGCTTTATGCCAAATCTTAAATCACCAGAGGCAAATTAAAATTGCCATCCGTGTTTCGCTTACCATCCCTGAGCCTGGACTGGCCAGGCAGTAAGTGAAAGCCTTTGCAGATGACACAGTCTGGGGTTTCCTCCTTTCCGGGCGAGGAGCTTCCTCGGGGAGCTGGTCTCAGTCCAGGAGTTCACCAGCCCCTCTGCCCGTGGGTGCTTCCCCCTAAGGAGCCGTCAGACGGAGAAGGGTCAGTGCAGCGCCGGCAGCCGAGCAGAGACAGTGACTAGTTCAAGAGGCCAGGGCAGGTGGAGGATTAGCAAGTGATGTGTGTGCGCACGTTTGGCAGTTGGGACTCGCTTTTTTCACATGAGCCCAGCGTGACCCAGAGGCACTGCTGTGCCGGGGTCCTGGTGACCCTTCCTGGCCTCAGGCACCGCGTGGTGGGACTGGTGCTGGGGATTGGCCAGCGTTCCCCCACCACCGGTGCTATGGCTCTGCATTCACGTGTCAAGCAAACTGAAGACTGTATGTGTCATTTTAAGGCATTTCTTATGGTCAGGAAAAGTGAAGTCACGTGGTGGGACATGGGACATGCAGTCTGCTTCTCTGGGACAGTGAGTATTTTATAATTTGTGGAAAACAGAACACAGGGAGAGCCATGTGAAATAGCCAGTAGCCTGGTGGCTAAGATGGTCCCTGGTGGTGTGAGGGACCAAAGTTAGTGTTTCTGGTCTGAATCAGGCAGAGCAGAGACCTTGGTGTGAACCCCTGATGTCCAGGAGGTGCAGCTGGGTTATTTTCAGACCCTTCCAGGCAAAAGTTTCATCAAACCTCTGTGGCTGACAAAGCCACCAGACTTCTTGTTTAACCTAAGTTCATGTTCCAGTGACACACTTTTCCCCTGGAAAATGCCTGACCCTCTCTGTACTTAGAGGGGCACAACAAGCAGGACTCATCCCCTGTGTTAAACCACGTGTGCTTTGTGTAGTTTTTTACTGGGTGTGTATAAATTAGGTACTTTGCAGTTTTCTGCTAGGCCAAATTAGACTTTTAGTCCTTTGTAAAAAAATGTAAAAAATATTTTTAGCATTTTAATATTTTAATATTATACATTAATATATATTATAAATTAATTAACATTAATACTAACATGTTAATATTTAATATTTTGTATATAGTGTTTTTAATATTTTATGTGCTTCTTGTTTTGTTATTTGGGAGGGGTTTTTAAAAATATTTTTGGTAGGAAACAGTAGTCAGAATCTACCCAGATTGCACCAATGTCATCCAAGTAAAACTTTCACAGAATCATGGCAGAACAGGTCTCCCAGCACTGACAAATGCAGATGGAGTCCCATCAGCAATGTTAGCAGGAAAGCAATTAGAGATCCAAAGGGATTACATGAAAGTCTCCCAACAAAGTAACAATTTTAATCTGTTTCCTTTCATTGCAGTTCATACAGTGAATAAAAATTATCACTCCAGCCCAAAAGATTTGGGTTTCCTGACATTAGGCTGTGAAGACTTGGTGTCCTCGAATTCACAGAACTATCTGAATGAAATCAAAGCATTTCTTTCCAGAGGAGAGCAAACTAAAAGCGGGTATCTAGTGCATTCAGGGACAGTGTGACTATGCATTAATGCATTAGTTGAGCACTTGCTTTTTTTCTCTCATATCTGAGCTTTCCTAAGTGACAGCGAGTGGGAGGGATACCTTTCTACTTTCCAGTGTCTTTATGCAACCTAGAAAGCCTAGACTTTCCAAGGAGGTCAATGCCAACAACTGCACATGATCCTAAAGCTAAAGGATGGTGTTGTAGCTTCCCCAGAGATCTCTTTTGTTCCAGAAAACTGGGGATTCCCTTGGCACAAGGGTTCCCAACCAGTTTAGGTCCTGCTTTTTTCATACTGTGGATTGAGCAGCACTCTTGCCTATCCCAGATGAATTGATCTCCCTGTTCTGCTCCTGGATGATGTTACCAAGATTTGCCTGCCACTAGTAGTCAGCCTGTATTGCACCTGCAGTTTTTTGCCAGTTTTCTAACTGCGAGAGCTTGGGCTTTCTCATATGAGCCTCTGAAATCTGTACTGGCTGGGAGTCTGGCAGGGACCAGTGTAGGTCCTTGAGGGCAAATATTGAGTGCCTGTCCATGCAGTGGCTATTATAACTATATCATATTTTGTTTCTGAGTGGATGAGAGAAACTACATGCAGATAGTTATCAACCATCATATTTCTCTCTTCTTTTAAAAGCTATGAGCATATAAGGCAAACTCCACCCAGGAACTTCTTAAAGAATTTATACATAGTATGTATTATAAACTATCTGTTTCCTGCTTCAGAGCAGTGAAAAGTAACTGAGAAAGTAAAAGTAAGCAGAGGACAGTCAGTGGCCCTGAACAGAGAAGTGGGCTTTCTTAATGAAGAACTTTCCAACTAAGAAATAATAAAATTGTTTAGACTGGAGCCCCCTGGGGCTTGGGCTGTTTATAAGTATTAGTTTTTCCAGTGCTTGAAAGCAGTTTTTCGTGGTTGTGACTCGGAGGTTTGCAAGCTATCTAATATTTATATCACATAAATAAAAGAAACTACTTGCAGATAATTTCCAGACCATTCACGTTAAATGCTTCTCTTCCAGCCAACTTGTATCCAAAAGTTTTTGCCAATGTTGACAAGATTGTGCTTGGCTTTGAGCTCTATAGCTTAAAAAGAACTAAAGACCTATTGGTTTCTTCTCAATGTTTTCAAACATCAATTAAACTGAAAACAAGGGCTATAAATTATGGTGACCTTTGCAATGACTTTTCATTTGTTGGATAGAGATGTGATGGCGTGAAAGCACTGCTAATAATAAAAAAAAAAAATATTAATACCTTCTTCAGGAGTCACCAAGCAAAGTGTAAATTGCTTTCTGCTTGGTATCAAATTTTTATGTAAGGTACTGTATCATGGAAATTTTCAATCTTGTTAAAACTCAGATGACCTAAAAATAATCTTACCCCTTCACCTCTGTACATTTTGTCATCTCAGCTGACAAATGTGATTTTTCTAGATTTAATCAGCATTTTATAATGACTCCTAACAAAAATAGAGCCTGCTAGTTTTCCCTTGTTGGCCTGTAAAATGTATGGGGAACAGTGGGTTTACATGTTGGTCTAAGAACTTGCTAAAAATATAACAGCCATAAAAAAGCATGCTGTGGGCTGAATAGCGTCACCTGCTCTCTAATTAATAGAATTTGCATGTTTACAGCTTTCAACCAGTTTTTTAAAAAAAACTTCAGGAAATGCAGCACCAGACCATAGTTCTGTAGACCAAAGATTTTGCTTAGTTCATGAGGCAGCTGTGCCATTATTGACTATAGCAATCCCATGCTATTTCATGGGCACGATTAAAATTTTCCCCAAAGAAATGTCCTTTTTGTGAGAAGGCAGTGGATTCTCCACTACCCTTTGACTCTTGGCTGCTCTTTTCTTCAAAGATGTCAAGTAATAGCCACTGAAAATTTGTTGCTTTTGTGCCAGTTACGAGTTTGCAAGAAATAGAGTGAGTGGAGAGCAGATAGGTACCAGTTATCTGTGTGGGCCACTGCACACAGCTGATCTGTGCCAAATGCTGAAGCGTGGCCTTGAAGTGCAGAGCTGTGGGTCCTGTAGATAATTCACTGTTTCTCTGGTTTCCTAGGGCGTGCTGAGAAAGCTGTGTTTATGATCACTTGAAAACCTTAGATATCAGGTGATAGAGGCTTCAACCTAATCCTTGTTCATCCTTGTGTATGCAATAGCTTATACTCCATCTAATTTTGATAGAAGAAGAAAAAAAAGTCCCCCTCATGCTGGCTCTTTTACCTCAAATTGACTTTTTAGCTAGTGGTGGATAATGGAGAGGAGATTCTCAGCCTGTACTTTAACCATTTAGTTACGTCTTTGTCAGAGAGATTTTAGCTAGGATGAAGAATTCTTTCCTCGCTGAAATGACCGTGTTTATCAGAGTTCTGCAAAGCTCACTGATTTTCAGTAGCTCACAGACGAAAGATGCAAACAGCATAAGAAGCCTGAATTTCAGTATTTGTTCATCTGTCTTTTGAGCTTCCTTTAATTTGATGCTATCTGACTGCAAAGGGAGTTTTGCAGTTCTTCAGCAGTGATGGTGGGTCAACAGGAAAGCAGGCAAACATTTCTGCTAACTGTCCATCCATGGTGAGCAGTACAGAGAGAAAACAACTTTCAAACCTAGCTTCCAGCTTCCTCTGGGTTTGACAGGAGGATTCAGAAGGCCCAAAACAAGAAGTCCTTTTCTTTTCTATATTTTAATTCCTGCTGTTAAGATGGCGCTTTATGCTATGGAGGCTTACTTTGGTGTTTGTATGTCATTCATAGTTCCCCAAGGGGAAGCTCACAGGGTGGCTGCATCCAGATGGGCCTGCCAAGTAATCCTGGCTGCTCAGCAGGGTGCCACCTTCTGTGGAGTGACAAGGTCCTAAAGAGATGAAGAGGGAAAGCAGCATGAGTCCATCCCAGGAGGGGAAGATGCAAGTCCTTTTCTCTGTATAAATTGTCCTTGAAGGGAAAGCGCAGGTAAAGCTGTACCATGAAGCAGATGTTTGGATCGTGGTGTCAACTGAAGCACTGCTCTTTTTAAGGTCAGTTTTAACTGTTAACACAGCCCAAAGGTGCATGTAGCTGTCAATTTTTTATTTTGAAAATTTATTCTGCTTTTATAAATTGGAGAAATTCCTTGTTCTAGCAAAGTCCAGAAATAACAGATGGCTCATTTGTCAGGCATCAGCAAATGCTAAAGCTGTGGGCATGACCCCTGTCCATGTCCTGTTGAGAAATCTACCTGTCTTCAGGATTAGGTTGCCCAAGAGTTTGGTGTTTTCTCTAACAAGACCAAAAGTGTAAGTTCCACTTGCTTATAACATGCTGTTGTTGAACTTAAAAGATCTCTTCTGCAAAAGTAATAGAGATTTAATGTAGTTGCTGATGTTCTTCGTTGTGTTTTGGAGAGCATTCAAACTGAGAAGTATTAACTTTCTGAATTGAGAAAGTTAGAACTTCTGAAAGTTGATGAGGCTGGACAAAGCTGAACTGTGTTTTCTTAAAGCATCTGAGCCTTCATTATCCATGGAAGTGGAAGTGCTGTTGCTGATTTTGGGTGACAAACTGGATTAAGGATATATGGCATGAGGTCAGCATCTTGTCAGACTGCTATGGACCTGTGTTTTGGGTTAGCATGGAACATGTCACCAGATTTTGCTTGAAATGAAACAGGTCCTCCAGGTATTGGGTTAAGTTGTGGTCAAAACCAAACCAACCTTTCTTTTTAAAGTACCTGCAGCACTGTAGATCATTATTTCTTTGATTATCCATGAAACTGTACCTAGCAATAGTATTCTCACCAGTTTTCATTTCATTTCACCATTTTATTTCACGCTTATCCAGCATGTCTCAAGAGAGCATTAAGGCTTTACAATTGAATATGAGAGCAGGAATACTCAAGAAAGAGCAGCCTCTAACAAGTGGCAGAAGTCAAATGGAGATTTTACCTTCTGTTTGTATAGCATCTTTTAACCTAGAGTGTTCCATGAGTTAGTGCATTTATTGAACTGTTGTGTTCACTGCTGCTTCTTGGTCATGAGTCACTCCAGCTGGTTATCAGTGCTGGTTATCAGTGCTGGTTATCAGTGCTTAGCACAGTAATCAAAGCAAGGAAATGGAGCTGGGCTTCCCATGCTGAGGACCCTGCCAGACTTTCTAGCTAAAGAATAGGGTAACCGAAATATGCTGACAAAGCAGACTGGTAGACTAATAGGGCTAAAGGCTACTGCACACTGCTGACTGCTGACAGGGGCATGAAGAATTTCATATTGCTTGTGAAAGCTGCTGGCATTGCTTCTTTCGATACAGATTTTTCTCACGTAATCCCGTGCTCTGACATGCTGGCTTGATGTATCATCTCAATAATGTGGGAAGATTGGGGAAATTCAGTGAAATGGCTATATTTCAGTACTGTGTCTGTCAAGGGAAGGATGTCAGTCAATCACAGGCTGGAAAAAGCAAACAACGTCTTATCGCTATGTGAGACTAAAATTCTTAGTGTCCCTTTGTGCAGACCTGTGCCTCCATTTTCAGGCCCTTCACTCCCTTACACAGTCATGTATTTAACCTGTGTTGAGCACATATAAATCTTGCTGCATTTCACAGTAGAGAACCACTTCCCCACATTCCAGCAGCAAAGTCGAGATGAGGAAAAACAATAACAGAGAAACTTCAGTTGCTGCCCAAGGAGATCTGCCCTACCAGCGAAGCAATTAAAATGACGCCATTAAATTAACAGTTTGTACACTTACAAGGAGTGACTTTAGGAGATTACTGTGGCTATGAAGAAAGATTTAAAACTGATCATTTAAATATTTTGATTATTTGATCTGCTGATGCACTGTTTCATGAGATGACAGCTCTTCTGCAAGTGGATCAAATCACTTACCACTTTGAAGAGGTCTCTGAGACATCCCATTGAACTGACTCATCATCTGACGTAGGGAATATTTCATGTTGTAGCAGTAATGGTGGTTTCAAGTCACATTGATTGCAAGTGGAGATCGAAAAATCTTTGAGATAGGCTAAGCGCCTGAATGAAGGTAGCTGGTATCCTTTCTCAGTTATGTTATTCTTATTATGCTTTGCATCACTGTTATCAGAACCATCATTTTTAGCTAATCTAAGAAAGAGACTAAGAATGAATTTGTAAGTAAGGCTGCTTTCCTTTTTGTGATGGTCTCATCTTGGCATAGTCAGAGCACATTGACACAGCTGTGTGAGGAGACAGCAATGGTAGCACTGGTTTGCATCTGTTCGATGACTGGTAGCATCTGTTTGATGATTAACGAAAGGATTTCAGCTGTTAGAGCTGTCAATCTGACACCTTTGATGATCACTAAAATAAATCTGTGCTACCAAGAACTGCTCATTTTTTTTCCCCTGCTTTTGATTTACTTGACTCTTAGTGTCCTTGCCGATAACTACTAGAGAGGCTAATGTGTTATAAACGCTGAAAAGTGAAGCAAGCGGCTGTCATTTTTTGCACAACAGATGTTCCTGATCAGGAATCAGACAAAGGATCTCATCACTCTTCCTCTGAGCAATTTAATTTGTCTGTTCCATGGCACACCAGCCACCTCCTGTCTAGTGACTGACGTGCCCAAGTCCTACTTCATTTTAGGATCAGTCCCTTTAATCTTACAGAATTATTAGTTTTTTTCTGTGCCAGAGCAAAGGGAGTGGAAAAAAGGAAATTGCTTCATTGCTTAGGGTGTTACCCATAATGCATCATAATGAAAAATAGCAAAGGCCTACTTCAAAATAGGAAACCCAAGTGCTACATTTTAAGAAAACTAGGAAGTACTCTATGAGCACTTTTCTGAAGAAATAGCCATTTAGTTTTGATGGTGTTTCTTTACCAGTTGTAAGGCTCAGAGGTAGGGATAGGCAGTGTATAATCCATCAGATTCTTGTAATGCAACTTAGCGACGTGGAAAAATTGATATATTTTTAAGAAAAGTTGTTTGCTGTGGATTCAGTTCTCCACTCTTTAATCATGGAAGTTGTCCAAAATGAGTAATTACTGGGGTTTTTGCTTGCTTTTGCATTTAGTTTGATAAAACTGTATCGCTCTGCTGGTGTTTTGTAGTGATGGATGGGTACTGCTGGAGATGTAAATTCTATAGTTGTTCTCTGGTTAATTTCCCAGTTATTAGTCTTGCATAAGACTGTTGTTTTGCCTATGCACAGCTCCAGACTCTGCCGCCTGACTGCTAGTATAGCCAATGGGTGGCTGTCATTGCTCACCCTGCGAAGGGCTGCAGACTGTGTTCCGTGTTCCTACCAATATTTGCCAAAGACTTGCCAGAAGGGAGAAAAGCAAGGGAAGCTGGCCTTATCTTGTGCATGTGGCCAACCCTCCATGGAAATGGCAGCTGCTGCTGCCCGTACAAATGGTAGTGTCTGTGGCCGCAGTCAGAGCTGGCAGTCCTGATAATGAGGAAATTGTATTTGAGGTTTTCATTGTAGTCCATCACTGGTAGGAAGAGAAACCACTCACATGACCTCTTTTCCATTTGGCAGGTTGACAGGACAGAAGTGATTCGAACCTGTATAAATCCCGTCTTCTCCAAGCTGTTCACGGTGGACTTCTATTTCGAAGAGGTGCAGCGGTTGCGGTTTGAAGTCCATGACATTAGCAGCAATCACAATGGGCTGAAGGAAGCTGATTTTCTTGGTGGCATGGAATGTACTCTTGGACAAGTAGGTATCGCTGCCATTTTTCCCCCTTGCCTCTTATAATTTCTATGTATATGAAATATATCACCTTGTTAAATGACTGATGGGTGAGATTTGTCGTTCGTGACAAAATGTGTAATTGGTGCTTTGAACAGGATAATTAGGAACTTTTGCTGTAGTATAGCTTCAAGTGAGCCAGTGCCATAGGAAACTGAGTGTCAGTGATTGGCCTTGTACAGTAAAAGCCCAGGCTCATTACACCACTGTTGAGAAATAGACTGATTTGTGAGAAAGTTATTGTTCCTAACATTATATGGTATTTAAAGCAATTTCCAAGTTCAAGGAATGCTTACAAATAGCCTTTACTCACATGGGGTAGTGCCTGGTGATGTGGCAAATAGAGAGATAGGGTTGGATTCATTTCCCTGACTCTCAGTCATCCAAAAGTTAGGTGTCTAGACTAAGTTACTCTTCTGATTTCCATCTTTAGTTCAGTGGAGAAAAACAGACAGTTCCAGCAGTTGATTCATTCCACCTGAGACACCCATCACAGATTAGGATAAATTGCCTTCAGGAGATACCTGCCTATCCCCATCAGTTATCAGGAGAGTCTAGACAGCTGGCTTAGAGTAGATACCTAACTTTTTAGACGACAAAATCTAAGAGTGATGAGTCCTACCCACAGGATCGATATCTAGAAGTTGTCAAAGCCAGATCTGCAGCAAATTCCTATATTGCAGGCTGATTACATGGTACAGTGTCCCATGTATTACAGTTTATTTGTAACTGACAGACTTTTTGTTATGCAGGGTCTCATAATACAGATCTCAACTCCGTCCACCAGGGCAAGGCTGTGGATAGTCTCAGTTTCACTGAGCTTGGGTGTAAATTTGCTCTCCGCTCTGCGGTAGCTTGTATGATGTAACTAGGCAGTGCTTTCCTTTAGATAATCCTTTGCAGCGCTTCCACATAAGTTTGTAATCTGAGCATGGTAGCTTGTCATGGAAGATGCTGCAAAGCTTTGTTTCCTATTTTCTCACCTTTTGTTGTTGCTCCCTCAGCCCCACCACACATTAATCCCTTTGTTTTTCTCCCCAAAGCTATTAGACCAAACATGCTGAAAGAGGAAAAGTCCTCTCAGTGAGATAATCGATATGAAATATATGTATTTATGAACTCAGCTCAACATGAAGGTATTGGTATTTAGGATATCTACAATGTACAGTAAAGTCTGTTCTTTTTGACAGACTTCTTTTGGCCTTAATCGATGAAAATAAGCTATCCTATAACACTAAGGAGAATGAGAAACAAAGAAAAAAGTTATTACAATGTTCTTCTTGCTTAATTGGCTTGAAAATGAAGGGAAAAAAATGTCACTGCTGCTGCCTGTAGCATAAATGTCTTTATAATGTCTCTATAAATAGCACACAGCTGGGTTGGTTGCAGTGTAATTTTAATGGTAACCAAGAAAAAATAATAACAGGCTGAAATCTGTTCACAGTAATGTAGCCTTGAGGACTCTGATCTCATACTTAGACTTTTTTAGGGGGGGAGGTTGTCCCTGCTCTTTCTAGTTTTTTAGCTTTACATAATTCTTCAACTGATTTAAAACCCCAAAATGTTAGCACTGGAATTGTCACCTAAGCAAAGCCATTATGAGGAGCCCAGCACTTAAAATCCTACAGCACAGGCTGTACGTATGGAGCTTACACTCATGCTTAGCTGTTTAGTGTAACTACTGCATTTTCGTAATGATAATAATAGAGCTGTGGCTTTTCTCGAGATAATTTTAACATGAATTTGTTGTTCTACATAATTTTAATGCCTGAATTTAACATGATTTTGTGTGAGAGTGTGTGCCTGCGTATCAATTCACTTTCCCATTGCAAGTAGGTCTTATCTGAGACATCCAGGAAGGCTGTAGATTTTTAGGGACAGTCTGAAAGACTGATTCCCTCCCCACCCCCACATAAATGTGCCAACTTTTATTGCTCTCTTCTAGGTAATAGTTGATCTAGAAGAGATTCACTGCTACCTGTACCTGTTCTTTTCTACCTGATCATTTAGATGTGTAATAAAACTGCATTTTTTTTGCCTGAATCATTTAATACTTCTACCTTAAACAAAATCAGTAGGAATAACAAATAGCGGGAAAAGCAATAGCATGGTTATACAGTAAGCTGACAGAGAGAACTGAGTTCTCCTTTTCTTCTGATCTCTCTAAATCCTACATGTAGCCTACCCGATAGATACAAACTTATTGGAAATTTGGGGTCTTGGATGCAAACGATGGAGAAATGCGTTCCTTCCGAAGGTGCCATTATTAGCAGTTTCCTGCCAAATGCTGTAATAAATCTGTGTCCCGAGAGAGTGAAAGGGGCACCAACTTGTAGGCTGTTAGATCCTGAACATAGACTGACTAGTGACATCCCGCTGGATTTTCAGCAAGATTTATTTCTACTGCTCTTGCCAGGACAAACCAGTTCTGTGCCTCTACTAGTAAATATTGTAGTTAGCAGCATCCTGGCATGCAGTCAGTTATACCTGGATGTGAAGAGTAAACGGACTAATGGGCATTTCATATGCCACAGTATTATAACACAGTGGATAGACACCTGCTGAGTGTGATTAAGAAAAACGTCAATGTGCTAGATAGAGACATTTCTTGAAGTCTTTTGTTTTGTCCATCATGCTCAAAAGTTGCCCTTTCAAATAAAACAATAGCAGATTATCTCTTGAAGGGGAGGAGGTTTAGTGCAAGGGTTTTGGGGGGAACTTTTTGGTGTATTTTTAAGTACTAAAATTCTGTTCCTTCCACTCAGAAAGGGTCTTCTAACATTTCAATTTCCCAGCTTCTTCAGAGTGTCCTAATAATGTGCCAGTTTGCAGCATGTTAAAAAATATGTTATGTACAATTGGAATGATAGTCAGGTCAAAAAAGCTGTAAAAACTTAGAGAAGGTACTAAAGTTGAAAGTGCAAACAAATTTTTCTCAATTAGTAGCATCATCTTAAAATATGGTCTGCAATTACATGTAGTTCATAAAATGGAGTTTCTTAAAGAACTTTACACGAAGACAATGTACCATACTCAACTAATTAAGCTGTCCATGCTGTATTACTTAAAGTAGCATTGTTAAATGGTATGTTAAGGTGCATAATTAAAAATATGCATTTTTAAAATATGTTATTATTTTTCATTTTACAGTTCATTTCTAAGTAACTGCATAAAACTAAAATCTAATAATACCATTTTTTAACAGTTAAGTTGTACAGTCATAAGGTAGCTACTTAAGCAAGGAAACTATACTGTATTGTGCCTGTAACCTCAAAAAGATTATTCCAAATCTGAAGCATATTTGTGAAGTTATGGCACACTATTTTTTTTTTTAACAGTGTTGTCCTCTAAAACACAACAGAGCATGAAACATCCTTTATCTAGTTTGTGTTTGTGAAAGAAGTTGTTTGGGTTTTACCTTTGGCTTTGGCTTTGTTTAGGAATATAGCAATAGAAAGAGCAGATGAATTCTAGCAAAGCTAACATTTCTAGTTTTTACCCTATTTTTTTTAGGTATCTGTGTACAGAATTCCTCCTAGAAGACATTTTGTATCAGAATTTAAGCATGCAACCAGCTTGTTCTGACAAAATCTGTTAATTCTGGAGTTAAGGCTGGGTCTGGATAATTTCATCCCACATGAAAAAACTTCGAGGAAAATATGATTGAAAAACCTGTGTAAGGCTGGACGTGGAGACTAAACTGTGACAGAATAGTGGGTGTATTTCAATTGAGCCTAATGAAAAGCTGAAATCGGAGGGAAAGTTTAGTGCGGTAGCATAGATATTTGGGAATGTGTGCTCTTCCTGTTCAAATCGTAAAGTAATATAAGTCAGAAGGGACCTCTGGAGTCTCTAGTTCAATCTGCTGCTCAAAACAGATTAAAGCAAGTTGCTCAGGGGCTTGTTCAGTCCCATTTTGAATATCTCCAAGGATGCAGATCTCACAGCCCCCGTGGGCTTTGTCCCAGTGCTTTGCCACCCTCACAATAGCGATGGCTTCCTGCCCCTAGGGTTTGCCTACCTCTGCAAGACCGGAGAAAAGCAGAGGCTTAACGAACCCTCACTTCTATGTCATGTGGAAACATTTACAAATGCTTGTAGTAGCCTTCAAGTGGCAAAAGAAAGTCCGAATTGGCAAATCGAAAGTAAACAAAGCAGGGATATCTTAGCCATAGCTGGTCTTGCTTTGGGACGAAGCAGGTAATAGCAGCTGCCTTGAGCTGCTGCTGTAGGTGACTGCTCTCATCCTTTGGAGTGGGAGTGTTGGGGTAGAGCAGTCCTTTGGCACTGTGCTTTCCACGACAACAGAAATGGTTTAGGATGCTCTGTCAGGCTCTGCATCTCACCACTACTCTTCTAGCTCTTTGATTCACTCTAGATAGTTGCCGTTCTTCGCATAGGCACTGGCAAGCAGAGGCATTTGTATGTCTTGTTGTGATAAGCACTGAAATCACTAGCAGTAATACTTTAACTGCCATTTTGAGGCATTACTGGATAAAAGTGAGCTCTTGCTTTCATGTAGGTGCTTTAGGTGCTATGAATCAGTTCATCCTTGGTTGTGATTTTACAAATGTTGTCTTTAACTGAGGAGAGTAAATTCTTCCCCTTCTCTTTCCCTTTTGTTTTTCCCCTTCCCCATCCCTAGGAAAAGTATTCAGGCACTCCATTCACCCAAATGAATCACTTCCAATTGAATCCCCATCTAATCACTGAAGGTTTTATATTTCTGTTGCTTTTTGGTGGCTCACAAAAACTGTGATTGTTTTGTAGTACAGGAGGTAGATTTATTATGTTTTTTTTATTTAGTGAGTTGGGGTGTTTTGTCCACCAAAAAAACGTTGGGAAAAAAAAATCTTAGAGGGACAAACACTAGCAGAAATTTGATAGCCTAATTTTTATGATATTCATCTGGGATTTCAAAACCTCAATCCCAAGTCCTTTTCTGTTTATGTGTTAGTGCCTTCATGTGTTCTGAGCCTCTCTAATGCTCTCTTATTGGAATTGTTCTGTTTTATATTCCATAAACTTTCTAAAGCATTGAAAGCTCAAACTTTTTAATAGCCGAAGTTAACTCCTTAACCATACAGGAATTAAGTATCAGGAGGGTGCCTTAAGAACATTTTTGTCTCTGAAGTTTCACCCAAAAGTCTCAGCCTGATCTTTAAGAACTCACAAAAATTTTGTCAATGAATAATCATTTTTTGACAAGAACTAAAGAAACTTACGTTGCCAAGATATTCTTGATTACTGCTTAGCTGTACCTGCAACATCATTAAATTATAGGAACCAGTAAAGTTGTTATTTCTCAAATGCTGTGAACTGTCCCCGCTCTGCAGTGTGGGAATAGCCTTTGTGGCTTTTCTTTCAGTATTTACCACAGCTGATGTTTGCTATTTTCAAATTTGTGATTTCATTCCTTGTTTGGTTTCTTTTAATTTACAGAAGTGTTAAAATATTGTTACAACTCCCTTACTTGCTCAACTAGTAGCACAAGTAAAGAAAACTGCAGAGATGTACATCTTTTCCTGCCAAGAACCTTTTCAAGTATTATTTAGAGATTTAATATTTCCCTTACATGCATTTGTGTACAAATTATATTGAAAATTTTCCTTCTCAGTAATGAGTATTATTGTTTCTTCTGTGCTTTTAATAATATATGCCATAAGCAGATTATGTACTTGAAAATGCTGACTGATTATTAGTTCAGTTTCAGCCATTGCAAATCCCCTTGCTCTTGAATTGGAGAAAGGCTAAAAGAGCCATAATTGCACCTGAACTAATTAAATTGAAATAGTCTGCATGAGAATATTTGTTTAATAGACTGTTGACTGCTTCTGTGGTGCACAAGACATACAACAAGTTTTTTCAAGGTATTTGAATTCCTAAATCTCATTAGATGTCTGTATGCCTCCTTAGGTATCTAAATACCTTTAAATACTTGGCCTTTGATCTCCTCCAAATGAAGTTGCTCAATTCATTAGTGGGATGAATAATGTACTTTATTAGATATGAATGTAATTTTCTACCAGGGTTGACTCAGAGCAGAAGCAAATCATCAGTGCAGCACTCTTTCCTAACTTTAGCTAACCATTTAAACACCTCAGTTATCCCCAGGAAGCTCTTGGTTTGCCATCGCAGCGTGATCTCTGAAGCTGTAAGATTTTTAGTTCTAGATGAATCTTGCCAGTCAAAGTTAACGGAATTACTTGTACAGTTTGTACTGCTTTGTTTTTACATACTTTATCTTTTTTTTATGAATTACTGTAGCAGTCTTTAGAAAAGTAATTTAAAATTTAGTTTGCTATTATAGTGAGTTATTATGACTAATTATAAAAGAGCTGCTACACTACATACTAATTAAATTCAAAGACCTTTTATGATATTGATAAGCTATTTCCTGTAATAACATTATTGCCTCTTGTGATAGGGTTATCTTTTTTTTCTCAGTGTTCTGTTTTGACTGACTATTTTCAGGTATAGATCTTTAGCAAAGACAGGGAGAGGTGCAATTCAGCTGTAAATAGACTGTGAGCTGATCAATACTGTAGGGAACCAAAGAAATCTTGAAGAATGTATGGTACAGAAGATATCATAAGTACAGGGAGGATGACTGCAGCAATAAAACTGGCTCTACCGAGAAACAAGAATTCTGTGAGCAGTTAGACAGAATGACTTTTCCTTCATTATGGACATATACATCTGAACTTGTTCTCTTGCAGGGATTTGTTGGTGTCTGTGAAGGAGTGAACTCATTCCCAAAACCTTTTTTTCATGAGAGTGGAGTAATGTCATTGACATCTACTTGCTGTCTGGACTCTTTTCATGTTGAAATGTAGAATGCGTGACATGTTTTTGACTATCTGCCACCATTCATGGAAATTATTTGGTGGATTCAGAAGCAGCCGGGGAATAGATAGCAAGACAGACACAAGCACATCAGGGTTATATAAATATTGCTTTGTCAAAAACCAGGCTAAAGATGAATGTGTGAAGGAGAGACAGTTTTTACACTGGGCCAGAGCTACCTCAGTTCTTCTGTCCTTGCTTAAATCCGTCATTTACCTACACAGGTAAAATGTTTGTGAAGTCTGTCATTTTTGTGGCTGTTTAGAAGCTTACAGTATCTGACTTAAATGGATTAGAGCAAGAGCGCACTAATATTTTAATTGACTAGCTTCAAGATACATTTTACAAATGTTAAATTTTGAATCATTTATCTAGACACTCTTGGTTCTTTCTACTTACAGCAGTATCATGGAAGTATCATGGTCCTTCATTTGGGAGACTTTGTAGCTGTGAAAAAGGTGCTTTAAAGGTCATACTTATTTTTATGTAAGAAGGAGGAGACCTTAAGAGAGTGTGTACCATAACTAGTAAATAGTTTTGATATGATTATGTCCTGAGTTTTACACGTCACAGAATCCTTCTCTTGCCATACACCAAGGATGAAAATTATTTTGGAAACACAGTCAAGTAATTTCAATTGTATGTGTCAAAGTCTCTGTCCCAACTTGGCAAGATAGCAATTGCTTGTCAAGAAAGGAACAGAACTTGGATAAAAGATGCTTTGTGTTAGGCTGGCTATGAATTTTAGCACCTTTGGTAGCAAACAATTCAAAAAGCTGTAACTTCAGGAGGCTCTGAAAAGCTCCTTCATATCAACTGTTGTTTTAAAAAGGCAGGTTGCTGTACAGTGCTGAGAATCAGCTCAGAGGCTCAAATTTCACAAGTACTTCTCTCACTTTTTGAATTCAAGCAATGCTGAACACAACATGGTACAAGCAAAAAAACCCAAACTAGTGACTGAAGGACCCAACACAGTGGTTCCTTCCCAGAAATGGAGAGGACAGCCCCAGAAGGCTTAAATAGCATTCATCTTGTCTCTACAAGCAGTGGGGTGCAAGCAAAGAGGATGACAGTAAGATAGAGACAGACTTTTTATAAAGTGGGTTTGAAGGATTAATGTTTTAGTAGCTATTAGTTAATTCAATTGGAGAAGGACAACTGACACTGTATTACAGGAATTTGAAAAATCCCCTTTGAAAATGAACATGTTCACTTTTCTAAATTGAGAAAAACAAAATGAAAATATGGAAGGCTGATGTAAGGTTGCAGACTCAGTCTTGTCAGTTTGGGGTATTAACCGAGCCCATCTTAAGACACCAAATCATAACGGAGGCAAAATGCTTGGAAAAGACAACCGCAGGACACAGAATAATCCCTTAGTGAAGTTTAAGAAGGGAGGAGGAAGCAGAGCTGTGGTACTATGAAAAGTAAATCATTATATCACAGAGAAATGAAGTTTGGGCAGAATGTGCTTCCTAGTTGGCCTCGTAAGCACCACCACAGGGGAGGTGTACACGCTTTTATAAACAACATAGTGCCATGTTTAAAAGAAGATGCTGCTAGCTGAGTGAAATACGCATTTGGGAAGTGCGTGCATAATGTGAGCAAAAAGATGAGAAGATTATCTCTGAGAGGTGCAGTAGAGGATCAGTAGGTAGTATCAGAGCTAAAGAGGCACAGGTTAGCAGTCCAAAAGCAACTGGAATATTCATGAGGCTTAAGCTGGACACTGGTGCATGGGCTAATATGATGCCAAAACCATGGACAAGCCTGACAGCTTACAGTGGTCATTCTTCAGCTAGAGAGGTAGTTCAACTGCAATTTGGAAAGACACAAACTGAAGTAGTGCCTAGGGGAGGCAGGGAAAGTACTGCTTCTTGAGTTAGAAGCACTACCAAGCCACGGAGCTGATCAGGCATGGACATACAATGGAGGGCAGGTAGATGTCTAGAGAAGAATTTGTGGATTTTTGCAAGGGTTGGTGAAAGATTCATGAGACATTTTTGGAAAGAGTATGATAGCTACTTTTCTTTCCTTGATACATCAACATGGTTCTACGGCATGGTGTTAGAAAAACACTCTGTTTCTACATGTACCACTGCTGTTTGGTGGGAGATTGCTCCTCCAGACTCGAGGTTGAGTTGTGTGTGGCACCAAGGGCTCTGCACGGGGCAAATGAATGCATTTGGTGGTGAAAATTCAGTCTGTGTAAAAGGCATTTGTATCAAGGGGAAAATCCTGGGAAAATGTGACTAGGTGCTCCTTGTGGTCCTGAAAAGAGTTGGGTCTGCTAGAAGAAAGTTAAGCAACTGTGCAAGTCCGTATAACAGCAATAACATATCTGAGAGAAGAATTAACACAGAGATGCTGGGAAATGGTCGTTCAGCTAAAGCTATTTGTCTGACTACTGCAGCTGGCAAGGAAGAGATACAAAGACTTCAAGTTGTGTGCTGTGGAGGGAAATTTGTGCATTACCTGGCTGTCTAAATAAGTAAATTTGCGGTTCCTGAAAGAAAGTCCAGTGGGCAGAAGAGGCCAGTCTGAATAAAGAATTTGAGACATCGAAGGAGTAATTTTAAATGATCCTATTCTTCTAGTTTTGTAACCACAAAGCTAAGTTGCATACACTCTCACATGTCACTAAGCAGAGTATTTGCCCAGTCCTTGGTTCTGTCAAAATCAGAGACCAGTTGTTCCACGTGTCACAAGAATTCACAAAAGCAGTGTCACATAAATGGAACAGGAGCTGTGACCATTGTCCATGGATGTTTCAAGAAGCCTTTAACAAAGGAATATTGGTGTTATATCCAGAGCTAGATATTATACAAGTCAATTTAATTGAAGCAAGTAAATAAAGAAAAAGCACACAGCTTTCTGATCCCAGAGGAAATGTGGAATGTGACCATCGGGCCTCCAGCTCAGGGTGGCACCTTGCAAAACTGTGTCAATGAAAGAGCTTGGACCAGCCCCAGCTGTCAATTTAAACAGGACTCTCAGTATGATATATAGGATTTATCTGTTCCTGCCAATGCTAAATCACTATGTTAAAAAGCCGTATTGACATTTTCTCATTAGCATTGGGACTTCTGTATAATATTGAAAGTTATCCCAATATTTGGTTAAGGAAGGATGACATAGAGAAGTAGGTTTTAAAAGGTTCTTAAACAAGCCAGGTAAAGTAGGTCATTATATTTCACAGCTCAACTTACACAGTGCTCATTAGTCACGACTCAGACATAGGAGAGAGCAAACCTTCATCAGAGTCCTTGTCTCTGAGTGACTGCTGAGCAATGCACTCTACACAGCTGGTGTCAGTGCCTCCGTGTTTTTATCCAAAGTGCTGCATCTGTTCATACTCTTAAAATAAAAAAAAGCAAAGTACCTTTTATATATTTTAAATTGGAAATAGGATCAAAGGGCAACATGGGCATCCAGATTTAATTACAGCAATATAGAGCATCTGTTCAGATCTCTCCTTAACCTGTTTGGGCTTGTGTGTAATAAGGGAAATCAAGATCATCGTCAAGGAAATTTCCCACCCTTGTCTTACCACAGAGCTGATATCCCTTAGCATTGCCAAGCAGAAATCTAGTCAAGATGATGTTATGTTGAGATGATTGCCTATTTGATAAATAGGAATCACTTCGTGTGCGTATCCTCCCTCTCTGAAACAGAGCAGTGGCTTTTACATTATGTTCCTATTCCCACCTCTTGCAAACGTATTCAGTATGTTATGTATTATTGGACATGGGGTTGTCTCAGACCAGTACTAGGTAGTAGTTTATACGTGGTTGTAGCCACAAGTAAACTTTACTTCTTAAGTCTCTCTTAGCCTCACCTCTTAAATCTCGGAGCTTTCGACATCCATTTGTTCACCAGTATGTCATGCTCCTAATAAAATGTTCATCAAAACACATGTTCTGGAAATGTAATGAGGTTTACTAGGGCTGAACTGGATTCTCCTGTCTGCGTTTCAGAAAGAAGAAAGACATTTGCTTTCTACACTTCATATCAGTTTTGGACAAAACTGTTTTAAATCGCAAGGTTTTGAAGTAGGAGTCAAACCAAAGACTCCTGAGAAATGACAGACCTGTAGTTAATTACCTTCTTGTAAGCCATTTTGCCAGTTCGGCTATCTCTGTAACTCTGGACTTAGACAAATGCTTTCTAGTTGTTTAAGACTTTCTATCTGGCAGTCAGGTCAGCAAATGCTTTTTATGATAATGTTCGGACGAAAATTTACACAAACAATAAATGTGATATATAATTGATGGCAGCTTCTTTAGAAGTGGTTCTCTTAACCAATGAGAGCTGGTTTGTACAGTGCATGAACAAAAGGGCAATTTACTGCTAAGGAAAGTAGATTCCTTGACAGTTATTGTAATGCTAGTCTGCGGATCCTAAATCGCTAATTACAGTTTAAGGCAATGATGTTGGCACATTGTTGCCAGATGGAAGATTCATTTTACTGGCCACTTATTTAACAACTGGTAAACGGTTGCACCCAAATACACGTATTTACATATGCAGAGTGCTTACTGTGTCACAATGATGCTAATAGCTTAGAGAGCAAGTCTTATTAATGCGATCTACTAATGGGAATGTCAGAGTAAATTATCTTCTCTGGAACCGTGAGCTTTCTATCTGCCACCTGCATGGAAGCTCCCAAGCTTCAGGTTTCTGTCTGCCCTATGCCTCTTGAAAGCTGGGACGCTTCCCAAACCAGCAAAGCTGGAGCTACCAGTACCTAAAGGGGGCCTACAGGAAGGATGGGGAGGGACTCTTTATCAGGGAGTGGAACGATAAGATGAGGGTAACGGTTTCAAACTGAAAGAGGGGAGATTTAGATTAGATGTCAGGAGGAAATTCTTTCCTGTGAGGGTGGTGATGCACTGGAACAGGTTGCCCAGGGAAGTTGTGGATGCCCCATCCCTGGAAGTGTTCAAGGCCAGGCTGGATGGGGCTTTGAGCAGCCTGGTCTAGTGGGAGGTGTCCCTGCCATGGCAGGGGGGTTGGAACTAAATGATCTTTCAGGTCACTTCCAACTTGAACCGTTCTATGATCAGTCTTCAGCTATAAAGATTGCCTGAAAGAGGAAGGGAAAAAGATTGTTTTACTTATTCATGGTGCATTAGACAGAAATAATGGGCTTACGCTGCAGAGAATTGGGTTAGCTGTTAAGAAAATATATTTACAGTAAGGATAATGAATACCATAGTAAATTGCCAGAGGAGGGTGTTTCCCTCTACCTTTGGATATCTTTAAGAACTGATCAGACACACATCTGTCAGGTATAGCTGACCCAGGTGTAACTGGTCCTGCATTAGGACCAAGAAGCTGGACAAAGTGATTCTGGATGTCCGGTCCAGCCCCATGGCAAGCCTGTGGTCCAACCATGTGATGGCTCTCCTATCTCGCTTTTAAAGCCCATTTTAAACTTGCTTTTGTCCTGCTGACTCAGTCATGACGGTAGCTGAGGATAATCTGAGGTCCCGCTTTTGCTTTTCTATTCAATTCTGATTGAATTCTGCCCCCAAAACTGATGGGCAGGACAAACATGTTTCCCCATGATGATGTTAGGCTAAAATTTACATGCTGTTCACTCCTCTCTCACAGCACCTTTTTTGCCTGGCCGTGACTTTGCATTACTCACACTTCTCCAGCTCTGGCCATTACTTACTGACGTGGTTTATTGCTGAAACGTGTAAGATGCCCCGGACTCTAATAAAGGGCCTGAAGCCATTCTTTTCCCTTGATGATTGCCCCTCTTTTACAACCAATACTTCTGCATATTTTGCCAAAGATGTCTATTTGTAGATCATTTTATTTGAAGTGTTATAGATTAGCCATCCGGATGAAGTTGTTCAAGTAATGCTGGATGTAGAAAAGGACTGTTTCTAGTATAAAAGCCGCATTCCAGGGGTTAGGGTTTTTCCCAGGGCAGAATTGATCTTTCGCTCAGTATCTGCACGGCACAATCCTGCTGCAGTACAACATTAAAAATAATATTAAACTTGATTCCTAAGATGTATTTGGAGTTACCTCTACATCTGTCTACATTTTGAAGTTTTACAATTAAAAAATAAATAAATTAATACAGCATTAACTTTATAGAGAAGAGGGACCTAATATATTGGGACATCACTGTAGCTTACTAATCATGTATTATCATAAGGTTTTTTTCTTTTCTAATATTTTTACTGGTGTAGTTTTAAATGTTTCAAGATGGTTAGGGAAATTTAATGATTATTGATATGGGAAATAACATCTTTTGTCAGTGTCACTCTGATAACATTTATTTGAAGTACATTTATAAACTGGTCAATGGACAAGTTCATTTGCGATGTTGAGTCCTAGGGGAGGTCTGGTACCTGGTAAGCAAAGGAGACAATTTTGAAACTAAAGCTATGGAACCAGGGCAGATCGCTTGCTTCTGTCCTGAGTTTAGAGTTGCTGATATTTTGAAATAAAATAAATGCCTTCTTTTTGAAATGGACTTCAGTTTCCTATAAAAATAAATGGGGTTTGGAGGCATCTCTGATAGATTTGCTGTGTACGGCTCCCCTCTTATTGTCTTTTAAATCCATTTAAATCTTACTTCTGTCCTGCTGTTTCCATCATAGCAATAGTTGAGGAAAATCTGAGTGTGGTTTCCACTATTCTGTTCAACTCAGTCAATTGTGTTCTTCCCATTCTGCTTCACTGCATCTGCATGCTTTGTCCTGCCATTGCATCCTGTCTGCAGGCTTCCTGGGGAAACTTTCTTCTCAGTCGTGGTCTTACTGTGCTAACTCTGATCGTGGATCAAGACACTACCTTGATACCCAAAAAAAAGGCAACATAAAAATGAAATCACAATAAGCCATGTATTTACTACAGAATCTACTTTTTTTTTTACCATTGTTTTTGGTTTTGTGCAGATTGTTTCTCAGAGGAAACTCTCAAAGTCCTTACTCAAACACGGGAACACAGCAGGAAAGTCATCTATAACAGTAAGTCTGTCTTAAATACGCCCTTATTTTCCTGTTATTTAAAAATATCTACTGTGACTAATTCTCCCTAAAAGCATCCTGCTAAGTCACCAGAACAACCCTTGATTGAGAAATGTATTTAAATTGTTTATTTAACACTTTACTTTTACTGTTTCTGACAAATGCTTATTGTAAGGAAATGGCAACAAATAATGTATTATTTTACAAAAGCCACAATATTTACTACTATGACTTTTAAGGTACTTTGATGACAGCAAGAAAGTTGGGCTGCTTGCTACTTTTAGTTGAAGGTCTAGAACCTTCAGGAATTCATGCTGACCCGACACGCGAAGGAGTCTGATGTTTCTCGGCCCTTGGGCTTTTTCCAGTTTCTAAAAAAAATAATAAAACCAACTCAGAAAACACACACGCATGCACCCAGCAACACCAGATGCAGAAGTTTGATGAGATTAGGTGTTTTAGCCATGTTGTAATGCAATTACAGACTGGATAGTTATAGCCCCATGTGTATCTTGAAATCTGCAAATCAATGTATTACCTCTCTTTCATCTTTCTCTTTGCTGGCTTGTTTGGGAGATCAGGCTTGTCTGCAGTGAACCTAGCATGCTTGTGACATTTGCAGCTCTGCATTAAGACAAAGACTATAATAAAATATTCTGCTTTGGGGATCTCTGCTCTGTTGCCTCATGGGGTTGAGAAGGATTTTTTCCTTGATGTGCAATTAGCCAGATGGGTTTCTTTTGGCTTGATTATTTGGATTTTTCTTCTGCCTTCAGACACAGAAGAGACAGCAGACTGTGAGAAATAATGCTTTCTGAGAGCCCAGGGAATTTTCTTTCTTAGGTGTCTTCCTTGGTGCTTGGCTGAGAAGAGATTTGCTTAAATGCATAAGATAAGATAAACCCATTTTTGGTCTGGGTTGGAAAGGAATTCCCTGCTCATCTGCCTGAATAGAACCAGGAGAGAGTTTTGCTCCCTAAATAACTTCGTGTGGTTTGCCTGCTGGGATTATCTGGGCATGCTTCATCTTGTCCGTGCCCATGGTGTTCTGGACCCCCGTCCTGTTCTGTGAAGCACACAAAGGATTTTACTCTTGTGAAAACACAAATACTCTAATTCAGCTAAAATCATTAGGCTTGTTAATAGAGTGTTCTGGCAAAAATTAATGCTCTGTGATATACAGAAGATGAGAGAAAATGAGTTAATAGTCCCTGCTGGCCTAACGCTGGCTGATGACCGTGAAACGTGAACATAAAGTTACTTGCTTTGGCTTCCGGCCAGTAGTACTAAGGAGCAAGTTGACTTTACTTGAATAGGACAAAACTGAACTCAGACAAAAATGATTCTGTGAAAAGTTTGCTGTCTCAACAGAATAAGTCAGAATGGATTATTTATCATTATTTCTGGACCTGGGGTACATACCAGGTATCTTTCAAGTATTCAAGTTACAAATACTAGTTTCCTTACTTGTTCAGTGTAGTGAATTATGAGCTTTTTATTTTGTTGGAATTCTATTAGCCCTTTGGCTGTGTAATGTCTCATCAATACAATTTTATTATATGACTGTGCGATAAAAACAGAACCTTGTTCAACTTCTCCAGTTACAAGTCTGTCAACCTGTATAGGAAAGGGTTTATTAGTTTCAGTTAAAAATATTTGTGAAACTTGATGTGCAAATCCTGGAGCAGCGGGGGTCATATACAGCTTATGATCTTTTAAATCATCAGACTATGTGTAAGACAAATGTTGTGTCAGACTCTGTGAGCCAAATTCCCAGCAAGCTCACATTTGTCTGGAACATGTGAAGCATCGCACACATGTGGGATGGTACTTTAATGCACAGTTAAGCATCTGTGGCCCCACGTGGCTGCATGTGAATATTTTGCATGAGGAAATACAATAGTTTACTGCTGTGAGGTGTCACAGCCAGAACAGTCTTGACTCTGGGAATTTTACTTAATTTAATTCATTGCCAATTAATGTAAACTTTTAATTACTGATTCGGGTATCGAGAAACAAATACGACAAACTCTTAGGGAAAATACCTTTTCTTCCCCCTTCCCTGGGCTCAGCTTCATTTCAGACACCTCTCCTGCCCCCTTCATTGTCTCCACTCCCCTTGCTTTCACTACATGTTACGCTCAGTCCCTTTGGTGAGGTGACAGGTGGCACAGGTCAGGATCAGACCATTGTGATTTCTTTTTTGCTGCTCTTTGTTTCTTACTCATTTTCTCAGCTCTGCTATGGGCTCATACACTGGCTACAATCCCTTTGGGGGTGTCTCTGCTCCAGCATAGGCTTACCTGAGAGTACAAGCCCTCAGAGGTACCTACTGTGGCATGGAGCACCTCCTTCCAGGAGTCCATCTCCAGCTGTGTCCTCAACAACATCCCGTCCTCCATGCCTCCTCCTTGATCTAACTTAGAGTGGTCTCACAGGCCTCCTACTGCTCCTCCCTTTGTGCCTTCTGCCTCCAGGAGCTGCCACCCTTTCTCAAATATGTTCACACATTTGCGCCGTATGCACCTCTGATGGGTTGATGTTTTGGGGTGCCGTTGGTGGCTGCTATCAGTTGCTGAGCCACCTGGGCAGTTCACAGCCTCCCCACACAGGTCACCTCTGCAGCCCCTGCTACCAAATCCCTGCCAGTTATGTCCAATGCAGAGTCTAAGTTAGTTTCTGTCAAAGAAAGAAAGAAGGTCCGAAAAAATCCCAGTGGTACTGAAGTTTATTGAGGCTGTAGATAGCCAGGCTGATTCCTGGGAGCTGCATATGTGGGCAGTAAAAGCATCCCACACCACAGTTCTCTGACTGCAGCTCTAACCTTAGCAGCCTTCATCCAGTTTGAAGAATAGTTGGGGTGCAGCTCCCCAAGGACCTGGAGTCTGTGTGGTGGAGATGGTCTGAGGCTGGCTCGGGAGCTGATGTGGCCACCAAGTGTGTGGCCGTGGACATGAAACACCCAGGAAATACATTTTTTTGGGCGATTTTATCTCTGGGGAGAATATTTACAATACAAAAATATTTTATAAGTGTCAAATAAAATATAATGTGGTTTGTTTCAAAGAACATCTTTCAGTGAAGTATCACAGGTTTGGTTAATACTTTCTGTCCACTGATGCATTTTAATGGTCTGGTCAGGAAGGATATTTTGGTTGGGTTTTTTAACAACATTGCATGGCACAGTGACTAGCATCATTATCATCATAGGTTAGGCCATCTGAAAGAATCACGCTGCATTATTTTAGTGTTACTTTCCTCTGACTCAGTCTATAGTAAATGGTTTTCTAATGCAGCTATTGCAGAAAAGCCATACCAGGAGAACTCTCCTACTGTAAACATACCTTTCACGGCAACTAATGTCAGGTGATTTCACTCCTTTTCCCATTTAGCTTGCCAAATGATGCTGAAGCAGCACAGAAATAATTAAGCTTTACACTCAAATAATACAGCTCTTGTATAGTTTTTTTTGTCCCCTTGGACACTTTGAGACTGTGTAATTCTCTGTTATGCTATCTGAGGAAAATCACTTGGTCAGAGGAAAGGGGTCCCTGATGGATGTTGATGTGTGTCCATTGACAGGTGATTGACAAGGCATAGTTGTGTGATACAAAGTGATTCAGGTTTGTAGGCTTAACAAGGTGCCACCCATCAGCTGAGCAAGGGATTCACTGCATGCTCTTAGCCCTTCCTGATTGCGAAGAGAAACACATTAACTTGTACCACACTTCAGCTTCCTAACGGGGTCTGCAGTCTTCACACTGGAAAATGGCATCTTTCTCCCCTTTCATTACACCATGCAAAACTCAAATGTAGCTTTCCATTTAGGTGATTGCTGAGGAATTGTCTGGCAATGACGACTATGTTGAACTTTCATTCAGTGCACGGAAATTGGATGACAAGGTAAGCTGCTTGATATTAACCTTACTGAAAGATATAAGAATGCCTGCAAATATAATTTGATGAGATTTTCCCCAACAGATATTTTTTGCCTTGTATTATTAAACACATCAGAGATTTCAGATGAATGTTCAGATTGAGGCTTTCCTCAAGTTGTGAAGTAATTAAAAAAAAAACAACTCAAGGGAATCTAATTAAAACCAAGACAATTTAATTATTTAAAATGCCACAGATCAGAAGTGCTTAGAGAAGTGAGCTTTCCACAAGTAGTCAAAGACGTTATAGTTGAAGTAAGCGTCTTAAAACAAAGCTAGGAAACTTCATGACAGCTGAGTCACGATATACTTTGTGTTCAACAAAATGTAGCTTGAATGTGAGAAAAAGACTGTTGCACGTTTGTTAAAAAGTTTTCCCCTCCTTAATAAGAAAACTCTCCACTGACTTAAACACTGTTCTTCATTATAAGGACTACCTCTTTCTGAAAATAGCGATACACATATAATAAGCACTTCAAGCAAGACACAGCCCAAGAAATCCAGATAACTGCTTGTAAAGCACACTCTCCGTTATTTCAGTGTAATAGAAGACATATAATTATTTGAGATAGTCTGGGGAATACCTTTGTAATTAATAGATGTCACAAGACTATGGCCCTTTTTAGTCCCTTGTTATATATGAAGCTGCTTCTAATTAGAAACATATGGTAACACTATACGAAAGTTTATGATTCTGATGCTTCAAGCATGTCCTTGTAAAGATTTGACATGTGAGTAGCTTAAAATCAAATCAGTGAGAGTACTTTTGGATACATACATCGGATTTTCAAAATCGGGCCATAACTGATGAATATTTTCGTTCCAAACTGCCAGGGGAACTCAGGCAAGCAGAAAGTACACAGAAAGATTAATAGTAGTGGAATTTACTTAGAACACACAAGTAAATAACGTTACTGTGCTCAGGGTCACTAACAATCATAAATGATCAGGATCTGAATTTGCTTCTCATCTGAAAGAGGAATTACCTCTTCCTTCGGAGTTGCTGGAGTTTTAGTGTTTCTGAATCACGTAATTTATTTATGTGTCAAAATGTAGATTTAACAGCCTCTCTTTTGACAGCCATCTTTAGATGTGATTTCCAAAGTTGTACACAAGTTTCTTCCTGTTCCACATGCTGTCACATCTACAAAAAAGGAAAGGACATATACAACATTTTAAGACTTCACTTGGTAGTTCCTTTTCCACAAATCTAAAATGTAATCTGGTTTAAATATCATTATTCCCCTGTGACTCTTGTTGTTATAAATTAAAAACATACTGCCAGAGTATGCTTCTGAGCTAGGTCAGTGTTGTCCAGGCAATAGGTTTAGAGAGTGGTTGAAATACTTTAGGGGGATAAAGTTAAGGAGGATCATTCTGAAATATTGCAAGAACGTTGTCATTCTTGCCATTTTAACATGTCCAAACAAGGTGGGCTCCATCTAATAAAAAATTCCTGGATGGTGCATTGTGTAACTGAGGCAATGACTCATCGTGTGTTATCTGAATCAAAACTCCTGTCTTTAGCTGATGAAAATCACTGGAATTCTATTAGAGTTGAAAGAAGTCTTTCAATTTCCTCCAGCTAGATATGTAGCTCTAAACCTGGCTGAACCTCAGCTTACCTCATTTATAAGAAAAGGCTATGGCTTTTGGTATGGATTATAATGAACTTTGACGTTAGTAGATGCAAGACACTATTAGTAGTTATTGTTATTAGTGTTTGAAATTACTTGAATTGCATAGTTTGGCCATTGGTGAAAAAAACATGAGTGCCCCGATGTCACATAAAGGCCAAAAAAAACCCATCAGAGAATTGAGAAGAGCCCATCTTGTAAAATCCTAAGCATGGTTTTGCATGCCTCTCCCTACTCAGAGAATTGAAGACTGAGTAGAGATGTAACATCAGAGAAGCAGACTGAGGGCTGGAACTGGCCTTGGAGTCTCCTGAAAGACAGAGGAAGCCTGTGGGAGCAACCATTCATGCTCTGCTACACAGGGTCACTTTTGTAACCCCAGGGGTTCCTGTACTGGTCGTGGTGGGTGTGGCAGAAGACCAGTTGAATCCTAATGCCTCACAACTTGGGGATAAAGGAAGGCATGGGGGGAGGTTCTGGATGTGCTTTAAGGATTAAAAAAAAAAATAAATTCTTTCCACCGTTACCATCAGTGGTATCTCGAATGGACAAGAATATTCTTCCTCCACCCTTTAAAGGAAAACTCCTTGAAAGAGGATCCGTGTTGTGGTCCTTAAAAGTACGAGTTTCCTCCACTAAGGAAAAAAGTGTGAACAATACATTTTTGGCAGATTAAACAAAATTTTTTGGTCTAATTAAACAGGCAGTATATGTTGTGTTTTGGTTTTTTTTCTAACTCCCCTGACGTTAAACTGCAAGAGTTTTAGAGATGCCATAAAACAAGTAAAGCCTACTCAATTTTTCCTGCAGGGGTGTCTAAAACATTCAGTAAAAAATTATAGGAAAGTCACAGGTATGAAAGTTTCCTTTAGTTAACTGACTTAGCAGAGATAAAGGTTATATTTTTTATTGCAGTGCTTGTTGGGAAGGTATAACTGCATTTTCATGTTTTATTGAAGCCTAGTCAGCTCAGATGGCACATCTTTGTTTCAAGGGATCCACTGAGAACACTTCAGAGTGGAACAATAACTTTTGGAAAGGTTCTATTGCATTAATAGCTGTGTCACAATTACCATAACAAGCAGCTACATTTTTATGATAGCTATAATAAATTGTGAGCACTGAAGCAGGCAAACTGCTTTTCCCATTCTGAGAAGCAGTTGTTACGGCTTGAAAAGATTATCCAGCAAATGCCTGCAACATACAAGCTAATATTGCTTTCTCCCCCCGCCCCGAGTACTAAATGGCTACCAAAAAAAATCCTTAAACACCATGTGTTGCTATGGAAGAATTTTCAAAACTGATTAGTGTCTTGTGGCTGCTTCAGCCCTTTTCTGAGGGGCCTTTGACTTAACCCCAAACCTGAATTTTAAAAAGTGTCATTCTCTGAAAATATACTGAAAGATGTGTCAAATTATGTGCTCAGAAATGGAGGTAGTTAATTTTTTAAAGCTTAAGCCATGTAGTTGTGTTATTACTGTATAACTGCTGCACATACTGAAAGAACAATGTGCATTATACCACTAGCAAATCCATTACATTAATCATTTAAATATTATTAAAATATCAAAACATTAAACCTTTATTGCTGCTATTTTTCTTTCAGAGGATATTTTTGTGAGATAATGCAAAGCTGTTAGATTCAGCATAACAACCAAAATGCTTTGAAAATGTTAATAACTATGAAATAAAGTGTTTCTTCAGCATATCATTTTTGAGCTGTTACAATGCATCTTCCATATTGAAGGATTTTTTGTTTGTACTTTCATTCAGAAAGGAATTAAGGCTTTGCTTTTGCATTGAAGGAGGACTGATATAAGCTATCATCCAGAATTAAAATCTTTCCCTTTAGGTGGTATTGCCTTGGTAGTTAAAACCAAATATTAAGAATCACTTTCCTGCTGCTGATTTGCTGTTTCAGCTTTCACGATACTCAGCTGGGAATTATACTATATTTTGAGTCTTGCACAAAATCCTGGTTTCCTTTCTGAATTTTTCTGCACTTCAGGTTGCATTTTGAGGTGTTTTCTTTCAGACAACTTTTCTTATCAAACTTGCCTTTGATAAAGAATCTGTTAAGATTAAGCTTCTACTTGGCTTCAATAGTATACTTATGTGTGAGAAGAAGCAGCTCAATTTTTTTTAACCCTTGCGCTCTGGATTTTGGTGTCACTGTGATTAAGCCAGTGCCCTCACTCTTTACTTGTTCTCTTTGGTATGCAATAGTAATTGGGCAGAATTTAATCACCAAAGCCTCCTATATACTAGCAGTTTCGGGTGCTGAACGGAGACCAGATACTAAATCTACATCAGGGCCTTGAGGCAAACTCGGGAGTTACAGACTTTGTTTGGTTTTGTGCTGGTTCTACATGCTCTTACATGAAATGTCCTGTAACTGTGTAATTGGAACAAACAGGCAAACATACAGCTTTGTCGTTTGGAACTCTGTGTGGTAAGATTTAACAAATACACATGCACATGCTTTGCATCAGTTTCTAAAAATACCATTAACTTTTCTCTAGTAGGAAAAGAAACAGATCACAGAGCAGCACTCTGAACACAACAGCATTGATAGGGCTCGTCTTTAGGGCATGGAAAAAACTTTAAGTTGCTTGAGCCTTGCCCAAGAGGCTTCATAGTCCCTAGAGACTGACCTCCTACTCCAGGCGTTCAAATTCAGGGGTCCCTTTTCAGAGCCCTGATTTCACTGTGGTATTTGCAGTTGTGGAATTGTAACAATGTCCTGAAGACAACTTTGACCAAAATGATGTGCCCAGACTTTGGCTAGTATATTATCCAAAGCCATTCCCATCCCAATGACTATCCACCTTGTCAAAAATAAGTACGATGGGCATTTGGTAAGGAGAAAATTGTAGAACTAAGCAAATTACAATCACTTTTACACTAACACTTTTATAGAAACACTGGGAGAGCAAATAGAATTCCTCACTTCCTCAAATTGATGTGAAGGTCTGTGGTTTTGGATATGGCCTATAGGGAAGAATGAGATTCGTATGCATAAAGTTAATCATGTGACTCTTTTGAAGAAGCAAATTAAGAAGGGAGTTGAAGCTACAGAAGCATTGCACAGTTAGAAATTTGAATTAGCCAACTTTCCCCACTCCAGCTGTGGAGGGCTATCACCCAGCAACTCTTCCGCCCCCCAGCCAGCATGTCTGGAAGAAATTAGATATTGAAACAAAAGAGGTTGTGGCCAGACTTCGGCAATGCTATGGAAAGCAACTTAATTTAGGTTTGTGTAAGAACGCTCAGGGTTGTTAGCTGGATGCAAGACTAGGGGGAAGGTGTCCTGCGGTGCAGTGAATATGTGAACCTCAATGCCTGTCACAGATTTGCTCGTACTTTGAGATACCAAGTAATTTTCTGTATTCCCCTGCTCTTTTTGTCATCTTAACATGGGCCTAAAGAGGACCTGCTTCTTTAACTTTCTCTAATACTTCTTGCCAGTACTTCTGTTGATTGGTAGCAGCATGACGTCTTGGCAAATTATCTTCTGTTTTGAGGGGGTGGGTGAATAGCGTGAAATTCAGCTGCACTGTAGAATATGCTTCAAAGGGCCTTGCATAATAAAACTGATGTCAAAAGACCAAACAGGTATGGAGACAGAAAGGAACAAGCTAGGTGGATGAAGGAGTTAAAGCTCAGGAATCTGGACTGGGTGTAAGAAGAGAGAAGGCTATAAAATGAATTTTTACAATTTTGCCTGCAATGATTGAATAGTCAAACTGAGAACAACAGCAGTGCCATGGAAGTCCTTGCAGAACAAGGACAAACATGAAATATTGCTGAGAGGCACCAAGAGGTCTTGGTAAAACTACGCTGGCTCTCCTTTTTCATTAGCAGTCAGGGAAGCACCAGTGCACTGTGCCTGAAAAGCTCAACGCAAAACAAGTAACCTGTCCTATATTTTATTTTAGGATTTTTTCAGCAAATCTGATCCTTTTCTGGAGATTTTCCGGATGAATGATGATGCAACCCAACAACTTGTTCACAGGACTGAGGTAAGGAATAGGGTTGGATTTACTTTCCAAGGACACAGGTGGGCTGTCAGGAGGAATAGTATATGCTTCCCAGGTCACAAAGGGTCTTGCAAGCACCCACATTTAAAAACACTTCTCTCTCTTGTGTAATTATTGACTAATGGGTATCAGTTCTTGACTTACGCACATGAGAGTAAGGGAAGATGGTACTGAAGCCAAAGTTTAATTAAACTGGCAGATATTCTGTTTGAAGGTCAGGAGTTATACACATTATATTTAGCCCAAACCACGTATCATATTTTCCCATTCATGCTATGTTCTGCCTTCTCCACCTCCTCCCAGGTTGCTGGTGCTAAAGAGATTTGTAATCTGGGTGCTTTACATTTGTTTCCTGTGTCCCAGTGTCATTACTGCTTCCATGGTAATGACTGTCACTGTCTTAAAAAGCAGCATTTGGATGTGCAGGGTGGAGCTGTGGCAGGTATTTGGGGTCATGAGCTTGTCTGTCATGGATCCCATAAAGTCTTCCTGGCAAGGCAGACCGTGTGTCTGTAAATTGGTGCTGCCCATTCCCATTGCCCAGTCCTGCATCTCTTCTATGGCTTCCAGTTCAGGGATGTATTCCACAACGTTTCCCTTGTGAGTTGTGCCCCCACTGAGGCATGGCAGTGCTGGGGCAATCTCTGTAGCATGTTCTGTGTACAAGTCCATTTCCCACCTGTGCTCCTTTTTGGGGCTTTCCAGAGGAGGAGTGTTGCAAACTGCAGGTTGCTCAAGGGTATATAACCCATGCATGTCGTTCTGCAAGCTTCCAGCTGAGCTCTGCTTTCTTCTCTTTCTGGTGAACGTACTGTATTGAAAATTTGATTCTTGTTAGCATTCTGTTTGGAGATGTGTTAAGGGTTCCCTTCCTTTCTTTTCACTCACAGGTTGTGATGAATAACTTAAATCCAGCCTGGAAGACCTTTAAAGTGTCTGTAAACTCTCTGTGTAGTGGAGACCAGGACCGCAGGCTAAAGGTCAGAAGTCATTCCTACTTTTTGAATAGTTTTACTCATAGAAAACTAAATTTTGTCTCCTTTTTTCAATTGAAGATTGCTACTCTGCACTGCCCTCTTCTTTGATGGAAAAGATGATCACACAGCTGTATTGTGACTACCACAATCAAATTAAGGATGCAGAGAAGTGTAATCCACTGTAATCAGTAGATTATGCTCTATACTTCTCACAGTAGCCTCAAAAAATGATGGGGCTGTTTTTGCCAATCAGTTGGATAATTTGAACCCGGCATCATTTAACTGGTGGAAATATTTACCGAAGGAAAGTCGCATCCCTGCCACCATTTTAACTACTATTTCCTCACTTTTATGCCTGGATACCTTCCGTAAAAGAAACACTGAATTATGAGATCTGTTACTATGTTTGAAGAATGAGGTGGCCACAAAAAGACATGCCATAGTAATGACAGTGTCACTAGTCAGCAGAAAGACTGATAGTTGGGAACTTGGAGCTTTGTGTAGAAAAATTCATCTTCTTGTGGCTAATTTGGGTTAAATCAAGGCTCAATCCATTTGTTCTTATCTTCTAATCAGGTTTAAGGTTAATACTAAATTAAAAAGTGTTAAACAAAGAGCACTGTCCCCAGTGTCTGTTCAGCGTCTTGGACCTGATGAAATGACACTGGATGCAAAAGTATGTCTTTTTTTTACCTTACCGTATCAAATTGTCTAAAATAAATGTTTCCTTCCCCTGCAAACCTGTCTTCTTTTATCATCATAGCTGCATAAGCCTGCAGAAGTGGTATTGTCATTTTTCACTCATTACATACTTCAGGATGTGCTGTGCAGATACAAAAACATAAAATACCTGGTGTCTATGTGTTACAATGCATGCCACAAATGGGTGGAAAAGGTAAAAAGGAATCTTATGAATGCTTGTATTTATGCTGGTCATGCTGATTGTGATTTATAACTTCATAAAATCAGCACTGTTTTTATGGAACAACAGTGGTACTGATACAGTGTCTGTATGTATATGTTCGTATGGTATTGGGGATGCACGAGGAAGACACAGGTATGAATGTCTGTCTTTATATATCGTTAGTGTCCCTTGTGGCACTGTTGGGCAGATGAGTCCAAGTGCAAAGGAAGTACCAAAGGAGTGAGGAAGTTTGAGATAACAATGAGAGATGTAGCAAGGAAAAGTGAAGAATGAAGTACATGGAGCACAGAATACTTAGGAGGCCAGACCAAAGTGTTTGTGACAGGTCCATCTGAGATGTTGGAAGGAAACTCAGCACCTCAAGTGGTACAGGGAAACAGTTGTGAAAGATCTTTCCATCTAACCCTTAGCTGGTAAATGGTCAAACCAGTCATGTTTGGCACGTCCAATGGGATTGAAACAGAGCTGGAGCAGATGAAATAGAAAATGAGGTGTAGGGAAAGAACAGCTTCCATTTTAAATTGCAAGCAAAATTAACAGTATTGGCTGAAGAGGATTTCTAATGCAAATGAAGAAATGTAGAGGAGTTATTTATTGTAGCATGTGTAGGATGACAGTAATGTGAAGTGTCAGGATAATGACGTTGTTATCTTGGGAGGTTGCAATTTTTTAAATTTACTGGGTGAATTAAATATCTACAAGTTAGTTGCCTGAAACAGAAGTCAAGCAAATTACTCTGTGTTGTATAAGCCATATGGATCTCCAGGAGAGAAAAAGGGGCGGGGGGGGAAGACCAGCTACCCTCCAGAGGCAGTAACATGACTGACTCAAAGGGTGGTCAAGGACAAGGAGCGCTGCCATGGCTGGGGCTTCTGTTGGTGCCTCTGATGCCTGAGCTGCTACTTCATGACAAAAGGAAAGTGCTGGAAAAAGCACAGACAGTGCTTGTTTGGACGAGTTCACATCACAGCTCGGGCAGGGCTGGGAGCTGAGCTTTTGTTTTTGAATGGAGGGAGCTATGAACGGCTTAGAAAGGGAGGGTGAGCGTTTCTCTGATGTACTAGTGAAGGGCAAGCCACCGGTGGGACATAGGTGACATGGTTAAAGCAGGTGGGAGGACTCTAGCTGCTGCAGCATTCTGCCAAGGTGAAAGGGAGCAGAACTGAAGGGAGCAACGCTAGAGAGCATGGTATACTGAACATGTGAGGTACTGAGGGACTGAAGAAGAGATGTCATGTGACAGATTATCTGTGTTATGCAGCCTCTCTGAGGGTGCACCTTACACAATCACGTGCAGAAGGTTGCACCCTGCCTCTTCCTGGACACAGGGTCCCAGATCATCTAGTCCACTTTATATCTCACAGTCACCTAGAGGAATTATTTGTGCTTGCCTTTATAGCATGTGCTTCTTGAGGTAGCTTGAATTGAAATGGGTAACATCCCATAGTAATGCCACCATATAGGTTTGAGACAAAAGATGGATCGTATTTCTGCTGCTCAAATGAAAAGCAGATTTAGCACAGCACTGCCTTCACCACATTGTGTATATGTGGCCTTTAAATCACTTAGATGAGAAAACCTAGGAAGAAATGCAAGGAAAATGTGATGCCTAGAATGTCAGAGCAAGTGGCAAGTCCGAAAGGGTTAGAGGTATGTGGTTCTGGAGGGAGAAACATGCTTTAATCTCTTTGAAATTGAGGTGAGAAGGTATGAGAAAGGCTGAGATTTCAGCTTGGGCAAAATATGGGTCTAGGAATAAAGGGAGTTTTTGAGCTATGAGCAGAGAGACAGTAGTTGAATTCATTTGCAGATGCTACTGAGAATAGATAGAGGGAGAAGAGGAACAAGAATAGTCCTTTAGGACTGCCTGTAGAGAAGACGAGGGGAGAGCCAGTGAAGGAACGGGTGAAAAAGAGAACCAAGGCATGGATCTTATGAACCCATTGACAATTTTCAAAATAGTCTTGATTCTGCAGGATTTTTTTTTCTTTTTTTGGAGAATACATGTTTTTATTTGTGTATGCAATTGTTTGCAGGCCCCGATGTAGATATCTGTGTATTTGCCTGAGGCTGCAGTTCAGATACGTGCAGAAAAGCTAAAAGTAGTAAGATTTGCACCAGATCATTCATAAGTGCAGGAATATTTTAAAATAATTGTGGCTGAAAAATAAGAAAAAAGCTTGAAGCTTCTTTATAATTCAGGTCCTTTGTACCTTTTGGTGGGTGTAAGATAAGGCTGCTATGGAAGAGCAGCTCCCAAAATCACTTGTGTTTGACAGATAGCATATAGTACTTGTCAGATGACTATTCTGTTTGCTTTCTATGCTGACTATAAATTAGGAATTTGATGGCAGCAAGGACAGAAGAGTGGAAATTATGAGAATTAGAGAGGTGAGGTGTCTGTGATGGGTTTAGCACTGTATGAATGTTTATACTTTGATTTACATTGACTAAGCATTCCAGTCTTCACCCTACCATATTTTAGAAGATTTTACTTTAGATGCTTTGTTTCACTTCATAAAGTATATAGCAATACTTTACTGCTAAGTGTTGGAAGAATTCCCTGGGCCATATTTAATGTGGGGAGATTTAGTGTGTCCCAGATGCCTTGCTAAGCATCAGCGTCTCACCTGGATTGCCTCATCACTGTGAACACTAATTGCATAAGGCTGGGTAATCTTGTACCTGTACCTGCTGTTTCTTTTTTACATACTCTGGAAGGCATAATCTAAATAAAGGCTTTGGGAGGCACCAGAAATGCTTGGAGGCAAATGTCAGGTTTCGGAAATTCTGCAAATGGAGGGAGACTTCTTAAGAGCAGCAGACACATTGGAACCACCACTACCCTTGACTGGCCTCTGTAGGCTCTTGGGAGCTCCTAAGCCTTGGCCTTTCATCTCTGCCACTGAAATCACATGGGTACTAAGTTTAATGGTCTGCTTTGTGTCATGAGGAAGGCAGATTAACATGGCAAAAACACACTTAAACAACTCAGTTTAACTTACAGAAGTTTACTCTTTGTAAGTCTTGCACCCAGAGCAGCCTTTACACTGTCTGGGCATTTGAAACTTTCTTGTTTAAAATGTCTGTTTAGAAAGATAAGATAAGCAAGGTCACTAAAATCAAAGCAACCATTAATTAGGGTCTCCCTCAGAAGTCTTTTGCTAGCATCCTTTACAAAGTCTGTTAATTTGAATTCCTTATGGGCTTTTTTAAAAAAAAATCTAATTTTGCTTTATTTCGCTGCGGTGAAGAGAGCAGTTATTTTTTTATTCCTCTCAGGATGCCTTTTAAAACTTTATTGTAATTATTGCTGGTCTAGGTTTTATTATGAAAAAGATATATTACATTTATGAACCTACTGAGCTTTTCTTCCCAGACATTGAAACCATCTGAGAAGTCTGGTCACACTTCAGTGCCGGTCATAATTTCCTTTAATACCAATGGTACAGACAATTTGTGTATACATTGAAGTGAACAAAATACCTCTTTGATCCAAAAGTAGTGCATTGCTTTTCTGATATGTAAAGAGATTCAGTTCACAACAGTAATTACTGACAAATGTGAGTGACGGATATAATCCTTCTGAGAGCAGTTTTTATCCTAGTCTGCTGTGCTGAAGGTCCTGTGAATTGTGGAACTTTGACATTCAGGTTTGGTTTCAGCATGTGAGGTATGTTGTCTTTATCAAAGGTTTATCCAAAATACAGGCTTATATTGTGAGTATTTTCTGGTAGGGATCATCTACTGTCCATCCATTCTAACAGTTGTAGGGTTCCTCTTCTTCTAGAGTAGTCCTGGTAATGTACACTGAAAAATAATCTCTTTTTGGTTTAGGTATTAGATTTTGTAATACTTGTGAAATAAACACCTAACAGGGTGCTGGAGAGGCACAGGCCAAACAGTGCACATGGCATAGAGTAAGAATATCTTCTGCTGAGTTTGTACAGAGAGCCTCACTGAAATAAATTCTGTTCATAAAGAAAAGTAGGAGAAGAGGCAAAAAACCGTGGAAGAAAATCATTGCTGCAGGTGAAGTAATAAAAGAAGCTGCAAGGAGAGGGGGAAGCATGTGTCATATCTATATAGAAAGTCCTTTCCATCTTCCACCCACATAGGGTAAATTTGCAAAAGAAGAATGACAGTTAGATATTTTTCTACTTTTCAAAAATCTGTATGTTGCAACTGTATCATTGGTGTCGGTTTTGTTTAGTGTTTCATCCCTGTCTAGCCCAGATTACAGCTGATGATCCTGATGTACATTTCTGCATGTACAGTTTTGAGTGGGACTCACAGCTGTGCTTACCAGGGCTATGACATACCTCAGGTCATAAGGCCTCTGTGTAGATGAATGGCTCTTTGGAGCATGAAGTCCTGAGACATCACTGTTGCTTACCTTTGGGTAACCATAAGAAGGTTGCCTCTTCCTGTGCACTTCTACTGAGGCTAAAACCTGGTTCTGCCATTCTTCCCCATTCTCTTTTATGTCCAGTTGACTTCCTTGGCTCGATCCATCCGTTCTGACGGAGTAGCTGTGCTTTAGCACATGAATTATTGGTTATTGGTATTATTGGTATTATTATTGGTTTTCTGCCGAGGGGTCTATCTGCATGTGCTTGTAGGCCCCAGTGTATCTACAATGCTCTAGTGCTAGTGAGATGCATTCAGGAGTTTAAAGGTCATGTGATTTTCAATTCATTTCTGTAGTAAGACCTTTATAAATAGAAATACGTTGACTTTTCCAATATGAATTTTCATAGGCCATGAATTTTCTACATTTTTGTGGTAGATCATTGTTAACAAGGTCTTCTTGAGAGATCTGCACTTTGCTTAAATTAATAATCTATGCAGTGCCTCTTCTGCCTTGTTGATACTGTTATAGAATGTGATCCTTCCTTATGATATTAATAGAAGAAGCTCCATAGCCTACGAGAAAGATTTTCATGTCATGCTGGATGGAAATAGGCAACCACTTTAGTTTCATTTTATTAATTAAAAAAAATAAAATAAACAGTTATTATTAATTTAATAATCTCTTCCCCAGGGTCATTTTGGGGGGCCGAAGGTTGGGTCTTCCTCAAATAGTTGTAACCATTTTTCCTTCTTTCATGAAAAATGATGGCTCATTGGGATGAAATGTTTCTTAGACGTCTGTAAGTGTATTGGCTGCTCCCTTCTAAGTTAAGGAAAAGCAAATAGCAGTGGTTATTTTTATATTCTCTGAGTTATTACTGCAGTGTTCTCTAGATCAATAAGCTTTTAGTGACCTTTAATACTTGACTACAGCTCTGCTTATACAGGTATATTATAAACTGTAATCCTTCAATAAGCCTGCAGTATCTCTGAAAGCCAGTGGTGGAAGTAACTGAGCAGAACCTGTGAAGAAGGCCAAGTAAAGCTTAAGAGACAAGCAATAAGTAATACATTCAGACGAATCTATTAGTGCTTTTATTCTTTCACAGTTTAGCTGTCATAGAGTGTTTGAAGCACTAATATGGAAAGATACGGTTTATGGTCAACAGCAATAATTTGTACAGGATTTAAAAAAGCACATAGCACAAAAGGCAATTCAAGCAGTGTCAAATGATGATTAGAAAAGCATGAACTGAAGGATTTCACACTGTTGTGTGAGAAAAGACTCATTTATTGTTGCTGTTTTCTTTGGTCTTTTAATTCCATGTAGAAAGAGACTGGCACCAAGAACCAATTACAATGTAGTTTGTACTACTGTTTATTTATTTGATTGGGTGATTTCAGTCATTCCTGACTATCTACGCGGTTCTACATTTTCCCCTTCAATTTACCCACAAAATTAATGCCAGTGGAGCCAATCATTCCCTGCTTGCTTACCCTGATGTTGCTGAAGAGATTTGCATATGGAGTCCTTCTTGTGAAAAGTCCTCAACAACAAGAAAGGGGGGGCTCAGCTTTTACGTGTCTTTAATGTGAATCAAAAGATGCCTTCAAATGACTTTTTCAGTAAGTCATTTCCTTTTCATTAGCTCAGGGCATTTTCCTGTAATCTTAAGAATAATTGCCTCACTCTTGGAGGGTGCAGATCTTTCTTTATAATTTGAACATTATCTATTTATTAGTCATTTTAAGGATGTTATCATGTTGTGAATTTCCAGAGAAGTTCTTGTAAAACTGACTGTGAAGTTGATAATTTTGGATAATAAAAAACTCCTTTGTGGTGGTCAAAAGAAACACCAAAAAATTCGGCTTAAATATTGGGATGTAGTGTATATTTAATAAGATAATAGAGATATTTGTATGAGTGCTCACTGCTTAACCAGAGTAGGAGATTTAAAACTGGAGATTCTGAGAGGATGATATATTATTTTGCAGATTATTATAAAAACAAAGTAAATGACATACTGTAAAAGACTCTTAGGTCTCTGAGGCTTCCTTGCATAAATGCAGTTGGACCTACCTTTCCAGTAAACGATTCATTAGAGTACTACAATTGTTAAAAGTTTCTTCTGCTTTCTCTCTTATATTCTCCCTCATTCTGTCTATGTGCCTGTGGTTGCAGGAACACTACACTGATTATTAAAAACTCAAGTGGCCTACTTCACAAGGTCTACAGTGATTGTAGGGAATATGCTGTAACTACTCGCCCTGTTTTGTCAGTTTGGGTTAATCTATAATTTAGCAATTGGTTTATAATATGAGCGTCTCCTGAATTCATTAATAGCGGCAGTGTGTTTGGAACCCTGATTTATCTGAGCATGTCAAGGACTGATCCAATCAATCTTCATAAACTCTGTGCAGGTGGGGGGCAGATTTAAGATCATCCTTAAAACAAAACTGATTAACTCCTGGTGTGTGTGATCTCAGCTCACAGATTCCATTTTTTCTCTCCCCTTTCCTGGGCTGTATTCTTGATAAAGCAGTTGAAGATACTGGCAAAGAAAATACCAGGTTAAAGTGAAGATTTGGGAGAGAGAAATAGACTCAAGAAATGAGCTTGATCATGTTTTTGTTGGAGTCGAGGGAACTCATTCAGATGACTTTAATAGGCACTAGTTTGTTCTCCATTATTGTAACTGCTGGATATATAGCAAATTAATTGTTAGATTAATTAATCTAGATTTGGGTTAATTGATGTTTGTGAAGTGCTTTGAAGATGAAAGAGCTATCTAAATGACAAGTGTTGTCACAACAATTAGGGGTGCAAGTGGATTGCACATGGGAGAGATCATCTGATATAAAGTGGTTAAAAAGAAAATAGCTGATATTTTATCTCCAAGGACTTGGGCTGCTGATAAAGATGGTGGCAGAAGGCTGAAGAGCTGGTACATATGAATAAAATAGGCAGGGTAGTGAGAGACAGGAGCCTTCCTCCCATTCATTGAGTGACTCTGACAGACTGAATTTCAAAGCTCACCCTGTAAAAGGAGACTTTTACTTCCTGTTCCTTACCAGAGCCCCCAGTTCCATGAGCCCTGGGGCAGAAATGAAGAAACTTGCCCCTGACACTGCAAGGAGCATTCATTGCGTGAAACAAGGGCAAAGAGAGGACAATAAACGGGCAAAAATATTGTGTGTGAATTTGTTTGTCTGGATTAGGGGATCCAAGGAGTGTTTTCTCTGTTTCTCTTTTGCAAATAAGAGAGGATTGCCTCCAAGTAATTTGTACATTGCATTTATTGTGTGCTTTCTTCCAATCGCTTTCTGCCTCCGTGGTTCCATCCCAAGACAAATAAATACAGCCTTCCACAGCTTTGCTATGCAAGTCATCATTATGAGGAATATTTTGAAGGGCTCTCTCGCCTCTCTTGAGCTGTCTTTGAAAGTAAATTTTAATCCCCTGAAATGAAACAGAGGCTCCTATAAATACTGGTGACTATAATCCAAATCAGAGGTGTCTGGTTCCTTCACAGGGCAATAGCTGATAAAGTGCTAAATCCCACCCCTGGAACCATTTAAAATGAGAAAAAGTAAAGCCCTGGTAATGAGGATCAGTTCCCCACTGAAGGGTGGGGCATAGGTGATGCTGATGGATTAAATGACCTCTACATCATTCCCGATTTTCAGATCACTGTGTTGATAGTGCACCGAACACCCTACAGTCCCCAGTATTAGCTGCAGAGCTGCTTACTGTAGAAGTTTAGAAACCAGTGCTACCATTTTGAATTAAAAGAATAAAATGAAGCTCTGCTTTCACTAAAACAGATCAGGATTAAGGCTTAGCCATAGCCTTGTAAAGCAGCTGAATGCTCTAGTGAGAGAATTTTAAAGTGTTGCATATCTTAAAGAAAATCCATCAGTCTCATACCTTTGTGTCTACAGGAGATTTTGCTGTGTGACTTACAGTACCTCATGATATTAACAATGAGAGAAAATGAAAGTGTAACCAGTTTTTCATATTTTTTTTTTTCATTTCTTTCAGTTGAGACTGGAAAGAATAGCGAAGGCAATTTCCAGACAATCTCATTTCAGACTCTTATAAAGTAGCAAAGCCTCACATTGGCTGACATATAACCAACTTATAAAGACCTTTGGTTTCTTTTCAGATATCTTTTACTGTGTAAATTGAAAATTACACACTCATGGAAATTCTTCTCTTGTTGTTAAAGTATGTAATAAATGTATTCTTTGCTATGAACAATATATTTTTTCTGCTTAAATAGAAAGCTTACTTTAAAAGTCTACTCATAAATTGTATCTTTATAACTTATACACTAACATACTGCCACGCAAAAATGGTTATGAATTGCAGGTAATAAAATATGTGTATTTTAAATGGCAGTATTTTCAGGGAACATAGCAGAGTCAAATTTAAGGAAAAACAATATTATTTAAAAAACAATACAGGAAGTACCTTCAGGTACCTAATTATAAATTAATATTTGTGATATTCTGGGCAGCATTAGGGCAGAAATAGCTATTAAATGTGTCTAAACTTTAATATTTTAGAAGATGTCTCAGTACATAGGGGTCACTTGAAAAGTGTGAACTTTATCTCATACTGGAAATATGTATTTAGCCCTTCTGCACACAGTGATCTCACCTACCACACACTCTGTTAAAATATTTTCCATTTGCCCAAAACATATTTCCTTCCAGCTAAATGACATACAGTTTTTGTAACATGTACATCCATGTGTATAATGTATACACACCTTACATAATGAATGGGGCAGCGTTTTGTAATAAAAATGTTTTATCCGCCTCACCAAATCTAAATTAAGCTTGTTTATCATGTACGTTGGATCTCCAAATGGTTTTGAAAATGTTTGATAGGTATCTATCAAGGTTTCTATCTCTACAGGACTCCTCAGAAAAAGCATTTAGCCCAGCCCTCCTTGTGGTAACACTAGAAGAACCCAAGGCTCTCAGGATCAGAGATTTCAGTGTATTTGTGGATAGTTGTTGTTCTGTTTGTTTGCTACAGCTGCTAAAACATGCCAGGGAAGTGTTACCATAGGGCTGGCCACTGCGAGCTCTGAGCTTTGAGTGGGATTTGGTGCTAGGATAAAAACTTGTTTGTGACACCTTCATCCCAGTCATCCTCAGTCAATGAGAAATCAAGACTTGTTTCTTCACTAGGGACAGTGGAGTGATTTTAACGCTCTGCTCACCAAGAGCAATGCCACCAGTGTATTTTCAGGAAGCCTGGGAGGAAGGTGTTCTCTTGTTCCCCTCTGCTTTGAGCTGCCAGTACAGCAGCCCCGGCTGCTGTGGTCTTCAGGGCTCCTCACTGATTCTGTCCAGCTGCAGTGCAGCAATCCTTTCCCTCTTTTGCGCGGCTATTTCCACCGTACTATTCATAGAACTCTTGCTCAACAGAATCGTTCAAAGTGGCTGCTTGCTTAGTGTATCCAGTCCACTGCTGCCGCTGAACACCTCAAAGGATGTGCAAGCTGTTTTGGGGGTAAGACTTCTGTGACCATGGAGATGATTCGTGTCCTGAGCATGACAGCTGTTGCGTTTGCTTTGCCTGAAATTTGCAAAGGGATAATGTTTTCTGTCACAAACATACTAATCCTTCCCCTCCTGAAAAGTGCATGGATTGTCTATACATCCTTAAGTGAAAGAGAAGGCAAGCAATGTTAGAAATCATTTCTCAGTATTACCAACGTTACAGACTGTTGACTCTTCTCGTCTGCTTTCAGAAGAGATCATAAAAAAGGCTGTGGCTGGCCTGCCCCCTACACTGTAAATTGCCTTGGTCTGAAGATACAACATATGAACAGCTACAGCATCAGCGGTTCATCCTCTTAGACAGCTCTTTAGATAGGTATCAACTGCCCTAAGGTTTGTTCAGATCTATTAATCACCTGTTACATTGTCGACCATTGTGTTACTAGCCCAGAGTTCCTATTGAGTCTCCTCATTTATTTTATTTCCGAGAAATTCCAGGATTTACTGATAGCAGTTTCTTTTATATACTAGAAAATCTCCTCATAGGGTGCCAGCAAGATCTGTTTAGTTTCACACACTTTTCCACACTCTTGCCAATACTTAACAAGCGTTGAGCAGTAGAGAAGGAGCATTGGGCAGACAAGGACTTTGTGATACCTCTTAAACGATGACAACAACAGCAGGACAGGTGCTGTCATTCATACCCATCTCTTGAATTAATAGCACAGCATTTTACAGAACAGCACCTCAGAGATCTGAAGAGTAGTACCATTTTCAGTTTTAATGTAAATGAAGTATATATGGGACATTGAATCACATCAGACCTACTAATTGACTGCAGGAGCCAAGATACTAGACCATTGTATTGGGTCCCCAAAGACGATAAATGCAGTTCATACATTCATACAGTTGTGTAGAATGCAGTTAAATGTGTCTTAAGTTTCTGTTGACAGTTTTTCCTGGAAAAAAAGAAAAGAAACAAAGGATGGGAAGAAATGGAGGAAGTTATCAGAAAGGTTTACGGTTATCTCTGCTGGGACCAGATACTGTTTAAGATAGTCATAAATGACCTGGAGAAGGGGAAAAATAGGGTTACAGAATTTGTAGGTGACCAAATAATCTGAGATTGTTTTGACTTCAAAATGTCACAAAAGGGCCTTAATGCTAATGATTGGCACTAAGACACAAAGAAAGTCAACAAAAATGATCATAGGAAGGCTTCCTTCTGTGAATAGACTAAATTCAGTCTGGAAAGAAAGATAATCTTATAGAGGTAGCTCTGAAGTCATGAATGACTTGGGGGAAATGACGAGGGAAAGGTTTGATTATTTGTCCTCAGGGTACCTGAACTTCAAAATCACCATGACTAGGCACAAATCTTAAAACAAACGGAAGTTCTGTTTCCATACAACACAGTTCAATGATGGGGTATGTTGTCAAGGGATGTTGGGAGGCCAAAAATCATAAATATGCTAAAAATGGGACTAGACAAATTCATAAATTATTATTTATGCCAGCATCTTTATGCTGGCACTTTATGCCATAAAGTTGTTGACTGCCAGTAACTGAATAATGGAAGAATATGATGAAGTAGAGATGAATGTAACTTACTTTGCCTTTTATAGTCTTTAAGTATTCACTAGCATCTGACAGAAAGCTGATACTGGTACCACGTACTTTTAATATTTTCTCATGGTGAATATTTGTAGCTTTCAAGGTGAAATTTAAGTGTTGATTTTCATCTGAAAAAGCTCTAAATGGTTAGGGTTTCATTATTTGAGAAAATGTGCATATTCATAGCAAGGGTATGCACATACTGCTAGTGGGTCATGGTGCAAGGTTTCTTCTCCTCCAGTACAACTTCATGAAAAGGTGAAAGGTCAGTGGATTATTTGGAGCTGAGGTGTGTCCAGTTTGCTGTATATACACACATAGATAAACCAGGCTAGTCCTTTGCTATTCTGTCGCAGCTGCAGTAGAGCATAGGGAATTCTGTGTGTGCCTTCAAATACTCACCCTGACCCCGCACAGCCCTCTGCTGCATTTCATTCTTGTATATATTAGCTTATATATTTTTCAGAAAAATACTGCGCTTCAACAGAATCACTGTTTGATATCAGCTATTTTTGTTTTTTAATGAATCCATTTCTAGTTACAAGCAAAACATGTGAAAATCTGATAACTAGATGTCTGGAAAGGCAGGCTTGTTTTTACAGGCTAATTAAAAAGTAGTCTATTCACATTAGGCATGTGAGAATCTAAGAGATTCTTCTCTTAGACAGACAACAGTCTTTCAGACTCCTGCTCTTCAAAATATTGAAAAATACACTTTGTTAGAGTTGTGCCAAAAATGAGTCTTTGACTCAGGACCAGGCTAAAATGTGGGAGTAAAAAATTTGCCTATTGTCAGATTTCCGGAGTATTTTCTTCACAATAGTACCCACAACCATTCATGAATTAAAGGGAACCTGGGGTGGAAAAAAATATTGCTGCAGACTGATGGTAAATGTTATTAATAAATGAGTTATGTTGATCCAAGCAGTGCTGAAAGTTATCAGTTAAATGTTTCGTGTTACTGTCACTAAGAAAGAAAGGTAGCAGGACACATCCAGATTACCTGACAGAGCTTTTTGTGGAGAAGGTGTCTCCTTCATCCCTAGGTCCCTGTTCCCCAACCAGTCTGAGCTGTCTGGGAAGAGTCAGGATCTGGCCATGGGGTCTTCACCATGTAGTTTTCTTGGGCATGGTGAGAAAACCTGTACGCCTTCCCATTTTCTTTCAAGTATGGAATCCCTCTGCTATAGTTCAGCCCTTCCTCCATCCTTTGTCCCTCTCCTGGGAGTCCTGGATATGATACTTGGCAGGGGCTGGCTGAGATGGGGGAAGCAGAAGCATGGGCTGGCTCTACCCATTCCCTGTGCCAGTCTCGGTATGAGGATTTCATGCAGATTAAAGCCTACCAGCACAGGAGAGGTGAAGCGAAGTGGATGGGCCAGACCTGGGCAGCAGAAAGTGCCGCATGTGGTCAGAATTGAGGTTGTGATAATATCAGGTCCCAGTGATACTATGGACATTTGAAACTGTGGGTCTGCTGCAATGTTATTTTATGTCCTGTCCCTGAAACTGTGTCTTGTGCTATACTGAAGCTGTGTTAAGAGTGTGAGATAATGCCATTGCTCATCAGAATGCAGTGTGTGCTTCTCCAAGCAGACTTATGAATATGTAAAACTTTCACAAAATAATTAAAAATCACTAACTCATACTTTTAATCATCTCATACACATTTTAAAATTTAGAATTGTGATTTTAGTAGCCTAAATTTGTTTGTTCACGGCACTTCAACCCTTAATCTCCTTAAGAGCTTTAAATCCTCAACACTACATAGCTTTAAGGTGACCTGCAAAAGTAAAACAGAGGATCCTGGTAATATAGTGTTCATTGAATGCTCTCCTAGGCTGACTTGCTCACATTTTTCTGGCTGTTCAGAGCATTAAGCATGTACTTATAAAGTTGTTGACATTTGAGTTCTTTCCTTCGATCTTTAATGATACAGAAATAAGGGCCTGATCTGTCTTATATACAGCTTCTTGCGCTGATTTCTCTGGCTGTTAATTTCCTGCCTTCCTACAGAAAGCAACACATCATTCTGATCACCACTATGTAACTGTCATCGCTGTGTGCACAGGGCCAGACTCGCCACTGATTTTAAGATCACGATCAGTTATAGGATAGATATTCAGAGGAGCTTAGGAAGTAAAGGCGAAGCTTGGGGAAGAGGAATAAGCCAAAAAAGATACTCCTTTGTTAGTCTTATATAGGCAAGCATTCCTTCGTAGGCAAATACGTGTTTTCTCTAAAACCAAGTGTTTTCTCTACAGGATATTATTTTTAAGCACTCTTTCATCTTAAAAGTCATGTAGAGTTTTGCCTGTGGTCAATATTTTTTTAAAATATTTGTTTTTCAAGGATTACAGCATTAGCAGAGGCTGGTACTAGAATCAGTTCTGCTTGTGATATTTTGGACATACGATATGTGTCCCCCAATTCCAGTGGCAGATGCAGTGATCCTTCACACCCCCAAACACCACAGATTCCAGTGAATTCTGCAAAACATAGGCATATTTTTAGTACTGAAAGCTTCCCTTATTTGTTTGCCAGGACTGAGAAAAATGAACACATGCACATTTTGTAAGCACTATTCCGTTAACAGTTGCCAAGAAAAACCTCCTTCCTTCACCTTCCATATTTTATCTGTCCACCAATTTATGCTGCTCACAGGATATCCATTCCTACAATATCTCAGTATTGTACAAGTTTTACTTGTTGGAAACATCCAGAATTATTGATCATTTTTCAAAAATATTGTCCTGTATCTTTTAGGAAAGTTTGCACAAAATCCATTGATGCCAGGATCCTTTTGTAACTTTTAGATGTGTCCTTCTACTTGATGTTCTGGAGAGAGAGAAATATCTGTGCGAGTCTTCAATAGTCCTACAAAAGCAATCTCACAAGAGCACTTAGCGAATAGTCTATTTATGCCAACACAATGCTGTGCTGAAGGAGAGCCTCGGGACAGCAGTGTGTTCGCTCCTTTTTTCACCCATCCCTCTGCTCATACCATTTTTATGCTTAACATACATCTCCCCAAACCAGCATAAAAATACAAAGGGCCAAAGAAAGTTTGTCAGGATTTTCATCCCAACCTTTTCCACCAAAACCTCCTGCTTGGTTCACCTGAAACAATTTGAATCTATGACAGTTTTGCCAGCCTATTCATCAAAAGAAGTCCTCCCCAAAACCAAATGTGGGGGTTTTTTTGCTACTACTTTCATAGATAAATGTTCTTCTCTAAATTTAAAAACTGGGAATTGAAAGCCCCTGACTTTTTCTGTTTTCTTCTTTTCTTTTTTTTTTCAATTGGCTTGGATCAAACAGGGCAAGTTTGTGTGACATGTTTTGCAACCTCCAGTAAAGATAGTGTTTCACGTAGTTCTGTCCCTGTGCAAGGGGACAGGATGGGGCAAGCTCAGGGTGATGTTCCTGCAGGACAGGTTGTATGCAGTCAGCATCTTTGCTGTTCAGGTGCTTGATTCAAGCCTCCTCACAGTTTGTAGAAAAGCCTATTTCAGAGGAATATGTTTCATGTAGACAAGATCTGCACTTCCCAGCTGTCATGTATGAAAAGGGACCACCAATTAGTCATTTTAGTTTTCTACCTGGTATATTTTGTAAATAAAGTATCTTGAGTGTATTCTGGGAATCTTAAAATACCTTGTAAATTTGGAATAGTACTTGAGAAGTTACATTGCCATTGGCTTTGTGATAAAATACTGTTTTCATCTACAGGAGACAGTGTTATTAAAATGAATGTTCCAGCACTGCAAGGAGCAACCGCATGTTTCATTTACCATAATTTCTTACAACGGAGAAACATAACCATATTTGAGCATGAATGCTTTTATTCAATGAACAAGAACAGATTGTTATTTTGAAATTAATTGTGCTTGGAGTTTATAAAAACAGCTTAACACATGACTTCTTTTATACTCCACTTTGATTTTTTAAAGGCTGAACAAGCTGCCTAAAGCTTCTCCTCCTTGAGAATCAATTTTTTATGTGGCATTGCCATGCTAGTAATAATTCCGTAGTTCCTCTTCCTGTTCCAGACCACAGTGATTTTATCTATAAAAAGGTAGTAGGAGCTGGAAAAAAAGCCTGTCAGCTTATTTTCTCTCCTTCCTCTCTGCCCTAATTAAAAAAAATTGTTCTGAAATAAAATGGTCCCTAGCTTTCTTTTTACTTCCTTTCTAGCTTATGACCCATCTCCAGTGCATTGCAATTAATGAAAAGTTGTTCTTGTTGACCCATGCTATACTTAAGCATCTTGGAGAGCGGCATTTGCTTCAGAACTCAGGAGTGTTTCTGATTAAGTCCTGGTTTTGGGTCCTTTTTTTTTAACAGAAAGTTTGCAAAGTCCTGTTAGTCTAAACACAACCATCAAGTAACAGGCAGTTTCTTTGCTCATACTGTCAAGTTCTTTTGTGCTGAGCCAAAATGATTTTCCTGCTTTGTTTTTGGCTTTCCAGTGATTTTTAGCCCAGCTTCTCCTCTGCTATCCCCACTTGTCTCACAGAAAGACATTTCAGTGAGACTCCTTTTTTTCAAGGGTTTTTTTTTTTTGAGAGGTGATGTGAATCTCCTTCTCATTTGAAGGCTCCATTGCTTCTTAGTGATTTCCAAAAAGGGGCTTGGTTGCTTCATACGTTTCTCAGTTGTTGAGAATGGCTATTACATCTCAGTTAATGAGAGATAGATGGATCCAGTCCAAATTTTAATATCTGTATCTGACCTTGTTCCTACATTACCTTGAGTTTTGTATCAAACCTACTTTAAAGCAAATACAGGTCTAAGCATCACTTCTTTGTGGTTTTTTTCTTCCCTCCACTGATAACTGAAGGAGGACCATCACACATCCTAAAAGGATAATATGTTGTATCATATAGGAATGGTATACCTTAACTTTTTTCTAGCCGTTTTTGTTTCAGTTCTGACATCATGGTTACATAATATCAGCACTTCTAAAGCGTGGGGGTTTTTTCTACCAATTTTATTAACATTACATTTACTTCCAAAGCCCCCTCAGAACTCCTTAAATATTGTATTATATCCACTATATTGACGGCACAAATAAAGCATACCAGTGAAATTACTTAAACCGTAGAAAGGCTTTCTGAGCTGGGATGAGATTGCATGTGTTCTTCAGGCCTGGGTTTGTCCTGAGTCAGTGGATACCAGACCTCCCTAAGTTTCAGGACTCATCCCCTGGAAAAAATGAGAGTAGTTACACAGCCTTCTGCTAATATTTTAGATCTAGATACCCATAGATGATTACAAAATTATATAATAATTTAGCCTGGAAGGGACCTTATATTTTGAATTCAAATGACCTTGTTAACAGTATTTCTCTTAGATGAATATGTAGAACAGAAGAATAAATATGAAAGATGTTTTTATCTCCAAGCCCTGTCCCTAAACTGGAAGGAAACTGAAACCATGTGACCTAAGTCTGATTCAAGGGCTTTTAACTGAAATACGCTTGAGATTTTTGGCTATGATTTAAAAAAGGTACCAATTATTTTTGTGCACCTAACCTGAGGCAGTCTAGGAAGATTTGACTTTTCAAAAGGGTATATTCTCAGCGCTTTCTGAAAAATCTCTTGAAAGGGTCTTAAGCTGGAGAAATCAAAATCACAAGTCTCTGATGAAAAATTTTTGTTTGTAAAGTTATTTCTGTATCTTGTCTTTATTATTTTGTCTAGCTATATATCTAGGCCCCCTCTGTACTCAACTGTCTGTTAAATTGACTGACTTGTTAAATTTTACAAAACAGAGGCAGGGATCATTGTTCCTGGTAGGGGCCAGTTAATTGTCATGTTTGATGAATTCCTATGGTATTTTTTAGTTCTTCAGAAAGACGGGATCTTCTAACACAGTGAAGAGCACAACACTAAAAGACACTTCTGCTAACTGCATTTGATTTTGTAACTTCAGCGAGTATGCTGTGGTAATAAATAGCCATTTTTATGTAAGTGAATGAAAGATTAGAGTCACAATCACTGAAAGGAGCTATTCCTTTTCTTTCCTGCTTTCTTGTGCATTCATTAAATACATTTCTTTATTTCACAGTTTCAATGTGTGGAACTAATGTATCTTTCCTTAACACGTTTACTTAATAGATTTAATATTCTGTATTTATTCAGAGCCTTTCCTTCAAGGATTTTGAAATGCTTTACAGTTAATTATTTTATGTACTTGTGATGTGAAGCTGGTTAATAGCAATGCAAATACCCTGGAGAGAACTACAGAAAGTAAAGCCTCAACCCTGCCATTACCTTGGATAATGCTGACAAGCACCATTGTTCAAAATAACGAATTACATCTCAGCAAGTTACACAATTGAAATAAAAGCATAAAGTTTTTAATACTATTGCTTACCTTCTGTTCAGGTTTTCAGACTTTTCTCATAGGTACAAAGACTCACTTTTTTTTATATGTGGGTTGAGATACAGTCACGGGACTCCAGGAGATCAAACTTAAAAATGTTACGATACCTGGACAAGCCGCGACACGCTTCTGCTTTAATGCAGGGATATTGAGGCAGCATAGCCAAGAATTTCTGCACCTTAAGTCCATTTTTTTCCTAGTGCCTGTGGATAGGAAGAGTGATAATATGTACGTAAATAATGATGGAGATCACATCAGTGTTAGAACCTGGGCACACTGCCACTTCTTCTTGACACTCAGCAGTGCTGTAAGGTGGCTGCTAAGCATCAATGGATGTTTTCCATAGACGATTGTTTGGCAGAAGAGGTTGATTTATCTGCCTCTGAAAATCCATGGAAATGTACCTATTTTGACAAAAATATCCCTTGAGAAATATTTTAAACAGGATGGGAAGTTCTGGTTAGAATGACAGAGAGAAAGAAAGAGAGTGAGCGATTAGCACTGCAAGAGCCCATGGCACAGAACAGCTGGCTGAGATGTGGAAAACCCGTTTGAATACAAGTCATTCGCATATTGGCTAATTGCGAGCTGATTTTACCAGCCTTTTCTATTGAAGCAGATCCACATTATATAATTGGACTGGGGGGAGTGAACAAGAGAAAGGCTTATGCTATCATCCCATATTTAAGCGCTTGCCTTTGATGTGGGAAACTCAGGTTCAAAACCTTGCCTTAATAAATATTTAAAGATTTATGCAAAGCAAAGCAGCTCCAACAGAGAAGAATAAGAGAGAGGCACCGAGCAGAAGCCTAGAATAGCTCCTCTCTTGGTGGATAAAGCCCATCACTGGAAAGGGGGCAAAATGGTGGAGCGGGAAGTCAAAGCAAAAAGTGCCCTACTCAGGGCAGAAATGCTCTTTTCTGTTCCCCCCCTCAGACCCTAAGAGAAATGTGAATGGTCTCGGGTTTGTCCTGATACAGAAAGAGGGAGGCTTCTGAAATCCTGAAAGTCCTCCAGGGAGAGGAAAACCTTTTCCCCCATGCTCTCATTAGAAAAAGGTTCTTTATTTACAAATGCTATCAAGGATAGGCATATCAGGCGGGATCTTAGAGATAAACAGGATAGCTAGGCTGTCGACTAAGGAAGGGAATTAGAATATAGCATGAGGAACCAACAATGCTTAATAAAAGCTATTCCTTTTAAAAAAAGCAACGCTCTCTTCTTGGAGACCTCTTCATTAGCATATCTGAAAAAAAGTACTTAACCAGCTTGATTATTGTTACCTCCTTTTAATAGACAAGTAAAAAAAATGCACAGAGGTTAACTCCTGGCCCCAAATTATTCCAGGAGTTCCAGACACGGATCTTATGCTCAAATACCTACATGTCTTTTCAGAATATGAAGTATTTTGTACAAACATTTTCTGACTGAATGTAGCAGTAAGATGGTGAGAATTTAATTATGTGTAACAAGTTGACATCTTTCTGTGAATTTCATAGTTTATTTCAGCTCATACTTGCATAGTGCAATACTGAAATGAAATTATGACTTCAAAATGAGTCCATTTTCTAGTCTGAGATCTGTTTCAGTGATTTGAATCTCCATTAAGGACCATGCCAGCTCTTTATACACTACTGGAATTAAGCCTAACGCTGCTCTGTGGGCAGTCATAAAGCAAAGCGTATGACAAATACTGAAGAAATTTCTATCCTGTATGATGTTAGCTTGTCTGGAATGCAGGTTTCTCTAAGCCTCGAGTACTCTCAGGCCCATTGAAATAAAAGGTTATTTACCTATTTCTCTTTATATTTCCTGGGAGATTCTACCCTGGATTTCACTTTTCCACTTGCGAGTCCCCACTGACTACTCACCTTAATATCTTGACTTTTAACCGACTGACTGCTAAGCAACAATATTTTTCCTACATCCAAAGGAGGTCTCCCTGGGACAGTTTATATAGCTCTAGAATAATTGATCAAACCGGTAGGTGGGGGCTAGCTTACAGGGAGATCAACATCTACTACTGACTTACAAAACTCCTCCCGATGATACTGCAGGAACCTGAAAGACAGTGAAGCTAATTGCTGACGTTCTGGTGCTCATGTAGTGGAAGTGAATGCTTTTGTGTGCGGGACACCTTGCATGCTGGTCTCCTTGCTAGCAAGAGGAACCTCTTTTGAGTGCTCCACAGCACTCTCCCAGGAACCAGTGTTTCTGTACACAGCAGAGTCAACACAAATCAGAAATATTTCTGTGTATGCAAGTGAAAGGTGGACAAAAGTCTGTGCTGACTGCAGAGCTTCCGCAGTTAGCGTGCTATGTTGGGTAATTCAGATTTAGACACAGGTCTAATGTATTTTTCACATACATCATAGCACAAAATTAGGTAAGTGGCATTAGAGTTCCCTCTTTTTCCAAGTAGCTCTGCAAAGCCGGCATCCTCTTCTTGCCAACTGCACCACAAACTTCTTGTTATCTGTACGTAGGATAGGGTCAGCTTCTGGGAGGGTGGTAGTTGTGTACAAGATGTGTTCCTGATACGCTGCTTTCTTCTTTTGTAAAACATCGATGGTATACAATTTTATCAGTACTTTTAAAGCAATGTAATGTCACATTAGTAATGTTCATAAAAATGACACAGCTTGATTTTTTCATCATTATATCTGCTCTTCATTTCATCACAATGCATAGCAGCATTCAATGCACTGCGGCATCTACTTTACTCCTGACCAGCTGTTTTAAAGATAGAGCTCTCACACTTTTATGCCTGCAGATTTTCTTTTCTCAGGTGTTCCTTCTGAGGGCCCCATCCAAAGGCCATTGAAGGTCAATGGGACATTCTCAGCTGGTGTAAATGATACAGTTCCATTTACTTCAGCTAATGTTGACAGTTTGCATCAGATGATACCTCCTAATCTTTGCCTCAGAGGGAATTGTTTTTCCTGTATATGACTAGTATTAGATTGCATACTTTATATTCATAGAGTACTTCACTAAGTAGGTTAGACTCCTCTGTGCTGCCTACTTGTCTCAGGAATAATGTTGTTTCATTTCATAATGACATAATGGTGCCACCTGCAGTCCAGAGCCTTATACAAGTGGTTTCAGATAATGTAGCTCACAATAATAAAAGAATTGAACACAGTAACGGGAAGGATAACAATAATCAGTCATTTGTAGAAGTCACTGCATTTTAAGAAAAGCTACTTTATTTCTGTTACTGTAATAAGAGCTAAAATTTCTCACTATTTTTCTTGAAAGTGAAGTCAAAGAAACCAAAATCTTTGCACTGGTGACTTGTCAGAGGCATCCGATAAAGCTCAGTAACATGATTCTCTGTAGCTCTTTACGATACCAAGTGTGCTGGAACCTGCTAAAACACTTCATTGCAAACGTCAGTCCCTGTGCACACATCACAAATAAGGAAAATTTATACCTTGTAAACTGTGTTTGAACCAAAAAGATTTTTTTTCTTATTATTAGCAGGGTAAAATCAGAATGACTAACTGATTAATGTTTTTCTTTTGTGTCTTTCTCATCTGTCCGGTGGGGTTTTCTCTTCTACTTTTCTTATAGGGAAACTTGTCTCCTAGTGCTAAAGGATGCCCAAACTACTGAGTATTCTGCTAGGAATTCTTTATTTTTATTACTTTTAATATGTGAATTTTGACATGTTTTTCAGTGCTCTTTCTTCCATCTCCTTTTCACAGTTGTTAAAGATACAGTATATTTGTGCTTTGCATAAATCTGTGAAAATATATCTCTAAAGAGTGGCAATCTGTACAGAGCCAATGTGCAAACATACCACATGGTTTGGGAAACTAGGAGAAGGAACATGATGAAATAGAGAAGATATTCAAAAATCCTGTTAGTTCCGGTTGTGGTTGTTTAATAGGATGAACTTGGATTTCTTTTCAATTACTTTTCTTTGTGGGTAGTCTTCAGAGAACATCTGATGACCAGTTAGAACAATTACTTTATTCTGCCTGAATATTTTTCTGTTTAGGGGTGGGGTTTTTTTCTTTTCTTTTTTTTTGGTTTCTTTTTTATTGAAATGTGATTGTTGTTAAATAGCTAGTGTACTGATACAGGCACATGTTTTACTTAAGCGTCCTTACTTCTTTTAATCATAGTGAGATAAATTTCCTCCACATTAGGAGGAAATGGGGGTTATAATTACATTGAATTAAATGTTTGATTCTCCCTCTTCTTCCATTGGTAATTATTTTAATGATAGCTTCGTAGTTCACCTAGCAGAATAAAGAAAGAATGTCCACACCTACAACATTTTCCTGAAGGCAAAGGAAATTGTACATTAATCTGACAAAATGTTGACATTAGGGAATGAATTATCAGCTCAGTTTTAACCAGGCCTCTTCTTATTCACCTCCAGTTATTTCTGGCATAATTTTGGTCATTTGTGCAATCAAGTACCTGATTGCATAGTCAGAGAAGGTACTTGGATATCTGAGCACTGTTACTTCCTACCATTTATTTACAGAACAAACACAGACCTTCACCTTTTGAAAGTCTGGGGTTTAAAGTACTAGCTGCACTCTTTACCGAAGTTCTCATTTTTCCAAAATGCTGCATTTCTTTGCGTTCTCAAATCACCTGAGCCCTCTGGTAAACCCAGTGGTAATGGGCATTGCTGCTTTTCTCCAAAGCTGTTTGCTAATTTTATAAGCTATAAAATACTCCAGCATGATAATCATGCTATTTTTCTCCCATTCTGCTTGCAGTATTCTTCAGTCTGGGGTGCGTTAATGGGTAGTTTTAACTTGAAAGCAGGCATACTGAAATGTATGGAGTTTATTTTTACAGAAAGTTCATAGGCAATCAGCCATTTTCTTTCATTTAATCTCATCGCTCCTTTGCACCCTGGGAACTGATTTGAAGTCCAGAGAAGGAAGCAGAAAATGGGCAGATATGTACAAATGATTTCATTTTATTCTTCTATGCCATGGAATTGTAAGTATTTTAAGTTGCTCTTCACAACTTAGTCATCTTCCGTAACAAAAAGGGGCCAGACCTAGATTTTCTTCAAGTGATGAGAGATGATGGTGGAACAATAAGCAGTGAAGGTCTTAGCTCTTAGTTGCTCTCAACACAGTAATCGCAAAGTCTTGCACGTGAGCAAGGCTTCATCCGCAGCTGTTAGGCAGCCACCTCTGGGGGTGAACTGCAGCAGCTCCTCAAGAGGACGCAGAAACCCTCTGCGACAGTTCAGGGCAGGAAGCAGCAAATAACACTGTTCCAGTCGGAACTGCAGGGGTTGTTGAGATGGTAGAAATTTAATTGCTTGTGCTGGAATCAGGCCAGTAAACAGGGTCAGCTCTCTTGTCCTTTGAAGAAGTGTTTTGGCACATCTCAGATGCAGCAGCACTTGGAGTTGCAGCAGAAATTTTTTGCAGCAACCTTCGATGCCATCCTGAATCTGGAGGGTGGTCCCTGTACTGAAAAATCCACCCCGTAACCCCGTTACCTGAGGATTCACTCAAATTACGTCAGTGCCAGCCACAGTCTAGTTCAGAGTATGTCCACAGTCCAGATCAGAGTATTTGTATTCACTAGTATCTTTTGCCAAAATCTTGGGTCTTTGGGGTAAGATGTAGGTGTATCTCTGACACCTCATTCATATGCTGCTGACGATAGCCATGTCAGTTTCTTTGTTTGGCATTAATTTGCTTATTTGGAAGGAGGAAAGGTGACTGGATACAGGATTTTCTTCAAAACTGCTAAGTATCTGTTAGAAATGTGATAGTTCAATGGAAACAGAGAAATCCCAAAGATAAACTTGATACTAAACAACATTACCTTTTATTGTCACTGAAAAACATGCCAAGAAGCAGAATTTGAATGGATATTTCCTTCATGAAAATCTTAAATTGGGCTCCTCAGTGCTGATTCTGGGCACTTTGGGCTCTTAATTTTACTGTGTTGTGAATATGTCAGAATTTTGTTGAGGTTTTTTAGTACCAAACTTTGAACCTTCACTTATTCACAACAAATTGCTCACAAGTGAGGAACAAGATAAGCACAGAAACTCTTCAAAATAAATATATCATTTCACAGAAATCATCATCTGTTTGTAGATGGTTCAGAAGAAGGAGGGAAACAAAATTAATCAAATAAATTTCTGTTTGCACATACTTTGCTTTGCATATTTGGCAAAAAAAAAGTCACAATAGTGATTTAAGGCAACTCCTTTCTAGAGCATTCTGTGTGCAGCAGACTATTTGTCTCTTAGAAGTACAGAAAGCTGTCAGATTCCTTCTTTTAGTTCCGGTATATATAGCTGAGTTACCTATGAGTCAATGTTTACACGGCATCATGTTTCCTTGCTCAAAAAGCAGGGAAGGATTTGTATAAACCAAGATTAATGTATTATTTTAATTGTTGTTTTGGACTTTATATATATAATTTAATATATGTGATACTATATACTGTATTTAAAATTTTTATTCTATATTCTTTACATTAATATAGAATTATAATATGCTACATTATCATATATATGTATATTCCACAGTCTCTCGTCTTCTCCATAGAGGAAGAATCTGGCCTCACTAAATGCTACAGCAAAGCGCTCAATTACCTCATTAGGCTTAGGCTTTCATCTGGTTTCTAGATTATTTCACCCATGTGGAAACCTCAGTGGTTCTTTTTTCCTCAGCATATTTTCTGCCACAGTTTTTCTCTCTTCCTTCCATGCCACTATGTTTACAAAATATCCTTTCAGAAGAGGCTGCTGTGTTCAACCCATCCATGTATGCCCAGACCTTCAGTTCCGCGAGCCATCTACAGTAACTGGTGCTGTTGGGCACGTTGGGTTTCCAGTCTGTTCCTTCCTGATTTTCAAGAGATGTTGGAAACAGGCCTGATCGGCAAACACAGGAATTCCCTGTTCGTGTGCCAGTTTTCCCAGTGACCTGAGCTCACCCTCAAGTTTCCACCCCACCATACTGCATGTTTGCTTATAGAAAGCGTCACATCCATTTTTATGGAAAGAAATAAACCCGGAAAATATAGCGCAGTTACTGAGAACTCGTAATTATGGAGAACATTTATTCAACACTTGAATGGATACAAGGGGAAAACAAATAGGAAAGGAAGTCTGTATAGATTTAGGCAGGCAGATAATGTAAACTGTTAAAGTCTTATTTTCTACCCAGTACAAGAACTAAACCCAGAAACTAGGTTACTGTACGTGTACAAAAACCCAAAGATCTGAGCAGTTACATAAAAAATATGGTATATGTCAACAGTGTTACTGTTTCACAGGTTTAGCTTGTTCGTAAGCTTCCAAGAAACAGGAAAATAACAGCTATTTAGCTGATAGGTAATCTTTTTTTAAAGATGCAGACACCATGTCATGATCCTAATTTAACTCTTACTGGAAATCTTTGATGATACATTGCTGTGGGAGCTTGTGGCAGAGCAAGGTTTTAGATTCTTCTTGAAGATATTTTCAGCACCCATGCAGGAGATGAATTCAACACTAAATACAACACAGGAGATAAAATAAGACTGTGGACAGAAAACTAACTTAAAAGCAATGCTGAAAAAGGCTGGAGGTTTTGTTTTTAAGTACATAATCTGTGCACTAATCAAGAGATATATGGAGGGTTCACCTTAAGTAATGGTGTGTCTGTGTGAAGGCACTAACTGAAGTTTAGAAAAACAAAAACCCCAGAAATGAGACCATTTACACCCAGTGATGACTTCTATAACAAGTGCAAAATATTCAGTAGAAGTTTCAGAAGGATAGATTTAAAAAATCTAATATATGAATATGAGATAAAGAACTGTGAACTTTAGCCTTAAACTAAGCTTAGGTTTTACCTTAACCTCTTATAGTACTTTAGCCATTTCAGTTATAGTGGCTTATGCACGACTTCTCTACTTAATCTAGAAATCTAAATATTTCATCTCTTCATTTTCCATAGGAAACATGGTTTAGAATATTGTTTTAATAAACATTTAGAATTCCTTCACATTTCTTAATTGATTTATTGTCCACTTTATAATAAAAACTTTACATGTTTGAAACCTCTGCCAGTCTCAATTTTATAAATTACCCATAATTGGGAAGATCCACCTCCACTGATGTTTATGCTGTGGTATAGAGTGACTGGTTCGGGGCCATTAAACCCAATGCTGTTTGCCAGGTCATTCGTTTGGAATGATATCCAAAATACGTGTAATTAACTCCCCCACTGATTGACAATAGAAAGAACGGTGTAATCAGTCACTTTGTATAAACACTCATCATTATTACAAGTGGTGTTTGGGGACAGGTTCATGCTGCTCTGGTGGGGAAGAGCATCTTGTACTCTTTCTGCCAAATCTCATCATCTTCCTTTCCCGCTTGAGATATAAGGCAATGGTTGATTTTTATCTGCTGACTTTCAGAGTGCAAGATAAAGCTAACTTGAGCTTTTTTTAGGAACTGAGAGTAGACAGTGGGAACTGGATAGAGTCTTGTTCTGTCTGAGCGCTTTTTGATGCACACCCATGAATGATGATAAATTTCACTGCTGTGCCTCCAGCTTCTCCTATAGGTACATCAGAGAAGCCTGCTGATGAACAGTGCCTTTTTTTGGTACGCAGGGAATTGTTTGTTCGTTAGATGAGCACAAATGTCAGATATACGTTGGTAACAAGAGGAGGCACTACTAGGTCAGTACATTAGTTTGTCACCTCTCACAAAAGTTTTGGAAGACAGATTCTTTTGCATAGGGACAGAACAGACTGTGAACTAAAAGGAAGGATACACACAGAGAAAACTACCTGAGACACATTAATAATCTCGATGATGAAGCACCAAAGGAGCCTTAGGGCAGTGTTTGCAGAAGGTTTTGCTGTTGTTATGTTTGCTATTTATCATATCATATGTGAAAAAAGTGTCACATTATGTAATGGACTATTAGGCCAAAGACATAGGCTCAAAAACTGGAATCTCATGGATTCTGACAGAAAGTCACCATTTTATCTTTGCTTTAAAAATGTCCCAGCCAGCTCACTGGTTTGTTGGACAACTAAGTCTTCAGGAGCACAAGCAGAATACTGAAAAATTATCTCATTTCTGTGTTGCATATTAAGTTGCTAAGGGTGCTTTGGATGAGGAAATACCAAAAAGAAGAAATGTACTTCATGTGGAGTTCTTTGCCCTTAACATAAAGAAAGTGTAGTTTCTAATAAATGTATAGGCATGCATGGCAACTACACGGACCTCTATTTTAGGCCAGTGCACAAATGAAAGTGTGCATTCACATCCATGCTGAACTGATTAGTAACTGCACAGTTAATTGTATATATACTGAGGATTCTGTTGCATAAACCTAACTGTGACTGCAAGCTTTTAACCTACAGAGTCACTGAAAATCCACTTTTAAGTTTTCCCTCAAATGTTGTAACTTATTATAGCATATTTCTCTCTTTCAGAGGAATATCTCTGGGGTTTATTTGTCAGCACTGAACAGGGTGAAATATCTATGTCTGAGGCTCCTAGGCACCCTTGTAATACAAATAAGGGTAATCAACTATCTACAGTTTTGGGTAATTGGTTTTGAAATGACCCTGATGGTTCTTACATGCTGTGAGCTGTCAAGAAGAGGCAACATCCAACTGTGAGACTTCCCGTCATTGCTCAGCCACTGCCAATGTGCTCAAATCTCCAGTGGTGGTGTAGAGAGACTGACTTGGTGACGATGGTTCTGTAAACAGTCCCTGTTTTCATTTGTCAAGAAGTGAAATAGGCTCAGGATGGTGTCGTATCACAGCCATCAATAAAATATGACTCGCTCACTCTGATCTTGAATCAGAAGACCTGCCACTTTTGGTAGAAAAATAAGAATCCTCCTTCCCTATGCTATTCTTCTGTCTCAGGAAGATAATGTTAAAACCAAACTTCCTGTGTGCTTAGAATCATCATCATAGAATCATAGAATACCAAGTTGGAAGGGACCGTGCTTTCTTGGCAAAAGCACGGTGTAGAAAAGATCGTCCAGCACCCTGTCCAGCTCAGTCTTAACAGTGTCCAACATTGGAGAAAACTGGATTATTTTTCTTTGTGTTTTGACTGTGTCTTGGGTGCTATACCTACTGCAGAAGGGAATCACCATTAACCAAGAGGAAGCTATCAATGAGTGTCTGTCTCAAGTATCCTTTAATAGGCAAAGGATCTGAATCCGGTTCAACCCTGTCAACTTTTAACATATCAATTACCATCATCTATGTACAGGAGGCACAAAGGTATTGACGAAATTCTGGCAGTTGTTGAAGTTAATAGGAAAAGTCTCATTGCCTGCAGTGGATCCAGGATTTCACCTCATGCTTATGGAGCAAACTCGGCTGCACTGCTGTACTGATGACCATCACTCCATTCAAATTCAGCAGAACAGAAAATGCAGTTTTCAAAAAGAATGAGTCTTCATAGTCAAGAAGAAAACTTTGAAAGTTGTTCGTAGGTTGGCTTCACAGAAGCTGCACATAGCCTAAGAGTGTTGGGTTGAGCTCTTTTTCCCCCATTAGTCCAGGTTTTTTAAAGTAGTTTAGTTTGAGGAATTGAGGTAGTCTTTCTGAGAGGAAAAAGTTCAAATATTTCATCTACAGTGCTGTGAAGAAAGCTTTACTTCAGACAGTGAGAGGCTCACAAGAAACATTGGTTCATTTCAACTGGTTCACTCTATTCTCACTGGATCCCAACTTCAGAGGAAATCTGAAATGAGCCATAAAAAGTTTATTTTAAATTTTTGGAGAAGCACAGCTACTGAAAAGAGAAAACTGTGATGACCAGCTTGGATGAAAAATAACCCAAAGTGAAGAACTTCACATACAGCAGGAAAGACCAAATCCCCCGTGCAGTTATTCTCCAGCACGTAACCCAGGGTTGTAATGTGTCTAATGTAGAATTTGGCCTTAGAACATCATGACTACAGAAACAGGATAACTTGCAGTGTTTTAGCTTTTGTACTGAACATTTTGCATAGCTTTTCTCGTACCCAAGTGGGGAGAATGGGTAGGTAGTAGATAAAGGCCTTCCTATAAAAAGACCTTCTTTGAAGTATTCCAAGTGGGGTACATATACTTCAGGGAGGTACAGTAGGTTTACTTTGTTATCAAGTAATAATAGCCCTGATGAGAGACAGACTGTTCCAGAAAAATCACTTTGATGATCAAGTAAAAATTTTTCTGATATTTTTTTTCACCTTCTCTGTTTGGCTTTTCTGAGTCTTTTTTTTTTTGTCTTTTTTTTTTTTTTTAATGTTGTCACTGTTCCTAGAGAATTAACCAAAGAGTTCCTGTTTGTAGCCTTTTGACACCTCATACCTCCTGTAGCTCAGAGTGATTCTAGAAGTAAAGCAGGTCACTGACATTTTCCTCAAGACTTTGTTTCTTTGAGGGACAGTAAATGTCACATATACTCTTACCTAAAAATTATTGTGGTCTGATTTTAGTTTAGAGTTGAATGGTAAGAACTTTATAACTGACTGGGCTGTAATTTATTGCACTCAAATACAAAAATAAGCATTCCCCTTCTTGCCTAACCACAAGATACCTTGTTTCACAGAAATGCAAGGAAAAGTCACCCAGGACAGTTTCTGTTCAGAATTTAAACCACTCTTGTTCAGTACTGTTGCCCTAAAACCTAGCTAGGGACTGCAGACATTTAATGGACAAAGGTAATTCTCGTCCTTGAAAGGTATCCCTTCCACTCCTTATTGAGTCTCAGGGGACAGACATTGAGGTAACAACACACAAAGAAATCTCATTTTTAATGCAATATATGAACTAGGATCTCACCTGCATCAGAGCCAGGTCAGACTAGGGAGCCTCCTATTCAAAGGACTACTCAAGGTGCTCGAGGCTGCTGCCTTTCTGACTGTTTTGCTCTTCTGCTAGCACAGAGCAGCTGGAGAGCAGAGCAAGGATTTGGTCTTCTCTCCCACCCAAGCTGGTATGTTTTGCTCTTATATTAGTTAAGTGTTTTAAGTTAAGTAAGCTCTTATGTTGTCAGAAGGGATGTCCAGTACCTCTCCATCTAGGTGGCAAGGTAGTACCAGCACAAGCCATACTAACATTTCATAATTGGACTTGGAGCATACGCAGAGATGGAGAAACTCAGGCTGGCAAGGCAGACAATTTTCTAGTTTTTGCTGTCTTTGTGCATGCTATAATCTGCAGTGTCTGGCCAGCTGAGGGAAGCTTAAATGGATTATTTTCAAGAAGTACGTTTCCATGGTCTGGCTGTCAGCTGCCTCCAGATAGGTTTTAGTCATGAGACTCGCTGCCAGTCTTTTAAAAACTAATCTTTGGAGCATGTTTTGGGCTGGTTCATAAATTGCAAGGTTAAGTTACGAGTCTCTCCATTACCCCTGCCCAAAGGTGCTGTATATAATAGTTCTCTCATCGTGACAACCTAATGCGGACAAATCACTTGAAGCATTTCCCCAAAGGTATACAGGGAAAATAACCTCAGTACCTACAGACACCCATACACAAACACTTGCTTACAGTAGTCAGTCTTTTCTCTAACTTAGTTCTCATTGTGGTTAAAGCTAGATAGGACGGTGAGCATGGGAAGAATTATTTTTTGACAGTTGTACAAGGATTTTGCTCAGTGAAAACATAGTCTGAATCTCACATTGAGAATTGGAATGCTATTTTCCTGTCTCAAGTCAGATTACAGAAATGAAACTTTAAAAAGATAATGTTAGAGTTTGAATCATATGGTCTGGATCTGAGGTAGAAATTCTTTTTTTGCTGTTGAATTATCTAACAGGAAAACTGCCTCACTCCATGGGAGACACTGGATAGAGAAATTGGTTTATTTCTTATCTAGGCATCATCACATCACAGAACATCAGTATTGGCTGGAGCTGGAGGATGGTCCAGATAATGTTTTTGTGAAATATAATTAAAATCAGAAATTGTGCAAGTCTGGTTTTTTGCTCACGCAGAGGTAGCAAGATTAATCTAGCTGTCATCTTCTGTGAAGCATTGGGAAATTCAGCCAAAGAAGCCTGTGCTGTTATAGCTCCAGTTTCTTGCATGCTGCTCAGCAGTTCCCTTTGTAGTGAGAGTATTGTCAAAATCTACACTTGGTGAAAAAGCTGAACAGAAATAAAACCAGGGAAAATTTCCATCTGCATCCACCTGAGATTTTTAAAATGGACCTTTTTTCTTCCTTTTTCCAGTGAAAAGTTCAAATGCAGCCTGAAAGGAAATCTTTCATTTTGTTATATTTACAAGAAAAGCTGAAGGGATGAAGGTGTGGATATCTAGAAGTGATCATCTGATGTCCTCTTAACTGAGCCTTCTGGTTAGCTCTATGAGGCATAGCTCCTTTCCTTGAGAGGGCCTGAAGCAATGTTCCCTCTCCCTGCAGTCAGCAGATATTTTGGGGTGGGAGGAAGGACTATGCAGGGGTGGCAGATGTTCTCCATCATTCCGGTCAGCGCTATTGCATCACCGTGCAGCATTAGACAGAATTTTTTATTCCCTGCATCTGAGCTTGTAACCAATATGTAGGAGACTGAATTTTTTCACCAGTTACCTGAACACTGATTTACCAGTGTTTAAAATTAAGCATATGGGAAGCCTCCTTAAATTAATGAGACTTTTAATAGAGTGTAGGTATACTGTTAATCATCTGCTTAAGCAACCTGTAAGAGTACAGACCCAAAGAACATGTTACGGTTTGCCTAAAGATAAAAGATGATTTATGGAGGATTTGATTTGAAAAGAACATAGGGCCTTCTTAAAAAAACCCCCAACTTTAGAGTATTTCATAGGGAAATAATCCTTTGATTATCACCTATGGTATTTACCTGAGTCTGGATTATTTGCAAGGGTCCTTCCCTGCTTATTTTATCTGTCTGAATGGGTTTTTATAAAAACTTCTAGACCCCAGTATTTATATGTTTCAGAAATGCTTTTCACATACAGCCGAAATGCAGAACCATTACTGTCTACAATGTGTTTTTCAGAGAGTAACAATTAATTTCTATGGCCAGATGTGAAACTCTGACTAAAAAAAGAAGTCATAATGGATGTACTTGCAGGAACCCCCTTTCTCCCTTAGCTCTAATTGTGCAAATGGCACTGAGATAATACTGTAATTGTTTGTCTTTTCCGTGAAGCCAATATGAAGATTAAAGTACCATCTGGCTTTCTGAAAGCTAAAGTTAGCAAACCTCTAGCTTGAAAGAAACAAGCAGTTGGATCCCCGTTGGGTGGACATTTTAAATGTAATTTAACTTTGTGCATCTCCAGTTAAAATTCTAACCGCAAATCATCACTCAGAGCTTTTCCCTCTTCATAAGATCTAACGTCCTAACAGAAATTTTTCAAAGTACCTTTTCCTGGAGGAACCTTGGGTCTTTTCTTGTATTTATGCTCCAATAGAGTTTAAAGACAGAACCTGAAAGGTAAATCTGGTTGGAAAGTTTCACAATAAGGGTTGGGGTTTTTTTTGTGAAGTTGCCAGGATTACTAAAACTATACTTCTTGCACATTTATATCAATTTTGCTGTGATATTTTGTCAAATCTTTTTACTTGGTGTTACTTTTAGGATCTTAAATAATTTTCACAGGATTACAGAAAAAAAATCTTTTTAAGTCATGCTTCATCTGTGACATCCATTTTTTCATTAAATATTTAGAAAGAAATTTCAATAAAAATTGACTAATTTAGGTTAACAAGAAATTTCATGGAAAAAAAATGAAGCTGTTTCAAGCTCTGTTAAATAAAAATGGTTTCAGGGGGTTTTTGTAAATTAATTTTTTTCTTGGAATTTTTGTCTTACCAGCTCATCTAAAAATTGCAGTTGATAATAAACATAGAGTGATTATTAGTGAAGATTTCATCATAAAGATTTCACCAGGGCTTAGTGATGAAAATATTGTTTCTAGTTTTGTACCAGGCAATATTACCGCTATCAGAACTAGAAACCTACTCTCATTTGATTACTGTTGTATAAAATTTAACGTATAAACAAACGCCCACAGGAACTCTGTCCTCCTTTCCCCCTACCCTCTACACTCCCATCCCACAATGTCAAAGTTGCTACAAAGGATCTCCAAGTCTTAGAGAAAAATATTTTCACTTTTTGATCTGGAGATCTTCCTTTTGTCTGCATAAAAAAAATAAGCAAAATTGCAGGTGATAGGATGGAAAAGTAACAGAGGGCTCAAGAACCAGGACTTGGCCTGACCAATGAACTGTTTCAACTGATTGAACTGATTGTTTCAAACTGTTTTCAATCTGTAGCAATAAGAGATATGCTTGTACTCTTTCCCTATGGGCAGTCCTTTGTAGCTCTGCTGCACATCCTCTACATGGATCAGAGAAATTCCTCTTGCATCGAACCAAATCTCTTCCTGAGGCTGAGTGGAACAGCGCTGAAAGTTCAAAAGAAAGCTAGAGTCATTATTTAAAAAAAAAAAAACCAACACAAAAAAACCCAAAAAGGAACCTAAATGATAACGTGGGTGGTGGTATACTGCCTGGAGGAGTCCTGGGTATGAATTTAGTGAAATCACTATCTGTGTTACTTCTACAAAGGTGATCAAGGTGCCTGGGCACTTACTAGCATAATAAATTCAGGTAACTGGCTTAGATATACAGATTAAATACCTTTCTTCCTATGCTTCAAGTCATTGCACCTCACATGGACAAACATTTGTGTGAAACAGGCCATTTATTAACTCATGGCTGTGGTGGGAGGATGTTAGATGATGAACAGCGATTATGGCAGACTTTGTGTGAGACCCCACTTGTAGCAAGTTAAGTTGTTGTTAGATAGTCTTTCTCTTGAAAGATTTTTTGTCCTTTTGCTCTCACTCAAAGAATTTAATCATTTTACCCATATCTCAAGCTTTCTATGGAGTGTTTCCCCCTGCCCTCCAAGTTTACAAACCACTGGTTTGGTGGTCCAATGACAAGGGATTGGCCATAGCACGCACATACCAACTTCAACTGAATTATTCAGGCTGGTTAGAAAGTGTAACCAGTAGACATGGAAGTCTGTTTCAATAAAATGCTTTTGCTAGAAATATTTAACAGTCAAGATCCAGTCAATATCCAGTAATTTCAGTTCCCTTCTGGGTGAACTCAAAGTGCCCCTTTGGACGAAGCAAACTTCAAATGGCTTGAGGACTCTCTGAGGAGCAAACCTCGCTTTTCCTCTTGTGTTGTCTGACTACTAGTGCTGCGTTAGAAGCACTGAACCTAGTTCAGATGAACTGAGTGTTCATCTGAAAAATACACTGTGGTTAACCCTGGTACCCCACTATTGCTGCCCTACCACCCCCAGTTATCTGTTATTCCTGCCTTTCTCACCAGGGGGCTCCTCTGCTACTGCCACTGACCCAGTCCATCACCCCACACCCATGCACAGACCAAGGCCCAGACTCTGGCCCTTGGGAGGGATTCAAAGTTACCCTCGAGCCATCTGATAGCCAAATGTCAGCACGCTTCTCATGTGACAGTGCAGATGGCTTTGAGACATTTCTGCGTTAAAAACAGTAAGAGAAAGAGGTGTTTGGTAGCAGAACATTTTCAGTAAAGGCCTCCTGATTCTGTCAATGTACGTGAGCTTTAGCTAGGGAGACCATGAGGCTGGGTTTGGGATTTTGTTCTTTAAAGTTGTGAGCGCCTTTGCTGTCTTTGGGCTGGTTTTAGAATTTCTAGTTAGCAAAGCATGTAGTTATTGCTATGTGCTTCAGTCTTGGCTAGCTGAATTTTATTTAGCAATGTCTGTACAATAAAATTCGCACAGCTCAAATTCATCGAGATATTCACGTTTATGCATGAATTTAGGAATGACTACCAGCCCGGTTTGGTTTGAATAGTCACTATTGAGCAAAGCTGGAAAACAGCCAAGATACGGGCACCAAACACTGATACGTATAAATTCAAAGCCATTTCAGAAAATGATCTCTGTAGCTATTGTCTCACCTTCACTGACTGTAAAAATGAGAATGGTAATGTTTACCCATGGCAACTAGTGTTTTGAATATTAATTTATATTTGTAAAGCACTTCAGTTATGTAAGCTACTCTTAATTCAGGACACCATTTGATCATGAACATGCAAATACACATAATCCTGTATTTTCACACCTAGCAAAAAGATGGAGTCAAGGAAACCTTTCTTTCTAAAATACATGAACTTGCTTTCATCAGCCAACAGCAAGCTGTGTTGAGATTCCACTTGTCATTTCATTTTGATCTGGACAAGAATATGTTTTTAATATGCCTTGTGATTTCCTTTGAGAAAAAATACTCCACCCAATGCATATCATAATTTCTCCTGCAGTATTTTTCAATAAAACCTGTTTTCTATCTGGAGAAAAATGTGTTCTTTTGTTCTTTCTCTTTTGCCTCCCCAGTGCATAGTTTGGGACTGGGATTCCAATGGAAAGCATGACTTCATTGGAGAATTTAGCTCGACTTTCAAGGAAATGCGGGGAGCTATGGAAGGAAGACAGGTAAGTGGAAACCACTTAAGCAATCTCAATATGTAAGCTTTATAGAGCAGTGTTCCTCAGACAATCCTGTAATAAAGCAAGTGACATTGCCTTATTGTCTCCTGGGAGTTTAGTTGTTGTGTTGATCTCTCTTGTAGGTTTTACTGTTATCTGGACACGATAGTCTGAAAACACAAAAACCAGCCTTTCCTGTACTTTGTGCTGCGTTCATTGCTGCCAGCTCTAACTTGAACCCATCATGATGAAACTAATCAGTTTCCTAAATATCTCATGAATTACGGTCCTAAGGGAAAATGAAATTTTTAGCTTATTAATAATTTCACTTCTTTATGGCAGCTTGATCTTTTCAAATTGAAGTTGATGGTAATTATTCAATATGATAAGTGATTTGGCATATCTAACTCTAGAAATTGTCATTTCCTATTATTACTTACTCCTGAAGGTGTTCGTTTTGATAAATTCTCTGATGGGTAGTTAAAAATGTTGGTTTTCTAATCTGACGATAATTTGTGTTCACTGCTTCACGGTCATCTCAAAACCAAACAGAAATGCCTAATAAGCTTTATTTGGGCTTCACGTTAAGGTTCTGTTTATAATGTGTTAAAGAAAGCTAACAGAGTCAAAAGGTGCTTAATAAATGGTAAGCAGTTAGGTTATTCCATAGGTCAAGAAGGTTTTATGATTCTTCTGGATCTTCTATTGACATTCTTAGAACAACCTAGAGTTTAGCAAATGTTGCTTATGTATGTAAAATACTGTTGATACATATCAGTCATCTATTAGCCCATTATAAATAACTTCTAAACAAAACCTGAGTGTAAACAAACCCCTGTTTCGTTCTCTCAGAGTCAAGTTAAGTCAGAGGAACAGGACCCACTTATAAGAGGATGAATTTTTGCAGCTTTTACAGCACTTACATGAATCCGTACCTGCCAAAGCTTAAACCAAACTGAATTTGAGTGGAAAGAAAACCTACCTAAAGAGGGAAACAGATCCCAGAGTGAATAACATTAACAAGGCCAGTGATGTGACACCATTTCAATTTTGTATGCAAATACCTGTGGCTGGGAAAGGGACTGTGTGAGAGTGGTAAAGGGTGTGTATTTCCAAAGTAAATGTCTTCAAAATAGTGTCACAGTCCTTCCCAAACAGACAGCTTGTTGCCCAAGACAAGAGACTTGCAGTCTGGTGTACCAGGAATGGCTGTGAAGGGTAAACTATGTATTCTTTATTCTGATGGAGAAAGTGTCCTCAGCTAGCAAAAAGGTTGGTTACTCTTTCAGAGACATAAGAAGTTAGTACAGCCTTTTGTCAATTCTTGTTCTAGACTGATGCTGCAGTATCAGAGTGCCGTCCAGGAGTGTTTTAATGTTGCACAATGCTTTAAGTGCCTGAACCTTTGTCTTGCTAAGGGCTTGCCATTTGCGATTTGGCAGGCTGTCTTTCACCTGTAACATTGCAATGTACTTTTCACTGCATAAGTGCAGCTCTTCTCCTCCGCCCGCCTGAGCCATCGTGGCATTATTTCTTCCTTGTTGCTCTCGTTCTGTTGTTACCGTGCAGTTATTCTGTGGGCTTGCACCTGCGTAACCCAATCCTGTTGTTATAGGCAGTTCTGATGGGATGCAATTGCCATCAGTGAGAATCAGTCCTTCTCCCCTCCTCTTCTCTAATCCTTGCTTTGTACACTATTCTAGAGGAAAACAAGATTTAGTGGATACAATAGGAGGTAATAGTCATTTAAGTGGCTAATAAATGTTGCCCAAAAAACATACATGCGCATGCTAGATGGCTCTTGCACCTGATGAAAGCAGGCTTCAGTCAGCACTAACAGCATGATAGGCAATAACAAGCAGTAGGGAGTTTGATCAGACCCTGGTGAAAATTATATAGTTATTATGCAAAAAGTATTGTGGGGGATCACATGCTGTACAGGAGAGGTCACTTGTGTGGGAGACCATGGCACTTGTCACTCAGCTGGAGACAGAGAGCAATTTCCTTTTCTCTTTCTCTCTCTGTCCTACCCTCCCTCCCTCATCCTATCTCCTTTTTCTCTGTTCTCCAAAAATAACTATTGCTGCTAAAGGCAATATATGCCATTAGCTGTGGACCCCATAAATGCATCATAGTTTATCTCAACATCCTTTGTGCAACATTAAGTAATGTGATTAGCATTTATCAGTTTTTTCTTTAGTTTTATTCTCCCCCTCAAAAAAAGGATGTGCAACGAAGTGTTTACTATGTATAAAGATGGTTTAGTAAACCTTGAGGGAATGGCAGAGGAGGAGAAAGGTGGTTTGCCTTCAAGTGGATGTGTTGCTAGGTATTTCTAAAAAGGAAGACCACATCAGAGAAATATATGTGAGTGAGGAGGTTAGCAGGTTAGACATAGTCCTTCCTTCCTAGAAAAGAATTTTCATAGCCTCCGACCAGAAAATGTTCCGTTTTCTGTGTAGTACTCCTTTTAGTCAGAGGAATAAAACTGACAGCTACATCCTTCAGCCCATAGCATCACAACAGGGAGTTGTGATGAGGACCAAAACCTGCAATTTACTCTCAGATGCTGTGGAAGCCAGTGTAAAGAGCAGAACTCAGGTCTGACATCCCTGTTTGAGTCGCTAAGGAGACAGAGTGAAACTTTTTATTCTGGTTATATTTTCTTTTGTGCAGTAGACTTTATGGCCAGCTACAGTACATTGCTATAGTTTTGTCAAAAGATAACGAAAAGATAATCAAAACATCCTAGTGATTGACAAACAGGGTTTTTCACTCTCCAAGGCAACTGGAGAGAATAGGAGGGAAGATTTATCATTGACAGGCGATTTAGAAACTCTCCTTCAGTAGCAGCTGCAAATCTGTATGGTGTTAAAGGAGGTTACACCAATGGCACAGCTCTCCCTCTCTGCCCATCAGCAACATCTGTATTAGTTGGTATCAGCTCCACAAGTTGCCATAAAAGGATTAAGCAATAAAGGTGGGAGTAACATCATAGTTTGTGCGGGTGAGCAGGAAGAACTGTGTGTCTTCTGTGAACTGCTAGTACTTCTCACCATTTCATCAGCTCAACTCATCTCTTGAGGAGTTGATAAGGATCTTGATGTTGCCTTTTAATTGGACATAGTTCCTCCTCCAGAAAGCAGAGAGTATTCTGACCCATTCTTCAACTTCCCCTCAGGCAAAATAAAAGTATCTTGTAGCCAATCTATCAACTGCTATAGAATGACTTGAGATGATCAGAATGGATATGTGTCGCTTGCTTACTTACTTACAGGAGGTGATAGTGCCTCTAAGACTGATTCAGTTCCATCCCTGGGCTGTGTATTGATTATCCCAAGTTTTGAGTGTCAGCCTCTGATCAGATGAGCTTATAGCTGGCTTGCCTCCACTGTGCAATTTTTTGGGAATTTATGTTTGAGACAAGGCATCATTTAGATAAATGTTGTGAATCTAGCACTGGCAGCTTGCTAGTGGTTGAACCAGTAGTACGTGAGAGAAAGAGAGATTTCTTTTCGAAATGATTGATCACATGTTTTGATCAGGAGTGGTGTAATTAGTTTATGAATTTCTTTCCTAAAATGTGGCGGGTCCTGGGTGAGATTCACAAGTCTTGAATTATGTCTCCCCGTAGTGACAGTTGCTTCTTGATGACTGAAAAGACTGAATTCTGTGAAAGCTGGTTGGTCTTAAGTTGGTGGTACAGGTGAAATTAATTCATGCTGTTTTAAGAATTCCTGATCATGAACAACCTTTTCAGTGAAGTAGGATAATAGCTTCGTGTGTGTTTCTGTTCCAAAACTACCTTGCTGTCATAGACTGTGATATTCTGACACCTAGACTGTTTTCATATTGATCACCAATAAAAAATGGCACCAATACATCCTGTTGTTCAAATGCACATCTGTAGCAGGCATTTCTAAATCTTCTATTTAGCATTTTCCACCATTCCAGAATTCATCATTTACTCCTTCACCATAATCTTGTCACAAGAAAACACAGAAAGAAAAAGTCCATCCCTATTTGTGACAGTTATTTTTTAGTGAAATACTAGTAAATACTTAGAGTTTATTGTATGCTTAGGCTTTGTTCCAAATAGATGTATAATATATATTTTTAATACTTGTGTATAGTGGCAATTTATAAGATGTTCTAATATTGATCTACTAAACATTTTAAAACAAGATTGGAAAAACATGATACAAATTTAAGGACTATTAAAGCTTTTCATAGTTGAAAGGAGAAATCCTACACTAATGAGAAAAAAGTCACAATTTTTTCAAATGAAGGCAACAAAACCAGAGGGATTTGGGGGAAAAAATTTCATAGAAATATAGCCCACCTGGATCCTGATGCAGCACAGGAGTTATGTAAGGGAAAAATCTGTTCCTGTTATTACATAAAAATGGACACGTGTGTATACACACACACACAAAAGGAAAGAGGAGGAAAAAAACCTGCTGTACTTACTACCTCTACTGACATTCCTGCAAGTCTGGGGTGTTGTTAGCGGGGCAGGGAAGGCTGCTGAGGTGCACAAGATTGCTGGTGTCTTTATATAGTGTAAACTTCTTCCAGAAACCACAGAATCACAGAATCGTAGGGTTGGAAGGGACCTATGGAGATCACCTAGTCCAACCCATACAATTACGTGAACATAACGTTTATCAGGCTTAAATAATGTGAGTTGGTTCCCCCATTTGTCCAGATATCTGACTATTATCCTAACTCAGGGCCTTCGCATCAGGTTGCTCTTCAGATAACTGAGCGTAGATGAGACCTTTAAGTAAAGGGCCAAGGAGTTTATTGACACCAACGGACAATTCCCTGTCCAGTTTTATCAGGAGACAGGCAAGTCTGTCCTGGACTGTCTGCAGCATCAGCAGCTGCTGTTGGCTGCAGAGAGGGCAACGGAGGCCTCCGAGGAGGGTGCAGCCATGTCAGGCACCTGCCACATGCACACGATTAGGCAACCAGTGGTGCAACCTCAGGAGCGCGGGTGAGGTGGGGACCTTGGCTGAGGAGACAAGAAATGCTTTGATTTTCACTTTGTTCCCCAGGTGCAAGTTTTCAGAGGAAACCTCTGATAGTGATTAAAAGCATCTCTTCTCCCATGGTGGATGTCTTTCTGGGACAGAAGGAGGGAAAAAAAAACAACATCCTGTCCTCTTGCCTGAAGGGATGTCAGGAATAAACCAGCCTTTCAGGAGTTGCAGTTCGCTTAAAAGTGACTTGCTTTTCTTGAGGCATCAGGAAGAAATCATACAGGATATAATGCTGCCTGCTCGATTGTTTTTTTTTAACCCTGTCCATTAGATCGTGATGTCTCCTTTGTCATTTACAAACTATGCAATTTGTTGCAGCAGCTGTACAGGAAGGAATAAGAGAGAAACAAAAGAATTGCAGGGGAGGCAAGAGAAAATGCTAATGAAAACCCAGGCTTTGCCATAGCTCTCTAGCCCTTTCCTCACAGGACTGCCCAATGTGTGCGAGCACAGTGTCCCAGAGATAGGAATTGCTCTGTATCATGATTTCTCTTGCTATAGGGTACATGAAACTCTCCTGACACCTTCATTTCTTTCTCTGAAAAGCTTGTGCTACCGGTAACCACGTACTTTCCAAATTTTGGTTCTACAATGGTTGCCTGCATTCAGTCACCTCCACTTGCCTTTTCTGGTATGTGGCGTGGGTTGGTTGCACCATTTGTTCTTCTCTCCTGAAGGTTTGGTGAGAGAAGGTGTAAGGATGTTTGGGAAGGCAGCATCCTTCACTGCAGAGAGTAAAATATCCCACTGAGGGATCTGTGTCTGCTTATTACAGCAACGAAAGGATTAGGACCTTACAAGTGTCAGCATTAGTTTGTCGACTTTCATTGAAGAATAACTGGATGGCGTTTGGTTTACATTCAGAAATTCTCCACACGGCTTAAATTTCTGAGTATGAAACACCAGAGTTCAGAGCTCAGAAACACCAAAGCAGTATAGTCTGGTGGTTCACTACCAACATTTGCAACACTACTTATCTTAAATTAACAGGAGATAAACCCAAGTTGCTTTCTGTTTCAGATACATTGTGATGTTTGACAGGGAAAAAGCTCGCGTAGCCCAGAGCTGCCAGGCATTTGGAGGAAATGCTGAGTGACTTTCAGAATGATGAATCCAAACTTCACAGTGTTTACCGTTAGTGTCAGATTGCAGACTCTTGCATTAGTTTCCTCTCAGCTGAAAAGTTAATTTAAGAGACAAAAATGAATCGATAAAAAACAACATCAGATACCAAGTCAACACTGGGAATGTAGGAACAGACTGAAAATTGAGCTCGGCCTCACAATGCAAGCAAAATATTTGAAATTTTTTCTCGTAAAAAAACCCAACTCTGTTCCCTTTAGAAGAGCTGGAGATATGGCAAGGCCTGTATAGGGAATTTCCTTCAAATTGTGCTTGTCACATCTTCAGCTCAAGCTGTGGGAATTGCCGAGGTCAGAACTGGATCTTGGTGGATAAGTGAAGATTGAGAGTTTCATGTAAAACAGTCATTGTTTTTTTTAAACCTACCTATGAATTAGCAAAGGACTTCTCCCTCCTCTCATCTCCTATTCCCTTCCCTTCTTTATACTATCACATCAGCATATTTAATAGGTGCAAAATTGTTCTTTCTTTCTGTTTTCCTACTTTCTAGGAATTTGCTAGTCTCTTCTTTCCTTTGCTTTATTATCTACATTAGCCAGTGATGTGTTAGTGACTTGCACATGGAATATTTTAATGAGCTTTAGATAGCTGCTGAGAATTGTTATCCATACATCTCAAAATGCATTACAAAGATAGGTGAACATTCCTAGTTGTATTTTACAGTTAGCACAGAGAAGCTGAGAGGCTTGCTACAGGCACAGATTTTTCTCCCCTGAAGTAGTGTTTTATGCCGCTTTGGTCTGTATATAGTGTAAACTTCTTCCAGAAACCAATTACATGAACATAATGTTTATCAGGCTTAAATAATCCTTTTACCGAGGAGAGGAATTATGTACATAGTGTAAGGGTTCATACAGGTCAGCCTTGTTTCAACCCGCACTGTGAAAAGTGTTCATGTTGGAGGATGATAAAATTAAGGAAGTGCACCTTGGAAGTTCAGGGGAAAGTAATGAAGCCTCTCCAGTGTAGTTCAGTGTCAAAGGGAGGAACACAAATCCTGACTCCTACTTTTTCTCTCTATTTGATATATTACAGCTTCTTTATAATATACAGACAGCACAATTTCTCTGTAGGAATGCTTCCAGTAAGTTTGGAGACAACTGTATGCTAAACCATTTTGCCGGACAGCAATGTAGCAAGATGTGAGTGGGCAGAGCTGTTGCCTCACTGCCAGATTGCTTTCCCAAATATCAGCTTATTGCACTCTGGCGTTGTGTCACAGAGCACTCTCTTTACTTGGAGAGAAGGACTTTTATTTCTTAAGCCTGACTGCTTCTCTTGAGCAGAGAAAAAAAATGTTTATGGAGGATTTTCCCTGAACATGTGGGCCTGTGTCTGCCTGTCTTCTCAGTTGGAAAATTCATTTCACAAGACAAATAATTGAGCTGTAGGCTAACTGGGAGAGCAAGCAGATGTGCTTCCTGCAGTTGGAACATTTTTTTGCCTTTTCCCTCTCTTCACTCTTGTCACCTGTCTCCAGTAACACAATGATGAAAATACTCCCCCTCCCCTGTGCGGAAAAGGTCTCATATTGCTCCAAAGCCATATGTTTTGCCTTCCCTTTTTTTTGACATTTGACAAAAGCTCTAAGACTGAAATACTTCAGAGACATCCAAATAATTGCTGTTAGGCAGTGGTTTGAAGCTTTATGAAATCGCAGGGGATGTTCATAAGGTAAAAACAGTTTTACGTGCTCAAACGCTTTGCTCAGACAGATCCTATATGAACGTCTTCGCTATAGACAAAGTATTGCAACACTTACAAAGGGCTTCACTATAGGCAAAATATTGTAACACTTCAGAATGATGTGTTTCATTTCAAAATGTCATAATAGGGATTTTTGGAGGTTAGGTCATCCTTGTTCCTTTTGGAGGTATATTCTTTATGTTACCCAACAACAAATGTTTTCTCCCAGCACTTGAAAGCACCTCCCTGGAAGAAAATAGTAATTTTCTTAGCTGAATTTAATAACACATTACAGAATCAAATCTGGATTTACAAATGCCAATAGGTACTTTCACATACAAATGTACATTTTACTCCTGCAGTAAGATGCATGAATAATATTGCAGACATTAGAGGTCAGGGTCTGAAAGCTTGACCTTATCATTCTGCCTGAAACCAGAGGAGGGCAGAACATTTGAAGTGGAAATCAGTAAGACTCTGGGAGACGTTATGATGGGAAGAGGACAACATATTTCAGTAACGAGGTAGGGCTGTTTTGCTGTAAAATTGACTATTTGTTCATAAAACTGGTCAGAACATTTTCAGAAATGGGTTTTAATAGATTCTTAGGGATAATTTTCAAGCATATCAGTAATTAGCTAACTGCATCTTTGTGCACTTTTTAGTGATTTTTCTTAACTTTTTATTTTTACTATTGGCCTTAAAGGAGAACCTATTGTTTTTTTTCAAGAGAGAGAGAGATGATCTCTGAACAGAATTTCTCCAATCATGAGTTTAATACAAAACACCAGGGTTACTGCATAGGCAGTTTTGTAGTTAATACAATGCATCGGGTTGCTCCCTCCTTTATTTTCATTTGTGTTTAGTTCCCTCTTTTTTTATTCTCTTAAATCATCTCAAAAATCCTCAATCTTGCTTATGTAACACCTGAACCTACAAGACTGGAAGACAACACATGTATCTGGATATCTCTCTCAGTGCTGCGTCCACACGTCTATGTTCAAAGACAGATGTTTGCCCTGGGCCTTTTTCTATTAAGATCATTCTCTGTATAGTTAATGGTTTTAATTTTTTCTTCTGTGTGCACCATTATTTGATAGGATTTAGTCAACTGTGGAAGTCAGACAGTGCCATTTTTGTTAATTATTCAATTTGTACATAAATTTTCCTTCGAGTGGTGACTGCTGTTTTTCACAGGTACAATGGGAATGCATTAACCCCAAGTACAAAGCAAAGAAGAAGAATTACAAGAACTCAGGCATCGTCATCCTTAACCAGTGCAAGGTAAATACGTGGTTTTTTGGCTGTTTCTTTACGAAGCTGTCGGCGATATATTTTAATGGTGTTTGGAAACACAGACAACAAAGTTGAACTGCCTGTAGAATAGCAATGGAAACCGATCCACTGCAAAAATTAAAGGCAAGGACTTGAATCCCAAAAGTAAGCTGACTGTCCCCAACTCTCCTCTTTCATTTCTCTTGCCCTATCCCTGCTGTTGTGCAGTGGGATAGGCAGTACTAAACTTTTACACCTACAGGCTTACTAATTGGCCTTTTGTGTGTTTCTCTTCTAATCCTTCCATCACTTCTACAAAATTGCTCTTGTTCGTCGTAAACCAACAGCAAAATTTCCACTGACTTCCCACCGAGAAGAAGCAGAACTTGGTTGTACTTTTAGATGCGAATTTCCTTTCTGTAATTTTAGAATTTTGTTATTTTCTTTGGTTATGTTTTTCTTTCTGTCTCAAACTATATTTAATGCTTTCGTCCTTTACCTTATTTTCAGTTGGTCCCTTTCCTCCTTCCCATTTACTTTTTTCAGGCACTTCTTTGATGTTTTAGCAGTACACAGCTAATTTAAATATCTTGCTTTCTTGTCTGCAGATCCACAAGATGCATTCTTTCTTAGATTATATCATGGGAGGCTGCCAAATACAGTTTACAGTAAGTGTCTTACTTCTCTAATTTCTTTTAATGAAAGGGAATCCCCTCAGATACTGATTCATTACTTTCACAGCGAAATGATTCTTTCGTGACATTCCTCGGTAAATTATTAAGGTCTCCTTGCAAAATGTATTAAGCCTAGAAAATAAAACCGTGCTAATGCAGTAAGATTTTCCTTGCACATGCTGCTTTACTTTTATGTTTTGCAGCAATGACAATCACATTGCAAAAAGTAAAGACAACTTCATGCAGGGCTGAGAAGCTAAGCTGTTGTAGTCCCACCAATTTCATGAGCTACACCCAGTCCCAAAAGCTGGAGAACTTAAATAGCCCCTGTGACAGTGCTCACTGGCCTTTGGCTTTTGAGCCTCAGTTTGTTTACAAGAATTTTGAATTAATTCCCTTGCTGTGAGTGTGTCACAGGGGGGAGTTTCATCTCACCTGCCTTTCGTCTCTTAAATGTTAGATGTCCTGTTCATCAATCCTATGGGCCAGTCTTCCTTTCCAGAATGAGTCATCTGTTAAAGCAAGTTATTTCCCCTCTAAGGGTGCCATACAGAAAGTCACAGGCAGAGAGATAGTCCAGCCAGGGACCCCTCTCTCTCAGTCTGGGATAAATGCTGGGGTAAATGTGTAAATGCTGATGTTTCATACCTCAGCCACAGCTACCAACAGTAAGATGGCACTACATGGGGAACAAAGTTGCAGTTTAGAGCGAATTCAGGAACAATTCAGTTCAAGGAACAGGGGATAAAATGATTTGTAGATCTTTCCATAAAGGGAAATACAATATTTTGCATTTCCAAATAATCATTTTTAGAAACATTAAATGCGGTATGGTTTTGATCCATTCTTTTTCTTTTCTTTTTTTTTTGTATTTTGAATCTGAGAAATAACATAACATAATGTAACGTAACGTAACATAATAAAATAAAATAAAATAAAATAAAATAAAATAAAATAAAATAAAATAAAATAAAGGTATTTTCCGTAGCATAGGAATACAGATTGTGGCTCATTTCCAGTCTGGTTTACGTGACCTCATGCCAGTTACAGGGGTAAAATCTAATGCTCCAAGGAAATATTCTTCTGGAGAGCTTTTCTTTTCCTGTAGCACCCTGCCTTGTTTCTGCTCCCAGGCATCAAGGATCCAACATTGGATGCTACTGAAATGTTCCATTTCACTTTTTGCAGACAAGCCTTCATTTTCCAAAATGATTTAACAAAAAAAAGAAAGTTTTTTTTATCCCAACAGAAAATTCCAGCAACAACAGCAGCTATACACAGTAATGGATTGTCTTTTTGTGTACAAATCAGCTTTTTGAGGTACAAAACATGCACTTTGCCAGTATACCTTGCAAACTCATTGAGTAACACACAGAACTGAAGACCCTATTTCTGTTTTTGAAAGAAATACCTACTGTAGTCGACAAAGATCTTTATAGTTATCTTTTCTCATCCAGTGTAATTGCCTCTCCGGCCTTACCCGGCTTCTTCTTCTGTCCCCCTCCCTTGCCTGCAATGCCCGTTTCTCCTCCAAAACTGTAACTCGCCAATCCCTAGAAACTCCTTTAATTTCTCTTTCCTGGCATTTTCTCCCTAAAAATATGACTGGAAGAACTCAACTATCAAATGTGTTTAAGGTCATTAGCAGAAAGACAGTAATGTCTTTAAGTAATATTTAAAAGCCTTTTCTAATCAGGGCATGTGCTTAAGCACATGCAAAGACTGGTTAATATGCATTTCCCACAACTCCAGCTCAAGCACAGGAGCACTGTAACCATTAGAAAGGGTCTAGGGATATACATATTATAATGTTACAGCTGTGCTTTCCAAACTCTTTTTGATTCCTCCCTAATGTTTTCCAATGGAAGAGCAAGTCCTTACACAGGGTCGTGCAATTTGTTTGCCTTTTATTTACTTGTTGCAGATTTCCTATTAGTAGGCTGTGAACCACAAGTTGAAAACTGCTGTGTTAGACTGTGTTAAAATGGATAGTATTAATTCTACTATATTTTACTATTTTAATATTTCATTTTGCTGAAATGAAACAAAACCATTGATAATAGGAAACGTAGGTAAATTCACCTGCAAGGATGGGCAGTGAGGACATGGAGGAAATGAAAGATCCATTATACTGTGAACTGCAGAGATCCCTGAATTACTGATGACCTCAATGGTAAATCCACCAGCTACAGTATTGTGTAAACTCATCACTATCAGATTTCAGGCCACTATCCTACGTGGACTCAGGGGAAGCCGTTGTAGTTGTTTCTGTGCCTATAGCTCTGTTCATGCATTACCTAGTGGTTCTACTTAAAGATCGTCACAAGCTGACTCTCCGCATATTTCAGTTCCTCCTGCCTCAGTTGCACCAATCCCCAGTGCTGATAGCACAGACTGGTGTGAGATGTGTTGCTGTTTCCAGAAATGTATCAAAGATTCTCTGGTGGGCACTGAAACAAATGGTTGCAGCCTACAGGGGAGATGTTCAATGCTCCCTTGTTTTCTGCACACATATAATCTCCTTTTCACGTAGTCCTAATCTGGTTAATTCAGACCACTGAAATAGAGGAGGCCTATTCCTTCCCCCTTCCCAGATTTCCATTTCTTTTAAGTGGAATGGATCTGGAATTGTTTGAAACTCTCCCAGTACATGTATTGTTGTTGTTGTCTTAATATTAATGACATTTCTATTTAGTTCGTGCTGTTTGCAGGCAGCACGATACAAGTGTGATTTGAAAGGGCACTTGCTGAGGGAGGGAAACGGGGATGCTAAGCATGCATTTGATAACAAAAAGCTGTGGTATGATGTACCTGCTAATTTAAGGCATTAATGAAGGCTCTGGTAACATCATGCTGTGTGTTCTTGGGATGCTTTGTACATCTATTGTAAGAACCTAGTTTGTAGTTAATGTCTCTGAAAAATGAAAGTAAACTTTTCCTTCACTTTAAAACCATTTATTAAGACGCTTTCGTCTATAGAGATCAATAGCGCTGATTCTAGTCCACTATTTTTATGCACTGCTTATTGCAAAATGCTGTATCTCTTATCAGCCAGTGTTCCCTGCCGCAGAAGAAATGTTCAGAAGTTGGCAGTGAAAATGGGTCTGTAGTCAGAAGATATTTTCATCACTTTAGGAAATACAGCAGAAAGGATGTGTAACGTGCATAAAAGGAACTGTAATAGAAAGATATATTGGACAGATTCTCTCTCAGACAGGTCATGGTATTGGGCAGGCCGATTTGTTGCTGACAGATCTAGCAGGAGGTCCAAGCTATGTCGGATGTTTCCAGTGCGATGAAAATCACGCTTTTACAAGGCTGAGGCAAAAACGTATGGAGAGTGTAGTTATTGCTCTGTTATGTTCTTACTTAGCTGTGGGAAGACGACTGGTACATTGGAACTGATACATTTAAAGATATACTGATAAAAATCAACTGTGCGCACTGTAGGAAAGATTCCTACTTTGCTGCCCACGAGATTAGCTCAGTTGTGATATGATATTAGCCTAACTTCTGTGATATGTTAGCTTAGTTTTACAAATCCTTATCCTGATTTGCACAAGACCTTGGTACTGCTGGGTAATGCTCAAAGAGCAGAGCTCTGCGTTGTTATTTCTGAATCATGGCAAATAACAGTGGACATCTTTCTTAAAAGTCCTCCCCTTGGAAATCAAACAGAGACTTTGAACAAAGTCAAGCACACTACATCCAAGTAAAAATATTCATAAAGGCTTCATTATAGGAAATTAGGATATTTTTTGCTTATCCACAGATCTCTACTACAAGGACCGTTTCCAAAATGGAAGTTTGTTCTGGGGTGGGATTTTTTCTTTTCCAAACGCTAGCCACAGACTTTTTTCCAAGCTCATGAAACCCACTGTTTATGCCAACACTGTGCTCTTGTTTTCAGTTAAAAAGCCTTTAGCTGTGGCTAACAGCTATGAAGGAAGGCTTGTCCAGTTCCGTCTGATGTGTCAGTCGAGTCTTGTTAACGTCTGCTTTGAGATTATCAGTAAAAATGCCTACTTTTAACAATTCTACAGCAATGCCCTTTGTTTATCATACAGTGACATTTTTGCACTTTCTATAATCAGAACAAAAAATGAAGGTTAAATTAATGACAGAGAAAATGCACATCTTTTTAAGTAAATATGCACACCTTGGCTAAGATTTTTTTAAAATAAGTGTCCCAAAATTTAACTAATCCATACAAGTACCTATGGATTTACCTTAGGTTTCACAAACTACTGCTGTTTCTTTCTTCCTTAGTTACGTACATGTATGCAAGTGAGAACATGAGAGGTATCCCATTGATTTATTCAGGTTAAATCAAGCCATCATTTTCAGAAAATGATCTATGTGGAAAACAGACTCACTGCTTCAGCGCGTGAACAGTGAGTAGGGAAGCAGAGGTGAAAGATTACTTTATTTGCAAGCCAAATCAAGCTCATATCTCCTGACTGACATGTGGTGAGGGGCGGGGGGTTCATAGTTGATCAAGGCAACAAAAAGGCATTTCCAAGCTAACTAGAGCTCAGTGACAAATATTTTTCTTCAGCCAAGAGTTAGGGGTGGAAAATCAGAAACGGTGGGGAAAAGCCATGTTGGGTTGACCCCCTATGATCTTTCCCTTTTAGTTTTTAGGAACAAAAACTAAGTTTCGGGAGGCCTTTGTCATTTTTTTAAGGGAGAATGTTTCATTTTCACTTTATAGCTGCATAAAATAGTCTTCCCCATGCCAAGCAGAGGCTCCAGCTGGGGAAGCAGCACACCACAGAGGCAAGCTGAGATTTCAGAGTTCTTTTTGCAGCCTTCAGGAAGGCCCTTACCTGTCAACTGCACTGTAAAACTGAAAAATGAACTCTGTGCTTTGTCTATTGAATATCCAGGTATAACAGGTTTTTTGGAGGAAGAGGTCATTGGACAAAATCATAAGGAAGTTTTTCAATAGCTTTGTTCCCTCTATGACACCCTTTGGGTTTCTTGTTGCTCCTTTTAGGAATTCCTAGAAAGCAGCATCACAAATTCAGAAGAGGGCTTTCTGGTCCATGACAGTCATATCATAGGAAGATGCATGCCAGAGTATATCTTCAGTGAGAAATATAAAGAGCATTTCAAAAGGGAGAAATTAATTTTAAGAGGATTGATTAATATTTGCTTTTGCATTGAATGATTGCCATAATCTTCTCTAAGCCTTTTCAACACAAAAACCTGTGCAGGATTTTTATCCTGCAGCTCGCCTTTAAGCTCACTATCATCTATGAAATCTGGAGGGTTAATTATTTAATGCTTAGGTGTTTTGAGGGTAAAAAGCACCAGACAGGCAATATCTGCTACTATTGCTACAGCCACAGTAAGTTTTAAAATAGCTAAGAAATGTCTGTAACTGGAGTTTTTTAATTTATAGTTTTAGTAGGACTTTTAACTCTCTCGGGACATTTGTGCTGCACAGCTTTTATGTCCTGAACATCACCTAAACTGGAATAATTTAATTAAGTATGAGAACCTAGAGATAGTTAATTTGATTCATCTGTATTAGGACATAATTTTCCACACAGAATAATAATGCAGTTCATTTTTTTTCCCAATTGCTCCATTTTAGTTTTATTATCTCTTCTTTTATAAGCTGTCACTTACTTTTAGACATATTTATCTATACTATCCTAATTCAAATTTGATGAAGTACACTGTGACTTGACCTTTGCTTTAAGGCTGCAGTCTCTGCAGAAAACTCTTTCTGGTAAAGATACATGGTTGGTGTGGGTATCCTTATGCCCAGGATTGCTCCACAACATATTGACTTTTCTTCTTTTCCAGGTAGCTATAGATTTCACTGCGTCAAATGGCGATCCTAGGAACAGCTGCTCACTGCACTACATCCACCCTTATCAACCCAATGAGTACTTGAAAGCGTTGGTAGCTGTTGGGGAGATTTGCCAAGACTATGACAGGTAAATAACCACATTTGATAACAGAGTTGTCTTTAGAAAGTGTTTTCACAGCGTGAAATCAATGACTGCCTGCTGCTGGCTGCAGTAGCTCCATGTTTAGTCACTTAAGAGAAATGACTGCACGTCAGAAAGATTTGTCTACCTTAGCACGCTTTTGAGAGTGGGTTTAGATCAGCTTCATGGTAATGAAAGGCCTGGTTCTCGGCTCTGTGGCTGACGTGTGTTAAGTTTCAGGTTTGTATTCGCATGTCGAAATCGCATGTTTGAGTGGATTTTTCATGTGCGTTAAACTTGAAGCCTGTTTTGCAGATGTTAATAGCATCCTTTCTGACACACTTGGGAGTCTGGTTCTGTCCCATCCTGCAGAAAAGCATTCCTCAAACGTTGTGTTGGAAACTGAATTTGTAGTTGCCTAAACTGCTTAGTGGCCGTGTCTGTTCTTAGCAGTAAATGTGTGGTCTTTTTCAGTGTTCTCCTGACCTGTTGAATATTACTGTCTCTTCTAAAATAAGTATTAAAGGGTAGTGATAATGTGTGCACACAACTTGCATTTAAAAAAATAAACAAATTCAAGTAATTGGGTTAAATATGCTTTGATAACATTATGTACTTCTGTTGCTTTCAAATAGGCTGCCTGCTTCTATCAAATTAATTGCCCATTATTAATCTAATTACCAAGTGCATTTCCTTTAGATGTTCTTTCTTTGTTGGTGAGACATAGCATCTTACACAATTATTCTTTCTAATCTTTGCGCATGTAATAGACATCCGCCCACCACTTTGCCATATGTAAATACTAGATCTCAAAAAAACAATGGTATTTCCAGTCACATCTGAATTATACTTTCTGTATAAATTGTGGAGTGATTTAATACTGTGGTTTGCATGTTACACGTCGCATATACCAATTAGCCTGCTCAGAGGCACTTCCATTTGCATGGTAATGAAATGCCTTCTCAAGGAAGAATGAGGAAAATACTGCCCTGATACAATTTCTGTAAGAATTTGGTGGTCAAATTTAGGCAATGAGTCTGAGAAAATTAATATTTTATTGTAAGTGAGCTGATAATTCCTCAGTGATTATCCAGTAATTTAATAATTACTAGCAATAATTTAGAGGATTAATATACTTCAAAATAGGGAAGGAGTAAAAAGGGCTGGCTTATGCACACAGATTTTTTTGATTTTTGTCACATAAGGTATATTTTTTAAGAAAATGAAATCGTTAAGTGTCATAGTCCCTCCTCTATGGAGATATTAATCCCAAATCAGGATTATTCTCTCAATATAGCATATTCCAATCAGTACAAAAAATAATCGCCAGTCATTTTTTAAATGAAACCATCAGCATCATTCAGTTCTATTGTGCTGCCGAAAATGCCTATTGATGCTAATCAGCACAACTAATGTTATATGAGCTATGGACTAGGGCTGAACAAAAGCCAGAATTTATTTTCCCAGGGAAGTGGCACCTTTCTGGCATGTGCTTGACCTATACATGCTCTCAAGTTGTGACACTATAAATACCTTCCCGTGGGCAACTTAATTCAACACGGTCAGTGCTTTCCAATCAAAATGTCAAGCGAGGACCTTTTCTTTATACTTGCATGTTTTGAATCCAGCAAACTGGAAATGAAAACTTATAATTTCTCTAAAGAAGGAGAGAAATTATGAGAAGCAAATCTGCACACAAAACAATCTACAGGTTCTATGTAGGAGGGGTTTTGTGTTTAGTTGCAGCCTTGAGACGCATGAGCATATATGACCTATAAAGCAAATCTTCTGTATATACAATTAAAAAAAAAAATAATCCAAATTCAGTAAAAATTCAAAGTGTGGCACAGATCCATAACTGCTCCAGTGAGCTCAGTTGTGCTTCAAATACTGGAGTAGGATTTCTGTTTCCAGATTAAGATCAGCCAGAAGTGAAAAGAGAGGCACCTGCTGAACCTAAGGGCTGTTTAGAGCCAGAGTCTCACCATTTGCATAGGGGCATGTCTTTAGTAAGATCAAAATATGAGACCCCAAAGATGGCAGTGCTCTTACCTGAAGTTTTATAGTTTGTACCCATCAATTATTGCAAATAGGCAGAACTGGCTAATTTCAAGCCAAACAAAGGAAAATGGAGTGATTTTCTTTGGGTCTCGGGATGCATGTATTTACATCAAATGAAAGAATAGTTGGAATAAATTGTAATGGTTTTTGGATTCCAATAGCAGAGCTGTTGAATGATAAGTACTTTTGCTACACTTATATACCAAAAGACTGCTTTTTTATATTAAAAAAAAGAAAGCCTATGGTTATTACTTAAAATATTTCTGTAATTAGAAACATCCAAATTTATTTGTAATTTGGGAGGAATTGGATTGGCAAGCAATATAGAGAGAGAATACACTCAAAATCATAGAATCATAGAATCTTCACGGTTGGAAAGGACCTTTGAGATCATCGAGTCCAACCATACATACACACACACGCACACAAAAAAAAAAAAAAATACCCCAAAAAACCCCCAACAACCTACAATCTCTGCCCTTCAGAGCGTGCCCTGAAGTGCCAAACCTAGACGTTTTTTAAATACCTCTAGGGATGGTGACTCAACCACCTCCCTGGGCAGGCTGTTCCAGTGCCTGACCACTCTTTCAGTAAAGTAATTCTTCCTAATATCTAATCTAAACCTCCCCTACCACAGCTTCAGACCATTTCCTCTGCTCCTGTCATTGTTCACCTGGGAGAAGAGGCCAACACCCACCTCTCTCCAACCTCCTTTCAGGTAGTTGTAGAGGGCAATGAGGTCTCCCCTCAGTCTCCTCCAAGCTAAACATGCCCAGCCCCCTCAGCCTCTCCTCATATGACCTGGTCTCCAGACCCCTCACCAGCCTGGTAGCTCTCCTCTGGACACGCTCCAGCACCTCAATGTCCCTCCTGTACAGCGGGGCCCAGAACTGAACACAGGACTCGAGGTGAGGCCTCACCAGTGCCGAGTACAGAGGCACCATCACTTCCCTGCTCCTGCTGGCCACGCTATTCCTGATACAAGCCAGAATCCTGTTGGCCTTCTTGGCCACCTGGGCACACTGCTGGCTCATGTTAAGCTGGCCGTCCACCAGCACCCCCAGGTCCTTTTCTGCCGGGCAGCTTTCCAGCCACTCTTCCCCAAGCCTGTGGCGTTGCCCGGGGTTGTTGTGACCAAAATGCAGGACCCGGCACTTGGCCTTATTAAACCTCGTACAGTTGGCCTCGGCCCGTCGATCCAGCCTGTCCAGGTCCCTCTGTAGAGCCTTCCTACCCTCAAGCAGATCAACACTCCCACCTAGTTTGGTGTCATCTGCAAACTTACTGAGGGTGCACTCAATGCCCTCATCCAGATCATTGATAAAGATATTAAACAAAACTGGCCCCAAAACTGAGCCCTGAGGGACACCGCTGGTGACCGGCCGCCAAGAGGATTTCACCCCATTAATCACAACTCTCTGGGCACGGCCATCCAGCCAGGTTTTAACCCAGCGAAGAGTACACTTGTCTATGCCATGATTCGCCAGCTTCTCCAGGAGAATGCTGTGGGGTGCGGTGTCAAAGGCCTTACCAAAGTCCAGATAGACAATGTCCACAGCCTTCCCCACATCCAGAAGGCGGGCCACATGGTCATAGAAAGAGATCAGGTTGGTTAAGCAGGACCTCCCCTTCCTAAACCCATGATCCAGAGTTCTCTTTTATATACTCTAGTTAGTTCTGTCAATCAAGCCAAATCTCACAATTTAGGTTTCTGTACATATCAGCCTAATATAATGTATCCCTAAGTAATTAATGCTCCAGATTAAGTGCTGCCTCACATCCCTTGATACAGTGGAATAATCCCTGCTCATCAAAAAGCCCATTTATCTGTATGCTTCAGAGATTCCTGAAACAGTTAAATGAATAGCACCCTTCTGTGTAGTTAAGCGTGAAAGAATAAGATTCATTCTTTCATCAGCGATATTCAGAGAATGAGAAATAGACTTTGGTTATTATCCTGGCTGTAGAAATGCTGCAGTCCTGTAGGAATAAGCCAATCTGATAATGGTATGGGAAACGGAAGAGCTGTTCACCTGCACAAAAGACTTAATACTTTATCTATATGGTGGAATTGTTTCAGGCTATAACAACATTTGTCATAAGAGAGAAGATAAAGTTTGTATGTGATATAATCAGTGGCTAAGCAACAGAAGCAATGGATCATAAAGGAAGGAGAAACATTCGTTAGTTTTAAGGAACTAGGCTTTAAAATGTAGTTAGAAATAGCGGAAAGGGGAAAACACATTAAAAACTTATTGTTGTAAATATTTGGTAAAATAAGCAGATAGCTTCATGGAGAAGAATTTAAGATAAGTGGCTCATGAATGTTTAAAGATGACATCATGAAGCAATAAGTGAGAAATCTATATTTACATTTAAACATTTCATAAGCTTTCTTTTGGATTAAGAATTATATCACTGGTCTAATTTTACCTTGAAATTGAGCAAGGCTACTCCACCTTTTTGTAGCATAGAGAAACAGATGAAAATTATGAAAAATCATTGGGCACTGAAGTGTTTGTTATTAAAAGGACCTGCTTCTGTATCATTCGATATTTATTCTTTACCTCAGTAATTTCAGTATTCAGTTCTCTGGATCAGAAATCAAATCAAGCAGTTTCTGACAACTAGCCGGGATCCTGAAAAATCAGTTGATCACTACCAAATGTGCATATATTCCCTCTAGGTGTTTTGAACAATGAGTTAGCAAAATATGCATAGCTCTCTATGCACTATGGCTGGCGTAGGACTTCTAACCTTCATCAACTCCGAACAATTGTTTTGGCCACCCTTTTGTTTTGGAGCCTGGTGGAGACCCCTTCAAGAGAATGTTATTTTCAAAGGATAGATGGCAGGTGTCTGTGTGGTTAACACTTACCCATGAAGTAAAAAAAAAATTATTTCTCTTTTATGCTGTTTTATAGCTTCCCTCTCTGCAGAGCAAAGCCATAAGTCACAATAACAACAGTGCACACAGTTTATTAAAATGGCTGGTCCTTTGATCTTAATGATTTTTTTACCATGCTGGAACACAACCAACTAGCCATGAGTGTAGCTCTTCTTTCATTCTGGAGTGATTGCTGTCTCTAGCAAAGGAAAAAGGGCTGGAATGGGACTGTAAATAGCTTGTTTGTAAGGATGAATGCTGTTACAGGCATACAATGTTAAAGGCTGAAATACTTCCTAAATGATCTTATATTATTATAGGTTTTGATGATGATATTGTGAGTGAAGCCCACGGCAGGACTTCCAAATCTTCTCCTCAGTTTGAAATCTGATTTCTGCAGTTAGGAGGTTTCCTTTCTCTTCTGATTATTAAGAATCTCATTGTATTACATTAAATATTTATCTTTGCATTAAAACCTCTACTCTGATTCATCGGGACACTAGAGCTTATTATCTAATCCCATTGAATTCAGTCTGACTCAAGCAAACACTGAAGTATTACACAAAATATAGATGGCACTAAGATGGAGTTATGAGTTTTACTGAATTTGAACTTTATTGTTAATTGTTCTCCCCACAGCCAAATGTTCAGTGTCTCCCATATACCTGGATGATCCTTATGATTTATTTTTACACATAGTTTTATATTTGTGCATACATGCAGAGTTTTTTGCTGGATTAATAAAAAGTGCTCACAAACATGTGTGAGAATCATCTTTTTATGTAGTCAAATCAATACTCATACCTTGAAAAAGACAAAGGGTAGATGTATGTTGTCAAATACTTCTAAGCATTTGTTGCACTGGATATTTGTGGAACTTCTTATTCTTGATGGGCCATCCCTGTTCTGATCTACGCACTCAACTCATGATTCCATGTGTTTGACGACACTGTTTTGTAAAATGTTGTCATAAAATTGGTCTTCACTTTCTTTTCATTCAAAATCTATTTCAAAAAGTAGTTCTTAATTATTTTAAATCTCTATTTACTCTTAAAGATAATGCAGATACTTTTTTTATTTACAAGAGGCCTTGAAACACACAGAAGATAAATTTTATCTTTTTCCTGACACTGATGTCCTTTTTCATTTAAGCAAATAACCTCCTTAACTCTAAATACTCAAGTAGCTTCTTAAAACTGGCATTTACACTGAGATCATATGCTAACAAATAAACTGCTTGTGTAAAACGCACTTGTCTAGCAACCTCCCCGAAGGCCACTAATGAGCAAAGAGTACATTATTCCTGCAAGGTCCAGAAATTATTTATGTGTAGAGCTCTGTAGAATACTTAAGAGTGAAAATTTAAAAACTGGGCCACATTCCACAAAAGATAAGTAAGTCCTGAAGTCAGTCTGAGTTTCAACATTAGCTTCTGCAATCAATGAATTGCAGCAGTAGCTGACCAGAAGCAAAAATTCCTCTTTATGATTTCTTCTTCAGTATTTTAGGGTGCGTTCACTCTGGTTGAAAACCATATATAAAACCTTCCTTCCCTCATGCAATAAGGTTCACTTGAAAATTAAGAAGGGAAAAAATTAAAGGGGAAAGTAAAAAGACCGGGGTTCCCAGTCCAGCATATTCCTTTCAGTGTAGATCTAAGAAAGGAAAAAACTTAAGAACAGTCAAACCAAGTCAGATGAAAGGTCTATCTGTCCCAGAAACACATTTCCTGAGGTACCCAGCAGAGGGCGGTTAGGGAGGAGAAAGAGGACAATAATGCAGTACATGTTACGGAAGTCATATATAAATCAATGCGATTGGTCATAAATACAAAGATCAGCAGTTACTTAAATTATGTGATTTGGATTGAGGCTTTAAGCCGAAAAGAGATCCCAGAATTTACACCTTGCAGTCTGCTTTATTAATCAGAGCCTCATCCCCAAGAATTACTTAACAGGTCATTTATCCTGAAGCTATGTCTGGGTTTGTGGATGAAGACTCAGAGAATTACCTTGGCTGGAGGGATCTGAGCTAAATACCTTGAGGTCACTTTTCCAGACACAAGGAAAAAAGCAGTAACTTGCTTTGGTTGAAATAGTAGTATAATAGTAGTTCATTAAAACTGGGGTGAAAGAATCATGCCTAGAATAACTGGCACTATATGCGACATTAAATATTTCATGAAATCCCTATGTAGAGCTATAGATGTTAAAATTTAATCTACCCATGCAGGCCAATAAATAAAAATATGCTTAATTATTAAGCATTTCTCTTTATCACTTTAATTACAGAAACAACCTTTCTGGAGGCTGTTAAGCAAAAAAGCTGATTTGCATATCTAAACAAGTTTAAAAACCATGGGGGAAAAGACATGAATCTTTTTATTTAGTGCTTTAATAGGACCAAATTTGCATAGATGTGCAACAGAAGAAAAATAGAAAAACAGTAACCTGTATAGAAAAACTTGTAGCTTATGTTTATCAATAAGCTCAGGTGTGGGTAAACATATTCTGAAGTGTTTGGATAACCCAGGACTAGATCTGCACTGGGAAAAAGGAACAGCAAATACTTTTAATCACCAAACTGGATTGAAAATCCTTGGATTTAACTGTTGAGGACCTAGGCTGGCACGATAACATAATATATACATACACATGTTTAGTATTTGCCTTTCCAGAACCCGTATTTGCAGAGTGCTGCCACACAGCAGTCACCACTCTTTGTCCCAAGAATCAGTACAGGAGAGTTAGTTTAGTACAACAGCTGTACTGGGAAGGTGGCTTCCTAACAGTTTCTTTTGCATGTGTACATACATACATACGTATTTATTTGTGTGTGTGTGCATATATGTAAGTATATATCTGCAGGCGCTTTATCTGGGCAGATACCATCAATTCTTACAGCTCTGCCTTTTCCCTTACCAAATTTTCACCTTTGTGTCCCTTTTTACGCTGCCTCTTCTTCCAGGAACTCAGTCCCTATGTCAGTAGAGCAGTCCCTTCCAAGTTTCTTAGCAGAACAACTGCTTCCTCCACGTGCTTTTCAGAGACCTCTGCTGCATTCTGTCGGCTGGTAGATACATCACAGCCTGAACCTTCTACAGGCCTTTTCTATGCAGTCTTTACTATTTTTCAATTCAGCTTGAAATCTCCTCTGAGGAAGAGCTTTGTTCTGTGCAGTAATTGACACTTCTCTGGGACTGTGCAGACTGGTACCGTTGGGATTTCTCTGTCAGCATTTCTTTCTGAAGAGAATGACTTGAAGTATAAAACCCTACAAACTTTACTTGAAATTGCATATCACCTACTGCTGTAGAGACCAGACATCTATGTAAATAAATAAGTATTAATAAACAAATAAGCATAAATAAAGGAGATGGCAATTTATCCTGCCATTTCACTGATGCCATCTGATACTGATCTGGTACATCTTTAGTCAATGCAACCACTTCCACAGTTTCAGAAGTGTGAATTTCCTCCTTGCATTGTTAAGGTTATAACTATTCTAGTCATCCACTCCATTATATTAGCATATAGCTGAGAAGCAAGTTATTCCCATTTGGAAACCTGTCGGTCCATAAATGAACACCATGTTCTAAATCTTCTCATGCAAGTCTCCTCCTTTACAGAAGGTGGACACCTTTTACCTGAGTCGACCTTAACAGGATGTTTGTGGGTCAAATTGCTGTCAGTTAAAGCTAGGTAATTCTTGTGAATTAGGTTCCACTTACTATCTTACGATCCCCTCCAAAGTATTGTGAAATTAACCTTGATCACAGACTCCAAATCAGCAGATGAACGGAGGGTAGTAGCCCATTTCCTCCTGCATATTCAGTGGTGCCTAGCTGAATGTTTAGTCATCAGTATATTTCACTTACAATTTTGCTCTAACTTGTTTTGATAGTGTTCTTCGTTTTGACTTAACGTCATTTTGATTTTGGTAAAATTACATCAACAGCTCATTTGGTCACATTAAATCACAATATAATCTCTATAACAGTTTTATCCTGCTCATCCTAGAAAGCTCATTTGTATCTTGAGAGCATTTTATGAGAAATTCCTCTCCCAGCACCTCCCTGCATGCATATGCCAACACGGTCCTGTATTCCCCTCTTCCCAGCACACCCCTTATAGATAGATATTTTCTGACAGAAAATTGTTGCAGAGGAGGGTCTCTGACCAACCCTTTCCACTGTAATGTGTAAAAAAAGGACAAAATTATGTGCATACATAGCAAAGCTTTTGTTCTTGTGGTTGCTTAGTGCAGTGAACCCCAAAACTTGAAAGTGCCACTCGTGTTTGAAGAAGGCTGGGCCCCACCACTGTTCGGTTTGGGGATCTTCATGATCTGCGTGTTACGTGATGGAATTCAGCCTGCTACCTGCAGGCTTCAAGTCATGTCAAGCCATCTTCAAGTCATGTCAAGTTTTAAACATCTGAGCTTACAGTGTGTGTGAGAGTGACCTTTTCAGGGATAGTGCAGTTTTCCATATATGATCCCACAGACATGCCAATTCACCATAGAGTTCAGGTTTTGGAAGGTACAAGCACATATATGCAACCCCTTAAAAGACATAGGACTGCCTAGAAACTGCCTATACTTAAGAAGTGACATATAACTTGCCGTAGCCTCTTGCAGCATCCCCTTCCCTAGTTTATTCCCAGTTACAAAGTGCCATTTCTTTTTCAAGGTACATTTTACTGAATTGGGTCGTTCACGTAGGTATAAATCAGGTCATTGCAATTTATTTGTCATCTTTCAGGGAAGCTTGACATTTTGTCTCACCTTCCTGAGTATGCCATTTTATTAGGCTATCCTTCTAGCAAGTGACATATCTCACTGCCATTTCATTTTGCTTAACCTACTCCTTCCCCAAGCTCTGATGCCTTTTTTTTTTCTGTGGGTATTTACCTTTTGCGTCTAGGGATTTATGAGTTCACTTGATATTTTTACCCTGCAGAGCTTCTTTTGCAATTCTTTTAATGTTAACAAGGGGAAGTTTAAATCCATTGTACCTGGATTCAGCTTTGTTAGTTATTTCGTGAGTTGATGCCTTTCGGTGGTTAGCTTCGGGGAATTTGTATTCCCCTGCTTCATTAATTATTACCCTCGCAGGTAAGACAGGCATTCCCTCATATTCTTGAAACCCAATTACACGACAGTATCTATTTCTCAGTATTCAGCAGATTCCAGCTCCCCTAAGGTGACTAAGAGCTGTAATTAAAGATAGCAAACGAATTTTAATGTCAGGTTTTTGCACATGATTGTGTAGCATCTCCATCTGCGAGAGACCAAACAATGTAGCTGTTGCAGTGATTTACCATTGATTTGCATGCTCCCAGCTCTCTTTTGTAACCAAGAAGTACGATAATCAGTTTATTCCTGCTGGTCCGTTAAAAATCACTGTGCATTATGGACTAGATGCCAAGCCTTGTTAGGTACAGTGCGGATTTGATTAAACACGCAGTAACCTGGCCAAAACCAGAGATGTGGTTGTATCGAACCAGGCACAACTGCACAGTGAATATGACAGCAGAGCGGTCCCCCAGAGAAGAATACAGATTCGGGGGAGAAAACACTGCTGCTGCTGAACTCTTGCGGTCTTTCTGACTCTGGCTGGGGCAGGCCGAGAACTGGACCACAGCCCGGCCCATCCTGGAGGAGCGCAGGTGGCTGTGCAAGACTGCGAAGGGTGAAGTGAATGGGCTTTGGTCCCTTCCACTTCAATGGTTTTATTTAGCCCTATTCGATCATACAGATCATGTCCTTTATTTACCTAGCTCTGCTTGCAAAGCAGGAACTGAAAATGTTTAAATATTTCAAATGATTTCTGTATTTTCTTTGGAACTGCTGCTAATTCCTGTAAGCTGTTATGATTCAGAATTTACTGGCATTAAGCCTTTCTCAGATAAGTACTAAATAATACACTCAGGAACATGATTCATTCATATGCTTTAGAAAAGAAACACTTAATTCAGCTCATATTCTTCCAGTTGACTCCCTGAACATGAAAGATTACAATTTTAATTGAGTTTAGAGATTACTTTATTTTGTTTGTGGCATTTGTTGTTTTCTCCTTTTTCTTTTCCTTTCCCCTTTTCCCTCTCTCTTTTCCCTCTTCCTCTCCCCTTGCCCCCTTCCCTTCCTTCTCCCCCCCCCTCCCCATTTTTCAATTACATGTGTAACAGACACTCCCATTTTATTTTTCCAATTTGAAACTGACTTCTAACAAAGGAAAAATATCTGATTTTATCTTGGGAAAAGTATGTAGAGCAGATTCACAGTTTATTCTTTTAAGATTGGAATTGAAAATGAAAGGCACAGTAATTGATTGTGCTACATCCAGCATAGTACTTTAAAAATAACTCTGATTCGACCCAAACCCAAAATTGCAAGTGACAGCTTGTAGGGGATTCTAGTCAGGTATATTCCTTGCAAGAATCTCAAAGAGCTGTAAATTTAAGATACTTGGTCATTTGAAACCAAAAATGGGTCTTCAGAGTTTCTTTCCCCCCTGGCCCCCCACCCCATGTTTCCTTCTTTTCCCTGCATTCACTGCATCATTAGTGCTACTATGTTGTTCCAGCATAAAGGGAGCAGGTTTTCATGCTGGGGCTCTCCAAGGTCAGTTCAGTAGCATCCATACTAATTGCTGCATTGACGTTAGGAGCTTAAAGGTAAGCACATCTATAGCTACAAACCAAAGGGCTTTCATGAGCACCGGTAAAAGGAGTCCCAAACAACCTGTGTAAGCAGCTATCTAGAAGTTCATCTTTGAGAATGAATAAATGGCGTATAGAATGAATTAGGCCTTTTCCTTCCCTACATTTATTTACTCCATACAATTATGAACTTAGATTCCCAAGTTAGATATTAAAAAGCAACTAATTCTCAGATAACATAGTCCTGGCAGCTCGTGTTTTCCTTTCCAAATACAGGTGTTGCCATGCTGGTGAATATCTAGCTCTGTCTCCAGCATTGTCTATGCCAGCAGCTTCAGAGGAAGTTGCAAAAGACTTTCTAATCTCTGAGTAATTATGTTCACCCAGTGGAAGAGTTTTATCTGAATTCTCCTCCTCGGAATAGCAAATCCTTCTCAGAATAAAGATGAACTCCAGGTTTCAATGATACTACATGTCAGAGGGCACCAGTGGCTAATGAGACAAGATTTTAAAATGTTCTTTATTTTGTCTCCTTATCTTTATATTAAACATATTTCTTAACTTCCAGTAACACTGGGCTTTCTAGTGAAACAGAAAAAGGTATCAACTGTATCACTTACTAATTTACAAAAACTTACTATTTCCTCTATTCATCTCTTCTCCTGCCTGTGCAGTACAGCTCACTGAAAGCTCTCTCCTTTCCGCCCCTATTAACGTATTGATTTGTCATTGCGCTTCCTCTGTTTCCACTAGATAGCTTGAAGGATGGGTGACTAAAACTGAGCAATGTTCCAAAAGGATAATATGGGATATTTTGAGAATTTATTTTCTGATGTGTATTATGTTGTAGCTGAGGGACCTTTCTCTAACTGGTTGTATACCTGTTTAGAAGACTGCAGTCTTGGAGTCCTGACAATTCCTTTCTGTGTGCGTTAATTTACATTTGCCAATATGAACACTGAACCTGAACCCTCTCCCTGATTTTACCTTTAGGGTATAACCTAGATCTGCTCAGTCTTGGCTATCTTTCAGTAATGTATGCCTGTTTGACTGGAAAAAGTACCAGAAACAGCATATACATCTATGCTTGCATGACCACTCATGGCCCTTATATAACCAGGTATAAAAGTCAAAGTCTGATGCTTTTGCTTTTTTGATCTTATTTTGATCTTGTACCAAGTTTTAATTTTCAAGGGAACTTATGAAGACCAAAGAACACTATAAAATGTGAAGTAGACATGACAGAGTAATTTTGTAAAGCTTCTACCAAGCCACGATCCTCTTTTTCTTACTTGATTTTGTAAAATTCAGGTTTTATAGAACTAGCTTGTTTTTCCACTTCTGTGTTTCTCTCCTGTCCCTTTAGCAATCTGTCTCCAGCAGGACAGTGCAGGCAGTTTCCTTGCCGGTGCCAAGGACTCTCTGGCTAGGTTTAAACAAAACAAGTCAAAGATCCTGATGTGGCCTGAGGCCAAGGACATGACACTGCCCATGTCCTTGTATCTCAGCTTTCCTCCTCCCAGCACAACCTGGTGATACCCAAACTGCCATTTGGGAGCAGTCTCAAGCACAGCTGTCCCCAGCACTGTCCCTGGATGTCTCTGGGGGCTGCTGGTTGGCAAGGGCCAGCACTATGCCAGGGAGGGTGCGAACAGACCGCATCTCTAGTCACGTCCCAGTGCTTCAGCCAGGGTCCAGGCCTATTTGCTGGTATAAATGAAGCCCAAATACGCGAGCAAGCAACACAAAGGAAAAGAAAACTGGTTCTCACTTTTTTGTGTGTGTGTGTGAGTTTAAATTACAAAGGGAGAAAAGTCATTAGAGCAGATCCCTTTCCTACTGAAATGCCAGGTTAGGAAACAAGGCTGGAGTCTCTGATGCATGCAATTCACCCTTGAGGCAGGAGGAAACCTTGTTTTCATTTTCTGACTGTAGATTCAGTCCCTGGATGGCCTAACCCTTGACATAGCTTCCAGAAGCTGAGAAGCTGCTCTGCTTTCTGCTGCAAGCTGCCGTCATAGCCCTGGGTCTGGTAGAGCAGCTCTGTCACGCCTCTATACCATAAGGGCTTGTCCTGGAAGCGAGAGAATCCTTGGCTGCCCTTCTGGGTCAGTTTTTCCCTGCTGTGTCTCAGTAGTGCAGGATAAGCAGAATGAGGGCAGCAGGCTCAGCTGCTGGGCTTTTTTCTCATATGACAAAGTGAGGGATGGATGGGAGGACTAGAAAGGGTTACTTTGTAGAATATCACTAAGCCATTAAACTCCATACTTACTAAAGAGCGAGACCTTTATATTAGGTAAACACCTTGTTTTGTGTGACAGGAGGAGAAGTATTGCTTACATTAAAATTTTACTTTATGTTGAAAGCTGTCAGCCACAAATTTTGAAGTGTGGTCAGGAAATAACATGATCATCTTTTTTATGCAAGGGATAATCTAAAGGTTCCCTTCTTACCTTAAAAATCAAGCTCTGAGACCACATGAAAGTTAATTCCTTGGTCCCAGCAGCTTGTATGTACCTGAATTCTAGAGGTATGTACCTAAATTCTAGAAAATAAGGAGCTTCCTGAGGAATTCTGAGTGAGGCAAGAGAAAGTATTAAGCACAGGAGTGGACCCCAAGATACCCCTCCTCTCTAGTGTTCACGCATTTCCCTCTAAAAAGCAGCCACATAGAACCCCATCTTGAGGGTGTACATGATCAAGCTTTACTCTTCCACTAGGCAATGGTAGCAATAACTAGCGTTTGCTCAAAAGGGAGATTCAGACATAAAGGCAGGTGTCCTGACTGTGGTGGTAAGGTATTCTGAGTGCATAGTAACAGTGAGGGCTGTGCCACTCTGTGACTGGGAATGTGGGAGTCTCACCACCAGAAGGAGAATCCAGGCGGCTGGAGGTATCGCTTAGTGCTGTCTCTGAATTGCTGCAGAGCAGAAGATGGAGCTGCAGATACGAGAGTGCCTACTCTTGTTTACACTCGAGAAACGTTGCAGTACAAATGCAGGCACTGTATGGGTTTAGGCATCTCCCAGGTTGGGTAATTGCTGCCAACATCAGATTTTTGGATTGCTTTATTGAACGTAGACACTTACGTTCTACCTAAGTAAAATTCTTTTTAGTTTTTGTTTGCTCTTGCCCAAAATCAATTAACTTGCAGCTCCACAGGGTTTGATTTCCTAATCCAACCATGCTTAATCATTGATGTAAAACAAGATTTTTTTTCTCCCCTCAGATTCTTTTCTAATAGCTTCTTATTTCTTGCCCTCCAAGTGTGCGCCTGAATTCTCTGCATCTATTTATAAGGGCTTCCCCGCTTCCAGGAGTGTTTAATCAAAGAGAAGGCTATCAGCAGGTGGTTAGCATCAAATGTCAGCAGCTACTTCGTTTCTGACATCTCTTGGAAAAAATGTTTCATTACCATGCAAATGACGTTAGTCTTCCTTTCCAAGATCCATTGTCACACAGTGTAACATATGGTACACAGAACTGTGCTCCCAAGATTTATGCGGCAACTACGTTTCGTAGCAGAACAACCATTATGAGAGCTAAGCCATCAGATGACAGTCATCACCATTTCCCAATGAGCTGGCAAATATTTCTCTATCTCATGGTGGCAGCTCTAACTTCGGGGCGGGGGGATGACGACGACTTATTTCTGCTTTCTTTTAAACCCTTCCATTTTTTGTTAGCTTGTATCAGAAATACCATGGTGCCTTTCACAGCCTATGCCAGGCAGAATAGCCCAGCAGCTTTAATAGGTGCCATTTTCTTTCTTGAGTATCTCTGGGCAGCAAATTATTCACTTGATACTTGGAGTGGCAATGTCTTGAACTACACAAAGAAAATTGTCTGAATTTTGTGAAATTTTGGAAGTGCCAACAATGATAGTAAGAACTCAACTTTTCCAAGGGCCCTGAAAGCAGAATGGACAATCCTATGAGGGGTTTGATTCATCAGAGCGCTGGAGTACAGTTCAGTGACTTCAGCGGGGCTTCAGGATGTGTTCTGAGTTAAGCATATGTTTGGGTGAATTGCTAACCTCAAGTGTGTGATCAAGTGCTTTGCTGACTCAGGGACGAGACATTCCTTACAGCTTGTTGTTTTCCACTTTGCCATCTGGGAAGAGGCAGCTTGACAGCATGTGGGCTGTGTGAGACATTACTGCGTTTCTGAAAGGGTATTAACAGCCTTGAGGTTTCCAGGTCCTCTGAATCAGGAATTTTTGTCTCTACAGATCTAACTGGGGTAGAACAACCTCACTAAAGTGTCTGAAAGCAAACTGACCATGCCACAGCATTTGCTAGGCTATCAGTCAACCTATGCCAAATTAAAATAACCTCATGTTTTAGTGGAACTACCAAAGATGCAGGTGGAAAGCTTTACAGAACCTGCAGGTTTGGGGGTGTGAAACTGCCCCTTTTGCATATTTTAGGAATTTGTAAACACTTTTAATTATAGAGTCATCTCTTCACTACACCCATTTTTGAGCTGGGGGAGCACATCTGTATTTATACGACACAAACGTTGTTACAGGCTGTTAAGGCAACTCACCCTCATGCTGCAGCCAGGTGGTGCAAAAGAGTGGGTAATACAGGCCTGTAATTGCATTTGTGGGAGAAGTACAAGACATCTTGATTCCTCGGTATTCTCCAAATGATTTTAACTTTGCAAAAATACTAGGGGTTCACCTGAAAAATCTCCCATGTCACTCCCCCATCTGGTCAGCACACACCCCTCCATCTCTAATCTGAAACCCTTCCAGTCTGCCATGTAACACTCAACCTAAAAGCCATTTCTGGACTGTTGTGCTGCTTTGCATTTTTTGATGAATGCTTACAGAATAAATGTTTAAATGTTTATTGTAACAAAATGCATTTCTCTGTGGGAACTCCTTTTTTTTTTTTTTTTTTTTTTTTCCAGTGACAAAATGTTCCCAGCCTTTGGATTTGGAGCAAGGATACCCCCAGAATACAAAGTAGGTGTATAAATAACATTTTCTAGTTTCCTTGTTTCATGAGGCACAAAATAAGAGAGAAATGGTTCAATGCGGGGCAGGGACTAGGGGTAGCAGCTCTTACTGCTTGTTTTCTTTCATCTGGCTTTCTCACCCAGTGATACTTCACTGAAACCAGAAATCAGGGTTAGACTTAAAACAGTTGTGTTACACCCAAAATATTTCAAGGTGTTGGCAAAGCTTTGTTAATGGATGCTAGTCCAGTAAGAGAACTGATTTTTTGAACAACACTTGCCAAGCATATTTTGAAGCTTTGCAAGTTCTGGTTTGACAGAACCCATTTTGGAAGATGTGGTTCAGCGAGTGACCTAGTGTCTATGCTTTATTATGAAGGGATTGAACATCTTCCTGAAAATAAAAACCTTAGAAGAGTTTCGCTCTGTGGCAAATTTCTGTGTCACGGTGGACATCTTCAATACCAGGAAGAGAAATATAGCAGCACGTATCCATGCTAGAGAGAAGTCTGGTAGGGCTGGAGTGACAGTGGAGTAAAAGAAGGAGCATCCAACAGAGAAAAGCTTAAGAAGAAACAGGCAAAAGTTCAAATCCTGTGTTGCACATGCAGAGGTTGTGTGGGCAAAAACTAGTTGAGGATTCTGCAACTCAGATACTATCTGGGAAAGAACAACATTGGACTTCTGATCATGCAAGCTTCATCCAGTATCCCCATGTCGCCTGCTCTGCGTTGTGTCTCTCAGCTGTGGCTGCAGTAGGGAGGTGAACGCTGGCCAGGTGAGAATAGTTCTGTGCAGAGAGGGATCATGTGTCAACTCAGCATTGTAAAGCATGAATCAGCAGATGAAAAAAAAAGCTACCAGTGTGTTCTTCACGGCTTGTAGGTTTGATACCTGCATAAGAATAACAATAGTGTTGAACAGCAAATTTGATACATGTCTTGCAAACGGGTCTCTGAGGTAAGTCTTAACAACTTTGCGTTCTAAACTAAAAAGCCCTGTTATGAAAAAGTGGACTGTGCCTGGCAAGGTCTTTTGCAGTGCTTTGTTCTTGAACAGTAACACTAGTGTTAATGCTTTTCCAAAATCAGACACAGCTTCCAGAACTTTGATACGGATTTTAATGTGGTAAATGCACACAGAACATCTGTGTGTTGTGTATCTGTTCCAACTGCAGCAGCTGACAACCATCTCTGCTATATCAGGAGGAGTGTTTTGGAGAATTAACATACTGAGCAGCCTCTACCACCAAACATGTTAGTGAGACACAGTAGGTACTCCTCAAATGTCCATCCCTTTGCCACCAATATGTGTGTCTTTACCCATGGCTGTATAGCAGTGTTGACTGGATGAGCTGGACTATGCACCACAACCAGACTGCTCTTTCAAGCCCATTACTAGCCATCATTGACAATGCCATGTACTATTGTGATTGTCCTAAACAAAGGTACCAACCTGGTGGTGTGACAAGGGCTGGTTGTTCCATCATTTCGAAGGTGACCATCACTGCATGGGGGAAAACTTGCAATTCCTTCAGCTGCAGAGAGCCATACTTATCTAAGGACTGCTGGACGGAAGATATTACTATGCCGGCTGAAATATTTTCACTGGTTTGCTGGTGATGGCAGTAGAGCAAAATTCACGGCACAGGACTGCTTCTTTCTCAGCCAAAATAATCATCTGGTGGCATTGATGTCTCAGGTCACACAAGCATATTGGCAACATACCAGTTTTGTTAGTTCCAAGCAACAAACAGCCTCTTTACCTGATTGTGAGAGCACATCTCAGGTGTCAGCTGAAAAACACATCTTGCCAGAAAGTGATTTCAGGGGGACTAGGAAACCAGGTATTCCTATAATCACCAACACCAATTGATCTTCTGCTTTGGCAGAACTGGCGTTTGGATAATTTCCTGACAAGTGCTCTTAAGAAAGTCAGCGACTTGCATTGAACTTAGTAGCCCATGCACGGATAAAGGGTCTTGCTCAATAGCACGAGCTGCCTTGAAGAGTCCATATGTTACTAACCTCAAAGCAAGAAAATGGATGAATCAGACCTTCAGATTTTGAGAAGTTCAGGAAAAGTAAGGGTATACTTAAGAAGACAGGGGTACTTGCTTGTGGATTACAAATATGTGAGTAAACAAAACAAGTCCCAAAATAAACAGACACAAGTGAGGGCCAGAAAAACATCTTTAGTCTCCACTATGGAAAATTGTGACAGAAAATGACAAAGACAAAATTACATATCAGTTTACCAATGTAATAAAACTTTGAAGAAGAGAAGAACAACGTTGCAGGGGGAGTAGTCCTTCTGTGCAACAGATGGGGACAAATAATTAGCTTGGTGTCTATCATGGGCACATCCAACTGGAACTGGATTAGGAATTAACTGTCATCTGTGCTATTGTTCAGTCCCTCCCTGTGATACTCTACACAGTCCATACAAGTATCTGCCTTCTTAAAATAACCCATATCAACATTTTAAAGTCCCTGGTTGGCTTTGGCTGCACTTCTAAATTGAAAGGTACACCATTTAAGAGAGTGAAGAGTCAGCCTCATCATGATGCATTAATAAGTCAAGGCCAATAAATCTGAAAGTACTTCAGTAATTTAGTCTACACTGGTATCATAAAGTTAATTTAAAGCCAACAATGATTACTGTTTCATGTGGAACGTAGCCAAGATGCATAGGAAACAGTAAAAAAACTGATATAAAAGACTGTAGACAAAAGTCCTCCCAACTTGTCTCCCCTAAGTTCTTATCTTCTGCTGCAAAAATATGGTAACACTATAGATGCCACTGCAGATCTCATGCTATTCAAATGTTCTTTTGATGCTTTCAGTCAAAGGTATTACAAGTCATACATATCTTTTGTTTTATTAAAGAATAGCGGTGTCATACCTGTCATAATTCACATCTTCAAATTTAGGTTGAATCGTTACAAGAACTTCTAAGTTCTGGCCCCATCACATGGATAAAACAGCTTTTCATTTTAATTTAGAGTGCCTGCTTTCAAGTCTGCAGTCCTAATAAGATGGTCTAACCTGCTCGTAGCACGTTGGTCTCTGCACACCAGCAGCTGCCCTTTTATTTCTTCCAGTAGACAACAATTTGCTAGAGCTCTGGAAGAAATTACTCCCACTGCCAAGGGTTTCTAAGTAATCATGAGAGCCTCCACACAGCTAAAATAATATAGCGTCCTTAAAAGTCTAAATGAAAGCTGACCACCATATGAATGGCAATAACATAGTGAGGGAAGGCGGCAGGTAAGCAGTTTGATAAAAACAGTAGGCAAAGTAAGTGGATCCAGTGGATTCAGGTCTAATTTACGTCATGCTTGGTCACAGCCTGTACAAAAATGAGGCCTGTAACTCAATATTCAGCATGAATCAATGGTAACAAGTATCCATTGCTATTTAGGACCAGCTGGAGGCTGCTGCTTTCAGGCTGGCCAGAAGCTTTAAATCTTTTTGCCAAGGTTTCCTTTGTGCACTAGACCACGAGAGGAAGGTGTCCATTTGTGGTGTTACATCAAACCAGTGCCTTGGTTTCACATTGACTTGCGCTCCTGACAGTAGCCGGGGATGGGTATTGGAGGGCAGTATCCACCTCTCTGTTTAGTGAGATTCCAGTTTCCTCACATCCTTCTGCATTCTACAAGAAAAGCAATGTTTGCTATGCCAACTATTATTCCCCATGGAAAAATACACCCCCCAATTTACATTAGCACTTCAGAACAATGGCAGTATCCACCTCTGTAGGCTCTTCATGAATCTCTTGAGGGTGAACCCTTTAAAAACATGTTTTTATATATGCTTTCTACAGAATTTCCATTTCAACAGCACACCGCTATGTTATGCTGACTTTATTTTCCCTCATTTCAGCTCCAAATGAAACACTTCAGCTGTTAGCAGAAAAACAGCAGTTTCTTAGTGGCATAAGGAATCTGTGGGAGTGAAGGAAGCAAGACATGCCATATATAACATTCCTCATCAGTCTAGAGATCTTTCATCCAATATTCAGCAATATGACCTTTTTCCCCCCATACCCTGACGAATACCTCACCCTGCTCCTTGATCTAAGTAAACCTCTGAGAGCAGTATTCCCCACTTGAGTTTCTGACACATGAAACTTGCAGAACATTGCTGGTTATTCCACAACAGCGTCTCCAACCCATCACTTTTTTTTTTGTAACGAGAAGCATCTGAAAACTCTGATGTAAAGTGAAGAGGTGTCAGATAATATGGACTCAGACACTGCTGCAAAAGGTCACGGTGAAGAGGAGGAAAGAAAGTTGAACAACACACGCTAATTTCTTAGCAGGAAGAACTCAAAGGAGCTGAAGAACCACAGAGCAGCACAAAACTTACTGTTAAAATGAAAAGAAAGTTAGAATTGTGTCAGCCCTGTGACAGGTGTACTGTCAATAATGAAGTGTTCTTTCCTAAAGCAGAATTGCAGGCTGACACCTAAATAGGTTTGAGACAACTTGCGGTTTCTTTTAAGACAGTCCTGGTTAATTCTGCATTTTTAATGAAAGCTTCATTCACTGCTAATGCTGGGAAGAGTTGCTGGAGAGAACCTCACTGTAACTGCAGTCTTTACGACCCTAACCTGCACTGTCTGGTTTGCTGGACAGATAAGGGACTTGGAGTGCCGTGGTCTTTGTGATTCCTGCACTTTGCAGGAACTTGAAATCAAAAATATGTGCAAACCTGACAAAAAGGTACCAACACAAGGATGTGTAACAGCCCAAGGGAAAAAACAGAATTTGTTACCTTATCCACACAACCTGGATTTAGACATGGAAACTGGGCAGCATGCTCAAAAATCAAGTACAAAGGAAAATAAATGGCCAAGCTTTGCCAAGCAGAAATGTCTACAATGCGGTCTTAGCCAGAGACACAAGCTGTCCAGCTCCCAAACTATTTGATTAATGAGCATTCTGAAAATAATAGCTTTTGAGCGATGTTTTTTTAAATTTTTTAGTCTTAAGCTTTTGCAAAATATGCAGGCATTCCGTATTTAATTTTCAGACTGGCAGTGGCTTAATAGTGTTCAATTTATTCACAGATAAGTGCTCAACATTGTGCATTGCAGCATTTACGCTTGTATGCATCTATTGTTCGTGGATTTTTGACAATCTTCATTTAAATTAGTAATAAAGCGTTCCTAAACATGGCTGAATTTGTCAGATTGTTTGTCAAGTAGTTCCAGTACCATCACCATAGAGGTTTCTGGAAACCTGAGCTATTTGGGACAGGGAGGTTAATTTAAATGAGTTCAACAATCTAGAGAGGGCGAAAAAAAAGGTTACTGATTTTCAGAATTGAGGCATCCATATTCAATGTTTGTAAAATGAATGAAAAACATGGTTTCTGAGTCAAAGCCGCTTTTTATTTAAAAAAATTGAAGTTCAATTAGAGTAAAAGGGGTTTGAAAAAATGTGGAGGCCAAAATAGAATAACATGTTTTGATGCAACTTAAATAAAATGCTTTTGCGTAGTCTAAAAGCTTTCCAGCATTTTCCTTATGATTTTGTGGGATTTATTTTTTGTCAGATTCCAAGGTAGGGGTTTTGTTTGTGTTTTGAGGTTTCTATGTGAGTCCACAAGACTTTATTTTTTTCTAAAGAAATCTCAAAAATTCTCATGAATTAGTAAATTATCCTTTCCTTTCAGCCTTAATTAGAAACCTATTTAGCAAGGGCCATGATATGAGGGTAAATTTCATTACATCCCAACTTAAGGGAAATAAGTTACCTGCTATCCAGGTGACTTTTCCACTAAGCTGGTCATAAGCATATGGAAGTATGGTTATGATTTCTGCAATAGTCTCCTGGGTGCCATCACACTGATGGACAACTGCCTTTCTGTATGCAGGTGCTCGTCACTGTGTATGTACAAGCAATGGAGGCACTGTGCAGTGGGGAAAAATATTTTACTATAATCTGCCTCAGCAAAAATATTTTAGACCATTTATTTAGTTGATGTATCCTCAAAAATGCTGTTGCTGTAATCTACATTGCGATGTATGGTAGAGCTGCTTATTTTGCTTGTTAAAAACCTTGAAGAAATTACCTGAGAAATAACACGTTCCTGGTGCAGGAAATTCCTAGACAGCTGTGTTTTAATAATCCCGCATCCGTGATGGTATCTGCTAAATAATTTATCTGGAGTCCTGCAGAGGGAAAAGATTAATACATAGCCAAGTGCAAGGAAATGTCCTCAGTTAGAGGCTTTGAGTGGCATCAGGTAGTGCCACACTGATCATGTGTAATCACCTCTGCAGTCCAGAATTTCTCTCTCCTTTCCCTTTATGGATTGACTTTATGGACTGATGTTAAGAGAGAGGAGGAGGGCTGAGCAGAGGGTCAGCTACATATTCGAAACTTAATCCAGGGTCTGTGGCACACCCATGGTTCTGCCACCACAAGGGAGACAGCACAGAGGCAGGCTGAAGCACAGCTGGCTTTACTCACCTGAGTGGAGAATGAGTTCTGAGCATTTGGAGAAACTCTGCTTTAAAAATATCTGCTGTTGGCTTTGCCTCGAGTGATGATTTCCTGTTTGTGAACCATCACTGAGCTGCTCAAAGAACTTCTCTCCTTCACATTGTACTGTAAGCTAGTTTAAATTGTGATATGTTGTTCAGAGAGCTTAGGAAACAACCCAATACTTCTGCATTCATTGTGTTTCCTGTCCTGCCTTCAGGATAAATTTTAACGCTGTTCTTGGTGAATCAGGATGACAACGTGTAAGAGACACCTGCTTTGAGAGAACAGCAGCCATTGCTCAGACAGTATTATTTTTTGGATCATTGTGCACACTTACTAGACTTGGCCTTTCCTTATTGGCCTGAACTGTTGTCTACGTCTTTCTTAAATAATAGGCTGGGTGCCATAGCTCTGAACCAGATAAATTGTTTGTATAGTGTGATCCTGAAAGAGGTATAGCAACAAAAGCATCCAGCCCATGCTTGCATGTGAGGTTAAAATACTGTATTCATAGCTCTGGAAAAGAATTGTGACACTTCTTTTGCTATAATTTCAAATGCATTTGGAATAAAGAAATAAAATCAGTGAAGACGCACACTGTTGGAAGAATCAGCCTGTAATACATAAACATGCATCGCCATCCTTGTTGCTCTTGAGATGCAGTTAACACAAAATACAGAAAGCCTAAAGGAAGAAGAAAGGTTCTTGAATAACAAAAAAAATCATCAGTGAGTGAAAACTCACATAACCGCTCTTGACAGATGCAATTACCTTTGGCCTGCAGCTGGTCATGAGACTGGCAGATACCAGCTGGGCAAAGTGTGCCAAGAGACGTAGAGAGCAGACAGACAGAAGGGCTCTGGAGCACTTCTGAAGCGTATCTGACAGCCTTGCTCTTCTGTGTCTGCTCAGTGAGGAACATACGTCGTGACTTTCTGCATTATTTTCCATGGCCGAGTAGGGCAGCCTGAATGGCCCACGTAGAATCCTTTGTAAGAGGCAATTGATGCTTGGTGTAGACATAGCAAACTCCTGGCTGGGCTGAGCTGGCTGCAGGCTCTTCAGTGATTTTTTGCTTTAGACTTTTCCCATTATGGTAGAAGTCCTTTTTTATTTAACCTCTTAATAAGTAACGGTAGGCATCACTGCAGAGAGCAAGGCCAGCTTATGACAGGGAAATTCAATTTCTCTATGAGAAACTCTCTTTGGCAGTAATTAGCCAACTTATACCACTTCGCCTTTACAGAAGCTTCTCTGTAATCACATATTTGATCTATGGGTCTATTAGTCATAGACCAATTTCTGTGCTGTGCTGTGAAGTCATCTAAACTACCAAATATAACAGCAACATCCAAGAAATAAATCTTTTTCTGCAAATAATCCAAGTTCTATTGTACTGGGAGTAAACACGTTGCTTTCCATATGACTAGGACTGTTGACACTTATGAAGGTCCTGCAGAGATCTATAAAGTCTCAAAGGTGTGTAATTGAAGTTAGCTTCATATAAATGCCTTCATGAATCTGGAACGATAAACTTGAATTCAACTTTAAATTATGCAAATCACCTGCTTAACTCTCAGCCATATCTACTTTTTGCAAACCAAAATATATATATATATATGTTGTGCATTGCAAAACAAAAGTTGGGCTTCATTCAAGACAACTGAAGACAAAGAGGAGAATTAAGAAACTGAGCTTCAGAGCTAAAAAGATTAAAAGGAATCAAGCCTCCTCAGTGACCAAAGAAAGGAGTAAAAAGGAAATTGGATCAAATGCAGGCCAAAACAAAACTTAAAACCAGAAAAAAGCAACTGAAGAAAGTTTCAGTCCCCAAAGATTTGTCTTGTGGATACAGATCTGTAAGTGACAGACAGATAGAGGAAGCCTGGGACCTGAGACTTACATTGCCTTGCATTATTTGTGCATATGGAAGTCTTGTATTATTTTTCTCAAGTCACTAAAGATACAATACATTGGGTTTTTTAGAAAATCGGCATTTTTTTAATATTCAGAGTAATTTCTCTTAGCACATACCTCCGTGGTATTTTATCACAGACAGATTTAGAGAGAGAGACAGAGAGAGAGAGGGTGCAATAGTCATGAAATTTGTGAAAAAACAAGTGTCTTCAGTTTTTTTCTTATTAATTTTCCCCCAGCCTAATCTAATTTCTTAACCACCTTAGACTTAGACATTTCATACATTTTTATTTGACAGCAGGTCTGGGTTACTGCCTTGATCTCACTGGAGAATAAATTATTTACCCAGTAATCCCACGGCCTGCAACTGAGGAACTGTTCACCCAGGGGAACGGAGGATTCAGAAGAGGGCTGAGCTTATGCTCTCAGTGCTGTAGCACAACCTGCTTTCTCTCTCCTGCAATCTGAGATGCCGAGGGAGGGAGAGCAGGCATTTAAATCTCCTCAGCAACAGATCCCTCTTCTGTGCCTGGCATTGATAGCCCAATCCTGACACCATATTTATGTGATTTCTCATGTACTTTGGTGTTCTTTCTTTGTGCTATTTTTCCTTGGTTTTCTTGTTGTTATTGACAAGTTTGACTCCGGTTTTGTTATTTTGTTTCTGCAGGGAGTTCCAGCTGGGACTGTATTTCACACTTAATGGCTGAAAGCTTGAAAGATCTCTAGTTTAACACAAAAGAATGTAAAGCGTGTTTAACCGCAAGTCCTTTTGGAATAATTCTTCTGACTACAGCCTTCTTCTCTTCTTTCCATTTATCTGCAGGTGTCTCATGATTTTGCAATCAATTTCAATGAAGACAACCCAGAATGTGCAGGTAACATTAGGACGGGCTGCCGCATTTCTGCTGTGTGCAAAATGTGCTGGCATTTTTTTATTATACCCCCTGAGTATTGTTTAAAGTGTTTTTTAAAGAAAGCAGCTGGGAGTTGCAAAACCAGACAGACTCTAAGCCACCAGGCTTAGCTTTAGAAACCTTAGAAAGTGCCACATACTAATTTCCTGAAAAACAGATCCCCTTGAAAGTACACCATGCTGGACATTCAGCGCTTGAACTTCTCCAGATCACTAGCACTTCTGAAAACTAAAGCCTTAGTTTCTAGATTCATTCTAGATCTTCAGCTACAGCAACATCACAGGTTGTGTAGCTAAGAAAGGCAGGACATGCAAATGCAGGATGTGCACTTCTGTGATGAAAGACTCCCTCTGTGTAGAGCCAGTTCTTTGGCCAGACCTATAGCACCAGTAGCCTGCTGCAAGTCAGCCCAGCCATGTCCAACACCAAAGGGTCAGGGCAGCAACTGAGGACTACTGTAGTAGAAGGAAGCATACTTTCATGACAGCAAATGCAGCAGGAGGCTGTTTTAGCACAGTGTAAGATCTTGGTGTGTTCCATCAACAATCACTAATCCTCCGTAGTCGGAGGCCAGAGTCAAGTAGCAGATCTTGCTGCACGTCTTGTATTTGTAAGTGAGGTCTGCGGTGACTGATGCTTTCTTTCTAGCATCTCCTGCCACAATTCACACATTTCGTAAAAGGTGAAAATAACGGGACAACAATCTCTAAACAGTCAACAAGTAATCCCAGACTAAGACTTATTTGAGAGTCTTAGTCAGATGATCATTGCTGCCTAAAATCCACAGGTTGTTATTCTTCCTTATCCTTCTGCTACCTTCCAAACACTGAAATTAGTGTTTCAGAACACTCTTCCTGTTCAATTTTCCGGCTGCTCCATTCAGCCCTTCTCAAGCTTATCAGCGGCTTGCTTTCAGGCATAGTCAGCGGAGTATGTTCAGGATGAGAATTAAGATGCCAAGAAATGAAGTGAGGAAAAGGAGAGAGGACAAGCAATGCAAAGGAAAGAAACATTAAAAGAATTCAGAGTTCATGCATCTTAGATGCAAGACCTCTGGTTTCGGTTCAGTGGGCGTTCCTGCTTTGTTGTTGCGCTTGGGCTGTTGGACTGCCCCAGGCTCTGCAGGTCATATGCTTGAAATGTAATTGGGCGTTAAGTCCTACAGCTGCTTGATGTGCTCACGTAGCTTTTTACATTGCTTCTATGGAGTTAGAAGAAGCTGAAATGATATGTATGCATCTAGAGCTGCCTGTAAGCTTGTGAGCCAGTTTAAAGCGAGATTTTTGTCATACTGAGTGTCGGGGGCTGAGGCAGGGAAGGAAAACAGACCTCAGAATTTTGTCTGGACCATCATATTTTAAAATTTAGTTAGCTTGCCTGCATCTGAACACAGACACATTGGCATCTACACAGGGCATGATCTGTTTGAAACGTCACAGTTAACAATGGTCAGTATTAGGTGATAAGTATTATGCATGTAGTGTTCAAATGTAGCTTTGTTTCCCAGTCTAAACGCAGGACATTTCTGACCTTCTGCGAACATCAGGGAAAAAAAAACCCTAGCACTCTATGCAAAGAACACGTTTTTTATTCCCCCTTTGCTGCCTCTTTTGAGTCCAAGGCTAATTCTTTTATCATGCTGACATTGTTACAGAATGATTTGTATTGATTGGTGCTTGAAAAGGCTGTCTCACTGGAATCACTGTGAATCTCAGTGGAATCACTGGAATTCACAAAATACAGATATTCTCACCTTTTTTTCCCCTGTTACTATTTCCATTCTTGAAATTTTTAATATTTATAGCCTTATATTTAGTATATTTATAGTATATTATATTTATAGTCTTATACATAGTATTTAGTCTTTGTTGTCTGAGGAAGACAGTGACAACTTCTGATCTGAATGAATGCTTCTGCACATGCATGCATTTTACATGCATCTAAAACCCATATTTATATGCATACACTGTATTTCATCAGAGCTATTGAAAGTGGATTCCAATTAAAAATGTAAAGAGTTGAATCGTGAAGAAAAATGCACACTGGCGCTCCCTAAAATAAAGGGGTCCAACCAAATTAAGCTACAAAGTAATCCACTCACATATCCTATTGGATTGGAATATATAAGGACAGTAGATATTTCTAAAAGATATTAATCTGAGATAGCGAACAAGAAATTATGTTTCTAGAACATGTTTCTTTCTAAGATGAAAGCAACTTTCTGACATGAACCAGGCTAAATCTGCGTGGAATGCAGGTACTAAGGTTTATCTCGTATTATTTCAATGCATAAGAAAAAAGCTACAGTGTATCTTGTCATCATCTTAGGAAAGATTTATGAGGCCTTCATGCAAGATCAGTAAGTATATGTAATGAAATCCTTAGCAGGTTTAAAATTGGGAGTTAACAAAAGGTCAGTTTTGCAATATGTAATTCAGTCACTGAAATTACCAAGGGAAATTTTGTAACATTACTCTACATCTTAGCCAATCATTGCTATAACTGGAGCGTGTTCTTTTGTCTATGAGCACTGCAATGGAAAATTATGTTTGCAACTATCTATTGCGGAGAAGACTGCATTCTCCACCATTTTTTCATGCGAGGTTCAGGTGTACCGTTGTAAAGCAATTACAACTCCCCGTGATTTGTTAGCAATGGGTCTGCACCCATATATCCTGTAAACGTGGTTGAGTAAAACCTTATGAGCTAGTCTCAGTGCAAACTGAAACTGGCTTAGGATCTTACTGAAGTCATTTCACTCTTCAGCATCCTTTACAAAGCTCTTCTACTATCACTTTAGACCTCTAATCCTTTAGGTCTGGTAAGCTGGGAGCTCTGAATGCAGAGGCTAACGTGCATCACTTCAAGAAATCCTTCTTCTCAGTGACTGAAAATACCAATTTCCATTTTGTGATCTGTCAAGTGTGTCAGCAGAAGTCTGTTCTCCCTGGTCTGGCTATATATCCTGAAATGAAAAAGCCCAAAATAGCTAGTTCTCCATCAAAACTTCTTGACTGAAGCTCATTTTTCTGTAGACTGCAAAGCATCCTGCTGTTTCTTCCAAGATTTCACAGCTTTCGGTCATAGTCTAATTCAACCTGTGAGCAATTATGCAAATTCACCCTGAAAAATTATTCTCTCAGCACAGAGGAGTCAGGTATTTGAAAAGATGTTGAATTCCTTGACAGCTCTAGGTTGTAAGTACAAAGGGCAAATTAGTTGGTAACTACCATGATAAACAGAAATAAATATTTATCTGAAGAGGAAGAGAGAGAAGTGTTGAAGTGTTTTTAATTTGTGTCTACCCTTTTAGCATGAATCTTAGCTGTTGATCAGGAAGTGATCAATTACACCTTGCACTGAGAAGGATGGAAGCTATTGCATTGCAAGCTGATACCTGGAAAACAGACATTAACAACTGCTGGGAAGGAGAGGCATGCTATAATGAATTATATTTTACGAACTAGATTCAAGACAGCTGGAGACAGCTTCTCAGAAATTATCTGAAGTTGTTAGTCCTTGCTAATCATGGGATATTTTGTATTTATTCATTAAGAACCTGACTTTTATTTACATTTGAAACAAGCACGATAGCGGTGATGTGCTCCACATTCATTTGCCTTTTGTGTGGGTTTTCATGCCAGGAATACAAGGTGTCGTGGAGGCCTACCAGAGCTGCCTTCCCAAGCTGCAGCTCTATGGGCCAACAAACATTGCTCCCATCATCCAGAAGGTGGCAAAATCAGCATCCGAGGAAACCAATACCAAGGAGGCCTCGGTAAGGGCGTAATGCTGTGTTTGTCCTTTTTCTTGTCTTATCATGGATCTCTTGTAGGCCATCAAAACAAGGCCTTTTCATGTATGTGAATCATGCCTTCACAGTTTTTACTAACTGCCTTCACGGAAGGCAGCCTGAGTCTGTGTCAGCTGGAGCACTGTTTCTAGCCTTTATAGCTTCGATAGTCACAACTTTAAATTCTTCCCCCACTGTTTCCTGCTTTTAGAGCTGCTTTACTGTAACACACCCAGTTCTTCACTGCGGAAATATAAATGGCACGCTAAGGTTACACAAATTTAGGGGCCAAGCCCTAAAGTGTTGATCATACAAGAAGAGGAGTTCAAATGTTTCCCTACACAGACTACCCAATTTCAAGTCTCTAGCAGAGGCTGTACTAAAACTTTTTTGTTCAACCAGGGGATTTTTCCAACCATTCCTTTGAAAACTGTAGTGATACAGTTTTCAATTTGCTGTTACTGACATGGAGTATCATGTCCCTTTTAGAAATTGGGAGACAAGTCTGCTAGCCTGCATCTGATACACGACCCATGACAGATTTCTTGGGCTAAAAGACTCGTGTTTTAAATTTATGCCTTTGAAAAGCATTAGGCTTATTTTTCTCCTGCCTTCCAGACAGAATGGGAGAAAGGAAGAATGAAAAAATTGAAGTGAATATGTGAGCAAGTAGGTCTGAAACATTTACAAGAGTAGTGCTGTGGGAGTAAATGATGTAAGAGAGAACTTGTATACTGCAGCAAGAAAAATGCCATATAGGAACAGAATAGAGCTGTACATTGGCCTGCATCTCATCACCAGGCTTAGAGCTTTCTCTAAGCCTTCTTCACGTGCTGAGCCTTTTTTTAAGTCCTATTAAGGCAGCAGTTCCCAAACATTACTGTTCATGAGTCTGGGCTTGTGATTGTCACTCCACTGCTGTTTCCAGGGTCTTGATTGTATTTAGGGTCCCAGTCCTAACATGCAGAATCGCTGTGTTTGAGTTTCCATACCCACCTAACCCTGGGGTGGCTCATTCTGTTCCCAGTGCTGCCTCTGAACTAGTATGCCATATTGAGTAAGTTGCTTCATTCCTCTTGACCTACGCTTCCCCTCTTTCTGTTTGAAAAACAAATTTATTTATAGGAGTAGTCTTCAAGATGAAGTTTTCTCCCTGCATGTTTTGTTTTATTCATGGCAGGAGGTGGTGAACAGAAGACTTTGAATTTATGTAGCTGCATATACATAAAATTTAATGATTAGTTTGTTGGTATTGCTCATGCAGAGTGACCAAATTCTATGTTCTGTTCATTTTTCCTATTAATGCATGTTTGTTAAATGACTCCAGCTGCCTAACAATTCATAAAGGATCCACGTAAGAGTCACTCTTTCCCAATACCAAATGAAGATATGTTGAAGCCCATGATCCAGTTCAGTGGGCTTTGGAGTTTTGGCGAAGAAATGACAAGAGCACAAAATTGTTTGCTCTCCTTTAGAGAATGAGAAAACCTCTCTTCGGGGCTCTGTATGGAGTGTTTGAAGATGGATATATTCCTCCCTGCACATGCCCTTGTCCGCCTCAGGGACCCCATTACTCTGCAGAACGCAGCAAACCTGCCACGGTGTGGTGCTTCTCCCGCAGGCAGCAGTGGGTCACCCTCCAGTTTGCAGACGGCTGCACCCATCCCACTTGCCTGTTAGCAAAGCTCCTCTGCAAAGTGCTGTCATAACCTCCATGACAGCTCGGCTACAGGCTTGTAATGCTTCAATACCCCATTCCTCCCTGCCTCCCACTGGTTCCCAAAGGGGAAAAAAGGGAAAAAAAGGGAAAAAAAATGTAATTGGAAACTGTCAGCAGAAGTGATTGTGCAGCAGATGGAAAATAGGGCTAGTGAGGATCTCAGGACTATTCCAGACTTCCCAGCCAAAGTCCTGACTCTCCCAGCCCTATCAGCTAGAGACCCCCTTTTCTACATCTCTCTGCTCCCTCCAGCTCCTGGAAGTTACCTGAACTACAGCTAAACTCCAGAAGAGGAGAAATTAGTAGCTGAGGAGGTTTGGATGGGAAACACACTTAGCCTTTGAGTGACTATAAAGGCTCTTTTCTATTTAAAAAAGTCTATGACTGAGTTACCAGAAACACTTTTATACTGGAAAAGGGCCAGCAGCTTTGGAAGATTAACTAATGATATAATTTTTCACTTCTTGTCCAACAACTTCAGCAATATTTCATCTTGCTGATTCTGACGGATGGCGTCATCACAGACATGGCTGACACCAGAGAGGCCATTGTCCATGCCTCTCACCTTCCCATGTCAGTCATCATCGTCGGGGTGGGGAACGCCGATTTTAGTGACATGCAGATGCTGGATGGCGATGATGGTATCCTGAGGTCTCCCAAGGGCGAGCCTGTGCTTCGAGACATTGTCCAGTTTGTGCCATTTAGGAACTTCAAACATGTAAGCTGACTTTTCCATCCATTACGCAGAAGGGTGAATGTATATAACATATAGTGAATGGTCCCTGGGGTTGGGCCTAACTTGGGATGGGCATGAAGCTTTTAGTAAACCTATGGCATTATTGTTTCAGAAACAGAAAAAAAAATGGATACAGAATGAAATGTGCTCCATTTGTGAGATGGTGAGGGTGGGAAAAGAAGAGATGGGGCAGAATCCATGCGCTTCTTGTGGTGCCAGTCCTTACCTCTGTTTTCACCCTGACTTTAATTTGTTTGCCCTCCCTTACTTTTTTTTCCCTAATGTCTCTTTTCCATTCTCTTTGCATCTGTTCTATTAGGACTACTGTATTCTGCTTTCCACCCCTTAATTTCCACAGGCAGCTGAAATGGCTGTGGATTTGTACTCACAGTGTTCCCCAGGAAGCTGTTTCCTTATTGAAATTCAGGTTCCTAGGTTCTCAAAGGCAGGAATATCCACCCACAGCATCCTGGTTGCCTCCAAACCCTTTACCCAAATTCTGTACAAGAAAAAATCCAAGGAAGTGCTATTACTAAGAGCCTCCTTGTGTTGTCAGCCAGCTGTCCCTGTTCCAGTGTGGTGTAGGAGACACTCTAAGAGTGGAAAGGAGAGACCCAGCATTAAACTGCCAAATTTGAAATAATCCCTTGGCCATGTACTTTACTCCTCAGTGACCTGCCCTACATTGCAGCATCTGCCCCAGGGACTTTTTCAGCAGCTGGGTAGAGACAGCGTCTGCCCACAGGAGGAGCTTTCCCACACACAGCCAGGTTTTCCAGGGGCCTTTTCCTCTGTATGAAGGCATGAAATGGCCGTTTTGTTCCTATGTGATACTGATCGCATCCCTTTCCCTCTGTTTTTCCATATTTCTCTCCCTTCCTTCCCCTCATTCCTTCTGTTATATTTAAGTGGTTCTCCGGACTGTTTTTTTGCTCAACCGTGTTTAGGAAGGATATCCTCGATATTTGATTTGAAATTTCTTTACTGCATAGCGTAACTGACTCATTCTCCTCATGAGATTGCCCTTTCCAATCTGCTCTCATACACTAGTGATGCTTAGATCTGAACTTGTCACACAGAAGTTTTCAATTCTGGGCTGGTTTTGGTCTGCGTATGGGCTTGCGGTGTTTACATTTCTTTAGTTTTTCTAGGCTTTTTGTTACCACAAGGGACTTTTTTCTTTTTGCTACTTCCAAAATACCTTCATTTTATTTTCCTCAAGAGTTACTTTTTTTTCTCTCTTCAAATTACAATTCTACCATATTTCTCTTACATCTAGACACACTTCTTACTGTCGCAAACCCTACTGAGGAGTAAGAGGAACAGACTTGTTCCTCTTTTCCCTCTACCTTTATGTAAAGAATGGATCCTCATACAAGGTAAAACTCACCTTGTGCTATAAGCTTGGTGGCACCATGCCAAATGGCTGCAGATTTGCCACTGAATTGTCGATACATACATTTCTATGTTGACAGTGCCACTCAATCACCTCTTTGCTGGAATAAAGTATGAGCTCGACCTGCTCATAGCCCACAATTCTCCTTCATCAGATAATCACAAGTGTGTAGTGCTGCACTGTAGTCTGTTGTGAAAGTGTCGAGAGGAGAGTTATTTATGGGCTAGTGCTAGACCTACTTTCAATTAGTTGAAAATATGTTGCTGCAAGGAACTGGCACAGCCAGCTGCATTTGTTATTTTTAGTTTCACTTTGTGATTTTGTATATATAAGTTGAAATCATCCTTGATTGAATAGATTAACGCTGACAGTTGCAGTCCTGGGCGCTGAATATATTGTGCCTCTGGTGTTAACTTGCGAGCAATTCTATGTGTGATTTTAATTGCTAGCATTGGTCAAATGGCCTGCATTTTTAGCTGGTTTTGATTAACTTCCCCAGTACTAGGAGAGGATAGCAATTTTAAAAATTTATCGCTCTTGTTAAATAGTGGTATTTTTCTCCCCCTTTCTCTCAGTAGCAGAGATAATATAGATATAGAGATAGATCATGTATTTGCTATATCAGAAAAGTCAATATATCTTATGCAACTTGATATTTAATCTGTTTATTGTGATCTTTCAGCATTTCAACAAATGTCAGTGTAATGGATGAGTGCCCTTAACAATAGCCACTTCTGGTTGACTTTCTTTATTGTCATATCCCAAATAATCTCTCTCTCTGAACAAAGTGACATTCACAGCTATGTTGCTTACTTATCCAGAGCGCAAACAAAAGACCATGCCTTTTGCATCAACTAGTAAAATAATTTTTCATGGTAAAAACGATTGCGATGTTATGATTCAAACTTATTCTTTTCCCCACAGAAAAATACAGATTTAACCCTTTTTGGAGATTTTGGTTAGATCAGTTCTGATCACACACAAGAATTACCATAAATCAGCATATTACATTTCACAGCTTTAAGTAAAATATGTATTTAGTTTAAAATCACATCCCTTTTGTCAATGTACCTTGTGTTTAGTTTTGGTATTTTGTTCAACTACTAAATAGAAAAAAAAAGTTAAAGGATCTTTTTAGAAAGACTACAAATCAAGTTGTATAAGATTTATAAATTTCTCTGATAAATTGAGTATTTATTTATGCCTAAATCTGTATTACCTCCACTACTGATGGAAGGAGGGAAGAAAATGTTATTTGTGAGCAATTATTTTTTGTTTTGCCAGAACAGTAAACCAAAATTCATTTGGAGTCAACTCAACACAATATTTTTTTTCATTACTTCTATTCTCAGGTCAGCCTGGAACTCAAAATCTTTTATCTATCCAAAGAGATCAAAAATAATATATCCAAAAGCTGCCCCTGTGAGAAAATTAAAAGGAGAGAGAAGGAAGTTGTAAAAATAACCTATAGAGTGAATCTATATTTATTTTCTAAGTTTGACTTCAGAGAAGGTTCCGATCCTGCAGAGCCCTCATACAGGCATTTAACATATTTCAATTAGTTACAATTATTCACATACGTAAAACCTCATACTCACTTCAGTGTTTTCCTAGCTCAAGACCCAATGTAGACAGAAATATTTACTGTAGGGCTTTAATCTCCTGCATGATGTGGTGTATCAGGAGTACTTCAGTAAAGCATCTTTTTACTCTCATTTTAAGGAATAGCTTTGAAGCTATCAAAATAATAATAACAATTGTAGTGATTCTTGGCAAATCCTGTAGTTGCAGAGGCTTGATAAAATCAAGGTAACCATTACTGTTTAAAAAAAATGTCCCATTGTATTGTGAGTGACATATGCAATTTATTACAGGGGAACATAACCAAGGGAAAATCTTTTCCCTGAACCCAAGTGAACTTCTTCTCTCTATAATTATCACCACTCCAGCAATGTGAGTGTCCTTCACCTCAACAGTAGAACGGTGATGCTCACAATCATTGAAATGTAGTTGAAGAAAATCACTCATCTCAGTCCATTCAGAGTCATATTTTAAAAGCTGAAATTCTCTGCCTTTAGGATGCGTGATATATTTACTGTGCACAAATCTAATGCCACAGGTAGACTGTATTCCACTCTGCGTTGTATTTAATCATAAAGGCTAACAGCTGTGACTTAACACATATATCACAAATGAGTGTGGAAAGCACAGCTCTGAGCCACTGCAAGGAGCAATGTTTTGCACTGTGCATTGTAATTAAAGATTAAGCATGGTGAAGCTATGGAACTGAATCAACAGTCATTTGTAATATACACCAATTATCATCATAGGGGATTATTTTCCTGCTGCTGGCTGATCTGATTGTTGTGCATTAGCCATCAGTTGAGAACTATTCGTCTTGAGGTGTTTATTGCTAGGATGCTCTTCAAGCACAGCAGTTAAACACTGGAGAAAACATTACAGTAAAACATTAATGTACGTTCTGTGTTAAAAACACAGCGAGGTAACTCTTACAAGGCACTGCTGAACTGGGGCTGGATTTTCCTCAGAAGTTACAGGGTCTGATTCTTACTTATACAAATGCTGCTTTGTACCATCTGGTCTAGAAGTGAGAGTGCTTTACCACCACAGAAGTATGTAAGATGCAGGTGGCCTGGACCACCAGACAGGAAGACACCCCTAACCCCAGTTTTGGGATGGTCCCTACTAGAAAGAGCCCCCAGAAAAAACAGACAACACCGGCACGATGAAACTGTATTGTACTGTAACACAACAGTTGTCCATGTTCAGACTGAAGCATGGAGTCAACCCAGCTAGCCCAGAGCAACTCTGTGTTGGGCCACAGGTAGCCTGTGAGCCTGCGGGCATGATAAATGTTTTAGCTTAAGCCGCAGTGAGGGGCTTCTTACTTCACATGGACACTGGGCGAGGAGCTTGTAGCACAGTTGACTCCTCAAGCAAGCAGTGATTCAGCCGTGCATCTTGAGCCCTGGCAGAGCCTCTTCTGAAGGGCTGACCCTTTGGTCAGGAGGAATAGATGTGGCATCAGAAGAGAGAGAGAAGTGGCGACAGGAGGATGATGCAGAAAGATGAGTCTTGGCCCAATTTTCAAGACACGGACTACACATGAGCCAGAGAAGCTGGTGGCAAGCACTCCTGCCCAGCATTTTTAAAAATAGAGCAGAGTGAAGTTTCCTGATTTCTAGTGCTTGTGTGTGCAGTGGTGGCCCCAGGAGTCTTCCCCCACTCCCTGGTTTTACCCTTTATGTAGAGTTGTATTTTTGGTAAGATGGCACAGAGGCAGGCTAAGGTACATATAGCTTTGGCACACTGGGAAGGAGATTAAAAAACCGTAATTCTCAGTAGCAACATAGAAATCAGGCATTTGCCTGACTCCAAGGAGTATTTTCTACTGATTTCAGTGAAAACAGGTTGAGGCAAGAACAGGGCAACTGTGGAAAACCATGAATTTCACTTTGAAGGATTAAAATAAATGGGTTCTGTTGCTGTGTAACACCTGAGAACAGTTGCTGCGCTGTCACGCAAAGTATGGGCTCTGCTTTGCCAGTTTGTTCGTGCAGAAATGTTCCATGCTTTTTTTGCCTGTACAAATATTTTTGGTATAAATCTCACAGCAGGGAAACAGCAGTTCATTTTATTTGTTACTAATCACATATGTGACTCAAAATACCAAAATACAAAAAATAGTTTTGTTTCTAGTTTTGCTAGCGTTATCTTTGTATTTGTAGCATTGTAACATTCGATACTGGAATTTATAATAGCCCAGGGGCTCTCTGACCCCTGGATTAGCCTGCCTATTAATAGTTTATCATTTACATCCTGTGTAAGCATAATTTTAAGATTCTGGAAGGATATGGATCCCACCCCATGAAACAGAGTAGGGCAATAAATAGCCAATACAACTACTTTGTGACGTGGTAGTTTTGCAACTGGCTGACAATATTACAGACAGGGAGGGGGGAAGTGTTCTTTAGTGTGGGAAAAAATAATTGGTGTGCAGAAGAAATGTGACCCAGCCACCAGATGAAGAATTCCCATGCATCATCTGAGCTGCAATCTGTGAAACATGGCTCTACTTGGAGATAAACATATTAGTTAAAACTTTTCGTACTGATGTTTAAGCATTTGCATTTTTACTGCATTTTTGTGGTGGGCTCAGAGGGAACATGGTCAGGCAGGCTGGCTCCAGAGGGGCTGGAATCGACTCTACCCAAATACTTAGAAACAAGTAAATCCAAAACACAGGGCAGGAATGTGCTATTGAGCTGCATGGGAGCACAGGAGCCCGTTTTTGTCACTGCTGAATACAAGGGCTGAGGAAAATCCCTGCACCACGTGCAGGTAACAGTCACCCACAAAACACTGTCAGGGTGTGAGGCAGCAGCTGTGTGTCGTCAGTGGCAGGCATGGTGTCTCACTGCACTGAGGACTAGCCTGTGGCAAAAGCCAGTGGCCGTCTCTACATCCATCTCTACATTTCAGGGTCATCAGTTCTTAAGTCTGGTTGACATCCACCATTTATGTCCACCATTTATATCCACCACTCTTCTTTGCAGGAAGAGCTTTAAAGCCTCCACAAAGCCTAGGACTGAAGCTTTCTCATGACCATGGTTTCATTACAATGAAAACAAAAATATTTTTTATCCAATTAAAAACTTCCCCAGCTATTAAAACACCATGCCAGATACCGAAGAGCAGGATGGTGATGATGAAGGCCTCCCTTTTACAGTGATGTCCACTCGTGTCCAACTTGAGGCTCTGCAGAGTTCCTCACTGAGCGCTGATGAATGAAGTTTTTACAGCCCTTTTCATTATGATATGGTGCTCTCCCAGAGTGCAGGGAAGTTCAGTTACTCTGAACTTAAAATACGCCAAATGGACCTGAAAAACACGCAGGGCACTTTTGGCCTTAGTGTACTTTCAGGCAGCTACACCTACAAGCCCAAACTGACTCACAAAATGAGCTTCCAGCAATAGCGCCGCTCACTTTGAGTCTTTTTTACCTTCCATTTCTGTACCGTACTTCCTACCTTGATCTCACAGCACCAATGCCTCTAAAAACCATGACGCTTCTAGCACGGAGACAGGTTAACACTTGTGTTTTCTACCATTTCCTGCAGGCATCCCCAGCTGCTCTAGCAAAAAGCGTTTTGGCTGAAGTTCCAAACCAAGTCGTGGACTATTACAATGGCAAAGGGATAAAACCAAAATGTATGTCAGAGTACGAGTCTTCCAGGACACTAGCTCCATGAACCTGCCTGCATTCTTTTACAAAATTAAAAAAGAAAAATGCTACTGTCTACAACTACTGTACTTAAAAATGAAACAAACAAAATAGCACGTTTTGGTGATTTTTAACTAAAATAACCATTTTTTTTTGCATGTGTAGCCTAAAGGCTTAAATCTGTTAAGCGGTTGTATTGTTGAAAACTTTTTATGAGAAAAAAACATCCAGAAAAAAAAGTAAACTCTTTACATTACAGCATGTCGCCTTGAAATAAAAAGTTATCTGTATCTGTTTTTTATACAGGTTTGTTGAAATTTTGCTAAATTTCTTATCTTTACACTGTAAAGCATTTTGAAATATTTATTGAGAGTCGATAGCCAAAATGTCTTTGGTTTAATCTCCTATGAACTGAGAGATTTTTCAAAATGGCAGATGCATGAACTGTATTTTGCATGTTTAAAATAAAAACAACACGGTTTTGCAGCTGTTGTCTTTATTTCTCTCTCTGCCACAAGGCTGCCAGCTTTCAACTTCCATATTCCAAGAAAGCGGTAATAAAGGGTTTCAAGAGATACCTGGCCTGAACCGTGGGCATTTCTGATGTTAGCAGTTTATCACACGGGCACCCAAACATGCCCACTCAGTCTGTGGCCTGAGTAGCAATTTTTCAAAAGCCTGACACATCCAGCTGTTATGAAGAGTTCAGACCGTAGCTGTAAACAGATCTGGCTTGGAGAGCACGATCTATCCATCAGGATTGCATGTCTTAAAATATGCCTAATTAATCCAAACGATCTGTCTGGCTTTCGAATGGGTCGTATTTTAGCTGCCCAAATTTATAATCTCTTATGTTTGGGAATTCTTATTTTGTTTCATTTGTATTTCTTAATCTCACACCCAATATCCAACTTTGCATGAGATGTTTTCCAAAAGAAATTTTGCACGGCCTGATTTGATGACAACCAGTGATTTGTAACTTCATGCAAAAACAGATCACTTGGTCTTGTGTGATAGAAAAACTGGGTTTGTACCAAAAGAATATGCAAGCCACCTTTTTTTTTTGAAAGATGATACACAAGAACAGATAAGCAGTGGATTGATCTTTCCATTGAAATATTTATGTATATAAATGAAGAAATTAGATCATTGTTATTCTTAGTGTTTGAATTTTGGCTTCTTCGTTTGATAAAAGACAACAGTGAAAGATGTGACCTCTTAGAAGTTAAGGATAAAATTTGACCAAAAGTAATTCGTGTGGGATTGTCCGAAGGGTACGGCTTCAGATGAGTTATGCTCCCACTGAATTGAAAACATTCTTGTTACTAGTTCCAGAAGAAGCTGTTTTGGGCCGGTGATGAATATTTTAGAAAATCTCACCTGGGAGCAAGGGGGTTTGGGTTTAGAAGTATGTGTGTTTAAATAAGTTTGCAGGTAATGTAGAACTCTAGCTCTCTGATTCTCCTTTAGAAGTAACTTCCATGGGATCAGCTTTGATTGATGATTTTGTACCACAGAATGAAGGCAATGGGAGAGCCAGGATGCATGGGGCTGCCTTCCCAGCACATTCAGTTCTGTTCCATCTATATCCTGCAGCGCAATCGCTCAAGCTTGCTAGTAAAGATTCCTTCAGCTGATCGGATATTGAACACCAGCCAGTGTTACTTGGTCATAGGTATAAATTATCTGAAGATGTCCCGACTGAAAGATCTCAAATCCACATTTCCATTTAATGGTTGACTGTTCATTTGAGAGCTTACCGCAGCAGGCTGCACATCTCTCCCTCTGTGGATGTATTTCAGCTGAAAGCTACCGTGATTTTCCCTTATATCTCACACACCACTCTGCCAATGTATCTTATCTAAAACATCTCTAGTTTCTTATTCCCATTTCTCCCCTTTTTTCTTTCCTTCTCTATTCTCAGAAGGAGCATTTTCTAGCTGTTAAAGCACATGACTGAAAAATCTATGACTCCATGTTCTTTGCTCCTCCAGTATTTTATTTCGCAATCTTGGGCAAGTTGTTTAACTTTTCTGCACTTCAAATTCCTCATCTGTAAAATGAAGGTCACTGCCATGTATTCATAAATATCTTACAACAGTACTGGGGGACTTTTAATGTTTGAAAAGTGATTTGAGATCCTCAGAGGCATGATGGTTCTCTCGCCACGTAAAGAGTATTACTTTACCCTGGGGATGGATTTAGGGACGTAATGTACAGTTGAGGAGGGGTTAAGCCTTTTCTTTATTATTTGCCAGCCTGAAGGAAAGTAAAAGAAAGCTTTCATCAAGGAAAAACTAGGAATCAGATAAATTGTTCTTCTGGTTCTTTGGATTTTTTAAGTGTTATGGTTACATGGAATTGGGCAGTTACAGCTCTTCATTAGCAGAGGTGTTACGAGGTGCTTCTATAATGTAGCAGCACATAAAATGCAGAGATCAACATGTGGTCGTTCAATGGTTATTGTATGCTGAGCTACATAAATTATCAGTCTTTTTCATGTATGTAGGTGGTCAATACAACTGTCTCAAGAAAATCACACTTGCTGCAGATCTTTCTGTTTACTTCACACAATCCAGACTATAAATGTTGTCTACTTAAAAACAAATCATTATTAGTGGTAATATAGATCAGCAATTCTGTAGCAGCCCTTGAGGTACTTGAAAAGTCACCTCCATGACATTGAAAAATCAATGGGAAATCTCCTTCAATCTATACAGATTCCAGCATATAAAACAAACACGTAACAGTGTGGTGAGCTGGTGTAGGAGAATTCACAAAATGCAAAACTAGCCATATGGTAAAGGCTTTCTAATGAGGCTTTGAATGTTATTTTCATTGCTCCAAGCTACTCAGTACAATAAGACAGTATGGGCTTTGTGCAGGGTAATATCATTAAGTATATGAATATATCACTGAAAGGGCTTTTTTTCTCTTGTTTTATCTACTACGGGTTTTAGCGAGGCCATCTGCCTTTAGGCTGAAAAGCCATCAATTTTTCTCATAGATTTTTTTATGCAAATTTAAACTTCTACTGACTTTTGATGGATCATTTTGAATTCTGAAAACTCCTTTAAAATAAATTATGTCTTGTCCTTTTGAGGTAATTGATGATCTAAAATGTCTTCTCTGCATACTGCAATCCTGCCTTCCTTTTTACTGTTTCTCAAATCCGATTCAAAACCCAAAAGTCCATGAATACTCAAAGGTATTAATGATCCCTATTAGCCCAAAATACATTAACATCCATAATTCTTGAGCCAGATACTGAGACGAATTGTATTTTCAGTTGTGTAGGGCAAACTGAGCGTACAATAAGTTTTAAAAAAGTGCTAATACACTGCTAATTGCTTATTACTCTAAGGTAAAACCTACCTGTGTAAAGTCCTTACATGATAAGCAATATAGCGTTCTATAGCATTTGATGAAAGAGTGTACAGGTATGAAATGAAAACAAAATTATAATTATAATAATAGTATCTCCCTAAAACATGTCTTTTCTTTTAGCTTCCAAATATTAAAGGTACACAACTGATGACAGCCAAAAGGTTTACAGTTTGACCCGTTAGAGGCCTGCTGAGTGTAATGGAGAACAGTGGCGCGTGCCAAAGCTTGCTGCAGGTTGCAGAGGTGATATTCCAAAATGCACCAGTGGAAGGCCCTGGCCCTGAGCAGATTAGCATGGTAGAGCCCTGCAGGTCTGCAACACTCAGCTACATCCCTTGGGTTTGCTCACACACCAAATACTGTGATGGAAAGGCGTGTGGCTTATTGAGCCTCGTTGTATTGCAGTAAGATCTTTGCTGATGAGTTAGAGAGAGCTGCCTCCTTCAGCTTCGCTCTCCGGCTGCACAAACAGGACACGGCTTACTCCCAGGAAGAACCCAACTGGTTATTCAGATTGACCTTTCTCACTCGGGATTACGGGTCTTGCAGTCACCCCTGCTATGTAAATCTAAGCTTATCTCCAACTTTCCAGAGTGAAAGAGGTACTAGACGAACTACCTTTTTCTCCTAAGTAGCATGGACATTTCAGGCACAAAGCATTGGTACATTTACAGTCACATTTTTTGGAATGGGAAGGATGAGCTGGAGGCCTCCTAGGATAAGGTTAAATTTCTCAGGTTGGTTTTTTCCCTTTATTTACAGGAAGTGCCATTTGCCACAGAGAAAATACAGGTGTGTGCGTATAAAAGCTATGGGTAGTTTTTTGGATCGCAGTTTTGGGTGCGAATGTCAAAATTATGCTCACTGTTACCTACTCTGAGGTGCCTACAGCCTCTCTTGGATCTGGTTAGCTGGCCACAAGCCTCGAGTGCAACACACGCACACACATACCACAGCAGGGAAGAAAACAGAGAGGCAGGGTAAAGAGAAGAAGCAATGATGGACTTTGGCTGGCCACACTGAACGGTCACATATCTTTAAAAAAGATATTTCTGTGAAACCAAAAGGGAGCCTTGGGTTCATACCCGTTCACTGTCCTACCTAGTGCACTGTCAGCCGTGCTGGTGCCCTGCTTAGAAGAAAGGGTGAATTAATTCTGAATACAGACAATTGCCAGATCTCACTGAAGCCAGAGAGGCAGAGATACCAGCCCTGTGCCAGGCTGCCCAGAAATCCTCTGCCTGGCCCGCCTGCGTTAACTTTACCAGTAATGTCGCTGACTACAACATTAAATATAATACCTGCCACAGATGTTGTCCTCCCACCCTCACGTGGCCTACACACTCACAAGCAGCGCCTGAAGCCCCGCACCCTGCAGCCATTTGATAAATCATAGAATCACAGAAGCACAGAATGTGTTGGGTTGGAAGGGACCTTTAAAGGTCATCTAGTCCAACTCCCCTGCAGTAAGCAGGGACATCTTTAACTAGATCAGGTTGCTCAGAGACTCATCAAGCCTGGCCTTGAATGTCTCCTGGGATGGGGCCTCCACCACTTCTCTGGGCAACCCGTTCCAGTGTCTCACCACCCTCATTGTAAAGAACTTCTTCCTAATGTCTAATCTAACCTTACCCTGCTCTAGTTTAAAACCATTGCCCCTCATCCTATCGCTACATGCCCTTGCAAACAGCCCCTCCCCAGCTTTCTTATAGGCCCCCTTCAGGTACTGGAGGGCCGCTATAAGGTCTCCCCGGAGCCTTCTCTTCTCCAGGCTGAATAACCCCAACTCTCTCAGCCTGTCTTCATAGGAGAGGTGCTCCAGCCCTCTGATCATCTTTGTGCCCTCCTCTGGACCTGCTCCCACAGGTCCATGTCCTTCTTGTGCTGAGGGCTCCGGAGCTGGAAGCTTGGGCTTCTGCCCAAACCCCCCAGGTGCCCGCTCGACTCCAGCATGGTGGGGGGAGTGTTTTGAATCCATGCGAACGTCCTGCAACCCTGTGTGCCTAAGCGGTGCTTGACAGCGATAAACTTCACCTGCCACTGACACTTTCCCTTGTTGACCCTTATTTTAAAGAATCACAGAATTGTCTAGGTTGGAAGGGAACTTTAAGATCGTCAAGTCCAACCATTAACCTAGTACTGCTAAAACCACCACTAAACCATGTCCCTGAGCACTGCATCTACCTGTCCTTTAAACACCTCCAGGGATGGTGATTCCACCACTTCCCTGGGCACCCTGTTCCAATGTTTGACAACCCTTTCGGTGAAAAATTTTTTCCTAATATTCATCCTAAACCTCCCCTGGAGCAACTTGAGGCCATTTCCTCTTGTCCTATCGCCTGTTATTCAGGAGATGAGACCCATGGGCCGAATTTGTTGGGCTTCCGCCAGCTTGCGGACAGAACGCTGGCACGGGACTGATGGCAGCGCTGGTGGGGGTCCAGGGGAACGGGTGCCCATGGCTATTTCTGCACGTCCTCTCCCATCGCCCCCTTGGTTGAGCTCTTCCCACCCCCAGTGTCAGAGAAGCCCCATCGGCCGCGGGAGCTGGAGCCCAGACCAGCGGGGCCTTCGGGCAGCCCCGCGGCACGGAGACGCCCAGCCGGTCGCCGGCAAAGGAGGGGAGTAACCCGTCCCGCTGCAGCCAGCGGTGCGGAGCAAGGCTGACGCACGACCGCGTCTTTGGGTTGGTTCGGGAGTTTTTACGTTAAACTTCTGAGGAAACTCCCTCCCGCCGCCGGGTGCGCGAGCCGGAACCTTGTTTCCGAGGCAGCACCGGGAGGTTTTCAGCGTCGGACAAGGCCGCGCCGGAAGCCGGAGGCGGCTCCCCTAACGTTCGCGGCATGGCGGGCTGGGGGCTGCTGGCCCGGCTGGGGCGCCGGTTGTGGGCGGCCGCGCCGGCGCCAGGGAGGCCGCTGCGGGCGGCGGCGGGGGCTCCCGGCGACAGGTAGTGGAAGGGCTGGGAGGGGAAGGGGCTGCTGCGGGGACGGGTGCGTCGCGGGGCGGCGGGCGGGGAGGGCCGGGTAGAGCTGGGGCAGAGGGGGACCCGGCCTCTGTCGCAGCCCCGGAGTGACGGACGCCTCGGCGGCCCCTTCCCCTCGGCGGAGCTTCTGGTCTCCGCCGTTTGGCGAGGCCTCTGGCTGGAGCCTGTTGGCAGCGCCCGGAAGGTTTGCATGTGCGAAGGTGGTGGGGCCCCGGTTTGCTGCCGGGCAGCCAGGCCTTAGTGATAGCCCCAGCCTCTGTGGGAGTTACGGCAGGAGATGCATATTTGCAACCAAAGCACCTTCGCTTCGTAGTGAAGCGACTTGCCCTACTGTGTTTTGAGTCCCCGTAGCCAGCTGTTACAATTAGCCACGTGCAGTCGCTAACGGTATTGTTCAATGCTCTGTTTCATTGTACTTGCAGAGGATTGAGGAGCATTCAAGCTTTTCTTAGCCTTCACAAAAATTATGGCAGTACAGTGACCTGTTTAGCAGAGAATGTAAAATCAGAGCATTGTTGGGACTGTCAGGGAGCTCAGGGGATTCCTAGTCTAACCTGCTCATGGGGTGGCCAGCTTTGAGGTCAACTGAGTTGTTCAGGGCTTTGTCTGGTTGGGTCTTGAGAACCTTCAAGGACAGAGTCTGTACAGTGTCTCTGGGCCCCTGTTGCAGTCTGTGACTGTCCTCAGGCTGAATATTTTTTCCTTATGTCAAATCAGGACCCATTTTTTCAGTTTATACCAATTCTCTCATTCTTCTGGCACACACCTTGGTAAACATGGCCTGGCTCTGTCTAGTCAGGAGCCTTCTCATAAGTATTGAAAAGCTGCTGTCAGGTCTCCCCTAAGCCACCTCTTCTCCAGACTAAAACAAGTACGGTTACCTCAGTCCTCTTAGGGCAAGTGCTCCAGCCTCTGTATTTTTGTGTACCACTGCTATACTTGCTCAGCAATAAATATCCCTGTTGTTCTGGGGACTCAAAACTGAATTTAGTGTTGCAGATGTGATCTACGTGGAGTACTGAAGAAAGGGTGGTAAAACTGTTTCCCTGGATCTTCTGACCATGCTTCTGTTGATACAGCTCAGGCTGCTGTCAGCCTTCATTGCTGCCAGGAGCCTGCTGGCTCCTTTTTTACATTTTTGTGCCCCTAGGACTCCCAGGTCCTTTGCCTGGCTGGGGAGCAGCTCTGCTGAAGTCACACACTTTACCGTTGCAAGAGGTTTTTCCATCCCAAGTGTGGGGCTTTGCATCCCTCCTTCATGAATTTCATCAGGTCCCTTGTTGGCCTGACTGGCAGAGGGACAACCGTGAGCATTATCAACTGTTCCCTTCAGTTCAGTTTTAATTTTGCAGTCTTAAGGGTGCACTCATGCCCTCTTACAGGTCACTGATAAAGATATTAAACAGGGCAAGTCCCCAAATAGAGTCTTGAGGAACTCTGCTTGTAACTGGCCTTCTGGTAGAGTGCAAACCATTAAATGTGACTCTTTCAGCGTGATGATCCAGCCAGGTTTTTGCCCATCTGATAGTCCTGCCGTCCGTGCCATAACATCCCAGATTGGATAGAAGGATTGCCACAGGAGATTGTGTTCAAAGCCAAGCTAAAGTTAAAGTAAACAACACCCACTGCTATATCTTTGTTTACAGATCTAGCTTTTTTTGTCATAGAAGGAGTGGTTGTTTGATTTGCTGTTGCTTGCCCCCCGTTTGGTGTATTTTAGAATGCTTTGAAAGTTAGATGAGAGCATGATAAATAATTAGGTGCTGTTGGTCAGGGGTGGCCAGTTTTAGTGATGGTCATTGAATAGATTGCTAGTATTGGTCTTTATGACTGTATAATGTAGTGATATGACTATGTAGTATGTATTACATTACAAACGTACGTGTTATGTGACGTCATTTGAACTGATAAGACACTTAAAACTTTTTCCCACCATTGTAAAGGGGGCAGCTGGGCTTTGTAGTCAGGCACGTTAACAGTGCAACGTGGTGGCATGAGCATCTTTCTGAAGAGAACGTCCAGTTCCTCAAGGAGATAACTGCGGAAGAGTACAAAGCTCAGACAGCGAGCAAGCTGTGCCCTCTGAAAGATGAGCCGTGGCCACTGAATGAGTGGAAACCAGGTGAGAAAGAATCTCTTCTGAAATAGCAAACTCTGGCTGGAATTATTGGTGTTGTGTTGCTGCAGTCAGTAACGTCAGAATTGTGTCTTGTAAAGTATTTTCCTTTTTGCTTTTACCTCAATCATCCAACTCATCTTCTAGTAAATAAGTAGATGTAATACATCAGTTCTCTAAAAAGCTTTAATCTAAAAGCTTTACATTTTAGATTAAAAAAGCTTTAGAAAAAGCTCTAAAAATTTAAACTATCACAAGAGGTTAGGAATGTTGTAAGAAGTTAGGTTTTAGTCCTAATCAGCGCTTGGCCAGTCCCAGCTTGACTGCACAATGAAAGGATAATAAGCTATGAATTAATCCAAAAAGACTCCCTAGAGTATAAAGTATATGAACTTGAAAATATTCTTGTAAATATTGCTGGACTCTGAAGAAAAACTGTAGTATATAATACACCCCACTTATATTCAGTAATTCATAGATTATCTCAAGTTGGAAGGGACCCATGAGGATCATCGAGTCTAGGTCCCTGCTCTTCGCAGGACTACCTAAAACTAAACCGTATGACTAAGAGCATCGTCTAGACACTCCTTGAACTCTGGCAGGCTTGGTGCTGTGGCCACTTCCCTGGGGAGCCTATTCAGTGACCGACCAACCTCTCAGTGAAGAACCTTTTCCTAATGTCTTACCGACTGTAACACAACATAAAGGTTTTGAGTCTTCAAAAGGGTCACATCATTTGACAGCAAACAGCAGAGTCTGCAAATCCATGAGCAGATCCTCAGGTATGACAGTGGAAACTGGAACAAAGAGCATTTTTCAAACTTTAAACCATTTATTCTTCATCTTAAGTGTTCTGTTTTTCATGCCGTGGGCTGTTAGTAGCCAGATTTGACAGGTTGCCTTTGCTGTGCAGTTACAGTGACAAAAATGTACAGAGGTCAGGGTGAGAGGAACCTGCTACAATAAACTTTTCAGTAGTTAGTTTGGCTCTAGTGAAACTAACCACATGAGTGAAACTAACTACATGAGTGTTGTATTTTCTACCAAAAAAAAAAAGTCTAAAGTGTTGGTTGTTCTGAACTTAATGGGGAACTGTTTTGCATGTTCTGTCAAACACAACTGGAACAAATAGAACTGTACTGCAAATAGAATTAAAAACAGTGAACAGGTTATTCCCAGCCTACCCACAGGGAGTCAGCGATGTTTTCTCTCCTTCCTCAACTCCTTAGGAAAGGTTTGAGTTAATGGGACCTTGCAAGTTAAGAGATGGGCTCTTCTAAATATTGAGTGTGGAGTTGCATCCATGTTCTCTTTTGATCTACAGATTCCATCAGAGTTGGTGTTGTTGCAGTAAAACTGGGAATGATGCCAATATGGACCAAGTCAGGAAAAAAACACGCTGTCACGCTACTTAAGGTGAAATAAATCATAATTAATTTCATCTCCTATAGCATATTCCAATCATTAACCAGAAGTTTCAGGCAAAAGTGAAACTTGCCACTTGTACAGAGTAGAAAATCCCTAAAGAAAGGAAAGATTTCTTTCAGCCCTGCATTGTGCCTGTTCTCTGTTTATATCCTAAACTTTCTAGGAGCAGTCTGTCTTCACTTCAGTTATTCAAGTGCTGTAGAACTGTGTTCAGTATTGCTTAGGCGAGGGGAGATGGGAGGCAACATAAAGCTGGGGTAACTACCCTGCTTCACTGCTTTTTTTTTTTTTTTTTTTTTTCCCCAGCTGCAGGCACTTTGGGATTAGTTTCACTTTGGTTACTGAGCCTTTGTAGCCTTGAAGCTGCTCCTTGATATTCTCTGGCAGATGAAGCTGTTTCAGTGACCTGTTGCTGCCAGATGATCAACAGGGGCTGTGAAGGGCACCGGGTTTACAGGGCAAAGGAGCAGAAGTCTAAAATGTGGGCCCTTACTGTATGCTTTCACACAGCATACAGTAGGGATTTTGCACATCTTGAAGGCAAAAGATGTCTGTAAAAGTTTATTCAATTTCTAACACATTTATGAAAATACAGTTTGCATTCTACTGATACTTTTTTTCTGAAATAAGCCTTTAATTGGTTGGAAAAATAATGTTTATGGTAAAAAGGTAACACACTCCCCTGCTTCTAGGTTGTGTCTCCTGTTATATAGATACAAATGAAAACAGAGATTGACTTTGTTTCACTTATTTTGATAATCACAGAATGGTAGAGTTGGAAGGGACCTCTGGATATCATCTAGTCCAACCCCCTGCCAGAGCAGGGTCACCTAGAGCAGGTTGCACAGGAACGCGTCCAGGCGGGTTTTGACTGTCTCCAGAGACAGAGACTCCACCACCTCTCTGGGCAGCCTGTTCCAGTGCTCTGCCACCCTCAAAGTAAAGAAGTTCCTCCTCATGTTTAGGTGGAACTTCCTATGCTCAAGTTTGTGCCTGTTACCTCTCGTCCTGTTGCCAGGCACCACTGAAAAGAGCCTGGCCCCATCCTCCCGACACCCACTCTTATAAGCGTTGATAAGGTCCCCCCTCAGTCATCTTTTTTCCAGACTAGAAAGACCCAAATCCCTCAGCCTTTCTTCATAAGAGAGGTGTTCCAGTCCCCTAATCATCTTGGTAGCTCTCTGCTGCACCCTCTCCAGCAGTTCCCTGTCCTTCTTGAGCCGGGGAGCCCAGAACTGGACACATTACTCCAGGTGCGGCCTCACCAAAGCAGAGTAGAGGGGGAGGATGACCTCCCTCGACCTGCTGGCCACACTCTTGGTGCACCGCAGGATGCTGTTGGCCTTCTTGGCCACGAGGGCATGTTGCTGGCACATGGTCATCCTGTTGTCCACCAGGACTCCCAGGTCTCTTTCCACCAAGCTGCTCTCCAGCAGGTCAGCCCCCAACCTGTCCTGGTGCAGGGGGTTATTCCTCCCCAGGTGCAGCACCCTACCCTTGCCCTTGTTGAATTTCATAATCTCTTACTATAGTCTCAAAGTGTACTCACCTGCTTATAATCAAATAAACACTTTTTTTTTTTTTTAAGGTGCAAGATTGCCATGTTTTAAGATATATTTCTAAGGAAGAGTCGGGTGGAAAAACATCTAAGCTACTTGTTGGAGGCAAAAATGCATCTCCTTTCTTTGTAAGTGAACCACTTCGCGTGTTTTTGTTAGAATAGTTGTTCTGTTGTGATTACAGTACAAAAGTAGCACAGGCATACTTCTCTACAAGACTAATTGACAGACGTGCATGCTTTGGAGCTGATCTTTTGTCACATCCGCCCTTGCTTATTTCCTAATGCTAGCGTCGATTCTTGGCTAAGAGAATAGCAAGAAGAACTTCTTGAAAGTTTTACCTCTTGATTCTCTAGGAAAGCTGTGGATTTAGGAAGTTGCTGTGAGGTGCAGTGTCCTGTGGCGATGAAAGGGTCTGAAGGGCCATTAGCAATGTAGAAACATGTTTGTTCGCCATGTCTGTGGAGATGCGATATGAGACCAGGACTGCAAGATACACGCGTTAATGGCCTGTTCTAAATTTATCCAGCTTCATCAGTTGTTTAGAAGACTTTGTTCTCTCGCTTTCTCTTTCATACTGTTTTATTAGCTTTAGTTGTAATTTTTCCACAGGTCTGTGGAGATTGTTTCATTTGCATATTGTTTTACTGATGAATAAGTTTAAGACTTAAATTTTCAGGAAGATAGATAGCTTCCTGATTGTAGCTCATCAAAAGTGATATCAAAACCACTCACTTATTTAGACATCCCAGATGCCTGATGTGGAATTCCCAACCACCTTCAATGGCTGAGGTTGTCTAGCAGAGCTGTCATTCCTGAAAAGGAAAATTGAATTATAGATCAAGGCAGGAACAAAGCTTTCCCTCAAAGGAATGAGGGTTTTATGATCCATTACTTCTATAAAATCACTTTTCACTTCTGCAGTATCCTGACACTCATTTGTTTGATTTAGCCCATTAAAAAAAAAAAAAAAAAAGGACTCATGATTACTAAGCAGATTATCTCAGTTGGTGATTGTGGCTTTTTGAGGACTTATATTTCCCTTTTTCGAATAGAAGATTGTCCCAGAGCCTCGAAATGAATCTGTGTACTTCTCTTTGCTTTAGTGGAGGTAAAGGAAGAAGGAGCTTTTTTCATCTGATAAATCTGTTGGCTTTTATAGTATATTCTACTGATTTTGGACAGGCTTATATTTTGAGGTATCTTTCTTTTATTCACTGGGTTTAGGTTGTCTTTCACCATCACTGCTTATACTTTTCAGGTATCTATCCTGTCACTTTAGTCCATTTTCACTTTCCAGCTGTGACATTTTTCATGGAGAAACTACAGATGTGTTTTTTCTTTCCTGTTGCCTTGGTTTAAGACATGCAAGAATCATGTGAATAATAATTTTCAAGTTGAATTATGCACATTAGACTCCTTAAGATTGATCTTTTCATAAAGATGATGTTAGCAGTGATTAAATGTTGTCAGAGTAAAAATGTGCAGGAAGCAAGGAGGAATACAGAAAACTTCTATTTAAACAGCTCTTGTGAATTAAGAAAATTTCTTCAAAGGAGAACTACTTAAAAAGTCAACTCAAGGATTTTTTAGTAGTTTGACTTCTGTTAATGGTTCTCTTGGACATAATTTTTTCCAAGTTAGTTCCTATTAATTTAGTTTAATGTAAACTCATTTTAAGAAATTATTAATTAAATATCCTTAGACAAATCTGTGTTGAGGACCTGACCTGAGACTGAACCTTGTACTGTTGTTGTCGCTATCATCATTCTATAAACTACATAATTTCCAAGAATTTGGCACATGGATTCTGAACAATTTTACTCGTTAAGGTACTAACAAATGATATCTTTCTGTGTTTTAGCTGCAGGTTTGAATCATTGCTCTCCTATGCTTATCAGTCTTTATGTGTTTCTTTTCTCTCTGAAGTGTCTGAATGTGAGAATTAAAAGCAAGCTGAGCCATACTGTATTGTATTAACATAAGCAGTTTATCTTCTGTAAATTCCTCATAGGAACATCTGTCTTCCTCAGATTCCTCACAGCTACTGATTTCTAATGAATTCAGTCTAATGATTCCCTCGGTAATTTTACTAACAAAGAGTTATGTGCATTTCTTTTGAGTGTCAAATCGCTTAAAAGTGATAAGGGGTATTGCATTTTTAGCAAGATTTTTTTTTTCTCCTTTTTAGCTTGATGTTTGTCAGTCTATTACAAGTGAACAGATTTTTCATGTTTTTTTAATGCAAAAGTATTCCCAAAAGTACAATTCTGTCGGTGTTCTAAAGCTTTTTTGTCAAAAATATTTTTATATGCTTCCCTTAAGTTGAGGGCATATAGATACTTTTCCTGTAATACTGGAAGATATTGCCGGTCTTTTTAAAACTAAGAACATCTGAGAATTCACTCGCTGTTCTTTTCAGTATTGCTTTTTAGGAAGGCTTTGTAAAGACTGCAGAGTTTTGTTTGTAGAAATACATCTCTGTGGCTTGACTGCTTGAGGAAAAACTTGTTGTGGAAGTGGAACAGTGCAAGGCTATAGTAGGACTCTTGAGATGTAAGCGGTTTTTACCCTTTGGCTTCACTATGTTTTTCTTCAACTGTGGTAGCTTTTTCCAGGCACCTGTGCTGAGCCCAGAGCTCCCCTTGCTGTCATCTAAGTCAGCAGTGGAAATAAAGGATTGATACGCAGGCATTTAAGAGAAAGGGGGTTACTTTAATTCTTATATATGGTACTACAGTTTAATATGGTTGTCCTCCATTGATATCTGATGTCTTAGGGAAGATTCTGTAGTTAGTTGATGATTTTTTTTTTTTTTTTTGAAAAGGTATTTGAAGTGTTTTGTACTCTGAACTTAAGTTAACAAATCACTGAAAAAAATTTTAAACTCTCAAAGGCTTTTTATTCACACTTCCTCCTCAAATAAGGACAGATTCATAAGGTTAAAATTTCTGTTTTGTGTCTAAGTCAGAGATCCTCATCATCTTGCTACCTCATTCGTCATGAAACTTCCTCTGTTCTCCTAACACTACTTAACAGATTTTTAAAAACAAAAGGAAGGGCAACATGCAGATTTTCCAAATAAACTAAGTAACGATTTTAAAGTTATTCACATTATTTTATCTTAAAATACACAAAATTATTTTTGAGAGAGAGAGAACTGCACCGAACTTTTGAGAATTGAACCTCAGAGATGTGACTATCCAAGTGTGACAGTATTGTCAGATGCTTAAATTGCTTTCTAGGAGAATTCATTTGAAGAAAAATCAACTGCATTGCTTTTTACCTGTGGCCACAGTTTTCCTGCGTCACCGTTTCCGTTGCTTGGTGTCATCCCAGTGGTCAGCTGTTCTGTGAGGTGTCTTGCTCAAAGCAGCTGAGAACAACTTTAAGTACTTTTAACTTTGTCAGACCCCTCTAAAAAGAAGAGCCCTTCTTTAGTAAGTTGGCAGTAGTTTGACACTGAGCGTACTCGGTATATCTTAATACATGAATCATAAACTTGTTGTTCTAAATTTTTCCTTTTTTGTCCAGAGACTCTAGATTCTCCTATGTGGGAAGTTACACATTTCTAGAAGTTTCTGCAATACCAGACTTTATTTCTATGGTTTTGTTATTTATATCAAATAAATTATGTTTGTGGTGCTGCGTAAGTAAGTCATTAGGAGCTTTGGAAAAGAGAAAATGCTTTTAAATCACTACAAAACTCTTTGAAAGTCATGAAAAAGCAGTAATATATTTTAAGTACATTCTAAATGATGCGTTTCCCTCTTAAAAATCTTCTTATATCTCTTGTTTATATGATGTAGCTGTTGGATAACCAGTGGACAGAAAATAAAATGCAGACACAGGAGTTTTAAATTAATTTTATATAGAGTTAAAATGCTAGTGGCAGGATAAAAGTGTAGTATGATATAACTGTTTCTCTGAGTGGTGTTGACAGTCTGTAATCACTTTCTGTGTGAGGTTGATCCTTGGGTATTTTAAGATTACTTCTTCTGTATGGCTGCTCTTTGTTACAGAAATCAGAGTCTGCAATGGAAATTTTTAAAGAAGCTGGAGTACCACGGAAGCAGAAGGTTACAACATTTAATGTAACAGATGATGCTATAATTAAACCAGGTAATCTTTTTGAACTACTGAATATTATATGCATAATCATTTAATGTCTGCCACTTCTTTTAGATCTAAACCAAGTTATGACATGTATTCCATTTTTGTTTTGTATGGGAATTCCTGAAATTCTTATTTCTTTGTCATTAAGCACAAACAAAAAAGCTAGAAAATGGGCTTTACTTTCAAGGTGATGAGAAGCAGGATTTTTCCATTTCCTTAGTATGTTTCCATTGCTTAGAAATAAGTCTAATCCAAACTAGCTAGTATGAGCGTTGAATTAAAAAATAAATGTGTCTAACCTTGACTCGCTTGTTGGGAATAAATATGAATGTTGCTGGAAGTTCTGCAGTTATGCTTGTGAGAGGGCCACCAAGAAATTTGCGGTAATGTTTCCCAGGAGCCTCAAATGGCATTTTGAGGTTTGTTTCTTCTTGCTGCATTCAGAAATAGGACTGATGGCTGTCATATATGGTGTTTTTTCTGGCAGCTTGCAAAGTAAAATGTATTAAACCATGTTATAACAAATGTTCTCAGTCAGTGTTAGAAGTTTGGGGATTTAATGAAAAGTTTTATGTTTTTAAGATTTTATTAGGTAGTGTATTCAGGTTGCTTTTATTTTGTCCTTTTTGATAGTTACAGGTATTTTCCCAAGAGTTATGTAGGGTAGGAAATTTTAATATATTGCATCTTTATTTGCCATTAGAGAAGGTTTTTGCAAGACCTTTTTAAGACAGTGCGGTAGCTGATAAAAATCAAACCTAGCATGAAGAGGAAGTTGGACTGGCAAATGGAAGCAAAAGCTTGAGATAAAGCAAAATTGCAAGTTTTCAATTAAGTGATTTTGCACTGTTATGCTTTGTACCTAACTGTATACTTTGTACAACACTGTATACTTTGTACATAACGTCCTTCATGTACGTGATTTTGTACTTGATGTACACCTACATGCTGTGTGGTGCTGACAGGCCTCTTGCCCCAGGTGTGTATGGATCATATAAATACAACATGAAATAATGTGAGGATTTTTATGCTTGAGAGTTAGGAGATGTTTACATCATTTCAGTTTGCATTCATACAGATTTGAAAATAGCATGAAAATGGGTATGGACATGAAGCAATTAGAATTTCATTTTTTTAATTGACATAACACAGGCTGGAAACTCGGTTAAAGATGCAGCTGCATGGATCTTCAGATTAAAGTTCATTTATAATGAACTAAGTTATCAATTCTGTTTTTCTTTTAAAAGCTGCTAATGAAAGAACATTGCACTTCGATGAAAAAATATTGCTGAAGACAAAATAAATCTTTAATTGAAATTAAAATTTTGATACTACAAGCACTTAGGTGAATGAGTAATTGCAGTCAGGTGAGTGATGTCACTGACCAATAGTAGCACTACTTCTGCTAAAGGCTAATGTATAGGTAATTCCCCAGTGGATGAAGATGTACTTCTATCACAGTCTTTAGTTTGGAAGCGCTGCCTCTTAACAAAGAGGAAGCATTGCAAAACATTTTTCTATTCTTAACCCCATTTTTTTAAAGGAAGGGTTTGGGTGTTTGGTGTTTGTTTTTTTGTTTTGTTTTGTTTTTTTTTTTTAAAAAAAAAAACTTTACCTTTTGAAGTGATAGTACTATAAGTGAGGCATGTTCTGTTTTCTTGCCAGGTTTGTTTATTGCGAGTCTTAACTAATTAAGCATTTTGGGCTTTACCTCTTTCAATGTCTGAAGTGCAACATATTTGAGTAAAGCCCCAACCCTTCTTCCCTACTCATCTGAAATTGGGCTAGGAACTGAGAAACGTGCTTAAGTAGTAACTAAAAAGCGTCTATTTTAGTCAGTAAGATTTATAAAGAACAAAAAATAATGTGTGAATAAAACCAAAATTTTGTTTCCTTTCCTATGACTGTAATCTACCCTGGATGGTAATGACTGGAGAGTGGTTTGGGGATTTCAGCACTTAGTTGAACATGATCTCTCCTCTTCTTTTGAAGGTACTCCGTTGTATGCTGCTCACTTCCGCCCAGGGCAGTTCGTGGATGTTACTGCAAAAACGTAGGTTTCTAATGATTTAACATGTATGGTTCATCCTCAGATAGACTAGTAGAATACTTTTTTCCCCTCTGCTTTGGCTTGAACCCATGGCTCACAAAAGCTGAAATACAATTGCAAGGGTAGTGGTGGGAAATATAAGTCCATTCAGCCATTGGGTCAAAAATATCTTACCTTTCTTTGCTGAGGCTTACTTTTGATTTTGAACATGGTAGGTAAACAAATAATACTGTTAAGGCTATGGTTCTACCTGTGTTGTCTGTCACACACAAATGATTAGCATGGAAGGGCTTGACAAACAGCTTGAGAAAGAGGTGCTCAAGCTTAGCACGGGTGAAGAGGGCTATAGAGCAGCATCTGTGGTGTGTAGAAGTGGGCAATAAATGCTGAAAGGCATCAGTTCCCAGAAAGATAATTTTGATTTGGTGAAGACATGCGAAGAGAGATGTATCACGTGGACCAAAAGAAAAGCGAAAAGGTAGCGGATATATTTAGCAGGACAACAGAGCTGTCAAATCCTTTTTTTTGTTTTCTCTCATATTCCAGCTCACGTCCTTGCCAGGAATGGCTAATGTTCTTTTACTTTAATGTGGGAGGAATGATTTCCTCTCAGACCACTGCGAATGCCAAATCAGAGCTCAAGGGGTAGAGGGTGTCAAAAGGAAAACTGGCATCTTGCGGCAAAGACTAGTCATGCCTCTTCTATTACATCCATGACTTCCACTGCCTAAGAGAACTGAGAACTCTTATCTCCGTATTTCAGAGAAGTGTATTTTTGTTGTGTTATGATACAACGATGATGTTTTCCATTTGATGGGGCTTTTTTTATGTAATGGAGATAATACCCAACTGGCCTTGTTGAAGTATCATCCCTTGTAATTGTCTCACGTATGTGTAATGTTTATAAATGTCTAATATTATTCACAGGGCTTTGTATATATGGGGGGGAAACCGACCATATCAGTACAGCTGAGTAGCTGGTTGTAATATAGCTATGCCTGACTACACCTAGGAGGGCACTTTATTCGTAACAGGAGGTCAAGAAGTTGACTGGAATTAGTATTTTTCTGTGTCAAACTTCGTATGTAATACTTAGATGTGGTATATTGCTCATTTTGCTTCTAAATTGCATTCAGTGAACAGCCTATAAGAGACAATAATTTGTTTACAAAGCAAAGCACACTATCATTAGGAATACAGTCATTCTACATAGATTAAGTGTCATGCTTTATTAGTGCAGAAAAGCTTTGTTTTTCTAGAAGTATTTCAAGGACTAGGAAAGTTTTTTTTGTCAGTGTAAGAGATACTGGTGAGAGCCACAGGGTATCAATTTGTATCTTGCTATATGTATTTGAAAATACTAGCGAGCTAAAATAGGCTGTGTTCCTGGCCATGTTCATGGCCATCCCATCTTTTAATTCAGTATTTCTCGTCTATTTTCTCCAGATACTTGTATGATCCCATTTCAGAAATTAACTTTTTGTTCATACTGCTGACTTTGGTAGCATATTACATGTAATCCTACTATACAGGTGCCTAATATAAAAGGAGAAGAAAAAATCCTTAAGCTAAAGAGAAAGATCAGATTATGTTTTTTAACCATGGCTTTTCTGCCAATAGGATTATCTAATAATTCCAGTCTTTCTATATCTGTGGTTTTTAACCTTTTTCTGTGACTTCCTCACTTTCTGATTTCATAGAATCGTAGAGTCATTTAGGTTGGAAAAGACCCTTGGGATCATCGAGTCCAACCATCAACCCCACTCTACAAAGTTCTTCCCTACACCATATCCCCCAACACCACATCTAAATGACTCTTAAACACATTCAGGGATGGTGACTCCACCACCTCCCTGGGCAGCCTATTCCAGTGTCTGACCACTCTTTCTGTGAAGAATTTTTTCCTAATGTCCAGTCTAAACCTACCCTGGTTTCTACTTTTAATGTTGCTTTCTTCTTAATTTCTACTTTTCTGAAATGCTGCATTTATCATATTACGTTAACTCTTGGGCAAGAATTAAATTATTTGATTACATTTCAGTTTTTTCTTAGGGTCTTTTACTTTATTCCATGCAATTTCATCCAGTGTTGCTTAGTCTCATGCTTGGGTGGGGTTTCTTTTTCTTTTTTTTTTTTTTTCAGAGCGCTTTATCCATCATTCTTAGTTACTGTAAGAATGAGCCTTTGTACATTGCTCTCTAAAGTCGCATTTTCAGAAGCTATGTTGGCACTTGGAAGCTACTCAGCTATAGGGGCATTTTGGAAGGGTACTTGAGAATATAATGCTGGGTTACAGTAGGGAGCACAGTTTGACTTCCTCTCCTTCCTCCCGTAACTTCCATCTTCTTGATTCAACCCGTTGTAGACTTCAAAGCCAGTAATTCCTAAAAACTTGCTTAGTTTTTAGGATAAAAACCAATAATTCCTAAAACCTTATCACCGCTAATAAAACTTCAGAAGTATTTTTATCTGAATATGTACTCTACATTTTTAAGATTGTCAGTAATTTTATTTAATGGACAAAACACTGAAGTGTGCAGTGTTCGAAATCGTATAGATGATCATAGCAGTGCTGTTCTTAACAGCATGATTAATTTATTTCTTTAAAAACAGAAAGAAAACCAATGTTACCTCAATGATGAGAGAATATAGTGGAATATAAAGGATGTTTTAATTTTTTATCAACTCTTAATGATCCAGGTGAGCAATGTATCCTTTTGTATGCTTCCTTCTACCAAGACAAAAACCAGAAGTATGCCCCGTAAAAATGAGTAAGCTTTTCTTAGTTATTGTAGGTTGGACAAAGTACTTGCGCTATGGTTCAGAAAAGTCTTGGCTAGCATCTTGATTTGGTTACCAAAATGTAGGGTGTTTTGCAAATGTTTTTGTTGAAGTCTTTTGAAATGTTTTGATTCATTTATACCTCTGAAGAAAAACACTTTCACAGAAATGAGAAGGTTCAGTTAAAGATGTATGCAGTTTGTTTTTATTTGAAGTCTCGTAATTTGTTCAGCACAGTGCGAGTAGCTTTTAGAGCAGACAGTAGGCAGTGCGTCTGCACGCTGTCAGTCTTTTTTAGTGCTGAATTTTTTCCTTAGTGCTTATTTTCAGCAATTTAAAAACTCAATCCTTGAGTCTTACAGCTATCTTTAATAATAAGACTTTTCCTTCGTGTTTCAGAGGTACGTTTCAAGAATGTGTAAATCACAGACTCACAGAATGGTAGGGGTTGGAAGGGACCTCTGGAGATCATCTAGTCCAAACCCCGTGCCAGAGCAGGTTGGACAGGACTGCATCCAGGTGGGTTTTGAATATCTTCAGAAGAGACTCCGCAACCTCTGGGCAGCCTGTGCCAGTGCTCTGGCACCCTCAAAGTAAAGGAAGATTTTCCTCATGTTGAGGTGTCCCTGCCCATGGCAGGGGGGTTGGAACTAGATGATCTTTAAGGTCCCTTCCAGCCCGAACCATTCTGTGAACTTCCTGTGTTCCAGTTTGTGCCCACTGCCCCTTGGCCTGCCGCTGGGCACCACTGAAAAGTGTCTGGTTCCAAAAGGCTTAGTGCCCTTTTTAGGACAGCAGTAAACTTCAGAAATCCTATGGCCTGATGGTGTGGTTTAGCCCTAGTACGCTTTGGGCTAAAATACGTAGCACCATCCAGAAATGCTTCTATCACAGACTGCATTTCTGTGACCTCTTTAAGCTGGCGTAGTAGAGGCTGCTGCCCCAAGGGGAGGTGGCGGTCACTCCTACAGAGTTCCCATCAACCTTCTGTGACTGGCGTCTGAGTTGTATGGAGGAAAAGATCAGTGTGACAGATGTGTATTCTTCACTGGGTTAGTTCCCAGCTGGTTTGGTTGCATGTTGCAGCTTGCTGATCAGCTGAGCAAGCTTCTAGTACTAGACCAAAACATGGGGATGGGGAGAGGTGGCACCAGGCATTACAGTGGTATTCCAATGCTGTATGGAGATGGAGTTGTATTACACTTACTTTGTCTGCCACTTCATGAACGTTTCAGAAAACCTTTCAGGAACCTGGAACCTCAGAAATTTTGCCACTCCAAAGAAAATGCCAACAGTAGTTCTGCTTGAAATGTGTCAGAATTAAGTGGTGATTCTGGTGTGTTTAGTGATTTATTTAAGCTTTGCTAGGTTAACAGTGTAATCTGAGCCTGAAAGTATGCTCTACAGTCATCTGAAATTATTTGACTAAATAGCTGGAATCCTTGTCCTTTACAGCATCTAGATAATTGTCTTTTAAATTAGCTAAGTTTGAAGAGTTAGCAGCAAACTAAATTGTTGCTTAATGAGAGTGCTTTATTGCAGTAACTTTCTAAATGAAAGTTGGCTCATTAGGTACTGGCGTTTTACATGTATCAAACCTGGCAAATGAGGTTTTGTACAAAATTAGGTGGTTGACCTGAACAGCTGCTTTCCTGCAGGTGAGACTAGAACAACTGTGTGTAATTAAACTCTATTTTTAATTTTACAGAAAGATTATTTTCCTTTCATATAACATTTCTGTGTCTTAGTTTTGCATATCAACATTGCTGCCTGTGATTCCTTTCTGGGGCTCAGTGAAGCTAAGTGACTAAATTCCATGTATTGGAAGAACAGTGGCATTATACATATCAAGTCTAATAAAGATAGATCTCGTGTATGATTTTTTGTTCAAATATTGTTTAAGTCCTCGATTCAAGCCAAGACAACAAGTAGAAGATGTCTTAGCAAGAAATCGCTATAGTGTGAGTAGGACAAACGTTCTACTTCAATGTAGGGTCTTGATTATAATATCTCAGATAGAACATACATAACTTGCGTCTGTCAGAGTGGCATCTAGATATTAATTCTGGTTGGTTAATATATCGTTCTGGATTAAGATCCCACTTTGACAAACCTTAATGTTTTTTGAAAACATCTAAAGTTGTCAGTACTATGCCTATTAAGAGATTTTGGAGTTGTACCTCATACATATTTGAGTTTGTTCTAAATTAGAATTTCATTGTGGTTTTTTTTTTTTTTTAAAGATTTCACAGATTTTAATGAGGAAAATGTAGTGGGATGTCAGTAGTTAAGACTTTTGAGGGGGAAATCAGGGATTCTTTTGATGCATTTTTAAATGAAATTGTGATGCAGATCATCATAAGAAAAATCATTCCAGGAGAGGTACATGTTTGGTTGGTATCTTTTATGCGTATGTTGGCTAATGTGAAATTACATAGCATAGTGTATATAGTATTCAAAAAATAGTATATAAACATATAGAATATATATAAAATAGTATTTATTGCGTATGTAATAAGTATACGTTTTCATCTTTAATTTAGCTAGCTCACACTAATTTAATGTCATGAAATATTTGTTGGAAATGAACCCATGAGACACTTTAAATAATAAAAGATCCAGTATTCTTTTTGGGGGGGAGTTCTGTTTCATTCACTTTTGCAAAATACTGCTTTGGGTTTACTTTCAGTAATTATTTTTCTTGTATTTTATTGGTGATACTTGCTGAATGCATTCACACCTAGTAATTTTTAAGAGGGGTGAAGAGGGCAATTAAACAATTTGAAATTATAAGTGATTCTAACAGCTGACAACTGGCATCTGTTCAAAACTCAACAAGAATATATTCTTACAAATATTTGTTAATTTTTTGGCAAAATTAAAAACATTTACAAAAACAAAACTATATAAATCCTTTTTTGATTTTTCCATAGTATTTCTTAAACAGCATAAGTTCTCTTCCTTATATAAGATGAATATTAGTTTCAAAAGCATTTCGCATTTCCTACAATTTGAAAAAGGTAAAATCTTTGCATTAGAAATACAGATAAATATTAAGCCATGGAAAACTTATGGATAATACGTAGTTATATCAAGGTAGACTTAGACTGGCAAAACACCGTTCTTCTAGAATGATTGAAGTATATTGGCTGAGCTACTGAGTGCCTAGTTGAACACTCATACAATCATAGAATGGTTTGGGCAGTCCTCCTTTCTAAATTTGATTTAAACAGATGTTAGTAGTTCCTTACTTTATTTTAAATTTGACATTTGATTTACATAATCCTGTAGCTTTTATTCTGGTTTCAGCTTTATTTCAGATAGAGTATGCATTTAGGAAGAAATATAAACTGTGTAATTGTTTTTCATCTTGACGTGTTTCAAGAACGTTATACATTGTTTATTCTTTTCAAGAAATCAAAAACTCCAAAATGAAATAAAACTAGCAGTTTCTTAATTAATAAAAACTTGTTTTTATTTTCAATCACGATGGTGATTGAGTCATGTTGAATAGAAAATTAATGTGCAGAAAGTTGTAAGATGAAGTGTATTTGTAGGTAATTCAGAGACCTTCATTCAGTTCTTCATAAATAAAAAATGAAACTATTCTAAAAAATTCTTGAACTACTGTGATGAAAGAACCTTGGTAGATAATAAAGCATTATACATTATGAAATAGCTTAATTTCAGCATTGAGGTACCTTTCCTTGACTTTAGCTAGATATTTCAGAGCACCAGAGTGCTCTTCTTCAGTCTGGCCACAGTTTCTATAAATTTCCTAAGGCTTCAGCATTGTAAAGTTTTTGTTCACTGGTAAATACGTGTGTGATTGGAAAGACCAAAAAGCAGATGAGCGTAGTCTATTGCATAAATCGTTAAATCGATAAATCGATAGCAACTCTATCTTGTGGTATAATCACTTCTTCTTGAATATATGTGAGGAAGTAAACCTTTATTTTTTCAAAATGTATCTCTTACAAATAGTAACTATTTCTTATATTTTGGTATTTTATTAAAAAGTACAATGAACAGTATTCTAAATTGTTCATGTCTAAAAATGAACAATCAGAATGAAATATTGAAGTGGTTTCATGACATCAGTGATTTACGCTTCTTGATTAAAGTTGACGGCGCTGTTTTCTTCTGAAACGGTCGCTTTCGATGGTTGTATGGTTTTCTCTGAATTGCAAGTACATTTCTGCAGCTGAAGAATTAATCATGCCCCCAGTCTGCTCGCTCTGGTAACTGCACAGCTGTTGTTATGCGACCCGCTTGCAGTTGGTTTTGGAGAGTTTGCTGATTCTGTCTTCCAGCTAGAGATGCCAGAAGTCTACTTGGAAAACACAGCCAATAATAGAAAGTTTTAAAGAAAAAATAGCGTTTTGGCAGAACAGATACAAGTTTTCCTGTAGCTTAGTTTCTGCTACGTATTTCAAAGTTACTAATCCCTCAGCAGCCTGCAGGCATAGAAAAAGACAAATGTTGAGCCATTCTTAAATCATATTTTTCAAGCCATTTTTTATAATTATTGCTGTTCTGTATTGCAAGCTTTCAAAATGAGGTGATTCATGAGAAACTGGTGTAACAAAGCCTTGCATCCTTTAGATTTCTGTCTTGTGTTCCTGATCCCAGGTAACCCTGGTCCTCCTGTGCCTTCAACTCCCGCTCGTAGCACTGACCCTCTCTGTGTCCTGGTGGTCCACTGTCTACTGGCCTGGAAAGACTCTCTTGCTGGTGGCAAGCTCTTGCACACCTGGCCAGCTGTCAGGCCAATGGAACAGATCTGTACTTTAATGATGTTCTAGCATTTCCTTCGTTAGTTGTAGGAAAGGAGGAAAAAAAAAATCAGGACTTTCTAGCCAATAATTTTTATTTTAAACAATTACATATCTTTCTTCTGTGCTAAATTTAACTGGAATTGACGACTAGGTTCTGAGCAGGGAAGGGGAGAACCAAGAGACAGACACCACGGTTGCACAGGTCTTGTTTCATTATGATTCTGTGGCTTCAGAGAATCTTTACATTTGTGGCTGGTTGTGACTGTAGTTTGACTTGCTCTAGTCAACTAGGCCAGAAATCAGAGAATTATTAAAGTGGAAGAGGAAAGAATCCAGGTTTTGTGAATGCGTGTTTTTTGTTGGTTTTTTTTTTTCATATTTGTAATATGAATCTCTTTCCTCTGTTGATGCTTAGGGCCCATCATTAAGTTTTGGTATGTGTTAATACACAGGTACCTTCTAGTTGGGTTTTTTAGTTGTTTGTTTGTTCTCGTGTCCAGTTGGTGAAGGCTTCATTACGGTATCATGTATTGAGGACCATCACAGCAAGGAGCATTTTATGTTAGTCTTTTTGCCTGCTTGAGTCTCTTCTAGTGCTTCTCATTCTGTAAAGGAACCTTTAAGTATTGAACTAGAATATGTTTACAGTATATAATACAGATTTATATTTTTTTCTCTGCTGAGCTTTACTAAAGGTAAAAAGATCATGATCCTGACTGAAATTATTGATTATTGCTGGAAACCTTAAGTCTGACTAACCCAGGTTTGTTTCTTAATTTTTATTTTTTTTTTCAGAATTGGTAAAGGATTTCAAGGTGTCATGAAAAGGTGGGGCTTTAAAGGTCAGCCTGCGAGCCATGGCCAGACGAAAACTCACAGGCGTCCTGGAGCCATATCTACCAATGTGAGGATTCTTATTTCCTGTTTAAACATTCTTTGGTATTTTCAGAACTGCTTACTGAAATTGAACAATTTCACAATCACTAGCTGTTACCATCTACTCCATGGTAGCAGAGAATCCCAGCTGTTTCAAAGGAAGTTTAGAAACCTGTATAATGAGCAATTAAGGTAGGTGTTCTCTTATGTCTCAATTTATGAATATTCTATATTGCTGGTAAGTGAGCAAATGTATTTAACTGAGCAAATTGTGGTATTTTGTACTATAGCTGAGAGAAATAGTCTTAATGCTTCAAAGAGAGTTCTAAGAATCTTTTACCACAGCATTTATAGATTGGAGGGGATTTACCCATTATTTTACGCTGCAGATATCGTACTATTCTTTGGAACCTTAGTTTCTTTTATCACCTTGCCTGGCTTGTGTAGCTGGTTAATGAACTCTTTGATTCCCAGAATAGTTTGTTGGCTTCTAAGTGTTTTAACTAGAGTACAGAGTAATATTTTTAAGTTTCAAACTATAAATCATATTAGTTCAGAAGCTCTTTGGAACAGATTCGTTTAAAACTTTGTCCCTATAAAAGGCTGTGCAATATTTAGGCTGAACGGAGGGCTTTTTGCAAACTAGCTTCATTATACAGAATTAAGACCAACTGAGTCACAGTCTTGAACCTGAATTGTCTGTAATTTTCTTAAAGAAATTAAAATAAACATTAAAAAAATATTAATATGCTCAAGAGATTAGTAAAAGCAAAAAAGCACCATGCAATGAAATTAGAGTAACTGAGGCTCATAGCCTGTAGTACTGATTTATATATAGTCCTTCATTTCAGTCGGAAAATGAATTCTACACCTTGCACTGTTTTCTCTGAAGACTGAAGAATGTAAATGTTTGAGCCTACAACACTTTGTTTTACCAGATGGTATTCATCGTTACAAAATAATACCTCTTTACTTTTCTTTAAATTAGAATTTCCTAAGCAATAATGCTGGATGTAATTTCACAAAGTATATAGAATGGAAATAGTATTGGAAACAGGTATGATGAAAAGGAAGCAAGGTGAAAGGACGCAATAGGGGAAAACCAACACCTTGATTTTTATTTTCCAGTCTAGTGTTGACCACCTCAGATATTTTTGTAATCCTACATTGTTCGGTACAGAATCCTGTCCCTTGAACTTCATTGCAGCTGATTTCCTGAAATCAGGATTTTCACATGAGTTAAAAAAAAGCCCACCATTATTAATGAATAATAGAGTGGTGCAGGGGACTAAGGCAAATCCCTTGATAATACTGTAGAAAAATTATTGCACTTATTCCTGCCTTTTCTTTTCTACCGTTGTTGTCCAGGTTATACCCAGACAAACAAAAATGGGATACAGAAACTAAGCAACGGTGGGGAATGTAATTAAAAATTCTGTTCTCAAAAATACATGCTTTAGAAAAATCTGTTTTGCATCAGTATAAAATTCATGGATTAGGGAGAGGGAACAAGCTATAGTATATCTTCATTTTGGCAGCCTTCCAGAGCAGGAATGTTCTGGACCTCTGTGGTAGTATCCGCGAGTAGTTTAGGCAAGTTTCCAGGTGCTGCGCTCAGTGGTGTAGGTGGGAGTCTTGTGTTCGCAGGGGTTTTAGGGGGAAAAAAAAAAAATTTCTTGATTTTTCACGAAGTAAAAGTATGGGATGAGTGCAGATTTTGCTCTTAATCTATACACATTAAGTATTAAGCAAAGCTAGGATCTCTTTGTTGATAGAACGGTATTTATAGCAATTTTATGATTCAGGTCAAGTATTTCAGATAACATGTAGAATAATACCTAACCTCCAACGGGAGGTATTTAAAATGCTAATCAATATTAGATATTTTCAACACTGGAAATACCAGCTTTTTTTTTTTTTTGGTCCTCTTGAGTTTGTAAGTGTACATCTTGCAGTTACATGATTTTTTTGTCCCTGTTTTTATCTAGAAAGCTGCCAAAGTTTATCGTGGAAAGAAAATGCCTGGTAAAATGGGTAACATCTATAGGACATCCTTTGGATTAAAGGTGAGTTCTGAGTATGCTAAAATGTGTATAAGGTGGTTGCATTGCCAAGCAATGGACTTGGTCGTGTAGTCTTGTATTGGTGTACTGTCTGTCATTTTTGTCAGAATCAAGACAGGAGCATCTTGCAGCTGGAAAGACAAGAGCAGCAAATGTATGCTTCTGTCTTCTTGTGGGTTAAAATAAGTTCTCTGATGTGTTTTTCACTGAGTCCCTTGACTTCTGCCTCTGAATTGGGAAAAAAGTCAAGCCTTCAGTTAATGTTTTCATACCTATTCCACTTGTTCAAACCCAACCCAAATCTGAAGTGTCTGAAGTCCTAACTTCATCATGGTCCTTCACTTTCACGTGCAAAAAGGGGATTATAGTTTCTGTCTGGATCCTGGTGTGTGCATAGCTGCAGGAGTTCCTCGGCTGTTAAAGCGATTGTTCTCCATCTCTGAAGGCAACCTCTGCAGTTTGCACAAAAAGCATATTAACTTCGAGTTTGCAGAAAAAGTGCTCTGCTTCTCTCTGCTAACCAAAACTAATGTTTTGTAACAGAAAATGTGCATGTTCAGTTGAGCACCTCATAGAATTAAGAAATAAACAAATGGTCACAGTAACATTTTCATGAGCATATTTGCCTTAATTTGTCAGGTGTGATATTTTTCAACAACTGTTGCTGTTAGGAGGGAAAAGAAATTTGGGAGCTTGGGTTGGTGTGATGCTGAACAAAGAGCTGCCTTACCAAATATAGCCTGGTCACAAGCCCTTTCAATCTGTTTAATAGACTGCTGCATAAGAAAGCTGTGCACTCAGAGTAGCGTGTGACTGAATTTTGTGTCAAGTTTCGGCCTGTGCAGAACATTCTTCTTCCTCAGAGCACCACCTCCAGTTAGTCAGTTTGTGCTTTGCTGGACTACTGCTTGTAAAACTGGGAATTGTCTCTCAAACGAGCTCAATGTCTATTTTTTTCTGTCTTCTAGGTGTGGAGGATCAACACAAAACATGACATTATTTATGTAAATGGGTCTGTTCCGGGTCACACAAATTGTCTGGTGAAGGTATGTTTGCTAGTTTCAACTTACTGGTATTAGTGACTCTGAAGCTCTCTCCAGCCCTCCTCTTACAGAAGTAAAAATATTGGTTGAAGGCAATTTTCATTTCTTCAGAGTCCCATCTTGTACTATTGAATAATTAAAGGACAGTAGGATCAGCTCTGTAAAAGAGAGTGATTAATAGGGGCAGTGGGTCACCACTTACTGTAAACGGCTCATTCTTAGGTTTGCACTGGGATTGTGCGCCCATGATAAACTAACACAGTCGCTGTAACCCTGTGTTACGTGTTTTGGGGCTAGGTCCACCTACTCTAACACTAACCTGAGTTAGTAGCATGGTGGTGAGTTTTCCAGAATATTATTTAAGGGCTATATTCATGAACAGAAATACACAGCAAGCACTGCTTTAAAGGTTATTCAAAGCATTCCCATACACAGTGGCAGTTACCTTTCCAAGGTGCAGTTGAGATGCAGGAGTCGGCAGCTGGAATTCACAATAACGATATGAGTTCCCTTTGCAATCAGTATCAATGTGTCGGTGTTATTTTCTGTGGCATTCAACAGAATTAATTTCAAATTTTATAGACTTTTTTTCAGTTTTTCATAGACAGTCATAAAACAATGAACAGTCTGTGTTCTAACAATGTAAATAATCCACATAAAAGCAAGAAAGGTAACTTTTAAGGATTAAATAAGGCTATTTTCAAAATAGCGTTTTCTTTCTACGTAGGTATATGCTACATATCTGCAAGCACCAGTTACTTGGAGGAAGTTGATTCCTTTCTGACTTAATAGATTACAGAGTATCAAGTATCTTTATTATGAGTGATTATAAATATTTTGTTGTACATATACTTATATACCTGATACATAGTTTAAAATCCTCATAAGTATTGTAGGGATTTAAATGATGCAATTCTTGAAACGTTAGAGAGATCAGAAAGTTCAGGTGTTCTCAAGTAGTTTATTTTGTTCTTGTCGTACTTTACTATGGGCATCCAGTTTCTGTTATGTATTTCCTAGTTGTGGAACAGAACTCCACAGTTACTGGGCATTAAGTAAAGCAATGCTACCTTTCAAAGAGGTGTTTTACACACAGAAAAAAGAAGTTTCTTGTTGTGTTTCTCTCATTGGAAGTAAGAACTTTTTTAATGCGTGAGGTATACCTAAACTGCTTTGGTTGTAATGTCCAGCCCAAGCCTGGAGAACACATTAGACATTGCTCTCAGCCTGAAGAATACAATACACATTTCTCTCCCAAGACAGTGAAAATCAGTTAACAGATGTCCAGGAGAAGTAGTTTTCAGGGTAGCTTCTGCAAAATTACTGGGCATGCCATCAGTGACATAGAACCATAGAATGGTTTGGGTTGGAAGGGACCTTAAAGGTCATCTAGTTCCAACCCCCCTGCCATGGGCAGGGACACCTCCCACTAGACCTGACATAAGGACAACAACACCACTAGACATAGAATTAAGACTTTGGTTTGACTGGCTTTTTATCTGTATATTGGACTGAATGATACTTTCTTCAACTGTGTTCTAAGTATTTTTTCTAATCCTGAGCCATGAACATGATTGCTGTATGTTAGTCTTAGGTTTAATTAAGTGTGAATTTGTTGTAGGGTGTTATTTTTAAATTAGAGCATACGTATACAAGCAAGATAATGTAGCTGAAAAAACGAGCAATGTTTCATGCCCAAACTTTATTCTTTGATCTTAATAGTCCTCTTAAGCAAGAGATAATTGTTGCAAAAGGTTGTGCATCTTGTTCTCCTAGTCATGCTGTTGAAATCCACAGTTACATGGTTCAGTGGCAACTGCCTGTATGCCTCGCAGATGTCTTATCTGCAAGGATACAACGTTTTATGAAGCCACTGAGACTCTGAATACAGTACTTTTTTTCTGCCAGTTCATAACTTTTATTCTAACTAGACTCAGTAAACTCATTTTTTGATTTCTGTTTTTAAATGAGCTAAGAAAACAAACGTTTATGTACACTGTGAGGATCTCATTTAAACAAATCAATGTCCTCTTGCTCATCAGACACCGCACACTTCTGTTTGGGGAAGAACCTCCTGGAAGTGTTACCTGCATTCTTTCATGATTGGGTCACTTCCACTTTTTTTTTTTCCCCAACCTTCTCTTTTTCTTTACACAGACATTGCTCTTGTTTAGGCTGGAAAGCATTCCCCTTACCACCTTGGATTTACTGGTTTTGTTCTTAAAGCAGACCTGGTGTTAGCTTAAAAAAGATCCTTGAGGCAGCAGTACTGCCATAGTCAACAAATTTGTTAACAGGAGGCTGCTGGGCGAAGATGTCTGAGCATATGCAGTAAAAGAGCCGTTTTGACATCTGTGGAGGATGATGGACTTCGATTGCCATGGCAATCTGTTGCGTACCATTTAAGTGCTTGCCACGTCCAGGGGTGATTTCTGTTCAGTTCACTCGCCACGGATGATGGTCGGAACTTTAGCCTAAGACCAAAAGTTAAAATTGGCTTTTGTTTTTGTTTTTTTTTTTTAAACTTAATCTGTCATTATTAACTAAGTGGCAGGAGGCACTTTTTTGACTGCTATAAGTCAAGATGTAGAATCTGTATTAATTGTATTTGCAAGTTACCTATGTATGAAAATGTTTCAAGTCATAGTAGCCTGCAATTAGAAGTCCGAGTATCTTCAAGTATTCGTTTTGGCATACGCATTTCAGATTCGCAGCTAATTCCTTTATTAGAAATGAGGGTTGAGGATCCATGGGAAGAATGAGGGATTTCATCCCTTAGAGCTCTTTGATTAGCAAAATACAATATTTGAAAGATCTTGATCAAAGTGCTTCACGCTCAGACTTTCATGGCTCTTTAGTAATAAATAATCCTGGTTTGAGATGAAGATACAGTAGTAGGTATTATTACTATTAGGAAATAGATTTTAAAAAATTGTTTCCACTCACATATTTGGTGTTTGGAGGGAGTGTGTAATCAGCAACAGTTCATTCCAATTTTTTGAGCTGATGAATCCATTCTGGTTGTTTTCTTTCTTAAGTCATAGGAATTACATGTATTAAAAAAAAAGCTTCCCTTATATTTTCAAATGCATCTCTGAAGAGCAGAGAAAGCTTTAAATAAAAAAGCATGCAAAGCAATACTATTTGGTATGTGTTCTCTAATTTCGGAGGGTTTTTTTCTCCATTTAATCTTGCTGCACTCATCTGTAGTATTTTTAGCTTGTGTCTTATGCCTTTCTTCCAGAATGTTTTCTTGTTTGCAAGATGACTTTGACATCCTGTACATTGTTGTATATTTATTTGGATCAGTAGTCGGGGAGAGAAATTATGGGATATTAGCATTCATATTTACTGTTCATTCCACTAAATACTTGCCTATAATTAGGTAGGACTAATGTCTAGGGGATGTGGATCCGTCTTTGAGCTGGAAAAGTGGAATATCACACAATGCTTTTCTCTTGCGCGCATCTCTAAGAGATATATTGGTGTTCAGTGCCCACTCTGTGTTGCTTGGTAACCATTAAAACCACGGAGCACCTTGAAGCATTTATTTATTTTGTATGTTATGTATTTTTGGAAACTTAGTGCATCAGCACTGTATCCAGACTGAGATGAAGCACTTAAATTTTCCAAGTTTCATTTTCAGCAGAAAAAGTGCACAATAGTATGATTGATGGATTCCTAGTTTAATTAGAAATCGGTTTTCATTTGATATTGCACATTGAAGCATGCAGGTAAATAACTGACATAAGTAATGTTTCTGGCCAACTGGAAAACTAATCAAAAAAGCTTATTTTGGCATAGATTTCTTTCTCAATGACAAGGTCTAAAAAAATTAAGAAACTTTAGCACTATGCTAGAATGTGTGGAATTTTTCTATTACAAGAGAAACATCGCTGAGTAAGCATCTGTAAATTATTGTGTTGTGCATATCGAGATAGGTATTACCTGAGGTAGGTTGTTTCCCTTGGTGCGTCCTCTTAGATTACAAGGGCTAGAGTTACTGTCCGTTGTGTTGATCCTCTAGAAAAAAAGCTAATAGTTTTTTCTTTTGGGGACTTATAACTCTCAGTGTCTCTCCCAAGTAAAGTTATCCCTTCTGTCATTCAAGAGAGAAGCACAAGACTAATTTCCTTTTTAAATAGATGATTTGTAATGGAGGGCATACTGTAATACGGCATGTTATAATACAGCATGTTAAAGTTTATATTTGATAAATGTTTTATACCTGTCCTAATTTTAAGGCATCCGATTTTCTTAGGACATTCAGTGTTGATCACTTTGAATATATCACTTGTAGTGAAAGCAGAAATTCCAGCAAATCTGTGTAACCCATAGAGAAGTCTGCAGTAGTTTGCATTCTACTTACTCAACACTTGCCAACATTACTGTCTGTGTTTCTAACTGCTGATGCCAGAGTTTAGGTCTGCTGAGCTCAAATTAGGGACATGCAGGAGTAGTGTCGTGCCTTGACTTTTTTCGTGTTCCCTCTCCGGTACCTTGGGCCCCATGATAGAGTTGTGTGGAGGTGGGGTTTTTTAGGATTTTATTTTTTTTAAAGACAAAATAAGGCTGGTCAGAAATGGTTATTGAATTCGATTTTCTGCCTAGCTTCAAAAATAGCATGGAAGCTGAAGTAGGTAATGTATAATACCTGAGGACCTAATTTCTAACATTCTGTATATTTAAACACATTTTCCTGTTTAGCAAACAACTTGCGTTCTTTGCTGTGGTTGCTAACACAGCCTGAAGCCCTGTTAAACTGCAAATGTGAGTTGTGGCTTAAACATCAAGTTTTGATGCCTGTTTAAGACCATATTAAGGATTTTATGCTGATAGGTTTCTGAATTTGTTTATACTACCTGTTATGCTGTCAATGTATGGGACACACATATAATCAGTTTATTAAGTGTCTGCAAAACCCCATATGACTGTTTTAAAGATTTAGTAACAGAATCCCTACGGGCTCCAACTTCAGCTTTCTCTAGTGTTTTTCTCAATACGGAACTTTACAGGGAATGTACTATAGTATATATACATTACCTATCTACAGGATAGTGTACTATAATATATAGCAGTATTAATAGAGTAGCTAAGCAAGCCGAGTGTTTATGTTACATTGAGTTATACAGTGAATGCTTTTATGGACTGTAGTAACCAGTTGGGCTTTCAGCCTGATTCCTACTATGGGTGAGAGCTAAATTCACAGGATTTTAGTAACTCATAGCATTAAAACTTATTCTGATGTCATGGCGTTACTGTTTTTTTTTTCTTTCTTTTTTTTTTTTTAAATAATATATCGAATGTACTATCCATTCTGATCGCATTGGATTTATATTATCAGGAAACCTGCAGAAAAAGACTTGTTTAAAGTTTAATGATGTCACGTCCAAGATTTTGAGTCGCAGACATTATTTTTTTCTTAGGGCCTAAGAGCAGTTATGAGAGAAGTTTGTATATTAATTATTTGTACAACCTTACTGTAAAAGGTTACCAAATAAATTGCTTATAATGCAATTTCAGCATAGAATGTAAAAAAACATTTTGTGAGCTTCGAATAATCGGGATGGAAGAAAGTGAAATGTTATTTGGTACAGTTTTGTATTCTTTGCTGTGAGGCATTGTTTTCACAGAATCACAGAATATCTCAAGTTGGAAGGGACCCGTGAGGATCAAGTTTTGGACCCATAGGTTAGGGAAAAAAGGAGGGGAAAGAGGAGGAATACTCATGGGTTGAGATAAAGACGGTTTAATAGAACAGTAATGGAAAAGCAAAATAATAATAATGGTAAAAGAACATACAAGACAAAAGTCACTCTCACCGCGCCCGGTGAATTGGTTGCCCAGCTCAACCTGAGCAGTGATTACAGATTCCTGCGCCCCAGCCAACCCCCACTTATATACCAAGCATGAGGTCTGTGGTGTGGAATGTTTCACTGGCCATTCCATTGTTCTGTCTATGCTCCTTGTCAGCTCCTGTGGGAAGCTGAGGAAAAGTCCTTGTATAGAATAGACATCAACTAGCAACAACTGAACCAATAGGCGTTATTGACACTGCTTTCATACCAAATCTGAAACACAGCAATCACTAGAAATCAAAATAACTGTGTCCTAGCTGAAACCAGGACAGTCGTTCCATGGTTTAAGTTGCTAATAGGTACTTTCAGGTGTAAAATGAGTTCTTCATTTTGTCAGGAATAATAATAATAAATCTGTCTAACAACTTTTGAAACTTAGAAGGGAGAAAGAGGTGTGTTTGTTCAGTTTGGTAGCGATGCTCTAAGATGGTGCTTCAGAAGGAGAACTTAAATTGCATTTGAAAGCAGTGAATGTAGAAAAAGATGGAAATAGAGCAGTAGTTTTCACCAGTCAAAAGAAATACTGTGTCAATTATACCAATCAAAAGAAAGAGCATATAAGAAGCAAATAATTTCAACATCAGTTGTGGTTCGTGCTTCTGGGGTCTGTCAAGCTTCTGAGGAGTTTGGAAGGGGCAAAATGACATAGTATTGTACTCCTCTGAAAGCAGCAATGGTCTGTTGAAAATGTTTCATAAGAATCTACTTTAAGAATTCTCCTTATCGTACAAGAGGCACTATCTGCAAAATGCCACTTGACATTAGTATGTAAAATGCGATGTTAAGGCTGAACAGAAATCTTACATTTATTTAGATAAACTAATACAGGATAAAGATTAGACTGTTGGGTTTGCCTTCAGTTAAGAGCAGATGTCTTACTCCTAAGTCCTATGATAAGAAGCTGTTCTAAGAAAAGGAAAAAAATGTAAATTCCTTTCGCTTTCCAGGTGTCCAAAACTGCCTGTAATGACACAGCCTGTATGTAAGACCAAATGTTATTTCATTATGAGAATAATCCAAAATAACAAGAAAGTAGACATGAAAAAACATTTTAATAAGATACATATGAAATAAATAAGTTATCAGAAATAAAATCATTTGTTCTCATCTTCCTAGTATTATTGTAACTCATGCAGAGACCATGGGTTTTTTTTAAGAAGGTTTATGATGTGTAACAGGATTAGGGAATAAAAGAGAAAGGGGCAAGGGGAATAATAGGCAGTGAAGTTATTAAAACTTGTTTTCATATAGAAAAAGAAACAGCAGGGCTGTATTGAAAGGGAAGGATGACTTCTCGGCCTCAGCAGTCCAGATAGCGCTGTGGAAGCTGCCTGACTGCCTTTCCTCTGAACTCACTGCTGCTGCAGCTGTTGCAGCAAAGGTCTTTGGACTTGGACCTCAGCCTGGTCTATTCCATGTAGGTAGGTGATGAAACTTGCTGTCTGCCCAGACGACAGCTACTTTAGCGTTTATGCATGGCAGCCCACAAGTGAATAGAGAACGCTTTTAACAGGGAGGTGTCTGGTAGAAGAGGAATGATCTACTGAAAAGCTAAGTAGCCATCCTAATCAACACAACTTGTTGAGCCCTTCACCCCCTCATTATCAAGCCTACAGTTAGAAAACTGTTGGAACTTCCTCAGGAAGGGAAATAACAAACAAAAAAGCCCCAAAAACAAACACAAAAACCCCCAAACAACTAGTTTTTCAGAAGCTGAAGTTTAAGTCAAATTTATTGTGCACTTCATCTGCAGGAATCCTCATGGACTTTAGGAAAGGCGCAAGTAATAGCAGATATGAATCTGGTAAATATAGTGCTGTCAGAACAGAATTGTCAGTGGGCATAAATTTGTTTAATTTCTGGTACAAATCACAACTGTCTTATGTGAGGTTTTTGTCAAACCAAGTAAGAACAAGCTTCCTGTTCTTTAAAAGCCCACCAAAAAAAATAAGAACAACTTATCTTCTCTACACTAAAATTTTGTTTAATGTATTTGTACTTCTTTTTTTTTTTTTTTTATAAATCCAGTTGAGTATAGTGGCTGAAAGGGATTATTACAGCTCAGGAGGAAGGTCATAGGTAACAATATAGAAATGAAGAATTTAATTTTAAATAAAATTTCATCACTTAAGAATTTGTAGCTTTTTTTTTTCTCTTCCTTCAGAGATACCAGCTTTCTATCTTCTACTGCAGGCAAACCGCTTTTTGCTGATAATTCTAGCTACTAATTTTCTTCCGAGATTGGAGTTTCAGGGGCTAGATTTTAAATCTTTTCACATGTAGAGAGGTCACTAAAGGAAAGTTATTTCTCTGTAACAGTGCAGTTCTTGGAAATTAACTTTCCTATAAGGCTTGTGTTCTACAAACTTGGGTACTGATTCCTGGGTGAAGAATTCTAGGTGCTTAACTCTGCAGTCACTGAATAGCTCTGCAGTAGCTGGAGGGACTAAGTACCGCACACGCACATATCTTTGCAAAATTAGTTGCCATAATTAGTTTGTATCATAAATACGAAAGCATGTCTTGGTTGCTGAAGAGGTGATTACACTGCATAATATAACTTGATATGTCGTGTAGGAAAGTACTGTGGGATATGAACATATTGAAGAAGCCATGCTAACATTTATTTTAATAACACTTTAGAATATTGAGCAATGATTTCATGACAGTAGGTTTTGATTCAGTATGATACAATCGATAAATTCACTTTGGGTTTTTAGTTTTGTTGTTTTTTTTAAAAAAAATCCTTGATGACGGATACAAAGTGTTAAATTCAATAGCTGGGGTTGATACTAAAATAACTCTTGATTATACATGGAATTTTTCATATAAATGTAATGTGAATACTGTTGGGTTTTTTCTTATGCATGCAAGGCGATTTCTTTTAATTTCTAGTGTATCACTGTCTGAAAGTCTTCTGGAAGATTTATTAATCCCACCTTTCCCCCTTCTGCTTTTAGGTCAAAGACAGCAAATTGCCTACTTACAAGGACTGCAATAAAAACCCTCCATTCCCTACATATTTTGCTGATGGAGATGAAAAACTGCCAGAAGACTTGTATGATGAGGAGATTTTCCAGTTCACGGATCCATCTGTCACATACGCATAATGTTCTTCACATCTTTGAAAAAAACACAGTTTTGTTATTTTCATGAACTTTGTAATGCTGTATAAGAGTAAACCTATGAATTGCAGTCTTTCCAACTGACTTGAACACTTCAGATATTGCCATTTTGGTCAGGTAATAAGATGTACCACTATCAATTTCAAACCTCTATTTAAAGCAGCAAGTGAGCGAGGGGCAGGTCGTAAAGCACACCAAACAGTTTGTCTACAGTGATCTTTTGTCCTCTGTCACAGGCTGTGAAAAGTTACGGATTGCTAAAAACCTGTTGTTTTTAAGATGGTTCCATTTAATTTTTTTAATGCTTCCAAACTTTCTGTTTCTCTTTTGTGGAAAGTATGCTGGCCGACCCTGATAATCAAAAAAATTTTCAAATCTGCTTTGGCATCTGGCGGGGGTGGATAAATCAGATGAGCGTCCAACTTCGTGAAGAATAATCCAAAATAAAACAGGACAAGGCATTGCTCTGTAGCAGCGTGAGCTTGTTTTGTTGCCCTCTTATCACCAGAGCTCTTTCTGTCCTTTTTCTTTAATGCTGTGTTGAGTTTAACGTAGCAGGTACCCAACAAATTTTCTAGAGGAAAGGTGATGCCAACCGCTGTCTGTCTCTTCAGAGAGTTCTGGCAGTGTGCGCGCTGAGGGGGTGTTCGGATGGGAAATGTTCAGTAACAAAGCAGCACCAAGACTGCAGTGGCCACCTGTTTGTCGCCTTCGCTGACAGCTTGCTCTGAACTTCACAGAGGATCCATTGCATGCTCCCTGGAGAAATATCTCCACATCTACAGTTGTCTCTGTATTGCATTCTTACACTGTTACAGGAGAGCTATTACGAGGAAAACAGGCCAAATGTGAAGGATTTGTCTTTATGATAATGCTTATTTTTCATCTGCCCCACTGTTCAATAACAGCTGGCATCAATACGCTCCTTTTATTTTTCATCTTATGTGATTTACTATTTATAAGTCTGATCTTTTGAATGCAGTAAATCCTTTCACGTACAGAAGCAAGTACCTGTATAACTGTCGGTGCCATCTGAGCACTTACTTATAAGCCCTGCAGTAGTTCAAGAATTTGCATATACTAAGCTACCATTCACAAGACAATAAATATCTAAAGTAAATAGGAGACTTCTAAAGACCTTACTATCCAACTTAAAAGGTGTTGTCATTATGGTGTCCCTCGGTCATTGAAGATGTTTTGAATTTTTTTGTAACAGCTCGAAGAAACCTCATGCTGTCTTAAGGAGGCTGTATATAGGTACTGGCTTGTAGTAGACTGGGAGGGATCTTTACAGACTGGGGTATGGAAATGTGAACTGGTAAATATCTACATTGTAGGGTATTCTCTTAGCTGGATTCAATCAAATTAAAAATGTGATTCAAGTGAGTGCATCAGAATGCTGAATAACAGCCCCACCTTTGTGCTTCCCCTTCTCTTCAGTAACACCGGCTCTGCAAGTGCAGACGCCACACGCGCACAGCAGATGTGATGCAAAACGCCCACCATACATGTAGCAAATATCCCGTGGGACGTCATGATTTGTCCATAATACTAGTAATGACTGCAGCCTCTCACCTGTTCCAGATAGTTGCCATTTCCTGAGGAGGTGTTTGGTGTTCACTCTCCTGATTACAAAATAGATTTTAAAAGTTACAGCATTTCAAGTTTACTTGTTGTCGAACGCATGTAAATCGGGGTGTGTTCAAATGAGTAGCCTGCTGTTCTGCTCCGGTTTATGGGATAATTTGCACACTGTGCTTTCCTTGAGGAGCTTTGTTGATTTTGGGGGGTTTTTTTGGGTGGCTTGTTGTTTGTTTTTTTTACTTAATTGGTAATGATCCTGGACTATCCCTGAGGTGGCCACACAGAGAGATGCTTTCTCCTACTTGGTTTCTCAGCCAGAAGTTCCAGGACTGAGGGATCCTCTCCTGTAAGTTATGTTTTGGGTTTGCTTTCAGCATATGCCCTGGGAAGCACCAAGAATCCAATGTGAGCTCAAAGGGAGCCACAGGTTAAAAAAAGTGAATTAAAATTAACTCTGTATTAAATGAGATTTTAGCTTGAGGGGGAAATTGACAATCTACTCCAATTCCTGTTGCTTTGGTAAGAGAAGAACTTCTCCCTGTTTGGCATAAACAGTGAAATTCCGGTGATCTGCTTACGTTACTTCTTAGCTTCATTGTCCAGGGAATGACTTCAGTCATTCAGGGAATTCTGTAGTTAACATTATCTTCCATTTTTTTTAGCTTTAAAATTTCTGTTGAAGCCTGTATACCATCAGATTAGTCTCTGCAGTTGTGCTTTTGGAATGCGTGCTGGCTGTGAGCCGCATTATTTTTCCAGATGCTGCTTGTTCAGGTAGGTGTTGGTCTCGTTTTTCTGGAGATGTACAGGTGAAACCTTTTCCATCTCTGTTTATCAAGAGTGCTTGGACATTAAAGACAAGGGCTTTCATAGCTCAAGTAAAGATTGACGTCCTGAAGGTAAGTATTTTCTGTAGAGCAGGTGCAGGGTGAGATGCAAAAGTTCTACTGATGTGAGCTCATAGTGCATCCTCGTTTGGAACAGAAACACCTGTTAGACCTGCTTTTCCATCAGATGTTGGAAGGCTTATGGTGTTTTGCATTTAATTTTCCATGCACTCCCCATCTCTCGTGTCTGCTGCTCTTCTGACTAATGAGAGGACTTTGTGCAGGAGAAAGGCGTGCTGAAGTTATTTCAAGAAACAAAATTGTTCAGAAGTGTAATGACACCAGATGCTCTAAGCCCACCTACAAGCTTGTTCTTAGAAAAGGCTAAGGGTGCTTAGTGAAGTATTTTTAGACTTTACCGAAGGTGCTGGAGCTGAGCATTTATTCTTTATTCCCGCAATATAGGGGTGAAGGTTGTTGTGGCTTGTTGAGCAGATGTGCTTTTAAGAATCAAAGAAAAGTAGTCAAAATTGGGTAAATATTGAGTCCTCTTGTCTCAGACAGGCCAACAGTTTCTTGTGCTAAAGGATGTGTTCAGTTTTCTGAAAAAGCAAACCAAGAGCTCTGTTGCAAGTAGTTATCTGTGTGTTTGGTTGCACTTCCTGAGCACTGAAAGTTTAGAGTTCTCAGGGAACATATGGCCAGGCAGCAACAAAAAGAAGCTCTTATTCCATATTACCTGTAGATTATTAAAGATGAAGGAGCTGAACGTGTTACCAGGAGTCTGAATCCTGTAGGACAGCATCTTGCCCAATGTTGCAGTCTGTTTTGCTGTCTGAGGACATAATTGTTGGCAAGCTCTGCTCTCACTGCCAGAACTTGTGAAGCGGCTGAGATCTGCCATGAGTTGTGTACCTGTTTCAGCACAGAGAGAGGGCAAAGCCTTGATCTCCTCTGGGAGTATAATGCTTGAGAGTCGTGCCCTCTCCTCTGTGTCCTTGGGCTGGTAAAGGGCCTGCGCTTTCCCTAGCGTGTACCATTTTGCTTTGTGATATTAAAAATCCTAAGGGGATCCAGTAAAAAGCACGAGCGCTTTTATGAGTGCGAGTGGGTTTACTGTGTCCTCTACTACCATCTTAGCAGGAAAACAGCTCTTCTTTTCTTGTATTTTCTGGCAAAGCGCTAACATACACCAGTGCCTGTACACCCTGGGAATTTAACTGTTCCTGGAGCTGCCCGTAATGATGAGACAATGAACCAAGCAGTTCCTTTGTATTCAGTCCATTTTCTGCAGGCATTTGTGACTATAAGGTTGTAAACGACACGCTGAGCTCGGGTTTGCACGTCCAGGAGCACATTACCCCCTCCATAGGTTGTTCTGTTTGTTTGGGCTAGTGGGGTGTTTTTAAGATCACTTAACACGCTGCTTTGGAGGAGGATGTAGGGTTAAGCTTTAGCTGTATCCGTGGCTTCGTGGCGTGACTGCTTTGAAAAATAAATACTCTTGATTAATAACCCTTCTCAGTGGTTCTGTAATAGTACATGAATAAACAGTGGCAAGCTTACAATATAAGTTGAAGGTAAAAAGACAGCAGGAAGAGGAAATCAAAACACTTGTCTATCACTTGACAACATAATTGCAGTCATTGATGATAAACAAGGAGAGTTTATTTCCCTTGAGTCCGTACTTTTAAATACCATTGCTCTGTCACTATGTGAGACCAATAAACATTTTCCTTTGCTATTTTCACTTGATGTGGAGAAATGTGGTTTCTTCCATTAGTGTTTAACAAACATTACTCTAGCAAGCTGAAGGGATGACAGGAGTTTGTATGTAGAATTTCACCTTCCTCTGCCCTCCACGTGGATTTCGGAGCCTGGTATGGCCCGAGCTTTTCCTGAAATCACTGTTTCCCTGCCGAATTCTAAAAATCCTGGAGGGTTACAACACGAAACGTGAGCGAGGCCAACCTGTGTAACCCAGCTGCCCCTGCAATGCCCGGCAGCGGAGAGCCCAACAACCAGTGGCTTTGCGCTGGCAGCCCAGTACAGAGCAGGCGAGTCCACTGGTGCGAGCCCCATATCTGTGAGCTCCGGCACACGGGGCTCCTGCATGATGCCAAGGTAATTGCTGGCCCGGTCCTAGGGTGCTTCATAAAAACTGGCTAATAGAGGGGTGTTTCCTGGCCTAATAACCACAGTGGTGGGGCTCGTTCATTTTATGAGCGCTGTGGCTGTAACCCTATCGCTTGCCTTGGATCGTTCTCCTGATTTATGTCATTCCCAGATCTCCTTGAAATTTCATGTGGGAGTGCTTCGGTTTCATAACTGTAAGCATTACTTGTACGCTGTGTCTTCTAATAATTAGCTCCTGTGCCCTTCAGTGCACAGATAGTGCTTATTAGTAGCATTTAACGAGCACCTCTCACCTGCGGCAGATTGCTTTGCACTGTTGCACACCGTAGTGTGTAACAGCATAGTATGATTTATTTATACAGCACACTCGATGGCACTTAACAGCTGTAAAAACATGCAAAAATGCTGACCTCTTTCAGGGCTATTTGTTGGTTTTGGAGAAAGCCTGCAGTTTCTGGTGGAGGAATTTAAGTCGGTTACATGTAGCCTTACACCAGGGAGAGAATTAATTTCAGGTGGTGCAGCTCTGCTGGGTGGGCAGTGTGGCAGCAAAACAGATAAAAAGGCGGCAGAGGCTCCTGGGGGCCCTGCCATAGCGTGTGCGCAGCAAGGTCTGGCGTCAGGTAGTAAAGGGCTTCATTAGGACTGACAGTCTCCAAATTAACGCAGCCTGCTGACCTGCCTCATGAAGTACCCAGAAAGATGTCTGATGTGAACGGGGTGGGGGGCGACTGTCACACCAGTTCAGTCCCCGGTCATTCTGTCCATGCATCTTCCTCGCATCCCTCCCCTCCTTTTCCAGAAGTGCGCGTGGGAAGCGTCAATGTGTCACTGGGGTGGGCATCACAAGGAAGATTTCCGGCAGCATCGGTGTCCGTCATAACGTGAGGACTAATAATGTCCTAGTTCTCTACGCGTTTGTCCCACTTTCCTCATTCCAGTCGGATATCACGTGTGTATTCCCACCTATGTGTATGGTTGATGTGCCGTACACTCATTTCTGTTTGCATACCGAAGGCCTGGGGTATGGTCTTGCTTTCTGATCTAAGTGGGCAACTGGTAATTCGTGGAATTAGAGCTCCTACCTAGCTACTGCCCATGATGAATTGAAAATCACTGCGTGTGAATAATTTGATTTTTGGGTTAAATTAACATTCACTTCCATAGCAGTAACTTTGAGCGCTAGAACAGAACCCAGAAGAGGCAACCAGCTGAGAAAGCGAGTGCAGTTTCCAGTGCAGATGCAGACAATGGCTTTGAATTAGTTGCTGTGAACTAATGAGTATACGCTGAAGACGGAGCTTTCTGCGCTCTGGTGCTTACTGCTGTGTCTCTAATTCCAGTGTGTAACATCTTCTGGCATAAGCTGTACGTACTGAAGTCAAGCTATGGATGAATCCAGCTTTTGAGGGTTTGGGAGGGGTGGGATTGCAATGGGAGGTTGTTAACAAACAATTGGTTTAAACCAATTTCATAGCATTCAAATTGTGCTATATCATTTGCGTCGCGTTTCCCTGGGTGATGTGGTCTTACAGTCAGCTAAGTCAAGTTTTCATCTGTCTTTTCATCTTCTTCCTCACTTCCTTTTTAAGTAGTAGAAAACCTTAAAAAATAGGGGGTTTTTTTGCAGGTACCCAAAACAATAACCTTGAAGAGGGTCCCTTGGCAACCTGCTGCTCTAATGAAAAGCAGCATGATTCAGCTTTCATAGGCAAGACAGATGTTTTATAAAACTTCCTTTTTTTATTTCTTGAAGATCAAGCGGAAAGATTAACATTGCTGAAGCAGAGGCTTTTCTGCATCTGGCCTCTCTGAAATCAATGTTCCACAGATTCATGCCAAATCCTGCCTGAAAGGTGTTGTCGCTCCACGCAGCAACGAACTTGCAGCACAAATTACAGCTTTGGTGCCTCAGTCTTGTTCAAAATGCATCTGCCCAGCATCACACAAAATATGCATAAGAGAATTTGGCAGTGGGTGGTGAGAGACTTGCCACATAGTGCAAATATTTCAAAATCGCGGTACGTTTCTCTTTAGTTACCAAGAAAGATATTTTTGTTTGCTGGTTTGTTCTCAAACAGCACCGCCTCTCTCCACAGGGAGATTTTCTTCAGGAGCTTCCACGTACTTCCTTAGGCTAGCTTTAAATTTTCCTTTATTTGGCCTGAAATTTTAGAGCTGCATATGGCGAAATAGCCTGATAGAAAAGAAACAGATTTGATTTCTCTTCCCTCATCTTCATTTCCCTTGATCCCAGGTTAACAGAGAACAGCTTTTCCCCGTATGCACTTAAAGAGAAAATGGATTGTTTTCTGTGACATTGACGGTTGATTTCTAAACTGCTATTTCACCCCCGTAGAGGAGATGCTGTGAAATGTCCTTCGGCTCTTTGTCACCCTATCTTGGATCCGTAAGGCCACGGCTCTGAGCCCAAGGGCCCTCAGCCTGCAGGTGCAACGAGCGCCAGAGGCAGGATGTTTCAAGCCTCGTGATACGAAGCTGTTGGACAAAGTAATGGTGCAGCTGATGAAGCTGACCTGTGATGGGGCGCCCTGAGGACACTCGCCCACCCCGTCACACACGTGGCGTGGAAGGAGTTTCAGGGAGGCTTTGTCTTCTCTTGCTGTTGAAAAGCCAAGAAGTGCTCTTGGAAGCGCGAAGTACCCTGCGCGGCAGCTCTTCTTATAGCTGTGAATTTAGTAGCTGAATAATCCAAACGACACGGTGTATACATTGTGTGTGTGTGTACCTACGTGCCTGTCCTCCGACGCGCGCTGTTTGTTCATTTCTGATCGGGAGACTTGGTGACAGGCTTTCAAGCATCGCCTGTTTACAGTTCAGTGAAACTGCTCCAGTTGGCAAAGCAGTCTGTTCTCTTTGCTCTTTGACGGAAGAAAAAAAAAAAATAAAAATAACCAAATAGAGTCCTGAAACTTCAGTGTAGACGCATAGGCAAAAGCGTTGGCCTTCCCCCCCCTATTGTGCATCCCCTGTAATCAGATCTGTCATGTTTACTGGTGTCCAAAATGTGCTCTTTGATGGGAACATAAAATTTGTTCTCGCCTGAAACACAGCCCATAGCAGAAATATTGTCAGGTGGTGGCAGCTGTTCTCATTGAAGCCAGTGTTTTAACTGGTCATCTTCTTTTAATCACTTAATGAGCTTTATTGGGGATGGTTAAAAGTAATTGCTTATTTGCAAGCATAGAGAGATTTTGACAAAACAATTTCATAGTTATTAAGCATCGAGTTGAAATAATTGCTGTTTTATAAACATATATGTAGCTCATCTGTTAATTCACATTTAGGAATCCTAATGAATTATTAGTGCCCAACTCTTTATTTATAAAGTATTTTTACAACCAGAGAGTCCTATCTTTGCAAATGCTGTTTACATTGTGTTGTTTAAATTTATGCTGGTAAGCAGTGGCTTCAAGAGAGCACAAGCCTGTGAGATCTCAGGAAAACGCAAAATTTATCTCCCATCTCACAGCCTGTGGAATTTAAATGAAACAGGACAAGTGTTTTGTGAGGTCCTGGGGAAGTGGGGGCTGTGCGGAAAAGGGGTTTGAAGGAGAAGAGAGCAAATACCTGGCAGCTGAGGACTGGGCACGTTGTTACAGCTGTGCTGCACGGAGGACACCTCACCTGAAAGCTGCTGGAGAGAGAAAGAGGAGCCGTGAGGGAGCGAGGAGAAAGGCGGGTGAGGAGCCCAGCACTGCAAGCACTGGGGAAGTAGTTTGGTGATGGGCAGCTGAGGGAGGAGACACTGACGGCCAGCGGAGGAATTTGCAGAGGAGCAGTTCGGCTGACAGGAGAGAAACCCGGCTTCCTGCTGCAGGTTGGTGGGAGGAAGGGAAGAGATTGTAGCTAAGGACTGTGTTCAAATGATCTGGCTGGGCATCATCTGAGGGAACGACCCGACAGAATCGGACAGATAAACTCTCAGAAGAGCAAGGCTGGAGGAAGATGGGGGGATAAAGATGTCCCCACGCTCTCGGTGAGCCTGCTGAAAAAATAAGCAACCCTCTGGAAAGGAGCAATTCAGGCACATAAACTTCAGAAGGGGCATCCAGGCGCTGAATTATTTCCTGAGAAAGTGCCTGCCGCAGCAAGGCTTTCGTTCCCTGATTAAGGGCAGGAATTAAATTTAAGCCCCGTCCTTGGTGATTGCTATTAGTTGTCTTAAGTAGCGCCCTGCTTGCTGTGCTGGCCGCTGTGCGTGCTGGGTACTGAGAGTATCTTGGTGCGGGGCCAGCAGGACCTACAGGACCTCACATTCCGAAAGCCAAGCGCAATGCGAGGACGGTCCGTGCTGAGGTGTCCTTCAGCCTCTGCCCCTCGGTCCTCCTCTCATTTGTCTCCATTCGCCTCCCTGTGACAGTGGCTGTCAGTAATTTAATAGCAAACTTAATTACTGCTTGTTGGTGTGTTATGGGGCAGTAAACTTACTGCGACAGCCAACAATAGAGAAGATGCAATACATTAGGTGGGTGGAGGAAGAGAAGGTTTTGTGGAAGAGTTGGACAGAGAGAAGACTTCATTCTGCATCTCATACATACCCAAAATTAGCAAAAGAGAAATTTTTGAGTAGAGAGGGAATGCAGGATCAGGCCTAGATGTAACTATACCTCTGGTGCTTGACATCTGCGTGATGTTAGGTATCACAGTCCCACTCCTGATACTTCTACAGATTCATACTGTGTGTCTGACAGGCTCTGTGACTGATCACATCTGTGCCTTCCTGGCGGTTCTTACACAGCACAGATTATGTTAACATCTCCAGAAAGCTGTTGACAGACAAAATCCTAAAAGGTGATAATATCTTAATAACAGCTAGACTTTCTTCTTCTCTCTCTTTTTTTCCCCTTTTAATTTTTTTTTCCCGTACCTCAGTGTAACTGCCAGCCAGGTCTGTAAACCCTGATCATCTGTTATCAGGCACTGCAGGTTCGGTGTGACAGCAACGGTGCTTGGGTTCTGCGCGTGGAAGTCCACCAGTTTGAGTTTCTCCCATGAGAAACAGAGGATGCTTGTCTCCTTCATTGCAGAGAGATGGAGGATAGATTTTATTTCACATTAATTTAACCCACTTTTCCTCTCTACTTCGTTCAGTTTTCTTTCGCGTTTAAAACAGGGAACAGCGGGGCAGGATCTGACCATTTTTTGCACTTTGTGGGTTCAAGTATTCAAAAGCAAAGCTTAAAATTCTCCATGGTTGATTAGTTTACAGAGTAGAAATTGTATCCCATAAAATCTAGCTCCAGATTTTATAGGTTCACAGATTAAGTAGCCAAACAGTCAGTTAACTAAAATCTACCTTGTATATAGATTCTTAATTTCATACCATTTCTAGCTATGATTCTGAGTTTCATACTGTTTCAGCCGCACTTTTTTTGAAAGCCACACTTTTTTTTTTTTAAATCCCTGAATATAGAAATACACATTTTTGCATGTTCTGCTGCGAAGCCTGACCCAAGGGAACCTGCATGAAAGGAAGGAATGTGGGTGTACCGTCTCCACAGCGACAATAACTCAAAAGAAAGCGGAGGGCAGGCTTTGCCAAGGCAGCTCTTCACCTGAAGGACTGGGATAAGTGGGGGGGACTGGGAAAGCAGTGGCTGTAAGACATGGCTTGTATTGGAGGACTGCAGAGCCACATGTGCTTCCAGCCTGGAGAACGTGTGCTCCTCTCCGGCCAAATGCTTTCCTGTCACCAGGAGGTGACAGCAGGGTTGTTTTTCCGACCTCAAAACTGAGCCCAGTGCTGCAGCCTCCGGTGAGCCCTACGGAGCCAAATATCATGTCTCAACTCTTTGTCACATCCTGGGAGTCCTTCCCTGCTCTAGCACAGGGAAGCCTTTGGACCTAAACGTAACTCTGATCTGAGGGCTCTGCCAATGAGGTGAGCATTATAATCAAGTTATAGAAAGCTGCATTTTGTTCCCCAACAGCTCCCCATACTCGGGTTACCGAGGTTGATGTATGTAACAGCGTCTGCTTAGTCTCACTCCCAACGGACAGCTGAAGACTGTTGGCCCCTGTTGTTTGCTATTTTGCAGGTTTACTTGTAGGACTCATTTTAGAGATGCAGTGAAAGACGTGGATGTCCTGGTGCTGTATCTCAGAAAAGTTTGCAGCATCGCTTTGTTCCTCTTTGGTCAGTAACTGCTCATTGGTTCCCATGGGAACACAGGTAAGCGGATGCTGGGTGCCTTGGAGAACTCTGTGCCCTAAATGACATTAATTACCCCCCTCAAAGTGCATGTGCAATAAAGAATTTGAGTTAAATCCAGGCTGGAAACAAATCAAGCCTGGAAAAGTTTTGTTTGTATCCAGGAAAATTACCTAACTCTAATTTCAAAAAATTCAATACTTTTGTACCTTCCTGCAGGTTCTGTTGTTACATTTCATGCCTTAACTGCAGAATGCTGTAGGCTACAATATTAATTTGAACTAAGGGCTCAGGTGCTTGGGTTTTCAATAAGTTCATCCATCTATAAACTAGCCAGACCTTTATGAAAAAGAAAGAATGAACTTCTCTGGCTGATAACATATTACTAATGGAAGCAGGAGACCTTATGTATGTACTTTGCTGGACCGATGCAGCTCAGCTCTCCTTTGTGTTCTGAGGCGCTGTAGCAGAGTTTTCAAATGAGTTGCAATGGCACAGGCTGCAAAGCGACAAAGCCAAGCGAGTCCTAAGGGACTGACAATCACTATTTGGAAAGTCAGAGCAAGCTATTCTTCAGTGTGGAAAAATTTCAGGTCATCTAATTACGGGGTGTGCACCACTGGCAGCGACAGTAGGAACCCAAGTGCTTGTTGGAAAATTTTCCTCGCCTCCGTTTTACCCTTCACGCTGAACTGTGTCTTGCCCAGTGTTTTGGCGTGTGATGATTCAGGTGGGACGCGCAGGAGCCGAACGAGCTGCGCTGCCCCTGCCATGAAGCTGCTGCTGGTTATTGACTTTATGGGGAGCACTGACAACTCTGCCCCGAGCCCAACGTTGTTTCCCTTTCTTGCAGACCACGAAGAGCTCCCACAGTGCTGGAGGTTGTCTCAAGGCTCTCTAGCAAATTTCACCATCCAAGCACTGTCTTATTTACCGGATCCATTGAACAGACAGGAGGCAACCAAATCATCTCAGCTGTTCCAAGAGGTTTCTATGCAGCAGCTCCAGGCCAGACCGGAGGCTGGAGCTCCCTGTGGACATGGAGGAACCACTCACCCCGTATTGCCTGTGCTAAGAGGGCTTGTGCTGCTCTCTGTGTTCATGCCCTGGAACCCAAATTCCTTCAGCGGAGCAAGGAGTGATGCAACTTCTTAGACGCAAGGAAAGGCAAATAGATTTTTGCTGATGCCTTAGCAAAATCACATCACTGGAGCTGCTACAGACTCATATAAGAAGATTTATTTGAGTGTTTGAAAGAACCAGAAAGCAAAAATAAGAATTATTTCTTTTTTTAAAAGGAAACTGTTAGCAGCTTCTCACTGTCTTTTGCTTTAATTAGTCTCATGTTCGCACTGACATTGTGAAATCCAAACAGCATATGAAGTATCTTGTTAAATGCAATTTGTATCCAATCCTAGTCCCGCAGTCCCACAAGTGTCCAAGCCAAGAAAATGAGCGAGCAGGAGACAAGCTCTATTTGCAAGTTTAGTTATCACAACAAATCTTACTAATGCATTCCTTTTCATTGCAGGTTGACCACACTTTTCTTCTTACCGTCCTACATGTCACTGTCTAATTAAGGTGCAAAGCAAGGTGGAGAAGGTGGCCCCTGCACTTCTCAAATACTCACTTTTCATATGGCTTTTCTTGCTACGGTTGAATGGACTTCCCTTAGAGAAAAGAGGATACCTCTGCCTTTTAAGCTAATTTGACTTATCTGCTTGCTGTTTGTTGAGGGTCATCTCTGGAAATCCTTATTCAGAGTCTAATATTCCTACTTACTGTCATTAATCATAGCAGCTGCAGCAACAATAACAAGTGCTGCTTACGTTACCAAAGGCTGTAGGGAGTCCGGTTGCAAAGTGTGCCTCTCCTTTGCTTCCACTGCTACACCTCTGGGCTGGTCTTTGCCTGGAGGAGCTACTAAAGTCTGCAAGAGAGGAGCCCGAGGAACTGCATGTCCCTGTTCGGTCAGCCCCTCTCTGTGGAGCTAAGGGAGCTGAACCCCTCATCTGTGAAGGAGGATCCCAAAGGCTGGTGGCCCCTACGGAAGAGCTGCATTCTTCAGGTCCTGGTTAGCTGGAGTTAAACCCATATCAGGTTTGGGATCAATGAAGCAAACCAACAGAATGAACAGACTGAACAATGTGAAACAGAAAGCTTAAATGAAAACGAAGAGCCTGACTGTGCTTCATGTTCTGCTTGTAGTGACTGATATTTTAAAAATAAGCACCTAAATTAGACTCCTGTATTCAGTTTTGCTTATTTTCCAACTATGGACTTCTCATTAGCTAGGTGTTTCAAATTATTTGGCTATTTGTTTAGGTACCTAAAATTGAGATATATGAAATTTAAGGTGGTCTTGAAAAAAGCTCTGACGTGCTCTGTTGGAATTAGATCTTTGCATTCTGCTCCTCATACCCCTATGTATGCATACAGAGGCCTCCACTTGGATAATGTGCACAAATTGTGGTTTGGGAGGTTCAGGATGGACATTAGGAAGGAATTTGTCCACAGGAAGAGGTTACTGAGAAGCTGTAGATTAAGCAAAGCTCAGAGTAGTGTCTGAGGGAGAGTCAGAGATGTGGAAAGGACAGGAAGGCAACTGCTGCACCTTGGCACCAGTGGTGCTCAGCCAACATTTCTGGGACTCTGTGAAAACAGCCCTAGTCTGTCTATATTTCAAGGGTAGGCCAGCAAGTTGATCTTCATCGCTATGAAATGGACAAAAAAAGATGATAAAATTGTGTCCTATTGTGTATTCAGAAAGGACAGGGATTTTTTTTTTTTTTTCATGAAATGTGCTATCAAAATCCTTGCTGTGCATTTCCCATCCCCAGCAAGCCAATCTCACAGTTCCTGATACAGCTGTAGTCTAATCACTAGCTGTCTTTCATACCAGAGGAAACCATGTGGCTATAATCGTGTTTTCAAACATAAACTCAATCTTAACGTTGGCTTCATTTTTGCCAATAATCTTTAGCAACACACGATGGATCTGCCTGTTTCAGTGGGCTCTGTCTTCAGGTTTTTCTCTAGTCCTTCCTCAGCCAGGTTCTCGCTGGGTGCAGGAGCGAAGGTGAGCAGTGCTGCTGGTCCGAATTCCTGCTCTGGGCAGGGGAGGACGTGTGCACAAGCTGGCATAGCTCATAGGGATTTTACACTTGCAGAAGTCACAAACTGTGTGATTCTTTGCTAGATGCCATGAGATGTGAACCCAGAAAAGTTACTGATAACTTAGCATTTCCTATGCCAGTCCCCAAGTAAGCTGTCACCTCTGAGCTGCTGAGCCCCGAGTCGTGTTCAGCCTCCCAACTTTTTGTTCCAAGAAACTGCACCAGCTTCTTCCCCGCTGGACAGTAGCTGGTTTTTCCCCATGGGAGCAGAGCCTGGCATCCCTCACGATCAGTCCTGCTGCCTTGCACAGTGTGGGGTTGGATGGCAAAGCCGGGGTCACTGTGAATCGTTTGGGGATGCTGAAAATTAGCTGGTAGATATTGTCCTAGGTCTAGTAATGCCTCCAAGTGAGAATGTCCCTTGGTAAAGCTTCCAGCCCTGGATGTTTGTCTCCGCCTCTTTAGTAAAGGGTGAAGTGGTTTTATCACACTGGTCCACCTTCCTCTGCTCTCCTCCCTCCCACCAAAAAATAATGTATTTCTCCCTTTCCCAGTAGATGAATTTGATTTAACATACAGAGGCTGGAGATTTGGTCTCTCTGATTTTCACCCATGTTGGATAAAACCGGCTGTGAATTATTTATAGCATCAATCTAAGCCCATTTCCCCCCTACCCCCCCCCTTTTATACTCATGAATTAAGCGGAGTTCAAATGAGTGTCTGCGAGAGAGGTGGTGGGAGGCTTTAAAGAGGTGAAAATAACAGGAAAGCAGCAGCTGCACGTTGGCTCCATCGGTGCGGCTCCGCACCATCCTGTCGATTGGGGGATGGATCAACTTGCATTAATCAGAGTACAGTTAATATTAACAAAAGCAGAGAAACACTTCTGGGTGCTGGGTTTCCATCCGTTCTGCAGTTTAGTTCTCTCCACAGGCTCATCAGAAAGAGAAAGTGCCATTGTGCTGATGATTGCTGGGTTTCTTTTCAGAGGGGCGGTAGAGGGGGAGCGAGATACAATTTAGGCTTTACAATCTGGAGGTGCAGAAAGAGAAGTCCGAATTGTTGCTGTGCCTGCTATTAGTGAAAATGCTTTTAATATCTCTGTAAAAGCCAACCCTGCCGGGTGGAGGTAGCCCTGTGGGTGCTGAGATGCCTGTCCACACAACTTGTCTGCAGAGACCAAAGGAGCAGCCCAGGTGAGGGGCTGGTTTTCAGGCCCTCAGAGCAGACACAGGTGTCCCTGGAGGATGCTGTATGAAAGATCCCACATGTTGAGTGCTGTGGTCCACCCGTCTCCCTGAAGAACACCAAAATGTTGTGTCCCAGTGGAGGGACACTGGTTCCCTCTGGAAAATCTCAACTGACCTCTGCAGACAGCTCATCTCTTCCTACTGAAGCCGTAAACACTTCGAGGTGGATGTATTTTCATCCTTAGCTGCTTGTAAAAGCCCTCTGCAGTTTGGTCGCTCTGTAAATAGCAATAACATTTAGGACCTGCTGAGAAATGTGCTTGGTGCAAAGTCCTGCAGGAAAATGTACTTACTGCTGAGTCCAGATGGAGGATTTTGAAGAGGGTCGCAACCCTCTGCGTGTTACGCAAGGCCCAGATGCAGCTCTGAGGAAACACGAAGTGCTTGTGACCGGTGGGATGGACGCCTGAAGTGAGGGTGTTGGGTAAGGACCTGGTTTGACTCTGGGGAAGGAAGATGCTCCTCAGCTCTGTGCTGCTGACCTTTACCCGTGCCGTGCCCCAGCGGCCCAAGTCAGCTGGGAGGTCCGCTCAGCAGCTGGGGGCGACCACCTCCATCAGCTCACCCTGATGTTTGGGGGAAGATTTTTAGCCACCCGATGGGTGAGTTGGTCCCTATGTATTTGCACCAAGGAAGAGTGGCCAAAGCCCGGGGGATGTCATAGTCTTGAAAGAGGGAGAGTGGCACCTGAACCTCAAGCTCACAATACAGCCTAGCGAAGCTCAGCCACGCAACAGCGTCAGGTGGGGCCAAGAGAGAGCAGAGAGGAAAGCATGGTAATGCCCAAGGAGACATCCCTGTGAGGCCACTCAGGTCTGGTACCATGGTCTGGCCATGCATCGGAGCTGGCATGTGCCGTGGGTGCCATTTTACTTTAGATGCTGCTTCGGTGAGATCAAGAAGCCGAGTGATCCCTGCTCCTCCTCTGCCCCGACACATATACTCTTGATTTTCTATGTCTGTACCACTGCCAGGCCTTTTATTAGCACTAGATGAGAGGTGGACAGCTGAGTAAATGGTCTAATTTTCCATTGTGAAGAAATTTTCCTTCTACCCTTGTGAGAAGGATGAGCAAGAGGCTCATCAACTTGTAAGCGAAACGCAGATGACTTGTGCTTCTTCACTGCCCTGGCGTGGTGAAACGGCAACTGCTCTACGTACTGTGCATCCTTACACACAACAACAGGTTGGTAAACTATTGCAGTGTTCAAAGCCTGGTGTTGAAAACGTTTTTGCTGCATTGATTAGTAGGAAATTACACTGTAGATAACTTTGTGATGTCTTTAATTTTCTCTGTTACTTTTGTCATTGCTAGTAAGAGCCCCACTTAATTATCATTGTTCCGTGTGCTCCCACGAATTTCATCTTTTCCTCTCCTCCCATCATGAGCCACCTTCTCCTTATGGGAAAGGGTCTCAAGATGGGGCCTTAAGGGAAGAAATGCTCTGTAGGATCTTTGCAAGGTTTTTGCCGGGCTCCTTTAGGTGAGAGCAGGGTTTCACCCATCCATCCAGAAATGAGCATCTGTCACCTCCATGCACTGAAAATGCCTAAAAACTGTACCCACTGTCAGTGGAGGCCTCTGTATGCAGATTTATCCGGGGAAGCCGGGCAGGGGTGTGTCTGCTGTGATGGGTGATGTTCCCTTCTGGCATTTTAGCTGTGCTGAACTGGGCCTGTTTGGTGGGGAGGTTGTTTTTATTACATCCTTCAATGGCAGCTGAGGCTAGCTTGTGATCGAAGCCGAAATTAGGGCCATGTTGTGACATTTGGAAGGGATATAGTGAAAACTCTTTAAATGTTATTGGGTCACTGAGAAAGGATGGGGTTGGTGTTGGCACAGACGCAGCACTTAAGGAGCTTGGGTGTTTCTAAATAGGCTTCTGCCCTCCTTTTTTCCCTTTGTACAAATGGCATTTGACCTCACTATTGTGGAGCCAGCTGGGAAAGCACAGATGAAGGAGAGCAATAAAGATCTCTTTCCAACAGCCCTGTTTTGGGAACCCACCCACTCAGGGCAGAAGTTGAGAGAAACTCAGTTTGCTGAAGAGCGTCACCCAAATGGGCATAAAGCCAGGCCAGTGCCCACCGGTCTGAAGGGCTGTCTTTGAGAGAGTTCTGTTGTATTGGGCTGTGATTCAAGGGCCATATTAATCCATACACCGTCTGTGATGATAGTAGTATTAGTGTTTCTATCTGTCTTTTAACTGTTTCTTTTTTTTTTTTTTATAACGAGGATGTACTTTTGGAGGCTATTGCACGTTTCCCCCTAAAACCTGACAATTTACTATTTTTTAGTAAATATAACTTTTTTTTTCTACAAGACTTGAAATAATTGTTTGTTTCTGGTACTTCTGAACTCCATCTGGTTAGTTTCTCTCCATACCTTTGTTGTTACGGCTGCCTTTAAAAAGCACTGAGTGCTATGTCTCTGCCTTCTTGCTCTTGATTTTTATTCATGTCACTAATAATGCCACCGGTTCTGATCATAGTGACTCGGCATTCACAGTCAATGGATACCTTTTCATTCTGCAGAGTAAAATTTATTGTTTGTCTAGCTTCACTGGGGCAAATAAAGAAAATACTATCTTAGAGCCACCAGTGCCTCTGCCTGCCACTCATTAGAGTCAGTAAAAACTTCCTTCTGATTCCTGGGGCCTTTGGATTAGTCCAGTATAGACATTGGTCTTCTTGAAATACTAAGTATTTTTCTGTTCTCACAACTTACAGTCACAAACTTGCTGGATTTGATCACTGGTGATATTTGAAGCCGGTTCCAAGAAGATCAGGTTCAAATAAATGCCAGTTTGCAAATTCACAGAATTGTCGAGGGTTTTCTTTCTTTCATTATGCTGAATTTATCAAGGCAAGGTTTATTTTCACCCTGGAGTGCAGTCACACTCCCACTTCAAGTCTGCCAGGATCAGCAGCAATCCTTGTGGCAGTGACCTGACTGCACAGACAGCCCCATACAGATGAAAAGAGGCTTCAGGAATAAAAAAGAGTCAGAGAAGGATGTGGTTCCCATCTGACTGGGGTGGCCAACTGGTTGCAGTGGACCACATCATGTGAAAGGATGATTTGCACTGGTTGATGTTAACCATCGAGAAACAAAGTCCTCTTCTTTCCCTTGTTCTCCCTGTCACCCTCATGCTCCCCGTATCTTTGTGCCTGTATTTGGTCTAGAATAGCTGCAAAATGAGCTGAGTCTGGGTGGATTCATCATGCTTGAGGATCTGTCGTGCTCTGGCTTGATAAAGAGGCCCAGTTCTGGTCAGAAGGGGCAAGGATATTCTCAGCAGCATGTCTCTCAAAGGCCAGAAACATATGGGACAAATTAAGGCAAAGTAGGGTGGAAATCCGCTGAGATACTCTGTCAGGGCTGTGATGTAGAGCAGCTCCTCTGGCAGGGCTAAGCCAGAGCCAGGCTTGTCTCACACAGGACCAGGGGGACACATCCAGCTCCCTCTCCCACTGCCCTTGGCCACCCCTTGCGCTCAGTGGGTGTACAAGAGCACCGAGCCTGTAGAAAAACGACAGCATTGCCATTGCTTGCCAGCCTGGGACAGCGCGTTAACAAAACCAGACACATTAAAGGAAGGGCTCAACATTTTCCTTGGGAGCGCTGAAATTTAAACAATCATTTTCAGGCAGTCCTTTTCAGAAAGCCCAGCTGGGAAGACCACCTGCCTTCTCTGGGCCATTGTGATAAGATGGCAAACTGTCTCGGAGCGCCTCCTCGCCACAGGTGGCTGCTCAGCTGGGTCCTCCGCAAGCCTTTTGATGTATTGGGGAATCAAAGGGGGAGACACAAAGAATAGGCAGAAGTCATACATATGAATGTGCACATACATAGACAGTAACCTTTCCTCCTCTGATTACCCTAGCAATAAGTGCTTGTGACATCAATACTTTATGAGAACGAACCATGCGCGATTACCAAGTGCTGCTTCAGAATTGCAGGTGGAGGGAGACGATTTAATCACCTTAGTTTAAGATAGTTTAAGTGACAGCTCAAGTTTTATGAAGTTACAGAAGTTGGAGGGAGTGAACACTGTACAGATAAATTATTGCTTCTGCAAGGAAGTTTCCTGGTGTAAGATGCATTATATATGAATTTGTTGCATGGCTGCTCTTTGTTGCATGTTCTACTTCATATAAAATAGCACAGTGAAGTGCTTACGTGTGTTCATTTGCATATTTAAGTGTGTGTGTGTATGCATATATATACAGACACGTTTATATCTACGTATTTTGTATGCATTTTACATGTGTGTGTATATATATAATATACACACATTTTTTTAGAGAGAAAGATACATATGCATGCGTACAGAATATAAAAGTGCAAGGATGAAGTGCTAGGATGCTTTAACACTGACAGCTATTTTTAGTTGAGTAAATAAGAACAGGAAACATTTCTAGCGTCTGATTTCTCGCCAGCTGTTAAGATTTAGCCAAGAGCAAGAGGTGTGTGTGGGTTTTGAAACCAGATTAATTAACGTCATATTTTTACTCCCAAATTATGCCTGATTTTTGTTAATTTTTGCACTCCGCTACATTTTACACCTTACAGTAAGATTTAGCTTCCAGGTGTTTTCAGTAGGGAGACCAAAGCCTGGAGTATTTTCTGCAGCTCTGATTGCCGGTGTTGAAGACACAGTCCAGTGGATGCAGGTGCAGATGGAGCCACAAGGATGGGCAGAGGGATGGGGACATTGCCATCAAGGACAAGAGGGACCCTTTCACCAAGGAGGTATGCTTGTTCTCTAGCAATTGCACCAGGAGGTAAGGAAATAAACACCAGGAAAGAAAGATGGTTTTAAGATGTCCAGGCATAAATTCTAGCCTGAAACAGGCTTAAGCAGTAGAGACTAAAGTACTTGTCCTTTTCAGCTGTCCTTTTTCAGCTTATGAAGCCCACCTAGCCGTGTGCGATGGCTACCAGGCCTGTGTGGTCTCTTCACAAACTGTTCAGAGCTAACCACCACTACTTCTTCTGTATAAATAACGGGAATTTAGTGTCTCAAAACAGCTAAAATGCTGAGGGGGAAACAGCAGCATACAGAGAACTTGATGAAATCAAACTGCAGAATTTGGTACTATTGGGGCTCTCCTGGGAATGGAAAGTACCACTGACTCCTGAGATCATTGTAGTTTTGAGTGGTTGCACAGATGTGTGTTGTTTACCCTACCAAAGAAAATGTTGCCTTTTAAAATGGTGTGGTACATCATTTCTTCGAAGCTGGAGCATCCTCTGCAAGGGAATATCATGCATTTTAAAAGAGGGCATTTGACCAGTTTGAAAAGAATCAAAACTGCACATCAGACGGGGCCTCTTGGCTTGGATGTCCCAGTTCTAGGAGCATTATAAAAATCTCTTAAAAGCTCTTACAAGGGCTGGGTGACTGAGGACTTTCTGAATGAGCATGAAACATCCCACAACCTTCATTCATAGTAGGTCATGGGTCGGTTATTCTCTGCTATTAGATTGAACTGGAGTGGCCCTAAAAATCTTCCCCTATATCAGCTACTGGGAGAACACAGGATCCTTCCTTGCCCTGCTTGTATTGTCTCCTCAGGTTGGGACGGCAGCCTCTGAAGCTGGTCCCAGCCACACACTTGGTCACCTTGTGGCCAGCGGAGATCTGCCCCCGTCCCTGAGCCGTGAGGAGCAGGAGGTGTCGGTGACAAGCCAGGCAGGACCTGCTGGGGGTGTTTTCACGGCCAGAGGCTACAGAGGGCAGGGCTGCCCTCAGTACCAGGCACACACCAAGGATGGGTTTACTGCAGGTCTGGACCATCCAAGGGTCTTCCTCCCGAGGGGTAAAAGGACCCTCCAGCATTTGGTCTGTCTGCCAAGCAGTATGGCACTCTGCCTAGTGAAGCTGAGAGCCCAGCAAAAGGGCTTGGGGAAGGCGAGAAAAGCTCTGGGATTTTTGTTAGATGTTGCACTAAACTATAAGTACTAATTTTACATTAAACATCATAACATGCAACAAAGAAGCAATTGGGAAATCCACTGAGTTCCTTTTACAAAAACCCTTTAAAATACCCTCCAATAATAAGATCTATTCCCATATTTCCATAAAGCAGTTAACAGTATAGGTCTTGAGTAATGTGCTGTAAAGAAGCAGATACAGAAGAAATATTTGGAGCAGCAAAGATGCAAGATGCACTGTATTTTACAATATGGTATTTAAATTATCTTAACCCTAGGAGAGGAAAGAGAGCAAGAACTCAAAGCAACAGTGATAAAATATTAAAGCTTTGAGAGACAATGTGGTAGGCAGCAGTTTTTGTAGTTGTTGCTATCAAAAGATAGACAGTGAGCTTTGGGAAAAAAAAAAAAAAAAGTCTGGTTGGCTGTGATGAAATGCCTGGTAATTGTCTGTCAGTTTTAGCTGAGAAAATTAGCAAATGACTCATGGGCTGCAAGCAGGGGGGAGCTTGGGGAGCCTCATCCATCATCTCCAGAGCAGCCTTCACTTTCATATGCTCTCTGCTGTTATTTAACTGAAGGACGATGCAAAATAAGATACAAAAGGTCATAAATAAAATGTTTCAGGAGGTAGAGGTTTAATCCAAGCAGGCACAGCCAAGGCTGATGCTAATGGTTGAGGTTTGTTTGGTTTTGTTTTTTTTTATTATGGCTGATGTTTAGAGGAGATTTCCTGGAAGGCTGGTCCCTGCCATGGGGCTGGAAAGCTCTGGCAGGGTGCGAGTCACAGTGAGCCGAGCAGAAGTAGCCAGTGCAGACGAGTATCAAATAGGACTGAACTCCAGGGAGATCAGAAGTTTGTCTCTCCTTACAGAGCAACGAGAATTAGGTACATAATTAATGTAGATGGCACTATAATCTCAGCTGGGAATTTCCTTGCATCTTTAGGTGAAGACCCAAAGCCTGAACAGCCCAGCCAAATGCTTCTTAGTAAGAAACAGGGAATGGGGGTGGGATGTCTCAGCTCATCCAGTGGATTTTGGAAGAGAAGTGACCCATTGCTTTTGTTAAGATGTGGACTTCCCAGGCTAATATGGGGAATATCCTGGACCAGAGGAGAGCAGGGAGGGATGAATAACACCCTAAAATTAAGAACTTTATTAGGTAGAAGGACTGGGGAAAAAAAATGTGTCACTTAGTAATAGACTATAACAACCATGATTCTCCCTTTATAAAACTAATGCTGTTCTGTTGTAACTCCATTGACAAAACAGAGTGTAGGTGGACTGGTGAATCAAACCTTGTGTTTATTTATAAAAACAACCAGACGATAAAATGTTTTCCCTGGCAAAGTAACTACTGCAAATTCAGCCTCTGAAATTGTGACCAGCTCTGTTTATAGGAAACATATCAGCTAGATGAAGCAAGGGCCCTTTTGAACCCTCATCCCTTGTAAATGCAGAATAGAAACAGTCAAACTGAGCCTTATTCACTTTCTTATAAAAAAACAAATTGGTATGAGATTAATGATACCATTTTCTGGCCAAGAATTTTCCAAGAAGTGGAAATACACAAGCAGTCAGGTAACCGTAGTCTCAAACAACATGGCAGCAAATCAGTCACTCCTACATTGAATGGTAGTTTAGCAATATTGAAAACTGCAGTTGAAAAGAACAGGTTTTCCACTAAAATTCCCTCAAGAAAAAGAGCCCAGGGCGTGCTTCAAATTATCACCTTTCTTTACCAACCAGCAGTAATTATTCTGTTTCACGCCAAGAGTGATACACCTGGAGAGGGGATAAAAAAACCCACCAAACCTCAATCAGAAAATGTGCTGAAGAGAACTCCTTTGATAGCAGACTACTTTGCTTTTTTCTGATGCAAAGGGTGTAAATGTTATGTTGTCTTCTGAAGTGACTGCTAAATTACCGAGAAAATGGCCAAAAATCTGTGCATTAGCTTTCTAAATGACCTAGATACATCTCTTTTACATTTTGTCTTTTGTGTTTCTTATTTATGTTCTTAAATTACAGTGAGACTTCCGAGTAAGAAGTTTATAGATCTCTAGTGGGGAAGGAAAAGTGGTATTTTTTTTGGTAATTATGTATGATTATGGGGAAACCAGCGTTTCCCATTGTTTTTCACAGATGACACCCTTCTTACCCTTTCCACAGAAAACTGTTTTTACAGTAGATCCCATTAAAGTCCCCCAAACCAGATGCAAAGATGAAAGTGCATTAGTATGAGAGCTAACAGAAACTCAAAAGTTCCATGAATCCTATCGATCGAGAATATCTTTAATGTGCTTTTTCAGTTCTCTGGCCAGAACACAATCCACAATTATTTGACAAAGCCACATTGATTTTCCTCTGTTCTCAGCACTCTCCGAAGAGGGGGGAGAAAGTCAACCAGAGAGCGGATGGTAGGAGGCCAGGGTCAACCTGCTGCAGAGGGAGTTGCTGAGAGTGCATTGGGTGCTGCCGCGCTAAAGATGTCCTCCCAGCTGCCTTGTCGGAAGAAGGAGAGGTCCAGACAGGTGGTGTTTAATCCCCAGGTGAGAAGCTTGGGATTTATTTGGCACGGAGAACGGTAGCAGGTGAGTTCACAGTATAAGGTTGGTTAATTTAGCCCTGGGACAAATAGTCCTCTCCTGGTGAGGCCAGGCCAATACCTTTGCTGGAGAAGTGTGCAAGTCGGCAGGGCTGGGCTGGACTCCCCTGGTTCCTGGGACAAATAGCTTGGCCAACTGCTCTCTCCTCCCAGATGTGGTTGTGGTGGCTGAAACAGGATAAAACAGGATAAATAGCAAGTGGAAGCAAGAACTAGCAGCCTGCTATCATGGACACCACTCAGCAGTGGCTAACATGCCCCCTGCTTTGCAGTCTTTGTAGCCCTCTTGTCTCTGGTATCCCCAGCCTGCCACCAGCCAGTGCCACAACAGCATTACCTCCCTTTCCTGTACCTCGGTGTTGCAGCAGTCCCTTCCAGGCCAGCCACCAGTCTGACTTGCTGCAGACCCTGTGACTGTCCTTCCCTTTGGCCACCCGCAATAACTTCAACTTGTGCCCCTCTCAGAGGTTCCTCAGATATCACCCAGAGATAAGCAAAGGGGGGAAAGCCACAGTCCAAATGTAGGTCTTAAAGGTGAGCTGTGGGAAAAGGTGGCAGTACAGCCCTCTTCAGAGACTGGAAACAGCTTCTTTGATGAAGCTATTCCTGCCAGTGTGATTTAAGGAACCAGAACAAAGCTCTATCCCAAGGCCAGGCTGGCTCTTGGATAGCCACAAGCCCCAAGACACACATCGCTTAGCCAAAGTTTTGTCTCATTCCTGGCCAGACACTTCCTTGGACTTACCAACACCTCACTGCAAGGAGACAGAGCATGTGGGAGAAGTCTGTCCGCAGTACATTTCTGAGTTGCACTTACATGTGATGGGCATCGTTTCTTGCAACCAGCAGGTTATCGCCTGGTGATTTTTCAGAACACAAATGTTGTTTGGTAAATGCAGACAGAGCAGCTGCTGGTTGGAAGAAGATGCTTGGAAATGTCTGTAAATGAAAGGTAGATGAACAAGTACGAAGAGTGCTCAGGAGACTTTGGGAGGAGCAAGGAACCTGCATCTGACCTTATGGAGAGGGCAGATGACCAATTCCAGCACGGTGGGACATGACCCAGGCACCAGCAGAGGTATACGCTGTTTCCTGCCAAGTTCTGCTGACCCGGGATCAACCTGCTGCTGCCCAGGGACTGTTTTTCAAAGCCATTGCCTTTGGGCATCACCCCTCTCTGAGTGAAACAAGTCACTCTGCAATCAAGCCAGTGTTTCTATAACACTGCCAGAAATCCAAAGCAGGTACTGTAAGTCAACAAAATGCTAATTCCCAAAAGGTTAATTAAACTGAGCAGGACTCATAGATGAAATGCAACAGCTGACTGCTGCAATTAACTCTGGCACCGTGGTTAGCATTAGGTGGCACTCCAGTGTGGGGGAGCTCCTCAGATGAGTTATTTCGGTACGTACTCTCTTGGGGCGGGCGGGGATGTGTCCTGTATGTATCAGTCATTTCCTTCCTGCCAGCCTTCAGGAGATGGAAGTTAGTGACACCAAATTCAGTCAACCTGGGGGGGGGGGAGGGGGAAATGTGTTGCTTCTCTACAACCCCCCTGAACCAAAACTCGTAAACACTGAGTTATGAGGTATGAGGCTCTATTTAAAATTAGTCTTCTAATGTAAATGTGTATGTAAATACTGTGTATTACTCTGTGGCTGTCATCATCCCTTCCAGGTAAAGCTGGAGAGAGAAGGCTTAAAAACAGTTTAGTGGGCTTGGGAAGACTGGGCAATACCTTTAGCCCAGGGAATGCTTTGCAGCCAGCGACAGGGAACACAGAAGAGGGGTCCTTTTTTCCCCCTGATATACTGACATTTACTCCCAGCAGGGGCGTTCCAGGAAACAGAGAGCCCTGAAACTTTCTCACAGCATCCTGACAAAACAAATGTCCCCCATGGACCCTTCTGGGGTGTCTGGCAGGAAAGGGAAGGGAGCTGGTGGGTCCTGGTTCACACGCTCTGCTGCAAAAGGGGCCCTCAGTCTGGCCACAGTCTCCCTTGCAAGGAGTTGGCTAGTGCCTTGCTGACTCTGCGACTGCAGAGAAATGCCCAGAATCACCCTCTGATTGTCAAATCTGGGGCATTTCCAGGGATGCCTGTGTCAAAAGCAGGCAGGTCGCAGCAAGCTCACGTCCAGCGCCCACATCCTCACATGGTGGAGGAGCCCTCCCTGCCTGCTCTGCTCCTCTCCATCGCCAAGCAGCGAGTTGAGCTGCTGCACTCCAGATTGCTTGGCTCCTGGCAGCATTTGGCCCTTGCAGGTGGAGGTCTTTCGCTCCTGGTCCTGAGGAGGGGAAGAATGATGTGTACACAGGGATACTGCTTTCCAAGCTGACTCACTGAGCTGGTGATGGAGCCAACAAAGTTTGTCTGCTCATGCTCTGCTGTTGTCTTCCATGGCGAAGAGACGGAGCACAAAACTCCTGGGGAAGCTCTGAGCTCCCTATGGGGGGACTGTTGCCTCCAGATGAATAACTATTGTTGATGTCCCGAGGAGGTACCTGCCACATAATAACATCCAAGAAATTCTTCCAATTACTGCCTTTTTATAGAAATATGAGGAACAATTACATAACAGCTGCATGCAATTACTACATCAGGTGATGTGACCTTTTCAAAACCAAGAAGTAATATAATTTTACAGGTAGAACAGAAAAAAAAAGTTTTTCTTTTTCTCTTGGAATATAAAAACATAAAACCCATGAGTTCAAAGCAAAACCCATTCTTTTTTTGCGGAATTTCCTTTTAAAGCACAGGTAATGGTGGTTCTTTCAATTACATCTCACACCAGTTTCTGGCCATCTGGAGACAACGGAATAAAAGTAAGTCATAAAACAAATAAGTAATCCTATGAGCAAATGGACGAAGCCTGTACTAAGATGTTGTGCCTTAAGCTAAAGGCCTCTTTTCTCTAGGATGAGCTGAGTTTAGCTTGCAGCCTGGAACATCCATTGGCATTCTTTGTCACTTTCCCCCCTCTTTGTTTTCTAATATAACTAGTGGAAACTTTCTCTCTGAAACTTCAGCCTGCCAACTGCAATGAACATTGACCAGTGGTTTCAGAAGTTACAGGTAGGCACAAAGACAGCAATACTGCATTCAGATTGGCTCCTTAGGCTAATGCGCAGCATAGTTTTCAAGGTGAGGTTGTAAGAAAGGCAGTGGCAAAAGGCAGTGGATAAATATGTAAATAAATATATGTAAATAAACAATATACAATGCAGGTCTTGAAATCAAGGGCTAAGGAGAAGAAAATTTTTTGCCTTCCTACTTCATCACCAAACAAACTTTTTCATGATCTGGGGGTTTCCTTCTCCATCAGGGCTTTTCCCTTTGAAAAAGATTTATCCATGATTCTGATACATACTTTTTGCTCCTTTCTTTTCTGGCCTTCATTCCCTTGATGTCTGGCAGGGCTGGTGTACAACCGGGCTTTCCTGGGCTGATCTCATTGTGTGGGGAATGGATGGTCAATATGGGGACAGGGAGATGCCTGCCTGGAGGATAGGATAAGAGTGAGAACAGAGCCTTGCTTTACACCCACAAAAGACTCCTCTGACTTTGAACTGGACCAAAGGTAAGCCATTTCCACACCTTTCCAGCCAACAGCCCAGGAAGAGCACCACAGGCTGTGAAGTCTTTAACTCCCATTGTTTTTTATATAACCTCCGTGTATATGGTTGCAAAGAGCAGTTATCATTTAAGTGATTAAATGATAACAGCGAGCAGTCTAATTCTAATTTAAGTCTAATTCCCACAAAAATCATTACAATGTTCAGGACCCATGCCTTGCCCCTGAACCTGGCCTATGCCATACAGAGGAGCGTGGAGACAGACTGGACCTCTCCAGGTACCTGTGCACCTCTTTCCTTGCACCATAAGAAGACATCAGACTGCAGAACAAGTCACCATCACTCCAGCCTCTCATGCTAAGCTCTCTCCTTTCAGCATAGCTAGGCAAGGATGCAAATATAGATGCAGACTTGGTGAGAAGGTGGCCTGAAAGCTGATCCAGGCTGTCCTGCTTGTAAATTACCTCTTTACATCCTGGTTCACTCAGCCATTTGTTTTGCTAATCCCAAAGGCCTGGAAGGTCATGATATCCCAAACAAACAGCCTTCGTGCTATGTTATCCTTGCCTTGTTTTCTCCATTTAATTTTCTCTCTCATATCATATTTCCCTTTTATTATATTTTCCTTTGGAGAAAAATATAAAATCTGAAATACATCTGGAATTACGCATATCTACCTAGGAGAAGCTAGGCATTGGTAGGTATAGGATGGCATAGAGATGCCACCAAACTTATTAAAAGATGTCACTATTCTATGTATTTTTCCCTAGAAGAAAAGTAACTTTATCTCTAAGCTCCTGAATGGCCTCATGAAGATCTGTAAATGTCCACTTCAGTCATTTTATATCCATGTGTCTTCCTATGGTTGTGATCTGATGTAGCTTATTAGCCAAACATGTTCAGCTCCTTTTTTTGAAAGCTTAATAATTAATAAATAATGCATTCTTTATTTTTAGATCTATCTGTTAACGCTCTACATAGCTCAAATGGCATATGGATGCCCAGGAGTACAAAACATTCGGAAGCCTTATTCCTCTGCTTTTTGATAATCCCTTTTCCTCCTGCTGAGAACATTTCCATCCTTGTGATTGCTTTTGTGTGGCCCCATCCTCCTGCATGAAAGCAGCTACCACAAACAATATTTGAGGAGGCTGAAGGACCAGTGATGTGAAAATTGCTTCAGTGCTAATTCTACTTTCTAAATATAGGCACGTTTTTTCTTGAACACAAGGACAAGACAAGAGAAGGTGAATGGTACTGATGCTTACTTTTGCTCCTTCACAACAGCTTCTGCAATATATACTCAGGACTGCTGGGAGGAGACAGATTTTTGTATGGTGAAGCTTCTCGTATAGGCATTTTACCTATAGACCACTCCATCCTTCTTGATGCTGAGGAAAGAAATATATGTGTGTGTGTTTACATGTATAGGTATATGAAGAGAGAGAGAAAGAGATATACATACATACATTCATTACAGAATTAGGTCTTTTTTAAAAGCATATGGATTTAATGCTCTTAAATTGACACTTTCTGTCTGTTCAGAAGAAAGGCTCGTTCTGGGCAAGAGGCATGATGTTTATTATCATCCTTCTGTCATGTGCTAATCTTATCCCTAGTCCCAGGTGGAGGCTTTCTAAGGTCCTTCTTACAGTCAAGTGGCATTACAGGCTGGACTTGGCTGCTGTTGTATTTCAAAGTAGAGCAATGATGTCATTGCTGTCGTTTGTTATTATTTTTTGACTTATTTGATACAGTATCTGCTAATATCAAAACTTTCTTTCAGGCATCTGTTTCTGTCTACTTGCTGAATGTCTCTTCTGATGCTGAGTTTTCCTTGCCAGGATGTAAGATGCATTTTGATAACATTGCCTTTGCACGCCGTGGACCTGATGGATGGAGCAGTCTCTGCATTTTGATCTGGACAAGAAATAAATCCACCTGGGGGAAAAAAAGAAACACAAATGAGAGCTCATAATGTAACACCGCTGCCAAAATGCTAGCGCTATTCCCCAGTACGCGTGGAGATGAATTACAAGTAAAATCAAAGGGTGGTGTTGTCACTTTCCATAGGCTTGTAGCAATCATTTCTGAATCTTGAACAGCATTTTAAAGGCAACTTGAACAATGGTTTACAAAACTTGAAGAATGTTTTACCATTTTCCTTTAAAAGCCTTTGCAAAAAACTGTCTTGTCCATTACACACTCACAGAAGACTACAGTTTAGTAAAAATGGAGAGGGAGGAGCATGGTGGTCCTTGTAGGTGCTAGGTAAGAATTGCATGTAACCCTCTCTTTTAGGTTGCTCTGCCTCCCCACGTCTCCTACCTCAACTCTCAGTTTTCTCTCTTCCTCGCTCATGTCATATGTAGGAGACCACAGTCTTTTAGGGACAAGATTGTCATGGGTACACAGTCCCACCACCCTCACACAGGGTCATAGAGGTGGTTGGCATGCAGATATCCTCGGACTGAAACTGTTGAATCAGATAATACAAAGTCCTGCTAGGAGAGGCAAGATTTCTTGTGGGATCCAAAAGAGTTGGGGAAGTCTCTTGTCTCCGTGGAGAAATCATCACTGTATGGTAAATCCCATGGGCTAAAAAACTAGAACAAGTTAAGTCTCTGAGCTTTCTCCTTGGAGTGATAATATTCCTGAAAATGCTGGCTTAACGTTAAGGTTGCATTTCATGAGATAGGAGAAAATAGTACCTGGGTCTTGGGGAGAGGGATTTGTGGGAAGAGGTGGTGGGGGAAGGGAACCTTATTGATAAAGTCACTGGGTAATATCTAGATTAGTATCTCCTTGACCACTAGATCCTGATTTCCTATGGCATATAACTGCTTTGCTATAACTCTCCTATAACTTTCTCCTTTGTGGAGTCTCCAACACTTAAAATAGAGACAGTGGGCCTGAACCTGAAGGAAATTTTGTGGCCAAGGTGTTGTGTATTTTTTCCGGCTATATTAGACAGTTTTATGAAAGGTCCCCACTTTACCTATTTTTGTGACTATTTTCTGTCTGTTTTCATGCAACTTGTAGAAAGTTAATGTTAAGACTTCTGAACAGCTATCAAATCTGCTGGAAACCGAGACACACCCCATCAAAAGTTATCAAGGGAGACAGACTAAATACAAGCACAGCACAACTGTGCGAGACTTTCTTTGGAAGCCAAATTAAAAGGCATTTAAATCTCAGACAGAAGCTCTCAGAGCTTTCTGACCCAACAGATTTAGCGTTAAAAAAAAAAAAAAAAAAAAAAAAGAGGGAGCGATTCCAGCTAAAACACTTGAAAAAGGCTTATATAATCTGCTGGCTCTTAGTGAACATCATCTTGGCTCCCTCAAGCGGCTGGTCCCAGAGAGCTGACAGTTTTCCTCGTGTTTCAAAGCACAAGTGTTTTTTCTCTTAGCACAAGTGTTACAGGTCTCTGTCCCAGGGATCCCAGCTTCAGGCCCTGCTGAATTGCAGCGTGCAGCTGTGTGCAGCCACGCTTTGCTAGAAATTGGTACCCGGTAAATAAGCTCCACGTAGTTCTGAGGTCTCATAATCCAAGAAAGACCGAAGGGACTGAGGCAATCTATATTTGTTTTCACATCCTTTTCCTTTTTCTTGTCATCCTCTAGAGGACTGCATTGCCATTAGTTCTTTTCTCTAAGTTCAGAGACAGATTCTAATGGTTTTGCTGCTGATTGAGATAAGCCTTCATTAGCTATACTGGCTGAGGTCTGCTCTAAAAAAGGCTGGCTGGAGACCCGTGGGACCACATCCTGGCTGCAACATCCTGAAGTTCAGCAAAAACAAATGCAAAGTCCTGTACTTGGGACAGCCCTGGAGCTGGGGCCAACCAAGGAGCAGCTCTGGGGCAGAGGAGCAGCTGAATGTGAGAAATCACTGTATCCTTGCAAAATTTAATATCAGTGGGCACAGGGTGCAGAAAGGAGGACTGTGGACAGAGGAAGAAAAAAAATTCACCATGTGAGAGGTCAAGTGCTGGAACCTCCATTCTTTGAGATTTTTTCGGTACCTGGCTGGACGGGGCCCCAGGTGACCAGCTCTGACTTGGGGGTAATCCCTCCTGTGGATTGGAATGGGAGTGGATTGGAACAGCTCCTTTCTGATCCCTGTTATTCTACGATCCGTGAAACACATGCAGGGCCTGAATTTTTCTATTGTTCACTGCAGGATTGCTTTGAAAGTACTCGCATGCACTGGTGCAGACCCTGACACCCAGCGAGTCTGCAGCCAAGCTCAGCCTTGCTCTTGACTTCCCTCCCCTCTCTCTGCCATGCTGTGCAGGGAGTCAAGCTTTATCCTAAGTGCTTCAGCCAGGTTTTGACCAAAATATACACCTGCCCTCCAATGGCTGAGGCCACAAAATTGTCCTTTAGCTGGCTCATCTTAAAATTCAACTGCTGTTAGCCCCTTGGAGGGCTGAGCCCCTCAGCACTGACCCAGCTGCCCAGGCTGGCTTTGCTGTCCCTACTGCATTCGAGGCTGCCTGAGCACCAAGGTTTCCAGGAGCTGCTGCTACAGCACAAACCACGTTGGAGAAACAGCCAAGTCCTCCAGGGGTGTTTTGTCATAGAATCATAGAATAGTTTGGGTTGGAAGGGACCTTAAAGATTATGCAGTTCCAACCCCCCTGCAGGAACAGGGGTTGGGTTCTGTCCCCTGTCCTAGGGCAGGGACACCTCCCACTAGACCATGCTGCTCAAAGCCCCATCCAGCCTGGCCTTGAACACTTCCAGGGATGGGGCATCCACAACTTCCCTGGGCAACCTGTTGCAGTGCCTCACCACCCTCACAGGAAAGAATTTCTTCCTAATACCTAACCTAAATCTCCCCTCCTTCAGTTTAAAATTGTTAACCCTCGTCGTATTGCTACACTTCCTGATAAAGAGTCCCTCCCCATCCTTCCTGTAGGCCCCGTTTAGGTACTGGAAGGCCGCTATAAGATTTCCTTGGAGCCTTCTCTTCTCCAGGCTGAACAACCCCAACTCTCTCAGCCTGTCCTCATAGCATAGGTGCTCCAGCCCTCTGATCATCTTTATGGCCCTCCCCTGGACTCGTTCCAACAGGTCCATGTCCTTTTTATGTTGGGGGCTCCAGAGCTGGATGCAGTACTCCAGGTGGGGCCTCACAAGAGCAGAGTCACATGAAATGTGAGGACACAAGGCAAATTCATGAGGGCATGAGCATAGTTTTGTTGCAAGAAGTTGCAGTGCGAGAAGCTGGAGACAGGTCGCCTCTGCCTTCGTAAGCAAGCAAGCTTTTTGAGTTCTCTGGTACGCATGCTTCTGGTGAGACAGATCTCTGAATTTATCTCCTTTCAAAAGGAAAGCTTTTGTAAGTCACCTTTAATTTATTAGGTCTTTCCTCAAAGAGAGGCCTCATCCTACAGTCCCTTGTCAGCCACAATTTATCTTCTCTGTTTTAACAGTTTTTCATGTCCTTACAGGCAGAGGTTTTCCAGGTTTCTTCAAGGACATATAAAGATTGCTATTTAATGCTCACCAGTGCAATTTGCATTGCTTCAGTCTCGGGAAGTAGGAACAGAACTTCAGCTCTTCAGTTTGGAGATTGGATGGTAACAGGAATGGGAATATATAGCAAAGGGGAAAACAGTGATACAAATGCTGAACCCTAATTGCACTTTTCATATCATAGAGTAAAACCTCGTGAATGTTTACTAATTAGTCATACTTTTAAGCTAAAAAGCCACTATCACAGAGTATCTCTGCCTGTCACAACAAGCTCCTGGACTTCAGCATGCAGCTTTACATATGCGCAACTCCCGGACACCTCTTTAAGTGAAGGCTTACCACTTCATTTATGCATCAGAAAAAAGAGAAGATGCTACAACAGGTGCTGAACAAACCTGTGAGTTTTCTCTTTCCTCACTTTTTTTTCTGGATGCGAGAACTGGGTACGGACTGGAAATACGTGATGTGCTTCTTCAATCAGTGTGGGGGTTTTCCTGCTTTGGTTCAAATTTTAGAGAACTTTTTAAGCAAATCTCCTGATCACTTCCCACTCATTGGTTTGCATTTTGTCATGATTACGAAAGGCACAAACTGGGTTTTTTTTTCAGATTAAACTAAACTGGAAGATGTGGGAAGTCCCTAATGAGTTCCAGCCTCTAATGACCATTGACAGGACCAGACTGGAGCTCTTCCAAAGTAAAGCATCCTGACTCACGGATGGCGCCAACTTTCATCCTTATTACCAGTTCCATCACTCTGCAGATCTACTTCTATTGCACTGCATTTCTTGTAAACATAGACACAGCCTTTTCTGCACTGATTTGCTGCCTTTGGCTCCTTCTGCACAGCAGAGTCTTCATTACATCTGGGTAACAGTTCTCTTACTCAAATAGTAAAGGTGAAAGATTTTGTATAATCTTTTACCTCTCCACTCTCAGGATATTCATATGTTGATAGATCAGGAGACTTAGAAATGGAATGAAAGTATTCAGATGCTGCACTTTTAAAAAGTTAAAAGTCAGGACTTGTTAAGGATAAGACCAGGATATTTTCAGACATAAGTTTGGGCTCTTCCTGTGCTGATTGAGACAGCTAATAAAATTGACTTGGTATTTTTTTCCCAAGGACTAAGGTGTATACAGTACCATTGACTATGAGGACTTGAAACGTGCTTTCTGAGGACTTGCAGTACCATTGACATCTGCTGAATTTGTAATGCTCTACAATTTGGAAATTCTAAGGGAAAATACACTTTTGCCTCAAGCATCTGGCATTGCTCTTTGGTCTCTGGCTTTAGACTTCAAAGAGGAAAAGTGTTGGTCAGGATGCCCTTAGTAACCTTCCCTTGGTGACTGCATGCAATGCGTCAAAACAGAATAACGCATGCAAGGGCTGGGACTGGGCTCTGCCACTGTGAGGGAGAAAGGCAAAGGAAGGTGGAAAGAGAAACACTTTCTTCCCAAGCCTTGGACACCCACATTACTGTTTCAGCAGTGTGATTTTCATGGATTTACTTGAAAACACACTGTTTGGCTTATCTGGTTTAAGTAGCTGGTTCACTAGTACAAATTGAAGGATCCTCCAAACATATGTCTATCTCCATTTCCCTGTGGGACGTATGATACAGAAAATCACCTGAGCAGCTATGCCTTCTTATTTGTAATAAACTCACATTTCAAAGCAGTGGTGACCAGGGGAAGTAGACTATAGAGAAAAAGATGTATATTGCCACTGAGTATCCCAAATATGTTGAGTTATCCTTGGGCAGACATGACAGGATAGGTCCCTCAGCATAGGTCAGTGTGGCCCCACTGTTACAAGCTGCAGCCTGGCTCTGGTGTCCACCAGATGTCCACATCTTTGTAGTAGAGCATGACAGCTCTCATGAACCACAGTGCCCCATTGGCCTGCAAGTACCGCAGTGCATTTTCTCCAGGTTTTGCTGTTCAGAAGTTAACCAGTTTCCCAATCCAGACAACACTTCAATAACCTTTGCTAATGAATCAGTTAAAAAAGCATGTTTCTGCTCTTCCATGTGTGAGGGAATTTCTGCAGACACACTACTGACTCCCTGGAAAGACCAAAGGCAGGCTTTAACGTTCCCAGCAGTCTTGTCTTGCCTGGGTAAGGGTTTAAAGTCTTTCTTGAAAAGTCAGAAAATCACTGTGGATGTTCTCTGAAGACACTTTCCTGGCTAATCCACTGCTCCCAAAAGGCAGCCTGCGAGGGAGAGCATATAGCACCGAGTGTTGTCATGCAGGAACTGTGATAAAGCTGAACAACATTTATAACATAGCCCAATATTACTCTTATGTTTGTCATGAGATTAGATTCCTGCTGAGGCATTTCTCACCCCCATTTGCATCTTTGTGGTGAGAACAAAGCAAAGACAAATGATGGCTCCCACTGGTGGGCAGAGGACAAGATCAGTCCCCTCTCTGCCAAATAATTCTTACAGGGTTTTGTGTGAGAATAGGCATGTGTGTATATCTTTGATTTGTTTTAAATGCCGTCTCAGTCATTTATTTCTGAATGACTTGTTTTTTATTATGTGCTCCCTATTCCAACATGAAAAGAGCTAAATTACCTCTTTCCTCCTGCTCATCCCTCCTTCCCATCACTGTGACAAGAGGACTGCTGGTTGTTCAATCATCTTGCTAACGCCACCAGGCAGCCCACGCTCTGCTCTGTTTTGGCGGATCAAGAGGAATTCATTACTCTTTTAAAAGTGGTCAATACGTGGGCTAACAGAAGGTCACTCCAGAAATTATTCCAGTGCATAAAAATATGAATGCTAGGGATACCATCAAGTCTGCACAAACCTAGCGTGCAGTGGTAGCTTTCAACAGCAAACTGAACTCACACCAAGCAAGGTTTACACCATGAATGAGAGAAATGCCACCATTTTTTACCCCTGAAAACTCAACCATGGCTGATTCCTGGAACAATTTAACCACCTTAGACTTGAATGGGCTCCTCAATACATGGAGAGGAGGTAGAGTGAAGAGAGATAGTAAAGAACAGGGACTGAGCACAGAAGTCAAAGTTGCAGGTGGCCCTCATGAGAACAAGACTGGAGGGAAGAAGCCCCAACAGCAGCCCATGACATGGAATTACTAAGAAATATTCACAGGCTGTACGAAAAGCTCCTGGAATCTGAGTCAGTCTGAATTACACCCCATGTCCCCCTGCTTATAACCAAGAATATCAAAAATTTCCACTGAAAAAGAATGAAAAGCAGAAGGAAGACACTAGTGGACCTTTTCATTGTGCTAAAACCACACTTTTATTTCATCATAAAGGTGTATTTATCTTTCCAGTGGAGTTTCACATGAGAGCAGAATCTGGCCTAGGCCTGGCACATATTAAGGGGTAAGTCTCATTAAAATGCGCTCTGGGTACCATTAAACAACTTTGATGTTAATGAATATATACGTGACACCTGGGATTTTAGGCAGACTGTGGCTCCATCTCAGGAGCTTGCCTGAAGCCACTGTGCACATACATCAACTGTCACTGGAAGCCTGGGAGAAAAGCGCCTTGCCCTGCTGCAAAACAGCGCTGTCGACCATGCCCCATGCCTTACAGTGCTGAAACATGGAGGCAGCGGGATCACAAACACCCTACTACAACCGTTACTGACCCTCATTACCGGCTGAACTATGAAAAATGAACAGCTTAGTGGAACACAATGAGTACAGCCCAGAGAAGTTAGCCTCAAGGAGTGAAAAAGGAGGAGGAAATGCCCTTCATCAAAAGGCTGATGAGCATATTTTTAGGAAAAGGAGGTCAAGGTTGAGATGCACGTTAAGAGCCACATAAAGGCAGAACTAGCCAAGCTTCCATGTGGAGAAGGGGTGATAAATGCACTTTATTAAGTTGTTTCTAAAATTGGAGCAGATGGGATAAGCTTTGAAAGAGATACTCATTTAAGATTTATGTGGAATAAGTGCGGAGAGATAGCTGTTGAAAAGACTGCCGTAAACCAGTTCTCCAAGTTGTCATTCACTAGCACTCCCCGGTGTTTTCTAATAAAAATAATCTGTTAAAATCAGTCTCTGGAGACAGCTTGTCTTTGGCTGCCAGTGCAATTTGTCCTTATTGTTTCACGTAGTAAATGCTTTTGGAATAAGTCAGGGATTGTTTGAAGAAGAGACAGCTTTGAGATAGATTTTTAAGTTATTGTTTTTCATACTGGCAAAGCACTTTTATACAGCTTTAAAACAGGTAAAAACGGTTACAAGTTATAAAGGAACAGGGGAAAGTCTTTTTGTTTTAAAAAATGGCAAATAGTTAGTTAGAGCCACTTAAATTGCTGATGGGTATTCCTTCCATGTACAAGTTTGCAGTACCACACAGCAGTGGAGGGATGTAGCCTTGTGCTAGCGTGGGACTATGGATGTGCTGGAGCTAATGAAATGCCTGTAACCCCACAGGATAAACGGATAACTAGGAACTGCAGAGTACAGTGCAGACGTCATGCCAACGCACTGCTAAAATCCTTGCTGACACAATTGCTGTGAAGTTAGTTACCTAAGGCAGCAAAGGCCGCATTGCACAGAAGAGAGCAGAGACCACAAGCAGCCTGACCGTACATGTGTCAGTGCCCCGGATCCAAGAGCAGGGAGACACAGTTACGGTCCCTCCCTGCTGGGACTGGGGTCACGGAGATGCAGACCTTGGGCTGTATCCTGAACCCAGGGATGGTAGGCTCTTTGTGCTGCCTCTATTTCATTTCCCAGGATTCAGGTAACTGCTCGGAGGGGAAACACCAGACCCCCTCCTCCCCCGTTTCATCCTCTCTCCCATTATTTTCGCAATCCCACCCAGGTAAAACAAGAGCGCAGTGACATTGGGGTTGTAAAGCGGAGCTGAACTGAAGCTAGAAAACCTTCACGAACCCACAGCGTCCATTTCTTCTCTGTGCCATAAACTTCTACTCATTATTTTGCCATTAAGTTTGAGAGATGGACAGCAGAGTCTGTCTCTTCATTAGTGGCGATGCAGTGCCAAGACAAGCCCCCAGCTTCCCTGGTGCGGTGCCAGGCCTGGGGGAGCCGTTAATAGTGATTTTTCTGAGATGGCAATTTGAAATTCCAAGCTGGTTTCACTAGCGAGACATGAAAGTCATTTTTAACTCTTCCACATTAGTCATGATTTTGAAACTTTTAGTGTGAAAAAAAGCCATTCTCCTGCCTTTCATAGCCTTGAAGTGATTGTTAGCAGAGTTCAACTGCAGGAATATTTCCAACTGTAGAAATGTGCAACAAGCATCTTTCAGAAAAATAAAAAAAAAAGAAATACTAGTTTTTTCATAAGGATGATATAAACCACATTGCAGCTACCTGGAAAAAATTCTGCTGTTTTTCACTGAAAAAAAAAATATGTCATCACCTATTAAAATATTACGACCAATTCTAAATGAGGCTTTTAGGTGCTTCTATGAAGTGCAATGTATTACCTTATTGTCATAGCAGAGCCCACTTAAAAGTAAATAAGCTTTTATATGCATTTTGCTAAGGGATTTGTTCATTTTGGGCCACCCTCAGCAGGAGCAAGATGGACTGTCTTATACGGCTCCACCTGCTGCTGCAGGAGCTGGGAGGTGTGAGGCTGCTTCAGACCAATGTACACCCTAAAAGCCAAAGGAGGGTACGGGACAGCCCAGACACCCCTTGGTTGGGGATTCCCCTTGGAGAGAGGGAGAATCTGTGCAAGTTGGCCAGCAGGAATTCACTTCTATAGTTTTCCAAGTGATTTGCAGGCTTATATCCCTATCGTTAAGTGGTTTCCTAAGGACAGACTATAAGCACCTGAGTGTGAACCCTGCACGTCCAAGAAGAGACATCCATGTCAGCCTCTTCAGGACCCTTTGTCCCAACTTGTCATGGATGCATCTTTTGTATGGCCCACATGATGTTTGCAAAGTGCTTTGCTGTGGTGTGTGGATGAAAAGGAGCTATATAAATGCAAATTTAATGTATTCATTTATTCTACACGGAAGGTTGTACTGAAGGCCAGGTAAATTACACCCACGGCATCTGCCTGTCAGCTCTTAATGTCACCCAGTCCAGGAGCAATAAGTTTCCATATAATTTGTTAAGCATGATATTCTTTTGTTAGTCCTTGCAGACTATTTTTAATCAAATTACTCTTCTCCAGGTGTTTTCCATCCGGCTGGACCCGCTCGCTGCCGAATTCAAGGAGCCTGATTCATTACTACCTGCGTCATTTGCCTGACCTTGCCACGAGACCGCAGTGGCAGCATAACGAGGGAGGTTCGTTCTTCTAGCACAGCCCCGGCTTCTCCCAGCTCACTGCTGGGATCCTCAGGAGCCGAATCCTTGCCCTGAAACTTTAACAACCTGCAACAAGAGCAAGTCCTTTATCACTCACTCCGGCTTTACCTGGGGTCCCTTCATTATTTCTTTTACTCCCCTTGGAAGTATGCAGCTGTCCCCGGCATTGCTCTCATTATCCCTCTGTGAACACTGGAAAAAGAACGTATTTACATTTCCTGACACGCTTAGTATTCCTGTCATCGCCGTCTCCCTGAGCTTGCCCTGACCTTTGCAATGACCTTTTGCAGCAACTCTGTTCCAAACACTTTTTCTTCTTTGCTGCTATTTCCTGTGCAATTTTGGCTTCATTTTTCCAGCTCTATTTTTGTTATTATTTTCTTCTTTGCTCTTTTATGCTGTTCTATATAGGTCCCTGGCTGTAGTGGTGACCCAGCAGCCCTTTCAGATATCGCTTTCTGGCCTCAGAGCTCCCTGCCGCAAGCCTCATTGCTGTCTGTAATGCTGCTGGGTACCGAGTACAGGGAAATTAATGTCAGCTACAAGTGAGGCTCAGCACATGGAAGGAAGTTTTGCTTGTGTAACTTCGGAGAGCTCAGCTATTCCTCTGCTGGGATGCACATGCCGCTGGCCTCATGCAGAGATGATATGTCAAGAGAAAGACAAAGCTTACCACTGCCGGCATCGCTAGCGCTGTTGTTTTGGCCTCAGGCTAAACCCAGCTGCGAGATCTAAAACTGTGTGCACCTGTGGTCCGGATCAACATCCCTTCAGCTTGATACACCTCCGCGTTTCTGTGTCCCAGGGCCCGCAGTGCTGCCCACGCTTCAGACCCCCAGGGATTCTGTGAGACGCGGGGAAATAGTCTCGTTTAGGCAATCGCAAGGTTGAATTTTCCCAGCTGAAACTACATGGAGAGACATAAAGCCTTGGAGAAACAAAAGGTGGCTTATGATAACTTGACCTGGGCAGAAGGTCAGACTTATCTCTGAAATTTGGGAAAACATCATTCATACTGGTGTGGACCTCTAGTTTTGTTTTGACACTCACCTATAAGTAGCTGCAAACTCGCAAACCTTGTCAAGCAAGTTCTTGGATTTGTCTGCAGAGTCAGTAAGTGGTGGAGCCAGACCTTTAGCTGCCGAAAAGCAATAAAACTTCAGTCAAGGCAGTGGATTTGCACTGATTTACATTGGCATAGCTTACAGTCCACAAGAAAAACCCAGTTTATTATATTCCTGAGAGTAAAAGATATATTCTCTGGAAAGCAGATACAAGAGTTACTGTCATCCATCCTCCTTTACCAGTGTAACAGGATTGATGTGGTTCAGAATGGCACCTATTAATTGTTTTCATTATCTTATTTTCACCTTTTTCTTTCATTTCACTAGCAGGCATTATTTAACCATCAGTGCTGCTGGAGAAGGCCGGTACTCAGGTTTTGTACTATCAGTGAGTGAGTACCTGGCAGATCAGAGAGAGCAAATGCTGCTCTTGCAAAGGTCTCTCCAAATCCTTGGAAGAGGCACCCTTAATGTCTGGCAGCATCTTGGGAAAGCAGCCCAAGACAGACAGATGCAGAGCTGAGCAACGCAGGTTATAGCCTTACTTTTGCAAGGAGTCCAGCTAAGGAGTTTGGCTAAAACAATACACGGACTGCAGTGAGTAAGACTGATGAAAACGGGAACAGTGTAATTTCACCTAGGCAAACTGAACAGCAAAGGCTGATGTGCTTCCAGTGCTGAAAGCTGGTATTATGGTGCTGCAACTGAAGGCACAAGCCATTTCTCCCCTGAAACCAAAATAAATGCTTTAGGCTTCTGCTTATTTTTGTAGCCTCACAATTTTTTCTCTATTTTTTGGGAGCAGACGGAGTGCAACAATGCTAGTAACAGTTCATGCATCTGACTGCTGCTATGGGAAATAGATGGGGGAAAAGGGGTTGAAGGACGCAGGGAATTTGCCAAACAGTTGCTTGGAAAGTGGCAAATAGCTCCAATAAGTCCAATAGAGCTAATACATCCACCTAACTGCATGTGCCATCCTGCCCAAGCACTTAATCCTTAATTATGTGACTGTTTTTATCTCCAGATGGGAACTCATTTGAAGTGTTTATATCTCCCTCTGGATTTGGGAAGGAGGTTTGTGCTGACCACACACCAATTTCCTCTCATGGCTGCAACACACAGATCAGACACTTCACACCAGCGCGGCTCTGTGAGATCCCTTCAGCTTTCCACACCAGCTCCAGCCTGGCATCACTGGTCACTCCAAAGCCCCCCTTCCCCAGGACTCGCTGGGGAGGAAATATGGAGAAGGTGTTGACATCTGCTCAAGCAGAAAGTGATGGGTGAGAAGCACAAAGCAAACAGCCTTGGGACATAGGTGTTTTTCACAGGTATCAGAACGGACTGGCCAGACAGAGGGGTGCTGGCAAAACAAGGAGTAGCTGACAGTCAAATTGCGCAGGTCATTGCAGGTCTTGTAACTCAGCAGAGAGAATTTTAGTTTCTTTATTTAGGTTAGCGCAAAAGAGCAAAGGGGAGCAATCACCTGGCCTAGCAGCTGCCTCACAAGAAGAAACTACAGTAATAAGCATCTAGCTTTTTAGTAAAGTAACAAGTTCTAGCTGTACTTTAGCAAAGAGTTGCAATGGCTACTGGTTACTTACCTTGCTAGAGCTTTGTTGTCCCCTTTAACAAAAATAATGTTCATTAAGCCATCTGATTTCTCTTTGCAAGTTAGGAACATAAACTCACCAAGGACAAAAAAAATTTGTAGATATTTTCCTTGTTTCTGGCTCACACTGTTAAGCTTGAGTGCAGCCCTTGTTGTTGCCAGTTGAGTTCTGGCAGATGGGTTGCACTTGGGAGCTGAGGTTTCCAGGACTAAGCAGCAGCTGAAGAAGGAGTGTGAGTACTGAGATTTGGAATCAGGCACTAAATCTTTTGGAAGTGTTGCCCTTAAAGATTGTCTATTTCTTTACCGGAGCAGCGTGAGAGGCTGCAAACTTGATACTGTTTCCTGGAGACCAGACACAGAGAAGGTCCTCTGCCTGGTGGGCCAAATCCAAGCAGAAGGTCCTATAGGCTTATTAAAGCTCAGTTAGATGACTACTGGTCTCTTACATAGCTGCTTGTCAGCTGCCCTTTCCAGTTGCCCATTACTCAGCTAGAAGGAAGAGTAGCATAGAGCCTGGCAGCACAGCTATTGAAAGCAGACCTTCTGCTTGCTGGGTGTGCTCAGCAGTGCCTTAGTCTATATACTGTAATAAAACTATAAGAACCAGGGTGTGCACTGGCATCCCAAGACAGACAGTTGAGAGAGCACTAAAAGTATCCTAAAATAGATATAGTTTTGCTCTTTTGGATAATCTAAATAGATTTAGAAATCAAATAGATTTTGGAAGACATTGTACCATGGGTACTACACCTCTGTGGACAATTGAACGTATCGGCAGTGAAGTGTAGCAATTTATGGAGTCGTTCCAATATTCCTGTGGCAAAAATCCACTGCATCTACAGCGTATTCATGTCAAGACCTCAATAAAGCCTTCCCAGGGTGTGTGAGCAGTGTGGCACTTGAGCTGTGCCAGTGCTGCAGTGCTCTCAGCTTTCCCTTCCTATCTAGTCGGTAGTGTCACCCAGCTGAAGCTGTAACTACGCTTCTTTTCAACAGTGGCTTATACTTCAAAAGGGCAAGCAACAAGAATTAGCATCTCCCAGTTCTGCAGTCTCAAACTGGGGGCAGCAGATAATCTGGTGGGTCAGGCACTTACTTTCTGGAGTCATTTTGCTTCTCTCAGAACAAGGTGTAAACATGCTGTCTCAAACCCAGATATCGGTGTGGGGAGGAGTGTTTGTGTGTTTTACACCACCAAGAGCCTCCTTGCTTGGGCAGTCAGGAAAGGACGCCCATTGTCTTTCTCTGGAGTAGAGCCATGGAGCTGAGAAGGGACTGAAATGCCCATGGCTCAAGAAAGGACAAGTAGCAGATAAATAGCCTACTCTGGGCTGTCTCCAGTAGCCTAATGTATATGTAGAGTTCAGACAGTAGATATGTGACAGTGTGTGTTTGTTATGCTTACAGCGTAATTTCCAGGTACCGTTCGCTTCCCACACATCCCTGTATCCCACTCCTCTGACCTGGTACTCGTTACCTCTGGCTGCAGGAATGCTCAGCCTGTATTGGGGGTTAGCGACAACTCCAGTTCCCAGAATCCAGTCAAGACCTCACCTCAAGGAATAGCCATGCATTGAGGATTTAGTCAGAGTTTCTCAGTCTGCCCATGAGCCGTGGGCCTATATTGGCAAGCTATTATAAATAACCATTTTGGCCTCCACAGTGGATGCTCCATCCTTTCGCCACTGTTTCTGTACAGAGCCAGAGATAGTTGTAGATAGTAGCTGGCCTGAATCATTGGAACTAAAACATCAGAAGAAACACTGTCTTAATCTGAATAGGCTTGAGCTAATCAATTAGTGTAAAATAATGTAAGCGGATAATTAAAACAAGTAATGAGAAAGTAATAGGAACGGCATATCTGGGTCCAGTTAGTGGCTTTGAAATGCTTTTGAAAGTCTGAGTCATGCACAGGGTGCAGATACTAGAGATGGTTTAGTTAAGAAGGGGACGCAGTCTCTGGCAGCTTGTCTGTGGATGACTACTCAGAGGTCTTTCTGCGTACACCCTGCTGAGACCTGCCTGCTTCTCTCCTCAGTTCTGGGCAAGCTCAGACACATCTTCCTGCCCCAGATGGGAATTCCTCCTCTCCAGAGCATCTGCATCTCTGTGGAAGCACATCGTCACATGCTGTCACCTCTGCGTGCCTTCCCTTCCCAACATACTGCTGGAATTAAGGCTTGAATGCTCCTCAGCATGTGGTCTTCTCAAGCAAATCCACTGGTGGGCTCTGTAGGGAGGGGACATGCATGCGGCGATGCTAAAGTGAAGGAGAAGGAGGAAACCATTTTCTTCCACCACTGTAATTTCAACTTTGAAAACTTCTTCTGAGTCTTAGTGACTCAGAAGAATGAAGCCAATTAAACTGCAATCTGTCAAGTCTACGAGGCATCCCCTCCTTTCAATGGAAGTCCTTTTCTGAGTGACATGAGCTGAGTGGAGGAAGACTAAACAGACAGGAGCAGCACCAAGTTGTTTCTAACTGAATAACTGCAGCGTTTAATATTCTGGTGCACTGTCAGTGAGAGGTGATCATTTTTTCAGAAGAAAATACACTGAAACTAGAGAAAACTCTGATTTCTACTTTTGCAATCAGATGCGGCAACACCTCCGAGCCTTTTTTTTTTTCACCCTGATTACCTAAAAGACACTGTAGCAGAATTCAGAAAGATGCAGTCAGTCTGCATCTTTTTGCTTGGAAAAGAAAAACAGATATGGTTGACACTCCCAGTGTGATGTTCCTTAAGAGTACACCTCTCCAATCAGCTAACATTCACCCGAGCACTTTCAAACACAGAAAAGAGCCTGCTGATGAAAATAGCTGCTTCTTGCTTGTGTTGATGCTTTAAAAACATACCTGCAGAGCTACCCAGAAAGCCTACTACAGGCTACTACTGTGATATACAGGCTACCCCGTATACGTCCTTTTATTTCACCTACTGAACTCTGCACTGAGCCAAGCGATTTGAACCTTGTAGTTGCTGCTATTCACACCCATACCAGCCCAGGGCTAGAGCTTGTCTTCTACATTTTGATTTGCAGACCACCAGACGCTAAGAATCAACCTCCTCCCTGGTCCTCGTGGTTAAATGTGCCAACCTGAACTTGGCTGGAGTCTTTGCAGAGCTGTAGGTTTTGGTATGTGTTTTGCCTCAAAATACAAAAGGGTTTTTGGTACTTGGTATTTTCCCCAACATGAGGAATCAACAAGTCATCTTTCAACCTCCCATCTTTGTTAAAATAACCTGCCTGAGCTACGTGTCTCAGTGTAAGTGCTTGAATACTTTTGTGGATCTTTTCTGCCCCTCTCAATTGTCTTCAAAGGCATTGTCAAAATAAGACCAACAAAATGGTACGTGATACACAAAGGAAAGTCAGTCATTATCTCCCACCTTCCTATTTGTATGCACCAATCCACCACTTATACCTTAAAAAATTCTACTAGCAAAGGTTTTATCACATCACTACATTAAAAATGCTTGATCAGTTGCTGGCTCAGTAGAGGCCCAAGAACCTTTGCAGGGGTGAGACAATTCTGCATCTACCAACTGTAGCCCAGGAACAGGCACATCTTGCTTCCCACCAGGACCCATTACAAATTGTTGAGCTGTCACAGTTTGTCAGCAGAGCAATTATACTCAGTTTCAGACTGCTGATGGAAACACAGGGCGGTGTTGGCCTTGTACCAACATTTGCAAACCCCACTAGAAAAAAAAACAGTTGGATGACAATTCCCCACTGACAAGTAGTTTTTGAGCTGTCAGTTCGGCAGTCTGTAAGCCACTTAACAGGTGCTTCAGTGATACTGCAAACTGCTTATTTCTTTGTGCTGCTTAGTATTATCCCTTGTGATTTCTTTAGGATCTTAGGAAACCAATGATGTGGGGTCATCTTTGTGGGAATAGGAATTAGACTTGATCTTTTGAGACGTGCGGTGGCAGGAGCGGGGGAAGGACTACAAATAAACTTCTAGTTCAGCATAGAAATGCCTGCTTGTCCCCAGACTCTGCCCGCCCCACCCTCATATAGAGCTTCCTTTGCCAGTCTCTGCCCAGCCATCTTCTCTGGCGACCCCAAAACCCCATTCCCCCAGTGGCCTGGCAGATTATACTTTCCTCTTCTCCCTAGACCAGACTTTTAGAGAAAAAACCTCCCTTTGCTCACCATTTTGAGAGCTTCTGCACTGGGTGGTTGCTGTACTAAACTCACAGACTGTGAAACGGCATTGAGAGTGCTCTGCCAGCTCAGTCGCCACCGAGCCATACCATGGCAGTCGCTAACTTCCAGTAGCCTGCTACAACCAATATACAGGGTCTTGACATGTAATTTCAAGCGGTGAAGAAGGTTTCTCACAGAGGAAATGAGCTGAGTGGATACCAAACAGAGCTACCCACAGGTCAGTAGGCAAAGACACTTGGTGCAAGTCTTTCTGAGTTAAATCATGCTTGCGATTAGCTATGGTATACACCCACATACAGTCATTGAAGAACTTATTCTCTGCATCTCTTGGTCTATCAAGACCCTTAAAGTATATTAGACTGCAGCCTCATCTTCCAGAGCTCCTGAGTTTACCCCCATTCCTTCATTACCACCTCATTTTCTTGCCTTCTCTCTCTATTGATGAGAGCAGTCACATTTGCCTGATTCTCCAGCCAGCACCTTTGACTTTCTCTATTGCAAACATCCCTTTTCTGGCTCCCCCCCGCTTCAACCTTGTGCACTAGATGCTCTCATGTGATGATAAGTCAGGACTTCTCTGTGAGATGAGTGGGGCATGTGGGCTTGCCTGTGCTTATGTATCCCGCTGGTTTGCACTCTTGTGGCCTCACCTCTCATTCATTTGTCCTGGTCACCTGTCACAACTTGTTTTTTCACCTCTCCACCCTTTGGAGATGGCTCTGCTGCCAAACAGGTACACTGCTAGTGATCCAGCCTCTGGGTAAAACCGTAACACAAAGCTTGTTTAACAGGAATAACATCTCAGAGCACACTGTTTATCCATGGTGCCTTTTCCCTAATTTCCCTTAATGAAGGACTTGATATTTCTTTGACAACCATCTGCTGAAGAATATAAGCGTCATCCTTCACACTGGTAAATCTTAAAACAAAGGAGTAATTCAAACAGCTTACCGTCAGCCTGCTGCCAGATCAAGGGCTTTATTATGAATTGAGTTCAAATTCCTCATGGTGCCAACACAATGAAAGGCACTTGGTTTATTAACATGAAAAGAATCGTTTCTACTTCAGTATATCTTATTATCCCGGGAAGGGAATTCAGGCAGTCTGCTCTATTACATTTGGTGGCTGATATTAAACTCATCAGACCCAGTTGTAAACTCAGATGCGTTTAGCAATGCTCAGATATTAAAGAAGGCCTGACACTGTGAAATCTCTCATTTGTATTTGATTTGCTGGGTCGGATGAGGCAGACCGCCTTCTCTCCAGTGCTCCCCAGTGCCCTGCGCTGGCTGAAATTGGATGAGCTAAGGGACGGGCCCTAACAGGGACAGCTATCGGAAACAGGAGGTCAGCCACATCAGGCCTATCTGAGTTTACAAAGGCTGGCATGTTTATGGTATTATTGGTATTCAAAAGACTTAATTGCTGCTTTGTTTGAAAGAGAACTTTAAACACTGACAAATACCCACGGGGATAGTAGGACTCTCTTCTCTCTTCAGAAATGTCTCTCTTTCAGGGCTTCCTACCTGCTGAGGGGAGGTGATTTTCCTCACTTGCCAGGCTGGGTTTGAGGTCTGCAACTCTCTTCAAGGCATTCTGCCTCTTCCCCTCTTTATACTCTGCTGATATGGGGCTTCTGCATCTCTCTTCATACATGACATTCCCAGAAACAGTTCCCTCATACATCTTCATCCACATCATTCTTGGAAACATAAACATCTGCTGAGTCCAGGGCGGGGCGGGCTGCATGGCCCAAGTGGAATAAAATATTCCTTCCCACACGAGCCACAGCAGACAGAAAGGTAGCACAACCAGCAGCAGGGACCAAGCAGTCACTGCTGGACAGCCAGAAACCTCTGCAGTGCTTATGCAGGGAAGGAAAAGTGGAAAGTCACAAATTCAAGAGCGAGAGCTCTTTTAGAGAATAAATGCCGAAAGCTCACCTCGCCACCGAATGAGTTTTTGTCTTGCTTCCACAATGAGTGCTGAGGCTAGTGGGTTTTAATGGATGTTTAAAGGCTACATCGGGGGGGCAATGGCACACAGCACCTGAGGACACGGCGTACTGCTTTCAGGGCTCCGTACCTGCAGGCTAATCAATGCAAGTCCAGTTCCCACTGGGAGCACACATCTACCCAGCAGGACTGCTGTACTGGTTCCTGAAACAGAAGCCAGGATACAAGCAAATCTGCTGCCGACATACAGAGCATAATTGGAAACCCTCAGCCTGGCTGCTTGCTCATTAATAAAAACAGATTCATAATGTACCTGGCTCCTTCCACCTGCTGCTAGTCTATAATTAGCAGCTTGTGCGTAGGTGGCAGCACCGGTAAATTACTTCCAGTCTTCGGTAACAGTAACTCATATCTGTGAGAAGGGTGTGACAAAGGCACAAGGAATAGGGATAAATGGCTACAATAATGCAGAAAGCCATTAGCACTAAACAGCAACAATAACCCTTTGTACGTCAGCACTAGCTCTGCCCTCATTTGTATGAGTCTCCGTTGCCTTGTTGGAATTAGGGACAGATGTTAGCAGCTGGGGAAGGCAGGCACCTCACAGCAGTCAAACAGGCTCCTTTTACACAAGTAGCACCAGAGTTGAGGTTTTACCCCTTGAGTCCTCAGAAAAAAGCCTGAAAACTGCTGGGCTGGCCCTGGACCAGGGTGCCAGGCTGTACAGACCCGTTCCACCTGGCCCGGGCTGTCAGGCAGCAATTCACCCCATCCTCACCATCTGAACCGGGTGCTCAAGCCTCCTTGCTCTATGATCCACCAAAATCACGCCGCCACCTGCGCCCATGGGACCACATTTCCCTTGGTCATCTCCTTTCACTGACTCTGCAAGAAGACCTCATGGCAGAGACAGGATCATGTTCTGCTTTAGGGATGCTGCTGGTGGTAGCATTACCCATGCAAGGTCCCGCCGTAGCACCTGCAGTTCTCACACATGGAGATGGGACCAAGACTCTTCTTTCGGCCTTAGATCCTGTTGTTACTCATCCTTACCAGGTCCTGTCACCATGGACCTGAGACATGGTCCACGCAAGGATGTCTGTGGCTCTTCTAGTTAGTGACTGCACGGGGAATAATTTCTCACTGCTCTTGGGCAGCTTTAAGCGAGTTCTACCTTAGAGAGATGGAAACGTTCATACATGTGAGAACACTGCTCATTATAATTCAGAGGAATTATCATTAAATCAACACATCCTCAGGTTCTGCAAATCCCTGAATCTGTTGCTGAAAAAAGAAGTCAAATCTGTCTAGTCTTTTTGATTGCAAATGAATATATTGAAAGTGTGCCTCGTTCTCTTTGAGAAATCAAAGCCTGTTTGATTGAAGCTTATTTTCACACAATTAGCTGATGCAGCTCACACTTTAGACGTTTTCAAATTCTTTTCACTTTTCTAGAAAAAAGACATAGATCCTGAAGAAAAGTGTCTTTCTCCAAAGTCATCTGTCCAGGCTTTCAGTCTCTTACATTTTTTTGCTGCCAAACTTTTGATTAATAAGATGAAAAATTGTGTATTTCCTTAGATGACAATAACGGGATGACCTTTCTCCTGTCTCTTCTGACTATAAATGCAGTAATAAAAAAAGTGTTTTGATGGCAAAGAATTAGATTCAGGTGCTGATAATACTAAAATACTGTAGATTTATTTTGTAAGAATAATGCCTAAATCATGCTTCCCATTTTTCTTATAACCTCTCAGATGTTTCATTACATGGCAAGAATTCTGAAAACCTGTTCCCTCTTTTGGTAGCTGAAAACCTGGTCCTTTTTCTGACTTGTCTCTCTGATGTTTTGCTTTGCGGAGTCTCTTTAGCTGGAACAGTATTTTTGTCTTGCTGTGAAGTGTTGCTTGATGCTCGCCTTTCAACCCTAGGAAGAATTCTTGTTTGTAATTATTTCAAAAGTTCAAAACTAATTTAAAATGTAGGGAACACTTGGAAAGTGCAAAGAAAAAGTTCAGATCTCTAAAAAGGAAAAGAAAGGAAGAGGAGGGGATGTGACAGAAATACAGTTCTGGTGCCATTTGAGAGTTAGCCATTAATAAATAAATAGGAAGTGTAACAATTGATTCAAAGTTTCTGAAAAATTATACGTATAAGCTTTACACCTGTCAGAAGTGTGGACCGAGAATTTTCTGAAATGTTACAGGGACGTGGACCCCCAGTACACCAAACTCACCCATGAAAAAACTTCTTGGAGGCAAACAAATGCAGACGGAAAAAGAGGGAGAAAGAAAGGAAGAAAAAAAATAGTTAATTTTCTTTATGAAAACATTGGAGCGCAAAATATTTTGTTAAGAGTTACAAGAAACTCCAGCAGAGGAGAAGCTGTACCAGAGAGACTTGTCAGATTAATGCCTGGTGACAAGATGTATGGCATGGAAAGAGAAAGAGATGATCAAAAAAAATGGGTATAGTCACAGACGTCAACACCAGGGCAAAGTTTTCCATTGGTTCAGGTCAAAATATCCTACTAATGCTCACCCATCAGAGCTGAAAAAAGTGAAATTAAGGAAGCACATGCAGGCTGCGTGTCCCCTCAAACCCACATTTACTGCCATCCTTCTTTATGGGGACTTCTTATTTATGGGCAAGTGCTGCTTTAAGTAATTTTCTGGCATTAAGAAGGAAGTGATTACAGATGCTCCTACTCCCACCAACGCTGCTCGCCGGGGAGTCCCCACTGTCACGCCATCAAACACTGCAGCTTGTTAGAGTAAAGGGGAAAAAAAATCAGCCTGTGATGAACGGCCCTGCAGCCCAGCCAGGTGAGATGGCCAAAGGGAGCTAACCCACCTGAGAAGAGTGGCCTGCTCTCCGGGACTTGGCTGTGTTTTATATTTAGTCAATTATGAACATCCAAAACAAATTAAAAAGGGGAGGTCAATCTCTGTTTATAGGACTCTCTTTGATCTGTGTAAATTTTAATTCAATTTCATTTATCTTTTGATTATATAAATCTATATTAATTTAGTTCGACTGATTGGATCACCAGGCTGTGGCACTGTCAAGATCTCCAGCAGCTGGAGGTCTTCTCAGGCCTCTGAATTCCTGTTGTTTTGAAGCTGGGGCTTCAAGCTCTAAAGACCTAACTCCTTTATGAGCAAAATTTCCCTGTCCTGTTTCTCCCAAAGCTACACACTAGTGTTATCTGCTCCCCTGGCAATTGTGCAGCACTGGGGCTGGTACTCAAATCTAAGCACATGTTTAAATACGTGATGGATTTACGGTGGATTTTGTCTCCTTTCATTTGGGCCTTCCTGCTGTGTACTGCTCAAAGTAATGCATGTTCATTCAATACGGTGGAAAATAATCCAAGCAGACATCACTGAGGGCACAATGCTAAAGAGCAACCTCTGAAACACCCATCTGCACTGGTGACCCGGTGAGGTAGATTGGATTTTCCATACATTAGTAATTAACCACTGCTTCATTCAGTCTAACTTTAATTACCTCACGGATAAACAATAATCTATTTTTCTGCCAGATCATGCTGAAACAACTTCAATTTTTAACAACTTTAAAAATGTACTTTTTATCCAAAGAGGTGGCAGACACACAGCTGCGGTGCTTTCTCTCCTTACATTATTCTTGTGGTCTTTTCCACAAACGCATGGGTGTCTCTTAGGTATTACTTTTTAATCATCCACTCTCATTACATGTAGTATTTGCTCCTTTTTCATTTTACAGCACAAAGCCAGAAAGAAGGCAATTAAAATTCAATAATGGTGCAGTGCTTAGACACTCATTAAGTAGTCATTATGTAGTCTGGAGACTCATTGTCTTCATGAGAGTTCGTTTTCTCGCTCTCCGTGAATCTCCCCACCGCATTATTAGCTCGAAACAGCCGGCGCGGTGTGAATGTGAATCCAGACGGGTTCATGAGCCTCCTGGCCCAGGCACAAGTGCTTCCGTTGCCTCCTGGGCACCTACCACCTCGGATGCAGCAAACCCCTGGGGCTCCTCCAGCAGCACCGAGGAGATGCCCAGGGCTGGGTCTACCCTGCCTGTCCCTGTCCTGCCCTCCTGGCTAGGACCAATGCACCCTGGCAGTGACTCCTGTCCTCCTCAGGTGATACAAGGATGACTTTAACGCCCTGGCATATGATGGCTTGACTAACACCCCCTCCCAGAAACACAGCCCCCAGTTGCCACGACAGCTTGTAGAAGGACACGCTTCTCAGCATGAGTGATTGGCAAAATCAGGACTCTTGGGAGTCAGGAGCATTCGTTGTCAGCATCAGGAGCCAAGCTCCTGCCAAAAGAACATTCAAAACAAGCAAGCTTCATTTTGAGGTGGGAAAAAAAAAAACCTCACTGGCAGAGATAGGATGGCAAGAGTATGCCACTGATTGTCAGATGCATAAAGGCATCAATAAAATAATGTTCACACTCAAAAGCTGTCTTACAAAACAAGAGAAGCAGCCTCTCTTGATTATAAGGATTGCCTCTGGACAATAAATAACAGCATCTGTTCTCCAAACTCTGAGCATCTTGAGTTTGCTTTGCTTTCTGTCCTTGAGGAGGCAGGGAGGAGAGAGGACAAGACAAGACAACTGAGATGGTTCAAGCTAGGAAGGCTCCGCAGCAGCTTTAAGGAGCAGTTCACTGGAGCTCACTGAGAGCAGAGGGAGCAAACCCCAATGCATTATTTAAGACTACCCTCACACTGCTGAGCCTTCGTAGATACAGATCAATATAGTGGCCTGCGCCAGAAAAAGGAGTCTTTGCTATGAAAAAAAAATAAAATAGGATTCCTATTAGAGATGCTGAGGGGAAATAATACAGCCCAAGGGAATATCTGCATGCCATGGTACAGTAAGGCAGTCCCTGAGGGAGCCGAGCAATTCACAGATTCCCAGCCTGTTGGGCATAAAGGTCTGGCATAGAATCACTTCATCGGTAGCCCGTCACCTGCACCCTTGCTTGCACAGCCACATTTCATGAAATAATGGGTTTCTGTATTAAAACTCATTTCACCTCTCACTAAACATTGCATCGTTCTTCATGCCTCGCCTTCCCCCGAGACCTACATGTTGCCACCGACTGCCTGGCCCGGTGTCGGGTGAGGAGCAAGAGGAGCACTCCAATTTGTAGGCTGCTTGTTGCAGTTTGCTACACGTGCTCAGGCTACTTCTCTGAGCCATCCTCCATTTGTCTTCCTGCTTGGTACCTCAGCTGGGAGGTCTCCGAGGTTGGGATTGCCTTGGGGCTGTTTTTCTCAGCGTCAGATGCAGTAGCTGATCACAACTTTGGGGTTCTTCCCCTCCAGGTGCATTCAGCTGGAGATTTACCTGCTTGTAAGAATTTTTCTGAGCAGTTGGCAGCCATTTAGTTTATCAAGAGAGAAAAAGTATTCCTGAAGGTTTGGTGACGTGCTGTGCATAAGGATATATACATACCCGTATGTGTATATATATGTGTGTGTGTGTGCGCGTGTAGACATAGGGATAGATGATAGATAATTAGATAGCCAGACAATTCATGACAGACTCACAATTCATTTCTCTATATAGATACACATACAGAGGTAAAACATTCTCCGACTCCCTAAGACAGACTGCAGATTCTAAATGCGAAAGTATATTGACAGTCAAGTTATAGAAAGGAGTAATCTTCTCCCCTTCCATTTGCCATTTTTCTTTAGAAGTATTATTTCTTATTGTTTGCACACCACTGCCTTCGTACTTTGGTAACAGCTAGCCATGGATTAATGAAGATGACAACAAAACTGAGCCCATTTTATCTGTGGGATGATAGTCACAGTGTGTGTATTTCTGGTACGTTGCAAAACATTGGGAATCCCTGGCCAGGTATCATCTGGTGGAACGGATCAATACATTTAAACCAGCTGACTAAAGGTATGTTTTCCTCAACTGGTCCTTCTGCTGGGAAGTTTATTCCCATGACCTGGTTTCTGCTTTCTGACCTGATGGGGTAGTGACCAACTACACAGTGCAGGAATACTGAAAATCAGGTGGCTGTGACTAACTTTGTGTGAACAACTCAAGACTGAAACCTGTCTGGAGAGCTAACATGGCAAATTATCTGTAAATAAGGACTTACATCTTGTTTGCTGTGACAAATCAAATTGGTCTGCCTCCTAATCCAGCTGTGGACGAGACATTGACAGCTCTGCTTCTTATCAAAACATTCAAATACTCTTTTTCCCTTTATAATTCAAGCACCTTTTTACCAAGTTCGAGGCCCCAAAGTGTTAAATAATTACTCACCTCACTTCCTTTGCGTGCAATATCTCTGCATCAAGTAATACAGCTTCTAGCACTTTTAGGAGAGTCAATAAAAAAGCAGCAAGGCTGTTAGATGCTTGTGAAGGTTTTTGGTACAAACACGTAAGTCAAATGGGACCTTTTATGAAGCCCTACCCACAGCAATCTAATATCTTTACATTTATTTCCTCACATTTACTTCCATCAGCTCTGTTGCTTTTTTATTGCTGAAGATCCATGATACTAACAGTCCTCCTCCTTCCTTTTAGATTCCTACTAATGACCACCAGCAATGGGATTTTGCTGGAAATGAACTTGCTTGTATTTCATATATTTTTTCACATATAGAATGCATTTCATATATAAAGGACAGTGACTCAGTCTTTTCTTCATCTTAAGCCCTTTTTCCCCAGCGAGCAGAATAGATCTGAGAAAAAAAATTATGTTATACGAGATCTAATCTTGTAAAAAGATTTTTTTTTTCTTTTATGGCAATTCATTCCATTTGTCTAATAGATAATGTAATTAATTTGATCTGTTCCTCTCCTTCTATCAATGCTCTATTAGGCTAGAAAAGGACTCTGCGCTTCTCTCTACAGATTGACATGTTTGTGGAAGAGTAAGGCCTGTTAACAGCCTGACTGGGTTCAACCATTGCTTAGTGGACTTCATGATACAATGACCCTTTCGTCGTCTCCTGCTTTCTTCAGACTTTTTGCATTTCTAAGGACCTACTGATCTCTAAGGATTCAGTACCGTACTTTTTTTGTTAGTTCAAAATTTACTACTTTCTTTTTATACTAAACTTGATTGCAGAAAGATAATTAATCTGATAATGCTATATAGAGATTATCAGTATGGCATCTAAGTAACCACTGTTACCTTTAATACTCATACCACTGCACCAAAGGCAGCTTCACTAAGCTCAGCAGAGACAGTCTATCTGGCACCAGCCTCTCTACCCCAGGGTACGTAAGCTGTTCTCTGTCACAATTTTTGATTCATGCGTCTATATACGGTTTTATAAAATCTTCATTAATCTATTTAGTTTGAAACAGTTCGGGATCAGTGGAGGCTCTTATAATTTTTAGCTGGTGGCGACCTCAAGAGAAAATCTGATAGGGGATTTGTGAGTGTTGGTGCACACATGTCTAAGGCAACAAAAGGTTTATGATAACAATATCACACAAAACAAGAACAGTGTAGGCTATATGTCATCAAGATAATATTAACATGATGAGAATATTTAGTTGCTGGATATTGGAAAACAGAAAAATACGGCAATTGTCTGGAAAAAGACCGTGTAACTTTTTTTTATATACCCACATGCCCATCTCTGCAAGCCTGGGGACAGCACACAAAATCCCCACTGAAGGATACTTACTGTGCAGCTGCAGAAGTGTAGGAGGATACTGGGAGGCCTTTAAACACCTGTAAAAACAAAACAAAACCCAGCTTTTTGGAACCTATGAAACAGGTTTTAATGAGCTGCAGAATGGAGTTGAATTCCTGATGCATATTCTCCCCTGGGGCACGGAATGCAGCATGACAGAAGACAAATTCATCAGGTTTTATCAGGTTCTGGTGGGGATAGATCTCATTGTCTGTAAAATAAGAGCTGGTCCTGGTCTGGATGATGCAATTTCAAACCCAACAATTTGCTGAGAATTTTGGAAGGGATGAGATCTGAAAAATGTAGGGGTTTATTGGAAAAAGAGAGTAGATGCAAAGGCATACAATCCGATCTAACGCTTTTCTGAAGTGAGCCTCAACAGAAACAGTGATGTAAGAATTTCTGTCAGATCCATGGGATTTACCTCTGTGCTTTTACTACAGTTCAAAGACAAAAAGTTTCCTGCTGAGTTTAATATGTATACCACATTGCCTAATTGTGGTTTGATCGACAGAAAAACAAAATCAAAGCGTAGTTTAAGGTATATAACCAGTAAAAGTAGTAACCTCCAGATCCTCATATGACTTGAAGTTCATATCCTGCAGAGAGAAGAAAGCAACTGAAGTGACTGTAAAAGGCGCTGTGATTTCTTTTTTCTTGTGTAACAAGCAGAAGTACTGCTCCTCAGAGAGCAACCATTTTCCTAAGTGTAATCTGCATGGCTAGACCATGTTTTCCAGGCTTTAAAGGCTGCCCTTTAATGATCTCCCTAGAGCTGGAATGCCTTAGAGAACTTGACCCATTCCTATGCAGCTCTATTTTCCTTGCATGCTGCAGGAAAGCAGCACGCAAAAAATGTCTAATGAAGTGTTCCTCATTAATAAAAAAGAACTGATTGCTTACAGAGGCTGTTTATGAAGTTTTTGTGATAAATTACTCTAAATCACAGCTGGAGGTAAGTGTAGTAGCCAAGATTATCTCCCTCTGACATAATTCTCATCATGTGCTGGTTACTTATTATTTGCTTTGACAACTTTTTAGTCCCTGCAACATCCAGTAACCCCTCCTTTATCTTGGACTTTGGCACTTCTGTTTTCAAATGGTCTTATATGAAGTCGTGTGCAAAAAATATGGAAGAAGTACACAGACACAACATCGAGAAGGATGGGGAGTGTAAGTACAAGAAGAAATAACAGAAAAGAGACTGAAACCTGACTGAGAATTTGTGCTTCAAACTGCCTCTCCACGTGAACCACCACATAGAAGAAAAAAATATGTTTCCCTACCTCAGTGATCATATGTGTGGATTTTAGTCTCCGGTTTGTAGCACTCCGTGTTCCGAATAAAAGCTGAAATCAGACATGCCAGATTCTCCTGTTACTTTGAGTTGGAAGTATAATGCCACATCTTCTGTAGCTGGGCATGTCCTTTGCTTCCTCAGTTTGTGTTGCTGCTGAGTTAGATTAAGATGACTCTACTTACCTTTCCCTTTAGGTCTCTTAAAGCATATCACAAAGACAGATCAGGTACTGCTTAATTTACTATCAATACCAGTAAATAACTCATCTCAGGTCAAATAGCAATGTTTTTTGATATTCATATTACGAATTTATTTTAATTTATTTAATTTAGTTCTTTAGTCCTTTAAGAGTTGTGACACAAAAGCAGCAAACATAAGGATTATGATAATGGCTCAATGCCTAAAATTAATTTCATCCACAATCAATTTGAGATTCTACTATAGATTGTACTACTTTGTTATCCTTTAGTGTTTTACACGGATGAAGGAGCTCAAAATGCAGAATAAAGAAGAAGGAGGTAGAAGGAAAACATCAGGTATATAATCAGAGCATGATATACAGTTGAAATCAGCAGAAGTGTGAGGCATATGAAAAAGGGAGCATGAACACTGAGAAAAAACATTAACGGTAACCACGCGCAAGCCAAAAAACCACCAGTTTATTGTTCCATCTGTGTACAATGAATTTGATCCCAAACTCTCAGAAGTTGCAGCACGGATTCCTAGCTAACGTAGTCAGCTATAGCTCAGGCCTCACGTCTCTGTCTCTATACATGCACATGTGTACGGTGTATGGCCAGACATCTTTCTTCCTCTATGGATATACATACCTATCTCTGGGTGCATGCATGTATGTATATAAATATACACACCAGCACGTATTTTCACAGGTCCTTTGAAAGTCATGCAGATTAAATGCAGTCCTTTTGAACACTGAAGAATAACAAGACAATTAGTGGCTGAGAAGCCGAACATAGATATGTATGTTCAAGGGTAAACCTGCCAAAGTACAAAAAATAAGGGCTTAAATGTCATGAGGACCAGTTATCATAGGAATCAACAGCAGCTGGAGTCTAATCCGGCACCATTTCCATCAGAGGCAGCTTTGCCAGTGATGCTCTCACTGATGCCTGGCCAAGGCCCAGGACACCGCCTTTCTTTATGTCCTAAGTGGTGAAAAAGGGATGCTGGTAACGGTGAATCCTCCCCTTCACTGTCACAAACATTTGTTGTTCTTCCTCTCCCTGTAATTTGTACCATATTTACCCACTTCTCACCATGGTCTGGAATCTTAAACGGAGTTTACCCACATGCTTAGCTACTACGTTACCTTCAGTAGTTTCCTCCAAATACCTCCTGTACTTGCTCGCTGGCCTGAAGAAGGCAGCTCAGCACATTCACTCCTCCTTGCCATTTACAGTCCTCTTACTGACACAAATTTTACAACTGAAGACTTTCTTCTGAAGCCTGTAGCTGCTCCTCAAAGTACAAAAGCTGATCCACTTCAAAGCAATCGCTTGCTCTAGCAACTAGTTTCTCCAGACGTCTCCTGATCTCCTCCTCACTGGCATTCTGCTGTCTCGCTTGCTTGAGATAGCTGTACACGGCCTCAAATACCTCCGCTCCCAGCTTCCCTATAGCAGATCTGGGGATAAATATTACATAAAGGTCAAGTAAAAGTAAATTCACATTATATATTAATAAAAGCAATAACTACTACTGATTTTTTTCTAAATGTTGTAGGTACCATATAATGAGGCACCTTATTTGTCTGACAAGGACAATAAAGTTTCCTTGGGAATTTCTCTCTGATTGTTCATTATACAAAGAGCCCAGGAGTGAAAACCTGGCCGTAGCAAAGTCACAGGAAACATGGCCGTTGTTGTTACAAACCAAGATTCCTTTTCATGCCAAATCTAACACAGCATTTTATCTACAGCAAGCCCAGTATACCCACATGTATTATTGCCTCTGGATATCATTATAACCAAAAGGAGCCAACCCCAGTCAAAAATACACCAGTGGAATTTTATGTGAACAAACACATTTCAGGATTCATTGCTTTATTTTAGCTTCTATCAAATAACAAGGAAACCGTTGTGCAAGCTCAGCATGAGCTAACTGACATTTTTTTCTTTTCCTACAGCACTCTCCTTTTATCAGAAGACAGATCTGTAATTCAGCAGCAAAGAATACACTCACAGGATCTTGATTTACAAAGACGATCCATTTGCAAACTGCAAGACAATGAATAGAACTTCTTTTTAAAGGCAAACATCTTTACCTTCCTATGTCACCAGCCACAGGTGACATAAAATTTTCCACTCAGTGATGGATTCATAATATTTTTGATGAAAATATTGGAGTAATCTTCCTTCAGCATATCAGAAACTATCTGCCTGCTCTGCACACATCTGCCACAGGAACTGTGCTGTTTTCTTTCTTTTATGTGTTAGAGAAGTTGATATTTGATTGTCTTTAACTTCAGACTTGCACATTTCAGGAGTAATCATGCCCTTCCCTTAGTCAGAAACTGAGCTGGAACAATTGGGATCACTTTGTGGAAACATCTGCAATTTGTATTAAAAAATGTCTTATTTTGGTTAGGTAAAGTTGTGGTAAGCAACCTTTCCTCCCACTATGATTTTTCTAGGATTTCAAGAGTATTTGGGGTTTTGGTTGGTTGGGGTTTTTTTTGCTGGGGGGTGTGTGGTGGGTTTTTTTCTCCAGAAAATCCATCATGGCATGAAGACGTCTTCAATAAACCTCTTCAGCATATCTGAATAAGGTTTCTCTGACAAATTATTCTTACATACTAAAATGAACTAGTGGTATCTGAGATTCTAATGCTCTCACACATTTCTCAAGCATCACACATATTGTGTCTCTAGCATGTTAAAATATTTGATGCCTTAACACTTTGCTTGGTGGTAATTCTTTTAGTCAAAAAGGAGGTACTAGGAAGTGAGCCGTACAGTGTTCCAAAATGTCAGCCTCAGTGTCTGTGCTCAGGTTTGCCTTCCACTGAGTCTCTGTCACACACTGCTTTCTACAAATTTCGATCGCAGTAAACTGAGAGGATGACCCACAGAGTTGTCCCAAGATGGGAACTGCCTCATGTATCACCCCAGAATTGAGCTGCCTACTACTTATGAAGGAGCTGCTGGTGGCCCTGGGCTCATTCTGCCCACAGTCAGGCTCCAGCCAGCGCCTGGGTTACAGGGCAGCAGGGAGCTGGGACATGCTCAGCTTCTGGCCATGCCAAGGATCACCCTTTCTGAGCTGTACGGGAGCAGAGAAAGGGGTCAGAGCTGTCTCCTGGTGCCAGCATTAAGGCTTAGCACTCTAATACTCTGCGCTGGGTTCAGCACAAGCACACACAAGACTTCCCAGAAGCAGCTTAAATGGTTAAACCTGCACACTGCCCCCCAACACCACCACGTGCTCCAGTTGTACTTTTTTTGCTGATATTGTACTGATTTTGCTATGTGTCTAACACCAGGGCAAGGCCAACAGTTCTAACCTGATAACATGATTCACCTAAAGGGGTAGCTGCTTTTCATCTGTGGTCATCCTGTTATTGCTGAGGAATAACATCGTTATAGTGAGATTGCAGCCAGTAAAATTTCCACATTATGTAAATTCCTCCATTCTCAGAAAATTGTTTCAAAGAATTTTAGTTTATTGTTTCTTAAACTGCATTTGGTGTGAAAGCATACCATTTCCTCAGTAATGCAGAACCACTTTATTAGCATATAACGGACTTCTGAAAAAAACGGTTATTATATACAGTAGGAACTACTGCTGCTGAAAATGGACAATACATCTAACATGGTATTTTTGCCTGAAGGATATCCTAGGTGACTGCTCTGATCTCACAAGGAGGAAACACTTCTCCTCACATCCCGCCTGCTGTCTGCTTTTCTGCAGCTTGGTCGTGCTCAGCTGTGATCCCCCCCTTCGGCTACATATTACCCCTCCTGCTGCCTCCTGACACAGAGGCGGATCAGGAACTTGGGGCAGAGAAAGCCAAGACCCAGGATGAGAAGCCACAGGGCCAAGCTCCAGAGACCTGATCCAGTCCTGCTTCCCGTAACTAGAAACTGCCCCTTTTTTTTCTAACAATGGTGCCGTTTAGGGAAAACTAAAACTCTTGGAAGTGATTCATTCTCAGACACTGAAAGCCTAGGGATTACATTAGCAATGAAAGCTAAACAGGGATTTGTTTGGCAAATAATGTACATTTCTTCACAAATCAGAAATATCACCGTATTTCTCTCCAATGGTTAAAAATGAAGACACGAGAAGCTATCACCGCTACTTCATCAATGCCTTTACTGACTCCTCTCTCCCTCTTAGACAAGTACGTTTAATCTTTTGGCAGTCCTGTCTATTTAAAGATGAAAATTAAGCAAACACATATCTTGGGAGTATTGCTACTGCTAATAAATGTGACCTGCAGACTTGAATCTTTTCAGTTTAGCTTGGCAGAGCATGCAAATCAGCTAATCTGTATAATAGCTGATACAATAGCATTAGGGGAAAAGTGATCCTAGGTTGAAAATTAAGGGGTAGGTAACAAAAATTATAACCTGCTTTTACAAAAGAAGACATCAGGGTCTGTTTGGACTCGAGCGTTGCATTAATGTGAGTCTGCTACCACATCATGCATTTTCTGTGACAGAGGCAGAAAGGTGGGATCTAAGACAGTCAATGTCAAACAGACGGTACTGAGTGAATCTATCATCCTGACGGAGGGAGAGTGATGGTGCCTTCCTGGAAAGCAAGGTTTGCCCATTACGGCCCCGATCCTGTGCTAGGGGATACTGTTCCATCCCTGTGAAGTCCTACAGAGGCACAATTACGGATTTTGCACCTCCCTTGTGTTTATAGTTATTTCAATTTCACATGCAAACCTGCATTTACAGTTTTGAAATGGTTAAAAGCCTTACCACCAAATGTGCTGTGAGAAGAAGTACAAAGCTCCCATTTGGCTGTTCTCTGATTTACTGGCATTTACTCTTTTTGTGCTATCTCATAGCTCACTCACCTACAAACTCACTATTTTCCCCCCAGAAAGGAGCCATCATCCCTTTCTCAGCCAAGACTACACATGCAAAGGGGGTACCTGACACCCGGGATTTCATTACTCTGACAAGCTCCGTGGGCCAGAACCCCGTCCCACACTGCCCTAAATTGTTTTTCACTTTGCTGAAATCAAAGGAGTTACATCAACCTCTACCAGCCAAGGGTCTGACCCAGGGTGATACACACTAACATGCTGAAATGCAATCTCTCAGATTGTTCTTTATTTTGTTTCACTGTGTTACAAAGGCTTAGATATACAGAGGGATTAATTGCTGGCATTTGAGCACTCTGTTTCCTAACTTTTCAGCATCTTGTTCATGGAATGATATTTACAGCTCTGTGGTTGAACTCTGTTCTCTCTGTACAATGCGGTCACCCAAAAAAGGTCATTTACCCAACACAGCAGCCCATGACAACTGAAGGAAGGTATATCCTAAATCTGACACTTGTCTGGCTTTATAGGAAAGTTGGGAATCACCTCTGTCCACCCAGGACAAACAGCAATTCAGCATGGCCACATAGGTACACATTTGTCCCCTTTTAGAGCATTCACCCAAAGATCTGGAAACCTGGGGCTAGGAGGCGATTCAAACCCACACCTCCCAGAGCAGTACCATAATCACCCATCAGACAGGGGGATGAAGGACTCTCCTTCACCTTCCTTCTGATTTGTATGAAAGCTGATGTATTGGGCCAGAAGAGAATGAGACATGATGGAGGCTAACTCTGGATAGACTGAGGACCAAGGACAACACTGGAGGTATGTGCAAATATTATTTTTATGAAACAGTCCCTGGATAAAATAGTATGTGCCGTCATTGGAGTCCTTCAGTCCTTGGGACTGAAATCCAGGTTGCCACATGGAAGTGAGTGCCCTCCTTGCGAACTACAAGAGATTCAACAGTGAGGCCAACTTCCCTCACTCCTTCTGGCTGCAGAGAGCAGTCCCAATGTGCCAGGCAGAGAAGGCACAGGGATGGGGACCTCCACAGCCTGGAGGCATGCTCTGACCACCAACCTACTGGCTGGACAGCAGATATTGCCAGGCCCCACACTAGCATCCATGGAAGCTGTGGTTTGAAATAAAACGCCTCTTGCTGACAGCTTTTCTGCAACACACAATCCACGCCTAGAGAAAATTAACTGGAACAAGCCACAGAGATATCTGATTTGTGGATAATGAGGGGTCTGGGCATGAGAGAGACTTGGTTCTGTCAAGGGTAAGGTGCTTCTGAGCATGTGAGAAGTGGTATGAATATCAGCAAAATCATAGGCACTTACTGCTTTGACTCACTGCCAGCGTGAGAGGGGAGCTAAACAGGAGCCTTGAGAATCGCAATTTTATACTCAGGGTGTCTAAAAATGTTCCAAGTCATTTAGTGGATCTGGGCCCAAATGAATTTATTGGGCTATCTGGTGATTTGCAGTTGATTTCCTACGCATCAGTGCAAAATTACTAAAATTTGACAATATAATAATGTTGTGTTCTCAACTGGCTGAGGAAGTTGTAAATCTTTCCCTGGGTGAACAAAGAATTTTCTATTATCCCGTGGGTCTTTATTTTGACTATTCTGCTACTAGCTACATATTAGCATTTCCTTTCTGGTCCGGAGATCAATTACAATACACCTACCTTTATGCAGCCCTGACAAAAGCCACAAAACAAGATTAATGCTTAAGTTTGCGCTCCTCTGTGGGCGTTAGCAGCTGGGTTAATATTTCTCAACAGCTTGTCATTGCCTGCCTTGAAGGATAACTATGACACAAATCAGCAGCTAAGGAGGTTTTCAGCTTCTCACTTTCGAATGTCATTCAGCATGATAGCGACTATCATTTAAAACCATTCTGCCCTCCTTCTTCCACCCCCAAAGGGAAGCAGCACTTTCTGCTGGCAAACACAGAGTTTTCACTAGTGTCTCCAGGGAGCTGCAGCGTGGTCCGCGCTCGGGAGCAAGGAGAGGGTCTGCAGCTGCCGAGTCACCACGCTCGGGCACAAGTCACTACCGAGCACACCAGAACGACACCATGAAAGTCCCTCTGGATCAGGCATCTCACTGCTGCCGCAGCAGACGACAAACACGCGGCTCCTACGCCAACCACAGAAAATACAGTTATTTCAAAATACTAATGTTATTCATGGCAACCTAATGTAAACCTTAAAAAAAGAAGCTTTCTGTACATGGAATAGCCATTCCAGTGGACATTTATTTATCCTTGCAGATGCAGCCAGGCCACCTGCATCCTACACCAACAAGCCTATTGTAGATCAGGAGGCAAATCGGTCGTGATTAGGGCTCATGGGGCATGAAAGCAAGCGCGGGGATCTTTGAAAGAATAATTTCAGCAGATTTCACTAAATTCTGTACTCTGTAACTCAAGGGTATCCCTACGGAGTCCAGCAGTATTACTTAAGATTCCCATCAATACAACCAACTTTGATTTGTCCCCAAATGTGTTATTTCTAAGCTTTTGTTTATTAACCTTATATTTCTCTTTAAAACAGAGCACAAACCAGCAGTAACATGAATCTTGGTGAAAAAGATTGTTACGTTTATCTCCTGAAATGACTCTGCAAAAGAATCAGGAAATTACATGTCTTTGATCTCATACAAAATCTTGTTTTCTAGCTGTACCAGAAAATCTTAGAATATCTGCTACAGCACCTCATGGTTCAGTAAACAAACAGGTTTATCTCAGTTAAAACACAAAAGGTCCCTTTCCTCTCAAGTTATCTTCCTGTCATTTGGTATGTTGGCATTACTGACTGTGAATGATTAAAACTTCTCTGAGACTTGAAAGAAAGTGCTCTGGGTTCAAAACTGCATTTGCAGCAAAGCTTGTCTGTTGCTCTATAAAGACCCTTTGAGATCTGCTAGAAGTGCATTATAAGTTCCATGATTATTTTTTTTAGGAACTTATTGCTAAAGGTAGGGCAATACCTTTCTAGTTCTGACAGCTGTTCAGTCTTGGGAATGTGAAAAGTATCGCAACGTCTAAGAAAACGGTTTATTAAAAAAAAAAAAAGGAAATTGAAAGAAGTATGATATAAAAGCTAGTAAAAGAAAATCTGAATTGTTAATATTAGCCCCTACCCTCACCTTCAAGCCTCAGTGGACTTTGACTTTCATCATATTACTGCTGAATGAAAATTTCTTCACTTGAAGACACAATGATAATTTTCATAATTCATCCTTAATTACTTCATAATTTCTGAATTAAAGCACCTTAATTTGATTGCAAACAAAACTCTCTGATGTCCTACTTCAAAGACTGGCAAAATCTAAAGCATGTTTAGAACATATTTTCCCATGAGCTAAGCAGGATCTTATTATTAAAAGCTGTAGACACACAGCTGAAGAAATATCAACAATAATATTCTCCCCGCATCTCATTTTCTGAGATAAATGAATTTGTAAAATAGTAATTGAAGCTGACATCTGCTCTTGAAAGAAGCGTGAATTAGAATTTAGAGCTGGTAGTTGAATTCTAGCTACTACTAATTTAGAATACAGTTTGTCATAAGAGAAATTTTTTTTTGTTTTTCCCACAGAAAAAAGAAAGTCACAACAAAACAAGGTCATTTAAATCAAACCTGAATATGGCAATTTTAAAGTCTTCCTATATTAACAAATTTACTGCTGATACTAAAAATGAAAAAAAAGAAACAAGTTTGCTTATATAGAGCTATTCTTCAGGAGGTAAGACGGGTGAAAATGACAGTATAGTCCCCATGAAGAATTATCTGAAACACACTTCCCTGGGCTGCAGGCTCTTTATACACATTCTGAGATTTCCTAGCCTTGGAGAAATAATTTTAAATAACGTCCTGGTTTTAACAGTGTCATGGCATACAAAGAGTCTTTGAAAAGTCATCAGTTCAACTTATTCAGCATCATTGGTGAAGATCAAGCAAAAATTCAAGGCACATTCGATACATACCTGATGCCATCTACTTTGTTTATCAATGCTTTTGTTTTAGATAAATATGTCTGAAGAGCAGCACAACACACTGCTGCTTCTTGAATGTGGGCATGCAAGGATACAGTAGTTATCTCTGAAGTCAATAATTATATACAGCTTCATAAGAGTTTAAAAGTAGGAATATAATTGCAATCTCTTTTGTTCAGCTGTGTGGTAATTCAGAGTTAATATTGATTTTCTCTTACACAGCTTGAATTGGGGGGGGGGGATCCTCTCCTGATCTAGGGTCTTGCACCAAAATGACAGTTATAAAACTAACAATTTGCCCATCAGAGAAGGGAAAAGATACAGACTTATGCATTTCAATGAAACAATCATAATATTACATATTACTACATACATAATTTCGGTCAACCTGAGCACTGTCTTTATCCACATTGCATCAAACGTTAATATTGGATGTAAAAAAATGCATTTCTAAGTTACCAATAAGCCAGTCCCATCAAAAGACTGTCAACATGTCAAGCATGTCAATGGAGAGATTAATGTAATCATCTGGTATGGAGCTGGACAATTATTGATAAAAACATCACAAGCCCCACAGTAATTTACTAACAAACCTTCAGCTGGGCTTGGATATTGTACAGCAACAGGGGGAGATGAAGCAGCAGTTCTGGGCACCTCAATATGAGAGAGATGTCGAGGTGCTGGAGCGAGTGCAGAGGAGGGCAACGAAGCTGGTGAAGGGCCTGGAGAATAAATCGTATGAGGAGCGGTTGAAGGAGCTGGGACTGTTCAGTTTGAGGAAGAGGAGGCTGAGGGGAGACCTCATCACTCTCTACAACTACGTGAAAGGACACTGTAGAGAGGTTGGTGGTGGTCTCTTCTCACAGGTAATTAGCGATAGAACAAGAGGGAACGGGTTCAGGCTGCAGCAGGGTAGGTTTAGGCTGGACATCAGGAAAAAATTATTCACAGAAAGAGTGGTCAGACACTGGAATAGGCTGCCCAGGGAGGTGGTGGACGCACCATCCCTGAATGTGTTTAAGACTCGTTTAGATGTGGTGTTAAGGGATATGGTGTAAGGGAGAACTTTGTAGAGTGGGGTTGATGGTTGGACTTGATGATACCATGGGTCTTTTCCAACCTAAATGATTCTATGATTCTATGATTCAAGTGCTGAACTACGCTAAGTAACCATACCAGGTTATCATAAAAGTAGTAATACTTTTAAGTAACCCAATCAAAAAGACATTTTAAAAGTTAAAAATAAAAACAGCTGCTGTGGATTCTGAGATGCCCAGTTATGACAAGTATATATGCATCTATATATGTACACATAAAAATAGATATTGACATAGGCACAAATAACTGAGTAAAGTTTTTGTACATCAAACGTTTGGGCTTAGTTCACATCTATATCTACTGGAAGGGGCCTGAAAGTAGGTGGATTAAGTCCACAACTTCTTTCAGGTCCGTTTCCACACCTGTAGCCCTGGAAAAAGTTCATAGTTAAGACCAATTCACATTCTGGCAGAGCCACACAATGACTACACCATACTGCAGAGGAAGAAAGAATAGCAATTATCAACTATGGACAGTAGATCTATGATTTTCAGAAAGACCTAGAAATGGTTATGCACTCAGTTTCTTCTGGCTCTTCACCTAGCTTTACAGAGGTATTTAGACATTTAAAGAGGCAGATAAGAGGTCTAGTCCTTTTGATTTTTTTCCCAAAGAATAAACATTTAATACCTAAAGATTTTTCAAAATAGGACTCTGGTCATTCCTCTCTCAAAAATCTCTTGGAAAATCAAATAATACTACATCTAGCTGTCTGAAAATATGGTATATAAAAGACTAGTGAAGATTTCTATTAAGCCTAACAGAAACATAACAATCAGAATATAATATCTAAATAATTTGTTTCAGCTAGTAGACGCACAGAGATAAAACCCAAGCTTGCTGTGAAACATGACTGAGCCAGAAAAATTACCATTAAGCTAAAGCGAATTTTTGCAATGCTCAGTTCTTCTCTTCAGGATCAAAATTATTTTTCTGCAGAAAAGTTAATGGAGATACATGTCTGAGGTGTTACCCTAAAACTAAGAGCAAGGTTAGGCCTTACAAGTACTATTATCCTCTGGTTTTGTCCCAACCTTTGGCCATGTCTGGTTAATGTAAACATAGGACACGTCCTACGGTAAACGTAGCGCAGTCAGTTTGGTATCTCCAAACCCTGAAGCCCGACAACTCATGAAAACAAGCTGCTCAGCAATGAGGTTCACCGCAGAGGGAGACAGACCTGCAACAAAGCCACCCTCAACACGGCTGCACCCTCAGAAGTGGTGGGTGCTCCCTTTGGAGTGATGGCAAATGCGGTGTCTTGGGTCTGCTAACCTCTCCTTCATGCAAGACAGTCTGCATGCTGCCCAAGCCTCTGGTATTTTATCCCGTGGGTATTGTTTATGATAGCAGCTCTGCATTGCTCACCTCCTTCCAGACGGGGAACATGAGATGTATACCTTAGTGACTTATGTATAGAAAGGAACGAAATCACTATGTGCTAACTGGGAAAAAAACACGGTGAAGGAATGAAGGAAAAGGACAGATTTTCCTTACAGACAAGTATGGTATTAGAGTAGCAAGCAGATGAAGACAAAAGTAGAGGAAAGAGTAAACATCGATAGCCCTGGCAAGGTTTTGGTCAATGCCCTTTGTGTATTCCCTACCTATTTTTCTCCCAAGTGTCTCTGTAAACTTCCCAAGGTTGCGATGCTGCATCTAGTAAACACTGTCAAGATTCTTCAAGTGGTCCTGGACTGAAAACAGACTGTATGATTAATGCCACATGAAAGCATTCTCATATTTGCAAACTATTGTCAAAATCAAGGTGCTAGAAAACTGAGCAGCTCAATCTGTGTATAATGTATGCACAGCAAGCGAAACTAGGGAAATCATGCTTTTTGTGCAAAACAGAAAGATGTGTTAGTCTAATTCTCCTAGTGTTTTGAGTGTTTGGGGCTACTTGACATTTTAAAATGAGTGAGTCTATACTTATAATTTTATGTGTTTTGTTACTGGATAAAAACTCTCTCTAGTGCTAAAGCAATTATAACACTACTGTCCACTTCAAAAAAATTCTTAAAAATTCAGGATAAGAGACTGGCTCGTGAATCTATGACATGTAGCTCAGTAGAGAAGCTGAAAAAGTCTGAGTTTCCTTTATATATCTAAATTCACAAAATCTTACACTTTAAGGGTTGGACCTGAGGTTTAAGTAACATCCAAAATGAGCACCACAATGAACATCCCAAGAAAATACATCAAAGTTTAATTACATCCTGTTGTATGTTAGCTAACAGATACACTCACTCTAGCTGCTCAGTTTGTTCACTTCATTCATTCCAAAGTGCTAAGTAACGCTGCTAAGAACTGCTGAAATGATGGCATTGACAGGTGACATGGTCTTCCCATCCCCAGATGCAGAATGGAGAGGAGCAGTATAAGCTTCTCAAAGAACAATCTACGACTTGCAAGAAACACAAGTACAGGCAAAAGCAAAGTGAATGGTCACCCAGCCTAATTTTATACACTTACCTTAGTTGGCTGCCACCTTTGGCACCAGCATGAGAGAAACAAAACTCCTACAGGTAAAATCAGAATAGGAGCCTAAAACATACGTTCTAAACTATCCTGTGTCTTTCCACAGAGGGGGCCCAGAGAAGTTCATAGGCACCTAGGAAAGGTTGCTATAATTGGGCTGTGTGAATATCCTCCTGTATGACTACTCCATTCAATGTCTGATTAAGCCAGGCAGTTGAATATTTGCATAACCTTAAGCATCTGTTGTCTTTCTGAAGATGATAGATGACTTCTGTTTAACATTATGAACGTGATGAAGTACTTCACTGACCTGGGGCCTTAATCTTTGGCACCCTTTCTAGGACAACAAATGAAGCAACTAAACATAAATATTTGTGGTCCGTTTTACACTGAGATACAGCAAATAAACTAGTATTGATTCAACTTAGGCTACAGAGCTGGGGGCTTCATGCTGGAGACTACTTCAGAGAAGCAAATACATGTTCTATATTGCAGACTGGTTGAAAACCCAAGAACATCTGGATTAGTGACCTGGGATTTTAATATGTAATTCCATTTTCCATAATTGTCAGGCTAGAGCAATACATACATGCTACCTTCAAAAGCAAGCAAAAAAAAAAATGATAAAACATACTGTTCTCGCCAAATACCTTTCAGTAGCAGCTGTTGAATTCCTGCATTGCTTGTAGCTGGCAGGGCAGCACATTAAGATCTATATAATCAGCACACCCCCATCTAACAATTAAATGATGGATCACTTCCAACTTTCGCTGAGCTCAGGCGTATCGGAGCTTGCCGTGAAGAATACCAGAGGCCCTAAAGCTGAACAACCACTAAAATTGAAGGCTAACAGCTGTAACACTCTGGAGACATGGAATGAATGCTCTTGACCATTTTAAAGATGCCATCATTTCCAACTTAAACATACAGAACTTCCGTCCTGTTACGGCAGGGAAGCAGACTCAACATGCAAGCGTAAAACCTGAGGTTTGTTAATTCAGTTGCCAGCGCTTTCTATGTGACTCTGCATGTATTAGGCACAAAAGAAGCCACTAGTAATGAACAATTTCTAGAGAAAATTGGATCTTACTAAGTATTTTGGTTTATTTCTTGAATGGAAGCTAGTTGAGTTCTGAACTAATACAACAGATTTTCCAAGATTCACACATTTTCACACCTCTCCCCATCTACCACTCTAATCTTGAAGATGTAATTTGATGTATCTGAATACCAGGGATCACGCTGTTCCTGATACAAGGATAAAATGCTATCTGCATGCAGTCTGAACAAAAATGAGGATAGTACCCTAGAGGAGTCCTGAAGATTAGGAACCCCACCAGGAATTGAGCAGTGGCTTTCAAATGATCATCAGGAAGATATTCACATGATAACCATCTCCAGGGTGCCTCGGTCCCTTTGGAAGTGAGTAGAACTTGTCTCTTTGGGTGCTCTGAGATTTTACCTAGTTTTTCCTTCCTGGATGATAACAGTCCAAACCACTTAGCTGAGGAAGGCAGAGACAGAGGGCCAAGACAACAAGAGAGGCAGCCAGCTTTTGCTATGGAAAAGGCAACAGCACGGACAATGGGAAGAAGATGAATGAAGACCCACAGGAAATTGCCTGGGGATTTAGACCATCATCTCCAACTTCAGCCTTGAGGGAGGACTACTATGTCTGCTGCAGAGGACTCCTGTACTCCTGGGCAATAGCCACTGCCTTGCTCACCTTCATTTCTTCTTAGGCAGGAAGAGCCCAGGATTCATCCATTCCCACTTTCTCTCTCAGTTGTTGCCTTGGGACAGCAACAGCCCACAAACCAGGAGCGTTCACTCACTTTCCCTGAAAGGAGCCAAGAACCAAGTTCCCAACTTGGTCACATAAAGGCAGGTTCAACTCTCCTAGCGTTCCTGGTTAGTTCTACCGTATTTTCACTTCATTTGCTTATAAAGCAAACAGCAAAATCAAAATATTTCAGACCTTCAAATCTGTGTCTGGAAGGTAAGTATGCAATTATCTTGAAATAGATTATCAGTAAATGAAGAAGAAACTCACGGGTTAAGATGTTAACTTATTTCTGTGGTGAGCTCATTCGGCCTTAAACAATTAAGAGATGAAGATTGGCCTTTAAAAATGAGGTGTGAGAAAGGAAGTGACAAGCAGGATGGATATGTAAGTAATATTTTGGCTTAGCCGCGGCAAGATGTCTTGGGATCACCAGACAGAAATTATTACCAGAAAATGGAGTGTTCAGCAGAACAGCTGTGGTATGTGTTAAGAGGAAATTTCCTGCTCAAAAACATTCCAGGATCAATACTCTCAAGAATAATGTCCTCTATTCATCTGCAAAAAACAGCCATAGCTCAGACAGTGTCAATAAACTTCCTTACCAAATATGTCTTTCGTCTGTGAGAAAATATCTTATTCCTCATGCACGTTTACTTCATGACACCTTCAACACGACAGTCAATGGCAGTTAGAAGGTCACTGAGAATTCTTTCTATGGAAGTCTAAAAACCCGATTAGCTTTTCTATATTTGTTGCTTTTGTCTTCACCTAAAGCTGTCCTTGATGTCAATAACAAAACCAGTTTCAGAAGTCTCAGAGCTGACCCTTAGGAAGGTCCACCTAGCATCTAATAAAACACAAAATCAAGTAATCAGTTTCTTTACTGCAGTAGTTCAAAAATGTGCAGAAATAAGTTTACAAAAAGTCTTGTATACTTTAGGCATTTTTAGGGCTACTTATCTTAAAGAATATCCAGTGCTTATTCAATGACTTCAGTATGACCTTTCTTTCTGAATTTTTAAGGTAAACGATATATTTGATGCCAATGTCACAAGCACAAGAAGTATATATGCATACTGCTCATGAGTGCAAATCAATAGTGTCATGAGCATTCACAGGAACAGAATAAAAATATCACCAAATGCCTTTTCTCCATGACTTCTGAAAGATGGCTTTACTTACACTCAGCAGGTGATGATGAAGTCTTTTTCCTGATCATGGTATGCTGCTGTGCGTAAGACTTCAGGGACTGACTAAGAAGTGCTTACTGCTGTGCAAAAGGATTTTAATTTACTTAAAATTTGGGGCATAAAAGCCTTTTCCTTTTACTGACATACATTTTATTGAATTCTAAGCTGCATATTAAAGTTCATGGCTATTAAAATGATGCATTGTATATATTCATGGATACCTCCACAAAGGAGCACAAAACACGCTGTACTAACTTTTTTTTCTTCATTTCCTACATTTTTATTTCTTTTCATATTTTCAGGAAAGAGAGAACAAGATATGCATTCTGTTCTATAGCTATTCCATCATTCAAAAACCAGCCTTACTCTGTACAACACAAATCCTGATTTTACAAAGCCAAGACATGAATTTTGACTGCTGTGCTGAAGAGGCTTCAAGGGAAAGCCTCCAGTCACTGGACAGCTGGGAAACGAATACTACATAATAGAGGGAGATGCAATTGTGAATATAGTCAACTGCACCAAAACCCCTAATAAGGTTTGTTCTTTTCCGCAAATTTCTGCACACACTTGTCTTATTTCTCATCTTTGCTTCTCCGTTTTAGATCATAAAAACCTGCACAGACTTGAGATGTCAAGCGTGCATCATAAGACTTCGCACCGGTTTCTGTGCTTCTGCCAGGCCCTTCATTGTGCTCAAATTGTGGCTGAGGTGGTCAAAATCTTGGAAACAAGGGCCTCACAATAAAATAGAGTAAGCTATAAAGAAGTAGAAAAACTTTTTCAGCTAGAGATCTAAAGTTGGGCCTGTCTCTTTTAATGTAGTGCTGTTAGTTCAAGCCTGAAGAAAGCTTTGGGGTTGTCCACCGAGTTTTTCAAAAGCTGGCAGAAAAGAAGCTAGTGTTTGCTACAATGACTCTTCGAAAGCCTTTCCTTAGGGACAAAGCCAATCTTTCAGGCAATGCGTACTGCCAAAGCTTCTGACATTTTGTAAAGAAGACTGTGACGAGCTGTAGGGACCTCAGGGGAAACAGTAAAAGGAATAGGTGGTGTAAGAATTTGATCTGATGGTGAAAAAAAAAAAGCTTTGGTTCGAGGAGTTGTTTCTGAAGAACAGCAGGGTTCTTTTCTGAGATGCATAGTTGGAAAGTCTCTATAGGGGAGCATCAGAGAATGGAAATTAATTTTTCCTCATGGATCTCTCTGGTGAAGATAATTTGGCTCTGGATAGCACGTGTCAGTAGAGCTTCTCAGACTGAGGCGTGCACCAAGTTACCCAGTACCATGGATGGGAACCACCACGAGAATGAGATGGTGGCTGAGACAGAAAATACCAAGAAACAGCTCCTCCTGTTTCCTGCATCTAACATGATTCCTCAGCTTAAAAGCCCAATATGAAGAATACGAGTCACACAACTCTGATTTATATATTTGCTTGACTTCCCACCGTTAACATGCAAGGCCTGGAAGGAGCATAATGAGAAAAAGCTCAGCTAACCTTTGAGGGGGCTAGTTCAAGAAATAGAGGTTTCTTAACAACACTGCAGAAGACCCCAATATCAAAATGCTTAGCACTGAAGTAGAAGGTTTTGCAGAGAGAATGAATTCTACTTGAAACGTAAAGTTAAATCTCTGCTGCTATAAACTTTATAGTGAATACTGATACCAAGTATAACAAACTAGAACTTTTTGTCACAGGAGCAGGTGATTTTATCATGACTTTTACTGAGAGGACAGCAATCAAAATGCTGTAACAGAGCGCAAGGGGAATTGGAAAGAAGATGACAGGGAAAATATTCAGGGACTGTAGAGAAGGAAGCTGGTGACTGAATCATAAACACTATCAGGTTATCTATAGGTTAAGCCCTGAGCCTTTTTTTTTTTTACTTAAAATAGAAGAAGGCAAAGGACTTCGACCTACCATATTCGTGGTGACTCCCTGTAAGGACTTTTAGCATAACTTCCCTCTCACATGAATATAGGTATAAAGCCCTGCACAAGAATACAGTAGAGGCTACCTAAATTGGCACTCCAATAAAGGGCAAGTCTCTTTAATGTCAAAGAATGCATTCAGTGCGGCATACTGCAATGACTCAAGGAATGAGCACATCACATCTTGTCAAGTGACTGTCCTGCTGCAGTTGTTTGTCAGCCCATATCATTCACATGTCAATTAAAAATGGCTAAAAGGCCCTTTTGCTGTCAGACTCTGTGTTGTTTTACATGAATCTACCATTTTTTCAGAACTAACGAGTTTCTTTCATTAATGTTACTTGCAATGTATAGGCACAATGCTTGCTTTCTGAGCAATTCATGACATAAGAGTGCTCATCACAATCTATTGCTGTTAGCATCTGAAACTGGCACTGATCTCAAACCTTCGTACTTCTGTTTCTATAGTGACTTGACACCTAGACAGATTTCACTGCACTTCCACATTGTCTCCACTGCTCTTCTTTTCTGTTTCATCATAAGAACCCCAGCTACTCACTTTCTTTAAGACAAAATAACCACCTTCTCTCTTTCATTAGAAGCTGTCAACTGTAAGACCCCACCATAAGTCTGTGGCTTCCTGAGTAAAACTGAGTCGCACAAGTCTAAATTATGTTAGCCTTGCCTAAGCAGCTCTGCTGTGTGGATGAAGTACAACACATCATGTGAAGTTTGATGAGGGATGAGCAGAGCAGCTGAGGCTTCATGCATCATTCTGCAGCCAGATGTACTTCCTTCTTGCCACTGAAAATTCCCCCACTATCCTTTGTGTGCAGGCTGGCCACATGTAAGACTTTGCAAGCATCTCCTTGTGGATGCTGGGTACCATGCTCACCCACTTGTTTCTTAACACCCTAACTTCCAAGCAATTAACATACTCACTCACCATTACATATTCAGGAAGTGACAAGGTCGTAGTACGTTTAGGAGAAAGGGCAATAATCTGAGTAAATATTTTGATAGACTTCATTGCGCACAAAAGGAGATCTGTACCTTTATTTACAAAAAAACCAAACCTAAACAAACCCAACACATACCCCCTCTTAACTTGTTCTATTAAGGAATGTAACTTGAAAATCATTCATGGGTATGGTCTGATGAAAGTTCTCAAGATGCCACTTGGTTGGGTCTTTTGGCCTCAATACCCAGCTGACTGTTCTCATTCAGGAACAAAATGACTAGGAAAGTTTCCAAAACCAAGAAGTCTAATGCATTAAATGTGAATTACTGCAGTTAATCAGGCTTTTCATTAGCATATGGCTTGTTTATAAACTATTCTGCAATGTCACATTTCCAAAGGATCATATTCCAACTTTTTCATCATTTCATTACTTCCAAAATTTTCAGCATTTAACCACCACCATGTGCCTATCCTATCAGAACCAACAAACTGTGAAAACCATGAAAAAGCACTAGAAAAACAGAACTTGAAAGAAGCAAGTGATTTAATTGTACCTCAGCCCTAAAGGCAATGATCATGAAGTTCAAAATTTAAGGTTTATCCTGTAACCATGAGAACGCAAGATGAAGCTGTAAAATTAGTGAGCATTTTGACTAAACAAGTTCACCTTGCAACTAGTTGGCACAACATGATGCTTTTTTATTTTTATAAGTACTTTCTATGAAAAAGGAATGGAAAGCACTCAGAGTGGCAGGCTGTGAAACCTGCTGACTGGTTGCACAATAAAGGCTAAGCCATGAAGTGAAACCCTAGGAGCTGCTGCATCTCAAAATGCCATAAAACTGAACAACTTCTATCTGGAGTAAATCTGATTGTTATTTCCCTTGAATACATGGTGCATTTGGCACTGTAATTTGTTTTAAACAGTGATTGGCATCAACGCTGTTCTGGTTGCATTCATTTTCTTTAGAGGATTCATTAAATAACTACTAGCATTAACTATTTGGACTTATTTGTATTCTGATAACATCCACCATATTGTTGGCACTGACCACCCACACAAAAGAAAACTGCCCTTTTTTAAAGAGTTTACAATCCGAGATCTGTTGAATGTTGCAACACTGCAAAGAAAATTTGAGTTCAGAAATAATACATAGCATCATGATTATCAGATCAGCACCTACATTAGCGTACAATAAATCTTAGAAGGCGAGAAATTACTGAATCAAGATAAAAGCTCAAGATACATTAACCAGTATATTCTAGAAAGGAAGCACAGATCTTTGTTTTATTAAGACACTGAAATCTTGATTAATAAAGCTGGGGTTTCAATGATGCTGAAAGCAATTAAACAATGAGTTTCAAAGGGAGCTGCGCATGTAAATTCCTCTGTCTTATTTGAAAATCCCAGCCAACAGCAGCAATCGTGTTTGGTTTAAATCATCATATCATCATGGGAAACAATCAAATCATGGGAAGTCATCAAATCATCACTTTTTTGGGAAATAAATCCATTAATCTTTTGTTCCAGGCAAGAATGAAGTGTGGGTGAGGGAGCAAACATGGTGGGAACATGGGTATCTGCAGGTGAACTAAAAAAGGGGATCTGCAGATGAAGTAAAAAAGAAAGCAAAGTTAAGAACAACGCAGACAGCAGCAAAAGCACACTAGATCCTGGAAGGATGACAGTGGTTGTGCAGATTATGAGAAAACAATCAGGAGTGACAGGCAACCTTCATCCTCTGGAGGCAAGTACGCATCCAGTCTGTAAAGATACCTTACCATCCACTTCTTTTTGCTGAAGGGATTTTTTTGGAGTGGGGAAACAACACATGGTTTCCTTTGCTGTGTTCTGCTGTTTTTCAAATCCATCCTATTTGTCTGAATATGGGTAACATATAAATATTCTACTTACTCCCTCATGCGTTTCAGTTTGGTCTCAGCCATAGTGCTGTTGAGAGCTCTGAATCCTTGGGGCGCCCCTGGAGACACTCCGGTGACAGTCCCCGAGCCTACAAATCAATGCACAGACACATAACCTTATTCACCTTCATCCCCTGAGCTCTATTGCAGAGTCAAGGGCAGTCAGAAGGAGGAAGACCTTGTTTCTCACAAGGTAGTGCCACATTAATTAAAGATGAATTAGATTATTACATGCACATTAAGGGCAACTCCCCTCTGAGGGACAAGTAGATTTATATCTTAAAGGCACCAAATTTTTAACAACAATTTTCCTTCTGTGTAGCGTACAGGGAATTACATTACAACAGAAAGAACAGTCACTGGAGAAAGTGCTGGGACAGATAAATATTAAACAAAATTAAATTTGCTTAGACAATATGTATTTTCCTTCATTGTCCTTTCACTTATTTATAAGAGCAAGAACCTTCTTCCTAACAGGCAAGTCTCTCCTTTAGCTTCATAATTATTGTAAACAGAAAGTATTTAACTTATGACATCACTCTCCCCTTCAGATGAAGGCACTCTTTTTATGTATGCCTACATATATATATATAAAAAAAATACCTGTATATGTAAATAAATATATATATATATGTATGAGAAATATACATAAGCATATACACACACCCACACTCTTTCTGTTTAGAGGCCTTCAGAGCTGTTGCAATATGTGAGGCCCTAATGCTCACAGACCGCTGTGGTGCTCACCCACAGGGACACAGAAGTGCTGCATCCCAGAGGCCCTGTCAGGGCTGTCAGCACAAATATCCTGCAACTTCAGGTTGCCATTCCATCATGTAAGTCTCTGCTTAACCTAAGGAATTTAGGTTGCCCAGAAAAATGGATGCCCCGTGCATGGAAGTGTCCAAGGCCAGGCTGGATGGGACTTTGAGCAGCCTGGTCTAGCGGGAGGTGTCCCTGCCCATGGCAGGGGGTTGGAACTAGGTGATCTTTAAGGTCCCTTCCAACTGAAACCATTCTGTGTTTTATTTATTGCCCCTACTGCTCCCATTGGAACATGATTTCAGAGCCTCACTGTGAGCTGGTGGCTAAAGTCTCTCCTCCAATTTCCCAACAAAAGTTCTTTATTGGCCAGTCCATGCTCATTTTTCTCCTGTGCCCGTCCTTTTGTTTGGCTTTCTTAGTTCTTCCCTTTTGCATACTCCTTTCATTTCTTTATAATTGGAAAAAGACATCCTACTTCAGCTTTCAATTTGCTAAACTAAACAAAGCAGCTATTTTAGTTTCTTCTTGCAAAATATTTGGCATTAGGATTTCACTTCCCAAAAGAGGAGAATATGTATCATGGTGCAACTACATCCTGTGTAAATGTGTGGGCCCAATACCTGAACAGGCACAGGAGGGCTCTGCGTAGGATATGAAGAAGCTGAAAGCCACACAAACACATCAACACAATGTTGTGTCTAAATGAACACGCCCTCCCCTCCTAGCAGGGGTTTTATCTTGGAGTCAGTTCGGCTTTAGTTTGGATTGCATTAACCTTGATCACATGCATCCATAGGGAGCTTGCAGCCACCTTCCTGCTACGAGCAGTATAGACACTCACAGAGAGTACTGAATGCTTCCCTGGAATGCATAATCATGGCTTTCCCAGGAGTTAAGCGGAGTTAAGCTCCTGTGTTTTACACGATTCTAGACCCTGATCACATAAGGTTGAATACTGAGATTAAAAGTTTCCACCGTGAGTGATCCTACTGAATCACCCACAGTAAGCACCTGCTGGATTCAGAGCTTTGCTGGATTCAGAAGATAGGAAGCAGGCATGGAGAGAGACCACAGAAGAAATAGATTCCTGGCTATGGACAAACGATCTGACTTTTTAAATCATTTTCCTTACTCCTCTTTACGCCTAACGGCTAACAGTGGTCTGGTGCCTAAGTATTACAACTGAGGTATAGTTAACGTAGTTTAAAAGATGAAAAATGACAAGCTCAATTCTTACTAGCAACCAATAACTTCACCCATTGATGCAAAAAACATTTCCTGATCATTTACTGTAACAGTACACATGCATATCCATACATTTTTACACGGGGTCTGTAAGCATTCAGTTACTTGAGCAGCATTGGAAAACTCAGCTGTCCTCAGGGTGGCCCTGAGGAAACCCCAAACGCTGTGCAAAGCAATGCTCATGACTTACTGGGTGGCATGCTCCTCTTGGAGCTGGCATAGAATTAAGGTCCAAATGCGGGGCTTTGGGTCTTTGGAAGCAATAAAAAATTGATGCCTTCAGCTCCAATAGCTGAAGAAAAATATAATCTCTTAAAAAAGAGTACATTTAACCACAAGCCTCAGCTAAATTCTGGTATTACTATTATTACAGGATATATCACTGTAGTAAGAGCTCAGCATTCTCTTTCTGTGTAGTGGGTTCAATCTATTTATTGCTGCAATATCTCCTTCTCCTCCGACATTTCATTATTAAAGACATCCTTCTTGTTTTTTTCTGGAATTCCAGGCTAAATAATTCGTACTTTGTCTACTCTCCACGTTGGCAGCTGGCCAAGCAAAACTTATTCTCTACACACAAACTAGTATCTATCTTCTTCTCCATTTAATAAGATTTTCTGGGTACTGTGGGGTAGCTGCAATGACTACAGATTGCAGGATGCTGCAAAGGTGTGGTTAGTTACCAAAAAAAAGAGTTCTCAGTGAAAACTGCTAAGACCTTTTCATGTTGTTGCTACAACAAGCCTCAAAAATTTTTCCTGGGGTCATTCATAAGCCACACCAACTTCTATGTCAGAGATATTTTCTTAGAAGCAGTTACTTGATTAATAATATAATTTGCACCCAGCTTTGAGCAGTTTGCCTACCCATGCATCAACGCAGAACAAGTAATTGTGCTTCTTCAAAAAGTGGCCGGATAACTATTTGCATTTTTTATGCAATATGTCATTCTTGATTCATTAAACAAAATCCAATTAATCAACAAGAGCACTGACTTTTCAAAAACAGGTATTGTGGCTTTCTAGATCCATTTCAAAGACAAATACTCTCCCAGTGTCTAGCCCAGTACTGCAGAGAACAACATAGGGCAAAAGGGCAAAAGATCTTTATCCTCAGGTCATGGAGCACCAGTTTGAGTTTCTCACTGCATCTTTCTTGTTCTGTCAAAGGGAAGATGAAAGGATCTGTAGGGAAACAAATCTTCTGTCTGACATTTATTCACAGGTACTTAGATTTAAAATGGGTGATTATGATTATATGGTGAGACTTTTCATACATTATGGCCCAAAGGCATTCCTACCAACATTTCTGCTAACAACCAAATAATTGGTGATAGACATCTACTGCATCTCTCGGTAAGCCACTCTGTGTTGTGAAGCTGTTATCTCCACTACATCATAGACTTCTGTTTGGATTTTGGATTTCTTTCTTCAGCTTTCACTGCTACATATGAGATCCTTCAAGGACATTTTCTACAAGATTAAAAAGCTCCTTAGAATCAGATGTATTTTCCTGAGTTTATAAACAATACAAAGTTACCCAACAGCCTCTAACCTTCTCCTTTAAGCTAAGTAGATTTAGTAAATTTTAAAACCAGGTTTTCAAACTTCCTTTCCTTTTGCAGTTCTTTTCTGGGATCTTTCCAATTTTTCAAACTTTATCAGCATGGACTATATTATTTCAAATATACTCCACATGGAACTGTATAGCCAACCCAAAATGAACCTTGTGCCACACTGAAGCACTGATATTCACAGTGACTCAGTGGGAACTCTTGAGGAAAAAACTGTTACTTCAAAAACCCTTTTACCCTTCAACACTGAGGTTTGTACTAAAGCAACTCCATCTATGGAAAAACAATGTCTATTTACTGCATCCTCTTTATCGCAGGCCTTGCTGACATTAAAAAAGTTCTAGTTTTATTCTACTCAGATGTTCTCTAACATCTGCTTGAAATGGCACATAATTTTTTTTCACAATACCCTTAACAATGAAATACACTACAAGGAATTCTGGCCAGACCAGATTTCTGCATTTGCCCTGGTATTGCCATGAAATCCACGCTGTTTTCAGAAGTAGACACTATAATGATGATGTAGCTTTGTAGCCCAGTAATATGGTATTGCCACTGCTACTACCGGGTCAAACGCTTGGACCAGAGTTTGCAAGGCTCCAGGCTTTGTCTGAACTTGTCTTGACCCACCATGAACTTAAGCTTAAGCTGTAACAGCAGTTCTCCTAATGACCAGGTGTTTGTGGCTATTTTGTTTTGTTTCCACTTATTTTTGTATTGTACAACCTGCATTTTTAGATAGATAGTAGTAATCTGTGTAGAATGATATATTTATAACTAACTTAATATAATTAATGTAGAGAAATACAGGCCTGGTACAACAGCAGATGCTTTCAAAAGCAGGGACAAAGAATGAGGTGTAAAGGACTATGGGCATGGGATGACAAGAGGTGGGGCACAAGCTGGTACTGGCAATCCCATGGCTATAACCAACGTGCTAGTCATCAGTTAAAGAAACACAGACCTGGAAGTGGACATAACTAGCTTTAGGGTGAACAGAGAACAAGTATCTACCCTACGTAAAATGCATGGTATACAGAAAATTTTGACTGAACATGACTTTGCAGCCCAGTGAAGAAAAAGCAAGGTATAAATGAATGTTAGCAAACACATATAACGAGGTCCAACTGCAGCTTTGTAGTTTGACATTGGAAGAACTAAAAATAGTAAATATTTAAACTGCCTCAGTGACACTGAACGTACAAAGATAAAAGGGAACCTAGCAAATTTCTCTCTTATTATCATCACATATATTTGTTTGGAACAGACCATGCAAACCTAATTACCAACTCAGCTTGAAGAAAGGCTTTAAGTTTCCACACAGACTGGTCAGAGATTTTTTAATGATTAAAGCGCAATTTAATTCTTTAATATTATAAGTTTTAAAGGCATCTTCTTGTTCTTAATACTGAAAGAAAAAAGACAAGAGTCTCTTTAATACTATGATTTTTTAAAAATACCACTGTTTGGCTAATACTCCAGGTTATTCCCAGAAGCCCTCAAGGCAATTCCTCTCTTTCATTAAAATAACAAAATATTGAAGCATAGAGCTAAATATTGTCCCTATTTCCACTTCTGCAAACCCACTGCAGACAACAATGCTGCAAATGCATAAATGAGTGCAGAATTTGAAGACCACGGGATCTCCGTTACTGTGAAGACAAGCTGGACGTGAATGTTCCTTCCTTCCATCACAAGGATCTCCCCCACATGGGACCCAGAAGATGACCAGACATGATTCAGTTTTCCCAGGCTTCCCCTATGTTATTGTGTCAGAGATATAAGATAATACTTAGTAACGTTTATCGGGGGCATTTGGGAACCCAGCTGGGCTTTCATGCAACCCACACGCAGGCTACTGCTGCCACAGTTCAACCCAGTGGTCTTCAAGGGCAGTGAGTACACCAGCCTCAGTAAATACCCTTCTTTCATTTAAGTTCTCTTTTTAGCTTTTAAGCAGAACACAAGAAACCAGGCTTTCAAACTATACATTTATAGAGAGAACTTGTGGGAGACTTTAGGATTAAATGGCAAACTTAAATTCTCAGTGATTTTTCTGTGCTTGTAATGAGATACTGTAAAATAAAATAAAATTAATACTATGCAAACCCAGATCATCATTTAAACGAAATTTTGAAATATTTTAACTCATTTTCTCTTATTGTTTCCAGTGCTAGAAACTATAAAAGAACCTACATACCCTTAAATATTTTCCTCTGGAGTAAAGATGGCAGAAGCCAAGTTTTTAAAAGCTTTTGTTATAACATTCCACACTTCTGTCCATCACGCTTTATAGCTCTATTATTTTCAACAAAAGCACTTAACTGTGTATGCCTTTTCCTGTGGTATATTTATTCTTCTCTACAGTAGGTTAAGGAAGCAATTTTCAAGAAGATCACATTTTTTGAGTTATTTTATTGCAAAATGGAAATAATTGGACTGTAATGAATACAGACTGCTAATAACTGCTGCTATTACATTTAAAGAAGAGATATCATCTTACCCAATGAGCTAGTATTCAGGACACTCTCCAAATACTTGACCATTGCCTCGATATCACTGTCCTGTGGATAAATGAGATAAAGAATAGCATTAGCGTGAGCACAAACTTAAATATAAGCACTATGTACCAGACTTATGATTCCACAAACATAAAGGATATCACTTACGCCAACAAATGTCAACACTAGACTACAAAGAGTCTACGTTGCTCAGGACTTTTTCTGTATTTTCTTCTCCTAAACCATCAGTTTGGGAATGATGTTATATAAAAAAAAATATTTACATCAGATTCCTTGCAGAACATAAGTGTGTAGAGCTGTGCATGGAGTTTAAAGAAGATATGTTTACTGTGGAGGGTGGTGTGCAATCTCTGAAAATACACCAGCATTTTATCATCGGTGAGTCCTGGAATATCTAAAACAATATTATATTGAAAAGGGCAAGTGTGTACTTCTTCTTAACTACGCCAAAATTTCTTATGCTTATGATAGCTGCTCACTGCAAATTAATACTTATGTTTCATGTCATTGTATCTACTTACACGCCTAGTAACAATGACCAATTGAAAAAATTCTAATTAAGAAGAGATTTTAGCACTTTTCTATTTCAAATATTCTGTTACCAGACAGATGATTAACAGTTTTACCATGTATCTTTCCTGTGAAATGCTATTTGTGTACACAGATTAAATTTAAAGATCTGTTCATTAAGCAGTGATTGTGCTCCAGAAAGTAGATTGCAGTTTTATTAAAGTCCAAGAGAAACTTGGACTCTGAGTTTCTAGAAGTTACTGCCGTACCACATTTGACAACATGGCATTTCTTGCTGTTTAAAACTGAAAGTCAAAATCTTGACCTTACTGAAAAATCTGCCAAAAATCTGCATATTAAAAAAATATTGAGGAGCCTATGGTTTTAAAATTTAAAACTCTGAAATAAAAAGAAAACATATTGACCTCAGCTTCTACAATGGACAATCTGCTTTTTACTTCTCTGTCATCTTACTCAAAAAAGCTCATTCTAAGTTTCTCAAACTGAGGAACTGTCAGTATACCTTAATACCATGACAATAATTGTTGGCAATGACTGTTAGTTAGTTAGTGACCTTTTGGTGCGAGTGAAAGCTGTTATGGAGGAGCGTGATCTAACTTCTTATCACCCAAAGTTGTTTCATGGGCTTATATTTGAAACAGGCTCTGCTTTTTAGCTGAGGTTTGCAAGATGGTAATCAGCTTCTAGGTTGGCCATTTCAAGAGATAATCCAAAGGCTCATAGGTCTGAAGGAGCCTCTTTACCCTTTTGGAGCAGCCTGTGGGGTCCTGGCTGGATAAAATCAGCACGAGGGTTTCCAGTTCCACCGCCCATCCAAAGTCCCTGAGTTACCTCAGATGAACAAGTTAATCTGAACCTGCTTAACCAGGGCTTTTGCCCGTTCACAATAAAGTGCCCAGGAAACGCTGATGAATGTATTACATTTATATATAAAATATATATTGAACATTGAATTAAGACAGACTTAATTTTACAAATATAATTCCTCCTGTACTACCTATGCCTTTTGTCCACTTGGGTTTAGCAGTCCAAGAGGATTTTACCTGTTTTATTTAATATATTTATCTATTTAATATATTTCTTTAATGTTTCTCTTTTTTTTTAAAGCCCTTCAGAATGGACTTTGACAGGTAGAGGCACTCTTGCACATAAGAGCCAGCGTGGATGAATGCTGAAATTCAGAACAAACGAAACCCTTTCTAGAAGCAAAGGCACATGTTAGGAATCCAGTGGAGCATTTGTCGGGTGGCAGCATATAGACCACCCACAGCCACTAGAGCTATGATAATTTATGTCAGATGATTATCTGGCTTGACAATCTCAGAAGCAACCTGGAAATTGAAAATAGGAAGTTAATGTACCACATTAGTAGACTTTGTCAGAACAAAGAGGGTGAATTTGCTATTATTGTCACTAAAAGAAAGCACAAAGAAGGTGGTGATAAGCTGCAGTAAAAAGCATCCATTAGCATCTCAGTTAAATTATAGCTAATGAGCTTCATCACGCACTAACTTTTCAAGATGAAACCTCTCCTAAGCTTCATATTTTAAAAAAATTTTTACAAACAGTTTCTCATTCTCTTTCATGTTTTCCCCCTAATTAGAAACTAGTGTTCCTAGAAAAAAATATGTGGGCAAGAGCCATTGGCTTGAAGTGGTCTAGAAAAGTAATTGGCAAATTGCTGCTTGAAATCTGGCAACCTGCATTTCTGCTCCAAAAGAAACGGACAAAGGACACTAAACTCCAATGCTACAGCCAAGACAAGAGGTCTAGATGTGCTTAGGGTCTGAAATTGGTTGTAACTCCACATCTGCAACTGGACAATGTTGCTGAAAACACACAGGTTGGATCGAAAGATATCAACACAGGAAAAAATAGCTGTCTCGGTTCCAATCCTAAATCTTTGAAATTATATCGTTCCAGTGTCTAACTCTACCTTCATAACTGAAGAGGTGTCGCATCCCACGTAAGGGCACCACTTCTCAGTCTGTCTCGACATCTGTGGGAACCTAATATAGCTTCAATAAATAACTCGGATGTCTTTCTACATCATGTACCCCAATGTGTTGTTCAATTAGATGACCTCTCTGACCCCTGATGCATGACCCCTACCGCATGAACATCAGATATTTTTTTTAATCATTGTTTGAAGTAATGGGGTCACCAGAGAGCGCTGCACGGAAGTAACTAGTAAAGCAATCTTGGCATTGGAAAATTGAGAGATTTGCATGGATTAGGAAGGTAAATATCTTACAAGTCCTTATCCTGTGCGGCAGTGCAAAGACTTTTTATTAGCACACACATCCAAAAGCTTAATTTATGAAGGTATTTTTGGAGAAAGGGTTTAAGACTATGAATCCCATCATAGAAATAGGAGTAGGAGTTTTGGTATTAAGTATATGACTGCAGAAGCAAACCCCTGCTATATACTAGCAAGATCAAATCTATTCTGGTAGTATTTGAATCTTATTATTAATACTGAGCATGATCCCACCTACCGTTGAGTGGGATTCATCTCACGTAACTGTTGACATCCAGGATGAAGATGTCTCATGCATGCTAATAACTGTAGCTCCCTTTATAATCACCAGAGAGAAAAAGAGACCTCTCAGCATATTCCATCTAACCTACGTTAGATGTTTATACCAAGATAATATTATTCCTTAAAAATGCTTGCTTACTTCCCCTTACTGTACAGACTTTCCATTCAGTTAGTTCACGTTTAGGTGTCCAGACTGCAGAGCTAAGTTCAGTCTGCTTTGACCTTGGACTTACTGCAGAATTTTTCACTTGACAAAGGGAAAACTGAAAATTATGCTCACCTCCCAAGAAAAAGAAAAGGTGATTGTGTCGACACCCAGAAACACACTTCTGCGTTATCTAAGGTGCCTGGGATCAACATGAGAAAAAACAAAGACAATTAGTTTCTTTGATAGAGGATGTACTAAAAGGCAAATGGCCACCGGGGGTGCTTCCCAGTCAGTTTGGGCAGGGCAGTTCACAGAGGGGTAGTGCCCTGTGTGCACACAGACTGCTGGTAGAGCGAAGCCTCAGGTCCATCCAGGCTGGATTCAGACAAGAGGTGCCAGTGGGACAACTCTTCCAGCCCACAATGATTGCTCTTGTCATCGCCGAATTCTGAGTCACTGCAAAATGAGGGAATGTCGCTGCTCAGATCTGACTGCCAACACCTAATTTATTCTGCATTATTGAGAAATCTATTTTTATCTTCTGCCCTTCGTTAATTCTAAGCAGCAGTCTGCCTGTTCAAAAACACTATTGATTGACACTTAATGACACCATCAATGAAAGTTGAATGAAAATTTTAAACGGCGTTCTAAAAAGAAAAAAGATAATCTCAGAGTCTGATGAAAGTGAGCAATAATTTATTTTCAAGAGTATCTTGTGGTTGACTTTCTGGGAAACAGACCGTTTGCATGTCTATGTGTTGTGGGTAAACACAGACCCAGCAACCTGAAAAAAGGCATTGTCTTAGATATTCCACTGACTTACAATTCACTAATAATTTCTTTAGACCATTACTGTATAAACAGATCCTGAATTTTAAAACATCCCCTGTATTTAATTTGAAAGCTAGGAGGACGTTTCTAGATTGAATTAAGCTGTTTCTGAGTAAATTTCAAGTTTAACTTTTGAGAAAATTTGAGGACTCCTTGCTACCATGGTAGAAGTAGAGTTCTGATTTCTCACACAAACATTTTATTTTTGCCCTTAAAACTACATCTGAAAGAAACTATTAGTTCAAAATTTTCAAAAATCATTATAAGTTATTTATAATTTGGTGACGAGTATTAGCATATGTGGTTGGCTCCCTAGAATGCAAAAGACATCACACTCTGTTCTGCAAAATTTGAACATGAACTCAGAATAACATATATGATCCTAAACAGAATCAGACAGTACCATTCAGAGGCATTGTATGCAATGGTCGCTCAAGGGAGAAATGAATTGTTCCTGAATACCTTAGAAGGATCCATTTTCAGAACTGACTTGGGCATTTAAGTTCATTGATTTCACTGAGACTCGATCACTTGAGACAAGATTCATCTCAGCTCGTTCTGATCAGATCTAAATTAGGTGCCTTTTCCAATAATCTTCAACCTTCTTCACACTACAATCCCTAAGACTTTCTTGTGGCAGCCTCACCTGATAAAGCTACTTGAAGACTTTCAATAATTTTTCACTGACGCTTTCTGAGATCCTTGGGAAAGTCTACAGATTTGCTGCTCAAGTCTTGCAGTTTTTTAGGCTCTCAGTTCATCACACTATCCTAGAAAATATGTCTAATATAGGCAGGAAGAAGTGGCAACTAGAGGTGCCTATCTGTCCATGGGAATAAGAGTTGGAACTTAGATCTTATGCTTGAAGTATACCTTCAGCTTTAACTTAATCTACCCATAGCTAACATGTGAGGGAACCCCACTCTGAATGATTTAGAGTCACAAGGGAGTTTATTGACAACAATCCGCCTTATGGCATTCATAGGAGTATTATCCTTAATCTTGAAGGAATGCAAGAATCTTTCTCATTAATGTCTCAGAAGAATTACATATGCATACCCATATAATTAATTCATGATACTGACATACACACACATTCCTAACAAAACCAAATTTCAGTAACATCAGCAGGACAAAATCTTGGAAGGAGCTTAATTTTCCCATGAGCATCAAGTGTATGCTGTTTTCCCAAAGGTCACATATACCTGGTGATTTGTCTTAAAGGCCAACTGTGATGCTTCCACATCCTCCTCCTCCTCTTCACTGCCTTCTGAACAGGATTCAAACTCATCATTATAATATTCTTCTGCAATTTCTGGGTCTTCAGGGATCTCTAAAGGCAATTATGAGTTTAAAGTATACAGACAGACAATATGCACGATGTTAAAAAGATAAAATGGATTTTATAACGTCCATGTTATGTCACTGGCAATGCATTCTGTAATAGAAATCAAGGGATACATTTTCAGGTTAAAATGTTCATCTTTGATGACATGATAAGCAATGTTAAAGCTGTCTCCGGCAAAAGGTCAGATCCTCATCATATGTTAATTAAAGACCTTAAAGGATCTATATTGATTTTGGCCTGAAATCACTGAACCATAGAATAATTCAGGCTGGAAGGGACTTCATGGGATCATCTAGTCAAAGCAGGGTCAGCACTGAATTGAATCCAGCTTTTGTGAGCTGAAATTATGTCCCAATTTGGTTTTCTCTAACACACACAACCTAGGGTGAATACAACTGCTAAGCTAAAATGGAAAATAATATATACCAGGCACATGTTTAAAAGATAAAAGAAATAAAATCTACATCTTTTTCCAAACTTTCCTGAAGCAAAAGCATAACAAAATAAAAGAAACTGGTGTAAAGTCAAGCTACGCATACTTGGGTGTCACGCTTTCTCAATTTGTTACTATCAATCACAAGCGAGCCTATGAAGTACAATAATTGTTATTAAAACTCAACACATTCATCACAGCATGAAAGACATCCCAGCCAGTCTGCTCCAGGTGAAATCTTTCAGCATCCCAGACTACGTAAGTAAGGAGGTAGTGAAACAGCTCAAGGCCTGATGGCACCTGCTTCAGCAAGCTGTCCTTTTTCAGCAGAAGCACCTAAGCATATGTTGAATTTTAAGCAGAAGCTGGACTGTCATCACTATTTCAACAAAAAGCATAATCCCCACTTTTATAAACAAAGAAGGAAGGCAAAGAGCTGCCCATGAGAGACATGGGTGAGAAGCAGAAGACAAGGAAGCCCAGCTCGCCAGCCATCCCATCAGTAGCCCTGTGCATTCACACATTCCAGAGACATCTTCCAGGAGAGCTAACCCCCGTGCTTCAATTTTAAGCAGTCTCTTACTGATTTGCCAAGATAAGTTACATCCAAGCCCAGAAACAATATTTTTATGCTACTAGTTTTGAAAAAGAAAATGTTTGATATCCAAGTTTGCCTGGTATTATTGCAAGAAATGTTAGCTGCAGATAAAAAACGCTTAGTATTCAGCTGTCATAAATCACCATAGTCCTAACTTTAGCTAATGCTGATTTCCACCGTTCTCCCCAGTTAAGTCTACCAGTTTAAAGAAATATAAACTGACTTATCTTAAATAAATATCTTTATACATTTAGTTAAAAAAATTAATATCTTAAATTAAATTAAAACAATATGAAATTACAAATGTTTAATAGTTATTTTACTTGTTTCACGTGGATCAAAAAACCAAAAAGATTTAAATAAGGGAATACAATTAAAATCCATTAAAAGACATTGGAGTTTGGGCAGGAGGAATAATTCTAGTCTTTAAAGCCTAAGAAAGAGAACTGAGGAAAAAAGTGAAAACGTATTTATCTCCAGCACAAGTGGTTGAAGCTCTCCTGGTGAGATATGATCTCTACTATCTACTGTCTCCAAAGTATGTTAAAAAATACTTCCTTTTTCTATAAACTTGATTTACCTCCAAAATGCTGACACATTTTCACTCAGGTTTCTCTATTTTAAGATATTTATGGAAGCTTCTTAACAGCACCATGCTCCACTGCCACAATTTCTAATCCTTCCTGTTTCTATTTTTCACTTTACTTAATTTGAAAAAAATAAAAAGAAAAAAAAGAAAAAAGAAAAACAGAGGATAAATACGTGGGCTTCCAGGAGAAGAACCCCCCCAACCCAAAACCTTTTTCTCACAAAAGGAAGCATTTTACTGTGTTTAATTGTTTGATTTCTACAAAGTGCCATTTGTCTGAAAAGCTAACACTTCATCTTAAAAAAAAAATCTTAAATATCATTCCTTTTTAGCATGGGAAGAACACTACTAAATCAAGATACATCTCCTTTTCCAGACAGAGTGAATGTTAATTTTTCCTTCTTGCAGAGAGGCTGTCATTCCTGTGATTAGTAAAATTTTATTAGGTTCACCTGCAATCTATCTATGTCTACATACGCATTCAAATACATATGAATCAGCCTATTTATTATGTTATAATGCAAACATTGGATGACACTAGTGTTTTCCGAGTTGTTTTCTCCTCCCACACTCTTCATTTGTTTACTGTTGTACTAAAATTGCAATCCTCTCCTTCCCAACCAAACAAGGTATCAAAATCAGTCTTCTGACACATGAATGTAATTTCCAAATGGCTGCTCTGGCTACAGTAAAGCTCTATACCTTGCAAGTAACCTGTGACCAGCCAGAGCTGCTGATGCCCCCAAACTATGCAGAGGAGCTGGCACTGGCCGTACCTTACTACCACACCAGCTTTAACAACCTTGTCAGAATTGCTCACTTTGCCATTTGAGAAATTGTTCTGAGAGTTGTTCATAGATGGCCAGTTAATCCAAGCTCAGTAATACAATTTTAAATGCTAGTTCAGACCCTAGAGATGTTCCAGGGTACAGATGTTTACTGGCCTTGATTCAGAAGCTCTTCCAAGTGACACTTCTGAAAGAATACTTAAAGGGTGGATGTCAGGAGGACGGGGCCAGGCTCTTTTCAGTGGTGCCCAGTGACAGGACAAGAGGTAACAGGCACAAACTTGAGCATGGGAAGCTCCATCTAAACATGAGGAGGAACTTCTTTACCTTGAGGGTGGCAGAGCACTGGAACAGGCTGCCCAGAGAGGTGGTGGAGTCTCCGTTTCTGGAGACATTCAAAACCCACCTGGAGGCGTTCCTGCGTAACCTGCTGTAGGTGACCCTGCTCTGGCAGGGGGTTGGGCTAGATGATCTCCAGAGGTCCCTTCCAACCCCTACCATTCTGTGATTCCGTGATCCAGTGGGTGGGAATTTGGGATTTAGATACTACAAGTCTTTAAAACTTCTTAGTTTTATGACAAGCACCTTTAAAGAAGGCACTTTCAACATATTCTTATTAGGCTGTCTGGTTCCATATAACAGTTCCTTGAGTCCTACTAAGTAGAGTCAACTCCCAGGCATCCATAAGCTACAGATGCAGAATTAATCTGAGTACAGAACAACTTAGTTGAGATTCAGGATCAGCCTAATTTCAAGAACACATAAATTGGCTTTAGCATAGCTGATACCATAAATCAACACGACGAGCTGTACCTCGGAAAAGAAAGGTGATGGTCACATCCGATATGAAGGTTTCTAACACTGTGCCAGCTGGTAGAACACGCAGCCTGATGGCTGCAACGCCACTGTAGCATAGCTGTCCCTCAGATGCCCATTCTCCCTCTCATACAGCATACTTATATGCTCCTTATGGAGCAGAAAGGAAGGCCTCTACTGCTGCTTCTGCCCCCCCATGCCCCCCAGTCTGTCAGCTGCTCTCTGAAAATACATTACGTTTTACCTAGCTGTGCATATTGCACTAAAGCCAGTCACGGTATCTTTTATTTGCTTACAAAGCACTTTGTTCAGAACAAACTCAGCTATTACTTGTGTATTGCTAGGCGGCTTAGTATAACATTGAGACGCTTGATATTTGCTATTAGATATTCAAGGGAAAATGAGCTCTGAATAATAACATTCCTCATTAGGTTTCTTTCTATACATTACCATGACACTAATAGTGGAAGGAAGGGTAAAAATCCATTATCTAAAAAAAATCATAAAAGCATGGTTATTTCCCAAGAAGACAAACTATACAGAAAACAAAGGAATGTGATACTTGTCATATTTTGCTTAAATCCACCAAGAGCTTGTTTCAGGTAGCATGGTAACTTGGCAACAACAGTTTTCTCCAAAGAGATGAAAATACTTTGATAAATATCTTTAATTTTCTCTTGCCTTGAAGTCATAATTGGTGCATTGACGCAGCTTTGTCACATTCCGGTGCATGCAGAAGACAATAAGTAAGGCCCCTTTTATTTAAAAAAGGGAGAAAAAGGAAAAAGAAAACAGAATTGTATAACATATGTTCATTTTCACCACTTACATTCACAGTTACAAAGTCACACTTGGCTCTTAAGGACTATGATACTTTTTTAATCCCAAGGCTTCATCATATCTCTGGAAGACGGCAGATTTTCTCAGCTGTCCCTTTCCCATTTTAAGGAAAAACCTGCTATGATTCCACGTAGCTACACTCCTCGGTTTGCGCAGTACCACAGACAGCAAAGTGAGGAGCAAATCACTCGACTGCTCCGACAAACGTATACTGTCATGAGATATAATGCACTCTTAACATTACGGTGACATGAACCAAGACGCTAAAAAACAGTGCTACCACACACTGCCACAGGGAGCTGGAAAAAAATTAAGAGGAGGGGCCAGGACACAGACACTTGCGCTTCTCCCCTTGCAAGGCTTTGTACACGAGCCGTGCTGGGGACCGAGGCAAGAGCAGAGACAAGCGTTCCTTCACGGTTTTGCTTCTGCATTGCGCTGGGCTGCAGGACGGCCCGCTGGCAGCACTTCATCAATAACACAAAGGTGTCCGTGGTCCTTTTTCTGTCTTTCATCAGCAAATTTCGGTTTTATCCCATCTGAGCAGGAGTTACCTACGGAATCAAGGATCACAGCGGCCCCCAAGCTGGGCAGGGGGCCGGAGCCCCTGCGTGCAAGGAGGGGCTGGGAGAGTGGGGTCTGTTCCACCCTAAGAAGGGAAGGTAAAGGGGAAACTTTATTTCTGTCTGTGACTATCTGCACAGAGGATAAAAGTAAGGTGGAGCGAGACTCTCCTCAGAGATGACAGGGATAGGACATGAGGAAACAAACACCAGCTGGAACATCAAGACATTAGGAAAAAAATTTTACAATGAGAGTTATGAAATACTGGAACAGGGCTTAAAGAAGCTGTAGAATCTCAATCGTTGAAGGCGTTCAAGACTTGAGCAGATACAGCCCTGTGCAATCTTATCTGATCAGACCTGCTTTGAGCAAGGGATTAGACTAGACCGCCAGAGGTCCATTCCGACCTAAATTATTTTATGATTCTGTGGTTACCTGGTGCTCCACAAACAAACTGTTTAGAATTACCCCAGATGTATTTTTGTGTGTGTATGTATTTAACATACACACTCACAAGCTAAGCAGAAACTTGCAACGTATACACATTCTCATAAATCATGGCCAAAAGGAGATGGTGCCCAGGGCTGGCCAGCACTCTTCAGAACAGCGCATCAGTTGTCACAGAGGAAGAAAACAGAACAGGATTTCTCCCTTCAAGGGTGAAAACAGAAAGAGCTGAAGCACTGTCACTAGGAAAGAGGTTTGAAACACAGAGATACGTTTCTCTGAGCTACATAATCCTGAATGAGAAATTCTACTGCAAAGGAGAGCACAGGCTCTGTGCCCCTTCTGCAGTTCGGGGCAATACTCACACGATTAAGAAAAATAAGATAGCTCCATTATTATAATTTAAGCTCATTCAGATTGGTTTGGGTTTATTTTTCCCAATGCACGACAAAAAATTTCAACTTAAAAAGTTTCCATCAAAGAGAATCGCCTCCTTTGGTCAGAGATAGACGAGATATGCATTACTAAGCTCTGAAGCTTCATTGTTCAGAAAGCCAGTGGAAGCTTTTGTCCAGCCCTTCTAAACTAGGCTGAAAAAGACTCTTGGAAAATGCCTTGTTTAAGAAATGAACCAAGGGATGTAATGGGACTTTTGTGCCCTTGAAAGTCTTGTACAATCCTTTTGGCTAAGCACAAAAGGACTATGAAGTCATTAATAGAATTACCTTCTGACATGGCCATGTACAACATAGGCATAAAATAAAACGGGTTGTTCGAAATGAGAACCAGAAATACAACCAAAGTTAAGCATTAACATTTTATAGTTCTCCTTTTAGCATTTTAGAAAGAAAAAAAAGCTTCAATTCACTTGTGGGCTTCACTGAATGATGATTTACCTATTGTGAAACATCTAGGAAAAATAGAGATAAAGAGGATGTAAATCAGAGTAACATTATGGGGATCTTCCATCACTTGATATTAGAAATGAAGCAGTTAGTTCAAAATGTTTTTCCAAGGAAAAATTACTTTTAAACCAAAATTAAAATTCCAAGAAAAATGTTTTATTTGAAGGACACCGTTCTTTTCCCCAAACCTTTCACCTCCTTGTATTTTATCAGTATGTAAAGAGGTAAAGCATGAGAGAATGGGAGGAGTTGCTAACAACAATGAACAGCAGGAAGGAACACTTTCATCACATTTTTTTCCCTAATTTTCTGAGTGGTTAGTTCTTGGGGTTTTTTTCTGCTGATTTTCTAATTGTCATGTACACAGAAATGGGAGCGCTGGTAGGCAGCGATAACAAAGGTGCCATGCTGCCTTTCAAGCACAATTTAAAGTTCAGCAAATCTAAAAATCTTCCAAATACTCGGAAATCCTTTTAGGATTCCTTTTAGGATCACCCATGGGTGAATGAAGAGAAAGAATAATATAGCGATGAAGTCAATAACAGGGAGCACTTAGTGAGTCATGGAAGCCATTTCCTTTATGCACAAAGAGGCCCTGTTATTGTAAAGGTTGCCCTATTATTTGCACAGTTTCCAACAGGAGCAGAGTAAGAGCTGTAAATTAAAGGAAAAATGACCACGAAGCTACCTTATGACATCAATTTAAAACTACCTTAGTCCTTGAGTTATTTAAAACTTTTTTGATCAGTCAAAGCATACTTTCAAATAAAACCTCGGTTTTCCTGATGAATCTGGCAAAGACTGCCTGATACTTTCCCTTTCAGTCTCACAAGAGTGTTGGGTAGGAGAGTCCACATGTTAACACGAAAAGCTGACCCTTAAGACAGTCACTTCCTTCTCCCCAAGATTCAGTTCAAGAATTCCATTTTTAAGACATAAATTGGGGATATTTTCACAACCAGAAGTTACTAAAAGAGTAGAAGCAAATGTGAACGGTTCAGATCCAAACCTGGTGTAAGCAGTTGTGTGCATGAGAATCTGGATGTAGCAAAGATGTAAAATACATTTAATTTAGGCATAAGCAGTAATATATGTTGAACAAGTACAAAACCAAGTAAATGATTGCAACCACAAAAATCTAGGAAAAAAGCATTGAGACCTTAAACACCTAAATGAAATTAACTAACTGGTTACAGTCAATGTATTGACTAGATCGCAGGGGCACACTTTGCTCCGTGGAGCAGATAAAATAGCAGGACAACGTAAACCAAGATCTTCATTGCTGTCACCTTCTCATTTCCTACAGCTAGTTGTCTGACCGCCACATGCACTGAAAGCTAAACTGGTAGAAACTGCAAACTAATTCAGTATTTGCAGGTACTTTCTGAGCAAATTCTCCCTCACGTGGAATTGGCTCCAGCTTCTTACGCCACCGTATAATTTGGCCCAGCTCCCCAGAAATGCTGTTTAGTTTGATAAGTGAGCCAGAAAACTGTGACTGGGGGGTGGACTGGGATTCCTTATCAAATGATTTTCAACACCATCCTGTTCACAGATGCTTTGTTTGCAAGTAAATGCCTGGTGTGTTTTTATTTACATCGGTTTAACCTTGAGTCTAAAGTGCCGTGTAAAGTTACATTGCCCTGTAAGTAGGACAACTTGAAATAAAAACCGGTATCTTTCTAAGGAAGGCTTAAAACTTTGATATTATCTGAAAATATCTGTTATAGAATCTAGTATTGTGGTTTAACTCCAGTCAGCAGCTAGGACCATGAAGCCACTCGCTCGGTTCTCCCCCTTTCCCCCCAGAAGGATAGGGAGAAGAGGGAGAAAAGGAGGGAAAGGAAAGGAAAAACACCTTGTAGTGGAGATAAAGACAGTTTAATAGAACAATAACAGGAAAAGGAAAAAAACAATAATCACGATAAAAGAATATACAAGATAAAATAATACAACATGAGTCTCTCTCACCACCTGGTGATCTGGTTGCCCGAGCAGTGGTTGCGGATTCCTGCCCCCTGGCCAACCCTCACTTATATACCAAGCACAAGGTCTATGGTACGGAATATTCCATTGGCCATTCCATTGCTCTGTCTATGCTCCTTCTCAGCTTCTATGAGAAGCTGAAAGAAAGTCCTTGAATAGTATAAACTTCAGCTAGCAACAACTAAACTGATTTGCATTATTGACATTTTTTTAAAATTGAATCTGAAACACAACAACCACTAGAAACAAAATTAACTCTACCCCAGCTGAAGCCAGGACAAGTATATAGTATTTTTCGTACATATACAGTCTTCGTGCATTTGCTTCTAATTGCTTCCTAAATTCATCCAGTGTTTTGTAAACGTTTTTCAACATAATGCTTTGGAAGGAGTGAAGGCACTTCCCATGTAGGTTTTAAAAATATTTGGCCAGAATCATTTTAACTGTAGTCACTGACCAAGGTGAATTTTGAGGTAGGCTCTATTTATCAATGCCAAAGTAAATCAGTATGAAAATTAAATCAGAAAAAAAGTAGACGCTACAGAGTAACATAATTTGCTCTCTCCCCACACTTTCAAATTGTTTGGATTTTTTTTTTACATAACTGCTGTTTAAAGACTTCATTCCGCAAGCTTCCCTCGGGGAAGCTGTAAGAGCAAGACTTCTTGTAAGAAGTAAGCTGTGAATTTTTGTGAAGCTATGAAAAGATTTAAGTAGCTAGGCATACTGAACAGTACATAGCTTTGGAAAAGGTTTCCTGAGGAGGTTATGAGTAGAGTTCAATTCCTGATGGCCCTCAAATAAGCTAAAGCATTTGAGTAAAAACTTGAAGATAACGCAAAATGCATAGGAAACTCTACATAGAGGTTTCTAAATTACTGTAAACACAAGATTCAGAAATATAATAAAATTCCCAAGAATATCTCTTTAATTCTATGGTTGCCCTCACAGAAGAACGGTTTAAATGGAGAGCTATAACCAAAGCAAAAAAACAGCTCTCCAAAGGCAATATTTCTAGGGAAAAACTCCTTAAATGAAAAGAGTAATGCTTCAGTCAATTAAAAAGAAAAAAAAAAAAGCATTGATTCATTTGCCTCTTTGTGGCTAAAACTTGCAAACTTTGTTAAACCTTGCTTTTGCTAGACTAAATCAGATTTACTATTCCTTTAATTGAATCTGGGACAAGGTGGGATCTCAGTGTGAAACCAAGCAATGAAAACATGAGACGGATAAGCAGGTCAGAGGGGCACGCTCCCAGCATGTCTACGTCCTCAAACCCTGCGAGAGTCACAGGAGCTTTGTCACCCCATGTGCCAAGGACAAGCAAAGGACCGGTAACAGCAAATGCCAGAACTAAACAGGCAAATTTCTCTCAGCAAGCATCCCATGGTATCATTTCAGAAAGTAGTAAGTCAGGGAATACGCCTTCAGATCCTGGAAGCAGGGTAACCACATGGAAGAGGAGACCAATGGGTAACCCACAGTAGAAGTCACTGCAACACTATCTTAATTGAGACAAGTCTTTTTGGTTACAAAGGATACTATAACAATACCACTGCAGAAAGGTGCTTAGTGCCACTTATTATAAATATTATTGTGTTCTATTTTGGCTTGCCAGACTGAAAAACAAAACAAGACATGATTTTCCTAAAAGTCTTTGAGCGGTGTGATTGCCTGTATGTTCATATTTTGGAGTGTTACTCAGTTACCCAATCCATACGTGTAAGTACCATTTTATAGGCACTAAACAAAACGTGCATCTGCAGAGATGCTTAAAGATGTGCTCAGAAATAACCTTTCAAGACTTGAAAAAATACCTTGAAAATCCTTCAACAAAGCTTGTAAAAATAACAGAGTAGAAAAAAACCCACAATATTTTATAAGTGAACATTTCCTATTTGAGACCCAACTGAACTTTGCCCACTTGAAATTCAAAGCAATATATCCATAACTCACAATTAGCAATGGAAATCTAGAAATAACATATGCAATTACTGTAATGTACTTACCTATTTTGGAATTGTAATGAAATCGGGGGGTTGCCAGATGTAGTGTATTGCAACATATTAAGTTAAGGAATTTAACATGTTATAATCTTTGCAGTAAACAGAAATAAAAAGGAATATAATGCAGATCAGAGAGATCATATAATATATCCCTTTAATTTCTATGCCTTTAACTTTTTAATTTAAATACCACAACTAGCTAGCTTAAGCTATTTTTCTCCTTTAACTTGACCCCTTCCCACACACAAATATGTCTATTAAGAGCAGAGTAGCAGTTTATGGAGACCTGGGGCTCTTACAGAAATGGATGTGAACGTGGGTGATGTCTAGTAATGTCCTAGCAATCCAAAAATGCAAGATACAATATTTTATTAGTGGCCCTTACATCCATTTTCCTGCATTTTCTTTTTCATTCCAGGCACTTAAGTGCTGCAATGAGGACAAGCCCTTAGAAATATGGACGCATTTGCATATATAATTTCTTGAATACTTTAAAAAAAAAAAAAACACCAAACCAAAATCTTTCCCACTCTTGTTTACCGTGTTTCATCAGCTGTGAAATTGATATGAGTATAAAGCGGCACTTTTAGCCCGGAATGCTAGTGCATGGCTTTAAGTTTTCACGCCTGTTAGACTTCGGCTTGTTGAATTTAACACTCCTTATGGCTCCTGTAAAAAGTATGGGGTTTTGGTAATGGAGATAGCTTTCCACCCAACTTCTTTCAGCTGTAAAAACTGATTCAAATCAGAGGGATCAAAGATGATGGTGAGGAAATGGTAGTTTTTGTTACATCTGTAATTGCACTGAGGTATCTGGAAGCACTTTTAGATACAGTTTATGATTTGGTAGCCAATTTGAAGGCAAGTTCTACTGCAGAAATTGAATCAGAAGCCTTGAACACTTAGCTATTACAGTTGTATAACCAGATTATCCCTTGCTCTTCATGCTTTTTTCAACTGCAAAGACTGAGCTTCTCTACCTACAGGATTTTCTATGTAGTAAACAAGAGAAACTTCAGATATTCAACACTAATTTCCCACATGGGTAAGTACAACATGTGCTCTGATAAAAATTTCTCTGGATTCTTTACAATTAAGTCCCCATAACTAGTGTTTCCTATTTATTAAATACCTCTGCAAACATTGATACAGTCAACGGGAATCAAGTTGTACACAGTGTTGAGAATTATGCTGTAAAATTTAGCTTCATTAGAAGACACTGTAACCAAAGCAGAAGGACTCGCACTCAAATAATTAATGTGATGTAGTGACAGAGCTACAATTTTCCATCCTACTTAGCCCAGTGTGTAGTAGCCCACACAGAAAAGCCACGGTGGTCTGCCAGTACTACAAAATCCATGGAAAAGATGACCCTTAGCATCCTAAACTTCTCTCAATATCCAGTTCTCTGAAAAAACGGGCATCTGCTCTTCTGTTTACTTATTTTACAATCAGAAAATTAGTCTACGAACTCAATAAAGTTAATTAGTAGATGAAGATTAACTATATTCATATATTAGAAAGTAATTAATTACTTACATGATGGTTCCAGTAGTTTTTTAGAGGGAGGCCACATCATTGAACAGTAAACATCTGATGAAGCTGCCTAGCTGGAACAGCCACGTTCTAGGTGGCACAGGAAGGCACTGACCATATTCATTCATAATATCAAGGCTAGGTGTAGCTCATGGATACTTTTAGTTTTTGGTCAATAATTTTTGCTAACGGTTTAGAAAATAAGTAATTTCATTCCAGCTGCACTTATTATCATTCATGGAAATGAGCAATTAAGTACGGACAGTTCTTATTTACAGCAAATTTTTTTCTTATTCATAAACTGACCTCTAGTTGCCAGCCCTACATTATAATTTGCCTCGCTATTATTTTCACAAAACCACTATTGAAAGCTAAGTACATGCACTGAAAATACAGTGTTCTCCAGAAAAACGTACATTGGCTTATCTACCCGAGTCCAAATGGAGAGAATTTCTATAAAGAAATGGGTCAAGAGGCGGGGGGAGCAGGAGGCGGGGGCAGAAGTGATGTTACGCAATTCATTGCAAGGTGGCTTTTCTTTTTGATGATAATTAGAGAGGATGAATAACTTATTTCCTAGGTAATTATCTGCAAAAATAGGAAATAGAGACACAGGTTTACCCTGACACGTTTTGCATTGCCCATTCCTGCTTCATTGCCATGATTTGCAAAATACGCTTTTTAATGCTCATAAATAATTAATCAATAAAATGACCTGAAGAAATGTAGCAGCAAAGAAAAAATCCAAATCAAAATACAAAGGGAATTTAGTTATTAATCATTTGCAATTTTACACTACGCCCTGAAAATAAATTAAGTGTACAGATACACATATATATTTTCGACACACAAATATTTATATTTAACACCAACAGTGGCTCAGTGTCTCTGAGTACTATCGCAATATGAAACTTATTTCAGCTCTTTTGTCTCTTCCTTGTACTTGGAGAAACTGGAGATGGAAAAGACAGGAAGCAAAACTGTTCCCAATAGTACAATATATTCCTAACTGTCCACCCTAGTTTTAAATTATTTGTATGATGACAGTTCGATAAATTCCTGGACACATAAGATGGAGACATAAACATTTTTCAATGAATATTAAACAGAACTATAAAATTCCTTTCCATACATATGTCATTATCAAAATATAAATTATTTTAAGTTTTGTTTACAATTAACAAATTAAAAAACTTAATGCAGATTAAAACTATTTCATAAAATAGTTACAAATTAGTAAAGCTATTTTCCATTGTTTTATGTTTAGAAAGGTTTACATTTCCAAGGAACGTGTTAGCGGTCTAATTAGCTGAAACAATACAGTAAGAGTGTATATTATTCTAATGATACACTCAACATACCACTTCAGCCATTTACTTTATATAGTTAATAATAATTATTAAAGCAATTTTTCTAGCTGACTCTTTCTTAGCAACTCTGTTGCCTGTCTTTTTACAAATAAAGGGAACATTTTTTACTCCAGATTGTATGAGTAAAGATGCAAAACTGTTAAGAAACTTATTATAATAACTTAAGAGAAATAGAAATTTAAAGTATGTTTTTAAACCTTCACCATTGCAAGGAATGTTACCTACCCATCTGCCATGACTCCCTGAAGATCTGCAATGTGGAGAAAAGTAATAGCCAAACCAAAAGAATACTTTGCTGTAGCACGCACGCAAAATGCAGCTAAATCACGGAACTGGAGAGACGAAGTCCCAGAACATGAAGATTTACAGAGATATTCCTTAAAACCCCAGTGTGCCTGCCTGCTTATCCTGCTGCCACTGCACACCAAGAGGATGTCCCATGCTTGTGAGATTATGAGTTCTCCTAACCATCTAGGCTGATGTTTTAGGAAAAGACACTTGACTTGATTTCCCTGCAAGCTCATCTATGTCTGCAGAGCAGCTCTTCAAATGCTTCTCACCGCCGCAAGCTTGCTGACCATGAGGAGGGTGGGAAGGGTGCAGAAGCAACGTGCCGCTGGGCAACCAAGAGCAGCAGTGCACAGCTGGCCAGGGAGAGGGCTGCTCTGCTGGGGTTGGCATGCACAGCACTGCTTTCCAGAAGCTAAGATGGGAGCGCATCACCAATACAAAGCAGGACCAGGAGAGTACAACATATGCTGGGTGACCCTGAGAACTGGAATGACAGGGAAAATTCAAAGAACAGAGTCATGAGTTTAAGCATTAAAACCCAAATAATCTATTGTAAATTGGGAGAAAATTGTTTGGAAGCATCTTAAGGAAGGAATAAGGAAGGAAGGTTCAGGTGTGCTAAAAGTGACCAGTGTTAAAATGTATGAATAAAACAGTATTATATAGAGGTATTACACAGGAGGATATTACTGCTGCCTATAAAAATATGAGGAGAATAAGCAAAGGAAGGAAAAGAACTACTTAAGCTGCAAGGCAATAAGGCAGTGCATCTTAAAGATGTCGGCATGAAACAGCCAGAAGTAAATCTACGCCAGAAATAAGAAGGTACACGAGCACTGCAATATTTTAGACCAGGAACAGCTTTCTATGTAGAGAAGCAGGAGGAACTTTCTAAAAATAGGTCAAATTCTTTAGGAAAGGGGCAGTGCAAGTAGATGCCTATGGTAGCCACAGTCTGGACTCGGTTGTCAAATTGATGTTTGTACTCTTTCCATGGAATAGAAGCAAATGACGGGAAAGTGGTGGGACTGGAGGACAGGGCTTTCTCTCTAGCAGAGCACCAACAGGAGCCAAGATAACGTCTCTGTAACATGTGTGTTTAATGTACAGCTTCCTCTCTGTCTCATTAAAACAAAAATAGCATAGTTTGTTATTCACGTAATTTTTCAGGGCTGCCCACTCCCAGGTTAAAATTGGACCCATTTCTTCTTGAGCTTAAGTAATTTAAGCACAAAAGAATTTCAAAGTGATTTCTGTCTGCAACAGCTCATGTTTCTTCGATCTCCCCCCCTCCCCACGTCCTTTATTTTCTGCTGAGGCATGGAGGATGCTGCAGAACATGTGCCCAGAATGTCAGAAGTGCAGAGGGTGAAAGGCGCCAGCGTGCCAAGGTGCACCAGCCATCGCAAGCTGGTCTGGCTTAGCAAGTGACATCTGAACAGTCGTGTTTAAAAAACCCTGTCTCAATCAGTCCCACAGGACTCAGCAGCATTCCTAGTCTCTTTGAGAGAAGAATAAATCTGCACAGTATTGTTGGATGGCACAGTAAGGAACATGATGTTGAAAAACTAACTTAATTTTGTTTTTAAAATATAGCATTTACATTGCCTGCAGCATTTCTCTGTAGGAAGAACAATGAGATTATTTCTTTAAGTTTCTGAAGAACTTCTTGTACCTACTATGAACAATCTGAATGAACCTTTTCTGTAACAGAATCATAGAATCATTTAGGTTGGAAAAGACCCTTGGGATCATCAAGTCCAACCATCAGCCCCACTCTACAAAGTTCTCCCCCTACACCATATCCCTTAACACCACACCTGAACAACTCTTAAACACATCCAGGGATGGTGACTCCACCACCTCCCTGGGCAGCCTATTCCAGTGTCTGACTGCTCTTTCTGTGAAGAATTTTTTCCTAATGTCCAGCCTAAACCTACCCTGCTGCAGCTTGAAGCCATTCCCTCTTGTTCTAACACTAATTACCTGTGAGAAGAGACCAGCACCAACCTCTCTACAGTGTCCTTTTGTAGACAAACAAAGTGGTTGTAGAAAGTGATGAGGTCTCCCCTCAGCCTCCTCTTCCTCAAACTAAACAGTCCCAGCTCCTTCAATCGCTCCTCATGAGATTTATTCTCCAGGCCCTTCACCAGCTTCGTTGCCCTCCTCTGCACTCGCTCCAGCACCTCAATATCTCTCTCATATTGAGGTGCCCAGAACTGGACACAATATTCAAGGTACTGAATATTGTGCTGAGTACAGGGGGACAATCACCTCCCTACTTCTGCTGTCACACTATTTCTAATACAAGCCAGGATGCCATTGGCTTTCTATGGACTGACTTCATCTCAACATCAGAAGCACAAGGTCCTCTCAGATCTCTTTCATATTCCAAAAAATAAAACCTGCTTGAAGGCTAACAAGTTGGTCAGTTATTTGTGATTTCAGACAGCTCTCTTAAATGTCTCTCAAGTGCACAGGGCTGCTAATTAGAATAAAAAATGTTCAGAAGACCATCGCTGATTACATAAAACAAACAGGGAGAGAAGCTTAAACGTCCCAGGGAAATCTGCAGCAGTTAAATGTTTTTGACATTGCTGAAACTCCTCCACTCTAAAGTCCAAAACCCCAAACTGTCATAGTCATTTTCGTTTATTTAACTACACTGCCTTGTTTTTCCCAACTTCCAGTAAGTATAGCTACCACTGCTAAAATTGGATCAAGATGTCACGGTTTTTAAACCTACTTACTAAACTAAACCTTGAGCTTTGTATTTGACACCATCCCCAATGACATACAAGTGTGTTTCATAACGCTTTAGATGATAATTTTCAGTGAAAGCCAAGTGTAAGGTGTTTCATTCTCTATGCCTCTCCCTAAACCTTTAAAAGCCTGATCTTTCAATTCTCCAAGCCCCGATCTTCTCTTTTGTTCATGTTGCAACTTTTCAAGGACTGTAGGATATAAGCAAAAGATAGTTTGAACTTTCCTCCCAACCTGTTGCGATTGGGGTACTATCCCTACCTGTTGCCCACCAGCTTTTCCCATTCCCGAGAGGATTTTTTAGGTCCACCCTGAAGTAATTTAAAGGCTGCTACTGAGCCTCCTCGGTGTTCATGAACAGTCTCCCACCTCTTCCCCTCTTCCTCAAGATTAGTTCTAACTAGGGATCTTGTTAGTCTGGTTTTCATAGTCTAACTTTTTCTGCTAACCTAGTATGGATTAGCAAGGTTTATTAACATATAAGACAACTTTATAAAGCCATTTCATAGCCTTGCTTCTAGCTTTTTTGTTTTTCTATTGTATAGCCCACTGATCAAGAACAAAATTCTTCTGAAAATCAGTAGCTGGAGTTGTTTTTACATTTTCAAATACAAAGGTGCCATTAATAACTTAATAATTAGACATGTAGGACACGCATGGTTGCACTGAAATGTTTTAAGAAAAGAAGAGCATGAATACTGAATAGAGTAAGTAACAGCTTTGACATCAGCTTCAGGAATAACAAGGTATTCACAAAGCAAAGAAAAAAACATGTAATTTCTCTTGCCTATCCATAACTCCTTTTTCCCATAAACCCACCACTTCAATGTCAGAGACTCCGGCAAAAGCAATTAAACATGCATTCAGTTTTGTACAATGGATTGACCCAACTTTTGCATCACAGATATAAATGCATCTAATTTCTGTCATTATAGTTTCACAGCTCAATGGTCTCCAAAGGCAGAAACATCAGTTTCTTTCCTTTCATGCATGTTGTTCTGTTTCTATTTAGGTATCTTTGTATGCTTCCCCCAGTACATCTCCCACGCACATTGACTGCTTTCTCTCGGTCCTCTGTTTGCAAGATTCTCCCCCCTCCCCCCAGGATGTATTTCTAGCAGCTGGGTTCTCTCCTACACAGATCATCCCTCCTTATACTGTGAAATTGCAAGCCAACCACGTAGACGTAAATGAGGCTACATTGAAAGAAAAAAAGCCATTTGCTATTAAAAAACCCCACCTCCACCACAAACCCACTGATTTTGATGCCTTCCTTTTAATGGCGTATACCTTCACAGATACACATAAACCAACACCAAAAGGCAGAGCTATTAGAGAGAAGTAGCTTTCATAAGTAAAAGTACATTAATGCACACTTGCAAGATTCTGATTAAAAATCTTCCACCATAATAGTGCTTACACAATGATTCTTAAATACGAGTATGACACTAGGCCAGAACACTGTAGAAACAAAACATATAAATGTGCTCTTAGAAATATTTTTCTCATTAAGCACATTTCCACAGTCTGACCCTTTTCATCTATCTACAGAAAGTACACGTTATATAGTACTAAAGTACTATAGTACTATATAGTAGCTAAGTATTTGAAGACTGTATAAATAAGCACAGTTTAAAGACTTTCCATCTGCTTCTCTCATTGTTATAGATAAAGAAAAATGCATCAAACTGTACCAAAGATTTCGTACGTGTAAAGTTAAATCTATTTCCTTCTAACTAAGCACCTCATTTGGAGAAAGCGCGTTCACCTCTGTCACTGCTCACGGGTCACTTGGACTCTGGGAACACAGACCTCCTGCCATGTAACCTTGCTGTACGTCTGCTGTACATACACCCACGTAGATTATCTTCCCTCTCTCTTTGTAAATTTTTTGACTGCTTTACAAGTTTGACTGCTTTTTATACCGCAGTTTCCCCACCACAAATTAACTGCAAGGGACAAAATCAAACCTTGCTTTGTTTCTACAAAGTTACACTTCAACACCAAATTTTGAATTCTTACCATGGTCTGTAAGTTCAGACGTGCAGAGCTGACTTGACGCCTCATTTCCACTTGGTTCGTCATGTCCTATGGACACATAGGCGCATGTAATGACTGGCTGAGAATGAATTAGAGGTTTTGAAGCCTGCTCGTCAGATTCCTTAGTCGAACAAAGCAGCATGAAGAGAAACAAGTACAGTTAGAGCTTTCAGCAGGATCACAATACAACGGTTGCCCTGATCTACGCAACTGCTGGGATTTGTATTAGGCAAACACTAAAAAAAAAAAAATCCTAACTTTTTTGTAAATGATCAGTAGTGACTCAGCCATAAGCAGAGACAGATTTAACGTATTTTTATCCAGACACAATGGGAAATAGAAAGTAGACTGCATGTGAAAGAAAAGGTAGAAGACAAAGCACTAACCAAAAGCTCGTTATTTCTGTGATGTTTTCACTGACTATTTCCAAACTGACATTGTTCTCTCTATGATGACATGTAGTGCTAGAATTGACCAGGCCTACCTTCTGCTGCAGATAACTTAAAAGAAAAGGACAGCTTACACTGGGAGTCATTCCAAGACATCATTCTTACTAAAAAGCCAGTTGAAATGCTAATATTCTTAACTAATCAAATGAAAAGAACCCACAGCCATGCCAAATTAGAGTGTTTAAAGGATTACAATTCTAAACTCATTTAAAAATGAATGCATTTTGAACTCTGATGTCATGCAGACTGTCAGCAAGTATATTTCAGAGAGCAGATTTAGATTTAAGGGTGACTTAATAAAAGAAAATTGTGCAATGAATAGAGAGTTTGTCAAACCGTATCTGTATAACTGCATGCGCTTTCTCTCATCACAGATCCACAGGTTCAGCTAAGAGTCTAGACTTTGGTGCACTTCCAAATTATCAATCTTAGAACAGGACTATGCCTCTAATGCTAATGAAAGCACGTAGAAACAGAAAAGTGCTGTATGTTGAATGCGCAAAAATGAGGCCTCTGACACAACAGCCCATACATACATGTAGGACATTGACATTCAGCTGCTGAAAATTACGGGACCTGAATTCTTGCATTCGTTTGATATTTTCTTGGTATTTTTCTTCTGCCAGCTGTCTGTAAATACAGAATACTTGTATTTAGGATGCAATATGAGGGATTGCACAAAGGGCTCTTCTAGAAATAGACGTGGAAAAGCAAATTCCATAATCAGGCTCCCACGATGCCAAATGTTCATGGCATTAAGTGGGGTTAGTTTTAGTGAACTCACAAACTGATTTCAGGCCTTATTTACAAACACTATTATATTTTTTTCTTTCACAACTTGCATAACATAATTGAGAAACAGTAAATTATTAGTCCCGGTCTTTTTTGTTTCTTCCAAAGATCTTAAATACTTTGGACTTCATTCCACCAGGTGGACCAGGGACCTTCCAGCTGAAGATAGGCACGCGACACTTGCGCACTATGAACATTTCACCTGGGGGAGAGTTGGAAACTCTGTTTTTCTGTACGAGACTACTTAAGCCAGTTGCTACGTTAAGCAGCTCTTATAGTCTCCATTACTACATTCCCTTCCTGTCCACCTCTAGATTTGCACTGCTAAAAGCAGATCTCCAGTTTGAGAAGGTACTGGTTTTGCACTGGTTTCTAGTACTTTCAACAAGAGTGAGCTGGCAATAACCCAGAGCTGAATGTAGATCCATTTTAAAGATTCGTGACTGAGAACAAGATTTGAAGATGAATATGTTGCTTTTATATTACAAAATAAATATATTTAATTTTGTTGCTGGGGAAAAAGCCTAGAAATTTAAATAGAAAACACTAAAGTACAAGAAAGTAAAGAAAATTAAAAGCAAACTAGAACTATCCTGCAATGTGTATTATTTCCTAATCTCCATCCATTTTAAGCAGTGAGAGAGACAGACTTCCTATTTATAAATTTACTGTAAGTACAAAAATTTTATTGAAAAGACCAGCCAGAAGAGGTGTTAAATTTATACAGTGGTTTCAATTCAAGGAATTTTTTTTTAAATGAGAATAAATTTAGATACCATCTCCAGTATCAAATGCAATGGTAAGCATCAGACAGACATACATGCTGATCAGATATATTTTCCAAAAAGAGATGAAGGCCTTTAGGTTTTTTTGTTTGTAGCCTTTGATTACGGGCATCACAAGTTGGCACAAGTAATGCCAGGATGTGATTTTACTAAGCATTTTCACTCAAATGCAATTACTGTTGATTTGCACGTATATGTAGCTGCAGAATGGCTGAGGCCATAAATTCAGACTTCATGTCACCTCGCAATATTTTTCTGTACTAGGACATCACTGCCTTACTGAATTGCTAACTTGCTTTGACACGACAGGGTTAAAATGCCGATTCTTATGTTCAAAAATAATTATTTCCTCTATTACCCTCTATAAGTAACTGAGTAAACATTTGTTAATTTACTTTGCACTTTGCAAAATGCTTTTGAAGAAAACATTAAAAATGAATCAAAAATGAACATGGTGCTTTTTTGATCTTCATTCATACCAAATAAAACGCTGACTATTTTTAGGTGGGAAAAACTCAAGTGTGTGATCAAAACAATATATTCTTCTTTTTATTTAAAAAAAGAACCCATGCATAGACACATAGCCCTCCAGCTGTTTCCCATATTCCACTCAGAAATGGTACTTATTCTCCTTCAAATCCCCCCTTTTATTATGTCTCACTCACTTAATAAAAAAAATACAAATCATAAAGCCCTTATAACATGTCCACTACCCCCGTTTGATCATTTGGTAAGACCATCCTCTGAGCTATTAATTTCTGTTGGAAAATCTGCTAGGCCAAAACAATTGACAGAAGCTGGATTGTAACTAAATGTCCAACTCCTCAGACTGCGCAATCTTTAAAATGACAAGTCATTAAAAAAAAAACTCCTATTGTAACACATCTGAAAACCTCTCGTATTTAACCACAAACACAGTTTTGGGCTAACGTTCTGACGTTTTTTTCTACATAAATAATTACTGTGATTTAACTCATCCAAAATCCCCATTGACTTTGAGTAGCTGAAGACCCTTTCTATTTTTATTTTTACCTTGGCAGTTCTGTCTCGTTAGACTGTTGGATGGGGAAAACTGCATTGTTAGGGACCGATGCTAATGTTATGCTCAACTTACTTCAACTTGTTTGCTTTCTCATCTGCAGCATTTAACTTCCTCAGCCTCATTCGTTCCCGTGGTGTCATTTTCTGTACTTCAGAGAGTTCCTGCAGAGTTTGCAAATGAACTTTCCTCTGCCTGAAATTGAATGCATGCAAACCCATCGTCATATAAAAATGTAAATATCAGTATTTTGATTTGATATTGAAACGTAGTGACATTTCAAATGGAATAATTAGAAAGTCATAGGTACTATAACAGACTAAATAGACCTTAGTTTGGAAAGCAAATGCCTCTTTTAAATTGAAATATTTAAACTTAGATTCATGAGGAACGTGAATCATTTCAGGTGAGAATTGAAAAAGGTAAACTCAGCTCCTTAAAAGAATAAATGTTGAAGAATAGTGAAATATTTACCCTGTCAGGCTTCATTTTTGAGCATATTCCAAGTACAAAGGCAGTCTTTAAATGAGAACTACAGAAAAAAGCGGTATCACCCATACATTTTACATTGATTGTTACAAGCTGTCTAGAATAAAAGAGAATATTAATGTGTCTTTAATGACAGCCATAATTATCATGTTGTCCTCTTGAATTTCTAGTCCTAATCAATAATAACAGTTCACCGGTCAAATGGTCTCCACACACCATCTCTGAAAGCTGAGCATGAATTATTGACATATGTATCTCAGCTGTATTTATCAATGCAGGAGAGCAATATTGGTCCTATATCAGAAAGAGGATATTAATCTGAGATTTTCATCTCACATCCTACAGTAGTTACAAAAATTAAACCATAGCTTGCAATGCCTTGGCAGCCACATTTCATACTTACATCACGTTTTCAATTGTTTATATTTATGATACCAAGTATTCATTTCAAATCACTACTTTTGCTCTTCTGAGATAAATTCACCTCTGATCATCTAAGAGCCCACTTTTGTAACCATATTAATTGCAACACTCCTTCTGGACTATCATTTTGAAATCAGGATTTTAATAAATGAGAAGAGAAGTTTTCATTATGCTTTTCAAATGTTGACTATAGAGGGAAATAGTGTAAAGATATGAATATTAGTGTGAAATATAAAGGACTAAGGACAAAGACAAGAGGAGCTCAATTATTCATAAGAATGGAACTAACTCTTCAAGTATGAATAATGTAGGCATATTTCTTGTCCCCTGTAAAAAAACTGTAATTTAAATTAAAAGAACCTCCAGGGGAAAAAAAAGCCATTTTTCATTCAAGTCAAAACTGAACTTGTACAGCTTTATGCTTACTTAAATATTTAAAATTTATGACTTGCATGGGACTGGAATAAAGTAAGCCATTTGAGGCCTTTACTAGAAGAAACTAGACTCAACTATACATGGAAAAAAAAAATTCCTGGTGAGAATAATAAAATCATAAATATAAAGTAGCAATGATTGGGGAGGACACCATAACAAGCAGCTCCTTGTACACTCACTCAGGCTAGAGTATTGCTTCATTACAGCAGATGTGGTAAATTTACTATGTTTAAATTATTTCTCCTCCACTTTTCTGCTCTCTGCCATTTTTTCAGGTATTTTACCTACCTCTTTAGATCCAGGATTGCAGAAATTATTTGGCATTTTGCTTACCGGAAGCAATACAGACAGCTAATATTCTCATAACTACAGGGAAAGTCATAATAAGATTATGACTTTCTGCATATTCCAAACATTTAGACAAAAAGAATCAGACTGCAGCACATTTGAAGATAATTTACAGTGAAGCTTCTCCTAGGATTTTTTTCTCAAATTGATGCCCTGAATTTGAAATCCTCAAAGTAAATTTCCATGCTCAAACGAAAACAGCTGCCATGCATTGCTCCACAATTTTTAGGACCTTTGCACAGAAACAGCTGACTTTCTATTTCCTTTTAACAGAAGTGTAAGAACATGTTAGTAGTTAGAACTTGCTCTTCATCTTAGAGACTGCAGACTTGCTTTTGAGCAAGAATTGTTACAGATTCTGGGATACACATGAATTTCCTCCCCATGTGCTAGCTCTGTCAATATATATGATGTCCATTTGGAAGGTGATACGACTCTATACATTCAAACTAATGACAATGGATCAGGGATGGAACATAGTATATGTTACAAAGAATAGAAAATGGGTTTATCAGTCTGTTCGAGAAGCATGGGGATATTTGAAGTCTAGGTATATATTTTGCAGGTAAAACCACTTCCTCAAAGAATCCACCATCTTTTGGTGCATATAGATAATTTGAAACCCTGTACCCACAAATTAAAGGCATGGATTAAAAGTTTCTGGAAGATTCCCATACTTTATGTTTTAATGAGCATTAAGCTCTCAATGTAATTCAGATAGAGTTGGCATAATATTTGGGCAAGATTTCAGTGCCCCAAAACTATTTAAGGTCCATCGCTGAGGAACATCTCTGCAGGTAACTACATTTCATTTGAAGAGGCAGGAATCCACTCAGAGTTAACTGAATCAACTCAAATACAGCAGCCACAGACAAAAGATACATCTAATATTTCCCAGCTATTGCATATCTACCTGTCTGACTCTTCTATTGCCAGTATACTAGCAAAGCATTATTTCTAGCAGAAGTCATCACGTAGAATAGTAAGGCCAAAAACTTGACAGCAGTCTCAGCCAGCTCCATTTGCTGTTATTTATTAGATAGCTGTTACTAGCCAATACAGGTATTGTTCATTGTTGCATTCTACATCTATGCTTGCAAAGCCTAACAACCTATTTATACTAAAGGCACCTATTTACACCAAAACCGAGAACTTGGGTCTGATAAAAAGATAAAGACTCATCTGTCACCAAGAGACAGCAACAGAATAGAAATGACAGGGTGGAAACCCAAACCACAATCTCTAGAGAGGAGACCTTTACAGATACACTTCCAGTGTACACACCCAGTAGTTAAACTGGGTAAAAAAGATGTACAGAAGTTTGTGCTCTGTAGAACTCCACTGTCTTTGCTCCCCTTTCACCCTACCGCCAACACTAAATCAGTCTTTCTTTAGAAAAGCTGAAGCTGGTCACCTCTCCTGAAGGGATGCTTGCAAGCACCAGAATTGGCAGCATCTGCAAAGTGCCCACAGCTGCAAAACTGCCGGTCCTCTCCGAGAGCAGAGGTGACAAAGAATGAAGGGGAAAGGCCTATTGTCCCAAACGCATTGCTACTTCTGGACTGGAGCATGGGCTTCTTTATTGCTGTTACCTAATCATTCGAATGAAATTTCGGATAGCTGTTAAAGTCTTGGCAGTTACTTAAAGGAAACACGAAGCAGGGGTGTCCACTGTGTCCACAGAGGACCACAAACTCCTGCTTTTGAGTGCGCCAGCTCCTGACAGAGGAAAACCACGTACAGCAAACTCTGGGACAGGAAGCAAAGGGGAGGGCCAGCTGCCATCGAAACCACGGAGCTAATTTACAAAGGCAAAATGAAATTGTGTATGTTGACATTTGCTTTAATCATTGCAGCACTGTAATTTAATGCGTCTAATTAATTTAATATACATTCAGTGCCTAAATGAGACATCATGTGTGAAGGTACTACTGATGTAAGAGCCAAGAAACATTGCTAGCCTTAATTTCTCACTATAGTTACAAGACAGATATAATAGTATCCTACAGACGTATTAGCTGAATATTAATTTAAGTGTATGCGCTTTTAGTTTGGCGTCATTTAGGAAACATAGCTTTCACATTCAATAATTAGTAAGTACAAAAAACAGCACCATAAGTGACCATGACATAATTAAAATGATGATCTAAACCTTCAAAATGTAAAGACAAAGGTCATAATTTACATACTAATTGGTAATAAATTAACATATGCATATTCTACACATGCATGCACAATTTTCACAGTTATATAATAAAAATATTTGGTAAGTCCTTCCCCCCCCAGTTTAATTATGCATCTCACTAATGTGGTTGCTCTTCTGTATTTCTGGGGAAGGGGAATGGGTCCCTCTAAATATAAAGCACCATGAGATTAACACAAACGTTTACAACATGATATTATTTGGCAAAACTGTAATTTCATATACTGCTGCCCATAAAACGCTTAAAAATACTTACACAGCGTCAAAAAGGGGAGCTGTGTTTTTCTGCCAGTCAAGCGCCTTGTCTTTTACGGTCATGTTTGTGACCTTGTACTGTATATTCTGCAAGGAAATAAAATAGGAGTGTTATCAACACTTGAGGCTGGAGTGATCCAGACTCTTCAGCTATGACCCACTACAGTCCTAATGTAAAAACTGACTGAGCAGTTTCCTTCCCCACCTTCTTAGAAAGCCAAATAATATATACACTGAAGCAGGGACCAAAAGAGCAAGATGCACTGGTTTTCATCAAAACTATGACTAACCAGAAGAGTTTAGAGATTATATGTACCCAGACCCAAATGATCTGCACTTGGTACATGTAAAATGCCCATTCTCCTTATTGCTCATAACATTTTAAAGGGGATACATTCAGCCTGTTAAGTGACAAGGGCTTCATTTCTCACTGCCTCGCTACCTCGGTCATATTTGTAAATTAGCTCTGAAAGTCCCCAGGATTAAAGTTCCTATGAACTGCTGTCTATTTTTTCTCAACACGCTTTCTCTGCCTCCACTCTGCTTTTGCAAAATACATACTCAAACAGCAAGTGCACAGCCATCACTTTTTCTCATATACCTTTAGTTGTTCATTAATATAAGGGATTTTTAGAATCTCTGCTGCTGGTGGCCTCAATGAAGGATTCTTATTTAACATGCTGAAACATTAAAAAAAACCAAAAGTAATAATTAAGCAATTTTCCAAATTAACTTAAAAACCTGCTAAACATGAAAATAACATACCTGCACATCACAGCGTTCAGTTGGCTTGGATATCTATCAGGAAGGGCAGGTGTTTCACCTTCTACAATTTTTAACACAACAGACAAAAAATTGTGTCCACTAAATGCATGGTTCATACAGCACATCTCATACAAAATGCATCCCAGAGACCTTGAAGAATAAAATAACAGGAATAGTATAAACAATATTTTTGAAAGTAGCATGCTTTCATAGTAGTAGTGACATTAAGGTACATAAAATTACAGTTGTATGCCTTTTTCTCCTGGGAACAGGGTATTTCATTATCATGCTATCCTTTTAATCTGAAATACATTTTTTCAAATCACAAATTAGTAACTTTATAAACAGGGGAAATCATTATTCTATTTCCATAAGTGCAGGCACAAACTTAAATTATATACATATATATATATATATATGAATAAAGTAAAACCCTATTGTATGAACTAGCTTTTAAGGAGTTACTCATTAAGTTAGGAATGAAGTACTTTAATTAGGGACTGACTGACAAAGCAGTTTAGTAGCGTTTGGACATAGGTTTGTGTAAACTGGTTTTGCAAACTAATTTCTGACAACAAACTGAGGCTAAAATTCAAGTTCAAATTAAATAATGCCAGTTTCAAATAATAGAAGTGTCTCTGGTGTGATTTCACTCATTTGGTCACATATTCCAAATAGAGTCCGAAATTGATTTGGACTCAAAGAATTATCAAATTTGAGATGACCACATCATTTTGCAACATCTAAAACTAAATTTCCTCAAAATTTTATTTGGAGAAGAAGAGAAGGAAACTGAACGTGCAGGTTTGGAGACTTAGCTGAGAATCAGTGTCAGTTTTAAATCATTAAAAACTGGGAGGAACGATTACAAACAAATTTTAAAAGGGCCTCTGGCTTACCATTACCTTATTTACCAGTCCTTACAGAGACCATAAAAGATCACGAAGTTGAACATTTTAACATAAACACTCTCATAATAATCTATAAAATGACTATTCATAGCAGTTTGCACTTAACTGGGTTCCATCTGACAAATGTTTTTTTAAATATAGGGGAGCGGAGCTTTCCAGGCTTTGAAGGATGCTCGGTGTTATGTCCAGTTTGCAGTCAGGAGAACTGAGGCACTGATGTGCGACTTGATCAAGGTCATAGAAAATACTGGTGAGAGCCAGCTGCGGGACCAGACCCACCTAAGCAACCAGCTTAAATATCAGTGCAACTTTACTTGGAACGTAGTATTTGATTGTGGTATTTATAATTTACAGAAGCAGTATGAAAATAAAGCATAGTGGTAATGAGTAGAAGTACGTAGAGGTGAATGGCTTTGATGAAAAATGTATAAACGTTATCTTTGAAAGTAAATCATGAATCAAAGTTTCAATTATTCATTTTGGTTAAAGAAGACAAATTGATTCAGTCTGTCTGGCAATAAAAGAACAAGAGTACGTAATTTTAAAGCTGAAAGCCATACAATGTAAATATACAATGCAAATAAGGAAGAGGAGAGAGAATAGGGGGGCTCGCTCACTGGTACTTTTCGAGCAGTACGTGAAAACAATGAGCAGAACATTTTTGCTAACAACTGCATAAAGACCAACTACTGAGGTACAAAAATAATTGCCTAATCTTTTTTTAAGATTTAACTGTCAACTAGTTTTCAAACTTCCAAAATCAGTAAACAGTAGCGTACTGATTATGATCTGTATTTATGATGTATGTTCAAACTCTGAAACAAGATAATTACTACATGAGAAAATACTTAAAAACAACTAAAAAACCCTGCACACATGGCATCTGAAAGCATCAAACAAAAATGGAAACCAGCCAGAGAGAAGAAAAAAGGAAGGAAAATCCCAACCTGACAGACTGTACTATAACTGCTTTTTGCAAAATCAATCTATTTTGGAGGCTGCTTGATTCTGGCAGCTAGAAATTGCTTAATGAGCCATTAGGAGCACAGGATTTGCCACATCAGGGAAGCCCATTTTTTCATCTAGTTTAGTACTCTGACTACACCTGAGGCTTTGGAGGAAGATGAAAAGAACACCCAGGGCATTCTACTGCAGCCGGGGCTGCAAACAGGCTACCCAGGGAAAACCCCATCTGTCCCATGAAAGAAAAATAAAGGAGAAAAAGAAAAGAAAAATGAGGGAAAAAGAATAAAGTTTTTACTGCAGGGTACATTTCTTTGATATGAAATAAATACATCCTAAGCTGAGAAATGCTGCCCTAGGTCCCAGAGCAAGGCCATTTCTTCCCAGGACAGCCGCCGAGCTGCGATCTTGCGAGGGAGTTAGTACCAAGCTTTTGCCTCAAAACTGCATTTCTCAGTTGTGTTTCTACAGTCCTGGCCTAAGCATCTTGTAAGGAGCATATTCAGCAAGAGAAAATTGCTTCCTGATTCCCATAAGCAATCTGCACATGACCCAAACATATAATTTAATTACTTCTACAATCGTAGCTTGTATAACTGCCAGTGTTATAAAATTCTAAAATGGTCACGAATCCATACAGCCAGAGCATTTGGTTTGATGGCTCCCTCTGTTCATCAATAGGTTTGATAAAGGTCCCAAACAGCACTTAATTTCGGCAAAACCGATGTATGACCATTCTATATTGAAGTCACTTACGCTCAATTGCATCATAAAACGGAGCCTCTGGACAGGCTTCAGTGTATTCTCTGTGATATCGACTGACAGACCCGTAACTTCTCCTTCTCAGGAGAAACCACCTGAGAAGGTTTTTGGTGCTACTTGTTTACATAAGCATTGCTGTCCTTTTAACATCTTCTGATCTTTTGGACGTTATAATCCTTCAAAGGCTATAAGATCCAAGTTAGCTTTTAAATTAAACTCCAAAAGCCAGAAAAATCTAAATGCGTATGCTTTTGTGGCTTTTATCTCTCAGTCTAATCGTACCAGAAGGTCTTAAGAATTTGCCGACTTCAGAGTCTATGAGGAGTACGTACATGCACACATGTACCATCGTAACTCTCTCAGCCACTGCTTTGCAGGTCTTCACTGCTTTCACTGCTATTTTTGGTAACTATTCTACATAAAATTCATCAGTAAAAAAAAAAAAAAATTAAAAAAAATCCATTTTTGGATTGCTAAGATTAAAGGAAAAGGCAAATTGGGGGAAAAGCACAGACAAGCAAGCACAATCAAAATGAAAGTCCCAGGATCCGTGGTATAGGGAGCCCAATTTACCCAAGCCCTACAGACAAACCATCTGTCAAAATCTGACAGCACTTGGTGGAAGACATAGGCTACAATGGATTTATATGCGACTGTAACATTGCTTTGTCTCTGGAAGACAAAAAGGAAGTTATTAATACCTCTCTTGTAAAGAATTTGCTAAGTCTGTAAGTGAAAAAAAAGCATTTGTTTTTCAACTAAATTATTCCTGTTGTCATTTCTGCCTCTGCGATTATTTATAACGTATAATATGCACAAATCCTTTCAAAAGTTCCTGGATGGCATTTGCCTTGTATGCTTATAGCTTTTAGAAGAAGAGAGAAATATGATTGTTGACAACTATTTTCAAACACTTTATCTCATCCACTCAGAAACAAAATACTATATAGTTACAATAGCCACTGCATGGACAGGCACTCAGTATTTACGCTCAAGGACCTACACTGGTCCCTGGCAGACTCCCAGCCAGTACAGATTTCAGAGGCTCATCTGAGAAACCCCAAGCTCTCACATTTAGAAAACCTGCAAAAACCTGCAGGTGGAATACAGGCTGACTGCTAGTGGCAGGCAAATCTTGGTAACGTTATTCAGGAGCAGAACAGGCAGATCACTTCAGCTGGAATGGGAAAGAGTGCTGCCCAATCCACAGCATGAGAAAAGCAGGACCTAAACTGGTTGGGAACCCTTGTGCCAAGGGAATCCCTGGTTTTCTGAAACAAAAGAGATCTCCAGGAAAGCTACAACAGGACCCTTTAGTTTTAGGACCATTTGCAATAGTTATCATTGACCCATTTTGTAAGTCTGGGCTTTCTGGGTTCCATGAAGATTATGCAAAGTACAAAGGTATCCCTGCTGTTTAGAAAACCTCAGATAAAAAGTTAGTGCTCCCCTAATGCATTAACGAGTAGTCACAACTGCCCTGAATAAACTAAGTACCTGCTGTTGTGAGTCTACTTTTCCCTGGAAAGAAATGTTTTCATTTTGTTTGAATAGCTCTGGGAGTTAGGGGATGCCGGTTCTTCTCAGCCTAATATCAGGAAGTCCAAGTCTGTTTGGGCTAGAGTAATGGTTTGTAGTCACTGTATGGACTGAAATAAAAGCTGATTAAAATTTTTACTTTGTTGGTAGACTTTCATGTAATCCCCTGGATCTGTGATTGCTTTCTTAATAATATTGCTGATAGGCCTCCCTCTGCATCAGCTGGTGCTGGGAGACCTGTTCTGCCGTGATTCTTCAAGTCTTAGTGGGATGACATTGACGTAATCTGGGTAGATTCTGACCCGCTATTTCCTACAAACAATATTTAAAAAAAAATACCTCCCAAATAACAAAATAAAAACGACACATGCCTTGTAAAACAAAAGAATTAATAAACTAAATCAGCCTAAGGCCAAAGGATCTAATATATACAGCTAACACGTGGTTTAACACAGGGGATGAGTCCTGCTTGTTGTGCCCCTATAAGTACAGAGAGGGTCAGGCATTTTCCAGGGGAAAAGTGTGTCACTGGAACATGAACTTAGGTTAAACAAGAAGTCTGGTGGCTTTGTCAGCCACAGAGGTTTGATGAAACTTTTGCCTGGAAGGGTCTGAAAATAACCCAGATGCACCTCCTGGACATCAGGGGTTCACACCAAGGTCTCTGCTCTGCCTGATTCAGACCAGAAACACTAACTTTGGTCCCTCGCACCACCAGGGACCATCTTAGCCACCAGGCTACTGGCTATTTCACATGGCTCTCCCTGTGTTCTGTTTTCCACAAATTATAAAATACTCACTGTCCCAGAGAAGCAGACTGCATGTCCCATGTCCCACCACATGACTTCACCTTTCCTGACCATAAGAGATGCCTTAAAATGACACATACAGTCTTCAGTTTGCTTGACACATGAATGCAGAGCCATAGCACCGGTGGTGGGGGAACGCTGGCCAATCCCCAGCACCAGTCCCACCACGTGGTGCCTGAGGCCAGGAAGGGTCACCAGGACCCCGGCACAGCAGTGCCTCTGGGTCACGCTGGGCTCATGTGAAAAAAGCGAGTCCCAACTGCCAAACGTGCGCACACACATCACTTGCCAATCCTCCACCTGCCCTGGCCTCTTGAACTAGTCGCTGTCTCTGCTCGGCTGCCGGCGCTGCACTGACCCTTCTCCGTCTGACGGCTCCTTAGGGGGAAGCACCCACGGGCAGGGGGGCTGGTGAACTCCTGGACTGAGACCAGCTCCCCGAGGAAGCTCCTCGCCCGGAAAGGAGGAAACCCCAGACTGTGTCATCTGCAAAGGCTTTCACTTACTGCCTGGCCAGTCCAGGCTCAGGGATGGTAAGCGAAACACGGATGGCAATTTTAATTTGCCTCTGGTGATTTAAGATTTGGCATAAAGCATGGAACAGCAAAGAACTCCAGCCCTGAAATTTTAACTGAGGACAAGCATAAACGCTGCAGCTTCTCTGAGCCTAATTGCAGAACTTCTGTACATAAAAACTTTAAAACATGAAGCTTTTTACATCTATCGACCTTGGGTTACAAAGGACAATACTTCTTGCACCAGCCGCTGTACTGTGAATATTCAAGCCAGTTTTGAAGAGCCAGTTGCAAAACATTTCAGTGAGCCTGAAAAGCACAATTTCTCTTTAGAGCACATCATTAATGCAGCGTAAATGAAGGTCTTTCCAATGAACAGTGATTAAGTGGACTGAACACTGAGAGGACCACGATAACTTAGTGAGATAGCAATAACTGCCTTTTGTAGAAGATATTTTACATTTTCTTAAATTTAATATGGGAACACCTTCTGAATTTTTGTGTGTAATATTTTGAGTCCTGCTAGAGATCAGAAGGATGAGTCTGAAGAGAGAATGTCACTTCAGGTACTCATAAAAGACTTGGGCAACTTCTTGATGAGCAACTGAACTTCCTGCAAAGCAGCAGAAGGATTTCACCTCACCTGGAGCCTCCAGAGTGGGTTCCCCTAGGTGCTCAGGGACCTCTTGTGTTTCAGCCCCCATTAAATGGGGCAAATGTAAAGCAAAAATCAAACAGAATCATTATTAAAATATTAAACAAAGAGATGAAGTGACCAATGTATCAATCAAATGTGGGAGTCATGGTAGTTGATGAGTCCTGATCAAAGGAGAGTTTCTTGGCTCAGAAGTTCTTTGGGGGCTGGGGGTCTAGTGAGTCAGGGCACACCCCCTCCTCAGTGCCTCAACAGTGGGGGCCAAGAAGCTCCTACTGAAGGCAGTTCCACCCCCTGATGAGTGCTCTGGGTGCTGCTTTGGAAAGATTACAAAATGCATAAGGTATATCAGAAAGCTCTGGCTAGCGACTTGTAGGGGCGGGTTGGGGTGCAGGGACATTTCTGCTATTTTTTAAATTTTGAAAGGGTGATCAACACATCATCTATAAATACACTAGACAAATTTCTGCTTTCATTTGCTCTGTACAACTTCAATGACATATGGATTGACACTTGTAGCAACAAATAGAACTTAAACATATATTTTACATTCCATTTCAACTGCAATACAATAAATTATTCTTTACAGTAATAGAGCACAAAAGGCAGGTTTTCTTGTCTGTTTACTTGTTTTGACATCTTTTGAAATCTCTCAATATATTTTTATTGACTACATGTATTAACTGATATTTGTTTTGACACAGATGAACAAGAGAGAATCTGACATCAAATCCATCTCAGTTTAGGTATACAGACCATGAGATGAGATTCCTGACACATCCGTTGACTGGATTAAACACGCTAACTGTGAAAAATGTTTGCTACCAGTTGAAAGTACAGATGACTGTTTTCAACTTTTAGAATTATATCTTGCAGTCACAAATATATTTTGAAAAGGCAGAACTGAGCAGAAGCTAGCATAAATTACCAAGCAAACAACCTACATTCCAGTCATCAAATGTTTTACGAAGGAAATTTCCTGATTTGAAATATTCATAAAAAAGGAACCTTCAGATTAGCATACTTACAGAAACAAACACATCTTAACAGAAGAAAAAAAGTACATTTTATATAAAAAATACTACGACAGAATTTTAAAAACACAATAGTTTTAACTATCATCTTAAAACTGAACAAGATGCTTTAGGATACGAAGATAAACGAGGCAGATATTTTCCCCATTCCAAAAATCATTCTTCATCTTAGCTTGCAGGAATGCAAAGCTAAAAGCACATCTAAAGCTCTCCTAAAGTCTTTCAACAGATCTCAGGTTCTCAACTTGATTCTTTAATCATCACCTCAGAAGTCTTGATCTCAAGAATTTGTGCCAAGTGTAGAACTCACTCTTTACTGTCTACCTTTGAGCCTTTCATAAGATAGAATGACTTTTTGCTTCTGTCCTAACACTCCAGTTATTCTAATTTTTAGCTCCCCTTCCAAGTACCTTCTTTCTTTTTGCGTTTGCCAATGTTTTTCAGTTTAGTTCCTAAGAAGGTCCTTCTGCTTTCCTCTCAGCCAGGAATCACTCTTTCCTCATCCACTTGGAAGTTTAACAGAAAGTTGCGTCTTTCCCTTCATCTTTCTCAATATGAGAAAGAAAAAGATTTCCCCCTCCCTAGCGAAACTTGAACTTTGTCTACAGCCATCCTGTGTCATGGCAGAGACCGGACCTGAATCTTACTGTACTTTGAAGTCCCAGGTAACCCAGAATAAGACTAAACTACATGTTTCTTAACACATAAAGCAAGCATTCCAATTGCAAAATATGACACAAATGCCCTGGAATAATTTTAGTGGAGAAGTGTGAGCACCCTACTGAAGGAGCCAGATCTAGAAAATAAATGCCTGGTCCAACTGAAATAGCATGCTGACTACTCACCAAATGTCAGATTTTGTGTTATATCCCTGGTGCTTCAGTGCTTCTGGACTCATGTAATATGGTGTCCCAGTAAATGTAGTTGCCAGATCACATGAACCCATCAAAAGACGAGAAACTCCAAAGTCCCCTAAAAGTAACAGCAGAAACAATAATCTAGTCATATACATCCCATAAATCTGTATCTGTTCATACAAACTCTTTGGGTTTATTGTTAGACATGATACAATGACTGTACATCCAGAAAAACTTCCAGAATTTTAAAATATGGAAAAACCAATTTTCTGTAATTCTTCAAAATAAAAACACCAGAAAATCATAACAGTAGAGAATGATGTAGGTTTGAAGAGGCCTCACAAGGTCACCCAATTCAAACCCCTGGCTGAAAGCAAGGCCAGCTTCAAAGTTACATGAGGCTGCTCAAGTCCAGCTCCAGCCAGGCTTGGAGCACCCTCAAGGCTGGAGATTTTATTGCTGCTCTGGGCCCCCATTCATGTGTCTGACTGTCAAATACAGTTTGATTTGTTTAACCACAAATCAAAATGCTCCATCAGACATGGCTTGATCTAAATCTCCTTATTGACAAAATGTCTGCTGGACTGTTCTATCATACTAAAACACATCTTTTAAAAGTATGGAAATCTCACCAATTTTAAGAAGATTACTTTTCACAAATATATTCTTGGCTTTCAAATCTCTGTGAAGTATTCGCCTGGAATATAAAAGGAAATTCAACCTCATCCAACTTGAAGCATTGACAGTCATGTATCGAGTATCCCAAGTATTTATCTTCATTCCTTGTTAGGAAGGCCAGCCCACCACTGCTACAGTCTAACCCTGTAAGTGACAACGCACAGGCGATGGTATTAAGGAACTTCATATAAACACAGAGGTGCATTCGCAGATGCCCACACGCAGGATGAGAGCTTAAGCAGCCAGGATAACAAAAATGCACCTAGGGATCCCAGCTTGAGAATACAGATACGGGCTTAACATGAGCTGCAGAGGAAGGGAGAAAGGCAAGTCTTCCTATCTGGCGCTTCTTAAAAGCATTACGTCTTATTTTCTGCCAGAAAATGAGATGTCTCACAATAGATTAAGGGATGAGAAAAACAGCAATAAGAGATTCTCAAAGCTCAGGGAACTCTCCTTCAGAGAAAATATACATATTTGTATATAGACTAGGCTAGTAGTTCAAATTTTTGCAGTAATGGTGTGGAAATAAAAGAACTTTACAAAGAGAGAGATCAAAAGGAAAAGAAAAGAACAAGTAGCTTTTAAAGACTAATTCTTCTATTAAAGACTGAAGCATCATCATAAGCTACACGCCATGTGGGGACAAAAAGCATCTTCTCAATTTCTTGAAATCTTAATGCGTAGCAGTAATTCTCCATCTCCTTAGGAAAAGAAACTATCTCTACAGTATACAAAACGTGTTCTCAATTAATTCTTGTTAATAACTCTTCCAAGAGGGTTCCCTACAACCTCAACTAAACTAAAGCTCATCCACTTTTAAATTCCTTATAGCTTGATAACACACAGTATTAGTTATCAGCTCTGCTCAGGAGCTCAGGGGGAGTTTAGAACAGCATTTGGTACATGCTAGCTACAGAAACTGCATTTGCTAATACAAATACAGCAGTTGTTCAGCCATTTCGAACAGATAAAGAAAGGAACAGATGTTATAAGATTCTTGAGATGTGGGCAGGAAAAACAAATATAGTAATAGATTCTAATTGTTCTTGAGCAATCCTCAAGTATTATCTCAAATTTTACTTAATTATTACAGTCTTATGCATTGAGATACTGAAATTATTTCCAAAATAGTTTCCATATTAAGACTAGAAAATACATATTCTACAGCACAATTTAAATAAGCAATTCAGTCCACAGCTCATTTGAAAATCTTTTTTGCAAGAAGAGAAAAAAATTATTAAACTCAATACACTCTGTTCACAAATGGGAAAAAATATGAATAATAACTACCAGAAGATGTTTTAATATGCACATAGACTGAGCATGAAAAGGAAACATTTCTATTTTTATAGGACATAAAGAAAAGAGTTCTTTAAGCTTCTTATGGCAATCTTTTGAGTTTTTCTCCCGTAAGTAATGCTTGTAGAGAAAGGTCTGCACATTGGAAAAATGCAAGTTTTATTCAGTATGCCTCCATTGATGTTTATAAATAATTTGTTCTCTATTTGGCAACTTTCTTGAGCAATACATGCACACTCATCATACATTACGTCAGTAAGGAAATTAAGCTAAGGTGATACTCATTATTATTTCATAAGCCTATATTTACATGTAGTTTTATATAAATCTTGCTCTGTTAATTTAGATTCATAGTCTTCCCTTACCATTCATCACACAGAGTCTTTGCAAGAACTTGACGAGTTAGATTTTTCTTGCATATTGTTGTTGAGTGTTGGTGGGTTTTAACCCTTTTTAATTATTATTACTTTGTAGAAATACAACTACAGACTCTGTGAACCTGAAAGTTTCCTGGATATCTGTGATTCGAGTAGCAGCTATCTTGATGTATAAAAACTATCCAGAAAGCTTTCAGTAGCATATTATTTGAAAAGGTGATAAACAGAAGATGTTTGGGTCCCATTAGTTTGAATTAGAATGTAATGCTAATATAAATTTGTAACATATTGATGAAAATGTTATGCAAATTATTTGCATTACCAAGAATTATAAAATGCTATTTTTTATTAATATGACTAAGAAATACTTCGGGTCATTGTTTGGAAATTCCCATGATGATGTCTCTCAATGCAAGCCACCTTATTCTGCCAGGATATGTCAGAAGATTAGTTACAAGATGAAACCTTAACTGAAGCAACTGGTTTAATTCTAGTAAGAAATAAGTACTGAGCCTGCACTGTAAATCTAGTTTAAGGAAGAGTGTGACACTTTGCTGGACCGAGAGACAGACCTATAAAAGTAACATGAATTAACTGGACTCCAGAAAAACTTAATCTAACTTGACAGTCAGCAAAGTGGTTATTGATATTTTGGGTAGAAATTAACACATAAGGACAGTTTCAAATTTGGCCAATAAATACACCCATATCTACGTTCTATAGATTACCTGCCTGTTGTTTCATAGTCATAAAAAAACAGCGCGAAGCAGTGAGTAGGGGCAGGCTCCTTGAATAAAGCTTCCTCTGCAACATACCAGCAAGGGAAGCTGATCAAAGTGGAAGTAGTTTACTGCTGTGAAATATTCAGCAATTAATTTCTCTTTTCTCTAGCTGAAGAATTATTTAGAGAAGTAAGAGGTTCTGAGTAAGTCTGAATCCTGTACTAGGGAAGACAACGTGAAATCCAGACAAAGTACTTGGGCAAAGCCTGCCATCCTGTAGACTGAAAGCGGCAGATTTGCTTGCATAAACGGTAACCTGATAAAAATCTCTGTGTTGGCACGTTATTCATAAAGATTGGCAAAGTGATGGATAACATAATGGTCAGTTTATTCAAATTGAGGTTAAATGAATGAAAAGCCTCATTCCCTGATTGCTGTGGGATGACGTGCAATGGGCTACAAGTATGCCAGAGAGACCAGATGATGGTTCCATGCTAACGTTCTCCGCCTAGATAAGACCACTGAACTATGTTGTCTCTCCTTTACTTCTCTCTCTGGTTATATCAATGACAGATGAGGATTGAATCTATTTAATTCTAGACAATTTAGCTTTCAAGTTTAAAATTAAAAAATCCTTTCAATTATGCAAAATAGCCAGTAGGTAGCATAATGACCACAAACTATTCATGCCCTCCTTGGGGTTTACGAAGCATAAGTAAAACACAGGGATCTCTAATCTGTATAATCTTTATTATTACAGGAAAAGAAATACAATCTAAGGCAGTGAAGAAGTCCTGTTTTAAAAAAAGTTTCCAGCATAAGAGTTTTCAAAAAGTGCAGAAGTTCAACAAAAGCTGTGCAAGGACAACCATGTGAATAGTCTATATCTAAAACCAGAAATAGTAATTTTTGCTGCTCTGGAATAAAAACTCTCATCCACTGCAGCTGGATTTTCTAAGGAATGGCATGAGGAAGTCCAACCCACAGGTAACAAAACTCAAGCTTCTAATTCTAGGGCAAAGTTTTCTTTGCATTAGAACATAGTTCAAACATATATTACAGCTTTTTTCCGTATCAGTAGTGAAAAATAATGTATGACTCCTCCATACCTAAACTGAGGGCTGTTATTATGTTTCAGTAATTCAAATTAATTTTTGTAAGTAGTTTTCCGTTCTTTTAAGCCTAACCTTTTCCATTTAAGCTATTGTTTGGCTCTAAACTAATAAGATAAATATTAAATTTTCTAATGTGCATACAGTCAAATAACATACAATACAGGAAATGCAAACAAAAATAAAACTGTCAGGTCATTTGTATGTGTCTGGAGAGGTGCTATTAAATAGCTATGATTCAAAGACAGAAAATGAAATGCTGTTTGCAAAATCAAATTGCTGCTTTCACTGAAGAATTAAACTGTACTTTTCAGGAAAACCAGTAATTTAATATACATATTTACCAAAGGGCGTTTATTTATAGGATTTTTTTTAAAAGATTTATTTGAGAACAAGTAGAAGATGAGAAAAATAGAAAGAAAAGAAGAATAGACAAAAGGGACATGGAGGAAAAGAGGAGATAAAAGAGGAATAAGGAAATACAGAAAATGAAAGATAAAAAGAGTAACATACAATAGAATAGAATAGTTCTACAGTGATCATCTAGTCCAACTGCAATGTTACTGTTATTCTGCCTTAGTCTGCACAATGCATCCTCTAAACACGTATACTAAAGAAAGGATTTCACCAAAAGCGGACTTTCCAGATTACCAAAACTTTTAATGATCAGTTGTTGAATTGGAGTTTGAGAAGAAAAAAAAAAAAAACAAAACACCCCAACCCATGCTGCTAATTTACTTAAACAGTCAGGATTTTTATTTCCATTTCCATCTGTCCTTTCCACCTGAGGTGAACGCATCCCAAGATGAACAGAGCATCCCAAGAGAGCTCTCTCTGCTGTGCTCCCATTACCGCAGTCTGTGGGGGCGGCACTTCACGTACAAGCCCCAGATAAATTGGCATTTAGGTACCAAAATGTTCTTGCATCCTGGACAGCAATTCACTCTGCCCTTTTGCCTCCAGAGTCTGACACCGTAGGTGCAAAAACTCATTAGGCATCATGCAGTTTACGTCCAACGTGCCCCACATACTTTACTTCAGCTCAACTGAGAAATGGTTGTTCTCGGTGACAGGTGACTATACCTAGCTACCGCTCTGTTGAGACTCAAGTTCAGGCAACCAAATTTGGCCCAAGCCCTGCTGTGAAAGATATTATTTGAAACAGCTACATCAATTTGGTGTTTGCACCTTCAACCCAGTGCATAATAATCTTGTTTTCTGAGTATTCATGCAGGATGGAAGACTATGGATTCTAGTTTACTTTCATATTGAAAAAAACTGAATTCTCTTCTCCAGATTCTGGGTGTAACCTACTCTTCAAACATAAACATCTTTTCACCCCCTAGCTGTATTAATAATTTAGGCCAGTATTTTAGGCGTATTAGCTCATCTCCCCAAAACATGCAGGCAACTAAAGACAAACATCCTTAGCCTCTGCTAAGACAGTCCTTGCAGCAATGACATTCTTATTTGTAAAAGTTCAATAAGAATAATAGTCCAAATAGTTTAGCTTGGCAGGACGAAAAATCTTGGACTTTTGGGCTACAACGTTCTTTAAAGGATTCTCTGTCTTGTTCATTAACGTGACATTTCAGAGCTGCCAGCAGGCAGAAGCAACAGGGAGGAAAGGGAGGAAAAGAGAAGATGGGAAGCTGGGTTAACTTCAGCTGGCTCAGTGTTTCCGAAAAGCTGCTAGGAAAGGAGCCTGGTATTCCCGTTTGCTCGGCTGTTCCTCCAGCTCTCAATGCAGGTGGCAGCATGCTGGGCCTTCTGCTCCTGGCTCAGCACAGCACTCGATCTCCCTCGTACCATGCTAAATAGTCCCACCTACCTCAAAGGGAACCGCACTGGGTGACGCGGGAAGGGGACCAGACAGGGCTCACACACATGTGCAGTACACTGGCAACAAGGGAACTGCTTAAATCGCCCAAATCAGCCTGCCTAAATCACATTGCAGGCAAGAACTACACCCATGGAGATGACCAGATGGGTATTCACCAGCATCTACCCCTGCTCAAACCACGCGTGATCTCCACGCATCACTGACTGGATGACCTGCAGTAATTTTTTAGGTTATTCTTCGATGTGCTGTTAAAAGTAGTGTCTCTTTTCAAAGAAGGTATGTATGTAACTTCACTGATTATAGTGGGAGTACATCAAGCATACATATTGCATTCTTCACATTAAATACCTACAAGAGATCCTTGTTGACTCCCCTTAAAAAAGCTGACTTGGTTTTAACCTTTTAATCCATTTTCTTCTAACAATATTGAACTGTTTCTGTTGAAGGCTCTTGGAAAAAGTGTGTCTAATGCTTAAAGACATCTACCACTGTGCTGCTAAAAGATATAATACACAATGCTCTTGCAGAATAGATAATTAATTACACTTTAGGTATATGACTTATACCACAGCAGTTTGGTGAATCGGACTTTATACCTATACACGACGATCCATACAGTTTCGTTTCTGTTTGAACACCTGCAACTAGCCAGTAAGTCTGCCCCCTCCCCTCCCAAGATAAATGCGCGCGTGTTAAATGACTGTACCTTTCATGCATATAGTTGACTCCGAGTAACAACTGTATAAACCAGTCTATTATTTGTCTTTGAGTGAATATCTTCCCAGATTCTTTGTACTCTTGAATTTTAAAGTCCAGATCTCCACCCTGAAAAACATCACAACATATTTGTGCATTTAAAGTAAGTTTTTAAAATGTCTTCTCCTTTACCAAAGTGCAGGGCTCTGCTTTCTTAGACCTTCAGGCTCCCTACCGCACAGTCTGTAAAATTAATGCTTGCACATGAATTCTGAACTCTCCCAGCACCAAAAGCATCCACAACTGAGGATCAAAATGAGATCAAGCAGTCTGGCGGCGTAGGGAAAGTGGGTCAGTTTTCTCCTGGTGTTACACGATATCATCAAAGTTTTCAACTGTTCTCATTTCATGTCCCCCGGCTTTAGACGTGCGCCTGAGCTGGTGACCTCAAACTCCCTTTACAGTTAACACAAAGGAACAGGCAAAAGTATATAGCGCAATTGTCTCTGCCATCTAGCTGTCTACCTTAGGAATGGATGGATCATGTTGTAGAAACGCTGTTTCTCTGCAAAAGTTTATGATGAGGGCCTACATCAACAGGCTAATATGTAGACACCTAAATCAAGTAAAATGAATCTGCCCCAATCAGTCCAAATAAGTTTATAAATTTGAGAATTGCATTTCCACTTAAGTGAAACATTGCACAGTCAAGAGACGCTCTCATTTATTCTGCTGAAATAACCACATCAGCATCAAAGAAACAATGCTGTTCTCTGAAGAATTAAAATACAGTCTCTTTAATTATGATGCTTTGTCCCTCTTCAAAACTCATTTTTGCCAAAGCAGAATTAAAGCTTCAAGAATCTATAGCATGTGTTATTGTAAATACTTCATTAAAACTACAATCGGTCTTGAAGTAACACTAGAAATGGAGCAATAGGACCTACATTAGGCCATGAAAATAAACCAGAAAATATATACAGAAAAAGACGACTTGAAAACTGGTAAGCCAGACATTTGGAAAAATTGGTTGAACAACGGTATGATGAAAGAGGTTTTTGAGAAGACTTATATGAAAACTGTTCATTTTGCTAAAAAATATACAGACGGTTGTCAGACAGTTGTTTATGCAGTTTATAAAATAAATGCATTTTGTGTACAAGAACGCACGTTAGTGGCAAGCACTGTGCTGAGGTAACTAATCCCAGAGCAAAGGGACTGTGAGTCTCATTGTACTCTAGTGACTAATTACCTTACATCAGGACAGCTTATTCTCCATAAGTCATTACTTTTACATTATACATTCTGCATAAAATAAGAAGTTTTATGTGCCATATACAAGAAAATAATTTAACCTGTACAACCGTACCTGTACTACCATTTCCCATCATCAACCCTTCCTTCTCTGTACCATTGACTCTCAATGTTTTATGATCTCTTCAGCCTTTCTTGTTTTTCTGTTCCCAACACTCCAGCATTCATACTGCCACTACAAAATAAGCAGGTTCTGTCCTGTCCATACATTTCTGTCTTTGACATGGATTTACAGTAATTACTGTGGTCTCTGAGGTTCTAAGTTACAATATTCAAGAGTGAATATGTTTAAAAAAAAGAAAATATGTTTGGTCATGTATCAAAAATGTGTTCCCTGACAATGTCCTGCCATTTATTAATTGAAATGTCTGAATCATCTCATCCACTAGGGAAGCGAATATGCTCTCCATCAGCTCTCCATCTGCCTCCCTGCCGCAGCCCAGAGAGAAGCTCTTCTGGGAACTTGGAGCTCTCAGCAGCTGCTTCCCCTTTGCAACTCCAAATGTTCGACTGCTTCCCCCCAGTTGCTTGCAGCAGAGCAGAGGAAGGAAAGAAAAAGTGTTGCTGGGTACCCTGCTGCATGGCAACCAGATGGGCTGTGTCTGAGCCTACTCATGCACCCCAAAAATAATGATTCACCTATTCCAGACGGTTGCCCCAGACCATCCGGAGCCAACTGTAGCGATAGCCCAAGACTCAGGGGGTGCTCAAACATGTGTCAGCTGGCTACTGGCCGCAAGGGACTATGTACTATCCAGGTGAGGGTAGATGAAGTACAGCACGGTCCAATCGCCGTTTGTCCCTGTCCCAATATGTCCCCTCTCACAATAACACATTGCCATGAAAAATGCAAGGAAAAGAATTGTTGGACCTACAGAGTTAGGCTAGTGAATATCCTCTTAATTTGGGGGACATTACTGTCAAAATATCTAAGGAGGACAAAAGCTGTCAGATAAAGTACTACGTGTGCCCTCAAGTAACTGTATCAAGCAGAGAAGACTGGTCTCAATGTCTTAAAATTAATTTAACCTTGATTTTGCATCTAAAAAAGGAAAACAAAAATACATCATAAAAGATTTGCTGAAATACTGATGCCATGAAATTCTGAAGAAGTTTGTTAACCCAATTTTGCATTTTGGAAGGTCAGTATAATGAAGTTTATAAGGAATTTAACAAATAAAGTATATAGGGAATTTCCAAGATGCATTTTTGATTTAAATGTCAAGAGTATCAAATACATCAGTAACTTATTTAGAACAGCTTAGCATCTAGAGCTGATAATGTGAACAGGCACTGATTGCTTTAGTTATTCCTTTTGCTCAGATTTCCTTAGCATATGTGTACTCACTTCACAGCTGAGACCACAGTGAAGAGACAGAAATAATTGCTTGGGGGAAAATACAACTAGTTCTGGTTTATGATGTATTAAAATTATGCAACTATTAAGGTAGTTATTTTGTAAAAACGGTATTTTATTGAAGTCCAATTTATGCTACAATATTAAATCCAAGGTTCGTGAAGGAATTTTTGCTTGAAATCTGACTTCTCTGACAATATTTATATTGCCTGTAAGATTTTGATCCAGGATAACTGCCAAAGAGGCTCAACAAGATCGAAACAGAAAACATATACTTCTTTTCTATAATTTTGAGTGAATTCAGTTATACTAAAAGACGTCGAGCTGAGCAATGCAGACCAATGTTCTCTTGGTATAGCACGGTATAGCTGCATTGGAGGCTCACTCCATGCTATGCCATCAAGAATAAGCAAAATACTACGGCTAATGAATAAGCCACAGTACTTCGGAGAAAACAGAATAAGGCTCAGAAAGTAGTTCTGTTTCCATGCCAACTTAATGTTTATTCTTTATTTTGAGTCTGCCCAAGAGTACCGATTACTGCCAATCTGGTAATTATTCTATGCGTGAGAAACTGAATGTATCAGACTTCCGAACAAGGACGAAGTAGCAATACATTTTTCTCATTCTCAATTTATATGCAATTTATACGCAATTTATACAGGCATTTTTTTAGCTCAAAAGATTCAAATCCCACTACATACAAAGGCAGGTTATAGATAAGTACATACAAAAGTATACCTTCTGGAAATACTCCCACTAAAATAGAAAAGAAACTTTACAGCACTATGCGAACCCTTGCTTTACACTTTCCTTGTCTGAACATTCAATTAAATACATCGTAATTGCTAAAATGCAGTGATACTAAATAGCGTGTCCTTCTGGAAAATGTCAGAAGCACATCCTAGTGGACCCACTGTCATTCTGGCCTGACCTAGCAGACAAAACTGAAATGATTCAGCTGCACAGCCAACGCATCCATTTCCTCCTCTGTCATTTGCCTTGCTCTAATACGTTCTCATGTGTTTGAGTACATGACTCCCAGATCCTAGGGTAACTCCACACCGAAACATTTTCACACAGGGTAGTTTACATTGCCTAAATAAAAAAAATCCCAAGCTGCAGCAGCTTGTGATTACTATGGGGATTGCGATCATGCTCTTTTTTATTCTCCTATAACTTTATTCCAGACGAGGAAAAAAAAAAAAAAAAAAAGATAGAAAACTGTGCACCAAAGCCACCAGTCCAGCTCTGTAATGCTGCTGGAAGAGGCTCCTTTATTCCTATAGGCTTAACTGATCTGGTGTTGGGCCACTTTCTACCACTGCTAGAGAGAAAACGAATCAGTGCACAGCAATATCTGGGCAGTAAGAATAATCCTTCAATTCTGAGCTCTGGATTTCCACAGAGACTTGGCAGTACCAAATTTCTATCAAGCGTCAGTTGTCAGACATTCAGGGAAATGACGCAAAGAGCTTCTGCATGGGTGTTAAAACAAATATTCAGATTGCATAACAGAATTGAACATTTCGTATTTAATTTTTAAAAATCCCAGCAGTAAATAGGCATTTAACTGTCATCAAAGAAACCTTCTAAGGAAGAAACGACTGGCAGGAATAGTACTTCTTTAATTACTCCCACCAAAGCCGAAATCTTGAAGAAATGTGATTAGCTAATACAAGTCTGATTGGTGGGCATGTAACCCAGTAGTCCAGGGTCATTAGCTTCCAAAGCATTTCAAATGTCTAGCAGAGCACAACTGAATAGTCTGCTTCACAGTTTCATGAAAAGATCACTGTATGTATAACAGATTGTATTTTTTTAAAAACAGCACATCTATATTTAATACAAAGTAGGCACTTGTTTTATATAAACTCTTAAAAATCTGTCTTAAATATGTATAAGTTCTTATTTTAAAGCCTTAAAACAGATTGCATCAATATGTTTTTAAACCAAATGCTAGAGTGAAAGAAACTGGTAGCTATATTGTAATATATCCTGCTTTAATGTTTTTTGTATCCTCTGAACTTTGGTGGTCTTTGACTCACACTATTCTCCAGTTCATAAAGTCAATGCTGCTACCAAACTCATCATCCATGTGATCAGGCTTGAGCTTCTCTGGTTTGTCTGAGCTACGCGTCTCAGGTGAGCAGGTAACATCTCGTATTTGAAATATGCCTAATGAGTAGCAGGTGATACCACAAGTGAGAAATGAGAGTAAAATTCAAATGAAAACATTAAAGAAAACTGGGCTATGTTTCCTTTAAGACCTTATCTTAACACACACATTCTTTCAAGTTTCTTCAAAGCAATCTACAAGTCTCACCTCGCAGTATTCAGTGATAATGCAGAAACTATCTCGCTCCACAAAGCTTGCATAAAATTTGACAATGGCTGGATGGTCTAATTTGGAGAGTAGTTGTGCTTCCAGATTTGCTTCAACTGTTTCATTAGGCTTTAGGTCTCCAACAGAGATTTCCTTTAGAACCTTTCTGGAGGAAAACAAGAAATATTTGTATTAAAAATAGAAAAACGGAAAAACACATAATGCTCAAAACCCCATCATGATTTCTTTAAATGCAAAATAATAACATTAACCAAGTATTTGGCAACATGAAATAATGAGGCAAATATGGGTAAACGAATAGAATGCATTAAAATGCAAATAAAAATGCTAGTCATCATAGCAATTAAGCAACATTTTAAAAATATTATTTTGAAGTATTTTTCCCCTACTGCACTCCCTACTGCACTGTTTTCTTCAAGACATATTTTCAGTGCTATGGATTAATGCATAATAATAAACATAAATAAAAAATCAAATCTAAGTGATTTCAAACCCACTCAGAGCATATGCTCAAGATTCATACATGAAATATGCAGTAGCAAGAAACTCTTTGGTTTTGCTGCTTCTGACGAAGTCTCTCCATGGAAGCGTCAGAAAAATCACACAGAGGGCTGTATTTCTGTGACTCTTCTTCTGGTGATAAAATCAGGACGCCTATTTTTTTTCTAAAGATCAGCCTGCCCTACACCCGAACACCTAAGTGGAAGGTGCAAATCTGGATTTGTGGCTGAAACCTAATTCTGCTGTTTCAAATAACTATAAATTTCAGAGTTTAATGTTTGTTTTGGGAGGCACTAAACCCCTAAAGCTGAAAAAATTAAAGGGATTTTTCATATTCTTCAATTCCAACACGCGAATGTGCTGTAGGAGAAACCGTGGTTCAGACAGCTCTATACGGTACCTGGAGTTGGGGAGTTTACTGTTAACTTGTGCTGGAATAAAAAGCCCTCAGTGCAGGGCATTGTGAGGAAGCATATTTTGCTGGGATCTTCCTAATGAAATGTTTAAAAAAGGCATACATCACACAAAAGCATGCCATTTCCATCTACTTTACCAGACGCTGAAGAATGGATCATTGGTCTACGCCTGAAGTAGCCATTTGAGACTATTAGAGAATATCATGGTATTTTACTGCAACAAAGTGATGAATTTCCAATAACTTTTGAATACACGGAAGGTAAGTTCCACACCAAAGGGATATCTTCACAGTGCTTTTAGTAATTTCCCATTCAATACGACGTGGTTGTAAAGTCCTAGTAGTTAAAGATGACAGCAATAAAACCACAGTAATTCACTTGATCTAAGGGGAAAAAAAGCTGTATTTCTTCAGAGGAAAATTTCTTCCTAAATCTCAACCATCAGTTTCTGACTAACGATGCATGACTTTTTACGTAAACTTATCTAATCCCCATCTGGCAGTGTGACGAAAAAAACATGCCGTTTGATTTGTCTGCATCTCTACAGACATGCTTCATACTATGAAGACAGGTAATACCTACTGCAATCTTCTAATCTTCAATTGACACGGGGACATTATTCCTTCCTTCATATAGATCAAGTCACAGAACTGACAAACAGAATGGGTCCTTATTAAACCCCGCTTAACACAAGTTTCTTGTATACCCGAGACAGCAATAAAAGCCTGATGCGTTGATGTGTAGGGATAGCTTGTCATCTTAGTCACTCAGTGATTTCGACGTTGTCATCAGCTGTCAGACAAGACAAGTGTTTTTCTTATTAAAGTTCATTCCCAGGAGAACAAATCGGGAAAATGTACTTTTGTAAATAAGGTGTTGGTTTTCTGCAACACAATGCTAATTCATGCCCAGGACTGGAAGTCACTTGCATCTAGAAAGAAAACTTTTGCGATGCAATCGAGACTAAGCATATCTGCATGCCACTGGTATATGTGTGTACTGTTTCTGTATGTAGATAAGGTTTGATTTTAATTAGAGTTTAAGACGACAATCAGACTTTTTACTTTCTGCCATGCTTTTGATACCTACTTAAGTAAATGGGCTTAAAAATTATAAATAAAAATTCAAAAAACTCTACATTGATTAAGTATTGACAAAGAAGTTATGTCAGGGTCCCAGAAGTCTCACAGAGAAAATGAAGAATAGTCTCCAGATCTAAAGTGGCTCTTTTCTGACAACTTTAGAAGAAAAATAATGAAGCTAAAAGTCTCCAATCAGAATTTCTTCTATGTAAATTAACTATACTTTTCAATATATAAAGCACCTAAAGAATGCTTAAATTTACTCTACCCCATTTCAGTACTTAAACAAGTAACTTCTGCCCTAACAGGCGGCAAAAATGGGCATTTTCTGTGATTTACAGGACTCCAAAGATAACACAAATTCGGCATCCCTGTTGATGTCAAATAGGCTGATAGATCCATAAGCTGATAGTGTTTCTGCCTACCCAAAAAAAACCACATTAGTAATCATAAGAAAACAACAAACTTTTCTTAGCTAAACAATCCTGGCTGTGTTTCCCCTCTACGAAGAGAATCCAGCTCTACACTTTGAATGAGACAAAGTGTTTCTGTTTATACGATACAACCTGCATTTTAAGGTTGGCTTATAATAAAAAGTTATCTTTGCTCATATTTCACTCATTTTACTTGCGTATCATCTGATGAAAATCTGCATGGATCCAACAGCTTAGAAACATAAAGTTAGGTAACATAAAGTATTTTAAACAAACCTTTTGAAGCATGTGACATGAACATTTATTATGGATGTTGGGAATAATAGACCCCTGTTAAGATTTTGTCAAGACTCCATCTGGAGTAGAGATGTCCATCTGAAAGTCAAGTTTTTTCATAAAACCTGCCCCTATATTTTCTGCCACTTAGGCTCAAGTGTCAAGTAGGATTTAAAAGGTCCAAAGCTATTTGCACGAACTCAGAAAACATAGATTTAGGAGGCACGTACAAAAAAACAGGTAAAAACACTAAAATGTGGATGCTTTCCAGATACAATACTTAAAACCACCCCTTTTGATGTAATGCTAAAGGAGATGTACTGATTCTTTACTGTGAGGGTGGTGAGGCACTGGAACAGGTTGCCCAGGGAAGCTGTGGATGCCCCATCCCTGGAAGTGTTCAAGGCCAGGCTGGATGGGGCTTTGAGCAGCCTGGTCTAGTGGGAGGTGTCCCTGCCCATGGCAGGGGGGTGGAACTAGATGATCTTTATGGTCCCTTCCAACTCTAACCATTCTATGATTACATAATTTAAATTATATACCCAGACACATAAGCAAATCATAGAATCATACAATCATTTAGGTTGGAAAAGACCTTTAACAACAAGTGCAATCACAAACCTTACACTGCTAAGCCCACCACTAAGCCACATCCCTAAAGAAAAAATAAAATGTCTGAACACACAACTAGAAAACTTTGTTATAGAAGTGCTAGAAGATATCCTAAACTTAAATACAGAGCAAAGGATTTTAACTGTGTGGAAAAAAAAACCCTAGCCTTGCAATTTAATGGTGCAAAGAAACTTTGAACTTAATCTTGAACAGACCACAACTGAAAGAGTCTTGTAGTGAATGCAATCACATTTTAAAATAATAAGCGCCAACTATCACTGTTTACATCCATCCTGGAGGAAGCTGGGTCTGCTACGTGTAACAGCATCCATCCCCCCCAGGGTGGGAAAACAACATGAGCGGGAAGCCCACTCCCCACCATACAGAAAGCAGCTGCCCTGCCTCCGCCGTGCCCGCGCCTCGGGAGACCTTCCCCGGGAACACCTTCTGGTTTTCATCAGCAAAACCTTGCTGGCTCGCATTGTCACGCTTTGAAATGCAGCCAGGCCAGCACACCATGTCTGAAAGCACAATAATGTGGAGCAAATAGGGATAAATAGAGCAAGACTTAAAACAAGCGAAAAACAAGCACGAAGGTGGAATCCTCCAGGATACGGACACCCAGTGGGAATCCTTTTTGAGCTTTACTAGTGACTGACAATATGCCACAGCAGTGTTTATCTCAGTCTATTTGCACTGATCTAAAATTAAATGTTTTACAACCCATCTGGTATGTGTTTACATTGATGACATACTTTATTATTATATAATTTGGTTTATTGGATCAGAAGCAATTCTTAAAAGAAGACAATCTTTCTCAAAATGCACTGCGTTTATTGAGTAAACTGCCACATGAATTATTGACTAGGTGTATTTGCTTGCTGACAATGAAGTAAAAGAAATACAACTCTTTTAATCTCAAGAATAAATAGGTAAAACTACCACAGAGAGGGTGTCCTCTGGGAATACATGATCAAAATTTGAAGGTTTTCATTAAACTTCATTTCACACAGGCAGTCATTCAGTTAATTGCAGCCTGACATTAGCAAGACCTGCTAGCAGGTAATCAGTGTGCAAAGCTGGGAATTTATCATTCCCAAGATTATATTTCCAAGTCATCCTGAATTCCATACGGAGAGTTGTGGCATAACCCATAACTGTGTATTGTATTTCTATCCACTCTGAACTTTGTAGGACTACCTCTTCACCCCGGTAACTCCTCTGGACAAGGATGGCCTGCAACTCTGTAAAAAAGTATCACCTCGCCTGCAACTGGATCTGAAATTGGTCATAAACAATAAAATAAAAGGAGTGCCTCTCTAATTAATGATCCCTTAAATTCTGTTTAGCAAACGGCAAACAGAGAAGTATGATAACACAAATGGGGACCAAAATGATGAACAGGCGACAACCCTCATGCAGAAGTCCTGTCAGCACAACAGCTTCCACCATATTAAAACTCTGGGAAATTCAATAACAAGGACACCATCTGCATACAGACAAGATGAAGCCACCCGTCACTACTGCTTCTCACAGTCAGTTGCTTTCTAGAATGTCACACAGTTGATGAGATTTGCACATTACAGCCAACAGCGTCGTTCTAAAATCCTAATTATAGATTTCTGTTGATAGCTGCCACACTGAAAATATATTCTGAAATTTAATTTTTGATATATAGTCCTGCCTGTCCCAAACTTTAATTGTTCTTTCTGTAGAGTTTACATCCAGATATTACAGATTCCCTTTGATTTGACATTCCGCTGTGCACATGAGGTACTCCTCATGTAAAGTTGCTTGCCCTCTGTCAGGCGTTACAGTTTCCTTACTTTTCCTTTCAGATCTCTCATGTTTGCACTTTTGCACATACAGTTTTTATTTGAAATTAAGATACTTTACTGATTTTATATGGCACCCTACTGCTTAGAATCTATTTGTCTCACTTAGGCTGGTCTCCTAGTTGCATTGTAATTTTCATCTAATCCTTACCCATGATACATACAGCTATCCTGTTACTAATAATCTTACCAGATTTCTCCATCTGGTGTCAGTGACTGGCTTTCCTGCAGTTTACAGCTTAGTATCAAAAATTAAAATAATCATTCTTTACATTTTATGCATTATTTTTGGAGCTCCAGTATCTGCCTGGTCTGACAATTTAAAGACATTCATTCATCTAATGGGGAAAGAAGGAGCTGGTGAGAGCATGAAATGCAAAGTCAGCATACACAAATCAGTCCTACCAAGAATGAATATTTGGTTTTAGTTAAAGAAAGAAACACTCACAGTAAATTAAGAGCACTTGATTTCTGGGGGGGAATCAGGAAGATTACCATGCTTCCAATGAAAAACAAATGATAAGTGTGGTTTGCTGTTCCTACTTACATATATATGTTTACCTATTAGCCAAAACATTTCAAACCTAGAGTATTACTACACAACTTCTTAAATCAAATGTTGGGCTCCTTTTATCATTCCCATGGCTGTTACTAATTTATTACTTGAGCCATAAACCAATTTCAATTGTCCCACAATTCCTTAACTCAAATGCTGGGCTTCTTTTGTCTTTGTCATTCCCATGAACACTATTGATTTATTAGTAAAGCCATAACAATTGTCAATTATTGTTTTTTACTCTCCTCTAAAATAGCCTATTCATGCTGTTCACGAACATTCATAAACATCAAGAACTAATTTTTGCAGACAGCACCAAATTGCGCGGAAGTGTTGATCTGCTTGAGAGTAGGAAGATCCCTCTACAGAGGGATCTGGATGAGCTGGATTGATGGGTTGAGGCCAGTGGTTTAAGGTTCAACAAGGCCAAGTGCCAGGTCCTGCACTTGGGTCACAACAGCCCCATGCTACGTTACAGGGTTAGCAAAGAGTGTCTGGAAAGCTGCCTGGTGGAAAAAGACCTGGGGATGTTGGTCAACAGCTGGCTGAATATGAGCCAGCAGTGTGCCCAGGTGGCCAAGAAGGCCAACAGCATCCTGGCCTGTTTCAATAATAGTGTAGCCAGCAGGACTAGAGAAGTGACTGTTCCTCTGTACTCAGCACTGGTGAGGCTGCACCTCGAGTACTCACTACAAGAAAGATATTGAGGTGCTGGAGCGTGTCCAGAGAAGGGCAGTGAAGCTGGTGAGGGGTCTGGAGAACAGGGCTTATGAGGAGCGGCTGAGGGAGCTGGGGTGGTTTAGCCTGGAGAAAAGGAGGCTGAGGGGAGACCTTACCACTCTCTACAACTACCTGAGAGGAGGTTGTAGGGAGGTGGGGGTCAGTCTCTTCTCCCAAATAACAAGCAATAGGAAAAGAGGAAATGGCCTCAAGTTGCACCAGGGGGGGTTTAGGATGGCTATTGAAGGAAAAATTTCTTCACCGAAAGAGTTGTCAAGCATTGGAACAGGTTGCCCAGGGAAGTGATTGAGTCATCATCCCTGGAGGTATTTCCAAGACCTGTAGATGTGGTGCTGAGGGACATGGTTTAGTGGTGGACTTGGCAGTGTTTGGTTAATGGTTGGATTCGATGATCTTAAAGGTCTTTTCCAACCTAAATGATTCTATGATATTCCCTGAGTTAACCACTAAGAATTCAATTGCTATCCGAGCACTATAATATCCGTAGATGGATAAAATATAATTTCATTTTCTAAATAAGCACTTTAAAGAATTTAACAGTGCTTAATCTTTGAATGGCGATGAGATTTCATAAATTTACCAGTGAAATGGATGATTCATTTTCCATTTCCATCAGCAAGTCACAATTATAACACCTACAAACATTTTTTGAGCTGCCTAATTTTCAAATGCTCTAACATATGCACTAACACTGAACAGTTCAGCTTATAATGTAAACAGTTTATGGTTATTTGAAAATTAACAGTTTCTAATTAGTATCCCAAAGAAATGAGAGTATATTTTCTGGGACAAGATCATGAAAGAGAAGAAGACTGTTGAAATAAATTAGCTTCAAGTAATACAGCTTGTATCGTTTTCTTCTGCACTAAAATCTCATATATACAAAGGGGCACACTTCAAATTATTTTTGGTCAACCATATGTGTCAATGTTGGAAAAATCCATAATTATAAAGCAAAGCAGAGTACTTGTGTTATCCTCCACAGAACTGAACAAGCCATATTACTACTGCACAAAAGCATCCATTAACATTATTTATCTAGATATTCAATTGTCTTTATTTTGAATAATTCTTCAGGGCATTTTGGGTTGCCACCTACATTGATTTAAAATTACAAAATAGTAGTGGACATTGATTAATAAAGGAAGAATTTTCCTCTAAAACCATGTTTTTGAAACCTAGAATTTTTTTCCTTGACAGAAATGAAAAAATAAAATGTAATTACATTTATAGTCTATTCATACATTTCAGCTCTAAATCAAATACTAATAGATTCTGATTGAACTGAAGAAATTTGTGTCTGCTCAGGAATATTATTAAAAATTATTATGGGGTACAGCCTAAATACCTGTGAATGTACTTTTTTTAGCAATACTTTATCTCTACATGTTGCATTATCACCATCTACTGTTCATTCATCCTCTTTTCTACATCCTAGTCTTGTTTAAGAATGTAATTAAATGTCATGCTGCCACTAACCTAAATGGAATTTGAGAAGGAAATGTGACAAGGACTAAATAATTTGTTTATCCTCTGTATCTTTGAAGACTTAATTCTATCAAACATCAAATCATCTAAACCAGGCATTTCTCCATTGTGATCTCATTACACATACCTGGTACATTTCACTATTAACTTTTCTCTGCTAATTAACGTTCACTTTCAGAAAAAGGAGATAGTGTTACAGAACTAAAACTCGGATGCAGCGTTTTGTTTTCAAGTATTATAGAATCATAGAATCATTTATGTTGGAAAAGACCCATGGGATCATCGAGTCCAACCACCAACCCCACTCTACAAAGTTCTCCCCTCACCATATCCCCTAACACCACATCCAAACGACTCTTAAACACATTCAGAGATGGTGACTCCACCACCTCCCTGGGCAGCCTATTCCAGTGTCTGACCACTCTTTCTGTGAAGAATTAAACATCTCACAATTGCCACGTTACACTTCTTCAACTTGCAAACTTGGGCTACAGCAGCTGCCAAAAAGAATTTTCCTTGCATAGGAGTTAAATTTTGAGTTAGTTTCAATTAGAAATTTTGAAGAAAGACCCTCCTAACACCTGATCCATATGAATCAGTTTACAGAAAACAGAGAATTTTGAACAACAGGAAGATGTGAAGGGAAACCAAACACACTAATAATCACTATAAGAATGCATTCCATAGAAATTCAACTAAAACATTTCCTCATGTAAAATTTAATTGGTTCTTTCCTGAATGTAAGTATATTTGTAAGCAGAATTATGTTTCTTTCAATGTTGCAAGGATATTTACGTCAATAGTATTGTCCCTTCAGTGGAACTAATTCCCATAAGTAATTTAAATACTAATTGCTGCAACTTTAATGAGAAAACTCACTCTTCCTACATGTCTCTTTCCAGCAGGCATCTCCTTCAATATTTATTTCTGATACGCATTGAATTATCTATGGTACAAAAAGCGGGGGAGGGGAGATAGAGATAAAAGGACAGTTTATAGCTTTACAAAAGCATGTTACTAAATAGTCTACAATCAAAGGCAAAGGGAATCAAGCAACGCTGAGGAAATTAATTGTGTGTACCATCTATTGTTAGATAAAAATCTTTTAATACTTTCTAGCTCTCCTGAGTATGATACTGTGGTCTTAGAAATCAGTGAAACATGAGGAATTCAAAAATGAAGCAACTACCCAGCCATATCGAAAAGTTCTTTTAGAACATATGAAGGGCACACCATGCATGTAAGAGTAACAGCGAACTCGAAATTACATTTAGTAATGTGTCACATAAGCACAAAAAAAAAGGAAAAAAGAAGGAAAAATACACTGACTGTCCAGCAAATCCAGAATTTATTCCACTCACTGCAGCAGTTTTCTCATTACAATGTACTGAATGCAACAAAGAGCCATAAGGCTCATTCTGCATAGAAGAAACGACAACATCTTTGATGCAGACTTAAGAGAAAACACCTTGCCAACAAGGGTAAACTGCCACAAGATACATAGTTAGGCATATTCGAATATTGCAAAACCAAACTGTATCTTTGAGGTAAAAGTGGTCACATTTTGACCTCAGGTAATAAGGCAGTACCTCTCCATTTTCTTACGAAAGCTAGCTTACAAATGCATAAAAACCGAACATCAGTTTTAACAAAATGAATGAGACAGAAGTGATCTCAAGGCACTCGCTTAATTACAAAATCACTAAGTTCTGTTTCTGCTGTGCACCTCAAAGAACCAGTAATTTACCACCAATGCCTTAAGCACAATTCTCTGCTCAACGTTGAAAACTTTGAAAAACGATGAACTTAACCATCAGCACCACTCACTGCCTGTACACAAGATCACAACGTGGTGGGTGCTGCAGCACGGAGCTCAGCTCTGATGGAGATGAGATTTAGAGTAAACCCAAGTAATATTTTCTTTAAGGAACTCTGCCTACCGCTCCCATAAATTAAAGACCTAGTTGGAATACACTCCAGTCAAATGGACAAGTCCCACTGAAAATAAAAAAGTAGGCTACTTAGTCAAAGAAAGATATACTAAAAGCAGAGGGGGGTGGGGGAGAAAAAAGGAAAAAGGAAAAGGAAAACAGAAGAAAAAAAAAGAAAAATCAATACCAATTCCACCAAAGCTCAAAAAGATGACTGAGCAGATGTAAAAGTTGTATCAGACGTGGCTGCAGAGGATTTTCACAGGCACCTATGTTACACCAGATGAATGAAAGGTCCTGAGATGTTCTGAATATTTGCCCTTTGATTTCAAAGAACACACAGAATATCAGGTTTTACATTTTTTTGAAAATGAGGGAACTAGAAATTTTAACAAAGGAACTGCTTACACCTGCAGCAAGGCTGTAGCTTTAAATTGCCAAATCCATCACCAGCATGGGCAGTACAAATCTCACATCCGTGCTCCAATGCCAAGCTACCCTGCAGCCCCCATTAGAGAATTATCCAGTCCAGGGACTTTCCAAACTTTCCTACACTGAGCTCTAAATAGTGCGAGACGGTCTATTTCTTGGATTCGTGTGTGACAAAACCATCAGTTCTGTTGTTCAACCAATTTCAGCAGAGCGTCCCTCTGCGAAGATGCAGGTGTGTTTTTTTCCATAGCTTTGTGGTAGCTGCATATAAGGGTAGGTTTACTGGAGAGAGGAACACAGAGCTGTAGTAGGCTCCAACGGTAGTGTCTGTCTTCTGTACCCGTATTGTACTTTGGCACTGTCACATTCTCACTGCAAGGTAGGTCTGCAGCTCCTTACCTCCATATGCCAAAGGTTGCTGAGAAGCCCTACAATGCCATGCTGGGCTGCAGGAGGTGGGGACTAAAGCATCCTCCCACATAGTCTCCAACGAGAACTGCCTTAAATGGCTCTGGTGTTATCAAACTCGTCTCTGAACCGGTATTGGCCTACACTAGAAATGCTCTAAAACAACTGTGGACAGAGCTGCAACTGCCTACCAAAACTGAAATATGTTTACAGATCACTCTCTGTCAACCTCCATTTGCAGGTGCACTCCTAAACTAAGGCACAAGAGCATCATCTACTGCTACAGAGGTTTCAGCAAGGACTTCAGTGCTTAGCTAGGTCCTGACTCCCACGGCATTGTTCACAGAATATGAAAGTCATGCTCAGCCACTCAAGTGGAAAGCTTGTGAAGAATAACTTCTTAAACTGCTCTAGCTAAACCAGCAAGACCTCTCTGTCAATGTTCTTATTATCTCTTACCTGGGGCCAAGATCGACTGTACGCCTTAGTGGCGAAAGCAACTCAGCTGATACCCGGTAGCCAGAGCCTTACATGAAGAAGCAGAGGCACACTTGACTGAACCAAGCAAAAGATGGTTCACTAAGAAAAGCTTATTTAAAAATAGGCAGCAATCAGGAAGGCCCTATAGGAAATGTGCCTTAGTTCAGTTTCCAAGGAGACCATGAATATCTGTTCACATATCTAAAATGACCTGATGGATTATAGTTCTAATTTCTAGTTTTTATTATTAAAAGAGGAAGACGAAAAAAGGAAAGCGGCATAATTAGATGAACATACACATGACAACTGGCAAGGAGTCATTTGTTACTGTTTTAATCAATTCAGTATCAAATGACCATTCCCTTGGAGTACCTTCAGAGAAGCAAACAGGCAGCAAACACAGGGATTTGACGACACAGCAAGCTGTTGATTGTCACTTGGATATTTGTAAGTTACAAAACTCTTCCACCTTTAGATTTTATTTCATTTGTTATAAGAAGTCATAAATAATTGAAAGTCATGTGATAAATTATTCAGCTAAGCGCACAGTTTCCAAGGAATCATAGCATGAGTCTGGATTAATGGTATAATGCAAGTCAGTCGCAGAAGCTGAGCTGACACCCCACAATTACCACACACAGGAACAGTCCAGGGAGTCTGGCGCTTCTCAGCGTGTGCTTTCCACCACAGGGACGTATAAGTACCTTGTGAATATTTATGAACTAGAAGTCCCTATTGCCTACTGTGTACTGCAGCTGCTTGCCTATGCATGGTTATGAATTAGTGAAACTTAACCCAGAGCTTCACTTGGCACAATTGATTAGGACATTCATTATCTATAAGTGATAGCGCTGTCCTTCAAGACGACTGCTGAAAGTAAATCTCTACTTTAAAAGATTTTGTCTTTAACCATAATTACCTGTTATAATTAACAGATAAACTACTCATCAGGGACTGGGATAGAAGTGACTGCAGGGGTATTACTGTTTGCTGTAAAAACGCTGGTACAGTCCTGCTACTTTTTTTATACAAACCAAGTTATCTAATTATTTCGGCTAGGTCTAGGTCCATGATGTCCAGAAACAAAAGCCAACTCCTCAAAAATTGAGATAGACTTTTGCAAAATCATACGCAGCCAAGAATCTGGAGAAAAAAATAAAACATAAAAAAACCAAACCAAACAAACCCAAACACCTGCAGGTGTCCTGCATTTTGAAGGTGATTTGTAAATTTAAGTAAATTTTCTCTGAATATACCAGTAAATTCACTTACTAAAATTCATATAAACTGTTTTCTGGACACAATATTGAAATGCCTTTCTTCTCTTCATCATTAGAAATTGCATTTGAACAGATAATTGAGACGGTAGTTTTATAAGACTGAGCTGCTAAATAAAAGTTTCACTTGTAACTTTGCCAATGAAATTGGCATTGTATTCACACATAGGTGTGACTTGAATTTCCTATCAAATAAGATCTAATAAGCTTCAAAGCATTTACATATTATATGTTAACAAAGAACTGACGGTAGATATTAAAGGTCAAGTACACCGGAGAGTTGCAGAATTCCTAGTTTAATTGTCCCACCAGCATTTCCAAATTTTTCCAGTTGTCTTAAGATTAGCAGCCTTGTCTACCAAGGAAAAATTGTCTCTAGCAATCACTACTCAACTTAGGGAGTTACCATCAAGTTTCAACCAAATTTGTCGGAAGGACAGCAATTTCACAGATCTTAAGATGACCTTATTTAGTGATCTAAGTAGGAAGTGTAAGAGCCTTAAATTAGTGACCGCTGGATCTCAAAAGTTATACATTGTTTGAGTTGCAAATGGCCAGTGCACATATACCAATCATCTCACCTGTGCTCAGTGACCACCACAGGTTGACCTGTCTCTTTTCAAGCCACTAATTAGGGAATACAGGAGGAAAATACAAATATTGGAGGGATAAGAGAGGGAAGGGAGAAGCTGGAGCTATGATTAGAGGAAGTAAAAGAAAACGGCACACATTCCAGAAAAAGGAATGTACTCATAACACGTGTGGTGAAAAAGTAGGGCTTCCTGTGGTAGGATAAAGGGACAGAGGATGCAAGTCTACAGGAAAAGCTACGTTTCCTTCCCACCACGCACAGAACAGCTTCTTTTCAAACTATAGAACTGACCACCATATTAGGCTCTACGTGAGGATCAAGCACCTACAGTGTAACTAAATGTTCTGCTAATATTCAGCAAGATTAAGATATCAAGGAATGATTCTCAAGTAGGGGCCCAGTTATTTTCCAGGCACACCACAGCCTCACTACATGGACACAGGCAAACTGTTTAACCTCCCTGTTTATTGCCTTTGCAAACTGGATAAAAATGCTTTACACCTCTGAAAAGCGTTGTCAGGTCCCAGAATGGAAAAAGTGGTAAATGCGTGTAAAGAGTCATTCTAAATAAACAGTATTCCATAGTGGGCATATATGGGTCTAGAAGAGTGACTAACTAGTGCTGTTTTTTCCTTGCTAGGAACACTAAATTATACAAATTGTAAAGAAAAACTCCAGCTTCACTACTGGTGCAACTTATACAAAAGAAAGAGAAGAAAGTGAACAAAAATACCTAACAAGTCATTTTTACCCATATTAAAGCTACCGTTTTTTCTTCTTAAAAGAGCCTAACCCTCTAAAAATTTGTGACACTCCACTAATGGGCCACTACTGCTGTGCATCCCCATCTAGCATCCCTAAATTCAGTTAAAATCCTGGAAAAAATGATCAAATACAGCAAATACTTGCAGGAGCATCCAGTCCTTATTTGGATTCTAGTTACCTATTAGCTAAATCAGTTTGTAATTTGAAATGAAGATTTGCCAAAACTCATTTTAGAGACCACTAGAATGGAAAGGCAGTGTCAACATTAAGCAATTCAAACTCAATTCTAGTGAATGTACAGTATTTGGCTCAAAACCAGAAGATTTGCAAATATTTAACAGGGAAAATATCAAATAATACACAAACAAAGCCGTTCTGTGTAATCTGGGACTAAGCAGCTTGCTTTCGTACAAACATACCTCTTGCGTTTAACTGATTTTAGGGTCTAAGATGATATAAATTTTGATCACAGTTTCTTCCAAAACTGGGGGAAATTGATGAGCTCTCTCCTGTGTGGATTGTCTAGTACGTAAGAAATTTATTTCGTAATGAAGGGTCTCCTAGGTTCTGGCCCTTCTCTTTATGAAGGCATTCATTTTGTTCTCTACTCCGCTGTCTGTTTTCACATAAGTTGCAGGAACTTCTATCTTTGATGTTTAATCCTGTCATACTTGGTGACAATCATCCAACAGGATCAAAAGCTCTTGTAGAAGATGTACAGCAGATGGCACAAATTTCTTCACAAACATGGAAGAAAAAAAGTCACCTTCCCTAGCCATAAATCTAAAATCAAGAACTTGCATTTTTCTTTTTAGGAAATTATTACAAAATATGAAAAAGTTATTCATCACATGTCTGCAGAAAGCAGATATCTCAGAATGAGGTAAGTGTGATCCTGAACTCTAACAGCCAGTCTGAAACAACCCCATAGTGGCACCATCTCACTCCAGAACACTAATCACCGGTTTGGTTTTCTCCCTCTCCATTGTGGGTAATATTCCTTGGAACAACATAAAACACAAGCAATACAAGCAGAGAAGCTATTGTTCAGCAAACTTAAATGTCAACAGAACCTATGAAAGTATATATAAGAATACAGGACAACTTGCAACTATTATTTTCTAAAGGAAAATGGAGTTCATAGACACCAGAAGATGTATGGTATGAATAGGGATTTTTCTGGCCTAGACATTCAGCTGTTTAGCTATGTCTGTAGCTGGCAGCTGTTTACCAGCTACATATCATTTTCTACTTGAGACAGGATGGAAGGTAAAATTAAAATGAAAAAGGTTTTCAGACTCGCCTAATAAAAAACGGCGGCAAAATTATAGATATCCCACAGGACTACGAACATAAAAAGTTACCAGAAAATATAATTTGCAAAAAATACAATTTAGAAAGTGAAAGCAACAGGCAAGGAATATGTCATACAATGCAACATTTGAGAGGCACTTATAGTAAGAGACCTACATGTCCTACTATACTGGTAGGATGTCATAACCTTATTATTTTATAGTACACAACTCATCTATGTCACACTGGATGTCTCTGATCTAGCACGTGCTCAGAAGGTCAGTAATCCTGATCCCATCCATACACAGAACTGGAGATCAGCATGAAGCTGGCATGCACTTCTACAAGAGGCAGGTATTGCTGACCTAAGCAGCTCTATGTGGAGAGTTTTATGTGAAATGAGTCTGTTAACTTGAGGCATGCCCCAAATAATCAACCCTCTCTCCTTCCCAGCTGAAGCAATTGCGTGCATAGCACTTCAGTCACCACAGCTATGATCCTTTAGGTGTAACAAAGTACAAGACATACCCAAAACCTATTTCTAAAATCATGCAAAAGCTTTGCTGAGCATACATGAAATTACATTATAACCATTGTTAGTCTCTGCACTAACTCATTCCGTAGACATTGCACTAATGGAAAATTGAAAAAGATATCCCTGAACAGCTTCTGTACCAATATCCAAGCTGTCATTATTCTTGGGAATTTGTATTCTTATGATTTATTCCTATGGTCTTTCACAGTGCTTTAGACTGTAGCAATTTTCAGGAAACTATCTGTGGCTGAGTTGACACTATATATAACATTTGCCTAAGGGTGTTCTATATCACCTCTGAAACAATAAAAATAGATTTCTAATTCTGGTGAGATCATTTGGGACCTAAATATCTCAATTCCTTATTTTTCTGCCAAAGTGCTTTCAGAGCTGTATTTTTTTTTTTAAGGAGTAAGAAACATAACCACCTAATTTTTCACTTGAAAGTATATATATATACCTCCCAATAGAAAATATAACAGAATTAGTAACCAGTACAGTTCCATAAGAGAATATTTTCTGATTTGAAAGTAGTGTTGAGAACGTGACTTCTAGTATATTTTACCACCTTAAGAAACCAGTATTTTTTAAATAGAAGAAAGTGTCTACACTCTGTCTCTTTATGGTACTTGAGCTTTCATGTTCATCTGGTCCAGTATTTTTGTCATCTATTAGCAAATAAGAGATAGAAAGTTGGGGGAATCTGCTCTTCAATCCACGTTTGTGCCTCGGAAGGAATTAACTGTGATACACAGGTACCCCCTAGCGATGAAAGGATGAACTACAGCATTACACTAGCACTGAGGCTTGTTAAATACCGTTTTAGTCACAAAAAGAGACTGATAGAACAAACAAAAATATGTTATTTCATACTCAGGCTCTGTCCTGAGGATGGCAGAGGACACAATCAGCCTCACCCTTAACAAACCACAGGCATGAGATGCTGCAGGCACTGAATGTTTGTTCAAAACACAGTCACTCAGAATTAAAGTTCTCCAAGAAAAATTCTAAAGAAAAAATAGAGATAATAACTACTTAAAACCAAAGCATACATTCCTTATTTTTGAGGTTTGGCAGCTTGTGCTATAGCAGCAAATGTGTGCAGACACACATTTCCCTATGCTGTTAATATTCTAAGAGTGAATTAAGTGAGAGCTGAATTCTGAAGGGTTTTATAAACTCAGTTCCTGTCACCCTCTTTGCGTGATAAATTATTTTAACAGAAAAAGAAAATGAAAAATATTTTCTATTGTTTTTAATGAAAGTTTTCATTAAAAAACATTTTCGTAGCAAACCATATCTAAGACTAAGAGAGATCCAAAAGTTTTATAAAGCAGCTGGAAAATGCTAACACCTTAGTGGCCTCTAAACCTAATCCAAGGAGCTGAGAAGCTGTAAATTGATGTAGAAGGAAAACAAGTGAAAGAGTTCTGTCATGGCTGCACATTTATTAAAGCAATATCGCCAAGAATGCAACATCACAAATAGCAAAAGTGTGGCACAAATGAATCAGAAAAAGCTCTTTGATCACATAATTGCTCATTAATGTGTTCATCAATAAGGACCGATAGACCCCCATATTTAAAGGTATAATGTATTTCTGGCTGAAAAGCACATTGATGAGATGTTCCAGATTTTAAATAAAAAGACTCACAAATTTTATTAGATAAAACCAAAAATATTCACATTTACATTTCACTTGGTGTAAGTATCAAACCAATAGACAAGCACAGTTCTACACAACAGGAAGTCCAGCCAGTAATGCATTACCCAGGCACCCAACTTTAAACTCAGACACAGAAATGTCAACACTTTGAAAATGTTCTTTTGTCTGTGTGGCTTCAGAATCCTAAAGGGTTTATCAACCAAACTGACGAGACCTGTCCAAATTCAGGCAGGTAAAAAAAAAAATAAGATCAAGGTTTCCTGGCAATTAAAAAAAAAAAAAAGTGCTATCAGTTAGGTATACAGCAAATGGAAACGTGTTTACTGGAATTTCTATAACTATTCCTTCTCCGGTCTCATTTAGACAACTCAATTATAAAAAGATAGGACATCAATATAGCACAGTTTCTTTTGAGACCCCTCCAACATCTGAGTCTTTACAATGACACAGATTGATTCCTGAAAGCATCTGATTAAGTGTTATCAAAAAAACTTTACTAACAGTAATGAAATAAGAAATCATCAGAAATGAACAGGAAAGACCATTAAAATACACTCAGAAATTCTAACATTTTCATGTTCCCTTTAAAGGTTCCATGCTTTAATGGGCATATATAACTGAATGACGCATTACAGAGCTAGATATTGCAGTAGTGGGACCTGATTAGACTAAGGAATCTCTTCTTCCATGTTTTTTAAAACAAAAATGTCACATTCATGAAAATCGATAAGCATGGAATGGAAGGCCCAGCACTTTACCAAGTGTTCTGAAGAAAGAACTTCAAGAACCAAGTTTATTTATAAAATACAAATACATCAAAAATAAACTATACAGTTATACTATACACACATATATTATATATTGACATAATTATGAAATGATAGCTTATAAATTATAAAGCTTTAAGCCTTTAACAAACAATTTTGTTAAAAGAAGAGCAAATTTGTGAAACCTGGCATATACCTTTGCCCTGCTTCTTGTCAGGACAATGATAAAATTTACCCCAGTTCTGAGTAAATACAAGGGCCTTTTCCACAGCATATATCTTACATTAGCAACTTGTCCAAGGTATGACACTGGGCAATAGGTAAGTTACATATATTTTTACTGTTCTTATTATTTATTACGAAGCTCCAGAAGTGTACATCACTATGGACATGAGGGTCTGAGATTTTCTATCTACCTCCATTCTGTCTTGCACAAGTAATTAAAAAGGATAAAAAAGGATAAAATCACAATGAGAGGGATATAGCTGATAAACTATTTTAAACAAAAACAGATTCAGTTGGAATGCTGAGGCAGCATAAACTCTGCTCCTATCTTATGTCCTCAATAAGTTAAACAGTTAAGGCTGCAACGTAACACCAAACTGAAAGATGAGACACAAATACAAAGAAAACATCTACAATGCAAGAAACATGTTACAATATTTTTTATTTAAAGTATGCCAAAGGTTTACTTACAATTCTTCTCCTTGTTTTGCTTTTCTGTCAGAAACCAGATACACACTTCCGAAGCTTCCATTGCCAAGTTTCCTCTGAATAGTGTATCTTCTTGCAATCATAGCATCTGAGCAAGCAGAATTAAATCTGGCAACACTGACATGCTTAGCAATTTCTTGAAATTTCAGCATTGCTCTGTGTAACAGAAACTACACAAATTTCTCTAGAATTTAGCTTTCAAATCCTTTTAATCTTCCATGGATGTTCACAGGAAACACTTGAAACAGAAAAAAATTGATTTGTCAATGCATTATTCTTATTAAAATCTTCATTTAATACTATCACAGTGCTTATTGTGCTCAGCTTGCAGCAAAACACAAATTAAATGGAAGCATTAGTTACTAAGATGTGGGTAGCAAACTCAATAAAGAAGCTCCAGACAATGTAGATGTGACATAGTCAACCTTCCTCTAAATCAATCTTAAATTAATTCAGTAGATTGAGAACCCAAGGAAAAAGAAATGCAGGTGCTTATACATTAATTTATTTAAAATTTCAAGTGGTTTTTGCAAGGACAACTACACCTGTGTTTTACCTGATATGGCACTCTTCTTCAGCAAGTGTCTTTATCCCAGCATGGTACCTAACACCAAAAATGTCTGTGTTTCAGGATACAAGTTTCATTATTTTTGTATATACTCAAGCATAATCTCCACCCATAGTTTGAGTTCACTCCCATCAATAACTACAAAGCTGTTTTCTCTGCTCTTTCATTTGCCCCTCACATTTCACCATCTGGTTCAGTGCTGACCTCACAGCTTCTATGTTATTCACTACTAATTCACTACTAATAATATCTTCTGCAAATTAGAGCTTCCTGGCTACCCACAAGCCTACAAGACATTCAATAAAAAACACTCCTTCCAAAAGTTCCTCATTTCTCCTGTGCTGTAATAATTCTTTCTTGACCCACCTTTCTAATAATTTAGCTTTGCTTCGGAATTCTTGTCTAATTGAGGTCCTAATTCTGCAAACATAGGGACCGCAAAGGCAAACCTCTAGTCTTTCTATGGTTTTCAATAACTAAACATGAATTTAGAATAACTTTGTCTCCTCTACCTTTCTCATTCCAAATGATAAAGGGTAGGTGTTTCACTGCACATAATAAAAAAATATTGCTTTTGTTACCTTGCCTTTATATAATGCTAGATGCATCATTTGTGCTTGAAGATCCTTTGGAGAAAATAAAGACATTGCAAGATCCTACAATCAGTGCAACTAACACTATCTATCAGCACTGCCTGCTGCAGTGCACTGTGCCCACACTGGGTTTGCTCACCACAGCATTTTAACATCAGTGCAAGCACATCAAAATGCTTTTTCTGTTGTTGTTTTGGAAGAGAAAAGACAAATTGATTAATTTTAAAAGGTGTATAACTGCTGGTTCCAAGTCACTGTCTTTGCAGAACCTAAATGAAGATTATAAATTTGTATCTTACAACTACTCTGTGTGTGTGTGTAAGAACCTATTTTAATACCCAGCTACTGAGCTGCTGTCACACTGTACCAAAGAGCCTGACACTGCAGCGTCATTATATTATGAAACACAGCCAAATTTTAATCACTACAAGTGATGTTAACAATGATACACATCACGTATTTGTTTCAAACAAAAGCACTCCTGAGATTGTTTCTGTATTCTCCTTCAGATAACAACAGTGACAAAAATGTTGAAATGCAAATGTTAAGCAAAGAATGTCAGCTAGAAAATTACTTCTCCCGTAACTCCACATCTGTCTGAAGATAAATGGACCACATTGAGGTGGAGGGTGGGGAAGAGGGCAGGAAGATGAACTCCATAAAATATTACATTGCCAGTTCTGGCAAGTCATCATATTTTTCATTTACAATTCTCCTAGGAAGATACTGTTTTATGGATGCCTTCATAAATCCCCAAAAGAATAGTTTTGAAATACATACCCTTTAGAAATAACTAAACTTAGAAAAACTGCTGAGCTATCTACTCCTTTTTTCTGGTCAAGAGTCACTTAGCACTGCTCACCTTCGTATTTTGATACTTACCTGAGCCCTAGGAAGTATCACAATCCTTTACACCACAATATCACACTTGAGATGAAGTAGCCCATTGAGTCTAATTTTTGTGCTTTACTTCCAACCCTCCCTCTCACTGCTGCTCTCTATGCTTCTATTTCCCCCTATAGATAATTATAGTAATAACTATCGTATATTAAATGCTTTGATATCTACTGCTGAATAGTGTTATAAAGCAGGGACCAGTGACCACAGTTGTGCTGTCACAGGCACATTTTAATGACACAGAACAGATGAACTGCTGAGCAAATTCATTTTGAAAGAAACACCCTGTGAGAGTCAACAGACTCAACCATGAGATTCACTGATTCTTTAAGAAGTATATAACTGGCAGCCTCTCCTACCTCACTCAGACCTTTAGCCCAGTCTTTCTTCAACTTTTGACCAGTGTCCACCTTCTTCCACTGAGCAGGTATTTCCCAAGCAGCAGTACATCAATTGCTTCATTGAAGTTCAGAACAACTAGACATAACTCAAAGAAATCAGCTCTCCAGCTCCCTTTTTCTCAAAAATCCCAGTACACCCTATCCAGTAACACTCTGGTAAACAGTTTGTGTTCTTAATTTTCTTCCTCCGCCCTCCCCCAAGCCCCATTCCAGAGCCTGGCAGACTGCTGATGCCAAATTAATGCAATTACACTGTCTGGATCACCTTTTTTATTTTTACATCTTCCTTGGCTAGAGTTAAATCTCCTTACTCTTTATTGTTGTAGGCTAAAGCAAAGTTGTTTAGGGTTTCACAGTTTCACCTACACATGCTAAGTGCACAGCACCTCCACTTCCCCTGACCTTCTTTTGCTTATATAAGAAAGATACTGTTTTTAATTTCCTTCACGTAACCTTCAGATTTCTTTAGCAATGGCTAACATACTCTGATACTTTCTGCCTCCAAGACAAACCTTTCTTTGCAAATCAAGGCCATTTTCCAATTCTATCAGGTTTTGGTTTTATTCCTTAAGAACCCCTGTTCTACATCAACATTTTCCACCTACACCCCACCCCTTGAAGTACAAATTCCAGAATTTTTATATTTAAACACCAGATATCCTCAGTAGTTACTACCTTGATTTTTTTCCTCCCAGTGACTTCACTGGCCTGCTCCTTTAAACTTTTGGAAAATAGGGAAGTGAGGTATTCCTGGTTTTTTCCTTCATTTAGAAAAAATGAACTCCTGACCACTGGCCCCATTGTTATTTTCTGCAACATCCTTATAAACCTAGCCAAGCCTAAAGTAACATTATCTCAGTTGGCTCAGTTTTTTACTGCTCCCAGAGAAACGCTAACTAAGAAAGATGTTATTAGTAGCGTCAGTAGCAAAGCTTACAGGTGGTGGTAAAACAAGGTCAAATGCATTCGACCATCAAAGAGGCTCATTTATATCTCCCTCACACACATTCAGGAAGCCGAGATCCCCTAGGATAATATCAGAGATGTTACGTCTTTCTAATACATCGTGCATCACTCAAAATGCAGCTGGGGCCCGGGGACGCACACACAGGTATGAAGTGTTCCCGCTTCGCCTCCCAGCTACCCTCACACAGAGGCGGCATGCCTCCGTCCGGTCCCCCTTCCTCACCCCTGCGGGGAAGGCGGTGCTCCCCGGGACCCCTCTGGCCCTGCCGGCAGGTACGCGACCTCCTCACCAGTTACTGCCCCTTCAGCGCCCGCCCAGCCACCCGCCCGTACGGCCGCCGAGGGCCGCCTGACGGCGAGAGCTGCGATTCCTCAGGATCCCCCGGCTCCCCTCGGGACGGCCTGAGGCAGGGCGAAAGCGGAAGCGGCCACAGCCTCCTACCTCGCCCGGCCTGTGGGGCCGAACCGCGCCGAACCGCTCCGCCGGGCCCCTGTTTGCGCCCCCGTCGCTAGGAGACAGGCCGCGCGCGCGCACTGAGGGCCAGTGGGCGGGAAGAGGAAGAGCTCTGATTGGAGGACTCTGCCTGTCACTCCTAGCGCTGCTTCCGCCCGAAGGAGGACGAGGAGGAAGGGGGGTGGCCACCGCCATGGGCATCCAGGGTCTGACGGGCTTCGTGGAGGAGCGCGGGTCGTTCTTCACCGAGCTGCGGGTGAGGAACACCAAGCTGGTCATCGACGGGAGCAGCCTCTACCACCGGCTGTACTTCGCCTCCACCGACGACTTCCGCCGCGGCGGCGACTACGGGCCCTTCGCGGCGGCGGTGGGCGAGTTTTTCGGCAGCCTGCGGGCCTGCCGCGTCGCCCCCTTCGTGGTGCTGGACGGCGGGCGCGACGCCGACGACAGGAAGCTGCCCACGCTGAAGGGACGAGCCGCCGAGCGGCTGCGGGCGGCCCACGGCCTCTCCCGCGGGGAGGGCGGCTGCCTGGTGCCGCTGCTGACCCGCGAGGCCTTCGTGCAGGCGCTGGGCCGGCTGGGCGTCCCCTTCGTGCAGTGCTTCGCCGAGGCCGACCGGGAGATCGCCGGCCTGGCCAACCGCTGGGGCTGCCCCGTCCTCTCCCTCGACAGCGACTTCTGCGTCTTCGACCTGGCGGCCGGTTACTGCCCCCTCAGCCACTTCCAGTGGCGAAGCGTCTGCCCGGGAGAAGGGGAGGAGGGCTCCTACGTTCCCGCCCGCTGCTTCTCCGTGGAGAAGTTCTGCAGGCACTTCAGCCACCTGAACAAAAGCCTGCTCCCTCTCTTCGCCGTCATGAACGGGAACGACTACATCGACCTGGCAGCCCTCGAGGTGTTTTTCAGCAAGGTGCGCCTGGCCGGGGGCTGCGCGGTGGGGAAGGGGGGCAAGCACGCCCGCCTTCAGGGGCTTTTGCGCTGGCTGTCGCAGTTTGCTGAGCCCACCGAGGCTGTCGACAGCCTGCTTAAGTACCTGAAGAAACACCAGAGAGAAGAGATAAGGGAGCTTCTGTGCACTTCAATGGAGGATTATACTCCGTCTGACGTGAATCTTGAGGACTTTTTTCAGAATGGGAAGTATGAATGTGAGGCTGCCAGGAAAGCAGACTTACCCTGGTGGGTGCTCGATGCTTTGGCAAAAGGTAAGCTGGCCCCATTCATCAGCGATGCCCTGATACTAAGAAGTACCTTCCTCCACGTTCAGGTGGAGAACATGCAGAGACCTAGCGCACACAGCACAGCTTTGCCCATTCGACAAGTTATCTATGGACTACTTCTCAAAGTATCTCAAAATACTGAAGCTGCTTCTCCAAGTAAGCAGAGCAACGAGCTGCCAGTTGTATGTGAATTTGACAGACTCCAAAAGACACTTAAAAAAACATTTGTTCAAGCAGCAAGCCTACCCACAGATTTTTGTGATGATCATTTTACTTTGGACAAGTTAATTGAGGTAAATGGTTGTCACAACAGATCGCAGTTAACAGTGTTTGACGAGTGACAAAAGATATTTGGGACTCACGTTTGCCATCTGGTCGCTAAATGCGATGCCTGAAGTAAGCCACCTCAGTAAGTCACTTTGTAATACAGAGGTACCTACAGGTACCTCTGAACTCGGCCTATGATATTTCAGAAGCTATACACAGATTGCCTTTATCTTCTTCCCTTCCTGCCCCCCCCCACCCCCCCGAAGTGTACCAAGACAAATTATATGAAAAGTTGGTTGTGTGTGTATGTAGTATTGCCTGCATTTTCTATTCTAAGGCCTTTAGTCCTGTGTATTCTGTTACCCTAATACTTTTATAATTATAGGAAGGTAACTCAGTATAATGAAATTTAGAAAAGTGCAATTTAACGCTACAAAACTATATACTTGATCAAGCTATGGATGATTCAGAGCAATGTTCTGGAACAAAATCTGACCCATGCTTTTTTTACTAAAAATCGCTATTACTTTGTGTACGAATCTTGCAGCTGCCCAGCAATTTTACCTGCCACAAGTATGCGTTCTGCTAACGTGGACCCCTGCTGCTTGCCAGACAGAACAGCACCTGAAAAACAGCTTGTAATGAAAGGAAAGTTGTACTAGGTTAGTTCCAGTCAGTATTAGCAATTCTGTATATTTAAATTCTAATGTTTAAGACTGTAACTCTTGGAGTGAATGGAAAGTAATCTCCCATTCCCAAAGCTGCAAAACTGAAGTTTTGTATGCAGTAATTTCTGAAACATCTGGAAATACAGTCTGGTCTTTTAATACTGCATATTTAAGCCACATACTCTTACCAATTCTGACATTCAGGTCAACTGTTAACACATCTCTGTGTGCGTGCTGTATGTTTTTATCACTTGCTGGTGGCTATTTCGTGTAAGAACCAAGTCTAATCACTGCTATGACCATTAAATGCTACGGTAGCTATGGATCCAAAGGCCTAGATACAGATTATTGTTACAGGCCTTTTAAATGAGGGATATGCAAATACTTAAGAGTTTGAAAAATCATGTTTTGGGATTTTAAGAGACATAATTGACACCACTATTATAACAAATCTTCTTACTAAATATATGGGAATTATCAATCAACATAAGGTTAGAAGAAGAAAGGTCATTCTACATTTAAAGTGCTATAGGCAAAACTGATTTCAGTTTATCTTCACCTGTGGGGATGTCTGCCTAAGAATGGGCAAAACCATCCTAACCAAGGTTCACAAAGCACTCTACTTGCCATTGAACAGCCTGCTGTGATTCTGCTGCATGCATGAAGTTATGGATAAATTCATAACACCACTTTTTAGAAGTTAAATAAACAAAGAGGGAACATACGCTAGGAATTAATACATTGCAAGTGAAAAATGCAAAATTCACACATAATATTTTGTTGTGATTACAGGTAAGTGTGTTTTCAACATAACAAGAACAGACATCACCATTACCTCTCACAAAGCAAGGATAACTTAAGAGGCACAAAATTAAGTGTGTATATATGTATGTGTGTGTATATATATATTTGCCATACCAAAATGATTTTAATGCATTATGGTTACAGGATTTTCCAACCAAGTCAACTTTTATGTAGGAGCCTCTTAAGTTACCCTTGCTTTGTGAGATGTAATGGTGATGTCTGTTCTTGTTATGTAGAGTCACCTGATTTGAAGACTCTGAAACCTCTTAAAATCTAACTTCAGGCAGTTGTAAAAAATGACTTTTCTTCTACCTAACATTTAACTGTGTAGTTTTTAAAGCTTAAGTAGTATTTAAAAATATTTCCTGTTTAGAACAGCTATGAAACTTAAAAAACCATCAAGTTCTAGCTAGTTTATGCACAAACTTATTTGCCTTTTGGAAATTGCTCACAGCAAATAAAGTTTCTTACCTTTATTTTTCCACTTCAATTTTTTAATTTGTTTTCAGGTGCCCACGTCATGCCGTCGGATGCTATTGCTGGAGACTCTAGGAGTGAAACCGAGTATCCTAGAATCTATCCCCAGTCACTTACAACTCCCTGTTGCTGTAACGTGTTACTGGATATGTTGTTCAGAACCAAAAGTTAACTCGCATCAATTAAAGGCTTTACTTCTAACGATGGTATCGGGAGAACTTCACAGGATAACAGATGATCCAGGTATGTCTCCAAAGATGACGAGGTATTGAGCTGCTATGAAAATCTATACCATAATTCATTTTTCCTCATTTATGGTGAGTTGTCCAAATTCAGATGAATTAGCATTGATTTACACTATATCCAGAGGTGTCACATTCTTTGCATTGATAGAGAGCGGAGAAGCAGTGCTAGGCTTTTGTAAAGGTAAAACAGTACTTTGCCGTCTTGTAAAATGTTAATTTGCATTTATAAATGCTTTCTTCAGGACTAAAAGATTAACTTAGATCTAAAACTTCCAAAAAAAAAAAAAAGCTTAACGTGTTTGTGCATCAAAAGAAATGAGAACAACTATTGATACATTCTGATAGATACTTTTTTTTCTCATGAGTTTTTCTAAAATCTTCTGTACTTAAAAATGCTGAATTGCACAGGCACTCTTTATCTGCCTATGCATTGCAAGTTGAAAGTACTAAGTTATCAGAGAAAGTGTTTCAGTGATGTTTATATTATTAGAGTTATGGTGGCATTTCCTCTAGGAGTTCTTCATTTGATGGCAAAGATTACGCATGCCAGGGTTATACAGTTTCTTTAGGCTCTAGTTTATAGAAACTGGACTTGACGTGGTTGCCACCTGCTTCCCAAGTGGGTGGGTGTGAGATGGAAATCTTGTTTGGAATTGAGCCCCTCACAGAACAGTGTCACAAATTACTTAACAAATAGAATTCCTTATTTCACAATTTCAGATTCTCATGGATATTCATACTTGAATTTTTATGCAATTTTATGTCTTAAAGTTCAGTTTGAGACATTTGAAGACATGAAACAGAACTGGAGGTTTGAAGACCCTATACATTGCAGATAACTTTTGTAATTTTCACAGCAGAACTTTTATTTGCATGTTGTTTTTTATTTATAACCCAGATCCCACAGTTGTACATGCTGAAGATGACACTATTGCATATAACGAATTTCTAAAATGGAAGGAAAAGAAATTGCAAATTAAAGACTTTGATTTAGATGCTGCGCACAGTTTTTGCCAGTGGCAGTGCTGTCTTCAGATGGGATTGTATCTCAACCAGCTACTCTTCACTCCTCTCTCTGAGCCAGACCTAACCAGGTAAGGATGTTCAGAGACCTGCTTTCCACACAAGTCCCTGATGAAATGCATTCACATGTTGTTTTATTTTCTCTGTTGAACTCCTTTGGCCAGTTTTACTACATTTGAACTCCCTTCTTTAAAGATACTAATATCGAGAAAAATACTGAGTAGAATAAGTATCCCTTAGGAGCTCATGGTTGGATCCTGTATGTAGTTAAGGCCATGTTTTTTTCCATATCAGTTTAACCATATCAGTTAAGACCATTTTTTTCCCACTAAGCAGCATGTTTTTGTACGTGTCCTGCTGAGGTGTGATTCTCTCCTTCCTTTGAGCAGGCTTTACAGTGGGACCCTTGTGCACAGACTGTATCAAGAGCTTAAATCAACACCTTCAGTGGAAAATCTGTTTAGTTCATCTCCAAAAATGACTCGGGTATATCAGGTTTTGTTAAATACAGTGGCATCAACTGTATCTCCAGACTTCTTTCAGAAATCCGAGTCCTGTAAAAAGAAGAAAGCATCTAATAAGAAAAAAAAGACCATGAGGTGTGCTATACCAGAAATTCAGCGTTTAGGCAATGTTAATAGGTTTGCATCACTTGGAGTGGAGGACTGAAAACGTCATTCCTGAACTAACTTTTAATGCCACGCAGATGAAAGAAATTATATTAAAATACACAACTACTGGAATTTGCTCAGCTGTTTTCACAAAAGTTCCTAACACTTGCTTCAGGGTATTTTTTAACTTACTTTTTTGTAACTAAAACTTTTGTAAATAAAAGAGGTGCTGTATAAATATTGTGGTGGTTTGTTTTGTTTTTCTTTAAAGGTATCAGTCTAATTGAAAATGAGAGCAAAGCTGGTCAGCATTTCAGAGCTGGGCTATTTCAGAGGAATTATTTTCCTGAACATTTATAGCTGGCTATCCCTCCGTTTCCCTGAACACTTCTAACTTACAAAAGAATCTGATTTTTGTGTTTGAGAAACACAGTGATTACGGATCAGATTAAAATGGAAATTGTCAAGTTTAAAAATATTGTAGAATCAGTCTTTACCAGTAGACTATTTGTACTTTTGGGGACAGCTAGCTTTACTCGTTGACAACTGAGGAAGTTGTTGTGCTTGCAGTATTGTAGGCACTGAACTATGCTCAGGGAGGAACTTCAGCTTCTATTCTCCTCCACTTTGGTATGTAAGAGTTAAATGCTTACATGCATCCACAAAGCTATCACATGGTAGCATGTTTCAGCAGGTTTGCTAATTCAGAGTAATTTTATACTCTCTTCTGCCATCAGCAAACCATTGTTATTCGAGTTAGCCTCCTTTGTCTAAAGGCTACACTAGAATTACAGACGCATTTAACTTGCCCCAATGTACGCTAAATTACTTGACAAACCTTCACTATCAACACGGTAATACCAAATAACAATTTATATTTAAAAAAAAAAAATCCTACATCATCAGTATTTCTCAGTGCTTTGTATTAGCTAACTTTCCGGTAAAATTAGTCAATTTACATAAATGCTTTTCATATAAAACTCTTTCCCAGTGTCTTCCCCATATGAAATATAGTTACTACATTTGGGTTTTTTTCTCCAGAATCCATCTACCTTTTCTTGCATTCAGGAAAATCATCATTTCCAGCTCTAATCATTAAGGTTTTGCCCATTACTTACCAGAATTCAAGCTTGATTCCTGCATCATCTTGTCCTCAGTTTTCAGTCCTGGTTATGTCCCCTATCTGACAGCCGTCCACATGGAAGAAGTAACTCACTAGATCTTGTGACTTACAGAAAGGGTCTCTGATATCATACAGCTGAGTCTTGATACTGCTATAATATACTCAATGAGAAAAGATGTATAACATCTATTAAATTAATGAGATTATCTTTGAGGTACAGTCTGAGATGGTAATATTTAACATGTCTTCAGTACAAAACTGCTACCTATTAAACTACCAGCAGATGGCACCTACGCTCAACCATACAGCAAATTACTAGAACTGTGCAACCCATTTCTAAATGGGCTTCAATTTGCAGCAGTCTGCAAAGTCACATTTCCAACAGGTGACTTTATTTAAAGTTGAAAGGGGTTAAATTTAAAGTTCTTTATTTTAGTAACTAAAAGTTAAATCCTTAATCATTCAAATCATCCTCTGATTCATTATGATCTCACGTGTTTCACTTTATCAAACTTGTCGTTCCTCATAGTTTTTAATCATTAGAAAGTCACATTTAAAATAAGTCTTAAATATAAAAGTACAGACATCTTTGATTCCATTTTGTTAGTGCTGTGAGAAGAGAGATATTTACACTGAATCCCCCATTGGAAAAGTGCTGGAGAACATAAATTCTTGAGACTTGCCAAGAAGCTGTATCTTCAATTAGATAGTTCAGCAGACTAGGATAAACTCAAGTATTCCACTTTCGGATAAAAAGGCTGCTATGATCACATGGCATTTTGAGATGATTAAGAATTACTCTACTGGAAATGTGTTCTCAATGCAGAATTCATCCGTTCTTTGTTGCTGGTAAGATGAAATACACGTCATTGCAAACACCAGCCCTGTATGCAGAAGAAAATGATTACCAAATCTAGGGTTACTATTCAGAATTTAAATCAAATGTTCCAATTTTCCTTTTTGAGTCCTTATAGGTTTTCAGTCTTCCTCGGGGGAAAAATAAAAAAAATAAAGGACCATTATTAAAACAGAAGAGTTCTCTATACCATGCTTTAGTATGAGCAACTAAATTCCTTGGTTGCTATTTTCACCCCACATTAAATGCCTCCTCTTTTGTGGAAAAATCCCACTATTGATTCAATTGTTTTGGAGAAAAATCTCTCAGACTTGCTGTTAGATGGTAACGATCAAGAGCGCAGCCAAAAAGTGGCAATGGAATTCAGTCCACGCATTTTTCATGAATAATGAGAACAATTAAAATAACCTCTTAGCAGAGAAACTCGTATAGCACTTTCCAAACTGCCTCGTTTTCCATGAACTCCCCAGATTTTGAGCATGGCACGGTAAGTGCAAAATATCGCAGTGACTGTTAATGACAATTCCTCATTAACCGACAGGATGACCTTCATGACAGCAGGGCCCAGAGCCAATACCACTGCTGCACTTTCCGGCTACACTGTGAAAAGATGTGTATCCAACAGGCTTTTGAGCAAAAGAGATACCATTACGTCTCCAACTCCTCTTAGAGATCTTAGACATCCTCGTTTCAAGATTCCCTAGGTGATTGTTCCTTGCGTTTCCTCAAGGGATGATGAGTCCTACTCTGATGAGAAGACACTGATGACAACAGCTGCAAGTCTATTTTGAGGATGAACACCGTTTCCAATTACTGAATATTATTCAGACATTATCATATATTAAAAATACTTTTAACAGATCAAGACAGGAGTCTATCATGCTGCTTTTCTAGCCACAAAAAGTCATTCTGTAGGTTAAAATTTCAAGTAACACTACCAGTAAAAAGTTTATCTTTATGATCAGAGTGGACGAAGGAAGAGGAAGGAAGCTCAAGCTTCTTCAAAGAAGGGTGGGGTTTTTGCCATTAGAGTGCGGATTCGTGCATTCATTTCCTAATTCAATACACTACAAATCATTTCAGTTACAGTACTGTTTATGATCACTCAAGTGATCTAACGGTCATAAGCTAAAGTAAATAGGGAACAAAACACGAAGCAAAGCTCGTCTATAAAATTATATCCAAACAAGCATGCTAATCTGTGTAAATGCCAGGTTCTTTTAAAACAAAAAGACAACACACTTTTAAGAAAAGCAAACATTTACTTCAAATTGCAGTATAGGCTTTTCAATCACAGAAAAAGAAAAAGAAAAACAGTGATCCGACAGCGGTCACATCCTGTGCAAAAAAAAAAACCTCAGGATACAAAAAAACTGTAGCACAAGGTACTTGAGCCGCTTACACATTGCAGGATAAAGTAAATAAATACAGTAGCTAGAATATGGCACTCTTGTGACAGACTCTAAACCCAGTGGAATGCCTCTGAAATACTTTTTTTTATCCTTTTATTAGTAGCAAAGTCCCACCACCATAAAACTAAAATAGTACAATGTTTTAAATAAAAACAAACTAAAATATTTATATCTAAGAGAAGGATTTTACACAGTTATATCTTTTAAGTGCAGAAAATGGGACCTGGGCTTCGATCTTTCTTTAAATTAAACCCCACACACACAAAATCCCGTTCAATCTCAAAAGTAAATTTATGTTTGAGGAAAAATGTTACCAAAGTTGCATAATTTCATTTGTTACTCCCACAGCTGGAAGTTAAATTCTAAACAGTCTTGAAACATGAACGTTCATCCTTAGCCAGTGAAACAAAGGACTTGTCAAAAGCCCTCAGGATTTCTTTTTCCTCCCAATATTGTTTTTCTTCCTCGTACATCTTTAGACAGCAATCCCTAAAGTTTGCAAACAAAAGAATGCAATATGCATCATACATCAAGAAAAGACGAAGTTGACGAAGAAGAACTTCCACGTTTCTGAATCTTTTCCTTGCTTCTTTCAAACTTCTTTATGATCTCAGTCACTATGCACACAGAGGAAGTGAGTCCCAGAAGAAACAGTAAATCTGGAAAGAGATAATTAGTCTTTTTAAAATTTGCTAGTTAAGGCTAAGGGCAGACTTGTGAAAGAACAGACTTAAAAACTTTCAAATTGTCTCCCAATCATTGGTTAAGTTCAGGAGAAATTAAGCAAAAACCAATTTTTGCTGGACCAGAAGATTATCACACATAGATTCTGCACAAACCATACGTACAGGCATGATATTTCAAACTGCTGGAGTATTTCAGAACCCTATTTTTACTAACACCCATGAAAACAAAGAACACTAAGCAATATAAAATTAACTTCATACTGAAAAAATATTAATATAATCAGAATTATGTAAAAACATGTATTTAATTACATTTAACTGCAGAAGTAATAAACATAATTAATGAGGTGAACAGCATTAGGTATCTATAGCTTCTTAAAATCCTCACGTCTATTTATCCTATGACAATGCGGCTGGTTTTTATTTAATAAAGGATCAAGACTTCTAAGCAAGGTGTTTATATTTAGAGGAAAAAAATGGCTAAATAGCAAGATTATCAGTGCTTAAAAAAATTCAGTAAACTCTACACTTCATTTTTGCCTGCATCAAAATTTATATTCATTAGCACCTAAGAAACTTAAGAATGCACTCATCAGTTGTGTACCATATGCGTTTCAATCACGGTTCCCAAAGAAAACATCTAAAAGGATGTTAAAAAAAGGTTAGCAAGCTTTGCATTCCTGTTGAACGCAAGCAGCCAGAAGTGCTCTTATAGAGCTCTTATAGAACCATCAGCTAATGCATTTACAAATTAATCCGTAATGTACAATTTTGGAAAGGGAACTGTTCTTACCCAAGATACTCAGGCTCTCTGTTTGGAAAACCTTCTGAAGTGGAGGAAAGTAAATGACCAACAACTGCCCCATTATAGATCCAAGGACGGCATAGCAGAACATTTTGTTACTGCAAAGTCCAATCTCAAACACAGATTTTGCCTGTTAAATAAACAACGTATTACACTGTACATGTGATCTTAATTATCTAGACAAGAAAATAATTCTTAACTACAGATTCTTTTCATCCAGACTTTTAGAAAAATGTAAAAAATTGTTGTTGACCTTTTAGATAATCCAGAACAAGTTCTTGAACAGGCTAATTGCATTTTCTCTCTGGTAAACAGAGCACAAATCTTGTCTTCATAGTTAACGACTTGTATATTGAGCTCACTTTTCTGCAAGTACAGTGCATTAGAAGGTGGCCTCTACACTAGATGGAAGTGTTTTTGTTGACCCTGACAATTCACATCAGAAAATAGACTGGAAATTAGAGTAAATATAGTAATGTATACTAGCAATGTACTTTTCTCCAACTAGCACAAAATTTCAGACTTGTTTCATTGAAACAGAAATACAGACAGAAAGAACAGTTGAAGGAATTTTCTTTGGATTATGGGTTTAGGGTTACAAAATAAAAAAGGTTAAGACCTTCAAGAAATTTCAGGTTCTAGCAAGGATGCTGAACTGACAGGATTTTCAGGAAAAAATCCCAACCAAGTGTACACAGCAATACAAAGGACGATGTCACATTTCAAGTTTTTATTAAAAGTTGTCTTGCTTCTGCCAGGACAGAAGCGTTACTAGCAGCTCTGCATCACTTAAACAAATTAAGGAAACTACTACTTATGCGTAATTTAAGAAGTCCTACCTAGTAAATACGTGAAACTCTGAAGCTTAATAGCAAATGTGAAGTAGATCTTCAGGAAAACATTTGAAACAGATACAGCAAGATCTTCCCTCCAAGAAATTTCTGCTTATTGTGTAAATGGACAATACGAATCACTTACCTGAGATCTAGAACTCAAAGCATTGAACATATCAAAAAATACAAAACAGGTGAATGTCATGGTTGTATCTCGAGGCGTTATTACATTGTCTCTTAACTGCCAAAAAAAGAAAATAAAATGGCTTTAGCATGCTTTAAGCCCTCCACAACTAAACAAAGTTATTGTAATATTTTAAGTTATACTAGCTAGTAAATGAAAGCAAAAGCAAATTGTTTGCCCTAAGCTAATTTAATAAATCATACAGCAAAAGTTATGCATCTGTAACTTATAACAATTTGTAATTCCAAGTTGTGATTAAATGAAGCCTCTTGACAAACATCCATGCAAGCACATGGAATACCAAGAATTTTATGATGCACTACCAGAAGTTCAAACATTTTTCTCTACTGGGAAAAGAAAGTGAAATGTCTGTTTCATAACAGTCTGGCTAGAAGATTTGTACAATTACTTTCTACAGGCCAAAGTTTCCCAAGTAGATTTGGGACCTGGAAAAGTCTGTGTTCAAATAGAGACTAGGGAATAAAACTGTATTCCTCATTTCAACAACTACTTCAAAAGTCTTCCTCTCTAATCTGCTAGCTGAATAGAATATTAAGTAAGCATGGACAAAACTTGCAACTAAATTCATGCAAATTCTGAATTCCAACTGCTGTTATAATCAGGATTTCTTTTAAATTAGTTTGTCACTGCTTTAAGTTTTGTGATTTTTGTCATACCTCTCTCCAGAAGACAAACAGTGTTCCACACACGATAATTATTGACGAAACCAGTATTTTAACAATCAGGTTTTTGGTCAGAATGCTGTCCTTCAAATTTCTTGGAGGCTTCCGAATAACATCTTTATCCACAGGCTCCACCCCAAGGCTTATAATTAAAAGAACATCTTAGATGTTTATCATCATAAAAATAATTCACTGCTTCGAACTTAAGAACTAGATTTTCCGAGTTGAAAGAAAGATTTTAATCTTCTCTCTACAGCCTAAGAATCATTCAAATAAGCACATGATATTTTCACTTTCAGAAAACTGAGTTATATGTATTAATAACAGGCAATATTCTAACACTGCAGCTTAAGAGTCAATAAATACCGGTATCAGACAACATTTAAATTACCAGATGTTAATTGTAAAGGAAGCTGCAATATTAGTTATGTTCCCCTTTTCATAGAATCATGGAATGGACAGAGTTGGAAGGGAGCCTAAAGATCATCCAGTTCCAACCCCCCTGCCACAGGCAGGGACACCTCCCGCTAGACCATGCTGCTCAAAGCCCCATCCAGCCTGGCCTTGAACACCTCCAGGGATGGGGCACCCACAACTTCCCTGGGCAGCCTGTTCCAGTGTCTCACCACCCCCACAGTAAAGAATTTTTTCCTAATATCTAACCTAAACCTACCCTCTTTCAGTACTTCTGTTACTGTGATCAATCTAGCTAAGAAATTTACTACTAGTTCCTTTCCACCTCTGCTTCTACCATCTATCTGCAGTGAAGAGGGTCAGAGGAAGAAGCCAGAGGGAAGCTAGAATCCTGCATCCAAGTCTCACAGGCATAACCATGGATCTTTAGGTATCCATGCTATCCCCATAATTATTGATAGATATGATACTAAAGCAAACCAAAAGGAACAAACATAGAACTATACTGCAAACATTGTAATTCAAAGCAAAAGTCTGCTGTTTCAGAAACATTCCACTGAAGTTTAACACTTCACAGTTTTCTTTACGAGTAACCATTTTCCTTGCTGAAATAGAAGAACTACAGACCTCTAATGAAATTTAAAGTAATTACTTACCTCTGAGCTGGAGGTCCATCCATAATAATATTGATCCATAAGATCTGCATGGCATTGAGAGGATTAGGAAAGTTCATTAATGTAGCCAGTGAGATTAAAGTCAGTGCTGCTATACTCCTGTTGAAAGAATCCAGTTTTATAACTGTCAGCACAGAACAGATCTGAAGATCCACTGATAACTGCTTTGTAATCAACACTTAACTGTTTAAGAGTAGATACAGATTTTGACAGTGTGAATTATGACTGATGTAAGCCTAACTTTAAAGGCAGACCATGAATTCATTTAGAATATTCATCTTGACACGGTCCATATTTAAAATAGCACTGTTTTGTCAGTTAAAAGACAGCAAATTTGCATCTTAAAAACCCCCCAAACTTTAAGATAACATTTCAGAGTTATCACTCACCTTCAACCTAATTGATTTGTTTACTGGAGAACAAGGTCCTATACCTCTACTGTGTCAGAAGTGGAACTTTTAAACATGGTTTTGAAAAACGAACTGCTTTTACGCTTTTGATGTAAACAAAACACAACCACTCTGTGCACCTGGCACTAGGTTGACTAATCAGTCAAGGCAAAGCGCCACCCAAGCTTCCTAAAAATACTACACCGCTCCTCATTATTAGCAAGATGAGAAGGCTAGGCAAATGACTGAAAATAGATTAGCTGGTTGCAAGCTTGGTATTAGAAACCTCTCTAAACAAGTATGCACTAATTGCTTGCAGTGAAAGATTAAGTGGTTTCATAACCGACAAGAAGAGAGCAAGGCTTATAATATTTCTGAATTTAGCGCTCTACTGAACCCTATTATGCTCTCCCTGCAAAAAGGGACCAAAAAAAAAAAAAGTATAACTCATTCATCAAAAATCTGAGGCTACCATTGCCATGGCTAACAGGCAAGCACGCTTTCCTAGAATATCTACGATTTGCCATTTTTCAGAAGCAGATTTCTAGCCTTCTCCCTTCTACCTTTCTAGTCAAGACTGAAAGTATATGACACTTCTTAGAATTTTTATGCAAGTTTTAAGAGGCTGGCATTTTCTGGGTTTTGGTGGGGATTTTTTTTGATTTTGGTGTTTTGTGGGAGGTATTTGTGGTTGGTTGGGTTGGGGTGGTTTTTTTGTTTTTTGTTTTTTGTTTTTTTTTTTTTTTAATTTCTGCAACTTTATTCAACCCCTCTGAAATGCCATGAAAGCTTCAAAAAAGTACATGAACAATGCGACAAAGAAGAAAACCATGCTCCTGAATCCAGATTCAATAAGATAAACTCACAACATTTTGAAACTAAGGCTTAATGAATTCTTGTCTTCTTGTCTTACGTACACGCAATATAGTTAGCACCACAAACATGTAAGGGATACTTACATGTAAGAAAAGGAAGTTAGCTTCTTAGAGCAAACTCATTCCACAAACCAGCATAGGGATTACAGAGAAACTAACCTCCCGTTTTCCCTGGTTTGCTCCATTTGATATACGTGTTCTGGTTAAGGAGGGAACAACTACTAACTTCTCCTTTAAACAAGGACCCAAAAGGTAGCTATCCTGTTTTTCTCCATCCTCTCAGTTGTTGACTATTTTTTCTACATCTTCACAGCAAGAACTGTGACAAAGTTAGATGTCTGTTTATTGCACTATTTTCTGGTTCTTTAAAAATGAAACAAACCACCAAGTACAAAATGGCATGGTGTATCAGCTTCCAACATTAAATTTGCAATTTTCACATTAATTTATGCAGCATCTGATTCATGATGCTTTGATTCATTCCCAATATAGTAAGAACCTTTGATATTGTCAACTTTTGAAACTTACGTGCTCAGTTGAAATCTAACAAAATTTTTTATGTTATTATAAATTCCTTTACCCTCTTCAATTGCAGACCTGCAATTAAAAACAAAGATTACATCACTAGACAAATGAGACTACTGCCAAAAAAGCTTAAAACAAACCAAAAAAGCTATTATTTTAAGTAGCAATACAAATGTCAATAAACAAATGGAGCTGAGGTTCTTACAACTTTGCCAGTCATTGTTTTTCATCTTGCCTATGAGATTAATCAAAATAGTTATTTTTCCAGCTACTTAACTTTCAAAATCAAATGTCAATGGTAAAATCTCCTCCTTGTGCTTTAAGATTTACCATTATCCCTGATGAGACCTTCTGATTCAAGTTAGATAATCAAAATAAAAAACAATCCACTTTTACAAAATCATAGAAATGTAGCATGACTTTAGAAGACCACGTGTTCTTACAGCACCATAAATAAATATGTATAGACTATCTTTTCAACCTCTAGCATGTGTCAGAACTTGCCTATCATATTATCGCAATTATAGCAGTGCAAAGTGTTTTCTAATACCTATATCAAGTCTACTCTGGTGCAAATAAGACTGATTTCTCTCTTCCATTCCTCCACCGTCAGGAATAACAGTTAATCAGCATTCCTTTTGTAACTTTGAAGACAAAAAGATTGAAGGGGTCGGGGGCAGGATGTAAAATTATGGGAGCACATTCTTCCTTTTTTTTTTTCCCCCCTTATTGTTGACTTTTTTCACTCTCTATTGAGAACTTCCCTGATGAAGTGCGCAAAACGGGATAAGGCATTCCAGCAAAAGCCTCATCAAGCCTAAGTACTTACCACAGATGTCCTTCCCATGTACTCTTCTGAAAATATCTTAAAATTATTCCCTTCTCCCTTTTGTTTTTTGCACAACAGCACATTGCTGTTGGCTGAATTAGTACGGAAACCTTTTAACTCTGAGATCATCCTCTGACAGTCTACTACATAGGTACTACATTTCACTTCTTCCCAACGGTTAAGCGTCATACTTTGAGACAAACTGAAGTGTTCCAAGATTAATTCATAATTTTGAAATGAAGGCTACCTCACTAGACAGCAGTCTTGCTTTGGCCAACAACCACTACCTTCAAAAGTCAGATGGATTAAATTCAGAATAATATAAGTTTAGCTATACTCTCTTTGAAGTACACTGAACAAAAAAAAAAAAACCAAAACAAGTAACAAATAGCTGGTTACTAGAAGCTGGTAACTTGTTTTCACCTGTGACATTTAAATAGCTTATATTCCTTTCCTTTTCTGAAACAGCACCACATTTAAAGAGTTGAAAACAAACACAGAACTGTGTAAAAAATTTAAATCTTGAGAGGAATGCTCTCTCTCTCATTTTTACACAAGATTTATGCTTCTTAAGTAAGAAATTAAATGAAGATGAGTCCTACTGACAGCTAACAGACTCACAATTCTGCACCAGTTGTGTTTCCTAATACACTACTACCATAATTCTACTTGGAAAAGCAGAAATACAGGTTAGTTTCTATATCACATACATGCACAACCTCCTTTGTTACTTACATTTGATCTATGTACAAGACCAGAGTAGCAAAGGTCTAAATATGTAAATACATTCTTATATTATTATTCACATATATAAAAAGACAGAAATGCTTAATTGTCCCTCGTACTATTATCTTCCTAGCTCTTCTTTTAAGAATATAATACAGATAACTACACTAAAGATAATTCTCCTCACTTAGCAGAGAACTCATTAACAGCTGCTACACTTACAAATTCAGGGAACTTCTTTTGCTTTTAACCCAGGCAACATTTCATTAAAACTATACAGCACAAGGTATGTACGTAAATGCCACCTACATTATTGTCTGAAAATCATCATCCACGAGGATCATATCTGCTGCCTCTTTACAAACATCTGTTCCAGTTTGTCCCATTGCTACACCAATATCTGCAGCCTTCAGAGCAACAGCATCATTCACTCCATCTCCTGTCATAGCTACTACTGCACCATTATTTTGCAGGGACTAAAGAAAGGGAAAAGAGCTTAAATCAGGGATTGATATAACCAATCCTGTAAAATTATTCTAGACACAAGGTTGGTGTTGTCACCCCCTAGCCCCCCAATTTCTTCTCATTGCACTGTAAAATCCTAAAAAAAAAAAAAAAAAAAGCAGCAGGTTGTATTGTAATGCATTTTTACACAAGATTTTAGGTTACACTTCAGTTCGTATAGTCAGCCAGCCTAAATTTTAAAGCTAGGGTATATAAAATGTACCTTTAAGAGAAAGTAAAAAACTCTAGACAAAGAAAGAAGAAACTTTTCATTTTAACATTTATCAAAAGCTACCAACTTTTCATTTTAACTTTTATCACCCTCTTATAAACCTCAATGTATTCCAACTGTCTCAATGTTTTACTTCTTTAGTCTTATTGTTGCTTTTCTGATTGTTCCAATTGTTACACTGAGTACATCCCTCTTTGCGACCTTCTTTTGTTAGCTTCTGAATGGAAGCATCACTTCAGACATAGCTTGAAATTCATGGCTTTTCATCCTGTTCTGAGAAGTATCAGAACGATGGTTCTTTCAAGCTCCTAGACAATTGCACCGCAATGTGACACAAAACCTCAATCAACCCCCAGCTCCCTGCATAGAAGAAAGCATAATGTTGCCTACCGGCAGCTGCCTATCACTTGTGGGCACTAAACATATTTCTAGATAATATTTTCAAATACACTTCACTTTCAAACCAAATGCATTTCTGGTTTCATCACTACACACTGTAGCATGTTATAATTTAAGTAAAGACACCACAAATGGTACCCATAGCAACAGTCCAGCATTTGAGCCTCTAGTAAGACGTACCTTTATAATTTTCAATTTATGTCGGGGACTGGCTCTGTAGAACACTGCAACCTGTTAAAAGCACAATAAAGAAGTAGTGAAAAGTTGAGAAATGTAAAGAATTGCACTGGATTCTATACAACTAGAAAATAAAAAAATATTATCAAAGGTCAACTGTACTCTTGCCAGCTGAACTGTGTTTTTAATAGTGAAATCATTAATTCCAGAGAATACTCAAAGTGTGTTCTGGTAAACAAAGTTGGTGCTACTTATTTCAAGATAGAATAGGTAATTTAAAAACCCTCTGAAACTGTGATCAACTGAGTTATAATGGCTTGCTGCTGGCCTTCCTGACTAAACTCATGCAGGCGATTGCCACACTGACTCTATAAATAATGTCCTTTTCCCTTGTCAGCACTAGTGGCAAGCTACTCGGGACATATCAATTTTACTGGTGTGTGTAGCGTATTAGTAACAAATTGAAGTTTTAAAGCTAACAAATAAAGATTCCAGCTTAGAAGGAACTATTTTTCAGCATTTTTTTGTCTCTGGTCTTCTCTGTACATTGAAATTTGAGCACGTAGAATTTAATTTTCAATAAGCTCCATACTTTCAGCTTTCACATCTATTTTTCCTTTTTAAAAGGCTGGATAAGAAGTTAGATTTCTCAACAGACAATTTAGACTGTACACCAATATCAATCCTATTGGATGATTTTAATTTATTCCTGATAAGATTTTAGATAAACACCTAGAAAACTAATTGGGTCTCAGGTCAAACATGCAAAAAGTAAATTTGCAGCTGTTTCAGTTATTTAAAGAGGACAACCCTTAAGAATAAGTATTACCAAATAAACCAAAAATTACTATTTGCTACACAATTCTTTTTTTCTAAAGTTGATTTTGTGAGTCAGCAAGGAAAGACACACAGCTGACGTGCACATTTCTTGATTGTAAATACTGGCTTTTGGCTTGCTTACATCAGACTCAAGCACGCTGCAGTCTAATTTTGCAGTCTTCTGCAAACAGACCAGCATTTTGATGCATCAGTTTTGCAACATAGCCAAGCCTGAACCTCAATTGCATTTGATTATGCCTTTACATTTACAACTTTGACACTGGCTAATACATTTAGTTATTTAATAACTAAAAAGTATTAAGCAGTAATTTAATAAATAAACCCTTTCAAAATTCTCAGCCCGTGATCTCAGATCGATTAAAAAATCTAATTAAAGATACAGATAGCTCCTCTTACAAAAGGATAGACTGTCTGAACATGCAAACTGTAAGGTTATACATATGAGCTGAGCTACTCAAAGAAATAAAATGGTCTAGCAACAGAAAAAGGTGATGATGCTCACTAAAAGCGAGAGGTGGCAAAATGAAGTTCCAACATACAGGCATTGAAAGGTAAAAAAATAAATTGGATCATTAAAAGAGACAAAAGTAATAAACTCCCTAAAAAGATAACTGCATGAGTTGAAAGAAAAATTTTCATATGTCAAACCAAAAGATACTTGTTTGATCCGGGACAGCCTCCGTGTTTCTGTACTAAAAGCCTCTGGTAATTTACTGTATCACCTACTTCTATTAGAACCATGTTACTTGTATCTCAGAAGTTACATTTTAGCTTTCCACAGATAAAAGCATTTCTCAATATAAAATATATCCTGTACTGCATTTCATTAAGTAGTATATCAAAACAAACCTTTGGTGTTATCTGAGAAAGTTGCTGAATATCCAAATCATCTATTTCTTCTCCAGAAATTGATTGTGAATTTTTTGAATACAATCCTAGTCGACTAGCTGGAAATAAATAATAAAAAAGGTATTATAATAATTTACCCTCTTAAAACGGTAAGTACCTAATTATTTTTTTTTAAACCTACTATTTTCTGCAGCATTGCGGATTTGAAACGCCTAGAGCAGAACATCTTAACACCTTATTGATTCAGTATACTGGAGTAAATTATCTGAACTCCTGAGTAACAAACACACGCTACAAAGTCTATTCTAATCAGATATTTATTTCCTCAGACTTTTTAGGTCTAAAGGTCTGTAATTCATTATGTCAGGTGTCATACAAACTCAAGAGCTCAGTCCTTTCTAAAGAATTCAAAGTTCAAAAATAGCAAGATAGAAAATGAAAAATGACATGAGAGAGACAAAGTAAAAAAGCTTCTGAGAAGGTACTGCTAGTTTGGGCGTGTACTTTGTATGTGCACACTCAATTTTTTGTTCATCATTCCATATGTAAAGAATTCATATTCTGGCTAAAGTACTTGTACATTACTGTATTATATTGTAAAAAGTTAAGTAATTTGTTTAAATATTAATTAATAGTACTTAAACTTCAAACTTAGTTATATGGACAAAACTGTATTGGATAGTACTGAAGTGCCATATCCATCCTAAATACTAATTGTCACTGGCTATTTTAGTTTCTCTCTAAACTTGCCATAAAACAGGCATCCAAAGCTGAGGAAGGGTGGGGCTGGGAGTGTAGGAATAAGAATTAGAAATCAAGCATATGTTACAACAAAACACAGTCTAAACATAGTCTAAACCAGCAAAACTCATACATTAAGCAACTGAAAAAACTACAGTTTAAGCTGAAACCAAAGTATCACTTCAGGCTAGGCTTGTTGTTTTTTTTCCTAATTCCACTGTGCCATGTCCAACATACAGAACTCACAAATGTTAAAGACTTAATACCCATACTTCATAACAATTAGCTAGGCATTGCCGAAACAAAAAAAAAAAAAAAAAAAAAAGTGAAAAAAGAAAGGAAGTGGACTATTCATACCAATGGCCACTGCAGTCTCCTGTGAATCTCCAGTAATCATTTTTATTGCAACTCCTGATGTGATAAGTGTAGTAACAGCTTCTTTTACGCCAGTCCGTGGAGGATCAATTATTCCCACAAGCCCCAAAAAAGTCAGTTGTCCTAACTCAGGACCAGAAGCTAAGGCTAGAACTTTTAGGAGACAAAGAAAAAAAAAAGTTAAGATTTGCAATTAACATTTACATCAGCATTTAAATCAACTTCTAGTATCTGTTTTCAAAAATGAAAACTAGTGGCATACAACTATACATCTGCATATTGACCAAAGGCCTCATTGCTGAAAACTTTTTGAGTAACTTCATTCATCTGAGTATTCCACTTGAAATTAACTTATTGCAAGAAGATGTTTGCAAATGAGACCTAACTGAACTACTAGGCCAGCATAAAGGAAAGCGCGGAAATTGCAATTTTCTTTTTTTAAACCTTGGTAGCAATGCCTGTTATCTTGAGTATTCAGAATAGCCTACTTATGTATATTCCTTTCTTCTAAAGAGTAGTCTTTTTACCAAACATACGTATTCCAGGTTTAAAAGATAACTTTCTTATTTGTTCTCAGATGAAAGTGTTTATAGTTTCAGCGTGTGGAAAGAGAACAGCATCTAGCTTTGTGGTTTCTCTGTACATGCATGGTCTTTGATGCAAGAGGATGAAAGGGAAGATTACTAACTTATTTCGAGAAGCAGACTTCATTGAGTACATGCTGAATATTTTCTAGACTGTCTTTTACAGTAAGAATCTTAATTCAAATACATTTAAATTATGTTAGAGTTGTAAGAGAAAAGCAAATTAACTTTTTTCAAAACGTTACCTTAGTTTTTTGTTTGGTGGTGGTCTGAAGCAGACACAAAGAATGACTGTCCGAACAAAACAGCACAAAGATACCACTCCTAGCATATCCTCTCAGTTTCTAATAATTTGCATCCCAGGAATTTCCTGAGCCATACAGTCCCCATACCTTCACATTAAAAAGCTGTGGATGCGCTTAACAGCCTAGAGGTCTCTTTACAGAGGCGAAAGTAAGTCAGCCATCTATAAGGCTTGCCCACAATCACCTCCTATTAATCATCTTGTGAGAAATACTTTCAGTTATACTTAAAAATCTACACAGCCTGTTAACATAAAATGTAATTCTAATGGCGTTGTCTGACCTGCTATCAGATGGGCTAGCCCCACTTCAAGGTGCCAGCAGCCAAAGTAATAGAAAAATAAACACATTCACATTTTATATAAAAATGCACAAAACACCTACAGTGAGATATGGGAGCTACCAGGTAGCAACATACTATTCAGTTATGGTCAAGAGATTACAGAGAATGGCAAGAGATGACATGAATCAGCAGTGCCTTTTCTCACCATTTGCAATTTAATCATGTTATTATAGAGGTCTTGGGGAACAGCACCTCTTTTCCACTCCCCCATTTTAAAGAAAAACTAAACCCAGTGGCACTTACTGAACAAAAAAAAAATTCCTAGTGATTTTGGGGTGGTTTTTTGTTTGTTTAAACAAGAAGCAGTGCCATTTAAAAAAATATATATTATTTTGGGACACTGAAACAGCCTTACCCCTAAGTCCTGCAGAGCCCATAGATGTCTTCTCTTGCTGGTATTGCTCTCTCTGTTGCTGAACAAGAGGTAGGGTCTGCCCCTTACAGTTATATGATGTACAGTACCTAATGACTTGTTCATAAGCACCTTTCATAAAGCAAACTTCAGGTTTGTCCTAAAAGGAAAAAGAATTGTTGTGTGCACATATCTGTATGTATATATCAATATATACACACACAAGTACATACACACATAAGAATGGCAAAGCTGTACTTTTCTAAAGAGTCTTCAGAACGTAATGCAAATCAAAATTAGACTTCTAAACCTAAAAATCTGTTCTTTTGACTATCTCTATACAGTGTATGTTCAAGAGTGGTAATGTCAAAAGAGCCAAGCTATCAGTATCTCATCTCAGTAAACAGTAGACACCACACACATCAGACACCGTGGGTCACAGTTTATACACTGAAGAGGCCATACAGAGGACAGAAAAGCCTACACAGAACAACAGACTGAAAAGACCTTTAGCTCATCATTTGACCAGCTGCACAGGTCATTAAATACTACCTGCATTCTTGTACCATGCCTAACTACTCTACTATTTTCCAGATAACCATCTAGGCTTGATGATATCAAAGGATCAAGAACACACCACCTACCTTGAACACTTAACTCCAATGCTAAAATCAACTCATCCTTTCCCTTCCTGCCTTTTCCATTAAGAATTGCTGCCTCAGCTCAATTTCCAATCACTGATTCTCATCTTCTCTTCCCTGCTGAACTAAAAAGCTCTTTTTTAATACATCTATTTTCTCCCTGTGAAGGTATTTATGCACAGTAGTCAAGTTACCTCATTCTTTCTGATAAGCTCAAGTGATAGAGCTCTAAATTTCTAATCCCACTGCATTTTCTTAGCCTTCAAAGAATTTATGCTCCCTTTAAAACTGCTACCATTTTTTCAACAGTCTTAAAAGTGCTGATACCACAACACAGACACAATAAATCCTTACATGAATGAAAGCTGTATAGCAATTCCTGCTCACTACTCTTTATACAGACAAGAATTATACAACAATATTAACAATATAGATAAAAGGAGTAAAATGCTTTGTTTCCAAAGCAAAAATTTTACTGTGATACTCGAACGCTGTCAATAAGCCTTTTTTTGGCTAGAAGTACTAGGAAATTTTCCATAAATCCAAGGTAAGGTCTGTCCGTGCACATATTGTCTAGAAGGATCCAGTTACCAGACTGGCAGTGACTATGTCAATATTTGTAACAAAAACATTCAGACTAGTCTAAATGAAATATGAATGCAAATACATATGTGAAAGCATCAGAAGATGGAAAAATAGGTTAAAGACTGGTTTGTATTGATAATCCAGGACACTGTTGACATGAGTAAAAATCTGTCAACATGGGGGAATGTGCTGTCTGCATCGGAACTAGAAAACCTGCATTTTAGCCTAACACAAATTTTACTATCAAACATCAGTACATCTTCTTGCTCTTAGTTCATTACATAACTGTGTAGCACTGGAACAGCAGAAGTTTGTCAAAATTGCTTTACATGTTTGAGGAGGGAGGAGAAGGAAGAAAAAAACCCATCCAGGTATACATTCAAAGTCTCAGATATCAAAATACCTAAAATAATTTCCCAGTATGCCTTTTATGGAAATAATTTCTTGTGATTCTTAATCTCCACTTCAGAGTTTGAAACTAAAACTGTATCTATTATCAAACCATATTCCCAGGATTGTGCACTACTACCAGCCTGCCGTAACTTCTGAAGTGAAAAATGAGGATATTAAACAAGGTAGATAACCGTTCTACAGAGCCAGTGCACAAGGAAACAGTGATTGAAGCTTACCTGCTGTGTTCTGTGAACACATTTAACAGCCATCCATTTTTGTTCTGAGCTGAAGGGATATTCAGCCTTCCTTATGTAGTCTTCCTGGAGTCCATCTAAACCCATCTGCATAAAACAGAAGTACCACCACAATATCAGGACCTCTTCTTTCCAAACAGCTATACAATTTGTTGACTTGTTGAGACATCTTAGTTAACAATCATTACTTTCATGTTTCATCCCCAAAGTTGCTTTTGAGCACCATTCCAGTTTAGACAAACTTCTGAAAAACTAGCACCGAAACCCCTTAGAAGCTTCTTTCAGGCTTCAGCATCAGTCAGACCATTGAACACTATACTATCTTTGATCCACAGATCTTGAAATACTTCGTGGATTATGACCATCCACAAACACAAGTCTTGCAACGGCTAGCAACGTAGCTAAAACAAAAATAGATGTCTAAAGCCCCAAAGCCTTCCCCCCCTGCCGCGCCCTCCTTACATCTATGTAATTCCTCTGCTAGGATGGCCTAGAAAATTGTAACACAAGGCTGTGGCAAAGTCTGAAGAAGGCACTTTAAGTCTGAATGATCCAACCTGAAGTGACTTTTTTTTTTTTTTAAGTGAACAGAATCACCAAAACATTTAATCTGGAGTTAACCATGAAGACTCCAGACAAAATGCATTTAATTCTGAATGCTGTTCTCTCCCCGCCTCTGATGCACCTCACAGCATTCCATTCTCTACCCTTAAAGTCCAAGAGAAAGTGACAATTAAAGAAGGTGCGGAAGCAGCAGCCTGCCATAAGCCATTCTCAGTACTTAGAGAGCTTCACAACTCCTTCACTATCTCCTTTTCCAGCAACAGATGTGAAACACTCCTTCTCAGCTTCTATGGGCTCATGCCAAAATAACATCACTCTGGTCCTTCCCAGTCAAAGACTGGGGACTTGGAATGAGTCTCAGCAAGAAGATATATCTACCTTGGGCTTCAGTTACACAGGGAGAGACTGTAATGCATTCATCTTCCAATGTTTTTCAGTTTATTCACCAACACAGAAAACTATCAAATGCTAAGAGGCCTTGCTACATTTCTCAGTAGCTGTAACAGGTGTGTCACAGCTTTATAGAAAAAAACCCAAAACATTTAACTACAGCATCCACAATTCGAACTACCCATGCCCCACACTTATAGGGCACTGTAAGTGTTGCAGTCACCAATACACCAGTTATCAACTTCTTACCGCTTCTGATGAGAACTGTGAAAGAGACAGCTCAATCAACATTCAACAGGCAAATTAGTTTGTGGCAGGTAAAATGACAGTATTAAGTACAAAAATATGAAAATAAAGATTTTACTTCAGTTATACATAATTTTCTCTCATATTTCAGAATGTCCAACCATTTCCAACAAGTAAGAAACACAGGACATAAGCAGTTGCCATAAAAATCTAGGGACCCCAAAGGAGAAGAAAATGGGAAAAAAAACTCCAAAACTTATTTCTACATACTTCCCACCTGTCACGAATCCAAAAAGCACCACCAAGTACACACCTTCATAGCAAGCGCAATTAAAGCCCCTTCTGTTGGCTTCCCCATTAACGTGTTGTTTCTAATCAAAGCATCATTGCACACACAACCGGCCTGTAAGAGGACGAAGAAAAGGGAAGAAAACAGAACACAAAGTAAATTCCATACAAAGCTCTTGTGCTACATCATAAAATTAAAACTCACTTTGTGCCAAGTCTTACCTCAACAATTTTGCTAATGGATGGGTTATTGTAACCATGAATAACTTCACCGTCGAGCATCACCTCTCCAAACCTGTTATAACCTACTCCAGTAACCTGCAAGACAAACAGCCAAAGGCGGAATGCAATGTAATGTTCACCAGGTTCATAAACTGTTTTAATCTCATCTTTTTTACTATAAACTACACAAAATTTTAAAAAGGCCATTCATAATGACTGATTTTACCCGGTGTGAATGGATTGTCCTACGCAGCTTCTAATGTAGAAGTTACTAGATTAAGGAATAAAAAACTGAGGGCAAGGGAGTTCAATGAAATACATTAGAGACTAATTTACATTTTTTTAAAGTAGCAATTTTATTCCTTAGCATAAATAAATGCAATGTATGTTGTTCCATTACAGTATTAGGCATGCTTTCTTTTGCTTTCTAATTTTTTCCTCCTATTTGTCTTTATCCTGGTTAATAATGCATACCCCTTGCAGGGGAATGGAAGTACAGAGCAGAGTCCTACTTCCATCCAGTAAGACGGGAGGGGGGGGGCGGAAAATCATACTTGAACAGTCTCTCAGCTGGGACCTCAGAGAGGTGTTAAAAAACACTAAAATTGTATTTTTAGTGCATAAAAACCAGGCATCCCACTAGGATCCTAAAAAAGTCTACGGCATTAACAGCTAATATATTTTACAGCCATTTCAAGTTCTCTTTGAATTGGGAAAAAGGAGCTGACTTGACCCAGATGTAAACAAATTGTGCTAGTAGTAAAGAAAAAGCAATTACAGTATTCCTACAGAATTCTAAAAATAGAAAAATAAATACCAGGATATATAAGCAAACACAGGTAATTATCAGGAAAGAATAAGAAAAAAATACCAGTACTTATGCTTACAGAAATCAGTGACAAGACGCTCTGTTAACTGTAATGTGAAAAAAACCCTGATCAAGAAGAGCTTGAGAATTTAATAACTTGTTTAAAACACTCCCATGAAACCACATCTAGTTCCACACCTTGCTGCTTTTCCACTCCTGCTGCTTTTGCTTCTTTTATGTGCGTTTACACAGTCTTTCAGCCAAAAGCTGAATATCCCTATTTTAAATGTTTGCAACATGCAAATTTTATTTTTATGCACCTGCAACAGCAAAATAACCTAAACTTTCTTTACTGAAGAAAAAAAGAAAAAAGACAAGCTCTCAACTTGTCTTTGTACTGTATCTTGGCATCTGTCTTACATTGTGACCTAAAGCCATCAAGAGATTAAGAACCTAACATATTATACAAAAAAATTCTTCTTTAACCAGAGAAGTCTTGGATAGCACAGCTCAAAGGCTGCAATACTAAATGAACTGAAGAACAGAATTAGCTGGAAGTTGATGAACAGGAATTGGTGCAACAAATGTATGCTTTCCCAACTGATACTTTACCTGCAGTATACTCAAGTGTGTTTACTTCATTGTGTGTATCAGCTGATAAAGGAAAATTAAAGTCTAACAGTCTCACTACATACCTCAGCATGCTGCCCATCTGAAGTAAAAATATGAGTAACGGTCATTTCATTCTTTGTCAGAGTTCCAGTTTTATCTGAACAAATTACATTGCAACAACCTGAAATAACCAATTAACATCTATAAGACAATGTTTGTTTAAAACGACGCAAGTAACTAACGAGAACAGAAGTATTCAAGGCAAACAAATTTTGAGAAATACTGCAGCTGTCTTTGTGAAAAAACAAAATGGGATTTAACAGAGACAGCCGATTTTCAACTATTAATGAATAGCTGTACAAGGTTCTTTGCAGGTTTGTCCAATAAATAAAAAAAACTAATTAAAATCCCAAATTCACAACTTATCTGAAATGCTTCCATTCACTACCTCTCCTTCATTTTATTCTGCTGTATCTTGAACTACATTAGTGAAATTGCAATTACAACTCCTGGTTAGAAGGAAAGCTAAAAGCCTGCTTTACAGCAGTCAATCTTCTTTATCAAAAAGTACAGCATCCAACAGTAGCACACAAAAGTATGACTTACTAATAAACCAGCAAATTTTAATAAGATTGAAAAGATTACAGAAATGTGAAATTTATATACACCTTTTTAACTCAGGGAAGGAGTATTTTGAAAGAGTGTTGCAGTATCTTGACATTTTTGGACACGATAGCAGGAATTGCAAAAGCAACAAAAATCCTTGCAAAACTAATGAAACTCTGCTACAGGCATTAGAAAAATATTTCCAGTATTCAAATGCAAAAAGAAATCCAAATGCAGCACAATTATTTAACTTAGTATTGCTATTTCTTTTCCATGTCCTGTGCTTCCCATGTTTCATGACTGGAACTGCAGCCAGAACATTTTTCAGCTTTAATGGTTTTAAATGATTTTAAGTTTTAATATGAGCAGCATCACATCCCGAAGGGGATTACATTATGCTTAGTAATAATTATGATTACAAAGCTTTTTCTAATATTCAAACTTGGATTTGTTTCCAACTGCCAATATCAGTCCTAAATTTACACTAAAAATTTACTTTAAAAAATATTTTACAAGTCTTATTTAACAAGAACACCTTACAGCAAACAAGTATAAAGGGTACTCCATACATCCAATCGCACATACAGTTTAGAGTATTGCTAGTGTAATATGCTGACAGACCGTTTATATCAGCCAGAAAAAAAACAAAACCAACAAACGTGGAGGGCCCGCAAAAACATGTATCTGAATTCTACCTGTGTAATGCATTCAATTTAGAAGTGTTTTAGAGATACCACCACATTGCTAGCAAAGTAAGAATACCTGCTTTATTTTAATCATTAATTATCAATATTTGTGTTGATTTCCTAACATTCATATCAAAATACTACCTCTACATTAGTCTCGTCATACCTAAAGTTTCAACAATAGGCAGTTTTTTTACAATAGCCCGTTTCTTCACCATTCTCATCACACCAAGGGCCAGCGTCACTGTTACTACAATTGGGAGTCCTTCAGGGATTGCAGCTACAGCCAAACTGTAATGAAAGTAAATATACAAATCTTGTCTTAGAATGTCATGCATGAATACATGGTAATGATGAATTTAAGCTTCAAAACATTGTTTCTGTAGCTGTCTTGTTCACTGTGGTTAAAATTAAAAGGAAGCAGCTGCCATTTGACTCTAGTTGTATACCATTTATTATAATTCACACACTGAAGACAGTAACAAAATGCAATAACTTAGACATTTCTACTCATTACTTATGCAGAAGCATGAAGAAAAGTTGCGGGGAGGGAGAGAGAAATCAATTGTACATCTGCTTTGCCTACACAAAACACTAATTAGTACTGTGCAAAGCAGCCCAGATTGTGAAGAATAAGTGTAGTCAGCATTAAACAGAACTGGGAAATGTCACCATTTAGGTGACCACTGATCCACAGTTGTCACTTGCAGATTATGATGTGACAGCAAGATAAGTGCAAGAATGAGGCATAACAGGTCATTTAAAAAAAAAAAATCAAAACAACAAATAAAAAACCTGATAATGGTGTAAACAAGATCACAATAACTCATTAGATGATGCTCAAAGATGCTGGTCCTGGTACTTTCCCTTCTTCCTCCCTCCCTCCCCTCCGAAATGGTAAGTCTCCAGAGTCTGATCCTGTCATTTAAAGACATGCTTCTGCCTTATGCACTGTCCACGCAATTAGCAACTTAGCAACTTTTTTAAGAGTACAGAGTTAGATCATCTAAATTCAGTGTTATTCTCAGCAGACAGCACCCTGGGATTAAGTTTCCAGAATATGCTAGAAAATGAGCTAATGGACTACATGACAGAAGGCTTGTGGTAACTTGGTTTTGTCTGATGCCACTTATAAAATTACATTTACTTTATTTACTCAGTGATGGAAATTCAAACTGTACCACTCTATCGTCTGCTTGCAGATGATCCACAATAAATCCACAGTCCATGCTCAGAAATCACCACATGAATGCACGGTTTAAGAGACTGACAAGAACACTGTATCATTAAAAATGACTATGAATTTGCTTTTTTTACAGCACAAAGTCTATCTTCATTTTGAATAATTTATGCGAACTTAAAAGCAGAGTCAGTGTGCAAGCATATTATAATATACGTCACTAGCTTTCAGACATGTGCTGCAATGCATGATCTACACTATTTAAAAACAAAAATCTTACCTCACACCAATTGTGAACATATCAAGGATATGCTTTCCTTGCAACCACCCAACCAGCATAATAACTCCTATAAAGAAAACAGCCGTCAGGATAAATATAAAACCAACATGTACTGTGTAGCCTCATGAGGACAAGAAAAAGGACTCGAATAGCCAAAATCATGCTTATCATTGTGCTACCTATAAAAACATATTAATTCTTGCGCTATCAAAGCATGATTCCATTAGTATGGCAGAAGTGAAGAAAGCTTCTGCCAGTCAAGTTGCCCAGTCATACCGACAGTAAGGTACTCTTTTATGGACACCCTGAATCAGAATACAAGGCACACTGCAATTTAAAATGAAGCATTTAGAAGCCAAAAAGTAAGTCAGAAAAGTATGTTTGCAGGAAGAAGCAAGAAAACACCCTTTTACGATGAAAGTTATGTCACAGCAGTAATCTTCAGATGGTTAGTGGCATGAACTCAAAGTGACCAATAAAATGAGGAGCCAAAATATTTTAAAGAGATAAAGCCTTCCGTTTTCCCAAGCCTACACATCAGTTTCAGTTACATAATAATTTGTAATTCTTTTACATAAATTCTCTTACCTATTATACCAAAGGAATACAAGGAAAGCTGTTTTCCCAAGAGATCCATGCTCTTCTGCAGAGGTGTCTTTGGAGCCTTGACAAATGGTAAACATGCAGTAGTTAACAAGCACGGGTGAAAAAGCATGAACTGTATGACATATTACTTCGGATGTGCAAATTTCAAGACACCGTCAGTGAGTAAGATACAGTTATACCCTATGCTTACTTTGTGAAAACAGACTGCTCTGTTCCATTCTTCTGTAGATTTCAAGACTCAAGAACACTTCAATGAAATGAAAAAAATTATTAGAAATATTCTTTTGGAGCTCTGTGATGTCTACAGCAAATAATCTAATACAAAATATTTTAATAAAAAAAGATTTTATTATCAAAGATTTTATTAAAAAAAAAAAATCATGCTGACTAAAAGCCACTGCACTTCTTCCAAGAACAAAAAGTTCTTGATAACAATAATAAAACTGTCTTTTCAAGACAAAGGCATTAGAGCCCTGGAAGGCCAGTTATATCTCAAAAGGAATTTGTTGATCATCTGCAGAAAATTCAATTTAAGCAAATAGAAAACTGTGGAAATACTTAGATAATCTAGTGTCAAAAAAAAAAAAAGGGGGCGTAGAAAGGAGGAGAGGACACAAAGCAAAAATTTTAATTAAAAAAGCCCAAAACAGGTAAGTGGATTTTTACATTGTATGCCAGTGAGTTTGGTTTTTTTAATAGTAATATATGGTGGACTACAGTATAGAAAGCATGGCAAAAAAAAGATAGGGTTATTGTAAAATCATGTTTGTTCAACAAGTAATGAAAAAAGTGCATGTACACTATCTAAGAAAGCTGGTGTCAAGTTTGATTCACTCTTACCTTCAAAATTTACTTTTAAAATTAGTTTACTGTAATATAAACATCAAAAATAACCCTACAATACTCTGATATTCCAGAATGTTGTTGGTGTAGAATGCTCACAAAGGGCTCTTTCTTATTGTTGTTTGGGTTTTTTTTTTTCCACTAATAATTACACTTGTTACAATACAAACTAAATACTATTGAACAGATGATTGTATTTTCCTCACATGTATATTAAAGTGGATTCCACTTCGGTGGCTGGACAGCAGTACTCCCTTGAAAGGTATGGTAATGCACTACAGCTAAAAATACAAGGTCAGAGATGCACTCCTGGCTGATGCATGTAATGCCTTTAATTGCTCTGTTTGGGCAGATTTCAGAAATGTAAATACCTGGAAAAAAAAGTGCTGCCGATACTATGCCTGATCATGTCCTGACAGCTGGAGACAGACTGCCTCCTTATGATCCTACATTGCTCACGCAGCCACAGAAGCTAGAAGGCCCTAGATACACAAAGCACTCCGGAGTCTGAATTCCCATGTGGATAAGTGTACTGCAATAAGGAAAAATCACTGTGGGAGTTTGATATACAAGAGTCAAAGGCAGCTTATAAAAGGATAAGGGACACCATGGAGCAGCAGCAGACACATGCATAACCCCGAAGAGTACACTGCTAATCAAGGGAAAACAGCCCTGTGCATGCAGCCCACAAATCTGTCATACAAATCCCTTTTGCACAAATGTAGTTCCACTTGAAAAAAATACACTTCCAGAAATTGCACAAACAAATTACAATAAGATTTGTTCCACGGAACAGGTTCAGAATATTATTTTCATGGTTAATATTTTTAGGTCAGCTATGGCTATTCCGTTGCATTGAACTACTTTCATCTCCATGAGCTAAGATTCATTTCACTAGAGAAAAGACAAATATTAAAAGCAACATAATTAAGTTTAACTAAGTTCCTAAGGTATAAATTCAAAGTTTTAATGGATGAAATACACACTTACAAAATATATAGCTTTGCTTCTAAATATTCACTCTTACCTCTTCTGCTTGCATCATTTTGAAAACTTCCCCAAATTCGGAGTTTTCTCCTGTTCCAATAACTATCCCCTAAAAAAAAGGCAAACAGAAAGCCAATTCAAATCTTAAGCTTAATTTTAATGTTAGTGGTTGCTCTTGACAGCTTTGACTCAAATAGCGGGCAAATGCCATTTAGCTTGCCATTAGCTTTGTTTATAGAATTAATTCTTGGCACAAATAGAATATATTTTTGCTAAAAAACATTTTGGCTCTGTGAAACAAACTGCTATTCCGTGCACTGCTGAAGTATTTGGTAACTACCAGTAACAAAACTCAAATATGGTTAGCCAAAACTGTATTTTCAGTTACAGATTTTCAAACACATGAATGTAGTTCTAGAAGCAAAATGCTACATCCTAGGCAGAAGGGTTTCCCATCATCTGATCCCTATAAATTTGAGCTCTCCTGGCGCTAGATTAGTTTTCTTTTTAAACCAGTGTCTGAAAAAGCACCAGTAAGAAAAGATCTGCAGTGTATCACAGTAGTCTTCCATATTTCCAGTCAAAATTTTTATTTCTATCCCATTTCTATTCTTTCAGAAATCTCAACATATATGTAGTTATTAAATTACATTTCTCAACTGACATGTGAACTTTAAAAATCAGAACTGTCTTCAAATAGTTGAAAAATTGAATATATTCTTCTCTATTAGTAATGATTTTACCTTTGCTTTTCCACATCTGACCAACGTTCCCATGAAAGCAATATTGCTCCTAGAAGTAAGGTCTCCATTGGTTGCTGCTGGCTGAGGAGCTGTAGATTTAGAGCAAGGAGCTGTCTCACCCGTGAGACTGGATTCATCAATAGAAAGGTCCACAGCCTTTGAAAACAAAATACACAGACTAGGTAAAAAGCATGACAATCTTTTTTAAGTCATTGGAAGTGTTAATAGAAGTTACCCAATTTTGACCATTAAAAATACATCCAATTTATTAATATGGTAAGGAGCCATGTCAGTATCAACCATATTTTAAGGATCAACAAAGCAACAAGCACTCCTACAAAATACTGCAGCAATGCAACAAGCTCTCATTTTGAAGAGTCTAAGTTTACTCAATTTTGTGTTCATGATTGGTTTTCCATAAAACATTCAAGAGGTTGCAACTGTGTTGCATTCTGTCGCCAAACAAAGTTAATTAACTGCAAAGGCAAGTGCACATATATATATTAACCTCTCAATTCTTCCCCCATTCACTTCCTCCTATCATGATCCGTTAAGAACTCGGTAACAAAAATCATATTTCACACAGTGGTTTTCATTCACAAAGTCTCTACAGGGAAAATATTCAAGTGGACCAAAGGAAGAGAAGTTGCCTTTTTTTGTTTTAGGTTTTACTTTTGTAGGTTTTGTGGTAGCATGTGGAGGCAGTTAGAGAAGGAAAAGTTAAAAATTAGTTACTCTGTATTAATCAGCTGACAGATGAAGAAAATAAAGCTTGTGCTCTATAAATATAACCCAAAACAAAAAATAACTTACCAAAATATAAATTGAAGAAAAACGTCTTCCCTCAACTGACATCCTTACGTATTAACCTACTGACTTTAATGACTCTTGAACAGACCCAAAGCCTGAATCATAAAATCCTGTTCACAAAATTTAAGTAAAATAATTCTGTACTATTAAAAAGTATAAAGCCGCTATTGGTGACTATACCACTAAATTTCAAGATAACCTTCTCAAGAAAAACAGTGTTAAAGGACGCACAATAAAACTCAACTGCCAAAACTCTTTCAAAGGATATCACTTACAAAGAGTAAGTAAGAATCAGTTACATTGCACTCGGTACCACTACACTATAGCAGATCATTCAAAGATTTGAGTTCGAGGTTTTTTGGTGTTTTGTTTTGGGTGCTTTTTGTTCAGGTTTTTTGGGGTTTTTTTTCTGGGTTTTTGGTTGGTTGGTTGGTTTTGTTTTGTTTTTGAGGAGGGGTGGTTGCTTTTTTGGTGTTTTTTTTGAAATGGCATGATAACTCCGATGCACTCCAGTTCTAGCTGAATAACAAAATGAACACAGGTGGCTAGATCAAAAATTCTTTGGTCAATGTTAAAAAAGGATAGGACCTTTACTAAAGTGCTTTCTGATTGGGCAAATCCCTCTAATTCCTGCTATTCTCTCACATAGTTACCAGTGTAGTACCCATTTTTAAAAGATGGATGCTGTATCAATAAAGGAAAAGGGACACTTGTCAAAAATTGCAATGAATATTTCAATCAAAGCCATAAAGAATGATTAACTCCAGAAAGTTCCATAGTAATTTTGTATTTGTTATGTATTCCTCAGACACCAAGCTGAAACAGTATGAAGATGCTGCTTTGCTACTATTCAGATTTAGCCACAACCTCTGAAATATGTATCATCACTACCAAAAGGAATTGTCTCCAAAGACTATACTGTTACGGGTATGTTAGTTCTTGATGTAATATTCTGGCTTTAGAGTACCATAAAACTTGATGGACCACTCATTAACATACAGAAAACTTAGGCCAGAAAAGGTCTTTTGGAAAACAAGATTGCCCCTGCAAGATTAGACCAGTAAAGAAACTTCCCACATATATGAAAGGCTGTAGAAAGTAAACAGTGCCTACTTTCATTTCTACAATTTTCTAGGACAGCATCAATCAGAATACGCCGAAGAGATCTAGCTCTTTATATGAAAAGATGATCTCCTTTTAATTATTTTTAAAACTCACCACCCCATAACAATGCCCAGTACAGACAAGATGAAAATAAGATGACATGCTCTTATTTTCACATGATCTGCAAGAGTAGTTGAGATAATGATGGCAGAAATTTTTAGCTGGTGTAGGGCTACAGACAACTGAGAAACTCTAATTCTGTTTCTGCTTTCCTTTGTAAGAGGTCCAAGCACGTTACTGTCATAGCATGTTATAACCTTATGAGCAAGAAAGAAGATGCTGCTGCAATAGCAGTTTCCTATCACTGCAGAGACTACACAATTGCTGAGGGAAGAAGAAAGTGTTTGCAATCGCAAAAACAAACCCACTAGAGTACTAACTACACTACAGGGGCTAACAACAGATGAGCCAGACAAATTTCTCAAGAGCAACAGATTTATCTCAGAAACTAGCTTGTTCAGGCTTTGTCTATAAAATGAACACTGATTAATCCAGTATCAATTGTGGATCTACAGCTCATCATATCCAGAAATTACTTTAAGATGATAGATAGCCCACGTAATGGGAAACCTGAGGATGCCCAATCTGACAGAAAAGTAACATGACATTACTCAATGAAAGCCATCAAAATAAGATGAATAACATATGCATTCCACTTAATTTTTAGAGAATCTGCAAGTACTATTATAATGCTACTCCTTCAACTCAAGCACTTCATCATAGAACATGTTGGGTTGGAAGGGACCTTTAAAGGTCATCTAGTCCAACCCCCCTGCAGTAAGCAGGGACACCTTTAACTAGATCAGGTTGCTCAGAGCCTCATCAAGCCTGGCCTTGAATGTCTCCAGGGATGGGGCCTCCACCACTTTCTGGACAACCTGTTCCAGTGTCTCACCACCCTCATTGTAAAGAACTTCTTCCTAATGTCTAATCTAACCTTACCCTGCTCTAGTTTAAAACCATTGCCCCTCGTCCTATCGCTACATGCCCTTGCAAACAGCCCCTCCCCAGCTTTCTTGTAGGCCCCCTTCAGGTACTGGAAGGCTGCTCTAAGGTCTCCACAGAGCCTTCTCTTCTCTAGGCTGAACAACCCCTACTCTCTCAGCCTGCCTTCGTAGGAGAGGTGATCCAGCCCTCTCATCATCTTGGTGGCCCTCCTCTGGCCTTGCTTCAACAGGTGCATGTCCTTCCTGTGCTGAGGACTCCAAAGCTGGATGCAGTACTCCAGGTGGGGTCTCACAAGAGCAGAGGGGCAGAATCACCTCTCTGGATCTGCTGGCCACAGTTCTTTCGACGCAGCCCAGTATGCAATTGCCCTTCTGGGCTGCAAGTGCACATTGTTGGCTCATGTCCAGCTTTTCATCCACCAGTACCCCCAAGTCCTTTTCCGCAGGGCTGCTCTCTATCACATCATCTCCCAGCCTGTATTGATAACGAGGATTGTCCCAACCCAAGTGTAGGACCTTGCACTTGGCCTTGTTGAACTTCATAAGGTTTGCTCGGGTCCACCCCTCTAGCTCATGCAGGTCCCTCTGGAAGACATCCCATCCCTCTGGCCTGCCAACCACACCACTCAGCTTGGTGTCATCGGCAAACTTGCCGAGGGTGCTAATGTTACAAATTAAATACTTGGTAAACTAGAAAATATAACAACACACTGATGAAAAAGTGTCAGAGAAAAGATTACAGTGGCACAATTTCACAATATTTTTTTTAACGTTCCATTATCAGAGAACACCGAAACTATACCCTAAAGATTAATGCAAATAAAGACTCAAAAACATCTGCAACCAGCTGCCAAAATACCTTATCATTCAGACTGAAAACAATCATTTTACAACACGTTTAACATTGAGGAAAAAGTACTCAACTAAAATTTTCAAGAATGCATTACTCCATAAAACTGGAAAATTCTTTCCTATGTCCTACAAAATCCACAATTACATTTGGAAAGCAGTTATTTCAACATATGTCAAAGCAGTTATGTCAAAATAGCTGTGAATTCCAAACAATAACAATTATTGTAGTTCAGTATTCAGTGGCTATTTTCTCTTCCCCTCTGTCCCACAAAATAAAAGTTATTAAATATTAAAGCAATATTAGGTATATACCTCAAATAGTCGTAGATCAGCCGGGACTCTGTCTCCAACTGACAGGCAGACAGTATCACCTGGGACTAAATCTCTTGCAAGTGTATGTTCCACCCGACCTTCTCGTACACTGTAGGTAAAAACATGAAGAGCACTAAGAATCTCTTCTCTGACATTTTGCCCGAGAAAAACATTCACACTGTTGACTACGCACTGCGATGTTACTGGTTTCAGCAAAATACGATTTCTTATTTGCTGCTTGTTTCTTAGAAGACATCAGTAACATCATTTGAAGGGTTTTTTAGGCTCATAAAACAATCTTTAAAATGAGCAAAAGCAAAGCTAGTTCTATGTCAGCATAAGAGTTTGATACAAAGGCAGTAAGTTCAGTAAAATCTTTTTCATTTGCTCATTTCAGGTTAAAGTTATTATGACTTAATTTAGGACTGAAAGGACAGACAATTACATACCAATGGCATTCTGGAGGCACAAGCTTACTAAGCTCTTCAAGAGATTTTTCTGATCTGTACTCCTGCAGAGAGATTTAAAAAAAAGTAAAACAGGTAACATTTTTATAACAGGCAAAAATTAAACAACAAGAAGATACGTCCATATCTACTGAAATTTGTCTTATTAGTAAAGTTGTATTAAAGTAATATTCCAAACAATAAGATAAGAAATGACCTTCAACAGTTCTCTATTAGATACTTTCAAAAGCAAGTATGGTCCAAACACTGAAAAATTTACAGATGTGCCTACAGGCATTTCTTCTGAAAGAATAGCAGAGGTCCCTTTGTATTTTCCTTCAATATCTTCAGGTCTTTGTAATCCTTGCAGTAATGCTTCTAAACTCAGGGATCAGACACTTGATTAAGTTCTATAGTTTAAAAAGTTAGTACCAAAAGTACTGCATTTATGCTCTTAGCCACTGGAGAACTAGGGTAACACAACTCATCTCTAGCTCAATATATAAAACACAAAACAAAGCAATTTTGGTTTAGGCACACACTGAGTAAAGCTGTGTATTTACAGAATGAAAACAACTTTTTTATGACTCAGAAAATTACCTGAAGACAATTTAATTTGATTTTAATTTCTGTACAAAATTGAAGCCAGAGTTACATTTTCAAAATCTGTTTTATATTTAAATATTAAATAAATATTAAATATAAATATTTTATATTTAAATAAATATACGAAGTTAAGTATTTAAGTACTTCTACACTGTTTATTCTAAGTGCTTCTTTACAAGTACTCTTTTATGGCTGAGTATAAAACTGATAAAGATGCATAAATGTCAATGTAGTTAAAGCAGGTCAAATCATGCACTTTGGAAAAGGCAAAAGACTTGGATGAAAGCACAGAGCTCTTTACTCAACCACTCACAGCACAATGCATTAAGACAACTACTCCAGTCTTGTAAATAGAAGAGTTTACATAAAAGCAATAATCTTATTTGGACAACAGCTGTCTTACCTGAACAAAGGCAACTGTAACAACAATGAGTATTGCCTGCAAGAAAACAAAAGCAGGTGAGATAAAAGAATTCCAAATGGCCATGAAAGTAACTGATCATATTTGGTTTTGCTCAGCCATAGTTGTTACTACGTATTAACAACAATATGATCTGGAAACAAACTTTCTCGTGCTCAAAATCCCTCGGTATCCCTTGGGTCTGTTATAAAAGTGATGCTATTATCTATTTACATCTGCTCTAGTGATGTCCAAGAACTCCATAACCTGATTTTACTAAAAATGAGATTAATGACTAGATAGTGACTTTGAAGAAAAACTCCCTCTGCTCCGTGTTTCTAAACAGTGACCAAGAGACAGCAGTGGAGAGAGATCCATAACACAAATAGAAAAATCATCTGAATTAAATGTGAATGTTGTTCTCTGTGAACAGAACAAAGGTTAGGCATGACGTGTTAACTGCTACAGAGCATCACAGATGTGTTTTCATTCAAATCACCAGATAACAGAATGACTAAGAATAAACTGAAGACCAGAGATAAGGCAGCACGCTGAAGAACAGGTCTGGAGCCAGAAAATATCCCAGCAAGAACAAGAGGAGGATAAGACTCAGGAATGCTGCCCAGGACTCCCAAGGAGGGAGACAAGACGCTGAGTATGCCCCAAACACCCAAGATGCCAAAGATCCCAAACACAAAAAGCTAAAAGAATTTGCTCACTAGAAATAATCCAAGATAAGTACTAAGTCCTCAAAGTCCCCCACATCACACACAATTCTGGTCACACCACTTCAACGTAAACATCATGGGGCTTGTAAGCATGTGATGTGAAAGTGAGTGAATGATGAAATCTATTACAGGAAGTAACAACCATCAATTTTGTGTAAAGTAAGCATCGTCTTCCCCTTCAATACACTCTCAAATTGAGTTTTGTTACATTAACTGAATTTGTTACTCAAATTGAGTTGTTACACTGCTTTGTTACAGAAACATAACAAAAAATCCATTCATTAAGCCTTTAAAGTACACGCAGAACCTACTAAAAATAACAAAGGTATTACCATTTTGCAAGAGAAAATCTCCCTTGAAGAACTCTTAACTAAATCAAGAACAAATACCATAAATCTGCCATATTTTTTATACTAACATTAGTCTCACCAACTGAATATTACAGTAAATAACTATATATATATATTCCATCTTTCCATGGAGTATTTCCACCACAGCTACACATGTTTCTTTTGGAGGCAATATTATCTTTCTACAGTTCATGCTACCTGACACAGCTTTGCACTTCTAGCCTCACGTCAGTCTCTCAGCTTGTGTCTGCATATGGAAAATGGATGTAATTATTTAAAAAAAAAAAAAAAAAAAATCTTCATCAGTTCCCAGTCCAGATCAAAAAGCTTTACAATGTATTTGTATCAGCAGAGCTAAAAAGATAGCAAAAGCTGCTCAAGCCAGTATTGCCACCAAAAGAAACAGCAGCAAATTAGTTGTTGCTAAAGCTCTAAACACAAATATATAGTCACAGAAAAATTGCACTGTCACCTGAAAATGAGGCAAAACAAACATTCACTACGTGAAAAAGTGGGCATTAATAATAAGAAAGGCTAAACAGCAGGTTAGTCGAAAGTTATACAAAAAATACAATGTATGAACTGTAACTCAACCACACTTTTTCTCCATATTTTAAGACACCTCTACCAATGTTCACGAGGCTGTTACAGATTCCGTCTCAGGTTGTAGCACAGAACACAGAAATTACTGCTACCTTACACTAACCGCCCTGTTCTTTTCTCATTGCCTTGCTCAAAAGGTTAGGTAACAGACTTAAGGGCACTAACCAAGGAAAACAAAACAAAACAAAACAAAACATGAAATAATTAAACTTTCAGCCACAATAATTAAATATATTTCATAGTACAATAATTTGCCTAAATCCAACTTAGGAACACAACAGAACATTCCAAAGTAACAATATACTCAAATGCATGGTTTTTCTTAAAGAAGCCACATAGTTTATCTTCCAAAGAAAACTACTCTTTTGAAAGAATTTAGAGGGCTTAGGAGCAAGCCTCCAGTTACCTTGAGTTAATTACAAAAGTAAAACTCAACATAGAGAGTGCAGAGAGCAGCCAAGACATCAAACAGCTAGAACTTTTCTCTGATCATACAGAAATCCTGATTTTCAGTTATCACCTATCACCCATCACCCTGAAATGGTCAAAGGTATTATAATTTTCTTTTGTGTCATTTGCAATGACAAACATTTAGCAGTACGGTATGTGGCTCACTAATTTAGCACCCTATTTAACTGCAAACTTCTACAAAAAAAAAAAAATAATTATTTCAGCTTCTACCTTCCATCTGCTGTTTCTAGACAGTTCAGGTTACATTTCTTTTTCATGTTTTAAAGGATTAATTCTTTCAAGTAAATTCACAGAAGGCTTATTTGAATTTCCATTTGAAATTAAAGCATAATTTAAGATAAAAATTACAGAAAAGACACCAAAAATTGTTCCTCTCAACAAATGCCTAAAGACAGGCATTTCAAGCAATGAAAGCGTAAAGATGCAAGATGCAGCCAGAAAATTATTCGTTGATGTATTTTGATACGTATTACTGCTATCAGTCAAGAAAAAAAAATCCAGTCACAAACTAAACAGATTTAATGACAACACACAAATCAAATTCATTAATTAGAATCAAGTGATCCCATCCCACATTGGCATTCATGTGATGTTGAAAGTGCACGTGGTTGCACATTCTGAAGCACTCCCAATGAAGATAAAATATTAGTTCCTTACCACAGTGATACTGACAGCATCATCAAACTGATGCATTAGAACACTGATGACTGCAGATGCCAGGAGAAGCATAATAAGGGGATTTTTAAACTGAAATGGAAACAGAACAGTAATTCAGCAATATTCTTAAGAGAAAGACCATTTTATCTACCCCTCAAAGCACACCTGATCTGTTATTGAAACATATTATTCTACAATTAAAATATTTCTAACCTACCAGTGCAAAGAAAATCTGACTCTGTACAGTTTGGGCATTTACTTGAGCCTTTTATTTTTTTAAATATCAAAGACCTTGAATAGACCGTATTCAATAAATAACAGGAAAAAAGTGTTCCTTACATTTCTTGATTCACATTTTTAAGACAAAAAGAATAATCTATGGTTTTTTAATACTGTATTTGAACATAATTTAAGCACACAAATAGGAGCCTGAAATATATTCAAAACGTCTTTGAGGTAACAGACTTAAACTGTCCCCAGCAACTGATCACTATCAAGGCAGCAATGTGTTTCATAAATTTCAATTCATGATTCCTTGTTTCAAAATACAAGTTTTCTTTTTAGATCATACGCTTTCTTCAGATTTCTAAAGCTAAAGCAATAACGGATCTTGCTTCTACATGTCAGCTGGTTGCTAACATGGTTGTTTTTTTGAAAAATGTTACAAAAAAGAACATTCCTCCAATTAAAGTGAAGAACATTCTAAAAGCTCACAATAAGCACATTCAAAGCAAGTATGTATCTTAATAAATCCTACCTAAAATAGACTTGGATTACATGCTTTAGAAATGTTCTGATGCATCTGACTAATTTGACACTACACATGGGAAAATAAAGCATAACGCCAGAGGACAGCTAGTATGTGATGATGTTCCCACTGCTATCATCAGCAGAGCACTGAATAACTTTTTAGTCACTCCCAAGTAAACCAGTTTCTCTAGAATCAACCATCTATTACTTCAGGGTTTACTCTAGAACTTAACTGCACTGCTGCTCAGACAAGGTACAGGAAACATTGGCCAAAATGTTTAACATTAGAAATTAATTAGAAAAATCTTCTGTGTGAAAATTTACTGTAAATATCTTGTGTAGCTGGGGGATGGGAGGGGTAGTCAGAAGGAAGTAGTGAAACTTTCTCACTCTTTTGAGAAGCTGCATGCACTTCTACAGATATATAGATAGATATATATGATAAATCACACTGATGGGGGGGGGGAAACAAAAACACACCACCAAAAAAAACCCACTTGACTTTTGCCAGTTCTGCTTAACACCAGAATCAAGGCTGGCCCTACCTCCACTTCAGTTCAAAGGCAGTGGTTTTGCTTTTTAGAATTTCCTTTGTCTATCAAGTTACTCATAGTTCATGTTCCATTTAAACATTTACCGACAGTCGTATGCATTTGTGTCTGACCTTAGTGCAATTCATGCTCAAGTCTTTGCCTACAAGGAACTTTATTGTGCCTCTCCAGCCCTCAGGCTAGTTATGAGTGGTACCCTTTGGCAAGACCAAATCATGTAGTTAAAATACTGGCATGTACCTAAATAAAAGCTTTTTCAATATGTAAATTAGATATAAATTATAGAAGTTGCAATTTCCAATTCTACTAGAGTTTCCCCACTTTTATCAGAGTATGTTCATGCACACAAAAGCTAAACAATACAGAGCAAAACTGCTGAAAAGTATTAAAATCAAGAAGCAGAAAGGACAAAAATCTTAACCTGGGAAATATATTTTTTCCACAGTGGTTCATCTTCACTAATATCAAATTCATTCCATCCATGGAATGCCCGTCTATGACAAACTTCACAGTTTTTTAAGCCATTCTGAAGATTAGCCTATTAACATATGCAAAGAATAACACAGTCAGCAATTATACTGATAAGCTAGACTTCAAAATAAATGCCAACACCAAAACATATAGCCTTAGATTATACAAATTTGGCCAACATCAGAAAGACAAGCTTGATACCAATCTTTGTATGACAATAAAAGCTGACTAACTACTATTTTAAAACTCAATTTGGCAGTACTTAAGAGATTCAACAAAAAATTCACAGAGCTACTACAGAGGCAGATGCTGTTTCACATGCCTAAACAATTGCTGATCTTCCCTGCAGAAAACTCTTTAACAAGCCAAACTGTAGGCATAGTTCAGACTCTTGAAGATTAAGTCAGGAGCTCAGCTCCTCAGCCAAATGACAGCAATAGCTTCAAAGTCTTGAGTTGGCGGTGACCAACATTTATCATGGTGTTTTCTTCAAGCAGTCAAGCATACAGAAAATGAAAAAAGACCATCTATCATGAAAAGTAACCCAGATTCAATGGTTCATATATCTGTCAATGGGTAGCTTTCTCTATCCTGTTCCTCCACTTAAAATGGAGACTGCCAAAATAAATTAAGGACATTAAGGATTCCTTAGAGAAATGGAAGCAATAGCCATGAAAAACAGGACAGAATTTTACAGGAAGGTTGACTCTAGAATTTTTATTAACAAAAAGCAACCTTCAAAGCATACCAAAATACAGACATTTTCAAGTTGAATCTCATGACTCCTCCAAATACTCCAATTTTTGAAAATATGAAAGATCAGAGCATTTCAAGTAACAATTTAAAAAAATCAGCATGCTTTCAGAAATAGACAATAGCTAATACCAAACTGCGTGATAATGCATAGACTTTCAATGACAAGATCTGTCCTTAAGAAATATCAAACTTATTGTTTGGTAACATCTGTGCATTCTTAAGAGATGCAAAACCACTTACTTGGAGAATGCTTGCTACTTCATCAACTGGCAATTCACTTGCTTTTTTTGAAGACAGTACAGGAATCATTGTCTCATTGTCACCATCAGGGATTTTTTGAAGACGTGCAACCTAAGAAACAAAACCAAAGTCTGAAGGGAAGGAGAACACTAACATTTAATTTCAAACAACATATACCAGAGCAATACAGTATTAATACTATTAAAAAGTAGGTTTTGGTAACAACTGCACTTTAAAAAAAAATAAATCTACAATTCAGCTTATTTTCATGCAGTACCACCTGCAATAATAAAAGAAATCATGGGACATGCAACTGAGAAGACTAATTTCTACAACAATGTGTTCAGTGATGACAAAGATCCTAACAGTTAAATATATTAATAATCTGTTAGCTCATTATCATCAATGCCTGGTCAGAAAGTAATCACTCCAAATAAATTTCACTCCCTGCCCCTACTTTCTACTCATTAATGAAGGTGGTCTAAGGAGGCCTATTTACATTTTCTTGTACACAAAGAAAGGAGAAACAACATTAAGAAAACCTCAAACAAGAGCACAGATGCAAGAAAAGTCATAAAACTTGACTACAGTTCAAAAGTTTCAAGTCAATGCTATAAAAGGTAATGTTTTCCTGTAATGCAAGTTAAAATTTTGTGAACTGCAGAACAGAGCAATAAGAACATTGATCGCACAGCTCAGCACTGCTTTGATATTTAATGAAGCTTCAGAGTTACCAAATTCTTGCTTATTAAATGAGAAGCTGGAGTGATACTCTTTCTTACCCTTCACTACCCTACTGCACCCATAATTAATATCTTGTCCATTGTGCCACACACGCTTCCCCCCTCCATTAACTGCATGCAAACATGCACACCACAAGAACGGTTTTCCCATTATACTTGCACGGAATTTGAATAGGTGGTTTTATGCTTTAAATATAATTATTGTCTGTATTAATCTCCTCTACGGATGCTAAGACTTATAAGATAAAGTACTTCAAGATGACAATACACTAAAAGATTCCAACATTTTGATGCCCTAAAAAAGGTATGACAATCTTCATTTTCTATAGCACATGCTGCTTGCCATGTACTCAAATATCCCAGCTGAGATACATTCAACTCAGTATTTGTTCTTGTAGTTGCTTACTTAAATAGATTCCACAAATGCATTATCCCAGAGGCCCAAGGGAACAATGAACAAAGGTGAAAGTGCTACAGTTGGAACTCACATGCTTTCACTTTCAAGAGAAACCCTTGGAAACCCTACACTTGTCATGTAGTCACCAGCAAAACAGTAAACCAACAAGACTTGCTCCTTCACTGTAAATACAAGAAAGCAGGTCTAGAGACTAAGATGAGAAAGAGGGTGAAATGGGGTGTGCGTTTGAGCTCTTGGGCAGGCGGAATGGCAGATGAAAGAACTGCACCTTAACAATGTGTTTACTGGCCTCCAAAGAGGGGGAATCCCTTGGACCCCACTCAGGTCTCTGTAGCTGAAGCCCGCGGGACTGAGTAGCCGGGCTGCTGGAGCGCAGCTCAGCAAGGGCCAAGAATCGAAGCTCAGCTACGCTCTGCCACACCTCCATTCCAGTCCCCGTATTTCATTCCACTGAAAGAGCTTTCTTTGGTCCTTTACTGGCCTTTTAATGATGCATTAATGCAAAGACTAGAACTGGAAAGTCAGTCTGTGGTGAAATTTTTAGAGCATTACAAAATATGTGACTTAAATATGCTTTAGCATTGGTTAGGTACTTATTGAAACCTTAGGTATATACAGTGATGCAAGTCAACTTTAAAAACGATGGCGAATACACACTATTACATACTATGAATATATACATTTACAAAAATTATCTAGCAAGTTACCATTTCCAAATACCTTTACACATTTCAAATCAGACAAGAAATTGAGACAAAAAATATTTCAGCCATGGTTCAAAACAGTAACAGATTTTTCTGTCTCAACAGATGTATATTTAAAGTATTTTAAAAGAACTTCCAACACCAGAAGGAAAACAAAATCATGAATATAATTCTGCTCCTAACAAGGGGCCTTTTGACAAAACCCAATGCTAACAAGCCCTTACACCAACAACGTTACACTATTCTGGATCAGAGGGACAAATGTGCTCCACAGTTGAAGGCTTGTCACAGAACACAGCATCACAAGACGCCCTTCTACAGAACAGAACTATTATTAAAGCAACTTAAGCCGACCACAATAGCAGCAGAATGGAGGGGGTTTCAGTTAGGAAGAATACAGACATTGTGACCCTAAGCCTTATAAAATACTCTTTGGTATATACAAATTCATTTTGCTAAAACTTCATCACGGCAAGCGATGCATCATCGCGACCACTCAGTCTTCCAAGCAGACAGTCAGCCTTTGGTGAAGTGTACCACCACTTTTACGCGCATCCATGAAGCACTTGATGCTCACAGGGTTCAGTCCCTAGGAAGAAAGAGTTTCATTCAAACTCACCTATTCTGCAATTAAGAACACACACAGTTACAGCGGTTGTCAAGCCTACGCATAAACCAGTATTAAGCTAAATTACTTCAATTCTCAGAAAATTGCTGCTGAAGATTATGACTTTGCAAACATTAAATGATTATACTTAATTTTTTTGGATTTTAACCTTACTTCTGTTTCAGTTTTCTTGGACCACACACTTTTCTAAATCAAACATTCACCCAGAATTTTCCCACAATCTTCCCTCTTTGATAAAACACCCTACGGAATTACTAGCTCATGTTCTTTTCTTTCAAGTTTCTGATCCTAAGTACTAGGTTTTGATTTTTATTGAAAACAGATACCATATTCATGGTATTAGCTACCGAACACCAGCTCAGGTCTGAAAAACCATTAAGCCTAAGTGCTGTTTCAAAACAAACCCACAAACATGTGAGTTTGACCAACATGACTCCACATTCTCAACAAAAATGCTGAGCAACCACACTTCTGCAATAAGAGCAGGCAGAAATGAATCGAGCACATTTACAAATTTTAGTGCTGAGAAAAGTCTTTTTCCTGATACCAACTGACATGGCTGCTAAACACAAATAACGATTCCAAAAAAGGATACATAACTGATCATTTCCGTAATATTATCAATTACAACTTCAGAAAGTCTAGTAACAAGATTTTGAGGACATCTGAGGAAGTTAAACAAAAATGTTAAAGTAGTCTCAGAGTTCAGGCTTTTCCAAATAAATCTTCATTAGCACAGAACTGTACTACAGCAAAGCCTATTTTGACAACCTTTTCATGACAGACTCAAAAAGGCATTTATTTTCAATGCGTATTTCATTCATACTATCATCCACTTTTACGAACAATATTGCACTGTACACAGCGAAAATATCTACTGAGAAAATCTGGTATAGGATTAAAAAAAAAAAGGTTCAGAAGGGCTTTTTATAGCCAGCTCCTTTCTCTAGAGCAAAATTACATATCACAAGACAATTCTGGAGGATCCCCATCTAATTTCTCAAAGACCTCTACAATCTGTGTAGATTAAACTACACTTGTAGTTCAGAAAAGAACAGTTTCGAACATCTGACTCTGCCACCAATTAAATTCAATTGTTTAACTGATGAGAAACTGATCACTGTCACCTTCATCACTACCTTCTAAAATATAAAGCGGGTTACACAACAGATTTAGGTCCAAAAAAATAGTTGGAAAAAATGCTTGCTATCTGCTGGAACACAGTAACTATACTGAAACAAATAATTTTGCTTTTACGATGTATTACTTCCACAACAGAAGCTATCCCCAAAACCAGTGTTCTATATTAAAGGAGTCAACCCACATATAGTAAGATGTCTTCCCATTCTACGCTGCAATTAATTTTCAAGCATCTATCAGCTGATACCTTAAAACACTTCAGTAATTCGTTGAAGGCCAAGTTTTTGTATGGATAATTGGGCTAAGAAATTATACTGGCCTATGCTGCTGTATCAGAGGGGCAGCACGTACATGACCGCTGAAGCTTTTGGAGTTGTGACTACAGCTTCCCATTGCCCGCTTGCAGCTAACGCTACCAAGGAACAAAGCAGCAGGATACTAACTAACTAACAAAAATAAATAGCTGCCTCAGGAAGGACTTTTCTTGGACCACTTCCAACGCACACACCACCATTTCTAGACCAAGAAACAGGCATCAATCACATGACCATGGAAATGTGAACAAAGCATGTTTATCAAAATTAATACAAATTAGCCTGGAAAGCTTACACTACCAGAAATTCAGAGTTCCCTTCTGTTTCCTCTGAAGAAAAATCTATTTAAACAGTTAACAGTAATGTGTTACTGTTTCTTCTTCCTCATATACTACAAAATTCTGTCTACCCTCTTTCTACCATGACTGATACCATGTACCAACAACCTACTTCTACCATGCTGTTTCTCAGTTTGGCAGGAACCGTCCATTCTCAACCAGCAGGGCTCATTGACATCGAGATACTTTTACAATAATTTTCTGAGGGGAAATTTTAGCTCTACTTCCTCTGAAAATGCAAACGGCAGGACCTACATTCACTGAGAGCCGTCTAAAAATTTAGAACATTCTCATAACAAAATCTATTTTTAGAAAAACTTATGACCAAAAAATTTTAGCTAATTAGCTAATATAAAGTCCTGTAAATGTTACATGGAGTTACTCAACCGACCTACAAGTGCAAAATACAAAGCTGGTGTAAAAACAAAACTACTGAGGACAGTAAAACTGGGGCTTGGGCGGGGGTGTGTGTGAAATTTTAAAACCAATGACATTGAAGTTGAGGTAATTAAAGAGAAATACTGATTCTTTCTTTGAGAAGTTCCTTCAGAAACCCAAGAGACAAGAAGGCATCTGGGTTTGGGCACTCTACTCTCAGAAAGAACTGTTTGCCCTACCACACAAGAAGTCTCACTGGCAAACAGCAGGTTAGTAGAGACAGTTCTTGGGAACCATTGTGGCACAAGTGGAAATGTAAAAAGATGACTGGAAGCATTGATTCCGCGTGTTTTCCAATAGGTGCTTCTTAACCATACCTATCACTTTCTTCTGAATCTTCCTGTCCATTTGAACAGATGATTTGGTCAGTTTGAATCTACCCCATCAGTCCCTCTAAAACTGAACCCCTTTCAAGCCAATCCAAGTAGTACAAAGACCTTTTGCCTTGTTTGCAGTGATCAACCTGTAAGACTATTACTGTACGAGTAGTTAGTGATCCACATCCAGGTATACGCCCCTACCACAGATACCACACGACTGGTACTGAATCATGCTGTGTCTAATCAATAGTAAAATTAATGAATGTACACCTAATCAATGTGCAATTAATCAATGTGCATTTAATCTTAAGTGTATGTACAGTATGTTGTCTTTTCCACGTGAAGTATTCCATGCACCTGCTCAGAACTGCAGCTTTATTAATGAGATAAGGATATTAGAGTGTGTTGTCCAAGGGACAACTTCAAAGCCCACATATCAGACCTGACCGCTATCAGCGAGTGATTGATGAACCCGAACTGTGAGCAAAACCCCGTAAGAGTACTAGTGAACTCAAAGAACATGAGATTTAGTGTGCCATGCCCTGACCAAAGATCCATCCACAGCCCTATCATGTCAGGGTTCCCAGCATCAGAAAGGACATACAATTTTATGCCTTGCTATCACCTTTTCTGAGTGATTAACAGTGATCTGCCTTGCAAGTGTTTGTGCCTTTCTTATTGGGATCCTGAAAAACTCAGTACTTTCTCACCCACCATAAGAATTATGTTTCATTTTTTAATCTACCTTCCTCGCACTGAAAAAAAATAAGTGTTCAACAACATAATAAAGGTGTTTCACTGCATACAAAACAGATTGAAACTTACAAGCTCCTCATTTCCTGAACTTTCTGTATGATTAAACTATACATGATGTATACTAAAAGGTTTAGAAAACTCAGATCCTAGTAAGTATGTTCTTCTCCAGTTCTGTACAATTCAAAGCCAGGATGGCAGGTGCGGAGGGGTAACAGCAGACAGAGCAACTACTGTAGCCATCAGTTCACAGGGTAACATAATAAAACACCAAGTGCTTACCTCTGCTGCACCATCTGGCACCCTGAAAGTACACAGGGCTAGAGATCAACTAGACGTCAATGGGCACAGAGGCCTGAGTCTCCGTGTGTGTGCACATGGACTTTGGAAACAGCTCCCGCTAGGCAAAGACTCTTGGCTGTGAAAGGTATCTTTAAGGAAAGGACTCTACCCAGAATGGAAGTAATGCTCTTTTCTCTCAGTTCCATTAGATATGAAGGATCAGTGCAAAGTCTTCTCCTACTTGTTAGGACATGGTGGCTAGAAGTTTTAGAGATACAGATCTTTAATCATCTTATTGTCCATCTTCAAACTCTCCATTTAAATAGGTCAGCATCACAACTGTGATTCCATAGAGTCACTTTCTAGCAATGACCTTAAAAAAAAAAATATGTATTTCACTAGATTTCTGCCATCTTTGACTCCACCATTTGTCTAGAAAGCAAGGTGCTCCTAGAATCTCAATACAGGTCCCAGCCACAGAACAACAACCATGTGATGATAAGACACAGTAAAAATCCAAACACAAAAAAAAGCATTAGGCATGTTCAATAGTTACAGTTAAGTCCTAGACCAACTGCACACCCAGAAACAAACCCTGGATGCACAGCAGGATTCCAGAAGTGAAGGCAGGGTGGAGAAGAGCACCCAAAGAGCCCTCAAGCCATTCTGGAACAAGCAATACCCAACATGGTTGTGACTATGATACAGCTTCCTCCATGAAATTCTGACAGATCTTAACAGGAATATATCTCCAGATAAATTCACCAGTTATATTGACAAAAGAAGCAGGTGGAAGTGCCTAAGTGTGGTGGATACAGATTTAATAAAGTAAATAAAAATCAGCGCAGCCAAGTTCACAATGCAGACAAGCTACAAACTTCCCTTAATTAAGTAAATTCCATTATTTAATGTCTTATTCTTGTCTTTTGAACTAATTTTTTAATGATGTGCAGAAAATTGGAAGTTATATTCAGGAAGGCTTCATTTATACACACTGCACTGATATAGTTGTTTGTACCTCATATGTGATTAAATCGCAAAGACCAATTATTTCCTGTATTCTCAACTTGCAATTTCTCTAATGAGTCGCAAAACCCTGTAAATTTAGATATGAAAAATACTCAAATACTGTGACTGACCAGTAAACCTCTAAAACAGAAGGCTCAGAGGAGATGGGCAAAGGCAATGTGCCCTTGAAGCTCAGGAAACAGTGCTGGGCGTGACTAACCACAGCTATTGCAAAGAGTCTAACTTCACCTCAACGCAATGGGGACTGGAGGGTGGCCTTTGCTTTGGCTAAACAATTATCCAAATTGAGTGCATCAACTGGTAGTGTAAATGTTTCTCCCCAATTTCATCAAAAGAATGTGAACGTCTGAGTTAGACCAGCAGGGGGGGATGTATATGTGGTTCAGCCCATATATATCAACATATGCACTGAACAACCAACAATATTTCAAAGGAGGGCAACAGGCTTGAGCTGGTTTCAACCCAAAGATTCCTTTCTGACGACTGGAGATGCCGAGCGCTGTGATCGTGAGCATATTACAGAGACTGGTAATGGGAATCACATGGGTATTGTGATTGAACTTTGTATTGCAATTTCTATATTTTGCTAAGTGTAACTTACAAAATATACTTAACACATAGTACAAACGTATCATTCTGCTAAATCAGAAATCCCACATAACATCAAATATCTCTAAATACACACATTTGATATTAAACATTACACTCTCTATACATGGATTATCTAAAAGAACCTGGTCAGAGTATTACACTCTGACAAATACCTTTATGGGAAATAATGGTAACTTCTTACAGCAACAAGTAAAGTGCCAACGCTCATTCAACACAAACATCCGTGACCAATTTGCAAAAAGAGTATTTCACCTGCCACTGCAAAGAGCTGTCCCTTACCACCCCCAAAAGGTTGAAGCCTGGAGACTAATGAGCCACTTGTTTTCTACCAGGCACTGTTTGCTCAGGAGAAGAAATACTTTTTGAAAGCTTTGAAGTTACTGTCTACTGTCTTCATTTAAATGGACTCCTTTGGAAAAGTGTGATGACTTTTCACTTCTGAGGGAACAGCTGCAGCAGCTCTGTATTCTAATATTCAAAGAAATTTGTTCCTATTCAACAGAATTTTAGTTTAAACATTTTACCAGGAGACCCCACATCAAAGGAAGTGCACACGGAAAAGTTCTGTCTCTAAAAAAGCCAGAAGGAAAGCGAAACACTAATTTGCATTAATGAGTTCTCCTTGCAGAGTTAATTTCTATCCTTGGAGGTCACATAGCTTCAGCCCCTTGCTATTGTGTGTTACTTCATAAGACTTTACAAAAAAAGGGCACTATTCAACCTGGCACAGACACTACCCATTAACCAAAGAAATATAAATACCTAAATTATGAGAACAACCTGCTAAGCTGCCCCATGAGCGTGAAAAAAACCTGCCTTGTATTTTAGTACTATTTCAGTAGTGCTTAGCACTTTCACTATGGCCAACCACCAGCCATAACGCAGACCTATACTCCTTGGTACACAACACTTCTGCACTTCTGACCAACTAAGAAACAGAAATCTGAATATTGGCACCAACTATCTTGAATCTCAAGGTTTGCCCAATCTTAAAAGTTGTAAAATAGTTAAGAGACACATGTATCCCCAATCCCATCAACTTCAGGCAATGTAATAAAGACTACGATGCTCCATTTAACATCTAGCTTACTGACTCTACAGTAGCCTATAAAGCTCAAGAACTGTTTTCAAGTACTAAAAATACTTAAGTAATAAAAATATCTTCTAAAAAAAAAAAAAACTTCTCTGAGAAACACGTCTCCACAACCTGAAAAACATCTTACTCTTTCAAGATGTTTCACCCTGTCTTCTTTAATTTAAAAAAATAGAAAGGAAAGTAGGACACCTAGTTCAACTGAGACTACCAGCACAACAGTAAAGCTGAGCAATTTTCTATCATTGTAGTATATTCCATGTGGTTACCTTGCAAGCCTTGTGAATGACAACTGCCTGCTCTCTAGCCAGAGAAAACATTTCACAAAAATAATGATACCTTAACCTGACTGCAGTGCTGTTGATTGTAGGAGTAACAGCAACAAAAATTCAGCCTAAAACCCCAACACCATGTCTGTCCAAACCACCGTATCTTCCTTTAGCCCACTTATATAGTATACAGTTGAAACTTAAGAATGCCAGTCAAACTTTGTATTCAATCACTTGTATTCAATTGCTACAGAAGATGTACTATTTAGAGCATTTCTGTATACTCTCGAGCATGCACTATGATGAATTTAAAGCCTGAAAGCCTTGAGGTGGCATCAGTTACCAAGAATGCACTGACAAACATGCCAGACGAATCTGTATTCAATTGGCCAAAATATTCAGCTTTGATTCCTCCTGTTCAAAAAAACTCTTTGAACACTGGAAAAGTCTGCTTGAAGATTTCATACATTTGTCATTACTTATTAATCAGAAGAACAAAAAAGATACAGAATCCTAAGCAGGCACTAAAATGGTCAAATCAATGCTAATGCCTTAGTGAAAGAAAGTTTACACATAATAGTACCGGGTCAGCTCAGAAACATCGGAATAGAGCACCAATGGCTCTATCTCACTTGACTCCAAATAGCATACACCTCTGCTTAAATCCTGATTCACGTGAAGCCTTTTAGAAGCTGAAGGCGAAAAGACTTTGGGTCTAAATATCAGTCATTTATCTTGCCAGAGAGTTGCTGCCATTCTAGGAGAACATTTAGGCTTAGAAATAAGATCACATGGCTCCTCTCCAATAGTATGCTGCTATCTCATAACATTTGGAAGTGCTGAGCTTCTCAAAATGATGGACGGCACTTGAACAGCAAATGCTAATAAAGAATTTTAACACCCTGTGATATACTACTAATGTATCCATGAGGTGCAGACTTTAGTTGCCATATAATTGTATTAAGCAAAAACACCAATAGAAATATTTGCTCAGTACTTATTTGTACAAAATAACAAACGAAGCTCCAAGACTCAACCGTTGATTATATCCTTGACAGCTATACAGTTACTTCACAATGTGACAAAATGAAATTCTAATTAAGATCCTGAACTTACCATTTACAACAGTTCTCAGGACCAAGTTAGTATCAGTGCTGATTTAAATGCAAACATAACTCACTGCATAATTACTCTACTTATGGTAATAAGTTTTCTTATTAGTATCAAGAAATCAGCAACATTGTACTCACTAAACTTTTTTTTGTGAATTATGTATGCAGAAAAAGTCTTGCAGAAAATTTATGACTTAAAAATATTTTAAAAGCCTTTGTAAAAGATTCTGTAGGCTGCATCTTCTAATCCATTAGCCATTTCATCCCTTCGAAGTCTTTATGGAATCATGGAGTAGAGTAGAAGTTTAGAGTAGATTGTTTATAAAATAAATAACTAGAAACAGATGCTTGTCCCAAATTTATACCTTGATTATAGTATTTTATTTTCTTTTTCTGCATTGTAACTTTACCATTCCTTCTAGCTTCTACCAGCCACACTGTAAATGACACTTTTATCACTCAGTGTCAATTAGGTATCACCTGAACTCTTTCACCAATTCAAAAGCAGGTCTCAACTAAAATCTATTTATTAAGTTATTCCACTCTTGCAAAATTCCACAATGATCTATGGGTGAATTTATATTGAACTGAAGCTAAGACTACACACAGAAGTGAGTCAAGCTAATGGTCTGCTTATGCTAAAAGGAGGAGGTCTCACTGCTTTGTCCCTCACTGCTTTTGACATTAACTGGACACTTCATGAGCCCATTCAAGTTACTAATTCAACAGAAAGCTGTCCAACTCGGGGCAAGGGGAAAGAAGGGCTGGGCTAACCTTCTGCCAGGCTAGCAAGCCAGACAAACTCAACAACCACCACAGCCAATGCAACACAAATGGCAGGAACACAGCTGAGAATAGGATCTTCTTTCAGCAGTAATGAGACCGCTTCATACAGTCCTATGGAAGAGCATGCCAAGACCACCACACACCTGTCAAACTCTTCACCAAAAAAGCACGCGAAAATGTTTGTTTCTATTTTGTTAAATTAGCTACCCTGAGAATTGTCTGCATTTTCCTTACACCGCTGCTTTTCCTGACTCACTAAGAGATTATGCCATATATTCCCCACATAAAGGAGTTACAAAGCTTGCAAAATAATGAACTTACATTCTGTGATACATGAACTCAAACCGATTCCATATTAAACCACCTCTAGATTATTACAGATTAACACTTCTGATTTATCTGCATGTGAAAAAAAGGGGAAAGACTAAAACTATCTAATGCTCCATCAACCAGTCAAACAACAGATTAAAAGAGGACAATGACTGTTGAATTAAAAAGAATATCTATGTTTCTAATACAAGACACATGCTGTGTTAACTTAGCAGTTAAGTTACCAAAGCACTGTTAAAAGCTAGGAAGGTATCTACTAGAACTGGTCTTTAGTGAAGACTCAATTTTTTTAAAAAAGAAAAAAAAAAATAATCTCTTCTCTCAACTTATCCTCCAAGTTAAACAGAAGAGATGTGACTTTTTTGCCAACGTAAGTGTGAAGTACTGGGTTCTAATTTTCTGCAAGCTGCAGATGGTAAGAAATGGTAATCAATGAATATTAAAATTCTTGTTTCACCTACTAGTTTAAGAAATCATCTACATGTCAAAAGGAACGCAAACTGCTGTGACAACATCAAGGCCATTTCAGAATTTCTAACATTTTCTATCGCAAATTTCATTCTGATTATTTTGGAGATTACTTTCATGAAACAACTGATGATGCCACTCTGGAACATTTTAAATCGTTTTCAAGTCACTGCTGCCGCAGGCATCCCTTCCCCCTCTGTTTTCGGTTGCATGTACACACGCTCCACCCGTTCATCAGTACTTAGAGCTGCCAAATCCATGACGAGCTAGTCCAGGGTGCTAATTCACTGCCCTCAAAAACCAAAATCTATTCACTGATCTTCAATCTGTTACTTTAGCAACTAAGCCCATTTCCACTATTTAAGAAAAACACCCATGAAACTCATCAGGAAATTCAACTGCACTTCAAGCACACAACAAATAAAACCAATTCATTTATCACCTCAGGATTATGTGAGGAAATAAAACACCTTTTTCAAGGAAAAAAAAAAATCTTGACTTACATCTCACTATTCATCCAATCATAAGAATTATCCTGAAGTTACTACTGAAAGACTACAGGCTGAAATTAACAGTCGTCTCTGAAGATCAGCTGCAATTAACCAGGATTCAAAACAATGACGATTAAGGATTTCAGAATCACCACATGATGTTCCTATTAATTACAGTAAGTCTGGTCTGAGTTTTGGTACCAACCTTCTACATGATTTTGGGAACGCCTTTTCAGTTTACATGTGGGAAAAAATGTTACTCTGACCTCTTCTGTTAGCCACTTAATGATCTGAAAAAAACACTACAGAAGGCCTTGATAACAAAACAGCACTCCTATTTAACAATTTGTATTCATAATCTTTAGAGCAGAGAAACCCAAAGTTGATGTGACCTAAACCGCATTCTTTATTTTTCTACTAAAAGGCAGTCTTCTACAAGACAATCTTCAGTAGAACAAAGAACCTGACAATCAATCTAAAAGATGGTGATAAAAGAAAGAAAGAAAAAAATATCAGACTACAGTTACAGAAAATTACTTAAAACATCCCAAAGGTACCAGTGGAGAGATCCAAAAGTTACAAAGCCTAGTTTGCACTCAGAGTTATGTTTTGTCTAAACAGCTGCAAGTTCTCTTGACTGCCTACAGTTTAAGAAAACTCCGCTTATGGAAAGAAGTCACAAAATTGTATCTTTCCAAACAGAAATACAAACATAATTCCTCTAAGTCATAGTTTTATTGAGCTAAGCAGAAGTTTTCCTATGATGGGAAATTCTTTCTTCCCCGTTACCATGAGACACATGAATTTTTGCGGAAGCTTAATCATCCCAACACAAGAGACAGGAACCATGAAGTCTTGGGACAAAACATTAACTAGCTTAGAGTAAACATACAATACTGCTTATGAAAACTGAATTAACACAGGAAAACATCAGTTTTCCAAACCATCTTACCACTTCCCAATCTTGAATATTCATCCAAATGCAGGGGGGAAAAAATCCGCCACCATTCAAGGTTCAAACTGAAGAGACCTTTCAAAGACCAACTTGCAAAACAACAACAAAAAAAAAGAGCTTAAAGATATTCTAACTGTAATCTTTGTTCTACAAGATTACAAAGATTCTTCAACTGTCTCCTGGAGAAAATACATTAAGGATCCTCTCAAGAGAGCTGAAAAGTTCCAATACGAAAGCTGCTAATGTCTAACTGTCTCAAAATGTCAAATGGATAGAAAAACAGCTCAGAAATACCAAGAACACTAAAATAGACAGCTGTAAATATACATGCCTGTCTGGAGCCTCAATTATGAGATTGGGGCGGAGGGGAGTGGAATGAGTAGAGAAGTAACTTAAGTGTTATGGGAATAAACTCAGTCTTTTTATTCATACTGAAGTTAAGCTTTTCTCCTACTCCCAGAAGCCCACTCCATTTTGAAAGCCCTCAACAAACCATAGAATTTATTTCTGCCTTTGACATACATATCTGATCATTTTTTATTTTTCCCCTAGATAAAGCTTTTTTTTATATAAATTACATCTGTCATACAAATATTACTGATTTTTAAACATCATTTATTTCATAAGAAACTTAAGAAATGCTATCTTTGTGCTACCCGCATTCAGAAAACTTAGAAGGGGCCATACTATCACATGCAACTTGGTTATAAACTACATCTATCATACACTATTTATGATATTGGTATTCTATTGGTCATAGAAGCAGAAGTCATTAAAAGTCTTCCTGCAATTTTTGTTTTGGTACACAAAATGTAAGACAGCTACTTTTTTTCCCCCCATAAGCGTATTTCTCCTCAATGGCATTATATCGGCTCTGCTTCCCCTGCCCCCAGTGCTGCCCATTCAAAAATCTTTTATTTGCAATGCAGTGACTGAAATGCAGAGGCACCAACACTACTTCTATCAGCTGTCTAGCCTCCCAAAACAAAGATCAATCTTCTAGAGATACTCTCCCACACTCCAAAATTCATACTACCTGACAAGTTCCATGCTCTTTATTACAAATATACAGTTGGAAGACATGATCAAGAGAATTAAGAAAATTCTAAGATTATTTTAAAGTTAAAAAAGAGTTCTGAGATGCGAGATTATAACAACCTACATAGTTTTCAACATAAGCTAGACTTCACAATTACAACTTTCCAGTCATGGAAGAAAACGGTATTTCAAAACAGTACAATATTCAACTGTAGAAAATAATTTAGTTGGTCTACACCCCAAATTCAATCCAATTTTTCATTCAAGTAAAACTATTAAAAAAGCACCTCTCTTTTCAAAATGGGGTGGGAATAAAAGGAACTCATATATCTCACATAACAACCTATAGCAAATTTGATAGCCACCTAAAAAAATCCATCTAACATCTTCAAAGAATACTGATGACACAAGAGGGTGAGGGAAACAACAGTTCTTATCATGTATATATAGAGAATAATAAAAATAATACATTTCAGAGATTTTTCAATACCCAGAGTCAAATAGAAAGGAAGCTCACAGTCACTATCACCAATGCAAAGGGGCTTTCAAGGTTCCCAGAGCATAAACTGAAGCCCAACATGGAAAAACTGAATTAAGTCCCTGGATGAAGTAATTTCCAAACTAGACAAGAAGGAGAAAGCATAATAGAGCCACGTCTTTCAGTACATAGAGTTTACAACTTTATACCAAATCTTTCAAGTGGTAGAATTCAAAACTTCAGTGCCACTTTTTAATTAAATACTGTCCAAGCCAGCAAAACTAAGTCATTTTTAAGAACGTAGAACGCGCACAAAAACATTTCAACACAAAGCGCAACTGATGCTTCTCAATTTCACCCTGAAAGATAAAATTTAACAAAGTCTTGTAATCTAAGCAAATACCAATCAGCTAATGCTCAGAAGCCCCTACCTAAATAAAACAAGAAACTTCTACTCCAAACATAGAGAGCACTAAATCACTCAATAGACGTTTTGAGAGAATAAAATCTGCCTGATTAGTTCAACAAGCAGCAGTACCAATAAAGGAAAACGATCGCCCTACAGTTCTTAAACTACAAAATGCAGATCAAAATTCCTACCACGAGATTAACACACAACAGCAACCCTGCGAACCCCTGGAACGGTAAAACATACACACGCACCAGTAGGAGTTGTCACCAAATTGCATGCAAAAATCCTCTTAGCTCCAATGAAGTCAGTGACTCTGATGAGACCTTTACCTTCATTTTTCCATCGAAATCGTACTTGAGTCGATAGTTACAAAAAAAAAAAAAGTCTTTAGCAGCAGCAGCACCGGAGCTGAAAAGGTGAAGAGAGAGATGCCCCAAGATCCCAGGCAATCACACTGCTCCCTCTGCCCCCACCTGGAGCAACATCTGCAAGAGAAACCAGCGCTAAAAGAGGGGGAAAACAATAATAATAATAAAATAAGAAAAATAAAACAAAATAAAAAAAACAACAACAACAAAAACAACAGCCGAACCCTATAGGTCTCCACCGCCTTTCCATTCACGCCAGGCGGGGCAGGCACACGCATGCAGGGAGCCCGCAGAGCTGTCAGGGGCCACCAAGGATTAGGATTAGTCGCCCAGCAGCTCCGGCAACCCCGAGCAGCGGCGGCGCCACCGCTTCCCCCCCGCCCCCGCCGCCCTCGCCACAAGCGCCACCAGCGGCCTCGTCCCACCCGGGGAGGGGCTCCGCACGGAACGAACGCCCCGCACCTAAAAATAAACCTTCACCCCAAATAACCCGTTCCCCCACCCCCCGCCGCCACCACCGCCTTGCCCGCACCCCGTCTCCTCCGCGCCAGGCGGAAGGGGAGAAGGAGGAAAGCGGCGGCTCCACGAAGCTGGGCGACCCCCCGCCCCGCGGCTCCTCTCAGCCGCCCCGGCCCCGCCCGCTCACCCTGTGGCGCAGGCCGCCGCGGGAGGCAGGGTGAGGGGGGCGGCGTGGAGACGGCGGGGGGTTGGGGGTGAAGAGAGGGGCAAGCGGTAGCTCCCTCAACCGCCGGCTGCGTCCCTGCCGCCTCGCCTCGCCTCTCAGCTCCCGGGCTCGGGGCGGCAGCAACAGCGGCGCGGCCGCATCCCCGCTCCGCTCCGCTCACTTCCGCGGGCGGCAGGGAGGCAGCGGACGGGGCGGGGCGCGGCAGCGGAAAGGGCGGGCGGATTCCCCCCCACCTCCCCCTCCCCAAGAGGGGGGTGCCCGCTCCCCTCTGAGACCGGGCGGCCCTCGGGGGGCGGTAGTTAAGTCCGCCCGTTGGCCGGCGGTCAGCCACAGCCTTGGGGGGGCCTCGCCATAGCGCAGGGAGACGCGAAAAGAAACGCGTTTAAAACGCTCCTCAGCCGCGGCTGGGAGCTCCGGAGGCGCCCCCGGCGCGGAGGCCTCTTTCCCCGCTGCCCGCCTCCGCATCGCTGTCTCCTCACCTCCCTGCCCGGGCAGGGAGGAATAAAGCACGTTACCACGAGGAAGATGGAGCCGTGAACGGCCCGGGGAGCACCGCAGCCCTCCGCGGCTCACCTGCCCGCGCTCGGCCTGAGGGCCTGCTGCCTCGGCGCCGCCGGTCCCAGTGCCAGGACTGGGAGCCAAACCCAGCCCTCCGGGCCCCGGGCTGGTGGTAGGAAAACAAGCCAGGAACACTGGCTGGCTGCAGGGTTCCCCTCTGCCCTGTGGTGCTCCGAAGCGGTTCTTGGATGAAAAAGATGATTAGGGGATTGGAAAACCTCTCTTGTGAAGAAAGGCTGAGGGATTTGAGTCTCTTCAGTCTGGAAAAAAGATGACTGAGGGGGGACCTTATCAACACTTACAAATACTTAAAGGGTGGGTGTCAGGAGGATGGGGACAGGCTCTTCTCAGTGGTGCCCAGTGACAGGACAAGAGGTAACAGGCACAAACTTGAGCATAGAAAGTTCCATCTAAACATGAGGAGGAACTTCTTTACCCTGAGGGTGGCAGAGCCCTGGCACAGGCTGCCCAGAGAGGTGGTGGAGTCTCTGTCTCTGGAGACAGTCAAAACCCACCTGGACGCGTTCCTGTGCAACCTGCTCTAGGTGACCCTGCTGTGGCAGGGGGTTGGACTAGATGATCTCCAGAAGTCCCTTCCAACCCCTACCATTCTGTGAAGAATGTCACACACATGGAGTAGCTGCTGGTTTTAGGGTTACAGTACACCCAGACTGGACTTGTGGTCTAAGTAGTTTGGAATCACCAAGTTACTCTTTCAAATGCTAGGAAAAAAAGAAGTCTCAATACAAAAATCTTAAACACATCAAGTGACTACCTTTAAAATCATGTAACCACCAACCTTTAACCTTCCTACTTAACCAACTTACCACTAGTTAAGTACTGTGGGGAAAAAAAAATATGCTTTACCAATTCAATTATGGTTACCTAGATGCCAAAGGAATATTATCTGAAACTACATTTCCAATGCTGAGCTCCAAGGCTGGGGAAGTTTCAAAATAATTTCCACTGAGATAATAAATTTCATGTTTAAGGTACGATGCACAGCGCTAGCAAGAACAAAACGCCTCTTGACTTTCAAGGTCAAAAATCTAATGGAGACATGCTAATTGTGGGCTTTACACCCCGTTTCTAAAGGTGCATGACAACATGGTCTGAGAAACACAATTGCATTGACATCGCGTGATTAACAACCTGTCACCTTGGCTTTGTTTTTCTTAAGCAGCAGAAGAAACCAAAATCAGTCTTTGTCAGTTCATAAGTAGTATTTAACAGAACTAAGTTTTAAACATTTTAATTAAATCTCCCAACCCATAATAGCATGCCTCTTGAATTCCTCAGCTAAACAAGGTGAAGTTAAAGAGTATACCTTCCTCTTTTGAGCTGCTTGAAGATAAATTTGTTTGAGTGCTAAAATAATATAAATTTGTCGCTATATTGTGAGAGGTAAAGACATCAGTCAAGTGCTGATTTAAAGTACAGGCCCTGGATATTTGCATTCAGGAAAATAAGATGACAAGAAGCAGGTTACTTGTTTGAGAATACCTAATGCATAATTTCAGTCCTGTCCCGTATAGTTGCCATGTTACTTGAATATTTCCATGGTTACTCCATGAAGTATCCCATTGCAAGTAGGTAGCACTGTCATTGTGGCAATGACTCCTCTCAAAGATGCTGCTGCTGTTAACTTGTTTGTAAGGCAAGCAAAGAATCGTGTTGAGCTGCCTGTGATGCTAGTTATGGTGCCTTAATTGCAACACAAAACTGATGCACCATAACTCGTTAGGAAAGACATTCAGTTGCTTTGTTAAAACGGGTAGCTCTTGCTTTCAATATCAGATGTTTCCCTTAAATACAAAAAACTTATGCAAATACGTTCATGAAGGAAAAAAGCCAAAGCCTGTAGGTCCTAATACTGTCTACATCCAGAGCATATTTGGACTTCTTTACACTATGCTATGTTCTCTTTATGCTATGAGAAGTTTTGGGGAGAAGATTGGAAAGGAATTCTTGAACATTACCGAGCTTGTTCGCAATTGGAGCTATGGAGATCTAGATATCAGTGGCAAAGCCTGCCTACTAAGAAACATTCTTTGTTCCTGTGTCTCAAAACAGGAGAAGAAAGTCAAAAGCAAGCCCTACTATAGAGCGAGAACTAAAAAAGCTGCATCTCTGGGGCTTAATCTCTTTCTCATTAGCATACGTCTGCCAATCATACATGTCTGTGATGCTGCCAGGCAGCTGGGAAGCGCCTCTTCTGCATTATAACACCGCCATATCCATCCTTGATTGGTTTATTACTGTTTCTGCCCTACTCCACACCTACAAACAGCAGCTGTTTAATAAACAATGCTCAAAGTGTTTTATCTCCTTCTGCTGCTGAATATTGTTTCTTTAAAAATCCTGACCTTAATGTGAGCTTGATACAGAAGAGTGTCAGGACTGCCCTAATATCTTCAAGGAAGCCTCATAACAGCGTGTGGCAAAGGCATTATTTGGCAAACCAAAGCAACGTTATTAGAATATGATTGTGGAGATAGTCCGAAATTAAAAAAGGCTTCGCTTGCAGTAACCAGTTGTCGCCAGTCATACTCACAAATTACTATAATATTTGTTTTACATTTTTTAATCTTGTAAAAAAAAAATCTTGCAATACAGTGCTCATCTGAATATCCAATGAGCAAACATGTCTAGCCACAACTGAGTAATTCCATTGAAAATACACTCACAAATTGGAAGAACAATTACAAATTCAAATATGAAAGGCCAGAAAAAAAGAAATCTCTAAACTTCACAGTTAGAATCCTTTTTCAAAAAATAGTACTTGAAAGGGTATGCACTACCGGTAGGGGTTGAGGGGGAAAAGACTAAACATCCTAGTGGTTGTTAGTTCACTATTTTTCTAGTTCGCAGACCTGAAAATACTTCTTAAAAGCAAGCAAACCTACTGATAATGGGTTTGCTTTTATGAGAGCAGAGTTCCATGAGCATTCAATGCCAACTGAAGCAGCCCCCAGCCCCAAGCGTTATCCTTCCCTTGGTATGTTGTCAGGTTTATGGTGCCACAGCACACCACTTAAGTGTTCTGCATCACCAAAGGAAAAAAAAAAAAAAGTTCCAGTCATCCTGTCACCACACCCCACTCCCCACCCCGTTCCCTACCCATCCTTTTCCCCACAGATGTCTCCTGATTTACCTCCTGTCAATGCCCAAGCCAGACCTTTCCTCCTGCAAGTGTCCTTCAGCAGCAGGCAGCCACTAGATTGTCTCAGAACCACAACCTCAAACTGACCAAGACCTAAGGTTATGTGGGAACTGATTCACGTCCAGGATAACCCAGCAGATCAGTAAATATAGACTTCTCAAACTGAATCACAAGTGGTTATTCTGGCACAGCCAAGAGGGTAGAATAGGTATGGGGAGCATAAATAGGTACTGCAGCTTTCAGTACTTTCTGCACTCCCTTAGATCTTCAGGACTGAAAAATAGCAATTTCATAAAATGATTTGGTTGTTTGGGTTTTGGTTGGTTGGTTTTTGTGATAGTCAGCTGTAAAACAGCATACTAAGCCTCCAACCAAAGATTGCTTTTAATTGCCTTTCTACATCTTCAGAAGAATTAAGAGCCTCTGGAAGGCTTGGAAAAAGCCTTCCATATTAAAAGGTAAAGCCTTTTAACATAGGGAAAAAAAAAGCCTACCATATTAAAAGGTAATAAATGTGACATTCCAGATAGTGCCATCAATCAGTTGGAAAGAGAGGAGAATTCAGTCTAATGGCATTAAACAGATAGGCCTTAACCTGCAGCAAGTTTATGTGCAAGCTTAACTTCAAGTTTGATTTAGTCTTCAGGATTACAATTAATTCAACTTCACCTCAACTACTCCCTTGTGCTACAGCACTACCAGAACTAGTAAAAAAAAAAAAATCAAAAAATCAAAATAATAAAGATACCTATAACTGCAAAGTTCACAGATTGGAGATCTATTATACAGAATTCTGTTGAAATCACTTTTCAGACCATAACAGCACTTGAAATACTTGTTGCTCTGAAGTGAGCTTCCATATCCTCTTAAAGGATCCTGTTAAAGATGCATTTGTTTAAATTCTGTCAGTGTTGAGTAATGCTAATGAAATCTACTACAAATTTTGTTAATTTCATGAGAACTTTATTTATGCACTATAGCAAGAGAAACATTTTTCTGAATCATAACATCAGTAGTATTTTAATATGGACATAGCTTTCTACAGCACTTTAGTTCGGGGCAGAAAAGGCTAACGTGATCCTTCTGTCACAGCAGGCTTCTCAACTATTTGCTTAAGGTATAATTCAAACCATCCTCAATAGACTAAGCACAAATTAGCTTTTCGGGAAGAAAAAAAAAATATCACTTTCTGTTAAGACGGGCTTTCATTTGATCTAATCTCATTGTTTTTTGTCTTTCATCTTGATGTTAAAAACTCACCAGTGCTTTTACAGTTCTCTATAGAGTACTTGTATGACTGGAGTCAAGACAGGGCAGGGATGATACTGGAGCTTCTCATTTACACACTTTAAGTGGCATGTACCATTCATAAAGCCTGTATTGCATATTTCCTCCTAACATCCTTTCCATTCATGTTGTTCAACTGATAGCTGATAGAAGCAATCACCTCATCTCTGAATAGAATTCTCCAGAGGAAAATCCGTTATAATTCTACATAAAGTTTAAATGTTTTTAGATATGTGTGTGTATACACACACACACACGTGTGTGTATATATATATATAAATAAAATCAGTTCACTAAGTTTAAAAGAAGATAAAGGATACAGTTTTCCCAGACAAAACACGTACTCATTTCATTTTCTAAATCTGAGCATGTTAAGATGTAAGAAACGTAGCTACATTTTCAAATTACCTTAGCTCAGCCCTGTCTTGACACTGTGCAATTATGCTAATTAAGGAACTTTGGTTTATGGCAGTCTTAAATTAGCTTTCACTGATTTTTTAAAACACCATTAAATTTAACCCTTCCATCACATCCCTAAATAGAATCCGTACTAACATTCTGCATTCAGAGGAGGGGTGCAGCATCACAGCAGTTTAAGTTGACATAAAAATCAGGCTTTTGTGATTCTCCTTTTGCTGATGCTCAGTTCTACGCTTCCTGGCACTGTCATCACTGTCCACTCAGGGGGACCGATCCAGCCAAAAGGAAAGCCTACCTCCAAAAAGGCATTACTGCTGAACTCCCAGAACTGGTACAGGAAGGCAGTGTGGGGCAGCGGCATGAGTATGGGAGCTCCAACCTAAAATCAGCTTGAACTCTTGTGAACATACACTCTCAAAGGGTTCAAGAAAATCTGGTTTAATCTATCCTTCAGGGACAGACTAGATGAATTCATTTTCTGACCATAGCACTCAACTGTTGTCTCAAACCTGTATTTCATCTTCCATACTTTTCTTCTGGATACCTTCCATCTCTCCCGCATATTCCATACTCTCCTGCCATTCTCTTCCTTCAGCTGCATGATTTTGAAATAGTTAAAATTATTAATTGCATGTTTTCCATAGAGGTTTCTCCTCCCTTCATTTAGGGCATACAGAGGTCTTCAGCTGTTTCTGGTTTATCCTCAGTGATTGTTTTCAAAGTTGACTACTCTGGTACAAGCTTTACTACTAAAGTGGAAGCTCTCAGAAATGCCCCTATCCTATGTTGTGAGGTTTCACAGTTCCAGAGACAATTCTACTCATTTTGTGAGGTAAGGAGCTAGTTTCCTGTTGCCTCTAACAGACAGCCAAGAGACACATACAACGAGATTGTGCTCTATAATTGGAATGTGCTGTGAAGTTACTGTTGGAAGCCTTAGCTGAGGCAGGCAACATGCCTTGTTAGGATGTCTTCTACCAGACAAAGGCACCACTGCTCTGCACCATCAGCTGCAGCTACAGTCATGTCATGGCCTGAGTACCAGGCCATGGTGGAAAACTGCTCCCTAGTAAAGGTTTATGTCTTGCCAAAGGATTGCTGCAATTCGTTAAGTGGGAAAGAAGAGCACCCCATTTACTTTTAAAATATTTCAGTTACATTATAGTAAGATGTCTGTGGTGGAGAATAAAGACCTTTCAACAATGAAACTGTAAACAGTTTAAAAAAAAACAACTCCAGAAGTAGTGAAGTACTTCAGTTTGAATTGATTCAAGGCTAATGTGCCAAGAATTTCAGGAATGCTGCATATATTACAGAGAAGTAATCTTGCCAAGTCTCTCGCCACTTGGAAGTTCTTTTTCAAGACTATTTGAGGGGGGGTAAAATTGGGTGAAGGTAATACTCATTAAGGAGCTGGCAGTTAGTAAACAGATGTTTACGTAGCTGTAAGATTTCAGCTCCTGGCAAGAATAAGATAGTTTGTTTGATAAAACATTTAAGCATAATGTGTTGGACTGTGTAATTTTATTCAGACTCAGAGCCAAAAATTTTATCAAGTGAAAGCATGTGGTAGCTTTTCAGGTTGGGAGAAATTCATTATAAACTTTTGTTTTACAGGAGAGCTCACATTCCACTTTCCTTTCTATTTTCATAACTGCTACTATGTGTATGTAAATGGAAGTCAACTATTCATAGGATTTTTTCCTCCCTTATGTCTTAGTAAAAGTGGCCTGAGGTCACATTTTCAAACTGGTAGAGGTTATTGATAAAAGCAATTAATGTGGCATCCTTCTATTGCAACTACATGCTCTAGCTTAAAAGACCCCTAACCTAAAGGTAACTCCAAGTGGTGAATTGAAAGGTTAAATCTGTATTCCAATGCATTCTTAATCAACCCCAACAATAAGGCTGCAAGGGGAGAAGTAAAACCTCTACTTACAGGTATGTAACACGTAGAAACTTAGTGAAGTACACTTAGTAAAATTACCCAAATTTAACAAGGTTGTTCTGACCTGGTTCCCTACCCAGCTACAAAAGCTTGTGCTGGGACAAACAGGCGGTGGGAGCAAGTGCTCAGAAGTGTTCCCATACCACTGCTGATGAATATCAAACTGCAGCACAAGCGAATTAAATAGCAAACATCCATTCCAGGGCAGCACAAAAAGACTCCTGTCTGCCTTGAAGAATAGGTGCTAGAATATTCCCAGCAACATCACCATCTTTAGCCCAACTCTTGCATTAAATAGTAGATCACATACTCAAGTCTGCATTAAATAATAGATCACATACTCAAGTCCATACATCACCAAGGGCTGGATTCAGCCTCCAACTGAAATTGGCAGGAGTGGATATGGGAGGCACAAACCCCACAGCTATGTCATATGAACCGGGAGGGTATATTCCACCAGCCTGTCGCAATGGGAGTGTTAAAAGGGCCCTGAGGTGCCCCTCTCTCTCCCTTCCAATAAATCAGTGACTAACGTCAGCTTCATTCTGTGCACCTGCAACAAGCCAAGAAGCACCAGAGGGGGATTTAATTTAAAAAGACTTGAAACTTGTACCGTATGCCCTCCTCCCCACCATCTGGTTAGTGGGGACATTCTGCATGAATTCAGCATGCCAACTGCCTATTCAGAAGGAAAAAAAGAAGTTCCTCTTTCAGTAAAAATATTAGGCAGTTCCCATTCCATCTTTAAGGGCCTCCAACGTAATCCAGATCCATTGAGGAGATCTGAGGATACAACCCTATTTACAGACTACAGAAACTGGCAGTGATAGATCAGTGAAAATCTTGTTTCCTATTTGAAGTTCATCTTAAGGTAAATTATAACCTTAAAGATTCTGTATAGTATTTGAAAACTGCACGGAATCTGTTTATATCTAATCAGAGACGATTTCTATCATATATCTTACATATTTCATATATTTAAGGTCAGAAGATTATAATATTACCATATTATAAGATGTTTTAAGATAATGTTATGAGATCATATTTATCATATCACATCAAGTATGTCTTACACTGTATATTTCTATGATTCCTATCATGATTTACTTAATCATATGTCTATGTTTATATCAAGCATTAGTTTATCTATCATTAGGTTATATCTAACCATATATCTATCCAGCCATATAGCTATGGCTTATTTAATATGCTGAACTAAAAAGATATCAAGCTGTAAACATTTCTGATACATCACTCATTGACCTGTCGAAAATCTTCCATCCAGGGGAAAAAAATAAAACTATCATTGGAAGCCTCTGACGCTATAGGAGCAACATGGATTAATTAGAAGTTACTTACATGTGTATGCAGTGTGAACCAAAACCTTGATTTTGCTACTCTTGAAGTTGCAGAGCAGGACTCCTAGAGAATTTTCTTCAGTAGACCTAGATTTCAGTAAACCTGGTGCTTTTAATAATTTGTCTTTTATATTTCCCATAATTTTCACTCTAAATTGTTTTCTGTTTCAGAAAAGTTGATCTTTGGTTGTTTACAGCCTCACATCTTCAACACGTGCAGAGTCTCATGCTGTTTTTCACTTCCTGGGACAGATTACAAAGGATTTAAAATAAGCTAACCTTAGTGTTTCAGTTCTTCCTGTTGATAAAGTGTTATATCCTAAGCCATAGTCTCACTGGAATATCTGAAGAGAGTGCTAGGTTTGAAGAAATTAAGCTTTGCAGGAATTAAGCTATTACATCCTACAGAGTCTAATCAAGATCCTACTTCTAGGGTCAAAGTGTAAAGAATGCAGAACTGTAACAGAAAAACTGAAAAAATCTGTGAGAAAAAAATAAGGTCCATTTTTAGATTTGCCAAAACCCTTAAAAATCGCATTTTCTTGTGCAGTTTGTGACAAAAGGAAAACAACCATTTTCCCCCCCAAGTCCTAGGCCTCTTAAAGTAGTACATCCAGTTTGAATAAAAGAACAAGTGACTTCATACATTTCTGCAGCCCTTCTGCAACCCAGAACCCCTCACAATGGCTTCTGATCCTAACAGGAACTTTTAGCAAATATTTTCTAATGAGTTCCAGGTTTACAACAGGTATACAAACTTCACAAGCACTTGTCTTTAAGCAGTACTGTCTTTTTTTTTGTTACATTTACATGATTTTGAACCACCCTAGTCATGGACAATAATTCCATTCAACCTTTTAAAACAGCTGTGGCATGACATCCTGTCCTTCTGTGTAAAATTAGCCCTGCTCAAACACAGGGCCTCTTGGAGCACTGTAACTGAAGGAGCAACTACATGAAATTTGTTCAGGTTTAAAAGTTTCTAACAGCAATGCCAACACTTCTGAGTCCGATATATAGGATGGTTACAAATATGTATTTTTTTATGTTAGCCCTCATCAAAAATACCACACGTTACTATGAAAGGCAGCCTCTATTAAGATTGCTGTCACTGATTTGGGTTCCTCCCATTTTCCTAAGGGCCGAGTTCAGGCAGTAGTAGCCTATAACAAACTGCCTGTGAATGCAAAGCAAACACCATAAAGACATAAGCGTGGCGTGGCACAAACACCAGAGGAGGGCTGCAACCAAACGCTCAATTCCTATAATACTGCTGTGTTAATAGCATTTGCAGTTCCTGGGCTTTAATAACATATTCTTTGATATTACAGGCTGGTTCCTGGAACTGTGCAATTAGATCAAAGATGTTTGCCTATGCTGAAAAAAGTTTCTAATCCTTTTAGTTGCATAGAAAAGCTTGAAACCACGAACCTCAAAACTTGAATAGAAAGGCCAAATGAAATTTCCCTGAAAAGAAATCAGAATTTGAAAGGCTAAGTCATTTTTGTAATTGTTGGGATTGAGAGTCCTGAAATTTCTAGCATTCAAAAGCTTTTTCAACTAGGCTTTTTTAATGCCTCTTGAGCATTTTCTGCTCTAATTCATTTTAAAATATGGTAAAAAGTAGAGCTGCTATATCTCTGTCTAATTTCCTGGGGAGAAACGTGAATATATACATGTGTTACTGAGTGCATGTGAGCCCAGTACCTCTTCATTGTAACACATGTTCAGTACATCTGATGGTGTGATAAGCTAGTTCGACAGGGCACAGCTGAAGAAATTAAATTAAGAAAACAGGAGCCGCAAGCATCTGTTTTGTTTGACTATCTCAGAACTTTAAATGCTACGTAAATTTGGGGGGGGTTCTTGTCTTTCTGTGGCATTAGAAAAGCTAACATGAAAGTCCTCTAAATTAAACCTAATCCATTTGTATCTGACAGATTTATTCACAATTTTAAAAGGGAGGCAACAGTGGGATGGGATAGAGAGATTTTTTTTTTAATTAAAAATAATGTGTTCATTTGTACACAAATAAAGCTACAGTAATGGAATATATCTTAGTTTTGAAATCTTTTCTCTTGGCCTTCAGTCCTTGTCATACTTACGTTTACATACATTGCTCTACCCGTTATTCAACTAATGCTGTAAAATTCCAGCTTAGTCTCCCTCTAATCTTTAAGCTTTCTGCTGCACTGCATGTTCTGTTAAGGTTTTTCATTTTACTAAATTTCAGAAGTGGCAGCCAGCCCACTCCACTCTCCCCCCTCCCCAAGCACTAGCTGTCAGCAGCAGCCATTCGGTCATGATACTGGCTTAAGTGAAGAACCTGACCATATGTGACTGAGATTATATCACTGCCACCAGAAGTGCCTAAATGAAAAATGGTATTTCGGGAAATGTAATATGATCCTGTTTTAAGTGTCAATGATGTTAAGACTTCTTCAGCAGACCATCCCATAAACTTAGAGTCCAAAAATAAATGAGCATTGACCATTTAGATTAGTAAGTTTTCAACTTCTTAAAATAAGAATTTTTATAGTATAAACCATTAGGCAAGAGCTGCCATAGTCCATAAGTGGCTAGATAAGTTCTTCAAGATGCTAAGGGACCACAAGCCTCTTTTGTCAAAAAGGCAGGAGCTCAACATTTTAAGATTAGGATCCTTGTTTAGCTCAGTGCTTCCTTCGAGTGATTATTAGTTGCTGTTTTCTTATGACAATACCAAAACCTGCTCATCTCAGAATGTGTGTATACAGACAGACATAGCTTATGCTTGAAAAATTGACTAGTCATGTCTGACAAAGCAGTGGAGACCCAGCTCACATTTCAGCCAGAAGATGGTAGTTCAACAAAGATGTTTATCTGAAGGGGCAAAACATCCAAGCTTCAATAACGATGATCATAATTCAAGAAGAAAATCTGCTTAGGGGGGAAAAAAAAATCTGCACATCCCTGGAAAACATCATACAATCCTGACAGGAATTGCTGTGCGACTATAGTAGAAAGTCTAGCATAAAGCCAAACCAGAGCAAATGTGGACTACTTCTGACGCAGCCTCTCAAATACTGATCCAAATGAGCTTAGAAGAAGCTAGTGTGACAAAGAGGATATCTGAGCTACCCGTCTCTATTAGAAGATAGTTTTCCAAATGAGTCTGTGGACTGCAAGGAACTGTTAGGACACAAGAATCATTTTGAAATGATGGTGTTAAGCATAAAATATTAAACAACATAATACCCATCAGCCCCAGAGAATCACAAAGTATTTCAGATTCTGGACGTACCACCCCAGGAATACACAGCAATCAGTTAGCGCTTTTTATGCTTCAGAACAACAAAGAACAGAAATTAAGGAAAATGCTTCATTAAAGGAATGAGTCAATCCTCTGTTTAACCACAAAATTCATAGCATCTTAGTCATTCAAAGCAAGCAGCACTTTTAACGTATTGTCTCAAATTTAACATATGCATAGTTTTTACATACCAAAAAGTATACCACTATTATTAAACAAATTTAACTTGACATGTCTAAAGCCATTATAATGAAATTTTCATTAGTAACTATATAGATTTCTTAGATGTCCTAGTAGAGAAGTACTATGTGACTTGTGATACTCGCGTATTTCATAGAACGCTTATACTGGAAACTTGTGGTAGCTACGCCAAATGCATCTTTTGATACAGAAATCTTTAGAAAAGCAAAACAAAGCCAGACTACTGGTGACACCCCTCTTTTTTTAACCCAATAGTAGCACTTGGACTACCCCAGCTGTAATACAAGCATCATGACTGTTAAAATATTGGCAATAATGGATCTCATTTTTCCTATACACACTAAGAGACAGCATCACTTCCAGCTAGATGTTAACTTGTGTGTGATGGGACATACTGTTTATCTCAGAGCAGAGATCAAGTACCAACTATTTCAGCAAAAGCTTCTAGATCTTTTTCTGGGTAACGTGTCTCATTCAGGCGCTTGAGCTGCATCCTCATTATCTCATCTCCAGGCTGACTAGATGTCTGAAAACTTTCCTACTTTGAAGAGTTGATTCTTGCAAAAGTCTTAGATTGTCACTTGAGGACATGAAATGCATCCCTTAAAATGCCTGTAGTCCTATAACTTCAGGAACTGCGTGTCAAACATATGTCAGATTCAGTCATACTAATATCGCCTGGCATATAACGATTACATTTACAAAGTTTAACAGTGCCATTTGGATTCAATGAATGTAGATTTTAAAGCTGTGAGGAATTATTTCTGTAATCCAGGCTGACTGTATGTGTAACAGAGAACTTCTGTCTGTAAACTGTGCGCAGACTATAACCTCTATTTCATCTATATAAAATCTTTTATAAGCCCCTCTAACCAAAATTTCAGAGTATGAGCTGACAACAGATAAATTATTCCAAAGGTTAAATACTGATTGAAGGGTGTACCTTATTTCCTATTTGCATGCAGCCTGCAAGCTTTTTTCTCCTTGATTAAAGACCCATTGTTTGCGAGCAGTCTTCCTCAAACAGCTACTTTGAGATAAGACTTTGACTGTTAAGCTGGGCAGAGTTGCCATTTTTGAGGAAAACAAAAGGTAACGCAAAAGAACAATGCACTACACAAGCAAGCATCTGATAAGATCTGTTGTGAGAACATCTTCACAAGACGAACTGTGCTCTCTTCCTACTCAGACCTTAAAGTGACTTACAAATCCTGCCCAGTCACACTCAAGACAGTGTCTTGAAGGAAAGACAGCTTGATGCAACTCAGCATAGGTGCTATTATCCAAGTCTAATCAAATTAATTTAGACAGCAGTTATTGAACTATGAACTCGAGAAAGACAAACATGTTTTCATGGCAGGGAATAGCTCTTCCGTGACAGTTAGTGGAATATCTTGCCTGGTCTCCAGCAGTCTGGTTGATTGACTTGTTGGCCAGCTAAGCATGCAGCAAGGAATCAACCACTGCCAGGTATGTGAGTCAAGGATTTTCTCAGATATGTTCTCTAGGGTAGGGCTTGTTGTTGGTTGTTTGTGGTTTTGGGGGTTTTTTTGTTTGTTTGGTTGGTTTTTTTGGTTTTTTTTTTTTTTTTTTTTTTACCTGAAAGGTAACAAGACTGACTGGAGGTTTTCCAGTGTATGAAGTACTCATTATTATCCTCCCCTGCATGATCTCTTTGATGAAATGTTGCTTTTAAAGGCAGTTTTAATAGTACACCTCCCCTCTTATGAGTCTTATTTTCATTAAGTGTGTGGGTGTTTCACGTCTTTGAGGCTCTTCTATCCATGAGTTCCGCAGTTACAGGGGGAGAAGGCCAGACACAGCTCGCTTCCTTCAGAAAAGAGGCTAAAAAGGGTTCTGCCAAAGCAGCTGTGTTAATTGCTAAAGACATACATACTCTCAATGCAACATACAAGTCATTCTGTGCTGCCTCAGTTCTGGACTCCCAGAGCTCATTTGGTGGTTTCCCTAAGGGACCAAACCCCATCTGTTAATGCTCATGTATAGAAGCTCATTGATGGTATCACTCTTATGCGTGAACTGTTGGCTAGAGAAATTATTTTAGCATTCATCTTGGGGCTGGTGTGTAGCTCAAAAAATAATTCTAAAGAAGTACTGGCTGGAGAAGCTGTAAGAAACGTCTATTTACTGCTAAGATTCAAAAGGAAAGCTGGTAGTTTCTCAGCACAAAACAATGCTTCCTCCATTTTCTTTAACATTAGTCAGATGTTTGGTCTTTGGTCCAGAGGAGGGCCATGAAGATGATCAGAAGGCTGGAGCACCTCTCCTATGAAGACAGACTGAGAGAGTTGGGGTTGTTCAGCCTGGAGAAGAGAAGGCTCCAGAGAGACCTTATAGCGGCCTTCCAGTACCTGAAGGGGGCCTAGAGGGGAGGTGAGGAGGGACTCTTTATCAGGGAGTGTAGCGATAGGATGAGGGGTAACAGTTTTACACTGAAAGAGGGGAGATAGAGATTGGATGTTAGGAGGAAATTCTTTTGCCCAGAGAAGCTGTGGATGCCCCATCCCTGGAGGTGTTCAAGGCCAGGCTGGATGGGGCTTTGGGCAGCCTGGTCTAGTGGGAGGTGTCCCTGCCCATGGCAGGGGGGTGGAACTAGATGATCTTTAAGGTCCCTTCCAACCCAAACCATTCTGTGAGTCTATGTCCTTTGGAAGCTGATTGTAAATGAAAAAAGCATCCTGTGGTTTCTTTCAGGGAAAAGTTTTATCTGGGTCCAACTGGCATTTTCAACAGGAATTCCAAGTTTTATGGCCATGTTTTGAAAAGAGGAAACCTTACAATGCTCTTGAAAAGTCATTTCCTCAAATACTAATTCGGGTACACTCAAACTAACAATAAAGGCAAAATTTATTTCTTGCTTTGCCAAATGAATTGAAAAATTATTTCAAGGAAAGGAGAAAATGCTCCCAGCATATACACCATTAAACAAGCTACATATATGCTTTCTATGTATTTTATCTAAGCAGAGAGGCCTCAAACACCTTGAGATAATAGGTCATTTATGTTTGACAAGAAAATAACTGGCATGTTTATAGCTATACTACAGCCTTATCAGCAGGAACAAACAAAGTTTTCTAATGTATATACTCAGAAATGGGGTTGACTGGGATTAGTCAGCCATGGCATTAAAACCACAAACCCATTGCATAGTCCCTGAGGAAAACTCATTTCCAGGGCTACTAAGCTGCTGTTTCAGGATCACTTACAGTCACTTACAAGGCTAAAATTCACAGGGCTTTGGATCTTCAAGTTCCCCAAAAGAAGCAGTAATCATATCAAAACATGCATTGTATTTTCACCTTCTCTCTGGTGTCTTCCTCTCTATATCTTCTAAGTTCCTTCATTATAATTTTTATTTGGAGCTTATTTTTTAAGAAAAAAAAAGTTTACTTCATTTGTCAATGGCAGTTCCACATGCTAGGACATTGTTTCATTCATTTCCTTACTCAGGCTGAATTAGTATTAAATACCTCATACCTTCTAAGAACTCAAGCATAATAATTTTTATGGAAAAAATCAAAGTATAGAATTAGATAAGATTTCCTCTTAAAAAATACATATTTCCATAATAAATAACTATACAGATCTAGATAAAAGAGTCATTTAACAAGAATTACCTCCTAAACTCAACTATGCTGTTAAAACGCCACTTACTCTCAAAGAAACTCTGCCATATAGCCATAAAACACATTTTCATAACATTTCTGTAAAGATAGAAGCTTTCATATTTTTGTGCTTTAAAACATTCAAGATTGAGCTAAAAATGGGAGAGAAAATCTCCTATATAACGATCATAAACAATTCCATTATTGAATCATACCGATACTCCATGAAGTCCATGCTCCTGGGCCTGGTTTGTTCAGCAAGGAATGATTCCAGAAGGTGATCCAAGAGAGGAAACATTTAATACACTGCCAGTATGGAAACAGTCTTCCTAAACCATACTGTATACCTGAAGCAAGTTTATCCTTCTTAGTATAAGTCTGGATGTTCTTATCTGTACACGTCCTTCTTATAATCTGTTTATCTCTTGGACTTCGTAAGATTCTGGTGTGATTTCCAGAATCTATCGTTTCTGAACAACAGGCATTTATTTCACAGCTTTAATTTTTACTGAAATATTTGATATCTAATGCTCTTACTCATGATCAGTTTCTGTAAAGTTTCTAAGCAACCAGTAAACAGGATTTTTAGTTGTCTAGTTTCCAGAGTAAAATGCAACTCATTAAAGTGAGCATGCAAAGCTGAGGTCAGATTGAAACTATTAGACTTATTTTAATGTCGTATTTCATTTAAAATGTTGGATCAGGGAACAAGTCTCATAGGATGTGTATCTTTTCTGGAACATCACAGTGAACAGCAGTTCTTCAACAAGCCTCATTACATTCACTGCATAATATCAGGCAATGTAAAGAGAATGAATAATAGCATCACATTCAGTTCATTTTATATTGATAAAGCTTTGTGTCTTGGGACTAACATGCTAATAACCATGTGAATGCTTGTTTTGATTAAATGGATTTCTTCCAGCAGCTTGGAACAGCAGTGCCAGAAGTAAGTTGCACTGAAGGTACTCACATCCTTACACACACGGAATGATGTGATTTGGCATCAAGTTACTGGTTGCTCTCTAAACCATTCAGTCTCACCAATTAATGTTCAAGTTATAACTGATCCATACATCCTCTGAAGTTCAGCTGTCAGGGCAAGCCTTGACCAACTCAACGTTATTAGCCAACTAGCCCTACATACCCTCTCTGCTTGTGATTTTTGCCTCCATAACTGTACGAGCAGCACCATGTGCATCAGACAAAAACTGTCTGAACAGAACATGAGAATAGCACTGTTAGCATGGATCCGTCAGCCCTCCTCAGTTTTAATTAATTACCTGTCCAGATCAGTAATGGGTGAATATAGAGAAAAATGGCAAAAAAAAAAAAACTCAAAGAAAAAACAGTTAGTCATCTACTGATAGTATTTATTAAAGGGCATTGAGCCAGTATTAAGCAAACAATCCTGAGGACTCACCCTGCCAGATAAAAGAATGTGATCCTCAGAAATAAAAAGCTTATTCTCAACGCCATGCAGGGCAACCTGCTGAGCTCAACTGCACTTCCCACCCCGTAAGTGTTTGTAGAGTCAAAGAAGCAAAGGTGAGTATTTGGCGAGTATCAGCCCTGCCAACATTGGACAAACCCAAGGAGAACGAATACGATGTTTCTTTAAGCATGTAGCGCTTGAGCTGTTAGCCATTGTAAAAAAATTAGCAGTAAGAAAGAAAATAATGAACCTTACTGTACCGAAACAAGAAAAGCAGATTCCCGCCCCACCCCCCACCAGTTATAGCCCTGGTACTTTTTTTCCAAAATATATCATGTCAAAGGAATGTGCCTTTCTTTGCCTGCTGACCGCTCATTTAGAGAAGTATGCTATTCAACAGCATTTAGTGCACAAAGAGCAAAGAAGTTTAACTGTTTCAAAGGAATGCAGAATTCCAGCTCTTGTTACAGGCTGCTTCTGAATGCTCACCCTATAGCTTAATATTGAGCACATATTGGATGAAAAAGAACAGGAACTCATCAGAGATGGCCCCGTTCCAGACTCACTCCTCTCCTCCCCCCCCGCCTCCCAGCTAAATAATTTCTGCTTCCTTGTGAAACAGCAACAACTTCAGATAAGTCAGTTCTCCTAGGGATATTCGTATTGCATTTAAGTCAAGAAATCATCATCTACCAAAACGTTTAAGAAACTAAGTTACAAGCCCTACTGCCAAGAATCCAACCTTTCATTTAACACAGGTTTACGTGACAAAGAGCTCAAATACCCACCAGTCCTTACACCTGATCTCAGACTAATTAACATCTCTCAGTAGAGACAAAGCCCTTACAGCACAGAGAACAGCAGAGCCTAATGTTTATGGCTAACAGAAGAGTTAAGAGAGCAGAAGCCTGGTTTATTTTATATACATATTTAGCAATTAATTTCTTCAAATATACCCCCCTTAGTGTAGGAAGAGGATTCAAGACTATCAAAAGTAAAAGGAAGATTAACAATTTCTTCAGCCAGCTAGGATGGAGATGAATGATTCAAGATGAACTGGAATTGCACTGAAAACGTCTCCTGACAGCAGTGAAATATGGATTTTTGTGATCCTCAACAGACAGGTAATGACTACTTAAAGCTTCATGGTCTCGGACCCCAATTGCTTTAAGTGTCCAGTAATTTCCTCAGAGTCAAAAATTATTTGTTCTCAGGGCCAATTTTGTCAAAGTCACAAAGCTCTTATAAAAACTTAAACATAGCCATTACTCCCAAATACTGGCATTCAGAAAACCATGCAGCTAAACTTCAGATCCTCTTCCTTTAAGATATAGCTAGGTCACCCATGGGGTTACAGTTGAAGGAGCGTTTTTTTTTCTTTTTATTTGTTTTTTACCTTCTCTTGAATCCTCTTGTCTTTCACTGTCGGTACAAGTCTCCAAATTGCACGGATAGGAAGCTTTATGAAATGGGAGAAGACAGGCTTATGGAGCAGATTATCCATAATTTAAGCAATTTCTGTTACTGCACAATTAAAGAGGCTTCTCCGTCTGGAGTTTGAGATCTGAATGCATGTTTTCTGCCTCTTCCCAAAGACCCATAGTCCTCGACTGTTGCGCAATCCTTTTCTGCAGAGCAACTGGTGAAAATCAAAACATCAAATGCAGAGCCTGCAACAAATGACCAGTGTTAAAGTGCCACAAGGGCAGTGTGAGCTGGAAGAACCGAGGGGCAGTTCTACCAAATGTAAATCATTTCCCTGACAGCACGTTCTGACAGCCCTACTTATGCTAAGAATATTCTGCTGCTGCAAAAAAAAAAAAAATAAAAAAAAATCAAACAACAGTAGCTAGGTCCTGATTTTTTCCTACCCCTCTCGCTACAAAGAATAAATCCTAATACCTCTTAAAGCTTGTTCAGCTGCAGTAAAGAGGTTAGAAAACTGCTGTTTCTAGCATATTCCCCCCTCCTCCTCAAGCTGTATTTCACCGACTGCACTCTCCGATTTCACTTTTGTTTCGCACACAATCCTGTTCTGTGGGTTTCAGCCAGATTAATGCTTTCTTTCATTCTCCACTTTCTAAAACTGGAACTGCAAGGCACCAGTTACAGGGCATAACAATGTAAGCTCAGATAAAGCTTAGCTTGCAACTGGAGCCTTTGCCTTGACTCTTACCTGCAAACTCATTTCCTTTCAAGTCATTACATTTCTCTTTCCATGAGCCTGTCTCTACTTTGCACCTTTGATCAGCAGACAAGCAATAAGTGTTTGCCTGGCTTTTGTAGTGGATGGAAAAACCAGCAAAGCCCATTTCCATCAATTATCATCCTAAATTCCTGAGTTATGGAAGTTTGGGTTGTTTTTTTTCCCTGCCTTTGTTGTTGTTTATCTTTTAAGCAGAAAAGTCCGAGAGAGGAGCTGAGTTCTTATTACAGCAAGGCAATTAGTCCTCACTACCACTCCACAGCCATTGGAGATTAACTTAAAATCTTTTAAGTCTTTATTAATGTATACTTCTGTCTATAATAAATTATTTAGAGCTTGGCTAATACTACAGAATTTGTCCTGAAGCTATTAAATACAGCTGCCAAAGACTAACCAGCCAAAGCAATGTTACGGGCCTCCTGCACATCAACATCTGTGGGAGGCAAAAGAAATAATTTCTTTACCTTGTCAGCACAGTTTGTGGAAAATGATCCATGTGGTAGCGAAATATTACTGCTTTGCAGGACTCTTCTCCCACTCATCCCTTCTAGGTCTCACAGCTATGAAAAAAATCTTTCAATGGATCCAGGAAAGGATCCAAGACAGATTTTCATGTTTGTTTTCAGCGTTAGCTCATCCCACACTACTCGCACAAATCCTTCCCTCCAGGTTTGGAGGCTTGACACAGGCAACCATTCTGACATTTCATGCTTGGAAACCTGCCTTCAACAAATCCATTTTGGGTTCCTAAATGCCTGTTTGGCTGCTTATGCTTCAGCCCATCTGTTTGGATGGCACCAGGCCTGCTTACAAGGTGATCTTCCACTTTCACTTCACTTCCCATCCAGGGATGCCAGCCAATTTTGGGCACTTGGCACAATACCTTCTCCTGCCCTCACGTTAGTACAAAGCCCTGCTGAGTCAGAAACACTGCTTCTGTGCTTTATCGAATTTGTTGGCACTTGTGGGGCTCTGACCACCTGAGCAGCAGAGGAAGAAAACTGGAGTTGTCAGCACTGGAAATTGCCAAGTACACTTGTTGCTGAGAAGCCAGGGGAATGTTATGAAGATCAGTGATGCATCATAGCACGAGAATTTTAATTGCAAATGCTCTACAAAGCCAGGATCAATCATAAGCAGAAGGACAAGGATAGTAAAATGGAAAACACAAGCCACAGATGTAGAAGATTCAAGCAGGTGAAAGCATTGAGCTCTACTTTGCCCTAATGGTTCCTTTAAAATGGACAAACACTAGGACATACTTGGTTTGTCTATACTCTAACTTTTATCTAAGATCACAGCGTTATGGTTTATGCCGTTCACTGAAAAATCATACTGGGCTGAAGATGCTTCTTTGCAAAGTTCTGAAGTCCTGGCCAAGCTCTTCCAGAGGAATGGACCACTTGTCGGTGGGCTTGTTTCAGGCTGGCCTAACATCAGTGCTTCAGCAGCCACATGTGTGGTGCAGATGGGTCCTTACTGAGCACAGAGGGAGATATCTGCAGTAATCCAGATGGCTGGAGCCTCCAAAGTGTAGGAGGACATCATCTGGTTGATACATAACTTGGCCTTGGCCAATATCAGGATTCTACATTTTCTTTAATAGCCCCTTAAATTCCCTATTGAAACAGAGACGAAATACTGAAGTATTAAACTGGCTTTCTTAACTTGAAAAACTTGCACTAACAAGAGTAAGTCAGTGGTACATATCACCAATTTTCTCCCCCACCCCACTTTAAGGAAGGCAGTAACAAGCCAAGGAAAGCAAAGACAAGCTTTCAACATACCATATCAGCTGTCAGAATGTTTTTGTTTAAGAGTTTTAGTGAAAAATTATCTTTTCACTGGTTTAAAGCAATGTGACAAAAATTTCCAAACAGGCATTCTGACACCTGAAAGAACAGTTTCTTCTTGTTGTGCCCTGTGCTTTTATTAAAGAAATCCCCTGGCTTCTTATGCCACGATATATTTAAAAGGAAAAGAGAGAAATTTAAACACTTCAGCTTTACCTAGGAATGAACCCAATTTATACTAAAATAATGATCCATCATGTGTTCACAAAACAGCAAGCAACAGAGACTAAAGCCCTCAGCTCTGGCATGGCAACTATCCGGTATCAACAAGAATAGCATTAACCTATTTGTTCAGCTAACACATGTGGTATCAGTCAAGGTGAATTTAGCAGCAGCTTTAATGACAATAATAAAATATCACTAGCAGCCAAAATCCACAAAACAGTGTCAAGATCCTGTTGTAAAAGAGGTAAATAATTTCATTTCCATTGAGTGAACAAAATAGAGAGAGATACATGCATCTATATAGGTATATGTGTATAGCTATATAGATGCATACACATGTATATACGTAACACGCCCACCCTGAAAACACCTATAAGGAGCTGATCAACAAATACAGACCTCGTCCTACTAGTCCCTGTAAGCTGCTAGTAGCTGGACAGGTAGCAAGGTGTAACTCTTGCTCATCGTGAGCTGTTTTGTCATCTTCTCCTATCATCCTGGTATCTCAGCCAGAGACCTTCATCTTCCAAAACCTTTCATTTCAAAGTTCTTTGGGCAAAGACTTCTCTATCACAATGAAGCCACAGCTTTTGCATCCTTTAAGCATATCCTGTATGCATGTGTTGTATTGTGGTTCGGTTCTTCTTTGGAAGAATTTGCTTCTTCCCCTGTCTCCCCCCACCTTATTGCCTTGATAAATAACGGTAATTCCAGCATAGCTGTTAGTATAGGATTTTCAACTTACTTAATTTCCTGTTCTTGTGAGCAGCATATATTAGTTCAATTCTAGTTAAAACCTGATCTGGTTTCTTTTTTATTTTCAGTGATGCAAACTATCTTCAATATGCATCACTGATTTAGATTTTCTATGATTTTAATGAAACAGTAGATTTTTAGTTCCATGTCCAGTTATGGGCTCCCCAGTACAAGACAGACATGGGTATACTGGAGCAAGTCCAGCAAAGAGCCACAAAGATGATTAAGGGACCGGAGCATCTATCATGGGAGGAGAGACTGAGAGAGCTGGGACTGTTCAGCCTGAAGAAACGGCGGCTCAGGGGGATCTTCTTAATGTGCATAAATACCTGAGGGGGGGAAAATGAAGAAGGAGCCAGACTTCTCAGCAGAGCCCTGTGAAAGGACAGTAGGCGATGGGCACAAATGGAAATACAGAAGGTTCCGTCTAAACATAATTATTTATTTATTCAACCACCGTAATAGCGATGAAGCACTGGAACCTGCTGCTCAGAAAGGTTGTGGAGCCTTCAACCTTGGAGATCTTCAAAACCATACATCAGTCCTGAGCAGCCTGCTCTTTGTGACTGTGCTTTGAGCAAGGGTATTGTACTAGATGATTTCCAGGAGTCCCTCCCAACCTCAGCTGTTCTACAATTCTGTGAAATTACAAGCTATTACTATAAAAAGAATTCCTAAGCATATGCAAATGGTATCATTGATTCTGCATAAAAATAAGTGCTTCTTAAAGAAAGAAGAAATAGCTAACAAATGTCACTGGTAAACCGATTCCCAAATGCATAGATCCATTGTTGGTGCAGTGTCAGGATATAGTATTTAATTTTACTTCAAGAAAGTATTTACCTGAGTTTTCATAATGCTTCTCAAACATAAGACAGTACTTTTGTGTAGAAGCATTCACACAGACACACAAATAACTATATATACTACAAGTTTTGTTGCAAATAGCTTACTTAGAACTGTTTGACCAGATAACTGGTCTATAACTCCTCCTAGACACCATAGGATTTTGAGATTATTTTCCTACCTCTCCCACACATGCATGAAACAGTTTGATTCCCCCTTTTCTTCCTAGAGACATCTAATTTCCCAAGAACACCAAGTCATCAGAAGCAACTGCCTGCAATGATACCTTTGCTTTGCCAGGGCCTCAGTCGAGATGAAGTCACTCTTAGAAACGAAAGACCACAGCTCTTAAAAAAAAAAAAAAAAAAAAAGAAAAGTGCAAAAGCAGCACGCATTTCTCAAAACTTCTTTCCTTGGTTATGTTATTCATGTTCACCGTCATTCTCCGCCAATCAGAAGATACTGTTAATTCAGTTTTGTACCTGGTAGGAACAGGTTGATAAGATGGTAGACAGAGGCAGAGACTTCTACCCTTACCGCCTGCTACGTTTTTCATGGCGAAAGCAGCTCCCTCCCATTGCTTTCTGCCAAGTACAAGAATGCATCAGAAGTTAGCATCAATCAATCGCATGCAGGGTGCCTGATGAGGTGCCACACGGCTGAGAGGTGGGCTGTCAGCGGAGCACACTGTGCTCACGTGCCTCTCAGAGGCTGCGTACACATACCAATCAGCTCTGTAGCGCTTTCAGAAACTTTATTCCTTTACCATCCAACCCTGAGGACGCAATTAAAGAGCTTATTTCATATGGATAACAGGTTGAAGCACTTGCATTGCCGCACTAGAAACACAGAATAGATATCCTTATGGCCTCTGTCCTACAAATGACCTCTCTTTTAGTCTCTCTACAGCCAGGAAAGCTATTTGTCTTTTTAAAACTCCATGGTATTGGGATTTGTGCCCCATTTGTTACCTGCTCTCCTAAATTCTTCTCTGCTTTACCAATCTCTCATCAGCAGCTTTCCATTTTATAAAGTGTCACCCTCCAGTGCATTGTTTAACATTTATCTAAATTAAAATCTCACCCTATTTAAAATGTGCCTTTTACTCTAAAATCTCTTGATCAATCATTCTGTAGCTACAGCCTGGCCTCTACAAATTTGATCAATGTGTGCTTCATTTTATCTTCCAGATTGTTTAATAGAAACCTTAATTAGTGCTTTCATTAATTAATACCAAACCCAATACTGATCCAGAGATATCCTATTTGATATCTCCCTCGCCACTGGTGTTCCATTGTTTATTATTCTTACATTGTAGCCCAGGCAATTCTGTATTCATACTACAGGATTATGAAGCAGAGAAAGCCTTTTTTTCCTACCAAATTCTTCCTGAAGGAGCTTCCCACACATAGCAACAAGAAGCCGTGGTAGAGTCAGATAACAGAAACCCACCACGTTTTATTTGTCTGCTAAACACCTAATATACTGCAGACTATTAACTTTGGCTGAATAGAAAAGATCAACTAATTATTCACATATGGCTCAAAGGAGAATGAAAACCTCTCCCTCACTGCACTGATTGACGGTGGGTTAGTTTTAGGGTGCTTGACGGAGCAGTAGGATTAGAGAGGCCAGGCTGAAGTCTGCTGCTCGTGAACCCGGCAGCCAGCTGAGCTTCTTCTCACCTCTAACTCTCTCTCACCCAAGATTGAACACGTTAGATCCCCGCAGTCTTGTCTGCCTAACACAATCTTCCTATAGAGTTGTTGCATGGTAACTATCCACAGATTGGCTTTCAAACACAGGAAATCAGGTAGCCTATCCAAAAACCCACAAAAATGTTTTGGGGGGAGGGTTATTGCAATGAAGGGGGCCTTTTCTCATTAGCCTTCCTTTTCTCAGACACACAAATCTTCCAGCTCTGAAGAGGACTAATCTGAGTGTTTTCCCTCTCTTACTCAGAAGAGTCCTACGCAAAGGTACTTTCACAGGAGGTTTGCCTCAGGAAGAGAATACTTACAGTAATGGGCCCACTTATTTAAGACATACGAGATCAGATTATCAAGAATACCCTCTCATTTAAGTACAGGCTTTACAGAAATTACATAACGGACAGCAAGTACTAGATTTGCAGATGTACTTGGGGATAAGAGACTCATTCTTGCCAGGAGCCCCAAAACAGGCTTTAGAATTATTTTTTTTTTAAATCTTATCAGAAGAGTTATAGTAAGAGTTAGACCACTGCTTGCTTTTGAGATAGCTTCTTCTTCACACCTAAACAAGAAGAAGGTCTTTCTCAAACTGAGTCCGAATCCAGCAATTCACCCTTAAACACTTAGCACTAGCCTTTCAAGATATTTCTCACATAAGATTAGGGAAAGATAACAGGAAAATTCAATCTACATTCCGCCAGGTTCAACATACAACATTGTCCTTGAAATTAAGGAGACGCTTCTCTAAAGTGGAAGTAGCACCTTCTAGCAACTCAACTTTGCTCCTCAAACTTGTTGCACAATATACTCTGCTATATTTCCTTATGGCTTTATACCTATGTAAAACTTTTTTCTTTCTAAACGTAGCTACCATTCTCAAGATAATTAAAGAGCTGAGAACCAAAACTAACTAACCTTTTTCCCCATCTTCGCATGGTCTGTAATTCTTCTTTTCCGAAGCCCTTCCAAATGTTCCCCTAGCAACATGTCCCTTGATAAGACTGATACACACCACAGAAGAAAGGAAGGGAATTACAATACTGGCTTTATAAGAGCTCATCTTGGGGTCCCTTCCTCTCACTTAAAGAGACCTAGCCCAGCCTATGGTTTAAGGAGTACTGCTAAGTAATTCTAGATTTTTTCCGCTTGTCTTTGTGAAGATCTCAAATTTGAGGCTGGTGAAGTAAGCAAGCAAGGAGGGGAGATATTGTGAGCCCATGAAATATGACTTATCCTAGAGTGGAGAATGTGAATCCTGCCAATGACAGGGTATAAAGGATCTAATTGAAAGCATATATATAATTTGAAAGCTGGTGGAGAGTAAGGATCAAGTGCTGAGCACCTGAAACCCCAGGTGCAATTAATAGTTCAGCTGCTTAGCATCTACTGAAAAAAACATACCCTACTTCATAAGAGACTCTGTTTTTCAAAGGTCTTCCTCCCAGGCCACTCCGTTTCTCTATTGATCAGATAAAAAGAAGAATGGTTGGAAATCTACATACAATTAAAAGGAAGAATCAGCATGATAGTTTAGAATAAAAGCTTAGCCAACAGGAACTGAGTTTCATGTAGTAAATTGGCAAATGCCTGACTTAAGAACGGTGTTTGAAAGTAAAAAGACACTCAGAAAACGGATTCTGTGAAAGTATGTCTGGTTTAGACTTTATCTGTTTATATATCAAAGGGCGCTTTTCCTAGTAGCTGCATGCCAATCTGTTCTTTCTGCTTTGTACACACTCTAAAAATTATTTCAGGATTGAATTAGCTGTCAGTTTTGGATAGCCTGGATCTCTAGTGCAGAGGATATACAGCCACTTTAAAGACATCAAGCAGAAGGTATTGCTCACATTATGAACGGATGATCAAAAAAGTATGCCTAGAGAATGAGATGAGGCAGGATTATTTTCTATTCTAGAAACTAAGGATGTGTCTGACTGGGAGCACCCATAGCCAGATGTGTCATCGTCTCACAAAAAACAGCTGCAGAAATGCAAAGGCAGACGACGGTCATGAATAGTCATACAAAAGCTTTCCTATGAAGAAGGATTGAAACGATGCAAACTGTTTAGAGCAGGCAGGAGACAGACACAAAGGGAAATAAAAGACTGCACAGAAGAACAAGGTACAGCAAAGAAGGGCTGAGCTCTTATTTGCTTTTACCCTACACAGGGGAAGAACCAAGCCACAGCACATTTGAAATGCAGGAAAAAAGTCTTTTTTTTCTTTTTTAGATTTTCTTTTGAATAAAATAGGAAGTGATTAAAATGTGGATTTTTTTTGCTGCAGGTCATCTCAGAGGTCAAATGTTAGTCATTCAGAAGAAGATTGTACAAGTAAGCATATAATGGGAACATTCATTAGAAAGGGTACAGGCTGGGATATCAAACTGTATGCTTCAGGGCATAAATCCCTCATCAACTCTAAGGAATTAGAAACCAGACTTTTATAAGCAGTTATCCTGGCAGACAGGGAAAGAGTTGTTAATTTCTTTATAATGCTTTTGACCCAAAACACAAGGGGAGGATATAGTCACAAAAGGAAATACAAAAAGAATTGGCAAAAATACAAATGAATCAACACGTGATGACTTATGAGAAAAAACACAACTTACTCTTTAGGAAAAGGAAAGGGATGAAACATCAATTAATCCACCAAAGAGAAACAGAGCGAGGTTCTAAGGTTAGACCCAGTAAGGTGGAAATATGAGCAAACAGAAAAAGAGCTCCAAATTTTTAAGCGGAAGAGAAAAATGCATCACAGTTATACGGAGGGTGAAACAGGACTGCGGCATATTGAAGAGATGAATAAATGGATTTTTATATTAAAACAAAAATTACAGTGAACCAAATTACAGAGCAGATGCAATATTAAACATCTGAAAGTTTTGTTAATATAAGTTAATGCTGTACTCAGGGAAGCAATTTGTCTAAATTATTTGCTAAATGTACTTTCTCATCCTGAGCCTGGACATGCTTCAATCCTAGCAGAAGCAGAAGGTAACATAGAAATGATCCTTCCTCAATAGCACTGAAACTTGTTGACAGGAAAGGGTGATGAAACTTCAGTTATGTGTTTTGTGCACAGAAATGATCATTCATCAGGGCTGTTTGACACTAGCTTCCTTTGACAGTGAATTCTCAAGGAAGGCAGGCAGGAAGAGAAAACCTGCCACCGATTTTCTGTCTCATGAGGTAAATTGGATGAACAGATTCCAATTGCAGAGTATGATGTGTTATTAAATTCTCTCAACTCTGAACACTGCATATGTTGATAGACAATCTGTTGGTAGCTGGAGTGATCTTCTTCATTATCCTAGCTTATGGCCACAAGTGTGCCATAAGCTATGTTTCAGCCCAGGATATTTTATATCTTCTCCTGCTTGAAGTCAAAAGAACCCCCTAGCAAACTTCTTACACACCCTGGGCAAGATGTCTTAGTCACTTTACCATCGTTGCTGGAGTTCATTGAGCAGCCCTGTCCATACATACCCCTAACATTTGTATTTGGCATGGTAACCTTCAACCTTATAAATTCTTGTAAGAGAATCTCTGTGAAGATATAACTGAATTATAAGATCCATGGTGCTGTGTGATCAAGCATGGTATCACTATCAGACCTATCACTTTTTCTACCAGTGTGTGGGACCATATGTGCTACATTCACATGTCAAAGAGGCAAGCAGGCAATGTGATAGGGAGGTGACAGCTGGGGTGTGTGCCTGTGCCCCACAGCTAAAGGTGCACAAAAGACATAGAATCATAGAATAGTTTGGGTTGAAAGGGACCTGCAAAGTCATCTAGTCCAACCTCCCCTGCAATAAGCAGAGACATCTTAAACTAGATCAGGTTGCTCAGAGCCCCATCCAACCTGACCATGAATGTTTCCATGGATGGGGCACCTACCACCTCTCTGGGCAACCTTTGCCAGTATTTCACCACCCTTATTGTAAAACATTTCCTCCTTGTATCTAGTCTAAATCTTCCCTCTTTTAGTTTAAAGCCATTACCCCTTGTCCTATTGCAAGAGGCCCTGCTAAAAAGTTGTGCACATAGATGCACAAAACACCAACCTTTCATCACCTACTCCCTGCTCAATGGTTAATTGATCACAGACTGGGTCAATGACCTGGTCATTGCATGTCAGACCTCAGAGTAGGCTACAGGCATTGGTGTGGCACAGCAGAGTGAGACATAAAGCTAAGAGGCAGGTAGGTGTGAGCCATGGGTGATCTGCGGGTCGGGAAGGCATAGCCTCACCAGTCGGTGCTCATCCCACTGCTGTCATGGAGGAAGCAGGGCAGGTTGGAAAGGGGCAGCCAGGCACAGCCTGGAGCCCAGGTCATCAGGCAAGCCCATGGGTGATGAAGCAGGTACGTGTCCATTGAGAGCTGCTGCCTGCAGTGGCTTGTCGCAGACACACAAAGAACCAACTAAGAGCGGAGCAGGTACATAGCATCGCTTCCTTGAGGTACTTTCATCAGCTTCCAGCAATCTGCAGGTCAAGGATTTCCTGCACCCGAAGCAGTGTCTTTAGGTGTAACAGCCCAGATGAATTTTTCGTGCATGAATTTGTCTAATTCCTCTAAGAGCCCATATAAACTGCTGGCACACAAAGCATCCTATAGCAGTGAGCTCCCCGTCTTAGCTTTCTTCCGTCTGTTGAATTCCTTTATGAATCACTCTAAAAAGCAAATAACTATATATATATATATGTAGCTGAATTGCTGCTGAATTCTTGGGGGTAACTGAGAACAGACCTTGATCTGGTATAGCTATAGAAGTATCAGTTGCTTTGAATGATTTGATACTACCGTGTCACATGCAAATACAAAATTTCAGGCTTAGACATACTAGCAAAGGGACTCTTGGAAAGAAATGATACAATGTGTTTGGTTTTTGTAAAACCTGGCAGCCAAAATGTTTTGTCAGATTAAAAAAGCAGATTAAAAAGGAAAGTAAAGGGCTTGTTAGTAAAATTTTATTGCACAGAGATACCTCCAGAGACTAAACGAGCAGAGCAATCACAGTGTCAGTGCCATTTATCACCGAGAGAAGACTCAGCGTTCCCACTGTAACCTTGTGTTTCTATGCAGAAGGCCTTCTCTTGGCTTTCTCCTTGTTATGATCAGTATGATACACCGAATATGCACAAATGCGGTTTCCATACTCAATTGAGTTTTCATGATAGAGAAACAGTACACAATCTGACAGTCAAAAAAGAAAATTACTGTACAAAAACTATGTTTGGGTTATTCACTGCAGTATATAACTGGGAAATCATGGAATCACCGAATGGTTTAAGGCTGGAAGCGACCTTAAAGATCATCTAGTTCCAAGCCCCCTGCCATGGGCAGGGACACCTCCCACTAGACCAGGCTGCTCAAAGCCCCATCCAGCCTGGCCTTGAACACCTCCAGGGATGGGGCAGCCACAGCTTCTCTGGGCAACCTGTTCCAGTGCTTCACCACCCTCATAGTAAAAAATTTCTTCCTAATATCTAATCTAAATCTACCCTCTTCCAGTTTGAAGCCATTACCCCTCATCCTATCACTACATGCCCTTGCAAAACGTCCCTCTCCAGCTTTCTTGTAGGCCCCCTTCTGGAAGGCCGCTATAAGGTCTCCCAGGAGTCTTCTCCAGGCTGAACAACCCCTGCTCTCTCAGCCTGTCTTCATAGGAGAGGTGCTCCAGCCCTCTCATCATCTTGGTGGCCCTCCTCTGGCCTTGCTCCAACAGGTCCATGTCCTTCCTGTGCTGAGGATGCCACAGCTGGACACAGTACTCCAGGAGGGGTCTCACGAGAGCATAGTAGAGGGGCAGAATTACCTCCCTCACCTGCTGGCCATGCTTCTTTTGATGCAGCCCAGTGCTCACTATGGATTATGGAGAAAATTTGACAAGTAACGTTGCAGAACTGGGACAGATCAGGCCATCAGGAGAATGATATAATCTACTGCTGGTATCAAATGCAGGGACTTTTCCCATGTCTCTGCAATTGGAACATGTGTGCTGGGGCTTAGGATACTGTGCTGTTATACCTTTGTCACATTGCCTTTTGAAGTGTAGGAAAACTTGCTGAATATTTTTTCTTGGCATTACATGCATTCAATTGAAGGAATGATTTTCAAACACTGCTCTTGAGAGCTTGTTGCCAAAGCTAGCTGGGCATATATGCTGTAGGGCTCAGTTTAAGGTGTCACATACAGTGCACTTCCAGCCTATCTTGAGTTGCTCCAAGCAACTTCAGGGTGTTGCTGCTCTCCAACAGCAACTCGGAAAAGAAGATACCCACCTCCCCGTGTGATGCAGAAAGCTGATGCCAGTGGTGCTGTGCTGGCTTTAAAACAGTGATGAAAAAGGAAGCCTCCATTTCAGGGTTTTCTTTGCAAGAGTTACCTCAAGGGCTTCCTCTACACAGAACAATCAACTTACTGAATGCTTTTGAGCTGCTATGATTTTTGGATGGGAGAATAAAAAGTTATGTTTCATGGTCTCAGGAGATCATTTCAAGATAGGGTTTCTAGTGGAGTTAGTGGTGCCACTACTTGAGCATCTCACCTCTCTCTTCCCCCCATTTTTCTATTTAAAGCCCATCATCGGCACACGGGTCATTCAATCACTGTATAGATGCTTATAGTGCATGCATAAGACATAATATTCCGTCCATTTGTTTTTTCCACAGCATCTCATGAAATAACGTGATGCCATTACCTCGTGATTTACTGCTGTTCCCTTTTTCTTCTCGTATCTCTCCATTCCAGAGCACAGGAAGCTAACCTCCTGCTCTGTTGTCGCAATGCAATTTCCCTTATCGCCTCATGGGAGTTAACTCCCTAACTTCTTCGTAAGTCTTTGATTCTGCTTTAAGTAACAATCTTCAGACTGACTTTAGAAAAAGCGCACTCCCTGCTGTCAATATGTTATATTTTGTAAATAAATGAATTATGACACACTTAACAAAAAATTACTAATAATGCAAGAAAAGAACATTTGCCTAAACTGTCCATTAACCACCTGGGAAGCCTGCATATAGGAAACATCTGCATTTATTTTTACTATATCAGAATTTGATTCAACAGTACTGGGTTATGTCATTGATTAAATGGGTGCACAGAGTGCCTGTTAATGGAAACAAAATAAACGTACTGTGTGAGATAGAAGAAGGTTGTGGGGATAAAACCAAATGCTTTTGGTGAAAAGGAAAGCAGTCTTTGTATCCATTTTCATGTCTTGGTTAGAGTATTTGTGCATAATTTACCCAACACATTTGCAAGGAGTTCTCTTCTCACAAGACATGAAGCTCAGGCAGCTGGAAATACAGGCCAAATCTCACCCAAGGGTAAGAGGTACTTTAAGTCGCATTACCTAGTCAGTCTCGTCATGATGAAGTGAACATTAGTATTCTATAAAATGGATCTTACCACCACTGATTCATTGCATATTCATGATAGAATAGCCATATACAAAAACCTTTTCTGCCCACTGGCCTAGATTCTAACTTTTAACTATTAAAGGTTTGGTAACTGATCTGTTTGAGCATTTCATACATATGGTGTAGGACACAGACAGAACAGACATGTTTGCCTCCCAGACATACCACCTGGACTCTCACTCCTCTGGTTGCCTCCCCATCTTCCTGGTGAATAACCACTCGGAAACCACAAAATGGTTACACTGACTAGCTGGGATATTAAACAAACCTGCAGTGCTCTAAGGATCTAATAAGTAGGTGCAAGTTGCCTCTGTTATTAAACATTTAAAACAAATCATTACAAAAGTGTAGTATTAAAGTACAGGATGTGCTTGCTTCCATCTTTCAGCCACTTGCTATCCACTGCAAAATTACCTCATGTATTTTGTCCAGAGATGAGCATGTAGATACAGGCAGCACAGATGAAGCACACTTTAAGAGGAGTGTTTACTGCACATATTTTCCACAAAAAGTATGAAAACCAAGCATTACCTCCATTCCTAGATTCAGCTGTGATCCTCTACCAAAAGCTGAAGGGGCACTAGAAGGCAAAACAGGCATTTTATAAGAGCACTGCACATGTTACACCTTGGCCGCAGATGAAAGGCTTTAATGTCCGCAGCTGGTGTTACAGCTCCTTGGTATAACCACCATATTGAATTATAAAATAACATGAAAGTTCAGACTGGACGTATCAGAGGGCACTTTCCAGTGAATTCGCTCTGATGTAAATCCACAGTACCTCCAATAAAGTAATGTCAAGCTTCTAAGGGTTTACACTGGGACACTATAAGATGCCATTTATGAACATGGCCATAAACTCACAGGAAAACACTTGTCACTTGTGATACCACTTTCAAGGTCACAAAACACCGATACAAAAGTTCACTTATAATACTATCCTTTTTTCACTCAAAAGCATATGCATTTTCAGAACTCAAGCACTCCCTCAGTACCTTTTGAGTTCCAAAATAGCCACAATGAACAACAATCAGCAACACTCACGTGCATTTCCAGCCAAAGGACAATTCAACCATTTTACCCTAAATATCATTTACCCAATGGCACAATTGTCCCACTGAGTTACTTCTGTCAGGTAAACACAGCAAACAAAGACTGTCCTATAGATAGAGCACTGTGTCATGACTAAATATTGTCAAGAGCAATTTTGACAGAAACGAAAAACAGAAATTCCCAAGCACTAGAAAAATAACTTTCTACGTAAGTCATGGGCATATGGTCTTTACTGTCAGGGAAGTCACTCTGAAATTACATTCCTCCCTCTTCAGCATGAAATTCTGCTTGTACTGAAAATAATGGAAATGCCTGTATCAGTTTTACTGCGAGAAGCTTTTCAGCCCAGTCTTTTTAAAGCATTACTCCAGAATAGCATTTACCAAGTAACTCTGTTTACAGCCTCCCTTCGGAGCTTGCAGCCGGGTGGGAAGTGCTTTGCCCTCACTTCATCTGCAGCCCCCCAGGTTGTGAGTTGGAGTTTCCACCTGGAGAAGTTAAGCGACTGATATAAATTAACAAATGACAAAATTCAGACCAGCATTAAAAAAAGTGGTCTCGCTTCCAGTGAAATGAGTTGACTTCTCATTTCGCATGAGATGGTGGGCTAAGGTCAGACCTCTTGGCACCTGTGTAACCACTCCTGAATTTTTCCAAGTCTTCTCAAACCCTCTGACCAATTTAAAGCATTAACCTTCCACTAGGCAACAGAAGGGACAGGTTGGACAAGCCAATTTTAGTATGCATCATGGCAAGTTCCCCTGAGAGCTTTATCAGCTGTTTATTAATGGTTGAGGAGAAGGTTGATAAAAACAGCTGTGCAGAAAGATTAAATGTATTTCCCATGCTGACATTCATACTGACTCGGAGTTCACAAAAGCCTCATGAAATATTAGCTGTAAAGCAGTATCTATTTAGGCTGGTCTTCAAAGAGATTACACCTCGTTTTGTCAATCAGGACCTTTCATCAGAAATAAAACAGGCAGAAGTAAATGAGAATTTATAGACAAATCCCTTGCCTCAAAATTTGCTGCATTTACAAACATTACACACAGCTACTACAAGAAAGGTCATGGGTAGAATGAAATTTGGATGAATGGGCTGCAGACAGCAGCAGTAAACATTTCTCTTCGCCCCTGGTAGCTCAACAGTGTGTGTAACAGGACCAGAGGAATGGAGGGGAAGATCTCGCATCCTCAGTTTTACTGTTCCGGAGTGAAGGGTGCAAGCTGGGTGCCAGGGAACACCTACTTGCAAATGCTTACGTATCAAAGAGTTGTAAAGAAAATGGATAGAAAGGACCTGTAGAAGTTACCTAGTTGAATGCTTCTCAACATTTTTTCATCACTGGCTCATCAGATCTTAGATGGCGCATTTACCAATTGATTTTAAACCCCATAATGTTACGGAAATATACAGCCAAATATAAGCGAACAAATGAATATGACGGCAAAAAACCTAAAGCCATTTCAGCCCATGTGTTGTTTAGTTATAAGAGAAAACAATTATGACAAAACAGAGTAAGATATATCTTTCTTTGCTTAAAGTTTGGCTTGCACTTCAACTAAAAAAGGCTGAGAAACATTGACACTGACTATTGCCCTGTCCGAACTTTTGTATATGTTATTCCTCACAGCATTTGTTTGCTCTGTAACCAAAGACTTTCAGGGATGGAAATTAAACAACTTCCATGAGGAACACATGGACCAATCTAGTGGTCGGTTGAGCTGACTGAGTAATCTGTTGGTCAAAACAAGGCCCCTGTGATCCCTTCATTGAGCAATTTCTTAAGAAAATGAAAATAAGGATATAAACCCCATGTATAACCCATGTTCTTTCATTCTTTGCTGGAAAAAACCACTAATTTTCAGAGAGAATTAAACAAGGGATAATTAAAACCTGAACATAAAAGAATGAAATATTGAAAGTCATTAGCTCCTGAGACAATTTTAATGACCTTAATCAAAACTGCCCTGAAAGTCATGCCCTGAAAGCAATCTTGTGGTACTAGGATATTAAATCAAATACCCAGGAACTAGCATTATATGATACTATGGCGTTAGAAGACATTATGATACTAGCCTTTCACATTTGCAGATCCTTCTTTCCTCACAAGATCTGAAAGGCGGTTTGACAGTATCATTCTAGTCCCTATCTGTAGGTATCAGAGTGAAATCACTGTTGCAGTTGCAAAGCTGGCCAAGCCTGTTCAGAAAAGGGTTGGCATGGGAGTAGGAGCGATGCTGTACCTCAGGAATTAGGAATCACGTGTTCCTGTTACTAGCACGTGAAAACGTGCAGCGAAATGTTACAAAACCTGCCTTCTAGTCTTAAGCACAAGCCAAGGCATCCCATCTGGCATGCCAGGCCAACGCGGGGATCTGCGTGCTGCTGCGCAGGAGTTGCCAAGAAGTACAAATGAAGGTGTGGTACGTGGGAGGTAGGTGCTGCTGGTGAAAAAGCAATTTGCTATATGGTAATATTATCCCTGGAACAGTCCAGTAAAAGTAGCAAAATGGTCATCTCTGGGAGGCAATATTGTGCTATAAAAACAAATCCCTTACTCTCCAGAGAATACAGCTCATCTTGCCTGGTTACCTGAGAAAGTCCATCACTCTTTTTGCTTAATTGTCAAAAATCAGCTGTGAAGTTCTTGGTTGCAGGTGTCTGGGTTTGAATGTCTAGAGGCTGTGAAGGGGCACGATCAGTGGAGATTCCTCCTTCTGGAATTGATTCTTCCTTCTGTCTAACACAGTCCTGGTGCTTTGACTGAAGCAGGCTGTGGAAGATAGATTATATCAGTATAGGTTCAAAATATATGTTTGTTGTGTGCACATGAATACGAATTAATAATACTTTAACATGCTTCAGCACTAGTGGAAGCAAAGATTTGTTACTCAAAGATTCTCTGTATGTAGGTAAGGACCAACTCTTACTCTTCCTTTTATATAAAAAAGGGAGATAATTTTCTGTCTGTCTAGCTTACTGGACGTGAGATGGAAGATAATCAAATTGCTAGTAATTAAGGATGGTTAAGAGGAAAATTATTAGATATGAAAAACATTTTTTCAAATAATCCTCTGAAACACCCTTCAGTGCAAGGCTTCAAGACTGAATTAAATGTTGCTCTGCATTCTGTGTAACCTTAGTTTGTGAACCTCATTTAACAAAAAAGCTTTCTTAAGCAAACGGGTTGATGTCCCCAGATGCTGATTAATTATATTGAAATTTCCCTCGAGCATCAAATCACTTGTTTATCTGAAATTGTTCTTTGGCCACTTTCTGCATACAGGTAATCAAGCATATCATACAGTACAGATGTCAGCTTATTATTTTACCTACTAACTCCAGACATGAGCACTAAATTGGAAGGAATACTGTAGCGAGATTATCTAAAGTTATAGATAAAGTGAAAAGAATTTCTATTTTCCAGACCATGCAGCTCCTAATGACCATTTTAAATTATTCCTTACTCCTCATGAGAAATGTCTGGCCTACAGAATTATCACGTTAGCCTTGACGCTGTGGGCTAATTAGATGTTAAGCATAACAGCTCAAAAAGGAAAAAGCCGTCTTCAGCATAATTCATGAGAGGATCGTTTGAAGAATTTGTACGGCAAACTGTTCTTGTGCACAGTGCTCAGAGGAAGCCAGAGAAACACCAACGTTGCAGGTAATTTCCAGCCAGGAAGAGAGCCCAGCATGCTGAAAATCAGGATTCTGCCAAACCTCAGTCTGCAACGGTCACGCATCTCTCTCAGAGAAACACCTGTATCAAACAGCAATGCCTAGGGACCATGACCATTTTGCTGAGTTAGCTGAGAAAAGCAGTCGTCCCTGCCCCAGGAGATGCTGGTGTGAAGACACTTCCCTGCCGGGTGCTCTAAAGAGCAACTACAAATTCCTTCTCATGGCTGTTGCTCAGTGTTTTTTTCTGTCAGAATTATGTTATTTGTATATAATCACTGATATAGTACAAACCTTTTAACCAGGATAGTCTTAACCAGGACATCTCCATGGTTGCTAATTTAGCACAATTACACTTAATGACAGTGAAACTGCTTAACAGGGATATAGTCATTCAGTGACACAGGGAGTTAAGTATTAGCAAGCTCTTAAATCAGCGTGAAATGCCAAACTTCACTTCCATCACAGAGATTCCTGTAGTAATAAGGAAATAAATGCCAAAGAAAAACGAAATGCTGTGAATAACCTCCTTACTGCTGTATTTTTACTTTGGTGGGTACTTTAGGGCATGGCAAATTTTTTCAGAAGCATTTTTGTCTCTCCTTATCAGGATAGCTGTTTAATTAAGTTGGCTGTCTACCAGCTCAGGGGATCCTACTGAATTAACATCCAGATTTGCTTAGCTTTAGCTAATCAGATGTGCAGGTGTGGTGTTCCTGCAGGTCTTTCAGTTGGAAAAACAAAGCTTATATGTTGAAGAGTATAGTTTAAAGCAATGAAGATATGTTGCAGCTATTATATGTTCCTTAGTGTACCAGACTGCTTTTCTTCCTTTAAATTTTAGATCACCATTACAAATCGCTATTGGAAGAAATCTGTTCTGTTTACATTAAATGATTATATATTTATAAACTGGATATTTATGTTAAGAAAAAGAAAATGAGAAACTAAGAAAGAAGTCCACAATAAATACGGGAAAAGTGTCTAAATCCTTATTAAATTGCCTAGCAGGTAGGATGGCTGTTTTTCCTGTGACAGAGCACCAATCCAAATCACTCTAGAGAGCAGGGCAAAAACTCAATTTCCATTTATCCCTGCAGGTTATCTTCATGCCACAACAAAAAAAAAAAAAAAAAGAAGAAGAAATTACTTCAAGAAAGGAATTAATGAACAGTTAATGAGTAGCTTTACTTTCAGCAGCCCACATGTAATTTCAAGACCTAAAGCCAAACCAGGCTGTTCCTGTGAAGATTTTCAGGGTGTGCAAGAACAGGATGGTCCTCATCTTTGCTGAAACATCTATGCCTGCCCCAGGGCCCTCAGCACCCTGGGTCTTGTACTGAAAGTGTGAGGCGAGAGGGTTTCTACTGCTATGGCCAAAGGTGAAGAGGACGTAGTGCAATAAACCCCTGCCTGTGTCATTGTGCCCACCCTCTCCATGCTCACTACAGCTCCAAGAAAAAGGCATGAGGTCTGTGCCCTGAACACAAACCCTTTCCTGATGAGTTTTCTCCCTGCCCCAGCAACCCTCTGTATTCCCCACTTCTGAAAGCAGAGGGCTGTGCTGCACACTCCGCCTTGCATACTCTTGGTCAGCCTAGGACAACAAATAACAAAATAGAACCCATTAGTAGGTTTTTTATGCAGAAAAAAATTCATTCTCTAATTTGTGAAGGTGTATTTCAGATAATGAAAAGGACTGGGAGAAAGGGGTACATTGTCAAGACTTCATTTTGTGCTTCTCAAACCACAGAGTTCTTTTCTTCTTTCACAGTAGATTTTTTGTTTTCCTCTATTTGGCCACTGAACTCCTCCAATGAGAATATGGAATTTCCTTCCTATTCAGGGTCATCCTGTCTTTTGGCATTTCACGGAGTAAACATGCAAGCCCAGCTCTGCATCAGTCAGTGAGGCTCTTAAGGTACCACTGCCTTCATCAGATAATAGCCTGATATTGTTGGCTACACCAGACAAATAATTTTTTGAAGCATGTTGAGGCTAGAAGGTAACCAGCTTTAACTACAAAGACAGATTTCTGTGTGTTACTGTCTTCAGATAAGGAATAGGATTATTTTGTACTCAAGCTCTCCAGTCACTTAGGAGTTGGCTGTATGCTCTTTGCATTTTGCCTTTCGTCTTTCTTCTCTTGTTTTGCCATGGCTTTTTAGGACCCATGTTGAGACAGACTGCTCCTGAGAAGGAATTTACACCTTGGCACATCAGCTCTGGAAGCTGTAAAAGTGTAACAGCACTGATGGAAATGTCTTACTTTCTAAAGTACACAGCAAACTGTATGCATTACTGGAATAAAAAAGATTCCAGCCTTCCTGTAGTGATAGGACAAGGGCCAATGGTTTTAAACTGAAAGAGGGAAGATTTAGATTGGATATAAGGAAGCCGTTTTTTATGATGAGGGTGGTGAGACACTGGAAAAAGTTGCCCAGAGAAGCTGTGGCTGCTCCATCCCTGGAGGTGTTCAAGGCCAGGCTGGATGGGGCTTTGAGCAGCCTGGTCTAGTGGGAGGTGTCCCTGCCCAGGGCAGGGGTGTTGGAACTAGATGATCTTTAAGGTCCCTTCCAACCTTAAACCATTCTATGATTCTATTATTCTTGTTACTCAAATCATATTTCAGAATACTTACAGTATGGAAATGCCCCAAAGAAGTAGAAAAACATGACTTTCCCGACTAATGCAAAATTATGGAAACTTCATAGTAAAATACGAAGGCATATGTACAAAAGATCAGCATGGAATCTATACAGGATCTCCTGAATATTTTCTTCAGCTGAGTTTCTGAACTCCCTGCCAAGCTGTTAATCATGTAAAGAATCTCAAACAATGAACACAGTTCATGTTGTCTGCAGAAAGAAGTGATTTATTATTTACAAGATCTAGCAAATAAGTACTAGATGTCCACTCATGGGTAGTTTTGTCCATACTGGCAGGTTGATGAGGGTATATACACTGGTTTTGTTCTGCAGTTTATCCTTTTTTGATTTCATTCATAACTGACAGTTGCATTTGCCTTTCCATATTTGCAATAAAATACTGTGAAAACAAAATTTGGGAGTATACGTGCAGTAAATCTTGTATCAACACTGACTGGCTGCCAGATATGGAATTGATTCACTGATTAGTTTGAGAGTGATTCATGTGAGTGCTTAATTTAAATCCCTGATTTAAAAACATTTAGAGGGAGAGAATTGACAGCATAAATAGCACTTCAAAGCGCTACAACTGTTCCTTCCATGGACTCTGCTTTTTGCTCTGAAGTGTGTGGGAAAGTTGTTGCTCAGGTGCTCATGCCATAAGGTGATGATGTTCAGATGCCAAATTTTTGAGCCCTTCTTGCAATAAGAAATTATAATTGCTAACAGATTTTCTAAGGAAAAAGTGGAAGAAACCCCACTTTTTTACAACTGAGAGGAACACCAAGAGATGGCTGAATAGGGTACAGAGGTTAAATTTTTGATACACCCACAGCTGGAATTTCAGCGTGCTGTACGTACACTACTTCTAGGCAGGACATGACCAGTAAAATAGCATTTGGGGTTCGGATAATAAAAGAAGTCCTTGTAGAGGGTCCGGTGGTTTGCTGGTTCAAGCGATAACTAGACTAGAAGCTTCTCCCAGCGCTGTCATGTCAGACCTGGTGCTTTCCCTCCCTATACACCTCTGCCCAATACACGTGGGAAACCCGTAGTCCAGGTCCAGCCATGGCCTTCCAGGCTGGTCTGCTGTTCCGACTGCCTTGCAGTTCTCTGGGAGTGATCTGGAAGGATCCTGCATAATGAACACACTAATACCCAAATGTCAGGGCTAACACTGGAAAAGAAGGGGTTCTTGACACTGAGCTTTGTTTTGAAACGCATTATGAAAAAAAAAAGAAGTCACAGCAGTAAAAAATGTTCTCTTGCATAGATTATGAGGCAAACAATCCTAGGAGATCAAATAAATTCAATTATTTCTTTTTATTAGGACACAGCTGCATGCTCCCCCTTAAACAGACTGACTACATATCCTCTTGCATCTTTGAACTCATCCAATTTTGGTTGTTTGTCATGGGACACTGTCTTCTGATCCTTCTAAGGCACTTCCTTTCTCAAAGTCAAAATCACAGCAGCATTTTAATAGATAAAATAAATTACTGGAAGCTCTCATGTCTTAATTTATGTACATATCCAATCATTGTTTAGTTGACCCTTTCATCTGTTTAAATCTGCCTGGACATGCTGGAATCAGCCAGTTTTTAACGGAAAATGACAAATGCCCAACTGCATTTTACTTTTTTTCCATTCTCCAGTTCCTTTGGGAAAGATTTCTAAGTTAAATCCAACTTGCATGTAACACTGTCTGCTAAGATACAACATACTGTGTTGCCCAGGCAGATTTCCCGGTATTTGGAAGGTATACAGTTCAGAACTGATGTTCTCCGTGGCAAATTTATTTTTGTGAAGTACTTTTGCAGCTCATAGCAAATTCCATTCTATTTCTTGTGGGCATATGCAACATGAATAACAGTACAAATTTGTTGTGCTGCTCTGCCTATACCTTCCTAGGTAATAAAAGAAAATTGCCTCTTTTTCCTATTCAGTACTTCAGGCTGCCAATAAAAGGGAAAAGTTGTAGTAACCACCCATCGCGATTTAGAAGAGATTTTCATCATTTTACAGAAGTCAGGCAAAACAGAGCTGACCTAAAGTGGTCAGCAGTGACCGGGATTATATTCAAATTAACAACTGAAGGGAGAAATCCTCCAGACTTCATCGTTAGTCCATCCAAAGCAGCTCCACCTTGGTTTGGAGCGAGTTGAACCCTATGGAGTTGGTACATGGAATCAGGGAGAATGGATTCTGGCCCTTTATTGCCTTCTGCCAAGGGAAAAAATTGATCATAATGTTAATACTTGACTAGTGGGCACATACAATAGTGTAATTTTGCTGGGCTTATTCATGGTTCTTCAAAAACACAAAAAGCACAATTCTTGTTCCTGAAAAAAAAAGAAAAGGAAAAAAGAAAGAAAAAAAAAGAAAAAAAAGGAAGGAAAAAAAAGAAAAAAGAAAGAAAAAAAATAAATTGCTCTGCAAAAACTTTTTCTTCATCTTTTGAAATAAGCTCATGGCAATCTGTCTTCATTAAAACTGTAAGGGATCTGGCTTGGGTCCTGGAACAGACTCTGGTTCCTTTTAAAACAGGGAAATAGCTCCTAAATACATTGAGCTGCTTTTCGGAATTTATGAAGCAGAACACAAATCTAAGAGCTGGCAACATTTAATGGTAATGAGGCAATTCTTACATGAGAGAGTTCATTACGGGATCAGCTCATGATGTTTCCCAGCAGCTGGAAAATGGAATCTTTTGCGAGCTGGGAATGAAAAATCTTGCCTTAAAATTATCTTGTGTATACCCCAATACACAATTAGTTTAAAATGGCAGCACAGCAGAATTCATCCTGCTGCTTCTAATGCAATGGGGTTTTTTTTCCTGAAGGAGGAAAATATGTTTTCCTTGCACAATGCTGCTGTGCCAGCTGAGCTGCAGCACGTGGGGGAGTGTGGGCCCTGCCTGTGCTTTGCTCCTCTGCAAACGTTCTGAGATGATCAACCCTGCTCTTGGACGAGGCAGAAGCTGTCCTTGTATCCAAAGAGTGCAAGGACAAGGATTGTGTCTGCCTCCATGGTGCAAAGAGGTATTTCCTTACAAAGGCACGTTTCTTAATTATCTGCCATCCCACCCCAAGTGGTCCCCCATACTGTATTTTTGCCATCAAGTGGCTTCACAGCAAAAGTATGGCCCAAAAGGAGCTCGAAGTCTCTTTCTAGTGTCGTAGCTGGAGCGAGTTTTCCAGCACTGAGCCATGCAGATGCGATGCCTGCCCCCCAGCTCACTCTCACTATTCTTTCACTACTCAGATTTTGACCAGGATGAGTCGCGATGCGCTGTTTTTCAAAGTGTCTGTATTGGTCAGCCAGTGGGTGCTACTACAGTAGAAAATGCAGTTGTTTACTTTCTCATTTTGCATTTTTTTTCTGGTGGTCTGCAGTGTGCTAAATGATCCAGGGCTGCAAAAACAATCACCCCAAAATATGCAAGTCCCATGGGAAATATCTTCTCTCTAGGTTGCTGTCTGCTGCTCTTCAAAGTATTATTTTTCAAAGATGCTGAGGACTATTTCACTATACTTCCTACCTGAATGCTGTCTCCAAGTTTAAAAGAGATGTAAATCAGTTAAAAGCAATAGAAGGACAACAAAACATCCCACTTGGCCTTTTTAAGACTGTAGAAGCCCAGAGGACATCTAGAATTGAACCTCTCTGGAGGCATCCCATCACTCCAAGTCAGCTGCCGTTTCTCACCAGTTACTGAGCTGTCTCCTGCAGTCGATGCTGGTGTAGAAGGGGCTGATGGAGACCAGTCAATGCTGGTGTAGAAGGGGCTGGTGGAGACTAAGGACAAAAGCTGATTCCCTCTCTTAAGTTGAGCACTCAGTTCCCCAGCCGGCTGAGGGAGCTGGTTGTCATCGCTATTTCCCTCCTCTCCAATTAGGCATTATGCAAGGCTCAAATATGCCTTAGGAGTGAGGCCACAGAAAACACAGCTGGGGAATCAGGAGGGGTGTGGGGAGAGAACAGAGATGAACTGTAACCCACTGGGATTTTTAAAAGAAAGGCCTCTATGAGAAGGAGCTGTGGGTACTTCCTTGTGGAGGCTTGCAAACCTTACATTAGCAGCCTTACTGGTGTCAACAGGTAGGCAGGCTGGGCACAAACAGCAATGGGAGTCAATGCCAGCAGTTATCCCCACACTCTTATTTGTTGTCTCAGAAAATAAATTATAGAGAACTACATATGGTTGGTAATAAGCAGGTTTGTTTTTTTTTTTAAACAGGTGGATTGTGGGAGCAGAAGTCAAAGAAGCTCGAAAACTCCTCACTGGAAAGAGTGTTGAGGAATCGCGAAGATGTTAGACTGCTGAACCAAGATACTTTTTTTTGCTTTAGACAGAAGATGTAAAAGAAAACACCAAAAAAAGACAACAAAAAAAAAAATCTGGCAGGAAAAGGAACAGGTATCCCAGCTGCAAAGAAGGCCAAACCATCAGCTAGAAACAGATTGCTGAAGGAAGACACCCAAGTAAGCCAGCCAAGTATTTATTCTGATTTATACCAATGCTTGGCCCAAAGCCCCAAACACGTTAAAATATACTAGACGAACAGCAAAAGTATGAATGAAAATGCAACTTCAGCTTCAGATTAATTTTATAGCAACTTAAAATTATTGTTGTCCTTCACAGAGCAACCACTAATGGTTTGAATTTCATAGACAAGTGAAGTAAGGAACAGTAAGCTCTGAATGGGACATGAGAGAGAGATAGAGAGAAAATATCCTCCAGCAAACCAATACCAGCGGCTTTCCTGGTAATTTATTTTTTTTTTTGTTATTGAGACGAAGAGGCTGCAATTCTTGTCCTACAACTCAACCAGGACGTGCAGCTAGTTCCTGGCTGATTTTTTGCCTCTCTCAACAAGAATTCAAACTAGCTGGTGGCAGCAATTTCTGTCCTGAAATCCAATCTATAGCTCTAAGAGACTATCATGTTTTCATGGCTCAGTGAGACCAGAAAAGAATTTCACTGGTGTTTGCAAATAGAGTGATACGGCTGAAAGGCTGGGTATGCTCTTCTATGCTGGAGAAGATATAATTTAACACTCTTGAACCCAATTTTACTCTCATTATAGGCAACTGAGGACTTCCCAGTGAAATCGGTGGGCAGAAATCAGACCTCTTACTGTGAGCTGACAGACAAATAATAATCTGCTACATAGGAGACTGTCATTTACCCTGCATGTTAAATAAGTGATTTTTTTAATAGCTCCATAATATCAGGCATTCTTTAAAAATATAGGACTGGCATATTAAGGTGCATAAATGACAATGCATCAATATGAAAAAAGCCAAGAGCTCAGAAATGTTGCAAAATCTTTTGGCGAACACCCTCCCACTCCTGGATGCATTAGAGATGCTTTTCTTGAAGCAACAGAGAGAACAGAGCAAAGGAGAGAAGCCTGAAAATGGGGGAAGGAAAGCACGAGAAAGAAGTTCTCCAGAGATGAATCTGCTATTATTTTTAAGACCCTTTTATTATCGCCAGCTTAATTATAACTGGATTTGCTAGAGAGGATTCTGTCGAGCATTGTAGCACTCGGCCTCGCTCTTTCTTACTCTCTTGCTGTACCCAGAAATGGCAGCGATGTTGCAATCCTTGAAGTACGTGCTCATAAAAGCAAAAACCCACAGGGAAGCCCCGTGCATTTCTTTCCACGGGCTTTGTGTGTAAGGAGTGAAACCGTGGTTAATTACCTGCCTCCAGCCACTCCTTAAAAGCTGAAGAGCTTTTCTTTGTATTTGTATGGCTACAGTAGCCATGGCAGCTGCTCATTTATTAGTTGCAGCACACATTAAAGCAGGCTGGGTAACTAGACTGTGTGGAAGGTGAAGATGCGTGCACATTTCTATTTAAAAAAAAAAAGCCAACAATGTGTTTACTGAGAGCAGGTAATGGAGATGCTAATCAAAACCAGAAATTGCCTTGTATTTTGCCATAAAGCAAGAATGACTAACAACCTAATATTGCACTGATGTATGTAATTATGTATCTGACATGTCTAACTATCCCAGGCATCAGATAATACATCATTCACTAAAGATGGGCCTGAATCAACCGTTTTCCTCTCAAATTTGAATGGCCAAAATCTTGGACAATACTAGATGTTGTATTCAGACTGGAATTTAGGGCTAAACATAATCACTGGCTCCAGTGAGACAGAAGACTCTAGGAGTGGATTTCCCTGATATTTAGTGTTTGGGTGAGGAAGGGTAAGAGTGGAGGAGAAAGGACACTGTGTGATAGCACAGTACAAACATTACTGCTGCTGACTCTGCCAGGAAGCTGTTATTGAGAGAACAAGATGCAACCAGTTTTCATACTGTATGTCCACGTGAGGAGATCATGAAGAGCAGCAATACTGTTCTCGCTCTTTTTTCATGTGGACAAACCCTGTGTCAAAGTGGTTGCTCTCACACATGGGTCTTCAGGGCAACTGTCATATTCACTTATGGGACTGGCCGTTAACTATTTCTCTGCCCTCTTCCCTAACATTCCCATAACTAACACCGCTGGCCAACCAGATGTTCCCTGCCCTGCATCACCTCCCCAGATGTTGCCATTCCAATTCTTCTGCCAGCCATGCACCAGGCAAGCTGACTCTGCTTAACAACCGAGTCAACTTGGTAGGCTTTCTCCGAACTGCACCTCTTCTCAAAGAGCTCACGCCCTTATCATCATCTCCCCTGCAAGGGAAGAACCACTTTTAATTTGATCCAGATTTCACAGCAACCAGGACCTGCTTGCTGTTCTTTGCTTGGAAATTTTATGTCCAACCCCAGTTCGGCGCTGTCTTTCGCCTTGAAGATGCCACCAAAGGATAGTTTGTTAAGCACATGCGTTTTACAACATAATGGGAGTGCTGCCACCCCGCGGTGGCTGAACCTGCATCACATCTTACTAAGATCAGCTCATTTAGCAGGGGGCTGGGGTTTTTATCGAAGGACACACTAAATACGTCTTCAGAGAGGCGTTGCCTGAGAGCACCGGTTTGGTTTTGTACCCAGGAATTCTAAGGAAAACTAAATAGTCATAGTCTTTAAAATAAAATAAAGTAAAATAAAGAGTATGTGGTGTTTGGCTGGTGTTGGAGCTGACAGGCCACGAAAAAATGGCCATTACCTGACTTGTGGCTACTATAGAAGAGGCATTTCTCATTCTCATGCAGAGGAATTAAATGTAGGAAGGGGGGAAAATTACATAGGTTAGTCCTTGAGGTTAAAGAGTTACCAAACTTTCACTTGAAGTTCAAAACCGGCTGAAATTTCTCCCTGTGAATTTCCGTATTTCTGTAAAACAAAAAGCAAAACATTCTTCCTGCTCTACTCTTGCTGCAAGGAGGTGGTTGGTAAGCACTATCAACAGCTTACAAGTATGTTTAGAGTATAATAAAGCTTGGTTTTACAATTTCCTGCTTTCTTTTTTTAATCCCTAAAGTTAAAAGTAGCTGCAGATGCAGAAGAAAATTGCAGTAGTACAACCTAACAGTGGAAATGTATGCTAGTACAATTTAACTTATTATGTGGCTTGTAGAGTTTTATATCAGAAATACTAAACTTGGCCTGAATGAAACATTAACAGAAAAGTGCGTATGAAAGTATCACACACATCTTGATGCTTCCGAGTACGTGGTGTAGGAGTGCAAACCCAAAGGTGTGGGAGAGGCATCTGTAACACAACGTGTTAGTGACTGAAATCAACTTTGTTTAAAAAAAAAAATCACTTTCCTCTTCCATATAGTTTCTTGCTGAGTTTTGTGAAATTAATTTTGTACACGCTGCTTTGCTAGAAGCATCCAGGAACAAGTGATTCTCATTCCAAAATAATTAGCACACGACTAAGGAACAAATCTGTCAGTATGTCAGTCCGGAGACTAAACTTCAGGCAGTTCTCCTAGTTTAGGTTCTTTTAAAGAAAGTATTCTATAAACCATTTCTCTCACCCGTTTAGGTCCCTGGGATCACTGCCATATCGCATGCAGTGAAGCCATGCTAAATCAGCAGGATAGACGGTCCGAAGCTTTAATAGAGCTGAATGGTGCTGCAGAAGGTTTTAAAATGTTTACACATACTAATCCAGGGTGAGATGCACAGATCTTGAATCCCTTTACAAATTAGTAATGAAAAAAGCGCTATTCAGATAAAGTCAACTGATATATTAATGAACTTTTTTAAAGCAAAAAATTATCCAAAACACTGTACATAAGGAATCATTTGAATGTAAACCTCCCAAGCCTTTTTCAGTAAAGCATACGGATTTGAGTTTCAAAAGCTTTGAAGCATTCGAAGACGCTTTAGAGTGGAGATTTGTTAGATTTATTTTTTTCTTTCAAAGCAGTTTTGGTTTCAGACAACATGAATACCTCCATAAGCCCTAGAATTAGTGAAATGGGGTTTCCTACAGAGTTGTCTCTCCTGGTCGATCAACTCTGGTGTCCAACAAGAGCTCATGCTTCCTTGAAGTTCTTCCCACAGCTCAGACATGGAAAAGATCCGTCTGCCCTGGGGATTCTCTGTCAGCAAAAACCTGAGAAGTCCGTGCAGGTGCCCAGCCAGGACACCTACAGAGGGTTTTTTTGTCTTCCTCCCCCATTTTAAGAAATTTGATTTTTAGAAACTGCATCTCTCTCAGCTTTGGCAGAAATCAGCTACTAGGTTAAAGAATTGGAAGGGACACATACGCAATCACCCCAAAACACAAACAATCTAGCTGAGTGTCATTAATTTGAGCCTTTTATTTATAGGAGAGTAGGCTAACAGGCATTGCATTAGGCATTCTTGGTCAGTTCTATGCTCCACTACAATGAAGATGGTAAGCTTGCCAAGAAAGAGCCCCACTGTTTTCAGTATCTTTTCCTTCATTGCCTGATCTTGCACTAGCACTTTTTGTGGTTCACAGACATAATTCTTCCCACTGTTACAGACAACCTGCTATTTTTAAAGAGTGTGCATGTTGACCTCTTCCCACTCATTTCTACATGTGGGGTAAACTCTTGGTGCTGGGGCAGGAGGTCCATAGGAGACAGCACTGAGCACAATGAGTTTCTAGGATATTTCCAATCCTCATCCATGATTTAGATGAGATTACTGGTAACATAATGATTTTGCTTTTCTGTACCTAAGCTCCGCTCTGTAGAAGCAGCAGAGTACTGTCATTTTCAAGACATGATGAAAGGCAAAACAGTTTGCATAGGTACCCATGGATGTTTGCTTTAGAAGGAAGTCAGATTTGGGCAAGAGGGAAAAACGATGGCAATGTATTTGGCAGCTTATTTCGTTTCCATTAACTTCAACATGGTCAACAGCCACCGCTAAGTCCCTCTTTTTACCTTATGCATACATCTGAATAAATGTGTACCAAAGATGCAACAATGAAATTACAGGTTTTTCCTTTCTATTAGTTTTCGATTTGGAGGAGCAGCCAAATAGTGTATAATTTAGGAATGGTAGGAATGATAGGAGAAGAGCATACACACAAGCCCCAAATGCATCCTCTTCGTTTGTTGTGGCCAGTTTAGCATAACTAGAATTAACTCCAGTTACAGTGCTTGAAAATATGCCACCGTTCTTTACCTCAGCACCTCTGCCCACTCATGCTGTGTGCCTGGCAGTACTGCAGAGGGCTCTCACCATAAGACAAGTGATTGAAAACTGGCTTGAACTGTGACTGTAGCCCAGCGCAACCTCGTGCACAGACAATAGGTCTCAGGTAGGAGACAGTAACGAACAGCTTAGCTGGCAGCAAAGTCTGCCTACAGGAGTTACAAAAAGCCCTCAGTATTAAAAAGCCCTACCCTTGTTATTGTTTGAGAAACCCGTAACAATATACTGTTGTTTAGACAATTATTTTATCGCCTGATGACCCCTCCCCACCTGGTAAGGGGAATCAGGAAAACAAGGGAACACAAAGGTTGAAATATAAATAGAATTAATAGGATAAGACTAAATAATTAACAATAATACTAAAGAACCAGTATTGATCCTGATACCAATATAAAATATACAAGGATTATACTTAGCCCATTCTATCAGCAGAAAGCTGTGCACTCCCAGCAGTGGACAGCAAATGCCGGACCCTGCGAGCGCTATGGCTACGGGAGGAAGGGAAGGGCTCAGGGGTCTGGCACCGGGGCAAGGAGTTCTCCGGACTACCACCACCAAGGGAGAGAGAGCGACTACGCAGCAAACTTTCTACTTTATATTGAATGTGACGTTCATGGTATGAAATAATCCTGTTGGCCAGCTTGGGTCAAGTGCCCAGGTCTTTCTTCTCTGCATCCCTGCACCTGGCAAGGCTCAAAAACACTGAGACCTTGAATCCCAGATAGCCTAGCTGGCTATAAAGTAAATATTTTCATTAATTCAGACACTAGAGTCTTCTAAAAGTGCAGTATTCACAAATATTAGAAGAGAAATTAGTCCTGTGTTGGTCAAACCAAGACAACCCTCTATTGAAAACTGAATATTACCTCCTATGAGCAAAGGGAGGAGAGCACAGCTAAGCAGCGGGGGCTGACAGATGTTCCTCTCCATCCAAACCTGAAGCCCGACCACACCGTCTCTGGCATCCCTTCACAACTGAGATGGGTGCTCAGTCATGGAGGAAACATAAGAACTCACACTCTGTTTTGGGGGTTGTTGTAGGCTCTTACATTGTTAGCAGCAATGTTTCCTGTTCACGGCATGAGAAGCACGTCACCAGGGTGGGCTGGCCTTCTTCTGACCAAACCCTGACAGTTTTGAAACCTTAACTAGGGGCTGCTGTGGCTGCAGTCATAGTTCAATAATTTGATCAGGAATTAAGTTGCAGGTTCTGTTCCTCACTGAACACACAGACAGAGCTGTGTGTTATTTAATCATTATTTAGTTCAATAATTAAAGTAGCTTTCATGGGATTTATGCTTATTAAACAGTCTCAGATACTTTCTTCTGAACTTGCACTCCATCTGATTCAACTGAGAAAATATTTCTGCTTTAAATCCTTTAACTTTTTCTATTAGAGAGAGCAACCCCTATACAATTGTTTTGCAGACAAGTCAATGGAGATTTTCTGATTACCCGCTTACTGACAAGACAATCGATGGCCAACTTAGCCATAGATTTTCAGCAGACACTCAGTTTTCTCCCCACACAGCTCTCTCCACACCCTAAAAGGAGGGGATGGAGTTTTAGGGGATTAGGAGTGATTAGAACAAGGTGACATTAGCTTACTGTCTGTTTCAAACTCAAAAAGGCAGTGCAGGAGTCACGACTCCACATTCTCTTTTCTAGCTGCTATGACAGGAGCTAAATGGTGTGGGCCAAGAGCATCAGTGTTACAGCATGAAGCCAGCCTCCCAAGTCACAAGCAGAGCAGAAAATTGTCTCATTTTCCTTCTCTTCCAGATCCCCTTTGGCAGCACTCGATGCATACCCTGCCTGCCATCCAGCTAAAGTCTTGTGAGTCGAACAGTTATGTCCAGATCATGGCATCCCAAGGGGGAAAGAAAGGGCACAACAGCAAGCTACAACTCTAGAAGGAACCGTGCCAAGGCACCGATCTAATGCCTATCGGTTTCCTACTTCTCACTCTCCTCACCCTAGTCCTCGTCCTAACCATAACCCTAGGCCTGGGTTAAGACTTCTTCCCTGGGACACGCTGAACCTCCGGGTGTTGATTGCTGGTGGGAGAGTCCTGCGGGCAGCAAGCCCTCGCTGGCACAACCCAAACCACTTTGGAGACAACATGATTAAGTAACCTCATGGATGGCTGGGGTAAATCATTTATTTGGGTAAGTTTTGGTCATACAGGCAGTGGTGTAGGGGACCCAAACATCACTTCTTTAGTAATGTCTTACAGGTAGCAAAGAAACAACATGGCAAAGGCAAAAAGCAAAGGGAAGAGTGAGCAAACTCTGTCCTGGGCTTCTCCTTGCTCTTCAAGCACTTTCAGATCAAACAATAATAAAGGCCCCCTTTTTGTTTCACTGAGTTTGCTATGAAAAGCCTTTTTCTCATATTTAAGATACATGAAACCCTGCCAGGACAGACCTAGTTGTGAAGTCATCTAAAAAAACCCTTCTCCCCACAGGCGTCTAATGCCAAGCATCAGGAGAAGGAACCATGGCAGCTATTCCCCTGTTTACTCAGCTGAGAGAAGGTTCTGCCTGATGCATCTGAGGCCCCTTCTACCAACATATCCCATCTCCTCCCCGCACCATCTGATCCACACAGCTTGTGTTGCGTCAGTACCAGGCGTACAGAAGTAGATATGCTGTATCCCCCTCAGCTCTTCCTTCACATTGCTAAACAAATAGGCAAAAATAACTAAAACACATCACTGTTACTGCTACGATCATATCCTCTCCCCATTACAAAGCACAAAACAAGAACAGCACAGATACAGGCTGGGCGGAGAATGGATTGAGAGCAGCCCTGAGGAGAAGGACTTGGGGGTGTTGGTGGATGAAAAGCTCAACATGAGCCAGCAATATGCACTTGCAGCCCAGAAAGCCAACTGCATCCCGGGCTGAATCAAAAGATGTGTGGCCAGCATGTCAAGGGAGGTGATTCTCCCCCTCTACTCTGCTCTCATGAGACCCCACCTGGAGTACTGCGTCCAGCTCTGGAGTCCTCAGCAGAAGAAGGACATGGACCTGTTGGAGTGGGTCCAGAGGAGGGCCACAAGGATGATCAAAGGGATGGAGCACGTCTCCTACGAAGACAGGCTGAGTTGTGGGTGTTCAGCCTGGGGAAGGCTCCAGGGAGACCTTAGAGCAGCCTTCCAGTACCTGAAGGGGGCCTGCAGGAGAGATGGGAAGGGGTTCTTTTGTCAGGGAGTGCAGCGATAAAGTAGAGTTTTAAACTGAAAAAGCGTATATTTAGATTAGATATTAGGAAGAAATTTTTCACTACGAGGATGGTGAGACGCTGGAACAGGTTGCCCAGAGAAGCTGTGGCTGCCCCATCCCTGGAAGTGTCCAAGGCCAGGCTGGATGGGACTTTGAGCAGCCTGGTCTAGTGGGAGGTGTCCCTGCCCAGGGCAGGGGGGTTGGAACTGGTCGATCTTTAAGGTCCCTTCCAACCCGAACCATTCTGATTCTATGATAAGAAACCCCTCCAGGGAAAATACCCAGCTAAAAAAAGTTCACCAGAAGCTAACCAGCCCAGATCACACTAAAAGCCGAAATTGTGTCACCGGGGCAGACCGACATTAGCCCCAAACGCTTTCCTTTACAAGCTGCGGGGGTCAGCCTGCCAACCTCCTAGGCCTCTCGGCCCTCCGGCGGCCGGTGCCGGGGCGGGCTGGCGGGGCAGGATGTGAGCTCAGGGCGCCGCCCCTTCCCCCGCCCGCCTCATGGTGCCGGTTCCGCCACCCTGACTCCCCGCCTCCCTCCATCCCGCCGCCGGGGCTCGGAGGGCGGTGGTTCCCGGCTCTGCCTCGGGCCGGGCGGGCCGCGCCGGTGAGTGCTGCGGAGCGGAGAGGGGACAGCCCGCGCCCCGTTGTCCCGCTGCCCCGGCGGCGGGGCCTGGGGAAGGGCGGGAGCGGCGGCGGGGCCCTCTCGGGGCCCGGGGGCTGCGCGGGGCTGGGCCCAGGGGGAGCGGGGCGAAGCCGCAGCCGGCGGCCGGTGTGAAACCCACCTTGCGTTGTTTGTTTGTGTTCCCCAGGCTGAGGCGGGAGAGCCCCGTCGCGGCGGTGGCGGCGGCGGGCGGGAGGAGGCGGCGCGGCCGCCATGGGGAACCAGCTGGCTGGCATCGCCCCCTCGCAGATCCTCTCGGTGGACAGCTACTTCTCCGACATCCACGACTTCGAATACGACAAGAGCCTGGGGAGCACCCGCTTTTTCAAGGTCGCCCGGGCCAAGCACCGGGAGGGGCTGGTGGTCGTGAAGGTGTTCGCCATTCAGGATCCCACCTTACCCCTGACCAGCTACAAGCAGGAGCTGGAGGAGCTGAAGATAAGGTTACACTCGGCCCAGAACTGCCTCCCCTTCCAGAAGGCCACCCTCTCCGAGAAGGCTGCCATGCTTTTCAGGCAGTACGTGCGGGACAACCTTTACGATCGGATTAGTACCAGGCCGTTCCTGAACAACATTGAAAAAAGGTGGATCGCTTTCCAGATCCTCACCGCGGTGGACCAGGCGCACAAATCTGGGGTCCGTCATGGGGACATTAAAACAGAGAACATCATGGTCACCAGCTGGAACTGGGTTCTTCTAACCGACTTCGCCAGTTTTAAACCAACTTATCTTCCTGAAGACAATCCCGCTGACTTCAACTATTTCTTTGACACATCACGCAGGAGAACGTGTTACATCGCTCCCGAGCGCTTTGTCGATGGCAGTATGTTTGCTACGGAGTTGGAAAACATGCGGGACCCTTCGACTCCTTTGGTAGACTTGGCAAATAGCAATCAGCGAACAAGAGGGGAGTTAAAACGTGCAATGGATATCTTTTCTGCAGGTACTTGGAGCCATCAGCAGAGACCAGTGTGTTGTTTATGATTGCGTGATGGGGTGCAGAAATCTTATTTTTTTTTTTTGTTGTTGTTCCCTTTTTTTTTGTTTTTACAGTAGGCTTAGAGAACAGCATGTGGAAAATCTTACTTATTTTAAGCATAAGACCAAACCCCAAACCTTTTAATTAACAGAAAAAGTGCAGACACAATACAGTAAGCTACATAACTTAAGCGCATCACCGTGTTATCTGAGGAGGGAAATCACAAACAGTTCTGTTATGGCTTAACTCTGCCCTGGGAAAGAGATCGTTCTGCAAGCCACAGACCATCATCTTCTCATGGCTGAGGTTCAGGTGACACACAGCATATACCTCATGGGACCCAAAGGGAGGAATCAGTCAGTGGTTCACCCAGGTTCCAGCTGCGTGGGGACTGAGCCATCTTTCAGGGTAATTTGGCAACATTAGCTTTATAAGTCCCTTCTGATTTTGTTTTCCCCACAGGCAGGAAGTTGGATAACTAAGTAAGCTCCTGTTGTAGTCCCACTTGCAACTACTTGGTAGAGTCCGTGGGAGCCTGTCTTGAGTCTCGGGCTTGGCTTGTGTCTTGAGCAGTTTGAAAGCCATGTTTGGCCTTTTTTTTTTTTTCTTTTTTTTTTCTTAAAGTGATTGAAGATCTGAATTTAAAGATAATGGTTCCTTAATTTTACAAGCTGCTCTTAAGGCCAGACTTCCAGGGCACTCCACTGATAAAGCAAGATGCTGACCCTTGGGAGCAAACTGCAGGAGTGGGACCTCTGAAGGGAATGTGTCATGTACACAGCAGGGGAGGCTGTGCTTGGCAATCGTTATTTCTCACTGTGCTTATGAGCTTGTGTGAGTGAATATATGCTGTGTCCCAGCATCACTGTGAAAGTAGAGATTATTTATTTACCTTCTGTAAAAGGGCTGCTTAGTTTTGACCTACTGCCCCATCCATGCTGACTTAGTGTCACTCTTCTTCCACATGACAGTGGTGTGGGTTCCTTTTCTGGCGGTGTATTTTCCAGCTGGCAGGTGTCTGAAGTCACTGCCTCGTGTTTCCTGATTGCAAACTCCTCTGCTGTTGGCAGGTTTGAAATAAAATACTGGGAGATATTTCAGGGAACAAGTGTAAAAGCCAGTTTTTGGAGCTTGAGATGCTGTCTCCTTTCCGCAAGTTAATTTGACAGCTCATTTGCCTTATTTTTAATCAAGCTAAGAGTTGCACTGTGTTTGTTCTTGTCTGCGTATAGAAAGCAAAGTTAAAGTATCTGTTTATAATCCACTGACATCTTTGACTTTTGTTGTTGTTTTTGTTCCCCAGGCTGTGTAATCGCAGAGCTCTTCACAGAAGGTGTACCCTTGTTTGATTTATCTCAGCTTTTGGCTTACAGAAATGGCCTCTTTTCCCCTGATCAAGTCCTGAACAAAATTGAAGACCGCAGTATCAGAGAACTGGTAAGGATGGACTACAGCATTAGAACCATTTTTGTGGTCTGCTTGCAGTTTATTTCACATACTTTGGTGGCAAACTGCATATTGTTTGGGTTGGTTTGTTGGGGTTTTTTTGTTGTTTTTTTGTATTACAAATGTCTAAAACTTTAATCTTTCTCTCCTGCTCCCTCCTACTTCTGCCTTTCTCAAGGTCACTCAGATGGTCCACCGCGAGCCAGATAAACGTTTAGCAGCTGAAGATTATTTGAAACAGCAACGTAACAATGCATTTCCTGAAATATTTTACACTTTCCTTCAGCCTTACATGGCCCAGTTTGCCAAGGAAACGTTTGTATCGGCAGATGAGCGTATATTGGTCATACGTAAAGATCTGGACAACATCATTCACAATCTCTGTGGGCATGATCGCACAGAGAAAGCCGAGGGAGAGACAAAAGAGAATGGGCTGGTTATTCTAGTGTCTGTGATAACTTCCTGTTTACAGACTCTCAAATACTGTGATTCAAAACTGGCCGCTTTGGAACTGATTCTTCATTTAGCACCAAGATTAAGTGTAGAGATTCTTCTGGATCGTATTACTCCTTATCTGTTACATTTCAGCAACGACTCTGTGCCCAGGGTGAGGGCAGAATCTGTGAGGACACTAACTAAAGTTCTTGCTCTCGTCAAGGAGGTGCCACGCAATGATATTAACATTTACCCAGAGTACATTCTGCCAGGCATTGCGCACTTGGCCCAGGACGAAGCCACCATCGTCAGACTTGCATATGCTGGTAAGAGGAAATCCAGTCAAAACTCCAAATCTTGGGCTTTTCTGTATTTCCTTAACTGTCTTCTCCTCTGCTCAAAATCATCATGTAGCTTGCTGTTTCTATTTCAGTAAATCTCCCCAGAAGTCTCAGAAATGACTGCAGGTGAAGACACCTGTATTCACTTAAGCTAACTGATGCAGGTGGTGGCAGCAACTTAATAATTAGTGAGTTGACTTATACTAACAGATGAGTTCCCAGTGTAGGTATGTACCCCAAGTAAACAATTACATTTTAAATAGTTGACAAAATGTGTTTGCTCTCTGCTAGATGAATTAACTTTTTTAAAAATTAACATTAATTCTTCTCTGTAGTTCCGCTTGTAAAAGCAACTTGCAGAGTGCATCCTTGTGCATTGGGCTAGGGCCTGGACGTAGCACACAGCAGGTCTGCCCGCAGCTAAGGGAAGGGGTCAGAGATCAGAGCCTCGGGCTCAGGGAAGCAGCCCTGGCTTTATTCCCTGGATAAGCAAGAGCGTAACAAAGAAAACCGCTTGTCCAAGCGGTCTTTGTGCACCTAAGTATGCGAACAGGGCTTTCTGGGCTTGCCCACCCTTTGCTGCTTTTATTAATTTATCTTATTTGACACCTCATTATCTCGGATTGTTTGCTTAGAGTGGCCTGATTGAACTGAATAGATGTGAAACTAACTTAAAGCATTGGTGTGTTGCTATGCTTCAGTTATTTTTCCCACACAATGAAATTTGATATTCAGGGCCTGAAATTACATTATTTACTGTGCAATAGACTGGATTATACCATAGCAGATGTTTTCTTCATACGTTATTCAGATATATGAGTTCTCTCTGGTTCAGAAAGAAGCTTTGTAGTCATGCCCGTATTTGCTATTTACCATGGACCCTTATTTTCTATGATTAGCATATTTTTAAGTGTGTTGTTTCATTTTCTTTTTTTTTTTTCAAGTTATAAATGCAGAATTCGTATGAAAATGTCCTGGGTGATGTTTTTCTTTTGTTTACTAAGTAAGCTGATAAAACTAATTATTGAAGACAATGTATAATTAACTAATAGAATCAATTGCTTTTGGTCACCTTGATCTTCCATATTTCGGGCTTTATGCAAGAACCATTTTTTCATGCCTCACCTTTATTTGTAGATTAGAAAAAAAATCCCACAAGTCTTGTAAGATTGTAGCCTATTAATAATTAATTTTTAAATGAACCAGTATAAAGCTGAACTTGTTCAACAAGCTGAAATGAAAGAAATAAAATGCAATCTGCTTTTCTGCAAGTGCAAAAAGGCTACAGGTCTCAGTACCCCTAGACTCCAGTTGCATCTGCTTATACAGAGGTTCTTTCTGTGTTTGGTGGTTTGACTTTATTTTCAAACTGAGTACAGCCAGAGTATTCTCTGAAACTTGAAAGGGTTGTTTGAACTGTAGATGTTTGAATCTCATTAAGTTTCCGTAATCTCAAATAGCTTTTAAGACAGCAATTTAAATTTCAAATAAATATATATATTTAAAGGTAGTCTAATACCCGAGTTAACTTGTGTTACTATAGCACACTTTTGGGAAGTGATCAGACTGGTGACTTACAGGATTTGATCTGGGCTGTGGACAGGCCCCGTTGGCACGTTGCCATTGTCTTGGGCGACACTCAGAACGGCTGCTGAAGTGGGACTGCTGCCTCAAGAGGATTATTCCTGTGCCAGCAGTGGCCTGACTCATATAATATAGCCTGAGTTGTTTCAGCAGCTTCCAAACAGTGCAGAACAGTGCGAAATCGCGTGGATAGATATGGGGGCAAATGTTCCAAAACTGGAATCCAACCCTCAAGGGTAACCCTGCCGTTATTCCCCGGGATACATATCCTGGTGTGGTGGTTTGTCATTGTTGTTTTGTTGCAGTCTACCACGTGGGCATGTTAGTTAGTTCGGGTTAATTGGCCTTTAAATTCTATCAAGTTATTTAGTCATTAGCCTGAGATTAGATGGCATTTAGGGCCAGTTCTATAAGACTGAAATTAGTCCTTGCTACACTTGATATCCTTACAATTTTTCAATTTGTTTACATGACAAAATGATTTGATGTACTTGGAAGCTTTGCTGGGGTCCGTGTCAAGAGAAGTCAGCTGGCCAGAGCATGCTGTGTAATTTCAATCCCATTTGCCTATCATGACTGGTATTGCCAGTGGTTATAATCTCTCATCAGGGGATCATCAGACTGATGTAAATTGGCAAAGTAGAACAATTCTTAACCAAAATGTTTTCCTTTGCAGAAAACATAGCATTGTTGGCAGAAACAGCTCTGAGATTTCTGGAGTTAGTACAGCTGAAAAATCTGAATATGGAAAATGAACCAAATGGTGAAGAAATGGATGAAACATCTCACCCTAGTGATAACTATGACACAGGTAATGTCAGTTCTACTTACCTTGCCTTCTTATAATAGCAAATCATGGGCCAAAACTCTTAGTTCTGGTCTTCCTCATCTCTTAAAAGCTTAGCCTGCCTTTGTTAAATGGGAAGAATGCTTTGCCTCAACCAGTATCAAAGTGTGTGTGTTACAGCTTCATGCAGAAATAGATGCCTCTGTTCTGAACATTGCGAAAGACAAAAAAAAAATATATAAATGAGCACGCTTTTTTTTATCCAAAAGTTCTCAAGATATTTGACTGTGATGCTGGCTGCCTGGTTGCATATCCAGCTTCACTCACAGTCCCGTAAACAAGTCAGCTGCGAAAACATGGCTGTATTCCAAATACCGCTTCCATTGAGGTGTCAGGCAGCGTTAGCTGTAAAAAACAAAACCTGTCACATTCTGGCATAGTCATAGTATTGTATTTTTCAGTCGTTCTTCCTTTTTGCTTCCTATGCCTGGCAATTCTTGTCTGTCTGTTTGTCTGAAGATGCTGAATGTATGGGTGCTGTTGGGCTATTATACTGTGCTGTTGTAACTGTAGCACAGAGAATGAGTTAAAATCCTAAGGATGGCTTTTCTTTTTCTTTCCCTTGGGAAGGAGTGATGATAATAAGCGACCTGTGTGTCAACTCCAGTGCCTTTTAGTGATGCATAGATTTCCGGAACAATGCCGGGCAAGTCTTGAAGAATTTGTGGTTAAGAACTGTCATTTCTCTTTTGGACTAAATAGATCACTCTGTGGCTAATCATAATTGGTAAACAGCCCACACATACTCCATTTGGTAGGGAAAAAGGCATGTTTCAATTACTTCTTAATTAGTTGCAGGATTATACTTTAGGAAAAAAACCAAAACCAATCCTTCCAAAACCAAATATAAAAGATCCCCTTCAAGTTCCTTCACGTAAGGCATGGGGTGCTCAGAATTGCTGAGGAGTGAGAGAGGAAGCCCCATCATACGAGCTGTATTTCTATGATACACCATCCCCTATCCTCTCAAAATAGCTTGGAGATGAAAGAAGTAACGCAAGGAAAAAAGAAGTTTGAATAGTTCTATTCTTTTTACCCTCTTAGAAAGCAAGCATGAGAAGTTTGAGCCCAGAAGGCAACTTTTTCATGTGACTGATAGACAGAGTCACAATAGAAAGCAAATTAGCTGGTCTTCTGACTGCAGGCAAATGGTAATCACCCCTGCTAAAGCTGGGACAGCAATAGCTGAAATTTTTGTGCTATTTGTTTGAGAACCTCCCTTGTACAGCTTTCAATAATAGCCAGTCCATTTAATATAAATATTTTTTTAGTTGCATCATCGAGTAGAAGCCATGGGCAAGGTCATCTTCAGATTTTTTTTGTTGGTATCGTCAGGGTAACTGCTGATATTTAATGAAATTGGAAGTGCTCGCTTTTTCAAGTATCGTTTATTTTTCTCTGTATCCTTAGTGAAGCTAATCTATATACCTAACTAAAAATATACTCTTGATCTGTTGTCAGTTCACAAATTTTGAAACTGATAGTCAAATAAACAAACCAGAATTGCCTTGAAGCATTTTGTTACTGTGGTAACATTGCTGCTGACTCATTCTGATGCTTCTTCACATCTGCATTTCATATATATATAAAAATGAGCTAGATCATCTTAGTTGAAGTTATGACAGTTTTAGAATATATTGGTCTGGTAAGAATGTCTCACATTTCTATACATTTTGGCTTTGCCACCACCTCTTGCTTAGTCTGAAGTCATTGATAAGCCAGTTATTGGAATTGTTGAGGTTCTGTTGCGTTGTCCATCTTACTGAGTTGGGTGTTCTTCAGCGTGACCTATCAGTGTAACTCCTTTATCAGCAGGTAGTACCCCTGCACATATTGTTTCTCCAACCCAAATGTTCATCCTGCCGTCTCTTGCAGAGTTGCAAGCCTTGCATGAAATGGTCCAGCAGAAAGTTGTGACTTTGCTAAGTGACCCGGAGAATATTGTGAAACAAACGCTGATGGAAAATGGAATAACACGTCTCTGTGTCTTTTTTGGACGTCAGAAAGCCAACGATGTTCTTCTGTCTCATATGATCACTTTCTTAAATGATAAGAATGACTGGCATCTTCGAGGAGCTTTCTTTGACAGCATTGTTGGTAAGTGTTTGGTTTCAGCCAAACAGAGTAGAGAGATAATAATGTAAATAAATTAATTTTTGCATGTCCTGGAAACTGTTAACAGTCATATAAAAGTCCTTTCTTATAAAGATTTCTATAATTTATAGGAAAAGACTTTTACTGAATGATTGGGTGTAAATGTTTCTTTAGGGAGTGAAGACAAAACAATGTAAATACAGATATATTTTTCTTTTAGTCCGAATACTTAATACAAGTGAGACTGAGGCATTTAAATCTAGGTTAGGTTAACATAAAGAATAAACTTGAAATGCCTCTTTTTAACATATTTTTTTAATAGTTTTTTTTTGCCTTTGCTAAAGCCACTAACTCAAAAAGCTAAATTATGACAAGTAAAGATTTCTGCAAGTTGTCTAGTAGATGCATCACTTCACGTGTGTGCATGGTCCCGTTAACTTCAGTAGACCTGTTCATATGATGAAAACTATGTATTGATATAGGCTAAAATTATAATTTGAAACATTTTTTTTAGTGCCTTAAAATCTCACTTAAAGATTCCTGTCAACTTGGAAAACTTAATGACAATTTTAAAAATCTTACCAATGACGACATCAGGTGTTAAGTATAGCTAATGGTCCATATATGTTGGAAATTATTGCATGTGGCTACTGCTGAAAGCCAACGCTCAAGGTTTGTGGGTCAAGAAAACTTTCCCATTGCACTACCTGGGGGGAAAAATGGTACGTCAGGTGCATGGCAAATAAAAAGCATGATCAAACGTCCAGCAGGGCCATTAAGGTAGGCACACGTTCCATTATGACTGTAAGCCACAAAATGCTGCACTGGCAAATCCTTCCAAGATGCGATGCTAATAACTTGTCAGAATTTGCTTAAAAGGAGCAATGGGGTAGCAAAAGCACGGGTCACAGTGCCCTAGCACTTAGAGATATGTGAAGCACTTCAGTGTGAAAGTCAAGATATGTAACCTATGTTTTTAACTCCTCCTCTCCCAGTATCTGTTCAAAGCCTTCACAGAAGAATTCAGATAAAGTTCAAACTTATGTTTTTGTTTTACACTGATTTACTTAAAGCTTTTGCACGTCTTTAAAACCGAGCTAACCCATGTGTAAGTATGTGCAGGCGCTGCTGCCTGTGGCTGTGGGCAGATGTCCTTCTGTAATAGTGGCACTGAGGGAATTTCTCTTTCCTGTGCTATTTTTCCCTTCATCTCTTCCTTCTAGCAACTGGTTGCAAAGTTGAGCATTAACACATGAGGAAGTATATTGATTATTTCCTTATTAGAGTAAAAGTGACAAAATTATTTTATGTTTAATCTTGATTCTGATGTGAAGACGTTCAATTTTCTGGTATTTATCAATCTCAAATAACTGGGTTAGAAGCAGAGGCAGTTATGGTCTATGCTGTGTGCCACATATGGCAATAGCAACAATAAGCCTGAGCTATTCAATGAAAAACTAATTTTTTTTTCTCTTGAAAATGATCAGAGGACTTGCCCAGTTGTTAGTGGGAAGGAATGTTAGTTCGATGGGTGTAAAGCTAGAGGAAAGATCAGAAATCTAACATGGTCCATCTCCCTGACTGTTACCAGAGATTAATTATTGTCCATGGGTTATGAAATCCAAACAAGCAATTCCAGAAGACAGTTTCATGTGGCCAGTGGCTGGTTTTCACGTGGGAAAGGAAGCAGTTTCTTTTACGGCGATGCGGTTGATGTATTTTTGTCCAGCAGCTTCAAAGGAGTTACTTTCATTTTGCTTTTGGAGTTACTTTCATTTTGCTTTTGGTCTTGGCTTCTTTCTAAGATTTTGAAATATATTTTCAAATTGGATTTATTTTTGAAACTATGGCCAAGGTGGCTTCATGGCGGTAAATAATTTGAGACTAGTTAACTAAAGGGCAAGTCTTGCAGCCATTTCAGGCTGGAAGAGTTTTAGAAGATTGTTCTAAAAGTTTGACTGGTGATTCTTTCTTTTGTGGCTAAGTGAATGTATGTTGTAGACTTTCGTTGCTGATAATGAATCCAGTATGCAGATCAGTCTTTTCAGGAGTCTGAATAATACTCATATTACAAGTTAAAAGACAAAATCCTGCAGAACCTTTCTTTAGGTTCTGTCACATACATCGAAGTGTTCAAGGCCAGGCTGGATGGGGCTTTGAGGAGCCTGGTCTAGTGGGAGGTGTCCCTGCCCACGGCAGGGGGCTGGAACTAGATGATCTTTAAGGTCCCTTCCAACTCTAGCCATTCTGTGATTATTGCTCACTTGTCCTGCGTCCCCATGCCTTAGGAGCACTCCTGGGTTTGCCTTGCTGTTTCAGAATTCTGCTGGCCAGCTGTGTGCTGACATCTACGCCTGGCATCTGGAAGGGCCTCTGCAGGCACAGGGATCTGCTTTTATCACACAGTTTTCAGAATATTGGTCTAACTTTGAATGGAGAGCAGCTTCCTTTTTTTCCACTGACTAATAACCTGGTTTGAGATGTCTCTGTGGGACAACAATTTTAAACTTTGGTGAGGAAAGGCAAGGAAGTGCTACTTTGGATTTTTATATGTTCTTTTTATGTTTCAGGTGTTGCTGCTTATGTTGGCTGGCAAAGCTCATCGATACTGAAACCTCTGCTTCAGCAAGGTCTCAGTGATGCTGAAGAATTTGTCATTTATAAAGCCCTCAATGCTCTTACTTGTATGTGCCAGTTGGGGCTCTTGCAAAAGCCCCATATTTATGAGTTTGCTTGCGATATCGGTAAGTTGGAATTCTGGAGAATACCTTGTTTTCCTAGTTAAGAAAAGAAATCTTAGTACTACATAAAGTTTCACTGTCAGCTTAGCTGTCCAATATGCAAACCTGGAGTACTGTTTTAGAATCTACACAAAATTGTGGTAATGAACTATTGCTGGTTGGACCGTGTTAGTGCTTAGAACTCTAAAATAATAATTTTGGTGGAACAAGTTGGAAGCATCTTCTCTGATTTTGTATAGGACAGCATCAAGCAACACTTAGTCCAAAAACTTTCTGCTTTAAGATCTTCCCTTGTTCTTCATGCCCACCTCCTATAAAGAGAAAGTCCTGGTTACTCCTGGGAGTTGATCAGGCACATAACTTGCAAACTCTTACCCATCAGCCATTGAGGAAGGGGGGAATCCAGTCCTTCAGACAATACATGATCCTTTCTCATCCTATTTCTAACACCATAAAACCCCATTTAACTCAGTAGAACCTTGAGTACAGAGTTGGTCTCTCCTTCCTCATGAGGCTTCTCAGTTTAATTTAGACGTGCCCAAGATTTAACTAGCTGTTTATGAAAAAGAAAATACCAACTGATCTCTTGAGATGTAGTCTGCTTCTTCCTAATGTTATGGCTTTTCAAACGCACTCAGAATGTGGGGCAGATGATCTGTGATTATACCTCATGACTAGATACGGTCCTTTGATTACAACTTCTTAAAACCCACATAACTGAGATGGACTTCTGAGCCTAATAAACTTACAGTATAAGTAGTGAATATTCAAGGAAGAGAGGGGAAGAAGGAAGGAATGAAGTAGTTACTTAAAAACAGAACAATAAATCAGTAGTATGAGGATTCTCCATAATTGTTCAGAATAAGGTTGAGAATATTTTTCGATTAGTCTCCTTTGCAAATCTGGAGTTCAAAATTAGGGATTGAAATTAATAAATAGGAAAAATATGCTTTTTGGCGACAGCAAGGAAGCTAAGCAGCACAGGCACAGTGATGTCCATGAAATAATTTTTCTCAGGATGAGTGTTTTAACCTCGGTCCTCTGCAGGAGGGAAGGCTCAGTTTGGGGGTAATTCTAGGGGAAGGAAATGACATCACAGGCTGCCATATAGAGGATGATTCCCTCTCTTTAATATGAATGATATATTTTAACAGCCTGATTTTCTTTCAGCACCTTTCCTGTGTCATCCTAACCTTTGGATACGTTATGGTGCAGTTGGATTTATCACTGTGGTAGCACAGTATTTGAATATTGCTGATGTCTACTGCAAGCTAATGCCGTACCTCCATCCTTTTATCACACAACCAATAATACAGGTAATACTTCAAATGATATCAATGTGAATGTATTTTGACTAGTCATAATTCTTAAGTCTGTCTTGGCCATGGTTCTTCCTATAAGAATATTGAGGCAATACAGGTTTTTTTTGATCTCTGCTGGCAGACATTGACAGAATGGCCACTGTCTTCCATGTTTGAAAGACTGTTGTCTCAAATTTGGTGCAATCTGCAGAACGTTTCACAAAGACTAAAATCAATAAACCCTTCTCTGCTTTGTTTACAATCAAACTCGTGCAATGTTGCGCTAGTTTATAGGAGTGTAAAAAGCATGAAAAGTTGGCTGTGAAACGAAGGTTTCTATGTTCTGTGCTTTCACCTACAAGACTGAGGATTCCAGCCCTGCCCTGCTAACACGTTTGACTGTGGGACTCTGAAAACATGAGCAGTAGCGATTCCCATGCTTGGAATTTCAGTGCTAGTCCTGCATTTCAGTGCTTTGCCAAGGGTAAGGGCAGAGTGCTCAGCATGAATGAGTTAAGTCATTTCATAACAGCACGTGTCAAGGAATGACCTGCGTAATGCTGGTAATGTGATCATATAGGCATCTTTGCATATAACTTCAGGACCTGTAGAATGCATCTCGCGGGTGTTTAAATAGGTAAGAAACAGTTGCCGTACTTGCATTGACAAATGCATCACATATTTAACGTTTTCCTGTAAACCATGCAGGTGGTAACTTCACTAAAATTATGTTCTTCCTTGTTTACAGCTCCCTAGGCACCTTGTGCTGTGTTTTAGGCATTGATTGATTGATAAATTTCTGTCTGGTTCAATTCCTGCTTCATTTGAGTATATAAGTCTTTTCTTTGCTAGGCAACACTAAATATAGTAAGCAAGTAGGGGGTAACATTGAGTTGTGCTGTAATAAAGAAGTCCTCATTTTGAAGTTGTTTTTCATGCAGACAGTCAGCTATGAGAAGCACATTATAGGAATGAGGTCTTCTGACACTGTTGTGAAGGAAAAATTGGAGTCCTAACCCCACCATTTCCCATTAATTATTTTGAGTATTCTAACTCTATAAGCATTTATGCTATAATTTTGGGCTGAATTAGGTTTGGCCGTTTAACTGTGGGACTGTAACTGGGGGTCTATTTCATGAATATGGCTTGCCCTTCTCCCCCGCCATCTTAAGACCTACTCTTGAAACAGCAAAGGTCAAATACTAAAATAAAAGTATAAACTCAAAGGAATGTTGGGGCTGCAAGTAATCTGGATTGCCTACGAGACATTTTGTCCAGACACGTTCTCTGGACACAAACAGACACTGAATCGCCACAGGGAGAACAGAAACTTGTTTGGTTTTTTCTGTTTTAATAGCAATGAACATTCTTTATAAGGACTGCCCAAGTTAATGATTCTATATTATGCCTTAATAGTTTCTTATGACTGTTTTGCTAATGTCCCAATATGCTTTTGAGTATTGCTTAATTACATGCTTGTGCATCCTTATTACCTTGTATACATAGGAGGGAACTCAGTAATCTGACTGACACGAAGGAAGAGCTCTTCTAGTTTTACTCTTCTAGGACATTTACCCTATTTTTATAGGGTAAATGTAGGACAAAGTTTGAAATATCATTGTAGTAGTAGTAGAATTTTTAATCCCATCCAGCAGTGCCAAGTTGATGTTCTGAGCCTGCTGGGAGAACAGAGAAAGAGAATGGAGAAAATCTGATATGACCAACACGGGGAAAGATACTATTTTCACAAAAGGAGAGAAGTTGAATCTAGATTATTGGCAGAATCGTGCAATAATTTTTAAGTCCTACATGACTTTTGTTATTCTAAGTTTGAAAGCAACTCTTCAGGACTTATCTGTAAACTGGTTTTTTGAACGTGCCTTCACAGGAAGAGATTGATTTTTGTATTAATATTTGCAGTTGTCTAGTTACTGACTTTCAGGCTAGAAAAAAAAAAGTGCAAACATTGTAGACATAAGATGACTGCTTTTACTGCTAGATTTCCCAATGTTTATATGGATATCATCCTCCTCTGTGTTGACTGGTCTCTCTTTCTGAATTGCAGATAGATAAAGAAATAGTCCTGCTAAGTGTGCTTAAAGAGCCTGTCAGCCGTTCCATATTTGACTATGTCTTAAGGTCGAAGGATATCACAAGCCTCTTCCGACACCTTCAGATGCGTCAGAAGAAGAGGAATGGTGCTCTCCCTGACTGCCCACCCCCGGAGGACCCTGCCATTGCACAGCTGTTGAAGAAGCTACTTTCACAAGTGATTGTTTTTTATTTGTACTTTGAAAATCAGGCTTGAGATTCTTGGGCTCTGTGTGTCTCCCCAGACCCTGACCTTGCAGTTGCTGCTCTGAAGGACTCCCAGTCTGAGGTTATGATCCTGCAAACCATTAACTTAATTGTTTTCAGTATACGCGTGTAGGACAAAGAGTTCAGAAGTTAAGGAAGATTTTGAAAAGATCTGCCAGAAATAAGTCAACCCTACGTCTGGGTTTCCCAAATACATTCTCTTTTTAATTACTTCAGTTTTATGTGTAAGATTTCTGACATGTCTGTGATAGTATCAGTGTTACAAAATATGTATTGTGTTGGAGAGAAGAGTACGCATTTGGTGAAGAGGTAGACATGCAAGTAATAATGCAAAAGCCAAAGGGAACTGGGAAGTGTTGAGGCTTGTGTGTGAAGAGGGGAATACTAAGAATCACCCACGCAAAGTAGTGAGAATTGGGAAGAGGAAGGACTGCAGCTGAGTGTGTGGGGGGGTGTTTCTCCTTTTTTTTCCCCTCCTCTCTTTCTTTTTTTTCCTCCTCTCTTTCTTTTTTTTCCTCCTCTCTTTCTTTTTTTTCCTCCTCTCTTTCTTTTTTTTCCTCCTCTCTTTCTTTTTTTTCCTCCTCTTCTCTTCTTTTTTTTCCTCCTCTTCTCTTCTTTTTTTTCCTCCTCTTCTCTTCTTTTTTTTCCTCCTCTTCTCTTCTTTTTTTTCCTATGGCTTGTGGGCTGTAAGCATGGCCTAAGTGGCAACAAAGCAGACTGCACCAGACAGTGATCCAATATTAAATGCTGTTCTGGCCTTTCACTATTCCTAGCCCTGTTCCCGAGAAGGAAAGATATTCTTATACTACAGCAGCTTACCCAAAGTCTTGTATGAGTGATAGACCAATGTCTTGAATTCTGGGGATGTGCTCTCTCCTTCCACTTCTGAGCCAGTCATTAATCTCACTGCTTCTTACATTTTCATGCCTTGATGCCTGTTCTTGTTCAAAAGTAGATAATAATATATTTTCTTTATTCTATAGGGGATGACTGAGGAGGAAGAAGATAAACTGTTAGCACTGAAAGACTTTATGTTAAAATCAAATAAAGCTAAAGCCAATATAGTGGATCAGAGCCACCTGCATGACAGCAGTCAGAAAGGGGTGATTGACTTGTCAGCTCTGGGAATAACTGGGAGACAAGTGGATCTTGTTAAAACAAAGCAGGAACCTGATGACAAACGTGGTTGGTATATTTTGTGGTCTGTATAGATAAAGTACAGCCTTTCTTTCAGGGTCAGAGAATTAAGTCTTTAATTTACTCAGCAAGTGTTCTCAGTAATTCAGGCTACATAACTATCACCACTTCACTGAGTTTGCAATAAGAAAATTACTGCTGCTATTTGAAATGTAAGTTGCTGGAATGCTCTCTGGATCAGTGAAAGATGGGGATATTTTTCCCCTGGGAGTATTTAAATTAGTTTGACTGCATTTGCTGTAGTAATAAGCACAGGTTTAGCTGATTGTGACAAAACAGGGCTCTAGTGGCCCATGGTAACAGTGTAAATTGTGAAGGCTACATTTCTGCTATCTCTGTTTCCTTACAAGAAGTAATGAGCTCTTTAACTCTGAAAATCCAGGATGTTTTCTTCAGGTGGCCTGGAGGAAACTGAGACCTAGGTGTGATGCTGAAACAGGCTGGCACTGAGGAATGCCAGCTGTTGCTCACCCGCCAACTACATGCTTTTTGACCTCAGGATTCTTCAGCTGCTCATCCACACCTGTTTTACTTTGTTGCCTGCTTTTCTTTCATCTTGAAAAACCTCTTATATTTCCTTGTTCAGCTTTGAAATCCACTTGCTGCTAACTCTTTTCCAGTTCTCTGTATCCTCAAAAATCTTCTCTTCCAGACAGTGAGCTTCCTCTTTGCTCTGCCAAGCTTGTAAGGCCCTGCTGCGTACACCACTGATAGGTTCTGTGTTTTCAGTTGTAAAATTACAGAAATATCTGCCAACCAGGTAGCTATTGCCATCTTATTTACAGAATTAACACGCTAGACTGCAAATATTTTGCATATCATTTTAAAGGAAAGTACACAAGTACAGGACTTCTCAATTTTTTGCATCCTGTGGAGTCAGGAGTGGACGGGATTGAAAAGTTAGTATATGAGGTCTGTATTTGAACTGATTGACTTCACCCAAAACTGTCACCTGCAGAGTCTTCACGCCTTAAACTTCTTCACTGGCTTTGTCCAAATGTAATTTGTCCCATGTTTTCATTTTACAGTTTTAAGTGACGCCAGAGGAATGCTGAAAATAAATAAATTTCCTATTTACAGATAACATTCTTGAACTTACAGATGATGTTGCAATTGTAATGGAAAACTGATGGTATTTGACAATGATTTGCATATTGTGCTACTACAAGTTTATCCCTGTCTTATGCCAGTAATGGAGTAACTGTCATAAGAAAAAATTATCATGTGGAGTTTGGAGTTTAATCCTGCAGCCTTCCAGATGCAAAATTTCCCTGTGCTGGAGTGATTTATTGCATGAATCAACTGTAGGATTAAGAAGGTGTAAACAGAGCACTTGCTATGTGTGTTCTGTTTGCCTCATAAATCCCTGTCAGCTGGCTTAAACAACCTAGCAGGATGCTGTTCTCTATTAACTATGTAAATAATAAATTGGCATGTAAGCGTTGAACTCGCATGTAGTCTGAAAGTAATGACCAGCCTGAGTGAATGTTGTCATGATTATGCGGTTTTTTTTCTCTCCCTGCCTCTCTTCCCTCCTGATTGCTTATAGCTAGAAAACATGTAAAGCAAGATTCAAATGTAAATGAAGAATGGAAAAGCATGTTTGGGTCCCTGGAACCAACTAACGTCTCCCAGCCAATACCCAAAGGACATGGGCAAACTACTGATCCTGAAGCCATCCAGGCTGGGAAACCACTTCGTTCAGAGTCTTCAGCTGGCATTTGTACCACTTTGTCTTCCTCCCCACAGGTATTGCTGAGAAATACTGTCTTTGCATCTTAAACTGAAATTATTCAATTGTTTTAAAGCCAACTGTGACCATAGGGATGTGACATTCATGTTTTGTTTGGAGGTTATTTTACACTGGTGCTATTCCCTGGTGCCTTCTCCAGCAGAGTAGCTGACTTTCAAGTTCTTATTTTTAAAATAGGGATTGAGAGAGGATAAAAGTAAGTTTAGTCACTTGAACAGAAGAGCTTCACTAACAAACAGATGCGTTGCATGAAGAGATTGGGGCTTTATGGATTAGCCAATAATTAGGTAAGCTGTTTTGGCAGGAAAGACTTTTCCTCAAGTTGCATGCCCTGATATGTGTGGTGAGGAAGAAAAGAGATGTCATGATTTTGACTTGGAACTGGTGTATCACATCATAGCTGCATTTAGACTTCCTGTACCTGTAATACTTCGTTCTGGCTACAGAAGGATGGGTGGGAGCCCTGCAGGCTGCAGAGGCACCTCCTGACTCTGAACACTTCTTTCTATTCTGTTTCTAGTTGGAGATTAACTTCTGCTAGCTAATGAGTGTCTACTAGCAGACATTAATGAGCATCCACTCTGAACTAAGAGGGAAACACTTCACATTTTTATTTTCAAAGCCCGATATAAACAAATAATCGTTCAAGAGCTAACCTGTAGTCAGTCTTGAGAGCAATAACTGCTTCCGTAATAGTCACATTGAGACACGTGCACAGCACATTACAGTTTCAACAAATAGAATACAGAACAGTCTAGGCAAACAGGGTAGAATAAGTGAATGGTTAAGCTTTTCTATAAATAATAATTTTCACTATTTTTAATTGTTTTCATGCAAGCATGAATATTTTTTTAACACTAATTAATTGCTAATTGATTCAATAAAAAAGATTTTTCACCTTTTCTTCAGTGTGACCCAGTAGTCTTAAAAGCAGGATTTATCTGTGTGTAGAAAGTAAGGCATATATTTTTAAGTGCTTACCTCTTAACAGGCATCTGATGGAACAGTTGTTCAGCCCAGGAAACCCACCATACAGGTACTGAGCAGTACAGCGTCCCCATCTGCACACCAGTTACGCATCACCACTTGCAAAACTGAACTTCAGCAGCTGATCCAGCAGAAGCGCGAACAGTGTAACGCAGAGAGACTGGCCAAACAGATGATGGAGAACGCTGAGTGGGAGAGCAAGCCCCCACCTCCAGGTAAATCACAGGCCACCGAGGTTATTATACAAAAAAAAAAAAAGATAGAGAGATATATATATATAACTTGAGTCAAAACATCATCATCTCAAGGAAAAAATGCGAAAGATGAGGAAAAGAGGAAATTATTAATGTAGGAAACGTGTCTACTATGTAGAACGCCTAGTTGGCACAATATCTGCGTGGCTTATGAAAGAAGGTCTGGAACCAAGTTCTTTACCTTTGCAGTAATAGACCCAAACCGCTGGTCTGAAGTCCAGGTTGTGCACCTTGTTCCAGTGAGTCTTCTGAACTGGGTTGTTTGTAACCAGTATATGGCAGATAAGTTGCCATCCTGGAACAGCCTGTAGCTTGGTTTGAACAAGGGGAGAAACACCGTGTTGGGAGGTGAGAAATGTGAGTGTTTTACCTGGGGTGGCTACAGATTTTCAGTCATCCTGTCAGTATTGTAACCTCTTGGCCAGGTTTTCTTACCCAGTGGCATGCGTACTGGGGTGGGTTGTTTGAGCTGCCCTTGTTTACAAAGGAGCCTGTCCCCACCAGCAGTGATGACAGCAACACAAAGAGAAGGTGTATGTTCCCATACTACACTGTTGTTTTCAGAGGGGAAGGAGAGACATTTTTACCTCTTGTTCCCTTTTCTTTACCAGAAAGAAGCAACGCCCAGGTTTTGCTAATTAGGGCTTTGGCAGAAAACATGTGGTTTTAAATCACAATCACCTTCCTATGGCCCCAATTCCAATTTTGAAGCTCTAAATTGAGATTGGGATTGACCCAGATTAGTTCTCAGCATTTTCTGATGGTGTTCTCCACTTCATGCACTTGTTGCTGGGTATCTCGTGGAGATTCCTGACTCTCCTCTACTAATGGTAGTTCATGTGCTTAAACTCCAGATGTTGGGAGCAGAATCTGTACCAGCTGGGCTTGCAGTAATCAACGTGGTGACAGTAAAGTCTTTTGGTAAATCTAGCATAAATGCACACACCTGGGCATATACAGCTGTCATACCAATTTAAGGGAAGTAATAGAAAATCATCAGGAAAATGGTCCAATCAGACAGTGTTTGAACATAGCTAACTTGGACTGAGCTTGCCTAAGCCTTGTGTTTGTCTTCTGAAGACAGTTTTACAACCTATGAAATAACGTGTCCCAATACAAGCAGCTGACTGCTCTGACACACAACTGAGTGAGTGCCAGGAAAACGTTCATATTTAAAATTTGTGTCTTATTCTAAAATTTGCTGTGGTCTGTTCTTCATTATCTTAATCTGCTGTTAATCCTCCACTATAGCAGATGCATGTTAGAAGTGCAGCCAGATACTTCTGCATTGCTTATTTCAGAGGAGGAAACATATCACACAAATGTTGGCAATTTCTTGGCAAGAGTTATCGCGTGGCAGCTGAACTCCTCATTTATTTTTGAAGTTCTGGAATAAATTTTCTATGGGATTTAGAAGAGCTGTTGTTTCATTTTATTAGGTACATAAGGCTGGCAATGTAGCATGTAGTGCAACACTGAGCCTGTCACTTGCACTCTACGGACAACCCAGGAGCTTAAAATCTGTTCAAATGTGTTGCTCATTGTGTGCATTTTGGGCATTTATGGGATTGCCATTTGCAGCACGGCAATCTGCGGAGGCTGGGGAACTGTGTACTAGTATTTCTACAAAGCCTATGAAAAAGGGCTCTTTGTAACTTCACCAAACATACATGGAACTCATCTAAAAGAAAACTCTTACCCAGATCTACCAGTAGGGTTTAGTTTAGAATTGAGCAAATAGGCTTTAGCCTGTAATATATAAAATGTGTTAGCTCTGTGTTTTCAGTGCCTTCTGTGCTTTGCGGCTGTAATGACTGTATCCTGATATATTTGTTGGTGAATGGGATCAGTGGGATTTTCATGTTTCCATTAAAGTGTAATCAGCACCAAATTTCATGGTTTTGTTTTCCCTTGCAGGATGGCGTCCCAAAGGATTGTTGGTAGCTCACCTTCATGAACACAAGTCTGCGGTGAACCGCATCCGGGTCTCTGATGAACACTCCATTTTTGCCACTTGCTCAAATGATGGCACAGTGAAAATCTGGAACAGCCAAAAAATGGAAGGAAAAACCACTACAACCAGGTAGATTTAAAACTCATAGGATTTTGGGGCTGCTGTTTTAGAGTGCAAAATAAATTAGAGCAGGGAGCAAAATAAGAATCACTTGTGGGTGTGCTGGAGGTTTCAATGATGAAATATACTGGTGTTCTTCTTTGCATGCAACTAGCAAATGAGATTGCTGTTTCAATTAGTTAATAAAATAAAAAAATTGCTAGCAAATGCAGAGGGACTGCTTCACAGTTGTAGTAATTACAGGCTTTTTGATTTCATTTCTGTACAGACATAAATTCTGGTGCTGCTGTTTAAAGCCATCTGAGGTTTTTGGAATAAATTAGCTTTATGCTTAACTGTGTCATCCACTGATATTTGTTGCAGGAAAGCTGTATTGCTGGTTGAAACATGGGTGGTATGGGGCTGAGAGAGAGATATCTTTGGGAGAAAAGGATGTCTGTCTCAAAATATTTTGAAAAAGATGTAGCAGACTGCAGCGTCAGTTAAATAACAGTAACTACAGTATGCTACTTTGATACAGATCTAGGTTAAACTTTAATGGTAGTCAAACATGTGCATCTGCAGTTGCAGACTGTCATAACCTCGAGGCTCAAAATTAAGCTTGCAGAGGCAACTTAGGCTATGTTGCTTTCTGATTTTGGAACAGTTAGAGAATGTTATTTTGAGAGCTCTCTCAAGAGTCATTGGTTTTAAGTAGGTGTTCGAGAGAAGTAATTTTCTTTTTTTTAATGTGCCACAAAAAAGTTCCTTTTTTATTTTCCTGTCCCCCTCTCTCTACTGTTTAGATCAATTTTGACATACTCTCGGATTGGAGGACATGTAAAGACACTTACATTCTGCCAAGGCTCACATTACTTGGCTATAGCTTCGGATAATGGTGCCATCCAGCTTCTTGGTATTGAAGCTTCAAAGCTCCCTAAATCTCCTAAAATTCATCCGATACAAAGCAGGTATGTACTTAGAGCAGTTAAATCTCACTGCAGAGCTCAAGCTGTTAGTATATTTCTTGATTAGATCCCTTGATTTGCTCTAGGCTTTCTGCTGTCTGAGCCCAGGCTGTACTGGAAGGCTGTAATCCATGATCTTACCCTGCTTCATAAAGAAGGGTTGAAAGGCAACCGTGCAGGGCTGAGAATTCATAGCTCTAAGTTATTGGTGCCTCCTCTGTCACTGGACTTGAAACAGGCAGTCTGACCAGTTCTCTCTTTTTTTTTTTTTTTTTTATTTACGCACTGGGATCAGTAGTTTCTTACCTCCTCTGTTATGATGTTAATACTTATAATTTTGGAGGGTTTTTTACAGGTCATTAGATAAACATTTACATCTGATTTGTCCTTGGGCCCACAATTCTTTCCTCCCAGGCTTGGAGTAAGGTGGCAAAGATATGGGGGTTGGGATACTATTTAGGGGAGTATTTGGGGACGGTTTAGCTCTTTCTTACCTATCTCCATATGAGCAGTTTTTTTAAATTTGTCACTGATTCAACAGCTTAATCTTCTAGCTTGAGTGAGGGATGTGTCCAGGCCCCAGCAAAGCTAGCAGCCACCTCAAAGACCTTTTTTCTGTCTAAAGTAAAAGTAAGGTATCTGTCTCAAATGTCCTTTCTTACTTAATCCCAAATTCAGAAATTAAATAAGGCAAATTTAATGGAGATGGAAACTACAAACCAGACTTTTCCTTTTGGTATACACTGCATTTGTGCCTGAAGAAGGTGTCCGTTTGCACAGCCAGTAAGTGACCGAATATGCTGGCAGTATAACATGGAGAGGGGTGTTCCTGCCCATAAACTCTGGGTAGATCAATATCTGATAAATGTGGAGCATGAATGGGAGAGAAGTATCAAACACACTGGGAGACCCAGAGCACAGAGCTATGTTTGTTTGCAAAGAGCTGCTGACAGCATTTTACTAGCCTTTAGAAGACTTGCAGGTCCTATTGGCAGAGAGATGAGAGACCGTAAGCATCTGTTATACTAAAATCGGAAAGTTGTTTCTTTCTCACCAGCAGATGCCATGAGAAGTGAGATGAAGAGGAAAATGCTGCTCAGCATTAGCTATTGGAAGGAGTCTTAAACTTAGAGGGAGTCATATCTGTTTCTAAATTAGTTTATTGTTTTTAACCCAGGTCCTTGGATCTGAAGGATGATGGCTGTGTGGTAGATATGCATCACTTCAATTCAGGAGCCCAGTCAGTACTGGCTTACGGCACAGTTAATGGATCTCTGGTTGGATGGGATTTGCGATCCAGCAGCAACGCTTGGACACTGAAACATGATTTGAAGTTAGGCCTCATAACTTCATTTGCTGTGGACATACACCAATGCTGGCTGTGTATTGGTAAGCCTGTATTTCTTCTTAGCTTTACCCCCCTGCTTCTGGTTTTCTTTTACAATAACTATAGCTCAAGCTTTTGCTTGATCTGATTTTACTAGAATATGCTGTTCTCAAACAAGAGGAGAGAAATACCTCCTGATCTATTTGTGGAAGTATTCTGCCCTCTAAGTACTTCAGGCTGAAGTCCATCTCCCTAGGAACAGAGCACAGGGATATGGGCAAAAGCCCATCTATTTATCCCTCTGACTATGGGGAGCTTTCTCTCACCAGGAACAAGCAATGGTACCATGGCGTGCTGGGACATGAGGTTTCAGTTACCCATCTCCAGCCATTCTCATCCCTCCAAGGCCCGAATCAGACGCCTGCTCATGCATCCTGTTTATCAGTCCTGGGTAATTGCAGGTAAAAGATGTCTTAAACTTACCTCACAGTTGCCAGAGGTTGTGATTAAAGGAGCTTCTGTTTCAGCTTCTGCTTCAAGCCCTGGGGGGAGTTGGGGTGTTGTTTTTTTTTTGCTTCCTTGTAGTTTTTCTTGTGCTTTGCTTGGGGAGAGGGAAAAGGGAAGGTTCATACTTGTTTTCTGACACTGTGATCTTCTTGGCTCTTTTTGAAATTAAAAAAGTGAACGAGAGAGGAGGTGGAAAAAAAAAAGTAGTTTTAAGCCATTATGAAAATAACAGACAGCCTTTACAGTTCTCATCTTCTGAGTGTTACAACTCTCATGAGAGTTCCTCCCTGCGTGCTGCCAGCCACATCACTTTAAAAAGGACAAAATGTTATAAAAGACATAGCCCAAACTCATGACATACATTGAAGTTGATGGGATTTCTCCCACTGCCTTCAGTGCCTCTGAAGAGCAGAAACTGAAAGGTTGTCCCATTCCCACTTGAATCTAACACAGCTTTGTCACGGGTTAGAGCTTTTGAAAATCTCCCAGGATCCCTCATCTGGTATGCTCACAGCTGCTTCATCCTCACTGCATGTAGCACCTTTAAATGTTTGTGTCAGAAACACATCCTGAAATGGACAAGTAGCTTAAACTAATCCTACAACAGCAAAATTGATAAAGTTGCTGTAAAATGAGAGTAATTTGAGTTTCACATTTTACTTGCTTCTTAGGCTTCATTTCTTATTTTAGTTATTAACCATCCTGGGAGATAAAACAAATTTGTAGAAAAAAAACCATACAAGTAACGCCAACTTTTCTGTGCTTTCTAGTTTGTTTCCTCCCTGCTAAAGAATAAATGAGTGACCAAGTTCATCACTTTGGAATATTATTAAGAAGTCATTGCCTGCTAGGTTGCTGCCAGGCATGTAAACAGTCCCTTGAACAAAATTCTTTGCCTGTCCACTCTAAACATGGGTGTGGAACATCACTGTAGCTACTGTACTCTCTAACTTTGGATTGCTGTCTTACATGCCCAGGAGTAATCACCAAAGTCCCTGCTGAGCAGACCATCCATCCTTCTCAAACCAGGATGAGAAGTTATCTGGGGAGGAAAGTGAGGGTTTAATACCTTTCTAAAATGACTGTAAATTAAAGCAGGTTTCATTTAAACTCTCTTAAATTAGGCACTTTTAACTATAGTGAAGCTGCTTCCAAGCTGTAAATAAAACAAAACACACGCATGGCTTTACTTCTAAAGCAAGACTAACACAAATGCTGCAGAGAGCAAGTGGAACGTGTCTCTATGTCATACCCTCTATGTCATGTCAGTAGAACAGGTAGTGAAGAGCCAACCGACCTTTTTTATGGTTTGTTTTTTTTTTTTTTTTTTACATTGGCAATATCTTTCCTGTAGCTGTTCAAGGCAATAATGAAGTCTCCATGTGGGATATGGAAACTGGTGATCGACGCTTCACTTTGTGGGCCAGCAGTGCACCGCCTCTTTCAGAACTGCAGGTCTGGTCTCTTTCTCTTCCAGTTTCTGTTGTGTGGTGGGGGCTGCAACAACCTCAGACTCCATGCTGTGCATCACTGCCGCTACCTGTCTGCGTGGCCATGCCAGTTTGGCACCAGGAGCTTGCCCTGGGATTTATTTTGGCACCATAATTGTTTTGCTGTCAAAATCAAATTGCCTTTGTAAAACAGCAGTGTAACCTGAATCTTCATCGGTATCTTCCACTATCTGTGGAATGTACTTGTAATGCTCGCTTGTTATATCCAGTCATCTGCTTAGAAAACCAATGAGCTGGTCAAGCCTGTAAAGATAAGGGCAAAGGCAAAATTCATGGTGTGGCATCTTGTACTTACTTGCTGGTTTTGGGATTGTGTATAATTCTGTAAGTATCTGCTCTTTTGCACATTCTTTCTGTAATACAGTGCCACTACTACACTTAACTGCTGGTCTAAAGCATGAAGTTGCTCTTCTTCAGGGAGTTAATTGGGGAAGGAGCAATCTGGGATATCATTCTTAGAACATAAATACGTGCACAAAAATAACCACAGCCACTTTTGTAAAGGTTGGAAATGCAGATCTGGAATCTATCTAAACTTGAATTTGTACATGCTACAAAGATTGCAGGTTGAGTTAATTTTGATCACACACGTTGCACACAAGGTTTCAAGCTAGTTTTTTGTTCTGTGTCTGCCCCCTAATGCCTCCATAGCATAAATCATGCTTTTCGGCATGATTGGCCTACCTGATTCTTAATCTCTCTCATTTGCTATCATTGAGAATGTAACTTCCAAGATTCCCGAAAAGCATTATGGAGAGTTAAATCTGTTGCATTGCTCTGTGAAATGTAAGGAAGCAATTTAGCTTAATTAAGATGTGGCCCATTCAAGTAACTTGGCATTTGTCAGAAAGATTTGAAAATTGAGTGGATGAATGTGGTAAAGAATGCATTCCTTTTCTGAAGCATGGCAACAGCTGTTGGTGATAACTTATTTTTATATATCCCTTTTCCCTACTAGCCTTCTCCTCACAGCATCCATGGAATATATTGTAGTCCAGCATCGGGTAATCCCATACTACTGACAGCAGGCTCAGACATGAAAATAAGGTAATAAAACTAACAACTTTTTTGTTTGACACCCTCCCCTCCCCCCCACTGGTGTACTAAATTTTGCCAAGCTTTGCCTAAGTAAGCTCCAAGAAGTCAAAACAATAATGCTGAAGATGTGTTCATCGGTAAGCGTCGGTGAGCTGAGAGAACTGTTCTTAGCAAAAGTAGTGCAAAACTTGTCATTTCTCTGAAACACTTCTACCGTTCTTTAAATTATTGATAGGCTGCATGATGAAAAACAAAACAATAACTCTTGTGCAAGCTTGATATGAATGTTCATTTCTCTGCATCGCTCTCTTCCACTAAGTGTAGAAAGCATATAGCATTTGTGCCCACTCATTTTCGTCGTAAGAGCAAGACAGCTTTTAAACAGCTGTATTAAGCAGATAAAATGGAACATCTCAACTTGATTTTGTTTCTTTGTGTGTAGGTTTTGGGATCTAGCCTACCCTGAGAGATCATATGTTGTTGCCGGAAGTTCTAATTGCCCATCTGTTTCCTACTACAGGAAGATAATTGAGGGCACGGAGGTGGTTCAGGTATTCTGCTTTGTTTGATAGACAACTTATTCTGCTTGCCTTCTATATGGCCCCATGGGCTATATTAATTCCTTGATAGCTTCAATTATAATTGTGTCTCTCTTACCTTTTATGGATGGTGAGTGAGTTGCATTTTCAGGCAGTTAGGAAGAAATTATTTTAAAAGAAAAAAAAACAGAAGCCAGACTCATATGTTTCTTTTGGGATACTGAAATCCAGGGTTTTAACACTCTTGGCTTTGATCAGTCTTTGCAATGTCTTTTGTGTAGGACCTTAGCAAGGCAATGTGAGATGTATTGGCACCGAAATAATATGGTAGCAGAACTCTGCAGTTTTTATGACATCCTTCAGAGTGACTTTTGGAACCGGCAGCATTGCTAGTTGTTGAATAGCACAATGTTTTGTTTCAGTTCAATTGAATGAATGCTACTTCAGAGGTGACTGAAAAAAAAATGCAGTGAGGGTCTACCTATGCACTATGATATTTTAGTGTTTCATCTGAAGTTCTTAAACAATTACTTTCATGCTATTGAACCAGTTTTCATAAAACCTTTGGGAAGCTAAGATGTATGTGTCGCTCTAGCTTTTTATTTTCCCTATAGGAATATCAAATCTTTGTAGTTAGTGTAATTGAAATAAATATGAGTAAAAAAAACATTCTTTCCCTAATTGGAGAGCTATAACATCAATTCAGATTAAGACTTAGGTTGTGTATGATGAAAAGGAATGAACCATGGAGTAATCCTAAGAAAACTATCAAAGGGTGGGAGGTTTTGTGTTTGGGTGGGTTTTTTTGTTTGTTTGTTTTTAAGAGCTTTTTTTGGTCTTTTTACACTGACAACCTAATATGTGTGACAGTTCCCTCTTGCAAATGCTCACCTTCCTGTAAATAGTATTTCTTTCTTTGTTTTTGTACAGGAAATTCAAAACAAGCAAAAACTGGGGCCCACAGATGAGACCCCTCGCAAGGGTCCAGAGTCTCTTCCTGTCGGTCATCATGATATCATCACAGATATCGCAACTTTCCAGACCACGCAAGGGTTTATAGTAACCGCATCCAGGGATGGAATCGTTAAAGTGTGGAAATAAAAGTTGTACTAATATATAGTATGTAAATATTTGTAATAAAGAAATAGTGTTATAATGAAGTTTTCAAGGACTGTTTCCAGATCATGGAATAGAATGGACTTTAAATAGTATAACGGTGATGATAAAATCAGTTATCTGTATCCTACCACCCTGTTAGCACTTCTTAATCACTTCTTTTATTCAAGATGTTTGGTATCTATAGCATTCCCTTGAAATACCCAGCAGTCTATGAAGAAATCATTTAGCCTGGTTTTGACTACATTATTCTTCAAGGATCTTTCAGAAAACGATTTAAAGACGTCCCACATTACACATTCTAAATGTGCAAAAAGCAAAGAGCTGGTACACGTACTTCAGTGCCTGACTGCTCCTATGTCGAGTCTGAGAAATGAAATAAGAACCAGTGCACTAATGTCCCTCTACATTCTAATTATAATAAAGTCCACTTGAGCTTCCCTGTTTGGTACTTGCGTTTCTTGATATCCTTTGTTCCTCTGCAGTGATTCTGTAGTCTCTGCTGCCAGAGCCTTTGGGCTGTTAATTGTAGTTTGAGATCAGCTTAACCTTGTGTCAGATCCTCAACTGTACTTTGTGCCTTCATCCGGCTTGCTTGGAACTTGAGTCTAAAGCTAAGCTCTTGTCCTGGGAAGCTAAAGCAGCGCCACCAGGATGGTGTTCTGTCAATGAGTATGGATATCAGAAATAGCCAATACACAAGCTTTCAGCAGGAAGCATGTTTTCAGCATGCAGTGTTCATGTGAGAGGCAGTTCTGGAGGTCAGACAGGGGTAGTAAACTTTCTCACCACTCTTCCATTGTCTGACCCAGATTTTCAGATTTCCAAATCCTTTTCGGTCTCCCTGTCTTAAGCTTTTTCCTATGAGGCAACTTATTCCTTACCTGCATTTCCAGGTTCCGCTTTACAGGGACAGAAGGTTATTTAGCCCTAAAACCAGGTGATAACAAGGTGAAGTCTTTTATTATAAGCCTATCTTTGAAAGAATCGCTAGCCGTGTGAACAATACAGGTCTGACAGGTCTAACAGAAGGATTTTGACGAGTTCTAATGAAAGCCTTCAAAAAATAATTAGTGTTGTCACCTGATATTAAAATCTTCTCACAGATTAACGTTGTTCAATATGGCTATTAAATATTATTTAATACTAGATAGAATACAGTAAGTGATATTAGGGATAGATCAGTTTTCCTAGTGGAGGAAAGCTATCAGTAGAGACACACGTGGATTTGGGAAGGGAACAGTGATGTTCCCAAAGTGGCTGAAGACAGGAAGTTACTTGGGACAGTAGGAATGAAAACTGACTGTAAAAATGTTACAGAAGGATTTCATGATTTCATCATCATTTCATTTTCATGAGTTCAATGAAATCCTTTGCAGGTAAAAGTGGTGCACATGGTAAACACAGCCCAGTCTTAACTTTGTGTTTATAATGAGCAGTCCTGAATAGCTTAGTCATATTCAGGGAAAAAATGTTGGAGTTATAACAGACAGTCCTATGAGAACTTTAACTCGGAGTTCAGTATCGATCCACAAGTTAAAATGAATGCTAGGAATTATCAGAGAAAGAATACAATAATACACCAATGAACAAATCCATGATGCCCTCTTACTGTGAATGATGTGTGTGGTACTTCCCCCTAATAATGAAAATACATATAATGAGAGGCACAACAAAAGCCTATTATGGGTAAAGAATGGTTCCATATAATGAATGATTAACTAGACTAGAAGTCTGCATCTGGAAAATAGAGACCCGAAGAAAGAGATGACAGAGATCTGTAAATAAGCAATGACACAGGGAAAATTGAATAGGCAATAACTATTTGCTTGCTCTGCTGATGCGAGAACTATAAAGCATCAAAAGATGAGATAAACATGTACAAAGGAAGGTACTATTTCATAAAGCATGTAACTAAGTGATGAAGCTTTGGGCTATTAAAATAATACTTAAATTCAGAGCAAAAAAAGAATCCATTAAGGGCTATTAGTCACAAAACTGCTATATACAAAAATGGCATGTTGAAAATTAAAGCTGTGATTTTGCAATAACTCTAGCATGAATTTTCTAACAGGGATGGCCTGTGGAAAAAAAAAATAATATTTGTGTGCACGGGTTTCTGTACAATGGAAGAGGAAAAATATATTTTTATTTAAACAGCTTCCTAGATGGAATTTAGTTTTCCATCAAAACAAGTGTTTCAACGTTAAGAACACTGTTACGAATTACCTGACTATCCTGAGATTTTAAAAGTCCAGCCAGGATCACAAATCCCCTTGCCTTCAACTTTAAACTCTCGTGGGGGGGTTTCAACTTTAAGTTCCAATTTTAAATTCTCATCAGGACCATAGGGAAAGCAAAGCAGTAGCTTTGCTCAGCTAATTTATTTCTTGTCAAAATTAGACCAGCTGCTGTAAGGCAGCCAGGTGCCATTGATTCTGGAAGAGAGGGAAAACCATTAGCACAGCAAGTGAAGTAAAGCTGGCAACAAGTCTGAAAGAAGAAGCAAAAGTTCTGTTCCTACCCATGGAAATAATGGTCCAGATTTTCCTCTCCACCAAGGAGGGGGAAAACTAAAATGTTAAAAACCATGGGTTTTCATCCATGATGAGGTTGTGCTGATTGCAGTCTCCAAGAAACTCTTCTATTTCAGCTGACACCATTATGGTTCTCGTACTCTAATTTGCAGGGTAGGGGTAATGACTGAAATTAAACCTGTCTCCTCACCTTCTGATTTCCATTGCTCATTGATTTCCTCAAAGGGCCAGCTTTGAAGGAGATAATTATGCATAAAACCATCATCTACATATATCTGTAAAAACTAGGTTTTGAAGGAGAGAATCAGAGACTAGAAGAACCTGAAATGGAACGTTATTACAATATATTCCAAGGGTATTACCTAGAAGTGATTAGGTAAGAGAGACCAAGTATAGTCTCTTGGGAAGAGACTATATCACAAGAGACTTTGCTGGCATAATTAAGATGAAAGAATTCAATAATCTTAGGTACATAGAAAAGAAAGGGACTGCCAAAGAAAATGGTCTTTCAAGGATTTATGGAAAGAAGAAGACGAGAAGAGTATGGCTCAAAATCACAGGGGAGACAAAGAACTGAGAATTATGCAAGCAATCTGTGCTACAGACATAATTTTGCTCTCAATCTCCAAATCAAGAATGGTCGATGTTACTGTTGCAGATGGTCGTAAGGAGAATATTACATCTTTGAAGGCAGTTGGGTCAGATGGGCTAAACTGCAAATGGAATGCACTTCATCCATGCACACAGTGTGAAAAGGTGCCATTGCAAGAACAAAACACATTTAATTATTTACCTCATTAAAATACTGACCATTGAATCTGAAATGAATTCATAAACTCACCGATGAACACGAGGTCCAGTAAATTGTAGAACTTACCATGTTCAGGGGTGGTGCTGGCAAGGACTCGATCATCTTTTATTGTCTTCAGATTGTCAAAATTTTTAATTCAAAATATGAGCTTGTGTTTCCCACTAATCTCTTCAAGATGAGATTTACCTTGGCAGTTCTGTGTAAATATCAGATCTGCCAGTGAGATGCGGTATAGAGGGTCCACTTCTGACATGGCTTGTATGATCTCAGTGAAAGCTGTGCTTGTACCAAAGAGGGCAAAATGCTTAGAAAAATGTTGGGAATGAAAGTCGGGCCCTAAGCGTCTGTTTTATTGCCAGCAGCAGCCACGAGAACGCAGTTCCATCTTCAATTCTTTACTCCCTTGAGTTTATTACTAACCAGGTTTGGACAAACCTGTTTTTATTACTCCTTGCAATTTTGGGATACATGAGCAAAGACATATTTCAAACAACATTAAAAAAATCCTTCTTTTGATATCTTGCTGGTGCACGGTTTTAAAAGAATGACTGCTCAAACAAAAATTGTAAGAGTGCCTTAGTTTCTGAAAAATGAAATAAAACCAAGAAAAAAAGAGTAACAGAGGTGAAAACAGAAATAAAGACAATGTGTAAAATCAGGGAACTCTCCTGGATAGTTTGTAAAAGCAAATTTTGAAAGAATCTATTTCTAAATGTCAGCTGAGTGAAATGTACAGGGCAGAATGAAAAGGGGATTGCCTAGGGAGACAGAACACTTTTTAAATTAATGAATTTTACAATAAAATACAACTTTACAATAAAAAGGTAACATGCATAAATGTATAGCTTTGTATTAACTAGCACAAGCCAAAATTTTTATCTAAGACAGAAGCAGGAAAAGGCCATTATGTCTTAAGCCATAAAAAGATTGAGAGCAAGAAAAAGCCCCTGGCACCCAATGACGCTTTTCCCTCATGCAAAAATCCACTTCACTCCTCATACTGAAAAGTAACATGTGCCACAAAAGTCCATGCACGTCAGTGTATCACAGTACAAGAAAGACTATGCTGGGACACCTATTGTTTTTGCTGTATCGTTTGGAGAAAATGAGCATTTTATGCTGCATTGTGTTTTGTGAATGTGTTCTCAAAAACTATGCTAGAGTGAAGCAGTCACTACAAACCAGCCACAGGAAATCAAATTCACAAGTAGTGCTGGGGTCACCTTCTCAGCAAGCACGAAGGACTCAGGAAATTCATAACTTAAAGCATAAACAGCTATGCGTACAACCCATGGACATAAGGAGCTTGTGGGCTGGTCAGAAAGACCATGCCAATTTGTGGTTTGTTTTTTTTTTTTTGCTTTAAAATGGTGTGATACATTGTTCTTTTATCTGCATTAATTTCCTCCCGCGCTTCTTATCACAAATTCTTTTCCTGCAAAAGTAATGAGGTGAGCAACATGGAATATGGCACTGGGCTGCTTGACAGTGCTCCCACAGGAGAATTGCAGCAAAGAGCCAGAACCGCAAGCTTAGTAATGTATGACATAAATTATGAAATACATTTCTGGGAGAGCTTTTATTGGACAGTTTAGTCAAAGAAATTAGCTGGAAATCCCTTTTCTGCTTCAATCCAGGTTTCATTTTTAGTTTAAAAATATGACATCCTGTAAAGTTCTTCAGAATCTGATGAAGTGGGTTAGTTATAAAAAGTTTTCCCGTATGTACAATGAAATTTGGCCATTTTGAGAAGGGAGGGTGGAGTGCACTGATCCTGTTTTTCTACAGTTCTTTTTAGCCTTCTTTCCAATGAAAATAAGGCTAATATTGTCACAGCGTCTGCCTGTCTATCTTGCCACAGTAGAATTGTGAACACATTGGCCAATTTCAACTAAATGTGATGGACAGATAGAGGTCTCCAAGTTGTGAAGTTCCTGCAGAATTTACAAAGATGACCAGCAGTACAGAGGCTAGAGACAAATTTAATGCCCTATTGAGAGGAAGAGTAGGGTGCGAGTTCAGCCGCGACCCGCGCTGTCCAGAAGACACATCACGTACCCAGCCACGGCAACGGATGATTATATGCATCCATTTCATTTTAGAGATTCCTTAGGTTTCGCAGTGCAATCATCGCCAAGAAAGACCAAGTGCTTCTATTCTAGACACGTTAAGACATGCGAAGCAAGAGTCAATGGCAAGCTTCACACAGATAGGAGCAGAGGGAGCCAACAACATAATGGCAGCTGTGGCACAGAATTAATATGTCTCCAAGTAGTTTGTTGAGGGTTTTTTTGTTTGGTTTTGTTTGTTGTGAAGTAGTTGAAATAGATGCAAATTTCTTATTATAAGTGATCAGTCATTTTTTGGCATTATTTTCTTTTGACTGTGCTAGAGCAAAGAGATGCGTTTGAAAGAACAAGAACCACTAGAACTATAAATTAAATGGATTTCAGTGTTCACCTGTGCTGTGAAAGAGTGAGGAGAGAGAAGAGGAGAGGATGCTGAGAATACGCTTATGGTCAGAATCAGGACGGTGGGGATGATGTCAGAGAACAGAGTGGGAGAAACCCCCTTTCCAGCCTTTTCCTCCTTACCCAGCCAGCCTGGCCAAGGATGCAACTGTTTCCAATTAAAGTATTAACCCTTTTTTTTTCTTTTTTTTTTTTTCCATTTAAATGCACAAAGAACAAAACTTTGCGCAGAAGCAAGCATTTCTTCAACTGTTGCGGTGCTCATTCTTTACCCCATCTTCTTTAGAAAAGACCTCTTGAACAGTAGAATGGAGAGTGTGCTCTTTCCTTATTCCCCCATGCTCACCTTACAGTTTCATACAGCTTAATAAAAGTTACAGTAACCAGTCCTTTATTAATACCCAGATACAATTCTTCTTTTACAGAAATAATATGAAAATGAATCGCTTCTAGAAAGTTAATGTTGGATTCCTTTTGTAAAACAGGTCCAGTAACTTATTTTTAAGAGAAGTTTTGATCGGCAAGAAACCCATTATTATAGATATATGACATATTTAAGCTATTTCTCCTGGCAATTCTCATAGTTAAAATGTTTTTTGTTTTGGACCACAATTTTAATTTCTTCCATGTCATATTGGGTACAGCACAATTCCAAATTAAAGAATCTAGTGTCTGAAGTAATTGGTAATTTTAACAATATCAGAATGGACACCTTATTTTCCTGAGATTTTTAGCTTTATCTATAAAGAGAAGCTAATATTCTGTGTTGAACATATTATAACTAACAAGCTATAAAGAGCTATGGCACATGCTCATTTCTAGCTGTTAATTTATTAAAATAATTATCTGAAGCTTCATGAAATGTGCAACTCTTCTGAGCAGTCATGTTTTTAATTTTTAAGATGACTTGAAATAACATAACTCAAATGCAACAAATGTGTTCTCCCTTCACAAATCCTTTCTGTTTTTCTGTATCAGAACTCCATGATGGCCCAGCTGCTTGCAACGATTCTTGGAAGATAAAGAAAACTCTTTTTCCTTGCACTCTACCCTCACATTTCCCAGATTCCTACACCTCTGAGGGACAATTCCATTTTGTGAGGCATGAATGATGCTGTAAATTGCAAAGAGGATATACGCATGCTTTCTGATGAAAATACCAAATTGACTTTTTACTTTGCAGTTCTCTTTCATCTGAAATAAATTGTTCTGTGGATGCTTTTTGTCCAGAACATTTTAATAAGGAAGTATATACATGTTAAAGCAGAGCCATTGAGATAACTGGAAATCCTGCAATGTGGCTTAATAACAACAGAAGTAAAAGACAAAGTTCATGGCACCTTGCGAATTAGCACCAGTAAAGAGCCCAGATGACCTGAACACTGTGGTAGAATACAGCTTTCCAGTAGCCTCATCCGTGCAGTGCAGAGGGCTACATATTAACATCAGACTCAAATATATTTTCAGGTTTCTGAACACAATGGAGATCTTCTAATTCTCTGAGGCACGAGAGACAGGTACAGTAATTTTGAAACAAGTATCTTTCTAGCGATCTTGTTCTCTGAAAAACTGAAGAGAAACAGACATCTCTCTGGAATACAGTGTACTTCCAGAGTAAAATCATGAACTGCTTGTGTCTGTCTTCATGTTACTGTGTGTCTTTTAAGAGGAGCACATTCCTTTTCCCCTTCACAGACACCTGAGAAGCAAAGCAAACTAAAACACCTCCTTGTGAAGACAGAAATCTATTTCTTCAGTTATGTCTCCCCATATTCTGCATGCTCTTTGTAATTAAGATAGCAAGCGTTTTGTTGAGGAAATCTCTTCCCAAGTCACATGCTTGATTGAGCCCACAGAATTAATGACTGCTCCTGTAGGACCCTGCCATGGAAACAGATAGGAATAAAACATCTCTCATCACTGTGGAGCGTTGTAGTCCCTAACAACAAAACACAACCCGCTTTCCCCTGTGAAGGATGCAGGAGAAAAGGAAAAATGAAAAAGCTAAGCATATGGAAAATGGACAATCCATTAACTCCATCTGCAATTAATCTGACATAGTCCAATATATTCTCTCTAAACCCTCTCTGAAGGACCTGAAATCCCTGCTTTCTGGCCTCTGACTGACCAAGTGTCTCTCTGCATTTATCCTAATATTTCACTGTTGATACTACTAAAAATAAGTTTTTAAAAGAGCCATCATCAGATCATGATTTCAGCAAACATTTCTAATGCATTCTTAAGGGATGATGAATAGCAGAAAATTGCATGGGAAAGCCATTTTGTGTCTTCATGGTTGGTATTCACACCTCAGGAAAGGCGTGAAAGCTAGAAAGTATTCAGGAAAAAGTTACAAAGCACGATTTAACATTTGATTGAAAAACCCCAAACCCATTCTCAGGAAACTCAATTCAAGAAAAAGCTAAGAACGATTTGCAGGAGCTTTTCCAGAACCAGGTCAGCTCCTTTTAGCTAAGCACTGACTATTCTGATACTAACTCTGCAGTTCAGTCTGTATTCACTTAAATCTTGAAAGCAGCACAGAGATGAGAGAAACCAAAATTCAACTCTGTGCTTTCAGAGGCTAGCTGGGAAGATACAGCAGGTGAATAGAGAAAGCACCAGGCTTAGAGGTGTACCCCTTAGACAGGGTTCTGTCAGAAAATGGACAGAGGTTTATGTGAATCATTCTCTTGCCAAAAGAGAAGGAGAAAAGTAATGAAAAGATCAGCTTGGAGCAGGGGCAAAGTTGGAGAAGAGATCCCCTTCCTTCCGCTTGGGATTGTAAGGGTGAATTAGGATCCATCTAAGGCTAGTTGGTGTAATGATACTATTTTCTCTTCTTGCTTGTTTCTTTCAAATACAGATTCTACTTTCACCCACAGTCCCCACTGTCTTCAGCTGGGCTGAAGGGCTTCACATTTCTACTCCAGTTTTATTTCTTCTTGGTGAAAACTCCTGTTCTTAAAGGAGTCTATTTTCTACCAGCCTGCAACAATCCTCTTAAGTACCAGGGAGGAGTGAATGAAGTAGCCTCTATGGTGACATGGTCTGCAGACGTCTCTTTTGTTTCAAAGCTAGAGAGAAACACAGGACACAATCAGGATGTGTGTTGATAAAACATTCACAGGTAGCTCATTCTAAATCAGATGGGAAGTGAACTTCTCGAGAAAATTGCTCAAGCCTGTTGACAGAATTGAATGCCTAATTATAACAGAAATATAAACAGGCTGAAATTACAATTTAATAGGCTGAAAAAAAGGAATAAATTTTCAGCTGGAGTGGTGTTCTTCCCCTTCCTCCCCCCTTAAAAGATGTCATTTAAGAGAACTGCAACCTCTTTATAAATAGAGCAAGAAAATACATATTTTCTCTTGGTATTAGAACAATGTTCTCCTTCCTGACTGCTTGCAGTCACTTCTCTTGAAAAAACTAAATCTTAAAAACAGATCTATATATAGTTAAAAAAAAATGTGAGTGAAGGGTAGAAATGCTTTTGCACAGTGCATGGAAGTGCAAAAGAATGTATACATGGTTCTCAAGAAAACACAGACTTTAGGGAGAATAAGAAACAAAGCTGATTGATTGTTACAAGTCAATGATAACTGCTATTACCAGCCATGATTCAAGGCAATGTATATGTGAACTCAGAACACAAACTGAGTTTTCTAGAAAAAACTAGAACAGGGTGACTGCAAATAAGAGATGGTGTTTCTGAAGATAAGAAAACAGAAACAAGACACCACTTAGACACACACAAGTCTATGGGACTGGATGGAATCCATCCAAGAGTACTGAGGAAGCTGGTGGGGGTGCCCACCAAGGCATTTTCCATCATTTATCAGCAGTCTGGGCTAACTGGGGAGGTCCCAGTTGACCAGAGGTTAACAAATATGACACCCATCTACAAGAAGGGCCATGAGGAGGATCTGGGGAACTGCAGGCCTGTCAGTCTGACCTCAGTGCCAGGGAAGGTTATGAAGCAGATCACCTTGAGTGCCATCACACAGCACATACAGGACAACCAGGTGATCAGGCACAGTCGGTATGGGTTTATGAAAAGCAGGTCCTGCTTGACTAACCTGATTTCCTTCTATGACAAGGTGACCCACTCAAAGGATAAGGGAAAGGCTGTGGATGTTGTCCATCTAGACCAGTTATTTCCCTCCAACAGCATGAGGAAAGGATTTCATAAGCTTTGATTTTGCTCATTATTATCCCCATTTTTTTCTAATCCAAGAATTCAGATTCGCTTATGCGAAAGCAGCCATAACAAGTAGATATAAGCTGACAATGTGCCTGCCTACATAACAGAGATTCTTATGGTCTATACGGCAGTAATGCAAATCAGGAAAATTTCAGGAACTTTCACATTGTTCTTAGTTGTGCTTCAGGGAAGTAACCTTGAAGACGATGGCTTGCAGCCTTCATGGTTCATGTTGCCTTTATGTTTCCTTTGCTGACCTGAATGCTGGCCTCACAGTCCTTTTGCAGCACTTTTCCAGTGTGTGAACTACTGGGCAGTTCCCTAGTGAATTTCTGCGTTGAAAGTGTGCCCTTTGCGCTATGATTCAGGTTCAGAACCAACCAATGCCTTTGGCAGAACGAGTCACAAAACTGGCTGACATCAGTGACTGATGTCCTCAGTTTTGATTTCTCTTTTCTCATTATATTTAAGCCTTCATGTAATAAAAAAGTAGCATTTTAATATTAAAATACATTATGGCACTTGGAAATTTCCAGAAGAGCACAATGTATAGTTTTGGGTGACTACAAAGGTATGTTTAAAACACAAAAATAATAGAAGGGATATAATTCATTTTGTACAACAATTTCAGACTTTTTAAAAAACATAACATGGTATGCTGTTCATTTCTAATGTGTTTATTATGGTCCAGTTGCACTCTTTATCTTTGCTAATCAAGCAGACTTTTAACAAATCAAACAAAAAACTTGTTGAAAACACCCCACAAGGAGAGCTCTGCAAAAGCAAATTGTATTCACCATTAACCCCCCAATATTCAAATAATTATGTAATGCACTTACACAGGTCTTTAGCTGTGAAGGAGGAGTCTGATACACTTTGTCCTGAGCTCTTCTGGCGGGTACTTGTTCTTCTCACCTGTTCAGAAGGCAGTAACAAAATTCATTAGTTTTGTGGGATTTGGAAGATTTTGGCAAAGTTTAGCCTTTTATCCAAGAATAGCTGCAAATCAAGTGACCATTAATTTTATACACCTATCATAAAGCACATCGTGAGTACACCCCGATCTTATCTATCCAGTGCTTTTGCAGAATATTGAAAATTCAACGGGAAATAAAAAAACCTCACCACTTGTGATGTGATAACTTACTCCTGAGGAAACGTATGAATGGCTTCAGAAACCTCATTACATATTCAAGTTCAGGCTTGTGGATTCTGCCAAGCTGAACCAAATGCTGTTCCAGAGGAGTGCTTGCGAGCTCTTCCAGCTCATTTCTGTCATAGGACTTTCCTAGTGAAATTGCAAAGAGTGCATAGCCTTGGCACTTAGCTTGCACGGAAATTTTTTTTAACATTCCTTTGTCCCATTGACTCGTTTTTCCAGCAGATATAATGATAATAACTTTGAGTGGCCTTGGATTGGGAGCCGCTGAGAAAATGTTAGAAATTGTCCATTGCATAGCATAGCCAACGGCAGCCTCTCCGTTCAGCTGCTGAAGAGATTCTTCAATATGTCTTCTTATTCGGTCCTTACTGCTGTAGGTAACAAAGCCAAATTCTTTCTTTACAGGCCTCTTCCCTGTGCCTGCTTTGAAACCTGGTAGTGCGTGGCTCACCACAGCTATTCTGTCCCCTACAACAGATGTTTTTGGATCAGAGGAAATGTTGAATGCAGTGATTGCTTTGCTCATGAAGTCTTTGACTTGTTCAAACTCAGCACCACTCATTTCCTGTGAACCATCCAGAATGAAAGCAGCATCCACATATGTCCTTGGTAAACTGCGCCTGGGACGTTCACAAAAAGCATCTGGTTTACATATGTCTACAAAAGAATGTAAAATTAATTAGCATTTTTTTAGATAAATCAAAAAGTAAATATGCAACAATGAATGTGATCACAGATCTAAAGTGTCAGAATGGCCATTTAAAAAAAAAAAAGGAAAATAAAAGAAGAATAACCAGTAGAATGATGTCAATGCATGTTAGGAAAATAAAGGCTGACTCAAAACACATAATTATGCACCAGGTTCTGCAAGACAATTGATGCTCTATTTCCCACTGAAATAAAAAAAGATCACAGGAATAGAGTTGATTACATTATAACTGTGTATTTTTGGACAGGTTTACAAAAAAAGCAAGATTTAGAAAAAATGTGAAACCAGGTCCTTACTTCCCATTAAAATCAATGAAACCCCAAAACTCGCCTGTTTAGTTCAGTATGTATTTGATACGGGCTTTTTTTTATTAGGACAGAGATCACTACACACACCAGCCATAGCAACTTTTTATTGTTTGGGCAACATGTCAAAATGTATTTATGTGGCTATTTAAATAAAAGTTTTATTCCTATCTAATACAACTGCTGGAAGCCTTTTGAGGAAACCTAAAATATTATGTCACTAAGATGAGAAATCAATGCTTATTGAAAAAGCACTTTGCGTCAAGAAAAGAAAATGGCATTTTCAGAATTGCAATTTTTCCCAGTATTTTGGAAAGCAAAAGAAAGGGTCAATCTTCACAATGATGTTCTTCACAGAAGAGAGTCCTTGTGGTATTGGTGACCTTCACCAAATTATTGGGGACTCTGGTCAGGAGTCAAAGTTGATCAATATTGCAAAAATTACAAAATGACTGCAGACAAGATTTTAAAACATTTGCTAATCTTTTAAACTCCTTTCTATGAAAAGTAACTCCAACTCGGACTCAGAGCATACGAGTAGATTGTCCAGATTCCAGCAGATAACGAGTCCTTCTCTCAAGCTGTTAGGTGTGCTAATAGCTGCTGTACTGCACAGATTCATCATAAAGAAGACAGGGGACCTCACATGCCATGAATGCCGGACCATTAGCTGAGTCACAAAATGAGATATTCCTTGTTAATCCTTCACCTGTCTTTCTGACCAATGTGTGTCCCAGTAGGAATACATAGGGGTAGTCTCCAGCTTTACATAGTGATGGAAAGACCAGAAATGATCTTCTGAAGAATAAGGACAGGAGGAGATAAGGATGTAGGCTCTAGGCCTATTACCTGTCTTCACCAGTCTGAGAAGATACTGATTTCACAGAAGGTGGCATTGATTATCTGCTACAGCTTCTTAAAGGTTAGCAAACTTGGTCATGAAGGGTTTTAAAGCTGAAGGACACTGGTGGCCTTGGTCTGTTACATTTAATTAACACTTGCTTTTAGGATGCAACTCAAGTAAATGCATCCTTTTCAACCAGGCATTCTGGTCACACAAGGATTCAAATACCCCGAAAGAAAAACATGTACTCATTCGAGGTAGAAGATCCCTTCTACAGGGACAGGAGTAAGGAAATGGCTCTAGATGTTTAATACCACATTTGATGAAGCCTAAGGTGCACAAACATGTTCTTCCAATTTAAGTATTTTCCTTTGAAATGGATTTAGCAGTTAGGACAATGCAGGTGATAGGTTGCCAGTAAATGATTTTCACTGGAAACAGATTCTATTTTTGGAACTCAACGCATCAATAAGAAACAAAGTCAAATAATTTTGCTAGGGATATGTATGGCCAGAGGAATGCCTCAGCTCTTTTCCTTATCATACTGCTCTTCACTAGGCAACTCTGCATAATACTGTATTTCTCCTTTAATGACAATTTAATGACAATTAAAATTTAAAAAATACTGTATTGGTCTTACCATAGCACAAAGTGCAGAGCTGAAATCTTTGTAATGCTTCATTATATTGCCCATCACGAACATTTAGCACCTCAAACAACCCAGAATCATCCATCTAGAAACAAAAAATAAAAATGGCAGGTACATACTGCTAAGTGCTTTATGATTTCTTGCCGTTGATGAAGTGTAAATTTAGTGTTCAGACTTGACCTAGAAGACCCATTGTGGGGAAGGGGGCCAGGGGCAGGGATGCTCTGCAGACAATTAGTGCACATATCCCAGCTGTGGTAATCTCATATAGACTTGTTCCTAATTAAGCCCTAAAATCAGATAAAACCATTTTTCTAGCACTATTGTGAAACATGCAAAAGACTTCTTATCTATCTGTGTCTATGCTAGATCCTCAGTTGACAGATCCTAGTGGAAATTCTGTATTCTTGGAGTCTGATAAAATGCATGACATACAAAGATTTTCAAATATAAAATATTTAACACGGTCAAAATGTCTGACAAAAGCTTCATGTAGAAAAACTATCTACAGAAAAAGTAAACTAAGCAATCTGAGTTGATGGCTGTGTCTCAGACATGGCAGCAGTCCCTTGTGAAGCTGGGACCTATCTAAAACACTGCCAAGGGCTTCTGGTACAAGATTTCTTGTCCTCTTTAAAATATTACTTCAGCTTTTGAATTTGAATATAGCTGTTTCTTCTTAAAATATTTTTAAAAGCTAACAATGGACACAAAGGGAAATCAAATCATGTTACTGAAACAAATGTAAATATTTCATAAACATCCATACATATGTTTAAATATATGTGTTTAAACATAAGTATTGTTTCCATACATTATTATGTATTACTAAACTGTGAATAAACTGTCATAAAGTCTTCCAATGAAGTCTGGTATACACACGAAACTGCACAGAGCTTTGACATCCTCCTAAAAAGAAGTCCCTTTTCTTACAGACACTCTGGCTCTGCTAGATATTAATATTTATGCACCTCATGGGAAAGAGACCAGAATGCTTTTTATAGTACTATTTGTCAGAATCCTCAAAAGCTCCAAGCTTTCTTGTGTCCTTGTGCCAAGGCACGGACCCCTCAATGGGTATGTCTGCCTGGGTTCTCTCACAGCTTAAAGGGAAGGACAGTGCTAAGCAGTGGTAACGAACAGTTAGCTTTATCCACACCAATAACACTTTCAAGAGCTGTGGTTACTTTGGGGAAGCAACTGATTTCTTTTCTTCTTTCTTTCCTTCCTTCCTGCCTGCCTTTCTTTCTCTCCCAGTATCTGTCATTACAATTCACCTTCCAGGAGTTACTTCAACAAGTCCTCTCTTCAGAACAAACACAGGGAGGATTTTGGGCTTCACTATCATAAACAAAGGGTCATAAACAATGACCAGAATATCATCTATCTAGGCCAAAAATCCTGGGAGGCTTCCAGGTCGTTGGGTATCAGCTTTTTGGATCACTTCCATCCTCGCTTATGAACTTTGTCTCTGGACAAGTGTTGTTTTTCCTTACAGAAAGATCTGAAACAGCAAAACTAGTTCTTTGCTTTTGCCTGCACCTTATCTGTGTCTGCCTTCTCACACCACTTTCTCTACTCTAACAAATGCAACTTGAAATGAACTTCCTCACATTTACAGGAGGAAGACAGAGAGTTAACTTCCCATCTGCCTAGGATGCGACTCTTCTCACACAGAGGAAGCAGCAGCAGTGATCACTGGTACCTTGTGCGGATTTTGCAAGGTGATCAAAGTTTAAATCTGTGCTGGATTCCAGCGTACGTATACCTTAACCACACTACATAATCTTTTATAGTGACATTTTAAAGTTAATTTTTTAATTCACTGGTTTTGTAAAGTGACAACTTTCTAGATTAAGACAATGAATGCTTTAGGAAATAAATAAAATCTAGTGAATCTGAAAGAAGTGGCAGGTCAGATCCTGCTGGGCTTGCTCTCATGAGGAAGCCTGTGGCATATGCACAAGAACAGAGATATTCAGTAAGCTTCAGTTTCTCATCTAGACTCTCACTCAGATGATATATAAGGAAGAAATTTACGATGAGGGTGGTGAGACACTGGAACAGGTTGCCCGGAGAGGTGGTAGATGCCCCATCCCTGGAAAGATTCAAGGTCAGGCTAGACGGGGCTCTGAGCAACCTGGTGTAGTTGGAGATGTCCCTGCTCATTGCACGGGGCTGGACTAGATGACCTTTAAAGGGCCCTTCCAACCCAAACTATTCTATGATCTGTAAACCTCTAAGCTTAGCACAACACTTGAGGAAAAGGAAGAGGTTTCCATTTCAAATAACTCATCTGCAGTAGAAACCACAGGAATGGGACTAAATAATTCAGTCTTAATCAGAAACACAGTTCCTCTTTGACATTTTCCACATGAGTCTCATTGTACCTAATATAGTCTCTTAATAGACTACGTGTGATGTGCAAGTCTTTTTTCCAGATAACTTCATTTAATTATGCAAGACAGAATAAAAACCTAATAGGTTAAAATAACCTTGGACATTGCTGCATGAGTTTCAACTGCATGTTAGAGAAACATAACCTAATCTATTTTAAGAAAACAGTTTTACTTGATAAAGTAGGGAAGAAAGGAAGAAATACATCCTTTGAATTCATAAAATCCTTCTGACATAGCAGTATTATCACTTCTGCAAGGTCACATACTATTTGTGGTGAACATTAACACAATATAAACCAATAACTCCATTTTCTTCATGTAAAAATCTTCCAAGTCTTCCTCACAATTCTTTTTTCATATATCCTTTCTCTCATTCCTCATCAGACAGAAAAATAATCTCTTAACACAAAATTTACAATTATTGCACAATTTTTTCTACATGATTCCATAGAAATACACCCTCACTCCATAACAGTCTTTAATGCCAAGTACATGTCGTGGAATTTGGACCTTTCTATCTAAAATGAAATTACATGATTTCCTAGGACATTTATAACACACAAATCACATTTCCTTGTAGGACCACTTGGCAGTACTAAATGAAGTGCTACAGTTAGGAAATCCTTTCTAACACTTCTTCTTTACCACAAGTGATCAGAATATAACATCCTTTCAGAAACTAAACAGCAAAATAATAAAAATTAATCCATACTTTAGTGAACTTGCAGTATATAGCAATTTATTTTAGAGGATAAAGTCTACCTGCAGTACCTGTACAAAATGCCCTGATTAAGAACAACACGACTACTAATAATTTGGAGCTTTATTACTTAAAATATATAAAAAGGCAGAGCATAAAGAAGAAAAGTTTAGTAAATTTCTTACCAGGAAAGCTTGGGAGATATGAGGTGTGTTTCCCAAAGCAATAACTACTGGAGTGACTTTTGCTGCACTCATCTCCAGGACAGCTTGTTTAACAGAAGATGCATCTGTGGCTGGTCCGTGGCTGAAAACTACAGCTATTTTTCTCACATTAGGACCTTGTAGAGTTCTCTTGAAAACGTTCCTGGTAATAAATCTCATGGCACCACCGGTGTCCCTCTCACTGGAGGATCTCTGGTAAGAAATATTTTTTAGTGTGTGGAGTAGCTTATTCTTGTTGTGCAACTCTGAGAAGTGGATCAGGTGGCGGGTAACCGAGTTGTAGGAAACAACAGCAACTCTGGCTCCCACTGGGCAGTTGCTTTCTCTGATTCTGGCCTCACTCACTATCTCTATTATAATCTTTCTCATTAGTTCAAACGTCTCAGGAGTGAGCGTCCTGGAGATGTCCAAGGCAAACACCAGTTCTGTTGGATATAATGGGCATTTGGGTTTTCCTAAGGAAAAAAGAACAAAAACCACCACCAAATTATTTTGTTCCCTTGCATCTCAGACATGGAGAGTAATGCACATAAAAGCCATACATAAAATGACATAATACTAAACTACATCCTGCACTTGATACATGCACAAAGAAAAAGAAGGAGCCAAACAAAAATCTGCCTAACTTATACTGAAGTGAGGCATAGAAGAGTACAAATTTCTCATTCTTATGAAGAGGTTTCACAAAGATATTTGAAAAGTAGTGCTAAATCATATTAGTACTATTCTACAGATGGAGAAGCTGCAGCACAGAGAGTAAAAGTGGCTTTTCCAGCACCACCCAAGCAGGACAACAACAGGGCCAGGAGAAGAAATGAGCTTGGGTTTTGCCCAAATTCTGACAGGCTCCACGTTCACCTGCACTCTGAACCAGTGGGATGCGAGTCTGCTGCAATCTGTGCCCCCCTTGCTGGGTGTGCCTGCAGAGGCAGAACCCGCACTACCAACTTCAAAGCGAGCTTGCAACAGTCTGCATTGGGTTGCATAGCACTATCCTGTATTTCCAGCACACAATATTCTCTTTTAAAGCTCTCCTTGGGCACAGTGTGGGCCTGCCGTGTGGCTCAGATACTGTTTTGCTGCTATTATTACTACATTACTCTTAGGAGCTCTGTTAAGATTTGATAACGCATGTGACACTTCTGGAGTAAAACACATTTCATCTTGTAATTACTCCAGCCACAATATTACATCTACAATCAGAAATTGTGTTGAAGAAAATAATCTGCCACAGCATGAAGAAAAATGTAATTAAAAAAAACCTACAGGCTATAGCAGGTAACATAACTACAGCAATAACAGGACCATTTATCTAGCACTCGTGAAGGGAGGAGATTACTGACTCACTATTCCAAGCAAATTCAGTGTAGGACAAAAATTTCATCATCATTCCCTATACATAACTGGTATCAGAAACATTTGGGCATGGAACACACCAAGTACTGAGTGATGTTGAGCCATAATGGAAAGAGGATAGTTATGAAGCAAAAAGACAACCAGAGGAGAGCAGTATTGAAATCAGAACAAATAAAGAGGAGAAAGTTTTAAAGTAATACGTGTAATAAAATTATTTGGCAGCTCAGCATAAAGCAGTGGAAGAACTGGCGGGAGTGAAGTTAAGAACAAAGAAGGTCAGAGAAGGGACAAGAAGAAAATTAATCTGCAGTGCTGAAACCGCAAGATAATTAGAATTATGAAGGGTCAGAGAAGGATAATGCTAGCTAGATCACTCAGGGACAAGTAGAAAGAAACAGCAAGAAAGAATATGCACAGGAACTGAACTTCACCACATAGATAATAGGGGAAAATGACAAAGGAGGAACTCATGCTATTTTGGTATTGCCAACAGTGGTGTTAAATCAAGTACTGCTGTAACAAAAGGATACAAGGCACTAAGAAGGCCTGGGAACCTCTATTACAAATACAAATCTGTGATATATAAAAGATTTGAAGGAACTGCATCGAGTTTTAAATGCTCTTTTTCAGTTCATGTTCTCCTACCTACCTTCACATGAACAGTGCACAACACACTATACCATCCAAATACATGCACTGGGTATAAAATAGGGACAAATATGTCAAGCACCATATTATTGTAGGGACAATCTGCAACTGCTAGATACTACACCTACTCTTCAGGGAATGGAAATGAGGGTCATACATGAAGTAGTGGTTAAGATAATCACAAGTAATGGCGTTAAACAAAAAGGGTATGCCTTGAATTTGAAACTCACAGCAGCCAAGCATATGCAGGAGAAATTTATCACAAGTAAAGAAATGCAAGCTTTTGAGAAGTTTTACAGAACAGCGAGGTAAGGGGATAGGATAATGTTGAAAATGTCAAAAAATAGAAGGTAAGTAAATAAATAAGATGAGTAAATAACATTCTTTTCAGAGGAAGAAGGAAGCAGATTGTGCTAGATGTCTCAGCAGATGTGTTCTAGGACTTTAAAGACTTTAATTCTCTGCTCTCCACAGATTTCCTAGGCTTAGCATTTCTATGCCATGCCGCTCCACCTGCAGAACAGGACTAGAATTTATCTAGATGGCAAGAGCACATACGCATACTAGGAGAAATGTCTGTGTTACAGTGTGCGTATCTTAGAGCATATAGAAATTATGAAGCCCTAGTTTGCTTAGGCTCAGTATAGCCAGTCACAGAGATGTGATATTTGAAGCTGAGCTAGCGATGGCCAAATAATATCTGATGGTTTTATTTAAAAACACCTACCATAGCTATGAATACTGACATGTTTAGCCTCACTGAGTCACTAGTGGAGAGAGACAAACTGCAGAGGAAGCATCCGGTGACTAAACACTTGCATTTTAGATAGCTAAATTAAAAGGAGGATATATCTCATCCTACACATGGATTAAAAAACTAAAGCTCCAGTTCAGTAAACACATGACTCTTGACGTACAATTTAACCCCTGTGAAGAGAACACACAACTCTGAATGTTTAGTTGAGTGGAGCCTAATGCTACAAAGGCGAAGTAGTTCACAGCTTATAAGGTCTCCGCTAGGTCAGTTTGACAAATGAACAGCACCATTCTACCCATCTAGTAACAGTAACATAGCAGTAAGCAGTACTCACCATCCCAGCAAGCTAGAGAAAGAGAAAAAGAAAGTTTAATTGAAAAATTTTGCATCTGAAGAGTTTTCAAAATAAAACCCAAAAGCAGTGGTGGAACATACACCGGAATTTAGTTTCCATAGTTCTACAGATTTTAAGACTTTCAGTGACTTAGGATCCGTGCATTATTGTCTTCCACTGCTATGGATGCTTGCAAAATATTTCTTTGGTGTTACTGGGGAACGGAGTAAAAGTTCAACCAGGACACGGCCCTGCTTTAGACCAAACATTTTCATTGAGGGGTTTACACTACAGCTTAGAGATAAAACATACCATTAATTGTAGGAACTCCCACTATTTGGCGCAGTCACTTTCTAAGGAATTAGGATAGATAAACTAGGAAAAAATAATGCAAACTTGCTTCACATTAGCTGGAACCACTCGATACCAAGACACGTAACATTTCTAAGAAATTATATTACAGTAACATTGGCAAAAGAAATTATTCTAAACAAATAATTTTTTTTTTTTGCATTCTGAACCCTACCTTCATTTTTCAAGCACTGGCCTGCTAAGACCATAAATTCTGTGTTCAGGCACGCTGAACACAGAACTAATGTGATATTAATAAGACAGGGAAGAAAGCAAGGAGTGATACTTGGGCTTACAATATCAAAACAAGATCGAATGCTTACGGCTGGTTTTGCGGATGTAGTCAATGAGTCCACATGGCTGCAGACAAGAACAAAAAAGACATACATGAACACATGACTACCCAATGAGATGGTGCATTTTGTGTGTTTGTAACATGGAGAGTGCTAGATACATACAGAAAATAAGGCTTGTCCATTCGGTCCTTTACTCCCCTAAAAAAAAAGTCAACAACAAAAAAGAAAAAGATTACAGTCATCATCTCACCTAATCGCTCAGATATTTTACTAATCACAGGGACATAAAAAAAAACCCAAAACCAACCAACCAAACAAAAAAACCCCAACCAAAGCCAAGGGCTGATTGCATTACACTTTTTTATATATTTTACTTAGTGTCTACCATGATTTGGGGATATTGAAAGTCTACAGTGGAAATGAAGGTTTCTGCTACCTGTTATCTGTGTACATTTTTTATTTCAGTAAGGTGAGAAAAGATCAGTATTTTGGTTTGCAAGGACAGACCTCTAGTACTTTGATGAATTTTTGTACATGGCTGTTGCAACTAATTTCAGCTATGATCCTATTTTGAAGCTATAAGACATTCACAGTGTATCATTTCATATCTGACAAAGAAGGACAGGGAAAATATCAGCTTAGCATGAGCTGCAGACTTCTTAGCAGTGGTAACAATTAGCAACATAAAAATGAAACAAATCTCTTTTTTATTCCATGTTGAATTTGTGAAAATGAAAGTCAAAGAGGAAATAAATATTTCTACAGTGAGCCTCTTTCATTTGAGGCTTAAGATACACACCACCGAACTCCCACAATGGTACTTCTAAGGGCTTTGTTACAAACACATAATTGCAAAATTTACTGTGCTACTGACAGTCAAAAAATACAGTAAGGATTGTCCTTTGCATTAGTTAAAAGGAGAGTCTCAAAGCATGAGTCAGGTACACTTTTCAAACATGCACAGGCTAGGCATTTAGATGGTGACCCATGAAAATCACATTTATAGGTATACAATTAGCCATTTGCATTCAGAAGTACCTGGTTTGTGCTTACATGCAGATGAATTCACAATCTTTTTTATTTAATAAAATATTGAAGCTCACAGTGTAATACAATCATGCCATTTACAATATATGCATAACACATCAGCAGCAGTCATCAGAACCATCAGAACATTGCACATATTACCACTTCACACCACCATAACAGGAACAAAATGTTTTGTTTCATTCCTTAGTTTCCCTTCAAATTTAAAAAGAAGAAACTTATTTTACATATGGTAAAATATATGGAGTCTAGGTCTTACCCTGCGTCCTGGAGATCCCCTGTCTCCTGGACTGCCTTCCAGACCAGCAGGTCCTGGAATACCCTGTGAATAGTAGCATGTTAAATATGTGGTATTCAAAGAACATATACAGGTGACATAGAATTTACATTTTCTATTGGGAATCAACAGATTTCCTTCTGTCTTCCTTTATTTGCTACATGTTAAGTTCCACTCACTTAAGTGTAAACGAGAAGTAAGAAAGAAGAGCATCAGGTCTGACATAATTTTCACTTTTAAGATATAAAGAACCTGATAGCATCAAAGCACCTATTTTCTTGTAGTAGTTCAGCTAATTTTTGTTAAGTGTACTATTCAACCAATATGTTCAAAGCCCATTTAGAAATACAATCCACAAAATAAAATTAGCACATGCACATCTTTGCTTTTGGTGGCAAGAGCCTTGTTTAATTTCTGGCCTTTTTGGAAAAGCAGTGCTGAGTAAAAACAGTTCAGTGGGACCGAATTCTTCCTGATTTGTTACCACCCACAGCTACCAGCTTTTCTGCCAGCCCTCGTTATCCCCTGTTATTGCAGAGGAGATCTGAAATTAATATTCAGCCATGGAAAAGCTTAGTGCAAAAAGGGAGAAAGAAACACACGAGAAGCCAGAAAAGGCAGGACAAAGAAGTTAATGGAGAATAAATGGGATCATCACACTGCTCTTAAACCAGCAAATTTCTTCTACAGCGTTTTTTTATCTAAAAGGCATAAAACGAAAGTGAACTGGAACCACAGGTAGGACATTCAGAAATAGTCTTTGCTTCTGTTTAGTGGGATGGACACAGGGACAGAGCATGGCCAGCATTAGCAGCCTTTGAAAATGACAGACATCTAAAAATCACTACAAGTGTACAATCCACATATCAAGGAGGAGCCTATTAAAAAAAATCCGTTAAAGAGCAACAATGATAAGGTACTTGCCATTCTGCCTCTGTATCCTTTTAGTCCATGTTCCCCTGGAATTCCATTGTCCCCAGCTTCACCCTAGTTAATTGGGAAAAAATGTAATTACAATGTGAAAAAAGGCACTTCTGATAAAAATGCAAACTTCTCAAGAAATTATGACAGCATTTTTCTACTGAAACACGCGGGTATGAAAGATTGCATATGAAAAATTAGTCATAGACTCATGTAAAAAAACCAACCAAACCAAACCAAACCTACATAATGACCAGCCAATGATTTTTTACCAGGGAAGAAGAAAATGAGGTGCAGCTGTTCAATGCGACATCATAAGATAACAAAAGACATGCAACTTCTTGCTTCACACAAGTGAAAGCACTTCTCCCTCTAATCTGCCAAAACCATACTGTTGACCGTGGTGTATTACCTCCAAACAATGCCTTCTATGGCAGAAGTGTGCTGCTTCCAAAATATGATTTATCTACTTGTTTACTAAAGCACACGCTGATTTCCCATGAGAACAGTGAAGAGCTGGCAGTTCAATTTATTTAACAAAACTTCTAGTCACTCCATACTTACTGTGTAAGTGAAAATATTGGAGAAAATGTTAACAGCCGATTTCTGTGTACAGATAATTTAAAATGTCCAGTGATACCAACAAGGACAAGCCCCTGTCAGATTTTCTACATCTAAGGGGGAATGTGTATCAGTCAGCAAACTCTCAGAACATGAGGCGCTCCTTACTCTTCTTTACTCCATACACAAATGGCCATTTACCAGGAAGGTTTGAGTCAGGGACCTGGCACGCAACATCCCACATTGTCTCCAAGCCATGATCAGCAGAATGAGACTCTGCTTTTGCTGTGGCCATAGCCCTGCATCCACAGAGAGTACAGATGTTAAGCAGCCTTAGTAGCTGAAGCCTAATGTATAATACCAATTTCACAGCTCAGTCCTATTTATGCAGTCTGGTCTTCCAGCATTTTCATTGATTTTAGAACAAGATGAGGCTTTGTATTTCACATTCAGCTTGAAAAAAAGTTTCAATCTTTTTCTGCAAAGTCTGATTTTAAAATTCGTGATTCGGAGTTGGGACCAAAAAAAAAAAAAAAAAAAGAAAAAAAGAAAAAGGAAGCATTCATTGTGTTTTTCCACGCAATAGAAATTTTTTGTTTCACTCAGTTGTCATTATTGTATTACTTAACAAATTAACTGAAGTAAATCCTCCACTTGTAATTTTTTGAGCAATCATGGATATCCTATTAGGAAAACAGGTCCATTAAAAACTTCTATAAACACCACTTTTGTTTTGCAAAACAGTGGAGAGACAAAAGTTTTTTTTTCCCAACTAAATGTATTTTGGTGTTTCAATATGAGAAACCTAAAATTCATAACAAGCCCATCAGGATATTAATGGTTGACATATATCAAACACAAACTTATTAAATAAAGACTGCCAGAATGAACTAGCTGGATTCAGAAATACACAACAAGCTAGCTTGTTATCTTACTTTATAAACTACCAACTATTTTTTTATGTGCAGAAAATTATTATTTCTGTGTTTTAGTTCTCTTTTTTAAACTCTTGCCATATAAAATTTGATGTCAACAGACTGTAATGGACTTGCAAAATTAGGCACTTGAAAGTAAAGGAAGGTCAGGGCTTCTGCTGATAAATTTCCAATTTATTTCTCTCTGCCCAGGTTTGAGGTAAAACAGAACCAACTTTCTGGTCAGTAATTTTACTTCTTAGCTAGGCCTCTTCCAACTCACAAAAATTCACAGCATATTGTGCAGAAAATGGTTCATTCTCAGAGTGATAAGACCTGTGTTTACAGTTAATGCTACGAAATGGTACGCAGAGAGGCTCTTGCTTATACTTATTGCTATAACAACCAAGGTCAGCGAATTTTGTTATTTGCCCCGCTGGAGGGTTGGAAACGGAAAAGCATAGAGGGGTCCCACCTGCAGGGAGGAGCGGACAGGACAGGTGACCCAAAGTTGACCAACAGGAGTATTCCATCCCATCTGCCCCACGCTCAGTATAAAAGCTGAGGGATCAAAGAAAGGGTCAGTGCTCTTTCTTCAGTGGCCGACACCCAAGGAAGACTCTCTCTGTTCATCTGCCTTTCATCCTGATCTGTGTGTTCCTGACTCCAGCTCTGGAATCCAGTTCCCACCTGTTGCTGAGTCCAGTCTGGGACTTCCCCAGTGTTTGCCAGTGATGTCATCCTGGGAGCTTGATATGGTTTTGTATGTATTCTATCTATCTATTTCATTATTTCATTTTTTAATTTTATTATTATTTCATTGAAGTAGTTTAGTTCCTTCTAAACTTGTAAATCTCTTTATCTCTCCTCCTTCTCTCCTTGGAGTGAGAGGTGGGAGGAGAACATCTGTCTCGTCATTAGCCAATTCGGCCTAAACCATGACACTCCCCAAAATTCTTTCTCCTTTGTCCATATATTAGTAGCACAGAATTAGCCTGAATTAATTCACTCCAACATGGTCACACAATGCAGCAGAACAAGACCTCCTACGTCCATCTACGTTTACTGTAGGGAAGGTAGAAGCTGGTTTTGAAATGTTTGAAAAGTTCATCTGAAGTTTCAGGAGTAGAAAAAACCACTGCTGGTCCCACTTATGTGGCAGCCTCTGGATTCTTGGAGGTCAGAAAAAACCTTTGCCTACAAACACTGTCTTTGCTTAAAAAATTAAATTACTAAAGTGATGCAATAAATTCAAACCTTCCTGAAAAGACTGCACACAGAGCAACTTTATGGAGCGAACTACAAGAGGGATAAGGCAAAAAATAGGTGAGCTTTCTAAACACCATTTCAATCCAGGCTGTTTCAGGACACTTGGACCTTCCTTCCCTTTCCATGTCTTTGTGAAAGTTGCTTCATTTTATAGCAGCCAGCATCAGATTGTTCTTCCCATCAAAACACCTTCATTTTCATTTAGTGCTCACTGGCTGGAGCAGGGAGAATGGCAGACGAAAGCTTTCAGTCATTTACAATAGAGACACGTTACCCCCTCCCACTCCTTTAACAAAACCAAATCCTGCTTCTTTTCGCAAAATGCCAGGAAAATTCACTCAATGCATGGCAAGTTATCTACAAAAAATATTCTAATTTTTAAAAATAAATATTAGCAATCGTATCTGCCATTTTTGGAATGGCATACTTCTTTCAGCTACATCTGAGTTACACCCATATAACCACAATGCAGTAAAGAACAGATTATTTAAGCTAACATATATGAAAGCCAGAGAACGGTTGAGGTAAAAACCCAGCATATACCTTTTGTCCAAAATCGCCAGGAAATCCTTTATTTCCCTATAAAGTAGAGAATAGAGATATTTAAATTCACACTGTCATCCCAATGTATTTTTTTAATTGGCATTTGAAAGTCATATGCTGTTTTGTATGTATATGTATGAATACTATAATTAGGTATAATATATACACTGCATATGTGAAATATATGGAAAGATACACATATATATATAAATACTGATGATGGGGATCTGCTTATAGCTTTAGCTTGTCCCAGTCATGAAGAAAGAGTGAAATTGTCATTACACTGGCAGCTAAAGGGGACCAATCTTAGCACATGAAAATTCTTGAGGTACGTTTCTAGCAAATTAGATGTAGGTCAGAGGCTGGTATTTGTTGATGGTGATATGCCAATTTGTATTTTTCATTTCCAAAAAACATACTATCAAGAGCTTGGTGTTGGTCTGAAGACATTGTCTTATAGGGACACAATGTGCTATATGAGCAATATTTAAGGACATAACAACTCTTAGTTTTTTGAATTCAAGGGACAGGCTTATGGCTCATTCAGTCATTGCTGAATCCAAAATCTCCCTCTAGAATTTCTGAGGACAAAGTAAATAATGTTCTGTCAGTGTGTGGGATGAGCATCTCCAGTTTCTCTTCTCCTTCTCGCACATTCCTTGTTCACAGTTTCATCAACAATTGCCACAGTCTCTGGCTCTTCCCAAGGGAACCTCTGCTCATTTCTCACCAGGACCTTGCTAATGACTTTTTGAATAGCATTACTTGTGTTTCAGTTGTTTGCATAAAGGAGCTTAATGGCTTCTTTAGACATGTTCTGAATAAAAGACAGTTTTTCAGCCACCAGCTCTTATAAATTGTAGGAATATAAAACTAGAAGGAAAAATGATATGCGATTTGACTGGTGTTTCTGCCAAAACATCATATAATCCTGTGTCTGAAAGCATCAAGATCCATCTGAAAATTTACTGAAGCCTCCTGCATCCTACAACAACTACCAGGAATATATTCTAGAATCACAATATGAACTAGCTTTATCAACATGACAAATGCCCCCAGGGCCCTTCCAGTCTAAGGTTAAGGATGCAAAACCCATTGTGAATCACACTGATTTTAGCAATTCATTGTTTGGTCTCAGGTATGTGCTCACATAGGACAGCTAGTGAATTAGTCATAGTGAGTGACAATTAGAAATAAAATCAGTAGTTGTGTAGGTTAGAGTTCTATCCCATATGCCTTGGCATGAAATTCAAATAGCTATAAAAGGTGCCTGTTGTTTGCATTTCCCCCAGCTTTCCCTCTTGTTGTAAATCACTTCTAAAATAATGGACAAAGTAATAATTTCCTTATGATTCCTCTTTCAGTTTTACCTTTACTCCTTTTTCTCCAGGTAGACCATACCCAAAAGCACCATCTTCTCCCTGTAAACAGACCATTTTTATTTAAGTATTTGCATTTGTACTCTTCTTGTGTCTACCTGTACCTTATTTTACTGACCGAGTGTTAATTCAAGTGCCTTGGAGTACAGAATCACAGGAAGTCTGATGTAAGGAACCTCAATACACTGGGGAGGAGCAAGATGAATTCTACTCCATTTCACCCCATACGTATGCACACTGTGCCCCTGATCTGGTCCAAAGGGAAGCGAGATCTCTGCATTCCATGGGAATTAAGATCTTAAAAGTGAACACAAAGGTGGAAGCTGATCCTGGCTTGACCCACAAAGACAGGAGGGATGGTGAGAATATGTACAACATTGTCTCCAAAGTTGACCCCACCTAACAGAAGGGAAGGTATTACACATAGAGGAGAAAGCCAAGTCCACAAAAAAAAATCCTCCTGCATTCATTGATTGCTTTGAAAATACCACTGCACTGTCTCTAACTGCACCTCAAAGCAAATATTTAGAAAATCTAGCCCCAAAAGGAACCGCATTTTTATACTACTACTAGAAAACTATCAAACTCTTGTGTATGCTCTCCACACAACCAGCACAATTAGAACCATATTCCAAAACATCAGAAAGTTTCAAATTGAAAACCTAAAGCACCTGGTCATTCTCCATTTACTAACTCAAATTATTTTTCTTCCCTATACTACTAATAAAAATATTGTAACATTACAGTAGAATGTACCAAGGGCTTGGGGTCAGATCTGCACTTGTAATTCGCACCTGTATTCGTTTAGAACAACTCTAATATAATTGTTAGGAGACTCATAGCAAAAAGTAGTTTAAAATCTATATTCTCTGTTACTCTGAAAGACAAAAATCTATATTATCTCTGTTATTACACTTAATATGAGGTCTTAATTGACCAAAGTGCAGGACAGCCCTCCTGTTTTAGGTCTGGTGTAGTCAAAATAAGCAGCATAAGGATAAAAATAAAAGTACAAACCTGCCTTCCATGCAAACCATATGGACCTCTTTCTCCTTTTGGTCCTGGATCACCAGGTTGTCCCTATTAAAAAAAATAATTAAGTAAACCATTGCCATACTCATTTGAGTCATGCTTGGTTAAAGGGGTACTGTGAATTTCAAAGTTAGGTTCAGCAAAGGAAATGAAATATTGTATTTAAGGTCCTTCTTCAAGTTTCTAAATACTGACTGAAAGAAAGATTTTCATAATATGGGCAGACAACTAGATTTTAAAAAAAAATATGATTTCCAAACCAAAGAACAAAACATTTCGAGTGTCAGGTCAAACAGCCTCTATTAAAGGATATGAAATTATGACTATTAAAGGGGTAAAATCACTGGCTCCAAGAAGTCAGCTTACGATCTTACAACTGAATTTCAAAAGGCATAGAAGAATTTCCTTCATCCTGTGGAATAACTATCTGACTATACCAGTTGACAAACCCCACACAATCATCAACAAATATGAAGGAATTTGATGAATCTGAAAGAAGATGTAACAACACTATTACCTTCAAGATACTTTCTTACAATTTATAAAATCAGATAAGCAGTCTCAGGATTGCAGGTAAAAAAGTACTTTAAACCCAAGTTTCCTTTTTATTTTATCATTAATATTTCATTAAAGTAGTTTAGTTTCTTCTAAACTCATAAATCTCTTTATCTCTCCTCCTCCTCTCCATGTGTGAGAGGTGAGGGGAGAGCATCTGTTATTCCATTAGAATATCTTTATTGGAATCACTTCTTCTGATCTCTGGTTATCTGAAGCTTTCTCCCACACCCTTTAATAGCTATTTTAGCCTGGCACAGAGCTTACAATTTCTTTTGGGAAGAGTAAATGAAATGTATTTGAACCGTTAGGTCCTAATGGAAGAACTACACAACACAACGTGGTTTACCATTCAAATGATACCAGCTTTATAAAGCGCTTATGAACAGTTTATCAATTCACAGAATTAACAAACGACCCAGGGGGCAAAAGTTACATCTAAAGGCTTAATAGATGAAACAAAATTCATTTAGAACTCTGCTTCCCTGAACTTTCTAGTCCACGCTTCAGCAGAAAGAAGCTTTTCAAATAAGAGAAAGTCCAGACCTAAGAAGCTTACACTCTTGAAAAGCTCTGTGCAGCTGTGGCCACAGCCGTTGCTAACATGCATACTGTGCTGGCTGTGCTTGCTTGGATTTTCTTCAAAGGTATTTAAGTACCATACAAACTGCAATCCAAAAAGAAACATGATAAAGCTTATTTAAACTTCAACACACAACTGCTACTCAGATCAACAGACTGATCCTGCAGATGTCCCCTGGACCTTTGCCTGGGAAATAGTTCCAGATGTGAATCCCAACAACAGAATAGGCAAGCCATTTTTTAAATCAACAACATTAAGAGAGGGAATTAAACACACAAAATTAATACAGTAATTTAACTAAGGGAACCTTACTTTAATTCCTGTTTTCCCAGGAGCTCCGGAAGTCCCTGCCAGACCCATAGGTCCTGGTTCGTTCTGAAATAAATGAAAGGAGACAAATTCTTTTATGTAAAATAAGAAAAAAGATAAAACACGCAGATTCCTTTTAAGGTTGGATTTACATTTTATAAAAATTGACTAATGCCATAGAATTTGTAGGCTACACAACCACTATCTATGTCTCCTTAGAGAGTAGCCCTCAAGGTTCCAGGAAAAAGGTTGATCTTCCAGATAACATACAAGACGAAATATCAATAAGACCAGCTTCTACCTCGACTTCAAGCTTCCCGTTTGATTCTGCGATTCATCTGCAATCCACAGTTGAACAGAATTACTAAGAAGGAGGAAACTAAATGGAAGAAAACTGTAGGTGCTAATCTATTACTTGTAAGTTAAAATTACGGATATTGATAGAGTTTGTCTTGAAAGTGGGTCAGAGAAAAGGATCCTATTTTCTCCAGGACTTTAATCCAATGTAGGTGTTTTTGATAACAAGAGTTCGGTTTAACCAAACTTTACCACATCCTTTAGTATATCCTCTCTCTGAAACATCTGACTGCACAATGACAATAACCAACTCATATAGTACCAACTAAATGCTTTCTTCCAGGCATTTGGCAGGGATCAGTCAGCCAATGTAAATAAAACTCAGCTTTCTAGTTGTAAAGTAGCACACTCCACTTCTTCCTTTCCCCTCCCTTAAATAGCAGAAACTTTAAAAACATAGAGGCCATTATTACTTTTATTGGGATGGCACGTTTTTTCTAGTCTTCATCATGCCAATCTTTTCTTCTGCCAGTTCCAAACAAGTACTATTCTTTGTCTTTATACCGTATACTTAGCAAAAATATCTTAATAAAATTGCTAGCAGCTGTCCATCAACATGGCCATTTAAGAACATGCAGGGCAAAATACTGACTGCTATTGCAAGAGAGCCTGTACTCCATCAGTAGCAATGAGAACTTTGCTTTAGTAAGCCAGGTTAGCATCTTGGCCTCATATTTGTAGCCAAAGAGCAGCTGCCACACTAGTCTAAGGAAAGCCACACTATTCTAAACATTTTGTGAAGAAAATCAACAGATGTGAGGTTCGGATGATACATCAGAGCAGAGGCAGATCTACCCTCCCAGCCCTCCACAGCTGGCTTCCACAAGCTGTGATTGGCTCCGTCTGTTACTGAATGTGACCATGAACCTTTGTATGTAACAGATCTCAAAGACCAAAACTAATGTGTTTCTAAAGACACACATGCATTTTTTAATTTCTTTAAACAGGTGTAGAAAATGCACAGATAGGAAGACAGAGCCCTTTCCTCTTATTTAGCATCTTTTTAAATGAACAAGTCTCATTATAAGGCAATGAAGAGGAAAAGTACTATTCTGCATTGTCTTTACAATGGACGCAGAGGCAAGCACATTTTTCTGTGTACAGGACAGATACGTGGAGATTTCTATCTCTATCATCTATTGGGGTATTTACAAATGTGTGGAGTGGGACTGTAAATTGATTTGACGATGTCCTAAGTAAGGCTTACACCATAAAGCTGTCAAACAACTGCAGTAACTTTATTTCTTTTACAACAACAATAACAAAAACCTGGCAACACGGAGTGGTGTTCAGTGGACTTACGTGAGGATTGGAATGGTGTGAATTAAATATTTGTACTCTAAAACACAGAGCAGAAATATTAAAAATTCTTTGTATCTTGCATATCACTGAGTTGTTAGGGGAAGGGACATCAGAAAGGGCAATTCTCTAGCGCTCAGACCAGCATGTCACATAATACATGAAGCAGAAATGAAAACTGGAATGGTTAACTTCAGTGAAGAGATTAAAAGACCACAGGGTAGAATCATTCCAGATAATAATGCCATGAAAACAGAAGAATAAAATGTCTTTCTGTAATACCGAATTGTATTTTCAGCTGAAATGCTTCAAATGACAGTGTATCTAGCATAGACTATTTTAGAGTATAAGGAAATTGAATAGTTTGTTTCCAAACAGAAGTAAATTGATTTGGTCAGGTAACAAAACTATTATGGGCAATAAGCAGCTTTGTGGGTATAAGGAACTGCATAATCACATGGCATTCATTCCTGAGGGAAAATGATATTACCAGAACAAGAGGCATTTTCCTTGTGGTGAATTACAGCAGGAAAGAAAGTGGGACAAAACACAGTCTAATGGATTAAGTAATTTGACTAAGCCTTTGCTCTTAATGTGGTTCTGTGACCTACTCTGTGTTCCTGGGAAAGTCTACCCCTGGCTCTCTGCTTCTGCCTCTCCTTCCTCTGCTGCCGATCAGCCCAGGACTAACTATTTGGATCTCAGATGTTTTTTCTAACAGGGTGTGACTCCGCTTCCTAGAATAATGGCCCTTCTGCTAGGGGGAGGAGAGGAGTCACGAGGGACATCATTAAAAACACAATAGCAGTCCTGGGTGTCCTATGCCAACACACGATGTTTTATATAAAATATTCTGATACAAGATTTCTTTAAGAAATGGTTTTCAAATACTGGGCAAGGAAAAAAAAGTGGTCAGACATGATTCCTAGTCACTAGTTGATGGTTGTGACCCACCTCACACAGCATTACAATTTGAGTGCTAATTGGAAGACAAGAAATCAATTCCCTTTTTGGTCACTGAACACCACACTTGCAAATAAACACAACATTAACATCTACACAGTACGTGCAATCAAAATGCCTAGGACTGGTTGCAAAACACTGAAGACAGTGTGAAAAATGGACACCTTCTGGACAGAACTGACAAAAATAAGTGAATTTAAATCAAGAGACGTGTTTCATAAGTCAAACTGAAGCCTACTCAGCTCACTATTGGCAGAGGAAGATAAAGATAAGCAGTTGGCTCCCATGGTAAATTGTTGCGGGGAAACATATCTTTAAATGACTGCGTATGAAAAATTAATTAACTGTCACATCAATGAAGCATTCAAGATGTGTTTCCAAAATAACAGTAAGCCTTTCATGCCTGCAGAAAATATTGTTTTAAGAGTCTTGCTCTCATGACAGAAAGACAGCATTTTTATGGATAAGCACACAACAGAAAAAATATTATCTAGACTTCAATGTCGAGTGGCCTCTGAAAAGAAAAAGTGAAAACACTTTTTCTTTTCCATGACAGTCTTGGAATTTGGCAACAGAATAGCAAAGAGGACATATGTGAGTGATCTACAGGACATTTACAGTTAAAAAACAGCCTGTTGGAAAGTTGGCGCTCACATCAGAAGCAGGGTAGGACATGATAGTCCCAGTGTATTGTATTTTATTCCAAAAAAAGGCTTACAGAGACTGTGACTTTGCAGCACCAAGGTTGTCCCCAGCTAAAATATAGCTTCAAATTCTACAGGATGAGGTTCTAAAAAAATCAGATGTTAATTTGGTAGAAAACACAGAGGTAACTAGATAGAGAGAAACCTTCTGCTCTCATCAATATGACCCCTCCCTTTCATATATGTAATTATGTTTTCAACACCAAAGTCTCAAGGAACAACATCACAATGAAAACAAGACTCATCTCCTTAAAGCCACTAGTCGACTCCCATTTCAACAAAGTGGAGCCATATAAGCAATTTAGCTTGTACTCCCTCATATAGAGCAACTAGTATTTTCACTCTTTTTTACTGAGAAGCAACAATTTGTTTGAATTCTGCCAGTATTTATTTTCAAAAGGACAATAGGAAATAGCAAAGTGAGGGACAGAGGGAGATGAGGAAGGCTGCTACGGGTAGGAAATCAGCGTCATCTCCTTAGTCTACCAGACAGGTCCTCATCAGGAAGGGGGAAAATTTCTGTGGGTGGGGGCTACACTGTAAAAACGAGCTGGGTGAAAAAATACCTTCAGAGAGTTAACATCCTTCACCCCTCTCCTGCTTTCCACCCAGCACCCCTGCCGGTAAGTTCAGAGCAAGGGCAATCAGACCAGAAAGCAGGAGCTTAAGCTGGTTTCATGACCATTGATCTGCTCAGTGCAAAAGGCGGCAGCTATACTTCCCTTTCTCCACATCCCCCTAAAAATATCTGAAGTACAAGGGAAGTGAGCTCATGAAAATGCACAGCTGTGTGGGAGATGGGAAATTTTTGGCAGTTGACAGAGGAAGGAATGGTAGTTTCAGAGAAAGAAGCGAGCGAGCAAGGGAACCTCCTGGGATTTGTCTGTTACTGGGAAGCCTGTCACCGGGAAGTCAATAAGAGGGCTTACGGGAACACACACTTGAGAGGTATTAGTTCTTATATATTACTTAATGTGTTTAAACCGCCTACTTTTATCAAATCATTCCACTGGATTGTGAAAATCAGTCTGTTTACTTTGCTTTTGAATTAAAGTATTCAACTACAATTATAGAGATCGGTTGACAATGCACAGGAGGTTGTAGGGAGTCAGAGCATGAACAACAAAAAGGTTAACAGACTCAAAACAAACATCCATACCATCACTGCTCTTGAAAGCAAGCCCTTATAAAAAACCACTGTGCTACAGCAATTGGAACAAGATTTACACCTAGAAAGGAGACTAAGGAGCAAAGGCAGAAAACCTCTCTAAGACAGGTTTTTGCCAAAGAACAACTAGAATTCCTATGAACTGAAATTATGATAATTATTACATTAATAACATAATTCATACTTCATAATTTCTGCATGACCAGATCTGTGACATTTCTTCACTTTTTTTTGTTTTAGCTTACTATAATAAAAGTGTCAAGTCCTTTGTTAATAGCTTGTTATAGATATCTACAACAATTTATTAGGTATAACTGCAGAATTTATCACGGTTTGGAAAAAATACTGATGCAGGAGAAGTGCCTTTTCTCCATTACTGCTAGGAAGGTGGAATTATTAGAAAGCTAATATTTTATCAGTAATAATTAAGTTTTATGGAAATTCTTTATTTCTTCTGTCTCTTAGCTATATGTATCTCCTTTTCTGGTCAATACCATGTACTGAAAAGTAACTTGAAAAATCAATGTAATGAAAAGCATTCAGATGGCAATCCTCAGTTGGTTACACATCCAGTACTTTACAATTAAACAACACAGCATGTTTTCACTATATTACTTACTGGAGGACCCTTAGGTCCTGGTCTCCCTTTCTGTCCTTTTTGACCGTTAATGCCTTCTCGTCCCTAAAAAACAAAGTATACAAAAGAGTTCAGTTAACACACACAAAACCCATTAGTGCTGGGTTTTTTTTTTTCCTTTTGTGAATAATGATAATGTTTACCTGCGGTCCTTTGTATCCTTGTTTTCCTTGCAAGCCAGACTGACCAGGCTGTCCACGATTGCCCTGTTTTTAAATGACAACACATCACACAACACAGCAAAAATAATCCAAAGACAGTACTCCTGAAACCATGCAGTGATGATGTTCTTGAAATAAAATCATGTGTGTGGACAATATGACAATACTGTAGTCACCGGGAAATACTTGCTAAGCACTAAAAGCAGCACCTTCTGCTTTTGAAGGCCTAATGCTGAAAACTGATACAAAAAAATGAGGAAAGAAGTTTTATGTATCTAACAATACTTACTTGCAAGCTATAAATACCTAAAATTTGCAGTATTATCTGTGCAACATTTGGAACATACTCCTGCAGGTGTTTTAGTGTAATAGCATGAAGCACACACATGAAAAGTCCAGATAAGGCTCCTGGATCAATTAAAAAAAATGTTTCTCAAACATATCTATTGCAACTACATTGAATTCTTTTTCTCCAAAATTCTTGATTAGGCTGCTACTTGGAAAAGGGCAGAAATAAAGAAAAGAATAGTTCTTACCTCTGGTCCCCGTTGTCCCCTTTGTCCTGGTATTCCCTAAGACAATGTAAAAAAAAAAAGGCTGTGAGGCCAAGTTAGGTATCATCTGAATGCTGTTAAAAGTGGATAACTTGTTGCAATTACTTCATTAAAACTTTTCAGCTAAAAGATAAAAAAATGCAAAATTTTTGCTTTTTTAAAAAAAAAAATAACGTAGAAAAACAGCAGTCCAGTTTTGGCCTCCAGTGCCATCCTGAATATCGCTTAGGAAAAGGTATTTTTATTTAACAATAAGAGTATCACTACTCACCAAATTAAATATTGCTATCAAAAGTGCATGCAAGGCAGAGGCTTAAAAACATTCTCCCACTGAATCAAGCCCAAGCAAGTTAAGAACTACTTTTCATTTTCACTGTGTACAAACTTTCTCTGTTAAAGGAACTTACCGGGTTGCCTAGGCCTCCTGGTAAGCCACGTGAGCCTTCTTGTCCTCTCTCACCCTGTACACGAAAAATTTAATTTCCTTAGCATCATTGCAATTTCTCCGTTCTTCTTTTGTCCATTTTTCCATGCCAAATTTTTAAGACTGACAAAAACTGTCTTGCAGGACTTCCCCATGAAAACATTCTCTGTCAAAGTCTTTCAGTAAATAGCATTGACCATCAAAAGCAACCAGTTACACATCCCTGAATGGGCCTGGCTGATAGCACTATCTAAGAACTGGTGAATACCATTACAGCTCTTAGAAAGATTCCTGCAGGCCTTTGTTAGGAGCACAGGTCTGAGGGTTAGAGAGTTGGCAGATTCCTGGCTCCGCTCCTAGTCTGCTCTTTGATATTGGGCAAGTTACTTCCTTTTCCTGTACCTCAATTTCTTCCTTTGGTGCAGTGACGATAATGACACAGACCGCTTGTGAGAGCAATGCTGGAAAGCATTGCACAAGAGGCAAGCATTGGTACTGTTATATCACAGGAAAAAAGGCTCACCCAGTCTTTTAACTTTCCCTGAAAGCAGCGAGGGATTTACACCAGGCCCTTTTTCTCAGGTCTCTCATCTGCACGACAAGATCTGGTTTTAGTTCACTCTAAGTGCAAGCAGGCTTGTTCCTTTTCCATGGAGGTAGCTGAGCTTCCCCCGCAATTGATTTCAGAAGGAAAGGAGAGTATTCAGTTCCCTTGCCAACTGTCCAGGCATGGGTCTTAGATGGAGTTTAGGAGCCATGCCGATATTTGAGGCATCTGTGAATATGGTTGCGCTTGTGAATCTGAACAGTTAGAGCATATGTTCATGGAGGAACATGTCTTTGCTATCTGTACGTATGTTTCACATGAATTCTGATAGTGTTACATGTGGATGCTGCTAAAGGCAGTGCTCTCTCTGTGGTTGTCTGTGTGTCTGACTGCACTGGTGTCCTCTATGTGTGCATATCTCTCTAGAATACAGGCTGAACCTCATTACTTGCCAAAGCTGCAAACAGGAGCTGCAGGAGCAGCATCCATTGGACTGGGACAGAAAGACCCTCTAGGTCTTAGTGTGCACTTGACTGGGCTTCAGTGATTGGGAAGGAGGAGTTCTGAGGTCCCAGAGCCCATGGGATTCAATGGCTACCATAACATCTTCTCTTAAAATTGCAATGATTTGCACAGTGGACTCAGATCAGCTGTTTGTCATTGCCTTGCGGGTTTGATACTGACAGTGGTACTCATTCCTTTCCAGTGGTATTTCTGATCAAAGGTGTTTCAGATGTTTGTTAGCATCATATTTCATAAGTGATAAGTTCCCATAGCCTTGGCAAAGATATATTTTAAATAGTGCAGATAGGAAGGGGAAACTGTACAACTGGTAAGCAGGTATCTTACAGAAATTCCACATATTTCTAAACAATTACCTCTTCCCCCTCTTCTCCTGCAAAGCCTCTTGGTCCTGTTATTGCATTGTTCAGTCCAGGGTTACCCTGAAATAAAGAAACACCTCCCAGTAAGGATGTTTATTCTTACAAAATATGAGATGTTAAATAAACAAGTCAGTCCTTAGTCAATACATATGATTTCTGTCACCATTAGAAGGAGTTCAGTTTAGAAAGAACAGATCAAGGATTTGGTAGTACTAACTTCTTAAAAACTGTAAAACATTCTTCTTTAGCAAAACAATAGAGAGATTTACATATATGAAGGGTTAATAAAAAGCCTATGTATTAGACATGCTACAGTCATTGTGATAGCACGTGAACACACTGGAAGAACACTTCCGTTTTGCCCTGGTGCACAGGAGACTATGTATGAAGACTTATGAGCCCACATAAGAAGACAGTCAACATCTAGAAAATAACAATGCACTTGAAAAAACATACAGGATCTCCTCGAAAGCCCTTCTGGCCACGGTCTCCAGGGGATCCTCTTGGTCCTGGACTCCCCTGAAAGCAGAACATACCTCAGTAGGAACCTGAAACAATACTTTCATGAAGGAATTGCCAAGTTCCAACCTTTCAACCTTCGTTTTTAAGTAGTTTCACTCTCAGTTTCTTTCCCAATTCCACTCCCCAAAAAACCAGAAACCTGGAGGTTCTTGGACACGAAGCAATATAGAAACAGGCACTGTGCTCGACATTTTGTTTCATGTTTTGGCTTTGGGGTTTTTTTTAACTAAGGAATAAATTCAAAATACTTATTGCAACTAAACAGAAATTATTCCAAATATCAAAGAACTTTGTTTGTAGACTACATCATTGAAAGGCGTATGCTAACATACATTTCATGTTTTGAATGTAATGGTGCATTTTCTGTGAATAACCAGAGTCTTCTGAGCAGCAATCAACCCTGTGCCTCCTTGGGCACCTGTATAAGGGCAGAAAGAATAAGACGCTTTCTTCTGGAAGTGAAGTACCAAGCAGTTATTTGAGAGTATTGTTTTCCAGGCTTGAAACAGGTTTCCAGTTGCTGCTCCTGCAAGCTCAAACTTTCCATGCTCAGACCTGCATGGTGGCTGCCCACCAGCCTGCTGTTCCTAATAGCAGGCATTGAACTGTGGAGGCTAAACTGTAACTGATCGCTTGAATGATCACCTTGGTTCCCACTGAGGATTGTTTTTATCACATGGACCAAGTCAAAATGTTTGGTGTCTACCAAGCTGGGGTTTTTGTTTCAGTTAGCCATTCTACAAATGGCATCTCTTCAGTGAAAAGACAAATGGTCAATTCTCCAACTGTCTACTGAAGCTTCCACAAGGCAGTATCTCTTTCTGCAATTTGGAGTCCTAAGTTACACCTTGTTTCAGACGGCAAGGTAAGTGGAAAGGCAACAGGGCTGCTCCATACTTTATGAAAAATAAGTTATCTGATGTTGGCAAACACAGATAATCAAAAAACTCTCTTGTCTCGTGTATGTGAACCTGACAGGGTACTACAGAGGTAGAAGGCTTCATATCTATCTTTAGCCAAATAAAAATTAGTCGTACGCAGAAATTACTTGATCCCTCAATAAATACAAGAAAATGCCGCCCTAGAAGACTGTAAAGTACAGGTCTAATTATTTTTCAAATTCTCTTCTAAACTGAAACATCCTACAGGCAACCATTTTCTGGGTATATACCCTATTAACAAAAATACCTGCTGGCTATTCATCAGTAGCTTGCTCTTCTTCAGAAGCTAGAAGTCCTATAATACCTTCCTGATAGGAATTCAAACAAAAAATGTGCAAATAACTTTGTAGTACAAGGTCTGCTCCTTGCGCTTGAGAGTTTATTAAAGACATTTCTCACAGGGACAGTTTCATGAAATAGCCATACTATTGTTCTTAAATCCAAACCCTGACCAATAAAAGATAACAAAATGTTACCGGATATCCAATATCACCCTTTTCTCCTTTCTTTCCAGGAACCCCAGGAGATCCCTTAAAGACAAAATATGGTATATTCATTTTTATCACTCAGTAACTTTGAGGTCAAGAAGGCGAAAGAAAGAAAGAAAATAACATACCTCTTCTCCTCTAATTCCATCACTCCCATCTTCCCCATTGTCACCCTGAAATAGTACAAATGTGCATGAATTTTTTGCATAAAAAACAAGTGCACACTTACATACTTCAGTAAGAATAGGGTGACATAGACCAAGATTAAAAAAAAAAAGACAAACAAACCCAAACCCCAACCTAAAACTGAAGAAAAAAACCCCAAAAAACGGTAGAAAAACTAGACACAGGAATTAATGCTTGAACTTTCATTTCCTGTATGTTCCCTAGGCACAACCATAAACTGGGCACTGCAGCAGACATCTGCAAAGCAGCCTAAAAAAAAGTAATATTGACTTACACTCACTGACATCTCTGCAAAACTGTCAAAATCTCTATTTCAGTGCAGGACAAAGCCCTAAAGAATACTGCAGTCAGAAACTCAGACTGCCTAGAGTCATACTGTACCTTTTTTCCAACAAATCCTCGAAATCCCTGAAAAGAAAAAAGATGGCAAAAGTCAGAAAAACAGGTAATAAGAACATTGAAGGATTATTCTAAATCACAATGAAGCAGTATTTTCAGAATTCTTGTTTAACCTTTAAACCTCTTTTGCCTGGACACCCCATGTTGCCTTGTCGTCCTCGAGGTCCAGGTGGTCCTCTTGGGCCCTGAAAGAGAGAAAAGTAGAAACCAATTGCTTAAATATACGTGAGGTTTACACAAGCTGGCAGCTAATTTATCTGGTAGAGAGATCTGGTCCTGTAGTCCTGGAAAGACTTCTTCTCAAGAACTGTAGCCCCAGTAAAGTCCCTGGTTGACTGCAGATTAAAGAGGTTGCAACAATAAAGAAAAGTGCAACTGCAAGATCCTCATAATTCAGTGACCTTCTAGGAAAGATCAAATATATCAGCGGTATCCTAGCAAATGTTAAAATATTTTTAATCTCCCCTGCTATAATTTTGACTTCTTTTTAGCCATATGCATTGCTCTGTTAATATTCACATTACACTTACAATGCCTAGTCTCCAGCTACCATTTTGACAAATCTGACTCCTGTAAAAAAGTATCACTATACTAGTTCTTCTTAAATTTGAAACTACATACGAGTACAGAAATCTCCCAGAGAAGACCTAATATTTGTGGGTCTGGCTGACAGGATTTCCATGAAAAATTTCTTCCTGCCTAGTATGATGAAAGTAAAGCAAATACAATGTGATGATGCCATTATACACCTGCAGGCCTGTCTTTGGAGTACTGCATCTTGATATATCAAGACTTGCTCTTGAGCAAACAGTCTTCCAGATCAATGCCTACAAACTATTACAAACTGTCCGACATCAGCAACAGAACAGTTACTGCATCCTCCTGATGACAGCTTGGGCCACGCTCCTTTCTAACATCCATTACACTGCTATGCTACTTCCTTACTGTCACTGTAGTTATTTTTAGTTTCCACTGATGGGTCTTTGCTCATTTACATTTTTTTAAATTTGAAACAAAAGCTATATGGATGAAAACTGTTTGCTCTTTTGGAAGCAAACAAATGTATGCATCAACCTGAGAGATGGTCATCACCTTGCAGTAGATTTCCCAGTCTCTTTCCCTTTCATGTTTTTGGTTTCAGTAACCTACCAGCAACAAAAAATATTAAACCAGGTGTCCTGGTTTGAGGTAAAACAGAACCAACTTTCTGTTCAGTAATTTTACTTCTTAGCTAGGCCTCTTCCAACTCACAAAAATTCACAGCATATTGTACAGAAAATGGTTCATTCTCAGAGTGATAAGACCTGTTTACAGCTAGTGCCAAGGAATGGTACGCAGAGAGGCTCTTGCTTATACTTATTGCTATAACAACCACGGTCAGCGAATTTTGTTATTTGCCCCGCTGGAGGGTTGGAAACGGAAAAGCATAGAGGGGTCCCACCTGCAGGGAGGAGCAGACAGGACAGGTGACCCAAAATTGACCAACAGGAGTATTCCATCCCATCTGCCCCACGCTCAGTATAAAAGCTGAGGGATCAAAGAAAGGAAAGAAAGGGTCAGTGCTCTTTCTTCAGTGGCCGACGTCCAAGGAGGACTTTCTCTGTTCATCTGCCTTTCATCCTGATCTGTGTGTTCCTGACTCCAGCTCTGGAATCCAGTTCCCACCTGTTGCTGAGTCCAGTCTGGGACTTCCTCAGTGTCTGCCGGTGATGTCATCCTGGGAGCTTAATACGGTTTTGTATATACTGTATCTATTTTATTATTTCCTTTTTATTTTATTATTAATATTTCATTAAAGTAGTTTAGTTTCTTCTAAACTCATAAATCTCTTTATCTCTCCTCCTCCTCTCCATGTGTGAGAGGTGAGGGGAGAGCATCTGTTGTCGGCCATTGGCCAATTTGGCCAAAACCACAACACCTGGATCAAATCAAGAGGATATGGTTTGGATGGCCTTCAAAAAGCACATCTAATTCAGATACAAACAAAACTATCTAGACATGGATGCCTAGATCAAAGAGCTGGTCTTGACTGGCCAGAACTGGCTTATTAACTGGCTTATTAACTTAGGAAAACACACCAAAAAAAATATAATGAGGAAAACAAAAAAATGCTCTTCATAGAAGTCTTCTAGAGGAGTAAAAATAAGTTCCCAAATAACTTTGCTAAGTAGGCACCCATCCAGCCACGTATATAAGCTATTCAGGTTGTTGTAATGTTTGTCCATTATACCCCAAGAAACGTTACTGAAAATGTCACAATATTGTCTCTGTTTTAGTCAAGTGATATGAGGGAGTTCTCACCTTGAAAGGTAACAGAGCTTTGTAAGTTCACTATCCAGCTAGTTTAAATACCCTTATCTGTTTCCCTGCTCAAAAATTTCAGTTTTCACAAGCACAGGTTTTTAAAGTGTTAAAACTTACCTGTACTCCTTCATCTCCGGGATATCCTGGGTTGCCTTTAACACCATTGGGTCCCTGAAGTTAAAAGATGAGAGATAATTCTGTAATACTTTATTGACCTTGAGAAACTGTTGGGGAATTCTAGAAAAACTAAATGGGCTAATATATTGTTCTTTGCATATTCAGTCCCTCTGCTTACTCTGGGCTTCAAACACTGCTGAAAACTTGAATAACAAACAACTTCTTTCCTGATCATTTTTCTCCTAACGCTTCCCCTAATGTTACTAACAGTTTAAGTCATCAATAATGCATTATTTGTCCCACATTTGAATTTGAAGGTTGCGCAATGTTTTATTAGATGCTCCAGGGTGAACAATTTTTTTTCACTGCAGGCCCCAGGAAAAGCTCTTCCGAAGTTAAAGTGTCTCCAGCAATTAATTAAACATTTCAAGACAACACTGAGATATACCTTAATTACTGGTTCTTTAAAAGCTGATAGAAAAAAAAAAAAAACAAAATCTTGTACAAGATTCATAATCTGTCATACATAAATGTTTATTTTGCATTTTTATGAAGAATGTTTCATTGGTTTGGGTAGAAAGCAAATGTCATTGGCTACTTCTGCTTCAAACACTTTCTTCTTGAATGTCTTTTTATCAATAGTAGTCCACCAATTGTTTTTCCATCTTTGCTGGTGAGGGGCACTGGACTAGATATCTTCAAAGATCCCTTCCAACCCAAACCATTCTACGACTGTATTATTGGAGCTTCTCCACACTGGCATGAACTTGATTGCTTTGTCAGTCTGGATGAGCAAGAAAGTATGTTGAGGAAGACCAAAGAACTATTGCCATCCACAGGATAAAACCTGCTTTCTCCAAGCCATTACTTTTGACATACGCCAAACTAAGATTTGACCCGAGAGTCTGGTATCTGTCCTTGTAAGAAAGGGGTGTACTTTAAAAAACAAGCCCCAAATAGATGTTAGCCAGGAAATACTTCTGAAGAGATATGACAGAGATTTTAGAGCTTCTATGTAGATTCCTTCCTTGTGTAGTCCAGGCAGATTTTTAGAAGTCAATCTCTTTTCAGACTATTTTCCTTATAACCACAAACCTTACAAAATTCCTTAATGTTTCTGATTTTACATTGTTCTTTCATATTATTTTTTATTCCAGTCCAATTATTTTTGAAGGAGTTCATGTAACATATCTTTATAGAAGAGTTGAGAGGGCACTGTTTGCCCTGGATTCGCCTAGGAAAAAGGGATACTAGTAAACAAATAAGCTGTGGGGATAGTATCTTAAAATGTATATGATTTATGATAACTGTTTCAGGAGAGATATAATCAGCAAAACCCATTCTGAATCCAAGGCGGGCGTTTCCATTTTCCTATGATTCCACACAGACGAAAGCTGCACCAGAAACAGCTGTCCTGGGCTTTGAGTCCCAGCACAGGCTTAATGAGTGCTCCTGATGTTTCAGAATTAAATGACCCTTGTTGTATAGCACAGAGGATAAGAGAGAATATTATTTCAATCTCTCATTCCCCTTCCCCTGTGCAAAAAAGATTCATAGGCCAAAAAGCTCCTACCTGAATTCAGAGGCCTCTTTTGCAAGAGGGTAACATTTGGAGAGTAAAAATCTAGCCTGGCACAACAGCCTTTATACTGAATTCTGAGGTAGGTCTTCTGTGTGCCTAGAGTATGCTGCCAGGTGGGAGAAGCCACTGACCCTGGCACAATGTTTTATGAGAGCTTTTTGGAAAGTGAAAAGCCTTCATATATACTCTCTCCTGAGAGAGAGAAGGCTAAAAGAGAGTGTGTCTGATCCCCCAAATTTTACCCCACTTAGTCATCAGCACTGCGAAGTGCTACCCTGCAAGAGGTTCCTTTATACCTTGACTTTTGGAGTAGCAAAGTTTATTCTTGTTGTGAACTGAGGCTGCAAAGGAGCACTTTCTTCTACCGTCACTCAGTTTCCTGCAAAAACTGACAGCATTAAGCAAAATATCAGATCACAAATGCCACGCTGGCAGGTGACAGAGGCTGTGGTTTGCCCTGGCAAGGCAGGAACCCATCATCTGGCCTGGTAAAGCATTAGAAATAGCAGCAGGGCATACCTGTCCTGAGACTGCACCTGCAGACCTATCTTGGACTTTGCTTAATATTTATAATGAAAGAAGAACCAAGGATGGAAGAGATGCTGTGCAGGAGACAAGATATAAGTGTGAAAAGACTCAAGGGAATTCTTTAACTCTGGAAAAGCAGAGAAGAGCTAGAGGACAAAATAAAGCTATGGGTGCGCAAAAAATGTATGTGAACTAATACTATATCTGCCTGAGCTGTCCATTTTGTCATCTGCTGGAAGCAGAAAATCTGAAGCCTCCTGCAGCAGTGTTGATGGCTGCTGAAATACACAGGTGAGAAGCAACACCCAATGCCGAGTGACTAGTCAACATCCACAGGGATGTCCACAGGGACATCGGGACTGTATAGAAAGTAACGTTTCATTTATACAGGGGACATTCTTCCACGATATTTGCACTCCTGATAGCTTGAAAAAGTATATTCTTCAAATACCCACATGGTAGAGCATGTTTTTAGTTAAAATTAATGCACACATTTGACAGAACTCTCAGTTATTATGCAAGCTGTCAAAATAAGTTACTTAAAGTTGAATAGAATTAAATGTTACACTACTGAACTACAGTACAGAATCTTCTACTATTTCTTAACTACATCAAAGAAAAAGAATACAATAAAAGTCACAAATGTCTGAGATTTAGGAGGGTTCTGTTGCATTCCTTAACTGGAAGTCTAGTTAGTAAAAAAAAAAAAAGTAAAAATCCCAAGACAAATAATTTCATTCAAAGTATTTTTGCTTGTTTGTATGGATTAGCTTTTAATGCCCTAGCCTGTAGGATTTCACTGGCATCTTTCCATTGACTTTAATGGAAATCTTTACTATTGAAATGAAATGCAATGCCCTCATCAGATTTGGGCTCTTTCTGGAACTCCTGCAGAAACCACTTATTGCTACCCAGACTGATAAATAATGCAGCCAGTAGGAACACAAGCAGTCATTGGAACTTTCTGATGGCTCTGAATAGAGATCTCTGAAAGACACACATTTTAGGGAAAAGCAGGCAAGTTGCTAAGCAAAACCTGTATTAGAATCTTTAGATAAGCTCATCAATTTTGAAATGTTCCCCATCCTCCATACTACTCATAACTGATGACTGATTCCTCCTCCTGCATTGTTAGACAGAGGGTATATTGTTATTTTGGAAGATATACCAAAATCACGCCATAAAACATAGGTAGATAAACATCTTTACGTTATTATTTACAACTCAAACTTAGCAATACAAAGCTAGGATGCATTCTTACCTTTATCCCTTGTTTTCCCCTATCTCCGATGTCACCTTCTTCCCCAACACATTTGCAAGCCAAACAGCAGCAGGTCCTCTCAGCAATATTGTTCTTAAAAAGAAGAAGTTACTGCAGATAAAAATGTATTTTCCAAAAATTTCCTCATTGACTCTGCTCCTACTCTTACTGGAAGCACTCACCATAAGAATACAACTGGACTTTATGTTTATTAATAGCATGACTCCTTTGTTAGTCGTATTTACCAAACTTGATACTTACGGTCTGATTGTACAGTTCTTTTACATAAGATCTTACTGTGTGCATTGGTTCTTTATCAAAAAACTTACCAAGAACTTGGATAGCCTGCTAGCGATATCTGTCATGCCAATATCTAAGTGAGTTCCATATTCAAATCCTTTTCCAAACTCAATGGATCGGAAGTTTTGAACGTTGGAGGCTCCTTCCAGAGCAACAGTTATAAGACCATCCAAACCTAAGTACAATAAATATGAAAATAAATTTAAGTTCCATTGAAAAATGGTCTCTGTACCTTATCTATACATGCATCGTGATATGACTTATCCCATGCATCAGGTGAACGATACCTACTAGGAATACCAGCTGTAAAAGCCACACTTTTGATGGTATACAATTATGTAAGTGATTCAAATGAGGTGCTAATGACAATGAAAAGGCTCAACATAAAAACCTTCCTATTTGAATAATGATTAATGATTCAAAACCATATGATTGATTTGGGTGTCGACATAAATATTCACTTAATCATGTACCTCTCAGGAAAAATAAAAATTTTAGCATGCATTTCTTTTTACATTAAAATAATAACAAATATTGGTGGCTCCAAGTGGCTACAACAGCAGATCTAAAGCTGAGGTAGATGCCAGAGAAATTGCAGGTTTGAATTCTCTGTTTCTCCAGCCCAGTTTTACTGTAGGAATGCATGTCTTTACATTGATCTAGAATGACACCAGTGTGAAATCAGAGTAAGCTAGTGGCCACCAAGACACCTCCTCAGGTTGCAAAGCAAGAAGAAAAGAGGCAAAGAGATACCCTATGCCATAATGTCCTGAAGTGCTCCCCTTGAACTCAGATCATTCAGAGAGACAACAGAGAACAGTCTATCTCCTTTTGTAAGGAAAAAAAGCACAGTGAGGCAACAATTTGGTTGAAAATGCAGTTATATTGCAATTCCAGAGTGAGACTTAGGGAAGGAGAGATATGCACAGGGGAGTATGCTGGTCACAGTAATAGCAACTGAGTCCCTTCCTTTTATACATTTGTACAACACAGCTGGTAATATCAGCATATTCAAATCCAAACAAACTGAATTTACTCTGATTTAAATTCCCTGAATCTAGCAGCCAGACTGCTGACTCACTTGAACGGAGACGAGAGCAGTCTTTAGCTGAATGATGCTGCACAGTCCCAGCAAATGAAAGCAAAGAACAACAGAAACAAACAAAAAACATCCAAACCTAAGACCAAAGACATTTTAAAATTTATTTTAAAACTCAAGCCCAAATCACACTTCTACACCTAATTTGCTTATTGATATAGGACAACTGACCAACACTACACAGCATCCCAAGGAAACAGTCTTTGGTATGGTTGAGCGAGCTGTTAGGCATTATCTATACATCTTCTCATCTTTCCCATACAGCTGCCACTGTGTCAAAAGAGACCTCATGTTTTCCCCATTATTACTGCTCTGAAGCTAATAGCATCTTTGCTAATAGGACTTTTATGCTCCGTTTTACTGCCTGCACTCATCACCCTTGTACTCCACTCTTCTTGTCACTTGCCAGCTTTTCGTAAAGGAATTCTTTGCAAGGTTGTTGTTGGGAAAAGAGAGAAGAGACAATAGATATGAGACAATGGATGTCTGTATGGGATTAGGGACAAGCACACACCAAAGGGACTGGTACCAACTGAGAAGCCCCTTGCATCTCCCTTTAGCAAATCTAGCCCTTCCATCTCCAGTTCTGTTTTTCACTGTTTCATGCATGACAGTCTCCTGCACACATCAGAAGGGCTTCGCAGCTGTGACAGCTTCTCCATTCCTGCTGCCCTACCTCTCTGACCCTGGGCTCTGAAATCAGGTGCTGATGCAGACACTGAAGCCTACAGGGCAGAGGGGAAGATAACTACTCTATCTTCTCCCCACTCTGCTAGGTTTCTGGGTGATAACAGATACTGAGGACAACGCAGATGATCAACTGGTGAAACACAACAGATACATGTGGCTGTGGGAAAGTTAAACATTCTAAGAAAGATTGTTTCAGACCATAAAATCTCTAAACGGGGAAGTCATCCCAAAGAAGCATTACTATTTACTTAGCCCTGTTATTAGGTGTTTCCATCCACAACTGGCCACAGAGAAAGATAACGGCCAAGGTAGGAGGACAGTCTTATCTGGTGTTGTCAATCTCACTTCAATGGAGCTATTCTGATTTACATTGACTGAGCATATAACTCCTTTTATTTGCTGCTAAACTCCCTCTTCTCTTTCTGCAGAAAAAATTAAATACCTCTCTCACCCCATTGCTAGGCCACTGGAGAAATAAAACATTCTGACTTTTCTAAAATAGATACCTTTCTCCTTAAGTTCTTCAGATTTTTGTTCGAGTGCTTCTAAGTCATCATCCACACCATCTGAAAACACAAGTAATACCTACAAAGACATAAAAGTGACAATTTAAATCATAAAGAAGTGAAGAACAACCGTATTTCAGTCTTTCTTATTCAGTTTTGACCAAAGGATTTTGCTAAAGTCATCACATTACCTTTTGTCGGGTCTCATCCGTGTTCTGAAACGTTTCCCAAAGTGACTGCAAGAACTCAACATTAAGTTGGGATGGTCTCTTGATCACAGCACTAGACAGGTTATGCCAGATAGATTCACTGTCAATGTAGAACTTTGTGGATATTGGAGTAACACTATTCTTCACTTGAACAGCCACGCTGCTCTGTGTCTTGGACCCAACAACGCAGCTCACATCACTTAGTAACAGGAGGGCTTGCAAAATCTCAGGGAAAAGTTTTTCCAGTCTGGTCTGTCCATGAAATAAGTGGTGGCCTTCCCTCTGTGACGAAATGTCAAATCCCACAGTGACATCCACAAAACAAGCCACTGTTGGAAAAATCACAAAGAAATGCATCAAACAATTTTCATTTCAGGTAAAGAAAAACAGAAGAGAAAAAACACAACAAGGGGAGACCAATGCACATCAGCTAAGTAGGCAGGAGCCTCTGGAATCTGTCATCTCCAAGCCTCAGGTAGATGATCTGAAATGAATCTTTAGGTCTCTAATTCATCTAGAGATATGTTAATCTTAAACCCACTCAGACGAATTTTTAATTTCTAGAGAAAAATTGTGGAAATGAAAAGCATATTGGATAGATAAAGCTGCTAAAAATTCCTAAATGTCTTTAACTGAAAATGTGTTCTGTAATTATCCTTACATAACAAATCTGAGAGCCCATCCTCTTAATAGCAATGTCAGCATCCGTTTCAGAAATTATTTCACTGGAGGTACTTCTCAGTTCATCTGGTTTTGCCCCTTCTTTGCCCTTATTCCCCATCTACAGGCAATTGAGCAGGTATTATTTAAATCAGAGGGCTGTTTGGTTTTAACATGTTGTGCTGGAGAGTTAACACATAACTGACGTAGTAGTTTCATTACTTTAAAAAAATGCTATGCCTAATGTTTAAGATTTGGGTCAATACCAAATCACTTCCCTTCTTTGCCCCTCATTATACTTTTTACCTGTGCTTGCACATTCATTGTGGCATGGACAGCTCTGCACAGTTAGCAGACAGAGCAGGGGCCCCCAACTCTCAATACGCATTTCAGCATAATTTCTCACTGCATGTGAGGTAATGGGAAAACCAGAAGCAAAATGAAAGCACATGCCACAAAACAAGAAGTACTGCCACCGTGTCCCTTGTTTAGTTAGATGTGAGGTCACTCTAAACTGTAGTATGACTGAGTCACTGCATGAGTATTCTATGGGATTAATGTCTTTCTCATGTTATTTCTGTCTGCAATTCAGCAGAAGAGAAAACAGACATTTTTAAGAATTGCACCTATTGCTAGTAACGCTTTATTTCTGCTCTGCAATTGTGGTAACTGCTTCTAACTTTCTCAAATTAGTGTTTGGATGATATGGCATCAGAGTTGCTGTCAACTCAGAAGCAAAACCAATTTTAGTACACAAAGTACTTTAGTACTCAAAGTACGAAAGCTGTACTTTGAGTAAGGAAGCGGATGAAAATTATACAGTCTAAAGCTCAGACACATGTTTAAACAATTAAAACTAAAATCTTCAAGCCTGTGATGTGTGATCTCAGTCAATCAGCTCAAATTTGCACAAATGAGAACATAAGTACCTGGATAAATTAATGAGGAGTACAGTAGGGTGTGAGCTTGTAGAAAACTTACTAAATTCACAGTAACTGTTCACGTGTGTCTTTCTACCCTTCCTGAAAGGGAGAAAATGGGAAATACCTTATGTACCTGGGAAGGAGAGTATCTGCATGTGCAGCAAGGCAGAAGCTAACACAAGGCAAACTGAAGTGGGTGGTTATTTGTTTGTCAGATCATACACTTTATTCTATGGAGGGAGCAAAGAGGAAACATCCGAGTCATTTCTTTCAGCAATTTTAGAGAGATGTAGCTAATGTATGTAGTTAATTTATTCCACAGAGATCATTATCTTCATGTGAGTCAGAAGAAGTTTTCAATTCTGTTTTCAGAGTGTTGCAGAAGATCAACCAAATGTATTCTAAAGAACCACTCTAACTGGGAAGGATACTTAAAGCAGCACACAGATCTTAGAACAGTTTGGTTCGGGGATATTTACCTTTTCTATTATCCTTACAAATAACATCAACCAGTCTTTTTTTTATGGTCTTCAAGTTAGAAAAATCATCAACAGCATATTTCCTACTTGATGATCCAGTTATCTGTGTTAGCTGGGACTGATCAACATTTCCCACGCCGATGGCATATATATCAACACCTTTCTTCCTCAGGCTTTCTGCTGCTCTTGCAGCTCTACTGGTTGTTCGTCCAGCCATGATTACCACTAAAATCTGTTGGACATTTTCATGTATTCTGCTACCCTTTTCTGGTTGGAAGTTGAATTTCACTTTCTCAAGTGCATTTTCAAGATTAGTTTTGTGCCCTGTAATTTGTTTGATGCTTTGAATTTTAAATTCTAGCTCTGATATGTTTGGAAAAATGCCTAGGTTGAACTCTTCTTTATAGACACCACCGTACAGTGCAAAGCCAATTTTGGTATTTTGAGCAATAACAGCTGGATTGATTACACTTGTCGCAAAGTCCATCATTATCCTGAAGTTTTCTTCATCTATATTTCTGGAACCGTCTATTAGGAAAATAACATCTGCTTTCTTTGGACAGTCTGCAGAAGATAAAGGAAAAAATATAATTAATAAAGTACATAACTCTATGCCTATCATTAGTAATCCTGCCTCTACCTCCCACATCCTACTGGTGATATTGACAAAAAACCCCAACAAATAGATCTACAAAAGAAAGTTAAGCGCATAAAATGTAATGTACATGGAAATTCAGACATCTAGTCCCCAAACACAAAACACACTCCTGTAAGCATGTATGTTGCAGAAAACCATAGGTACATTTCCCTCTTACCTACTAAACAAAGAAAATTACATTGGCCTAACAAAATGTCCACCAGGCAAGGGCACACTTCATCTCAGCCTCATGCAAATGTCTAAAGAGGTCAGGTGACACACACACCAAAAATGCCTGTTTCTCTCCATGCTGCTTAGAAAGGGAAACTACAGTGACTAGACATGGCAGGTATAGACAGCTAAAGCTAAGTAAGATAAATCCCATCCTGCATGTATATACAAAATTGAGACTCTTCAGGATTCACAGATGAGGTGTCTCCACTGTCCGAGAACTAAAGCACGCTTACCATAGCCCAAAAAGACCAACTTCCAAATAAAGCACAGCAGCCATATCTACTTCCATTCAGAAAGATTGCAGAAGGAGAAGGAGGGAAAAAGTAGCCACTAGAAGAGCTGAACTGAACAAGCAGGAAACAGAGATTGCTGTAATTTAAATCACATTAATCAGATCAGATTATGTTATCTGTATTGATCTGATAAATGCCTTTGCAAGACTTTTCTTCAAACAGAGTTGTAGGGCAAGAGGAAGTTGAACACAACAGCCAATAGTGAGTATATACTTACCTTGTACCGAAATATCACACATATTATCTGTTATATTTGTGGTTAAGCTCTCAAGTCCTTCGAAGGTATCCACATAGAAACATTTGTCCTCTGATCCAGCCATTGTCAAAAGTTCGTTTCTATTTGCTCCTTCAACTCCAACTGCGTAGATGGTAACTCCTTTGTTCCTTAGTCTCTGGGCCGCACCATCCAGCCTGTCTTTATCATGGGATTCCCCATCAGTTATTACCATCAGCACCTGGGGAACTCCTTTGCTCTTGCGGCTGCCATGTTCTTCAGTGAAGAACATTTCTGAATGGAACAGTGCCTCTGCCGTGTAAGTTGATTGCCCTAGAGGGTCATCTCTCTGGATAGCCTCAGTAATATCCCGTTTTGTAGTATACTTATTGAGGTAGAAGAGCTCTACCGGTTTATCAGAATATTTCAGTGCTCCAAACTGTACTCCATCTGGGCCAACATTAGACTGTTTCACCAGGGCAATTATGAAGTCTTTCATGGCCTGGTACTGTGAGGACCCTATGCTTCCAGAGCTGTCCATAACAAATACAATGTCTAAACGTTCCACTCTTCTGCATTCTGTAAAAGCAAATTGAGAAAAGTGAAGACCTCATGTTAAAATTATGCAGAATCTTACTGATTATTATAACTCAAGTCCATTTCTCAGAGATCTATGCAATGTCTGTATAACTTTGCTAACTGAATGGTGTTTGCAGAGATAACTGTCTTGTTACTATCAATAAGTTGCACATATGACAGATTCTTGTTGCTTCTGAGACTGTTCAGAGTGAACTTCATGATTCCGGTAATCAGAGCAGAGTTAGACTAAACTGAATGTTTTCTTAGTTATCATAAATGCTATCCTTTTGTTCTGGACATCACAGTACAGGGCTTATAAAGCAAACAAATGGTCATATTTCAGTTGATATTGTGGAAATATTTCTATTAGCTTACAATACCTAAATCTATCCTTCCACAGGATTAACTGAAACTTTCCTCCCTCTTGCATACAGCACATTTTGTCAGTTCCTACTTAACATCTAGCAGAAAAAAATCCAAATGTTTATTTCCTATCTGAATTGAAATTGAGGCAGTGGGTTTGCCTCCTACAGTCTCAGTGTTGTAAACTATTGCTTTGAAGAGCTGGGCTAACACCCTTCCTCCAGCTTACTCCCTGGAGGGAGAACAGTTTAGTCCATCTGAAGGAGAGCATTCTCCCAGCTGCAGACATACAAAGCAGCATAGATGATAGCTGGTGACTCATTATATTTCATGCTTCCCTCTTTACACCCGATCTTTCTCACTACATAAGCTATGATGCCTTTTCCAAAACTGCTGAGAAGAAAAAATGATGCTTAGTATCTTGGCTAATTGTAGTAGTACTTAAAAAACTCTCCTTAGTTACAAGTTCTGTACAGCAGTAGCGCAAAGACATAGTCACATGTATGAACACAGGCTGTTTGGACCTCTTAGGGCTCTGAATAGATCACCTTGCATGCCTTAACGCTTTGCTCTTCTCCCCACTCTCCCCTCACCCCTAGGCGAAGAAAGGGAGTTTTGAAAGCTCAAAACCTGGATGCTGGATAGACTTCAGTACTGAACTCAAGTTAAGCCCACCTCTTTTAAATGAGTGCTATTTCCATGACTGAGGCAGCGACTTTGAATCCAAGTTTTAGCAAGCTACTATATGTTCTACCTTTACATAGCAGAGAGAGATCAGGAAGTACACGCCCTGTAAAGTCTTTTGCACTGTCACAGAAATACAGTATGCCTTAGTGCAACTGAGTTAGACAATGCATAGCTGCTACTCAAGTGCTTTTTAAAATCCTATCTATCTCATGTTTACAAGCATGGCTGACATCCATGAGAGCCCAGAGCAGCAGGACACACCATCTGCTTCTTTTTGCAGCCTGACCGCTTTCCCCATTTACACCCTCAGCTAAAGGTATCACCCCAAGAAAAAAACCAACCCAGTTCACTTAGTCATCCAGGTCTGTAAAGAGTATAAATACTGTATGCAAGCTTGCCTGCCAGTGTGGTTTAATATGACTACATTCATTTAATGTGCATATGGGGGAAAAAATAATTAAAGAAGATAATGGTGTGAATTCTTAATTGGTTTTGTCCAGAAAAGACAATATTTGAGAACACAGAAGAATAAGGAATTTCAAGCGGGATTACAAATGCACTGTTTCCAAAGACACTGATTGCACCCTAGTTGCCTCTGGCCCCAAAGAACTGCATTCAGTGACCATGTGGGCTCTTCCAACACTGCTACTCAGAAAAAAATCAGACTGAGTCATGTGAAGCTCCCTTTCTTGCCCCGTGTGAAGTCCACAGAAATAGCAGCTGAAAGGTGTGCATAATGAGATGACAGTTAGACTTCAAAGGAAGGAGTGAGTGAAGCCTTTTCTCTGTAAGGTTTATTCGCCCTAAGTGAAGACCCATACTTTTCCATGCAGGTATCTAATCTCATATACCCAAGGGAAAGAATCAGAGGCACCCATGCTCAGCTAGATCTCCAGGGTGTGAACAGAGTGGTCAGAGCCCTGTGACCCAGAGTGGTACCCTAGGAGACCTGTGAAGTGCCCCCCTCAGAGACAGAGCAATGGGATGCAGAAAATTCACATGGGACAAACTAACACTAGGAGAGAGAGACAGTCAGCTCTGTGACTGTGACACTTGATTGGTTCAGAACAAAAACCCCATGATAGCTCATGCATTACTAACTCACTGAAGATTATCATACTTACTGTCATCAGGAGGACTACTGCACATTTCAAAAATGAGGTTGCTATTTATCTGGCTTAGAATATCAAAATTTTCAACATAGAATACCCTCTCACGCTTCCCACTAATCTCTTCAAGCTGAGTTTTGTTTGCATTAAAAACTCCAACAGAGTAGATACTAATGCCCATTTGTCGGAGTCCTCTGGCAGGGGCTCCAACTTCATCTTGCGATTCCCCATCTGTGATCAGGATGAGAATTTTTTTAACTGCATGACGTGAACCACTACTGGCTTGAAAGTATTTAAGCATGAACTTCAGTGCTTCTCCTGTCAGTGTGGCGGACTGAAGGGGAGATATCCTATCAATAGCACTGAGGATATCTCTTTTGGTGGAGTAGGTGTTGAGTTTGAACTCTTCCTTTGGTTTGTTGCTAAATTGGACAAGACCAATCTGCATTCTGTCTGCACCAACATCTATTCTGTTCACCAGCTCTCTTGTGAAGTTTTTCATTTTTCTAAAATTCTCATCTCCAATACTTGCAGAACTGTCCAATAGAAACATGACATCAGCTTTCATTTCTTTGCAGGCTGTCAAGGAAAAAAAAAGGTTTTTAAGCTTACAGGTTTTTACTTTCTTTTGAGAAAAAACATAAACAGGTTAAAAAGACAGAATAACTTTAGAAACACAAAAGAAAGAAAAAAAAATCAGCACAAGCCTTTTCAAACTCTAGATTTTATTAGTTCATCAATAATTTATGACTGTGACTAAATTACTTTACGCCCTCAGATCTGACCAAGGGCATTATTATCTTCATCAGTTGGAATTCCATCAGTCAGCATTAAATCACAGCAGCAACTGAAGCAGTGTCTTAAGATCAGCAAGAAATTTCAAAAACAAAAATCTAAAGCCTGTGGCTGGTCAAGTTTTGGAGCCTGAGAAAGCTGAAAATTTTCTCTTCATTTCAGTGAGGTAGGAAATAGCAACTTGTTTTACAGAAAGAGGTGAGCCAAATGACAGATAGGTACAAATGGACAGCCTGCATACTGGTGGGTCACATTTAAGCACATTCTTTCATTAACATTTTATAGGGTTGTAAGAAATTAAGCAGGGATGGAGGTATTAGTGCAACAAAACCTTTGCTTGTTCCCTGGTGAATGCTACTGTTTAGAGAATACTTATTTCTACATCATTACTTCAAATTGTAAAACTGTCTTATTTTGACTTCTCAAATCTCAATTCTAGAATCCTATTTGAGGGATATGCTGTACCTATCTACCCCTGATAAAAGAGACTGGCTTGCTTCAGATAAGGAAAACAGCAAGCTCAATAGCTAGCTGTAAGGAAGATATGTTCAAAATTAGACACATTCACAGACCTAGTAGTTCTACAGTGATATGTGATTTTGGGCGCCTTGGACATTGGTAACTCAATTTCATAGAATCATGGAATAGTTTGGGTTGGAAGGGACCTTTTACAGATCACCTAGTTCAACCCCCTGCCATGGGTAGGGACATCTTTCACTAGATCATGTTGCTCAAAGGTCCAAGCAACCTGACCTTGAACACTTCCAAAGATGGGGTATCCACAACTTCTCTGGGCAACCAGAGAATAAGTCTGTAATATACAGGCAAGAGATTCTTGGTGTTTTCTGAACATAAGACCTTTTCATTATATTGGCCAACATTTAAGCTACACAAAAATCACCATCACCCTCTGAAAACCTCAACCGACTGACAGTGAAATTGTTCAAGCTAGAAAAAAAGGTATCTTATGTTATTAATGAAATAATTTCTCTATCAAATCAAAAGGAATTTGTTTATTTTCTGTGTTGTCAGGACAAAGTGAAAGCATGGTCTTACCTTCTATGGTACAGATCTCTCGGACAACTTCATTTTTAATGTCTTTCAGCAAGTCAAAATCATGTACAAAGTACACTCTGTTTTTCACTCCTGCAATCTCATAAAGCTGAGTTCTATTGGCTCCCCTCACACCAATGGCATAAATGTTAATCTGGTCTTCCCTGAGTTTCATGGCTGGTTCCTTCACGCTGTCCTGTGACTGTCCATCTGTGAGAACAACTAGATGGCAAGGCATTCCTGGTCTCCTGGCCTCTTCAAACAAAAGCTTCATGTAAGCTAGAGCTGCCCCTGTACTGGTATTTCCACCTATTTGCCGAATATTTTCAATCGCTTTTATCAGATCACTTGCTGAAGTGTATTTATCAAGTTTAAACTCCAGTTCATTGAAGTGTGAGAACTGCACGAGTCCAAATCGCACTTTATTCATTCCTATGTCAAACAGCCTAACCATTTCCTTCAAAAAATTCTTCATATCCACAAAATCCAAGTAGTTAAGACTTGATGAACCATCAATGAGCAAATAAATATCAGCTGCTTCTGTGTCCAGGCATCCTATGTGGAATGAGAAAGTCTCCATTACATCACTGTTGTACACATGGACAGATCACCTATCTCCACTCCTTTTGTAATATATAATAAACTAATACATTGGTAACAAAAAAGTTGGCAAACTTAACCTGCTAGGCATCTTAGGTGTGATAGCAAGAAACAAAACACTATTTATCTTCGGCTATGTGACTACTTTCCTCACAGAAAACAAAACTGATAGCTTGGAGTTTTTCAAACACCACTGAAATGCTTTTAAGAAAATACATCCAGCAATTCCCTGACTTCTGAGTCATCAGAATTCATCATGCATCATTACACAGCCATGTTAAACGTTTAACCAGTATGACTGGTTTTACATGGAATAAGGTTCCGTGGACCAGGAGCAGTCACTTAATGTTCTGATAGTCCACAGCAGGAAACAACTGACTTTAAGTGCTCTTAAGCATAAATCCACTGGCAATTTTTAATAAAATATCTAAGGCTACTCTATTGTTATTACTACTTCTAGACCAGTCTGAAAACTTCAGCCACTCCATTTTTTCCAGGACAAACACCCTGACGGCTTAAGATCTACCAAAAACCCCATGGATGTACACATTCTCAGCTATTTTCTAGGTTTGATCAAAATAAAAGTAGACTGACTGGAAGGTGAACGTTCCTAGGGAAATTTCATTCAGATGCAGCATCTTCCAACAGATCAAGCTCTAACGGCTCCTTAGTAGGTTTCTAACTTACTCTTAACTTACTTTCTGCCAGTATTAGTCCTTCCTATTAAATAACGGTACAAATGAACAGGCTTTTAATACTACTGAACTTCAGCAGTATGCTAATGAGAAAAATGTGAATCCATGTTCAACTTTAAATATAGATTCTTCTTCTCAAAAGTTCAAACTGAAAAGTTCAGTTTGAGAATGTGAGAAGGTTCTCAAAAGCTCAATCATAGTTCAGGACAGTCTTCAGTTAAAACCCCTTCATCTGGAAAGAATCAAAGTTATCTGGAAAGCTTTACCTGTTTTGAGAACCTCTTTTCTTTCAGACTGGACATAGAGCTCGTGTTGTATTTGATTCAAGAGCTTCTTTCGAAAAATTGTATTTTGCTTTTGCAGATCAGAAAACACCTTGAGACTGGTAACATACTGCTCTTGAGGATAAGAGGCTATCTGGACCAGCTGTTGATCAGAAGCATCTTCAAGACCTATGGCAAACACTGTCACGCCACTTCTCCGCAGGAGAGTAGCAACATCAGTCACATTGTCTTGAGAGAGCCTGTGGTTAACCAGAACAGCTATTTGCTCTACACCTTGCTTCCTTCTGCTCCCAGCATTTTCAGTAAAGAGTTTTAGCCTTGTGACATTAATAGCTGCACCAGTGTAGGCTTTTCCTGACCCAGCAGAAAGGTCCTTTATTATCTGCAGAATTTCAGCTTTGTTTGTATCTGTGTTCAGATAAGACACCACTTCTTGTCCATCAGTGTACATCACCAGGCCAATTCTTATGCATTTCTCCTTCACATCAAATGAGGATGTTAGGTTTTGCAGGAATTTCTTTAATTCTTCGAAGTTTGACTTTGAAGTACCCTGATCAACTATAAATGCAATGTCAGCAACCAAGTCTCCGTCACATTCTGCAGTGGAAAATGGATGCGAACAAAACAATGTTAGTGGCCATCTTCTACGCTGTTTCTATAATTAACTAAATATAGACTGTTGTTCCTTTTTTTTTTCCTAAAAGACAAGGGTTTCTGCTTTATTTTCAAGTAAAACAAGTTTGCAAAAATGTTTTTTAACCAAAAATGATAAGTTATCAAATGACAAACTGATAACACCTCATTTTAAGTTAAAATAAAAGACCAAAAGACCAGAAAAGCTAGGAGATATAACAGCAGAAGTGTTTATGGGTTTTATATGAAGCATATTCTTGTAACTTCAACTCTTGCCCGTATTTTCTAGTGTATTGATACAGAAGATACATATGTAAGGATACAGGCTGGATCATGCATGCTAAAAATCTTCAAGTACAGGGGGTTTTATTTATTTTTTAATCACTCACCTGAGATAGATATATATATATATTTACACACACATATATATAAGAAAAATCCCAATACACAAACCTATTTTCAACACTACATGAAAAGTATAAGTTTCTCAGCTGTACCATTAAGGATTTGATAATGGAGAGTCTAATGTAATTCCTTTCATTCACACTTGCTAAAGGTTGTCAAAGACTATTCATTAATTTACTAATTGTGGAGGGTCCATAGTCTCATAAGGAGTTGTACTTCATTAACAGATGCTAGTTGTATCAAATATCAATGAGTAAAAGCAAAAAAAGATTACTTCATCCCCATTCCTTTTAGTATCCAAGAGTACAAGTGTCTCACACACACCTACACATGTAAAAGCACCAAGTTTAAAGAATAATTCCAAGCACAAAACTTCATGGGCATGAGAGTATGTCCATCTCATTCATACTCCTACTTCCCTATTTTAAAGCATGCTAAGGCTTGACAAAGTATTTAAAACCCTGGATAACACGTTCCTATTCTTTGTTTTTCAGCAGCCTGTGTATCTTGAACGTTACACAAGTTGCTGGAGATGAGAAGGTACATGAGGCCTAGAGTGGCTAGCATCAGACTGAAGGTCAAAGTCCTTAAATGTCAACTCCCACATTATTGATTTTCTTACCTTCTACTTCTTTAATGCTATCCATTTGGAACTCTGCAATAATATTGGAGACCTTTTTAGAAAACATAGGGAGGTCCCATTCCTTAGGAATATAAGAAGAGAATGGCTGCGTAGCCATCAAGCTCAGTTGTTGTCTCACAGCTTCACGTATCCCAAGGGCTATCACTTTTACTTCATTGTCTTGTAACATTTTCACTGACTCTTCCACATCATCTTCAGAAGGCAAAGAAGACAGGACAACTAAAACCTGATTTCTATCTGCTCCATTAACCGGTTCTTTGAAATACCTTTCATAAATGTACCGGAGGGCCTTGCCAGTTTTTAGTGGCCCATCTTGCAGCGCTTGCATTTCTTGCACAAGCATCAACATATGCTTCTTTGTTTTATATTTGTCCAGTCTAAACTCTTCATGAACATCATCATTGTACTGGACAAGTGCAAGACGGTATTGGTTAGATTCCAGCGGCAGATCGTATATCAGTTTGCTAATAAAGTCTTTCATGTAAAAAAAAGCATCATTTTCTGTGTCCTGTTGGCCGGGAAGCAACAGGACAATATCTGTAGTATCTGCAGAGGCCACACAAAAACAGCATTAACAATTTTTAACTAAGTCTCCAGACACAAAAAACACAATGTTGAGGCAATAAAGTGACGTAGTACTTACTCAGCAATAGTCCGGGAAGAGAAATAGAAAAGCTTAAACAGTTTTTATACCTAGAAGCTGTTCTACATAGTTTTCACTTTTTAAAAGTAAAAAAGCCTTTTCACTCTTACAACATTTACCTAACAGGGTTCTAGACAAATGCTGACTTGCCCAACATCTGAAATTCTTGCTGACTTTAATAGTGGCTGCTACATCTGTGATTCCTCAAGATCAGACTGTAACTTCATTTTGAGGAAATGGTGAGATCTTACATTTCGTATTAAGGAAATGAGTTCTTTATATTACTCCTAGTAAAGAAAATGCTTTCAAGTATTCAATTTCTTTCAGAATTTGAATTCTTGAAAACAATTTAATTGCTGTGCCTTCTTTCAGTTACAAATATCAAGGGCCTGGATTCGGTTCAGATTTTGAAATATTTCATATAGGAAAACCCAGTACAGGAGTTCTCGTACAACTAACTAATTCTTCACAGACCCTTTAATATCAGTTGTTATGGAAATGGAAACTAATTTTTCAAAGAATGGAATAAAACACGGAGCAAAAAAACGTTCAGTGATATTTTTCTTAAAGGAAACTCTACACATCCTTGTCTATTGTAGCCCTTTCAGACAAGGTGGAAAAACAGGTTTATCCCACAAAAGTTTTATCCAGATTTAGGAAATTTGCATACAGCTAAAAATTAATATTTCTTTTACTTTGCAGCTCTTACCAAGGAGAATTTAGGCAGCTGGATGAAACAACTGCCAGCCAGAAATGCTCAAAGCAGTAAAAGTCGCACTACCCTGAGGCAGCACAACCACATGGGGGTTGCCTGAAATTGGACATGAGATCACTTGGCATGATCAATCTCTTTCTACTGTAACAAATCATAACTCTTCCCCTCCTTCCCTTCCTAATGTCCCTCTGGATGGTAGAAAAACTCCAGGAAAATAATGTTTATTCCATGCAAGGAATGCATGGTTTAGGACCACCTATCTGACAAATATCTTAAAAGCAATAAAAGTAATAAAAAGCTGCCCTGATCTCCAAGTAATATCTTCTAATTCCCTGCAAATGCCTTCATCCTGTGGAACTCCAGTACTGTAAATTGAAATACGAAAATTATACACTGTCATAATATCTGTAAGAAGTTCCTTACATCAGCAAAGTCTGATCTTCAGCCCAGAAATTTACTGTGCTGCTCAAGAGCCTGCATGCCTGTTGACTCTGACAGCTCTCATTGAGGATACAATTAGGGAAGAAATATGGCATGCACTAAAGCTCCGGTGCAGTCTACTGCATATGCCAAAACCTGTGTTTCAGAAATGCAATACACAGTTAAAAAGCAGGTGTAGTCTAAAGAGGGGAGAGAAAAGCTTAGACTACAAGCAGTCTTCCCATTTTATCTGCCACAGAGCTATTGCCTTAGTCCAGCTGAATGGTAAGGAGCCTACACCATCAAGGAAAAGCCCACAGGTGATATTGTGCTCTTTCCTTCTCTCTCCCTTCCAGCTGCCTCTCTGTACAGACCACGCAATATACATTACAGATCACACATGCAATATTGAACTAGTCTTCAGAACCAGACATCTATCCACAAGCCGAGGTGAAATATTTGCTAACTGATGTTCCTTTTTTAATGCTATACAAAAGTTATCTTAACATTTGGAAATACAGTGCAATATAGTCCAATTTTTCTGATTTTTTTTTTCATTAGAACACTGAAAATTATCATTACTCTCTGTGAGACTGACATTAAGTCATAGAATCATAGAATCATAGAACCACCTAGGTTGGAAGGGACCTTTCAGATCATCTAGTCCAACCGTCAACCTAACTCTGACAAACCATCACTAAATCATATCGCTAAGCACTATGTCTACCCCCCTTTTAAATACCTCCAGGATGAGGTATCCCTGGGGTTCAGACTTATACAAGTCTGAACTGGAAAAATGAGTCAAGGCCATGTAAAATAAAAACAGAAAATCCCAGTATTTGCAATGTAGTTATGAGGAACATCCAGCAAATTGGCACGTTCGCATCACCTAAGTTGTATATAGATCACTGTTTTTCACATTATGGAAAATCATGTGGTTCTGTACAAAGGCCATACGTAATAAAAGAAAACAAATGACAGTGCACACACATTTCATGCCAAAAGTATCACAGCTTACCTTCTTGCACAGTTGTGTCATTGTAATCAGGTATACTTATTAAGTCTGTGATGTCTTTTTGGATAATATCATCAATGATCTGTGGCATATATTCTGAGAATTTAGGCAGTTCCTCTATCACTGGAATTTTGTAATGGAATGGTGGGGTGGCCATCTCAAAAAGTTCATTATATGGTGCTTCTTTTGTCCCTATAGCTATTATCTTTACTCCAAGATTCTGCAAGCTTGTGGCAGTTTCTTGAATATCATCTTCTGAATGTGCTGATGTCAAAATCACAATGATTTGTTGCTTTTCTTTTTCATCTGCTGACTTTTGGAAAAAGGTTTCATAAGCCTGATAGAGGGCATTTCCAATTTGTACTGAACTCCCACCATTAAATGTAAATTCATTTCTGATATACTTCACCATAGGACCCTTTCTTCTGTAAGCGTCCAGCATAAATTCAGTGGAAAAATCATCACTGTACTGAGCAAGCGCCAGCTGAAACTTGTTAGGCTCTATTGGTAGGCTGTCAATCATACGGATCATAAAATTTTTCACATAGGGAAGAGATGAAGGTTCCATAGTGTCAGAGCCATCAACTAAGAGGACAATATCTGTAGGGACTGAAACACAGAAAACTTATTTTGCTACATCTCCTTTCTCTTCTGGAGCTATAACATAGTCGGACATTGCAACTGTCAAGAAATGAGACTTTGAAAGAAATTCTGCACCTCATTTATGTGTGATAGTGACCACATAGAAAAATGGATGCTTGCAGATTGGGAAATATCTAGTCAACTGCACCATGACAAAATTAACCAGATATTCCATCAAGTTGTAGTTTCACTTAGCAACCCAACAACATACAAATGAAGGACTAAGATAAAACCTCTACCATTCTGCTTTGCCTGCTTACACCTAAACCAGTCCTAGGTGGTCTCTCTTGCACACAAGGTCATTATGTAGGTAAATTTTTCCAAGAACGAGAGAGTTCACTGTTTCATGAAAAACATGGAGGAATGGGCTAGGAGGTAGATTGCTAGTATGAAAAAGTCAGCAAAAAGGGCCAGAGCAAACAATGTTTACACATGCCCAGGAGCCCTGTATGGGGGTGACTGGCAGCTACACTACCGCTGCATGTCTGTGGGCATGAGTTGCATGGTGGGGTCATGGCAGGGACCAACCTCCTGCAGCCCACTTCCAGGCAAGGCTGCACTCTGGAAAATGGCCAACCTCACCTCAGCTCACTCACTCCTCACACCTTCCCTCCCCTGAACATTTCCTTTCATACCTCACCTCACGCTTCAGCTCACACCTTAGCCCTCACTTCACACCCCACACTTCAGCTTGTATCTTGAATTCCACCTCACCCCCAGAATCTCAGCTCACACTTCACCTCACCCTTCAACTTGCCCTTCAAACCTCACCTCACCTCTCAAACCTTGCCTTACACCTCACCTCAAACTTCATCACACCTCAAACCTCACCTCACCCCTTGTTACCTCATGCATCACCTCTCACCTTACATCCCATATCATATCTTACACCCCAAACTTCACACGTTGACATCCAAATACAGCTTCAGCTACTGTGCACAGAAGTTTCTTTAAGCTCTCAAGCTTCTGGCGACTATCAGTGCAAAAATGGTAAGCAAAGATTTTTTCCCCCATTAAGAATTGCATTTAAAAAAGAGATAATAAAATACCGGTGCTCCGGGGAATCGATGCATGTGTCTCAAAGAGGATGAAGAACAAAGCCAGCAGCATCTTCATCTCAAGGCAGAATCCTCTGAGCATCCTCTCTGAGGGAGATGAAAGGAATGGCTACAGTCAGAAAGCTGAAGAAGCTGTTTTTTAACCACACACGTTTATCAGGAAGAGCCAGCTCTATTGAGGTCCAGATGCATCCTGCTTTGAAATTTTTTTAAATTTGGGGGAAAGTAGAAAGCACTTAACTAGCCACTTGTTAATGAAATGGTAATTATTATTACAAAAACAGTGTCTTTTGAACAGCTATTAACCCTTAATGAATGGGCATGTTTGTGATTCGAGGAAGGCTGGGTATCTTCTATTGAAATACTACTATTTTCCACAACAGGTTTTAATTCTGTTTTTTAAAGTAACCCATGGTGAGAAGCTTTTAACACAATATTGACAGATGATCCAGCTTCCGCTGATTTTAGTGGGAGTAAGACTGCAGTCTGAGGCTTGATTTGTGTGAACTTATTTTAGCTGATATTCAGATGAAAATTTATGGAACTAAACTAACAACCAGAGGAGTCATTGCTCTCCTGAACATTGCTCCTGCTCTTGATAGCCAATATGAAAGGAGGTGGAAAAGTACCATTTAACAGTGAGCTTTTTTATTTGCCCTAGACTGAATTTGAAGTGCTGCAGGAGTAAACCTGTGCCACATAAAGACTATTTCAGTGTGCACTGTGTTGGGCTTACAGCCCTGCATGGAAAATGTCACTTTAAATGTCTCTGTGAGTGATCAGTCAGTCATGACCCTCTCTATATATTGAAGCCCTCCACATGCCAGTTCAGTTGCCAGCCAGCAGGCTTTTAAAAGCAAAAATAATTGTTATGGTTTAAGAAACCCGCAACAATTTACTGTTGTTTAGACAATTACTCTATCACCCAATGATCCCTCCCCACACAGGAAGGCGAATCAGGAGAAACAAGGAAAGCTGAGGCTTGAAATATAAACAGATTTAATAGAGTAAGACTAGATAATCAACATTAATAATATTAAAAGAAGCAATACTGATCCCTCCCAATACCAATATAAAATATACAAGGATTATACTCAGCCAATTCTATCAGCAGAAAGCTGTGCACTCCCAGCAGTGGAGAGTAAATGTCGGACACTGCAAGTGCTACGGCTTCAGGAGAATGGGAAGGGCTCAGAGGTCCGGCACCGGGGCAAGAAGTTCACAGGATCACGGACATCAAGGGAGAGAGAACTTCTTGGCTAACTTTCTAATTTATATTGAATGTGACATTCATGGCATGAAATAATCCTGTTGGCCAGCTTGGGTAAAGTGCCCGGGTCACGCTCCTCCTCATCCCTGCACCTGGCTAACTCAAAACCACTGAGAGCTTGAAGCTTGCATACCATAGCTGGCTATAAAGTAAATATTTTCACAAATTCAGATACTAGAGTCTTCTAAAAGTACAGTTTTCCCAGGAAGTAGAAGAGAAATTAGTCCTGTGTTGGTCAAATCAGGAAAATAATTCACGTAAATAAATTTTGTTATCTTGTAAATATTCCCCACAATCTCAGGCCATGATCTGCCTATTCCTGTAAACATCCTGCTCTATGGAAATACCACACCCACAGCTGGTGCCAGCAGCTCTGCAGGCTGGGTCTGGCTCCTGGGAAAACCGCTCACCTGCGAGGAAGAGCTGATTGAGAAAGGTCCCGAAGAAGCCCTGCCTGGATCCTCCACCCATTGTCTCTGGGGGCTGCACTGCACGTTGGTCCCTCGCCCTCAGTCCATCCCTGTTCTGCGCTGCAGGCATGCAACAGGCCGGCACCTTCCTCATCTGGACCCCGGCGCAGGACACTACTGCCCTTGGACTAACGTCATCAGCAGGGACTTGTGGTACAGCTCTAAGTAATTAGACACTTTCCCCTAAAAATTCCTGGAAAGCCACATTTCTTCCTTTTTCTGACAGCATTGATAAAACACAGTCTCTTGCATAACCATATAGGAAAGCTAGCTCTCAGTCCCTGTATTCTAAGGAGGAACACTGAAAAACCTGATGTGGACAAACCTCTAACATCAGTGGGAGCAGTCCTTGCCCAGTACCAAAGGAAAATGGTCATCTTCAGGTGCCAGGTGATGAAAGTTTTGGCAAGTGGCTCTGTAGAAAATCTTTGCTGCCACTTCAGATAGCTTAAACGGGATACTGTGTTTGTATAACTTGTTAGTCTTGTACTTTACTGCTATTTCACATATGTGGCAAAATTCCAGTGATTGTCCACCATCCTCCATAGATCTGCTCTTGATTTACTGAGAATATTGTTTGGCCCATGCTTGCTCTAAAAATGTTTTAGTATCAATGAAATCCGAAATAATAGCTGAAATAGTGAGTATAAACTGTGCTTGTTTTCATTGTTTTCTTTTTATCTGACTTCATAAACATTCTATGTAATCAAAAATAGTAAGCTTAGTTATTGAATATCTAAATTGAAATTCTGCTGTCAAGCGTAGCAGAGCAAATGCAGGACTAATAGAAATACCTTCAACTTTTTATCCTCTGTGAACTAAGGTAATAATCAAAGTAGTCAATAAATGATGCCACTGTAAAACTTTGAAATATTTGTACAAATGGCCAAAAACTGTAATTAATTTAGGGATGCCTGCCCCTCTGTATGGACACAGAAATAGTGTTAATTCTACTGTTCTTTTAAAAGATTCTTGAAGGAGAATTTTCATATTGCTGAGCAATGTTTTTATGTAAAGCAAACTTGCATGAAGAAAGGGAGGTTTGTTTCTTAAGGGTTACTCTTAAGAAGAGCAAGCCCAGAGAAAGGGAAGGGTGAAGGCACACATGTGCTCCCAAGGTTTAGAAATCATGAGGTTCAGACTGTATTTAAGGGTGCTGTTTTTCATCTCTAACCTATTCTTTCATCCTTTATACCACGTAAGGCAAGTACAGAGATAGAGAAGAAAAATTGTTTCCTATGTGTCTACTGATGACAGAATCCTTGCTGCAATAATACATTTATTTTCAGGATTATTAGTATGTTATTTACTAAATATGTATATATATACACACATATATAGGTATACAAATGATTAGGAAACAATTGGCATAATTTGGAAAGACAGCAGCCTCCCCCTAGAAGGAGTGCAATAAAAGAAGTTAGTCAGCCCTAAGTCGCTGTGGGAGGAGTAAGTGATTCTCTGTTTCTGCACCACTGAGCTGAAGTTCTCCATAGTTTTGCTGGGGAATTTGAGGGAGCTCTGGTGCTCCATTCAGGTTTCCTCCCATAACAGAGAGGAAGAGAAGCAAGAAGCACCATGCCTATGCTGACCTGCACCTCTGCAGGAGCCAGGTCGACTGGCCGGGACTGGAGTGAGCAACTCCTCCAGAGGGGCAAAGAAGGTGGGGGATGCTCTCTCCTTCTGGAAGATCTTAGCAAGCAGGTAGGTAGCTGTTTAAAAAAAACATACTAACCAGAGGCCAAATCTTTGTGAATCCCTATCAGCCACAAGAGAGCACAAGTCTCTAAGAGGCATGTTCAGGAGGACACCATCAGCAAAAGACAGCCTATGTAACCTATTTCTGCTCTTCCAGTGCCCTTAGAAGTGATATTTTTTCCAGATTGTCCCTATATAATAGAGTAGGATTTGTAAGTCTAAGGTTCATTGTTCTTTGCTATATTTATATTTGTTCTTCTACATTTTTTCAGTCAGGTGTCCTGGAAAGTGATACCCACTACTGATTTCCATGCATTGTTATTATATAGACTATTCCTTGTTCCTCCCACTCACAGAACTATTTTTTTTCTATTTATCAAATCCAAATGAATTAGCTTTCAGTTACATTTTAGATATTTAAATTTTCAAGAAAAGGATCATCCAGCATTGTCCTCATGGCTAGGCCGTCACAGCAAACACAATTAATGCCAGTGGATACCATTCATTTCCTATAATAACACTGCTTTTATTAAGTGCTGGAGGTCTGTAAGATTTTACCACTATTCACAAATAACTACATCAGTGTGTATAATAGATATAATCCGAAAGACTTCATTTACTTTCCTCAAGTCATAATCCTTTGAAAATCCTGAGTGCATAGTTTTAGCCTGTGTATGTGTTCACAATTAAACACGAATATATATGCATAGCGCAGAGGGAGAAAGCGGGGGGGGGACACGACCAAACCCAAACTAAACCAAGTCCAATAGCTTTTAGGGAAAATCAGTAGCAATTTCAGAAACTCAAATCAAAGCTTTTGCAGAGTCACATATTAGAAAATGAATACAAAGAGATAAATTTCTCACAAGGAGAATTTTTTTGTTGCTGCTGTTTTTTTTAAAGAAAACCTTTTCCAATGAGCAGAACAGACAGTTTGTAACACTTACCAGAGAAAGGGAAAGGTGTCTGAATGGAACATTTCAGACCATCAGGGTTCCTAAGTGGCTTATGCTGATACCCTTTTATAGGGTTTCAATTAATTGCACATGGGAAATCCTCCCACAATGGTATTTAATAAATACATTCTGGTGGTTTGGAAGCCTGTAAAAAAAATACATATTTGTTGTCTTCCCCTCCTCCTTTCCATTTTCCCTCCTTCATCTCCCACCCCCTTTTGCTCTGGACCGAGTGCTGTCCTGCATTCTTGGACTGCACTTTCATGGTTTCACTTCTCAGAATTCAATACATCTGTAGTATCACAGTGACTTCTAGGAATTTAAAAAACAGATTTAGTATATAGATGATGAACAGTTAGTCAAAAGCTGCAGTTGCTCTCTGTCTATGTAACATACAGAAACCTGTTGGGTTTATGCCTAAAATCAAGCACTGTAAGAAGAAAATCTATATATTAATCTATCTAGAGCCTTTGCAGCTATCCGAAAATATTTGTAGAGTTGTAGAGCATTTGTAGGCGATCAAAATTAATTTTTTAATGCAATTATTTGTTCTCACATTTACTTCCACTTCAGATTGCTAGTGGATGATATTGTAGGACGTAGGAAGTTTTTTTTAAATAATCCCATAGAGTGATGGGCCTGACAGGACTAACTACTTATTTATCTCCATTGATTTCAAAGAAAATTTCACCATTATAAGAACTTGATGGTAAATTAATGCCTTGCTTTACCAAAATCCTGAAATGCTTTCTGGATCCAGGGGCAGCCAGGGTAGAAGCAAACAAGCCACACCACGTTCACCCACAGACCTCACCTCACAAAGGGAAAACCATGGAAATACTCTCCAAGTTATTTATGGAGGAGATGTTTGATGTTCTCCCATAGCTGTGCTTCACCTTCACAGGGCCCTTCAAATCCCTTCAAAATCATAGGAGAAATGGTTTTTTTTTCACCACTACTTGGATAGGCAAGACTGCTCTGAGACAGCCAGCTTTGGACAAACTCTAGTGTAAACTACAGCAATGCAGTATTTCTGGGAATAAAGCCAGTAGCTCTTTTATAACTCCAGCAAGGTTACAGCCGAGCACTTTGTTTCCTCAGAAGCTCAGGCTCTGCTAATCTATGGACTCTGGCAGAGTCTACTGCCAGATACTGAGGGTAAGTTAGGCACAGCTTAGATAGGGAGACAGGAACAGAACAGGGACAGGATAATTACAACATGACCTTTCACTACTAGAACACCTTCTTTGCCAGTGCTGACAGTCCTGCATTTCAACAGTAATTATCTAGAGAGTTGGCTCCTGATGGCCCTTCAGACATGCCTTTTCTTGGGGCCGCTGCTGCTAGCCCTGCCTTGCCTTGGGAATTCTGGGGCAACTCAGAGATTTCTTAGTCTTCTTTCAGAACTTAAAGCTGTGGTTTAAATTAGCCAAGAAAACTAATTAAAGAGGAATTGTATGTCCTTTCCCCCTTATATTCTTCTAGAGAACACTTGATCTTTTTCTTCGCATCCCTGTTACAGTAAATCCTTGCCCTCCCTTGCTGTAGATCTAAGTGAACTGGTTGTTCATGTGTTCTCAGCTATTTTTAGAGGCTTGCAATAAATATCTGGAAAGACGTAATACACAGCTTCTACCTAACATGTTTTCAGTCAGTCCTTGGTTTTCACAATCAAACACCATATTTCTCAATTGAAATGGAGATGATCTGCCATCACACTTTAGAGTTAGCAATAAGATTATTTTTTTTTCAAAAAGGGGGGATGGGATTTGGAAGTAAGTAATCCTTGATTTTCCCTAAGCTGTTGTAAAACTGCTTACAGATATCCCTGGAGCATGAAACATGCGTTCACCCAGAAAGAAAGCAGTCTGGGCAGAAATGGGTCATACAAGATGCTTCACAACATCACTTGACTCCAGAAAACAGTGGATGTACATGGTGAAGGTGTCTATTGTCCAGCAGGTCCATTCAGGTTTGATGTAAGTTGGACTTATGTCAGTTACCTCTAAAATCGTTGGAATCTTTCCTTTGGCTTCAAGTGAGAGACACGGTGATGTAGACCTGCTAACAGACTGACCTGCAGAGTTGTTGGAGAGGAGCACTGCTATGGGGCTGCCAAGACACTTGCTACAGAGGTTCAGAAACTGTTTGGACACTTCCTTCTCTCTTCTTTCATTTCATGGGAAAGAGTAAGTCCCAAGAGCAGAGCACGTACCACATAGAAAAGGGCACAAAGATCAGGCTGGAAAGATAAAACAGACAGTTAGTGGACATCATTGCAACAAAGCAGAGGTGACACCAATGAGCAGAAGGTGGCACCTGGATGAATTTCCATATGCAGAGAAACCTCCTTTGACTAAAAATCCCAGAGTGGTGTTACTCTGTCAAACCAGATTCTCAGTTCATGAAAACTCCTGGATTTGTCATTGATGGACAGCCTGATACAAGATTAGCACCATCTGTCATGGGTGGAGTGATTAACTTCACTTGTAAGAGAGAAGTAGTGAAATACTTATTAACATAAAACAGTGGTTTAACAAAGTTAGTAGTGAATGTGACAGTGTTTTACGAGTTTCGATGCCAGGGTACACTTGATTATTTACTGCATAGAGGTCAGACAGGCTGTCAGGGAGACCCCCCCATCGAGTCACGAGGTTCAGAAAAGACCCCCTTGCTTTCTAAACTGTTTCTTGGAGAGGAGTCTAGGTGCAGCTGAATGCAATCCTAGTCCCAGACTTGGTCAATGGTTTATGTCTAAAGGATTATATATGCGCAATCAATCCTTTATATCCCTTAGCTAAGATTTCAAAGTTTAGCATGCTATTAGTCACTTACCGAGAACCTGTTGCAGCAAGGAATCTCTCAGCCTTGAGGAGCAGGACCTTAAGTGAGCATCCCCACTCAAGGGGAGATCCTGGCGTGCAGCCCGCTGCCGTGCAGGAGAGCTCAAAGGGCTCTTGGGCTGTTCACTATTTATAGAGTAAAATAATTGACCTATAGTCATATTCACAAGGGAACAAAATATCTGGGTCCCCACTCCAGACAGTGTGTTGGCTGTGTTGCCAGCCATCCCCCAAAGTTCAATTGCAACTCATAACAACTCCTGCAGATGGCCACGGCTTGAGCAGGAGCCGGGGGGGGAAGGGGAGAGCACACTGCCACACCATCTCCAGGGGACTGCCTTCACCTGACAGCCCTGAAAAAGATCTGGACTGTGACAATATCCAAGCATGAAATTATCAGCCTTTACAAAACTCTATTACAGCCTGCTACCGGGCTTTCACAGTAACACAGGCTTTCCTTGGAGATTTGTCCTAGCTGAGGGGAAGAGGAGAGACAGGAAAGAATGGCTGATGACCACTATAACATACTCCATCTCCAGAAATGCAGTTTTATGTGAGGCTATAAAAAGGGCACAGAGAATCTCTGGTCTAGAAATGACAAAAAAAATATCTAATTTCTTGGTTGCAAAATATTTGAATTAAAACTTGCTAGGAAGGGCTTGCTATCATGCGCATGATTCCTTTGAATCAGAGCAAAGTCTATGTTTTTAAAGGGAAATTTTAAATTTTAAGGGGAGCTGACACATATTGTTCTGTATTCAGTGGCAGCCATCTCTGTATAGACTATATGCCATTATTTCACTTTATTTCTTCAGTAAGAAACATTCTGTGTATAATTTTTACAACTCTTCTTCCAGATTAATTTTTTTGTTTTGTTTGTTTGTTTTTTTCAAGGAAGCATAAGAAAGCTGCTGCTAGATCTATTCTTGTAATTTGTAGTAAATCAATGAGGTCAAGCCTCCTGCTAATCCTTTCGGCATTACACTTTGAAAGCAGTTTTTTCCAGGAAGAGAGAATCAGTGCTTTCATTCCTAAAAATGAAACAAATGCAGAACAAATGTGTTCTTAAATGCCCTTTTGGAGATGCCTATTACTAGTTCTTCTTTCTTCTCGTCTTTTCCTCAGTGGCATGCCACTTGGTATAACACTGGTTTGCTGTGCTGGGTTACCAGGTTTATCAGCATACGGTTATGAAAATAGAATCAGCCTCAGTGCAAGTTAAATACTCTTTACTTCTGCCACTGTCCCCGCACAGCCAACAACTCGGCACATTCCCAAGGGATTCTTGCTGCCTTAAGGAAAGCTAAGGTTTGCCACGATGCTAGCAGCATTCCCTCAGCAATTACAGACTGCAACGTACAGGCTGCACTGCTAAAGTCACAAAAGTTTTGTTTTGTCCACCAACAAAATATAGGAAGAGATCAGCCTCTGTGTCTCTATTCCACTCCAGGGAAGTGTCTCACCCTGCAGATTGGCCAGTTAAACTTCTTACGTGAGAGCTCCCAGATCCTATCAGGTAAAATGTTCAGGCTTATCCCTGAGACTTACAAAACTTCTGTTTTGTTTTTCCCCAGACCAGGACTATTTTGTCAGAAGTGGGTTAGGGAGCCTTAACACCAGCAGTTACATCAGCAGATCTGAGAGGGTGAAAAGACGGCAAAGGAGAGGCAGTGACCTCCCAGTTAGTACTGGGTGTGCAAAGGGCAGGCCCTCAGCCATACAAAGGGACCTCAGGCACTATGCAACAATTTATTCGTAGTAAAGGAAGCTTCACACTTGTCATTGCAAAGGTGGTGGGGCTGGTCCAGGGCACCACAGCCTTTCCACTCAAGACAACGCTACTAAGCACAGAGATGAATCATGGGGAAATCTGCCTTCTCCGCAGGAGTTCTCAGTGTGGAGTTAGTCATGTCCCTACGCTGAAGTCTCTGAGGCTGGCTTGTCATACATCAATAAAGCATAATGTGTCCAGCTGTTCCCTGTTCAGTTACAGGAAACCCTGCTTTTGGAACCAAATGCGGTTCTTTTGGCAAGATATGCAGACCACTTCTTGACTGAAGAGGAGGAAAGTAATGTAAATGTTTTGCTAGTTATAATTAAAAGTTTTTAACAAGAAACTTTTATGTATCCCTTGTGACAGTGGCTGGATACTAGAACACGCAATTGCTGCTGCAAGCTTGCTTTCCAGATGGATTCACTCAGGCAACCTGACCGCAGGCAGCAGAGTTATTCCAGAGAAACCAAGAGCAGGGCTGGCTAGGAGAGTTAATGTTCAGAGCTTACATATATTTGTATGTGTATTATATGTATGTATATGACCTGTTAAAAAGCAAGGGTGGATGGTTGTGTTGCACATCCTACTTAGCACAACAAAGTAACTTAATAATTTTGAAAGCAAACACAGCTCCCTCCTAGCCCTCAGTTTGCTTTAGAGGTCTGAGCAGCTCATTCCAAGCAGCCTTTGGATAACATTACCTTATTCAGCCATGATTCCATGTACTTGCATGTTATGGGACAACTTTACTTGAATGTCCCAAAATGACAAATGAGGCTATTTTGCTCCATTGTGGACATGTGGGGTTAGTCATTAAGTAAAACATATTAGTTTAAGCCTCAGTGAAAGAGGTAGCAACAGGAATAGCTAATGGGTAAGGACCGGAAAAACAAGACATAAGAAGGGAAAATATTGAGCTCTTGTAGTAAAAAGGACTTCCTGACTGCCACACACTGGTAAATGCTTTGTGTCCAATTAACCACACAAACCCCTGCTAATGGTTTTGTGTAATTTTTTGTGCAAAAATTTCTAACCACAATAGCGGGTTTGCTCTCATGGCAAATTGTTCAAGCCCATCTCAACGAGGGACAAAATGCTGTGTATTTTGGCAGTTAGCAGAGTTCCCACAGAATCAGTATCTACACAGTCACAGAACCACAGCATCATGGCAAGTCTGAGGCTGAAAGGGACCTCCAGAGGTCATCTGGTCCAAGCCACCTGCTCAAGTAGGCCCACCTAGAGCCAGTTGCCCAGGACCATGTCAAGATGACTTTGAATATCTCCAGGGAGGGAGACTCCACAAGCTCTCTGGGCAACCTGTGCCAGTACTTGGTCACCCTCACAGTAAAAAAGTGTTGCCTGATGTTCAGAGGGAACATCTTGTGTTATAGTTGGTGCCCATTGCCTCTTGTCCTGTCACTGGGCACCTCTGAAAAGAGCTTGTCTCCGTCTTCTTTGCACCCTCCCTTCAAGTATTTATATATATTGATAAGATCTGCCCTGAACCTTCTCTTCTCTAGGCCAAAACAGTCCCCCCCCCCCAGTCTCAACCTTTTCTCATATGTGAGGTACTCCAGTCCCTTTATCATCTTTGTAGCCCTTTGCTGGTGTCTCTCCAGTGTGTCCATGTTGCTCTTGTACTGAAGTGCCCAGAACTGGACACAGCACTCCAGCCTCACCAGTGCTGACTAGAAGGGAAAGATCACCCCCCTCCATCTGCTGGCAATACTTTCTAATGCAGCCCAGGCTCCAATTAGCCTTTGCACCAAGGGGACATTGCTGGTTCTTGTTCAACTCTGTGTCCACCACAACCCCCAGGTGATTTTCTGCAAAGCTGCTTTCCAGCTGGGTGGCTCCCAGCATATATTGATGCAGGGGGTTGTTACTCCCCAGGAGCAGGACTTTGCACTTCCCTTTGTTAATCTAATGTTGAACAAAAAATGAGAAGTTCTTGAAGCGACACTTCTTGTTGAATTTCACAAGGTTTCCGTCAGCTCTTTCTCCAACCTGTTCAGGTCTCTCTGAATGGCAGCATGACCCTCTGGCATATCAGCCATTTCTTCCAGTTTTGTGTCATCTGCAGACTTGCTGAGGGTACACTCTGCCCCATCATCCAGATCATTGATGAAGATGTACAGTGCTAGTCACTGGCACTCAACTAGTCTTTGCACCACTGATTACCATCCTCTGGGCCCGGCCATTCAGCCAGTTTTCAATCCACCTCACTGCTCATCCAGCCCACACATCAATAGGTTGCCTATGAGGATCTTATGGGAGACAGTGTCAAAGGCCTTACTGAAGTCCAGGTAGATGATATCCACTGCTCTCTCCTCATCTACCAGGCTAGTAACTTCATCGTAGAAGCTTGTTGTGTTGGTCAAGCATGACTTCCCCCTTGGTTAATCCATGCAGATTACTCTGGATGATTTTCTTGTCTTTCATGTGCCTGGAACGGTTTCCAGGATTAGCTGCTGCGACACCTTCCCAGGGATCAAGGTGAGGCTGACTGGCCTGTAGTTCCCTAGGTCCTCCTTCTTGCCCTTCTGGAAGACAGGAGTGACATCTACTTTCCTCCAGTCTTCAGTCACTTCCCCCAATCACCCATTCAAAGATTATGAAGAAGTGAGTGGCCTTGCAATTAAACCTCTCAGCTGCCTCATGGGTGCATCCCATCAGGGCCCACAGACTTACTTATGTCCAGTTTGCTTAAGCATTCCCTGACCTGATCCTCTTCCACCAAGGGTAGCTTCTCCTCGCTCGAGATTATCCCCTTGGTCTCCAGGACCTGGGATTCTTGAAGGCCTGTCACATGCTGGGAAACAGCACCTGGCCACTACCAGCAACCCTGCAAGCTCCAAGGCTCTATGGGTCAATGAAAAGAGCAACACTGACTTCTTACACATTGATAATTGCCAATCCCATTCAAATTCTGCACATGCATTGCACCTTGCCAAGACGCAATGGCATTCACCTCATGTCTTGAGGAAGAACCTAAGACTTGCATTCCATTCACACTGGGTTCAAATTATAGCCAGGACATGTACCAGCCTTATTACAAAACATAAAATTTACCCTTTACATGTTTCAGATGATCTGGGATCCTTTCTCATTAGAAAAGCTAGTCAATTCACCTGTCAGATATACAGACAAATTCTGCAATAGGAGCTAGAAAATAACACAAAGCCAGAAAGCTGGATGCTTTCCCTCAAACACGCTTCAGATATTTTCTCTCTGTAACACAATCTGGCCCCATTAAATTAATTCAAATATGTATCACTAGGTCTAATTAATGTAAAATGCAACCTGAAACCTTTTACAAATTAGCACAAATTATGAGCATTTTCACATCATTATAACCCTTGTAACAAAAAATAACCAAATAAACAAGGGCATTAAATTTACTCACTTTAATTCAGCAGAACTCACAGGCAGTGTTTTGGTCCTAGGGACATCTGTTCTCTGTTGATCACCTTCCCTTTCAGAGGATTTGGCCTCAGAATTCAGCTACTCTGCATTACAAAATTTAGATAGAACATGTGCATTTGGATTGAGGTATGACAGTAGTACCATAAGGTTTAGTAGATCTACCTTCTTCCACTTTTAAAACTACAGATTATACTAACTAAAGCCCTCAAGAGCGTAAACATCATACACAGGTTTACTGTGGCAAAACTAAATTGCTCCCTGTTAAATGTGTGGCTTGACTCTCTAAATACAGCCTCTGACAACATCCATAAAGAAGCCACTTCCTTGTTACTTCTGAGAGGTTCATGTTTCTTTTATAGTTTAGGAGGAATTCGGGATTGAGCAGGGAGAGGTTGCTCTTAATTCACTCAACTGAGCAGGAGGTACATTTTCAGAAGACTGCTTTCATTAGAGGAGAGAATGTTATCTCATGGCAGACAGTCATATCCCAGTACAAATAGTCGTACCCCGGTTTCTACTGTATTAATGGACAGCTATTCCTATACTAATTAATTTCTTTAAAAAGCAGGGTTTATTAGCATTGGCACAAAGGCCTTGAGCTATGGTGTTTAGTCTGCTCTCAAACTAGAGCCATGAGCTATGGTGTTTAGTCTGCTCTCAAACTAGAGCCATCTGCAGGAGAAGACGTATGGTAGCACAGGCTACGTAAGTGTAGCTGCACAAAGGCACCTGGGGGACAGGGCAGGAGGAAGGTCATGCCCTGACCCAAGGAGATCACCACATGCTACAGCAAAGACTAGAGATCCTTTTACAGTTCCACCATCCATTTACACCACAGCCATTCAAAAGAATGCTAAGGCTTCAAAAAAAGTAGATGCTAGGTATTCCATTACCTAGAGCAATGTTCTGAAGTTTAGCACCCACAGCACCCAAAGTACAGTATCAACTCAGATTTCTCATGAAAGACTGTTAAGTTCCTAGAAGCAGCAACCCCAGAATATTTCACTGGCATCGGAACTTAATATTTCACTAAAACGTTTTACCATCCGCTGAACACTGATCTGTCACAATTCAGCGAAATGCAGCAGTCAAAGAAGTCAGGTCAGCTGCTCACAAAATAATTCTTTTCATATTTACATATGAGAAGCCACACTATGAGAGTATGCTTACATCTGTTTCAAGAACTAATAGCAGAAGTGAAACATTTGAGAATGACTGATTTCATTCACATGTTGGATTATTCAGAAAAAAAATAAAAAGCCAAGAATGACTCTCTGGTAGAAAATCCTCTAAATCAAAGTGAAGTAAGTTCTAGTAAGTCTACGTCATTTAAGAGCTAAATGCTTTTTGGTATTTTCTATTAGCAGGATAAATACAAGAAAATGCATCAAAACATTTTGACGTGTCTTGCATCCAATGGTATTTCATAAAAATCTCTGAGGTATTGTTTTACTTTATTCAGTACTTTTAAAAAGTGCACATTCTGGTATTTCTGGAACAAAGTCAAGTTTCAATACTTTTATCCCTTTTAAACAATACACTGTTGGCTAACAGAAGTTGCTCAGTACTCAACATGTTGTATCAGATCAACTGTGAAATAGTTTTAATTTTATTTTCTCTATTAAGTTTCTAGATAATAATTTCATAATCAAGTATTTCTTTCAACTGAAACCTGGGAGCAAAGTAGCTATGTAAAGCTTTCTCTTTCAATCCCTTTTCCCCATCAACCTGATAGTATAACTGAAGAATGAACATAATTTGAGTATCTCTGCACTAGGAAGACTCTATACACAAGAATCCACATTCTTCTTGTGTTTCAAATCTATTTTTATTGCCTCCACAGCCCCCGTACCAGAATTGACCACACATTTTCTGCTCTTTGTTGTAGTACCACTTCAGAATATAACTCTGACATTCTCCACTATCTTGAACAAGGTCACATGCATCTGAAAAAGGCAAATAAGAGACAGATTTAATGAACGAAAGATTCACTCTTCTCAGTATTGTAATTTCAGGGAAAAGTAATGTTTGGTGCAAACTGGCAGATGAAAGGCTGGGATTGGGAATAGCAGTTCATATGTCTCCCATAAGTGGTTTAGGTCACTGCTCCCAACATCAGTGCAATAACCCTGGCTCACAGGAAATATTTTATTGGTAAAGTATAAACAGTAACTTAAGCCACTGAATTTTTTGTGCAACCATAGAGTTCGTGCACTGGTTAATGAGAGCACTGATTCAAGATTTTACACATGCAGTTAAGTGACAGGACACATTCCATCTGTGCTCAGCAAGTCTGTCACGCACTGTGGCTGTGTGGCATTCCCAGAAGCACATTAGCTCTTAATTAAAAATCCAACATTAAAACAGTTTTGTAAAAGCACTGGTCCTCTGTCATCAGGGGTGGGGCTAGCAGACATTCCCAGAACCATTTTTGAACGGAGAGGGATGAAAAACAAAGGTATGGCAGCTGTAGCAATGAGCTACCACGCCCAAAGCTATGCAGACAGCATTGCATTTTTTTCATAGAAATTCTCTCCAATTGTAGTCTAAACAATAAAAACACTCAATAGTGTTAAAAGAATGTTGGTGACAAATCATCTCACTATCAGCATCCCATATCTACTGTGTCAAATAGCAAATCTGCAAAGAAAAAGGCATAATTAGGAAGCAAAGTAAAAAACATGAAGAATATATATATTGACTGGATATCTCTGTTGAGGGATCCTGTTCTTCCCACAGGAACAGACTGTAGACATATTTAGTTCCTCCATGTTAAGCTAAGTCAGCAGCAGGAGTAACTCAGTAATTATAGTGCAACTTGGGGATTTAAAATGATCTGCTGTTTTAGTAAAGAGGACTAGAACTTTATATTATATGATTACAAAAAGTTACAAATAAAAAATAAGGTCACAATGACACCTGCAGTTCAGCCTTTAATTACAAACTCTGCTGTATAGATTTGGACTGAATACAAACATATGGTGAAAAAACACGTTAGAAAATAAAATCAATGGAAATGCCTCATACTGTGTAAATATTTGACTGAGCCCTTCACAATTTAGAGTCTTTTTACTGAATTAAAAAAGATTTTCATATTCTAAAATCATACCATAATCACTATAGGAAGCTCTAGTTTCTACTGTTGCCTGTAAGTTTTCCTCATTCTCCTGAGCTTCTCCATACCCTTGTGGCTTTTCTCCTTCAGTATCTTCCTCTGTGAAATACTCATTCTCCTCATAATCATATCTCATTTCTGGCTTTGTGTACACAGGTTCTGTGGTGGTCTCTCTAATATTCTCCCAGACTCCACTTTCAGTTCTTTCAATGTCTTCTAAACCATGACCATAACCAGTTTCACCAGTTCCGGGAAAAGGCATCCTTCCAAGGAAAGGAAAAAGAAAACAAATGAAGTATTTAAGCACCACTATGTCCTTGAAAAAAATGCATATGGTTCATTCCTTCTGAATAATGTGAAAAAAATTTTTGATCCTGATCCTGTTTCTGTTAAAGCTACTTTGAATGTAACTACTAACCCAAAGGGATAAATCTTATGTTGAGATACACACTCAAGAAGTTTAACGGGCAATTCCAAACCTTTCAATTGCAGACACTTGCTGTTGTGTGTCTCCCTGATCTAAGTTTTCACACTCTTCTTGAAGTTCAGGTGAAGGATAACTGTTCATTTCTTCTGTGGGGAAAGCACAGATACCACGGGTGAGTGTTAAAGTCCTCCAAACCCCAGTATGTTTAATAAAAAGCATCACATGATTTTTTTTTTGTTGTGAACTGGAGTTTGCATCTTTCAATAAGTAATGCACCATATCTAGAGTGGTGCTACACCCACGACAGAGAAAATTATGTTAGATATCAGCTACACAAGAATGACTCCTGAACCAACCTTTTATACTTTTGTCTTGCTCTGTAATACGCTATTTATCCTTCTATAGAAACTTTGACATCTCTATACATGCTTCTGATGAGGATTTTAAATCAGTCACCATTTCCTTCTTGATATTCTCGTTTGTATTTCAAAGCACCTAAAACCCGCTAATCTGCATGCATGTGTCTTGAAAAGTGAAGAAGTTCTTTCTCTACTCTACAGACGAGGAATAGCTGCAGTAAAGAGAGGTTAATGCCAAATCCGCTAAATGTTTAAGCTTGTGACTGCCTCAAAGCCTAAATAGGCATAAACAGCTCAGTAAATCTGGACCTGCTAATGGTCAGAGGAGAAATGTAGGCCTAAATCAGGAATATAACTGTGTTCTCTTGGCTGAGGAATGGTCTTTCTTTAGTGAAAGTGGTGTCAACAAAGCCACACATTAAATACAAATTTAGGGGAAAAAAACTACTTCAGATTTTGGCCTAAGGCACCATTAAAATATAATGCTATTCTGTCATTATTGGCACTTCCGTTAGCGTCCAGCATTGGCAGCAAACTAAAGATGAAAGATTGACGAGCTAAATTACGGCTAGAAACTGAATGATAGTGCATACACCTTGTCTACTTTTTTCTACACACCATTTCCCTTTCTTTCCATAATTTAAGCAAATACCATTTTGTGCTACTTACGTTGTAGAAGATTTAGAAATGCACGGCTAAACCTCTGAGCATATACCATCTCAGACGTTGAAACCCGGCTCAATGCCAGTAAGTGCTGGTCTGTAGGGGAGCTTGACAGCTCCATCAGCTGATTGTCACTCACGTCATTGCCAAGTGCAAGAGTGAACAAGGTGAATCCTTGGCACTTGGCTCCGAGTGAAATCTCTCTCAGCTTCTCTCTGTCCCATGTGCTTGTTTTGCTTCCAATTATTGCAAATACGACCCTGTGTTTTCTTTGTCTGGGGGCTTTAAAAAACACATTTTCAACTGCCCACTGCAGGGCAGAAGCAATGGCTGATGGCCCTTCCAGTTGGTGAACAGATTCTTGGATATGTTTCTTCATCAAATCTTTATTGCTGTATGTGACTAGATCAAACTCCAAGGCCACAGGGGTCTGGTTTCTGTCAGGCAGGAAGCCCCTGGGAGCCTGCTGCAGCAGTGCCACTCTGATACCTCCATATGATTCATTTGGCTGTGAGGAAATGACAAACTGATCTAGCATGTTGCTCACAAAGTCTTTGGCTCTCTGAAACTCTTCACTGCTGATGCTTCGAGAGCTGTCCATGATGTAAGTGATATCCATATCCATCAGAACAGGGGGAGAAAAGGGCACCACGCAGCTGGTACTTGGTTTGCATTTATCTAGAGAGGAGGAGCCAATAGGCAGCAAATTATTTAGCAACACAACAAAAGCAATAGTTCATAGAGAAAAAAAAATATCACACAGTCCTATTCATCTATTTTATTTTTCTTAATTTTTTTATTTAAAAAAGAAAAGTCAATTTGGCAACTTGAAATCTTCTTGTTCTAGTAAGGAATAACAGATGAGTCTTGCTGAACAATGTTTTAAGATACCATGGGAAATTATTCAGTCATGAGAGCAAAAAATGTTCATAAATTAAAACTTAACATGTAAGAGTTCCCTTGAGAAATTTTCTTCTGTGAAAATCTAAAATTGTAAAGGACACTGTAACAAACTCCATTTTTCGTCTCAGATCATTGTTCATCACTCTTAAATATTATAATTTAGTAGCTTTTCCCACCCCCACAACATAGAATTTACAGTAAACGAGCCTGGTTCCCCAGAATCATAATGCTATTTTAAGTGCATTTCTGTTAAAAAGGAAATGCCAAACACAATAATTAATTTCACGTGGCTAAGACAGAAACCAATTAAACAGCTTTTGTGGTTTTGAGATTCTAATTCTTACCATTCATTGAAGGGAAAATTTAAATTGTAACTAACTTCTCAGCAGTGTTAATCTGTAACCAAGGAATGATCTGGCATGGGCAAGAAGGCCAAATTTAGAAGGGATTAAACTGGCTGGAAGCAGGAATGCCAGAGACAGAACAAATCCCTGTAAGGGGGTGAAGTTACCCTTGGTGATGCCAAGAAACAGCCACAACATCGTCTTGTAGCCATCCAAGAATGCGAGCACTCAGGGGCCACTTTGGGGCAGCAGAGCTGGGCTGAGTCTACCATGCAACCGCTCATAGGATTGGTGCTGGTATAAGTGTATATAAGGAATCACCTCTTAATGCATCTTTGCAGACTCCTTGTAGAACCACTTATGGCAGTAGGACTCTGCCCAGTGTATTGTTTATTAATATTTTTTTAAAGATATTTAAGCTCAAACATGCTTAGGGGGCACCATAAAAATTCCCCAACATCACATGGCAAAATCAAATCCATAGGAATTTTTATTGAAAGGGTAAAAAGACCGATATAACACCCGGAATTTGTAAAATGTCTTACCAAAGCAAAGTGTACAATATGTGATGTTCTTCAAACTTTCATCCTGTTGTCTTTCCCAAACAAATAATTGAAATCTTCCAGTATCATCAATCTATGTTTTAAAGCAGACACAAAAGTAACATTAAAAAGATATATGTGAAATACAGATGTTTTCTCTTTGTTCTCAATATCATTACTATTTCTCTGTTAAAATACTATCCCTGACTTGGTGGTTTCACTGCTATTGTAATATTGAACGGGTACACAGAAGACTTTTTCAGTTGTCGTTCTGGAGCATTCTGACTGCCCTGAAGCATTACAAGGAAACTGCTTTGTGCCTAAATGTCTAACTCCATGCTGTGCCACGCTGAGATTGCCAGGTAGCTGCTAATGACAATTAATAGGTGTTAGCACAGCTTATTAGCTAAGAGTATTGCTTTAAGACAGTCATGGTAGATTAATCAAAACTAGCCTGGATATTTCTGCATGGTGTTGAACTTAGGTCCTCTGTTCACATTCATTTTATACGTTGTCTTTCTGCTCTTCCTAGATCCTAGATTAGGTAGGGATTCAACTTTTATTCTCTGTTTGTACGCATGTGGCTACCCAGGTCTTGACTGGGGTGGCTATGTGCTACTCTGTGGCTGTGAGTCATTGTGAGATTGCAATTGAATGCAAATGTAAGAAAACCTCATGGTCTAAATACATATACCAAGAGCTTTCTGTAAAGGTCACCATATTCTCTCCTTGACAATGCAGAGCACTATATTCTGGCTTGAAAAATACTTTCTTTAAAAATCTGGGGAGACAGCTTTATACGTATGAGTGGAAATCTTAGCACAGGTAAAAGATATTAAGATTTGGTTTGGTTTTGGTTTTGGTTGTTGGGGTTTTTTTGCCAGTGAAGGGCTACCGCTTTTTTTCTTTTCTTAATAGGGCGCTACAGAGTAAATGGCAGTATCTCTGATCTCAGCTTTTTCTGGGACAAAGAGTAATTCTCCACAGTGAAGATGTTTTCTCAGGAGAGAAAATTCTAGCATTAGAAAATTCTAGCATTAGAAAAACCTATATGTTGCCTGTGATCAGAAGAACAAAGACAATCTTTGCCAGCAGATGATTTGACGGCAAAAATGCTTGAGGAACCCTGAAGAAGCTCCAACAACATCCTACAATTTCACTGACCACCCAACCCCATCCAAATGTGATTCAAGGGAAAAACATTTCCTTGTGGACTAAGAAAAATAAAAATGGCTGTAAAATACCATAATATTGCAGGAAATGAACCATGTATATGGATAAGCTAAAATGGTGAGGAAAGAAATAATTACTTCTTTGCATTAAACTTAAGCTTTGTGTGTGTTATACACAACACAATTAACTTCTGATTAATGTCTGTAAAGGATGATATAGATAGGCCTCTTCAGAGGAATTAGAATTGGCAATGACTGTTTAAGTGATCTCCAAACTGAGGCTCCTAAAGCAAACTAACCAAAGCCAGCAAGTATCTGTGGCTACAGGCTGGTAGGATCATGAAGATCAAACCGACTGTCAACTGCGAGGGCACAAGTCCATCTAAAAGAAAAAGAGATACTGTATTTTCTTGTGTGGTTGTGGCGAAGTTGGTTGCCTTCCCGCCACTGTAACCATAAAGGAGAGCTGGGCAGTGAACTTTTTGCCTTTCCCCCCGCTAAGCAGTTTTTTTAAACCTCTCTACTGTGAAAGCTGATTTATGGAAAGTTGGTACCTGTGTAAATACCAGATGTTATCATATGTATTTGGATTTGTAATTCAAAATACTGATGTTTGCTCTGGTTTATCCTCTGGAGAAACCCAGTGAATAAACGGTAGGCTTCCTTCTCATATGCCAGCAAAATTTTTTCATTCTGCTAAATTAATATTCAGCCAGACAAATATGTGAATTGACTAACAGATATGAGGCTGCATGAGAATAAATGTAACATGAAGATTAAAGGGATGACTTAAGATGCTACTAGATCAGACTCCAAGTTTTGCACCTTTTGTCACATGAAAATAAACATAGTTTCCTTCTATAAGGATAATTTTGAAGAAACAGCATCTAGAAGGAATTTTATTTTTAAAAAGTTAAAACTAAGCACAGATGATCCAAAAATAAATTGAAAAGACAGAGAACATGGAATCATATTATGAAACCTTAAAGAAACTTAAAATTGTTTTCTTTTGGTACCTGGTAGAATGGATTGCTTATTTTTGTTTACTACCTTTTTATATGAAGTCACATTTTAAAACAAAAATTGTTAATTGCCTCCTGTACTAATCACAGAATCACAGAATGGTAGGGTTGGAAGGGACCTCTGGAGATCATCTAGTCCAACCCCCCTGCCAGAGCAGGGTCACCTAGAGCAGGTTGCACAGGAACGCGTTCAGGTGGGTTTTGACTGTCTCCAGAGACAGAGACTCCACCACCTCTCTGGGCAGCCTGTGCCAGGGTTCTGCCACCCTCAAAGTAAAGAAGTTCCTCCTCATGTTTAGGTGGAACTTCCTATGCTCAAGTTTGTGCCCATTACCTCTTGTCCTGTCACTGGGCACCACTGAGAAGAGCCTGGCCCCACACTCCTGACACCCACCCTTTAAGTATTTATAAGTGTTGATGAGATCCCCCCCTCAGTCATCTTTTTTCCAGACTGAAGAGACCCAAATCCCTCAGCCTTTCTTCATAAGAGAGGTTTTCCCGTCCCCTAATCATCTTGGTAGCCCTTTGCTGTACCCTCTCCAGCAGTTCCCTGTCCTTCTTGAGCCGGGGAGCCCAGAACTGGACACAGTACTCCAGTTGCGGCCTCACCAAGGCAGAGTAGAGGGGGAGGATGACCTCCCTCGACCTGCTGGCCACACTCTTCTTGGTGCACCCCAGGATGCCATTGGCCTTCTTGGCCACAAGGCACATACAGCTATCCAAAGGTAAGCAAATGGATGACTGACTCAGTTTTCTATAGTCTATTTACTTACTGAGAAGGCACGTCTGACATTTGGCACTTCACTGAAGGCAATAACCACTGGAGTGATATCCAAGGCACTCAACTCAAGTACAGCTGTGTTGATGGCGACACCATCCTGCGATGGACCATTGGCAAAAAATAGGGCAACTTTTCTTGTGAGGATGCCCTGACGAACACGTTTGAAGACATTTCTTGAAACAAATCTCATGGCTGCCCCAATATTACGTTTTCCAGTGGTTCTCTCTAGCGGTATTCTCTGGACTGCTTGTAGCAGCAAGTTGCTTTTTTGGAATTCTGAGAATCGGATGAGATAGCGCGTATTGGTATTGAAAGAAACAACGGAGACACGAGCACCTGTTGGGCAATTGCTTTCACTGATCTTAATGGTCTTCAGCAATAACATAACAATGTTCCTCATTCTTTCAAATGCAGCTGGTGTAACATCATCAGACATATCGAAGGCAAACACCACTTCAGTTGGATAAACTGGACACGTGTCTGTATATTGAAATTAAAAAATTGTGTGAGAACCTTTCCACAACTCAAACATTGTTAGTTTTTTCTTCAAGTCTATAAAAGAACAGACATGCAGAGGCCAGACGGGCTTACCTGATGAGCAAGCTGGAATGAAAAGGCGGAGAGCAAATAAATTATTTTGGACTCATATTCCTTAAAATAGTGACACATACACTTGCTTTCACTAAAGAGCCTGATCCAAAGCTCAGGCAACTGACAGAATCTGTCCATGAGAGACAGCACTTCTCTTCCACAATTAAATACTTAAAATAGTGCAATTTTACTGGGTGAGAATTAAAGAAATTGTTCTGGGTTCTGCTGAGCATATAAGTCTGAGAGAGAATGAACACTTGAACACTCGAAATCTGGAGGACAGGTGATATACAAATATTGTCTTCTCTCAGATAACTCCCCAAAGACGGTAGGCAAAATGCCAAAGAATTAATTTAATCTTAAATGAGGACAAGAGACATTTGTTACAGTTTTTGTAATTAAGAGACAGGAAAAATGAGCAAAAAGCATAAGCCTGTTTCATACACCTGCTGAAAACCCCTCATAGTTAACAACTAGCAGTCATCATCAAACTGAACCCATATACAAACTACCAGTCTAGAGGGTCTCCAATGGAGGCTATTCCATTTAAGAAGAGTGACTAGGTGGAATCAGCAGTAAAAGAAGATGCTCCCTACTTACGGCAGTTTTTTCGTGTAAAATTCACAAGTTCACAAGGCTGCAGGAGCAAAACAAAAAAGCAATTAATGGCAAATACCAGATCATCCCAGACTGGGAACCTTACTATTGGTTTGAGCTGAAGGTCATATCCCAGCTCCTGAACTAACCCTCACTATTGTAAATCCAGAATCCCACATTCCAGTTCCTCTCTATTTCAAATAGTACAGGGGCTCTGCCCCTGCTGCAGAAACTAAGGGTTTCTTTAGACGTGCTCTGTTGGCATTTAATTATGATCTGGAGTATTAAGCAACCATTTATCCATTCTTTATTTTCTGTACTAATCTGATCTAGGATGTCACCAGGCAATGGCACTTTCATAAAAGAACAGGCATTTCAATAGCAACTCACATTGGAAGAATGAGGTCCACAGAGGAGGGACCCCATTTGGACATAGAACACACCTGCAATAGTATTGCCTGCAGGTAGTTGTCCATGCAAGGGTTAGATGAAGCCTTTATTCAGAAGTGTTAATTTTACAGGGAATTAGGATTCTGAAGAAATCCTGCCTTGCTATTCCCAGTGAAAACAGCTGTTACTGTGGAAATGCCCTCCTTTACAAGAGAGTGAAAAGTAACTCTAATCCTGAGCTGGTGTGGAAACTGATGTGAAGTTTCCACACCACTTTGGAAACTTCAAAGTGTGGATTTGAAGGAACAAATAAAGGAATATTAATGGTCTAACAGTTCGCAAAAGTTAGGACACAGCATTAATCCATATGTATAATTGTTTCTCAATCCTTGATTATTTGCTAAACAGAAGCACCCACTGCACTCTGACAATTATTTGAAAAGGATATGGTTTTCTAACAGCTAATTGTGCTCATTGCAGTCAGTGCTTATAAATGGAAGAAGACTAAAACTGTTAGTTCCATGCAGCGTGAGTTAGCTGTAAAGTATTAACTTACTTCCATTAAAACGGTGCCCATTGGTCCCTTGGCGCCCTAAACCAAACACAGGTCCAGAAAATCAGACCCTGATAACGTATTTCCATCTATGACTCTGTAGCCCAAAGAAAATGCAGGCATACAGTCCTTCCCTGATAACCATTTGTGAATTTGAGATATGAGGAGACATCAGTTCCTAGTATGGATTTCTATGGACCCGTTCCCAGCAGAGTTGCAAACTACTTCTCACACCTATTTTTCCGTTCATTTTCCTTCCTGATTTTATAAATGTTCAATATTTGTTGCCCTTGAGGAACAGTATAATTCAGAATTGGATTTCCTTTCTAAACGGCAATTTACGTGCTGTGGTTCAGTTACCTGCACCTTACATCCTTTTCAACCTCTGATATGTGATAGGCTTGCCCTTTGCTCTTGCCGGGTACAATCCCCACAGTTCTACCTTGAGAGATCCTGCAAGACCATAAACACATCACGACTGCTCGACCAGTCTAGCTAGCTTTTGCTACTCTGCAGCCTTCTCCTTGGGACTGTGGGCAAATGCCAGGATTCCAAGCACCTTTTTTCAAAATAAAAGTATTGTTTAATCTTCATAACAGGAGTAAAATACAGGCAAAATAACATTTTTTCAAGGCAGCTTGAAAGTTGTCATCATGTGTGCAATTCAGATATGTAGCAAGACTACTGAAAATTTTCACTTATTCACAGGGGGCTGCAGTGAGATATACCAGAAAAATTTGAACTACACATCCCACAACCTTTACCTTAGCCTCTCCCTACCATGACACTATGGTTTACCAAAATCATATACTTCCTTACATCCCTAAATTACAACGCCATCTCCATATTTGTTGCTTTCTGCTCCAACTAACCTTCCATTCCTCCATCTCCTGCCTGAGCTACCTTCCCCATCTCCTCTGCTGTCTTGCTGTTAGCATTATCACAGCCATTCCATGCTTTTATCTTCTTATGTTTCCCAGCAGGTCCCAGTTCTTCTTTGGTACTGCTCAGCAAGAGTTAACTGTGAGTTGCCTGAGCCCTAATGAATGTTACTTGCAGCAACTTATTAGTGGTGACTGAGCTGTGCAGACTTGACCCATATGGGTAATCAGGCCATGAAGTTAGGGAGGGTGGGTAAAACAGGCCTATTTTGGCTGGCCCTGCCTACTACTTGTATCCCTTCCTGCATCCCTATCTCTTCCACTTCCCACAGAATTCCCACTTTCGCATTTCACTGACGGACTGCTACTACAATAATCCCAACCAGCCCATACCTCCCAAGCTCCACTCTCACTTCTACACCTGAAGAGGAGATCTTGAGCTTGAAATCTCTCTGAAGATTTCTTGAACCATAGATTGGCAAGGCCAACAGCTATCTGGCTCACAAGCACACAAGGTCTGTCTGTCTGTAACGTATGTGAGCAGCCAAGCAGAAGGGAAGGCGATGCATTCCAGCTGGCACTATTGGTCATTCTTGTGCTCAGCTTCATAAAATAAAGTGGGCCAGTTACATTCATTGACCAGCACAGCATAATGACCAAAAAAAAAAAAAAGTTTTCTAAGTTGCATACGTCCTGTGGGCGATATTATACAGGTAAAGATACTGTTATCCATAATGTTCCATATTTAAACTGAAAGAGTAAGCTTAAGAAAGTTAAACAAGAAAATAATTAACAGTAGGGATTGTTTCTGGTCTCCATGGAGCTGATTTGCAGAACCGCAGCAAGATAAAGATAGACATATATAGGGATTTTCCTAACTGCCTACAACATTCGTCCTAAATACTACTGAAATCCCCAATCCTTTCTCCTGCTTAGATAGAGAATAAAACTTTTTGTTATATAAAATGCAGATCACAGACACTGGAAAAGTACATCAAGACATCTACTTGTATATAAGGATTAACAGGTTACTGTCAATTTAAACTTTAAGTAAGTGCATGTAATTGCAAGTCTGATTTTAAATGGCTTTTCTTTTTCAATTAAAAAATACATTGGCTTTCAGCAGAACAATCCAATTCTACATTTTAGTACTCTGTTCTTTTTTAATTAGATATTTACCCTGCCTAAGGTTGATACCAAACACTGTGTAGGAAATTATGCCTGCATTGTATCTTTGCAGTTCCATTTCTGCAATCTGATCCAGTGAAAGATGTCCCTGCTTACTGCAGGGGGGTTGGACTAGATGACCTTTAAAGGTCCCTTCCAACCCAACACATTCTATGATTTCCAACAGTGGGGGCTCTTGTGCACACACATTCACAGGCAAGATGTAACTCTATACAATGGCCAGGCTGATTAAACATAGTTTACCAGATGAAAAATTATTAAATATTCCATTAATCTAATAGAAAGTTTAAGAGCAATCTAAGAGTGGTTTTTAAAAATAAAAATAGATTACCATAGGTCCTGATGGCCCTTGGTCCCCTGGATCTCCCAGGGAACCTGGTATGCCAGCATTTCCCTACAAATAGAAATACAAGTTTTATTCATTATAATTGCACACAGAGATGTAGAATTCTAGCAGAGAAAACATCTGTAACTATATTGTGAGTTGGATCCCGCATTTACATAAAGATAGGATACTACCCCTAAGAATTACTAGCCACGAACATCTCTAAAGACTTAGACCAGCATTCTCTCGAGACCTTCTGCACAGGATACAGCAATAAAAGATCAGAGTGGGAACCAATTTCAAAAAATTTTGATGAGGAAACACTTAAGACATAAGGGCTTTACTTATAGAACTCTTCACAGAGTTAACAGATTTATCATTCTTACTCTTCTACCCCTAACTCCTTTGGGTCCTTCAGCTCCTGGAATGCCTGGGTCTCCATCTTCTCCCTGAAAATTAATGAAATCCAGAACTTTATAGGAAAGGAGAAGACAGACAGAAAGACAGATAACCATTTCTAACCAAGAACAACGTAAAACAAGACATAAAGCAAACACACCCATTTGATCATACCTCTGGACCAGGATATCCTGTGAATCCAGATTCTCCCTACAAAAAGAAAGGACAAAGACTTCATAAGAATCTAGAACTTTGTGATCTGCTTAGTGTTTGATGTCTTTAAATCAAAAACAATTTCAAAATTATTCTTAGCATTCCATCCCATTGAAGGAGCAGAGGCTACCACTCTGGTCTCAAATGACATAGTTTTAGATTAACAACTCGTTCATCTAAAGGAAGAACATCTTAAAATTTTCCATCAGTTTCTGAATTTTCAAGCGTGTTCCATTTCTCAAGTAAGTGTTTTATCAAAACTTATTTAGGCCTCCTAGTAACATATGTTGGAATTCATGTTCAGGTATTATAAGTAAATTATAACATTCAGAACGCAGTGTTTGAATGCAGTTTCAAAATGTTGTACCCTCCATACTAAGCAGTGATACCATAATATTTTGTTGGCATATTAGAAGTCACTTCATTAATTGTTTTCAGTTACTTCAGTTTTTGGTGTATTCTTTGCTCATATATGAGAAGTATGAGAACTCTCACAAAGACCAATCAGAATTGAAGCGTATCTCTACTTGACATTAGAGTAACTATCAGAATTCACACTATTTATGTATGTCCTTGTTTTAAGAGTTCCCTCCCATGGAATTGTGCAGGCCTGTCAAACATCATATGACTTTATCCTATAATTTCTAAAAAATTACACGCATGTAGGCCCCACATTACACCTAAGAGAGCATAATGTGACTGTGAACCTATATAATTGATAGCGATCTTAAATAAAACCTATACTAAAGGCTCTTCTCTTAGCTATCAGGGGAAACAAACTCTTTCTGGATCACTATTCTGGGGTGAATTGGTTTTTTGTTTGTTTTTATTAATTCCTTTAATTCAGACCTTGCCAAACCTTGGGGAGACACATCAACGTATAAGAAGGGCTTTAAGTCAATCCTTTAAAACAACGAATAATGACAAGAAGATTTAACAGAAACCTTTTTTCCTCATTTCTTGTAACAAGCAGGATGTTTCCTGAAATGAGTAAGTGGGAGATTCCAAGAGATTAAAAGAACTAGTCTTTCATATAACATACAAGTAACCTGTGAAACTCTCCCATCAAAGGACATTTTTGGGGGTAAGAAGGTAAGAAAAGAGACTGGATAATAAGAAGCATCAAGAGCTATTTTAATAAAAAGCCTTTTTAGAAAAAGGAACTCATCAGTTGAAGAGGCTCCTGGGAAGCCTTTCATATCTTTTCTGCAGCTTCTGCAGCACTCTGCTTCTCCCACAAAAAGGGAGAGTGAAACAGATGTTCCTCCAGTGAGATCCATTGGACCAACTTCTGTTTTGCAAGCAATGAAAAAGGACTAGTATTGTAACACTACATAAACTCTTTGAAATGACTGCAGCTGTTTCAAACATCCCGACCATTTTGCTCATGGACTGACTCATTCGTGCTGCTGGTCCCATGATTTTGACCTCATACTTTCTGTATACTTTTTATTTTAGCTGGATTCTTGTACGTTTTTAGAGAAGTAGGAATTTCACTGCTATTTTTTTCATCAGGGCTGTGAAGGGAATGACAAAAATTTCTAAATATGTAGCAATCCAGAGATTAATCCTCAGATTTTACTGCTGAGCACAAGGAAGAATAAATATTTCACATTGAAACAGTGAGGCCATTGGAGGGTAATCACCCTCACCTTGGTGGTCAAGGAATCCCTCCTCTGAAAGAACAAAATAGTCCAAGGTGGCTGGCCCACCAAGACTTGCCAACAGAAGTGGCTAGTCAAGCAGACTGAAGTGGGGAGAAAGCACCGTGTACTCCAAGAAGTACAATCCCCCATGTCCATATACACACATACACACATCAAGGGAAAAAGTAATAGAGAGTGGTTCTCAAAAGAATATCCTATTGCAGAATTTCTCACAAGGATGGTTGTGGGAAGGCTGAGCCTCTTACGGAACGCACTGGCCATGTCTTACATTTCTCTTGAATCGAATATGGATGGTCATGTTCAATTTGACACTGCAAGACATCCTGACTCTAAGCACTCACCTTTGCTCCTTTGCTTCCTTCAGGACCATAGGCATCCCTGCCATCCACCCCCTGCATAGGTTGAATATGCCATAAGTTAGCTTTTAACAGAGGATTAGATTCACATTCAACTCCACTTTGCAATAAAGACCTCTCATTACAACAGGGTGTCCAGGCTGTTAAGATTGACAAAGTAGGGCAAGCTATCAAAACAGTAGCAAATGTCTAAAAAACAGTAGCAAATGGTGGCAAAATCTGTAGAGAGAAAAAAAAGGATTAAGGCCAGAGTTCCTCTCCACTATGTGCCCTACCTCTAGCATATTCTCTCTCTCCTAGAGAACATGATGGGAAAGATATTCTCTCTAGCCCACAAGGAATCTGGTGTCCTAAGGAAACTGAGAACCGAACGTGAAATAATTTTAAGTGTATCAAATAGAGAAAATAGAAGGGAATTAAATGTACTGATTCAGATGGATGGGTGTTAAATTACAGGGGCCCTGAATTTGGGCAGAAAGACTCACAGGCATGCCTCTCCATCCAGCTGGTCCCACTGGGCCCTTCTCTCCAGGGTCACCAGGTTCACCCTGTTATAATTGAAACATAAAAAGCATTAATTTGGCTTATGCAGGAGAATTCTTCTTTCTTGCCTGTTAGACTGAAGTGTGCTTATACATTTTATAGACTACTTGATGCTGATCAACAGCATTCCATTACAGACCATGTTTCATGGAAGGTTCCTTGGGGTGGAACTGGAAAGCACTTGGCAAATCAGAATACGCTAAGCATTCATCCAGCTAAACTCCAAAGGTCTTCATCCAGTAAATATCCCATTGTTATACAGAATTACCAGTGAAAGAGTATTTTCTGGAAAAAGTTATATTAATGGTAGCAGGACGTAGCCTGGAATTCTACCACCATGAAGCATCTGTTGAGAGCAAACAGTATTTCTCAGGCACGCTGCCTGCACTGTGCTCTTAGTCCTCTTGCATGTTTTCTTTTCTTCATTTCCTCTTTTGGTTTTGGTTTTGACTTTCTTAATGAGCTTTCTTCTAACGAGATCTCCAATATTAAACAGTACAAAACCAGACTGAGAAAATGGAATGTATGATGGATTAAATCCCTACGTTCCTTCCCAATTTTTGTCACTGCTTCACTATGTTTTCACACAGTGACTTTTCTCACAGTAGCACTTGAACCTTCTGATACATCTCTGTCACTGGATGTAATAATACAGCGAATGTAATAACCCTTCAAAGAGACTGAAAGGCGTAGCTAACTGGTCTTATTTATGCCTTTTAGATCCAAAAATGCAAAGATACCTAAAATGAGTTATTTTTCTTTAATCTCCCGTATCAATGAATTATAAGCCAATTAATGAAAGGAAAGTAAGGGACAGCATTTATTATAAGTAAGTGAACCATAATGTGGACCACTTAGTAGTGGCCTTCATGTTGATTCAGTTCTTAACACATTCATTCCTGTATAACAGACATCGTAACAGTTAAGATTCCTTAAACTGGTTAGGAATCTTTAGAACAAAAAGGTTAAAATAAGCAGTTACGCTTCATTGAACTGGGAAGTTCAGACTGGGTATTAGGGAAGGTTCTTCACTGAGACGACAGCCGTTGGGTCCCTTCCAACTTGAGATATTCTATGGTCAACTCGTACATATTTTCAATGGATTGGACAGATTCTAGGAATCATAAAATAAGCCCAAGAGTCAGCACTGCCATATCACTACTGCATTTTGTGAGAATCCAAGCCCCACTGAGAACCATGACCACAACAGCAGTTAGAACAGTAGTCATGGCAACACTAAAAAATTCTTGGTATAGCTCTGACACCTGTAAGGTTTCTGTGAGCACATCACTTGTCTTCCCATGCAATCTAAAAATGTCTATAAAACTTAACATTCTTCACATGTTCCATAGGAACAATACAAGTGTTTGTTCATGCTTCTTCAGGTAGTTCTTGAATGAATTATGATGTTAGATTGCTGTAATTAGATACCTTAAAAATCTTTACCTTTGCTCCTCTTGCACCTAACTTTCCAACAGAGCCAGGTGCACCTGGGGCCCCCAGACTGGCCTGTAATCAGAAGTATCAGTTAAAAGGTGCACAACAAAGACTCAAGGGCTCATTGAACTCAAGGATTCACTGCCCCTTGAAATTATTACAGAATTGGTATAAGCATTAGCACATTAACAGGCTTGTGAGCACCACAGTAAGAGTTACCGGTCAAGCTATCATTCCAGTTATTACCTGTTTTCTGTACAACTGCTTTAAAATTCTCAAAATGTTATTAAGTAAGTATGACATGAATGTTATTTTCTATCTACATAGATACCTAACGAATACATGCATACGTGCACAAACAATATGAATATATATACATACACATACAAATGTGTGTAAGCAAGAGCATCACTACATGACTGAAGCAGATGCCCAAAGCTGACAGAGTAGGATATTACAGTCCTGAGTTACACTGGTGTAATTTCAGAATAAGAACCCCCAAATCAACAGCATCACACAAGCGAGAAGATCAGCAGTGAGTGCTCAATAGTTACAACCTCATCACACCCTAGCGTTAAATCTCAAAGGCCATACTTTAATGAAACCACTGACCATGATCTAACTTTGCCCTCAGCTACACCACTGTACATCTGGATTTATACATGCTGTTAGTCCTGATACTATAGAACCAAGAGTGAAATCTAGAGCTAAGGCTTTTAATTGCAATCATGCAAAAGCTTGGTAACGCTGAAGTTCACTTCTTATTCACCACCTAAAAGTATTTTCAAGGCTGTTATTTTATCATATGAGGCTGCAAATCAGCTTCCTTAAGTACTATACTGAAAAATCCTCAGTTTCTTCTTTCTATAAGTATTTTTAAAACTCTTTATAGGAATAATATCAAAACTGAGAATGAAAAGCCCTAATGTGTACAGCAGGAATATATTATTTAAAGCTAACCAGAGGGCCTGGCATGCCTTGTGGTCCTGGAGGTCCTCTGATCCCTTGTGGTCCTCTTGGGCCCTAATGTAAAAAAGCCATTGAAAAAAAAAAAAGTCAGTTCAATGCCGATAGCCTTTCAGTGAAAATTAGATTGCTGTAACAACCAGAATCCAAGTGCCTGTTTCACAAGCCTTAATGCACGGGTGAAATTTCTGACTGCTTGGTTGTAAGGATTGGTCTGTGTGAAACAGCTGTGATGGTCACTGCCTGAGGGCCATATTCAGAAAGCTACTGTGGTGTTTAAGATACCACAAGGTAACGCAAAGCTTTCCTAATTGGTTTTGTCAATCAGTATGTTATTTTCATCATTTTAATGCACCCTGGAAATACAGTACATTCAAAAATGCAATAGTGTACTTATTGCTAGCAATTTCTAATGAATTAATTTTGAAGATATCTGCTTGATAATATCCTGTAAGGTAGAGAGGTGTTTGTTAAATTACTTATTTCTGCTATGCACTTTCCTCTTTTCATTTCACTAGAAGCTGCACCCACATAAACCAAAAGAGAAACTTGCCACATTTAATTCCTTAGGGTTACAGAGGAGATTTGCCACAGAAGAATCTTGCTTATAATACTCATTAGTTGAAGTAAACAAAGCATTCAAAAAAAAACCCAAAAAAAGATCAACATAAAAATAACTTAGTTCTTTTAGTTACCTGAGGGCCTGGAAGACCAGAGTCTCCTGGGTAACCTGCTTCCCCCAGATCTCCTTGCTCACCCTGCCAGAACAAAAACACACAAACCAACAACCAAGCCAAATAAATTAACACCTGTCATATGTACATCAACAGATAATAATTTCATATCTGCACAGAGTATCAGTTGAGAGAATGTTTTCCAATGCTTCAAAACAGCTTTCAAGCAGCTTCAAATTCCTGTTGAAGAAAATTCAATTAAGAAGCAAAAGTTGAGTAGCTTTTTTTGGTTGTTTAGGGTGTGTGATGAATATAAGAGCTGGAGTGCAAGAGGTCAGTTCTATCCGCTTTGCATTTTGCTAAGTACATTTTACACCACAGTCTCAGCAACATCGCTGCATTACCCTTGTCCTTATCCACTGCAGAGACCACAAGAAGTCATAAAGCCAGGGCCACAAGGGCAGATCCCCTTCACCTTTATCCATGGAGAACTACCCTGAGGGGGAACCATGACTTTCCAATTCATCCTAGAATTAGATGTCTTTATAACTCCCCATTTTTCATTCTGGTTACTCATCAAGGCAAGTAAAATCTTCCTTGATGAAGGGGAAAAAAAAACCCAAACCTTTTCCAGCTCCCATCTACATAAAGTAGCTATCTAAGGATGAGTCAGTTTAGCTGACATCCCTAAGAAATATTTGCTGTCTGCTGGACTAAGTAAAATGGTGATAATTAGCACCAAGATATTCCAGGCCTTGCAGATCACCTTTCACTGGAGAAATTATAAACGTATGTATGTCTGAAGATTCTCAGGAAACAGGTGGTTCTGGAATTAATCTCCTGCATTCAAAAGGCTGTACTCCCATTCTCCACCACATGAATGAAATGAAAGATAAATGAAAAATAAGAACAAAAAAAAAAGCACTGAGCAAGCCATTTCTTTGCCATTTGCTTTTTACATGTCTTCAATGAACAGGTGATTTATATAAGTTGTGCTCAGAACATGGGTTGGGACCTAGTTTTTAATCCCTACTGACCTGTGCAAATATTTTTTGTTATACTTTTAGAAGTCAAAGATGATCAAGTACTTAAACGAAAACAGTTTGGAAGATCTCTGTTGTTGTGAGGTTCAGTCATGTCTCTTGTTCCCAAAAATATTATTAAAGGGTGGCCTCATCACTGGGGGAGGGGGCCCCCATGGAGATGAAGAAGCTTGTCTCAAAAGGTTCAACTAATTCTGCACTATGTGATTTTACTAAACAAGTTGAACATTTTTACTTTCTAACCACACCAGAGTTCTTGTGCTCGTTAGTACAACAAAGATAAGGTACAAATCCTTTTCCACAGACTTCAGTTTTTGTCCTGTTACCCTCATAGCTCACTTGGATTCTTTCTTTCTGCTGGTACCTGACAGAAAAATGCAAACAAAGATTTTTAGAGTTCAGCAGCAATCAAATGGAAAAGAAAAAGAAAGCACAAAGTTACATAATTACTTAAGAAATGGATTTCTGAGGTATCAAGCAAGAATTGGAATAATTAAAAGGAAGGCTTCATGGGTATTGTTCAGTATTTTAATCTAAAATGTCTGCATAAATGCTGTAAAGAATTTCTGAGACAGAAATAGTAAACAGTAACTATAAAACACTTGTGTTCTTTCAAGTTATGCTGATCCCTGTGAGTAGCCAAAGCACGGTGCTTCCCCCTTACTAGCGGATAGTATCAAAATCGTCCAGGTCTATTCCCGTCTGGGATACTCCAGACTTCTGGATTCTCAAAGTGAAATCCAAATTGGGATTTTCAGAAACGAGGTGGGGCAGAGGCTTCAGCACAAGGCCTACCTGTGTGTTGCATGAAGCTGGGATGTGATTGGACTACCTTGGGGAACTTGCAGGACTCTTACTTCTCACTGTCATTTCCCAGGGAAAAATTAATTTGAGTTAGTTTAAATGTAAAAAGACATCCCACTCCTTCCAGTAGCCTTTTGCCTTTGATGAAAATTATGTTCTATTTTGCATCATTATGGTTATTCTCACTGTTATTTAATAACATTTTAAAATTGGCCTTCAGTTTAAATGCTTGTTGCTGTTACAGAAAAGGCATGCAATCCATGCAAAAGTTTCATGACAAATCATGAACCTTTTGCCAAATTAAGAACACAGCAAGCACTTCAGTTTACATACTGCGTCCATAATTAAAAACGTGAGTAAAACATCAAGCTTATCAAACTGAGGAAACTGTTACCAGGTGACGTCCAACAGCCTGTTTTGTACAGGCCAAATACTTTCATATTGTGAGCTTTGATGAAGAAAACAGAAACTTTGAAACAATTGCTACTTGAGACCAGAGACAAAGAGTGCATGCACTTCATCCTGTCCTCTCTTTGATATTAGAACTGCACTGGCATTGCATGAATATGACCTGGAAAGAACAGATGGGGTAAAGCTGGTCTGAATTTTGCCCTGACCATGCTTGTGAGTGAAGAGTTTCATAAAACAACCTCTATTCAAAATGCTGGTTTGCACGTTTATTCAGAGGCTACAACTTTACCCATTCCCCAGACTCCAACACAGGGTATGACTTCAAGACATATTCCACTCTGCAGGTACTGACAGTGTCATACACGAAATTGCGATGTTTCCCTGGGTTTATATGCACTAAGGTAAAGGGGAAATGTTAAACCAAGGCATATACCATCTGCCTTATCTGTGCTAGCAACTCTGCAGAGAGATTGGGTCAAATTTGAACTACTTGTGCTAGAGCAATATGTTTCCTGGAATGATCATATAAGCCATACTTGAAAAAGCAAGCAATAGGCTAGAGATAAGGGATATATCTTGCAAGCAGGTGTATGGGAGTCATGGTTTTAGGTGTTCTTACAGACTCCTGCCAGGGTGATGGACAAAGGAAAACATTTGTTTACCTTGTCCTAAAAAGAAAAAATCAAAAGAAAAAAAAAAGATTAAAAAAGAAAGAAATCTGGGTCTTCTCAGGTTCCTAGAATTTAACTTTTACTTGCAGTAATCCACTTTGCTTTTAGAATTGCTTTGATAACTGTATTTTGTAATTTATACGCTGGGACAAACAAGCTTTCTTTTCCAAGAACATTATCTAAAACTTCATTTAAGAGAATCACAGTGACGTCTTTACCAGTTACATCTCAGCAAAGTTTCCTTTCATCGTGGCTCCATGAGGTATAGGTCTAGGAAAACCACGCCTACCACCACATGAGAAAATTTTCCACCAGAGGATCTTTGTAGAACGATCTCTCCTGGATCACACTGAAATTTCTCCCTTAAGAGAAGCAAACACTGAGGCTGGACATGTAGCTGCATACACATAGGTAGCAGCAGCGTCAGCCACTCACCTTTACACCTGGAGGGCCTCTTCGACCTGCTGCTCCCTGGGAAGGAGTGGCATGAGAGATTACATCCAGAACACCACGCAATATGTGAAACAATAGTTTATAATACAATACATTATACATGCAGTCAAATCAAATACAGCTTATAGAAAGCTGAGATTATTTCCAAAGAAAGGTTTAAGGTAAAAATGAGAAAAGAGAGTGGATTTGGGAAAGAAATTCTTACACAAATAAGCCTTATCACAAACACACACACACACACAAAAAAAGGCTTTAGACCCTTAGTGAGAGCAGAGGGAAGGCATCTCAACAAAATTCTGGAAACATCTTCCCAGGCAGCTGCTGCTTGGCCAAAATAAAGAGAACATGAGCCCTCTTCTCTCCCTCTGAGCTAAAAGGCCTGCACTGCTTCCCCCTGCATGCTGCCCAGCAGCACCAGAGATGTTACTGTTAAACCTCACATCACTAGAGGCCTTTAGGATGTTTCTGCAGCCTGAGTGATCATCATTCCTGACTTTGGCATTAGGCATCTTTTTGACAGACTAGAAGAGGTGCCTTCAGGAGTTCCAGTCTCCAGTGCATTAAAAACAGCAGCTCAGCTGCCAGTGAGTTTATATATAGGCTTGAACAGGCATATGGAACTTGCAATCACAGGGAGGAAGAAGGGATAGATTTACCTATAGTGAAATTATGACGTAATTAAGGCTCATAGAAAAGGTTGCATTGAATTTAAGGCTTATGACTTCACATGAATTAGACCTGAAATTAATGGGACAACAAATTCCTGATTTTAAAAAAAACCAAAACACATTGCAATACACAAACCCTACTAAATTTGAAGGCAAATGTGTTTCACTACAAAAATTCTGTAAGATTTTTGTTCCCTCTCATTGCAGGAGTTTTAAGTGTGGGATAAAAGGAAGAAGGGAAAAATTGGTTTTCTCAGTGGGAACACCATTGTATCTTGTACCAGTTACTTCCATCCTGTATTGATTACTATTCTTACATAAGGGCCAGCATCACCCTGCTCTCCTTGGAGTCCATGTGGTCCTGGGTCTCCCTGCAAAACAAAGTAATGAACAAGCTCTTTAATACTCTTTCTTTTTCTTGTACTTACACATTCTTCTTTATACATTCCTTCTTTGTTTCTTCTCCTACGTAATTTCATTGCAATCAGTTGTATCATGCTAAATGCTGATTCGTGTTTTCTGCAAATCATTTACAATGAAAAAATGATAAACCAGAGAGATTATGCTTGCTTTGGATTTCCAATCCATCAGTTATTAACAGTTGATACCTGGTCAAGGCTTTTGTGAAATTGTTTTTGTTCACTTTAGCCTTTCAGTTAGACTTCTTATGATGAGAAAGTTTCATGAGGTTTGTTTCCAAAAGGTCATCAAAACACAATTATTCTCAAGAGTGACCCTCACAGTTTTTCTACTGATTTCAGCACACTCTACATAGACATATATGAACACATGTATGCCTGAACATGTGTGCAAAACCCTACTTGTTCACTAGAATCAAACTTCCAAAATAGTGGATTTTTCTCACATGTTGCTAGTTTGCACCCTCTTAAGCTTTCATCTACCACCACTTATATACTACTGACCAACTACTTATAATCTTTGCTTATTCTTTCCAAACAAAGAGCAACAGTAAAAGGGGTTGTGCTTTTTTTAATGTTTCTTTTCTTGCAGTATTGCTCAAACACCTCTTAAAAATTCAGACATCACTCCCAGCTCTTATATTCTAGATACAGGTCAAAACAGAGTTTATCCACCACCCTGAGGAAATAGCAGTTCCATAGTAAAATGAGTACAGCCTGTTGATACCCAATGCATTTTTCCCAGCATGGTTTTTAACAGTATCCTTACAACCCATTACTAAAAGCCTCTCAGGTTGATAATGTAGATTTCTGGCAGAAGAATATATTTATACTAAATCCATATGTTCCCTTAGCTCTATAATATGAGAACATTTCCACAGTCTTTGTTATCCTTTTTAACTTTTTTTTCTCTTTTTTACACTGTACACTGAAAGCTTTCTGTGTTGCAGACATACACTAAAGGCAAAATACAAAATAAAAGAAAAGAGCTGCTTAGTCACTGGACAGCCAATAGAATTTAGCAATTATGCAAATCCTCTACCCATAATATAGAACTATTATCTTACCTGATGTGCTGGGTTTCCCTTTTCACCCTTAGGACCAGGAACATTATTGCTAGTTCCAGGATCTCCCTGGAAAAATTAAGCAGAAAGCTTAGCCTTTTCAGGGACCACACATTTATTACTCTGATTACAGAGGCAGAATATGGAAAAAGGATTAATGAGGATTAATTGTAGCCAACACGAAATACAAAAGCTATTTTAAATGAAGATGCTTGTAAGAACACTATATAGCAAGTTTTGCAAAGTTTCTTTTGCAAAGAGATGAAAAGAAATATTACTAATGGGCAACAAATTAAACCCTGAAAATGTGAACCTGGTCTGGTTGTTTGAGTACAGATAATTGAGTTAAGATCATAGCTAGTTAGTGAGTTTCAGATGGAGTTACATTAGAATGGAGTTCCATTTATCTAGACACGGGTGAAATCCTGATCTCTCAAAGAGGCAAGTTACCACGACACCTGATTTATTTTTTTTAGGTCTTTGAAATATACGTGGTGCCTTCACTGAAATTTTGGTACTTGGGGACTGCATTTATACAAGGCTCTGGAGCATGAAAGGAAAAAAACGTCAGCATGAAGAAGTAACTTGCCTTTGCATCACTATAAATTGCTAACCAGGAGTCAGTGCACAGCGTTTTCAGGTGACCCAGAAATTCCTCTGTAGGGTGGGAATTTCCCTCCACCAGGGAGGACTAAGTACCTCCAAAAGGAGTTATGTTTCCCATGGTAAAAACAAACAAACAAATAAATAAAACAAAAATGCAAGGAACAAGCAGGAGACCTGAGGCTTAAACACCTGCTTCCAAGCAACACATCAAAACACATCAGTCCATCTGCATCTAAAGAGTTCAGGAGTCCTGGAATATACCGTACTTCTTGCAGAGTACTGCTCCATCTAGCATTGTGAAAATCTCTTCAAATCACATATATTTCAGGCAGCTCCATGACAAAATCCAGGCACAAATCAGTGCAACCTAAGAAAAACGAAGGAATACACTTACATGATCTCCTCTCAGACCAGATTCTCCTCGTTCACCTGGTTCTCCTCTGGGGCCTTTTCTGCCCTAAATTCATAAAAAGAGCACAAGCAATTTGGGTACATGAAGAAACAGTATCTGTGGTAGAGGTAGGCCAGATAAGAGAACACTGATCTGTTTAAGTCAGTGGTGCTACACTGATTTACAACAGGAGCCACATCACATTAGAGAAGAGGCAGCTATTAAAAACAACTTAACTTACAGGCATTACAGACAGCATCACACTTTGGAAAGATGGTTCCATAAAATCTAAACATTACTATAAAGGATACTTTACTTGTTTTCCTGCATTGCCTTTCTCTCCAGAAGGTCCAGGAATTCCACGTTCTCCCTAGACTCATAAAGAGGGAAGAAAGAAGAAAAAATTAATGGTTGTTCTTTCTGATAAAGGTGGATCCCAAATTTTGTCTGTCAGAATCCAACTTCAATCAGATACATAACTCTAAACAACAGAAATTCTGTTCAGGTTTAAAGCCCATTCAAAGTCACAAAAACCTGTACTTTTGAAACCTGAGGTAGGTGTCTTTAATTGCACTACACATTTAAAGCAATGATTACCTGCTCTCCGTCGGTACCATCAAAGCCACTCTCACCGTGTTCACCCTGTAGTAATAAGCAAAAAAAGCCCTGTTAGCATCAGTACACTTGCCTCTCTGAGCAGGGGAGGAAGTGTTCACCCTACTTTTGGAAACTTGAATAAGAAGAGTGGTTTTCAATGGCTATCATGAATAAATAATAATACTAATTATAAATAGGAATTAATAAATCATATTTCTAAGGAATTATTAACTTGAAACTAAAACAATTTATAGTTAAGAACATTTAATAAGAACAATGGTTCTTAAAAGTATAGGTCTTCATCAGCATTTAAAATCTGCTTTTCCATCTGTTAGTTTTCAAATCTTCTTCCCTACTGCAGCACCTTCAAAATCTAAATATATTACAAAGTATAACTACTAGTATCTGATCTAAAATGCTGATAATCTTGTAATGCTGGTGTCAACCATCATATGTGTTTGTGCTTTTTTCTTTTCTTTTTTTTTTTTTAATAATTTCATACCATGAGTGGTATATTGAAAAGCTAGAAAGAATAACCATGATAAAAACAATTACAGAAGACTAATCTTAGGCTTTAGGATGTGTAAAAGAAACTTCATTACTGTTTCAGCAATGTGATGCTTGCTACATAAACGGCAGCCACATTCCCATTCAAACACACACTGCTCTTCTTTTCCCTTTGTCTGCAAAAATGAATCACAATATTGCAACCATTTATGGAAGCCATTTTCCCACAAAACACCCACCCCAACCTTAGGCAGTCTGCAATGTTAACTTGTTGTTCAGATGAAGAGTGAGGCTTCTGTATGTAGTTATAACTGTGAGAACTTTATTTCATTTATATACGCTCCACAATGTTTCAGATCTGGCCAAATAACACACACAGTTTTTAAAGGACATTTTGAAGTGCTGTTTCTGTCTTTCTTTACAAGGATAAAAATGAAGGAATTAACTGTGATTCTTTTATTTGCAGTAGGAAATGGAATTAGCAGAGACCACTACCTTGAAAGCTGAAAGGATATTCAACAAATCACTGAAAGTGGCACAAGAGCATGTTGTAAATCTAGTGAAACGAACAGGAGTCTCACTCTGATAAAGAGTACAGCTACAATTGCTTTGTAGGTTTTGATGCTAAATTGACCATGCAAAACAACATACTTAAGTTTCCCGAGGAATATTTTCATTAACTTATAACAGTTTGGTATGTACCACAAGAAAAAAAAAGCTGGATGTACATTTTGATAAGAGTAACATGTTACAAACAATAATTTTTTGAATAAGTATTCCAGAAAATTTTGAGCACTAAGTAAGCAATCATGACTTTTATTCAAGTCTTAATTTTTCCCATACTCATTTCCTACCTCAGAAAACCTGAGCCAAACTTCATAGTATTAAATATTCAGTGTTGCCTTTTTTCTTCAAATAGCTGTACTGAAATGCCTTACAGACTTCAATAAACTGCCTCAACCTTGCTAAGTCAACAGTATTGAATCATATTTTTTTATGTGCTGAAAGTTTCATATTTTTATTTAAAATAAAATTAATGGCTATCATGACACAACATAATGAAGACATTCACATATTCATTGGATTTCAGCAGGGTTTGTGCTCCTCATAACTCCTACCATACAATTCAACTTGGACAAATCAAAATCGTCAGCAAGCACTCTCCCTCTTCTACAATCAGATGTCTCATATATTTAAGGGAAAACAAATTACTTCAGGGAACAGAGCAGAAAATGGAAAAGGGAAGTAAAAACACATGGGAGGATTAAAACAGTCAGTACAGAGCAGTACTTTACATAGAGCTGAGGCATCAGAAACGCCCTCTGAACTTTCTCACATGAACAGCTGCTCAGGTTTGGAAGCAAATACCTTCTGAGTCTTTGAGGATCCTAAATCTTTTCTAGGAGCGATTTTGTATCAAAGCACCCAACACAATTTGAATTCAATTTTAATTGCTCTAACTTGGTAACTAATATTGCCATTATAGATCAACTGTCTTCCAGGCTTCACTTTTTATTAACAAATTGGTGACATTATCTCTTTGCTGAACAGGTATGTTTGAAAGTTTAAATAAGCAGAGCTGCAAGAACAGTGGGTGACAAAAACAGCTGAAGAGAAGTTAGGATATTGAAAAAGTGTCAATACTGATTCAGTGAATATGCTGTCCAAATCATCAATAAATATTAGTTACAATCTTTTTTCCCCCTTCTGCTCTGCTTCCTCAACAATTAGAATATGAGATTCAGCTGATCAGAATTACCACCTTGACAGATTATTAAAATAGCCAGTAATAAATTCCTTTCCTGTCAATTAGACTAAATCAACTATGATTGCAACCATGCTAAAAATACAATACAAGTAAGACTGCTGGCTTTTAATAATGTGATACCTAACAGCTCACTTAAATCCATTCTTATACAACCACAGCAGAAGTACATTAAATACTCTGACCTTTTTACACTGTTTTCCTTCCTTGTTGATATTTTCATCTTACAATGTAGCAGGAACTTAAAAGGAAGCAGAACACTGTTCTCAAAGAAAATTGATCACACATGAAAACACAAACCTGACTTCCTCTATAGCCTCTGGCCCCCTGAAATTAAAAATAAACAAAGATGAAGTTTGTTGAAAGTATTTATATTGAATTTGAGAGGCAGGGTATAATAACTTGCTGTGTAGAAGCATGCTGGGCTCAGTATTTGTAGTCCCTACTGTAAAACCTGCTACTGTCACGTGTGGGATTGACACCCTTCCTGTGGGAAGGAGGTACAGCCTTCATTTTCATGCCCGTTCTGTAAAGCTTTATAGCTTTACATAAGGCCAGTCTGGAGTTGGTGGTGGAAAAGTCACTGGCAAGTTGCTGAGTCAGCAATCACCTTAGCAATTTGACCATGCTTCGGTTACACAAATTATCTCTCAAAAGGAGACAGCAAAAATTGTCTGCTATTCTTACAGCTGGGTCTTGCTGTCCCTCCATGCTTCAAGTAAACAGCACAGGGATTTGTCCTCAGTACAGAAAACAGGTCTGTTGGAAATAAAATTAGGAAACACTTCAAAGTGACATACTTGCCTTATGGCCTCTGGCACCTGGACATCCCCTGTCTCCTTGAGTGCCATTGAAACCAACTGGGCCTCTCTCCCCCTAGAAAACAAAAGAGAATGTTCAAACTCATCCATATGATGATGGCTATTGTTTAAGACACGGTATAAGATTAAGCAAGACGGAATTATATTACCATTCACTGAACTAAGAACACATATGGAAGTCACCTGGAAATTTTCATACTGGCCATAAGAGAACAGTCAATTATTCATTTGAGTTGCACATGGTTCTCTGCTCTCACTATCACGCCATGTTTTAGACTGCACTAACAATCTCAGACTGAAATCTCTGTGCTTGAAGGTAGGCCTTTTGGTGGGTTGTTTTTTAACTGAATATTGATTGACTTTCCTCTAATCACTGATCTTTGAAGACTTCTACTCCATGTTTGTTAAGATGGAAGTTCTAAAAAAAAAAATGGAAAGAAAGCATCATCTCCCAGCAGATCCCCTTAAAATTGCTGTCTAAAAAGCTAAACAATGTCAAATGAAATGAGAACAAACACGTGGTAAACATGAGAGCTCCTGTACTACCATGCAAAAGAGAAGACAAACTTGAAAAGCCTAAGATCAGAAAAACAAACACCATTCTCTTTCTTTTCTCATCTTTAAAGAAAGGTCTCTCTCTAGCAAAAAGGCAACATGGATCACATTCTAGATGAAGGTAGACAATGGTACCACAGAACCACACAATATGAAAAAACAAAAGTGTAACCATTTTGGCCTGGCTGCATTGCCTATGTGAAACATTAAGACTAATTTCTGAGCTGAGTACTACACCATGATAAACCAAAGCTGTCCAGCATTATCTCCCCAACGTCCTTTCCTTGTGGCATCTTCTGTAACCTATTACCTGCAGTCTGCTTTCTGCTGTGTATTTACTACATTCAATTGCTTTGGATGCTTCACATACCTTGGGGCTGGAAAAAAATTTAGCCTTAAGCAAGAAAAATTTACAACATGGAAGTCTCTTGTTGGCTTCACACGCAGGAGATGTGTAAAGTTTCTGAAAGTGTGGACATGATTTCTTCTCATCCTTCCACAGTAAAGAAAAGAAAAACGAAGGGACCAGAAAATTCAGAAAGAAAACTTCTGTAATTTATCTGTTCTAGAAGATTATTCTGGATTCTTAGAAGGTCAAAAATAGAAATTCAATTTGATACATAAAATCAAATTCAAAATTGTTTCCACCCCTTCATCACTTAAAAAAAGACAAGATTTAGAAACTTTCAAATCAAAGTACTGTGGGGAAAAATTTGGGGCATCCCATTTGAATGTGTTCACAATGTTTCTCATTTTAAAAGCCCCTAAGGGTTTGAATTCTAATTCCTACTTATATCATGTCATTCATGTTTGTAAAAGGATGTAAAAATAGTTCTATACCTGAGTAACAAATATTTTTAAGTCATTATGGAGATTACTCATATGGAATTTTACTCTTAACGTTCAGAAAATCAGGCCACCTGAAAAAAAAAAGTAAATGCTGGGGAAACTGCTCCAGTTTCTGTGGAAACAGCCAGTGATTTCCAAAGAAATTGTAAAACCACCATCACAATGCACTTTCTTGAGAATCCCAGATGACAACTGTTCTTTTCCACTACTGCCTTTTTCCAAATAGACAGTAGGTTTGCCCCAGGCTGCCTCACTAAAGGCTGACCAGGCTGACCAATCTTCTGTGAGAACTGGAACTACTCCAATGTGGGTTTTAGTGTTACGTACAGAGATAAATCCTTGGCCAGTTCTCAGTTTGCAGGCTTCTCTCCTGTAGTTAGGAGTAATATAGAGGTCATGGGTGCAGTGTTGTAACCTAGCTAAACCTAGAACTAGGTGTAAAGAAATTATGGTGCTAAGGAAATTATGTCTTATTCTTTGGGGGATTTTTGTTTGTTTCTAGACAGTAAAGGAGGAAGAAATACGGCCAGTGGGCTGGGCTTTGGCTTATGCACATTATGTTGAAGTTTAGGTCAGGAATAGCACACTGCAAAGGATTTGGAAATCATCAAAACATATTACAAAATTTAGATTTGTTATCCAGTCATAGAATCATAGAATTGCCTAGGTTGGAAGGGACCTTTCAGATCATCTAGTCCAACCATCAACTTAACTCTGACAAAAACCATCACTCAACCATATCACTAAGCACTATGTCTTTTAAATACCTCCAGGGATGGTGCCTCAACCACTTCCCTGGGCAGCCTGTTCCAATGCTTAATAACCTTTCCAGTGTAAAAATTTTTCCTAATATCCAGTCCAAACCTCCCCTGCATAACTTGAGGCTGTTTCCTCTTGTCCTATCGCCTGTTACTTGGGAGAAGAGACCGACATCCACCTCTCTACAACCTCCTTTCAGGTAGTTGCAGAGAGCAATAAAGCGATAAGGTCTCCCCTCAGCCTCCTTTTCTCTATGCTAAACATGCTAAGAAGGGAAGGGATGGCCTTTTCTACAAGATGTTTCAGCACAGAATCTGGTAGTCTGTCACAAAAAAATTAGTGTACGATTTAGCCATAAATATACCACATAAAATGCTGTTGTGTGATTCTTTCTAATTGATTCTTTATCTGTGTTAGAAGTTATTACTAACTATGGTGAGGTGAGAAGCATAGAGAATCAAGTCTGTATATTTACCTTCAGATACATATTGCTTAAACACATTTTAGGTTAACATTGATGAGCATTCAGTGAATGAATAAGTGCAGACACGTTCAGGCACCAACCAACATCACCTTAGCAGGAAGGAATAATATTTACTTACAATTCCACCTTCCTCACCAGGATGGCCAGGAGATCCTCTGTACCCTGTACTTCCCTGAAAAACAGGAACTTGAGAAATAAGTAACACTGTTCTCCAAGCACACTGGGTTCATTTCTATCAGATTACTCTGCACGTGGGGATAGAAAACATTTCCTGAAAATGAGACCTGGTTATGCTGAGGAGGGCAGGTTCCATCAGCTACATTCACACAGACACTCTGCACAGTCCTATGTAACAAACAAGCCAAACCAAACCAAAACCCAAAAAAACCACAACACAACAATATTCAATATAAATATTTCAGTATGTTATTTCAGGAAACTGCCTGATGTGTTAAGAAAGCTCATTGGGATGTTTGGTCAAATTAAATATCTTCCTTAGTGATTTGGAAAAGAAAGCATTATACAGTAATGAAATTCTAAGGTGGAATGAAAAATATAAGGAGTTGAAAGCTTGTTAGGAAAGCTTGTGCTGCAAAAGCATGCTTTTACAATTGTAGGCTGTACAACCCAGGCATCAGTCTGTCTGCCTGCAAAACAATTATGTCTACATTCTGAACACTGTTTTGTCTAAGTATGTTAATCTAGACATTTTAGTAAAACAGAAGGATGTAAGAAAATCAAGAAGAGTAATGGAAAAAAATCGTAAATTGGTTTATGAATAAATATCAGAAGACTATACTTTTGCTAAAAGATAACCAAAAATTCATTTAAATGCAATCACATAACTGAAGAGTGGAACTACAGATATAACTTACTTAGCATGTTACTGGAATAACTGGAAATAATGGAATCAATAGTAGTCAGATGGAGACTATATGTACTAAAAACCTTAATAACTAAGTCTACTAGCATGCTGTAGAAGTGATATCTACAATACTTGAAAGGCTTGAAACAGACAATATAAAATCTTAAAGAAAATAATGTAAACTGGTATTTTATTCAATAAGAATAAACTTACAGAAGAGGATATTTGGAATAAACAGAGGATAGCAAAAGGATAAGGCTCACACATAGGGAAGAAGGATTATTTTCTTCTCTCGGCTTGTCGGCTGGAAGTTTCTCATTCACAATAGCTAATAAGCTTCTTGGTTAATCAGACTTAAATTTTTAAATCCCTCTCCATTTTCTACTGAATTGGTGAAGGAGAGTGCTTAGTGCTCTTTATATGTACGAATTACCATCATTACAAAAAGACTTTTGAAATAGGAATATGCAGCAGAGAAATGATCACATTTCATGTTTCTCCTTCATCTGTCCTAACAGCAAAGGTCATGGGCACATGCATGCATGCTCTGAAATACTACCTTGAAAAACAAAGCAATCCTTAAGTACTGTCTATCTTAGCTCTCCTACCTTCCTTCCAGGACTTCCCTGGCCACCAGGATCACCATTTTCCCCAAGGCATTTACAAACCACCTTACAGCATTTCCTTTCTGCAACAGTATCCTAAAAAATGGCAAGAAACATCTCATTTATGTATATTAATCATAAAACAAAACCTGATTTTTCCCCCTTTTATTTATATCACAGAAGGACTTACAAGATTTCTCTGCAAGATGTTTGCAATCTCTGCAAACCCAACACTCAGAGGTTCGTTGTATCCAAATCCTCTGCCAAACTCTATTTCCCGAAGTTCTGTCAAATTCTGTGTATTGTCCAGGCCAACTAATAGAAATGCATCAAGACCTTCAACATAAGCATAGATTTAAATTAGTGGATGTCTGAACTATATTATTTAACCAACAATATCATTGTGAATAAAAGCAGTTCTCTAAAAGACTTACATTTCACTGCTTCAACACAGTATGTTAAAAGAAATCAAGATATTGAGAAAAAATCTATAAGAGAAAAATCCAGACTAGTAATTTTACGATTAACTTCTCTCCCCACTTGTCAGACCAGACTGCTACTCAGTGCCCAAACAGAAGTTGAAAACTGTTCTCTCCTGCAGAAGTCAGAGTTGGGTCTAACCTCTGGTGCTGCACTCATCAGTGAGAGGGGCTGCCCTGAATTGCCCCAGCTGCCAGAGCTGAACTCCAAAAACCAGAACCATCCGAGGCCCTCTGCACCCCTAGGCGTGTTTCTGGCATCATCTGGCAGACAAGCTATCATGTACACAGGTTCACATGGAGAAGCAAACACTCTCCCATTGACTCCTGAGGAATGCCATATTGGAGAGGTAACGTCACGTGGATAAGTCGCAGTGGGGGAGCAATACATTGGGCCATTGGTAGTAGGAGGCTGGAGCATCAATGTGGTACTGTATTACCTTTAAAGTGAAGTGAGTCAGCTGCTTTTCTAAGATCTCCCAGCGAATCATCCAGCCCATCTGAAAATACTAACAGAACCTGTCAGGAAAGGGAGTAATGACAAGTCAATTGAGAAGAGACTAAAAGTTGAGTCATTGTAAAAAGTACAGTTTGCATTGAAAACTGGCTATGAGGTGGTCAAATTGCACTACACTGTGGCAGATCTGGAACATGTGCTGGAAAAAGAGCTGAGGAGCAAGGAGAACAGAACACAAAAGCCTCTCCTCCCTGACAGCATTCACATTTGAGGGATTTGTCTTGGTGACCAGTTCATAGTATTGCTATTAATTATATTATATCTGTCATCTTCTTAGTATGCTAGGTGGAAGGCCAATTCTGCTGTGACTTATCCACTGAAGAGCTTTCTCTATCAGAAGAGTTCTCCTATATGTGAATATCAAGAAGAACTTAGAGCAAACAATTTCCCTTTCTACAAGAGCAGGTCCAGTTGGCTGTCAACTGAGCCACACCAGGAAGCGCATCCTCTCTGGGTACAGACCTCCCTCCCCGCAGATGCTTATGTCCCCTCGCCCTTTCTGCATAGGCAGTGCATCACCCTGCTCCACCTTCTGACATATTATTCCTTGTTAAAACATAAGGCTTAGCTCACATAAGGATGCTAATCCTGACCCTTTGCATTTGCTACATTTACACCTTTTCATGCCAAAGAGCTATAGGTAAGCCTCTTTCAGGGCTGAGGAAAGCACAGTTTCTTACAGTTACCCTCCAAGCTACCAGCCTCTTCCCATTTATCTCCTCACCTTCCCCCTTCAAACCCACAGAAGTCTTCTCAGGCCCCACTCATCCAGTGGATTAGGTTTCCCAGAAAGAGGCTGCAAAGTTAAACTGTCTCCTGCCCCCAGTGGTAATGACGTTAAGTCCCCCTAAACTCTCTGACGAACAAGCGGACAAGCACAGTTAGAGTCCCTTCCCTCCCATCCTTCTTATTTTACATTCCCAGTACAATGCACAGCTTGAACCAATGTGAATTCTGTTACTCCTGTTAAGGCGAATTTTTCCACAAGTGACAACAACAATCATCCCACTTCTGTGCTAAAGCAGCAAGGAGACTAGAATTTAAGAGCGGGTAGAGTTAACTGGTTTTGGTGGCGGAAAGCTCCCAAACATCCAATATGGAGGCACCGGTACTGATTCTATATTTGCTCAAGCAGATTGTGATACAGTGGAGAGCTGGACCATGGGTAGGTAAACACACCACAGACTGTTAGAAACAACACTGTAGGCCTGGGCTTGATGCTTTTTTTTGGCAATCTTTGGGGGCGGGGGGGGGAATGTGCAGTGTTAGCGTGGGCATCATTTTTTTGCTTCCATTTATATAAAGCTCTTGTTGGAACACATCTGAGTCTTGCTTTGTAAAAATGCTGGAATGAGGTTCAACTCTTTTGCTAAGAAACAAACAAATAATAAAGAAAAGAAGAAATGCAAACAACAGAGAATTACTATCCCTGATGAGGTTTACAAATAATAATCTTTACAGAACAAGCACCCTATTGCTCAGAATCCTGGGGAGATTAAATTGGGATTTCACATGCATTCTAAAATCTTGTGTTTTCAATTTGCACATAAACACTATCAGGAAGGAATATTAATCTACTCGGAAAGTGCTGAGACACACAGCATATTTATTTCTAGTAGCAATGCATAAACAGAAAGAAGTCTTCCTTAACTCTATTCTTCAACAGGGATCTAACAGAATTGGCAATTTGGAGAAAAAAAGCACTGCTTTGACTTGTATGTCAAACAAGTTCTATCTGCTGAGGCCCAAAAGATGCAAAATTGTATGTGGTCATGTTCCCTATTCAGAATAAAATGACATTTTATGATATACGTGGTTATACAAGGGCAAATGAAAGAACAGGAGGTTCTATATAAACCTAAAGAAACACTTTTTTACCATGAGAGTGACTGAGCACTGGCATAGGTTTCCTAGAGGGGTTGTGGAGTCTCCATTCTTAGAGATACTCAGAAGCCATCTGGACACAATCCTGGACAGCCTACTCTAGTTGATCTTCCTTGAGCAGGGGGATTGGACAAGATGACCTCCAGAGCTTTCTTCCAACCTCAACCACTCTGTGATTCTGCTTATTGGAGTCACCAATTCCTGAGCTACCTTTTTGTCTCCCTGGAGTACTCCGCATCAGAGTCTATAAAAATCAAACTGCATAATTTTTCCAACATATATGTTCACACCATTAAGTTACCTTAATGTTAGCAGAGGTCACGTTAAAGAACTTCTCCCCAAGTGCCTGTAAGAACTCTGCATTCAGGTAGGTGTCCACAGTGGTCTGTGTATCTAAGAACTTCTGTATGATCTCTTCATTATATTCTTCAAAATCAGAGTCAAAGATGAATTCTCTCGTCTGTGCTAATACTTGGAACTTGAATCTAATGTTGACTGGAGAGCCAGCATTACAGCTGGTATTTGGCAGCAATTTCATCTGGAGTAAAAGCTTGGGGAGGAATGCTTGCAATTTCTGTTTCAGAAGCACCGTGGATGCTGGCTGCATGTGCCTTGAAATATCAATTGCTATAGAAAGATCTATGTTGCAATCTGAAAAAAGTAGAACAAACAGGAAACTATAAACCTACATTATTTGTGATCTCGTCTTTTGCCAAAATCACAGGAGTGGAACAAAATTCAATATGGTAGATTTAAAACCAGAAGTCAGAATCAGCGAGATAGGTTTTCCGTAAACATAAAATACCATCAGCCCACCAGTTTCAGTGGGGCTAGGTGAACTTGCAGGTACTAAGGACCTACATTACTGGACATATATACATACCCAAACTGCAAAACAGGTTGCTGTTCTCCAGCTGTCAAGTGTCCTTAAAGGGCCTACCTAGTCTTGCAAATGTTTCCATGAGCTTTGCTACCAACTGAGAATGTGCAGTACCTATTCCAGTTGTAATGGGAAGTTTGATGGTTGACTGTGCTTTATCACTTTGTCACAAGACCAGATGATACATACAAACGCAGAGCAACAGGCCTAAGAAACAAACATGAGAGAAAGAGGCAGCATTGCCTACATGCCATGTCATATATCCACTGTGAATAACAGCTGCTGTAAGGTGGGGACTATCTCAGTTATGGAATTGCTTGCATAGCTCCTGATAATAACAGCAAATACTGCAATGTGGTTAATTCCTTCTCCCTCCCCAATCATCTTGCCTTCATCAAGCTGCTAAAGCACTTGGCATATTTCTTTTGTACCTTGATTCTTCGTGTGCCATGCTGAATTCTATTCTGTGCCCCTGCATGCATTATCATCTGTTGTTGTACCTCTGCAAGGAAGTCAGAGGCATGCAGTTTTATCTGTAAAATTGCACTCTCCCTAATTTTGTTCCTTCTTCACCCATTGACTCTGAAACACTCATCAAACACAAGGTTGTTTCCTATGTTTGCTAGTTTGGCATAGTTCCTGTAGACCATTATTCCATATAAGCTTCATTACAGTTTTCTGGGTTTCCCCTCACTTATGAAAAAGATGAATGTGTTCAGCTCTTTAACAAAACAAATCCAGAAATAATTTCCCCTCAGAGTGGTCATCCTTATGTTTCAGTATTTTTACTTGCGGTACAAACTGCCCCCTAGAGGGTATGACTTGCTGGTAAGCAGCATGAAAGTCTTTAAATGTAAAAGGTCACATTGAATGAGTTTTGACAGATTAAAAAAACAACATTCAGGCCCCAGAGCAACATAAGAAATCTATACAGCTATTCTGTTTAGTCCAGAACAAGAAAAAAATTCTCTTAAACAGTTGAATATATATCTATACACACACATATGTCTACACACACATCCCTTAGTCATGCTCCTTACACAGGTTGTAAGGCTGTATATCTGATTTCAAGACTCACAGAACACCTGTGATGCAAAGGCCATCATCAGTTCAGGGAACTACATTTTTCTGATTGTGAAGGATGCTTCTGATTAAACATTTTGATGAACATTAAATTTATCGCATATTTCTTCCACTATGTATTCGTGTCCAGCACACACAGAGTAAGTTTTCACAATGAATTTTTTCTGAGATTTGGGTCTTTTTAATCACATAGTACGGAAGCAGAGTGAAGGGCAACCATGGACTCAGCAGTTTAGCCCTGACAAGTGGATATCCACACTGCCTAGCTCTTAAAACATTCCCTGACAATTCCCCAGTGTACCAGCAATAATATCAAAACAGCAGCAAAGCATTCACTTTTGTGCTAATGTGTTGTGCATGAGAATGTGTAAAACAGATTCTATAGGTACTCTATACTCTGTTGATAATCTGTATTTATTTGCAGGAGTAAACACCTCTGTGTAGCTAACTTCTTTTTAGAATCACCTCCCACACATATCCACATTGTTAAACTGCCCTGTCTTAGTGCTGCAAAGGTGTATCTTTCCCCTGTTGATGTTCCATACCTTGAATGCAGTTTTTTAAATTTGAAAAATCTGGCAGTTTAAGAGAAGGTGACTGGAGAAAGGGAATTAATAGATTTATTACAGGAAAGAAGATCAGTGAAAACAGGAAAACAGATGACAGGACAAAATAAAACAGGCTTCTCAGGAAGTTGATCTTTGTTTCATGAGACAAAGTTATGCAGAACTGAAGATAAATACATGCATTGCTGAGATCAAAGCCAATATGCTTTCCTTAACTTCTCTCTCTCTAAAGAAGTGTGCCTGTATATTATTAAGTTTACTGCTGTATCTCCCATTGAATCTCCCTGTTCTCTGGCCATGAAACACCAGGAGGTGCTACTACATCAGCCGTCATGCTGTTCCATGGCAGCGCACCACACTTCTGCAGCAGCCCCCTCTCTCTCTGCTTTCAGGAGCCGGGTTATGCCTTTTCAGATGGAGGTTTGCTCAGCTCTTGATGCAAAAAAGAGGGGGTGGGGGTGCAGAGCTCATACTGAAACAGGGCCAGCTGTCCTCTCTAAAAACCAGCTGAGTAGATATAATTCACATAGAGTAGCTTCTGGCTTTAGGAGGGAAGGCTCCGCTCTTTGTTTTGGCCCCTGGCACTCTGGCAAACACCGGACAGCTTGGGGATGATTAAGATCTCAGGAGCCCAGGGTGCAGAAGAGGCAAGGTTATCAATTTGTTCAGCCATTGTTACAAAAAAGCCTTAGACAAGCAGTGCAGTTATCCCAGTGCTCCTTTCTCACATTACGTTTCTGGTCACTAAGGGAATGAAACCTGGAGAACTGGGTTGGATCAATTTTATGGTATAACAGAAAGAACAAAGGGCATGTATCCAACACATGTAAAACATCCGGAGCTTTAAGGACAGTCAAAGGATGGGCACAGAGAAAAGAACCACTCCAGAACTGTCTCTTCCTGTTATCCCTAATCGATGCCATCCATTTACACCACAGTAGGTCACCCTCACCTTCAGTGGAGGAGGAGCTCAGACTTTTGATTTGTCATTCACTACATTTTTCTTTTTGCAACCTAACAAACACATCTACAGTATTATCTTACTACATACCTGGCATGAATATGTAATTTTAAAGAGCAATTGTATATGTTTTCTGCTTCAGTCTTCCCACATGACAAGGCGACTGATACCACAGCACCAAGTCAGCATAAACTCAAATACAAAAACACCATCTGACATCTGATAAAAGTTGCTGCATTAATCAAAGGTAGTGCTGAACCTTTATTTTCTTTGGGGTTGGGAGCCTCTCAGGCTGTGTGGCATCCAAGCTACTGTTGCCACCAAGAAGATGTAGTAAGCAATACCACCTTCTGTTTCTTATATAGGCGAAGCTTTTGGTAGCATCTCAGCATTACTGTGGATTTGCTGCTCACACCTTGCCAATACCTCCCACATATCCAAGGATGGATTTTCTCACAACCCCTCTCCCCAGTGCCTCTGTGAGACATAAGTTTTGTCATCAGCTGCTGCTGACAGTCCCACTGAAGCAGTATGGTCAGCTGTAGATGACAAAGTTAGGTTTTTGGAAGGCTCTTTTTTAAATATCACTGACATGTCTGTTTCTCTCTTTTGATTAACATACCTTGGGCATATTTGCTCTGGCTCCTTTCAGACACTGAGGAGCTATGAAAACGAATGCTAGATGTGAAGCACTGTCTTATCTCAGAAGTTATTTACCATACTAAAGAATGTAATGGTTCTTGACTGAAGCAAGGTGCAAGCCTAGAAAGTTGCAAGACTGAGTAACCTCATCAGTCTTCTTTGGTATAACAGCTGCATTGGTGTCCACCTAGCTCAGGTATTTTTATCAGGGACTGCATGTAGCTATGTGGATATTCGCCATTATACACCCAACAAAATGTTTATGTTACTTACCCTAGCTCGGAAGACATTTGGATTCACAGACCTGATTGACAATACTCCTCCCGAGGGTTTTCATTGCATCAAGGTTTTCTACTGTGAACAATCTCCTTGCATCACAAGCTATTAAAAGCAGCTCAAAGGAATTTATAATCCTTATGCCAACTGCAATGACATGGCTCCCATCACTTCTCAAAGCCATTGCTGCATCCTCCAGTCTGACAGCAGAGCACCTGTAATCACTACAAGGTTCTGTGACACTCCTTGGCTCTTGCGACCTCTACTGGCAGGCTGAAAAAAGCTCCGGAGAAGCCTCAGCCATTTGCCAGCGAACGCAGAAGAATGCAACTGCGCAATTCTGTTGATCTGTTCCTTTATCATGGTGTCAGTGCAGAACTCGTTAAGAGAATATTTTCTTTCTTGGCTGTACTGGACTACTCTGACACATACCTTTTCCCTAGAAATAACAAAGCTGTCCACAACTTCCATCATTAAGATCTTCATGACAGAAAAGTTACTTTTTTATATGCTGATCCATCTACCAGGAATACCAGATCTGCCACTTGACTGTTGCAAACTAAGGGGAAAAGCAGAGGGGAAAACAAACAAACAAACAGAAAAAAACACCAACAACTTGTGAGGAACATAACCTTGGCAGTGTTTAAACTTTTCCTTTTTCTCTGCAGTGTAAACCTTTAGTCACAGAAGCTGTTCACAGTAAGGCCATGCAAGGCCAACCCATCATCATCTATCCTACTTCAATCCACAGACATTCCATGCATAGATTATTCTACTATTAACTTGTAGAAGAAATCACAGATCTTTATGTATCATCAAAAGACCAGCTGGGAGAGTCACAACAAGGCAGAGCTTGCAATCAAAGCCGAACTCTCAGCTGAGGGAGATCAGACTTTACCTACCAATGAACGTAAGTCAGACTAACTACCCCACTCACCAGACTCATCCCCTTGCTACCTGAATGGCCACTGTGAGAAAAAAACCACAACACTTGAACTGCATGACTTTTGTGGAGAAAGACAGCATGTTGGTACCCCTGAAGTGAAGAGAATTCTTGCCTGATATTTTCATTGCAGAAGCAAGTTCCCTAGCGTTTTTATTGGCAGTGCATCATAGCTTTGTCCAAAGAGTAATCTTTCTTGACCTTCAGTAATCTCTTCAAGTTCTGCTCTGCTTGCTTTTTTCACTCCAACAGCAGTTAAGTTGATTTCACCTCCCTTCAAAGCTTTTACAGCCATGCGAAGGTTGGCTCTATCCAATGGTACAGCTGGTTCATCAGTAAGAGTAAGGATCCTGGTGACAGCATGGAAAGATGCATGCCCACCCTAGTTCACACCTAGTCTCTGCCTGGAAAAGCTCAAAGCTCTTGCTGTGAAGGGCTGGCCTGGCAGAGGCTTCAAGTTGAATATTGCTTCTCTACTCTGAGACTCAGAGGAGTATGAACTCAGTGAGAAATTCATCTCCCACTTGCATCTACAGACCAAAACACCAAAATGAACTTTATTCACCCCGATCACTGAGTCATTAGCTACTGCTTTTAGGAGCCGTTGCACATTTTTGAACTGCAGGTCTGCAACACCAGATGATCCATGCACCACATGGGGGCTGTGGGACCCCTAACCCCTAAGCCTGACCCTAACCCCTAATCTTGACCCCTGACCGTGACCTCCAATGCCCGAGCACTAGCCAAACTCCTACATTACTTGGACCAATATCTAGGGCATTAACAATTTTTAACAGAATGGCCCCTATCAGCTGTAAGTTTTTTGACCCCATTTTGCTGGAGTCATCCATAAGAAACACAATGTCTGCAACAGTCGCACTGGAGCACAGTAAAAGCAAAGTAAACATCAGGCAGATAAGAGTGAGTCACGCCATGGGATAATCAGAATAGGTTGCTACAAAAAGGATCATCTCAAGGTAATACACAAGATGGTGCTACAACAAAACATGAAACCTAAATCCCTATCAGTGCTGAAGAGCAGAGATTTATATATTGATTTTCACTATAAAAGAAATCCCCAAAATAAACACCATACCTTAACTGGTCCCTTGCCCACACTACAGGAAAGTTTGCTAGACAAATGCTTTTCCCATTCTCCTGCAGAGTGACTGCTAATCGGGACACCCCAGAATATTAGGGAAGTTATTCTGTGGTTAAATACAAGCTCTCCTATGGTCATTTTCTTGCCCAATATCAAAGCCACTGACCATTATGTACAAGAAGTCTTGCATGATCTTGAAGTTCTTTGTCCCTGTGCTACGCGTTCCATCTACCAGGAAGATGATGTCTGCTATAGAAGCTTTCCTGCAGACTGAATAAATATTTTGTAATTTTCCTGTTTTCCTACAGGATGTGTAATCTAATAGAAGAATAATTTTCCATCCCGATTACTTTTCAGAATCCAAGACCTATTGGCCCTTGTCAGAATAGTCTTTCCACCTATCCTGATAAATTCTCAGCACCCACTAGTTCCTCCTTTTCCCCTGTTCATCATACAGAGGGTCAGAGGCTACATCCTCTGCAACACCATTCTTAGGCAAAGGAGACCAGCTTTGCTGCGGAGACCAGCTTCAGGGCAGGTAAGACTGCGCTGGGGAAGGGATCTGCAGCGAAAAGGGCCAATGAAAAGCTCTTTTTGGGACTTTTGGAAGCCGGCAAAAGCCCTCGGCCTGTGCTGAGGGCTGTCAGCTGGTGGGCGGGCTGCTGAGTGAGCCTGGGGCGGAGCCAGCACCTCCCCAGTTGATCAAGCCACCAGGTTATAGGAAGCCTCCGGGAGGGCAGGGACTAGTCCCTGGCCACAGAGTGAGCAACCAGTGCTTACCCCAACTGGCTGTTGAGTCACAAGGTGTCACTTGTGTGTAGAGATCCAGCCATGGTTGCTACCTGGTTGAAGGCTGCTGTTAAAAAAACTGTGGGCACCCAGACAGAGGCCCCACACAAACATACGGGCGTCCAGGCCTCTGGCTGCAGAGAGCGCTGGAGCCTGGCACTTGCGATGGAGGGCAGCGGAGACAACACCTGTGTCAGATGTGAACAGGTAAACGATCTGCTCATTCTGGTGGCAGAGCTGAAGGAGGAAGTGGAGAGGTTGAGGAGCATCAGAGAATGTGAGAGGGAGAGCGACTGGCGGACCCATTCCCTGAGTGAAAGGGAACAGATTGAGGCCCCACACAAATCAGAGGACCCCCTCCCCTCTCGTCACCAGGCAGTAGGAGGGGATCACAGAGAAGAGGGGGAATGGAAACAGGTCTCTGCTTGGGGAAGCAGGCGAATCCCCTCCCGGGCCCTCCCACCTTCCCAGTTGCCCCTGCAGAACAGGTATGAAGCCCTGCAGGAGGAACTGGCTGTTGGAGAGGAGGACGATACACCCAGGCCAGAAATGTTAGAAAAACAAAGTCGCCATGGACCCAGCATCACAACTGGCTCCAAAAGGAAAAGCAGACAGGCCACTGTTGTGGGTGACTCTCTACTGAGGGGGGCGGAGGGGCCAACATGCCGTCCTGACCCATTTCACAGGGAAGTCTGCTGACTCCCTGGGGCACGGGTCAGGGATGTGTTGGACAAACTTCCGGCCCTAGCAAACTCCTCTGACGATTACCCCCTCTTAGTATTTCAGGTGGGTGGTGATGAAGTGGGTAGAAGGAGCCCAAAATCGATTAAAAGAGATTTTAGAGCCTTGGGGCGGTGGCTTAAGGGGTCAGGAACACAAGTTTTATTCTCCTCTATCCCTTCAGTGGCAATCACGAATGAGGAAATTAACGGGAAGAGGCATCAGGTCAACTCATGGCTCCAGGACTGGTGTTATCGGCAGGGCTTTGGGTTTTTTGATCATAGGCTGCTGCATGAGTCACCTGACCTGCTGGTGGCAGGTGGGATGCACCTGTCCCAGAAGGGGAAAAGAATTTTGGGGCAGGAGTTAGCAAGGCTCATTGACACGGCTTTAAACTAGACATGAGGGGGGAAGGTAAGATAACTGGGCCCATCAGGAATAAACCAAAGGGAGGCATGCCAGGGCTTGAAGGATGGTGAACTAGCGAGGACTCTTACTCTGCCATTTCATTTGAGAGAATGGACAGACATTTAGAAATCATGGAAGCACCTGAGAGGGGTCTGGTGGGAAATGGGGCCCACGCTCACAAAAAGGTGTTGGAATCATTAGCACATCTGAAATGCATCTACACCAATGCACGCAGTATGCACAACAAATGGGGAGCCTGAAGCCATGATGCACCAGGAAAACTACGACATAGTGGCTATCACAGAAAAGGGGTGAGATGCCTCACACAACTGGAGTGCCACAATCAATGGCTACAAACTCTTCAGGAGGGACAGACAGGAAAGGAGAGGTGGTGGAGTAGCCCTGTATGTTAGAGAATGCTATAAGAGCTCAGAAATCAAGTACACTGATGATGGGGTGGAGAGAGTTTGGATTAGGTTAAGGGCCGATAAAGCTGATATTGCTGTGGGAGTCTGCTATAGACCTCCCAACCAAAGGAGTGAGGCGGATGAAGCTTTCTATAAGCAGCTGGGGGAAATCTCGTGGTCACTTGACGTTGTTCTTGTGGGGGACTTTAACCTCCCAGATATCTGCTGGGAATACAACACAGCAGAGAGGGAACAATCCAGGAGGTTCCTGGAATGTGTGGAAGATAACTTCCTCACACAGCTGGTAAGTGAGCCAATGAGGCAAGGTGCCCTCCTGGACCTGCTTCTTGTGAACAGGGAAGAACTTGTGGGGGAAGTAAAGGTTGGTGGCCGTCTAGGGCACAGTGATCATGAGATGATCAAATTTCTGATTCTTGGGGAAACAAGGAGAGGGGTTAGTAAAACTGCCACCTTAGACTTCCGCAGGGCAAACTTTGACCAGTTCAGAAGACTGCTGGACAAAATCCCTTGGGAGGCTGCCGTGAAGGATACAGGAGCACAGGAAAGCTGGACATACTTCAAGAGAGAAGTCTTAAAGGCATAGGAGGAGGCTGTCCCCGTGTGCCGAAAAACAAGTAGGTGGGGCTAAATAGGGACCTTTGGCTGGACCTCAAGAACAAAAGGAGAGTCTATGACCTTTGGAAGAGGAGGCAGGTCTCTCATGAAGACTATAAGGATATAGCAAAGCTATGCAGGGAGAAAATTAGGAGACCCAAAGCGCAGCTAGAGCTCAACCTAGCTACAGCTGTTAAGGATAACAAAAAATGTTTCTATAAATTCATTAACAACAAAAGGAGGATTAGGGAAAATCTCCCTCCCTTATTGGATGCAGAGGGAAACATAGTCACAAAGGATGAGGAAAAGGCTGGGGTGCTCAATGCCTACTTTGCTTCAGTCTTTAGCAGTAGAACTAGCTGTTCCCTGGGCACCCAGCCTCGTGAGCTAGGAAACAGGGAGGGGAAGCTGAACGAGGTCATCACAATTAAAGTGGAAGTGATCAGTGACCTGCTACACCGCTTGGATGCGCACAAGTCTATGGGACCAGATGGGTTACATCCAAGAGTGCTGAAAGAGTTGGCAGATGTGCTCGCCAAGCCACTTTCCATTATCTACCTGAAGTCATGGCTAACTGGGGAGATCCCAATGGACTGGAGGGTAGCAAATGTAGCACCCATCTACAAAAAGGGCAGAAAGGAGGATCCAGGAAACTATAGGACTGTGAGTCTGACCTTGGCAGCAGGGAATGTCATGGAGTAGATCATCTTGAGTGCCATTACAAGTCATATAATGGACAAGCAGGGGATCAGGCCTAGTGAGCATGGGTTTATGAAAGGCAGGTCCTGCCTGACGAACGTGATCTCCTTCTATGACAAGATGACACGATTATTGGATGAGGGAAAGGCTGTGGACATTGTCTACCTAGACTTTTGAAAAGCATTTGACACTGTCCCACATAGAATTCTCATGGAAAAACTGGCGGCTCACAGCCTGGATGAGCATATGATCTGCTGGATCAAGCACTGGCTGGATGGATGGTCCCAAAGAGTGGTGGTCAATGGAGTTAAATCCAGCTGGTGGCTGGTCACAAGTGGTGTCCCTCAGGGCTCAGTGTTGGGACCATTTCTGTTTAACATCTTTATTGATGACCTTGATAAGGACATAGAGTGTATCATCAGTAAGTTTGCAGATGACACGAAGCTAAGCAGGAGTGTTGATCTACGTGATAGGGAGGCTCTACAGAGAGACTTGGATAGATTGGATCGATGGGCCAATGCTAATGGAATGTGCTTCAACAAGGCCAAGTGCCAGGTCCTGCACTTGGGCCACAACAACCCCATGCATCGCTACAGGCTTGGGGAAGTGTGGCTGGAGAGCTGCCTGGCAGAAAAGGACCTGGGGGTTCTAATGGACAAGCGGCTGAATATGAGCCAGCAGCGTGTCCAGGTGGCCAAGAGGGCCAATGGCATCCTGGATTGTATTAGAAATAGTGTGACCAGCAGAAGTAGGGAGGTGATTGTCCCCCTGTACTCGGCACAATATTCAGTACCTTGAATATTGTGTCCAGTTCTGGGCACCTCAATATGAGAGAGATATCGAGGTGCTGGAGCGAGTGCAGAGGAGGGCAACGAAGCTGGTGAAGGGCCTGGAGAATAAATCTTATGAGGAGCGATTGAAGGAGCTGGCACTGTTTAGTTTGAGGAAGAGGAGGCTGAGGGGAGACCCCATCGCTCTCTATAACTACTTGAAAGGACACTGTAGAGAGGTTGGTGCTGGTCTCTTCTCACAGGTAATTAGCGATAGAACAAGAGGGAATGGCTTCAAGCTGCAACAGGGTAGGTTTAGGCTGGACATTAGGAAAAAATCATTCATAGAAAGAGTGGTCAGACACTGGAATAGGCTGCCCAGGGAGGTGGTGGAGTCACCATCCCTGAATGTGTTTAAGACTCATTTAGATGTGGTGTTAAGGGATATGGTGTAAGGGAGAACTTCGTAGAGTGGAGCGGATGGTTGGACTCGATGATCCCACGGGTCTTTTCCAACCTAAATGATTCTATGATTCTATTCTATGATTCTATGAGAGATGCTGAAATTCACACCAACACAATTTCCATACACAGCCTGCTCAGATTTCATACGTAGTAAATGCATATGGTCATTGCTGTATACACTTCTGCATGTGAACCACGACAATAAGAATGCATTGATCTGGTGTTGAGTGTCCTGGTTTGAGTGACACAGGATTAATTTCTCTTTCATGAATTTTACTTTTCAGGAAAATCTCTTCTAATGCTAGGAAAAACTGCATTTTTAGAAGACTCCAATGTCTGAACTTGTGAAAATATTTACTTTATAGCCAGCTATGGTATGTGAGTTTCAAGGTCTCAGTGGTTTTGAGTTAGCCAGGTGCAGGGATGAGGAGGAGCGAGACCCGAGCACTCGACCCTAGCTGGCCAACAGGATTATTTCATGCCATGAATGTCACGTTCAATATAAATAGAAAGCTTGCTGAGGAGTTTCTCAGCCTTTTATGATGGCTGCAATTCTGAGGAATTCTTGCCCTGGCACCGGATCCCTGAGCCCTTCCCCTCCTCCCGAAACCACAGCACTTGCTGTGTACGACATTCGCTGTCCCTTGCTGGGAGTACACAGCTTCCTGCTGATAGAATTGGCTGAGTATAATCCTTGTATATTTTATATTGGTATTGGGATCAATATTGGTTCTTTCGTATTATTAATGTTAATTATCTAGTATTATTCTATTAAACCTGTTTATATTTCAACCCTTGGGTTTCCTTGTTTTTTCCCCGATTCCCCTTTCTGGGTGGGGAGGGGTCATCAGGTGACAGAATAATTGTCTAAACGAAAATAAATTGTTATGGATTCTTCAAACCATAACAGTGTGCCCAAAGGAAAAGTTACTCATGCACTTTGAGTTCCATTCTGCAAGCATACATTACTAATAAATATTTATTATCTGGGGGGGACAGAAATTGACACCCACTTAAGCAGGACTAACCACATTTACTTGTATTTACTAAACTCATGTGTTTCCACACCTTTCAGAAGCATATGACACTAGTAGGGCATGGATGAAACAGTTATTTCCTCGAACAAACAGTCTGCCAGAAAATGTTCTGCAACTGGACAGAACACTTTCTCAAGCAGATCTTCCAGAAGACTTGACTCACCAAAACGAAACTCCTAAATCCTATGACTTATCTTGCTTTTGGTGGTCTTACAATTGTAAGAGTTTTTCATTGCTTTTGCAAATATGGAACCTCAGCGTGCATGAACAAAAAACAGATTTTAATGAGCTATTGTATTTAATGTTGCATTTTTTAGGACAACTCCCTTATTCTAGTTTAAATATATGTTTCCTAAAGACATACCACGTTATCCCGAGTTATAGAAAGAATAAACTGTCATCAGTTCTTCATCTCTCTGGCATTGGGTATAAATGGAAAAAATTATTTTTGCTATCAACTTGAAAAAGAGTAATTTCTTTAGTGTATTACCAGTCTGCTGTGCATCTATAGAGCAGAAGGTGGAAACAAAGAGAAGAACAAGAAGTAGTTTCCAGTCATCCATTTTGAAAACCTCCCTAGGAAAAAAAAACACAAATACAGTAAGAAATACAGAGCATAATTTCCTCAGAAAGAGACTTTTAATTGTGGATTAAATGGGTAAGTGCATTTTATTAAAAACATGGAGGCTTTCTAGCTGTATGTAATTTAAAGTGCTTTAAATTAAATTCCTTCAGCTTTTAACGTACAGGCTTTGAACACGGAGCTGTTAGAGTCTGACACTGATGTACAGCATATGAAACTGAAAAAATGAACTGTTCTGCTCTGCTCTCACAATCGTGCTTTGTTCTGATTCACACAGCTATATTTACCACGATCCAAAATTCAACTAAAAGCAAACTATTCACAATGTAAGATTAATAGGAGTTATGCTTCTAAGATTCCCCTCTAGCCTAGAAATTCTCCACCCACACGTCTATTCAAAAGAAAAATTTTGTGGTGGTATCTCTATACAGTACACATAGATAAGAACAAGAATTTATTAACAAATGAAATATGCCAGCTGGCCAGTAATGAAGACAGTTGTCATATAAAACTGTCACAACTCAACGTTGTAGGAAATGGGAATGAAAATCTCTCAGCAAGAAAGTACAAAATTAAGACACATTGAGCTTAGGCACACGAAACAAGTGAGAACAAAACAGGTTTGAAAAACTTTCAATTCTAGAACACTAGTACACTAAATAGCTTAAAGAATAATAAGAAATAATGAACCAGAGCCTTGGAGACCAAGCGTGCAAAAAAGGATGAATATGTGTTGTTTTTCTTTGGAGCTGCTGAAGTTGTTCTTTAATGACTAGTTCCAGCTGCTTTTCTCCTAGTTCCACCCTCACATTCTGTCCCAGATCAAAACTGAGCTGTGTAGCACAATGCTTATGTCAGCAGGCAGATGAAAAGATTTTTGGTAACATTTATGAATATAAAGGCCAAATGCTTCTGCATGGTGACATGAGTAGCAGAGAACCAGGTTGGCTAGGTATGTCCAGCAGCGAGGATGAGAAAACCAGGTATAGTGCTCATTTATTTTATGAGCTCTGGTTATTCAAGTATTTAATACAGATGAGTAAAAGATGCCATCGCTGCATTTCAGCCAGGCAAAGTAACTCCTCTCACCAGACCTTTGTAGCTGGTCCTCTGTCAACTGACAGCACATCTCTTCCTATTCTGGGGAAAGAATAGCTTGATAGAGAAGCTGTCCATGTTGTACTTCTTTCCCATGGATGTGCATGTCAGAGGTACCAGTAATATAGAATAAGCCAAACACTGCTCTGTCTCAGGCTATATTTTGCACCTGTTGGTTGATCCTGGCAGATGCTCAGATCAGAAGAGATAGCTTGAGCTATCTTTATTTGAGTGAGCTACTATATTTGAATATTCCAGGCTTGTGTTTGACACAGAGTAAACCTCAGTAAACCCAGGATCCTCGATTGGCACTTTTTTTTTTTTAAATGGTTTCAGGTCTTCTGGAATTATGGAGCTGATTTGCACACAAATTTCCCTGGCATCTGTGTGTCTGCCATTGGTTAACATCTAATAACTATGTTGGCATGAATACTGCCTAAACTTGTAAGTAACAGAGAGAGAAATGTACATGAAGACACACAGAAGCAACTGGACAGCAGGCAAAACAGCAACTAAAGGGCTTCCTAGGCATGCTTCTTGGAACCCAGCACCATCCTTCTCAAAATCAGTCAGTCTCAGACACAGGTAAATTCTTCTTGTGGAAGGATGTGGAACTGTATCTGTATAGAGGGAGAGGATATTCAAGCGACAGCTACAGCATAACACATTAATCCACACATCAGTCTTTTTTGGATATACCTTTTCAGTATCTTCAAGGTATGTGCTGGGGGCAGGGTATCTACCTATACATGCAGAATGCTCCTCTTTATTTCTGTCACTTTTGTTTGATAACCTTCCCTTTGCTACTAGTCATCAAAAAAGTCAGAGTGATCAGAACAAAGGTCCATCTTGCCCAATCCCTTATCTTTCACAATGGCCATTAGCTTAAGGAAAGAGCATAAAAGGAAAGTTAAATATAGGTATCTTCTCCCTTCCACACAGACTGATTTAAAGGTTTCCAGGTTGCATTTGGGTGAAGACCATGCTTCCATAAATTCTTCTAATCTCTTTTGAAGCCAGCTATACTTTTATATTAAAATCACAAACCAATTACATTGTTTATCATATTGTAAACATCATTTATATTCTACTGAAAAAGCAAGTCAAGTGTCTATGAAAATACAAGTTGATGATCCAATGCTGCTGTTAACAATTCATCACACTGGTTTTTAAACTATACCTTGGATTTGCGAAGACAATTTTGTGGAAAGGCTACAGCTGATCTAACATCATAGCACAGGGTTCAGTTCCAGGTTATTAGGGTAACAGTATGTAATATTACCCTAGGTCTTGTAAATAACAAACAAACAAAAAAAGAAACCATCTACTTGACTCTATATTCTACCCTCAGGCTATAGCAACACTTCATTTCCAAGTATCACCACATCAAGCCCCATTGTAGCTCTTGAAGGCTTCTTTGGAACCTTCTCCTGTGGGAAGAAAAAGCCACGTTTCCTATATTTCAAGACATTTATCACATATCGGCACTCTTTACTATTATTAGTACTGCAGTGACACAGAGACTCCAGATTTAACCAAGGTCCCTAAGCAACAAAAGGGGTTTCAGGTCCTGTGTGGTCCTGAAAAAGAACAGAAAGCAGTGCTGGGGTTTGTGCATTGTGGAAAGCTTCTTCATGCCCCTGCACATCGCCATTTTCTTTAATAAGCACTTCTAACACAAGGCAAACTGTGGTATGTCATATATGAAACCATAGCAAATAAAAATGTTTTGTAATCATCTTAAATGGCATCCTCATAGTTAACCTTTGTCTTGGATTCAATTAATTTTTCTGTATATATCCCTAATAGTTACTGAACCTTTTAAGAGTTCTCCTTGATCACTTTGACAGAGATTTGATTCCCAGTCGTCTATTTTCACTACTATGCCTCACGGCATCAGCCTCTTTTTTAGACATTAATAAGCAAAAAGTTTCTATTGAGACAAAATTAAATACTTTAATGGTATCCAAAATAAAAGTAATAGTGATTACTAACTTTCATTATGGTATTATGCAGTACCTATTGATAGCACAATTATTGCACCAGAAGAGCAGTAAGCATCTTAAACTATCTGGTTTTAATAAATTGCATATAGATCTCTAGACACAGCTAGAAACGTATATATCCAAGGGCAGATTAGTAAAATGCTGCCAGTATTTGCAAAGCCTCTACTCATAGCGGTGGAGATTTTTAGAGCAAAACACTGAGTTTGTGAAGAACTGAAGGGCACCAACAGTACCATGCTTCCAGGGTGTATGTGGTTGCCCACAGATGAGCAAAATATAGCTGCTGTTTTAGCAAGGGACTAGACTTTTCTCACTAATGTAAACATTCAAATTTCATACCAAAGCCTAGCTCTTACTATTATACCAGACACAATAATCAGTGACTGTTGACCTATGCAACTATTTCCTTATGCCCTAACAGCTTTAGTCTCGGTTTGCCTCCTTCAGCTTCTCCCAAGCTCATGATTCAAGAATGTCCCCTGCTCATAGGGTCAGATACCCTACACCTTCAAAATCTCTCCCCACTTTCTCTAAACAGTGAGTGCATATGAGAACCTATTTCCCACTCACTCTTTATTTTTCCCTTCAGTACACCCTATTGACATCAGGCAGCTTCTTTAAATACAGAGGAACACTGCAATTTAAAGATGTATGGAGACTAATTTCCCTATTTGTAGTATTTATTTTGCCTTATCTTCACATAGGAAATTCCAATGATGCACTACAAACTGCATAAACAGAGGTAGTTTATGCGTTCTATGTGTATGCTTCATTATTTGCTAAGGTAAAATGAAAGAAGTAATTTAATGGAAAACTAATGTCATACAGCTCATAGATACTATGGATCAAAGCCTAAATAAACTCACTAAGAAATATGCGGTGTCACAAAGCACTATCAATTCTGAATATTAAGCTAGCAATATGTTAACTCCAAAACTTATTTGAACATAAAACAGTATATACAAAGTCCTAGCATAAGCTACTTAAAGATGCATATCTGTAGTTGTTTATATAAATATATATAGGCATAATCTATGTGAGATGCTAAGACAGCAGTTCTCAAAAATCTAAGAGTCCTTTCCACTTTAATGCTATTTTAGGAGACAACAGTATGAAAATTACTAAAAGCCCTTAGAAAACTGTATAAAAGGATACATATCTTAAAGCTTATTTTACTGACAGCATTTTTCCTTATTTGTTCCTGGAGACCCACCAATATGCATGCAATAAATCTCAAAGGAAGAAAAATATCAACAGTACCCCTGAATTCTTTAAATACTTCACAAAGACTGCTTGCAATGATATTTTTGGTTTTTAATTTTTCAGTCAACTCATGTCCCAATTTTATCTTCAGCTACATCGATGTTTTACACAGGTAAAAAAGTAATTCTCTAGATGTTTGCTGCCAGAGCCAAATGCACAGTCAAATGTTAATACCCTTCTTAAGCTCACTATCAAAAGCATGGAGATTTTGAGGCAACATCTGTTTTTCACCTATAATTTATAATCATGTTGCAGGCAGGATCTCCCTGCACACTCTGGTTTGGGGACATTTTCCCTCTTCTGTTTGTATATACTAAGAGAAGGAACACAATCTTTCTTATGACATCTTCAAATCCCATCTCTACCAGTGTAAATTAATGTGTTCATGTAGCTTTCTCCTACCTACTGAAGTACTCCAGTTAGGTATCTTCAACTTTTACATACTGCTTTCGTTCCTTCTGAAGTCTTTGGAAAAAGCCTGAGTCCTGGAGTGCAGCAAACAGACAGCTTCAGCTCATATGCCCCAGTTAGTTACCCCCTTCCTCCGCCACCCCCTTTTCTCTCACACTAAGGCAATTTAAAGCCTGGATTTCATCTGTGGAACTTCATGGTTTCAACAAGCAGTAACACCAGGAGAAATCCATCCCATCCTCCCACCTCACCACTCTCCTCATACGTCCACACATTGAACTTTCATCACCGAGACATACTAATACCAGAAGGACAAATGTTACTGTAAAAATAATGCAAAATATTTCCTAGGTGTCAGCTCTTTGTGTAAATGAAGAAATCTTTTTATCCGTTATCTCATCTCTGCAGACACAGTTTTAGAGTAGATTATCTTTTTGTTAGCACTGAAATGTCTCGGGAAGAAAGTTGCAGCTTTACTCGCTGCAGGTTTCTCAGAGAAAAGAAGAGTTTCCTAATGATTCCAGGTACAATCACATGGCCAGACACTGGTTCAAGCAAGGATACCCTGGGTGACTTACCTGACTTAGGAAGTCAACGTGATGATCGTGAGGTTCAAGATGTTCCAAAGAGTGGTTTCGTTTAGAAGGGCAAGCAGCCACAGCTGGAAAGGATGTGGCCCTAAGGATAGAAACGCCCCCACATACAGACACACGTACATACAAGCACACAACCAGCCCACCCAGTCTTAAGCGGAAAAACTGACTGACATTAGAAGTCAATTTCATTTACTGCTAGAATTGGTATCTGCCTGTCTGTGACATAGTGGGATGGATGTTTACTTGCTGACTTGATTTTAAAGAATGAAGAGACACAATGATTTTCCATTTCAGTATTTGGTGCACCTTTTATAAGCTTATTGTCTATTTTTCTTTTCTGAGTAAAGCTTAATAATTAGCACGTTATGATGCCGTAAGTCTTAAACATTCACTATCATTCATACTTGTATCTCCCTGCTGGCGTAAACAGCACAAATTGCAATGAGTACACTTTAACAAAATTTTTTAAATGGACCCTGGTACCCTAGCAGCCTCAAACAGTTCTTAACCTACCATGAAATTAAAAATAAAATTATAATTTCTCTCTTCAGTCAAGAGGATCCCCAAAACCAAAGCATCTATCAGAGAGCCCAGCTAATTACGATGTCTCCATATCTGAAGTAACCATAGCCATACAGTCCCTCCTGAAGTCAAATGCACTGAACGTATTAAGTAAATATTTATATTCCTTCAGGATCAGGACCTGAACTCTCAACATCCTTTAAAGGCCTGCTCTATCTACTCACCTTCCCGTAGCTCAGCACTTTCCACAATGCATTGTAGTCTCTCCTCAAGGAAAAGATTAAGCAGGTAGACAAGCAGAGCTGCCCTTGCTGCCTGCTAGGTATCAGAACTAAAAAGCCCATAAGATGCAGACAAAATTTCTGAAACTGCTCTGCTGCCTGCCCCAACCCACTGCTGTTGGGGAATCTTCAGTGAAAAGTCCATTTTCTTCCCCCAGAAATCTAATCTTTATCACAGAATAAAATAAAAAAAATCGCTGAAAACCCCATTAGTTGAAAATAAGACCTACCAGAATATTTATCGCATCTACCTAAGACCACAGCTGTCTATTCAGTTGAAGTTAATTAAAGTATCCCATGTTGTCATTAAAATATGAACATTACTGTACACATGACCATGGCTATAGACTTTTCTTCTCCTTCAGTTTCCTCAAGAAAGAAGTCAGGCTGAATGTTACCTTTCACCTTTCATCTCAGATGGGGCAACGAATTTGAAAATCAAACCCTGTAAACGGAGCTGTGAAGCTGAAGAGTCTCTTCACCTTGTTAAATGAGTTCTTACCTAACAATGATGCATTCTGACACAGAGCAAGTTCACTTTCAAACTCCTAACTATTTATTTCTTTGGCCTCAATAAAAGAAGGGCAAAAGGGGACCTCATATGATAATTCTGGATTATAATCAATAACACATATATATATATATTTACATGTATTTCCAGCAAGGTGGGTTTGCCTTCTACTAAGGGATTTGTTAAAAGGGAATAAAGGAGGTCAAAAGAGCTCTTTGATAGGAGTATTTTTCCTAAATCTGAAAGTCCTTATGGAGCCAGATATGCATCTGTTATTGTTCTTTTTCTCTCTTTCCTATCTATCCTGGCTTTAGGTCTACTTCACATCAGACATGTAGTATCATGTCAGTACCAAGGATCAAGTTTGTTTGCTTATAGAAAAGAATAAAAAGGTGACCAATAAAAAGCATTGGAGCAGGAAACCAAAACCATTTGATAGGTCTTGTAAAATGGGCCAGCTAAACCCGGAGGATGATACAAGCAATTTGTCATATCCTTGCCAGTTCCTTTGACTGGAAAGTAGACAAATGTGAACAGCATAAAGGCTAAGAATATCAGCTTTACCCATATGTGCTTCACTGACTCATTTAGTAAAGGATATTAAGTGAACTAAACACAAACATTTCATTCATGAAAGCAGCTTCTCAAAGCCAAAAGTGCTTAACAAAACTAGCAGATGTGACTCTCCTGCTCCCAGGAATACTGAGTGGGAAAGCGTCCTATACACAGGAGTAAGTACTCAAATTCAGTCTCATATGGAACAGATTATTTTTATAAAAAACCTTGCTTTAGAATAGAGACAGTGTAAGTCACCTCATGTTGAAGTACCACAAAGTGGGGAATTCAAAATTAAGGGCAACAATTTACACGTAATGTTACAGAAGTTTTTGAACCACCAGTACGTTATCTGCCAACATATGATAGACATACCTTTGAAATAGGACTCTAACAAACTGAGCTTACTGGTGGTAGCACAATGCAGGTTCTTGTTTTATAAAAGTTTCATGTAAGAAAACTGTAACCTTGACAATAGATGTAAACCTTGTAACTGTAGACTTGTCAATTAGATGTAACTGTAACTGTAGCCTTGTCAATAGATGTAAAACTTCTGCTAATATCACTTGGCTAAAATAACCTAATTGTCCTCTCATTTCTAATGCTGAAAATCATGCAGTTTCACCAGAATCTACCACATTTGATAGCAGGGAAACATGAAGCTAGAAAGAATCAAGACTTTTGCTTGTGAATACCTTCACAAGATCTGCCCTGAAAACAACTGGAAAACTGTCCTTTTGTAGCTACAGATGTGAGGTGTATCTCCCCTTTCTTGCCAGTTATAATTGCTTATAACTAGTCTTTTACGGTAAGTAAATAAAATTTAAACTAAGTTTTCACTAAGATGCAAAAAAATATATATCTTGTAATAAGAAATAAAGCAAGATGCTGTTCATTTTAATGTCTTCTCTGAAACTTTCCAGTGCTTTTCTCATTGCCATAACTCTTAGAAAACTGAAAAAGCAACAGCACCTTTTCTCATCCTATCTTTCCTTCCTGCAAACCACCCAAACTACCATACTGCCCAAAATTAGTTAAAAGCTCACCATGTCTTGTCAAATGAAACACCTTTGTAATATCAACAAAGCAGAGATTTTATCCCAAGGACGTTACATATACATTTCTGAAGCATCCTAATATTATTATTAGGTGCATATTTTACTTTGAATCATCTGGAATAAATTTTGTTTATCCAAAGGCGCTTTGCATATTCACTGAAACGAACAGGATTTGTTTGACTGAATGATACTATTTTTGGATTTGAATGTGTGGAAGAATTATGTAAATGATTGTATGCAGGCAAATCAGAGCTGAATAGCTTCATGGCCATCATCTTTACAACTACAGCTGTTGCAAAAGCAATGAAAATTAAACAGCATGTTTTATATATTGCCACATTGTGAGAACAAACCAATGTAAATGCTAGAAGTGTGGAAAGCTGATGCTTTCTCAGGTCTCTAGAGTACTTATGCAGGTAACTTAGAAAATGCTTTTTGTGATGCTTACCGTACACTAGATATAAAGTCACCATGCACTAGATATAATGTAAGTTAATGCATATGCAAACAGTCATTATTAACCCTCAGAAACAGTATCACTACATTAGAGCTCTTAGGAAAAACAATTTCGCAAGGAGATAGGGAACTTTAAAATGTGGCTTCACACTGAGCCAAAATAAGAGACAAAAATTCCAATTTCTCCTTGAAGGGAAATTAATTTGAAAATAATTTGGCATCCCTCAAAGTACTGCATTTTCCCAAAATGTAGTGTCCACTGATTTTTTGGAAATATGTATATATACATCAAGCTTTTAAACACTGAAACAAGCTATATCGCACTTGCAAAATGACGGGTGCCTTTTGCTTCATTTTACAGAGGGAAGCCAAGGAACCAAGTTGTTAAGAACAAAAATATCTGCTAATACAGTGTACTCGGCTTCAGATGTGGCATTCCACAGTACCTAGCACTCAAAGCACAGCTCTTACTGATCTCAGTTAAAAAAAAAGAATTAGGCTCTAGCATAAAAAAAAATAAAGATCAGGCATGCAGAGAAAAAAACACAACACACCAAAACAACACCGCAAAATTCCTAGAATAACAATTAGAGAATTTAGCCTCTACAGCATCATCTACATAAAGAATCCTCTGTTTCCTTAGACCACACAAAAGAAAACAACAAATATAACACCACTGGTTTTTCCCTGAGTGTTACCAAGATTTCCTGGACAATGCCTCACTTCAAAACTACCATATGCCTTTAGTTATTTACTGATTGGGATTCTTACATAAGCAATTATGTTTCTACATTCTAATTTTGCTTCGGAAGGTTGTAGGTTCAGTTCAGTTACAAAAGGGCTTCTAAATAAATGCTTTTGCTTCATCTGGTGTCAAGAAAACTAAAAAAAAAGTGGAATCTTACACACTGCATTGTCCAACATAGTACATAAAGATAATTTAACTGCAGTTCAGTCCCTTTTTAAAGCACGCTAATTACTTCCAAACACTGAAAGCAGAGCTCTTGGGATCTTCTGAAAGCTGAGTATGGAAACGGGTCCCTGATACCACCTGGTCATGCTGGCCTCAGCAAATAGTACACATCCCTTCAGTGAAAGGGAAACAGCCGGAACTACATATCCAGATATATCTAGAGTTGTTCTAAGTAAGAAAAATGCTTGTACATGCTGCAGAAATGTTTGAGATGTCTCAAACTTAAATTGTAAGGAAAATGCTGAAAGCTCACTTGCCCAGATCAGAGATAATGACTGAAGACAAAATTCCCAAAGGGGAGAGTGCACAAGCCTAAATCTTAAAGTAAGTTAATTTAATTAAAAACACTTAACCTTCTACGGTATTAAAAATAACAGTCTTCCTAGGTATCTTCTCACTTACGTACACAGTACACCAAGCTTGTGCTCATCAGCTCTATATAGTACAGCTACTTCTGAATACAACTTCTCTTTTGGACTCTTTAATTAATGGATTGGGGATGGAAAAGCACATCACTCTTCACAATTGTTTCCACAGGGGTTATGTTGTCCTTCGACACCTTTTTATAATGTATAATGCATCATGTAAAAAAAGATGTCCTGCCTTCCCACTCTTTACTCTAGTGTCAGGATTCAGTATATGTAATAACCACATACTGGAACACTTATCCACCAATGCTGTAACCCCATTGCAAAAGGCCACCAAATCTGTCAGGCACAATTTGCCCTTAGTGAAGCCATGTTGCCTGTCACCAATCATCTCACTGTTTTCCACGTGCCTTAGCATAGTTTCCAGCAGGATCTGCTCCATGATCTTGCCGTCCACAGAGGTGAGAATGACCAGCCTGTAGTTTCCCAGGTCTTCCTTTTATTCCCTTTTTAAAAATGGGGGTTATGTTTTCCCTTTTCCAGTCAGCGGGAACTTCACTAGTCTACCACAGCTTTTCAAATATGATGGATAGTGGCTTATCAACTTCATCTGCCAGTTCCCTCAGGACTCTCAGATGCATCTCATCAGGTCCCACAGGCACATCCAGGTTCCTTAGCTGGTCTCAAACCAAATCTTCTCCTAAGGTGGGCAGTACTTCATTCTCCCGGTCTCTGCCATTGGATTCTGTGAATTGGGCGGTGTAGCTAGAGTACTTACTGGTGAAGACTGAGGCAAAAAAGCTATTAATACCTCAGTCTTCTCCATGTCAGTTGTAGCCACGTCTCCCATTTCTCTCATCACAGGGGGTAAAGTTTCTTTCTCTTCCTTTGTTGTCCTATGTACCTGAAGAAACCCTTCTTGTTCTTTTTCACATCCCTACCAAGGTTCAGCTCTAGCTGTGCCATGGCTTTCCTGATCCCCTCCATGCATCCTGACTTTTTTTTCTTAAGTTTTTATTTTCAACTCGCTTTAACCTACAGCTGTGTCTTTTTTTTTTTTCCCCCAGGAAACATCTTCTGTGTATCATACAGTCTCAAAACCCACACACTTTTTGTTCTGTTTTATAGCAATCAGCTGTCTCAGGAAAGACAGGCACCAATTTCGCTTTTTTTCCCAATTTATTTCCTATCCAACGTATCCCTTGGGATATGAATCAGCAAAGCACCACTGACTTCAATACCACAGCTTACAGTAGATAAGCATCTGGCATACAGATGTGGCTTTCATTCCAACCTCTCCAGTAATCTCTTTCCTTGAACGAAAAAAAAAAAAAGCTATTGCACTTTAGGCTGTATGGCACTGACAATGACCAATTATTCTAAGTGTGACTCTATCGGCCACACTACTTCGAGGTACTAGAGGGATATTTTGGTTCATTTCAAGTAAAAGAAAGATTTAGTAAAAAAGTCCATCCCTTTTGAACACAGTAACTGAAAAAGGTGTAAAAAACCAGGATGAATAACGTGGACGAGCTAGTAATACCACTGTAAGCAAGGCTAATGCTAGAACAGAGATCACATAATTAATGGTTCTGGTGAATCTATGCCTGCTCCCATCACAAGGAGCTCTACACAATGTGTACTACAGCACAGCAAGTAACAGGGCAATTGCACTGTTTGGTTTTTTTAGAGATGTAGTGGTTTTAATTTTAGAAAATGCATTCATTCCAGTTTGCTGGCAGAAGCATAAGAGCCTCTGTGAGATGACAAGTGATACAAAGTTTTCTGCTTTTGGATTACAGAGATGCAAAAGAAGGAAATTTCTGTGATGAGCCAGAAAAAGCAGTAAGTCAAACTATGGTGTTCACTGCTTGAAAGAGATTTTCCTAACTGAGTAAAGAATGCTATCACAACATCGATTCCAGGCCACAAATTTTAAGCTGTCCTTTTTCATAACTCTTCTTTTCTTCTCTACATACTCAGTCCATCAAAAACTAGTGCTGTCGTTGCTGTCAATTTAAATTTGGAAATTTACATGCCATGGGCAAAGCTACCACTAAAGTTATAATGCTGAGAACTGGTCATGAAAAAACTAGCTAATCTACTTGAAAAACTTAAGAATGCGGCAAGAAAGGACTAAATGACAGCAAATACACACTGTATCTGATGGAAACATCTTTCTTGTGGCTGCACATTCACATAGGCGCACTTCTGCAAGTCCAGTATTTTCATACTTGATTGACACCATCGTGTTTTTTCATGAAACTGTGCAGATCTCAGATGAAAACAGTTTTCAAGGTAGACACACAAACACTTGTAGTACATATACTCAAGGAAGTACACTTAAGCAATTTTTTGTGCTCTCTTTCTGCAGAGTTTTTTTGCAATGAGAAATAGGTCACAGCAAATGAGGTGAACCTGCTCAGGATTCTGCTATGAAGTTTAATATTTGACTTAAGGGACACTGTAGTTCCCCAACACTGTTCAGGATCTGCATCAGAATCATTAACCCCAGAATATATCTTTTAATGCCTTTTTTTTTTTTTTAAAATCAATGGACAGGATGAAAACACATCAACACAGCGTCTGGAAGTGAGAAATCATGCAAATTCTAAGTTGGATAGAAATTGTCTCAGTTTACGTGACAGTAAGTACAGATGCGAACAGAGCAAGCAAAGTAAAAATTTTGTGATTTACTAACTTCTCCATCTGCCTTAGAGGGCAGCTTTTGCCCCCATACATGTACCACATATAGTGCAAATACATGTGAAGACAGCACCTGTCAGTCTTCCATAACTGCTTTGTTTTAGATAGTTCAACCTTAACATGAATTTTAAAATATCACCAAGAGCCTCAGTTCATTAGTCAGAGTTGCATCATTAAGCTCGCCTACCAAACTCCATGCGATATAGCTTCTACTATAGTTTCATCTCATTTTGTAAACCCTATTTATGGAATGAATAAAAACAAGGATGTATTACAGGAAAATGGAAAGAGTTGTTCTTTTTTTCCTGTAAATTACAAGATACTGGTCTGTCAGAGGTGGAGAGGCAGACCTATAACCCATTCACTAAGTGCCGGTTTCCTACAAAACAATAAAAGCACTGGTACAGATTTGAACTGACAACACTACAGCGAGCTCCGAAGTTTTCTAAAATAAATCTGACACCAGATACGAAAAAAGTAAAGTTGGCTATAAGGCAAACTTCTCACTTGAAAGGGTGATGTTCAGTTTCATCAGCTTGATGCATCACCATTTACACTCATTGTCCTAAAAGACAAATAAAGGCTAATCCACTATCCTTTTCATTCCAAAGGCACGTCAGACCTATCACTGGCTGCAGCAGGCTAAATTATCATTGCAGCACATCTTCTATTTTATTGTGCCTTTTATTGAACAACTGATTTCAGGTATCAAATACTGTAATGCTTTGTTAATCTCTCCTGTACCTGGGGGGTAGGGGGCCCACTGGTCAGTGTATGGGACTGACACTGCTGAATGTCTGCTCTTCTCCACGGATCATTCAAACTATATCTATTTGCAGAATACCTGAAAAAGTTCCTGGACCACCATGGTCCTGTGGCACATTCATGGGATGACAGCAGACAGGTGATGCCTTAATCCTGTACAGATAAGAAATCCACACTCCCTAGGAAAATCATATTTGATACATCAGCAATGGAAGGTGAAAATTCTTCATAAAATCACATTTAAAAACTGACTTTTTTAACTTCTTACAAATATTGCTGGCTCAGTTTTCAACACTGCAGTGACATCTCATGGCATCACAGTAGTTCCAGCAGCTAATGCGTGTCATCAAAGAACAGCAACAAAACTGGGGAACACATATCTACATGTAGAGAACTGGGTAGCTCTTATTGATATGAGATGATCTAATCCCATTAGTTGATAACACCAAACTCATTTATCCTCGCAAATAAAGCTACTACAAAATACTGCCTGTTACAAGGCACGTACATCACGTGTACATCACGTGTCAAGAATGCTAGTTTTAAATAACATGAAAGAACGGATGGGGAGAATGAAATTATAAGAAACTAAGCTGGACTTAGTGAAGTTAAGGAGCAGGGCCACAGAAGCAACATTAGCTGCTGGAAAAACTGATTCCCACCCTTTCTAACACAGACAAGCTACCACACCAACAGTCTGATGCCTTAGGTGGTTACCTGTTTCAAGCAGTAAGAAAAAAAAAAAAAAAGAGTCTCTTAATTTCAGAGAACTGAAGCCATCACATGAATATCATTACAGGGAGCTTTATATCTGCTTTGCAGAAGACAGCGGGAGATGAATTAATAGTCTGTATTAATAAAGTTAACATGTTCTTACAAAGGAACATGTTCAATAAAATGTTCAATTGAAACTGTAGGACTAAACCCATTCCAGTCTAACAAATCACTGCATCTGTATACCCTTTCGTAATTAAATGCAAGACCGGTCTTCATTCCTTAATTAACTCAAAGCAAAATATCTTTTTCTGGGTCAAAAGAAAACCACTGTAAAATTGATTTTCTTAGGATGAATAGCAAAGTTTTTAAACAGATCTCTTGAGAACCTGGTTTCTTTTTGCATACATTGCTGGAAACATTAAGGGAGGAGCCGGGAGGGAGGGTGTTGGAAACAATAAGGCTTACTTTGTTGTTGTTGAGGTTAGGTTTTGAGTCCAATACAATTTTTGTGAGATTATTTGTGAAGGGATCAAACTCAGCCTTATGGTGAAAACTCAACTGCCCTTACCTATACGCTACCATGCTACCCCTGCATCGTTACATTTTCACTCCATCGAATCAAATCTTCATCATGTCTTTAGGATCTTGATCCGAATGCATGTGCACTGCCTAGAAGAACATACATTGAGCTAAATAAACTTGATTAACTTTGTGTCCTACTACAGATATTAAAAAGTCTGAGTATTTCAAAACAGGAAGTGTAAAAAGCAAAATCTCTACAGCTTTAATAGTGAAAAAAGTATTCTAAAATTTAAGGCTATACATTCTGCATAATCTCTAAATTCTTGGCTTTTGACATAGGTAATTACTGAAGTCAAACCTTGGTGTGGCAATTTTTGGTATTTAGTGGCAATAATAGTGATTTCAACGAAAGGACACAAAGAAAATCCTCAGAGACATCCCCATCTTTTACAGAAATACATTTTCCTCCTCTGGCAATCAGTAGTTTTCATACAAAAGAAAGGAAATTAGAACATCTGGCAAAATGACCTTTGCAATGTTCCTTAGAATGGAGGGTTTACTGAGCTCTTATATAAACTGGAATCCTTCCCACCTGATTGGTACATAAAGATGAGATGAGATCAAATTAATAAAACATTCACAACTGCACACCCTTACTTCTTTCTTGATTTCCCTTTAATGTTTCATAACCCATATCACTCTCACCTAAACATTGATGTTGCTTGTTTGTTGGTTTTGTTTGTTTTTTTTTTTACTTCTACCATCGTGACATTATTTGAAGATTTTGATCTATTGAAGAGCCTAAGTTTACCACAGGGTGTCACATGAGAGAGAATGAAGCAGCAATGTTTGCATAGTTGCCTCTAATTACAGGAGAACTTGACTGGACAACTCAGACCTTTCAAAAGACCTGTTCTTTTCCCTCCCATGTTCTCCCATGTGACAGAATCCTCACGTCCGCAGTGGAGTAAAGAAACAGTGATTTCGGAGACCACCAATAACTCAGCAGATTCATCCAAGCACAGAACAGGGTAAAAAGGCTAAATGAAAGGTATGGAAAGACTTCTGAGTGCAAAATTACTGTTCAGTCTAGTAGGGAAAAAAGGTGACTGAGTAGGCATTTAGCAGGACATTTGGTCATATCAACTGTTGCCATTCATACTTTTATGGCTAGTTATCCCAATGCTAAAATTCTCATAAAAAGATAAGCAAGCCATCCAGCCCTACGGATCAAGTACAGCCCTATCATAGCATTTTATTTATTGCTTCTGAAAAGCAAAGAGATTATGCCTGTTAAAGAACACAATTTTTTACCAAATGGCACAAGGACAAGAACTCTTCTAGCAGCACATCTCTCATACTGACTTCCAGGGAGGGGGAAAAATAATTTGAAAAATTTTTGCTAAACCAAGAATCTGACAAGTTTATCATCATTCAGAACACAAGAATTCCTCTTAGAAATCAGGTTAAAAGAGATCATTGTAGAGAGCCTGAAGTTAAGCTCTAATAGTAGAGCCCACTTTAAAAAGGCACTTGCACAAGTCACTTGTAAAACACAGCAGAAAGACAATTTCCTGCAAAGAACAGTGGAGATTTTGTCCTAAACAGTTATAACTTCCAGACTGCTCCAGTTCCAGCTCTAAACTGCTTCTTTGTCTGTTTCTAGGCAGGAAAACAGGCAAAGATATGTTCATCTACCAACACTGCCGGAGGTCCCAGTTCTGGTTTCCAGACCACATTCGCTGCCGGCTTCCTTGCCTGCAGTACTTAAAAGAAAAAAGTGCAGGAATTGTCTTAGTTCTGAGGAACTTTTTCATATCATCCTTCTGTTCACTCAAGTCTTGAGGTAGGCATTATTTCACTGAAAACCAAACGAATATCCTATTGGCTTTAAGGTTTAAAAAACTGAATGCATAAGTAAAAACACAATAAAAATGAGATAGTCACATGCGAAGCCACCACCAGGTAGAAAGGTTACAGGATATGATAGCCAGATGGGAAGTGATATTTCCAGGTAATGTTTTTCTGTCCTTAATTCCTTTAGATTGTACTCACCATTTTATTTTAGTAGGTCAGAGTAGACATCCTGTAATGACAAGGATGATTAAACCCACTACATACTAGATTCTACTCAGTGTTATTTTAGCACACAGTTCAATACTGTACAATGGTCCCACAGGACTAAAGGGAGATTCTGGTTACTTACAGAAGGAAAAAATAATAGCTGGCTTCTCATTTGAGAAACTCACAGATTTTTTTGGCATGCTTGTTTTATTAACAGCTGGAGAGTTATGGTTAAGGGATTCAAATGTAGTGTACATATAATTTCTTTTGTTCCAGCTGTACAAACACTCAGACACATGAACAACTTAATCCTAGTGAAATTTTCAAGAACAAAGTAAAAAAGTTTAGTATATGCAACTGAATGAAGTCTACCATTACATTTGTGCCCCCAGGACTTGTGTCATTTTTTCTGCTGCATTCCTATGCAATAGAAATGGCATTATTTCAGCACAGGTTGTGATATCTGCCTGCTGCCTCTCTACTTACCTGCTTACAATAATGCGTCTGTGTTGCAAAAACATAAACTCAAACAAAGCATGTCACTTGCTGACTGAGCACCAGTGTATTTACGCATAGGGGGAAAGCTGAAGATGCAGGCTTGGTATTTACTCCAAATGCTATCAAATTAGTTCTTTGCATCGATTCATGAGGACAAACTTTCTCAGTAGAGTGACAATGACCAAGATGGATCGGAACAGTCTTGGAGCAATTCCTAGGCATCCTCCCATCACATGTATTCCGAGCAGTTTTTCCTCACTCCCTTATATACATTTGTTCTTTGCACCTAGATTTTATAGCATAGGGACATGAAAACATTTTCACCAAAATGGTATCTCCAAAATTAAGTCCAATGTCATTAGTACAGTAATGAAGTTCATTCATTAAGGAAAAAGATCTTCGACCATCCAATGTCTTGCTGGCCCTGAAAGACAGAAATAAAGAGTATGGATATTTGATGAAATCCTGTAAGAATTTACTTTATTGAAAAAGCATCCTTTTAATTAAAGCAAAAATTTGTTTCTTAATTAAAGTAAGCATATTAAGCAAAAGAATCAGGAAGTTTACAAGGCAAAGTTTATGGATCAACTTTATCATCAGTATCAGCAGGAGGATAAACTATCCAGTCTTCCATCAAACCAGCTTACTCGGGATCCACAGAGAACATTACTGTGATCCTAAGGATTTCTCAAGAAAATCAGTCTCCCCATAGTCCACTGAGCTGACTTTTTTAATTAAATCAAATGTTGTGAATTTTCTTCAAACTTTCCACATTGTTGGGCATTTCCATGCTTAAGTGAAAGTTGAAATGTAACCATTTTGATATATTTGCAATGTATTAGAAGCATCAAACGTTATCAAATCACAGAGAGTGATGAAAGCTTGAGTGCAACGTGAGACTGGTCTCTTCCTAAAGCGATATGATACCAGTCTTGCAAATGGATACATATAAAACAGACCAATGAATTATACCTGCCCAGATTGTGCTGCAAGTCTCTCTGAAACAGTCATTTATACTTACCTTGCCCATACTCATGTTTCTACATGTATAGATACAGTTCAGAAATGGATGTTTGATAGAATTTATTTGGGCCACAGAGTTTACAGAAACCAGGCACTAAAAAAAAAATAATCATCTACTCCAGACATTATAGTACATCATTCTACACCCTGAACTCCTACCTAGATAACATGACATCTTGGTGTCATACTCTACAGGAAAGACCACAGAATCACGGAATCTTCAGAGTTGGAAGGGACCTCTAGAGATCATCTAGTCCAACTCCCCTGCTAGAGCAGGGTTGCCTAAAGCACATCCCTCAGGGCTGCATCCAGGCGGGTCTTGAAAATCTCCAGAGAAGGGGACTCCACAACCTCCCTGGGCAGCCTGTTCCAGTGCTCTGTCACCCTCACTGTAAAGAAGTTTTTCCGTGTATTTGAACGGAACTTCCTATGTTCTAGCTTGTGCCCATTGCCCCTTGTCCTGTCGCTGGGAACCATTGAAAAGAGCCTGGCTCCGTCCTCCTTAAACCCACCCTTTAGGTACTTGTAAACATTAATCAGGTCCCCCCTCAACCTTCTCTTCTCCAGGCTAAAGAGTCCCAGCTCTTTCAGCCTTTAAAGCTCTTTCAGCCTCCCAGCTCTTTCAGCCTTCAGACCACCTCTGCCAAGCTTCTCCAAATGGCTTGGAATTGAAAGTGAGTTCAATTCAGACGAACCTAACATGTAATGTAAGATATAAGCTTCAGAGGAAGGGGAAAAAAAAAAAAAAAAAAAGGACGGTCAAGAGATACCAATCATGCATCTGAAGGAAACACTCTCAATTAAGAATAAGATATGCAAACAAAATTACTGTTTGGGAAGGTTCAAGTGTAAACCCCATCAGCAGTTGCCCCAAGCACGTTACACTCCCAAAGACAGTATGCACAAAGTAGTTCGTCCATCTCACTGATCTCACACTATTTAGTATTGCAGGCTGAAAGTATTTACATGGTATTTGGCACAGTGCAGCAGATACTCACCAAGTTCACACCATAGCTTTGCTTGTAAAAACACATTCTTACATGAACATCCTTCCAACAGCAGAAGCCAACACTCTTATATCCAAACCTTCCCAGGACCAGTAGCCAGAGGAACATACCACCCATACCTCCTGTGCTTTGTCCCTTGTGTATCAGTGGTTCTACCTTACATCCCCTTGATCACCAACTTGTTGCAGCTGGGTCTTCAACAATGGTCCTCCTTGTGGAATTCAGAATCAACAGCTTAGGCAGCAGGGAATGCTTCCTTCTGCAGCTCTGGATTTAGTTTAACCCACAACCTTCACTTCAGGGTACAGTCACTGCAAATAGCGCACGGTAACCCCAGTACGCTAACATGAAGTCCATGTAACCTCTTTATGAGCCTTGTTATCCCCCAACAGGTATCTCATCTTCAGTCGTGCCTTACATGTGTAAAATCAAATAGCAACTAATCAAGTCCAACTGACTGCCTTAGCTTTACTGAGTTGCCCACTAACAAATGTGAGGGGAAAAACATAAAAATATCCTCATTTGTAATAATCTCTTACTTGCCTTCAAGCTAATCCCTTTATGAGTGTACTGTGTATAAAGAACAAGGTTTTGGTAGCAGTGGTGGGTCTGCAGGTGTGGCCTCTGTGAGAAGAGGTATGAGGCTGCCCTGTGTCAGACACAGCTGGCTTGGCAACAGACCCACTGCAAGCCAAAGCTGAGCCAAAGTTTGTCACACCTCTATGAAAACAGATTTAAGAAAGGGCAGAAAAAGCTGAGACTGAAAGGACTGATGGAGGGTACCAAAGCAGCAATAAGGTCAGAGTAGGAGGCACTGCATATTGGAGCAGGTACAACCCCAAAGGAATGGCAGCCCATGCTGGAGCAGGTACACCCCTGAAGGGACTACAGCTGGTGGAGTACCTACAGCAGAACTCTGGAAACAAGTAAGGACAAGGGAGCAGCAAAAGAAAAGAGAAAAAAAGGAGCAGTAAAGCAAAAATGCTACATACTGACCCCTAACTCCTGCATCACTCATTGCATCACTGAATGTACTAAGTGTAACCTGCGTCAATAACAAGGGGGTAGAAAAGGTGCCTGGAGTGAAGTTAGCCTGGAAAAGGCGGGGGAAGAAAAGTGTTTTCCCAAAGTGTTCAAATGTTTTCCAATGCCCCAATCAGTCATTAAATGTTTATGTTAATGGGCAATAAATTAATTTAAATTCCACAAGTGGAGTCTGTTTTGCCAACAACAGTAACTGGTGAATGATTTCCTTGTCTTTATTTTGACCCATTAAGTTTTCTCCTGTTCTTCCTGTTTTCTCTGTTCCTCCCCCAGCCCTGTCCTGCTGTGGGGGTGGAAGACTGCAAGCTTGGCTGCTAGCAGAAGCCAACCCTTCACAATGATGAATGTGTATAAAGCTTTAAATTTATAATTCCTTGGGAATACAAATCTTACAGTATAACAAGCTGTTTCAGTAAAGGACTTGCTTGATTAAATTTAAGTCTCCTGCAAATAACATTATTCATTCTAATCAAAAACCCTTCATCGGAAATGAGAAAATAAATAGCACCTTAAAAAAAGCCCCCTTGCCCCTCAATGCATAGTCTGAATTATTGATTTTTTTTTTCTTTGAAAAGAAAAAAAAAAAAAAAAATCAGCTAACATACACCCTTTAGCATGTCCTTCTGGTAAAAATTTGCTATCCTGTAAAGAAAACTGTTTTCTTTACAGAAATGTTTTTCAACAGATGAGAGATGCATTTGAGCATCTATTTTAGAACCTTTCTGTTCTTGAAATTGAGAAAATTAATTATGGCTGTGTTCATTGCTTTGATTACTTTTGGCAATTTTGAGGACTAACATGGGACGTTAATAGCAAGAAACTATCAGTGCTCAGATGTTAGTTTGCTCCGGAACACCTCCTGGGTGTATAATGCAGCACACAGAAAGAAAAGAGTTGCTATTAAGTGACAACCTAGCTTTTAATAAGACACAGTTGTACATACATATTTATTGCAATTCATTTACTGAATGGAGAATATTAGCATTGAAAAGTAGACAGTGTGATAAGAGAAGAAAAGCCAGACGAGATAGCTCATGGCAAGAAATTGAACTAAGTGCAAAGACCATACTGACCAGCATGCTAGATGCCTTCTGGTGCACAACAGAGTAACCCTTCAGGTCCCATGTCAACATAAATAAGTGAAAGACAACATCAGAATTACATTTCTCCTTTATATTATACTGACTCTAATGTTAGCACACCTATTTTCTCTCAAGTGTGACATGACAGCATTTAACAATTTATTTTTGTACTAATGATTCCAGCTAGTATCATTATAAAACACAGATCATCCTCTCCTACCAGTCCCTAAAAAGAGAAATCTTGTCCCTGGCAAAGTCATTCAACATACTCAAAATTTCACCTGAATTCAACACCCTCATGAAGTCTTAATACAACAGAGCACACGAGTTTGAGACTTGAACACCTGTATTATTCTCCCTACTGCAATCCATAATATTTTTATATTAGCTTCCTTCAGAGAGCAGAACAAAGAGGTTCTGGTTCTGCTTGGTCAATTTCTTCTTAAAATGTTACCAAATTTCATACAAACCAAACCCAAGTTTTGTAGATTCCTCCTAAAACCACAGCATTTATCTCTGAAATCTAAGTAGAGGAGGGAGGACTGCAATAGTTTCAGGATTTAACATTTTCTACAATTCTCTAATAGCTAAATTCAAGGAGCCACCAGAGAATCAACCTATGAATACTTTGAGTAAATTGGGTAATGCCACCCTGCCATAACTCAGTGCAGAAATTCTTCTTACCTTTTATACAAGATTACATCAGACTGATGCATGTTTATTAATTTATACATATAAATAGCATGTGGAGGTCTCTTAGTTAACACAACAGTTCAGTGTCATTGATGCCTTCCACTCAAATTTATGTCACATTAAGTTTTACTTCATTATTAAGCTTCTTTTCCCAGTCAACAGTCAGAAGAAAGAACTCGCAGATGCAATTCCCAAAAGAAGCGTGCTTATTAACTACAAAGGTGAAGAATATTCTTGCTATCAACATACATTTCTCACTTCCCTCTTTCCACAGTTAGGATCATAGTCTTTATCACAGTGACCATTTTCTTCCAAACAGATGCCACAAATTACAGCCTATAAAGTTGAGAGCCAGTGTTTTAACTGCATAAAGAGGAAGTCTTTACTTTTAGAGAATCATAGTAATTTTTGCAGGAAACTAATTTACAAAATTTTGGCAGACTGCAGTAATCTCTGCTGAAACAGTGCTATTTTTAAAAAAAAAGTATTATCAACAGAATTACAGCAACATGATTTTGTATTTCATACTGCTATTTCTCTATAGGAGGGGAGTGGGGGTGCAGGGGGACCCAAAACTTCTGGCCAGTCTGGATACTGGATGTTTGACTGCAAAAACCAAATCTAGACTCCTGTGACTGAACCAACAAGGCTTCAAAACCAAAATTAACCAAAGCAACTCCAGACACACTCGTAACCAAACCAGAGCCAAACTAAAAATGTATTTGTTCAATTTCTGTTCTTTTAACCATGGAAAAAACTTCTAGCTTCAATCTAACAGTAGATGGACATCTAGTGGTGTAATATAACTGACTCCTTTTTTCAAGTAGCTTCATACATTCAAAGCCCTATAAATAGAAGTGCTTTCTAGTATATTAGTAATTCAAATACCATATACAAACTTGAGGGCTTTATTTTCAGCTGTGCTTTACCTGCCTTCTTAATTTCACAAAAGTACCATCAGTGGAAATCAGGGCTCTGGGTTCAGATTCAGAAGCCTTCAATCAAGGAAAATTTCATTTTGTAGTGAGAAGAGTTTAATATAATCAAGTTTAAATGCACACAAGCTCAAAGAAAAATACAGTTCCCCAGTACCTGTAGAGCAAGCCCTTGTCAGGTATGTGGAATCCAACGCTTGCAGTGAGAAAGGTAAGACAGCAATCAGTATCACTGGCAATTACCAGAATTTGCTTCTCCAGAGGGTACTCTTACTTATGGCTGAGTTCTTACCACAGGTGTATGCACTTAACACTTTTTCCAGACAAGTTTTGAGTGACTGAAGCAATGAAGCTTCTGCCCATCATCATCAGCCCTAATAATGTTTGTCTCCCTATTACTGCCTTCTGCCCGAATAACAACATCATGTGATATTTAACAACCTTAGTAACTGCAAGTGATTCTTTTCTGCACAGTACCTTGGAAAACAAGAGTTAACCATAGACAGAAACATTTAAATGCCTGAGATACATCAACATTGATGGTAAGATGCTTCTTCAGCTACAAACAAAAGGAGCCGATTTTAATATCTGTCTCCAAAACTAAAATGCTACTACAAGCAAAAGACAAAAATTGATACGAATGAAGTATCCACAGTCAAGACCTCACTAACTTACTCTAGTTGTTGTAGATTTAAAAGCTTCTTGTAGAATTTTACAACAGATTAGTAAGAAACAGAAACACACAAGCCATTTATTACCTGCAGGGCAACCACCACTGACCATTAATTAGTGAAAAATTAATTCTCCCAACTGACATTTCTGAATCCTGATTAGCTAGAAGAGATCTTAGTTTATGTTACAGAATAAGTCTTTTTGACATGCAGATTTAAATAAGGAATAACATTTTATGTTGTTCTGCCCAGTTCAACCTCCTTTTCATCATGCATGTCACTCTGGATACTTCAGAGTCGCACATGATCTGTAAATGGTTTAGTCTGAAGCCATGATACACAAATTAATTTTAGGCTATGCAAGTTATGCCACTATGTCTGAACATCAAATTGAAGCAGACCTTGACTGAAATTCCTTGTTTGTTTTTATGGTATCATTAAGTAAACATTGAACCAATATGTCTTCATTCAGAAAAATCTGTCAGTCTAATCTGTATCTTTCCTATGGTCCAAAAAAAAAAAGACACCCCACAAACGTTATCAGGAGCACAACAAAAGCAAAGCTATGAAGATTACAAGAACCTCCCCCTATATAGCAGATCACAAAAACCAAGTCATCTTTTACATAGAGTATTACTGCATTTTCTACCAATGCAGTCTGTAAAGCACAAAAGGGGTAAGGAAGAGAAGAAGACAGAATGGGAACGCTAACTCTGTATATAACAAAATCAGAGGGGAAGCATAATAGATTTTAGTATTTCAGTACCTAGTATTCCTGCATTTAGCTGCACCTCTTACTAAATCTATCATCAGAAAAGAGACTGAAAAGTCACACACTCATAAGGGAGAGCTTCACACTAAGTTGCCAGGCAGTATTTTTTACATTTCATAAAAACATTTCCTTGCAATAAGCTGTGTTTTCAGGCCCATAGAATCACAGAATTGCCCAGGTTAGAAGGGACCTTGAAAGATCACCTGGTCCAACCTTCCATGGGAAAGAGCATAGATGAGATTATCTAGCACCCTGTCCAATACCATCTTGAAAGCCTCCAGTAATGGGGACTCTACCACATCCCCTGGGCAGGTAGTACCAATGAATGGCTGTTCTTACTATAAAAAAAATTATTTCTTATGTGAAGATGAAATCTCTCCCAGTGCAACTTATTCCCACCACCCCATGTCTTCACCACACGCCTCCTTGTGGAGAGGCCTCACCCCTCAAAGACCTTGTCCTATATTAAGTAGAAACTGTAAAAGCATGAACTTACAGCTGACCTGGTTTTCACACTAAAGTGCAATTAATGAACTCCCAGACCCAACCCTTCTAGGGCACAGCCCTAAGACACTGCTTCCAGAAGGGATACTGACAAGGAGGCTTCCCAGCCCAGGGCTCTCAGAGCAGCCCAGCCTCAGGAATTCATCCTGCAACGCAAGCTGGGGAGAAGGGAAAGCAAGTGCTATAATGCAAACAAGAAATAAAGCACTGGCAGCCACCTCCCAGTGAGGGCAGCTTTCCCCTAAAACACTCCTGAGAAGAAATAAACAAAACCAAACATCCTAGATAGATCTATGTTACAAAACTGCCAAACTGAAGCACACCAGGAGCATTTTTTTTCCTTTAAAAGAGGGGGCAGTACAACACACTTTTTCTTATTTGCTTTCTACTCTACACTTGTATGACTGAGAGTGCTCTCTTTTAAGGCTAGAAACACTACCCTGAAGATCAGAGCATTAAACCCTCAAGAGCAAAAACATTAACTATGAACAAGGCCTCAAACACCCACCTCTACAGCTTAGGGCTTCAAAGGAGCTACTAAGTCTTTCAAGCACCTCCATTAAGAAATGAGGAAAGAAAAAAAAAAAAACACCCAACACCAAAACAAAGCCCACAAAACAACACTGTTTTAAAACCCAGCAGGAACACCTTTCTCGATAGGCTTTCTCCTATCGGCCCCACCGCCCAGCTCACCTCGCCAGGGGCTTACCAGGGCGGGAAAGCCGGGCTGAGGGGAGGGGGGCCGGGGGGGGGGGGGGGGGTGGTACGTCTCACGGCGCTGCGCGCGCTCCCCCCTCAGCCGCCACAGGCAGGTGCACGCCATTGCTGCCCCCTCCCCTCACTGCAGCCCCCCCCACTGCTCCCCCTTCCTCACTCCCCCCGCCCCTCACTGCTCCCTCCCTCCGCTACCCCCCGTCGCTGCCCCCTCCCATCGCTGCCCCCTCCATCTGCTGCCCCCTCCATCTGCTACCCTCTCCCCCCACTACCCCCCTCCCCGCTACCCTCTCCCATCACTGCCCTCTCCCATCACTGCCCTCTCCCATCACTGCCCTCTCCGTCCGCTACCCCCTCCCCTCACTACCCTCTCCTCTCACTCTACCCTCCCTGCGCTAGCCCCTCTCCCCTCACTGCTCGCCCTCTCCTCTCACCACCCCGCGCGGCGCGCGCCCGCCCACCAAACCCGAGAGCCCCACCCTCCCACGCGCGCCCGAGCACGCACAGCGCAACCCTCACGCCCGCCCGCCCTGAAGCCACCCGGCAAAAAAAAAAAAAAAAAAAAAAAAAAAAAAAACACCAAAAAAAAACCCCAACAAACACCAAAACAACAACCCAACGCGCCGGGCGCGTGCGCACTGCGGCCCCCGGCGGGGCGCGGCCGGCGGCGGGCGGGCGTGGCCAGGGGGGAAGGCGGCTGGGATGGGGGCGGGGCCGGCGGCGGGGTCAGGAAGGCGGTGGGGAAGCGGGCGGGCGCGGAGCCGGTGGCGGTGGGGTGGGTTTGGCTTGGAGGGGCGCTGCTGTCGGTGGGCGGCGGCACCGGCAGGGGACCGGCTATGGATGCCACCACGCTGGAGCTGGACGCGGTGAAGTTCGCGCAGCTGGCGGTGCAGCGGGACCAGAGCGGGCGCTACCAGGAAGCTGTCTTCTATTACAAGGTACGGGGGTGGCCGGTTCGCCTCAGGGAGCCGGTCTCCCCTTCCCCATCGCCGCTCTGAGGCCCTTAAGCTACCGGTCGGTTTGCGCTCCTCCCCTCAGCCCCCAGAGGGCCGGGGGAGGGAGGGGTGGCCCGCCGGGGCCCTGCTTAGCCGTGCCGGCGGGGTGAGGTGCGCTGGGCTGTCGCCGCCTCCGCCGCTGCCCTCCCCTCCCTTGGCGGGCACGTCCCGCAGACGGCAGCGCCGCTTGGCCTGCGGGGAAGACGTGGCGGTTCCAGCCGAGAAGAAGGTGGAAGGCCGGGGGTGCGTGTCGAAAGTTTATCGGTCTCCGGAGAGGCAGCCTCCTTTGGGGCAGGTTGCGAAACGCGTTTTATTTTTAGGTGGGAACAAGTAGTGCCCGTGCGCCGCTGTTCGCTGGCGGGCGTGGGGGTCGCACTGCAGCCACGGCACCTGCAAAGTGGGTACGGGCGCTTCTTCCAGCCGCTGGGGACGCGGCACCCTCGGTGCTTCTCGGGAAGATTCGTCTCGCTAAAAACGTCTCTGCCCCGCTGGTTCTCTGCTGTCGTTCCTGGCCTCTCCCCTACCCTCGCCAGGCCTGAAAAACTGTTCAATTTTACGTTGGAGATGCAAGCGCTGGGCATTTCGGAGGACGGCAAGTGGGCATATTGCAGGTCTTGAGTGTGCAGCTGGAAACAACTCTGTTGTATAACCAGTCATCAAACAAGTAGAGAAGTACATGGTGAAATACAAGATGCTCGGTGTAAGCTAGCTTCAGATCTCAAGCTTCCCGTGACATGTTTTTAACCACGTGTGAATATTCTTTCTATTAGGGATCTGATGTTATTATTTCAATACATCATCAGGTTGGTGTAACCAAGGGTATGATGAGGTTGATTCAGCATCTTGCTCAAGATCTATAGACTTACTGCTGGTATTTAGTTGCTTCTGTGCAACCATTATGCGTTTTTCCACCGTGTAAATTGTCTCTTTTTGTTGGATTTATGTTTTTCAAAGTTACATTAAAGTTCCATATCTCACTGGCTTTAATTCTCATGTGCGAGAAGGGATTTCTTTGAAGACTATGTTTATCCTTGTTGCAGTAATCATTGCACATATTCCATTATCCTGCCAAAGTAATTCTTTCCATTAACTTGCTAAGAGCTCTGTAGTTGGCCTTTTATTTCATGAGTACTATGTGTCTTTGAAAGGTATAAAAAGCATAGTGTTATTATCACGGTGGCCTATGCATGTAAGTGTGAAAGGATAGGAAGAGGAGTATCTTTCTTTTAACCTGGTTGTTAATGTAGGGTGAGCTACGTTTATATGTGTAAAGTGTGTTGGTATATGTAAAAGTTATAGTTACCCATAGTAATACCACACTGGGCTTACCAAGCAGTGTGTGTGTGCATGGTCTGATAGCTATGTGCAGTACTACTTATTACAGTACATTTCTTGGTGTATCTGTTAGAAATTATCAAATGCTCTTCAGAAGAAAACCATCTTTTTGTGCAAATAATCACTCTTTTATGCTTTTGTACAGTATGTGGAAAGTCTTTTTCACTTGCTGCATACGGGTGATATTCTTGCTAAGTGCAAAAATGCATCCCTGGCAGTCTTGGTGTACTTCAAGCTACACGTGACAAAGAGTGTCATCTAGACAATGTTTTCAGGACAGGGAACTCCTGGAGAGGGTACAGCAAAGGGCTACCAAGATGATTAGGGGATTGGAACACCTCTCTTATGAAGAAAGGCTGAGGGATTTGGGTCTCTTCAGTCTGGAAAAAAGAAGACTGGGGACGACGACCTTATCAACACTTAAAAATACTTAAAGGGTGGGTGTCAGGAGGATGGGGCCAGGCTCTTTTCAGTGGTGCCTGGCAACAGGACAAGAGGTAATGGGCACAAACTTGAGCATAGGAAGCTCCATCTAAACATGAGGAGGAACTTCTTTACTTTGAGGGCGGCAGAGCCCTGGCACAGGCTGCCCAGAGAGGTGGTGGAGTCTCCGTCTCTGGAGACATTCAAAACCCACCTGAACGCGTTCCTGTGCAACCTGCTCTAAGATGACCCTGCTCTGGCAGGGGGGTTGGACTAGATGATCTCCAGAGGTCCCTTCCAACCCTACGATTCTGTGATTCTGTATGCAAAAGCTGTGCCACAGAGCAGCACGATTATGGACACTGCCATGTAATAGGAAAGCTTTGAATCGCAACTGCAGCTAAGATTTTTGGTATTCGTACAGGTGACTCTTGGCAGCCCTAAGATTAGGTATTGACTCCTGTGTCAGGTCATGCGGAAGGTGTTGGTGTTCAAACCTATTGTGATCAGGAGTGAGAGCAAGCCCAGTGGATATTGTTGAAGCGGAATTCTTCATGTATGATTTAGCCTAGATAGGTTTGGCTTTCCCAGTGTTGCCTGAAGAATCACTGTCAATGTTAGATTAAACAAGAGTAGTTACAAAATAACGTTTTGTGGGTACTTTGTGCATTTTTTCAGACAGGGCAAATAAGCTCTGGCCTGTCACCAACATTCTTTTCAGCTGCTTCTAAGCAGTTCAGAGTCCACTGGTGCAATTACTAAGCATGTGGGAGAGCTTGGGTACTGAACTGGATTCTGCAAGAGCTTAACCTTAAGGGTGAAGCATGGGAAATGCTTCAGACAGACCTGTCCGAATGGAGTTCCTATGGCTAGTAAGTGGTGTCAGCTCCTGCTATTGTGTAACTTTGATAGACCCCTAGAGGAGGGCTGCGTGTGAACCCGCTTCGGCTAACTTGCTAATGGGGCTCTGCAGAAATGTCAGAAGCACATTATTTGGGCACCTGATAACTTCAGCAAAACTGCTGAAGTCTTGTCGCTAAGTTTGGCTGTTGACCAGCAGTTAGCAATTCGCAAACTGCGGATCGGTAGTTAGCTTAGTGTGATTGTGGCACACTGCTCATGCCAAAGAACAGTAGTGGCATTGAAGAGTTCATAAATACTAAATCTGAATTGCATATCCATCTTGTCACTGGAAGCAGTTGGTATGCTGGCTCTGCAGCCAGCTGGTCAACTGCTTCAGTGCTTCAGAGGCTTAATTTATAAAATGCTGTTTTCATTACATCTTAAAACCAGGCAAAACAGTTGTGCTTGAAATCACAGAAGCAACATCAATTAAGCATTGGTTTTGCAGCACTCGTTTGAAAATCCACATTTGTTCTTTGCATCATGTGTAGACAATTTACCATTATGATACAGCACCTGTTTTGTCACTCTATACTTATGGTATGTCACAGAAAAATAAATACATCCTTTGAGCAGATATCTGTAGTGCACTTTTTTCCCCCGCAAAAAAAAAAAAAAGTTGTACACTAGACCTTAAGGGTAGTTAATTGCTAGATATAAATGTAACAGTACTCCTGTTTACCTTTCTGCTGCTCTAGACATTTTATGTGATGTAATATGGTGATGGATGTTGACAGGGAGTATGCGGTACTCGGTTCTGTGATGCTTGTCAGTGAAAATTTATCCTGATAACATGAACAGGCTGTATCAGGATCAGTTTTAAGCTTGGGCAAGCTAAGCAGATGTGTATGGAAGAAAACTGCTATGCTTGACAGAAATCATGGCCATAAAGCACACAAGAGACCCTCTGGCCGTGGCTCTGTGCTTGCCCGATGCAGAGCAGCCTTGCTGAGCACCTTCTTTGTGGAGCAGCTCCCTAGTTACTGTTCTGCTTCCTACATACTCAGCCTGCTACATGACTGCCTCCTCTCTTCTGCTGCTGGGAAGATGAGCACTGCCACAAAAGCGTGGAGGTTTTTCCATGCCAATAATGAGGACAAAACGTGGTTTTTATCCTCATTTTTGTGAGTGACAAATTTCAATTCTCCATATGCTTCTCAGACTGTGTCAGCTCTAACTGTTTATTACAACCCTGCCAAACCTTACATGTTTTTCATAAATTTAGTGAATGGATAGCCATCTTATGCAACTGAAGGTGTTTTTTCATAATAGATTTGTGGAGTATGGAAAAAGCCTTAATGCAGATAACGTACGTGTTCCCTCCTGGAAGTATACTTTCATCAATATCCAGTGTTTTGTGTACATACAAACATTTAAAAAACAAATTTGAGCAACTAGAAAACTTTAAATTTGTAGACTTTTCAGATTTGATAGCTTGATGTGAGTAGTACTAAAATAAAAGACGTTCTAAAACAAAATTCTATGCATTGACTTTGAAAAGCTTTTTATATTTGTTTACTTTGTTATCAGATTAAATGCAAATAACTTGTGAGTAGCTCTTTTATTTGCCTAACCTTAAATCTGCAGCTTTGAAAATAAAAGGCAGTTTGTGGCTTGTGAGCTTTACTTAACTGATTTCAGTGCATGCTTGAAAAATTTTACTTAACATCTCCTAATTCTATGTATTGCTATACAGACAGGCCTAAGATCCTGCCTTATAGAACCTCAAAAGGGTTTTTGTAGTCTTACAGGTTGTCCCATGTGTGAGAAATTGAACACGATCTCATTTATAACTTGAAACTTGTTCTTTCCAGTAGAATTGCCCTGCAGCCACTGAGCCTTTTGTCAGATGCAGAAGCTTGTTTTCATGCAACTCATGGCTACTATAGGCCCTCTGTTTATGGAAAGTAATTTTCTAGGCAGCAAACATTAACTTTGCCTCAAATTTTTCTCCCTGCAGGAAGCTGCACAAGCTTTGATTTATGCTGGGATGGCAGGGTCCAACTTGGAAAATATTCAAGAAAAAATAAATGAGTACTTGGAGAGAGTTCAAGCTCTCCATTCAGCAGGTGGGTAAGGAGCTTTCTAATTAAACCTCTGCTTAAATTAATTGAGTGGAAAGCCTTTCAGTACTGTGAAATATGTATCAATAATGTTTGCTCTGGTTTTCATTATTGCAATTTTCTTGTCCTTTGTGAAGGACCACAAATACAATGAGCACATCAGTGCTTTGAATTCTGATGTATCAGAAATGAAGCAGAGATTTACTTCCTGAGGATTTGGGTGTGGGTATAAATATTCATTGCAGAGCAAACCTGAGAAAGTAACTAAATCTAGCAACAAAAATTGATCAGGAACAAATCAAAACTTGCATCTAAGCCTCAGCTGCATGATGGATTTGAAGCAAGTAGGTTCTGTTATTTATCTAGAATTACTAACTTGGAGAGGACAAAAGAGCTCTATACTCTCAAAAGGGTTTCCTTGTTTGATCCAGTTTCAGTGTTTGTGCTTAGACCAAAATCTCAAATTTTTGCACACCTGCAATTATTAGAATCATAGAATCGCTTGGCCAAAAAGGGACCTTGGGAGGTCTATAGATCAATTTCCTGCTCAAACCAGAGCAGGCATTGATTCTTGGACCTGAGCCACCTGGTCCAAGAATCAATGTCTACCCTGGTCCTGAAAACGCTTAAGGACAGAAATTCCCCAGTGCCCCTGGGCCCCTGTTCCTGGGTGCAATTGTCTTTCTAGTGGTTTATTTATATATATGTATGTTTGGATTTTCCTCTGTTCGAATTCATAGCCACTGGCACTCATTCCCTTTCTTTGCACCTCAGTGAAGAGCCTGAATCCATTTAGGTCCTCTCAAAAGCTGTCTCTCCTGCTGGCTGGACAAGCCGTGCTCCCTCAGCTTCTTCTCAGAAGGCCAAGTCCTCCAGCTCCAGCCATCATCTCTGACACGTGGATGTGATATTCCAGATACAGTTTACTGAGTGACAAGTAGAGGGCTGTGATTGCTTCCCCCTTCTCCTGGCCATTCTCCTGCTGACATAGCCCAAGGTGCTGTTAGCCTTCATCGCTGGCTTGGGCTTGCCCGGCTGTCTCCCAGAACCCTAGGCGCTTTTCTGCACAGCTGTACCCTGCAAGGTGTTAGTCAGTCCCTGACACAGGATGTAGCATTTGTCCTGGTTGAATTTCCTGAGGTTCCTGTCAGTCCCTTACTTTAGTTTGTCTGTGTCCCTTTGAATAGCAGCTTGTCCTTGAGTGAATCAGTTTGGTGGGATCTGCAGCCTTGATGAAGGTGCACACCATCTTCTCCTTCAGGTCATTAATAAAGGTATTAAATGAGATAGACACCTAAGGAACTTGTGTGTTACCATAGGTGATGTGTTTTCACAAGTGATGCAATATTTTACATAATTAAACATCCTTGTCCATAGTGTAGTATTAAAGAGATTTTATTTACATTAATTGACATGTGAAATATCCTGAGACTGTATCTCTGATTTGGGGGTGTTTGTGGTGCTGTTTTCTTGTCCTTGCAAAGATGTTTTTAGCAAAGTCTAGAACAACTTGGTTTCCGGCTAAGAAATAGATATTACCCATCTGATTAGAACTGCTAGTGTTTTTACGTGTCTGATGCTGTAGAAAGCTAATACTTTCTTTTTCATTTAGTTCAGTCACAGAACACAGACCCTCTGAAGTCAAAACAACAGTTGGACTTGGAGCGTGCTCGCTTCCTAGTTACACAGGCTTTTGATGAAGATGATAAAGGCAACGCAGAAGAAGCTATAGAGTTGTACACAGAAGCAGTGGAACTCTGTTTGAAAACAGTATGTTAAGCTACAGGTTAACTTGGTGGAATTATGTGATGGTAAGAAATACTTCCACTTACACAAATGACCGACCCTTAAAGGCTGGCTTAAAAATGGAGTACCTGTATTTCTAAACACTACTTTTTAATTTTTTTTCCACTGCATTTTTAGTGGGTTTTCCAGTCTGTATGTTATGTTGCTATTCAACACTGTGAATTTTTTGGGACTTGGGATTTATGTGTTTTTCCTGAACTGGATTATACTAAAAACTAGAAATATTCTGGAACTTTTTTCATGTTAATTTTTTCCCTGGAGCAAATGCAACACTGAAACAGAAATTAAAAACAGCTAAAACTGAAGATGACTGCTAATGTGTCAGCTGTATTACTTTGACTACATTAATGGAAGTAATTTAAGGGAAATTTTGGTGTGCAACACTTTCTGAAAACATAACGGTCTACTGATGCCAAAACTAGTAAAAATATTACTTGATTACTCAGTGCCCAACATTAAAGCTGTTAGGAGTGAATTCAGTTCACACTGAAATTAATGGTAAGGATGAATTGGCCATTACGTAAATGATGGAGAATATAATTACAGGTACTGCTTTTTTCCCTTAAGTCCAGTTGCCTTAACTAACTCATTACAGGAAGAGCTCACCATCATAATGTAACTCCACCAAGTCTGTTTTTCTTTTTCCTTTCTTTTTCCTTTTTTTTTTTTTTTTTAAACGTAAATGTATGTGGGTTGTTGGGAGGGGAATGTTACTTTTGCTACATGCTAGAGTAAAATCTTCTTTTCTCTGAATTCTGTAAACTGATTTTATGTAGGCTAACAAACCCTGGTGATACAGTGTAACCAGAGGAAGAGTTAGAACTGCTCTAGTTTTTCCACTTGAGCTGTTAGAACAGAATGTTTCCAGTCTGTCTATTACATAAAATTTACTGCAGCAGCATACTGTTTTTCCTCTGCTGTGTTCCTCCCTCTGTGTCAGTGCATGCAAATATTACTTATATTGAAATTAGTCTGACATTATCTCATATCAACTGCTTTTATCAGGTATTTCATTAGGTACAGATACTACTGAAGTTTCTTTTAATCTTGACTAGCATATTATTTTAAGATGACTGTAGGCTTTATCCCTCAGGGTGATCAAAAAGTACCTTCTTCCCAGGATGAAAGAAGACTGAAGGAACACTTCTATCTCGAAGCTTTGCTTCTGTCTTTCTCCTCAGTATATTCAGGTGGAGAGATTTATTTCTTCCTTACCCTTGAAGTACTCGGAGAGCAGCCCTTCCCCCTCTTCTATGGCAGACTCCTAGATGAGTGTACTGGTGTTCCATCTCCACTGCTTACCTTCACACATCTTTCAAAGTCTTTTCCAACCAGAAACTCCAGAGTGTAATTTATTTGCAAATTAAAATAGTTGCTTCTAGAGGGTGTTTCTAGTTTTGTTTCTTGGGGTGAAAGTAGCTTGCCTTTTGTTTCCTCAGTTGGCCTAGCAGACCTGGGAGAATTGGTCAAGGTACCATGCTAGAACCTGAAACCTGCTTGTGGGTGTCTCAGGAGAAGCCACACCTCATGTTGTGCCTCTTGCAGATTGCTTAGCTGCAGTAGTCATGCTTCTTCTGTAAGGAAAACAAAACCATAAACTGGTTGTATGAGTAAACTTCATTGCTGACGTCCCAACTGGGAAGAGAAGTTAGCACTCTTGATAATCTGTTTTGGTGCCCTGTCACAGATTATTTTATGCCTTAGATGTGCAAGAACAAGATTTTTAACTTGCAAGCAATCTTGTTTGTTTGTATTTCATGAAAGTAAACATTCGAGTTTATTTTTTTCCTAAGTGATCATGACTGTTTTTGACTCATTGGGGAAAAAGAATTAGAACATATCTAAGCTCAGTAGTATACCTAAGATTTGGTTTTGTCTTCTTTCTGCCCATAGTGTTTTAATATGGTTAATTCTTCTGGTAGATTTTTTTGTGTATACAGTGTTGTCCTCACTGAAGAATTTGAAATATTACTTTTGTTCCATGAACATTCACTAGAACAGCAAAACTCTATTTCCTCGATTAGTATGCTTTTTATGCAGAGATTTTAAAGAACGCATTTGGTCATTTTGAAAGAGAACTGTAAAAAAAAAATAGCTAGTTACTGTTTGTTGTAATCTATAAGTGTGGAATTTGACAAATTGAGCCTATAAAACCTGTGGGGTTTTTGGATGTGTAGCTTTTTCTTTTATTTTGCACTTAAGGCTAATGAAACTTCAGAAGCAGGCTCCCAGTCAAAACTGAAACAGCTGGCTCGGCAAGCACTGGATAGGTGAGTATTGACAATGTTTGTAAAATACTTGCTGTCAGGGATAAGCGCACTCTCTGAGTTGGATTCTCAGTCTAGCGTGTCTGTTCTGAACTGCAAAGAGTATGGATTTTGGGTAGACCTAGCTCCTGTCGAGTTCTCCTGGCGGATAACTGCCAGCTGCTGTACCGCTGAATATAGTAGCTGTTGTGCCCAACCCTATGGGAATCTTGGGACGTGCAGAATTAGGAAAGGACTACGCATTCATCAGTACCAATGCACTACTTCAGAGATATAAACCAGAGTACTATACTACAATTTTTGGCCTCTATAAAAGTGCTGAATTTGAGCCAGCACTTAAGTCAGGGTGTCAGCATTCCTTTGTAAGGAAGACAGTTGGAAGCTGGGAAATGCTTATCTTGACAGTAGCAATCTAATTGTATGGGTAGATCTAATAAAATGGAGTCTATATCTGAAACAAGTTATACAAGTGTAAGTTCAACGTGACTTCAAACCAGCTGTATGATGGTGTATAACTGACTATGTTGGGCTAAGTTTCAGTATAAGCTGGTTTTCAGCACTTCTCAGTCTGTGTTCAGAAAAAACCCTGTATTTTGCATATGTGTGCCTATTCAGCAGCTTAATGCAACAACAACAAAATATGGTCCTGAATACACAGTCTTCAAGCAGTTGAAATGCAGGGTTGTGAGAATGCTAGTGAGTTTTTACTGCTATTGTAGCTGCTAGACAAAATAAATTCTGAAGGTATGAGAGGATGCAAATCAGTTTTCTCTGTATTTCAGTGGATTTGTTCTGAAGTTCCAGATAATAAACACTCACACAAGTTCTCCTGTTGGCATAATTTAGAGGCAACAAAAATCTAATGAGTTCTGACAAAAGTAGCTTATATATGAATTGGAAATGCTGTATTCTGATTGATTCTAGGAAAATAAATGAGTACTGGCATCAGAAATTGATTTTTCTTAGGAAAAGTGGTGTTGGTCAACTTGGGCATTTGTTCATTCCATTTAACATATATGGGAACATGAACCAAGCAAGTCAATAATTGAACCATAACTATATCTTTGTCTTTGTTGTAAACAAAATACATTTTTATTTGCTTTAGAGCAGAGGCACTGAAGGAATCTCTGTCAAAGTCATCTCAGAAGGAGAAGTCAACTGCAGCTAAACCAAATCAGCCAGTCAGAACATTCTTTCCATTGGGACCTGATTTTTCTTTAAATGATAAACCACAGACGATCAGAGCAGTACAAGCTAGTGAATCTCAAGGCCAGAGATACACTGCAGAGGAGATTGAAGTACTCAGGTAAGTTGAAGACAAGTTTTTCTAAAATGTTATCATTTGTGCTCAGATCCTTTGTGCATCTTACACAGTAGATTGTTTATACATCTCATCCTTCAGCTGTTTCAGAGGTTGGAAAACCACTTCTTACAAACCCCATTGCTGGTGTTACCTACACATTAATAAATTCTTGTATTCTCTATGGTAATGTAATTAATGGCTTTTATTCACAGAGCATACTTTCTAGTTTGTATTGAGAAGAGAGTTTCTTGTAACTGACTGCCAGGATTATTTTTCATAATGTTATTTTTGTATGTCATACATAACCCACCTGACTGAGTTCATGAAAGATCTGGCTCTGAGAAGCTAAGGTACAAAGATGTTTTTATAGATTATATAACTACTACTTCACTGGAAATTGAGGAAGCATAATATTTTGTAGGACTATGACTTCTATTACATCCAGTTCCTTTTGCTTTGGTTTTTATTATAGGTGGAATAAGCTACAAATAATCCATTTAGGCTAATTTGTAAATTTTGAAGATTATCAAATATATCTTAAAAAAAAAAAAAAAAGCATTGTCTGATAGGTGTTTCAACCTTCCTCCTCCTCCCCATGCAATAATAAAGACTGTGACAGAGGGGATGCTCAACACTGTCCAAGATTTGATCATAAAACATTTAGACTGCTTGTTGACTTTAGGAGACTTGAATGGACTGAGGATATGATCATGAAGATAGAAATATACGTGTGTTGGAAAAGTTGCAGAGCATTAAGAATTGGCTTATTAAAATGTCGCTTTTGATTCTCTTTCAGTGCCTGTGCAGTGAATTTTTCTGGTTTTGTGGATGGTTTGGATGGTTTTGGGTGGGGTGGTTTTTGCTGTTGTTGTTTCTAGTCTTGCTAGACAACTTCAAGTTGTTTTACATCTTTAATAATCATTTGATTTAAAAATATTTCACATACCTTTTTCAGTTAATTCCTTGTTTGAAACTTAAATTACACTCACATTTAAATATGATTCTCATTTTTTAAAGTGTTCTGTATGCTTTATTTAAAAATGTACTAATAAACATGTGCAGTATTTTTGTTATTATTGTTTGACAGTGTTCCAAAATACTGTCCCAATTAGATGAAGTCTAAGTGTTCCTAATTGTTAATTGCTGTCAGCTTATCCTAAGACTCTCTTTAATGACAGGCTTAAGTGACTTGAGAAATTCTGTTTAGACAAATGTAGCTTTAAATGTGACTTCTAGAACTATGAGGAGGTTTGTGGCTGCTAATCGTTTCTAGCCTGGCATGGTGACTTGTCCCCAAGTATGTACTTGCAGGATTAGTGACTGAGCCATCAAGTACTGCACGTTTCAAACACGAATAAATACAGCAATTGTTTAATTTTCAAGAGGAAGTCATCTTGAGGAAAACTCCTGTTTTCAGAAGCACTGACTTGTTAGTTTTTAAAATCTAATTTTCTGGAACTTAGTCTTTGAAAGACGATAGATAGGTTTGTAACTATATATATTTTTTTTCCTTGTGACTTACAGGAAGACTTCAAAAATTAATGGCATTGAATATGTACCTTTCATGAGTGTTGATCTCAGGGAACGTTTTGCCTTCCCTATGCCATTTTCGTAAGTGTTATTCAATTACTGAAATTTACTTTTGTTTTTATTTCCAAAGCTTTCCCATACTTAGTATTTCTGTGGGATTGTTTTCAGAGTGTAAAATTGTTTAAACATCCTTTTAAGCATAATTCAGAAGATATTTAAATACTACCATTTTCTTCTTCCAATCTGATCTTAAAATTATTAAAGGACTATTCCAAGGAAGAGTGACATGTAACTGCTAAACCTTCATTCATGAGCAATAACAATATGTTAAGATTACATAGCCATAATAGACAAAGACGCTTGGGGTTGGTTGTTTTTTTGTGGTTTGTTGGTTGGTGAGTTTTTTTCCCCACTTAAGGCTTGTCAATCAGACAAGCCTCAATATTTTCAGAACTAAAGAAACTTTTTATTATCAGTTCATCGTATTGAAATAAAGTGAAGAATTTGAGTTTCTGCTGGTGTATGTGGCTTTTTGAAATTCCCTTCTCCTGTTCAGTCCCCTATGAAGGAAGCTCATGGATTTTATTTCATGTTTTTTGTATTTTTGCTTTTTTCCCTAAAAATCACAAACTTATCAGTAGTGTTCTTTGAAGTTGTTTTACAGCTCTGTATACAAAGCAGTGTAATTGTTCTGCACATATTCTGCACCATCTGTATGTCCCAGATATAAGATAAATTATATATAAATATATAAGACTGGACATACCATGAAAAACTTTCCTAAGCTGCTATTGATTTATTACTGCTATTTTCTCTCTTAAATCTAGTGATAAATGTGGGAAGTTACCATTATCCCCCAAACAGAAAGCAATGTTTGCCAAGTGGGTGCGACCAGATGACATAACAAATAACCCTACGATGATTTATACTGTATCAAGTTTCAGCATAAAGCAGGTAAATTGTTCCTGAAGAAAAATGTGAGCTGCTAGCAATTTATTGTGGGGGATATAAGACCTTCTTGTTCAAAAAGGAATCCCCAAATGTGACTGTGCTTTCCTTGGCTCTCATGAGATTAAATAAATAGTATCACTTCAGATTCCATGCACTTTCTAGCCATGAGAATAAACAGGCGTGTTAGCAGCGGAAGTGAAAAATTGGAATTTGAATTCCAGCTGCAAATCCTGTTTTCCAGAAATAGTGGTAGGGTTAGTATGGAAAAAAAGGCAAGGTGTACTCTGCAGCAAATTGTTCACTTAATTTACTGCATGGGAAAAATAATGAGCAAGACTTTTAATTTTTTTTATTTGACAGGAAGCAGAGTGCCCCGCTAAGGCTTAGCTTTAAGTTGCGTATGGCCTAAGCTATTTTGAAATCGGCAATAGATTATGCTGTTGGATATGGTTTACAGTACACAGTGAGTTTTGGGGAGGAGGGAGTAAGTGTTAGTGAATCCTGAGGTATCTGCACTTGCCTCTGATTGTCATTAATAATTCTAACTCTAGTTTGCTCTGTAGGGGCCTCAGGTTGAGCAAGCATATGTTTCCTGCCTTTTTAGTAGTAACTTTACTTCTCTTAGTTCAAATCCTTTCCCTCTTGAAGGGAATTACTAACTGGCAATTGTCCTTCCCTCCACGTTATTAGTAAACCCTTCCCTCCACGTTATTAGTAAACCCTTCCCTCCACGTTATTAGTAAACCCTTCCCTCCACGTTATTAGTAAACCCTTCCCTCCACGTTATTAGTAAACCCTTCCCTCCACGTTATTAGTAAACATCCTCACTGTTTTTTCTTTTCTTTATAGACAATAGTATCAGATTGTTCTTTTGTGGCATCACTAGCAATCAGTGCAGCATATGAAAGAAGATATAACAAAAAATTGATCACAAGGTAAGTGTTGCTTTCTAAGATCTTTTCAGATTTAATGGTGTCAAGCTTTTGCAATATGTTCTATGACAGTTGGACACAGTAAAAACTAGCATTTGTTTCACCTTCGTCCCTCTGGGGCTCATGTGGCTTCAGCACTTCTGAGAGGGAAGCCAGCTTTATATAGATATGTAGACAGACACTGGAGTCTAACCTCAGATGTGCTTTGAGGACTAATAAATAGTTCGTAGGGTTTGTTTTGGTCTTTAATAGAAATTATACTTATGCTTTACAGGTTTATTTTCCTACTTTGCTATGCCAGCTGCTGTGCTACAGGTGGTCCATATTGCATCTCATTGTAGAACTAATGTTAACAGCACTATCTCAGTTCCCCTCGACTAGTGTCCTGTGATAAATTTGGTGTGGGTTTGACAGACTTTGCTGGGAGCCTGTTGCCAGACCAGTGTGTGAATGTTGTTACTGTATTTTAGGTTTTTTTGTTTTAACCTATATTCATTAGAACTGAACTTGTATTCTTTGCAAGGGCAGTGAGTTCTGCACTGTGTTCTCCTTCTTCAGATGTTTGATTTGTCATTCAGGCAAATACTATATTTATACTACAGATATGTAAATACCATTTGTTTAATAGTAAGATAAATTTGTTTGCCTTGCTTCTGTTGGAGAAACAATGAGGTTACTTATGTTCTTTTTGTTAGTATATTAAACAGAGAACCGCAGCAACAGCAAGGCCTGAAAAATAAAACCAATTTAAACATCGTGGCATTTTTACTAAATTTGAGTTGCTCTTTCATCAGAAATTCTATGTATATGTTCAATGTAAATTCCAGAAAGACTATGTTAATTGCACTCTTATTGTTATCAGCGTACGTAGAGCCAAGTCATTTATGTCACAATTTCCTCATCTTTTTTTTCTTTTTCTTACAGTATAATTTATCCTCAGAATAAGAAAGGAGAACCAGAATATAATCCATGTGGCAAATACATGGTGAAGCTTCATATCAATGGTGTACCTAGAAAGGTAAATGCTTTGGGGGGGGACGACTTAATACTGTTACTGTTTGAGTCACATATTTTAAAGGCTTGATCTGCTTCACTGTGAAGCTATGCTTTTAATTGTTTTTTTAATTTAATTGTTAAGCCTTTTGAGATTCATTTTGGTTGTAAAGTTTGTAACAGAATGTAGGTATTTCTTCTACAGCCATTCATGAAAATAGCCGTACTCGCATTGAAATCATTGAAAAGTCTCTAAACAGCTTAAAAGAATTATGAAATCTATACAGGAACAAAATTATGCATCCCACATCTATGAATAGGGTGGTGTGCAAGCAATCCACTTTCCACTCTGACTTAGGAAGTTACAGAACTAAAAATACAGAGGAGGACATCCAGGAAGAGTATAGACATGGAATGACCTTCGAGGAATAACTCAGATAACCACAGATTTTTAGTGAGGAGAGGAGATGCCCAAAGATATATGATAGAACTTCATAAACTCACAAACAACTTCATTTTCTTTTCAGTGCAATACATAAGGACATAAAATAATGTATTTCTTCACATAATACTTAACTGTAGCACTGATTCTTGCAGATCATAGTGACTGATGAATGTTTATGGGAGTTCAAAAGTTGAGTGGTCATATTCACAGGGCAGGAGAGTACAGGGAAAGTCCTCAAAGGCCATTAATTGTTAAGATATAACCTCTGGGTCAGGAAGTCCTTGACTTGCAAAATTCCAGAATCTGAATTAATGTTTCGGGGAAGTATCTTTTATGTGCTTGCCTTGCGTTTAATACTTTTTCCAAAATATCTCCTAATGGCTGCCATTTGTTAGGATGAATGGCCACTTGCTCTTCTATGAAAAGGATTATTTATTCCTGCACAAATAGGATTTGACCACAGAAAATGTGCTGTGTTGGTAGCCTGGATTGGCACAGACTAATGTCAATGTGAAACTGAAACATCTGTTCTGGGAAACTGTTTCAAACCGCTACAAATACTGCAGTAACAATCTGTAATAATGCTGAATATATTCTACCTAATTTAAAGAAGAAATGTTAATGCTTTCACAACTGCTGCTATGGGTTGTTTTTCGTTTCCAGAGAGAAGAAATTTAAATCTGGAACTAGAGACTATGAAAGTGATGTGACACATAGTTTGTTTCCTTATAGATAAATTACTTTATTTTTCTGCTGGCTACCAAGCACAGTCCATGCTCTGTTTCCTAATTAGGTGAGGAATACTGTTAGGCTTTTCTTTACTTTTTATGCTTGTAATTACACTGAACATGTCTGTGGCTACCTTTTACAATAGATTTTAGACAGTTTACAAGAGCATACTGTCATGATCTATGATCTCAATTTTACCTAGGGAAAAGCAAGGCAGGTGATCGCAGGTCACCCAGTGGACCAGTGCAAGTAAGAGCTGGCAACAGAATTTCTTGTTCATTTGGGCGAACCACTGCAGGATTGATAGAGGTGTCCACATGTGAGAATGATGGTCAGGTCTGGCTGTGTCTGAGAAGCTGTATTTTAATGAGAGCTTGGTTTTATTTTTTAAATACTTCTAAAACAATTTTATTAGCTTTATGATCACTTTCCATTTGTTTATTTCACACAGGTAATCATAGATGACCAGTTACCTGTTGATCATAGTGGGGAACTTCTCTGCTCTTATTCTAACAATAAGAATGAATTATGGGTATCGCTAATAGAAAAGGCTTACATGAAAGTCATGGGAGGATATGATTTTCCTGGATCAAATTCTGTAAGTACTAGACTATTTCTAAGATTTTTCTAAAATTCCACTTAGATAATCTTGGGTCAAATAATTTTCCCTGTAGTCAAATCAAACTGAATTGCTTGGGCAGGCAAGTATTGGCTTTGCAGTTTTCTTAAATTTATTTTTTTTTTTAATTTCTTTCTTTCACAAATATGCTTAGCTGTATTTGATGAGATTTATCCCATCAAAATAGAATGAGCAAGATATCTTGGTGGGCAGAGTTAATCTTAGTTCACTGACTGCAGGATTGGCACTTATGGTTGGGAAGTATATGTGTTTTGTATAGGGTCTAGATTAAAGTGATGGGTGAAGTCATACATTTTTTTGCCCCTATCAATACTGCCGATTTCAGTTTCTAACTGTCGTTAAATAGGGCATCTCTCCCTCGTTAGGCAGAAGAGTCAGCTAGGAAAGGAACAGCCTAATCATTTAGTACATCTATATAGAGGGAGCAAGTACTTTGATCTGTGAAAGTTTGTTCATCAGATTGTTCCACTCATTTATATCAATATGTGATGGGTTCCTATAACATGGTTACTGAAGAAACAGTCATCATACTGCAGCTAGACTGACATGCAACTTATTCTGTCAAAGAGGGATGGTTTACTGAAATGAGTAGCCCGCATAATGTTCGCTTGTTACTTAGGAAGCATTTCTGATTTTAATTTAAAATTCTTTAACATTTTAACAGTATATTTTTTATATTCATGGTGTTCTTCACATTCTAATCACTGTCTTGATCATTGCATTCTTGGAGGGTATAGTAGATAATCATCACATTTTGAAAAATTATTATGGAGACAAATGTCTCTGTGTATAAGGGGTAAATGTAGCATATGGTTTTATGTATATTTATGTCAGTGTTGGGCTGCTTTGTTTTGGAGGAGAGAAGCTGCTGAGACTAGCTGTATTTTATTCCCTTTGTTGTCCTCTAACTTGCTACCTGGAAAACCAACTTGACTTGTAAGATTGAATCTCCACCTTTCCTACCCCTCTGCTTTCGACTGTATCATAGCTTCCGTCTATAATCAGGGTTGTGTCTTCTTAATCACACTTGTATAATCACACTTACTGGCTGGGTTGTGCTTGTAATTCCTTGAGTTCCCACCCACCAGTGCTCATTATTGACACGTCAAGCATTTTTAGTCTCTGCTCTTGCTTTGAGGAGTACAAAGCAAAAGAAAAGGGGATAAGCAATATATTTCAAGGAGATAAAATGAGGAGATTAAAGCCTCTTTTTATGGAAATACGTGTCAGTGTCAGCGTTACCAAAAAGAATAAAAAACCCAAACCCTGAGCCTTAGAAGTAACACTTAAATTATTTAAAATGTGTATATAGTAACAGGTTCCAAATCGTGCTTCTGAGATTGTGCTTTAAAAGTCTGTGAATCAACAAAATAAATGAAACACATCATAGAGTTGAGCATGACTGATTATTCTCTTATGCTTCCATTACTCTGAAATTCCAGTTTGTTTCATCAGTTCTCTTTCCAGATTTTTTTCTTTTTTGAGAGGCTATTTGGAAATGTTCTAAACTAATCAAATAAGTTTTGGGGTTTGTTTGTTTGTTTGTTTTAATATAGTCTTAATCTTCAGCTTTTGATGTGTAGAGCTCTATTGTATCTTGTGTATACTCTGTTTCTTTCAAGGCACTTCTATAATTTGTGTACAAACATCATATGTTTATAGATGTAGTATCTATTCTGATTTCTTTTGAATGCTTGCATTTCAGAATATTGATCTTCATGCACTGACTGGTTGGATACCTGAAAGAATTGCTATGCACTCGGACAATCAAGCTTTCAATAAAGACAGTACTTTCAGAATGCTTTATCAGAGGTAGAAGTTTATTTTTTCTGAAGTAATTAAAATGCTTGATGTGTAGTAGCTGGGTTACCACTGTAAAAGCAATACCAGCACCACAGATCCTTTGATAGTGTTTCGATACTACTGCAAGTTGTGCTTTATAAAACCTCCATGTGTTTTCTGGAAGAAGTAAAATTGAGGTGTTGGTGTCATTGATAGAATAGAACAGTAAAATATTGTGGAATTTTGTATGAGATATATTTGAAGAAAAAAAAAATATAAAGAAGAAAAATTAGCCCATTTCTTGATGAAGAAAACAGAATATAGAGTCAGAGAAGAGCATGTTAGAACCAATGTGTAAGTTCAAAGCATTTAAAAAGTAGAAGAAAATGTGTTCTGTGTTCCAACACAGTTCCCCAGAAGTTTGCTATTGATCTGCTGTCTTTAGCAAGTAGATATAATAAAGTATTTCTAAGCATATCACAAGATCTTTGTAATTATGCCCCATTAGTAAATCTCCTGGAGAAGCAGCAAAAGTCTATCAAAACTGCAATACTGCTCTTCAGACCTACAATAACAATTCTACTTACAGTGAAAGATAAGGTTGTAATTTATAAATGTCAGCTAGCAAGTACTTTGATTTCCTTCAAAACTGTTTTGTGCAACCAGTTTCTTATGCGCTTCAATGCAGTAGAAGGGGGATAACCTGATGACTGAAACATCTGCATTCATGATAAAAGAGCATGACTCTCTTTAGAGTGCTTCTTCAGTAGGTTAGGAGCTCTCTGTTGTCAACAACTTTGCAGATATTCTGGCATTGCAATTTGGAGTTGTGACTGCAATTAGGATGGGATCTAGCCATTATAGTATAAATGCTGATTTTTCTTTGTAAAACATATGGAATTTTGAAATTATATGAAAATGCAAATTTTTCACTTAAAGCCTATACTTAAATACTGAAAGAAAATAGTTCCACTTTCTCAGGCTTTTTCAGGAGTGATTTCTGCTGATAAAAAAAACCCTGTATTCTAGTTTTTTATAAAGCAGGGTCACACTAATGGACAGTGTAAAAACATACTATTACAGTGTCTGGCAAATGTCAGTTTGCAACTTGCAAAATATTAATTAAGCTATTTTTCACCTCTTTTTGGACAGATTTCACAAGGGAGATGTCCTTATCACAACAGCAACAGGGGTGATGTCTGAAGAGGAAGGAGAAAAATGGGGTTTAGTTCCAACCCATGCATACGCAGTCTTGGATATAAGAGAATATAAGGTATCAAGTAAAACTGAAGGTGTTTTCAGATGGCTGTTTGAAACTTGAAACAAGTTTGAAACTTGCTCTAATGGCTTATACAGTTTATTTTGTCTTAGTTCCATTGGCAAATTCCAGAAAGTTTAATGGTGCTGTATTTTCTTGAGCTATTGGTCCATATTCCGTGTTAATACAAATACAAAAATTATCTTGACAAGATGAATCTGACAGTTTTATTTGTTATTTCATTAGGGACTTCGATTTCTTCAGTTAAAAAATCCCTGGAGCCACTTACGTTGGAAAGGACGATACAGTGAAAACGACACAAGAAATTGGACCCCAGATTTACAAAAGTATTTGAACTTTGATCCCAGAACAGCTCAGAAAATAGACAACGGTAATAAAGCTTAAAAAGTCACTGTCTTTTCAGATAATGTAGATATTTGTTGTGTATCCCTGCAGGAAGGTGGAAAGGAATGCTTAAGCACAAGGAGAGGGAGAGTAAAACAGATACTAGAAACTAAATAGCCCAAAACTTTAGGAAGTATTTCTGTATATAAAACTGTCACTTTGGGTTTGTCTGGGGTTTAAATAGTCTGGACTGTTTAATGTATCTCAAATTAATTGAAAAGAAATTACCTCTCTGCTTAAGTGCTTCTATCTCAGTAGCTGGGCAGGGGGGAGTTCAGCGCAAAGATAACATTCTGGCAATAAGCTGTGTAATGCTGCTTTTTAATATGTGAATAGATTTTTTTGTGTTTTTTTTTTTTTTCTCCAACATTTGCAAATATCTATCAACACGTTTACTGTAATCAGTATTTAAATTTGTCTTGCTTATATTTGAGGTTATGCACTGGAGGTAAGTGGGTTTTTTTCTTCCCTTGCATTACATTAATATATCTGTAAACAAATCTTTACATACATTCTGTTTCCAGCTGTAAGAGTATATTGAGATCCATTTTTGAGACAGTGGCATTACGATGTCACGGTCCAAAGAAACCACTTAGAATGATGCCTAGTGTTGTCCTGTCCTATCTTCCTTAGGGAACAGCAGAGTGGAGCACATGGAAAGGTGGCGTGGGTTTGCTGGTGGAAGGGCAGGCAACTGCTGATAGTTTAGAAATTCTGCAGAAGCTGCATTTTACATTCAGAGAGAGATAGATGTCTGCTCTTTTTATAGTGTCCTAGTCGCTGTTTGGCTCTGTAAGGGAACCCTTTTGTTCAGTTACACTTTATTTTGACAACAGCATGCAGCCAAATCCATTAAATTATAGCATTTAATGATGAGCTTCATGCAAATGTATAAGAAAAACTTTTGATTTAAATATTAGAATAGCAGCCCTGGCTTTGTGACAGTTATGAGATTAGCTCATTACTTATTTACTGATTCATTCAGTGAGGAATTTATATCTGTAACATCTAGTAGGTAAAATTTATATAAAATTACACTAATAGTTTTAAGGGAGTTGCTTCCTCTCACTGGATTTACATTCTGGTCTTGTCTAAACAGGTAGCTATTCTGACTGCATTTAATTATTTATTTTTTTTAGTGCTGCAAGATCTGCAACTGCCTCTTTCAGAGACTTATAAGGCTGTTACCTTTTTGAGAGTTCGTTTCATCAGGAATCTGTCAGCTTGCAGGCGTTCCTGTTGGCTGGATTTGCAATTAAGGGAGCTACAGGGAATTAGAATAAACGCCCAAGAATATTCTAAAGATGAAGCGGATTCAGGGTGCTAAAACAAGTCACGTAGATGGTGAAATACCATAGAAACACATTGAAACGTACTCACATGCTGATTGAATACCTGATTGTGCTGGATGACTGCAGAAGTAGGTTGTTGAATTTGGGGAACCTGTTTGAAAGTGTAACTTCTTTTTCAGAAACCTAGGAAAGGGGAAGGAAAGTCAGAATGACCTAATGATGTCTCTTTCAATACAACAGATTCTCTCCTGCCTTCTGCGTAGTGCTTGAAACATAAAAGCATTCTGACAGCTTCAGAAAGTCCCTGATGATAGGCAGAGACTAGCTTTTTTTTCTTGATTTAACTTGTTTGTTTTGGGGGTTAAATTTAAATTTAGAAATTTGGGCAATGCAGATGTTACTACTAAGTTTTACAGAAATGTGGGTTTATATAAGCTAGATCATTTGCCTGGAAAAAGACTTTTGAAAACCAAGTAAAATGAAGGTGTCTGGTAAGGAAACAATAACAGCATTTCTTTTTTAGGCATTTTCTGGATTGCCTGGGAGGACCTGTGCCAGTACTATGATGTTATTTATTTGAGTTGGAACCCAAGTCTTTTTAAAGAATCTACATGTATTCACAGGTTAGCCTAAGAAAAAAAGCCTTTGTGTCAATATCTGACTAAACGTTCTGATTTGGTGTTTCCTTCCTTCCATTCTTCCTAGTTACAGCTGAAGAGGTTGGACTACAACCGTGCTCCCTTGAGCCTGACTTTACACTTTTAAATTCTAAGCCCAGGCTTTGTTTTTTGACTACTTCTGTAACATGGTTGAAACTTCAGTGACCTTCCTGATGGTGCTGTGGACCTAAGGTTATGTGACCAGATTCTGACCTCAGTGACAAATCTATTAGAATAGAAATCAGATTTTTGCGCCCTCTATGTTTTGCTTAAGCAGTCAGCAGACTGTGCTTGAGTGACCTAGCCTTTATTTGGAATTCATTTTCCTGGACAGTTGCAAGTCATTTGTGCAGTGCATGTTGTTTTTACAGGGTGTGTTGACTGATGTCACGAGTAGTTTAACTACTTTCATTTCTCACCAGTCATAGTTATCATAAGTAATCTTCCTTGCCTGCTGACTTTTTTTCTGAGCATACCCGCTTCATAGCTAGTATCCATCACATTCAGTCTTTTTGTCACACGGTTTGAGGTTAAGTGTGTCTCAGTTCCTGAAAGCAAGACTTTCTCTGTTTTTCCACTCCACTATACTGCACTTCACTGCTGCTTCCACACTGTTTCTGTGTATGGTAGCTCTGCACAAGCTCCTTCATCCATAGTACAACTGCTGAGCTTTATCTGTAAAGGCTCCTTCCATCTTTTTGTTCAAATTAATTCTAAAATACACTGTGGTGATGTAATAAGATGAGGTAATGTGTATATGCGAATCTCAAAGCTCACCTACTTACTGGTCTGTCTGTCTCTCTATTATTTTTCGTATTCATCATACCTCTGTATAGGGAAATGCCTAGCTAAGTGGCAATTGCCATAAAAAGTGGAGTAATGATGGTCATAATTTGAAGCTTAGTTAATAATGCAGCCTTCCACACATGCTGTTGAGTTTTGAAAGTGTGGGAGGGTCAGTGGGATTTATGAACAGTTTTATCCATTTCTGTTCCCAGCGTACCACGCTTTGCATGCAGTCATCAGCACTTTTGGATTTTTCAGACCTTATTTTCCTTGTCTAGACAGTTCACGAGGCAGCAGGCAGATTTTGCAATAGGGTACCTCAAAGATGTATTTATTGGTTTTTTTAACACTTCATGCAGGAACCCTTCCAAACATAAACCAGATCAAATTTTAAAAGAAAAATTATATGAATAAAAAACTGGAGGAAAAAAATGTGGCAAGCTTTTGGAACTAACCATAACTTATATCTGGAGTCTTACGGTTACAAAAGCGTAGGTGTTTTTCCCTTAATTATAAATGTGGTGTCTGCCATCATCACAATAATTAGCTAGCCTGGACTCCCTGAACGGCTCAGCTTTTTCTGTGCCACACTGTTTGTATTTAGCATTTTTTATTGTCACATTTGTATTGTTCACTTATAAAACAAAATTCTTTTGACACTGATGTATTATGTAACCACTGTCACAGATTCCTGCAGAAAATTAACCTTCGGTAATTTTGTTACTGATAATGGATGGCTCTGTATATGTGTAGGATTTGGAGTTAGGTCTCAAAGCACCAATTAGTGTCTTACTCATCTAATAACGTGTCTGTATTACTTCTAGTACTTGGGATGCAAAGCAAGGGCCGGTGAAGGACGCCTACAGCCTGGCTAATAATCCTCAGTACAAGCTTGAGGTCCAGTGTCCACAGGGTGGTGCTGCCGTCTGGGTTCTGCTTAGCAGGCACATCACAGATAAGGTGCCGGCTTATTTTTTTTTATGTTTTCTATATTCTGAGTTCTGTAATATCTTCTGTGAATTCTTTTTTTTTTATATAGCTTTCTATGTTATTAGTATATTACTGCTTGTATTTTCATGTTCAGGTATGTACGCCTATGTATACGTATGAATTTTAAATTCAGCGGGTATATGTAATTGTATACAGGATTGTTGAAACAGACGCAGAGTAAATTTGAGTGAGGTGATTATATTCACCATAAAGGTAATGAAATAACTCTGAACTGTTTTAAGTTAAATTAGTGACATTTTGTTTATTTCAGGTATTTTTTTTAAAGAACTGGATCTTAGTAAATACAAGTATCAGCGATGTGGTGATCGAAGGGGATGATAGAATGTGTACTTGATTCTGCTGAAGCATTAGTTGCATTCCATGGAAGTGTACAAATCTGCTTGCTTTGTGTTTTTTATAGGATGACTTTGCACACAATCGGGAATTCATTACAATGGTTGTATACAAGACTGATGGCAAAAAAGTTTACTATCCAGGTTAGTGTACCTTAATTGTCAAGAAGGTGATGTTAGAAATAAATGAAGAATTGCAAGGGATTTCGTGGAGAGGAAAGGCACTTTTTTCTTTAAAACTGGATGCCTCAGTCTAAGAGGTCAATCTTCTGAAATAGTTGTTTAGCTCTGTTTGACCACCTTCAGCAGCCTACACAGAAGGAATAAACCAAGCTGTACATGTTGGAAGCACACTAAGAGGTCTACACAGTTCTGCTGACACTTCTTACGGCACAGCATTTTCTTTATTGTTCTGTTGATTTTGCACTGGCAGTAGTTAATGCTTAGAGGGAACAGATACCGTGCTTCTGTTTATCTGATAGCATAGTTATTTCCTAGATTTGTGAAATTATTTTAAGGTTTATAGCTTCTACTAAATGAAAATAATCAAGGTTAATTGTTACAGAATCACAGAATGGTTTGGGTTGGAAGGGACCTTAAGGATCATCTAGTTCCAACCCCCTTGCTCTGGGCAGGGACACCTTCCACTAGACCAGGCTGCTCAAAGCCCCATCCAGCCTGGCCTTGAACACTTCCAGGGATGGGGCATCCACAGCTTCTTTGGGCAACCTGTTCCAGTGCCTCACCACCCTTACAGTAAAGAATTTCTTCCTGATTTCCAATCTAAATCTACCCTCTTTCAGTTAGAACCCGTTACCCTGTGTCCTATCATAACACTCCCTGCTAAAGAGTCCCTCCCCATCCTTCCTGTAGGCCCCCTTTAGGTACTGGAAGGCTGCTACAAGGTCTCCTCGGAGCCTTCTCTTCTCCAGGCTGAACAACCCCAACTCTCTCAGCCTGTCCTCATAGGAGAGGTGCTCCAGCACTAGTGTTCTATGAACTTGGCTTAGCAAAGTACCTAAGCAAGTTCATAAGATACAGCTGAACACTTCAATGTATTTCAAAGTATAGGTAGGATTTGGCCTGTTGCTTTTGCAGGTAGGGAACCTCTTTAGAACCAGGATTGCATTCAGGTAGCTGCTCATGCAACAGGTATTAGCAACAGTTAATTAGAGAGTAGCTTTTTTAATTCCTTTTCACCAAAGAGTGGAATTTGTGGGGGGTTTTTCCTATTGGAATGGCTGATAGGGACTGCATTGTTCGTCTCTGGTCTTGTTCAGTGAACTCTGCTGACCAATTACCCTAGAATCCAAGCTGTCTTTCTGCAGAAGACATCTGTTGAGACCTGACCAAATCATCACCTGTTTTTGCAAGAGGTGATCTTGTTAAAGCATCTGCTTGTCCTTCCAGCCCAAGACGTGGTTTGAGTTGCTAGTACTTGTAGCAGCGCTTATTTTACATGCTGTCTTACTGAAAACATTCTGAAGTGGGCAAATGAAACACGTTTGTGTAGTGGAGGGAGTTGCTCAGTTGTGCTTGAAAGAGACAGTCTTCCAGCAAGACCACTAGCAAGAACTGGATGATTCATATGTTTTGTCTCGCTACCCAAACTCTTTTGTAAACTTTTAATCTCATGAGCTCAAACTCTTTTAAAACCTTTTTCCATGGAAGTAGATTGGTCAAGCTGCAGTATTACTTTTACCATCTGTTAAAATGAGATCAAAACAAAGCAGGTTAATCCTTTGGCTGCGAGGCCGAGATTTCCCCTTCCTAAGCTTCTCATTGTTTTATATTAATCCTTTCCACTCTCCCATGTTGCTTTGTGGAAGAAAATAAAAGGACCTGATCCTGGGCCTATTGAAGTAATTGGCCAGACTTGTTCCTGCTTCATTGAAATTAAAAGAAGTCTGGAAAGAACCAATTAGAGGCCAAATAACAAATTACACTCTCTAATTGTATAAGCAAATATTTGGGATGTTTATAGTAAGTACCACATGTGCATTGGTAGTGGGATGCAACTACATTTGTGTAATGATCACAAGGATTCTGAGAGAGAGAAAGTGTGTGTTAGTTAAAGAAATTAACATGTTTCAAAGCTTGCATTTCAGCAGTTTGCATTCTGGAACTGTACAGACAATGGAGAAAGAACAGACCCTTCAGAGGGATTTTTAGAGAGTTCTCAAACGTTCCTTATGTTTCTCTTTAAATTTCAACATAATCACAGTAGGTCTCCTTTGAATAGTGACATTGGTGGGAGATCAATATAGCAGTTCTTGAAAGTCATCGGATTTAAGCTGTAATTTCAAGTGCAGAATTTGTGTCTTGTCATGTGTGGTGTACCTCTCCTGAAAATGACAGTTGCTGTCAAGATTATCTGTCCTTTTTATGAGCAAATGTTGAAACTCTGTTCTTTCGAAGAGCACTCAGGCGTGCTTACAGTCTAACCTTGGTACCAAAAGTCTGACTTCCCTGACAAAATTCACTGATATAAAATGGCTAAGAAGTTTACTGAGCTGGGGGATTTTTTGGTGAGGGAAAAGTCTTCCTTTTTTTTTTTTTTTTTTTTTTTTTCCAGCTGATCCTCCTCCGTATATTGATGGTATTCGGATCAACAGTCCTCATTATCTGACCAAGATAAAGCTGACCTCTCCAGGGACCCATACGTTTACCTTAGTGGTGTCCCAGTACGAGAAACAAAACACTATCCATTACACCATCAGGGTACGTAGCGTTGATTTCATTGTGAATGTAAGCAATTAAACTATAAAGCGTCCTTTATTTGTAAATTTGATTAAAAAAGTGTGATTCTGGATCGATACTGTTATTTCTGGGGAGGGAGGCTGTGAATGATGGAGCAGAACCACTGGATAAAAAGTGCTTGATAATGTTCTCCATTGCAGTTAAGACAATATAGCGTGTGTGGGTTTAGTAATGAAATTTTAGTAATTAAATCAGCTGAAGAATACTTTAATTTCCTAGAATAAAAAAAATAATATCTGGGTACAGGCAGAGCATTGGCTTTCTACATGTCCAAAATAAGCCTATTTTAGATTCAAGTTAAGATTTAAAGTTTTTCGACTTATCTAAGTCCTTGGACTCAGTATTTGGGTTTTTCTGTAACTGCTGAGTCATGTGATGATCAAGACTAGATGTCTGTCCCTGAAAAAAGTAAAATACAGATTGTTTCAATTTTGTTGGTTTTTTTTTTTTTCAATAAAAATTTAAGTAGAACTAAGTCTTCTTAGTCCCAGCACAATTCTGGATTTTGTGTTTCAGATGGGGTCGTCTGAGTAACACAGGCATGTAGTGAACAAGAATCTAAAAATAATGTGTAGGCAATTCTGCTTTTTTTTTTTTTTAACATGTTATGATTTCATATGAAAAGTGCAAGATGATTGTGTGACCAGCTGCTTCTTTTACAACACAGGTGTATTCCTTGTGCAAGTTCACCTTTTCCAAGATTCCTACACCCTACACCATTTCAAAACGGGTAAAGAAATATTTTCCTTTATGGGTCACTGGATAGTAATTCTGGTTTGGCTTTTCTATATTTGAGATATACAAGGTTTTAAAATATATTTTTATATTACTGCCAAAAAATGTCAGCTTAGGCCATCTTCTGACAGGTGAAACTTCTTAACTAAAGCTTAATCTAAGCGTTATTAGCACAAGACCAATCCTGTACTCAGGTTACATGTAATTTGTCAAACAATTAGCTGCACTGTTAGCATACTTCATACCAACATAGAAGTCGTTGGGCTGCCTCACTCTGTTCACACCACTCTGTGTGGATGGTGGCTTAACTTTCACCAGCATTTGGTATATGATCTCCTCCTTTGTTGCAGGGTGTGTTGTTATCTCTGTACCATTGCAGAGACATTGTAAAGCCTTTGTAGAACAGACTGGCCTTTAGAATAACAAGCTGTATCCTAATATGTAATTACTCTGCAGAGATCAGATTGTCTGCAGAGTGAAAACCCTGCAAGAGCGTTGCTAATTTTTCCCTTGAGAGTGTTGCGTGATTTTCTTGGAAGAACTCTTGGCATGATGGGACAGAATCAGCAATGGCAAACCAAAGGCACCAGTGGCAAGACTGACAAATGAATTTAGGATGGTGATATTGTGATACATTACTGTTCCTAAATTTTGCAAAGATATCTCAAAGGTCTGTAACCTTTGGGATAAGAACTCATGTTGCCAAACAGGATCAAGGCAATATACCCATGGTACACTTAATGTAGAAATGCTCCCTGGGAGTACAGCAGAAGGGGAAAGAGCAAAAAAACCTGACTGAAATTAAGTCAGAAGCCCAGGCGGTTTTGGGGCCAGCTGCTGTTCATATTTCAGCTGTCAACATGAGCTGCAGTTATACCTTCTTCAGATGAAGTATAAATATAGCCAAGAGCTCACAGGATAAAGTAACTTGCATGTATTTTCATGTATTAGCAATTTTATCCTCAAGAAAGAATAAACCAGCAGCTGTTAACTTTAATCTCTGTACCTACCATGCGTACCCTGGGGAATCCTACTATAGGCAGAAATCTTCTGTCCAAGCAGTAACTTCTTCAGGAAGAGAGAAACAAGGCTAGCCTGAGCCACAGTGGAACAGTCCATTTTCTATGACACTCGTGCCTGAAGCCAGGGATTACATTGCTTTGTGTGGTCAGGGGACCATGTCAGCTTGCAGCTAGGCTCTTGGGTTCAGACACTGTTTTCTACCAGCTGGTATTTCTGGGACAGCCCCTTGAAGCTAGCCTGTTCTGGAGAACTGTAAGTGGCTAGAGAGATTCCTGGGAACAGTGAGAAAATTTCCTTGGTGCTTCCAGAAATCATTGTCATTTTCAGCTCTTAAAATCTGGGCTTAGTTTGGGGGAGTGCTTGGGAGATAGATAGAATCATAAAATCATTTAGATTGGAAAAGACCTTTAAGGTCATCAAGTCCAACCATTAACCTAGCACTGTCAAGTCCACCACTAAACCATGTCCCCTAGCACCACATCTACAGGTCTCTGAAATACCTCCAGGGATGGTGACTCAACCACTTCCCTGGGCAGCCTGTTCCAATGCTTGACAACCTTTTTGGTGAAGAAATTTTTCCTAATATCCAACTTGGGGGCAACTTGGGGCCCATTTCCTCTTGTCCTGTCGCTTGTTACTAGGGAGATAGAAGGTTTAAGAGGTCAAAAACTCATTGAAGGTGACCAGCCTGTTTGAAGCAAGACATCTGTTTTATGTTGTATTATATTTCAAAAGAAAATTAAGTATATGGAAACCTCCTGTTAATTATTTGAAGATGTCCGTCTAGTATTCAAATAAAAGGCATGTTCTATCTATCCAAGGCTGGCTCTGTGTATAACTAAATACAAAAAGTTGCCTGTGCTTAATTCTTATTTGGTGCTTGCTCAGAAGTCATCACATTTAAAAAACAAGCAGATAACTAATTCACAGTTTACCAGTGAAAGCAATTTCTGTTAGATGTCTTATACTGAAGTTGAGTGGTCACCTCTGGAGCTCACCAAGCCCTACAGGGATTCGTGGAACTAAGTGAAGTGGAAAAGGTCTGGAAAGCTAACAGCAGCTTTAGGTTCCTGGGTAGTATCATGGTGGGGAGAGAAATCCCTCTTGCTTCCAAACTTGCCATGTTTGAGGTTTTTGGACACTGAGTAAAGAAATTAAATCACAAGAAAAAATGTTGCTCCTTGCTGATTTGACAGAAAGGGGTGGGAAGTAACAGGAGAAATGGATTTCGGCTCTAAATTTGTGTGAATGCCTGGCATGTCTTACAAGTCTAACCTTTCAGTTTAATGACTAGCAGGAAGAACTTGCAAACAGATGGCCTGTTTCTCAAAGTCTGAGCAGCTTTTTTTCTTCTTGTATGTCTTTGTCCTTGCGGAATCTGTCCTTAACGGATATCTTGTCCCAGTAATGCTGGTTCTCAGAGTGCACTGAGGTGAATGGACAGGATTGGAGGCAGCAATTTCAAAAGCAAAGGTTATAACACAAGTCACACTGTACTTCCTGTGCCACTGCTGTTGTTTCTCATTTAGCACAACAGAGGAGTGTCTGAGCCAAAAAAATAACCCGCATGTAGTCCAGTAGTCAGGGGATAGATGGGAACACAGATCCTTCGTTAGATGCAGTTCATAATGCTAAGAAACAGTCACTTGTTACTAATTTAATATAAGCTGAAAATAATACAGTACACTTTTAAGGAATCTAAGGCTTTGATCGAGATGGGTAGAGGACTGCAGGGAAACCTTCTGAATGTTTAACACAGTCTTTCACTTGCACTTTAAAAATTAGGAGAGATTACTAAAGTCAGTGACCTCTAAAGTGAGAGGAGCCTCTACTCTTCTTTGTGTGTATAAATAAGCAATAGAAATCCTCAGGATATAAAGTATTTTCTACAGAAAAATTTTTTTGGCTTCTTTCAGGTTAATGGACAGTGGAAAGGTCACAGTGCTGGAGGATGTGGAAACTTCAGAGACACCTACAAAAATAACCCCATTTATCAATTCCAGCTGGACAAGAATGGGCCATTATTAATTGAACTACGGGGACCAAGGTTTGTAGAGAATAAGCGTGCATCAACACAGCAAGCGTATTATGCGCTAAAGATAGAGCTTCGCCAGTGTCCTCCACGGGGAGGGTGGGAAGCTCCCTGAAAATCCAGAAGACAAGGTATGGGAGGTGGCTCAGATTTAGTACAACTTATGTTTCGAACTTCACCATCAATACTGATTTAAACCTGCACATTTGCTACTAAGGAAATTCTTGACCTACAAGGAAAGCAGGAGCCTTCTTTGTCTTTAGTTTTGGGATCTGAGCAGAGCTTGGCCTTTCACAGAAGGGAGGAAGGTACAAAGGACTTTCTTTTTCCTCTTAAAATTAATTATCATCATAATTCCTTTTCTTTTGTAGTAGAGTTAGTATGCAGGGTACTAAACCCTTACAGGCTATTATATAGTGGCCTGTGCAGTAGCTTCAGCTCTGAATGTGCATTTACTCTGCTGCTAGCAGGCCAGGAGAAGTATTGGGTGTCAGTGCCCTATAGAGTAGACCTAAGCAGGTCAAATTCCTTTGGCAAAATTTGTGATCTACCTCAAAATAGCAGCATACGGCGCTTCTAAATAGCAACATCGCCTGACATGCGGTCAAGCGTTTATCTTTTGCAAAGCTGTAAGGTGGGCCCCACAAAATAGCAGCACTTTTCTATCCATCCTCCCCTTTTTGAGGAAACTCCTTCTCTAATGAAATGAATATGAGTGCAAAGGTGTGGTTATACTGTTCCACTAATTGAGTGGGGTTTTGTATGCATTTTTTTCTTTTCTGCACTTGCAGATCCTGTTTGGGTGGTTTGAATGACAGGGGCAATGGTGCCTGTCACATGCGTTAACGGGTAGTAGACAAACCCTCCCGAGTTATAGTGCAACATGAGAAATTCTCTGCTGAGATCGCTGACATCGATTCCTGTGACAGCGATCAGATCACACCCCAGGATCTGTGCCATGTGGCATCCGAGTATGTCCCCACATGTTTAACCACTTCAAGTCTGCTTAAATGCAGAGGTGGATTTCTAGCAGGCATGTTCTGTATAGTCTAGTTCTGAACCTGAAATGTGTTCCATCTTCCTCCAAATTCTACGTTTGTGTCATGATAAGTTTGACTTAATGTTTCTGTCACAAATGTGACAAAACTTTCAGATGTCTTCCAGTTACACTGTGTAGTTTTTAATAAATAACCCTCTTCATGGTAATCCTGAGGACCCAAATAACTAAAGTAACGGGTCTGTCACGTCACTTGCAGGCAATACAGCGTTGGTTTTGAACTCGTCACAGTCTCAACAGTAGGAGATCCTGGTTCCTATGGCTTTCAGAAGAAGAGCAGTGGTGACTACAGGTAATACTCGCTTAATGAAGTCTTAGAGGTTTGAAACGTACTTCAGGTGTTAGTTCTAACAGGTGCTTTCTTTTATTGTAGGTGTGGATTTTGCTACTTGGAAGTGGAGAACATATTTGCTGGAGTTTACAACATTATCCCCACCACATTCCTGCCTCAGCAAGAGGGTCCTTTTTTCTTAGATTTTAACAGTGTTACTCCTATTAAGGTATCGCAGCTGCAGTGAGGAGACAGATCTGTGCGTTAGCGTTTAAGGAGGTGGTTTTGATCTGTCCTACAGTCTCAGAACAGGTGAATAACTCTTACTGCACATATGCATAAAAGAAAATTACATTCAAAGTTATAACCAAAAGCATGGAATCGCCAATTAGCCAGTTAATTGTGGTAGACAATTAGCTGCGGGTTTTGCTGCTATGGTATTGGAGTGAGCACTGTTCAACAGCTTGTGAACAGGCTAAAATGCTTAAATGAACTGACAGGATTCAATTTATTGCAGTTTTTCCCCACTTCAAATCAAAGTCTAGTGAGTTAAGAGGAAAAAATAAATAATATAAAAATTCTCTTCTCCCAAAATACAGGGTATATGGGTTTAAGATTTTATTCTTAAAAGTAAACATGTAAGGAAAAAAAATATGCTTGTGTACTCTGCTTATTCAGTCTCAGGACCAACTAGCTTTGACTACGTATTTGTGCTGCTATTTATCTTGAATGTTTTCAGCATTGAACTAATTCTTGCATCTAAAAGTAAATTTGCTACTGCTGAGCATGTAGTATTCCAAACTAACATGCTCAGAATATGTGTATAGGGTAAAGGAAAAAAGGAAGATTCGCACCTTAGCTAATCCTAAAAGAAAAGCAATGGCTTTGCTGGTGTTACATGTACTTTGAGAGCTGTTTTATTTCATATCTATATTACTTTATACAGAATATTACAGCACAAGGTGCTCTATGGCTTTCTTCATACTAGCTGCAAGACCCAGCTCAATGCAGATCAGCAGTAAATTAAGGAGAGGAGCCAGCAGCAGGGTACAGACAGTGCAGCTCACCCTTCGTTTAGCGGGTGGGAGAGGTTTTACATCTAAAGCTGCACTATAAAATTCTCTGTATCTACTGAGGTGGTCTCATTTGCTGGTGGGAGGAGGTAGGCAACCACCCACCATCAGCATCCCAGCAAAGGAATGTTTTAGTCTCAATATTTTTGTAAGTATTCAGCTTGTAGGGGAAGGATCATTTAAACCTCTCCCCCCTAATAAACCACAGCTGCAAGAAACGCACTTGCTGATCCTGTTATACAAGGCATCTTTTAAAAGGTACCTTTTTCTTTTAAGCTGAAACCAGTGAATGAATTGAGCGCTTGGCCAGTGTCATCAATAGGAGTTGCGTCAAAGGTCTTCAGAAAATAGTGGAAGTGGGATTAGTCTAGAATAAGATTTAAAATTCCGCTAGACTGGACATTTGGAGGAGATGGTGTTTGCAAAACAGCCATCGGGAGTTCTTTGCCATTCAGGTTGGTTTGGCAGATTTCCAAGCAAAAAAAAGTGGCATTTAAATCTTATTTTAGAGCACAGGTATAATTTGGTCATTGGGAAACTGAGCACACGCTTTAAGGAGTACCAGAAATATTATCTGTGGGCTAAAATTGTTCCTGTGAAGTCTGCTATTAGCCCTCTCCAGAAAGTACAAGATGCCTTTTGTTTCATTTCCTTCATCAGACAGCTGCTTAACAAATGTCTAGCTTTAAAAGGGCATTGAAAACAAATGCCTTTCCGACTGCAGTTCTCTCAAAGACCATCTGGGCGAGGAAATTTGTGACGAGTTTGTCACAGTGTGACTGACTTACCTTCTTTTGCAGGGAAGTTTCTGATGATTATTGCAACCAATCAACACAGGGAACAGCATAGGCACAAGCTGAGCAAAAATTAGGTTTTCTGTGGTGATCTGTAGCTTTCAGGAATACGTGCCAAGGACTGCTTCATCCCCACAAAATTAAAGTTTCATTCAGCTCGCATTTTCCCTACAAATTTGTGTGAAATTAGCTCAGTCTAAACCAGAGCAGCAGTGGAGGCTTGCATATATTTTATCACTTACGAAGTTAGAGGTAGTCAGGAAGTCTCAACTGAGTATATTTTTGACAGTACGAAAGGCAGAGGCCAGAACTACCAGCTTTCAGCTACAGGCTCTTGCGCATCCTCAGCTGTTTGAGATCAAGCTGGTAGCCTTGCCTACAGTAAAATCTGTTGTTGTTCTTCTATAGTTGGTTTCTACTCTGCAGGAGGGGTTTTTTTCTTTCCTCTTCCCCCTGCTGAGCACAATCTAATGCCAAAGCCTACGCTGGATGCAAGGGTAAAGCTCAGCTTCCATACTCTGCTAAACTATGTTCAGTATCAGCGTCCTTGATAAGGCAAGTCCTATTCAAACATTTCACGGGCTACTAGAATACCAACACTCAGGTGGAATATTTAAAAGGAAATTATAAGTTCTAGATTGTGGTTGTGGCAAATTAATTTTACAACAAACTTTTCTCTCCCTTTTTTCTTTGAAAAAAAAAAAAATGTTCATGTAAGCACTTATGATTTGTCAAATACATACTTCTATATTTTTTCCACAAATAAATCTGGAAAAAATTATTGGAAATTGAACTGATCCTTAGACTTTAACATCTAGGTTAAGCTTTTCTTGCCCTTATACCGTTTAATTTTTCAATCAGAGAATATTAGATGCTGATGTAAGCATGGAAATGCTATGCAGCAAGACTTTTAGAAAGGAATAAGACCCGTGTGTGCAAAAATTTAAGTAGCTGCACAACAGCTCAGACTGTAACAAAGGTACGTGGGTCATGTTACTTCACTTCCAGTTAGACAGTCGTGCACCTCTTGACCCTTAAATCTTCTCTGCCTGTAAACATGCAATTCAAGCTTTTAAACATTAAAATACTAAGCCCCATAAATTATACCACCCAGCATCCTGCCCTCTTAAGTAAGTTGTTTGTCCCACACTGTACAGTTCTGAGCTACCGCCTGAGCCAGAGAGTGAGGGGGGGCAACAGACAAAATGAAAGCCAGTTGCTGTCAGGGGCTTTAAGAAGTTTTACAATTTCTTTGAAAACTACTACCAAGAAATGATTTTTAATTCTCCATCAGTCGTGCAGAGGGATAACTGGAGATAGCGTCTTCAGAATTCTGACATTCTGTTTACTTATGCACTGCAAAACCTTTTCTCTGTATTATTAGTATTTTTTTTTTTTTTAAATCCTACCTTAAAGCTCCATCCAAGCCCCCATAATGCTGCTGTTTATAGCTCAGGGTGAGACACCCCAGACACACACATCGCCCAGGTCGTTTTGTTCGGAAGACGTAGGTCAGTCCGTGGTCAATCCAACCCATCCCTTCTGAAAGACTGGGTGAGCGGTGGTACATGGATGAGTGGTGGTACATGGATGAGTGGTACCAACAGCTTCTATCCCATCTGCCCCGAGTCTGAGATTCAGCCCTTGTTTCCTGATGCAAGTTTCATGTAACTATTTTGTACAGTGATTATGCACTTGACCACACAACCGATGTGATGTTTGAGCAGCCAGCTGTTCAGAACTAAGTTTGTGTACATATGATAGAGATTTTCATCACTTAGTCAAAAAGGACATTTAGATTGTTTGATAATACCAAAGAGCAGTAGAATTCCAAGGTTAATATTTGCTTTATACATTCTCACTTCAGGGCAGCTGAAGTGATCACATATACTTTGATACACCAGAGGCTTATTTTTATACCCATGAAGGCAGCTACCATCATGTTACACATCAGAACGCAGAAAGAGCTCCAACTAGAGAAAGCTCATTCACTTTCCTGTAGTCCATAGTGATGTATGTTCATTTAAGTTTGTCATATTTATAATTATGGCTTTTATGAAGTTCAAAATAAAATGAGTTTTCCATTAATTTATTAGACACGCAGTTCTGCCTGTTTGCTTGCACGTTTGAAGCATGGTTTACCTGCCAAGTCCAGAGGGTCGCCAAAGGAAGAAGGCTACAGCAAGATCTTTAAGAAACTGTTTTTATATCCTGCTGAACACGAAATTAATTCATTGCTCAAGTGCAGGGAGTTTGGGTTTCCAGTCAGAACTGGCAAGATGAGAGGAAATCTGATGGCAAGAGAGGTTAAAAAAACCAAACACACCCCCAAAAAACCAACCACCACGAAAAAACTACCCAAATAACCCAGGAAAATGTAATAGGGGTTGACTGGCAAGTCTACAAAAATAAGATATTCAACCACAAATACCTCTGCTAATTTTTCTAACTGTACGCAGCACAGACAATAGCTGAACTACAACAGTTTAAGTAAAGACGTTTATTAAGTGCCAATGTGGCACTTCTGGACTGCATTTCGTTTCGTATTTAATACTGTCAATCCCAGCTTTTCCCAAGTATTGGTCGCATCAGAAGTTGGAACCACTAAGCATTTATCGGGCTGAGAAATGCCACCAATGGCAGAGTTCAGCCTTCAGGTCTTTGGAAGATGTAAATGCGTAAATATTTAAAGCTAGTGCAGCTAAACAGCTATACTGTGTTGAATCTAATTTCTATGAAAACAGGTTTCTTCACCTCCAATTCCTTACAGCAATTTTCAGCAGCATTACATAGAGATGTGTTAGGTAACAGAACACCTTCATCTTTTCTGCGTACTAAGGGATTTTGGAAAACTTGACTGAAGTTCTGGTCTCGCACAGTTCAGAATAAGAAGTGAATCGTGGATGTGGGGATTCAGGAAGCTGGAAGGAGGTGACAGTTGTCCATGTACAGCAGAGGACTCTAATACCAGGAGTGACACCGGGCTGCGATCGTCAACTGGAACTGGGTATTTTAAAGACTAAACTTGCCGTGGGAGAAGATTCGGTTCTTAGCACTTGAGATAGACTTAGCTTGCAGACTCGAAATGTGGAAAACAAAAATGTTTACTGTAGTGTGAAGAATTTTACATTAACTTTGAGAATAGATACACAAGCTGTGGCAGGGACGAAATACAACAGGACTGCAAAAAACATAGAATAGAAAATACTTTGGGCAATACTAAAATTCCCATCAAATTAACAATATAAACGGACATCTTAGATAAAATGGTGCTTTCAGAAATGCTTAGCCACCAAAACTGAAGAGTCCTAGGATTTTTACTACCACTTATTAGCATAATTACCAGACACTACTACTGCCTAACAGCTGCTGGCAAAACATGCCCGTGCCCTTTCTAGTTTTATTGAACACTTTCTCTAGGGCACACTAAAATCCCAAGTCCCTTTAACAGTTATAAAACCTCACACAGTACAACCTACGAGAAGCTTAAGAACACATTGTCAATCTACACTGGCAATTCCTTTTCTTCATGCATATTTCAAGGGCGAATCCCTTACCGTAACCGTCCTGAAAACATCTATGACTCCCATTTTTGAGAAAAAAGGAAGCAAAACACTTAAAGTGCTGAAAAATAATACTTCACTTCTCAGGGGAGGGGAAGGGCAAGGGGCCAATCAACTCTTTTTTGGTCACTGGAATCGCCCTCAGAGTCCCAGCCAGACTCAGGAAAGTGGCCAGGAAAGGGCCCACCACCGCTGAGTGTTACCACCCCCTTTCCGTCTGTCTGTCTGTCTCTTTAACACCAGTTTTTACAGGCGTGACTCATCCTTTCTGTGAGCACCAAGGGAAGAGTGAAGGCTTTTAGACCCCACACATGCAACAGCTTTCCTGTATACAAAATATTTCTACAGTTTCAGCATAATACAGACAAATACAGATGTTTAAAGAATATGCCACTTATACTCAAGAGATCCACTGTATCTAAAGAGCATTTCGTTCTACAAAACTGAAGCCAAACCGCTCTCTGCAAATGTCTGGCTTGAATTTCAGACCCCCTGCTGGCATGAATTTACACGGGAACATTACTAGTTATTGCTTCAGCCAGGCTGCTACAAAACCATTTACAAAGTCTGTGAAATACGAGCACAGCTTAAACATTTGATAACTTGTCCGGCCTACAAAGGATTTACTGAATAAAAACTTCAGCCCTCCACATCAATTAGACTTCTTAGTGCAGTTTTAAATTCTCAGAGTAAACGCTTAAGATTTGGCATATATTATTGGCACAACGTTCTTCAAACACTTAGAAGTTCATGTATAAATATTTATACTCCCATTAATCA